>NC_136071.1:585375522-588139272 GCF_964261635.1 Lissotriton helveticus
TACTCACCCACAGTCACTCACACACCCACTCACTCACCCATACAGCCTCTCAACACAGCCACTCACTCACCCATAAAAGCACTCACATACCCCCACAATTACTTACCTGCACATTCACACATCCATACCAGCACTCACACATCTGCTCACTCACCCACACAGAAATTCACACACCCAGCCTCCAATACAGCTACTCCCACACCAACTCACTTAACCAAACACCCACACAAAGAGCCACTCACTCAGCCATACACCAATTTACACACTCAGTTACTCACCCATTCAGACACCCACTCACCCGTACAATCACTACACAGCAAGTTACCTACCCATAGAGCCCCTCACACTGCCGCTCACTAACCCATACAGCCACTGACACACCCACTCACTCACTAATACAGCTACTCACACAGCATCTCACTCATTCACACAGCTACGCAGATACCCACGTATACACCCATACAGCCACTCACACACCCATACGCACAAGGATACATACAGTCACACAGCCACTCACATAATATATGTTAGAAGCAGTATTACTCAGTAGTAGTGCACCTAGTAAACTAATTTAACTTTTGTAGTAGGTTAGTATATATGTTTAACACCCATAAACTGATAAAAATACTTACCACACTCACTTGATGAAATCATCAGTGATGTGTCACTGACCATGTAATAAGTGATGTAATATGTGCGGTCATATAAGTGCCTTGCTGGGACATAAATTATAGTTAGCCCAGGTTACCATGACTGCTGAATTTGATGGGTTTTGTAGCAGTGAAATCTGAGCCTAACTTTCACGCCCTTGTAACCATTGTTTTTATATATATATGTGTGTATATGTATGTAAATATGTATATGGTTGTGTATATCTATATTCACTGAAAAAACCACAGGTTTCAGAGACGTTAAAGTTAGAAATTAGTGCTTAAAAAACCTTTGAAATTCACAAAAAAAAAAACATAGGTTATGGGGTGTTATAGTTAGCTGGCCATTTCACTCGTACAAAACCATAGAAATGAGTCCGTAATAGTTAGTTCTGCTAACTATAACTTGCGCTCCCGAAATGCACTGATGATGATGTCACGTAATGCATCATTCATGACATGGTCAGTGACATCACTGATGACATCTCAAATGACATCACTGATGACATCATCTAGTGAATGTGGTTTAGTTTGAAATTTAAATATGTATTCTATATATACCAATCTGTATTGAAGATTGAGTGTATAGATAACTGTCTGGAAGGAGGATTTAGTAGCTGTCTGACTGTCTGTTTAAGTCAGTAATTAAAAGTGTCTCACTTAATACATGGATTAATAACTAAACTATGTGAATGTGTGCATCACTGTCTCTGTTGTTGTATAACATGCTGCATCATTTGGTCACAAACTACATGAGTGTGTATATTAGTTATTGATTAGTTGGGTGAGTATTTGTATGGGAGGTTATATGTGTTTGAATGGGGTGTGTCTAACTCTATGCATAGATGTGTGAATGATTGATTGACTAGGTGTATAGGTTTAATAGTGTATGTGGAAACAGTTGTTTGGGTGACTGAGTGTATTTATTTGTCTGTTGGTGAGTGAATATATGTTTTAGTTGTACATCTTCAATAAAGTAAAAAATAAAAGGCATTGTATGTGAGAGTTGGTGTATATAAATAAGTATATGTAAGCGTCAGTGAGTGTGAGAGTAACTACATGAATGATTTTGTAATTGTAATGGTGATTTTTAACATATTAACTATGAGTTACTATGTGTTTGAATAAATGAGGTGTTGTTGGATAATTGTGTGAGTAAATGTAAGTGTGATTAATTTTTTTCATGAGTGAGTAGGATGACTGCATAACCGACTAAGATTACTGATAATTTTTCAATGTCTATATATGTGTATAAGTGCATTTTGATAGTGTTCTATTAATTAGTGGCTGCATGTATAAATGATTCTGTTGTTGAATGGGTAGTTGTGTGTGTAGACTTAGGACTTGGGCATGAGATTATCTTAGATATTCATAAAAAGAATATATTTGGACTTATAATAAACTTATATTATTTTTAAATATATTTCCGCAAAGTCGGTGCGTGCATCATGAGCGAAGAGAACCAGGTCAGCAGAGCTGGTTAGAGCCAGAGAAACAAGGTCAGCGGAGCCGTTGTAGAGCCAGAGAACCAGGTCAGCAGAGCTGCTCCAGAGCCAGAGAACTAGGTCAGCAGAGCTGCTCTAGAGCCTAGAAAGCAGGTCAGCAGAGCTGCTCTAGAACCAGAGACCCAAGTCAGCAGTGCTGCTCTAGAGCCAGTGACCCAGGTAAGCAGAGCTGCTCTAGTGACCGAGAACCAGTTCAGCAGAGCTGCTTCTTAACCAGAGTAACCACATCAGCAGAGTTGCTCTAGAGGGAGAGGACCAGGTCAGCAGAACTGCTTTAAAACCAGAGAACCAGGTCAGCAGAGCTGCTCTATAGCCAGAGACCCAGGTCAGCAGAGCTGCTTTAGAGTAATAGAACCAGGTCAGCAGAGCTGCTCTAGAGGTAGAGAACCTGGTCAGCAGAACTGCTTTAGAGCCAGAAAACCAGGTCAGCAGAACTGCTTTAGAGCCAGAAAACCAGGTCAGCAGAGCTGCTCAAGAGGATTAGAACCAGGTCAGCAGAGCTGCTTTAGAGCCAGAGAACCAGGCCAGCCTATTTTTTGTACTGATTTTGTACAGTTTTTTTTAACTCTGGGCGCAAGACTACGCTCCGCCCATGGAGTGTACGTAGTGTTGCCTACTTTGCATTTTGCAAAGTAGGCGTGTAGGAAACACTACGCATGCTCCCTGGACGGAGCAAAGTTGCCCGCCACCCGCCTCCCTCCCACCCTCTTCTACATACATAATTTTAAGTAACTAGTAAAGTAAAAGTACATAAAAGCACTTACCTGGTCCGCGGCATCCCGGGGCTCCCTCTTCTATTTTGCGCCGACTTCTCCCATCGAAATGCGAATGCGCGGCCGCCAGCTCATGCGCATTTCATGCAAGAAAATTGTATACATTATGGTGGGTGCGCGGATTCTACCCGCCATTTTAGAAAAGTTATGTAGGATCCGCGTACGGTGTGCGGCGGCTGCATGTTTTTCAGTTATATCATATGCATTTCATATTATGTGATATGCGCAATTGGTATGCGACCAGTCCGCGACTGCTGCTCCTGCGCAATTATGATACATGCGCATTACGGTACGAGACGTTTGCGCAGTGGCGAGTCCCGCGTGACGTCATATACGTGCTGGTGCTCGCTGGGTGCGCGACTCCCGCAAAAAAAATGTATGTTCCAAAAGGATATGTATGTGTCTTTAATATACATATTAGGGCAAGAGATTCTCTTAGATATTCATAAAAATATTATATTTGGACTTATAATAAACCTATATTATTTTTAAATATATTTCCGCAAAGTCGGGTGCGTGCATCGTGAGCGAAGAGAACGAGGTCAGCAGAGCCAGGGAAACCAGGTCAGCGGAGCCGTTGTAGAGCCAGAGAACCAGGTCAGTGGAGCTGCTCTAGAACCAGAGACCCAGGTCAGCCTATTTTTTGTACTGATTTTGTTCAGTTTTTTTAAAATGTTTATTTATAAATATTGTATTCATTAAATAACATTATATATTTTTCTGAAAATTGCACAGTTTATTTAAAAAAATTCAAACTGAAATATTGATTCATTTTTTTGTTTTCATTTTTTATATTAATATATTTATATTATTTTCTTTAAAAAAAATGTTACCAAACTTTTTTCGGAGTCACGCAATCAAAGCGTACACATCACGGTGGGTGCGTGGATTCTACCCACTATTTTAGAAAAGTCATGAAGGATCCACGTACGGTGTGCGGCGGCTGCGTGTTTTTCAGTTACATCATATACATTTCATATTACATGATGTGCGCAAGTGGTATGCGACCACGAATTCTGATTCTTCGCATTCACAACACATACGCATTACGGTAGGAGATGCTTGCACAGTGGCGAGTCCCACGTGACGTCATATACGTGCTGGTGCTCGCTGGGTGCGCGACTCCCGCAAAAAAAATGTATGTTCCAAAATGATATGTATGTGTCTTTAATATACATATTAGGGCAAGAGATTATCTTAGATATTCATAAAAATATTATATTTGGACTTATAATAAACCTATATTATTTTTAAATATATTTCTGCGAAGTTGGGTGCGTGCATCGTGAGCGAAGAAAACCAGGTCAGCAGAGCTGCTGTGGAGCCAGAGAAACCATGTCAGCAGAGTTGCTCCACAGGGAGAGAACCAGGTCAGCAGAACTGCTTTAGAGCCAGAGAACCAGGTCAGCAGAACAGCTCTATAGCCAGAGAACCAGGTCAGCAGAGCTGCTCTAGAGGCAGAGAACCAGGTCAGCAGAGCTGCTTTAGAGCCAGAGAACCAGGGCAGCAGAGCTCTTTAAGATCAATCATTTTTATTGTGTGGTAAAGCAACTTAATACACTGCCCAGCTGCCTACATCAACTTACAGGCAGGGCGCAATCTCTTGGCAACGACACAGCGTCTGGGCCTACAACCCGGAGGGCGACCCCGCATAAGAGATTTGAGCTTTAAGAAACAGCCCCTCCAATTCCATAGTCACCACTTTTATTAGAAGAACAAACAAAAGAAACAAACCCCGCAACCCCCCACCCCCGCGCCTCCCCAACCCCACCCCGATCCACATCAGCTTCTTACTCCACCGCCCATCCTCCAGGACCCACAGACTCTTCATATCACCATTCAGGCAGCATTCGTAGCCCCCCCTAGGTTCTAAAGGAATGAGTTGCAGGATTTGTAAATATTTCGGGCACTTCACTTCCCTCAGGCCTTTAGAAAGGAGCTGTAGGAACAGACCCCATAGTTTTGCATATTCAGAGCCCTTTCCACCCATGCCCAACGAGAGAAGCTACATAGCTAAGAGGTGCCAAAGCCTTTGTATTCAATCCCATCGGTCAGGTGTGGCCAGGGAACCGCACTGCGCCAAAAGGACCTGCCTCGCCACAAGCAATGCTAATGCAATCTGTCTACCCTTCAGCGAGCGCAAAGGAAAGGACTTAGCCTGAGGAAGCCCCAACAGTGCATGCTCAGGTGCCCGGGGAAATGTAATCTGAAACGCATCATTAAGATCATCCAAAACCACTTTCCAATATCGCATCAACTTCGGGCAATACCACAACAAGTGCACCAAAGTACCTGGAAGACCACACCCTCGCCAGCAGAGGCCTGACTTTGCTACATCCCATGCCTTGATGCGCCTCGGGGTATAGTACCAATAAGCGGCCACTTTGTAGGCAGACTCGGTACCTGCAGTGTTAGAGGCAGTGTGGTGTATGCAGTAAAAGATGTGTTCCCACTCCTTTCTTGTCAAGGGGCGCCCCAACTCCCATTGGACCTGCACCTTCGTACGCTGCTTCTTGGGATGTCGCAGTATCATCGCATATAGCTCAGAGATGATCTTGCGGTCATACTTCTTGCAAACTAACCATTTTCAAACACCGACAAGGGGCGAGGTATAGAGGTGAGATTGGCTGGCTGGGTGACCCAGTGCGCCAACTGAGAATAGTGAGAAGCGTCTGTCTCTGGCAGCTGGAAGTATTCCTTACACAATTGGGGAAATGGGATCAGGCCATCAAGGTCAAAGAGGGAGTCCAGCAAAAAAGAAAAGGCAAAAGAACCCTGCCAGATTTAAACGGTCTGATTAACAGATCCTACAATTAAAGGAATGGTGACAAAAGCTGGTATCAGAGACAAAAACACAACGAACCTTCGTTTATTCTTTATTCATCTTTTTATTTATTAAGCATTGTGACAGGGTGTGTGGACTGGACACGGCTACAACAACGGACTGGTGGTCCGCCTCCCCCCTCTCACCTTGCCCCTTGTCCCAACAGCTACCAGAATGCCCGTGGGTAGAAGACCCGGAGTCAGGATGGCTGGCGAATATCGACATACGTGGCCCCTTTAATTGTCCGGACAGCGAGGAAGAGACCACGCCCCTCAGCAGCGTCGGAACGCCAAAAGGAGGAAGTTGGAGAGAAGCGTCGGACGGCGTTTCCCAGGAGAAGTCTGGAGAAGGAGACGGAGTTGGAGAACGACGAGACCGCGAGGAGACCGAGGAGGACGAAGAGCCGAGTATCCAGAAGCCAGGAGGCCAACGTGTCTGCGCTTCGCCCCACCACGTTCCCACGGGAGGAGCGTGGCTCCAAGAGGTACAGGGTCGTATGGCGGGCTGGGTGTGGCGGAAGAACGAGCCCCGTGTATAGAGTGTAAATCTCCCCTGTAAAGCTTCCCCGTACTTCCCTTCACGTGCACTCTTCCCTCACGGACTGTACATAGTTCTGTTGAAGCGGCACTGTCACTGGTTTCCCTCATCCCCGGTCCTGTCTAACTGCATGGTAGTCTTACCAGTCACCTGATCCGGTTTTCCCTTCTTTTCTGCCCTGGAGCTGAGGAGAGCCGGGAGAGAGACGTCCCCAGACCGGAGCCCACCAGTACCCGTCCCCATCCCCGAAGAGAAGATAGCATGCTGGAGCCAGCCACCGTTCCCTCTGATCCTGCAGCTCATTCACGGGATCGAGCAGCGGCCTTACAAAGAAAGACATACATCCCAATAAAACCCTCACTTAAACCCTTACTCAAGGAGCCGGTGTTTCTGTTCACTCCAAAACCCCCTGTCTGTCACAATACCTTAACGGAAGATCCTGTTACCCCGGCCCCTTTGGGACAGGCATTTTATCAAAAATTTCTCAGGGTTTCAAAATCCATCATTCATAATAAATAGCATTGCAATTGTTAAAAAAGTCCCACACACACCGTACACATCAAAACTCAGTTTCATTCCGTCACATTTGCTCTCTTTCATCCAACACATTCTATCACACATTCATACTCCACAATCACAATGATACGTCAATGCCTGTAAACACAATCAAGATGTACAATATTGTATTCACAGAGTGGAAAAGGTGGGAAAAGGACAAGGGTAGACAAGGTCATCCAAACTAGATGAAGTCCTATCACGCCGACACGCGTAAGGCCAAAATGGGGGCCGCACCTTCGTCAGGGCGATGAGGTACCACGGGGAAGGGGACAACAAAAACCTGAAAATACAAAAAATATACATACATATATGTATAAGAAAACAATGGTAATTATACTTTTTTATTAAACATGGTATCATCAATTAACATGTATTTTAGGCTCCGATTACCAGAGTCACTCGAGAGAACAGGTTTCATCATAAATTCATCCTTAATGGCTGGGAAGAGGGAAACCCCAACATTGATCCGCATCATCATACTATAAATTACATCAATCACCCATTCATTCACTTTTCTTAACAGTCCCGATTTTAATAGTGAGCGAAGATATCAAAAGAGATCTGGTAGGTGCCATAAATCGCTGGAAAAACAGATAAAAAAGCCCTCGCTAGGAGGGAGACGAGGAATACATTTTTCCTTTTTGCTGGATCGGTGTTAAAAAGGAGAGGGAGAGATTAAATTCAACCGCCGTGTAGGGTATAGAATCGTATGCCACTCACTCAAAGCAAGACTTATCGGCTCCAATCAGGGAAAGAAAGGGCACGCTCCAACTTTCATTTTTCTCCTAAGAAGGTATTTTAGGGCCGATTTCAATGGGCTTGTAGCGTCCTAGCATGGACACGTTCTAGTGTTGTACTATACTTTACACCCACCCACCACAGACGTCATGGTGTCACATGACGCTGCTAATAAAAGGGGCCGAGCGCACGTGCTCGTGGCCATTCCCACTACCCCTAACTGGTGTCTGTGTGCACGTCATTGCTGCTGTCCACCATGCGGGCCTAGGGCCCCTTCGCAATTCTACACTGGCGACGAGGCCGGTAGTGCAGCCCATGCGTGCCACTACCCACAGCTCAAAAACAAGAAAAAGGGGAAGAGAGCTGCCCGCCTAGAGGGCATCCCCTGCAGCGAGGCGCAACGCGCCGAGAAGCCGGTGGGCACGTCGGAGCCCCGCAGCGACTGGGAGCCCCACAGCAAGCCGACCAGAGCCCACCCGCGTCGACCGCCACCAACGAGGGCCACCAAGAAAGAGCGGACCGCCCAGTGCCCACCTGCGACGGCCGCGAGGCTGAAAACCCCCACCGGAGAGGTGCACGGGCCGGGCGGAGCCCACCCGCCACGACCGCGACAAAGCATCTGGCCCGCCGGCCGAAGGTGAGCCCCAGGGGCGAAGCGCCCACCATGAACTTTGCCAATGCATAAGCAGGACCAGCGGAGCCTACCCGCGGCCTGCCCGAGTCGTCCCCGGCCCCCGCCGCGTGTGTGCTTAGAAGCGGTGGGGCACAGAGACTAATGACGGCGTGGGGAAGAGCGGCCGGACCCGCAACAACTATCAACAACGAGGGGGAGGTAGCGGAGTAGCTAACCGCCTCCCGACCCCCCTCGCAACGTGATCCGGGCCAGCGGAGCTCACCCGCGGCCCGCCGGTAGCCCCCCCCCCCCCCAAGGAAGACTCTGCAGCGCCTGCGGAGCCCACCCGCAGCCCGCCGGTGGCCCCCCCAAGAAAGAAAGAACAAGCAGACCCAGCGGAGCCTACCCGCGGCCTGCGACGTCCGTGGCAGGTCTCCGCCGTGCAGCGTGTGCAAGGAGAAGCTGCTGCGGCGGGAGACCGGAGAGCGGGGCCTGCTGGACAATCACCAGCGCATCGTTGGGCAGAGCCGGCGGAGCCTACCCGCGGCCTGCCTCAAGCGCCCCCCCCCCGCCCAGGGAAGAGTGACTGGAGCGACGCGCTCCACGCCTGAGGGAAGCATCAACACCCCCCCCCCCCCCGAGGACTGCCGAGGCTGCAGCGGGCGGGGAGGGGAAAGAAGGAAGCGCCTACATGCGGCCAGCGCCGCCGCAGATCAGAGGAGCCTCCACCTCGTGTGCTCCATGGAGAACATAAAAATAAAGTGCCTGTAAGCGGCCAGCGCCGCCAAAGATAAAGCTGGGCCACATCAAAACTTCAAAGACGTTTTACCCCCCTGCACAGCACTTACCCACACAACCGCCTGCCATCATGCCTGCTCCCTCCCGCCCCCAAAAGTACACAAACACAGGGAAGGGACTCACCTGGAAGACAGCTTGAAGTCCTGTTACCAGCAGCTCTAGCCCCCTGTGCACTGAGAGAGCAGGGACAGTAGAGTGCACAGCCAGGAAGGAGAGTATCTGGCACAACAAGCCACGGCTGTAGGGAAGCATCCAGCAACACTGCCACCCAGTGGCCAAAAGCAAAAGTGCACCTGCATCCATAAGGACAAAACAAGCATTGCACAACACAAGCTCAATCAGCAGCAGCAAAGGGGCAACAGACTGAGTAGCGCCCCCAAGGAAAGAATCTAAACTCCCGCAGCAAGTAAGTGCATAACAGCGCAGAAGACACCCACAAACACCAGCAAGGAGTCGGCAGCTGCCACTTCCAACGCGACGTGGGAAGAGGCACCAATGCCTCACTAAGCATCCAAGCACTCACAGGACGTCTGGAGGAAACGACTGCCAAGCGCTGGAAGAACGTCCAGGGAAAAGACTGCCGCGATCAAAGGACGGAGAGAACAGCGACGCCTTGTGGCCACAGGTGCTCACCGCAGCATCAACTACCCCCGCCAACGGTCCAAGGCATCAAGTACCTGATGGCAGCCAAAGCAGCAAGTACCCAACGTCACGCAACAGGCGTCCCAGAACCCTGAACAGTAAGTGCGCAATCAACGCGCCACGTGGTGACGCACAGCCACCGCAAGCGAAAGAAGAGCGCAGGCAGCGCAGGCAGCGCCATCGCGCAGAACAATTATCACGCACGACCACACGACGTGGCGCTTCCCAAGAGCCGATCCGCAGAATGATCGCCCATCAAGTGCTGACCCACAACGGGTCCCCAGGAACTGTTGTAGTGCAAAGTCCGACAGGACGACCGAAAGCAACCTGCCAGGCATCGGCAGAAGTGGACCACCAACCGGTCCAGGACGTTCAACCATGAAAAGGTCTACGGACGTGGACCCCCGAACGTCACCAACAAGCATCAAGAAAAGAAAGCATCAAGAAAAGAAGGTTCGCGACACCAACTCTGGCTGCTGAGGAAGAAGGAGAAAGTGTTCCCGACGGGGACAAGACCAGGGGTACACATGCAGAGTGCGCGCACTGCATGGAGGACCCAGGTCAGGAGAGAAGACACAAGATCGGTCCAAGTGATGTCGCGATGCAGCAGGAAGAAAAGGAGAGATCTGAGTGGCACGTCTGCCACCGCGAAAAGGAAGGAAGAAAGATCGGAGTGGCACGTCTGCCACCGCGAAAAGGAAGGAAGGAAAGAAGAGATCTGAGTGGCACGTCTGCCACTGTGAAAAGGAAGGAAGAAAAGGAGAGATCTGAGTGGCACGTCTGCCACCGGGAAAAGGAAGGAAGTATATCCATGTGGCCTGTTGCCACAGTTAAGAGTAGAAGGAGAAGTCAGTGCGAAGCAACGTCCCCACAGTGAGACAACTAAGGAAAGTGAGAGGAGTGCAGGAAGACCACTCACACTCCCGAAGAGAAGGAAGGCGACAAGTGCCAGGACAACGGTGTAAGGAACACGAGGCCGGAAGAACACCAGTGGCAAAGAAGACCAGCTGAGAGACGATGTTTCCGCACACCCAGGATCTGCGGAGAGGAGCAAGCTAGACCGTTTGTGACATCCACCTTTGGGGTCACACGGACACTGGACAAATGCCAGCCGTGGTGACTCAGGGGCAGAGGCCTCCGGGACGCAGTCCCCGCGACGAGAGACGGTCCTCCGGCGCCCATCCGAAAGGTCCGGGGAGGGCGAAGACATCGCAAGCAAAGACAGAAACCAACAGCTACCTTGGGACGAGGCTGCGGAATCTGAGGTGAGACACATCGTCTCTTCCATACCCCCACTGACGGCGGCGTAGGAACAACTGATGTGGCACATCCTGCCCAGCGCAAATCCGAGAATGAGGACCTCAAGGATATCCCGTGGCAGGGGAACACCGACGAGAGGGGTCATCCTGGTGAGAGGGATGCCTTGCAACGGATTTGCCTTTTGCCAAGTAGGACACAGACTACAAGTGAAGCCAAGGCCGAGACCGGAAATCGTGCATCATTCCCCGGCGAACGACAAGAACTCTAACTGCACCCGTCGCCATGGAAGTTAGCAAAAGAAGGACTGTGAGGACAAATTTTGTCGCAGAGTCGTCAATAGACTGGTTCCATCGAGCACCCCAAGCCGGTGCCACTGTGAACTGATGTTCCCCGCAGCAGATTGAACATCGTCTGTGATTCCAAGTAGCTGCGGATAAAAGGACTCAGCGCAAGTTGAACACTTTACTGCATCCTGATACAGTTTGTTTTTCCCACAGGTTAATTTCTGTACGTGGGTTTTTTGCGATTAAAAAATGGGAGGGATGTAGCGTCCTAGCATGGACACGTTCTAGTGTTGTACTATACTTTACACCCACCCACCACAGACGTCATGGTGTCACATGACGCTGCTAATAAAAGGGGCCGAGCGCACGTGCTCGTGGCCATTCCCACTACCCCTAACTGGTGTCTGTGTGCACGTCATTGCTGCTGTCCACCATGCGGGCCTAGGGCCCCTTCACAATTCTACAGGGCTAAGCCTGAAAGGGGGAGCAGAAACATTTCCTTTCATGCTCATATTCGCAAGCTCTAGATTTGTATGTATAAAAAACCGCACAATAGTCAGTACATACAATAGGTTCTGTCGGTTATAGATCTCACAAACGTGGCGAGAAAAATCATATTGCGAATGCGTCCTACTACAGGTAGCCCATGCCGTGACATTTAGCTCTACTCTCTAATATACCAATAGAGCACTATTGACATGTTATCACGGAGGGTTCCCTGTATGATCAGGGTGCCCCAAGTGTAGATGGAGTGGGATAAACAAAAGAGTATCGTACCTTCAAGCGAATAGGTTTCAGGACACCTCCGGGGCTTTTGCTCCAGGTGAACTTTGCAGGTACGGGGGTAACTTTTCACTATCAAATTCAGGAACCCTAGAGCAAAGATGGAGATTCTTTTTATTTAACAAAATAGGTTATGCTTCTCATTTAACATTGGAGAGATATCACCATGAAGGGGGCTGATGCTAGGCACGTGGGCCAGAAAAATAAGAAAGTCTTACCGAGTTTATAGACACCGTGCGGCGAGAGGGGAATTGGAAGTATGTTTCAATCTCCACTCCTATTAGGGCTATTAAGAATATGCGCGTACAGTCATTGCGCGCTGTTCAGGCTCACAGATAGAACGATCTACAAGAGAAACAACAGACTAGTTTTCAACAGATAGGCACAGGGGACAGTCGAACAAAGGCTCCGCGGGTAGAGTAGAGGTGGTACAGCGAGCAGGGAGTCTTACCTAAGTCATACGGCAGCACACTAGCAAGCAACAAATTCTGCCTTTTTAATGACTTTAAAAGTTGCTGGCTCATAGATAGGGCAGTTTAAAAATAAGACAGCGCTAGATTTTAACAACAGGGCACTGATGCACAGAAAGCTGAAAGCCTAAACAGATATATAGAAACAATGCTCAATAGCGTTGTACGGAGTAAGGTGTGGCAAGAGGTCTTACCGCTAGTCAGATAGTATCATACTGCAACACTTTGACACGAAAGGGCTCTATTCCGCCTTATCACGGACTTTCCGAATGGCAACTTAGTGCAAGGATAGCGCTGTTCAAACTCGGAAATATCACGATCTAAAAAAGAAGAGACAGCGCTAGATTTTTGGCAGCGTTCTGTAAAGGGAAGAGTGCTGAGAGCTCTAACTAATAGCTATACGCCGTGGTCAATAGCGTGGTAACGAGCAAAAAGGGTCAAAAGGTCTTACCACTAGTCAAAATGCACCTGGCGGTCATCGGGGGTTCTGAGGAGCGTTACAGTCCTTCCTCTCCACGGGGCCGGCGAACAACCGCATACCGGGGATGGTTTTTAAACCCTGGTCAGTAGCGGGACGCCCATTAATTAACTCCAGACCACATTAGTGACCATAGAGAGCGGACCTCCGGAGTGAGCAGGGTTCAAATGTGGTGGCCATCTTAAGAAGGCAAAAGAGATCAAAATACTTCAAAATAGTGCCGGTTGTCAAAAAATGACTCCTCCTTCTGAAATAAATCAGACGACTTAGTAGGGAAGCCAATGGTATCCACAAAAGGAAGAGTGCTGGTGCCACTCAGACGGAGATATATTTCAAAGATTTTCAGGATATATATCCCCAGGCTACAGAAAAATACCGCCAAAGGGATAGAAGGCAGTTTGAGAGGTCAGTGATGGCTTGAAGAGGGCAAACCAATACTTAACAAGTTCCTGAAGGGTTACACCCACCATAGAGCCCTCGCCTCATAGCTCCTCCATATAAGGCATACCGGAGAAGATGGTAAGGGGGCCAGAAAAAGGCCAATCAATGCTTAACAGGTTCCTAAGGGTTTACACCCACCATAGAGCCCTCACATCGTCGCTCCTCTATATAGGGCCTACCACATAGAATATGCCACAACTTTAAGGAGTACAAAGAGGGGTGTCCGAATCAGTGCCGCGGTAAGGATCAATTAATAAAGGAACCCGGGCCAGATCTAAGGACGGAGGGTCCAACAATTATTATCCGGACAGCCTGGGAGGGGGTCTTCCTGTTAGGCCGAATCTTCGGCAGTTAGAGCAACAGAACAGGAGCAAACCAGCCGCAAAATACCACAGTCTAGTCAACATGCTAGGTTCAGGGAGGGGATCACAGAGACAACGTTTATAGAATGGCATTGTGCCAGGGACATTCCTCATTAAGACCCTTTCTGACTGAGTTAAAAAAGAAAATCCAGAATACCTCCCTCTTCTTGCGGAGGAGGGTGGTAGGATCCACTCCAGGTTTGGCCTGAATTTTTTCTAATAAGAACCATCTCATTTCCTTCAACCGTATGTTTGTTCTCCAACCAGTGAGATACGATGGGGTCAGAGACTTTATTGTTTCTAATGTTGGATTTATGCTCGCCCACCCTTAGGCGGCATTCCCGTCCTGTCTCTCCCACATATGGTAGGTTACATGGGCAAAGAATCAAATAGATTACATTGCCCATGTGACAATTGGTCAGTTTCTCATTCCAAGCCACGCAGATGGTACGGTCGATCGTAGTGACTGAGTCACCAACCACTGCGTGTGGACAGGCCTGACAGGTACCACATCTATGGTTGCCGAAGATAGGGTTCAGTTTGGTGATGGCCGTTTGATGGCTCATAGGAGGGTCCGACACCTTACCTCTTACAAGATGATTCTTTAGATTTTTATTTCTCTTGAAAGCGAAGATAGGCTTAGGCAGAGGTGTTTTGTCAGTTTCTAGGTTCAATAGGTGCCAGCTAGAATTGATGATCTGTCTAACCTTGTGGTCCAGGTTTGAGTGTCTGGTAATACACACTAGGTGGTCTGACGTTTCCTTTTCTTTAGGTTGTAACATACAGTCCCGGTTCGAATATCTTGCTCGTTTAAACAAGTCCTTAATAAGTTTGATAGGGTACCCTCGATATTTAAGTTTTTCTTTGAGGATATCAGATTGGGTTAGGAAGTCTCTTATATCTGTGCAGTTTCTCCTAATTCGGAGAAACTGATGGTACGGTATACTATTCCTTTGACATATTGGGTGGAAACTACCGTACTGTAAGAGCATGTTTCTCGCTGTGGGTTTGGTGTATAATGAAACTCACAGTTCTTTGTCATGGTGTTCCACCCAGATGTCCAGGAATTCAATCCTTACATTGCTGGCATGTACAGTAAAATGAAGATTGGAATCAGCAGCATTAGGCCATAAAATGAATTCATTCAATGAAACATGGTCCCCCTCCCATATAAAGAAAATGTCATCGATGAAACCTGACCACGTTTTGACATTCTCGTGGAAGGGGGCCATTTCATTGTAGATGTTGACTCTCTCGAACTCCCCCACATATAGACAGGCAATGCTAGGAGCGCAACTGTCCCCCATACTGACTCCTCGCGTTTGCCTATACATGGATTTGTTGAATTCAAAATAGTTTTCGTACAGGACTACCTCTAAACATTGGAGGATAAACTCAGAGTTGGTAATCTCAGGTTTGGATGCCAGAAATTTTTCTATAGTTTTATAAGCGCCACTCTGAGGAATGTTGGAATATAAAGATTCCACATCCAAGGTTACCAATAATTCACGATCTTCAGAGTATCTGGTGCCTTCAACCTTGCTAATGAAGTGGCCAGTGTCTTTCACGTAAGAGGCTAGTTCACCCACCAGCGGTTTGAGGAATCGATCTATATACTTCGATAGGGGCTCGGTGACCGCCCCAATCATAGAAACTATAGGTCTGAAGGGGGGATCTGAACTGTCTTTGCGCGTTTTGGGGACTCCATAGATTATGGGCATCCGCGTGAAGCTAGGAGTAAGGTATTTGGCCTCCTGCTCACAAATTAAATTAATTTCGCATGCTCTCTCAACCAGGGACAAAATGCGTCGTTTAAGGGCATTCTCTGGGTTATGGGAGATCTTCTGATAGTGACAGGAGGAGGAAAGTAAGTTGTTCATCTTATCTATATAGTTGGAAGTATCAAAGATAACAATTCCTCCTCCTTTGTCGCATGGCTTAATAGTAAGACTTTTGTCTTCCTTTAAGTTTTTGAGGATATCACCCTCTACTCTTGGTAGATTGGGGCGGGGTACAGGTACATATTTGATCAATTTGTCAATTTTCCTGGATACCGCCTTCTCAAAGATGTTCACCTCGGGACGGGTGGTCTGAGTCCTGACAAATATTCCTGATCAAGAGTGGTAGGGCGTTCAGAGAAATATTTTTTAAGGCGGATTTTTCGAAAAACGAGTAAAGGTCCTTGGTGAATTCAAATTTATCAAAATTGGCAGAGGGGACAAAAGATAAACCTCTGGTCAAGAGGTTGGAGGAAATATAGTCCATTTCTTTTCGGGGGAGGTTGAACACTGGTATGCCCTTTATGTTCGCCAATACTGCTGATGTCGCGTTTGTATATACATCTGGGGCTGGCCTTGACCCGGATGGAAGTTCCTCGTTTGGAGGGTCCGCGTTCTTGGGCGGGGATTGCCCCGGCGGTTCCCTAAAAAACGGTTCTGAGCAGTATTCCTTTCAAAGGGTCCCGATCTATTGGGGTGATTGGAATTGTACCCCTGGTCAAAATTAGGGTCATATTCCTCTGGTCCGTCTCCTTCGGAATCAGAGGTGTCTGAAAAATTGGTTACCCTCTTATTGCCCCATCTAGGGCCCAAGTTGCGGAGATGGGCCTTGTCTGGATAGGTGTAAAATCCAGTGGCGAGGTAGGGGTAGGCTCGCTCCTGGGAGAAGAGACTGATGTCTTTACGAAACTTTTCGGTTTTTCTTTTTAGGAGGTATTCGGTAAAGGAGTCGAGCTCAAGATGGATTTCCTCCAGCTTCTTCTTACCGAGATCAACAGCATTTCCCTCCTTCAGTTTGTCCTCCAATTGCTGAATCTCCTTATTAAGTAAGGCAATAACTTCCCGGGCAGTCTCTATGATGAGCATCATCCAGTCCCTGGAGCAGCGGTTGGAGATAAGCGCCCACCGCTCCAGGAACTGTTTGATCTCAACAAAGAGACCCGGGATGTTACGCACTCTGAGTCCAATAGGGATGGTCCCTGCTCTTAAATAATCCAACATGAATTGGGCATGGAGTTCGGTTCTTTGGGATTTTTTTCTGAGATTTAGTAACTTCATCTACCCTCTTACAGCCTTCCTCTCACCAGCGATTGAAGACTGGAGATGCACAACCCAGTGGGAAATCGGGATTATCAACAATAGGAGTCATCGGGGAGGAAAATGTAGTCCACCCCGGTGCTGCGCCAATTGGTCCCACGCTTTTAGAGTCGGGGAGGTCACTTGGGAAGAGTAAATGAAATTAAATGAATTCGTACTTGTATAGCACACTTATACCCTGAGGTGTCTTGGCGCTGTACGCATAATGCTGTGGAACCCTTCCTGGCTTTTCCCTGTAAAATGCTCACTCCTGGGCACCCCCAAGGTGAAGCAAGGCATCCCAGCACTGTTGGGGCCGTTGTGGAAATTAAGCAAGCTATTGCCCAGAGTGGCAGAGTGGGACCGATGATTAGAATAGGCACCGAGGGGAGAATGATCAGGTCCGAGGAAATTGAGCCCAAGGCCCGCCAAGGCGGGAATTGAACCCTGATCCCGTGCCAGACCTCTGCATCAGGGTCTGCGGCTCTAACCATTTAGCCAAACTTCTCCACTTCTCCACGCCCTGTGTTTGCGGGTTAACCACAGCTCCCGCCAGATTATACAGCCCACCACCGTCTGGCCCATAAAGTTCCAATGTTTGCTAGACAAGGGTCTGTTCTATTCCGTAATATAACGGAGACAGGATGCCTGATAGTAAGCCATCAACAATGGAAAGCCCAGCCCGCCCGCTGCCTTCGGTGTAGTGGCAAGGGACATCGCAAGCCGAGGCCGTTTGTTGTTCCACAGGAACTTATTCAGGAGCCCCTGCAGTTTCCGAAGAGTGCCTGGCTGGGGACTCAAGGGTAGCATTTGGAAGAGGTAGAGGACCCGCGGGAGCACTGTCATTTTCAGCGCCGCCAACCTCCCATGCCAGGCTAAGTTGAGGCGGGACGAGTCAGAGAGGGCCTTGGCAGTTTGTTCAACAAGCAACCTATAATTAAGGGACACCGTTTTAGCGATAGAGGGGGACAATCGGATACCCAGGTTTTGAATATAGGATTGCACCCACTGAAAGGCAAAGACTTGCTGCAGATACTGCACGTCTGCATCAGGAATGGAGTCATTAAGGATTTGTGATTTTGAAAAAATAACTTTGAAGCCCGCTACCTTCCCGAATTCAAGGAGTTCCGCCGACAGATACTGCAGGGAGGAGTGAGGTTGGGTTAGCGACTGGATAACATCATCCGCATAAAGACTAATCTTGTGAGTATCAGCGCCAAACTTAACCTCCACGATACCCATGTAGGACCGAATGCGTTGGGCGAAAGGCTCCATATAGAGCACAAAGAGCAATGGGGATAAGGGACATCCCTGTTGAGTTCCTCTAGTGATGGGGAAGATGGCTGATTTACACCCATTCACCCGCACCGCTGCCCTAGGATCCGCATAGAGGCACCGAACCCAACGCAAAAAGTTATTACCCACCCCAAAGGCCTTCAGAATAGTGAACAGGTAGTCCCAGTCTACTTGGTCAAAGGCCTTCTCTGCGTCAATAGAGAGAAAGAAAGCCTGAGTCTGAGAGCGATGGACCAAATTTAGCAGGTGGAGAAGCCGCTTGGTATTGTCCCCCCCCCGCCGCTTTGGGATGAAGCCTGCCTGATGATTCCATCCATTAAAGGGCTGAGTCTTGCAACTAGAATACTCGTGAATAATTTTGCATCAATATTGAGCAACGAGATCGGTCTGTGTGAACCGCAATCCTTGGGGTCTTTCCCAGGTTTTAAGAATGACCGTAATCGCTGCCTCAGCCATGGAGGAAGTCACTTCTCCTGTGTCAAGAAAGGAGTTAAAGAGATGGGTTAAAAGAGGAGCCAGATCCACACAGTAAGTTTTATAAAATATGGCAGAGAATCCATCCGGCCCCGGGGATTTAGCCACCTTCAGCCCAGGAATCGCTGATATGACCTCCTCTATGCGGATCGCTGAATCTAAAGCATCCACTGACATCTGGAATAGGGGTGCAATGCAACAAGACGCCAAGTAGTCTGCCATTCCCCCAGAGGCCGCTGCCTCCCTCTTATATAGAGTCTGCTAAAACTGCCGAAAGGAGTCTACAATGAGGGCATCAGTGGATTGCTCAACTGCTTGAGGTTCCCTAATGGATAGTATAGTCGTCAACTGAGATCGTGCCCACTATCTGTGCGCCAGCATCTTCCCCCCCTTGTCCCCGCTGAGGTAAAACTTGTGTAGCAAACTCAATAGGGCATGTGCAGCTCTATCTAGGTCAAGGTGCTTTAACATGCGTCTCTTCGTCTCCAACTCCCTCCGAACCCTCGGGGCCCCCGTCCTCTTATGTATCGCCTCCAAGTTGCCCACCTCCTTTTCCAACTCAGCGCGCTTCTCTTTGCACAATCGAGAATACGTCCCCGCAAGCGCTATAAACTCTCCTCGCACCACTAATTTCAAGGGCCTCCCATACCGATGCTAGGGGTGTACCCTCCAAGTCATTATTGGCAAGATAGTGGGTAATAGTGTCCCATATCCACGTGACCACTGAGTCCGAATGAAGCAGGGAGTCGCGAATGCGCCAGCCAGGCGGCGGTCGCCGATCGCCATGGGAGGTGAGTAGAACTGAGATAAGAGCATGATCTGACAGGGAGCCTGGTGTACTTTCCGTCATTGCCAAATGAGATAAGAGAGAGGACATGGCCAAGAAGTGTTCCAAGTGCGTGTACTTCTTGTGTGCTGCAGAGAAGTAGGTGTATTCACGCTCTAGGGGATGCTGGACATGGCATACATCATGCAACCCTCCCTCCAGAAGCCACTGTCTCCCTCCCTGCGACATTGCCCCCCCCTGGTGGGACCTCTGCTCAGACCTGTCCATCCGGAGTCCATCACAATATTCAGATCACCACCCACGAGAATCAATGCATCCGGAGACGCTAACCCCTCCGAGAGGGCCATCCTCAAGAAGGGCTCTTGTCACTTGTTCGAGGCATATATTGACCCTATTGTGAGCTGTGTCCCCCCCACTGGACGCGGACAGCTAAAAATCTTCCCTTAATGTCCACAACCTGAGAAAGGACTTTGCAGTGCGCGTGCAGGCTAAAAAGAATCACCACCACATGTTTCTTAGCCCGGCCTGAAGACCATAGTTGCAGAGGGAAGCGCTTATCTGCCAGACGTTTACTATCCTTAGAAAAGAGTTGAGTCTCCTGCAGCAGGCACACAACACCCTCCACATTCTCCAGGAGGGAAAGGATGGCCAACCACTTGACAGGGCTATTTAAACCCCTAACATTCAGGCTCACAATCTTTAAGTCCCTACCCATAAATACCTAGAGGAAGGGGAGTAGCTAATTCAGCGCTTCACACCAGTGCCCCCTAGGGGGCCATGATACCCAGTCTGCAACCCGGGTCCTCGCCTAGGTCCCCTGAGAGCTGATGCGGAGCTCTTAAAACAACCCCAAACCCCCTACAAAGCCCCCCACCCCAACCCCAAACACAAGAAAACCCAAAAGAAAAGGAGACTCAGATTTCGCCAAGAGTAACAACAGTCTGTTTGACAGGTCCAAATAGCAGGAGAACATGGCGCCATTGTGGAACACTTCCAGTTCCTGATACAGGACACACTAACTTCCAAGGACATAGGCGAGCAACAAGTCCTCATTAGAGAACCGCCCACCTCCGGTGCCAGATATAAACCCTACTAATGCCAGTCTTGTGGACAACAAGAGACCGCAGGATTATCAGTCACCAGTGCCACGGAGGTAACAGCAGCCTCCCTCTCCAACAGACTTGCGGACACATCCGATTTCGCAGACGGAGAGGGCTTCCCAACGCGCTGCCATTCGATGGAGCGCCTGCGCTGTCTAGCAGGTGATCTGCTGCTCCCAGGATGTGGTGCGTTCCGCTCCAGACCCAAGATCTCGAAGGCAGAGTCCAGTGAAGGATCCTGTACCAGTTTACCATTATATTTGAAGATAAGTCGAAACGTATGGCCCCACGAGTAGGGGATGCCTTGCTCACGAAGGTGATTAGTGAGGGGCTTAAAGTCCCTACGTTTGACGAGGGTGGAGGCCGCCAAATCCTGAAAAAACGCTGGTTGATGGCCCCAGAATTATATGGGATTGAGGTCACAGGCCTTCCGGGGAATCCTCTCTTTGAACTGAAAGTCATGGACACATACCATTATGTCCGGGGGAGGGGCCCTGGCACCACGCGGCTGTCCAACACGGTGGACATGATCCATCTGATTGTCCTGGTCCTCCTCCTCACCAAGGATTTGACGAAAAAGTGCCTCAACATACTCACGCAGGTTATCGCCCTCTCCATGGAACCGCCCGAATTCTAATATTGTTCCGCCGGGACCGGTTCTCTAAGTCCTCGGCGTGCGCCTGGAGATCTAGGTTTTGTTCCGTGAGGCGAAGTACATCCTGCTGGATGTCACCCGCAGCTCCAAGATCATGCTCCTCCAGCGTCGCCACTCGCTCCCCAACAGCGTCCACATCACACCATATCTCGCGCAAAACCGAGGTGAGCTGCGAGCGAAGTTCCAAAATGTCTTACTTTATGGCAGAGAACAGTTCTAACATGAAAGCGTTGGTCGCCTGGAGTTCATTGTCCTCAGAGCGCGGGGATTTGTCAGCAGGCGGAGAGGCAGACTGCCCTGTCGCCTTCTGAGCAGGTCCTTTAGGGGTTTATGTCTCCGATTCCTGGCAGCCGCCATCTCGCGCCTGGCAGGGGCCCGCGCCCCAAAGCACGCAGATAGGGCAAAGGTGTAGTCAGCCCACTGGAGGCACAGCTGAGGCCCCACCGGTCAGCGCCTGAATGCCAGCCCAGGAGGGAGCTCCGCGTGCCAAAGTACTACCTAGGCCTCGTGACCATCCAAGGGAAGGGGAGCTACAGCTCGGTCAGGGCCCCGCTTAGCACTTTAGAGGCTCAATAGACTCCCCAGGCAATGGTGGCAGTCCGGCAGGGGGCGGACGGCACTACCAGGAGTCCAGACAGTAAGCGCAGCAACATGTGCGGGGGGAGCAGGGGGGCAGACCACTCGCCCCACAGCAGGACCTTCCAAAGCAAGGCTGCCCCCCGGTGCTGGGCTTCACTGCGCCGCTGTCTGCCGAGATACGGACCGACAGGCGGCCAAAGCTCCCACAACCACTCCCAAATAGAGGCAGATCTCCAGGCTCCACTCCATGCACAGCACACAACTGTCAGCCAAGGCGGGGCTCCTCGGCAGATGCAGCGATACCGCCTGCTGTCCCATGGGTCGATGTTAGGCCTCACACTCCCTGCAAGCCTCTCAGGTCCCAGCAGTGCAGGCACCCCCACACGCTATGCTCATCAGGAGAGGGCCACTCCCCCCAGCCGCCAGCCTGCAGGCCTTGCTGCTGCAGTCTCTTGGGGGCGAACGGGTGCCACATGGTGCCCCCCCACTCACAGAGCCGGGCCCCACCTCCAATCAGGCGAGGAGGGGGTCCACAAAAGTGTCTCGGGCATCGGGGTACCGCCGAGAACAGGAAGGGCGTGTGGGCCCTGATCGCTCCGCTAGGCCTCCCGCCGTCTGTCGACTCGCGGACCGAGAACACAACCCAATCCTGCCAGCCGCCTCCTCTCGCCGCACCTCACCCCTAGGCACTCGTGCCTCCGCTCATCATCTCCGCACTGCACCGCAGCACCCCAGGAGCACACAGCTGGCCGCCGCGTGTAGCAGCAGCCACCGCTGCAGTATCGGGTCCACCGGGCCTCTCCGTTCAAGATCGCAGCTGTGCCTGGGCTCTGCGCGCCACCACAAGCAAGGCAGGGCCGTAGAGGAACAAAATGGCGGCCGCTGCCCGGGCCCGCCGCTGCCGACACCACGCCACTCCTTCACTCCTCGATCTGCCACTCAGGCAGTGAAACCGCCGCTCCTGTATCGGCGGCAGCCGCCTTTCCACACCGCCGAGACTCCGCAGAGCAGCAGCCAATCCCATAGCCCCGGCCAGCCAGGTTCGCCGGGTCTCTGCCGAGCTAGGGCCATATGACCCCAAAGGGCAGAACGCCGAAATGGGGCCCAAAAATAAGGGCCCCCTCCAGAGGCTAGGATGAGAGGGGAGACAGAAGACCCCCGCGGCCAGCACAGATGTGCAGTAGAAGGGGCGATATACAAAGCAATATGCAGGCACGCCGGAGGGACAGTAAAGCACATCCGACTCCGCCGCTCTCTTGGCCACGCCCCCAGCAGAGCTCCTTAGATGGAGAGAACCAGGTCAGCAGAGCAGCTTTAGAGCCAGAGAACCAGGTCAGCAGAGCTGCTCTAGAGCCAGAGAACCAGGTCAGCAGAGCTGCTTTAGAGCCAGAGAACCAGGTCAGCAGACCTGTTATAGAGCCAGAGAACCAGATCAGCAGAGCAGTTCTGTAGCCTAAGAACTAGGTCAGCAGAGCTGCTCTAGAGCCAGAGAACTAGATCAGCAGACCTGCTGTAGAGCCTGACAAACCAGGTTAGCAGAGCTGCTCTAGAGCCAGAGAACCAGGTCACCAGTCCTGCTTTAAAGCCTGAGAAACAAGGTCAGCAGACCTGCTTTAGAGGGAGAGAACCAGGTCAGCAGAGCTACTTTAGAGACAGAGAACCGGGCCAGCAGAGCTGCTTTAGAGCCAGAGAACCAGGTCAGCAGAGCTGCTCTAGCTGACACTGACTGACTGACACTGAATGATTGGCACTGACTGACACTGATTGACTGACACTGACACTGACTGACACTGACTGACACTGAGTGACACTGACTGACTGACACTAACTGACACTGACTGACTACTCTCTTCTACTACTATCTACTACTCACTCTCTACTACTCTACTACTCTCTACTACTCACTCGCTACTACTCATTCTCTACTACTCTCTACTACTCAATCTTTACTACTCATTGTCTACTACTCTCTACTACTCACTCTCTACTACTCTCTTTCTACTACTCACTCTCTACTACTCTCTTCTACTCACTCTCGACTACTCACTCTCTACTACTCTGTACTACTCTCTCACTCTACTACTCACTCGCTATTACTCTTTACTACTCAATCTCTACTACTAACTCTCTACAATTCTCCACTTATACTCTCTACAACTCACTCTCTACTATTCTCTACTACTCACTCTACTACTCTCTACCACTCACTCTCTACTACTCTACTACTCACTCTCTACTACTCTCTCTCTAATACTCATTCTCTACCACTCACTCTACTACTCTCCACTACTAACTCTCTACTACTCTCTCTCTACTACTCACTCTACTATTCAATATCTACTACTCACTCTCTACCACTCACTTTCTACTACTCTCTACTACTCACTCTCTGCTACTCTCTACTACTCACTCTACTACTACTCACTCTCAACTACTCTCTAGTACACAGTCTCTACTAGTCGCTCTCTACTACTCGCTCTCTACTGTTCTCTACTACTTACTCTCTACTACTCACTCTCTACTCTCTACTACTCTCTGTACTACTCTCTCTCTACTACTCACTCTCTACTACTTACTCTCTACTACTCTGTACTACTCACTCTCTACTACTCTCTACTACTCACTCTCTACTATTCTCTTTCTACTATTCTCTACTACTCTCTACTACTTACTTTCTACTACTCACTCTACTATTCACTCTACTACTCACGCTATACTACTCTTTATTATTCACTCTCTACTACTATCTCTCTACTACTCTCTACTATTCACTCTACTACTCACTCTCTAATACTCTCTACTACTCTCTCTCTGCTACTCACTCTCTACTACTCACTCTCTACTACTCTCTATTATTCACTCTATACTACTCTCTACTACTCACTCTCTACTACTCTCTACTACTCACTCTACTACTCACTCTCTATTACTCACACTCTACAACTCTCTACTACTCACTCTCTACTACTCACGCTCTACTACTAGCTCTACTACTCTCTATTACTCACTTTCTGTGACTCTCTCTACTACTCTCTACTACTCTCTCCTACTCGCTCTCTACTATCTACTACTCTCTCTCTACTACTCACTATCTACTAATCACTCTCTAGTATTCACTCTCTACTACTCACCCTCTACTACTTGCTCTCTACTACTCTTGACTACTCACTCTCAACTACTCTCTACTACTCACTCTACTACTCACTCTCTACTACTCTCTCTCTCTCTGCTACTCACTCTCCACTACTCTCTCTCTCTACTACTTGCTCTCTACTACTCTTCACTACTCACTCTCTACAACTCAACTACTCTCTACTACTCTCTCTACTACTCACTCACTAGTACTCACTCTCTACTACTCACTCTCTACTACTCTCTGTTACTCACTCTCTACTACGCTCTCTCTAATACTCTCTACTACTCACTCGACTATTCACTCTACTACTCACTCTACTAGTCATTCCTTACTACTCTCTCTCTCTACTACTCTCTACTACTCACTCTACTACTCTCTCTCTGCTACTCTTTACTACTCACTCTACTACTCACTCTCTACTACTCTCTAATACTCTCTCTTTGCTACTCACTCTCTACTTCTCACTCTCTACTACTCACTCTCTACTACTCACTCTCTACTACTCTCTACTACTCACTCTCTACTACTTTCTACTACTCACTCGCTACTACTCACTCTCTACTAATCGCTCTACTACTCTCTACTAACTCTCTGCTACTGTCTCTACTACTCTCTGTTACTCACTCTCTACTACTCTCTCTCTAATGACCTCTACTACTCACTCTACTATTCACTCCACTACTCACTCTACTACTCATTCCTTATTACTCTCTCTCTACTACTCTCTGTTACTCACTCTGCTACTCTCTCTCTACTACTCTTTACTACTCACTCTACTACTCACTCTCTACTACTCTCTAATACTCTCTCTTTTCTACTCACTCTCTACTTCTCACTCTCTACTACTCACTCTCTACTACTCACTCTCTACTACTCTCTCCTACTCACTCTCTACTACTTTCTACTACTTACTTGCTACTACTCACTCTCTACTAATCGCTCTACTACTCTTTACTAGCTCTCTGCTACTGTCTCTACTACTCTCTACTACTCTCTACTACTCGCTCTCTACTCTCTAATACTCACTCTCTACTCTCTACCTCTCTACCTTTCTCTACCTCTCTACCTCTCTACCTCTCCACCTCTACCTCTCTACCTCTACCTCTCTACCTCTATCTCTACACCTCTACCTCTCTCTACTCACACACATATGCACATATATATGCATATATATGCATATGCATTTATATATAAGTATGTGTGTATATACATACATATATAAACATATATATGAAATGCATATCTATATAAATACAAATATAAATGCATGCATACATATACATATATGCATACATATGCATGTTATGTACATGAAAGTTTGAAAAACACCAATACAAGCAAATCTAAAAAGCCACCTAATTACAAACAGAATTGCTTTAACTTAAACAAGGGCGAGACCTATTGCATTTTCAATGCTTGTTTACTTTGATTCCATCAAGAAGGCATTCAGATGTGTCACACATTTGCCATAAATTCTGAATGTTAGCACCCTAGTTGCTCAGTAGATCACTGTAGTAAAGCTAATGCTCACCAGGGAAATCTGCTACTGGTATTGAAAGTGCATGTTTCAGTCTGCATGTAAGAATTTTTTAATGAAATAGAAAAGGATTTGAGAAGTCAAAATGTGCCCTAATTTTTCTTTCTGCAGCACTAATCATAATTTCTATGGCAAAATGACCCCCCTCATTTTGATCCTTTGCAAATTAAATCTTTTTAAGTGTTACCACCTTATTCCAAGCAAGATGGCTTCAGGTGTGCCAAACGTTTGTCATAAGTAAGAAGGTTAGCACTCCAGTTGTTCTTTAGAACACTCTGGGACATTCTGTCATTGGGATATACTTGGGCTTCATCTGGATGATGTTTGTGCTACATTTGGGCTCTTTTGTCTCTGGTGGCTATCTTGGGTGACTTATTTGTTATGAAGTTTTTTGACGTTACTTCAATCAAGAAGGCATTCAGATGTGTCACACATTTGCCATAAATTCAGAATGTTAGCACTCTAGTTGCTTATTAGATCACTGTAATACATCTACTGCTCACCAGGGAAGTCTGAAGCTGGTATTGAAAGTGCATGTTTCAGTCTGCATGTCAGAACATTTAAATGAAATAGAAGAGTATTTGAGAAGTCACTCAAACTGTGCCCTAATTTTCCTTTTTTCAGCACTAATCATAATTTCTATGGCAAAAGGAACCCGCTCATTGTGTTCCTTTTAAATTAAACTACTCATTCTCTACTGTTCACTCGCTACTACTCTCTCCTACTCACTCTCTACTACTCACTGTCTACTACTTTCTACTACTCTCTACTACTATTCTCTACTACTCACTCTCTACTACTTTCTACTACTGACTCTACTATTCTCTACTACTCTCTACCACTCACTCTCTACTACTCTACTACTCACTCTCTACTACTCTCTACTACTCTCTCTCTACTACTCCCTCTCTACTACTCACTCTACTACTCTCTACTACTCACTCTCTATGTCTCTCTCTCTACTACTCACTCTCTACTATTCACTCTCTACTACTCACTCTCTACTATGCACTGTTTACTACTCATTCTCTATTATTCTCTACTGCTCACTCTCTACTACTCACTCTCTACTATTCTCTACTACTCACTCTCTACTACTCTACTACTCTCTCTAAAACTCACTCTCTACTACTCACTCTCTACTATTCTCTATTACTCTCTCTCTACTACTTACTCTCTACTACTTACTCTACTACTCACTAGTACCCACTCTCCACAACTCTCTTTCTACTACTCACTCTATACTACTCTCTACTACTCACTCACCACTACTCACTCTCTACTACTTGCTCTCTACTACTCTCTCTTACTCACTCTCTACTACTCACTGTCTACTACTTTCTACTACTCTCTATTACTATTCTCTACTACTCACTCTCTACTACTTTCTAATACTGACTCTACTATCTACTACTCTCTACCACTCACTCTCCACTACTCTACTACTCACTCTCTACTACTCTCTACTACTCTCTCTCTACTACTCCCTCTCTACTACTCACTCTACTACTCTCTACTACTCACTCTCTACGTCTCTCTCTCTACTACTCACTCTCTACTATTCACTCTCTACTACTCACTCTCTACTATGCACTCTTTACTACTCGTTCTCTATTATTCTCTACTACTCACTATCCACTACTCACTCTCTACTACTCACTCTCTACTACTCACTCTCTACTACTCAATCTCTACTACTCTACTACTCTCTCTAAAACTCACTCTCTACAACTCACTCTCTACTATTTACTCTCTACTACTTTACCACTCTACTACTATACTACTCACTCTACTACTCTCTCTCTTGTACTCTCTACTACTCAGTCTACTACTCTCTAGTAATCTCTACCACTCAATCTCTACTACTCTCCTACTCAATTCACTACTCTCTACTATTTTCTCGCTACTACTTACTCTCTACTACTTACTCTACTACTCACTAGTACCCACTCTCCACAACTCTCTCTCTACTACTCACTCTCTACTACTCTCTACTCCTCACTCACCACTACTCACTCTCTACTACTTGCTCTCTACTACTCTCTACTACTCAGTCTACTACCCACTCTCTACTACTCTACTACTCTCTCTACTACTCACTCTCTACTACTCTCTCTACTACTCACTCTCTACTATTCACTCTACTACTCACTCTCTACTACTCTCTACTACTCACTCTCTACTACTCCACTATCTACTTCTCACTCTCTACTACTCAATCTCTACTACTCTCTCTACTACTCTTTACTACTCTCTACTACTCACTCTTCTACTAAATCTCTACTTCTCACTCTCTACTACTCTCTACTACTCACTCTCTACTATTCTTTCTCTATTACCCTCTACTACTCACTCTACTACTCACTCTCTACTACCTCCTCTCTTACTCACTCTCTACTACTCTCTACCACTCTCTCGCTGTTACTCACTCTCTACTACTCACTGTCTATTACTTTATACTACTCACTTACTACTATTCACTCTCTACTACTCTCTACTAATTCTCTACTACTCTCTACTACTCACTCTACTACTCACACTTTACTACTTTCTCTCTGCTACTCACTCTTTACTACTCGCTCTCTACTACTCTCTACTACTCACTCTCTACTACTCACTCTCTACTAGTCTCTACTACTCTCTCTATAACTCACTCTCTACTACTCTCTATATAACTCACTCTCTATATCTTACTCTCTACTGCTCTACTACTCTCTACTACTCTCTCTATTACTCACTCTCTACTACTATGTCTACTACTCACTCTCTACTACTCTCTAATACTCACTCTACTACTCTCTACTACTCTTTGAAACTCAATCTCTACTACTCCACTACTCACTCTCTACTGCTCTACTACTCTCTACCACTCTCTCTATTACTCACTCTCTACTACTATGTCTACTACTCACTCTCTACTACTCTCTACTACTCACTTTCTACTACTCTCTACAACTCACAAACACCCTCATTGTGTTCCTTTTAAATTAAACTACTCACTCTGTACTACTCTCTACTACTTATTGTCTATTAATCACTCTCTACTACTCTCTACTACTCGATCTACTAATCACTCTCTACTACTTTCTACTACTCACTCTACTACTCTCTACTACTCTTTACCACTCACTCTCTACTATTCTACTACTTACTCTCTACTACTCTCTCTCTACTACTCCCTCTCTACTGCTCACTCTACTACTCTCTACTACTCACTCTTTACTTCTGTCTTTACTTCTCAATCTCTACTATTCACTCTCTACTACTCACTCTCTATACACACTTTCTACTACTCACTCTCTACTATTCTCTACTACTCACTCCACTACTCACTCTCTACTACTGACTACTCACTCTCTACTACTCACTCTGTACTACTCACTCTCTACTACTCTAATACTCTCTCTATAACTCACTCTCTACTACTCTACTACTCTCTCTACTACTCACTCTCTACTACTCACTCTCTACTATTAACTCTTCTACTCTCTACTACTCTCTGCCACTCACTCTCTACTATTCTACTACTCACTCTACTACTCTCTACTACTCACTCTCTACTACTCTCTCTACTGCTCACTCTCTACTATTCACTCTCTACTACTCACTCTCTATCACTCACTCTTTACTACTTGCTCTCTACTATTCTCTCCTACTCACTCTCCACTACTAACTCTCTACTACTCGCTCTCTACTACTCTCTACTACTCACTCTCTACTACTCACTCTCTACTAGTCTCTACTACTCTCTCTATAACTCACTCTCTACTACTCTCTCTATAACTCACTCTCTATATCTTACTCTCTACTGCTCTACTACTCTCTACTACTCTCTCTATTACTCACTCTCTACTACTATGTCTACTACTCACTCTCTACTACTCTCTAATACTCACTCTACTACTCTCTACTACTCTTTGAAACTCAATCTCTACTACTCCACTACTCACTCTCTAGTACTATCTACTATTCTGTCTCTACTAATCACTCTCTACTACTTACTCTACTACTCAATAGTACTCACTCTCTACTACTCTCTCTCTACTACTACTAATCTCTACCACTTAATCTCTACTACTCACTTTCTACTAGTCTCTCCTACACACTCTCTGCTACTCACTCTCTACTACTCAATCTCTACTACACACTCTCCACTACTCTCCCTCTACTTCTCACTCTCTACTACTCATTCTCCACTACTCACTCTACTACTCTGCTACTTTCTACTACTCTCTCTACTACTCACTCTCTACTATACACTCTCAACTACTCGTTCTCTACTACTCGCTCTCTACTACTCTTTACTACTCACTCTACTACTCACTTTCTACTACTCTCTACTACTCATGCTCTACTACTGCACTACTCTCTACTACTCACTCTCTATTACTCTACTACTCCCTACTACTCTCTCCCTACTACTCTCTCTCTACTACTCACTCTCTACTACTCACCCTCTACTACTCTCTACTACTCAGTCTCTACTACTCACTCTTAACTACTCTCTCTCTCTACTACTCTACTACTCTACTATTCACTCTACTACTCACTCTACCACTCACTCTCTACTACTCACTCTCTACTAGTCTCTACTAGTCTTTCTACTACTCACTCTCGACTATTCTCTTCTGCTCACTCTACTACTCACTCTCTACTACTCTCCACTACTCTCTCTCTGCTTCTCACTCTGTACTACTCACTATCTACTACTCTCTACTTCTCACTCTCTACTACTCTCTACTACTTACTCTCTACTACTCACTCTACTCTTTACTCTCTACTACTCTACTACTCTCTACTACTCTCTCTCTGCTACTCACTCTCTACTACTCACTCTCTACTACTCTCTACTACTCACTCTCTACTACTCTCTACTACTCTCTACCACTCACTCTCTACTACTCAATTTGTACTACTCTCTCTCTACTACTCCATCTCTACTAGTCACTCTACTACTTTCTACTACTCACTCTCTACTTCTCTCTCTCTACTACTCACTCTCTAGGGGTGCCGCTCGCAGTCACAACTGTGACTTTGCCCTGTTTCCAGTTCCGAGTACCGTGAGGAAGTGCCCCTGCTGCCGTCACTTTGTGTGTGCTTGTGACTCTCGGTGTGATTAGACAACCACCGTTGGATTTCCGAGTCCGGGACTGCGATGCCCACAGGTCCCTGGGCTCACCACACCAGGCGCACCTGTTGCCTCTTCCCGGACTCCTCCCAGCTGATTTGGGCTCCTTTATCAGCGACTCGCGGCCCCCGCTTCGCGGGAGCCGCTCGCAGTCGCAACTGTGACTTTGCCCTGTTTCCAGTTCCGAGTACCTTGAGGAAGTGCCCCTGCTGCCGTCACTTCGTGTGTGCTTGTGACTCTCGGGGTGATTAGACAACCGCCTTTGGATTTCCCAGTCCGGGACTGCGAGGCCCACAGGTCCCTGCGCTCACCACACCACGCGCACCAGTTGCCTCTTCCCGGACTCCTCCTCCTCTCTATATCAATCCCGCGCTTACCGCGTTAGCGGGACGCGTGCGGGACTGAGCCCGGGGCTAAGCCCAGGCAAAGGGCGGGCCGTTTGAGGCCGTTCGAGGACATGAGAGACTGGACTGGGCCACCCCTCTAACTTCCACCTTCTGCCATTCATTTCGAAACATACGTACTGTCTTTCCACTAATTTTGCTCCTGCGATCCTCGATATATTTTGTCTTGCTGATCTTATATCTATGTTAGAACCTTTTCCCCTGTCTTTGTCTAATAGGAAAAATGGTGCTAACTAGAGGAAACAAAACCAAGGCCCCTGAGAGTGTGGGTAAATTGTTAGGCCCCATGGATGATTTTATTACCAAGGCAAACTCATTCATTGATCAAAGTATTTCTTTGATGGAGGAAAGGGTGTCCTTGGACTTGGCGTTCGCTAAAAGATCTTCTATGGGTAATTTGGCCGACGCTAGAACTCCTGCACCTGATAATAATGTAGGGCAGAGGTCCCTTTGCGAGGGCAGGCGTAGCCTGCCAAACAATGTGGACCTGTCGGCCTCCCAGCTCTCTGATTCCCAGATAAGCTCAGACTTAGAAAGAACACCTGAGCTAATACCTCAAATTTCACCCCAAATTACATCAGATGAAAGAAGGCAAGCAAGAGGGAGGAGGGAGGGCGCAATAAGGAAAAGAAAGAACGGTCCGAAAAATTCCATCTTTAATGAGACCGGCAATATCTCTAGTATTCTAGAGAATCCACCCCTTAGAGCAGAACAGCTAGTAGTTTCTGCGATGGTCCATCATCCCGCACATGACACTCCTGCCCCTATTAATTTGGAATCGCCTATTCTTCTATCCTGCAGTAAGGAATCAATTGATAGCAATAACTCCCAGCTGCTAAATAGGATCGCTGATCTATTAAAATCCTTTCTTCAACCAGTAGAAGCAAAGTTAGCGCAGCTAGAGATTCAGCTATCCAAGTTTACTAATCTTCCACAATTTAACCAAGTGCCAGGGGCTCAAAAAACAGGGGGAAACAAGCAGAATAAACAAACCTGCCCTAACCCTGTAAATACCCTCCCTAAGCCTGCAACAACTCAAAAGAACGCACCTTTACCTCTAGTTGCAACAGCTAAATTAACATTTTCGGAAACACTGAATAATAAGAGCACAGTGAATCCACCTACCAATGTTGCCACAACTCTGTCACAGGGAAATGCCCTGTCAACAATAACACCTGCATCTAAGACAGTGGTATCAAAAAAAGTGGCATCTAAAACCCCGGTGACTCAAACTCCAGCCTCTAAAACCCCGGCCCCAGTATTTAATAGAGATGGCCTTAGGGGACCCACCGAAGTTAGATTTCCTGCTGACATGCCACCGGAAGCATGCCCTTTTGTAGTGGTAATGACTGGTGTGCCTGAGCTAGTGGACCACAATGTAGAACCTATGTGGTCTCTGAAAAAAAAGGCCCAACACTGGCTAAATACCAATCGTCCCATTCCGCCAACTTGGCAAGGTAGGATTCTGACGGTACGTAGGAGCCCATGGGTGGGAAATGGCAGAAAAACGATCCCGGGAGATTGCATTGTGATTATATTCGAAGACCCCTGAGTAGTTGATTATATCTGCTCTTGGGACCACACAAGTGTAAATGGAGGTATAGGTACTAAACCACTTTCCTTTTTCTACCCCTCAAGACAACCTAACAGTCCTTTTTACGACCACGACCCCCCTTGGGTTGTAGCACCCCCTCGTCATTTTGAATATGCCAATATAAGGCAAACAGGGGGCCCTCGTCACCGTGACTATGATAGTTCCTGGCACACAGTGGGTCCGCGTTATCAGGGAGGAGGATGGGAGGACTGGGGTCCACATACGCTGAGAACGGCTCATAGAGAACCGCCTCGCTGGGATCCTTGGTTTAGCATCCCGACGAGGAATAGATTTAGCGGCCTTGAAATGGTCGACTGACCATTAACGGAAATTGAATCCATTAATTCTAACTCACCCCAGTTAATCCCTAAAATAAAAACAATTTCTCCAGCAAATGAAGCTGTAGTGACAAAAGTAGAGCCACAGCCCATACCTATCCTCTTTTGGAACGTTGCGGGTTTACGCCCTAGGATTGAGGACGGGACTGCCATGTATTTCCTGGAGTCATGTAAAATAATCTGCCTCCAAGAGACATGGTCTACGACAGAGACCATGGGCTATAAAACATATTTTACCCCTTCCCTCCATAGTACAATAGGTAGACCTAAAGGAGGGCTAACAACGTATATTGCAAACATCATGAACCACCTAAAAGTGTCCATAGTCCACTCCGACCCAAATTTCTAAATACTCTCTCTTTCCTTTACGAACAAGGAGTCCATCCTCTTGATTAATATCTATAACAACTTAGAGGATGACCAATTCCTGATTCTTCTGTGTAACGTTCAGGAGAGATTAACTCAGCTTAACCGGTTGAAGGCAGGACAAGGGGCAATTCATCTTTTATGGGGAGGGGACTTTAACCTCCACCCATGCCCACAGGCTAAAACAAATTGCTGCGGGATAGCGGATGAACACGACGCTCCACTAGTGCATTTTGCCCATACTAAGGTGGGGATTGCTATGAACAATTTGCTATCTGACTTGGATCTTGTAATAGACAATAGCCCAAGTTCAGGCCTAAACTCCCTTCAACCGACTTATGTGGTTAGGGGACACCAAACGACAGTTGACTACATCCTCCTGTCATCTGGACTGTTACATACAGCTAGAGCCTTTCAGGTTATGGCTAACTCACTCAGTGATCATTCCGCTGTGAGGATGGATCTTCACTTGACTGATTCCAAGCCCTGAAATACAGCTATAGCGAAAACTCTTGCCCAGAATAAATTAGACCTAGGCAAACAAAATGGATATACATTAAAATGGGGAAAAATAAATCCAAATGAAATTACAAAAAAACTGGTAAATGCGGCATATCCAAATATAATTAAATGTTTGGATCTATCGGAAACTGATGAAGAAGTCCTAAAAATGTTATACAAATATTAGAGAAAATCAAGGGACTTCTCACCGCAAAACCAAGGATCGTGAACCCAATTAGTAAAGGGTGGTTTAATCATAGTTGCACCGTGGCCCTAACCAACTTAAAGCTGGCCCTGCATAATACACCCAGAGACTTGGGGCAGATTCAACTCCTTAGGCGGCACTACGGAAGGGAACGTAAATTAAGAATCCATGAATTGAAACAGAAACTTTGGGAAGACCTGCACATGAGCGCCGTCTCCAAAAACAGTGAGGCTTTCTGGCGAACTGTCAGATCACCCTACCTAACAGATAATAACAGTTCTAAGATAGAAGTGGCTATAGACGAAGATACATGGGTGTCCCACTTCTCTAATATCTTTAAAAACACTGCAACAGTAGGTGGGACACAAAACATACACCCAATAGTCGAATATCCAATACCCCTGCACTTTGATATTCCCGATCTATTAGTGGCACTGGAAACAAGCAAAAATGGGAAAGCTCCAGGCCCAGACGGGGTCCCAGTGGATCTCTTTAAACACAATTTGGATCTCTGGGCCCCCATTCTCACTAGAGTGTGTACAGCAGCTGCAAATGTGGGACTGTTAAAATCCTGGACCAATTCCATCATGGTCCCCATTTTTAAAAAAGGGGACGAGAAATGCTACCGCCCCATCTCATTGCTGGACTCTCTGGGCAAGGTTGTTGGCAGAGTAATACTTGAGCGACTCCAGCAATGGGCGGAGGAAGGAGGCTTCATTTCCGACCTCCAGTTCGGATTTCGAGAGGGGTTAGGAACGGTAGAGCAGGCCCTTAATCTTGGCAAATACACCCAGGCAAAGAAGGACACGGTTTATATGGTCTATGTAGACCTGTCCGCTGCTTTTGATTGCGTTTCGCACGCAAAACTCTGGACGGTCTTAAGACAAATGGGAGTGGATCTCCCTCTCCTAGATTTTTTGAGGGAGCTCTATTCTAAAGCATCGGCAAGGGTGCGCTTTGGCGTAAATGGAGGGTTGACGGCACCTTTTGGAGTAGAGCGTGGAGTCAGGCAGGGCTGCGTCCAGGCCCCCTTTCTCTTCTCACTGTACACTAATGGCTTGGAGCTAGAGATGTTGAGGGGGGCCAGGATCTCCCACGGGTAAAACAGCGCCTTATTCCCTCTCTGCTTTATGCAGACGATGCTGTCATCCTCGCGCGCACTCCACGAGAATTACGGAAATCCCTGAATAGATATACGGTCTTCATGGGTGGATTGGACCTACACGTGAACGTTAAAAAAACGTTTGTTGTGATAGCAGGTAGAAGGAAAAAACGAGTAAAGGACATCTATCTCGATAATCAAAAACTCGAGGTAACCGCCCAGTATCCATATTTAGGAATCATGATTGACGAAAGGCTGTCTTGGAGGCCAGCAGTAGAGGCAAGATGCCACCAGTTTAGAAGATCCATAGCGGCCCTGATGAGCTTCTCCCAGAGACTGGGGAGGAGGGCACCAGTGGAGCTACTAAAAATTTATAGTGCTAAGTGTCAGGCTATTGCCTTGTATGGAGCGGGCGTTTGGGGACACGTAGACGTTAGCGCCCTTCAGGTAGCAGAAAACACCTTCCTCAGATTCCTTTTAGCTACTCCGAGATGCACTTCAATCGATGCATCTCATTTGGAACTTGGAATCCCCTACCTACAGGATTTGCTTAAGATCCAACCATTGATGCTATGGCGGCGCATTTGGACCTCGGTCAAAAATGCGCTGACACAGGCGATCGTGGCTGACACAATGGCTCTTGATCAATCCTCAAAAGTAAAGTGGCTTTGCTATATCAGAAACTTTCTTAAAGACCTTGGTTTCGAGAAATACTATTTCCAACCTGAAGCCATTATTGACCTTCCCAAGGGAGTCCTAAAACAACTGGCCCTCAGCCATTTAGAGTCTTTGAGATTGACTTCTGAGTCGTCAAAACCCTAGGTCCTTCATGCGAATCTGATTCAGGCTACACATTCTATCCAGCCGTAGCTAACACTAGAGATTAGTACACATGAGAGAATGTTAATGACAAGATTCAGATTGGATTTTTTTTTAAAGATTGGTAGCATTTCCTGAGAGTAACAGATGGGACCTAACCCTCCCTCCCTGTCCCTGTGATGAGGAATCTAAACAGTCCAACATACACACAATCCTGTTTTGTAAATTCCATCATCCACACAGGAAAATCTGGCTATTACCACTACTGAGGCGCTGGGGATTTAGACAGTGTCGTCCTGCATTGCTACGTCTCCAAATGCTAGAATCTGAATATGTCTGTTATTTTGTGCTTAATTTCCTAAAATGTGTCATGAAGCACAGGAAAAATCTGTAAAAAGTATTCTGGATCTAGCTCCAGTTGATCAAATGAAATAATTTTACATTCTGTTTTAAAATACATTAATTTGTCTATGTATGAATTTTATTGCATTTTTAACATGTGTATCTGTTTAAACATCTAATTGTATTTTTAAATGTTGCTTTTATGGTTTTCCTTTGTGAAAAGCCGAATAAAGAAATTTATATATATATACTCACTCTCTACTATTCTCTACTACTCACTCTCTACTACTCTCTACTACTCACTCTACTACTCTACACCACTCACTCTCGACTACTCTACTACTCACTTTGTACTACTCTCTCTCTACTACTTACTCTACTACTATCTGCTTTTTACTCTCTACTACTTTCTACTACTCACTGTACTCCTCACTCTCTACTACTCTACTACTCTTTACTACTCTCTCTCTGCTACTCGCTCTCTACTACTCTCTACTACTCTCTACCCCTCACTCTCTACTGCTCTACTACTCACTTTCCACAACTCTCTACTACTCTCTCTCTACTACTCCCTCTCTACTACTCACTCTGCTTCTCTCTCTCTACTACTCACTCTCTACTATTCACTCTCTACTACTCACTCTCTACTACTTACTCTCTACTACTCGCTCTCTACTATTCTCTACTACTCACTCTCCACTACTCACTCTCTACTACTCGCCCTCTACTACTCTCTACTGCACACACTCTACTACTCTACTACTCTCTACTACTCTCTCTATAACTCACTCTCAGCTACTCACTCTCACCTACTTATTCTCTACTACTCTACTACTCTCTACTACTCTCTCTCTACTACTATCTCTACTACTCACTCTCTACTACCTGCTACTACTCACTCTCCACTACTCACTCTCTACTACTCGCTCTCTACTACTCTCTACTCACTCTCCACTACTCACTCTCTACTACTCGCTCTCTACTACTCTACTACTCAGTCTACTACTCACTCTCTACTACTCTACTACTCTCTCTACTACTCACTCTCTACTATTCTCTCTACTACTCGCTCTCTACTACTCTCTTCTACTCAATCTCTACTACATACTCTCTACTACTTGCTCTCTACTACTAGCTCTCTACTACTCACTCTCTAATACTCCATACTACTCACTCTACTACTCACTCACTACTACTCTCTACTACTCAGTCTCTACTACTCCACTGTTCTCTACTACTCACTCTCTACTGCTCTACTACTCACTTTCTACTTTTCTCGACTACTCTCTCTCTACTACTCCCTCTCTACTACTCCCTCTCCTTCTCTTTATTGCTCACTCTACTTCTCTCTCTACTACTCACTCTCTACTATTCACTCTCTACTACTCACTCTCTACTATGCACTCTCTACTACTCTCTCTCTGCTATTCTCTACTACTCCCTCTCTACTGCTGACTCTATTACTCTCTACTACTCACACTCTACTTGTGTCTTTACTACTCAATCTCTACTATTCAATCTTTACTACTCACTCGCTACTACACCCTCTCTACTACTCGCTCTCTACTATTCTTTACTACTCACTCTACACTACTCACTCTCTACTACTCACTCTCTACTACTCTCTACTACTCACTCTCTACTACTCTAATGCTCTCCTATAACTCAATCTCTACTACTCACTCTCTACTACTCACTCTCTACTACTAACTCTTCTACTCTCTACTACTCTCTGCCACCCGCTCTCTACCATTCTACTACTCACTCTACTACTCTCTACTACTCACTCTCTACTACTTTCTCTTCTACTCACTCTCTACTATTCACTCTCTACTACTCACTCTCTACCACTCACTCTTTACTACTTGCTCTCTACTATTCTCTACTACTCACTCTCCACTACTCACTCTCTACTACTCGCTCTCTACTACTCTCTACTACTCACGCTCTACTACTCACTCTCTACTACTCTCCACTACTCTCTCTATAACTCACTCTGCATCAGCAGTATTTGATTTACAGGCCCCAGCACCCTCAGTGCACTTTAATAGAGACTTACTAGTAAGTCAAATATGGCAATCATGGAAACACCAATCCATAATACAATTTACAATAGGAGAACTTGCACTTTAACACTGAACAGCAGTGATAAGGTGCGCAGAGACACTGAACCAGCAAACACAGAGTCAAAACTAGGAGGTCAGAAAGGAAAAAAACAGGGGAAACATGCCATTAGATGTCAGATATAACAGGGGCATTTATGGTTGTCAATAGATGTTGATGGAGGGAGAACCAGTTTCTAGAAAATTTTGTCAGAAAGGGTCCTTACGCCTAAAGAGGTTTGACTAGGAGGTCTCGACATCAAAAAGTTTGAAGACCACTGCCTTAAACCATTGCCCAGTATATTCATTCTTATAAAACTCCTTAATGACATCCTTGAGAATAAACACTCTTGTTTCTACAGGCACAGATGGTGCACTTCCACCATAAGGAGAAATTTCTAAACTTTTAGCTTTCAATTCCAATTCCCTCAACATCCTCTCATGCTCCAAATGCCTTCTTTTTTCCTCCAAGGCCAACTTCTTATTCTCCAACACCATCTGATCACCTAGTTGGAGCTTGGCCAGCTCCATCTTATGCACTCTATCTCTTTCCCTGTTCTCTAACTCTCTTGGGGACAGCCTCTTTAAAGAAACACTGCTGCCTGCTCTGGAAGGCACTTTCCTCCCACTCAGGCTCACAGGCCCCTCTAGCAGCCCATCTAAATTCTCTGCCTCCTCCCTAGGCTCTTCGGGATGCTCACTAGCATTCCTAGATTCTACCCAGACCTTCAGCACCTTTTGGTATTCCTCTTTCCTGGTGAGGCCTTTCATAGAGATTTTAAATTTCCTGCAAGCAGCTTTCAGGTAAGGCACAGTGTAGGTGCCAATCTTATCTTCTTCAAAATCATTGCCACAAGATGCTTCTTTGCTCATGGTCAAAATAGTTGGCAGTTCTCAAAAAGCAAAAAGAAGTTCCAAGGAAAATTCTACCAAAAAGTATGTGGTCGAGTTATGGTCTGCACTCACTAGTAGTGTACACTACGCACTAAGTATGGGCGAAATTCGCGGTCCGTGAAATCTGCGAATTTGTGAGAACTTGCGCATTTTTTTATTTTGCCGTGTTCGCGGGTGTGTTTTTTCAGCGCGGCTACCATAAACTTACCCATGCGGTCGTTTTTGGGCGTGACCATCTTGTTCGTGGGAGGAAAACAAGTTGGCAAACTCAGAATCAAGGTAAGTCAACGCAGTGCGGGCCAGATTGTATTTTAGACGCACAAACAAGCAAAAAAAATTCACAAACTTGCGAATTGCGGATTGTTTGGCAATTTTGCGCAATTCGCGTATCGCGAAATTGCCAAAAATCTGCACATTTCACGAGCGGAACGAATTTTCAGCCCATGCTTACTAATCACTGTATATGATTCACAAATGCAAGTCCACATCCTCACCGCTGCCCAACAATGTTAGAAATGGGGTCTCTAGTTTGCAATGGTTGGCACCTTCATCCAAATAGGGACCTTTGCTTCTAGTCAGGATAAGGGGGATACAATCCTAGATAACCCCTGCTCACCCCCTTGGTAGTTTGGCATGAGCAGACAGGCTTATCTCAGAGGCAGTGCGTAAAGCATTTGTGAACACATACAGAAATGGACACCACAGCAGTTTAGAAAAATACGTAATCTTTACTAGACTTAACACAAAATCAAATGACAAAAAAAATCCACAATACTGTAATCAAAAACAAGTCTTTAAAATGGTAGAAATAGCTTTGTTCAATGTAGATGGTAAATGCAACACTTTACTCTCAAAGTACCTTGGATGCATCATTCAATACATAAAAAGGGTCGCAGGGAAGGTAATGCTTCTGTTTCTTGCTTTGGGGGAGGTGATGCATCGGTTCCTTTCTGCAGTGCAGGGGAGGTGATGCGTCGGTTCCTTACCAAAGAGGAGTTGATGTGTAGGTTTCTTACTGCGTTCCAGTTACGATGTGACAAGATGATGCCTCGATGCGATGCGACAATCCCGTGCGATAAAATGGCGTCTTTGATGCTATGCAACAACATTGGATGCAAAGTGTGCATACCCGATGGCTGTGCGGCGAACTCGGTAACTTCTGAGCCACAACAGGCCCTGCGGCACACTTCTCCTCATTGTGCCGCCCTTCCAGCTCCCAGCGACACGCAGTCTTCTCAGAAGGCCCAAACAACAATAGACACCTCTCTCAGGTGGAATTCCCAGCAAGGGAATTCAGGGTAGCTGGTGGTGAAGTCTTTTATCCCTGAGACTTCAGGCAGGAGGCAAGCACACTTCAAGCCCTTGGAGATTCTTCTTCAAGATGATGAAAAATTCACAAAAGTCCTCTTTTCCTTTCCTTGGCAAATAAATTAACCACTGCAGGCCAACCCTAGAAATAGCACAGCACAAGGGCAAGCTCCTCCTTTGGCTTTCTTTGCTCTTCTCCTTGGCAAAGGTTTGTCTTGGTTCCCAGAAGTGATCTAAGGTTTTGGGTTCTGGGCCCCAATATTTATACTTCAAAATCCTTTGTCCTCTGAAGGCAGAGGGTGCGTGTGCCCAACCAAGACCACCTCTGTGCAGCTTCCTGGCAGGAGGTAGAGACATCACTGTTGAAAGCAGACCTGGTCCAGGTAGCTGAAAGGAAATCTCCCCCTACTCTCTATTCTATGCGAGCTCAGGTCAGTGAAATGAAATCTCCGCACCCCACTCTCTATTCAATGCAGATCCTATTCAGCCCAGCCCTGACCCATCAGACTGCTGGAGCCAAAGCCCTCTTCCGCCCCCTGTCACTCACACACCAGACATGCAATACACAAACCTAGCAGAGACATGCTGGATAGTTAGGCAAGAAAATACCTACTTTCTAAAAGTGGGATTTTCAAACACATAATGTAAAAAACACCCTCACTAAAAGATGTATTTTAACATTCTGAGTTCAGGCATACTAAACTTGAATGTTACCTTGTTTCCTGGGTCGGTTAGGATTATAAGATGTTATAATCAAACTGCCCATTCTGGCCTATGGGAACAGGTAGCCTTGCAAAAGTGAAAAACTAAATTGAAAGTAATTCACTATCAGGACATGCCACACACATGGGCATGTCCTACCTTTTATATACAATGCACCTTGCCCTTGGACCTATCTTAGGGGTGACTAATATAAAGAAAAGGGAAGGTTTAGGGACTGGCAAGTGTGTGCATTTGCCAAGTCGACATGGCAGTCCCAGCCTGCACACAGGCTCTGCAATAGCAGGCCTGAGCCATATTTTACAAGCTGGGTGGCGGGAGGCACAATCAGCGCTGCAAGCCCATCAGCAGATTTGATTCAGAGGCCCTGGGCACGAATGGTGCACTGTACTAGAATCTGATAGGTAAATCAAAGAAGCCAATCATGGAGTCACAATTCCAATACAACACTTTAAAATAGGGAGCACTTGCACTTTGGCACTGAATAGCAGTGGCAAAGTGCCAAAAGCATCTAGACCAGCAAAAACATAGCAAAACACAAGAGTCAACAATGAAAAAAATGGAAGGGAGACCCACACCAATGGTGCCAGTGGCAAGAGAAGAGCAGAAAGAGGCTAGTAAAGTACCTAAAGAGGCAAGAGAAGTGCAGAAAGAAGCAAGCAAGGTACAGAAAGAGGCAAGTGAAGTGCTGAAGGAGGCAATAGAGGTGCAGAAAAACGCAAGAGAGGTGCATAAAGAAGCAAGAGGGGTGTATAAAAAACAAGGGAGGTGCAGAAAGAAGCAAGAGAAGTGCAGAAAGCAGCAAGAGAGGTGCAGAAAGAAGAAGAAATATACAGAACGAGTAAAGAGAGGTGTAAAAAAGGCAAGAACAGTGCAGAAAGAAGCAGGATAGGTACAGAAAGAAGGAAGAGAGGTGCATAAAGAAACAAGAGGAGGCAAGAGAAGTGCAGAAAAAGGCAAGAGAGTGGCAGAAAGAGGCAAGAGAGGTACAGAAAGAGAGGTGCAGAAAAAGGTAAGAGGGGTGAAGAAAAAAGCAAGAGAAGAACAGAAGGAAGCAAGAAAAAAGCAGAAAGAAGCAAGAGAGGTGCACAAAGAGGAAAATATTTGCAGAAAGAGGCAAAAGAAGTATAGAAAGAAACAAGAGACGTCCAGAAAATAGAAGAAATATGCAAGAGTCAAGAGAGGTACAGAAAGAGGCATGAGAAGATTCAAAAAGAGGCAAGAGTGGTACAGAAAGAGGTAAGAGTGATGCAAAAAGAGACAAGAGAGCTAAAGAAAAAAGACAAGAGAAGTGCATAAAGAAGAAGGAGACATGCAGAAAGAAGAGAGTGAGGGGCAGAAAGAGAGTTGCAAAAAGAAGCAAGAGAGGTCTAGAAAGAGATAAGAGAGGTTCAAAAAGAGGCAAGAGAAGTAATGAAAGTGGCAAGAGAGGTGCAAAAAGAGGAATAAATGTGCAGAAAGAGGCAAAAGATGTACAGATAGAAGCAAGAGAGTTGAAGAAAGAAGCGAGAGGGGTGTAGATGGAGGAAGAATGGTACAGAAAGAGGCAAGAGAAGAACAAAAAGAGGAAAGAGATGTGCATGGAAAGGCAAGAGAGCTGCAGAAATAAGGACGAGAATTGCGGAAAGAGGAAGAAATGTGCAGAAAGAATGAAAAGAGTTGCAGATAGAAGCAAGAGAGGTATAGAAATGAGCAAGTGAAGGTGTTTAAAGAGGCAAGGAAATTACAGATTAAGGCAAGAGAGGAGCAGAAAGAGGTAAGAGAAGTGTAGAAAGAAGAATAAAGGTGCAGAAAGAAGCTAGAGAAATTCAGAAAGAAGAACGTGAGGTACAGAAAGAAGAAGAAATGTACAGAAAGAGTCAAGAGTGATAAAGAAAGAGACAAGAGAAGTGCAAAAAGAGTCAAGAGAGAGTTGCAGAAGAGGAAGAAATGTACAGAAAGAGGCAAGAGTGATACAGAAAGAAATAAGAGTGGTGCAGAAAGAAGCAAGATAGGTGCAGAAAGAAGCAAAAAAACTACAGAACAGAGCAAGAGAAGTGCAGAAAACAATCAAGAAACGTGCAGAAAGAAGAGCGTGCTGGGGTGAGGTGTAGAAAGAGGCAAAAGAGGTATAGAAAGAGACAAGAGACGTGCATTAAGAGAAGAGGGGGCAGAAAGTAGTAAGAGAGGTGTAGAAAGAAGAAAGAGAAGGGCAGAATGAAGCGAGACAGGTACAGACAAAAGTAAGCGAAGTATAGAAAGAAGCAAGACAATTGCAGAAAGAGGCAAGAGAAGTACTGAAATAGGAAAGTGAGCTGCAGACAAAGGCAAGAGTAGTAAAGAAATATACAAAAGAAGTACAGAAAGAAAAGGGTGAGGTGCAGAAAGAGGGAAGAGAGTTACAAAAAGAAGTAAGAGAGGTGTAGAAAGGGATAAGAGACTGGCAAGAAGAGGCAGGAGAAGTGATGAAAGAAGCAAAAGAGATGCAGGAAGAGGAGGAAATGTGCTGAAAGAGGCAAGCGATATGAAGATAGAAGCAAGAGAGGTGCAGAAAGAGGAAGAAAGGTACATAAAGAGACAAGAAAAGTATAAAAAGAGGCAAGAGATGTGCAGAAAGAGGTAAGAGAAGTGCAAAAAGAGGGAGAAAGGTACAGAAAGGATCAAGAAAAATGCAAAAAGAGCCAATAGAAGTGCAGAAAGAGGAAGACAGTAACAGAAAGAAGAAAGAGAGGTGCAGAAAGAGGAAGATATATGCATAAACAGGCAAGAGAAATGCAGAAAGAGGCAAGAAAGGGGCAGAAGTAAGCAAGAGAGGTACAGAAAGAAGCAAGATAGGTACACAAAGAGGACGAATGAAGCAGAAAGAGGCAAGAGAAGTACAGAAAGAGGCAAGAGAGGTGCCGAAAGAATCAATATAGGTGTAGAAAGAGGAACAAAGGTACAGAAAGAAGCAAGAGAAATACAATAATAGGCAGGAGAAGTCTGGAAAGAGAAAGAAAGGTGCAGAAAGAAGCAAGAGAAGTACAGAAAGAATCAAGGGTGGGGCATAAAAAACAAGAGATGTTCAGAAAGATGCAAGTGAGGTGCAAAAAGAATCCATAGAAGTGATGAAAGATGCAAGAGAGGTTCAGAAAGAAGCAAAACAGGTGTAGAAATACAGAAAGAGGCAATAGAAGTGCAGTAAGAGAAAGAAAGGTGCAATAAAGAAGCTAGAGAAGAGAAGAAAGAAGCAAGCGGTGTCAGAAAAAAGCAAGAGAGGTACTGAAAGAAGCAAGACAGGTGCAGAAAGAAGCAAGAGAAGTACAGAAAGAGGCAAGGGAAGTACAGAAACAAGCAAGACAGATGCAGAAAGAGGAAGAAACGTGTAGAAAGAGGCAAGTGAAGTTCTGAAAGAGGAAAAAAGGTACAGAAAGAAGCCAGAGAAATACAGAAAGAGGCAAGAGAAGTGCAGAAAGAAGCCAAAGAAGTGTAAAAACAGGCAAGAGAAGTGCATAAAGAGGCAAGAGAAGTACAGAAAGAAGCAAGAGATGTGCATAAAGAGGTAGAAATGTGCAGAAAGAAGCAAAAGAATTGCAGAAAGAGGAAGAATGGTGCAGAAAGCAGCAAGGAAAATACAGAAAGAAGCAAGAGTGGTGCAGAAAAAAGGAACATAGGTGCAGAGATATGGAAAAGAGGTGCAGAAAGAAGCAAGAGAGGTACAGAAAGAGGCAACAGAAATTCAGAATGCAGCATGAAAGATGCAGAAGAGGCAAGAGAAGTACATAAAGAGACAAGAGAGGTGGAGAAAGAAACAAGAGAGGTGCAGAACTAGGCAAGAGAATTATAGAAAGAAGCAAATGAGGTGCAGAAAGAAGAAGGATGCAGAAAGAGGCAAGAGAAAAGCATACAGAAGCAGGATAAGTACATAAAGAAGAAAAAGTGTATGAAAGAGGCCAACGTGATACAGAGAGAAGCAAGAGAATTGCAGAAAGAAGCAAGTGAGGTGCAGAAACAAGCAATAGAAGTGATGAAAGATACAAGAGAGGTACAGAAAGAAACAAGAGAGGTTCAGAAAGATGCAAGTGATGTGCAAAAAAGCAAGAGAGGTACAGAAAGTAGCAAGAAAACAAGAAAAATATGAATTTAAAATAGAGTATAAATGTACCCTCGGGCAAATACATATGTACACATAAAATACATCTTACAACATCATGGAGAAAAACATAAGCATTAAGACAAAGTTCTTTGTATCTAATTACTCTTCAATTAAATGTGTTGCTAGTTCTTCGTCCTGATTGTGTCCTTTCGGGTACTTGGTCTCAAGATCCAGAATCCACTCCGCTTCTCATTCCTTGAGGGTCAATTCTCTATTGCATCCTTACGGACCCATCTGTACTTGTTCTATGGCAAAGTAGCACAATAGTGAACTGTTGGACAGATGGTAGGCGGCAAAATGTCGTGCTACCCGGTAGTGGGTGTTGGACTTGGCCCTTTTTGCAAGGTCATCCCTAAACTTTTTGCCTTTCTCTTTGCATTTTTTTTCTAACAAGGTGTTGGTGGTTCTAGGACTCTGGGCACTTTAGCACTGCTGTCCAGAGTAAAGTAATTGTGCTCTCTGAGTTACATATGATAAGGATTGGTCTACACCTGTTTTGGTCTATTTAATTTACCTGTCAGCCCCTTGTAAAGTGGTATCTCCTATACCCAGGGCTGGTAAATTAAATGCCACTGTTGGGCTCGCAGCGCTGGTTGTGCCACCCACCAAAGTAGCCTATCAAACCTATCTCCAGGCCTCTGCCATCGCAGGGCCCGTGCGTGCAGTGTTACTGCCGCTGTGACATGGTACCTAAAGTGTGTGCCATGTCCATGACCCCCCTTTTTACTGCATGTCAGTCACCCCTAAGGAAGACCCTAGCTAGCCCTATGGGCAGGCTACATTGTAGGTAAAAGATAGGACATGTGCCTTAAGTGCGTGACATGTCCTGGTAGTGACAAATAGCCATTTTTGTTTCTCACTACTGTGGGGCTGCACTCCAATAGGAAGGCATTGGGGATTCCCTGATAAGTGTTTCAGTGGTAATTTCTGATATTAGAGGTGCAGCGTGGTCAAGTTTGGTATGTTTGGAATAGTGATAATAAATGCTATGCAATGGTGTGCGCAGATGTATTATAACTATTTTAGAAATGCCACTTTTAGAAGTTGCCATTTCTGTGTGCTATGTTTCTGCCTGCCTGATGTGAATTGCATGTCTAGCTTGTGACTGATAGGGGCTGAGAGGTGTGTGTGGCTCCATGAGGGGCAGTGTGAGTCAGCGCAAGGCTGAATGGGACATCTACATTTTGAGTAGTAGGAGGAGAAGTCCCTGGTCCCTGAATAGGTCAGTGTCTGGCCTGTACAATGCTGGCTCCGCCCTCATGCGGTGTATCTGATGGCAGAGCCCCATCTCTGAAATAAGGGTGTGAGCACTGTAAACAGAGTGCTCCAGAACCAGTTCTAACTGGTCCCCCAAGCCCTGTGCTTGCAGCCAAAGGAGAAACAAAATATAAATATTTGGGGCTGTGACCCCATGAAGGTGTGCTGTTCTGTGCTTACTTGGGCTGGGGGGGAGACAATCTGCCAGGAGGAACCACTGTGGGACCCAGCTGCAGCTTTTTGGGGGTCCCTGCATGCTAGCCTGCCTGGCTGCACTCTGCTTGGGTGTCCCCAGCCCCAAGGACTTGTTATTTCTGCCTGCCTGCACACCTCTGGAAAGGAAGGGCAGCCTGCTCCCTGTTTGTGTCAGGTGGGAGACAGGCTGAGTGCAGTATTTTATTTACCTGAGGAAGAGGAGAGGAGCGGAGCATGTGTCCTCTGTAGCGCTGGGCTGCCAGAGCGTCTGGAGGGAATCCCAGTGTAGGGATTCCCCTGCACAGCTTGGGAAGTGGGTGCCCACCCCGCGGTTTCACCAGGGAGAGCGGGTGACCAACCCGCTTTTGTAGTTATTTTAATAGGGGTGCCCATCCCGCTTTTGTAGTTGTTGAAAATGGGAGCTTACCCCGTATTGCCTCCGCATTGAAGAAAACACAGCCGCGCTTCTTGCGGCGACCCGGAAGTCAGTCAGAACGAGCCTGACGGTGTATGGGGCATCGCGCCCTCAGGAAGCGGCGGCCTGTAAAAGAGCTGGGCACCCGTGAGGAAGAGAGAGACCCGCATGTGGCCAGAGACGTGTGGCTGCTTAGAGGAGATACCAAAGCACCTGGCCGGGGCCTGTCCCTGCTGCGTTGAGGGAGATCGGAGCTTCGCAGGCTCCTATCCTGAACCAGGAGCAAAGGGAAGTCCCCGCAGGAAGACCGTGCAGGGAGGACCAGAGTCCCTACAAGAAACTCCGGTATGTGGGGCTCCATTGTGAACTGGGTTGGGTTAGAGAGTCGGGGCACATTGTCGGTGCCCCCCCTCCTGGTGGTCACACTTAGGGCACCGTGAGTGCCCAGCCTGTTCTTGCAGCTGCCCCACATTCCAGTGGACAGCTGCAATGTGGGACCATAGTTGTCTTGGAGTCCCAGTGGGGCCCAAGATGCACAGTGAGTGCCTGATCTTATTCACACAATTTTTTTCCAGCTGCCCTGTGAGAGTGCAGGCATCTGCAATGTGTGGGCCAGTTCTTTTAAGTAAAGAAACGGTACGAACACCCCACACCCCAGCTCATGTGCGCACTTTGTGGTCGCTGCTGAGGCAGGCAGGGGGCCCTGTGAAGGGTCCTACCGAGAACCCTGACATATTTGGGACAAGAGGAATTGGAGCCCCGAGTAAGGCCAGTAGGCCTGGGTTCAGAGTTGGATACCTGATGAATGTACTGTGGTGCCCTCCTGGTTTACGCATAATCGTGTTTTATGCCTAATGCAAATGTCATGTTATGATGTTGAGCCCCAAGGAGAGTGTGTAATGTGTTTATGTTGATGAGATTTGGGCCTAATATATTGTTAATGCATAATGTGTTTTTGCTAATAAGGTTTGGGCCTAATGTGATTTATTGCCTGATGTCATGTTACGGTATTTTAGGATGGTGTCTAATGCTAATGTGATAATGCTTAGGTCATTATGGTACCAGTAGTTACTGGTTGTATTTTGCATTTACCTACCTGTTCTTATGGTTCTGATGGTGGCCCGATTGGCCTGGTCCTGTATATAATCCCCTGTGAATATTGCTGTGCCAGTTGGCACGGTGTAAATGTGTGATTATGTTTCTAATTTTTTTATGACAATAAAAAGGCTATATTTGATATAACCTTGTGTGAAATTTCTTTTGTGGTGTGCCTAATGTGTTGCTGCTGTGTGTGTGTTGCGCAAACGCTTTACACATCGCCTCCAGTATAAGCCTGACTGCTCGTGCCAAGCTACCAAGGGGGTGAGCAGGGGTTATCTTTGGTGTGTAACTCCCTTGCCCTGACTAGAGTGGTGGTTTCTGCCTGGCTTTGGCGCAAGCCTTAGTCAACCAGAAATCTCATTTCTAACATTGGTTGTCAGCTCTGAAGATAGGATTTGCTTTTGTGCAGTACCACTGTGACAACTGGTTGCACTACAAATTCTGCATTTAGATAATCACGTGTTTGGAAATTACTTTTCCTGTGTTATTTTCGTCCTGAAAAGTGTTATTTTCGTCCTGAAAAGTGTCATTTCTGAATTGTGTACTCTTGCTTTGGCTCAGACGCCTAGGTATCTTGTGTTGCACCTGTGTATTAAGTGCCTTTCTAAAATGGAATCTACCTTTGACCTGAAAGACATGTTGAACTACAGTCTAGAGGAGCTAAGGGGGTACTGTGATGAGAGAGGCTTAGAAGTAAGTGGAGAGGGCACTCGGGGAAGCCTTGGGTGTGCCCTGATATACAGGCAACAGGAGAGATAGTGACAAAGGGACATGGACCAAGCCGCACTCCAAGAGGGTGGTGGGTCTGAGGGTGGCCCTGAAGAGTGTGAAGAAGAGGAAGAAAATGACAGGGCAGGGACGCCAGTAGATAATGAAGACCCCATAGATAGGGAGTCCCTTGCTGCGTCCAGTGTAGGGGCAGTTCCCCATCCCTTTCCCTGTCCCCAGAGGAGTTGGTGGATAGGAAGGAAGAAAGGGAGCATCAGCTGGCTTTGGACACGTTCCAGTCGGCGTATGCCACGGAGATAGCCCGGCTGGGTTGGGAGGAGAAAAAGGCCTTGTTGGCTCAGTAGCTGAGGGTCAAGAAGTTGGCCCATGAGTTAAGTCTCAAGACATTGGGCCTTGAGGAGCAAAAGCTAGAGACTGAGAGGATCTTAGCTCAGGAAAGGATGGCGGACGCAGAGAGGGCCTTCATCAGAGAAAAACTAGCTCTGTAGGGTAGATCGTCCCATGAGAGTAGTTTTAGCTGTCTTGATTCACCAGTGAGGGTTGTGTCCAGTGGTGGCAGCAATATGGAGTCCAGTGCAAGACGTCCCATTCCCAGTTCCCAGAGTATGGGACCTGGTTACCAGTTAGAGGGGTACAGGTTGAGATTCAGGGGCAGTAAAACACTGTCTCACCAGTCTTGGGGGGAGTTTGTGGATGAATATTGTGATGCACTGGAAGGATGGGTGATGAGTAGCATGGCAAATGATTTTCAAGGGCTCTTCAATCTGGTTGTCAGAGAGCACATGTTCAGCCATTGTTTCCCAGGGTTATGCCAACACCTGTTGGAGTATGAGTTCTCTGATACCAGGGAGCTTGCACGGGAGGCAGACATCTGGCTGTGTGCCAATGGGACTGAAGAGGAAATAGGGAGTGATCTTAAAAGTAGAGGCTCAGGTATCTTTCAGACCTGTGTAGAGGGAGAAGTTCAGTGTAGCCAAGCTAGGTGCCGGTGTAGTGGGAGGGATGTAGGGGCTCACATCCTGTCTCAGTGGAGAAGGAGTGAGTGTGGGACTGTGTGTCCCTAGGTGTCCCAAACCCAGTCTCAGGACCTAGAGGGTTCCCTAAGGGAACACCAGGTTGGGGGCATAGGCTGTACTGGTAGGCCTTTTGAGGGAGATCTCCTAGTATCAGGAGAACCTGGAGCGTCTGTAAGTGGAGCTCCAGTGGTTCTGGTGTCTGGTGATGCTGCTCCAGTTGGAAGGGTACAGAAGTCCAGATTGAGGGGTGAGAGGGGGATGTGTTCCCCAGTGGAAGAACCAGTGTGTGAGGGGCCAGTCAGAAGGGCAGAGTCTCCTAAAAGTGACCACGGTGATATCACTTCTGTCCTGGGGGATCTTCGTGCACTGTCAGATGGACAGGAGTTGGGTGATCTGTGCCAGGCAGGCTGTCACATGACACACAAGTCATGTTTCACCCTTGAGGGGATGCTGTGTGAGTTCACAGAAGTCCTAGTGTGCCAGGCAAGTGTTCAACCACAGGGGTTGGTCCCTGGGTTGGGAGGCAAGGTTCATGTTTTGCCTGACTTGGAGGGAAGGACATTGGTAGGTGGTGTCCTAACCGGGAGATACTGTGTGAGTCCCCGGAAAGTCCTGGTGTGCCAGGCAGGTGCTCAGCCGAAGATTGGGAGGACAGGTTCAGGATCTACCTGACCTGGAGGGAGGGACATCTGTAACCAGTTTCCTGACTGGTTTGGCTTCCAGGGGTTCTGCTCCAGTTGGGAGGGTGCAGAACTCTGGAAGGGGGTACAGAGGGAGGGAGTCCTTGCCTCTGACCATGGTGCAGCCTGAGGGTTTAGACCCTAGGTTGGGAGACCTGTTGCTGGAGAGAGGTCCTGAACTGGTGGAAGAGTTGTGTTGTGAGGGTGCCTCTCAAAGGAGGAGAGTGCAGAACCCTAGAAGGAGAGATAGAGGGAGGAGAGCCTCGCCCAGGACTTCTGGTCAGCCTGAGGCTGCGGACCCTAGGCTGAAGAATCAGTCGCAGTTTAGAAGTGCCCTGATGAGGGGAAGATTAGAGAATGTTCAATATGTACCGGGGTTACTGCCCCCCACTCTGTGAGATGGCAAGGACCAGATACATCTGGATGGTATGGTTGTATGACGTTACAACGCAAACTTTTACAATGCATGCCTTTACAACGCATGTTTTACAACGCAACTTCCTTTACAACGCATTCCATTGCAAAGCATGCCATTACAACGAATTGTCTAAAAATGACCTTTACAACGCATTCCATTACAACGCATACTACCTTTACAACACATATCATTACAACGCATACCACTACATTGCAAGTAAGGTAAGTATTGGATAGTATAGGGGTAAAAATTACTATTCTAACTCCAGGGGGTGCAACAGTAGGGTAAGTTTTGGATAGTGTAGGGGTAAAAATTACTATTCTAACTCCAGGGGGTGCAACAGTAGGGTAAGTGTTGGATAGTGTAGCGGTAAAAATTACTATTCTATCTCCAGGGGGTGTAACAGTAGGGTACATTTTGGATAGTGTAAGGGTACTATGCGTTGTGATGGTATGCATTGTAATGGTATGCGTAGTAATGACTGCGTTGTAATGGCATGCGTTGTAATGACTGAGTTGTAATGACATGCGTTGTATTGGTATGCGTTGTAATGGCATGCGATGTAATGGATCTTGCGTTGTAAAAGTTTCGTTGTAATGGTAGTGCATTGTAAAAGTTGTGTTGTAAAGGTTGTTTCCCAGATGGTATAGGGCCTGGTCCTGGCTGAGGGCAACTAGGGAGTACCAGTGTGGTCCTAGGAGCTTTTGCAGAGTGAACCACACGGGTTCAGAATGGCTTAGAACTGGAGGGTGCCCCTGCAGTTGCAGGCCAGCGTCCGTGTTCTATTGCTTCAAGGCAGGGAAGACCATCAAGGTGGTGATTGGCCTACCCTGCGTTTTGACTGGAAGGGGGTTGTGTTGGACTTGGCCTTTTTTGCAGGGTCATCCCTAAACTTTTTGCCTTTCTCGTAGCTTTTTATTTCTGACAGGGTGTTGGTGGGTCTAGGACTCTGGGCACTTCAGCACTGCTGTCCAGTGTAAACTGCATGTGTTCTCTGTTTTGAATATGATAAGGATTGGTCTACACCTGTTTTGGCCAATTTAATTGACCTGTCAGTCGCTTTAAATTGGTATCTCCTATACCCAGGGCTGGTAAATTAAATGCTACTGGTGGACTCACAGCGCTGATTGCGCCACCCACCAAAGTAGCCTTTCAAACCTATCCCCAGGCCTCTGCCATCTCAGGGCCTGTGCACGCAGTGTTACTGCCGCTGTGATGTGGCACGTAAAGAGTGTGCCATGTCCCTGACCCCCCATTTTACTACATCTCAGTCACCCCTAAGGAAGGCCCCAGCTAGCCCTATGGGCAGGGTGCATTGTAGGTAAAATATAGGACATGTACCTTAAGTGTGTGACATGTCCTGGTAGGGACAAACAGCCATTTTGGTTTATCACTACTGTGGGCCTGCCCTCCCATAGGAAGGCATTGGGGATTCCCTGATAATTGTTTCAGTGGTACGTCCTGATATGAGAGGTGCAGCGTGGTCAAGTTTGGTATGTTTGGAATAGTGATAATAAATGCTATGCAATGGTGTGCGCAGATTTATCATAACTATTTTAGAAATTCCACTTTTTGAAGTTGGCATTTCTGTGTGCTATGTGTCTGCCTGCCTGATGTGAATTGCATGTCTGGCTTGTGAGTGACAGGGGCTGGGAGGTGCGTGTGGCTCCAGGAGGAGCAGTGTGAGTCAGCACTAGGCTGAATGGGACATCTACATTTTGAGTAGTGGGAGGAGAAGTCCCTGGTCCCTGAATAGGTTAGTTCCAGGCCTGTACAATGCTGGCTGAGCCCTCCATGGTGTGTCTGATGACAAAGCCCATTCTCTGAAAGAAGGGTGTAAGCATTGTAAACAGAGTGCTCCAGAACCAGTTATAAATGGTTCCCCCAAGCCCTGTGCTCGCAGACAAAGGAAAATTAAAATATAAATATAGGGGCTGTGACCCCATGAAGGTTTGCTGTTCTGTGCTTACTTGGGTTGGGGGGAGACACTCTGCCAGGACGAACCCCAGTGGGACACAGCTGCAGCTTCTTGGGGGTCCCTACAAGCTGGCCTGCCTGGTTGCACTCTGCTTGGGTGTCCCCAGCCCCAAGGACTTGTTATTACTGCCTACCTGCGCACCCCTGGAAAGGAAGGGCTGCCTGCTCCCTGTTTGTGTCGGGTGGGAGACAGGCTGAGTTTGGTAATTTATTTACCTGAGGAAGAGGAGAGGAGCAGAGCATGTGTGCTCTGCAGCGCCGGGCTGCCAGAGCATCTGGAGGGAATCCTAGCATGGGGATTCCCTTGCAAAGCGTGGGAAGCCGGTGCCCACCCTGTGGTTTCACCAGAGAGAGGGGGTGCCAACCACACTTTTGTAGTTATTTTAATACGGGTGCCCACCTTACTTTTGTGGTTATTGAAAATGGAAGCCTACCCCGTATTGCCTCCGCATTCAAGAAAACACCGCTGCACTGCACGCGGCGACCTGGAAATTGGTTAGGACGAGCCTAACGGTGGGTGGTGCCTCGCACCCTCAGGAAGCGGAAGCAGAAGCCTGTGAAAGAGCGGGGCTCCTGTGAGGTGGAGAGAGCCCTGCATGTGGTCAGAGATGTGCAGCTGCTGAGGGGAGAGACCAAGGCACTTGGCAAAGGCCTGTCTCCGCCACGTTGAGGCAGATCAGAGCATCGCAGGCTCCCAGCCTGAACCAGGAGCAAAGAGAAGCCTCCACAGGGAGACCAGCACGGGGAGGAGCAGAGACCCTACAAGAAGCTCTGGTGAGTGGGGCTCCATTGTGAACTGGGTAGGGGTAGTGAGTCGAGGCAGCTGCAACGTGGGCCGTAGTTGTTTTGGAGTCCCAGTGGGGCCCAAGAGGTACGGTGAGTGCCTGATCTTATTCACACATTTTATTTCCAGCTGCCCTGCGAGAGCGCAGGCAGCTGCAATGTGGGGGCCAGTTCTTTTAAGTAAAGGAAGTATGCATACACCCCATGCCCCAGCGCATGTGCGCACTTTGTGGTCGCTGCTGAGGCAGCCAGGGGGCCCTGTGAAAGGTCCCCCTGAGAACCCTGACATATTTCGAACAAGAGGAATTGGAGCCCTGAGTAAGGCCAGTAGGCCTGGGGTAAGGGTTGGATACCTGATGAGTGTACTTTGGTGCCTGCTTGGTTTATGCATAATTATGTTTTATGCCTAATGCAAAAGTAATGTTATGATGTTGAGGCCCAAGGAGAGTGCGTAATGTGTTTATGCTGATGAGGTTTGGGCCTACTATATTGTTAGTGCATAATGTGTTTATGCTAATAAGGTTTGGGCCAAATGTGATTAATTGCCTAATGTTATATTATGTTATTTTATATATGGTGTCTAAAGCCAATATGATGATGCTTAGGTCATTATGGTACCAGTAGTTACTGGTTGTGTTTTGCATTTACCTATCTATACTGATGGTTCTGACCGTGGCCCGATTGGCCTGTTTCTGTATATAATCTCCTGTGAATAGTGCCCGTGTCAGTTGGCACAGTGTATATGTGTGATTATGTTTCTAATGTGTTTATGACAATACAAAGGCTATTTTTGATATAACCTTGTGTGGAGTTTCTTTTGTGGTGTGCCTAGTGTGTTGCTGCTGTGTTTGTGTGTTGTGCAAATGCGTTACACATTGCCTCCGGGATAAGCCTGACTGATAGTACCAAGCTACCAAGAGGGTGAGAAGGGGTTATCTTTGGCATGTAACTCCCTTGCCCTGACTAAAGTGGTAGTTTCTGCCTGGCTTTGGCGCAAACCTTAGCCAACCAGAAATCCCATTTCTAACAGTTGGGATCTTTGTTGGTAATTGCTCTGATATGTTCAAGAACCCTATTTTTGGCTATGAGTGTTGTTCTCCCCACAAACCTTTTTCCACACGGGCACTCCAAAACATAGATGACATACATGGAGCTGCATGTGAGAAATTGAGTTATGATTTTGTTTCTGTTGTTATTTGGTTTACTGAATTCCTGTACCATCAAGCTATTCTTGCACGCTTGGCAGTGGCCACAAGGATAAAATCCTTCAAGATTATGTTGACCACGGTCTGTATGCTCTGTGATGTCCCCATGCACTAGTATGTCTCTGAGACTCCTACCTTTACGGTACATGATTTTCGGTCTGTCACCAATAGTGGGGCCTATTATGGCGTCACTCTTCAGGATATTCCAGTTATCATTCAACATTTTCTGTACCGGTTGTGAATCACTATTGTAAATAAGAATCAGTCAGGTTTCAGGGGATTCACATGGAGTTCACATTCACTTTGGTTTCTAGGGTTTTCTCTCTGGTGATGTTTTTCATTTTTTCATACTGCCCTTTCAGAACCCACTCTGGATATCCTTGGCCTTTGAACCTAGAAAGCATGATCTTTTCCTCTACATGATACGCCTCATTTTTGCTGCAGTTTCTTCTCGCTCTCAGTAGCTCCCCATAGGGGATCCTCCACTTGAGGGTATCAGGTTGGCCACTGAGAGTGTGAAGAAGGCGTTTTCCTGCCATATCTTTCCTGAACAGTCTGCTTTGTAAGGTGCCTTTCATTGCTCAAACCCTTACATCAAGGAATTATATTTCTTCCTTTCTTGTGGTGTGAGTGAGTACAATGTTGTAACTGTTCTCGCTCAGTGATTTTATGAAGCTCCTAGCTTCTTGCTCATTACCCTTCCCTATAACGAAAAGGTTGTCTATGTAACGTAGCCATATGACGACCCTTTCAAAATCTGCAGCCTGTTCATCATCTTTCCGTTTCTCCTCCTCCCAAAGGCCTAGGAACAAGTTCAAAAAGCTAGGGGCAAAACAAGTCCCCATAGCTGTCCCCACATACATAAGCATGGTTGTGTGTGCCAAATACATTATGTGTTTCTCACTTAAATAATGCATACACGCTCTAATCCCTTGGTTATGGTCAATAATGGTGTACAAAGAACATACATCCAAGGTGATAAACATATATCCTTCTTCCCATGCAATGCTCCCTATTTTACACTGAAAGTATTTTGTATCTTTTACATAAGACGGAAGTGTTGACACATATTACTGAAAAAAATGGTCCACATATTTTGAAATGTTTTCAAAAACACTTCCTATGGATGATACAATGGGCCTACCAGAGGGGCCAGTGGGTTCTCATGTATTTTGGGGAGAAAGTATATTATCTGGAGTTTTGGATAGTCTTTCTTGAGAAACAGATATTCCTCCAAGGAGATAAAACCTTGTTGTTGCCACTCAGCTAGTTTCCCCCATGTTGAAGTGATACTATCGATGTAGGTTTTTGTGTTACATCTACTGTAAAATCTATCATCCTTCAATTGTCTGTGTGCCTCTGCGATATACATTTCTCTACTTTGCAGCACAACGTTACCCCATTTGACAGCTGGGCGAATTATTATTTCTTTATCATTGGCGAGAGAAGCAATTATGTTTTTCTGCTTGGTTGTCAGATTAAAGGATTTGGGATATTTTTGACCTTGTTGATGTTTGCACACCAGCAGTGATTTAGTTACCACATCATGGAATGTTTCTGTATTGTCATGGGGTAAAATCATGTAAAAAATAGACTTGGACTTAAAAGGGGTAGAGGCTGCCTTGTAAGTCATAGTCTCCCCTATCTCTGTTGTTCCGATTACACTCTCACTGAATGTGATTTCGTATTTGGATTCTAGATCCTGCATGGTTCTAAGGATATTTGCATCTCCCACTGTCAAGTTGCACTGAGTAGCAGTGTTGTCAGTTACACTTTCCCTCATTTTACTGCCTTTCAAGGTATTCCACTTAGTCAGTTTTTGCTTTCTGACAAGTTTGAACATATCGATCAGAGTGTCTGAATACTTATACATTTCGGTAGGGCAAAAAGAGAGACCTAAGCAGAGGGTTTTCTTTTTCATGAATGAAAGCTGGTGATTGGTGAGATTAACAATGGTTTTATTTACTATGCTGTTGTCCATAATTGTTGTTGCTTCTTTTTGTAGCCACCACGCCTGGTTCCCATGGGCTCTGTTTCCTTTTCATTTCTTGATCTTTTGCTTGCGTCTTGATCTTCTTTGTTGACTCCACCCCTGCCTCTTCCTCGGCCTCTTTGTCTTCCCCGTTGTCCTCTTCCTCTCTGTGATAGTGCCTGGGGAGGGGTCATTCTTCCTGTTTGCTGCCCCTTCCTCAGCACCCGGAAGTCGTCTAAAAAAGTTGCCGGTCTTGTAATGAACTCCACTTCTGATGAAGTACTTGTCGTTTTCACAGACACATCTGTATCTGAATCACTAGCCATAGCAGATGGTATATCTGTTCTTTCCTTGTTCTTTGCTTGTCTTGTTTCCATTTCTGGAAGTTGGATATTGTAGAAGTGATCGTATTTCCGGCTATATGTTAGTATGCGTCCACTCTAGTAATCCACACAGTCGCGGTGAAGTTTTCGTTGTTTCCTCAGTTTAATATCCTCCTCATACTGGAGTAATCTTGTTTTAAGATCCTCCTTGAAATTTTTAATGGCTGTTTGATCACTGTGCACCTTTAGTTCATCCTCTATTTCTGTAATTTCTGTCATAATTGTCATCTATTCATATCTCATCCCAGGCCAGTTCAAGAAGCATGAACCGTTGGACCCCCAAGTCTAAGCCCCTCTCTGCAGAGTCAAGGCCGACGCACCCCAGCTTCACCTGGAGAGGCAGTACTGTGTGTCATTCTGTGATGCAGATTCTCGCTAACCCCCCAGTGGTTGAAGTGGGTAAGATCAGCAGAGAACGGCATGCCCCTACTTTTTAAATTTAATAGAATCTGTTCCCTACTTATTTTATTTTTAAAATACATCCCAGGATAGCAGAAATAGCCAATACCTTTAGATAACGCTCAGCCGCTCTTTGTTGTTCGGGGAGTGGGTGGACAGAGAAGGAAAAGGACCCTGTCTCTTCCTTCCTTCCCAGAGAAAACAAGGACAGTGCCTACTACTCCTGCTCTGACACAGTCAGCTGCCCTCCGCCCCTCTCTCTCTTTCTTTCTCTTATTCCCTCTCTTTTTGCCTCTGTCTTGCTCCTCCTCACTTGCTGAAAAACGTGACTTCAAGAAACAGCTCTCACCCTCTCTATCCTCTCCTTTTCCTCAATTGTTAGCCTGTGAATTGGATCCAAAAAATAAAGAAACTCTTTTGCTGGAAATGTCGTCTTTTCCGGCATTTTTCTATTCCAATGTGAAGCCTCGGAAAGAAGAGAAAAAAAGGTTAAAAATATGAAAAATATCTAAAGCAAGACAGTTTGGTCCACATTGGTTTTATTCATGACAAAACATATTAGCACCACTTTACATAGTTTGCCAGTGAAGCCCTACTTTCCTTTTCTCATCTTTCTTTGAACAACAGTTGGAAAGTGCACCATTTCTTGAGGTACTCAAATACCTAATTGATGCCTGGAGTGGAAAATGTTAAATGTGATCCTTATCAGCTGTTTTCCCTATTTCATTTTATAAAATGTGTACCGCAGCTCTGTGTTCAGAGATACATTTTGTAAGGATAGAAGGAATGGACATTTCAATGGGTCCCTTTCCAGCCCTGAAGTCATGTCCTTAACTTTTCAGGCAAAAACACTAATTGATTGATTTATGAATAATAAGTGTAAAAGCATTACAGTAACCATGTTGTTCCTGCTTACATTTCACATACTTTACGTAATACTGCATTCCCTATGAGTTTTTGCTTTTTCCAGGATGTTACTTTTTTTTCAGGCAGCTTATTACTCTAGGGCATAATTTGAATCAATTTGCATCCAAGTGTTAATAGAGTCGAACAATTGCATTGTAGTTGAAAGCAGAGCTTGTTTCCCTCAGTGGGGCAATATGTTTTTCAGCGGGGGTGATGATGTGGCACTGTAGCCAGAGCTGCTGAATTTGGAGTTCAGCCTTCCTGATCAGTCCACCTGTTTAGAGGGAGCACAGTTCTATGCTAGACCTTAAAAGGCACCTCTAGCCCTTAGAAGCCCTGGTGTCTTAGCACCAGCAGGTGGATCCTAGTGGTGGCAAGTGTGGGTTAACCTTGAAGTCCTGGCCACCACAATCCATACGGAAGTTCACCTCCAGACTTGCGGGCCGGCCTATGAAGCAGTACACCCAAGAGCGGCAGTGACTCTGTAACTGCGGTCACAGGACCTTTGAGGCCAGTCTGCCTCACCCATTGGGACCTCCATTTGCCTTGTTTCAGCAATAGTAGTGCTACTCACCAGGGATCAGTAATGCAGGATTTTCATGCACACCAAACTTAGGGCCCGATTAGGATGGCGGACGGACCAGCATCCGTCCGCCACCCCCGAGGTGGAGGGACCGTCCGCAGGGGCTGCGGCGTTCCCTCCCTCGGAATTAGGATGTGACCGCCACCCTGGCGGGCCCCCAACACCCCTGGGGGCCCGCAACGGGCCCCCATACTCAAAACACCACATGATTTTCTACGGCAGAAAACCCGCCATGGAAAAGCATGTCTCCGCCGGCATCCTAATATGGCTGGCGGTGTCTGATAGACACCGCCGCCATATTAGAGCTTTTCCGCCACGGTCGGAAGGCGACCGCGGCGGAAAAGCGGCGGACCGAAACATGACCCCCCCCAGCCATCCTAATCTGGCGGGGGGTCTTTTCTGTGTCCGCAGCGGTGAATCCGCATCCTCCGGGCCGACGGTGGCTTCCGCCAGCCCGGAGGGTGCTGATTCACCGCGATCCTAATCGGGTCCTAAGTTCCCAAACTTCACTGTAGCTCTGCCTCATGCACTAGCACTTTTAATATGTGCTGTCTGCTTTGGGGCCACTGGAACTATGCAGCAATATAGGACAACATTTTTTCACGGTGTTGACTAAAATATTCAGCTAAAATATTCCGTGAAAAAAGGCTGCAGTGGTACATTTTATGATACTTTATTATTTTGATATTTTTACAGATACTAACAGTCACTGTAAAGATTTTGCCTAACTAGTACTAGTGTAACATATAGGCCTGGCATGGAATTTGCAGAGTTTTCTGCACTCTGCTCTCCGCGGGGCTCGCGGAGTGCAGAAAACTCCGCTTTCCGCTGTGCAGCAGAGTTTTTTCCCCGCTCGCAGTCGGGAGCTGCCGCTTGGGTAGAATTTCTACCTGAGTGGCAGGAATACCAGCACAAACTGTAGTTTGCACTGCACTCTGCCACTCCAGGAACTTTGCAGAGTTTTTTGTAACTTCAAGCCATAATTATGTGGAAGCATTTGCAAACTAGGATATTTTTCCATTCATCTTTGAAGTGCTCTTGTGAAAAAAGTGAGGCAAAATGCAGATACGAGAAATTGCATGGCTTGGATATAAAAAGCGAGTAATTCCACTTTTAAGCATATTTGAGACATTCTATGATTGAAAATGTATTCTACTTTGTGAATGTATTTAATGTCAAAAACTCATTTTAAACCTTAAATAAACATGTGTATCAATTGGTTGTATTAAATAAGGTAGTAAGCTGTACCTGGTCAGTGAAATGGCAAACAAATACTACAAATTGGGATGTTTTGCTCTTTCTGCCCACATCGCTGACTCCACCCACTGACCCAATGCTCCGGTTATTCCCACCCTTTGATTCTGCACCCACAGCTCCTCAAATTTTTTTCCCCACTTTGACCACTGTAAACCCCCCCCCATCAGCATGTACGTGCAGTCCCACGCCATCTGATTAGCAGCACCACATTAATAACCATTCACAGTCCGCTAAATAGGAATTATTTAACTTTCATTGCCACACTAACTCAACCTCTTGCGGCATGCCGGTTCGGTCCCGATTGTGCTTAGTGTCAGTGTCAATTTTTCGGCCTTTGCTTCCTCATCGCCTCCGCATCCATGCCTAGCCAATCAGATGGGAGATAGGCAGGGAGGCCGGCGCTGCCATTAGCAGCACGCTGCCATCATTTGCTCTATCAAAACAGTTTGGGGATCATTGCAAGTTTCCAAATCATTGAAATGATAGAAGCAAGCCACTCAGTTTAGTTCCACTGTGTCATGAAATCAGGTTCAGGGTGAGCCCTGCCTAGCACCTGCTGAATTTATTCACTGGCTCTAGAGTGGGTGGCTTGTACTATCCAGTTTGTATTATGATGAATGATTGTTTAGCTGCTGTAGACATCCTTCATTATGTTATTTAAAGGGTTTGCTACATCACAGATATTAGTAGAACGTTCTCCTGTTCATATTTTGTTTTTTGCCTTGCTAGAAGGGCGGCAAACTCACCGTTGGATTCGAGATCCGCTCCGGCAGCCAATGGGGATGATATAGTTGCGAGGAGGGCTGCTGCAGAAAGTTCGAAGACTTTGAAAAAGATACATGAATCTGTTAAACCAAAGAAATCCATAGAAGACAGAGATTAATTCCAAAAAAAGGTGAGAATTTTCGAACGTTTTTCAAAAAAGCAGTAAACCTAAAGGTACCCAAAAATGTTTATATTGTTTGGTTGGTCCTCACATCTATAACTGAAATTGTCTTGCAATCAAAAGACGGATCTGATTATCATATTGATAGATTTGTAATCTAATATCACTAGTTCATTATTACATATTTTTGACGGAGAACAAATAATGTAGTTTCTAATTGGAGGAAAACATAATTCCTTAATTATGTTCAGTGGTTGTCTGTGCTGCTATTGTAAATGTGCAAATTCTTTTAATATATGTATTTAATTTTAATGTAACCACATAGCTTTTATTGACAGTAATATAGGGTGAAAACCGCTAGCTAAAAGTGTGCAGATGTGTCTGAAAAAACACCAAAAAATTAGTAATTATCAGAGCAATTAACATTGAGGGTTTGTTTCTGTGCCATTCAGTTTGGATGACATGAACAACTTAAGCCCAAGATGAAGCTGATGGATCAGAGACAGTGATGTGCTCACCAGGGCTATAGTCATTCTGAACAAGAAGAGATTGGTATGCTTCATTGTGTACTGTGTGGGGTCTCACACTCATATAGCAATCTGATAACTATGGAAATCTTTCATATGATTGTCTGAAACAGTTGCTGATGGGGAATATTCTTTTAAAACAAAACCTTGATTAGGAAAGATATCCAATCCTATCCAATTCAAAATGCTTTATTCGGATAGCACAATACGCATACAAGTAGAGCATTAAAATCACAGTAAAATAATTGCTATGGAGTAATCACAAATTAATAGTGTAAGGAACAAGAAACAGATAGACTTCACAATAAAAATATTTACAGTGGCATAATCAGAAGTTCATTATCATAAGAAAATACAGAAGGGCTTCATGGATTACACATCGATTTGCGAGCCCAAACAGCTATTCGTAAAAAAGTACAAACACGCAAGATCAATTCATCATTGTCCAATTTTAGTATACCACTGAATGCATCGGCTACTTAGATATGTAACAATTTTTTTGTAAATGGTATTAGTGGCCATTGTGCATATTTTACGTAGTACTTGCAGAAAAAGAGTGCCTGGCCACTTTGTCCATCGCATTGGCAGGTTAGGGAATCGAGTTTTACATTATACCCAAGGGGAAAACAGAGCAAGTATTTTACAGTCCTAGCCCTTAAACAAAAGGAGTCTTCTCTCCCAAAGCGTCATCGATAATGTAATAGAGCTGGGCAAGCACTGTTCAGTTTCCTCAATGGGTATGAAATTAACAAGTTTGTTTTTTTGTTCCCTCTCTATTCTTCCTGCGCTGTAAAGTGCATACAGTGCGGACCTAAGAACTTTTTTGTCTAGTGTCTCGAAGTGTTCGGGTTTAAAAACAGCCCTTCAAAATTGACACTTTCCAGGCTATTCTTCACCCCAGCTAGCCATGGGATAACATACCTTTTTCACAGCTAATGCAATCTTTTATTATCTCATTATCTACCTAATGAGAGATGCTGCAGGGTTTTTCAATATGGCTAGCCAACACAGTGCGGGACGGGCCCTGATGAAATCTTCAATGTAATTCAGCTTTAGTTTGCTATGGCATATATACTGAGGAGTAGAGATTGGTGCAACCATGAACTTTCTGCAGAATCTATTTTCATATTTTTCAACATTGGGGCATTTAACAATACCCCAAACCTCTGCGCCATAGGTTGCTGTAGGGATGCACTGTGATTGAAAAATCTTTAAAATCGACCCAGATCTTTTTGGGTGGGGAAGGCTGAGGATAGAATTGGTGGCCTTTGAGAACTTATTCTTACAAAACACTACATGGTCAGACCAGGTGCCGTTCGCCACAAAGACCAAACCCATATATTGGAAAGTGCTAGTGCAAGTTAATTTTTGGTCATCAACAGAGATAGAGCTTAGGGGATATTTCCTTTGCCCACATGACATTATAAATGATTTCCTAAAATTAGTGATCAAAGCCAAACTAGTCATAAAGTCTGTGAAACCCCGTAATAAAGTAGCTAGTGCATTTGGTGTGCGTCCTATTAAAACCCCATCAGCTGCGTATAAAAGCATGGGGAGGGCTTTACCTTTGACTCTGGGTACATCATCGGTGAGTGTGATCAATGACTTGGGCAAATTATTAATGTAAATGTTAAAAAGAAGGGGGGCTAAGACTCACCCTTGCCTAACCCCTCTGCTTATATTAATATCATTATACCCCTCATCCCCACCACCAAACCTAACCAGTGCCCTAATATCAATGTGTAGATAAGCTAAAAAATGCACGCGGGACTCGTCCAGGCCATATGCTAAGAGAAAGGACCATAGGCGGGACAAGTTAACAAAATCAAAGGCAGAGGCCAGGTCCATAAAACCTAAAGAAAGTGAAGAGTACTGTGCAATGATGTATATCCCAATAATCAAATTAAGGTTTAACCCCTTCAACGCTCATGACGAGCTGGGCTCGTCATGAGGTAGCCTCCTCGCACGCTCAGGACGAGCCCAGCTCGTCATGTAAAGTGCGTTTTTTAAAACATGAGCACAGGAGCGGAATTTCGCTAGCGCTCATGTGGTTAAACACTGCTCGTTGGTGCCTACTTTGTTCCTGAGTCCTAATTGACATTGCTCTGGAATGTTATTATCCTCAACCCAAGTTAAAATGTTTAGTGTATAAAACTCTACCTAAAATGTTAAGGGTTATCAATGAAAGAAATCGGCCTGTAGCAGTTCGGGTGCGAGTGGTCGCCCTTTTAAAAATTGGGACTATGATGCTAGTGGACCATGACTTTGGAAATGAAGCATTAGTTAAATTATTTAAAACATTTAGCAATAGTGGGGCCCGAAAATCGGGTTTGTGTTTGATGAGGTCGATGGGTAACCCATCCGGGCCTGGGGCTTTATTACCCATGCTCTGATAGAAGCCATCCTCAATCTCTATTATCGATTTTGGGACCCAAGAAGGAATCCTATGTTGAAGAGATCGAGTTCCAATGCAGGGGCTGAATAAATTAAGGAAAAATGATGTTCCAAGGTTGCACTTGTTATATTGCAGCTTATGGGAGTTAATGGCTGACCCATGGTTCTTAGATCTTTAACTGCAGTCCGAAAGAAAGTCCCATTTTTGTGCTAGCAGCATTAATAAGCATGTCCCAGTGCTAATTTATTCGCTCTTCCTTCCTTTTAGCAATCGCCAACTTTTACTTCTGCCTCAACAACTTAACCAATGGATTATTCCTCGGGCTATGTGATAGGGTCTTACATAACTGCCTATTAGCCTCTGAGCATTCATGGTTGAACCATCCAGGATCAAATTTCGCTATGGTCATTGGTTTTGAAAGCAAGAATTTAATGGCTCCACTAAGAGGTGTGGGTCCTGGGCCGACAGGCAGAAGTTAATAAGGCAAGATCAGAAAAGGAGCATTAGGGGGACTCAGGAGTCAGATCGACCCCCTACTCAAACAATCAAAACACACTACAAGATCTGGCCCTTATCGAACAGAACAGTTAATAATTTGGGACCCAAGGGAGCTTATACTACCTTATTAAGACTTCCCCAGCAAGGCCTGCTAATTGCAAAAGGCCTGCTGGTCCGTACTGTTCAGTTTAAATGAATAAGTGAATAAGAGAAACTGTCCTCACAATTAAAAATGAGGTACTCCTCACATGCAAGACATACTTTATTGAGTGCTGCGAGTGTCCCCAGGTTAAAACATGGGAATGTATATGGCCACTTTCACCCACAAAAGGCCAACATGTTTCGTTGCCAACACTCTCTAGGCAACTTTGTCAGGGCATTTGGGGAACCAGTCTTCACCTCTTAATTTTACTACACCATATCTGTGGTTATTTGCAAGGTAAAAAGAAGGGAGAGCATGTGTTAATCATGAACATTATGCAAATAAAACATCCTATTTCAAAAGACCGGAGACAAAACCCCAATTCATAATCACTTGATTACCGAGTGGTTGCTGTTATCCCCCGTACCTGCAACTTTCTTCAATGGTGAATACCAGGCCAATAGGTCACGTTATGCCCGCGGGACTGGACGTGCTGACCCAGAACCCCACACAATGGCCCCAGTGTGCTCTTCCCCTGTACCTGTTCCGAGCCCTAGCAGGCCAGCCCGCTATGTGTGGTTTGACCATCAGAGAACGAAACCCGTGCGTTTCTGGAAGAGAGAACAAATTCATGAAAACAGCCCCTAACCCGCATTGACCAGTATTTTTTTAAATAATTTGAATTTATTTCTACCCCAATCAACAGTTTGTACAACATTAGGATTCTGAAAGTCTGGGGGAAAATCAACACTTTCGAATCTATACTTTTCTGCATTCCAGTTCTTTAATGACAGTAAACAGCACATTGTTTTATTATTAGCATTTTAACTTACAAACTACAAGTAGCAAAACAAAGTCTCTTTGAAAGCCGAAACCCCCTGGCCTATGTACCTTATGTTTACTACATGGGTTGCCTGATACAATTCAATGCAGCATGTATAGAGAATCATTTTCCCAGGTGTTTGTCCCCCAGGGGAGGCAGAGTGGAGGGAAACCTCAGAACCTGACTCCTGTGTGGAGGAAAGACTGCAACACCCCCTTGAGGTGGGGCATTGCCCTAATCCAGGATGCACCTGCTCCCCTTACAAATATTTTCACAATACAATATCTGGTGTCTAGTGGGCAATGTACCCATGAGGGTGGACAGATAGAGATATGTACCCTCTTTCACTCCCCAGGGGGCACATGCTGCTGGTGTCTATTGTAGTGGATCGCCAGGCAGATATCAAAGAAGAGCACATGGTACCGAAAAGGGGACATACTCCCCTTTCCAAAGCCTCTTCTCTCACACTGATCGGTGCGGGGGCAAAGGATGGACTCTGGAACCAATCAGTGACGGCAGTTCGCTATATGGCACGCTGGAGGCCACAGATGGGTGGGGGAGGAGTGGTGTTGTAAGCAGAAGCAATTCTGCTACATTCCCCATTCCCTGCCTATAGAAAATAAAGTAACCTCCGGTGCTTGCACCAGGGTTTTTCTTTCAAAGCTTCCTCAATGGCATCTGCTGTCCGACGACCACATTGGGGTCCATGCTCGCACTGACGACATTAAGCACCACAGGGGGCTGGTGACATATGAAAGTGGTGGCACATAAAAATTCTTGTCATACTGCACCACAGAGAGCGAGCGTAGCGAGTGAGCCGGAGCAACCTATGGGGGGTTGTAAACAGAGTGGACAAAAGGTGCCTTTTCAAGCAAATATGAGAAAGCAGGAAGGTAACTAAAGCAATTGTGAAGGTGCAGTTATTACACTAACCCCTCCAAGAAATAGTCACTAATGAGCCCATGCCAATACTGGAGTATTCCTGAAGATGACGGGCTTAGTACATTGTTTTAGCAGAGAAGAAGCAACAAAGTCATCTTTTATTTGAAATTCGTTAAATGTTGTCTAGTTCAAAGGTTATTTGGCGTAGATAAGGGCCTAGGTTCCAAATTTCTGTTATTACACACAGCAATAGCTCAATGATGTATGCATTGCAACCCCTTTTCCGATGCGTGTGCCCTTCAGAGCCCTGGTGTACAGATAAGCCTAAGTGTGGACAAGTAGCTATGGGGTTATTACCACGAGGTTAATGCATTTTACTGTGCTCAGTTAAGTATTAAATGCATTTTTGAAGCTAATAAAAGTTTGGTAAAACGACAGATCATCATTTTTAGCAGCACACGAATGTTTGAGCAGAAAGCAGTGAATGCAGACAGCAAGGCAACAGGATAGATATTACAAATGTTACAATAAGGTTCCCAGAAACGATATAAGTATTTAACTGGTACACGAACAGCACTGGATACCTACCGTGGCCGGCTGCTAAATTATTTAAGAACCGGCATCACATCTGCCACAAATTCTTTTTTTTCCATGTTTGAAAGCTTTATTAAAGGAAAAGGTACAAGCTACAATGTGACATCAGCAGATATAGTGAAAAGCAGAGCAAAACATGACAAAGAATCAAAAGCCTACTGATGACAACACTAAGTAACCAAGCATTTTCTAATTTTGAGGGAAAGGTATAGGGAAGGGAGGGGAGGGATTAGAAACCATGTCATAACAAAAATTATGCTAATGCTTATAAAAGACTACCAGCAAGCAAGAGTTTGCACAATAAGTAGGAAATAAAACTATACAATATCTGAGAAATCTTATATTATAAATGAAACTGTGAACTATAATAAATAGAACAAGAAGGAGAGAGTACAGATACTTCAGGGAGGCTTAAAATTTTCTGAGGAGAGAGGAGCATACCTCTGGCGAACGGAGTGGTCTAAGTATGTGGAAAGGGGCAACCAACAAAGTTCAACATTACGAGAGGGTTTACAGGAGGAGGCAAATGCAACATCGAGTCTATGGAAATGACATAATGAATTCCACCAACAACGTATGGAAACTTTAGCGAGGGACTTCCAATTAGAGGCAACATGTTGAAACGCAAGGGCAAGCATAAGGTCAAAAAGACCATGTGAGTGTGGGGGGAGATTTAAAGAATCCGAGAGACTCCCCAAGAACACAAGGGTAGTGGAGTAAGGAACAGAGAGTGTAAAAATGTGGGAAATGTAAGTCCAGACTTGCTTCCAGAATGCAGTTACAGAAGGACAGAAAAAGAAGAGGTGAAGAAGATCAGCATCAGGCGCATCACATGTCCAGCAGTTTGAGTTAGAGGGAGAGGTAAAGCGAGAGAAAGAGGAGAAAGGTAAAGCCTATGATAAAGAAAAAATAGAGATTGGGTAAGGGAGGCAGAACGAGAGGTTTTCAAGGTTTTGGCCTATAGTTTGTCCCAGAGAGGAACAGGCCACGAGCAACCCAAATCTGGTTCCCACGAAGTCTCCAGTTTAGTTTTGGCGCGTTCAGGATTAGAGCACGCCAGGGAGCACAACTGCCTACCGACTCACCCGGTTCCCCTGCCTCCGACGGATACCAGCGTGTACCGCAGTACCGTGCGCTCGACTGTGGGCGCACGTTATTTCTAATTATTTACCGCCGTTCCACACCAGGAATTACAGCATTTAGAGGCTATATCAATGTTAAGGCTTTCAATGTAATGTCCTGATGATGGTCCCCATGATTTACTAGGGGGTCCGAAACGCCGTCGACCTTTTGAGCACCAAATGCTAAAAACGTGATTACTATGTGTTTTAAATGGTGCTCTGTTTAAGTTTTCTGTATAATTGCATTTTACGACAGAAAAACGTGTTTTGCCTTAAAAAGCCCTTCTTTGCTCCCTACACCCACCCTCTGTACCTGTTCTGTAAGTGCTGGGCACAGGCTTGTGTTCCACACTGGCTGATATGTTGGAAGGTACTCTTGATGGTATAACGAAGTACAAATTGAGTAAACTCTAAAGACCACTGTCCGGCTGGACATGTCATTTTCAAATATAGATTGACTCTGTCTATATTTTATTTCTTTCAAATTGCTTGTATGCATGGGACCAGTGTTGCATGTACAAAACAGCGTTTAGGATTAGAGGCAGAGAAAAAGCGATAAATAAGAAAGGCTTTAGGAAGAGTAGCAAGTATTACAAGAAGATGAGAAGGAGAGAAGGGAGGGGTTGTGGAAGGAAGAGAATAATAACGGTCAAGAATAATTTCCATGAGAATAAGATATTTCTGAGAAAAAGAATGAGGGCAGTGAAAACGCGTTCGAAATTGGGGAAACAGGGCGAGGAACCATCGAAAAGTTGATGAACCGAAGTAATTCCCTTTGATCTCCAAGAAGTCCAAGCAATAGGTCTGTTCTTTAACAAAATAAGTGAGTTATACCAAATAGGTGAGAGCAAGAAAGATTCACGAGAAATAGGCAATGGGGACAATAAAGGTTTCAGGAGAGAAGAAGTGTGCTTAAACAAAGGGAGGATGGTATAGGGGGACTTGGTAGTAAAACGAGATACGTCCTGAAATGAAAAAGGGCAGCAACAATGAATGTTCAATGTGGAGCCAGAGGGGCGAAAAAGGAGATTGCTCTGATGATAGCCATCTAGAAGCTTGACATAAAGCAAAGGATTTGTGGTATAGGCGGAAATCAGGAAAATTGACACCCCCATTTGATTTGACTTTACGGAGAGCTAACAAAGAAATCCTAGCCCTTTTGTGCTTCCAGAGAAATTTGGACAGAGCTGAATCAATACGATTAAAATAAAGAGCAGGAATATGAACAGGAAGCATAGAGAGTAAATAAATAAGAATGGGGGCAATCATCATTTTAATGGAGTCAAGACGACCCCACCAAGAAAGAAATAGGGGATTCCAAGAGGAAAACAGTTGCTCAATCCGGGAAATAACCGTAGACATATTTAACTTAATAGAGGACGAGATAGAATTAGAGAACAAAACACCAAGATATTTTATTTTAGTGCTATTCCAAGCAAAACCAGTAGAGGAGAAGTAATGAGGCAAACAAAATTTAGTTAAGGGGAGAATTTCCGTTTTATCAGAGTTAATTTTATATCCTGAGACAAGAGAGAATGCTTCAAATTCAGCTAATAAAGAGGGGACAGATATTTCTGGATCTGAAATAAATAAAAGAATATCATCAGCATAAGCAGAAAGTTTTAATTGATTTTTTCCATATGGAAAGCCAGAGATAGAAGAATTATTACGAATAGAAGAGAGGGAAAGTTCAAGGGCTAACACAAAAAGAAGAGGGGAGAGAGGACAACCCTGACGAACCCCACGCCGAAGGGTAAAAGAAGAGGAAAGTTGACCATTAACAAGAACTGAGGCCTTGGACATTGAGTACAACAAAGATATAAAAGAAATAAATTTAGGACCAAAACCATGCCACTTTAGGGAAGCAAATAAAAAAGACCAATCAACTCTATCGAAAGCCTTCTCGGCGTCCACAGAAATTGCAGCTAAAGGAATAGAAAGAGAAGAAGCTTTATTCAGGACATTTAGAAAGAGTCTGGAGTTATCAGAAGTAAGACGACCCTTAACAAATCCGCATTGCTCTTTACCAATAAGGTGGGGCATGAAAGGATCCAGACGTAACGCAAGCAACTTAGCAAAGAGTTTGTAGTCTACATTAACTAGCGAAATTGGGCGATCATTTTTACAGAACTTTGGATCACGACCCTCCTTGGGAATAAGACAGATAGTAGCGTCTTGAAAGGAACCCTCAGCCACACCAGAAGAACAAAAAGATTGAAATAGAGAAAGAAGTTTAGGTAACAAAAGATCAGGTAAAATTCCACCGGAAAGCCATCAGGTCCTGGAGTTTTGCCTTTGGTAAGAGAGGTCAGAGCAGTGGAAAGTTCATGTAAAGAAAAATCTACTTCGATATCTGAAAAATTAAGTGGAGGAGTAGAAGGTTTAGGCAAGGTATCAAATTAAGACTGAAGAAGAGAGGACGTAGGAGGAGCTTCCGGAGTATACAAAGTTGTATAAAACGACTGGAATTGGCTTAGAATGTCCTTATCTGTATGAAGGAGAACATTGGCAGGGGAATAAATGGATTCAATAAAAGAACGCTCTTTACGGGATTTAAGATAGTTGGCCAAGAGCTTGCCAGATTTATTACGTTCAACATAATAACACGCACTACTGCGAAGAAGAAAAGAAGAAGCCGAGTCAGTAGTTAGTTTATTGAAGGCAATCTTGGCATGAAGCAGTTCAGATGACATATGATTGGTAGAAGAAGTATAGAACTGATGCTCCAAGCATTTTATATGGGCTAAAGCGACTTTACGCTTCTGAGTAAATTGTTTCTTTTTCTTAGAGACAAAATCAATGATGAATCCGCGTGCCGCAGCCTTAAAAGAGTCCCAAAGGACATGAAGAGAAATATGAGGGTCAGAGTTGAATTGAAAAAATTCGTTAATGAAGGAACGGAAAGAAGAGGAGAAATTAGGATCAGTGAGCAGTGAACAATTAAAACGCCAACGGGAAGATTTAGGAAGAGGAGGAAGCAAGTCAAAGTCCGTAATAATGGGAGCATGATCCGAAATTACAATAGGTTCAATAGAGGAAGACAGTAAGTTTTGAGATAGGGAGGAGGAGAGGAAGATATAATCTAATCGAGAAAAAGAGGCATGGGGAGGAGAGAAAAAGGAAAAGTCTAGGGTGTCAGGGTGAGTGAGTCTCCAAGAATCGGAGAGATGTGCTTGTGAAATAGTGTCCAAAATTTTTTTATCGGGTTTATGAGGAATAAAACGAACAGAGGATTTACGATCTAAAAAAGGGTCAACTATCTGATTACAATCGCCTCCTAAAAGGAAAAATTCATCATTATATTGAATACATTTACTGGTGATTGGTGGCCAAAAAGAAGAATCAAATTGAGTAGGACCATAAACATTAAACACAGTGATGGGGATTGCATTGATAAGCAACTTAGCTAAATCCATCGGCTATCAACATCTTTTTCCTCCGATAGAATGTTACATTTGAGCTTTTTATGAATAAGAACAGCAACACCGTTTTTTTTGTTAATAGAAGGGGAAAATAAAACAGTTCCAACCCAATTCCTTTTCAATTTTAAAGATTCAAGATCAGAAAGATGGGTTTCTTGTAGAAGGGCAATATCAGGATTGTAGGAGGAGAAATTAGAAAGTACTCTCTGACGTTTAATAGGATTATTAAAACCTTTCACATTCCAGGAAACAACTCTAAATGTATAAACGTTGCAAACCGATTAACTTGAAATTAATTTGAAAAGTGCAAAACAACAAGCAAACAATAACGAGCAGAAGTTTGAAAAATAGAAAAAGAGGAGAAAGGAAAAATGAGTACAAGGGGATATAAGGAAGAGATGGGAAAGAGGAAAGGAAAGAGAGTTAGAGGAAAAAAAGGGAGGAAATAGACAGAAGAGACAGTACAAATCCAGAAGGATGACTGCAAAAAACATACCTGAGAGGGGAATACAAAAGGAAAATGGGGAAATGGCGACGCTTAACAAGATGAACCAGCCGAGGAGCAGGGACACAACCGCACCGGGATATCATAGAGCCACAAAAGGAAGGTCACAAGGAGAAGGGGACACAAGAATACAAATCTGTAGGAGGGAAGAAAAGTAATTAGAACCATAGATAAAACAATAAAATACAATATGCAAATTACAAATTACAACCGCACTACAACAAAACACTAAACAAAAGGCGAATAGAACAAAAGACAATCCATTTCGATATAGTAAGCGCGAATAGAACATACAAAGAAGAGCAATAAAACAACGAAGAAAGATAAACAGGAAAATAGATACATCAAAATCAAAGAGCATTCAAAAACTGTTCAGCCACTAGAAGAAGAGGAGGTCTCCATGCCGCCGTTGGTCTGCAGAAGGATGACATTCCTAAGTTCGCCAGGATCTTGAAAAGTCCAAGTCTTATTTTGGTGAGTAACTTTAAAAATGCAGGGGTGGAACAAGCCATAACGCGCCCCAAGGGAGCGCAAAGAGGGGAGAAGAGATAGAAATTATTTTTGTCTAGAGGCAGTGGCATTAGAAACATCTTGAGCCAGAAATACACGTTGACCCAACCAGGAAACATGACACTTGGCTCTAGCTGCGGCGAGGACCAAAAGGAGATCAGTATTTTCAGATAAAGAATGATAACTCCACAAGGCTTTGTAGAGGCATTTGTGTGCGGACCAAGTCTGTGAGCTCTTTGAATACTAATGGAAGTGGATGGTGGCATGTCCAAGAGCTTTGGAAGAAAGAAGGTGAAGAAGGTGACCGGGTCATCCCCTTCAAGGGACTCTGGCAGGCCATAAATATGAAGATTGTTCCTCCTGTTCCGATTTTCCAGGTCCTCCGTATGCTGTTGGAGAGAAAGAACAGTCTTTTGCAGAGAGGAAATATGTTGTGAGTTGGATTGTATATCAGGAACTTGCTGCTCAACTGAAGTGATCCGGGCATCCATGACCGACCACCTTTCTTTCAAGAGTTGCATGCCCTTATTCGTTTCCTCAATAAAGGGCGCAATGCACGAATTTCTTCTAGAATCAAATCCATGGAGGAGGAAGAGGAAGACTTGACAGGGGAGGAAGGTTCCTGCTTTAGTCGCTTGGAAGCTGATGCAGGAGGTGAAGACTTACTTGAAGTGGCCTGCGCAACAGAAGAACGATGAGGAGCAGAACTAGCCATAATTGGTGCTGAGATGGACGTACACAAATCCATAGAGGAACGTTCTGAAGGACTCGTGGAGGGAACAAAAATAAATTTTGGCGTGCGAAGCTTGACCATGAGAGTAAAATATGATCAAAATATATTCGAAAAACTCGCAGGATAGACACCTAGAACATCTGCAAGGATAAAAATGTAGCAAAAAATTACTAAAGAGGTGGTATAATGATCCAAGCCAGAGTTAACTGCAGTAACGAAGAAGGCTTATGGGAAAACGCTCCTAGAGACCTCTGCTTATGAAAAGGGCTCAGTAACCATGAAATGTAGAAGTCAATTTGGTTGGAAGAATATTCCTTTGTAGAGCTGACAGAGCCAATATTACAAATTGAACAAAAATAGCAGGTTTAGAGCAACTGGTCACATGAGGCAACAATAGGAGTAGCAGGAGTAATGCCACTTGGAGGAGGAGGCATCCACTATCAGCAGCTACAGATTCAAGTAACAGCAAAAAGCAGCCTAAATAAATAGGGTTAGATCATGAAGCGCCGACTGACAGCAGAGAGGGTCTGTGAGGAGGCAGTCAAGCGTGCAGACATAAGAGGAGGATAAGGATAGCTGCACAGCATACTAACAGGAAACGTGCCTGAAGATTCGCATATAGGATGTCTATGAAATCAGGATGAACAGGCATCCACAGGAAAATACATTTTTTAAAAAAAACACTTGAAGTAGCTCTTTAAAAATGCACAGGGGCTGTAATAGCGCTCCAGCGCGCACATATATGGGGCAGAACAGCATAAAAACCCTGGCAGTAAATGAGAAATGCCATGCTCACCAGCGCAGCAAGCAGCTCTGAAGCGCGGTGTGAGGCGGCAACATCAAGCGGAAGGTGACCGCGCGAAATGGCGGCGACCTGCTCCGCTGTGAGGAGAACAGGTCACGGCCTTAAAACAGCGCTGCCATGTGGAAAAAGTACAAAAAAGGCCTCCGCAAATGCCGCTTACATTCCGGCGGCCGTCACAACGTCCAGAGTCGACAGAATGCCAAATGTCTGTCCCGATGCGGCAGAGGTCCCACGCTAGGCTGCCATCTTCATCGGCTCCGTAGCCACGCCCCCACATCTGCCACATTTAGTTACTAAGAACAATTTGTATGTCAGACAAGTTGCGCGACCTAACTGTCCTTAACCAACAGCTTTTAGGCAACACATGTAATGGAGAAAGATACTGTTAAACGCACTTATTAATTCAAAGTTTTACTGTGGCCATTGAACTCTGTTGGTGCAATACTCCGTAATATAACCATCTAAAAAGAACCTTGATTCCAAACCCATCCCTGGCAAACGAGCTTCCCTGTAAAGTAAGTTAACATCTAAGGCGATGTGGAAAAAAAAAACCTTCAGTCAAAATTGTAAACATTACCTTTACGGCTTGTACCACTGTCATTAACTGGTTTCAAGATAAAACGCGTTGACCCACTGTTGGAGTAGCTAGCAGCCTTCGGTACCTGCGGGCCGATCCCTCCCCACGGCAACACGCACCCTCGCAAGCCAAAGGTTGCTACCCCCAGAAAGCCTGTACCCCCGCGACGGATCGGATATACGCGTTGCCCTGCAAAGTGGGGCCCAAGATGGTCGCTATCTCCTACTAGCTGTCGCTAACTGGAGTTAGCGACAGCTTGGTAATAGGGAGATAATTTTATCTCCACTTTCTTGGCTTTTAAAGCCAAAAAAGCGGAGATAAACCCCCTTGATAATATGCCCCCAAGTTCTGCACTGTAATTTCCATAATCACAACAATGAACAGGCTCTAAAATCACAAATCAGTGCTGCCTGTGAATCTGACATCTTCAGAAGTTGAGAAGTCACTGCAAGGTTATAAACACATTCTCCCTGAAAGATGATGGCAAACACACTTGTTTCAGATAAGGATTCTGCTCCCTACACTCAGGCATGTATCCTATGCTGCAGAACACGTGACACAATCATGGCAAGAAGTCTGTAATGATGCAATGACGAAGTAAAGTTTGAAAGATTTATTGAAGTAGTAAGGAAACAGGCGAGCACCAGGCAGTACGACCTCTACTACAGGACTCCAGTACAACTGACGCCCTGAAGTGGAACCTGCAAGGAACACAAAGAGTATTCCATGCCACGCTCTGCTTACATGCTATAAAATAATACAATACACTTAAAGGAGCAATGCACGGAAAAAAGGTAATGCCAAAATGCATACACAACACATCTCCCTCATAGAATATGGGCTACTGAGTTTTTTATCTAGCTAACATATTCACTGATTCACCCTGGCAAAACTCTTCTCCTCTTACCAATAGCACATTTGTCGCTCTCCCCCGTGTGCTCAGTATTGCAATTAGAAGTACTTGGGAACACCTCCTACCCCCTCACAAAAGGTGTGGTATCCTGAGGAAGAATCATGTAATCTCTGATCTTCGTGGAGACTTGATTTGTCTCTGCTGACTCCATTCTCTCCACGGTTTTAGCTGGAACACAACCATCGGAACCCAAATCTGCTTGTACAGTAATAATTAAAATAATCTTCCACCCACTCAAAATTTGAAGGATGAACAAAAACTGGTGTGTCAACAACATGTTGCTGTTTTATGTCTAAGGCAACTTTTTTTAAGTTCCAAACTATTCCGTCCTTCAGTCTTATGGCATTTCGAAGAACATCTGCTACTTGTTGTGCGTCTTCAATTCATTTTTCACCTTTAGGAACTTTAATAGGTTTCTTAATACGAACCCAGTCATCAACCATTACAGGCACGTCTTTAGTGCAATGACATGTGTCATAATGCTCCTTGCTTTTCAAATGTGCAAATTCTAAATTGTTATTTACTTCGATAGGTGACCATTGTTCAACTTTACCTTCCATAATCCAATTAGGGCTAAACTTGCATCTAGGTGTTCTACCTCTCATCATGACGAAATTTGATAAACCAGTTGCAGCATGTGTAGTGGTTCTATAAGCCCAAACTGCTTTTTGTATTTCTAATTTCTACTCTAACCCCTTACTCATTGCAGCTTGAATCACACCCTTTAATACTCGGTTAATGTGTTTTACAGTGCCATTCCCACTAGGGTTGTATAGTGAGGTGGTCTTGTGCTTGATCCCACATCTCTGAAAATAATCTTTCGCAACTCTAGATGTGAATTGTACCCCTTTATCACTTAACAGGCATATCAGCAATCCTTCCATAACAAATAGTTTGTCCAAGAATTTTAAGACAGTATGTGTGTCCACTTTTCCCACAATTTTAACCACGGGCCTCTTAGTAAAAAAGTCAATTATGACTAGACCATATTCTTTTGATTCTCCTACAGGTCCAAAAATGTCAACAGCTATTTACTTCCCAAGGGAGGTTAGGGATCAACCCTTCACTCATTTGAGGTCTCAAAGTCTTTAGCGATTTATCAGCAGAAGAACAAACACAGCAATCGCTCACACACTTCTCTACATCTTTGTCAACCCCCAGCCACCAAGAAATGCTTTTGACCACTAGTTTGGTTCTAACAACTTCAAAATGCCCCTTGTGACATAACTGTAACACTTTCTTCCGTAAAACTTTAGGTGGAATTATCCTCTCACCTCTCAATAATACATCTCTATCAAAAGACAGTTCCATTTGTACATTCCAAAATGATTTCAACTCTCCATTGATAAAATGTTTCTTCGGCCATCCATTACCAATATGATTACAAACAGCTTGTATTACCCCGTCTTTAGATTCTTCTTCCACCCTATTTATATTGGTAATGACCGGTGTACCAGAATCTTGAATCAAAGCTATACAGAAATTGCCCTAGGGGTCATCCACACATTCTTCCAATGATACAGGTATTATTATTATTATTAAATGAAATTTGTAGGTAGCGTAACTTAACCCGTAGGCATCAAGGCGCTGGAAGATGGTGGGCTGAAAACTCAAAAATCACCCAAAGAAGGATTAGAGATAAGCTTCTTGGAAAAGCCAGGTCTTAAGCGCTTTACGGAACAGAGTGCGGGAAGAGATCACCTTCAGGTCATTGGGGAGCGTATTCCAAAGTCTGGGTGCAAGGAAGCGGAAGGACCTTCCACCCTATCTGGCCTTGGATATACAAGGGACAACGAGCAAGCTTTTACTGGAAGAGCGGAGTGCTCTACCAGGGGTATAATAGGCCACAAGGGCGCGGATAGCCTCCGGGCCGGACTCATTAAGGGCACGGTGTGTAAGGCATAAGGCCTTAAAATTAATCCTCGCCTGCATGGGGAGCCAATGCAGATTTTTCCTGATGGCTGTACCCGAGGAGCGTTTGGGGGCACCTACAACAAACCGGGCAGCCGCATTCTGCACAGTCTGGAGGCGCTGGACCAGACCATTGCTAATGCCAAAGTAAAGTGCATTGCAATAGTCGAGTCTGGAGCCAATAAGCGCCATTGCTACCTGTTTACGTGCCTCAGGGGAAAGATAATGCATGATTTTTCTTAAAATCCTAAGAGCATTGCAGCAGGTGGACACAGTCCTACTAACCTGCTTGTCTAGAGAGAGAGTAGTGTCCAGAATCACCCCGAGGTTGCGGGCGAAAAGGGAAGGCGAGGGACAGGCACCAAGGACAGAAGGCCACCATTCCATAGACCAGGTCTCACTTTTGCCTCCAAAGATGAGGACCTCCGTTATTTCCCCATTCAACTTGAGGAAGTTCTTAACCATCCATCCAGCAACCGCCTCCATACAGTTTTTAAAGTTGAGAGCAGTTATGCTAAAAGATTGAGATACGGAGGCCATAATCTGAGTGTCGTCGGCGTAGGAAAGAACTTCCAACCCAAAGGATCTTATGAGTCTGGCGAGTGGGGCGACGTAGATATTAAAAAGCGTCGGGCTCAACGAGGAGCCCTGGGGGACCCCACACTTCACAGGCTTAATGGGTGACATATACTCGCCTAGCTTAACCCTTTACTTCCGTTGGTCTAGGAAGGATGTTAGGAGGCTGAGTGCAGAGCCCTTGACTCCCAGCTCACTGAGTTGGCTAACCAGAATGGTAGGGGACAGGGTGTCGAAAGCTGCCGTAAGGTCGAGTAACACCAGTAGGGTGGTCTGACCGGTGTCGACCCTGGACCGGATGCTGTCGACAACCACTGTAAGCGCCGACTCAGTGCTGTGAGTCCTACGAAAGCCATGCTGTGAAGGATCAAGTATATAACAAAAAAGGGGTTTGGCTTCAGCGCAGTAAGGCTGCGCCAGTTATATCAACAACGAAACAAGTGCCAGTACTGCTCAATAATTTAGACAATATGTAGAAACATGATCAACAGATCTCACATTTCTATAGACCACTCTCTCAGTCTCGAAGCAAATCTCAAAAGAATTTTTTTATTTTTTATGTTTTCAAGATTAGTTGCATTTTATTTTATTTCACAGAAAAGAGCCCATGTAAATACTCAATCAGAACAAGTCCCCTACAGCATAGTTGGAATCCGAGGGAAATTCCTAATAATAAAATCTTTTAAAGTGAATATGTACAAGTGTGTAGTGCAAACACAAAGACAGTGATCCACTCAGAATCAACTTCATACAAAATCGCTCAGTCATACGTGAATGAAGACAATAAGAAAAAGAAGGGAAAAGAGTGTTGTATGAGGTCGGGGAGGCCTGACTGTACCTAGTTAGTTGTGACAGGAAGTACCCTGACGAATAAGATAAATACGTATCTTTTTATACAATCAACTAGTAAGCCATCAAAGACAATTGGAACTTTCAATATTTACACATGATTGGCTTAAAGGGGGAGGGGGAAGGGTCGACGCGTTTCTAATCCCCAAGAATGATGGGATTCTCCTCAGGACCGTGTAGACAATAAATCTGAAAAACATAAATAAAAACCCTTTCTATCACTCATATATTCAGGTAACACTCAAGTTAACATTCAATCCAGCTCGCACTCAGAAAGTACCTGGACGGCTTCAGAAAACTGGTGGGGCAGGAACTGTGGATGGAAAGACAACGAGCTATCAATAGCATGTATTCCTAAAACTGTGTAGGCTCAAACAAATACGCGGAATTAGTACTCACTTGGATGGTTGAAAGTGACTTCTTAAATTGCCTCCGCGGGCTCCTGTGGTATGGATTGTATAATGATCTTTGATCAATTTGAAATTGACTTAGTCGTCGTCTCTGTAAAGTCATTAAAGGGACCTCAGTTTAAAAGGAAAATGGCACAGTCTTTATCGTTTTAAGAAAAAAAAAACTGCCTATTTCAAGGTTAATAAATCGGGTCTGCCCGCTTTATGCACTATTATAGCGCTACTCTATATGGACGCCCGTCGGATGTTGTTCGGATTGTTACATCGCATCTATTCTCTTTTTACAATATTAAACCGCTCCTATGCATATGTGGCCGGAATATAGCCGGGCATGGATGGACGTACCTTTTATCCGATATTGAATTCTCCCTCTGGCGTTCTCCCAATCTGAAAAACGACATCAAAGACTTCCGGGTTAGCATTGTAATGAAGGCGCGTTGTCCCGTTCGCTACGTTAGTTGGGAATTGTAGTTGTATGGCCAATTGTAGTTCTTAGTATATCCTGGATCAACAGTACTAATATGAACCAGTAATATAGAATGAATACCAATTCGGCGGCTGATCGATCTATAGAAAGTTGGATATTTAATTGTGAATCTCATAAATGAATTTCTAAAAGAAAAATGTAAAATGTGAGAAAAACAATGTCCCGTATTTTTAAAGTGGTGTGGTTTTAAAACCAAGATTCATGAATGACTTCTTGAGACGTAAAAGGAAGCATGTGAGAAGTTGGCCTGGTATATGATGCTCACTAGTTCTAGTGATCACCTTGTACCATGCCAAGCAACCCTTATGGTGCAGGTTGTAAAGTCAACCTTATAGACAAGCTATCCTAGGGGTAGCATGGACTAAGCAGTCTTAGGCTAAACTCTGTAAAGGCATGTGAAGCAAGCTGTTTTCCCATATACAATCCCTTGAATACCAAATGAAAGGACACCACACAGATATATATTGAAAATATATATAGATTTATTTCTCAAAAGATACCCTATACTCTTTATGAGCACAGAAGCACAAGCGTTAAAACAAAACACAGTTAAAATACACAAAAGTTGCACGAATATGGATGAGCCCTAGGGGCCACCTAAACCATATACTAAAATAGTGGTATAAGAACCACTATGAGGAAAGTGAAGAGGCCTAGGGCCTGGGGAATCGCTGGAGCTGATCGGGACTAGCAGTGAAGAAGTCGGGAAAGGCCCGCAGGACTCGGGTGCAGTGCGGAAAGTGCACGCAATACCAATGCAGTGTCAATGGTGCGTAAAAAGTACAAAGTTAGTTAAAAAGGAACCTTCCGAGTGACCTAGAAGGATGAAACTTAAGACACAGGCCCTAGAGGTGTGTACCAGTGTGGGAACACCGGCGGAGCTGAGTTACCTCACCCACAGGAAGCGGGTGCACAGGGTCGAAGTAGTGTCGGGTTTCGTCACGCTGGCCGATGGTGCTTGGAGCTGAAGATGCTGCAGGCGACTCGATGTGAAGAGTTCCGGTGGATCCAAGGGTGGATCTGAAGAGGTGAAGACCTGAAAGCAGAGGGGACAATTTTCAAAGTCACTAGCCAGTGACTACCGTGGAACCAGAGTGGAACCAGGCGATGTCGGGTGCAAACAGGCGTCGAGGGGTAGCTTCTCTCTGCAGCCACGTGGACACGAGGGGTCGAAGACGTCCAGGAGTCGGTCACGAGCTGTCCCACGCAGACTTCTCGCTGTTGGCGGTGGCGGCAACCGGATGGGAGCAAACAGGCCTTGGCTAATGCAAGCCACGCAGGAATCAAGAAAGGCTTGTCACTCGGACCAGCAAGGTCAGAGCGGATGCTCCTTTTCACAGGAGCAAGGGCAAGTCTGGAGCAACCAGACCTGCAGTGAAAGATGTAGGTTTCGTCGCCAAGATGGCCGCTAGCCACGTGGCAATTGGCCGGGATGGCGCGTCAAGTGGCACGGTGCAAAAGGGCCCCACGCCGATCGTGGAGATGCTGGAGGGCTGATCTTTAGTGCAAAGGCTGCTCGGGGTTGGGGCTTCTCAAACCCCAAAGCACAGCATCGAGGGTACCTCTGATGCTGCGCAGTCAGCTTTTCGGGGGTCTTCCAAGATGTCCGGTCCCACGTCTCTCGGTGCCTCCACGGGTCCCTTCTTTGCAGGGACTGTGGATCGGGCTGTGAGAATTCTGGGAGTCTGGGTCTTGTCAGGCTCTGGGCTCAGGCTCCGGCAGGAGGAGGCAGCAAAGCAGACGTCGAGTTGCTGGTTGGTGCCTGTGTTCACAGGGTGGTCACTCCTTGGCCACAAGGGAGATTCTCTTCCGTCTTCTGAGCAGCAGAATGTCGAAGTCCAGTCTTCTTCTGTATTTCAAGTTGATTCAGGATGATCTGAAGTCTCAGGACACAGCTCCCACTCTTATTCGAATCTGGGGGGCTGGATCACCTACTAGGTCCCTCCGCTGGGTGGAACCAGGAAGGGGGGTGGTTACACCCCCTTTCCTTTGTCCAGTTTCGCGCCAGGACTGGGGCAGGAAAGCCCCAGCACCGGTTTGAACTGGCCTATGCACAGGGACACCTTGTGTGCCCCAGGCATGTCTGATTCTATTCAGCCCTGTCCTACCCAATACACAAAATCCTGTCTGGGTTGGTGCTAGCACCTCCCAAGGCAGGAAACCCTTTGTCCAAGCTGCCCTCGCTGGAAGGACTCCCAGCAGCAGGAGGTCAGACTTGTGTCTGTGGTGGCAGCATCCATTTTGTGATGCTAAGGCTCTGTTTAACTTTAACCGGGGTTCAGGTTAGGTACATGTCGTGTCCCTCAGAAGGGTGGAATGCTAACCCCGTCGCCAGAACTGGCGAGGGGGTAGTATTCCAATTCGTATGACACCTTACTCGACATGTTTTGATACAGCCAAACCTAAGATAGCATTTAACTGCGAGGATTATAATGCACTTAAGAGTATATGGTATGGCAGTATCATGAAACAGCTAAAGGACATGGTTCCGAAAGCTGCAGACGGGCTCAGCTCATGCCAGAGCACCATCTCACATATTTCCAAGCACTCTGCCTCCAGGATTGATGAGGCCTTCCATAGGAGTGACTGATAGGAACATATGTGTCCATTTTAGGTTAGGTATAGGCATACTACACCTAAGTAAGGGGTGGTTACACCGACTTACCCCAGCTGAGTGATCAGCCAGTTGTGTCAAATATGGAGGCCAGGCCAGGGGTGGCACAATACGTGCTACAGCCCCTGGTAGGCCTTGGAAGCACCTATGCCCTGGGTACCTGGGTACACTGTTACAGGGGCCAATAAGGTGAGCCAATTCCAATTGTGTATGTACCTAAGGTACATGGGGTCCATTTTAAGGAGAGAGCAATTAGCCTGGGGCACTGAATAGCAGGATCCCAGGCCAACTATGTCAAAAACCAGCTAAACACCAGGCAAAAAGTTTGGGGGTAACCATAGTCAGATATCCACCTTCCTACAAAGCAGAGCAAATTATCAGGTAGAGGAAACATTTTCATGAATACATACATAGAGGACTAATAAAATCATATTTATTAGATGAATGGTCTTTAGCCAGTTGTCCTAACATTGTCTATACATAATGCTGATGGCAGTCACTGGTTGCAGTGAACAAATTGCATTATCATAAGTTGTAAAGTTCCGATAACTCATCGAGGCCCCTTATTGTAGTGTTAAATTTCAGAATGAGCATTGCTTCTCTTTGTCTGAGTTTGGCCTCCAAATCTCCACCCCTCAGGTCAGGTTCCACCTTAGATATTATGGTCCATCGTAGATCGCTTTCAGAGTGCGCTTTCTCAATCCAATGTTGGACAAGGGGCGCTGTCAAAACTTGTTTTTTAATCCTGGATTCATGTTGGGCAATCCGTTGTCGAGCCTCTTGATTGGTTTTGCCGATATAGAGTTTGTTACAAGGGCAAAAGATTCCATAGACTAGATTCCGCTTTTTACAGTTCGTAAACTGATCGTGTTTCCACGATATATCCTGCCTCTTTCTTACCGAGACATGGCTGAGTGATTCCTCTGCTCCAGACTTAGCAAATGCCATCCCACCTAATTATACCATCTTTAGGAGAGACAGAATATCTGGCCGTGGGGGCGGTGTAGCGATTATAGTTAACAACCAGCTGCACTGTACCACCTTTCCGGTAGATAATATTCCGAACACCGAGGCATTAGGTTTTACTCTGCATCTGTCTCCTCAGTATGCTTGTACTGGCATTCTGACATATCGCGCCCCTGGCCCTTTAGGTTCTTTTGTGGATGAGTTACAGGCTGCCCTATCGGTCCCTTGCCTTAAATCTAAACATTGCCTATTGCTGGGCGATTTAAATATACATATGGATGAGGCTGTCAATCCCGACACGATAAAGCTAATGGAGGTTACTGGAACATTAGGACACACTCCATTCATCCATGTTGCAACACACAATAAGGGCCATATTCTGGACCAAGTTTTCTCTACGGTTCCTATTAATGTACTTGTCCCTCAGCCTGTACTATGGTCAGACCATTCTCTAATCACTTTTAGTCTTTCGAGTTTTTCTCCTGCTAGATTGAACCCTGTGACATGTACTAAGCGTATGTCCAGACCTTTTCATCTATTATCTAGTGAAGCGTTACTCCAGGCTTCGGCACGTTCGCCTTGCACTCTGTCCGGCAGTGTAGAAGTTGACCTACCCCTCTATACTGAGTGGCTTACAACTATACTGGCGGATCTGGTGCCTGAGAAAGTTGCCAAACCTGGAAATAAACGTGCCTCTGCTCCTTGGTTTTCATCCAAGCTTAAAGAAGCCCGTCAAAGCTGCAAGAGAGCAGAAAGAATCTGGAGAAAAGATTATAACCCTCGTGAGAGAGAAAAATTTAAAGACCTGACTAGATCTTACCATAAGATGATTTGGAGCGAAAAAAAAACCTACTTTGAACGTCGGATAGATGATTCGGATAACTCCTGTAAGGAGCTTTTTAATATTGTCAGAGACTTCACCTCTCCGTCGCTGGCCAAGTCTGCTCAGGGTCATTCCAAATCTTGGCTGAATGAACTAGCTCATTATTTTGTTGACAAAATAATTACCATTCAAGCCGACCTTGCAACTTTTTCTAAGCAGTTTCGGGTAGTTGATCCGGATGCTATTTCTTTTGTGAATCCCACTCTTTGGGAATTTCCGCAGTTAAGCCTTGCCGCTTCATTAGACTACTTGACAGGCTTGAAATCGGGCTCCCCTTTAGATCCCTGCCCGGTCTCTTGTCTTAATAAAATAGCCTCTGTGCTAAATAGTCCTATCAACTCCATGCTAAATTCCTCTTTTTCTTCTGGCATTGTTCCACAGGCTTGGAAGAGTGCGCTTATTCTTCCACTAATTAAAAAACCAACTTTGGATCCCATCATACACGCCAACTATAGGCCTATTTCTCTCCTCCCTGCTCTGGCAAAGGTGGCGGAAAGGCATGTGCACCGATCCATCTCAGATTTCATCGAGAATAACAACATGTTGCACAGTACTCAATCTGGGTTTCGTGCGAATTACAGCACAGAAACCGCTTTACTGGAAGTCACCACCGCCATTAGAGAGGTCTTAGACTCGGGAGGCAAGGCCATGTTGGTTATGCTAGACTTGTCGGCGGCGTTTGACACCGTTCCCCATGACACTCTCCTAATTCGACTCTGGGATTGTGGTCTTAGGGGGACGGTGTGGAACTGGCTTAGGTCATTTCTAGCCAACCGCCGGCAAACGATCTGGGCGCCACCTCACTCCGCAGCTATGTCAGTCCTGGAAGTGGGGGTCCCTCAGGGGTCTATTCTTAGCCCCCTGCTTTTTAACATCTTTATGGCCCCCCTTGCAGAGGTTGCGGAGTCGTTTGGCGCTCAGATCGTGTCTTACGCTGATGACACCCAGCTCTTGTTCACCCAGAACAAGAATGAGATGTTTGATGGGGCACGCATCAGAGGCTGTTTAGAAGCAGTCTTTGATTGGTTCAAGAGACACGGCCTGAAATGCAACTCCGATAAATCGGAGCTGCTTTTTTTTGGGTGTGTCTCTGAACCAAATTGGAAAAGTTGGTGGCCCCAGGATCTTTTCCCTCCTACCAATGCTAGTACCAGGGTTAAAAATCTTGGTATCATTGTGGACAATGAGTTGACTTTTGGACCCCAAATAGCCAGTCTTGCAGGGAAATGCTTCGGTATCCTGAGGATGCTCAGGAAATTTCTTCCTTTGATTTCCGTGAATCATCGCAGGGTTATCGTTCAAGCATTGGTAGGGTCTCGCTTGGACTATGTAAATGCCCTTTATTTAGGTCTTCCTAAATACTTGGTAAGGAGACTTCAGGTTGTGCAAAATTCAGCTGCACGGGCCATTTATGGTCTTCCTAGACGAGCGAGTACTTCTAACCTGCTTAAGGAATTGCACTGGCTCCCTATAGCCAAAAGGGTGCTGTTCAAGAGCCTGACTCTAACTTATAAGGCTCTTCACGACCTGGGCCCCAGGTATATTAGTAAACGACTCGCTCTGTACAAACCGAGCAGAGCTCTTCGCTCTGCCTCCCTGCTCAAATTGTGCGTCCCATCCATCAAACGCACTCGTCAAGGGGGGGCGCTCGTTTCACTACCTGGCTCCATGTGCCTGGAATGAATTGCCTTTTGATCTGAGACAGGCCCCTAGTCTGATGTCTTTTAGAAAAGCATTAAAAACCTGGCTGTTTAGCTAGGAATTGTGAAGTCTTTTATTCCCAGTTATGTTTTCTTTCCAATAAAGGTCCTCTTCGCCAAAGCGCCGGGACACTCCTTTGTGAGTAGCCGTTGCGCTATAGAAGAACCCAATTAACATAACATAACATAACATAACGATATTCCCTCATGTTGGAACAGAGTACCTTCAATTGTAGAAGAGCAGCAAAGGCATGTTCCACATTTATGATGTCCTGTGATTGGAGGCAACTGTAGATAGTCTCTCAACGTAGGGGTCTTTGTCTTTGGGACTGCGGCTCGCACTATTTGATTGGCAATACTTTTATCCTTTTTAAAGGCAAAGAGCGGTAATTCAGTAAACTGGTCATTTAGATCTTTAAGTAAATGCCAATTTTGATGAATGGCTTTCTTCAAGGGCGTTGGTACTGTCAAGGAAAGCACTCAGATGAAAATTAAGATGGGCCTCCAAGAGTTTAGCAGGGGCAGGGAGAAGAGAAATGAGACGGAAGTTCATTAATATCCCAGGGTCTAAGGTGGGTTTTTTCAGTAGTGGCTTGACAGTGGCCAGTTTCCAGGAGAGAGGATATACCCCCTCTGAAATGGCCAGATTCATAACCTCAAACAGAGGGGGTAGAATAGTCTGTCTGCAATCTTTGAGGACCTTTAAGGGGCATGGGTCTAAGGTGACCCGGACTGAAAGGTTGGATACATTGTAATGATACTCAATCAGTTGTTAAGCAACGTTTGCCCAAAGAGTTACCAAATTCTTACCTAATATTTTTAAAGGCAAAATTTTAAGATCAAAACTTGCCCTTTAGGATTAGTGCTGTTAAGGTAGATTAGTCTGGTGTTGTAGAGTATTTTGTAAGTGAGAGTGAGGATCTTAAAGGTGATCCTTTTGTTGATATTGAGGCAGTGTAGGTATATCAGGTGGTGGGTGATGTGGGTGCGGCCGGGGACATTGATGATAACTCAGGTGGAGGTCTTTTGGATTCTTTGTAGTTGTTGTAGGTGTTTGGCTGGAATTCATATGTAGAGTGTGTTGCCACAGTGTAGTCTGCTGCTGATGAGGGCCTGTGTCACTGTCCTTCTTCTTTTGGTTAGGATTAAGATGTGTAGGAGTGATAGCGGGGAACTGGGAAAAGGAATGTGAAGGGAGAGGAGCTTGTATTTCCGAACTCAAGGTTGGAAAGGTGGTAAACAAGGAGCTGGAGTTGAGAGTTTCTAAGTCTGTGTAAATGTCCGTGATCTTCTCATGGAAAAATGTGGAAATCTGGTCGCACAGAACCTGGGAGGCTGTTATGGGGTCAGGAGTCTGAATAAGGGAGAGGTTGTCAACTATCTTAAACAAGTCACTCGGAGATTTGAGCGAGGACGTAAGTTTGCAGTAGTAGGCCTGTTTTTCTGTCAGCACAGCGGCCTTATAACCTTTGAGAAGGGATTTGTGTTTATCCTTCTCTAAGGGGTCCAAATGTGTTCTCTAAAGCCTTTCCTGCCTCCTACATACTTATCTGAGAGTCCTGAGGGAGTCAGAGTACCATGGGGTGGAAGGTCGTTTCCTGGCGGAGTAGGCTTGCCGGGCTGGGGCAAGCGAGTTGACAGCCTCCGTCAGGGTATTAGAGAGGTCAAGAGCCGCTATGTGGACATCCCTGGTAGAATGGGGTTTAAGAGTGGCCAGAAAAGGAGTGAGGGAGTCGTTGGTAATCTCCCCAAAGTTCCTCCTCAATACCCACTTGGTGTGATCAGACCGAGGGCTGCTTGGAGGTGAAAAGGAAAAATCAAAAGGAACAGCAAAGTGGTCCGACCACGACAGGGGGAAAGGGGTACCAGTAAGGAGGCGGGAATCGTTGCTAAAGACCCCGTCCAGCGTGTGCCCAGCTAGGTGGGTAGGCCCAGTCATTAGCAGCGGCAGACCATAGGAGGATAAGGAATCCAACAGATGGGTTGTGTCAGGGGAGTTGTAGTTTTCCAAGTGGAAATTGAAGTCCCCTAAGATGGTTAGACTAGGCTCATTAATATAGGGTTCTATGATCTTAAAGTTCTAAACTGAACGCCGACCTTAGACCAGGGGGTCTATAGATCAATATTCCAGAGAAGGAGATCGTGGGGGAGGGGTTGAGAATGAAATGCATTGCCTGAAGGCGTTCAAGCGGGGAGGACAGATGGGTAGTCCGACATGTTATGGAGTTGTGGTACAATATCCCCAAGCCTCCTCCCACTCGACCCACTCTATCCATCCTGGCCAGCGAATACCCATCGGGGATAGCATTTAACAGATCCGGTTCAGATGCGTCTGTAGCCCATGTTTCGGTAATGAAAGCCCATGTGGGCTTTTTCTGTGAGATGAAATCCCTGAAAGAGATGTTATTTTTGATCAGTGACCGGGAATTAATAAGAAAACCCGCATGGACAGTGGTGGGCGACAGAGGTGTCCTAGTGAGGGGAGAGCAGCAGTTAGCCGTATCCGGGGTTTTATGCATAGTAACAGTATCATTACAGCCACATACAAGGGTTTTTGAAAGAGTATCAGGGGTGACGGAGTAATGGCAGGGTAAATTAGAGGGTTTCAATGCACGCAGGGCAGATGAGGAATATAAAGGTTCATCTGCGGCAGCATACCTGGCCCCTGTCGCTTCCTTGTCTCTGACGGGCCCAGACGGGCTGGGCTCTGGCTCGACTCCGGCGCGATTGCTGCGCGCCCGCTGATCGCGTCCGCTGCGCGGAGTCATAACTAGTTGTTTAAGTACTGGCGACTAGAGCGCCGAGCCAGGAGTGCCCAACGTAAATAGCCGCCGCAGCCCGGGAGCCTCTGCCCTTGAATCGGCCGAGAATCGAGAATCTCGCGCCTGCTCTCTATGGGCTGTTTAAGTACTGGCGACTAGAGCGCCGAGCCAGGAGTGCCCAACGTAAAATGGCCGCTGCCGATTTGCGCAGCCCGGGAGCCTCTGCCCTTGAATCAGCCGAGAACCGCCCAGGGTGCGTGAGAATGGGAGAGAAAATTACAATCAGCGGAGCAAAGTGCCAATTGTGAGTGGTCCGTGACACAGCCAAGTATGTTTAGACTGGGAAGAGCGCCTCAATAAAATCAGCAGATGCTGGGTGAAGGGAGGGGGAGGGAACGGACACAAAGGGTCAATGCACAGAAACAAGATAAAATATTTTTAAAAGAAGCGCTATCTGAATAATGCCTCCCGGCTTCCGCCTCAGGAGATAAATGAGCAGCAATCTGGTAGTCTAGACAGACAATCAGCCACCACGTTGTCCTTGCCAGGTACATAGACAATCTTATAAATGTATTCCTTCATTCTCCTCGATATCCTAGCTAAACTAGCAGAGGCTCCTACACTACCTTCACTAGTCAAAATCCTTACCAAGGGTCGATAATCCGTGCGGATGGTAACTGACTTTCCCCAAACAAATGCTCGAAAGTGTTCTAGAGCCCATGCACAGGCCAGATTCTCCCTTTCAATGATTGGATATTTACTTTCTACAGGGGAAAGGGCTCTGGACGCAAATAGAATGATCTTTTTAGTGCATTGCCCATTTTCTGTGAAAGAACTGTGCCCAGTCATTTGTCACTAGCATCAGTGGTTAACAAACATTCCAAGTTTGGATCAAAACTTCTCAAAGCATTTACACTCTCTAAATCAGCCTTGATCTTAGAAAATTCTCCTTCACATTCATCCGACCATTCAAATTTGACATTCTTTTTGAGAAGTGAACATATATTGAAGATTTTGCTTGCCAAGTTGGGTATGTATTTGGTGCAATATTCTGTCACCTAAAAAGGATCTGACTTCGTCCTTATTAGTCGGAGCAGGTCTCATCCATTATGAGTACTTTTTTTTCACTATTCGGATCCAGCATGATGTGTAAATTATTTTGGTCTAACCAACCAAGAACAGATGGACCATCTTTCGCTATAAATAATTTTCCTCTCGCGGACTTCCCATTCGAACAAAAAGGTAAGCCACCTGAACCCAAGCATATTGATCTTTTCCAAAGTGAAACTTACCGGGTTCACATCTGTAGGGGATAACTGCTGCCCAATTATTCACACAAATTTATCTTTCCATACAGCTTCATTTACAATAGTGTATGGTGATCCTGAATCGGCATACACATTCACCATAACACCACCCAAGGATATTTCGCATATTGGTTTCCCTTTCACAGAATTGTCTACCACATTTAGGAGATAGTTTCTTTTAAACTCTTAATACACATGTCCTCACTATCAACATCTCCATCAGTTCCTTCATCATTGTTCCATACATACTTAACAGTACACCTCCTACGGTACATTTTGCCAAAATGCCCTATTAATCCACATATACCACTTTTGTTTTAAAAGCAGAAAAACTTTTGCTGAAGGCTAAGTGTTCTTTGCTATCACAGTGATAGCATCTCGTCTCTTCCAATTTCCTTTCCATTCCTAAGTTTTTCTGTGGTTGATCCGCCAATGCCCAGTTAACTGCTGGCCTTGATTGTTATTTGGAATCTGTAGCTTGAATACTCCTCCTGAATCTTTCTCAGATTCTTTGACAACTGTGGCGCACCTCCCTGACACTTAGCTTTCCTCATTATAGCCAAAACATCCTCAAAAGGTGCATCCCCGTTTACCTACAATCAATCTTGAATAGAAGAATTGTTACTGTGCATGACCAATCGGTCACGAATAAGATCATCATGTAAGTTCCCAAACTTGCAGTCTATTGCCAGTTTTTTAAGATCATCAAGCCAATCTGCAACAGGTTCCTCTTCATTTGGTTTCCTTTGGAAAAAATTGTGTCTTCTTACACCAATACACACCTTTGGTGCAAAATATTTATTGAGGTCTTTTAACACAGTTTCAAACACATTCTCTTTTCCACCTGTAATCTTGGGCATGCGTGAATATGTTTTTAATCCTACTTGACCTAAGAAGTGAAGTAAAATTATTTTCTTCTGATCAGGTTTCATTTTGCCTGCTTCATCAATAGCCTCAATATAATTCACAAAGTACTCTTTCCACTCCACCCATTTAATACGGGTTGGGATCCAGTTGTCCAAAATGCATGTGGGTTACTAATAGTAACATTTTGTTGTGCCATAGCTTGGTCTGCTCTTGGGTCTCCTGGTTCCATGTAATATACAATAGTGGTTAAATAGAATGCTTATCACTACTCATAGCACAGTTACCGTAAACAAATGTAACAGAAGCACTTGAAAATATAAACAGCAAGTATGAATAATATGGAGTTGTCCCCTGACTCTCTCACCTGTTTCCCAAATATTACACAATCTTGCAGATTTGAGTTTTTTAATAGTAGTTCCACCGTTGCAGGATTACGTTTGTCAACTTCCAATATCTCCTTTCTGCTTAAACACTCCTGATCAATTTCTCTAAAATGGCCGCTACGCAAGGTCACGCTGCGTGACCTTGCACGATGATGTGATCTCCCGTGATGCTTTGTTCCGCGCATGCAGGGCGTGCAATCATGGGGTCTGCGCTCGCTAGTAAAATGCTCCCACCACTCAAAAGATGTGGCCGATAGTCGTTCCTTCCAACGATCGACCACAACAAAGAAAGTAAGATTTCCAACTAATAAATCTTATCAAATGTTCTTTGAAGACAATATTTCTTCCTGAAGATGCAGAATTAATTCTTTTTGGAGTTAAAGAGACGTAGGAATGATGAAATCTCGAAAATATGAAATGTTCTCTTTTTATGTAAAACACAAATAAATTGTATCCAGAGAATTGCTTGCTTCTAGTAGTTCTCCCACTCATCGCCAATTGTAATGATGCAATGACGAAGTAAAGTTTGAAAGATTTATTGAAGTAGTAAGGAAACAGGTGAGAGCCAGGCAGTACGACCTCCACTGCAGGACACCAGTACAACTGACGTCCTGAAGTGGAACCTGCAAGGAACACAAAGAGTATTCCATGCCACGCTCTGCTTACATGCTATAAAAGAATACAAAACACTTAAAGGAGCAATGCACGGAAAAAAGGTAATGACAAAATGCATACACAACAATGTCTCGCTTTCAATCCTTATGTTGAGGTAAGAAGGAGAAATGCATTGATTCATCAGTGACTCCAATCATTGATGACAGAGCAGCTGTGAGAGAGCGAATAAAATACACATCTTGTACTCATCACCAGGTAAAGAAGGTGGCTACACACCTAGGATATTCAAGGTCATCAGAGGTCATCTGATTTGTCAACCCCCATAAACTGAACAATCAAAAAACAATTGAATTGGGAGTGCCATGGTCATAGAGACTCAACAAACAGGTTGGAGAAGAACTCGACAACCTCATGAAACTCAATATCATTGAACCTATTCAATGGGATGCACTCCCCTGATGGGTGCTTGCAGGGCAGCTGGCAGGTCTGCAGGGTCATGGGCCTGCCCTTGCAGCCCCCAAAGGAAGGAATTGTTGTGGGTGCCCCAGGAGAGACTAGGGCACTGACCAAAAAAAGGGCCATGCGGCCAACTCTTAGGCACACAGGATTGGTGTTGGTCGGGGAACCAGTAGGGCCATGGGGGGCCACAGGGCTCCCCTCCCACCCCTCAAAATATTAACTGATGTGGGTGTCCAGGTTGGACACCCAAAGTAAAAAATTAAATAATAAATGACTGGCCAAGCTGCTCATGTATTCACTGCTTCTGGTAAGGAATGCCCCATAATGGCTTTCATGGGCTAATTTACAAATGTGTTCTTCCTTTGAGGTGCCCCAGTCTTGGCAGGGTCACCACAAGTGTGTTAAAATGTTGTTGGGCCTGGTACAAATGCAGCAGTCCCAAAGAAATACTTTTTAAAGTAATCCTATGTTTCCTGGGGTGTAAACAACCTGACTCCAGGAAAGGTTTGTAGTATTTCTAGAGCTGGAGCTTTTGCTGTTCTGCTGAAGATTATAGACCCCCCTCCTCCTCCTTTATGGATAGTGTTATGACTGCATTATTTGACCTGAGGAGTGTAAAAGAAAAACCCTGGCACTTGTTTTATATGGTTGACAAAGCTACTACGTTTGCTTTTCATATGTTAATGTGGTGATTCTGTGGCAGAGTTAATAGACTTGTGATATGTAATGATGTGGTCACACCTTGACAAAGCCTATAGGCTTGTCTTCATATAATGATGTAGTGACACTGTGTCATGGCCATTAGACTTACCTTATACATTGGTGTAGATATCCCCTGACAATGCTAATAAGTTTGCCTGCATATAGTGATGTGGTGACCCCTTGACAAAGCCAATAGGCGTGCCTTGTATATTTATGTTGTCTCCCTTTGTCAAAGCCAATAGTCTTTCTTTGTATGTTGATGTGGTCACCTCTTGACAAAGCCAATCTGCCTGCCTTTGATATGTTGATGTGGTGAACCCTTGAGAAAGTCAGTAGACCCACTTTATTCATAAATAAATCCCTTTATTTGGGGATGTGTGGTCCCATTGGATTGCCGTGCAAAGTGGGTTGGCCGCCCTGGTGGGGCTGGACACAGGGCTTGTCCACCACAGGCTGGTGATGTTATAGTTATCTATGGTAGTAAGATCATAATTTGCATTGACAGCTAACAATTCACTTAAGAAAACAAAGAGTAAAGTGATGTCATAGTTAGGTAGGGTTATCAGGTTTTACTTTATGTTACAAAACCTCAGAAATTCAATAAAAAAGGTTCAAATAGAATTATATGAAGGTCTAATATTATTATCTAATTTTATGGTAAAAACATAGAAATGCGCTGAAATATACAAACGTTAAAGTGATCTTATAGTTGGGTGAAAATGAAAATGAAAAAATGAAAAAATGAGGCAAAATCTTGTTTTGTGTATCCGTAGACTTTTTTTCTTTTATTAGCCATTTCATATAGTCAACACACAAATATAGCCAACGCGTTTCATCATACCATAGAGAGACTTCTTCAGGGTTGTTAAAAAACATTTAGCACAAACAAACACATTACAAATACTTCACAGATAATTTAACACATACATTTACAAGAGCATATATATAATGTTATGAACATTGCAATACATATACACCGACAGATAATATATAGTCAAACATTAAAGCATTTGTTTGTATAAGTCATGACATGTGACAATGGATATACAGATGCTATATAATAAACTTCAACTAACTAATATCATAGTCCAAAAATGTTTTTCATACTCAAGAAACAAAAACAATTGTATAATAAATGATAAAACTGCAAACTGCAACGTTTATCGACAACATTTTTTAAAATTTAAGTTTGTTTAATTTTGAACAGATGAATAAGGGGAGATAGAACACCATATTAGGTTTAATCGAGGGTAATTGACTTTGCAGTTTACTTTTTTTGTCATATATTGTACAATTGTTTTAGTTTCTTGAGTATGTACAAACTTTATTGGCTATGATGTTAATTAGTTGAAGTTTATTGTATAGCATATATACACATACATTGTCACATGTCATGACATACAAGACAATGCTTTAATGTTTGACTATATATTATCTGCCAGTGTATATGTATTGTAATGTTTTAACATTATTTAAATGCTATTTTAAATGTATAGGTTAACTTATAGGTGAAGTATATGTAATGTGTTAGTTTGTGTTATATATTTTTGAACCTCTTTGACGTGGTGCAAATTCCACCACGGTGGAATTCGACTTGTGCATGGTTCGGATGGCCCCCGGCCGTCCAACGCACACGAACATCGTGACGTCGCACAGCCGGGGGAACTCAGAAACATGGAAAAGGTTAACACCCCTGAAGAAGTCCCTCTATGTTGGGGTGAAACACATTGGCTGTATTTCTGTGTTCACTATATAAAACAGCTCATAAAAGAAAAAAAGTCTATGGAAATACAGATCAAGATATTGCCTCAATTTTTTTTTGTTTTTTCTCCCTGATATATTGGCTTCTGTTTCTATGGATTGTTGGATATGTGATGAAATAAGACTTTAGGAACTCATGAGTTTGACTAATTAATTAATTAAGTTAGTGCACCTTCTACTTTTACTTGTGTGAATTTAAATATTAGGGTGTTTATTACGGTTGACCCTTGGAGTGAGCACATCATTACTAGGAACTTCACAGGGTGCGGCAGTATATAACACAATTGTTTTTCTTTTTGCATCTGTACAGTTTCCTTACCTGCACTGGCACAGGCAGGGAAACTTGTGTTTGCACCCACCTGACAGGAGCATTTTTGAATCTCTTTCCACATTGGAGCAAACACTGATGGATCGATTATGATGGCGGTAGGACCGCCACCTCCAGCCATGCAGTGGTGGTCCTTCCATTTGCCGACTGCCAGTGTAACCCCGCCAAATTATGATAGTGGGTGGAATCTCACCACGACTGTGGCGGTCGCAAAGACCGTCCGCCATAGAACTGCCAAAAGCAATCCTCCGGAATGCCTGGCGGAGCGGTCTTCACTGGTAAAATGGCAGCAGTGCCTAGCAGGCACCGTCCGCTAAATTATGATGTAGGCTGGAGATTGCTCTTGCCCAGAAGGAGCAGCATAAGTATCTGCTCCTTCCATGCGGAGCAAAGTTTTCACCCACAGCATGCGGGGAGACGCCTGGGGCTGTGGGGGCCATTGGGCTTTCCGAAACGTGCTACATTATGGATAGTGGACACCAGAGCACCCACCTTTATATAGTGTATAGGGCCACCCACCCCTTTAACAAAAATACGGCCCTGGAGGATGGGGTCCTTAGAGACTTTTAAAGGCTTTGGGAGAAAGGCCAAATGGACCTCTTTAAAAAAAATACCCTTGGCAATGAGGCCCTCAGGGCTTAATAAGGCTCAGGGAGGGAGCCACTTGGCCCCCCCTCCCATTAAAAAAAACATAAAGCCATAGGGGCTGGAGTACCCAGGGCCTAATGAGGCTAGGGTATGGGGATCACATGGTCCCTCCCCTTGTAAAGAAAAAATAGCCCTAGGGGATGGAGTCCTAAGGGCCTTGGAAGGCCCTGGGTGCCATGCACCCCCTTTAAAAAAGGCAATGGAGATGGGGTCTCGAAGGGCTAATGAGGCTTGGGGAGGGGAGCTGCAAGACCTCCTCCTTTTTTATTATGTTTGGCAAAGCGACATGGAGACCCTTGATATAAAAGGCCAATTCTATGCTGCTCAAACCAAAGGCTGTACACAGTATGGTGTTGGCAGCCTCCTGGGGGTTTGGCCGCAGGGCCTGGCAGCAAGTGAAGACCTATGATCAACCACTGCTGTGCACGGCCAAGGGCTGTATGCAGCATAGGGTTAGCTGCCTGCGGCAAGTTGGAAACACGGCCTGGCTGCAACAAAGGGCATGCAGCTATTCCCATGAAATGGACGAGCAAAGGTCATGGACGTTGTGGGGTTGGATGCATCTTGGTGGTTGCCTATGGGAGTTGGATGCAGAGCCTGGCTGACAGCTAGTCCCTCCGGCCAACCCAAGCTATGTGCACTGAAAGGCAGTTCTCAGTGTCAGGTTGGCTGCCTGCAGGGGGGTGGCTTCCTTCCGGTGGGTTGTTAACTTCCTGCAGTGCATGGGAAAAATCTATGGATAGTGTGGGGTTAGCTGCTTGTGGGGGTATGACAATGGGTATGGCCAGAGGTCAGGCCCTGTAGTCCAACCCCGCCGTTCATGGTAAAATAACTTGGAAAATCTGGAGGTTGGTTTTATAATATGGTAATAAAACTTTCTTTATGTTAAAATAATCCACACCAAAGTTTAAGGTAACATTATCTAAGGTACTATAAAAAAATCTGTCTTCCATAGAAATTCACTGAAAAAAACCAAAGTTAGAGGAATGTTATAGTTAGATGAATATGTCAGTGACAACATTAACTCCACAGGAGCCTGTCATTTTTAAAATATTGCCACCGATTTTGTAGAGCTTCCATTAATTCGCTGCAAAATAAAAAATAAAAAACCTTTTTGGCACCAGGCATAGGAGGTCACGGGGTCCCTACCCTGCCCCCTTATGTATTTATTCACATTTTTTTTGCACTGAGGACTGAGTCCAAGTCCTAAGATGGCAGCAGCCATTTCGCTGTTGATGTGGTAGCAGCCTGTCAAATATCTCCAATAGATCTGCTGGATTCCCTGATCCTCTGCACTATGATATATTCAAGGTTTTTGAGCAATAATTGCTTGAAAACTACTGAATGGATTTACACCAAATGACAAAAAGAACTGTTTATGGCCCAACATCTAGGCTCAGATGTAGGTAAAAGCAATTTACCGAATGGTAAATACCGAATTTTACCGATTCGGTATTTACAATTCGGTAATTGCTATGTAGGTAAATTATTCGGTAAAAATACCGAATTTGTAAGATTCGGTAATTACCGATTCGGTAATTACCGAATCGGTATTTGCCATTGATTCCTATGGGCCTTGAAGCCCATAGGAATCAATGGGAAATACCGATTCGGTATTTACCGAATCGGTAAATACCGAATCCTGGCAGGGGGAACGGGATGTCACTTTGACACCCTGTAGCACCCCAATTGCAGGCGTGTGTGCCATGTGGCACACATACATGCCCTAAGGGCATGTCTGTGTATCATATGGCATAGGTGTACATGCACAGATGTGCATGTCCACTGGAATTCTGTATTTTACCACCCAATAGGATTGGCTGGTAAATACCGACTCCTAAAGGGCCTGTGGCACTCTTTGATGTGCCACCTACATCTTGATTTACCGATTCGGTAAATTCACCGATTCTGTATTTTACAGAATCGGTAAATATACCGAATCGGTAAAAAAAACGATTCTGTAACTTACAGTCCCCCTACATGTCAAATCCAAAATACCAGTCGGTAACGGCCAAAATCGGCCGTTACCGACCGGTGTTTGGCGACCTACATCTGGCCCCTAGTTCTTTGCCAAATGGGATGTAAATCTATTCTGCGGTTTTGGTTGTAGCTGCGTCTAAAGTTCCTATGGAAATCTGAATCGGGAGAAAGTGTTTTAGAACCACATTTTTTTTCAGGCCCCTGCGTGCTGGATAAACCCAAAACATTTCAGTTAGGAGCTGAGATGGAAGAACTTTTTGGGGGAAAGTTTAGTGAAGATTCATCAAACATTGTCAAAGTTATTAGGAAAACAAAAAATGTTTTCCCATAGAAACATAGTCCTAACTGTTACTACCCAGTAGCATAGTGTGGGGTGTATGGAGGTGCACAAGTTATAATAATTAGAAAGTATTGCATAAATTAAATGTATAAGTTTAAAAATGTAAATTTTTTGAGTACTTTCTCTTTTGTTTGTAGATATAGAATGTAAAAAGCTATGTTATTTTAAAGATGGTGCTTAAGTTATGAATTTAAGATATAACTATAACTTAAGAATTTCTAATATATTTATATTTTAAGTTTGGTTTGTACAGTAAGGATAAATAAAGTTTTCACAACTACAAGAGAGGTTTAACCTTAGTTTATTCATTGAATTTCAATGTTTTTTAATTTTTTATAAAAAATGTTTGAAATAGTGGAGTTTACTTTCCTCGACTGGAGTGTTATTAAGAGTGAAGTGTGGTAAAGAAGAGAGTTTGAAAGTGTTGTAAAGTGCACTGTCATAGAGCATATAGTTCTAGATTGGAGCAGAGTAGAATGTGCTACAGTGGAGAGGCATACAGTGGAATAACGTATTGTAGAATAGAGCTACAGGGGAGTGGTGTAGAGTGGTTTGGAGTAGAGTGAAATATTGTAGAGTACAATACAATAGATTTGAGAAGAGTGGAGTGGCCTAATGTACATTGGAGTAAACTGTTATAAATTGGAGTGGCATCTTCTATGCTACAGTGGAACGTGTATCGTAGAGGATTAGAACGTGTCATAGAGTTGAAGAGAGTATTGTACACTGAGGTGTAGGGGCATAGAGTGGAGGTGAGGGTTGTACAACTTAGTGTACGGCCATAAAGTGGAGTATAATTTTGTATGATGGCACAGAGCATAGTAAAGTCTTGTAGAGTGGAGTTGCATAGAGTGAGGTACAGTGTGGTACAGTGAGGTGGTGTAGAGGAGAATGTTGAATGGTGCCATAGAGTGGGGTAACGTGTCATGCATTGGAGTAGAGTGTAATGTAGTTCAGTGGAATGGCATGCCATTTAGTGGAGTTGCATGTTCTAGAGAACAGTGATGTGGAATTGAGTAGAGTGGAGTGGCATCGTATCGTATACAATAGAATAATGTGCTGTAGAGTGGTGTGGTGTGTGGTCAGGACTTCTGTGTTGTAGAGTGTCAGAATTCATCATAGAGTAGAGTAGAGTAGTGTGTCATAGAGCAAAAAAAAAAGTGGAATGAAGTAAAGTACATTAGAGTGCAGCACAGTATAGTAGAGTGGAATGGAACGATTGACATACAACTGAATGGCATAGAATACCATAGAGGGGAGTGTCATAGAGTGCAATGTTGTAGAGTGTCAGAATGCATCCTAGAGTAGAGTAGTGTGTCATAGAGCAAATAAAAAAGTGGAATGAAGTAAAGTACATTAGAGTGCAGTAGAGTATAGTAGAGTGGAATGGAAAGATTGGCATACAACTGAATGACATAGAATAGCATAGAGGGGAGTGTCATAGAGTGCAGTAATAGAAAACACAGAATTAGTGTCTGATAGAGAAAAGTATATTAACTGGGGTGGAGCAACCCAAAGGGAGTTGGCTGGAATGTCATAGAGTGGAAGAGAGTCTTATAAAGTGCTACAGTGGAAAGCAGAGTTTTATACAGTGACATTGAGAGGAATACACTCTTGTATACATTAGTGCTATGAAGTGAAGTATAGCATTGTACAGTGGAGGTGCGTTAACTTTTGTTGAATGGAGTATAGTGTTGAGCAAAGCATCATGGAGTGGTGAGGCGTGAAGTTGGGTAGAGTAGAGTGCCATTGATTGGAGTAGCATACAGTGGAGTGGCGTAGATTGGAGTCGCATAGAGTGAAATAGCTGAGTGAAGTTAGTAAAATAGAGTTATGTAGAGTTGGATAGCATAGAGTACAGTGTTGTATACTGGAGTGGCATACAGTGGAGTTTTGTTTTTGAGGTGGTTTAGAGTGTAATGGCATACCGAGGAATAGGGCACAGTGGAGTGGCTTAGAGTGGAATGGGGTAGATTGGGTTTGCGTACACTAGAATAGCATAAAGAGGAGATATGTACAGGGGAGTGGCACTGAGTGGATTATCATACATTGGAATAGCGTAGACTTTAGTAGCATACACTGAAATAGCATAGAGGGGAGCATCATAGAGTGCAGTAATAGAGAACAGTGGATTAATGTCTGATAGAGGAAAGTATATTAACTGGGGTGGAGCAAGCCAAAGGGAGTTGGCTAGAGTGTCGTAGAGTGGAAGAGAGTCTTATAAAGTGCTACAGTGTAAAGTATAGTTTTTTACAGTGGCATTGAGAGGAATACACTCTTGTATACATTAGTGCAATGAAGTGAATTATAGCATCGTACAGTGGAGGTGTGTTAACTTTTGTTGAGTGGAGTATAGTGGTGAGTGGAGCATCATGGCGTAGTGAGGCGTGAAGTTTGGTAGAGTAGAGTGCCATAGGTTGGAGTAGCATACAGTGGAGTGACGTAGAGTGGAGTCTCATAGAGTGAAATAGCATAGTGAAATTTGTAGAATAGAGGTATGTACAGTGGAATGGCATAGACTACAGTGGTGTAGACTGGAGTGGCATACAGTGGAGTGTTGTTTTTGCATTGGCTTAGAGTGTAATGGCATTAAGAGGAATAGCGCACAGTGGAGTGGCATAGAGTGGAATGGGGTAGAATCGTTTGTCTACACTAGAATAGCATAAAGAGGAGATGTGTACAGAGGAGTGGCATTGAGTGGATTATCATACATTGGAATGGCGTACACTTTAGTAGCATACACTGAAATAGCGCACAGTAGAGTGGAGTGGCATTAACTGGAGTGCTGTAAATTGTAGTGCTGTAGAGTGGTTTACTGACATAATTTCTAACCCCTGAAAAATGTGTAAAAAATATAGTATTTGTATCCATGTAATGGTAAGTATGAACTATTGAAAAAACATTGTTTTACACTAATATTGTAACAATATGTGCAAAATATCATGGTATAATATAAATATAGCTATATATAGTTAAAAATAGTAAAACACTCTAACTTTTAACATTAATATAATGTTAAAATAAATGTATTTAAATAGTATTTAAAGATATATAACATAAATATATAATTATTTAAACACACATCTATTTATGTGTGTATGTTGATGTACACATATATAAATTACAATTATAAGTAAAACTAATAAATGTAATCTATAGTATAATGTTCTGTTTTATTTACTAATATAACAAATATATATGGAATTTTGAGGAATTGATGTAGCTGGATAGGAAAAGACATTGATCTGCAGGAAATTGTTCAGCCTACCTCATCTTTATAAATTTTGTTTAAAAAAAGCTTTGTAATCTTGTCACTTTGCAAGGCATACAAAGTTACAAAGTTAGAATTTCAATTTGGTTAGCTTTATTTGACAAATTAGTCATAAAAGCACATAAAAGGTCAAACAAATTACAAATATGTATAGCCACAGTAAAATGTTAAAGTGCAAATCAACAACTTGTAAGTTATTCTGTGCACGACAACAAGTTGACATAAAGAATAGGATACAATAAATCATGATCCATGTAAGGGAACTAAAATAATTGAAATAGGCGGGAGTTGGAAAGAGCTCAACAGGGAAAAAAGTAAAATTAAGATGGGGACAAAACAATTTGGGGCCGGTCAACCAAGAATAGGCCTCAATTAAAACACAGTTCATTGCTAATCACAATTTAAAACCAGGATTATATAATGCAAAATAAATCTAAGCGAATGTATTCATTCAGATCTTGTTCTAATCAAAGGACATGTGGCCAATGGTTTCTTTGAAGTTCTTACAGGTAGGGGACAGTAGGTCAACATTTGGGGTCCATTAGCTGGTAAACGTTTTAGAGGGAGGGTACTGACGTTGAATTGGAAATAAAGCTTTCGGTTCAAGGGTACAAAGTTACTACAATCCATACCACTGCAAAGCAGAAGACATATCATTGTATGTGGACTGACTCAGTATCAAATATATCATTGCAGATATGCATTAGGTTGTAAACATTTAGAAAATAATGTCTAGGAAAACTGAAAAAGTAAAACTCCCTCCCTAAAATGTTTGTTTATAATTGAGTGAAGCCACTAGGTATCAGGTAGTTACCTTGCAGTTTGATACTACTATTTAATAAAGTGGGTGTGTGATATATACAGCCTCTCACATTTACTCTTAAGGTATGACTTAGTAAGATAGCCAGAAAAATTAATTGTTATAATTATTGACCACCATCTTCACGGGTAAGGCTTTCCTTTCATGGCCCATTAATTATTGTTAATGCGTCTCCAGGGGAAGAGAGTGGTGTGCCATCCCTATTAGGTTTTGAAATGCCTTTTTAAAACAAGCGCTGGCAAATGCATTGGGTTTCACCTATGTGATTAATAATAAACTGTTTTTTGTTGTAAGTTGTAGCTTGCTGAGTAGTTGTCCAATATAAGTTACAGAAAGTCTATTAAAGTCTTATGACTTGTTTGTATGTAAAAAGGCAATATATTATTTTGGTACTAATGGTATAGTGTGGGTAAGTAATAGCAACATTTTGAAAAATGAAATCAAAGAGGGAAATATTAGAATTAATTGATGTAATAGCAATATTATGTGTTTAGAGGAGTTCCGACAACTTTTGGGCCTGGCGTCACTGCACCTGCTGTACCAATCAAATCATGCCCTTAGTGCCTGCAAGATAATTGCAATTTTGTCTGCCATTATAGTAGTAAAATATAGCAATAAGAGGTTTTTAGAGACGTTCTGACAACCTTTGGGCCTGGTGCAACTGCACCTGCTGCACCATTGAAATCATGACCCTATTGTCTGCAGGGTAACTGCACATGTGCCTGTCTGTTTAGTAGTAAAATATAGCAATATTAAGTGTTTGTGGGGTGCCAAGAGCGTTTGGTCCTGGTGCTACTACACCTGCTGCAGCATTCAAATCATGACCCTATTGCCTACTAGATAGATGCACTTGTGACTATGTTGTTTAGTAGGGTCATTTAGCAATAATCTTGGTTTACTGGAGTCCCTAGAGCTTTTGTCCCCATTGCCCCACTGCATTATCTGCACCATTAAAATCAAGTCCCTTTTAACTGCAAGGTAACTGCAATTGTGACTGTCTGTTTAGTAGTCAAATATAGCAATACTATGTGTTTAGAGGAGGACAACTTTCAGGATCAATGCTACTGCACCTGCTACACCATGCAAATCATGACACTGTTGTCTGCGATGTAACTGTACTTGTGGTTGCCTTTTAAGGAATAAAATATAGCAATAATTGGTGTTTAGTGGGGTGCCGGGAGCTTTTGAGCCCGTTGCTACTGCACCTGCTGCACTATTGAAATCATGAACCTAGTGCTTGCTAGATAACTGCACTTATAACTGCCTGTTTAGTTGTAAATATAGCAATATTAAGTGTTTAGAGGACTTCTGATAACATTTTGGGCCCAGTGCCACTGTCAAATAATGATCCTGTTCTCTGCAAATTAACTGCACTTGTGACTGCCTATTTACTAGGAAAATATAGCACTATTTGGTGTTCACTGGAGTTATGACAGATTTTGGTCCTGGTGCCTCTGCCTCTGCTGCACCATTTACATCAAGCCCCTTTTAACTGCAAGGTAACTGCATTTGTGACTGCATGTTTAGTAGTTAAATATAGCTATATTAGATTTTTAGAGGAGTTCTGATAACTTTTTGGCCCAGTGACACTGCACCTGCTACACCATTCAAATCATGATCCTAGTGGCTAAAATGTAATTGCCCTTGTAACTGCCTGTTTAGCTGTAAAATATAGCAATAAACAGTATTTAGTGAGGTGCCTGGAGCTCTTGGGCTTGGTGTAACTGCACCAGCTGCACATTTTAAATAATGACCCTGTTGCCTGCAAGATAAGTGCACTTGTGACTGCCTGCTGAGTAGTAAAATGTAGCAATATTAGGTGTTTAGTGGAGTTACAACAACTTTTTGATTAGGTGCCACTGCACCTGCTGCACCATTTAAATCAAGCCCCTTTTAACTGCAGTGTAACTACAATTCTGACTACCTATATAGTAATAAAATGTTGCTATATTAGGTGTTTTGAGGAGTTCTGACAACTTTTGGGCCCGGTGCCACGCCTCCTGCTGCACCATGCAAATCATGACCCTGTTGTCTGCAAGGTAACTACACTTGTGGCTGCCTGTTTAGTAGTAAAAGACTACGGCGCACTGTACTCTGATGTGGCAAGTCGCAGCCGTCCCTTGCTGCTTAATTCAGCTTGAGGTTCATTCTATTAAGGCACCGCCCATTGAACCTTTTCGGAATTGTGCCATCGCAAGTTGGTTACCGGCATTCGTTCAGGCGTAATCCTCTTCCAAGCCAGGTTCCCACTGGATGCAACCTTGGCTGTCCTGACCATCCAGTGATTCAGACCTCCCTGAATCGTTCCAACACCGTTTACCAATTACAACCCGGTACTGAAGATGATCCCAACCAAAGAGGATCGAAAAGTCGTCGACCGTTCAGCGCAATAAATGGCGCAGCACCCAGTGTGGCTCACCCAAATCAATCCAGAAAAACTTAGAAACTTTCACTTTGTAATTCATTTGGAGCCACATTGTTTTCTTTATTCACTGTATATATTCAAGCACCATTCACTATGCGCCATACATGCTGACCACAATTGTCACTTGCGTCGCCACCTTTTGTGTCACTTGCACATGCTGAGCACCAAGTCCAATTCGGGTTGTTTTGTTATTTATTAACTTACAGTGCTGCTACAACTGTATTTCTCTAATTTCCTTTAATTATACGATGCCATGAGCATGTTTGAAAAACTTATTGAGTCTCCTTGTTTCTGTTCACTTAATGCTTTATGCATACATATTTAATCATCTTTCTAGTAATACCAGTTGGGATACTGTTTGTTTATTCGGATTACCTACCCCAATCCCAACGTGGTTGACAGGTCGTACTCCCGTAGTGCTTTACAACACTAGTAGTAAAAGATAGCATAGCTCTTCTATATTAACTTTATTTTGGACTTTCAATGTTTATTACAACATTTAGAATTTGATCATAATAACCAAATCGGTTGGGCTGAAATCTACCTGATAATGGCTACAAAGTGCAAAGAAAGGTACTGAGGCATGAATAGGAAATGCCACAAAAGTTCTAAGGCTAAAGCATCTGCTTCTGCATTATACAACTACGTAATAAAATCAAGCATTCCAGTGAACGGTTAGAAGCTGTCTGTCTTTTCCACTGTGAATGGGACTTAAACTGTGTGAACAGCTTTAGTTGAAGTATCATAAATGCTTGCAGACAGCGGAAGTTAACAAATAAAAGTTCCACACAAAAGCGAATGAACACAGTAATTTGGTTTTGGGGAACACTGAAGATATATTAAATACAAGAGATTTCACAAGCACATCACAAGTGCTGTGCAGGCGAAACCTAATATGGCATCCAACTAAAGTATTCTAAACCTGCTGATGTACTTCATTGAGTCCAAACACCAGCACGATCAGTGGATTGTGAAATTCCTGTTTATTAATTGGCTTATTTTGATATAAACAAATTCAGATAATCTCAAGGAATTGGTTGTGTGATGATAAAATGCTCAATCACTGATGCAAATTCAAAGGAATATTGTTAAGCAGAGAACATTTTAATTTAACTAGACTATGGTAGTTTAATTCATGTTGAACCCTTTTTTGCCTTTTTCTTTTCAAGTATTATGAAGATGTCTTGTTGAAGTCCATGGAACAGAAGAGCCTCTGTCCTCAAATGAACAAAACGGGAGCAATATATAACATTTTAAAGCAATGCCCTGATGAAGGCTCCAGAATAAATCATCAATGAAGTTCATTTTACAAGCATAATCTAAAGAAAAGTCAATGATGTTGTGCCTATCCATCTATAAGTAGTAAATGATTCTTGCATATATGATTTGCTTGCAGCAGAAAACAGTGCTCCTAATAAAAAAATGAATTTGATGTATGGTCTGTAAAACTGGTTGTCGTTTATGTTGGAACGTTGAAATGCCGCAGCTAAGGCTGTGGGGAAAATAAAGTTTTAATTGGAGAGACAGGGAGGAATTATCTGTTCTCTGGCAAATGATCAGCACATTTCTGCACTGAGCAAATATTGTGATCATAATTAGAGAGTGTATAGTTCACAAAATGACTTGCAAGGTTACAGGTACCATTGGAGGTTATCAAAGGGAAAATAACTTTTCGAAATTAGGAGATCTAACTGGGTTGGTGGGGGCTGGACCTTTGTTTTGCTTCCTGTAGAAATTTGAATACAAATCTCAAAAGTTCCAGTTGAAAGAGTAACAGTAATTCCCTCTATTTACTGGAAAGGTTGTGACAGGGGGCATCAAAGATTATGACTGGGAACATCAGGCTATCATGTATGTAAAAGAAAAAATAAATTCGCACCTAAGGTAAACATTAAAAAAAAATTATTCAGCATCAATAATCAGTGATGTATAGAATTAACCAAAAGTAATCTAATTATATTTTAGTAAAAATAATGTCCCGATAACTTTAAATTAGTAATTCCTTTATTTCGGCTTGTTTGAACCATAATAGGTACAAATAAAACATATAAAACAAGATAATTTAATTTAAAAAAAATTACATGTACTGTACAATACAGTTTGTTCCATAAATACAATTATTTAATACACATAGTTGTCAGAAAGGCATTGTCTATGAAAGGTTTTTGTGCAAATGCATGCTCAGGCCATTGTTAGATAGCATACTAATAAGGCTAGGTAAACAAATCTATATTCTCACATGAAACCATAAAAACTATCATTAAGAACAATACTCATATCTAAAAATTGTACTCACATATAAAAGTATGCTTCTATAATACCCGCTTATTTCAGTGCTTTCATCCTGATGTACCATATTGAGGACACAAATAGCGTGAAACAATACAGTCATGTATAGTTATTTTACATACTCTTAGCACTGTATGGCGATTAAAGATGACAAAAAATCAAAAAAAGGGGAATAATCCATAGTGAACATTGCCTTACAAAGGCTTTACAGAAAAATAAGACATGTTCATAATTCTCGATCGATGGACACCTCATAGCACATGTGTTAGTTATCATTTCTTTTATATTCCAAAAACAAGTAAAGCAAGCCAAGGGGTGCAGCACCAGTCTTGATTTTATGTAAAGTGCTAGTACAATAGAGTTTCTTATAAAATTCATACATTACTCAAATTCAGGTACAAATTTAAAAATCATATAGGAATTTACCAGACTGGCCAAATTAACAGTGGATTGCATCGCTTCTGTCACAATATTCCAATAACTCTTTTCCCCTTTTCTTGGTACCACTAGTCAATGCAGAGGGCTGTGACCAATAACCATTCAGATCCACCTTCATAAGCCACGTGTTTAGGTTGAGCATCAGTGCGCATGTGCTGTCTGCAAGCACTGTTGTCATGAGTAAAACCACTCTATTCCCACCCCCTGTTTACCGTAGGCTCATTCCAGTGCCATTCTTCTTTGTAGCCTCATGGCTCGTTCTGCCAGACAATACCTCACTTCCCTATAGCCTTCCTTTCAGCTGAGGAGCACTGGTAAAGGAATATGAGGCGTTATTTCGCATGCTATTACTTCACATGCCATTACTACGCAGTTATTACTTAGCAATGACCGTTAGTACGCAAGTTTTTAGTTTGCATACCATTACATTGAAAGTGGTAATGTATGCGAAGTAAAAACTTGCCTAGGTATGCGGAATAACGTAACATATTAAAATCAAACATGTAAGCCCCTTTTTTTAAATGTTTAAAACACAATACTAGAATAAATAATAAATACAAATACACTAGCCTAAACATCTAAAACTCTAAAACATTACCAAAACACTCAAACACTACACTACTGAAACACCACTACATTACCCTAAACCCTAAATCACTATCCCCTGCACGACACTCAGCACTATCCAAAACCATAACACACTACCCTACACTTCACTAAGACCACAACACTACCCTAAAACCTAAAATACGACCCCAGCACGACCCTGCCCCTAGCCCCAGTCCTATCCCTACTCCCAAACACTACCCTGCACAACCCCCCAACCATACCCAAAACCGTAACACACTACCCTACACTACACTAACACCACAACACTACCCTAAACCCTAAAACACTACCCTCCAGCACAACACTGCCCCTAGCCCCAGTCCTTTCCCTACTCCTAAACACTACCCTGCACACCCAACACTACCCTAAGCCCAAAAACACTACCCTACACTACACTAACATCACAACCCAATCCTAAACCCTACAACACTACCCCCAGCATGACCCTGCCCCTATCTCCAGTCCTTTCCCTACTCCCAAACCCTACCCTGCACGACACCACCCTAAAACAGTACCCTACACTACACTAACATCAGAACACTACCCTAAGCCCTACAACACTAACCCCAGCATTACCTTGCCCCTAGCTCCAGTCCAGTCCCTACTCCCAAACACTACCCTGTACGACCCCGGACACTACTCTACAACAGACAAACACATGTACATTACCCTACATGACCCCCGACACTACTCTACACTACACAAACACAAGTACACAACCATACACAAATACACAACCCTGCATGACCTTAAACAGCCCCTACACGACCCTACACAGCCCCACTTACCTCTTACCACGCGTGGTTCCAATCTTCTCCCCCTTCCTGCTTCCTCCGGCTTCCTCCCTTGTGGGCTTCTTCCATTGTGGGCTTCCTACTTCTTCGCTTGCCCCAGGAAAAGCAGCAACAGACCTTGTAAAGCACCAGCAGCAGACCCTCGGAGCAAATGGCTGCCGTGACGACCTCCAAGAGCGGTGCCCGCCCCCTACGCATGTGTTGTACAACGCATGCGATGTAACAGCATGCGTACTAAAAGCGATGCGTTGTTACATCGAATGCGTACTAACGCTTGCATAGTAATGGTACGCGAACAAATGTCCGCGTACTAATGGATGCTTTGCCTGGTATAGCACAGTGTACATACGCATGCCTTCCTCATTTCCTGCTTGGAAGAACTTTTTTTTTTTTATTCTTTCTTTGCTGCTTATTTTTTCTTTGTCCCTCCCGACCCCTAACACTCCGAGGGTAGAACTCTGGTCTGCAGATCCCGAGTCCGAAAGCCGCCTCCTTCTGTAAAGCCACATTGTTGGCCCCTCATACACTCAAACAGATCAAAGAAAGGCAGCTCCAGTAACAGCTGGTTCCTTTCCGTGCTCTCTAATGCATTTCCTCTCACTGACCGAGGACTGGTTTTCATGTGAATGAGGAGGCTACCACTTTATTTGCCAGTGGGCTGTGCTCTCACCCACTTGCATTGTAACTAAGGCTTGTTTGCTCTTCAGGTTTCGCCTTGTTTTGAACATTTTCTCTCAGATCTGGCAATCTAGTCAGGGTTTCACGCTGAAACTGAAGGTGGGCGAAACAAGGAGGTCGCGAGGAGGACGCCGGCTGCTCCAGACCTTGGCCCGCTGTTTTTTTTGACTGCTTGTCGTCTGTGGACCCCCCTCATTTGTGCAGAGAAGAGTGCAGGCCTCCTCTTCGAGCACGGCTGACGGAGGGATGGTTAAGGCGGAGTGGTGCAAAGCTGCACGGTCTGGTGCTGCAGGCTGAACTGAACTGAACTGGGCGTAGCGGAGCTAGTGGTGTGAACAACTGGAGCCCGAGCCTCGAGCCTTGGTTCCTGAGCCCCTGGAGCCCCTGGAGCCCTCGGAGCCCCGAGCCTGAGACCATTCGGCAGCGAACAAGAGACCAAGGAGCCGTAAGAGCTGAAGGGGCCAGTGAGGAGCTGAGGCGAGTGGCAGGGTGTGCCTCCCCAGCGGGCTCAACCTCCTTCCCTTCACACACCCAGAGGAGCAGAGATGCGGAGGTGAGAAATGGGAGCAATCTGGGAGTAACCTGGTGAGCCCCGCCAGGCAAATAGAGGCACTTATGACCTGAAGTGAGGCAGAGTAAGCCTCCAATGCTCACAGCGCACTACTTGCATAACGCCTGAGGTTTGAGGATGCGCTGCTGTTTGAGGTGGCGCTACTGTGCATCTGTGGATGGAAGGCATTTGCCTGGTGCTGCCTGGTGCTACAAGGCTGCAAGGCTGCAAGGTGGCAAGGTTGTGGATGTACCCCTGAGTACCCATGAGGACCCCCTAAAGACTCTAGGGGCTGTGGGTGAGAGGTCATTGTTAGGAACGTAAGCGTCAGGGTAAAACACAAGCGCGGCAAAAAGCAGGAGTGGGAGAGCTGCGGTCACGCTGGCACCCTACGCCGATGCTGAGGAAGCAATAAGTAATACTAACAACTAGCCCTGCAGAAACTGTCTATGACCGTGAGCAAAAGACTGTAAATTGTGATTGCGACTGCGGGCCTTGTGGTGGTAGGGGAGTGCTCTTTCTGGGAGTGCTGTAGGATACGCAGGATATCCAGCGGAGTCTCAGAGATATATGAGTAACTTCATTGGAAAGGGAGTTTGTGAACCTTCATATACTTTCCCTCGACCTGCACTGTCTATACTGTAGCGCACACTCTGGCGCAGACTCTGGTGCATAAGTTAACACTTATTTACTAGTAGAACAAGTATTTAGATATTTTGTTGAAGAAAAAGGGGAAGGGAGTAAGCAGTCACTGGAAATGCGTTCAGGTAAAGAAAGAACTTTGGGTACTCCAAAAAGACGTGCTCTAAAAAATCAAGCACCAAAAGTGCTAAAAAGGCTAAAGCTCAAATTAAGGGGCAAATCAAATGCTAATCTCACCAATAGCTAGGATGTTTGAAAAATCCACAAAAAATCCACAGAAATTTGACTTTATGACAAGATCCAACAACCGCACTCATGTCAATGCAATCAGAAACAGAATCAAAAAATGTCCAGACTCCAATCAAGCCAACGAACAAATCAAAAGTGATTACAGATTTAGTTGACATAGTTGATGTAGATTGTGAATTGGATCTGTTTAATGATCAGCAAGCAAAGGGTCTTGAACCACAAAAAAATGAGCAAATGGAGGTTGTGGACTCATTACAAACGGTACATCCCTTATATCAAACATTCTCTCCACAAACGGGAAATAGAGTGTCGGATAAAAATAGGATAGAAATATTGATGAAGGAATGTAAACAAATTGATAACACCAAGAATGTATAAATTGGAGGAGTCCCGTTGCCATTAGAAGTTAAAGTTGAGATAAGGAAAAAAATGAAGATTTAGTTAATGAATATACACTGACCACCAAAGCATCATATCAAAAGGACAATGATAAGAATAAAACTGACCATATATCAGGAAATAAACAAAAAGGCTCTACTGGTATAATTAATTCTGTATATGGGTCAATTGTGCAAACAAATACTGATGGAGAAAATATAATGGAACAGAGTTATGAAAAATGAGAACAACTAGAACAGGCAACTACAAATTAATCAAAAACACCAGTTATTATAAATAAAATTCTAGGAACCAATGACCAACCTCCACTTACAAATGAATATTACACCAATATTAATAGTGTGCCTACGCCAAAAAATGCATCAGCATTTGCTAATAAAGAAAGTGGACATCATGATACCAATATTTCAGCGAGTATTAAGGAAACATACATGGACAAAACAATTAAAAATCAAGACACCCAAGATGTAGGATCAATATGGGATATATTTTATCAAACATCAGTATTAACCCTTGAAACTCTATTAGTACAATCTAACAAAATGGACACTCAAATCAATATACTTGGAGTTATGGCAAATGCAGTAGCCGGGATTGAGAACAAACTGGCTGAATTGAATAATCTCATAATTAAAGTCCAAAGGGAAGCAGCCTCAAGTTATCTTGAGTGTACATGTGCTCACTTAATTAATAAATTGGTAACTATTCCGGAGGTTGTGAATAAAATTCTAGAGGATGTCAAAGATATTGTCTGCAGAAAAAAGGAATATCGTAAAGAGGACGGGTGTCATTCAGATAAAAGGGTATCTGCTCTTGCAGCAAAGAGGGAACAATCAGGTGTTAAGACAGATACCGAGGACCTTATTCAATCAAGCACGGCAATAATACAGAGTAAAAATCAAGACATAAACAAGATAAAAGGTATCAAAATACTGTCGGACTCTTCACATGAGCATAAGAAAGAAGAAGAAAACAATGAGGACCCAATAGCCTTTGAAATAGCAAAAAGACAAAGGAAAAAACTATGTAAAGCAAGAAATAATGCGAAAAAGGAAACTATGCCAAAAATAGATAATACATTGGATACATTTTTAAAAAAGGATAGTGCAGCAATAACAAATATTAAATTTGATCCATCTTCTAATACAGTTGAAGTAGGAGGAAAACTGCGCGTTCCGGCGCAGGGGAGGGCGTTCCTGCGCAGGAACGCCTCCTAAAAGTGGCTGAGTGAAATCTACAAGATTTCACTCAGTCTCTTTTAGGCCATTACTGTGTCAAAACCCTGTGCCTGCTTGAAGCAGGCGCAAGGCTTGATGCAGCATTGGGGATATAGGGCCCCCCAGAGCATTGCTGGAGCTGCGTCGCAAGCGCGACGCAGCTCCAGCAATGCGCTGCTTTTACGGCACAGATGCTGTGGCGGAGCTGCGGCGCACAATAACTGGCGCATCCCTAGGGATGCGCCAGTTATTGTAAATCTGCCCCTATACATTTAGCCAACGAGGGAGCACTTACTCATTAGACAGTAGAAAGTACTCCAGTTGAGTAGAGGTATTGCACAAAAAGGTGGCATCTTCGTGGACAAACACGCAGGGCGGGATTCATTCTGACCCCTGTTAGACTCGTTTTTTGTGCCCTTCTGCCCTCTGTTAGACTTATTTTTCCCTTCTTTTTGTGCCCTTCTGCCCTCTGTTAGACTCGTTTTTTGTGCCCTTCTGCCCTCTGTTATTGCCTTGTTTTTGTGCCCTTCTGCCCTCTGTTAGACTCATTTTTTGTGCCCTTCTGCCCTCTGTTAGACTCGTTTTTGTGCCTTTCTGCCCCGTTAGAGTCGTTTTTTGTGCCCTTCTTCCCTCTGTTTTTCCCTTGTTTTTCTGCCCTTCTGTCCTCTGTTAGACTGTTTTTTTGTGCCCTTCTGCCCTCTGTTAGACTCGTTTTTCCCTTGTTTTTCTGCCCTTCTGCCCTTTGTTCGACTGCTCTTTGTACCTTTCTGCCCTCTGCATCACCACATCATCACTCAGCGCTACCCCAGCATAAATAATGATATCTTTGCTAAGACTGCGAACTACTGTGGTGAACAAGCAGATAGTACCAACCAAATGCCTTGTGCTCCTGAATTTGAAGTAAATAAGGCCCAAGATAAAGAAGTGCAACACAAACTCAATGGAAATGGTTGTGTAATAACAGAAGTCACTTCTTGGAATATTCAAAGTGAACAAACAAAAAATATGACCCAAGACATGAGGCCTCTAATTATACTTGAACTTAGACCTGCAGTACATAATCAGCATGATGAGCCAAACTATTTAGGTCCATCGGGCCATGAGATAATATATCAAGATCAAAATACGGCACCAAGCTTAGCTAGGAATACGAACCAACAAAAAGATAACCCGGCTAGGTACAAATTGTGGGCTGACAGAACAACGATTAATTTTTAGAAAGTAAAAGAAAGGATAGAAGAAACGATGTGTAAAAAAACATGGGATGACTTAGTGATCAAAAGCAGTGGCCATAACAGGCAGGTTACATATGAGGAACACAGGAGAATTGAGGATAAAAAAAGGGAAATCGGGCTCCCAAAAAAGTCTGCTCAAATAATCTTTGCACCACTATAGAACTCACGGGTCACACACGATATCTTAAATAGAGGAAACATCCTTCGGCTAATGAAAATGTAACATCTGAAGATATTGAATGCGTAAGCTTTTTACCTAATCCTGAAGGCAGACATCCCCTAACATTGTTTACAGGGGCCACGGTGTCTATAGCGGATTTAATCACGGAAGAGCAAGGAATCTTTCAGAATTGGGGGATACTAATCAGCCAATCGACTCCAAAAGTTTATCCAACACCTTTTTTTTTAAAAAAAGGGAGCCCGACAAAAAAACCAAAGCCAGATTCAGTCTTTTCCATATTAAAAAATCCCCTTGGCAAAACAAGTCTTAAAGATAAAAAATCCTCTAAAAAAATACAAGGAGAAAACATAAATCGAATAAAAGGAAAATGGATCGTGACAGCTTTACATGGTAATGAAGATCACAAAACTCACCACAGGCAGTATTAGAAGAGCAGAATATGGACATTTCTATGATAAGGTTGTGCTCATGGAATATAAATGAGACTGGTAAAAAATTAAATGATGCCCAAATAGAAGCATTACCATATTTTAGTCACGTGGTAATATTGCAGGAAACATGGGCAATGGACCAATTTATGTTAAAACAATATAAAGGATACCTTGAACCTGCAATCAAAAAACACAAATTTGGACGTCCTTGTGGGGCCTGGCAATATTCATACTGATTGATTTAAAAGCAAATCATGAGCGCTTAGCTACGAATAATCCAAATCTTCTTGCGGTAAAGCTACGAGCTATATCTGGCAAAAGTAGGTTACAAAAAAACGTAATTCTAATCAACACATATATATATATATATACCGACAAATCAGATTTCTAGGAAATAAATGTGTGCTGCTCTTAAGAGCTTTTGGCAGATTATATCATAACAGGTGATTTCAATATACATTTGTTAATTTCCTTCCAATGGGATGACTTTGTTCAATCCCAAAACCAACAATGGGAAATCCCTGAACAAACAATGGAACCTAGAACAACTAACAAACAAAAGAGATTGGGGAGAATTTTTTGAATGGACATGGAAATATTGGGACGAAGAATATTAAACCGTAGATTCCCAATGGATATTCCACCTGCTTTGTCATTTCACTCACAAAATGGTAACTCACAAATTGATTATACAATGACTGTATACCTTCAACTAAGTAATTTTCTACCACCTGAATGAAGTCCCGGATAGCAAACCATAGCCAACAAATTATTGAAATAAAATTGTCGTGTCCAAAATCTCAAAAGTATTTGACAATGCAAGGCCAGAATTGTAACATCAATTATAGGAAAATTATATGGAAACCAAATACTGTGGATGATATTAAGGAAAAAGCGCAGTCTAGTTAAAGAATGTTTTAAAGAAACAACAATGAGAACAGTAATTGAGCAATGGGAAAAGTTTACACAGAAAATAGTGAGTTATAATAAAAACACATCATGCGTACAAACAAAACAATCGACCCAGACTGAATCAAGAGAAACCAACATCTATCTCACGTATACTGTGAGAAAAATCAGTCGTTTGCGTAACAGTTAATTAAGTTTCCGCTTAAGGAAGGATACAATTAAAAAATATTAATTATAACCTGAGGAAATTGATTTGGAATGAATAAAATAAAGCCAGACAAGAATTGTGGACAAGAATATTCCATGCAAGTACTCTAACAAATTCAAGGGAGTTCTGGAGATTGATTAATGGTCTAGATAGACCAAACAAATTTGGGGTAGGATCTACCCTCACTGAAGACGAATGGGCTATGTTTCTTATTATACATCTAAACCCAGGTACTTCAGCAAATATTCACTATAACATACAGGAAAAGATGATTACAACTGACCTGGAATGTGATTGCGAAAGTTATATAACAAGGGGGCATATGTAGGTAATTTCCATTTTGCGATTCCCAAATAGCATTTTTTAAGGAATCGCTATTTGAGAATAGCAAAATGGAATGTAGGTATAAATTCGCAATTTCTTTGCGAATCTCTAACATTCCTTAATTGCGATTAGCAAATTGCAAATCACAATTAAGGAATGAGTGTCCCTTTCATAACTATGGGCTAAGAGGCCCGTAGGAATGAATGGGGATACATTCTCAAATTGCGATTTTCTATGAGAAAATCACAATTTGAGAATCGCAATTCCAAGGGTGTCAGGGTGTCCAAAGGACACCTGTTGCACCCCTGGAATGTGCCTCTAAGTACATGTGGCGCACATACATGCCCTAAGGGCATGTCTGTGTGCCACATGGCACTTTGAATTTTAAAACAAAATGCATTTTGAAAGTGTATATTGCGATTCCTTAAGCCAAAATTGCATTTTAAAATTCACTCCTGCATATCATTTAAGGAATTGCAAAATTGCGATTCCTTAAATGCTTGAGCAAAATAAGAATCACAATGTTTGCGATTCCTTATTTTACTAATGTGCACCTACATACCAAAGCACCGTTTGTGCTTTTCAAACGCCGGAATTTTGCGAATTCCGGCGTTTGCGAATCGCAAACGCCTACCTTCATACGCCCCAAAATCACCAGCGGCCAAGCTGATAAAGAAACAGAAGAATGTGGCTCCCAGTCCCAATGGTATTCCATTTGCACTGTATAAGGAAGATCCAGATTTTTGGTCTGTCTATCTAACTGATGTCTTTAATGAAGTGGTTCAGAAATCATGGAGAGGCTCCCTAATATCTCCTATCTTTAAGAAAGGGAATTGGAAATTGCCGGAAAACTATTGTTTAACTATCCTTCAAGATACTGATGCAAAACTGTTTGCTGGGATCCTATTAATGATTTTAACTGATTGGGCAAAGGAGAAGCAGGTACTTCCCCCTAATCAAACAGGCTTCATTAAGGGTCTTGGAACATCTACAAATATACTAATATTATCTGTACTAATTTATAAGGCAATTTTAGCAAAACAACTCTTATATTTTTGCTTTGTTGATTTTAAATCTGCTTTTGATTGTGTTGTCAGACAACTTTTGTGGGCAAAACTTAAAAAACAAGGAATTTCTGACACACTTTTAAAAATGATTAAGCTTTTGTACTCTGATACTTGGGTCAGGGTGAGGATTGGCGATGGACCCACACTGACAAACAAAATCCCCACATCTAGCGGACTTAAAAAAGAGTGCCTCCTGGCCCCCTTACTTTTTAATTTATTTTTAGCTGATCTTTCTATGGTTTTGAATGAAATCAATGCACATCCTCCAAAGTTAGCAGACAAACAGATATCAAACTTGTTGTATGCAGATGATGTTATACTCTTAAGTCATACCAAAATTGGATTACATCGACTAATCAACGGCATCTTAAAGTATTCAAAGCCTAATGAAATTAAACGAAATGAATTGAAGATGAGTTTTGTAGAGCGCAGATAGCTGCCCGGGGGCGTCCAAGCGCTGAATGCTAACAATGTGTTATCAGTTGAATTGATGTGCAACAAAAACAAACTATTTATTGAACAGAAAAGTTTTCAAATGTTTCATAAAAGAGGTAAGGTCCGAGTTGGACCTTAGATAAAAAGGTAAACTGTTCCAAAGCCTGGCCGCATTCAGGGAAAAGGAATGACCTCCTGATCTATACCGTTTGACCTTTGGCACAACAGCACGTAAAGCTTTGGTAGACCGTAGCTGTCTGCAAGGAAGGTAGGGAGTAATTAAGGGGTGACTGATCACTGGGCCAGTTTCCAAGAAAGACTGGTGGGCGACACAGAGAGATTTAAAACTAATCCTGTCCTTCACCGGGAGCCAGTGTAGTCTTGCTAGTCCAGCTTTCACAGAGGTCCTGCGGGGGATTTGAAGCAGGGTCTGAGACGCACAGTTTTGAATCACTTGTAGCTTCTTTAGTGTGAAATCTGGGGCCCGAGATAAAGCGCATTTCCGAAATCCAACCTCGAAAGAATCAGTCCTTGGACCACAATTTGTCTTGCCTCAAAAGGTAACAACGGAATAATCTTCCTCAACATTCTACTGAGGCCAAAACAGGTGGCAGATAGTACAACAGCCTGATGGTCAAACGTCAAGGACTTGTCCAACCAGACACCCAAGCTCTTGATGGCATCCCTAGGGACTGGAGGAGTGCCCAAGCAAGCTGGCCAGATCTGATCGATCGCAGATGGAGCTGGGTGGCCCAACAGCATGACCTCTGTCTTGTCCCCATTAAGTTTGAGACAAGACAGGGTCATACAGCTGCTGACCTCACTCAGGCAGCCCACCAGGTCCACTGTACCCACAGGGTCCCCAGCCCGCGCGAGAGAGACCACCAGCTGGGTATCGTCCGCATAGGTCACGATCTTGATACCATATGTATGGACAATCCCAGCCAGCGGCCTCATATAGACATTAAACAACGTCGGGCTGAGTGAAGAACCCTGCGGAACTCCACAAACCAAGGGCCTGCTGGTAGAGATGGTGGTTCCCTCGAAGACCTGAAAATTTCTATTGGTTAAGAATGAACAAATCCACTCCAACGCTCCTCCTTGAATCCCAATCTCCTGGAGGCGCTGCAATAAGATTGTATGGTTTACAGTGTCAAAAACGGCACTTAGATCAAGGAGGATGACCGCCACCGATCCTCCCCGATCTAAAATGCCCCTTGTTTCCTCCAGGACCGCCAATAAGGCCGACTCCATCCCATGCTTGGGGCGGAAGCCAGTTGGCGAGGGATCAAGGAGACTGTTTTTCTCTAGAAAATTGGTCAGGAGGCTGTTGATATATTTTTCCAGTAGCTTACTGGCCCAGGGGAGCAGGGAGATTGGACGATAATTGCTGAGATTGTTGATGTTCAAATTAGGCTTCTTAACAAGTGCCTTTACCCTAGCCTCTTTCCACTTAGATGGAACTGTGTTGGTGGAGATTGAGGCATTAAGTACCTTCAGCATAACCGGGAGGATGGTTTGACTAACGGTCCATAAAAAGCTCGGAGGGGCGGGATCGCTGGGGGAGCCCGATTTTACCTGGGTCATTAAGGTGGCTAATAGGTCCGAATGCAGCGAAGGGAAATTCTCCAGCACTGGTGACATGTTATCTGTCACGCCATGTTTGGAATGGCCAGAAGTGGCTACTGAGATCTTTGGTTGGGTGATTGGAAAGGCAGAGTATATAAGGTCTATTTTATTAAAAAAATAGTCTGCCAGCTCATTACAGCGAACTTGTAAATTATCGCTGTTTATAGGGGACTGGGGAAGGACAGTAAGGCTTTTTACTATCCTGTATATTTCCTTAGAATTGGACCTAGCATCAGTGATCTTTTGTGTATAATGCTGGGATTGAGCTTTCTTAATCTCCAGCTTATATTCCCTGAAGGAATTTCTATATACAGCTTTATCTAGATCTGTATAGTCCAGACGCCATTTCCTCTCCAGCCTTTTGCACTTGCGTTTAATCTCCCTAAGCTCTGTGGTGTACCAGGGGGCTGACATCCTAGATCTTTTGGTCCGTGTTTTTTTCACTGGGAGAATGATGTCCAATGACTGGGTTATCCAATTATTGAAAGTATCATTGGCTACTGTGGGATCTGTGGTAATAAGGGGTATTGTGGCTTGAAGTTCATGAGCCCACTCATCGGTTGACAGTTTGGGCCAATCTCGAGCTTCCCGTAATCCTGTCAAAAGAGCAGGCAAATTAGGGATGCACCAAATTAACGGGACAAGTCGATGGTCTGTCCACGGGAGAACAATAGGGGGCTCTATTACTAGACCCGGGCAGTTGCTAAACACAGGGTCCAGTAGATGTCCTTTCACATGTGTGGGTGAGGAGACGAGTTGGATCAGCTGTAATGCAGATAGGCCGGCAATTAGTTCTTGGGCAGCGTGATCGGCGATGTCTTCGAAATGCATTTTTAAATCGCCCAACAGCGTGAAATTAGCCGATGTAGTGGCCAGATCTGCAACTGCTGAGGGCGCAGAGTCTAAAAACTGTCTGACCGAGCCAGGGGGGCGGTAAACCAATACTCCGGAAAAATGTAAGTTTGGTGACAGTTCCAGACTAAACGACATGCTTTCACAGTCCAGAACAGAAGTGGAAATGCATCGGCAGATATAGCTGTCTTTAAACACTATAGCTAAGCCTCCTCCCTTCGCCGAAATACGGTCTGTCCTGGCTATTTGATAGCCCTGTGGTAATGCTTGAACGAGGTCAGGCACAGAAGACGGGGTTAACCATGTCTCCGTAAAAAAGACTGCATCCGGATTGTGCTCTTCGAGCAATAGGGATACTTCTGTTTGATGCTTGGGCAGGGATCTACAATTTAGAAGAAACATTTTAAAAGATTGCCGATGTTCAGTTGTCATAGTGCCTCTTGGGTAAAGATGGCAGTGTTGACAATAAAAGGGCAGATTTAAAGGCTAATTGTATGGTAATAAATGAAGCTAAGAGTAAAGTAATGGTTATTACAAAGAAAACGTGACCAAAACATAAATATAAATAGTTCTTTGAAGACAATGAATTAGAACAAGTTGTTTCCTATAAATATATTGATGTTATTTTTAATGACAATGGAAACTTCCTACCACAAAAAATGGACGTCACAAGGAAAGCAAATACCCTTGCTGCGGCATTTAGTACTATTCAGAAAGCTATAAGTGATTTGTCTTATAACCCTTTTTTAAAAGTAATTGCTGCAAACTAGTACCAACTTTAATGAATGGTAGCGAGGCAATAAACGGTAAGGATGCGGAGAACATTAATAGTGTGGTGACTAAAATGTACAAAATGTTATTCTCCCTGCCAAACAATGCCTCACAAGTGAGGTTGGAATTTGGGCTAAATAATCAGCTATTTGAAAAGGAAAGGGCAAGCACTTAAAGTATGGAATAGAATAAAAAATGATCAAAATAACCAAATGTCTCGGCTATTGTGGCAATAAGTAAAATATAACAGAAAATTACATGTCCGGTCCTATCTAAACACAGTGATGGAAGAATTCGGCATAACATCAATTTGAAACACCACAATCACACAGGAAAGTTTAAAAAAACAATTAATAAACTTACTAACCATCTCTCCTTGATAAAGGATAAAGATATGCTTGTAAAAAGAAATCATGCATGGTCAATTATAAATTGTTTTAAGAGAAAAAAGGTGAAAGAATATCTGGAAACATCATGGTCTAAGAAAAATAAACAAATTTTTATCATTGCTAGATTTTAGTTGTTTGCCAGGATTATGTCACTTACCACCATGGAAGAGAACAGAAAATGACAAATTATGCAGGCTCTGTAAATGCGGACAAGAAAACATTATACATTTATTGTGCCTCTGCCCGGATTTGAAATGTGAAAGAAAACTTACCCTTAAGAGACTGTTCAATAACCATGGAGGAAGGACATGTAAGCAAGCCCTGACAGCATGTTTAAATTCTGAAGACTTATTAATGTATTCTGCATTTGTGAAATTTCTATGTGCTGTAGGGAAAAAAGTTTTTTTTTTATTTACTATTGGATTGTGCTAATATGTACTTTATATAATCATGATTTTGGATACAAACCTAAAGGTTTGATTGTTTTATAATTTGTTTTAACATTGATGATATTTTAGCTATTTTTTTGTGAGATTTTAAATAATCACACAAAATAAAACAAAATTGAAACTTGAAACTTGAAACTCTCAGTAAACTTCGCCTCCTTTTGTTCAAAGTTGAACAGAGGGCATTACTTTGCTTCCGAGCACTTGAAACAAAGAGCACTGCCTGCATCAAAGGTATGGTTTGTACCCCCTTCGTACCTCCTTTGCGCCCGACTAAACTTTGTTTACTGCTGTCATGAAGGGCTTACTTGTTTCATATCTGTAAGTCCCGGTACATGTATGACATGCTCGCACCAACAAACATCAAACAAGAGACAGGTACAAATAAGCAGGCATTTAATTCCCCTGGTCAAAAATACTGCTTGAGGCCTTATCATCATGAAAGTATTGTTGGTCTACGCTGAGCAAGGGGTCAGTGGTCCTTAAGGCAGATGGCAAACTGATTCACAAACGCCAGGGAGCCATGTGAAGTCTGTAATATACAGAGGTTTCAGTATGAGATCAACAGAAAGTGTGGGGCATCATAGCAGTGCTGGTGTCTGGGACTGCAATAAACAGATCGGGGGCCTCATTTATGAGGCCTTGCGTCAGTTTTGCGCTTCCGATGCGTCACTTTTTGTGACGCATCGGCGGCGTAAAACATGGCTTCTGTTGCGCACTATTTACAAAGTGACGCATCTAAGCAGATGCGTCACTTTGTAAACTCCTGCGCTACATTATACCTGCGTCAGTTATAATGTATGCAGAGGGGGCGTTCCCCCGCAAAAAGCCTCGTAATAGTGACGCAGTGAAATCTATGAGATTTCACTGCGTCACTTTTAGGACGCTGTTGCGTCAAAATCTTGCGCCTGCCTCACAGCAGGCGTAAGACTGACGCAAGCCCTTTCACATGGGGCTTTCCCCATGTGAAAGGCCGCATTGCTGGAGTTGCGTCACTTTTGTGACACACCCCAGCAATGCGTGACTTTTGCGCTTACAGATACGTCAGAAATACTGACGTATCTGTAACTTCTTGCGACATGATGCGTCATACTGTAAATATGACGCATCAATCATGTCGCAAGGAGTGCGCACTGAGAAGTGACGCATCGCTGCTTTCACGCAGCGATGCGTCATTTCTCATAAATGAGGCCCAAGGTATTTTGATAACGTTCTAGTGAAAAACAAGTAAAAATGAACGTAAATGTTACCGGCGCAGCTGCCAATAATTCAGAGCAAAACTGTAAATAAATGTAGCTTCATAACAGTGCAGGCTGTTTGCTTAGCATTCAAAAAACAGCCCACAGTATGTTGTAATATCCACAAATAGGACTGTAAGTGCCACTACCAACATAAAATGCCCAGCCCCCTCCTCCATTACAATAAAATGCATCCTTTTGCCACATAAAATTAACCCATCATTGCTGGAACCGGCGCGCAATCTGGGAAAACAAATTCAAGCTGCCAGCGTCAGAAACTCACTCTTAAGTGCATGTAACCTTGGCAAAAGTGTACCAAACATCGTGCAGTTGCATTGTGCGATACCATAGTGTGCTCCTAATATCACTATGCTACACCGCCTGAACGCAGAGGGTATTTCAGTGTCATTGTCATTTTAAGTAGTCTTGTTATTAATGAAACATGATTTTGCCATGGATGCACGGAGGACTACCATGCTACACAATGCTGACGATTATAGGGTCACTAAGAGCAAGACATTGCTACGTGACTAAGCAATTTTTCACATAAACTGTGCAGTTTTTTCCACATACTGTTTGCATAGAGCAAAGTTGCAAAAACGTTCTAGCATCAATTTGCTTGGCTATCCATCACCACAACACAAGTGTCTTGTCTTTCCTACCCACACACACAGATACACTGGTAACACAACCCTGTCCTGCTCTCCTTAAACACAAGAACACACACAATACGGCACTTTTAATCACCTCCAAGCATAGTACCTTTCATTTTTTCATTTCATTAACTTTTATTCGATTATAAAATTTGTATTATCATAAAAAGTACAATTTTATAAAGATCATTAAGTAAAAATAAGTAAAAAGATCATTTACATAAGACGCTTATAATGTTAAGAAACGATTTTGCGACGGGTTATTGTTACTGTTTTTAAGAAAGTCGCTACCAGTTTTGCTTCATGTGCGTTTTTCGGTGTCTGAAGATAAGCGAGTGCTGGATATGTATGTCTATGTCCACTTAAACGGAGGAGGGGCAGAATCCATTTTTTTCTTGCTGGTCTATAATATTTACAGAACAAGATGACATGGACCGTAGATTGTTTGGAAAGTCCGTCACAAGGGCAGCATGTCAGGTTTCGGGACCAGTTATTCAGTTCAGGAAATGAGACTATGCGGAAGAAAAGGTCGAACCGTAGTCTTGTCAATAGGAATTTTTCATAATTCGAAAGAAAAAACGTCAAGTAGGGCTGCATCAGTTTCTCTGGCTGCAATATGCGGATTTTTTCATTTTGTGTTTTAACAATCTCTGCTTGGTTGCGAAGCTCTCTTAGATGGCCCATGCAGAGTTCTTTAAGCTGTTTCTTTGAAATGTCTTCTATTGAGGGTGGTTCAAGAAAATATTGCTCGCGATCTAGGTCTTGGAGAAATTTATGGATGTAGTTGAGCCACGGTATTTTTCTCCAGTGTGCTAGGCCAAGGCATTCAGTGATAAGGGAACGTGTTATATGACTTGCGGGATTACACCATATGCAGTGCCAGAGTATGAGAGGCTGGCATCGTATGGTGTCTGTTACATATTCCGTGCCCAGCTCCCGATGTGTTGATAAGAGTCGGGGAGCTTTGGGGAAGGGCTAGGATATATTTAATAAAAGCGTTCTCCGTTACCTGGAGTTGATCAATGCGTCCGTGGCCCCAAATGCCTGCTCCATACGTGGCCACACTATGGCATTTTGCGTAATAAATCGTTAGCAGTTCCGCTGGGGCAGGTTTTCCAAGTTTTCTGGAAAAAGCACTTAGTGCTGATACTGCTCGGCGAAAGTTGAGGTTCCTGGCTTCGATTGCTTTGTGCCAGGTCATTGTATCTTCCACAAGTATGCCCAGGTAAGGGTATACCGATGTTTTTTCCAGCTTGTTATTGTTAATAAAAATTGATTTTGAGGCACCCCGTTTTGGTCCGATAGTCATTGTGAAAGTCTTTTTAATGTTTACTTTTAGACCCAGGGAGTCCATGAATGCCACGTATTTGTTCAGCTGTCGTTGGAGTTGGTTGGGGGTCCGAGCCAGGATGACCGAGTCATCGGCATACAGAAGGATGGGTATCGGGCGGCGTGCTATCTGTGGAAGGTCCTGGCTCCCTTCCAACATAGCCTGTTCAATCCCGTTGGTGCATAGTACCTATTCTTTCCTGCCTACAGCAACACCACAAACCAAATTCGCCTCTAGCTGCTCCTAGGCTTCTAGTATTTTTAGTATTAAATGTTTTATTGACCAAAGTACAAAGAAAGAATACAGTAGGGTATTTTTAAATATAAACTCCATAATACTGTCAATTAGTCTGTTCTTCTGACTCAAAAATGTGTTAGCTTAGGAGAATGAAACATATACAATAGAAATACATAACACAGCACCTGCTTTCATTGGCCCCTCACAGTATCTGTCTGCAGTCTGGCTAACAAACAGTTATGCCTGCAAACTTCACATACACTGCAAATGACTTACACCCATCTGTTTGCTACTACATACTTCCTTACGACATGAAGTTGTAATTAGGAATATGTTCTGCTTCTATCTGCCTGCCTGCACTTTAGCTATTGCTCACTGTAACAATCTCCATGTTGTCAAAGCACATTGGTAAAAGACATTGTCATTTACACATCTAATATCTGTAACTCATGTTACCGTTTTTATTTGGACCCAGCAACTTTGGTGCCCATTTTGATTTAAACTTAGAAATTCGGTATGCAGTCAAACTATATTCTCCTTACCTTGTACGATGTAAAACTGGTTATCATGTTTCCTGCAGTTGTCCTTCTTTTGAGCCTTTATGTAAGTCATGTGGTCTCTGACAGCATATTTACTTATCTACTGGTTGCATGTCAGGGTCAGTCGGTTGAGGCTAAATAGAACAGTGAAAGGGGGAAAAATTAGAACCAAGGCAAGTCATTTTTACAGCGTTTTATTCTTAAAGCCCACCTATGGCCCCCTCTCTATTCCTTTTCCCTCACTCAGTGATGGTGTCCATGGTAAGCAGCTCTTACTATGATACAGTTTCTAGTAGTTTGCATCGGTAGCTGACATCACACTTGTTTCCTGATCCATAGGTTGACTATATTCAAAGTACTCTGATGTTCCCAAACTATGCACACATCTTTTGTACAGTGCAAACTCTCCTATACTCTCTGTCTATTGCTTAAGCCTGGTTTACTTTAATAACATGGGTTAGTCACTCTAGTGGTATAGATCTATTAACATTCTTAAGATAAAATTGGCTTTTGACAGTGAGTTTCAGATTGTCTTTGGAATGCATCTGATGTCACACAAGCCTTCCCAGTGTTAATCATAATGCCTAGCAATGTCAATCCAGCCCTATAATTTCCATTCCATACCACATACTTCCACAACACTTCAAACTAAAGCACATGGCTAAAAGACTTTATCATTTACAAAGATACTAGCTCCAACTCTCGCAAATGCAAGACCTATTGCATTGCCTATGCTTGTTATGTATAGTAGCCAAGGGATGTTACTTGCTGATTGGCCCTAGAATAATAGCCTGACACAATCCCTATATGGAACCATCTTCTCATTTGTCCACAGCCTGATCCCAAATAAAATTGGTCTCAAGGTAACTATATCCAAGATAGATTGAAGATTCATATCAAATCGCATTGGGAGCATGGGGGCACATGTAGGCAGTCCCAATAGAGACGTCACAAAAACCTTTTCAGCTTTTTAAGGAGAAACAAGATTAAAGTGGCATCACAGATCCGCCCCATACAGGGCTGCTCCACAGGCTTGACTCTTGTATATCTCGGTAGAGGTGAAACAGCAACAGTGGACACCCTTTTAGCAAACGTTAAGATGGATCCTGCCCTTTGCTTTAAGGGCAGTTTACTTTTTGGTGTATCTGGGGATGCCATCTACAAGAATCACTTATTCTAGCACCCAGACAGTCAAATAATTAACTCTGCCCAATGTTTCACCCTCAAGTACTACCTTTTGCTTAGTTTTTCCGAGTACACTAAACAACATATAATTGGTCTTGTTACTATTAATCTCTAGACCTTCTCCTTACAAAAAGGTTACAATTTCCCAGGAGAATAGATCGTCCCTTTTCACAGTTTTGGAAAGAAGCAAGGTATCATCTGCAAGAAGAAGGGCTGATATTTTGTGTTTCCCCATTTTGGGTGAATCATTTTTGTAGTCCAAAAGATCCATTCATATATAAAAGAAAGAAGAGGGTAGAGACACCTCTTCGAATGAGAATATCCTCTGTCATTTTCCTGCCAGTCCTCAGCTAAGTCTTGCAAATTCTCTCTGTATAGGACTTGTGTTAGATACCATAGACCCAGGGGAACTCCCATGCTTTGAAAAACCTCCCGAAACTTTTCCTTCAAAACAGGTCAAATACAGCGCTGAGGTCCACAAAGGCAACATTACATTGAATGGATGAAAAAAATGCATTATATTGTTGATTGTACTAATTTTTTGCCGACATCCTGTCTGAAGATGGGAAAACACTTGACTTGAGGACATCCATTTCTATAGCCTTATCAAAATCTGCCTACAATAGCCTTCTTGTATATTATTAATTAAGCGTATAGGCCTGTAATTTCCCAAGACCAGCTCATCTCCCATTTTGCATATGGGGATTATTACAGCTCCTTTCCAAGAGCTCAGGACAGGGGCCCCTGCCAATAGAGCATTTAAAAGGAGTTCACATATGGTCCCCAAATCTCGGGCTCAGAGCAAAGAAAATCAGTTGGGACTCTGTCCAGGCCTGGCACCTTCCCTCGTTTATGTGCCTAGATCTCAGCATTACTTTCCTCTATTGCAAAAGGCATTTTCTCATCATCAAATGTATTATTAGGAGCAACATAAGATTTTGTGTAGTTCCTAGAAGACCCCCACAATCTGTGCGTTTTGGTGTCCCAACCACTTCTGGACTCCCCTGCAGGATATGTCATCCGTTAGACCAGCTAGCTCTACAGTGCCACTACCACCTCCTGTACTCTACACTGGAGTAGGTAGCCTCTGGCAACCTTCAAACATAACGAACCTGATGCCTCAGGGATCATGGAAACCAGTACAGTATGTTTCCGTCCAACACTCGTGCTGGCCTTTTCTCGGAAAACACAGTTGACAATTTGGATGTTTCAATAAGAATTTATTAGTCCAGCAACAGCCCTGTGTAAAACATATTGGCTGCAACTATCAGGAGACAGAAGCATACAAAAGAGATGGCTAGTACCAATATAGTAAATAGTAGATACATTTCTACCATAGTGCTAATAAGATGAACAGAAACAGTTCAGATAAAAACAGTAGCACTTGCATATTCCTAAAATACACGGCCTAAGTAATTTGCTAGAATGTACCTAGCCTATCCTGGATGTGTAGGTATGTATGCATTTAGATATGTGTATCTGTAGCCAAGAAACCCATAGAGAAGAACTGGGCCCCTCACCTGTTGGTTTAGAACGAAAGACCCCGTCTCTGCGTCGAGAATGACCACCCACAAGGGATGTCAGACCACTGGTTGTCGGAGATTCGGCATGTAGGACCCCCGTCTCAGTTTGGAAGGAATTCTCCTCTAATTTGTAGGGGGGAGTGAGGGTCTTTAATGCAAAAGTGGTCACACCTGGATTTTTTCTAGAAGCAATATGTTTTTAAAACAACCATGGATGTTTTCAAAACAATCCCTGATACTTTTCTAAAAAAGTGTGCTCATGCACAGCTGGTTGTTATCCAAGTGGTGACCCTTATACAGAATAAATCTGACGTGCCTGAGGACATGTTTATGTACGTCAGGTAAAGGGATTCGGATAGAAGATTGAGAGCCTGGTGTTGAAGAGACAGAGCAAGTTATTAAATAAAATGTCACCTGTTTTGAATGGTTATAGTTGTGTGGGTTGAATGATGTATGGAAAATGAAGTATTCATGACAGGGATATCCTGTAGTACATGACAAAGGAATGTCTGTTATATCTTCATCTAAATGTGTGCCTGCTTAAACGGCTTTAAAATGTTTAACCCAGGGGGGCGTGGCTGACAGCCGGCTAAGATGGCCGCTTAGCCTAGGAGCTCCGGTGAAGACACGGGCCTTCCGACTATCCGTTCAATCATCCGTAGTGCACCAGACCCCCAAGAACTGGAGCTGGGTCCCCTGATCGAGCGGTGGCAGCCGCTGCAACTCCGGTGTCAATCGGTGGCCGGAAAGTAAGGAAAGAGTCGACGATACCAGAGCGGCCTACCAGCCGGTAGAGACCGGGAGCTCAAGTGAGCAAGAACGCCGGCATAGAGTGCGAGACGACCGGAAGGCACCTGGAGGGTCTGTCCGCCAGAAGGAGAATTGGGGCTGGACAAAACGGAATCCAGCTCCTCGCGCGCCAAGGGAGAGGCACAACTAGTGAGCACAGCACAACACCTCCAGACACGATATTCGTGCCGTAACTGCGGAAGCGGACTGTCAAATCGCCCGACATTTGCACATTTGCGGATAAGAGGACCCCTGAGGTGAGAGACACGTAGGGCACCGGACTGTGACCTGCGGAGAGAGCAGAGATTGACCTGAACTCTTGAGGTCGGGGTAGGTGGCGCAAAGAGATCACCCCCCCACATTTCCCCCCCCCCTCCAAGCCTGTGAAAACTAGTGGATGCCGAGCTGAATCCTGAGCTCTCATTGCCTCTTCGGTAGGCTATTAAGGAACAGGCTGAAGCGGGGGTGCGCAGGACAGCGCCAACACGTAGCACCTTCAGGGACGCTGCCGGCGGAAGCTACTCATTGCCCCAAGAATCCAGTGGGTGCGACGCAGCGGGTACTGGAGGAGCGGTCACCATCGTCAGAAGCCCGAGCGAGTGAGGGGCAGAGGGGTACAGTCAGTGAAGAGTACACTTGGATACCGGACGCAGATCCAACTGTGGTCGCTCAGAGCCTCAGAGAGAACACTAATTTAGGAGAGGCTGGGGACACGGGGGGACATTGATGAACAAGGGGGTGTATTACGCCCGTACTCAGACTAACAGAGCAAAACGCATTTCCTCACGATGCTGATATAAAGGTGCACCACCGGGACGCGACGGGCAGCAGGGAACTAATCTGAAACTGAACGGCGCGAGAAGACTCAAAGGCGCGAACCTCATCTGCGCCATAGAACCACACTGAGACCGCGCCCGTGCGCAGGGTGCCGCCCACTCCAAGAACAAGAAAGCATAATGGCGAACAGGGGCCCGAGAACCAATACTGCCCAATCTAAGTTGGACAAATTTGCCTTCGAAAAAAACTCTGTGCCACACTCGGAAGGGAGACCGTCCACGAACAAAAACCAGGAGGTCGAAGGGGCGAAAAAGATCACATTAGAGGATGTAATGGCGGCCTTGACGAACGTACAAGCCACGGTTGGAACAATCTCAACCGATATCTCCCTCTTACGCGCAGATCTTCACAAAATGTCTGACAGGGTGAAAGAAGTAGAAATCGTGACGAAATCCCTGGGGACTGACACGTCAGAGTTGCAAACTGAAGTCGCTCAACTTAAGAAAGAAAATAAATCTTTGGCTGACAAGCTTGACGATCAGGAGGGACGCGCACGATGCAACAACGTGCGCATAATTGGAATTCCGGAGACCGAAGGCAAACAAGCAATGGATCTGTACGTGGAGGACCTGATAAAGACAGTGTTAAAACCCAAGGGGCTCTCAAACTTTTTTACTGTGCAACGAGGGCATAGAGTTCCTGGCGGCCGGCCGAAACAAGGAGCTCCCCCAAGACCGGTACTTGCCCGTCTCTTCAACTTCAGAGACAGAGATGCTATCCTGCAGGCTGCACATAATTGGAATTCCGGAGACCGAAGGCAAACAAGCAATGGATCTGTACGTGGAGGACCTGATAAAGACAGTGTTAAAACCCAAGGGGCTCTCAAACTTTTTTACTGCGCAACGAGGGCATAGAGTTCTTGGCGGCCAGCCGAAACAAGGAGCTCCCCCGAGACCGGTACTTGCCCGTCTCTTCAACTTCAGAGACAGAGATGCTATCCTGCAGGCTGCGCATAATTGGAATTCCGGAGACCGAAGGCAAACAAGCAATGGATCTGTACGTGGAGGACCTGATAAAGACAGTGTTAAAACCCAAGGGGCTCTCAAACTTTTTTACTGCGCAACGAGGGCATAGAGTTCTTGGCGGCCGGCCGAAACAAGGAGCTCCCCCGAGACCTGTACTTGCCCGTCTCTTCAACTTCAGAGACAGAGATGCTATCCTGCAGGCTGCGAGGACTTCTTCACCAGTACGTGTGCAAAACTCAACGATAACTTTCTTTCCAGACTACACGTCGGCTGTGTCCCGGCGCAGACAGAACTTTCAGGAGGTAAAAAAAGAACTGAGAGCGAGAGAGTTACCTTACTCTATGCTTTTCCCGGCGAGACTCAGGGTGGTGGCAGATGACCGGACGTAGTTTTTTGAAACTCCAGAGGCGGCGCAGGACTGGCTTGAGGGCTGGCGTCAAGCGGGAAGCAATAACCAAGGACACAGACAAGCTCGCCGACGAAACGGACAGGACTGGGCAGATTCACAGCACACCGAACATCCGGATCCAGGGCAATCTCCGGGACGTGTGGAAGAAGAATAGGCGGCGAACCACAGACACTTCCTTGGAGGGCTACTGCCACACTGATCGCATCGCTGCTGTAATGAGGCTGCAGCGGCTCTGAGAAGGGGTCAGGGCCAGCCTTGGGGGGCTAGAAGGTCTGGAAATTCCACTGGACCTGCTACCCTGGATACGCAAGTACTATGATGTTGGGAGGGAAGGAGCACTCTGCTAAGTTGGGGAGGCGGGTAGTTACAAGTCCGCATAGCAGGGAGGCAGGGAGGGGGGGAAGGGATTGGGGGAGAATGTTTCTATATCTATGTAAATTGTTTGTTTTTGTTCAAGGCAATGACAGCAGGGCAACACTTCACTCCTCAGGTGGGCCTGCAGACACGACTCACATTGCAATTTCTGGGTTTATCACGACAAATCACGGGATAGATAGTCTGATCCGATCTGCATGCACTGACAGGTCCATATTCCTTCGCACGAACACTACACAGCACCTATGGCCCTTGACACAACAACGAGCAACACTGACATGACAACGCGAGAAACCACGATCCACCCCCTAGTGGTCATGTCCTGGAATGTGAGGGGGCTGGGTGACAAAATAAAGAGGGGACTTGTCTTACAGGCCCTGAAGAGGCATAATCCGATGTTAGAACTCCTACAAGAAACACATCTCACAGGGTCGGCGTGCAAAGCACTGGATAGATGGGGTTACAAAATGATCTCACATTCTGAATTCACCACAGGATCTAGAGGCACTGGCGTGTTAATTAAAAAGTCATCGTCCTTCTTGGTTTTACAAACTAAAGTAGATGATCAGGGACGATTTGCAGCTGTCCAAGGGCAATGGGAGGGTAAGGTTTTCAATGTTGTCTCGGTCTATATACCACCGGCACTACATGCAATGGCGCTGCCGGCATTAAGCGACTTCTTATTGGGTCTTCCAGCGGGAGATCTTATCATAGGAGGGGATTTTAACACCGTACTAGACGCAACATTAGACAGATTTCCAGCTCGCGCTCAGGCACCAGGACCTTCACGCTTCCAGGGATTCTTGGAGGCGATGGGACTGGTGGATGTGTGGAGACGCACACACCCGGAGGCACGTCAGTATACGTATTACTCCGCGGTCCACGGCAGTCTATCCCACATAGATTACTTCCTTATGCTAGACGATAGACTACAGAACATTGCAGAAGTCGCCATAAAACCCAGGGGCGTCTCGGACCATTCCCCGTTAATGCTTACACTAGCATGTCCGAAAAAAACTCATAGAAGACTCTACCTCATATACCCAGGCTATCTTACAGTCTCGGCCATCAAAAAAGCACTTTGTAATTCCACCAAACACTACTTTGAGGAAAATGCGACTTCGGTTAACTCTCACATTACCTTATGGGAAGCGTATAAGACTGTCTTTAGGGGTCAGGCTATTGCGCCCATCACGGGATACAAACGGGAGCGTCACAGAGAGCTAACGGAGTTGGAAGGGGCGCTCCAAGAGGCAGAATCCGCGCACGCAAATTACCCAAACACAGACACAGCACACACACTAAATATATGCCAGCAACACTACAGGGATCACTTACAAGCACGGACAGTTGAGAACATTACGGCGACACGAGACAGAATATATGACGTAGGAGACAAAGCGGGCAAAATGCTGGCCTGGCTAGATAAGAGTGGAGAAGGCGCAAGAGGTATTCAACAGCTCAGGTCAAAGGAAGGGACGCTCACAACATACCCAGACGATATAGTGAATATCTTGGCGGATCATTTCCGAGAAGTATACACCTCTACTACAAGTCTGTCAGAAGCAGACATAAGAGATTCGCTCCAACACATTGATATGGCAGTCTTGACCCCGTAGTCAGCTTTAGAATTAGAGGCAGACTTGACGGTGGAAGAACTCCAAACCACGATAATATCGGTAAAATCAGGGAAAGCTTTGGGCCCGAACGGAATACCAGTAGAATGGTATAAAACAATGGCGGGAACATTGGGCTCATATCTCTTGGCCATGTTTAAGGAAAGCTTGGAAGTAGCAGAATTACCACTAGACCAACGAAATGCGACGATAGTGGCAATCCCAAAGCCAACCAAACCTGCCACTGAAAGTTCATCATACCGTCCAATCTCACTGCTGAATGCAGAGGGCAAAATTCTGGCAATACTTTTAGCAACTAGATTGGTGGCGCACCTGCCAAAACTGATACACCCGAATCAGTCTGGGTTTCTGCCTCACAGGAACACGGCCCTCAATCTTAGAAGACTACAAGGAGCGATGGCTAGGGCATCAAGTCTGGTAGATCCGGCAATTGTTCTGGCACTAGACGCAAAAATGGCGTTTGACTTGGTAGAATGGAAGTACTTATTTGCAGTCTTGACACGTGTAGGGTTTGGCCCAAACTTCTGTGCGTGGATAAAGCTCCTGTACACTAATCTGGTCACCAGAATTACAGCCAATGGTCACATATCAGGGGAGATTAATTTGGCACGGGGCGCACGTCAAGGCTGCCCTCTCTTGCCGCTGTTATTCGCACTGGTACTAGAACCACTGGCGACAATTATTAGGCAAATCCCGTTGCTAAAGGGAATTTATTGGCAGGAAGGTTGGGAAGACCGTGTCACACTTTTCGCTGATGACATGCTAGTGTATTTATCGGAACCTAGCAGCGGTATACCGGAGCTACTTAACATTTGCAACACCCATGGTAGACTTTCAGGGTATACTATCAATTGGTCCAAATCGGTGATATATGTTCTCAAGGGACCGAGCCCGACTCTCCCGACAGAGTGTCCGCTGCTGATCACAGAAGACTCATTTAAATATCTAGGGATACACATCACTAATTCAACAGCCGATTTCTACTCCAAAAATTTAGCCCCACCGCTGGAGAGGCTTAGGCGGGACGTGCAACACTGGGCGTCACTACCTCTCACACTTCCCGGAAGGGCAGCACTGTATAAAATGAAGGCTCTTCCCCATTTTTTGTATGCCCTGGAAAAGGATCACTGACATAATATCGACGACACAAATATCGAGATACACAAATATCGAGTCAAAAATATCGATTGACAAAATATCGACTCCCTATCTTCAAACAGGTAAGTACCAAAATATCGACTCCAAAATATCGACTTACAAAAATATAGACTGTCAAAATATCGATTTTTTAAAATGTCTTAAAATTAAGTTAAAACTAATATAGTAATACATATATTTAATATAAACTTAGAAATAATTATTAAAAAAATATAATTTTAATAAATAATTTATATAATTAAAAAAATTATATCACCAAAAATTACACACACACACATATATATATATATATATATATATATATATATATATATATATATATATATATATATATATATATATATATATATATATAACATATTATTAAATAAACATATATAACATTTTAGAAAATGTTTAAAATTTATTGTTACAACTATAGTGAGTTCAACATTAGCAAAAGTGTTGGATAGCGTAGAGGTAAAATTTACTACTCCCACTCCAGTGGGTGCAACAGTAGGGAAAGCGCTGGATAGCGTAGAGGTTAAAATTACTATTCCCACTCCAGGGATGTATGACGTTACAACGCATACTTTTACAACGCCTACCATTACAACAAAACTTTTACAACGCAAAAACTTTTACAACGCATACATTTACAACGCAAGATTTTACAACGCATATACCTTTACAACGCATACCATTACAACATAAGTATTGGTAAGTATATAATAATTTTTTGAATATAAATTAATAAAAAATATTATAATATAATTTAATATAATTTAATTTTATTAAATAAATGTAATTTAAATGTAATTTTACTTTATTTTTACAAAGTACCCCTGTACCCCAAAAACCCAAAACTGACCCTGAACCCTAAAAATACCCCTTTACCCATAAACTGAAAACTGACCCTGAACCCTAAAAATACCCCTTTACCCGAAAACTGAAAACTGACCCTGAACCCTAAAAATACCCCTTTACCCAAAAACTGAAAACTGACCCTGAACCCTAAAAATACCCCTTTACCTACAAACTGAAAACTGACCCTGAACCCTAAAAATACCCCTTTACCCCAAAAACTGAAAACTGACCCTGAACCCTAAAAATACCCCTTTACCCAAAAACTGAAAACTGACCCTGAACCCTAAAAATACCCCTTTACCTACAAACTGAAAACTGACCCTGAACCCTAAAAATACCCCTTTACCCCAAAAACTGAAAACTGACCCTGAACCCTAAAAATACCCCTTTACCCAAAAACTGAAAACTGACCCTGAACCCTAAAAATACCCCTTTACCCAAAAACTGAAAACTGACCCTGAACCCTAAAAATACCCCTTTACCCAAAAACTGAAAACTGACCCTGAACCCTAAAAATACCCCTTTACCTACAAACTGAAAACTGACCCTGAACCCTAAAAATACCCCTTTACCCCAAAAACTGAAAACTGACCCTGAACCCTAAAAATACCCCTTTACCCAAAAACTGAAAACTGACCCTGAACCCTAAAAATACCCCTTTACCCAAAAACTGAAAACTGACCCTGAACCCTAAAATTAAAATATTTATCAATTAATCAATTATAATTAATTACCAATTATATTTTAATTAATTACCAATTAATAATTAATTAACAATTACTTTTTAAAAAATATCAATAAATAAATTAACATATTTAATTAATTATAATTAAATTACTTCCCACCCTATTCCCCTATAAACCCACAACCCGCTACAGAAAATAAATTACTAAAATTAAAATATTTATCAATTAATCAATTATAATTAATTACCAATTATATTTTAATTAATTACCAATTAATAATTAATTAACAATTAATTCTAAATTATTATCAATAAATAAATTAACATATTTAATTAATTATAATTAAATTACTTCCCACCCTATTCCCCTATAAACCCACAACCCGCTACAGAAAATAAATTACTAAAATTAAAATATTTATCAATTAATCAATTATAATTAATTACCAATTATATTTTAATTAATTACCAATTAATAATTAATTAACAATTAATTCTAAATATATATCAATAAATAAATTAACATATTTAATTAATTAGAATTAAATTACTTCCCACCCTATTCCCCTATAAACCCACAACCCGCTACAGACTTATATTACACAAAAAATAAAAATTATTATTAACTTACCTTAAATTCGATATTTTTGTTGTCTATATTATGTCTAGTCGATATTATGTCCATTCTATATTTTTGATTCGATATTATGTCCATTCTATTCGATATTAATTTTCTCTAGTCGATATTTTTGTTGTCTATATTATGTCTAGTCGATATTATGTCCATTCTATATTTTTTACTCGATATTCTGTCCAGTCGAAATAATTGACTCGATATTATGACTGTACACCCCTGGAAAATACACCTGACGCAGTCCCACCCCGATAATTCAAACTAGTGGCGGCATTGACCTCAATCCTTCTTTGGGGCAACCGCCCAGCCCGCATAGCCCAAGCAAAATGATATGGTAGCTGGTACGATAGTGGGATAGCTCTCCCGAACCTCCAGTTATACTACTGGGCCGCATAGCTCAAAGTCATAAATCACTGGATACACGCACCCCATGACGACCCAGCATACAGAGCAGACAGAGCCCAACTAGGTACTAACAATATGCTAGCGGCGCTTTACAACAAAGGCAGGATGGCAAAATTGATGGGGCCTACTAAACACACAGTATCGATATGGTATGCAGCACACGCCAGACTGGGATGGAAAGGAGTGATAACAAAAATAACCCCGCTCTGGGATACTTAAGCACAGGGGCAACTACGGAGGTGTAGGGGCTTTACAATGTGGGACAATATAGGAATCTCCACGGTTGGGGATCTGTGGGACAAGGGGAAGGTGATCCCGTTCTTAAGGCTGCAACAGCAATATGAGCTAGGCCAGACTGAAAAATGTAGATATATACAAATAAGACAAGCTTTACTGGCGGCAATTCCATTAAACACTGAAATCCCTGAGGCCTCACCGTTAGAGGACAGACTCCTGACAGATCACATGATGCAAAAAGCCACCTCTCTCACGTACCGGAAGATAATCAATAACTTAACGGACCCTACGAGTACCTTGAAAGGGAAATGGATAGAGGAGGTGGGCGAAATAGATGAGCCAGAATGGAGGGAGGCCCTAGCATCCCCTAAAGAGGTGGGCATCTCAGCGCGGCTGCGATTGGTACAACTTAAAATCTTACACAGAATATATTATACTAGGGCAACATTACACAGAATACAAAGAGCACCACACCCGTTTTGCCTGAGGGGCTGTGGGGAGGAGGGAACCTTTTTTCATACCATATGGGAATGTCCAATTATAATGAACTATTGGAGACAGGTACTACGCACCTTTTCACAAACAACAGAAATGTCATTACTGCCAGAACCAAGACGATATCTACTAAATATATGGGAGCCCAACGATCTCACACGATATGAACTGATATGGGTCACGCTAGGGCTCTTAATTGCTAAAAGAGACATTGCTCAAAAATAGGGAGCTGCAGAAGCACCGACACTATCAGCCTGGTGCAGAAACATGGACCTGACGATGCTCACGGAGCATGCTGTGTATTCCGTAAGGAAATGCCCTCGTAAATAGAATAAAATATGGGCGCCCTGGAATGCCTTCAGGGGGGACATTTGCGACCCGCTAGAAGAAACAGAGGATGATAGCTCAGATGAGGAGATGGAGGAGATATAGATTGGAAATTACAGGAAGGGGGGTTAGTTGTGGGATGCAATATGTGAGTCGTGCCAAAAGCTGAATACCTATGAATGGAATATACTCGAATCAGTATTGCAATGTGAGTAAGTTCTGTATGTATTGCCAAGTTTACCGAAACTACAATAAAAATGTTTAAAAAAAAAAATGTCTAACCCACTCCTCCGGAACGATTTGACATTCGGTGTGAGTGAACTCTCTGTAACCATTGTGTACAACCAGGTGCCAAAAGCGCTTGTTATGCCTTTATTTCGCAGCAACCAACAATTCATTAAGATGCTGGCTTTCCACTGACTTTACGTGTTTTTGAGATTCTTACCATATTCACGTCTCTTTGCTACAATCTCTGTTCTTTGGTAACTCCTCAGAGCAATTACTAAATCATTCTTAGCAATTTTACATGAGTCATTAAACCATTAATTCACTCTCATTTTACGAGAGTCCCTGCTGTTTTTGCTGTCTTTCATAAATATATCCCTGAGCTTGTTAAAAAGGTTTTTATGGAGAATCATTACCTGTTAGGCATTAAGGGTCTGATGATCAAAAATGTTCAATTCACTAGAGACAATGCTATAATGCTCTTGTATGGCTATCTCAGAGAGAGGACCTCCCATCCAAAATTCCGCTTGGTATTGGTCAAAACAATGGGGCAGGATAATTAAATCGTTTTTTATGCACCCCACGTGCCATATCCATGCCCATTCCCAGTGTAGTGTGATTGGGAGATGGTTGCTCTTGTGATGGCCAATAACTTCATTGCGTGTTTTTTCCTGCCACATCTGCAAATCCATTGGAATATAATTGCTATGGCGTTTTTACTGTTGGCCCTCACAAATGCTGGCCTAACATCTATATCCGATGTAAATTAACCATTACACAGTATCAAGTCACCTGAGACCACAATACCAACAATCAGAAGAACAGCTAGATTCTTTCCATGTGATTTTCTGTGGTCAGGGTAGGGGGGAATACCCCAACATTTGTCTTTATCCCTAAATAAATCCTTAAGTGGGTATAGGGTTCAAAACATACATTAAAATCACATTCAATGATCATATTATGATTACCATTAAGGCCTTCCAGGAAGGTATTCAAGATTCTTAAGGTGTGAAAAGATTTGTTAAAATGTTGTAGACATTAATCTATAAGTACAGGTAACCTGCCTGAGGTGATATCTTGAGTACTGAAATATCTGGGGAAGCCATATTGATTCTCTTAAAGGCAAAATATAAAGATATGTTCAGATAAATAATGAGCCCTCCCAAAGGTCTGCCTGCTGCTGATTGAATAACCTTAACACTATAAGTTTTAAGGCCCTGCCTATGAATTTCCATCTGGGCCCATGTCTCTTGGAAAATTCATACGTGAAATGTATCTATGAAAGAGCCCCAATCTTCATCATCCAATTTGGATTGAATTCCATCAATATTTCTTGAAGCTAAGTGCAGAGAAGACATATTTTTGCGCATACAATGCATATTCAGAGGAATCAACATTGGCTACAAACTATTATTGATCAATTGGGCTACATTAATGCCCTTCTTCATATCTTCATTTGGAGCCAATTTTCCCAAGCTGGATTTAAAATGCTCTTCTCTTACTGTTAAATAAGGTGATTGAGTCATTGGAGCAGGAAAAACAACATGCAAATAAATCTGGAACGTCCCCCTGTTTGTTAACTTTAGAAGCTTTATCTTAAGTATTACCTTTGTTGCCTAGAATAGACTCCAATTTTTCTATCCATGTAGAAGTGAAGTGTGGCTCACTGGTTAGAGGAGGCAGACCTGGAAGCAGAGGTCAGCCCAGAACCAGGGTTCAATTCCCGGCTCGGCGGGGTCTTGAGTCCTAAAATGTACATGGACTCGACAATTCTCGCTCCGGTGCCTACTTGATTCACGGGTTCACACTCTGCGACTCTGGGCAATAGCTTGCTTAATCTCCAGAACGGCCCCTCGTGGCGGGATGCCTGGCTTTCACCTTGCGGATACCCTGCCGGGGTTATCTCACAGGGGAATACCAGGACGGGTTCCCTAAGAAACCGCTTGGTGATTTGCGCTATATAAATTCCTGTACATTTACATTTACATGTATCAATCTCATTTGTTACGCAGTTCGCTGTGGCATAGCTTGAGTGCTTGGGAAGTTTTGGAAGTATGGTTTGCACAGTCTTATCTAATGGACTTTTCATTTCCTGATTCTTTTCCTACCTATGTGGACTTTAAACAATAAAAGTGGCAGTACCTTCAGTTATCTGTAACACTAAAGTATTTGGGAATCAAATTCCATAGCTGGGGGAGAAGTGGCCCTGCCTCTTCCTGATGCTGACGGGTGAAGGACGGGCCCACGATTGGCCCGGGCTTTGCCCAGGCACATCCCGGAGTGTGGTGAAGCAGTGCTGCTTAAATGCACCCAATGGCATTTCCCAGATGTTCAGCCCATACTAGGTGGTCTCAAACTAACCAGGCAAACTGGGATCTGGAGTCCCCCTCGAAGCATGTCCCAAGCTGCGGAAAAGCAGAGTTACTTAAATACGTCCAATTGCGTTTCCCAGATGTTCAGCACCCACCAGCTGATCTCAAACATTCTGGGACCTGAAGTAGCCCTCAAAGGGCATTCCGTGCTGCAGTGAAGCAAGGCTGCTTAAATACTCCGAAGACGTTCTCCAGGAGTTCCGCCCCCACCAGCTGGTCTCAAACAATCCGGGCAATCTGGGACCTGGAGTCCCCCCTCAAAGCAGTCCCAAACTGCGGCTAAGCAGGGCTGCTTACATATGCCTGATGCCGCTTTTCAAGTAATTAGCACCCACCAGCTGGTCTCAAACAATCTGGCTAGTCTGGGACCTGGAGTCCTCCTTGAAGTGAATAGATTAAAAAGCTACTAAACTATTTTACAATCAAATGATAAATGTGTATTATTTTTTGTTTTCCATACATTAAATTACTTTTATTTATATTTGTTAATATTTTAAATAATTTAATTTAACATAACATCTAATTATATTTTATATATATATATATTCACTGAAAAAACCATAGGTTATAGACCATATATAGTTAGGAATTAGCATTTACTAAACCTTATTTTACTCACACAAAACCATTGAAATTCCATATATAGTTAGTTGCACTAACTATATATCGCGCACCCGCAATCCACTGCTGATGATGTCACATATTACATCATTCATGACATGGTCAGTGACATCACTGATGACATCACTGATGACATCTCAAATGACATCACTGATGACATCACTGATGACATCTCAAATGACATCACTGATGACATCATGACACACCAATACCAGTTACTACATACGCACTCACTGATTCCTACGTCTACACACACATTCACTCATTCACCCATACAATAACTCATACATACAGTCACTTATTATTACAACACTATCATATGCACTCATACACCTATGCAGACAGTCACACACTGCCACTCATCCATGGAGTTACTCACACACCAAGTCAGTCCTGTAAAGAATCAATCACACTTCCATTTCTTCATCTATACAGTTAAACACAGAACACCATACTTCAGTGACATCACTGATGACATCACTAATGACATCTGAAATGACATCACTGATGACATCTCAAATGACATCACTGATGACATCATGACACACCAATACCAGTTACTACATACGCACTCACTGATTCGTACGTCTACACACACATTCACTCATTCACCCATACAATTACTCATACATACAGTCAGTTATTATTAGAACACTATCATATGCACTCATACACCTAGTCAGTCCTGTGAAGAATCAATCACACTTCGATTTCCTCATCTATAGTTAAACACAGAACACCATACTTTTCACACATATACTAACACATACTTACTCTCTTATACAATCACTGATACAAGTACACATTGATATGCACAGAGTCACACACCTCCCAGCCAGCCACACACACACTCAGTCTTCCATACATCCAGTCATTCTTCAATATGTAAAACGTATTTAAACTTTACAAAAACACACAGACACTAGATGATGTCATCAGTGATGTCATTTGAGATGTCATCAGTGATGTCATCAGTGATGTCACTGACCATGTCATGAATGATGTAATATGTGACATCATCAGCAGTGGATTGCGGGTGCGCGATATATAGTTAGTGCAACTAACTATATATGGAATTTCAATGGTTTTGTGTGAGTAAAATAAGGTTTAGTAAATGCTAATTCCTAACTATATATGGTCTATAACCTATGGTTTTTTCAGTGAATTTTCAAGGTTTTGTAAATGCTAATTCCTAACTATATATGGTCTATAACCTATGGTTTTTTCAGTGAATTTCATTGGTTTTTTAACAGCTAATATCTGTAGCTGTAAAATTTATTCTTCTTTAAATCCAAAAATATATTTTATATGTTTATGAATAATTATTTTTTTAAATATTTTTTTTTCTTCGTTCCCGCTTCGCGAATCGGGAACCTTACAGTAAAAAAATGTTCAGAAAAATAAAAAAAAAAGTTCTTTTCAGAACTACCTCCCCGTTATTAAAAAATTGGTACAATATTTGGAACTGTGCCAACCTCTATTTCTCTTAGTTCGCTTCCTAGTTCGCTCGCTGGTACGCGAACTGGAAGCGAACCAAAAACAGTAAGTATAAGGGAAGGAAACACACACTTATGTTAAAAGAAAGACAGCTATAGGGGAGTAAACTAGAGATACTATTACCCATAATCCACTACTGATGATGTCACATATTACATCATTCATGACATGCTCAGTGACATCATCAGCAGAGGATTGCGGGTTTTTTGGCAACATGCCTTATCGACGGTTTAATAACGCTGCCTTTTGCTTTATATAAGTTTTCAAATTGTATGAAATATATACCAATAGGTCTTTATGAACCTTTAGGTAGTGCTTTTGTTCATGAGGTCTGGTCGCTTCCATACACATACAGATGTTTCAAAGATGATCAAGAAGTTTATCTGAATGGAGAGGAATGCACTGAGACGCCAGATCATTCACTAATGTGTAGGCACATACAGTTACACGATTCATGCAACAAACAGCGACCAAATATGGCTTGCGTGATGCAAGGCACGCCAGTTCCTGCTATCATCCCCACGTTCAAGTTGTTGGAAAATGGTAGTTATTTGATGCTCAATAATGAAGATTGTTCTGAGTTAATTAAAAGTATTCCTTTTATCGTAACAGTAAGTGAACGGGTTATTTGCTGCAGAAATGTTCTATTTCCTCCCACACATGAACATAGGGAGTTTTCAATCTGGCCACAAATACCAACCTTGGGACACGTTTCAACAGCATGACAAGAATAAGAGCTCTTTTGTCTCAGAGAGAGGTGGCCTTGAGTTCGGCCCGTGAAACTTTCGTACTTCACATAGCGAACACCCGTACACAGGTTTGCCTTTCAATTTCAGCAACATGTTTCCGACTATCTTTAACGCATCCTCCACAAAATCCCTGGCACACTTTTTTAAAGTTGTTACCAGTGGTCTCGTGACTTCATTTGAGAAAATCTTTGGAGTCATCCCTGCTCCCTTTCATTCCATTTTCTCCACTCTGGTTCGTGGATTGCATTTTTACTTGCATTACCAGCGGACGCTCTTGTACTTTTTTACATTTTTAAATATGGATGTCCCTCCTATGCAACCTCCGACCCTGCAGCTGCTGACACTGTTCCGCAATCGCATGCTAGAATATTATGGCACAATGCCGTTGGCGATATTAAGCACGGCATATGGATTATCTTTTCGGTTCTCCTACTTCACCTGTGTCCAGCCTGTATTTCACTGCCTGACCTGTGATTTCGATTGGGCCATTGATTTGTGTCTCTGCGGACCGGTTTCTCCTGACGTCGACTTTAATCAGCTGATGACTCCTATCATTACTCACGAGTTGATTTGTCCTGGCGAAAGGATTATGGCTGTGGCATTGATGCATGGACTACTTGGTCCCTGGAATTTACTGGCGGCAGCACAGTCTTTCTTGGAACACAGCTTTCTTGAAAACCCACCGAGCTGTCCTCTGATGGTGATAGAGGATCCGGTGCTGGGAGAGCACGTATGTTCTTTTCCGCTTTTAAATTGGATGGCTGAACTGTTTTCGGATGAAGACGGTGACTTCCTGTTGGAGGCTGTTGCAGCTTATTTTGCATACACAGTTATGTCATAGACCTTTTTCATGTTTCATATGCTGAGTACTAGCATTTCATTGACAATTCATTGACTTAATTGTCAAGTTTTTATTATTTACCTTGCCTATTGGCTTAAGACTCGATAAAGTACTTGGCTGTTTTATTTTTCTTTAGCATTGAATTTTCCTAGTTTTTAATGCTTTACCTTGCGGACCGTCCACATATAAACTTGCAATCTGCTCTCATGAGATGGCACTTCTATTATCTTATTCAGTTCGTTTCCGGATCATGAGGAGGTGTCATCTAGGTCCTGGATATCTTTACACCGTGTTAAGTTAGCATGGGCTCATTACCGGTTTAAACGCCATTTTTCCTTTTTTGCAACTTCTGCACACGACATTTAGTTGTTGCTTTAGCTTTCCACCTAGTAGTTCATCGTGGTTTACATGAGAATAATATGTTATTGGTCTACTATCTGCTTTACTTGTTAAACTATATCTGTACAGCGAGTGCTAAAGTTTCAAGAACAACACGGTACAGAATTGTTATGAGGTCTGATCTCCACGACTTCATACTCATAACATAAGTGCAACTTCTGCCAATTCTGGGCATGAGGCGGGTTTTATATTGCTTTGCCGAACACACATACACAACAGTTGATGCGGTTCACATGAAGAGAGAGCTGGTGTATGCTGATGTGATTCCTTCAAATCTAAGACACTAAAGTATGGGCACGCCCTAAACCAACACAAAGAGACCTTCTTAGCAAATAATATAATATGTGTATTAGGGAGGGTGAGATATAAGCAGCCGCGGGCCGTGGAGGGAGTTACGGTGAGGCAGGGAGGCGGGGAGGGGGAGAAGCAGGGTGGAGCCCTCTCTACCTTGCCCCTCCCCCTCCCCGCCTCCCTGCCCCACCGTAACTCCCTCCACGGCCCGCGGCTGCTTATAAGTGTTGCTAACTCTTATTCATTTACAGCATGTTAACATACTGTCACCATTCGCTTTTTATGTACTAGTAACTATGCTGGTAATTTTGCTACTGATAATATGTGTACTTGTATTCTCCACCCTGCTTCTCCCCCTCCCCGCCTCCATGCCTCACCGTAACTCCCTCCACGGCCCGCGGCTGCTTATAAGTGTTGCTAACTCTTATTCATTTACAGCATGTTAACATACTATCACCATTCACTTTTTATGTACTAGTAACTATGCTGGTAATTTTGCTACTGATAATATGTGTACTTTTATTATCTAAGGTACTACGCCTGAGAAGACGGCATTAGTAAATAAACATTTCAAATACACATGTGTTCTTCTTAACTCCATGTTCTGGTTTCTAAGAAATATATAACGACCGACTGTTCATGAGTTCCACGTATCCTGAGGTACTATAAGTTCATATTCTGGATTGTCTAAACATTGAGAGTTTGTTATATCCAATGTGACACTGTACCTAGCTTGCTAAATAGTTTTTGATTACTAACGTGAGTTTTGGGACACCCTAATTCGCCGAGGTTCCAATCCTCTGTCCACAGTTCTGTGTGAGAACAGAAACCCTGCGACAGGGGCACCCCCGACCCTTGCTGGAGCTTCATCACACTTGCGATACAACTCCAGCAATGCGCCACCTTTACGGCACAGATACATCACGCATCTGTGCTGTTTTTGCCCCGTGATGCGCCGCATTGTAAATGCAGCACACCATAGGTGACGGAACAGCGGCACAGAATGACTAACACATCCCTGGTGATGCGCCAGTCATCATAAATCTATCCCTATGCTTCTTATCTTGTTAGAGATGAACCGCCATATGTATCATCAAAGTTATTTGCATTTCCTAAATAGCGAACTTTAAGGAATAAATAGCGATTCTTTACCATTCCTAGTTTGCGATGAGCTATTTGCTAATTAGCCGAATGTAGCCCAATGAAGCCCAATGTAGCCCAATGTAGCCCAAAGATGGCCGCCAGACACACAAAAAAACAAATGTAGCCCAAATATCAGCCAGATGTAGCCCAACTATAGCCCAGTGACAGAATGACCAATCAGCTTCGCAAACCTCCGTTACGCGAAGCGGAGCGCTGTTACAGATATATATCTTTTTTTGAACGTTAATTTCTCAAAATCCACTGGAGCACATATATTGAGACCTAGCAAAGGCACATCGGGCTACCAGTCCCTAATATTTTGCCAAGTTTCGTGCAAATCCATTCAGCCGTTCAATTATTATTTTTATTATTTTTTTTTGCCCCGCGGGGCCCTTTTAAAACCTCCACATCAAACCTAGGGGGTCAGCGAGGATCTACTATGCCCCCTTATAGTTATTTCCCCCTTTGTTTTGACCTCCTCTTGTCTCTCGATCCTACCGAGAGACAAGATGGCGGCCGCTACGGACTGTTTGGAATGTTGACAGACGCCGGAGAACCAATCAGCTTCGCTTCACAAAGCTCCGTTGCGCGAAAAGTCCGCGAACCAGAGCGCTAACCGGTCCGCTGTTACAGATATATATCTTTTTTTAAACGTTAATTTCTCAAAATCCACTGGAGCACATATATTGAGACCTACAAAAGGCACATCGGGCTACCAGTCCCTACAATTTTGCCAAGTTTCGTGCAAATCCATTCAGCCGTTCGGGCTAAAAGTGAGGCCAACCGCCCTATGGAAAACTCAATGTTAAAAACACGTTTTGGGACCCCCCTTTTTTCTCGGCCCCCCCTTGACGAACCCCCCCCAAATTTTCAAGGGCTGCTCAGAAACAAAATGTGCCATTTTCCTGAAAATTTCAGCCAATTCCGTCCACAAACGCCAAAGTTATTAGACATAGAATTTTCAAAAAACCCATAGAGAAAAAATCCTAACTATATATACCTACTGGCGACCGCCAGTAGGTAATATATATATATATATATATATATATATATATATATATATATATATATATATATATATAAAATATAGGATATATATAATATCATTTATATATAAACATACAAAGCACACATGTTTCAGCCACCCCTGCAGGGTGGCTGCAGCAAGATGGGTATTGAGCAACCCATCAATAGATCATCAAAAAAAAAATGCTGAAGCCCAATTCCAGGATACACGGTGTTTAATTCATAACAGCAGCACATTTCCTTTCTGGTTCCCTATGCGTTTCAGCTAGGAAGACAGCCTTGATCACAGGTGAGAGTATTTTTTGCACAGTGCATATGTGCATGCTTTTGACCAATTCTGCCACGTGACATAGTCTAAAGAATACATCTCCCACAGTGCACTATACATATTCTCCCGAAGTGGATACGATGTAATAACTTTATTAAGTGGCTTATTTCAATGATTTCTCTTAAAGTGCACTAGAAAATATATATAGTTCAAATGTTTTTTCAGAGGCAGTCTGGTTAAAGATGTCATCATCGCATGGTGCTCTTTCTTCCATAGTGCTAAAACACACATGTTTGTACTGGAAAGATCGAAATGAGGAAACCTTCCCATCAAATCCCTTGCTCACCTCCCTGTTATGTAGTATTGGGAAAATCCTCTACTCTCGATTTCAATTCAAAGCCAACCTCCGAACCAAAGGAGCCCCCGACCCTGCAGGGCAGCTTAAGCAAGATAAGTACGGATCAACCCATCAATAGAACATAAAAACAAAAATGCTGAAGCCCGATTCCGGGATACACAGTGTTTAATTCATAACAGCGGTACAAAAGGGTGTGGTGATGGACGGAGCATCTGAACCAATCAAACACTCACACCCAGTCAAAAGATCTGGGTTTAATCCATCACCGTTCTTTAGCCCACTCTGCCACCCCAGTTCAGACATGGCTATATGCAAATCAGTCTGAACCTGTGCCTCATGGGAACAGTCCAGCCCAAACTGCCAAGCCATGCCTTCCCTGGACCGTAAACAAGCTTCCGAGGACCGGTTTCTGGCATTACAGCCGTCTTCAGCCCGGCTTGCTTGAATCCAGTGGCAAAGTGAGCAAGGGACTCACGTCTGAGCATACCCTGCCACACTTATGGCGGCCAAAAGTGGTACAAAAGGGGGTGGTGATGGACGGAGCATCTGAACCAATCAAACACTCACACCCAGTCAAAAGATCTGGGTTTAATCCATCACCGTTCTTTAGCCCACTCTGCCACCCCAGTGCAGACATGGCTATATGCAAATCAGTCTGACCCTGTGCCTCATGGGAACAGTCCAGCCCGAACTGCCAAGCCATGCCTTCCCTGGACCGGAAACAAGCTTCCGAGGACCGGTTTCTGGCATTACAGCCGTATTCACCCCGGCTTGCTTGAATCCAGTGGCTAAGTGAGCAAGGGACTCACGTCTGAGCATACCCTGCCACACTTATGGCGGCCAAAAGTGGTACAAAAGGGGGTGGTGATGGACGGAGCATCTGAACCAATCAAACACTCACACCCAGTCAAAAGATCTGGGTTTAATCCATCACCGTTCTTTAGCCCACTCTGCCACCCCAGTTCAGACATGGCTATATGCAAATCAGTCTGACCCTGTGCCTCATGGGAACAGTCCAGCCCGAACTGCCAAGCCATGCCTTCCCTGGACCGGAAACAAGCTTCCGAGGACCGGTTTCTGGCATTACAGCCGTCTTCAGCCCGGCTTGCTTGAATCCAGTGGCAAAGTGAGCAAGGGACTCACGTCTGAGCATACCCTGCCACACTTATGGCCGCCAAAAGTGGTACAAAAGGGGGTGGTGATGGATGGAGAATCTGAACCAATCATTCATAACAGTAGCACATTTCCTTTCTGTTTCCTTACGCATTACGGATGGTAAGACAGCCTTGATCACAGGTAAGAGTAGCTTTTTGCAAAGTGCGAACGTGCATGCTTTTTCCTCACAGTTGGAATATATGAGTATATCGTCAATATATACTATCACATAGCGGTCCAGAAACTCCTGCAAAACGTAATTGAGAAAGAACTGGGGAATTCATCCGGCTACCTTTACTTTTAGTGCTAGTGCCTACCTTGTATCCTGTCCTGCTGCCTGGGGGAAACTCTTTCTGGACGCAGTTCCCATATCCGGAGGTTAACGTCACCGCACCCGGTCTCTCCCCGCCGCCGCTGCATTCCACTCTGAGCGCGGCCGCAGAGGGGGGGAGACCGAGGGGAGCTCAAAAGTTCATCTCCCAAGCTCCCTTGCGGTCCTGCTGCCGGGGAATACGCGCCAGGAGGCGCTATAAAATCCACGTCACCCCCGGTGGAGCGGGGAATTCATCCGGCTACCTTTACTTTTAGTGCTAGTGCCTACCTTGTATCCTGTCCTGCTGCCTGGTGGAAACTCTTTCTGGACGCAGTTCCCATATCCGGAGGTTAACGTCAACGCACCCGGCCTCTCCCCGCCGCCGCTGCATTCCACTCTGAGCGCGGCCGCAGAGGAGGGGAGACCGAGGGGAGCTCAAAACTTCATCTCCCATGCTCCTTTGCGGTCCTGCTGCCGGGGAATACGTGCCAGGAGGTGCTATAAAATCCACGTCACCCCATGCGTCGCGGGAGCGCGGGGGCAGCGCCGGGCGAAGCCCGGGCACAGGGCGGGCCGTCTGTGGCCGTCCGGGGCTGGCCAAGGCTGGGCTGGGCCACCCGCTTTGGCAGGACATACACATTATCATTGTCAGCTGATCCTGGACTTTGTGGTAAACGAGCTACTGTTTATTACACTTGTGGGACCTTTGTGACCATTTGGTTGTATTTCTATATTTGTTACTACTTATCTATATCCCTTGAGGCCATTGTTGGATTTCTGCTAATATGGGTAAAAAAAACGTTGCATTATCAGGGCCGGCAACTAGGCAGAAAACAACTACCACCACACCCCTTCCCAGTCTAACTGCAATAGACAAAATGTTGCAGAAGACTATAGGGGTTGTGGTCACAGCTATAGAGAACACTGAGAGGCGTTTCTCACTCCCCCAAGTATGCCCCCACTTATGCAACTTGATAACACCTCCATGGTTTCAGCCTCCCGCTCCGACTCATTGCTCGAGGCTTCGTATGCGGGACTTCCCGGAGATGAGAATTATGAAAACAGCCTTACGCACGCAATTGCGCCGCTAGATCATTCTTTTTCAGTTAGTAGGCTTTGATCAACTCCCACTATGCAGTCGCCGAGTAAAAGTATAAGCAAATATGCCCCCCTGCTTGTAATTGATGACTCAGTAGTATTGGATGGTCAAGATGCCTGCCTAAACATGGATACAGAACTTGTTACTATGGATGGGTTAAACACAAATACTGATAGCCCACCAGCACGAACTAGGGGGCAAAAAGCAAAGAGCAAACTAAAACACACTACCAATGAGCAACCCACTAATAAGCAAAGGGGCAAAGGTAGCCATACACATCGGAAGGCGACATATAACTTAGCAGGGCGGGGAGGTGCTAAGGATGCGGTCAGTCAAAGGACACAGATGCCCCACCCGCTGAGGTAAACACAGAGGTGGGGAATGCAGGTTTTTGGGAGAGAATGAAGATTATGCTTTCCAGGACCCATTTGTTCAAAGATTTCAAATATTGATTTAAGGATGGGCCTTATTGAAGAACAAGTGGCGAAAATCAGTAAAGGGATCTACCAAGAAAATAGGAACGGTCCAGGATCGTCCATTAGTACTAGAGATAAAAATCAGTCTTTAATCCCGAGTACTAGTAATAATCCGGTAAATACATTACCCCCCAAGAAACAGTTGCCAAAACCCAGCCAACCAAAGGTGGATAGTATAGGTTTAAAGTCAGCCTCAGATAAAAGCAAGGAGACAACTGCCGAACCAAAGAATAGGGAGGATAAGAACTCCTTAGCAGATGACGCGAGACAGATCCCAGTGGTTAATGAGAGACATATTCCAGCCCGTATTAATCTGCCCCCGGAATGCGGGGCTTATGTTGCGGTTTTAGTAAATGTCCCAAAATTAAAAAAGGATCAAATGGAAAATCATGAGACCCTCAAAAATAAAGTTCTCCACTGGTTGTCTGTTAAATGTAACTTCCCTTTGGAAGAGGGTAACCAGATTATTCTCATGCAAAGAGTGGGCTGGGTGGGACCACTTAGGAAAAAATTTGAGGGGGACTGTATAATTATAAATTTTAGATCCCCTTATTGGGCCCAGAATATGTTAGCAAATGCTCCTCCCCCATCAGCTTGGGAGTTTAACACAACTCTTCCCCTCTAGGATATTTTTATAGGCATTTATTGGATTTAAATTTCAGTCCAAATAACAACCTGAGAATGCGTCACCAAGCGATGTCTCTAATGCCTCGTTCATACTTCACCATTCCGACCCATAACAGGTTCCAGGCATTTAATTCCCTGGAGGAGAATGATTAACTTATGCTGTTGTTTGATTGCCCACAGGTAAACTTTCCCATTAGCTCCAAACAAGACGATCTAGTTGACATAGGTAAAAGGATAGTGGCATGCTGCCCCCAAACAGGCTCTGAATTGCCAAATTTAATCAAACTATCTCCCCCTATAACCATCAAAGACGAGGTATTAAATATAACAACTAGACCCACACATACAATGGCCGAATATAATTTAGTAACTATGCCTGCCACTGTGGAAGAAGTGACAGTGGCTCAACTAGAGCCAAAAGCAACCAATATAGCTGACGAATTGGGTACCCTAGGTCATATGTCAGCCCCACAACAAAAGATAGTCATAAAGAGTACAGTTGCAGCAATAGGTTATACATTAGTTACATGGAATATAGCAGGTCTAGATGGGAAGTTGAACACCCCATTCTGGAAGGATTTTATTAGCGCAGGTCACAACATCATCTGTCTCCAAGAAACGTGGTGCCAAGAACCCATTTATATAGAAGGCTACTCTTCACATTGTTTAAATGCCTTTAATTCCTCATCAGGAAGAGCCAAGGGTGGCCTACTAATACTAATTTCAAACAAACTAACTAACTTTAAAACTAAAAGTTATTCCGCAGTTGAATTCCATAGCCAGGTGCTGCGGTTGGAATCCAGCAGAGGCAAAGATCTAATTCTTGTTAACTTTTATACCAATATTTTTGACGCCTCTAGGGGAAAAAAGTATTCCCACTGGAAAACGAAATTAAGAGGGTTTCTGCATTATCTCGTAAGCAGGCTATCACCCTATGGGTAGGCGATTTTAATATTCAACCGTGCCCATTGGCGCTGGGCAACCTGTGTGGTTTTAGGAATGAGATGGGTAGCAATGATGATGTTGAGGGTACTGATCACTTACATTTCCCCCACTGTAACTATGGCACGTTATTAAACAAATTATTAGTAAAACTTGATTTAGATTTACTAAGTTGTAATAAGAACAAGGACAAAATTAATTGTCCCACGTTTACAGGTAGGAATGCGTATACCCACATTGATCATATTTTGATCTCTAGTAATAGTGAATACATTAATCTGTGGGTTAGGGAAGAAGCCTTAAGCGACCATAACAGTATCTCCCTCTCATTATTGTGCTGGGGAAACAAGCCTCTTAACAATAATGTCTGCATTACTGATATAGTATCCACTAGACCAAATGGTTTGAGGATCAAGTGGGCTGTCATTGACCCTGCGAAAATGCACAAAGAGGTTGTGGTGAAATGTAGAAACGAGATTAATTACTGTCTTGGTGATGTAGCCAACCCCGAAACTCTGCTTTTAAGTATTATTAAGATAAACAAAATTATAGAAGGCATATTTACAAAAATACCTACGGGCAGGAGAGCTGTAAGGTTAGGCTGGTTCGAAAAGCACTGTACAATGGCCTTACATGTGCTAAAACAGGCGTTGAGTAATAAACCCCGCAATAACACCAATATTAAAATGTTACGTATTAACTACAAACTAGCTCTCTCTAAAAGGAAAAAAGAGCTCCAAGAAGAGGCATGCCATAATTTGAACCTAGCAGCTGAAACTAACAACAGTAAACTCTACTGGGAGACTATCAATAGTCCCTTCTTAAATAAAGATAGTATACCGGAGATAACATCATATGTAGACTGTAATACGTGGATAGAACATTTTAGCAATATTTTTAACCCAGATAGGATTATTTTAGAAACAATTCCCAGTGAGGTCTCTGCTTGGTTGCCTTTACCTCTCCGAATAAGCCTTGATGAGGTATATGAAGGTCTTTCTAACAGCAAAGGAGGAAAGGCACCGGGCCCAGATGGGGTCCCTATCGACCTATTTAAAACTGAAATGAATTTGTGGGCGCCAATTTTAGTGAGGCTTTTTAATGTGGCAGTGGAGGGAAGTTTCCCGCCTTCATGGGGTCAGTCGGTTATCATACCCCTTTTTAAGAAAGGATGTAAATCAGAGGCGTGTAATTACCGCCCGATTTCCCTATTAGACGCATCAATTAAAACAATGAGTAGAATAATGCTGAAAAGGTTGGAAACATGGGCTACTGAAAATTTAATTTTAACTAAGGTCCAATACGGCTGTAGAAAAGGTCTGGGGACATTAGAGCAGTGTGTTAACCTGGATCTCCTTATCAATAAATATACCACCGTCAAAGAAGGAAATTTGTTTCTCTGCTTTGCAGATTTGAGCAGCGCCTTTGACCTCGTAGACCACTCCATATTATGGCAAATTTTAACTGATTTAAGAGCACCCAAGGAAATCATACACTTTTTGGCTATGCTTTATTAGAAGCTGTCATTTAAGGTACGCTATGGACGATCTGGTGAATGCACCCCCTTTTTAAAGTTTCAAGAGGCATCTGTCAAGGTTGTGTTTTGGCACCTCTTTTATTTTCTTTATTTATTAATTAAGTTGATTCAATTTTGAGCCAGACCCCTGCAGACGCACCACTTATAGGAAGGAAAGCAGTCCCAATATTATTATTTGCGGACGACGCTGTGTTATTGTCACGCACACAGATAGGCCTACAGCGACTCATTGATAAATTTATGTCATTCATCGAAAGTAGGAGATTAATAGTAAATAAATCCAAAACTTTCGTGATGACTTGTGGGAAGAAAGCCAAGCCAGTAAGCTCCAGTTTTTTCATCGAAAAAGTTAAGATGAAGCAAGTCAAAACATTCTGCTACCTTGGAATCATATTTGCAGGGGATGGGAAATGGAAACACGAGTTTGATAACATTAGCCTAAAAATGACTAAGAATACCAATAGCATTTTCAGATTCTCCACTAAACTTGGGGTTAGAAGCATCAAAGATATGATGGCCATTTACAACGTTAGATGCGTTTCATCTGCGTTGTATGGCGCTGGTGTGTGGGGACACCAAAACAGCTTAATACTTCAGGGAGACGAAAACAAATTTCTTAGAAAGTTATTATGCGTACCACCCTCAGCATCAGTTGAATTAGTCCATGAGGTAGTAGGAATTGAATATATCTCCGATTTAGCTGCTCTACGCCCTTTGTTATTATGGCGCTCCATCTGGGCTAAAACTGAAACGCAATTCACACAGGAGTCCAACGACCCTAGGGTTAAGACAGGTACCCCCGAACCGCTGGTTTGGACAGACCACCTGGCAGTGCCAATAGAATTGACCTTTTCTCATGTAGACACTCCGAAGAAGGGACAGGCTCAGGGAGAGGGCAAAAGGAATTATAAAAACATCACTAATGACGCCCTGGCCCCTCTCATTAGCTCCGTCTTCCTGCAATTAGATACAGAGCAGGCAGCACAAAAACTTTTCAACTCTATTGCTGGAGCAGTAGATGCCCTAGCACCAGCAACCCGCCGATATTCAGCAAGGCGTAGACCCTCCGCCCCCTGGTTCACTGAAACACTTAGGTTGATGAGACAGGGATGTAGGAGGCAGGAGAGAAAGTGGAGGAAAACATGGGATACCATGGACAGAGAGACTTGTAAACGATTGTTAGCGGAATATAAGACCATGGTCATCAAAACAAAATAAGAATTCTTCTCTGATATTACAACCTCTCTAACCTCATCAAAGGAGTTGTTTAAGGTAGTAGATTCCCTTTGCTCACTACAAATCCCAGACCCAGTGATAGGATCGCAGGAGCTCTGTGATAAGATCTCAACCTTTTTCTATGCTAAAATCGACGAGATCTCCGTTAACTTGGAAACACAGCAAAAATCACTTGAGCTCAACACGATCCAGGCCCTTACAAATCTAGAAGCCTGGTCTAAAGATCCCACTAAGACTCTCTCCAACTTCCCACCGATCACATTGGACAACCTTAACTCTCTGCTGAACAGGACCAAATCCTCCTCACCTTTGGACCCCTGTCCCCTTAAAGTGCTAAAGGATTGTAGGGACACACTACTCCCTCCTCTACTGGAGATAATGAATGGTGCCCTATCACAGGGGGTTTTTCCCTCAGTTTGGAAGAAAGCGATTGTCAAGCCACTTCTTAAAAAGCCTTCCCTTGACCCTACAATCCTGAAGAACTTCAGGCCCATCTCCTTACTTCCTGCCCCCACTAAGATGCTTGAGGCCCATCTGAATTCGCACTTGTCTGCCTTCCTGGACTCGTCTGGGTTTTTAGATCAGACCCAGCATGGGTTCAGGAAATTCCATAGCACAGAGTCCGCACTTACTATTGTAACAGACAACATCAGAATGAAAGTGGACCAGGGACAGACAACGCTGCTAGTCTTACTTGATCTGACCGCAGCATTCGACACCCTATCTCCCTCGATCTTAACATCTCGGCTGCGGGAGATGGGAGTAGAGGGGCCAGCGTTGAGCCTTCTGTCCTCATTTTTAGATCATAGAGAACAGAGGGTCAAATTGGGAGATTACCTCTCCCCTGCTCAATCCCTACAATGTGGGGTTCCACAGGGGTCGGCCTTAAGTCCGACCCTATTTAACATTTACGTGGCCCCCCTAGCGAGATTAGTAAAAGCGCAGGGAATGGAAGTAGTGTCGTATGCAGATGACACTCAGATCATGGTGTCGTTGGCCCATTCGGTTAGCACCTCAGCGTCCAGCTTCAGGAGTTGTATGCAGTCAGTCGCCGACTGGATGGTACTCAACTCCTTGAGGCTGAACGGTGATAAGACCGAGGTGCTGATCTTTGGAAAGGACCAGGATGTATGGTCAAATGAATGGTGGCCGCCATCCTTGGGAACTTGCCCTGTCCCCTCACACTAAGCTAGAAACCTTGGGGTCATCTTTGATACCTCGCTGGCAATGACCCATCAGGTTAATAGAACTTGGCCACCTGCTGGGGAGTTATTAAAATTCTTCGAAGAATAGTGCATTACCTCTGCCCGGAAGCTAGGAAACAGACAGTGGTTGCGTTGGTCGGTTCTAGACTAGACTATTGCAACTCACTGTACGCAGAGGTCAATAAGGGATTGATCCAGCGTCTCAAAATAGTACAAAATGCGGCAGCAAGATTTGTACTAGACATTCTAGATCACTTCTCTCTGGATATGTTCCCAGCAGAAGTCTACGCTCATCACAACAGCATCTCTTGGTAATTCCTCGGACTAAGAAGACCAGATGGGGAGGAAGAGCTTTCTCTACAGCGCCCCTCATCTCTGGAATGCACTCCCCCTGGAGCTTAAATCTTTATCCTCACTGCCCCTCTTTAAAAAGGCCCTTAAAACATGGTGCTTCAAGAAAGCCTACCAGTAACTAGCTCTCTGGACTTGGAAATATTTTGGTTAGGCGCCTTGATGCCCATTGGGCTGAGTTCTGCCCGTTATAAATTTGTTTTCATTTCATTTCATTCATTTCAGGAGATTAATCTTGATTGTCTGAGGCTTGATTATTCTTCCCGCATTTTGTGGCTTAAGTACATCCACTACTGGTATAATCTTTTATTTGAATCCAATATTTTCCTTGACCCTGAGATTGTTGTATCAATTCCCAAAAAAGAGATAAAACAAAGGTTTTTAACCTATAAGAAAGAGAGCCGAGAGAGGGTGTCCGGAAAGCTACAAACTGTGATCTTTTATCGGGATCTAAATTTAAACACAGGCTTTCAGCCATATCTTTCCATTGTCACCCGAAATTCCCACCGGTTTGTTTTAACGCGGTTAAGGTTGGGAATTGTACATCCTTTAGTGGCATTTCCGGAAATGAAATCCAGACCCGACTCTGTATGCCCATGTGACACAGAACCATTAACCTGGGTGTTGCGAGGGGAGCCGAGGACTAGCGCTTCCACTCCACGCCAATCCCGCAGCTCTTTCCAGCCTGCTTGCACTCCTGACGCTTGCCCTGGCAGCCGCCTGGACATCGCGGCACGGAGGAACGGGGACTCCATCCCCCAGCGGCCCCTTCGCCACAGGAAGTTGCGCACGCCCTGTCCCGCCCCAGGAGGTGCTCTCAGGTCAGCGAGAGCCCCGGGGGAGCGGGGGACACAGAACCACTAACCTGGGTGTTGTGGGGGGAGCTGAGGACTAGCGCTTCCACTCCACACCAATCCTGCAGCTCTTTCCAGCCTGCTTGCACTCCTGACGCTTGCTCTAACAGCCGCCTGGACATCGCGGCTCGGAGGACGGGGACTCCATCCCCCAGCGGCCCCTTCGCCACAGGAAGTCGCGCACGCCCTGTCCCGCCCCCGAGGTGCTCTTAGGTCAGCAAGAGCCCCCGCGTCGCGGGACACACGCGGGCGTCGCCGGGCTGAGCCCGGGCAGAGGGCGGGCCGTCTGTGGCTGTCCGGGGCCGCAGGAGGCAGGGCAGGGCCACTCCCTTGACATCACGCAATGGGTAAGCGAAAGAAAACTTTATTGACTGATGAGGGGGAAAGAAGGCTAAATTACCTAGACACTCTGAGTCTATCATTTCTTACCTGTCATCTGCAGTGGGCGCGCTGTCTAAGGAAATTGCTAATGCCGAACTTGAACTGGGCTTATCGGCCACCCTATCTCCCACGCTCCCACTATCTACTGTCGCCAATCAAGCTCCTGTTATCCCTCTTGAACCTAAGGTGGTCATATCCAATGTGAACTTGCCATTGATACAAACTGTTTGTTCTCCACAAGAGAATTCTGTGGTCCCAAACTCATCATTGAGCCCACAAACCACTGGCAGTGCTGTCACACGGAACTCGGAGAGGCCGGAGTACACCGAGGGTACCCCATCTGTACCCACTGGCTCTGATATTAATCTGGGAGACCAGCTAGAGACATTGTTCCTTGCTCGTATCGAGCCTTTGCTAGTGGGGATCGCTAAGGACATAGTGGACACACTGAACACTTGCCTTTCTGGCTTATTGAAGAAATGCTCATTAATTGATAAACTGGTTAATGATCTTACCCCAGTCTTACATTCCGTCACAGGGGTCGCCCCACTTGATTCTGGCAGAGGTTCGGTGGTCACAACCCCAGTGCCGGCTGGTAGCTCTGGGTTGTCTGCAACTATGGAGGGCGAAGGAAATCCCCAGAGCGCTAATACAGGCGCAGGTGCAGGACGCCACAGGGCAGGATTTCAAGGAAGTGTTAGCCATCCACTTAACCCACCCAACCCAGGCCCGAGCATGAGGGCCAGGGGAAGTAAATCGATTCTTGATTTACCCCCGGCGGCCGCGCCACTGGTGGCCATCTTTGTTGGCGTACCCCCATTAGCAGAGGGAACGATAGAATCAGCGGCTGATTTAATAATTAAGGCTAAGTCTTGGTGTGCAGATGCTAGTAGTGGTGGGACTCGAGTGGCGGACAGGATCATATTTGCTAACAGGGTGGGCTGGATCAGGAAACGACCAAAGTTAGTACAGGGGGACTGTGTTGTTATTAATTTTGACAGCCCTGATATGGCCGATAGACTTTTCTGGGACGGCTCGGATGTTAGGGGAGGAGATCAGATGAGACCAATCCCCCTGGGGTTCTTCTACTCACCACGTACGACTCAAACTAGGCCTAACTACTCAGCGCAAGTAAGAAGGGGCCCAAACAATGAAGTTGGCGGATAGGGCAAGTGGGTTACACACAGTACACACACTCTAAACCAAGGCGGGACTTTATCCAGACAGTTCCAATCATACAATCTATGCAACAAAGTAAGGAGTTTGACGGGCTACCCCTGAGAAATCGTTTTTCTCCCCTATCTGACATCGAGGAAATTGATTGACAGTCAAGCATTCCATTGTCCGATAGTGTTAGTACCATCTACCCTGCTGACCACGGGCTTTGCAAATTGGTCAGTTGGAACATAGCTGGCTCCAGATCAAAGAGGGCTGATTTTGCTTGGACTGGCTACATCAGTAGCCATGACATCATTGCGTGCCAAGAAACTTAGGATACCTCCCCAAACTTCTGGCTGGATGGTTTCACCACATTTGCAATCCCAGCTGTACCAAACACAGCCGGTAGACCAAAGGGAGGCTTATACCTCTTATTTTCATTGAATCTCAAGGGCACCGTTAAGATGATCTCAAGTGGATCACCAAACTTACTAATCGTAGAGTGGGCTGTATCACATAGCTGCATAATTGTGATTTTACATTTTTATAATTCTTGGGACAGGGCCAATGGAAACGACCACATAGGTGCGCTGGACCAGGCTCTTATTATGCTCAGTCAAAATAAAAGTTACACTAATTTCAATTTTTTTTTATTAGGTGATTTTAACGTTCATCCATGTGGTGACCCGTGTTTTTTAGGTGAACAGGAGGGCTTGTTAGGCACAGGGACCCCCCATTTTGAGCACACTAAGTCAGGGGAGGCCCTTGAGGAGTTGCTTGCCAACCATAATTTGTATGAAGCCTGCATCTCAGAGGGAGGGATAAGAACTGTCTCGTTTAAAGGCTCTAACCCCGGTACCATTCTGGATTATGTCTTCATGACCCCAGGCATATTACATAGGGCTGTGTTCTACAACGCTATAGTTTCAACCTATAGTGATCACAACCCGGTCTTGCTTAAGTTACTCTGGGAAGACCACATGGGATTTAAACCTCGTCCTGACATTCCGGGGCCTGCCCTATGCCCTGTAGATCAAGGCAGAAGACTCAAATGGGCCAACGTAGTACCGGGGAATTTTATGGATGACTTATTTCCCACCATTGAGGGGTATATAACAACTTGCCAGGACCGCTGCGCTTCTGCCCCAGAGATCATGGGGTCATTTGAGTGTATTTGTGTCCAAATCTTGGGAGCATTGACGGCTAAACCAGCTCAGATGGTGGACAAGAAACACAGATGGTTTGACACAAGATGCTCTAAAGCCCATAAGACGTTAATGGCAGCCCTATAAACCTCCCCGAGAGACAGGTTAGCGGTAGCCTCGTTGAGAAAGGAATATAAGGCAATAATCAACGAGAGGAAAAAGGACATAAAAAACTCAGCCTGGGAAAAACTAATGTCTACTGACATAGTTCGTGACAGCTCTCAGTTTTGGGCCATAGTTAACCAACCCCTCTTTTCAGATGTGGACAACATGGTCTTGGATTGTGTCGTCCCAGACGAAAAGTGGATAAGCCACTTTAGAGAGGTATATGGTGACAACGAGCCTGGCGCCCCCAAAAAGCCATTGACGGCTTTTGGAGTGCGCTCCCCTAACTTTTAACCAAGCCGAGGTAGAGAGAGCTATCTTGGAGACCTCTAAGAAGAAAGCCCCGGGACCGGACAGGGTCCCGGCTGACTTCTAAAGGTACTCCCCTAAATTCTGGGTAGGGGTTTTAACCCACGTTTTTACAGCTGCAAATGAAAATACTTTCCCTAGTAGTTGGTCCACTTCAATCATTGTGCCCATTTTCAAAAAGGGCCAACGCAATGACCCAGGGTGTTATAGGCCCATCTTCCTCCTAGACTCTGCAATTAAGATCTTAGGCAGAGTCTTGTTATTCAAACTTAGAGGCAATATCGAGGGGTGTGGGGGCTTATCAAATATCCAGTACGGTTTCAGGGCAAAAAGAGGTACCCTGGACCAGTGTTCCAACCTTCACCTGTTAATATCCAAGTATACGGTTGCCAAGGAGGGGTCCTTGTTCTTGGCCTTCATGGACCTCTCCTCGGCATTCGACTTGGTGAACAGGTCAAAACTATGGGAAATCTTATTAGTGTCTGGGATTGACAAATCAGTTGTGAATTTCATGGCATCATTGCACCAGGACCTGTTTGCCACAGTGCGGGTTACGAAGGAAGGCAGGTGCACCGATCGTTTTAAATCAGAGAGAGGAGTCCGCCAGGGCTGCATCCTGGCACCCCTCCTCTTTACCATCTATATAAACGGTCTGGGTAAACATCTTGAGGAACTGGAGGGGGACGTTCCGCGTGTAGGAGAAGTTACCATCCCGGCTCTCCTATACGCGGACGATGCAGTCCTGATAGCTCGCACTGGGGTGGGCCTTCAGCGTTTATTGGCATCTTTTGGTGCCTTCATGGACCAGCTTGATTTAAAAATTAACGCGAAGAAGTCCCACACGATGGTGGTGGGCCGCCACAGAAATAGGGGTAAGCCTATATCCTTCTTCTGTAAGGGCGAGGCAGTGTCCAGGGTGACAGTTTTTCCTTATCTTTTGGTTAGCTTTGATGACAAGGGCTCATGGGGACCTCAAATTAAGATCAAAAGTTTATCTCTGGTGAGAGCCTCCTCAGCTCTTCTAGGATTTTCAAACAGGCTAGGGGACAGGCCCATGGAGGCACTTTTAAAAATCAACAATTCCAAGTGTATATCCGTTGTATGTATGGGTCTCCACTGTGGGGGTAAGTTTCTCAGGACGCAATACAAACAGTGGAAAACAAGTTCCTGAGATGTCTTCTCTCTGTCCCCCAGTCTACTCCTACCTTTTCTATTCATGGGGAGGTGGGCCTAGACTACGTTACCGACAAACTTAGAATGGCTCCTTTATTATTTTGGATAAAGACCTGGCTAAATGATGAATTAACCCTCAACCATGCTATTTTACACAACATTATGTCCCTGGACCATGTAAAGAGAATAGCCTGGTTGGAGTACGTGAGACTTACTTTCTTACAGCTAGGACGTCCGGAACTTTTTAATTCTCCTTCCTGTATTAAGAGGGAGGATATTAAATGGACCAAAGCGATATTTATGGATAGGGCAAGATTGAATCGGGAGGAGCAAGAACTGATTAAACCCACCGTCAGATCACATTATTTGTTGCTGAGTTCCCCCTCCCTCGAGCCTTATCTTAAAACTGTAACTAAGCCCTTCCATAGACATTTGTTAATAAAATTTAGATTTAATTTAATCCATTATTCCCTGGGCAGTTACCCGTCCTGGAGTAAACCAGAAGAGGGCCCTCTGTGTAAATGTGATGATTTTTCCCACCAGGACACTATGCATTTCACTATGTTTTGCAGTTTATATTCGGATGCAAGGAAAAAATATTTGGCCCCAATTCTTAGAGAGGCCGGCTTTGTTCAAGTTAGGCCGGCTCTAGTTTACTTAATGTCCTTGGGCAGTACTACCATCATATTTGGAGTAGCCAGCTTTTTGGTGGCGGCTCACAGAACGAAAACAAATTTGGTGGCATTGGGGGACCTTACCTTGCTCTTTAAGCTGCACTTCAATTCTCATTTATTTGTATCGCCTTGTGCCCTAGTGTTGTATATAATGCTCTTGCCTGGTCATTGTAAATCTATGTATCCTGTACATTTGTAAATTTGTATTTAAATGTTTTAAAGTCTTTTATGATTTTTAACAAATCGAATAAACTGAACTTGACTGACTGACAATACTTCACGACAGAGCTGCTGCCACTTTTTACTGTTCTGCAAATTTTATCATTCTTTTAGGAAACTGTATTTAAAGCCCATCTTTTTAAAAAATAACGTTCGCTCCACAAAAACAGCTATGAAGCTATTATTTCTTTTAGAAGATTCGGACATTTGTTTTTTTGTTGCATCATATATACTAAAATGTACAGCTGCCAGGAAATCCATAGTCATTTGATGCATCTGTCTATGTTCAATCACTTTTTCCTGTCTGTATATTCATAATTAGAACTTATTATTTATTTTCTGTTCTCTTTTGTTTTTTAGTAATTTTTATAATACTGCTTAGTTTTATTTTATTCTATATCTTTGATGTAGGAGAAACCTTTTATAATAGTTGTACCTCTTGTAGTGAAGGAATTTGTGACCATGCTTTGTTATGGTAAGACTTGCTTACGCACTTTAAGGTTGTGATAAATTATGTGTCGACCATCTTTGCACATATCACTTTGGGGTAAATAAGTATATAAATTATACTATCAAGGTATTTATATATTTAAGGCAAGCCGCTGGGTATTCATTTCTATCATAATAGGATTGTAATGTAATATGTATATGCTTATGATTGTTTTTTGACGTGTGATTTTGATGAATTTCAGAATATATTGATAAACTATGTATGTTTTGCTTGTATGGTTTGTTTTACAAATCGAATAAAGCTTTTGAACCGAACCGAGAAAGAACTGGAAAGCTGAGGGAGCATTGCACAATCCAAACGGCATTACCAAGTACTGAACAATCCATATTGAGTCTTGGTTGTAGTCTCCCATTCATCACCCTCTCTCATGCGCACCAAATAGTAAGCCCCTTTTAAATCCAACTTGGTGTATATCACCGCTTTCTTCACTGTTCCAAAAGCATGTGTTTTAGTGGGAGGGGATACTGGTTCCTCACAGTAATAGCATTGAGCGTACGAAAGTCAATGCAGGTTCTTATTTCCCTGTTAGCTTTGGATATAAAGAGCAACGGAGAGGCTTCTGAGAATTTTGAGTGGCGGAAGAATCCAAGGTCTAAGTATTTCTCTAGATAACTACGTAGATGGTCGTTCTCCGGTTCCGTCAGCACATAGATCCTTCCACACAGCACAACTGCTCCAGTTATGAGGTCTACTTTGCAATCATATTGCCTATGTGGGTTCAGGATTTCTGACATCTTGTCAATGAACACTTCTGCATATCCTTGGTATTGGCTAGGCAGGATAGTCTTTTTCTCCTCTGCCGTAGCAATATGGTAGATGTTAGTCAAGTCTCTAGCAGCGTTTTCTGCCGGCAACAAGTAATGAGTTTGACAATAACTGGAGGTGAATTTCACACTGTTTTCCTCCCAGATAGTTTCTGGGTTATGTTTACAAAGCCAGAGTAGTCCAAAGGTATTTCCATATTGCGGGACTTGGATAATACTAAAAGACAAAGTCTCCATATATGTGGTTTCATAGACAACAGAAAGTTCCTCGGTACATTGATGGATTGGTTAAAAGTCCAACAACTTGCCATCCACAGCAAATACCTGTTCTGGTACATACTTCGCCAGAAGACTAATTCCAAGTCTTTTGGCTTTGTTGTAATCCATGAAACATCCACTGGCTCCAGTGTGTGTGTGTGTTTTTTGCAATTTTCACCCCGAGTGGGCTGGGTATGCTCAGACGTGAGTCCCAGGCTCTCCACACCACTGAAGTCAAGCTATCCAGGCTGATGAAGGCTGATAGCCATAAACCGGTCCTTGGATGCTTGATTCCGGTCTGGGAAAGACATGGCTTGGTAGTTCAGACTGGACTGTTCCCATGAGGCACAGGGTCAGAGCTGATTTGCATATAGCCAGTGTCTAGCCCAGGGTGGTGTGGAGTGCAAAAAACGATGGATTTAGGCCCAGATCCTTGTACTGGGGTGAATGTATGACATTGTTCTACATTCTGTCCATCAACTGTGTTCTTTGCAATTTTCACCCCGAGTGGGCTGGGTATGCTCAGACGTGAGTCCCAGGCTCTCCACACCACTGGAGTCAAGCTATCCAGGCTGATGAAGGCTGATAGCCAGAAACCGGTCCTTGGATGCTTGATTCCGGTCTGGGAAAAACATGGCTTGGTAGTTTGGACTGGCCTGTTCCCATGAGGCACAGTGTCAGAGCTGATTTGCATATAGCCAGTGTCTAACCCAGGGTGGTGTGGAGTGCAAAAAAACGATGGATTTAGGCCCAGATCCTTGTACTGGGGTGAATGTATGACATTGTTCTACATTCTGTCCATCAACTGTGTTTTTTGCAATTTTCACCCCGAGTGGGCTGGGTATGCTCAGACGTGAATCCCAGGCTCTCCACACCACTGGAGTCAAGCTATCCAGGCTGATGAAGGCTGATAGCCAGAAACTGGTCCTTGGATGCTTGATTCCGGTCTGGGAAAGACATGGCTTGGTAGTTCGGACTGGACTGTTCCCATGAGGCACAGGGTCAGAGCTGATTTGCATATAGCCAGTGTCTAACCCAGGATGGTGTGGAGTGCAAAAAAACGTTGGATTTAGGCCCAGATCATTGTACTGGGGTGAATGTATGACATTGTTCTACATTCTGTCCATCAACTGTGTTTTTTGCAATTTTCACCCCGAGTGAGCTGGGTATGCTCAGACGTGAGTCCCAGGCTCTCTACACCACTGGAGTCAAGCTATCCTGGCTGATGAAGGCTGATAGCCAGAAACCGGTCCTTTGATGCTTGATTCCGGTCTGGGAAAGACATGGCTTGGTAGTTTGGACTGGACTGTTCCCATGAGGCACAGGGTCAGAGCTGATTTGCATATAGCCAGTGTCTAACCCAGGGTGGTGTGGAGTGCAAAAAAACAATGGATTTAGGCCCAGATCCTTGTACTGGGGTGAATGTATGACATTGTTCTACATTCTGTCCATCAACTGTGTTTTTTGCAATCCAGAGTCAATCATGGCACAAACTACACACCACTTCTTCAATATGAACATCGGAACATCAATGTATTAGTGGTTTTAGGACAGACTGGCTTGTTGCGTTATGGAAGGGATATAAAACTGCTCAAGGGTAACCCTTCTCTTTGTCTAGAGCTCTTTAGTTTTCCGTAGTCTTGATTTCCGTGAAGGTCTTGGCTGTACCATTCTCTGGTCGAGGATCTCTGGGTCTGGATAAACAGTTGTGTAATAAATGCCCCATTTTTCCACAGTAACGGCATCGCCTTTTCTTCCGCCTATCTTCCCTTTCTTCGGAGGTTAGAGATGCTCTCACAGTCCTTATTTCTATGGATTCTTGAGGTGGAAGAGAGGGTGTTTCAATAGTTCTTTATTGTTAGAATCGGTTATGTCCTTTCTTTTTCTGATTTTCCCCCTTCCTTTCACCCAAACGGTGATCAAGTCGCAAGGTGAGGTCTGTCAAGTCTTCACAGGATACTGGTTGAGGGTCCACTTGTGCAATGACATCTTTCAATTCATCCTTCAACCTTTGATAGTATACTGCTGCTTGTTTTGAGATTGGCCAGTTAGTTTCCACCACCAAAAGTGTTGAAATAAACCACCAGCTCTTTATTGCCTGTCGGATTTCAAGCAATTTTTTATCCGCAGAAAGAGAAGCAGATCTCCTGTTGAATACTTTCTCGAAGTCTGCTTTGAATGCCCCCAATCATATAAGAGGGGATTGTCTCTCCGAACCAAAGGGACCACCCACTGTGCTGCTTCTACCGCTAAATATGATATCAGAAAAGCCACCCTGGCCTGATTTAACACAAAGGCCTTAGGTTTACAGGTAAAATGTAACTTGACCTGTGTAAGAAACACTTGAACCTTGCCAGGATCCCCATAAAACCATTTGGGTGGGGCCAAAGGTATAGGAGTGGGTACATCCACCACCATGGGATTAGTCTGCTGTTGAGATCCACCCCCTACCTCAAACGGATTTTGCTGCATTAGTTCTACTCTGGCTTGGAGTGCAGCGGTCTTAGTACGTGATGCAGTAACTTCCAACTGTACAGCAGCAATAGCTGCTATGATATCTTCTAAGGTGGCCATTGCATTCAACCAAACCAGGAGGCCAATATTCTTGGGCCAATTATTCTGTAATCCTTAGAAAGTCCTCTGGGTGGGTCAATAGCTTCAAGTCTAACAGTTATAACATCACAGACTATTGAAGTGATTAAGTGGGGGTAAGGAATGGATGGGATCAGCAGGGAGGGGGATGTGCGAATAAACAGCCAATTACTAATGTGGACTTGACTGTGGTAAAGCCTCTGCTTACAGTAACCTTCCCCTCTATTCTAGAGTGCAAGAATCCTAACTGTAAATGAAAATTACTGTAAGGAAAGGTGGGTTGGTTCGTCACCATTGGTACTAGTAAAGAGGTGATATTGAGAACTATAGGGAAGAGAGATGAACATAAATACCCTATTGTTAAAGGAGATCTTAAACAACTCTTAGATGCTGCACACATAACCCATTCTTTGTTACACCAGGAATCACAGGGGTGGTGTTCCTGAGTCCTCACACAATCCCACTTCTAATCCCTTGTTAATAAGTATAACAAAAAGCACACTAAAAGAAATTAATGTAGCTAATAATCAAGTAAGGGATTCCTTAGATAAAGAGATGCAAGTAACTCCTCAACAAAAAACAGTTACCATGTTCGTAGCAGGAACAGAAACACAGCTAAAAGTCATCAGGTAATGCCTTCTGTAATTATCATAAAACAATCAGCTCTTGAACCAAAATGCCAGAATGGCCAAGATCAACGGAGTTAATTCCACTCCCCTTTGAGTAACAACACAGTCTGGAGAACAGCACAGTAAAAGTTCAGGAAAGCTCCCCTCCAAATGAGTGGAGTATTCCTACTCGCCAACAGAGAAAAGCTGATTGGTAATAGTGGCTTCCCTCCTCTGCAAGGTCTCGTCCAAGACCAACCAACAGAGGAGAGCGCAAGATAACAAAGCTTCTCTCCCCGTCTGCAAGGGCCATTCCAGACCCGCCAACAGCAGGGAGAAAACCAGCAAGGGCACGACACAAGGCCCATAATCCAAGGGGCCGACAGAGAACAGTCAAGCTTCCCGGTAGGAAACAAGGAAAAACGTGGTGTCACAGACACCCTTACCGGACCAGCTCCCCAGGGAACGCTGAGGGATCAGAAGAATAATCGGCAGCACTGTTTGCCCCGGAAATACAATTATAGAGGAAATACGGTCCACGTGAATGACACCACATGACTCCACCCACATTGCCTGATTGGAAGTGTAGTTCACACACTCCCTATGCGGAGTTTTTATAGTTGCAGTTTGCTTGCTGATGGAATCTGACATGGAGCTCTTAATGGTAAAAAAAATGTGATCTCTGTACAGGCGGGGATACACCATCAAACTAATCCTAATAATAATAATCAACATTTGGTCTACAATAGCCACCATGTAGCTAGCATCACCGAGATGCCTTTTTTAGATGTCCATGAAGTTGTTGTGATAGAGGTTAATAACCAGCAGAAAATCCCCCCCCCCCTCGAAAAAATTAACTAAAAAACCTCAAGTGGTCCCATTGGTCACTCAAGAAAGGGGTATAGAAAGCCCAAAATCACCAAGACATTTCTCAGATTTTATTATAATGAGCAACAGGGTTATCTTTGAGTTATTCCCTAGTGAAGATGACGTAAAGGATAAAATGGATATGTCACTGTGTTCCATGTTGTCAGGGAAACTCAAACTTTGTACGGCTAAAAAGACCACAAGCCTCACAATAAAAACAAAATTCATACATTTTCAGGGGTTAGGCATCTCACCACCATCAACACAAGGAGGAATGTCACTCTCATATATGGTAGATTCATCAATGGAAAAAGTAGTATATTCTCAGATGAATTAACAATACCACAAAAGCCTCCAGAACAATGTGATTTTGGAGTGGACCTGGCTAAAAATGTTCCTATGCTTATTAGAAGTATTCAAATGATCTTGTAGTCCACTGTGAATTTACCATTGAATATAGTAATTGACACAGATCAAAATAAATATATTTCATTAGCATTATTACAGTAACTAATGGATTTTAACTCAAGGAAGGAAAAGTGCTCTACAGCGCTGGCTTCTATAAGCCCGGTAGAGAGAGAGGAGGCACCTTATCAGAGCATGGACATCAAAATAACAATAGAACGAAAGTCCACATAATGGTCCAAACAGGTCCACAGGAATGGAAGCATAAGAATATGACCCCTTGTATCACTCAGGAAGTTTATTTCGTAGTGGTCAGCAACACCGGTCCTTGATAATATGCTCCCTTCTTCTGCCCTTGCTGGTAGCTTAATAAACTCCCTATGAACTGCATGTCGTAAATTGCAGCTTCTTTAAATCCCATTTTAGAAATTCCTGGTCCGTATTGAGTAACCAATAGTGGGTATCCAGACTCCCAACCCCTTAATGCAATGAGAAAATTACATCAGAGGACCACGTTTAGTTGTGTGATTATAGTGAACATATATAACAAAAATAGGTTTGGCCCGGTACTGATGAGTTGCGGAAACATTTGTAGAAGGATCTTAAGCTGCAACACCATCATCAAGCCTCAAAAAGAAATCAACAATAAGAGATTATATTAAACACTTAATCAAATCCATAGAGGTAATTGATTGGGAAAGAAAAGTAAGTAAGGATTCAATCACATAACTTTACACATTCTTCACAAATTGATGATAACTTTGAAAGAACAGCAGAAGATATATCAAGGAGACATGATCTATAGAGGCATGGTGCAGTACATGCAGTACATGATAACGTTTTGGAATATAAGAAAAGGATTTCTGGCTTAGAGCACTTCACAGTAAAATAATTTGATCTCACTGTACAGGCGGGGATACACCACCAAACACATCCCAATAATACAAATCAACATTAGTTCTACAATAACCACCATGTAGCTGGAATCTCCGAGATGCCTTTCTTAGATGTCCAGGAAGCTGGTGTGATAGAGGTGAATAACAAGCACAAAATTCATAAAGAACCTCCCCACCCCGAGAAAATAAACGAAAAAACTTCAAGGGGCTCTATTGGTCACTCAAGAAAGGAATATAGAAAGCCCAAAATCACCCAGACATTTCTCAGATTTTATTATATTAAGCAATAGGTCTATATTTGAGCCATTTCCTAGTGATGACAACATGAAGGGTAAAATGGATATGTCACTGTGTTCCATGTTGCATGGGAAACTCGAACTATGTAAGGCTACAAATACCTCATGCCTTACAATAAAAACTAAATCTATACATTTTCAGGAGTTAGACATCTCACCACCATCAACACAAGGAGGAATGTATGGTAGATTCATCAATAGGAAAAAAGTAGAATATTCTCAGATGAATTAATAATACCACAAAAGCCTCCAGAACAATGTGGTTTAGGAACGGACCTGGCTAAAGAGGTGCCTATTCAAATGATCTTGTAGTCCACTAGTGAATTTACTATTGAAGATAGTGAATGACACAGATCATAATAAATATATTTCATTAGCAATATTACAGGATTTAATGGATGTAAATTGAAGGAAGGAAAAGTGCTCTACAACGCTGGCTAATATAAGCCCAGTAGAGAGAGAGGAGGTACCTTGTCAGAACATGGATATAGCAGTAAGGATAGAAAGAAAGTCCACATAATGGTCCAAACAGATCCACTGGAATGGGAGTATAAGAATATGAGCCCATGTATCCCTCAAGAACTTTATTTCAAAGTGGTCAGCACAAACCAAGAAGGCTTCAGATTAAGAAAGAATGCAGCATTCCCAGGTCCTGATAAAAGAAGTGTTTGCAATAAAAAATAAAAAATAGATAACTATGGGGAAAAAGAAGGTGGAAAACCATCAAAAAGTCAGCAAAGTGATACAGATTTACATCTCAAACAGAAATAATATAAGTGAACAAGAAAATTATGGTGCACTCAACTTTCCAGTGAGCTCAGTGACTAAAGATAAAAATCTAAAAGATGATAGTACAGAACCTGCCCTGGAATGTTGGATCAATGTAAATTTGGCTCCACCCTTTCATGTTTAACTTGGCCATATATATGTTTACGTATGGCCTCTTATACTTGTGCAAAATAACCCCAATTATGTTGTGGTGCCTTGGCCAGTTATAGAAAGTGCATCTATTATGTAATCTCAACATACTGATGAGTGTGTATAAGGTTTTCTTTACAGTAACAACGAGTTGCAGTTTTCATGTATATTTACGTGTGTGGGTTGGATGACATTGCATTTCTCATATATTCACGTACTTCCTTAAATAATGCTCTCCTTTAAGTTATGATTGAAAAGGTTTTCATTTGTATAGTGCTCTATACTTATATCATAACTGTGTATGTAATTGTAACCACACCTTTAAATATGTATTGAAATGCTTGCTGAACTAAAGTTGACCAAGGGCCCCATGCTTTTGGATTTCACAATGTTTAAATTTAACATGAATGTTTGCTTCAGGTACACTGTTTTTCTCTTCTCTACAGGTGCGTAAGAGTGATCGCATGGTGGAAGAAAAATCCATTGTATAAAAGAGATAGTGAGGTCTGAAGGAATATTTCTTGCCGAACATAAGAAAATTAACAAATAATAATCCACATTTGTAAAGCGCACAATCACCCGTAAGGGTCTCTAGGCGCTGGGGGCCGTCGGGAAGGTTAAGCAAGCTATTGCCCAGAGTCACATGGTGCTGGGCTAATCTGCTGCCGGTGCCGGGGATCGAACCGTGATCCCCAGATTCCTGAGTCAGTCACCCTGGCCGCGGCGCCACACCTCTTCCACAAAGAAAGGGAGGACTACTTTCTGAGTTGAGTACGATTTCAGGAGGAATCCAAGACTATTTTATACGTAGGTCAAAGTATATAAATCTCAAGTGCAGCTGCCAATGTTACTTGTTTGAAGATAAGAAATAATTGGACACATGACCTAGGATTCTAGAAGGTTCTTTGTAGGTATAATTGGGCATTGCACGTTGGCTTTGTTCAGACTCCCTTTAGGCTCTAAGAGGTGCAAACCTCTTTGCAACCTCTCTATTGTGTGACTTCATGTTAATCCATACACTCTACATACACCTTCCTACTTTATTGGATCTAATTATGGTTTTTCCCATTAGCATTAATGAATGTAGGTTAGGTAAAGAGCATTAGAATTCGCTCGAGTATTGTAGGCAGGAGGACCAAAACTTTCAATTTTAGCTGTCCTCTGGTGATTTTGTATTTTTAAATTATGGTTCCAAGAGTGATTCATATTACTTTGGTTATGATTTATTAATACATCTATACTTAACCCCATTTATTGGCTCTGGGCTTTACTGTGTCACCAAATGAGTTACACTGCAATTTGGTAAATTGTAAGTTGGACCTAACTCCTAATATTCTTCAGGCACCTATAACTTTCCATGGCAGGTGGGCCAGAAAGAGGAGTCCATGTTTTATTTGCTGTCAATACCATTGAGGAAAACGAAGTAGGTAGTATCACTAATTGCAAGGATGAACATGAGAGCAATAATAAACAAGAAAGCTGCCAAAATCATATAAAACCAGATAATAACCTGGAAGGCCATCCAGAATAAGAATAATAGCTATATAACTGTAAAAACAGGAAAAATAAACCAAGATTTAACATGAAATACAAAAGAATATCTGGCAATTCAAAGTGTTGACATATTTGCTGACCGAGATTTTAATTGAGCCTGGGCAGAGTTTGTGTAGCGGCGCTACGAGGAACTCTGCGAAGTGGTATGAAACTGTGCTATGCGGAGTTCTGCGAGCGGGTATAGTTGATTGTTCCACCCGTTCATATGACATTTCTGCCGCACGGCAATGTGGATTTTGTGTTCAGGGGGAAATATCGCATAAACTGCACCGAGCGGTCGCACATGGGCACAGCCATCTTATTTTCTTCTCTCTCTTATGGTGCTGGGTCCTACTTCAATGCTGCCTTAATCTTTTCAATCCTTCTCTCTCAAAACTTTTATTCTGATCTTTTTTATTTATTATCTTTCTCTGTGTCTTCTTTAGTGTATATTTTGTGTTGTTTTCTACTTTTTATGTGTATTTAGTGCATTTTACTGTTTTTCTATATTACTTGTTTTTATTTTTTTTACTTCCTTTCTTCTCCTCCCTTAAGTTTTTACTTTCTACATTTGTTTCCACCCACGCGCCCCCAGCATCTTGGCAGAAAGTGTGACTCAGCCAAAGAGGAGCCGCCTTTCTCGCAGAATGTGTCGCCCGGAAGGGGTGCATCCTGGGCCTTGTTTTCAGAGGTGGAGGCGACAGTGCTTGCTTTTTTATGCAGCACCACCTCCCCTTCACCCTGGCAGCAGGCAGCAGGCCTGGGTCTGGGTACAGGATCCAGGAGTGTCAGCAGCTGTGGTCGAGGATGCACCGGGCAGTATATTGCTGCTCGGGTTCTGGCGTACCTATAACCAACTGACGCACCAGTGGTCCGATATCCTGGACTGAGAGCATGTCCTGCTGGACCTGCTCGGTGCTGAGGTCATGAGGCTTGGTGAGCAAGGTAATTATATATATATTATTGTGTGTGTTCTATGTTATTGCGAATATTACTTTTTTCCCAAATAGCAGGAATGCTGCTGCTCACATGCAGGTAAGTTACGTTTAAAAGTCTTATATAATGTGATTGTTATTCTTTACAGGTGCTTAGCCCTACCTAATGGTACTTGTTTGCAACTTTGCGCTCACTTGGGCTGAATATTTAGGAGAACTTAAGTTAGATAATGCAGACTAGAGAGCCTCCTTTTCTTTGTCCTGTCACTAAGATAGAGGTAGTAAGTTAGCTACTTAGTATTAGTTAGAAATGTAGTGGCCCGTGTCCTCTCACTTCAGTCCTTGACGTATTAGTGTGTGGGAGCTAGAGGTGCCTCCCAGGGCAGGAACACTGGCCCCAGTAAGTCCTCCTTTTGTTAATATCAATATATATTGTTATACCTTTTACCTCTCCTCGTTTTTTTAAAAAGAAATTCACCAATAGCTCTAGTCACTGAATCCAGTCCTTTGGGTTGTCCTCTTCTTTGGGTTGTCCTCTTCTTGGCCAGCGGGAAGGTGACGCCAGCCAGGAGGAAGCATATGTGGAAGCTGCAGGGGTGTGAGCCAGCAGCAGTGGTGGGCGGTGGTAAGTCATATTCCTTGTTTATTGACAATTGAAATTAAACACTTGCTGAAGTGCACTGTACTGTTGAGGCAATGGGGTGATTACGATGAAGGACAGACTTCAGTCCATCCGCCATCGTCTCACAGGGTGAATTATGATGCGACCGCCACCACGGTGGTCGCACCTGCCATAGTTAACATTGTGGTGGGTGCTGCCTCATTCAGCCCTTTTTTTTAATGTTTTGTTTGGTGCGTCGGACCTGTTGGGGAGAGGTTAGGATGTGGGTGTTGGTAAATTTAGATTGGGGTTTTACAGAAATTTGGACAATTAGGATTTTGGACTCTCATTGGGCATAGGTTGGGTTTAAGGAGGGGGTGGGTCAGGTGTTGTGGACTTTTCTAGTTTATATTTGTTAGGGGAATACATTTTTAGTTATACAATACATATGATGTAAATCTTTTTTGGGGGTTTACTCTTTTACTTCATACTGTTTCCTTCGCAGCAGGGCTGCAGACAGTTTTTGAAAATTGCTGATATAGTGTAACACACCAACAGATAGATGCAGTACCCTCCCTTGTCCTACTACTCTCTCCTCCTATTCTATGCAGTCTGCAACTATATATTAACCCCTAAGGACTCGGAAGGGGGGTGGGTTTGTGAATTAATTAATTTCCATGGTTTATAGATTATTGTATTTTCAATGAATCCCTGACCCTTCTTCTCTTACCTGTGATTGATTAAGCAAAGCAAAGGCTGCATTGTGATGGTTTGGTTTCCCAAGGCGCCATGGTTGTGGTAGTAGTAGACAGTAGTAGTTGCAAAAAAAGTAAATGAGTCAGTCACCTGAGGGAAACTAGAGAACGATTAGTAGAAGTACAGTACACTAGAAGAAGACTGCCAACTGAGAAACAATGATGAGCAATGCTGAACTAAAATAAAACAGATTGGTGACCTAGCCTAGTACAAGTTACAAACTGAAGTCCACTTGAGCTTTAGAGTGGACAAGCGAAACCTTAAGTGCTGGAAAGATGATGATGCTGGCAATTAATTATGATGGATTATGTTCCTCTGGCAAATATTTGAATATTAAATACTGTGCGTGAGTGAGCAATCTAATATATGTATTGGCAGTGTGGGCTATATATACTAGAGCAGAAGAAGGTCCTCGCCCTGCCTTGAGATGGTGTACCTTTCACCACATCTACCCTAACAAGAGTAATCAATTAATGTTGTAAATTTAATGTAGTCACACCTCAATAAATCACACAACCTGGGGGAAGAGGGTTAGGGGTACAATGAATGGATGGGAAGGGGATTTGAGGGAAACGTTTGACAAAGACAAACACTACACATTCATCTTGGCAACCGAACATCATAAATCTGTTATGGGAGGAAAAGGAAATGCATGCATGATGATGATTAGTACTAGACTAGTACAGGGCAGTGTATTAATTAGCCCATTGTCTCTCTTCCTCCAAAGAGACCCAAGTTACTTACAATATGTTCTATTGCACTGCTTTGAAAATTAAATATCTGTTGGAGTCAAATAAACAAACATAAACAACACAGAGTCATAATGATTAGGATTACAGATTAAGATTACAGAGACTAGCTAGTTGAAGTCTAACAGACCTCTGTTCTTAGCCGCTGGAGATGCTCAGACACGTTCACCACCCTGCACCTCCCATTACGTACCACGCATTATGACGAACATGCAATGTGACGGTCGAGTGAGCAGGAGCGCGAGCGTAGAAGCGGAATCACGGGGGAATCAAGCCGCTAACCTCGAGTACCTGTCAGTGAGGCCATTTAGATAAGCAGACTGTATGCCCAAATAGTACAGATTGCGACTTGCGTATAGACGGCCGAACACTGAGTATATACTGTTTTGCTTGGCCTCTGTCTGGACGCTACTAAAAAGAAAATAAATTGGTGGTAAAATGAGACGGGAGAGCAGTTTTTTAGCAGGTCTCAGCTGGATCTAAGTATGTGATTTCACAAGTGATGTCCTGGGTGCCACCGTCACAGTACCAGTATAGCAGGGGCACAACAGTGTAAATATAGCAGCGGAAGTACTGTAGTGGAGCAGTGGTGCAGTGGTGGTAGGGAGAGAGCATGGCCATGGAACAGAGGTAAGTGGAATTAAGTTGCCCTGAGTATAAAGATTATGTAAGCGTATATAAAAGAGGAAGTAAAAGAGCCTCAGACCTTAAGAGGAGCTGTTGGAGCTAGCTATAAAGAATAGCAAGGGAGAATAAGGGAATTTGGCGAAAAGGACATTTGGTGTTGCTCCATATCCAGAGAAAGGAACGTTAGGGCAGTGGGCGCCTGTGGCAAAGAAAAAGAAGAAAGAAGAAAAAATGATGCCTTTATGGAAAGTAAAAGCTTGAAAGCCCCCCCAAAATACCAAAAAAGCCTGAAAAAAAAGGACCTGGGGCGGAGGATATGGCTGAAATGCAGAAAGAAAAGGGAGAGGTGAAAGGAGGTATAGGAGTACCTACTGGGAGTAAAAAAACAACATAAAGAAACACGCAATCACTGAATTTGACCCCACAGACAATAAAGACAAGGGGTGTAAAAGGAGGATCATCAGTCTCTAAGTCGATCAAGGACTTTTTGGGAAAACACTTTAAAGCGAAGAATGCGTCTGAAAAGGAGCTGAGTGTTGTCAAGATTCATCCTACTCCTGTTGACTCGGTAGCCCGAGCTTGGACTCCCCAAATCAAATACATTCTAATATTTCAGGGATCTCCCTTGACCCACGATTATCCTCTTCTCCAAGGTTGATGCGGCCCTCGATCGACCATGAAATTGAGGCAGAGGATGAAGAGGAAGTCACATTTAGTAAGACACAGAATAAGGGACCATAACTACTCGAAAGAAAATCTTTTTTTTGTGTACATTTTTTTTATTCAATCTCATCAGAGCAAAAAATACATACATTTCAAAGACAGAGATTTTTTTTCCTTCTTTACCCTCCTTCGTTTCCTCCCCCACCCCAAGATTGGATCCAAGCACAAACAGAAAATACAATAAATAGCTAATAAAAGAAAAAAAAGAAAAAGAAAAAAAGGAAAAAAGAAAGTCAATGGGTTACATTTCAATTGTAATAATGGGTAAAAAATAGAAGTAGTATAACCTATACTACTAGCACTGATCTGGTAGGTAGAGCAGCCAGTATATCTGCAATTATGATATTCTCACTCTGCCTGAAGCCCTTCTAGCCACTGTTTGATTGGGGCGCAGATTTCCCTGTCCCTTTTCCTAGCCTTATTACCTCTACATTCATAAACAGCTATTTCGGATCGAAATATAGCAAGCAATCTCCCCAGCCATTGCTGTCCAGTGGTTGGTTCGGTATCCAGCCATGCTGTGGCCAGGCAGAGTCTAACAATACTCATAGCTCTAAATAGGAATATCTGGTCACTCCATTGTATTTCCAGATCACATATACCTAAAACTAATAAGCCTGGTGAAATAGGGATTGGATAGTGTAGCTGGGCTTCAAGTATTTTGCTCACCTCCTTTATTGAGACTTGAGACAGTCGGCAAATAAATGGATGAGCGGCTGCATGGCAGCCACACAGTGGACAGTGAGACCCTGTAGTCCCTCCCAATTTAGCAATATTTGTTGGAGTAATATAAAGATTAAACCACATTTCATCTGCAAATTAGCAGCAGTAAAAGATGTCTGTGCTAAAAAGAGGGAATCTTCACAGTCTCCTGTCGCCATCTGTAGAAACTCTGACCAGCGAGCAGTGTGTTTTGTCAAATTGGCCCCCATTTCTTTATTTAACTGCCTATATATATTAGTGATGGGAAGAGAGGATTTTAATATTGACTCAACTAGCTCTACCAGATAGAAGCCTGCAGTTCCCCCTTTTTCTTAACAAAAAAATCCCTAATTTGTAAATACTTAAAAAAATGTATGTTGGAAATGCCAAATTTTCCATTTATTATATCAAAGGGGAGAATCCCGCCCTCATCAACCAAATCTGCAATTGCTCTCACCCCCTTCTGTACCCAAGTGACATGTAAGCATCCCTAAAAATATCTGGGAGCAGAGGGTTATCCACCACAGGAGTGTATCTATTTGTCTATTTATCCTACCAATCCGAAATTTCTTTAAAAAAGGCTGTCCAGACCTTAAAATTTACCAAAAGAACCTTAAGTCTGACTCTTGTAATGTATTCATATTCAATCTGCCGTATAAGACATCCACGAGCTTCAACGCCCATTTACCATTTCATAAATTGATACCAATTCCCCTTCTTCTTGGCTAATTTCAGCTGAGATTAATAAGGTTGTTATTTGTTGAAGTACTGCCGCCCAATAATATAGTTGGAAATTAAGGACTGCCCAACCTCCCCGTTCTCTTGGCAAGATCAGAAATTTCAGGGCCCTACGTGGGCGTTGCCCAGCCCATAAAAACCAAGACGCTAGCTGATTCACAGATTTAAACCAGCGGCTTTCTACTTCTAGTGGTTTGGCCCTGAAAAAGTACAAGAAACAGCATCTTGATCGCATTGCTTCTCCCTATTAATGTGAGCATGAGATTATTCATTCGGGTGAAGTCAATTTTAAATTTCCGAAGTAATGGACCTAAGTTTAAATCTACAATGTTCCCCACCTCTGCTGTTATCACCACCCCTAAATATTTTTAACTTGGGACCACCCTAGGGTCGTCTAGCTGGACCAAACCATTTATTTCTATTAAGGTATTGCTCTGATTAAGCAAATATCCAGAGAGCCGGCCAAAACTTGCAGCTTCCTTTTCGATTTCTATCAGAGCTTGAGAAGGATTAGGAGTTATAATAGCCAGATCATCGGCATGAGCCAGAATTTTAGAATCGTCCCCCCTTATTATGCATCCCAAAAATATGAGTATTATGCACAATCTTCCTAATAAGGGGGTCAATATACAACGCAAATAAAAGGGGCGAGCAAGGACGCCCTTGGCGGGTTCCACAACAAATTGTGACCGGCTCTGACATATCTCCCAATACAGGCACACGGGCGACTGGACTACGATACATGGTCTGGACCGCCTTAATGAACCCACTACCTAGTCCCTTTCTATCTAATAAGGCCCACAAAAAAGGCCAGGAGACCTTATCAAAGGCTTTCTCTGCGTTGAGAAGAATTAAAGCCATAGGGTCCCCGGCTATTTTGTATGCATCAAAGAGGGCAATTGTCCGTTGAATATGATCGGTGGTGTCGCGGCCAGGGACAAAGCCATGTTGAAAGGGGGAAACTAGTTTCTTGATCACTTTAGATAAACGGCTAGCTAAGATTTTAGTATATATTTTTATGTCGCTAATAATTAACGTAATTGGGCGATAAGACCCTAGCTCCGTGATGGGTTTGTCTTGTTTAGGAAAAAACACTATGTTAGCATATCTCTAGGATTCCGGAGCCTCCCCACTCACTTGAGCAATCGTGACTACTTCTTTCAGCAACTCAATAATGCATGTAAAAAAGAGTGGAGAGCCCATCCCCCCACCCGTCCTGAAAAGCGAGGCCGCAGCTAGGCTGAGGGCGCAGCCGGGCGGAAGCTCCCGGTCGGGCCTGAGACGGGGCCCGCCAGCACTCTATGGTCCCAGGTTTGGAGCTGACAGCGGGTGCCGCTGGGGAAAGACCGAGGCGGAGAATCAGCCCTGATGACAGGACGAGCGAGGCGGCCCTACCGATAGTGAAGGACGGCAGCGGCGGCGGTGCGCAGGGAGCACGGAGGTGAGCGAGGCCCCTGTGTGCGGGAGGCCGGGGGCGGCGAGGCGGCCCTGGAGCAGCGTGGGGTGTCCGGGGCAGCGAGCTTCCCGGCGGGCATTTCGGACCGAGGCCTGCTGGGCCCTGCCTCCTTTGAACTGTTTGGGTCCCCGAGGGGTTCCCTCCCTCCCTGAGCGCCAAGCGGAGCCTCCTGTGGAGCACATCGAGGGCCCTCACCTGGAGCTGTTTGTCCCTGTTCGGACCGGACCACGGAGGTGAGCGCGGCCCTTGCGCGTGATAGGGGGGGCGCCGAGGCGGCCCTGTAGCGGCTTGGGGGTGTGTGAGGCAGCGAGCTTCCCGGCGGGCATTTCGGCCCGTGGCTTGCTGGGCCCTGCACCTATTGAACTGGTTGGGCCCCCTTAAGGACCCCGGTCCAGGAGCAGCCCCTCCCTCCCTGTACAACGACCGGAGCCTCCCGAGGATCTGCATTGGGGAGGCCGGCAGAGCACGTTAGGGGCCCTCGTCTGGAGCTGCCTGGCCCTAGACGCTGCCCAGGGGGCGAGCACTGGAGATATTGGGCCCTGACCCTCAGCTGATAGCAGCGGCACCCGGTCTCCTGGGGGGCCTGAACATTCTTTCTCCTCGAGGATCTCGACCCCACAGCTTGGGCTCTACATTGGTCCTGCAGCTGGGAGCAGAGCGGGGAACGAGGGAGACGTGCCACGATCTTACGCCACGACTTGCGGAGGGGGAGTTGAGAGAGATCAGCCCGTGGAGGGCCCAACGGGTGGTGGCATACTCGCCGCATCTGGTGAGCAGCGACTGGACGGGGGGCAGCAGAGGAAGGAACGCCTGAGCCCCCACAGCGGAGGAATGTCCACGAGTAGGCCGCCCCGAGGCAAGACAGTGAAAGAGCTGTTCGCTAAATCGCACTCCCCTCAGCTGAAGGATGCTACAGCTCCCGCACCGACGAAGGCGGAACAGGCCCTGGAGGAGGGTGCGGAACCCATTACGAAGGCCTTCCTGGAGTCTCTCTTCGCCACCCTGAGAGACGACATCCAGACCCTTAAGACTGAATTCTCAAGTGAGATTCGTGAGGTGCGACGCGAAATGGACGGCATAGGCGAGCGGGTGGCAGACTTGGAGACTAAGTGCGACGAGCGGGAAACGGAACTCTCAACGCAGCAACAAGAGATCATTCGCCTGCACGATCAACAGGTGGATCTGCAGCTTCACTTGGAAGACCTAGAAAACCGCTCTAGGCGGCACAACATACGCATTCGCAATGTGGCCACATCTGACGCTACTCAAGATGTATTCCGCTATGCTAAGGAACTTTTCAACCACGTGCTGGGGAGGCCGTTAGATTCGCCCCTGTAGCTTGACAGGGCCCACAGGACGGGCCCGCCCTGCGCGGCCACGGCCCCACCACCCGACATACTGGTGTGTGTCCAGGATTACCGCACCAAGGAGGAAATCCTTCACAAAGCGCGCCTGTCCCACCCGCTGGCATTTCAGGGCACGTCGCCGCTGCTGTTTCAGGACTTAGCAGCGCTTACGCTGCACAAACGCCGGCTCTTCAAGCCAGTCACCTCCTTCCTACAGCAGAAGGGCACTCTGTACAGTTGGGGCCACCCCTTCCGTCTAATCTTCAGACTGGACAATAAGCAATACCAACTCAGATCGGTGACGGAAGCTTGCTCGTTGCTTGGTATCGAACCACCGACAGAGGACGCGGAGGCCAAGGGGGCCATGCCGGAGACCGAGGGGAGGAGGCCACAATGGAGCCAGCAGCGACGCAGGAGAAGAGTTAAGAAACCACCGGCGGCGGAAATTGCAGCGGGCCAACGTGCCGCGGTGGACGCAGTGGCCACAGACGGTAGTTCGGGTCCCACGGGATGACCGCCTCCAGACATTGCCTGATTCGTTGGTCCGCTCTGGCCCTCAGGCCGTTGGCGGGAGAGACATCCCCGGACATTCCAGTAAGACTATCTTACGTTATCTCTTTTAACTACTCTTCGTCCCTGGATGAGAGACTATGACCTTCTTTTGGACACATTGTGAGAGTTGGCAGTTGGGGGGAGGGGGGTGGTTTCCTGGGGGTTGGGTGAGTTCCTTGGGGTTGGGCGAAGGGGTGGGGGGGATTCATGGTTCCTGGTCGATGGGCTGAATGAGGAGATGGTGCTGCGGGGGTGGAACGGGCGGCAGTGCTGGGAGGTGGGCGGGTCTGCAAATGCTGGTTTTGGCCGCTGGGATGATGGTATGCTGCTAGCCGCTACTTTGTTGGACAACAATGGGTGACTTGGTTGTACTCACTCTCAATGTGAGAGGTCTGAACAATCCGGTGAAACGTAGGGCGGTGCTCTTGCTTCTGGAGCGTTCCAAGGCCGACATCTGCCTATTGCAAGAGACGAACCTCCTAGCTAGGGACTGCCACCGCCTCCACTCTAACAAATTTCCCCTGCAATTTTTCTCCTCCTGCACGGAGAAAAAGGCCGGAGTAGCAATCCTGGGGGCACGCACATTCAGGGGTTCAGTTCTGGGTAAGGTGGCAGATATTAAGGGCCAGTTGCTGGTTTACAGGTTTGCGTTAGGACACCTAAACTACACGATTGGGTCGATCTACGCCCCAAACGAAGGCCAAGAAAAATTCATACACTCCGCGCTTACTGAGGCGACTGACACGGTGGACCGTCACATTTTGTTAGGGGGGGACTTGAACTTGGTCCTGGACAATCTGCTAGATCGCTCCTGTCAGCGCGTTAGTCAGGTGGGCGCCCTGTCGCCGTCAGGTTTGGCTCGCTTGAGGGATCTTGGGCTTGTAGATGCTTGGCGCGAGCTCCATCCTGGAGAAACAGACTACACGCACTTCTCAGCAGCGCGTCGGACCTATGCGCGTCTAGATTACCTGCTTGTCTCCACTGCGGCTCATCCACTTGTCACCAATGCAGAAATCGGAACAGCGTCGCTTTCTGATCATGCGCCGGTCACGGTCACCTTGACAGGGCCACAAGAGCCGCGTTTGGGAAGGGTGTGGAGACCCCGGGACTCCTTGCTTTATAAGAAAGACGTGGTTACGAGAGTTCAGGCCACCATAAAGGACTATCTGTCCCACAACAATAATGGAGATACGTCGCTTGCAACGCAGTGGGCTGCTCTCAAGGCGGTGCTGAGAGGTGAATTTATCTCGCTTTCCTCCGCGGACAATAAAGAGCGCCAGGCCAAATGGGACGAACTCTCCCAAAAGACCAGAGAGCTTGAGCTGATCCACAGACGGACGGGAGCTCCGAGGATTTGGCGACAATTGCGGGCTGCCCGTCAGCAACTTGCGGCGCTTGACTTTGACAGGGTGGAGTATGCAGCTTTACGGCTGAAGCACGCCTACTACACTGGAGGGGATAGATGTGGGCGCCTTCTGGCACACAAATTACGCACGATAGCCCAGAAACGTGAGGTTAGGGAACTGAAGGGGCCCGATGGCACCAGAGTCACCGGTGACCGTGCAGTCGCAGAGGCTTTCAGTGACTTCTATGCCACTCTCTATGAGGCGGACCCGCCCAAACCAGAGGCAGAGTGGGCCTTTCTCGGAGAGTTTCCGCTGCCGGCCCTGACCCAGGAGCAGGTGGATGACCTGGAGCGAGACATCCGCCCCGAGGATGTTATCTCGGCAATCTCTCGGCTCAAACTCGGGAAGGCGCCGGGGCCAGATGGCTTTCCGGCTTGCTTCTACAAGACCTTTTGTGCTCAACTCGCACCCCTCTTAGCCAGACTCTTTACATCATTCGCAGAGGACGGGGCGATTTCCCGGGACTTGCTCGAAGCGGCTATCACGGTCATACCCAAGCCAGGCAAAGACCCGACGGACTGTGGGGCATATCGGCCCATTTCCCTTTTAAACGTTGATCTCAAATTGTACACAAGCGTCCTCGCTTCTAGGTTGGGCCCTTACATGGGCGGCCTCATTCAGCCGGATCAGTCTGGCTTCATCCCCGAGCGTCAGACCGCGGACAATACCAAGCGGGCCCTCCATCTCATTGAGAAGGCGGCCCGTACTCAGGGCGAGTACATGATGTTAGCCATCGATGCAGAGAAGGCCTTTGACAGGGTCCACTGGCCATATCTCGAGAAGGTCCTTCTAAAAGCGGGTATGGGTCCCAAATTCCGAGCCAGAGTACTTAATTGCTACAAGTTTCCCTCGGCCTCCGTTAGAGTCAATGGCTTGTCCTCCCCGCGGTTCCAGATTGAGAGAGGCACCAGGCAGGGGTGCCCGTTGTCTCCTCTCCTGTTTGCCCTCTATATGGAGCCGCTGGCTCAGCTCATCCGAACCGAATCGGGAATTAGAGGCATCAAATTCGGGGCAGACATACACGTCATCAATCTATACGCTGACGACGTCCTGTTGTCACTGGCAGACCCTAGGGGTTCTCTCCCGGCCTGCATGGCCGCCCTTGACAGGTTTGGAGGCGTGGCGGGATTCAAGGTCAATTGGACAAAATCGGTGGCTCTTGACCTCACCCTTGCCGCAGACACACGCGCCAAGCTGCAGGCCCGGTTTCCCCTGCGATGGGCCACGGAGACGGTCCCCTATCTGGGGATCGACTTGGCGGCCTCCCTTCAGACCACAGTGGAAGTAAACTACACCCGCCTCAGGCAGAGGGTTCGACAGGAGCTGGGGCAATGGAAACACTACCCGTTGTCTTGGCTTGACAGTCCTACCCCAGATTATGTTTTTCGCACTATACCTCTCGCCCCCCCACCAGGGTGGATTAAGCTGATGCAGTCTGATCTTTCCCAATTCGTTTGGAACGGACGGAAGCCGCGCCTAAAAGCTCAGACAGCGATGCTCCCGCCAGAACAGGGGGGGATTGGGATCCCGAACCTGGCCGCTTACTTCCAGGCGGCACAACTTTGCTTCTTGGCGGAGTGGGTCCAATGGGAGTCTGGGAAACACTGGTTATTTCAGGACCAGGCAGTAGCGGGGCGCACGTTACAAGCAATCCCGTTTATCCGCAAAATACATAGGCCCCGCAATTTGTACGCCTCCCACATCACGCGAGTCCCGCTGGAGATCTGGGATCGGGTGGGAGTGGACCGTGGTCACGACCGCCCCCTCTCCCCTCACCCCCTTTCTTGACAACCCTGACTTTCAACCGGGGCTGGACGGAAAGGCCTTCGAACGATGGACGTCGGCCGGCTGTCGCTCCCTTTGCCAGATATACGGTCCGGAAGGGATAATCCCCTTTCTGCAATTACGCCAGGACTTTGGCCTCCCAGAGACCGAAAGGCACCGGTACTTTCAAGTTAGGCATTGGGCCCTCGGTAAGACGGTGAGATCGGAGGCGGATCGGAAATTGACAAGTTTCGAATATTGGTTGATCACTCGCAAGTCGGACAAGCAGCTAATCTCTGACTTATATAAAATGCTCACACTCAAACACCAGCATACATACAGCGCGAGTAGAGCACGGTGGGAGAAGGAGATGGAGAGGACATTCACTTATAAAGAGTGGGAGGGTATATACCACAGGGCTCGACATTCGGCATACCATATGGGGCTCACAGACACTCTAACGAAGGTGGTGACCTACTGGTACTACACCCCGGAACGCCTATATGAAATGGACAGCACCAAAGACCCCCTGTGTTGGCGAGGCTGCGGACAGCTAGGTACCCTCACGCATATTCTTTGGGGCTGTAGCCTATTACAGGAGTACTGGCGTCAGGTTCTAGATGATGTGGACAAACACTTCGACACTGAAATCCCGCGTTTTCCGTCCTACGTCATCCTAGGGCTCCCAAATGCACTGACCTACCCCCTACGCTCCCGAAGGGGGCGCCTGATAGCCATTGCATTGGGCTCGGCGCTACAGAACATTGTCACCCATTGGCGCACGCCCCGCGTCCCCACATATCAGGGGTGGCTCCACCGCCTGTGGTTGGTTCTGGGTATGGAAAGACTTTCTCTGTACAAGGCTGGTGAAGGGGCGAGGTACGCGGAACTCTGGCAGCCGTTCCTAGCTCTTCTGTCCTCGGAGTTTGTGGAGGTCACTTGTCCGCGATACCTGCGATTGCTGAGATTAACTGAGATTGCCCCTAAGGAGGGGACCGCCAGGCCTGCCCTTGGTTCGGGAGTGGGATGACGCATGATTAGCCGGAATGAGACCATGGATCACCAGGGGGGGGGTTGGAGGGGGGGGTGGTGGGGTTGGGGTTTGGGTTTTTGGGGATGGGGGTTTTTGGGTAAGGGGGGACTGGTTGCGGGATGGGTCGGGTAGGGGGGGACTGGGGATGATCGTTTTATTGTCTGTTGACCAATGGCACGGTGGTGGGAGGGGTGTAAGCCAAATTCGAGGTCACCAGCTGAGGGTGCGAGCTGAAGACATGAGGTGGAACGGCCCTCTTAATCGTTAAAAACCTTTTTTTTTATACGCGGCCGGCCCGGTTGGGTTGTAGGCGGCTTGCTGTGTTTAACTGCAATTTCTACATACTAGCAACCCTACCCATTGCGGCACTCGCCCCTTGCTCTAGTGACATGATTGACAAGCTCCTGTGTGTGTTGTTACCTGTATCTTCTTGACTTCTTCAATAAAAACATTTATTACTAAAAAAGACTTCATAAAATTACCCTGGGATTGAGTCTGTATCGGTCGCTTTCCCACTTGGTAAGGAGTTGGCCTCCCCCTTATCTTCTCCTCCGAAATTGGGACCTGAAGAGACTTCTTTTCCTCCAAAGTAAGTTCTTCAAAAGAAAAATCTAACATATAATTTAAAAACTCTGAATCGTCAAAGTGTGTATCTTCATTATATAAGTCCTGATAAAATCTCAGGAATACCGCGTGGATAGCTACAGGATCTGTAATTGCACCCAAAATAGGTTCTCTAATTTCTCAAATTTCCCCTTGCACTTTCCTCTCTCTTGTGCATCTAGCTAATAGTTGTCCCACCCTTTCATTATTTTCATAAAGCTTGCTTCGCCAGGCGATATATTTACCAGCAGCCTTTTTAGCTGAAATCTCTGTTATTGCTGGCTTCCCCACCACTACTCTAGCTTGTGCTTTCTCAAAATCCCCACCACTCAACAAAGCCTCGACTAGCTGACCCTCAGCTTCCATGAATTCTGCATACATTGCAGATTCTAAAGTCTTATTTTTTTCTGCTCTGCCCACCCATATCTAAAAGTCTCCCCCCTAATCGAAGCCGTGAGAGAGTCCATACGATGACTGGTCGAGAAATCCCCTCATGTTCAATTATAAGTCTGGGAATCCAAACCTTAATATGCTGTAAGTATCCATTATCTGATAGAGGAGCCCTATCAAATGTCCAACGAGAAACCCGGGATGAATTATTCTGCATAGCTATTTCAAGTACTAGGGAATTGTGGTTGGACATAACCCTTGGATACTTATAAACCTGACCTTTCTGTGCAATTGATGGAGAAACAAAAAAATAATCAAGTAGAACATGAATTTGATGTGGAGCAGAAAAAAAGGTATATCCAGGGTCCCCAGATTTAGACATAGAACAAATGTCCAATAATCCGTGGAGTGCACATAAGTGAGCAACAAACTTATAAACCTTGGGCTTACGACCCTGATATGCTCTCTCACCAACACAGCCAGCTTGTGATTTTATATTTATGTTGAAATCACCGCAAATAATAAGAGACAATGGCCAGCCCACTAATTCAGTACTCAACCAATCGTACAGAGTAGGATCATCTAATACAGATCCATACAATGAGAATAAAGTAAAGGAACCGGCATTCATAACATATTGAACCATAGCCCATCTCCCCATTTCGTCAGCACTTGTGTGTGGAAACTTGGCTAGTCCTTTGTGTGCCATAATTTCGTGTTCGAGTCCCTTGGAAAGTACTAGCAATTAATTGATATGCAGCCAATTTCGCAACTTTCTGGCGGCCTGCTTCAATGTGAGTCTCCTGAAGACACACAATATCCGCTCTCAGATATTGGATGTCCTCATTAATTCTAAGTTTTTTCCCTGGAATATTTAAACCACAGATGTTCAAGGAAGAATCCTCACTGTGCCTTTACCCATTTACCCCGTGAGAAAAAGCCAATTCCTCGTGCCTAAAAATCTCCTCCTATTACACACTAAACCCATAATTAAGGATCCAACCCCAATCCACCGCTCCCCACCCCCAAAACCTCAGCAAAATCGGTCAGAAGACCATTGAGATGCCTCCTGCATCTGCTGTCGCCCAATGCCGCTTCCACCCTCCACCAGTAAACCAGTAAAACCCATTAGTAGGAAAAAATAGAGAAAATTACAAGAAGAGACAGTTAATCTTGACCAGATGGAGTTTAAACAAAAAAAATTCCATCATTTTCCAGCATCCGAAATTCCCTGCAGATATTGCTGAGCCTGAATTACTGAGTTAAACACTCTGATCACCGCTTTATGAATAACTTTCAGGCGAGCAGGACTCAATAAATATACTTCACATTCGGCTTTCTGGAATTGGGTGATCAACTGTCTCAGTGCTACTTACAATTGTGAAACTACTCCCTACTGGCCAGAGGGAGATACCCCTTTAGCACCGAAGAAGCTGTACTTTCAGTTTAACAGATTCAATTGGAATACATCAGTGTGCCTCACCGTCATCACATTCTGTTCAACTATCTATGCCGCCATCTTCTTTCCACCGCTGTGTGGCAGAAGTCCTGCCTGACAAAAAATGTATGACCAACAGCTGAGCGCCTGGCTCCTGGTCGAGCCTTATCAAAAACTCCCTGTCGCAACAAAAAGTTACCAAAAAAAATCAAAATAGCTCTTGGTTTATCATCTTGAACACCTTGTCCCCTTTTCCTTTTCAACATAAGGTGACATTGGTGTACTCTTCGCACCTCGGAGTCAGAATTCCAATGTAATAGCTCCGGGAAGGCTCCTTTAAGAAGTCGCAAGATGAAGTCACAAATGTCCTCCCCTTCCGCATTTTCAGGGATCCCAAGCAGTTTCCAATTTTTGCGACGCTGTTGATTCTTGAAATCTCGAGCTTCCACATGACGTCGGTCATTCTAGCCTCATTAGCAGTTGTTTTTTCCCCCTTGCCACGGCCCACGTCTCAAGCACCACTACTTGCTCTTCCAGTGCGGAGGTCCGCTCAATAATCACAGAGCATGCTTTATTGATTTTCCTTATGGCACCCTGTAGTTTCATTGTTGCCGAGTGTGCCCTTTTATGATCCTGTTGGGCTTCAATTTGCATTTGTTTCAGGGTTGAGTGAATCAAACCCATCGAATGGGAGATATCTGAGCTAATGTTTGGGCCAAAGAATGTTGCTATGGTCTCCTTCTGTGTCCGGCCTTCTGCCCCCTTAGTCTTTGGTTCCAGAAGAATCCCAATTCAGCTGGCTGGGTTGGCCAAAATCTGACTCATGCCCTGTAGCATGAGAGGTTTATTCATTAATGTTTCTAAATATTTTCCCTGCAGAGTGTTGTCTCAGAGTCACAGGTTCAGCTTTAGAGCTATCTGACCCCTCTCTACACTTCTCGAGATCTAAGTCCCCCGGCTCACTGCCTAAAGAAATTTCCGAATCGTCAGTAAGGGAATACAACTTGTCTACTTCCGTTGATCCTATCATCATAAAGTTATCCAGAATGATATTAAGGTCTGTATGCAAGCAAGGCCCTCCCAAGTCTATTTCTCCTTTTTGCATCTCAAGAAGCCCTGTCATGTTGACTCCTCCAGCAGAAATGTCAGGCTGTACACTTGGGATATTACTCAGCTTATCATTACATTTTAAATTAGTCTGTGCCAAAGTCCCGTTTTTTTCCCCATTATTCAGATTACTCACTGTTTGAGGAATGCCGTTCTGCTCAGCCCGTTCTGGCTGTACTTTGCTGTCTGGCCCCTCTCTCCCACCTAATTTTTTACTGTTATGAATTCCTTTTCCCGAGAACATTCCTGGAACGGTTTGCTGTTTAGATTTTCCCGCCGTCACCTGGGGACGCTGCTCCGGCGTCTGACATCTGGGCCTGCACTCCTCATCCTTCTCGTTGAGTGTTTGAGTAGCGTCCTCACCTCCGCGGCCCACGGGCATCTTCTGCAAAGAGGAAAGTCCTTGCGCTCCCCCAGTCGTGCTCCCTGCTCAGCTCGCTCCATGGGCGGCTTAACCATTTGGCGGCATTGCTCCTCAAAAGATGAAAGCCGGTGCGATCAACGAGACCGGAAAATGCACCAGACAGCAATTACACAAATCACCTAAGAAGAGCCCGAAGCCAGCTCTAACGGCCAGTCTCCTTCCTTATCTCATTTCTTGACCATATTAAATCTCTTGTCTACGGGGTAGAAGCTACACACACAGCATTCACGCAACCACCATGTTGCCGCGTCAACCCCTTTTTCTCAAAAGACCATCTTAATGAGAAAAAATCATCCAATAACATAAGAACTGATTTAATGGGTCCATCTCTGCATAGTCACCGTAACCTCTAGTGCATCTATGCTAGAGGTTATGTTGATTCTTCAAAAAACCTTGCAAGGTTTATTAGTGGTTGCAGTCTTGAATAATGAAATATAAAAAACACAAAGTGTACATGTTTAAAACTATGATTGGGGAATTGACACAAACTAAAGGTCTAATGCCCACTTTAGTCAGGCCAGTCGCAGACCTGCAGGAAGGGACGAAGAAACGGTAAGGTATATTAAAAGGAGGATTTATAAGCAGTACATTCTGTGGCCAGAAAGGGGGGAACTTCCCAAACAAAGACCAAATCCCAAGGTGGCAGGGTAGCGGGAAGGGAGTAGAGAAAGAACATATGACTATGGGTGGGAAAGTGCCCCCAGAAACTAAAAAGCAAAGTATCCCTGAAAAAAGAATACCCACCAGTAAACTTGAACATCAGATAAGGCGGTCAAAAGGTAAAGGAAACTCCAAGAGTAGTAAAGATAACTCTAAGAAAACCTTGGGGGAAGAGAAATGGGGTGATGAGGTAAGAGGGTTGGGAAAGAATATACATGCAGGACATAGTAACCTCAACAGTAGTAGGGGCCTTAGGAAGAGAGGCAACAAAGATGAATACAGCGGAAGAAGGGAGGATATTATAGAGGGGGGTCACTGGGAGCTGAGTCAGAACAATATCCGGACCTGTGGCTTTTTTTGGAGCCAACGGGGCAGGGCAAAGGTGGGAAAGAAGCTAGAAAACTAAACCCCCCTAAACCGCTTCCAACTCCTTTTATCATTATCAAAATGAGCAAGCCAATGTTATGTAAGTTCCGAGGACCTCAGAGAAGTACCACAGAATATGAGCTGCTAAAGGTAGGTATTAGAATAATAAAAATGGAGGAAATGCTGATTAATAAGCAGGGGAACTCTTTCCTCAGGAATCATGCTAGACTGGGGGTACGGCAAATAAGACTGATTAATTCCTGTTGGGATAATAAGGAAGAACTTGAAATTACTATAGCTCGTAAGGAAATAGGGAGAGGTAAAGTAGACCTGTTAGCCGCAAATAGATATAGAGCCCTAGCATACTCAGAGTATGAGGAAGATGGGTGGCTGAGTGAAATCGACTAGGAGCAAGGGTCGCCGCACAGCCTGTCCATACTGTCTTGGAATATAAATGGGTATAAAAGAATAGTGACCCAAGAAAGTTTTAACAAGATTCTTGAGAGCAATGGCATTGTGTGCTTGCAGGAGACTTGCCTGTGTGACGAAACACTAGTTATTGAAGGCTTTGCCCATCACCGGAAAGCAGCAAGGAAGAATCCTTTCGGTAGACCCTCAGGAGGCCAATTGATGCTGGTATCCACAAAAATTGCCAGGAAAATAGAACCCTTTGAATTAAAATATAAATGGGCGCTAGGTAGTAGAGTGGTGCCATTGAATGTTGACCCATGCTACGTAGGTATATGTATTGTTAATGTGTATATTCAGAAGGGAAAGGAAGATGATTATAAGGTGGACCTGAGAAGTTAAAAAAGGATATTTAGACCATATCTGATACCTACCAGAAGGATGTATTCCTGTTGTTGGGTGACTTTCATCTCAGATTAGACCCCCAAAAAATAGATCCATGGTGTTAAGAATCAATCAATCAATCAATCAATCAAGACATTTATAGAGCGCACTACTCACCCGTAGGGTCTCAAGGTGCTAGGAGGGGGGGTGCCGTTACTGCTCGAACAGCCAGGTCTTGAGCTTCTTCCTGAAGGAGAGGTGGTCTTGGGTCAGGCGCAGGTCGGTCGGGAGGGAGTTCCAGGTCTTGGCGGCCAGGTAGGAGAAGGACCTTTCTCCTGTTGTCGCTCTTCGGATGCGGGGGACGGCGGCGAGGGCGTGGCTGGTTGATCTGAGGTGGCGCTTGGGAGCGTAGAAGTTGATTTGGTTGTTGAGGTAGCTCGGGCCTTGGTCGTGTAGGGCTTTGTGTGCGTGGGTGAGGAGACGGAAGGTGATTCTTTTGTTGACGGGGAGCCAGTGCAGGTCTCTCAGATGTCCGGAGATGTGGATGTTTCGTGGGATGTCGAGGATGAGTCTGGCTGAGGCGTTCTGGATCCGCTGGAGTCTCTTCTGGAGCTTGGCGGTGGTTCCGGCGTAGAGGGCGTTGCCGTAGTCCAGTCGGCTGGTGACGAGGGCCTGGGTGACAGTCTTCCTGGTCTCGGTGGGGATCCACCAGAAGATCTTCCGTAGCATGCGCAGGATGTTGAAGCATGATGAGGAGACGGCGTTGACTTGTCTGGTCATGGAGAGGGAAGAGTCCAGGATGAAGCCCAGGTTGCTTGCGTGGTCCGTCGGTTTGGGTGCGGTGCCCAGGGCGGGGGGCCACCAGGAGTCGTCCCAGGCGGAGGGCGAGGAGCCCAGGATGAGAACCTCCGTCTTGTCTGAGTTCAGTTTCAGGCGGCTGGTCGTCATCCACTCGGCTACGTCTCTCATCCCTTCGTGTAGGTTGGCTCTGGCGGCGGCGGGGTCGTTGGTCAGGGAGAGGATCAGCTGGGTGTCGTCGGCGTAGGAGATTATGTTGAGGTTGTGTTGGCGTGCAATGGCCGCGAGGGGGCTCATGTAGACGTTGAAGAGGGTGGGACTCAACGAGGATCCTTGAGGGACGCCGCAGATGACTTCGGTGGCCTCTGACTTGTACGGTGGTAGGCGGACTCTCTGTGTTCTTCCGTCGAGGAAGGAGGTGATCCATTGCAGTGCCTTCTCCTGGATACCGACGTTGCCGAGGCGCTGCACTAGGGTGCGGTGGCAGACAGTGTCGAATGCCGCGGAGAGGTCCAGGAGGATGAGGGCCGCTGTTTCTCCGTTGTCCATCAGGGTTCGGATGTCATCGGTGGCAGCGATGAGGGCGGTCTCGGTGCTGTGGTTGGCTCGGAAGCCAGACTGTGAGGGGTCGAGGGATCCATTTGTCTCGAGGAAGGCGGCCAGCTGTTTGTTGACGGTCTTTTCGATGACTTTGGCCGGGAACGGGAGGAGCGAGATGGGACGGTAATTCTTGAGTTCGGTGGGGTCCGCTGTGGGTTTCTTGAGTAGAGCGTTGAGTTCTGCGTGCTTCCAGCTCTCCGGGAAGGTGGCGGTGTCGAAGGAGGTGTTGATAATGTCCCGCAGGTGGGGTGCGATGACAACGTCGGCCTTGTTGAAGACGTGGTGAGGGCAGGGGTCGGTCGGAGAGCCGGAGTGGACGGAGTTCATTGTGCGGACGGTGTCTTCGGTGCTGATCGGAGTCCAGGCGCGGAGGGTGGTGGTGGGTGGCGTTGCGGTTGTGGCGTGCGTCGGTTGGATGCTGAAGCTGTTGTGTATGTCCGTGATCTTGTTGTGGAAGTAGGAGGTGAGGGAGTTGCAGAGGTCTTGTGACAGGGTGATGTCGTTGTTTCCAGCGTTGGGGTTGGAGAGCTCTTTCACGATGTTGAAGAGTTCCTTGCAGTTGTGTGCGTTGTTGTCCAGCCGGTCCTTGTATGCATTTTTCTTGGTGGCGCGGATCAGTTGGTGGTGTTTACGGGTGGCGAGCTTGAGGGTGGTCAGGTTGTCCATTGTTGGTTCCCTTCTCCATACTTTCTCGAGGGCTCGGCAGTTCTTCTTGGAGCTCTTGAGTTCGTCGGTGAACCATGGGGCTTTTCTGCTGCCGGGTCTGCTGGGCGGGGTCCTCAGCGGGGCGAGTTCGTCCGCGCAGTTGCTGATCCACTTCGTGAGGTTGTCGGCGGCCTGGCTGGGGTTCGCTGAGCCGGCAGGAGGGTGCTGGCTTAGGGAGGCGGTGAGCTGGTCGGCTGTGATCTTGTTCCAGCTTCTTCCGGCAACCTGTTGCTGGTGGTGGTGGATCGTCGTTCTTTTGAAGGTGAACTGGACGCAGCTGTGGTCCGTCCAGTGGAGTCCTGTTGCGTGGCTGAAGGCGATGTCTTTGCTGGATGAGAAGACGGCGTCGAGTGTGTGTCCGGCGAGGTGGGTGGGGGTGGACACCAGCTGCTTGAGACCGAGGTTGGCGAGGTTGTCGAGCAGGGTGCTGGTGTTACGGTCGCTGTTGTTCTCCAGGTGGAAGTTGAGGTCCCCCAGGAGGATGTAGTCGGCGGAGGGGAGGGCATGCGGGCTGATGAAGTCGGCGATGTCCTCGCTGAATCGTGTGCGTGGTCCCGGGGGTCGGTAGATCAGGGTGCCTCTGAGGGTGGTCTTCAGGTCGGTGTGGATCTGGAAGTGCAGGTGCTCGGCGGTGGTTAGGGTGTCGTCGGTGTTGGTCGTGATGCGGATGGTGTCTCTGTGGATGATGGCGATGCCACCTCCCGTCTGGTTGGCGGTGCGGTCCCTCCGGGTGATCTTGTAGCCCTCTGGGATGGCGATGGCGATGTCGGGCGCTGAGGAGGCGTTCATCCAGGTTTCCGTGAGGAAGGCGATGTCAGGGGCTGTGGTGTCGAGGAGGTTCCAGAGCTCGACGGCGTGTCTGTGGACGGAGCGGGTGTTGAGCAGGATGCACTTGAGGTGGTTGCTGCTGGTGTTCGGCTTGGCGGGTGCTGGTGCAGGGTAGGTCCGGATGCAGGTGAACTTGCAGGCGCGGCAGCTGAAGGGTCCGTGGGTGTGCTTCGGGGTGGCTCGGTGGCATCCCGGGATGCCGCCAGTGTTGTGTGCGAAGAGTTCGGAGGCGTTGTAGGTCAGTCGGGTCGTCTTCCGTCGGTGGGGGCCAGGGGTCCTGGCACTGGGCGCCGTCCAGGGGCAGGTCAGGCGATCAGGCGGCAGGTCAGGCGATCACGGACCACTTACCTTTGGCGCGCCTTCGGCGCACAATCGGCGCGCCCGCTGCGCGTGACCGCTGCGCGTGACCGCTGCGCGTTCGCACGGTCGCCATATATGGCCAAGTGCGCGGGGGGGCGGAGCAGCTGGGAGGCGGGAGCGGGGAGGGTACAGAAGGAAAAAGGGGCGGGGTTTAGCGGCGGTGGCGGGAAGCGGGGAGGGAGGGCGAAGGGCAGCAGGACAACAGGCAAAACAGGAAGGAATTTACAATGACTAAAAAACAGGCAATATAGAAAGACAAAAACAATGACAAAACCAGCAAAACAACAGGGGCAGGTCAGGCGATCACGGACCACGCCGCTCAAAGGCAGGGGGCGTGGTCACGCGGCGGCAGCGAGGCAGACAGGCAGGGAGGCGCACACAGCAGCTGGTGGCCGTGCGGCGCGGGGGTGTCCTAGAACTGTTAAGCGCCTATAATATAGAGACTGCGATGTTTCCAAGAGGAGACATTTTGCCCCAAGATTTGGCTCTTGGACAATTGCTGGGTTCCATGGGCTTGCTATGTGTAAATGGTAGAATGGAAGCTGACCGTCTGGCTAGGCGTACATTTAAGAAAGGCCAGCAACCTTGCCTGATAGACTACATGTTTACAAATGCCTGGAGCTTCAAACTAATTATGCATTTTGAGGTAGTAAGAGTGGAAGGTAGTGACCAATACCCTCCGATGACAGAATTATATGCAAAACAGCGTACCCAGAGAGAGTTGGTTCTTCAAGTAAATGTGGACTACCCAAAGCAGCTTAGAAGCCGTATCTCAGAAGAGCATGTTACAAAATTAAGCGCTGTTCAGAAGACTCTCTCATTAGAAAATCCCCATTTGAGGACCACAATGCCTGGTATGAAAACACAATAAGACAATTGGTAGAATGCCTAAGACAGTTGCGGGGCAAGTTTGCTAGCGCTAATTAAGGCCAAAAATGTGAAAGTTTTTTGGGGGGAAATTGGTTCAAGAAAGCTCCGGTAACGTATTAGGGTCCCTGCACTGTTCGGTCCTCAAAGATAATTGGGTGGATTATATGGGGGAAATGTATGGTAAGTGTACAATGTTACATAAAGCATGAACAATACCATGGCCAGAAGTGAGGGAAGAGCTAAAGGAACACTTTACCTCCATCCACATAAGGAAAATATTATCTAGTTTAAATCTAACCCTTGTGGCTGGCCCAGATAGTTTGCCAGCAGTAATTATAAAAACAAAGCCTGAGTGGTGGTCAGAGTTCTTTGCAAATTTGTTCCAGGGGACCCTTAATACAGGGATTATGCCAATTAACAGGGGAGGAGCTATTGTAAGGCCAATCCATAAAAAAGGAGATGTAAATGCCCCAAAAAATTACAAATTAATAAACCTTGTAGGCATAGGTGAAAAGGTTTTTGCCAAAGTAATTTTGGGATTACTCAAGGACTGGGTGGAAGAGAATCAGATTTTGACCCCAGAACAGGGAGGTTTTAAAGAGGGACACTCAACGGTAGACCACTGTTTTGCACAATGGTCCATTCAGCGGAAGTCAATTGAGCAGAAGGGAAGCTTGTTCTGCTGCTTCGTGGACTTCCACGCAGCATTTAATTTGGTGGACCGGGAGCAGCTGTGGGAGACTTTGAGTCAGTATAACATCCCTGGGGATTTATTGGACCTGATTCAAGCACTGCATACTAAACATTGGGCCCAGATAATCCTAGATGAAGAAGGGAGTTTATCTAAAGAAAGATTGCTAATGGGCTGAGGCAGGGGTGCGTATTAGCCCTCCTGCTTTTCTCCTTGTTTATCGCAGACTTGCTCTTAATCCTAGGTAATGCAAGAGGGGCAAGCACAAAGCAAGACGGGAAACATATTTCATGTCTACTTTATGCGGATGACCTGGTAATTATTGACCAGACAGAGATTGGCTTACAAAGAAAATTAAACAAGTTTTTAAAAAACTTGTCGTTAACATGGATTAGACAAAGATCTTATGTTTTGGCAGAAGGAAAACAGGGTCCTCATGGTTTCTGGGCACCGAGAAGCTGGAAAAGGTAACAGACTATAAGTACCTGGGGATGTAGTTTGAGAGAAGCCTACAATGGCACACCCATCTTGACGCACTAAAACTGAGGGCATCGGCTTCAGTGAAGGTATTAAAAAGATTTAATAGTGTGTGTGGTGAAATGTCCGATAGGCCAGTTCTAAATGCATACTTAGCAATGGTACCACCCCAATTTTTATATGTTGCAGAAGTGCTTTATCTAAGTGGTAAAAACGGGTAGGACGTGGAGGAGGGAAACATTTTGGAAAATCTATTCTCTTTGCCTAAATTGTCAATGGTTCAGGCAGTGAGACTAGATTTCGGAATCACCTCATGGGGTATAACAAATTGCATGGCTTTATTACGTTTCTGGCAGTGTTTGGGATTGGGAGATGATTATAAAAGCTCACAATGGTGCAGAAATGAGATTGTAAACAGTAAGCTAACGTGGGCAAAAGGGATCAGAGCCACTATCAATAAGGCGTGTCACATGATAACGCTTACGCTGTGCCCCCAGTCTCTCCAACTTTAGATTGATAAGAGGGAACTTAGGATTCTGGTAAAAGAAATCTCTCGAGCACAGGACCAAGATTACCTCTTGAGAAAGACTTGGCAAAATAAACTACGTTTTCCTGATATTGACAGGCTACCTTATTTCCTGTTAAGGCGAGAAGTGCTAAGGTTAAGAATCGGGGTAAACCCATATTATGCGACTAAAGGGGTAAAAAGATCTATGAAAAACAGTAATGGAGAATGCACTTGCACTTTAGGGACAACATGTGATATCCTACATATATTACTGGATTGCCAGAAGGTTTTAGAAATCTGAAGAGAGTTTTTATGTTCGATTTTTAAAAGGTAAGATATCAAAAACAGTCCGCAAGCAGTAAACCTTTTAGTGGAAATGATTAATTTAGACATAGCTTGAGCAATGGGGAAATTTATAAATTTATAAACAAAATTAAAGAGTTCCTCAAATGTAATGAGTGCTGAGCCGCCTATTTTTATAGTTATACGTGGCGAACGAGCTATGAAAGGTTAAAAGTAATTCAGAGGGTAAAAAATGAACTTTGCCTTTTAGATGTTTTTTTAAATATATTAAAAACGTTTTGAGGATTACTTGCCTTTATATTTACGACTGAATGTTAAGACATTACCTTCTGTATAGTTTACAATTTGCACGTGCAGTTTGCCGAACATACTAAGCATGGGCGTAAAATCCGTTACACTCGCGGATTTTTCGTATTTTCGGAGAATCCGCAATCCGCGAACTCTCGCGGATGTGGCGAGAATACGCAAATCTGCGCGAAGCGGATTTTATGTTTGTGTTCGCACTGCTCGCGGTCCGCGGCGCGGGCAGCAACAATCTTGCACTCGCGAAAGTACAAAAATTACAAGGGGAGGGGTAAAGGAAGTGGCCCAGTCTCCAACTTCCTGTTCCTGTCCAGCAAGCTCCTCCCATAGGGGTGGGGTGAAGGAAGTGCCCCAGTCTCCAACTTCCTGTTCCTGTCCAGCAAGCTCCTCCATTTCCTGGCCACTTTGATTTCGATCTTGACTGGGAAGGACTACTTTTTGTGGTTGCTGCTGGATATTTGGATTTTAGGCCTTTTGGATTACTTTTGGATTCGAAATTTGATTTCACAAAGAAGTAAGTTGATGTTGTTTGTTTGTGGTGATTTTTGTGCGTGTTGCTTTTTTTTCGACTTTTTTTGGGGGAAAATCTGCAAGTTCGCGAGCTGAGGATGTTTTTGCTTGTGTTCGCACTGCTCGTGTCCCGCGCAGCAACAATCTCGCACTCGCGAAATTGTAAAAATTACAATTCTGCACATGAATTGAAAACCACCAGGCTTATTTATGGGTGCATGCATGATACAACTGTTTTGTTGATTTTTTTTTTAACATGATTCTGGCCAGGGCATGGATGGCATTGGATTGTGGTGATTTTTGTGTGTTTTACGACTTTTTGGGGTGGTGTTGGGGGCTTGCTATGTGGGTGGGGGCCATTTTATTGCCTGGTCCGGTGTGGGTGGGGGTCTAGGGGCCATTTTTAAGCCAGTTTGTGTGCTTTGTGCCATAGGCCTGCACCCAGTGTGCTCTGATGTCATCCATTATGTCCAGGGGGCCCAGAATCGGTCTGTTCGCGGATGTTGCTGGTTTTTCACCACGTTCACGCCGTGAAGCAACAATCTTGCACTCGCGAAATTGTAAAAATTGCAATTTTGCACCGGAAAACCACCAGCAGGCAGCATAAGCCTTCTGAAACTTGATGGATGGCATTGGATTGTGGTGATTTGATTTGTGTTGTGTTTTTTCACTTTTTGGAGTAGGGGTTGGGGGCTGGCTATGTTGGTGGTGGCCATTTTGAGGCATGGTCCTGGCCATGTGGATGGGGGGGTCAAGCGGCCATTTTGAAGGCAGGCAGTGAGCTTTGAGACATAGGCCTGCACCCATTGTGCCTTGCTTTCACCCATTGTGCCCAGGCGGAGTCAGGGGTACATGAAAGTACAACCCTCTCGGTGTGTGCTCTCTTGGATCAATGTTAAATTCCTGTTTCCCAAAAATTTAGCAAATCCTAATTTTGAAATTTCCATATTGTGTGGTGTGCACGTGTGTATTCATAAATGCCTACTTGCAAACTGTTTATTGAAGCGCTACATATGCAACATATATTTACTGATGTTCCTCTGTCTTCATTTGCTTTTAGGTGCACAAAACTCCGCATCATCGTTGAGCATCAGTGCCAGGAAGAAGTCCTGCTGCGGCCTGTTGTTCCGACATCTGAAGAAGATGGCTCCAAAAAGAGGTGCCCGTAGGTCCTCTTGCAAGAAAGATGTCTCTACTAAGGAGAAGAAGAAGCAAGTGGCACCACTTACCAAGGAGACTGGTGGCTCAACCAATACATTTTTTGGGGAAAAACAACAAAAAAAACAAAGGCCCACCATGAGTGCTGCACAGGTAGCCTGTTTAGTTGTTGAATCACCAACGACCAGTGATGTTGGTTCATCGCAAGAAAGTAGCAGCACACCATCAACACAGGTTGTAACTCATCTCACAAGTACTATTCAACAACCAAAGCCGCAACAACAACTGCATGGGCTACTAGTACAAGCAGAAGTACATGCGCAAGGAGCTGTCCGAGAAGGAGCTGTCCGAGAAGGAGCTGTCCGAGAAGGAGCTGGCTGTGAAGGAGCTGGCTGTGAAGGAGCTGGCCGAGAAGGAGCTGGCCGAGAAGGAGAAGGCCGAGAAGGAGAAGGCCGAGAAGGAGAAGGCCGAGAAGGAGAAGGCCGAGAAGAAGAAGGCCGAGAAGGAGAAGGCCGAGAAGGAGAAGGCCGAGAAGGAGAAGACCGAGAAGGAGAGGTCCATGGAGACTTGCAAGTAGAGGTCAGTGAAGATGCCCATGTAGCGGCGCATGGAGCGGTGCAAGTGCCCACAATGGTTGTTCTTCCAGAAGTAGGGGCACAGGAGGAAATTGACTTTGGAGCCGGGGTATCATGTCAGGAAGACGAAGCCACTCCTCCTGATGATTCATTTTCTCCCAGTTCCCCAGCAAGGAAAAGATCAAGGAGGGTGTGTAGAAGTTCCTCTTCAAGCCCCGCTCCATCAGATGATGATCTGGATCTAGATTGGCAACCATCTCCGACGTCTGAGAGGGAGGCACACCATGAGCTGCGAAAGGTATCAAATGTTAAAAGGAAGGGCCCCGGAAAGCTCATACTTATGCATCCGAACGTCGGACTTGATGAAGTGGTGCATTCTGATGTTGTTGAACAGGATGACAGCAATGACCTAGTCATCACACATGTCAGTCCAGCCACACCGGCCATGCAGCAGACAGACATTTATACCCTATCCCGACGTCATGCAGAGCGTGACCCTGGCGACGTGCCACTGGTAGCACCACCAACGCAGTCAAGTAGTACAACAAGTTCAACAAAACCTACAGCTCCCATATTTTCTCCCCAGAGGGGGACTCCATCCAGCTCGACTCCCTCAAGTAAGGTTGCTGCAATAATTGCACAACCCAGTAGATGTCTGCAAGGCTCATCCACCACTGCTTCATCTGGCATTAGCAGCAGTATCACCTCGTGCGGCAAAACCAGAAGTTTCCAGTCCCCAGTTTGGAACTTTTTTAGTGTCCATGAAAAGTATGATAACATAGCCGTTTGTTGCATTTGTAAGACTAGCGTTAGCCGTGGTAAGACTGGTACCAACTATGGAACCGGAGGCCATATAGGTCATCTTGAAAGAAAGCACGCTGTCGAATGGTTTCCGCACCTAGCAAACGTCACGGGAAAGCGATCCCAAAGGGCAAGTGGCGAAAATATACCCATACTAGGTGTTTCATCTGAAGATAACGGGGAGGTAGAAGAAGCGTCAGACATGTGTCCGGTTGCACCCAGTACCCCTGGCAGCACCACACCCTCCGGAACACATAGGAGGCACACTGAGAGTCTGGGAGACACACCAATGCGGAAAATGTCAACACTGATCAGAAGTGGGTCGAAGAAGGCATCAGCATCATTCCGTAAATTTGTCCAGCGCACCATTTCAGCCATGTTCTCCTCAGATGTGCAATTTCAACGCAACCACCCAACTGTACGCCTGTATAACACTAAGCTGGCTAAAATGCTAGCGGTGGACCTTCTCCCTTTTTCGTTTGTCGAAGGTGTGGGTTTCCTTGAACTCGTGGCAACATTGGCCCCTAAATGGAAGGTTCCTAGCCGGTTCTATTTTGCCAGGGTTGCTGTTCCAGCACTACATAAAGAGGTGCTTGAGTTGGTGGGGGCAGCTTTGCAGAAGAGTGCTGTTCACACTATACACCTGACAACAGACATGTGGACCAGTTGCCAAGCCCTTGATTACATGTGCATCACTGCACACTGGGTCTCTTTTTCAGGGGTTATAAAACAGATAAATGCAGGTGGTGACTTGGTCGAGATTTTTAAGGGTGCTCGTAAACATGCAACATTAGCCATGTTTGGCATGGAGAAAAGTCATACTGCAGTCAACATTTTGGCTGACTTTAACAAAAAGGTCTCGCAATGGCTGCCCCCAAGAAATTGCAAGGTTGGTTATGTTTCTACAGATAATGGCAGCAATGTAGTTAGGGCCATGGAGGACGGTTTCTATTTCAGAGTGCCGTGTTTGGCGCACTGTATCAACCTTGTTGTGCAAAACGTTTTGAAAAAAGAACTTGCAGTCGACAAAACACTGACCATCTGCAGAAGAATATGCACACATTTCAACCATTCTTTTAAGGCCCGGAAGGAGCTGAGGCGCAAGCAAAATGAACGTAGAACGCCAGTGAAAGCAGTTATCCAGGAGGTGGCAACACGTTGGAACTCAACCTTCTACATGCTTGAGCGTCTGCATGAGCTGTTTCCAGTAGTCAATGAGTATTTCTACAACCTGGGTGGTGATACGACAGAAATGATGCTAGTGGTGGAGCAATGGCAGCTAGTTAAAAGCCTGACAGACATGCTTCGTCCTTTTGAGGTCTTCACGCATGACGTCAGCAGGGAGGACTGTTCTTTGAGCAAAGCTATCCCATTGTTGCTGAAGCTCGAGCACCAAGTCAAGGTGGTGTCTTCACAATTAAAGGACGTTGGAAAGAACGAAGCACATAAGTTGGCGCAGAGATTATTACAACGCCTAGTTAGCAATGAACGGCTTGTAAAAATCAAGAAACAACAGCACTACATTTGTGCTACTATTCTGGATCCACGTTACAAAAAGCCATTGTTTGGCAAAGTAATAATTCCTTTTGAAACATCGGATGTTACAGAGTACAAAGGTTGGCTAGCTCAGTCAGCCATTCGTTTTGAAAGAGAGCGGAAGGAAACTGTAGGAGAAGACAGTACTACTAGTGAATCAGCAGGCCATCAGGCGTCCCAAAAAAGCACTTCTGCATCTGTGCCTGTGGCAGAAGTGAGTGTCTTTTCCTCTGAGCCGTTAACCACACCAGCAACCGTATCATCTGCACCAGGCCCAGGCGATATGTCTGAAGCGGGTTGGCTAACTCAGCTAGGGTTTCCTTGTCCTAGAAAGGACACAGAAGTGCAAAGTACAGGAATCCGGGAGGACATTCTTTCAATGGTGCAGGTGTATCTGGATGACTCAACAGAGGTCAATATTACTGAGGACCCATTGGCGTATTGGCATGGGAAAAGAAAAATATGGCGAGAGCTCACCAACCTGGCTATCAATTACTTGTCTTGCCCACTCGCAAGCGTGTCCTCGGAACGTGTTTTTAGTTCTGCTGGTGGCATTGTGACTTCCAAAAGGTCCCGCCTCTTGCCCGCAAATGAGGAGCGGCTCACCTTGATAAAGATGAACCAGCACTTCATACCACCAGATTACAGAGTACGAGAATCCACGCAGGAAGAAGAGGACACCGACCTACCTGAGGAAAGTTCTCCTCAGTTACCAGAAGTAACCCCGACTGATGATTTAGCAGAGTATGAGGACGAGTTCTGCTTCCCTGACAGCGAGTTCTGAAAATGAGTCAATCATTCATTAATTGTAAATTTAGTCCTCCTTATTCACTTTTATTCCTGTGTGTCTGTCTTTCTTTAGCAAGTGCTTCATCACATTCCCAACAAAACTGTAATCAACCAATAAAACAACAAGCCCATCAACAGAACTGTCTTGATTTTGATGCCGCAGCATTCCTCAGGTTCACAACAGTTAGTTGACAAGAACTCAGTCCTGGTCGTCTATCCTGAGTCCTCCTCCTCCAGACTCACCCTATCCATTACCCATAATGCTGATGCCTGGATTCTGCACAATGAAGAAACTTACGTTGACGAGTCCCCTAACGCCTTAGGACACTGTGAATTCCAGGTGGAGCCAGCCCTCAAACACAAATTACAGGTAAGATAAGCGTTTGGATGGGAGGTAGTATAATGGAGTATTCGGAGAGGCGAGAGAGTGACAGTGGTACTAGCAGTAAAGTCCTAGGGCTCTTGAATTAACAAACTCTGTGACAGGCATTTACTTTGGAAAACATTTGGCCTATTACACGTGAACGTTTAGGCGTTATTATTGCTCGCTTGCCTGTCTCAGGGGTGCTGTCTGTGGGGCTTCTAGGTTTTTGGGTTGTGTGAGCACCGCTGCCACATTTCTAATGTTGATTGCTTTTGTTTTGCAGAAAATCCACGCCAGTAAACTCCAGTTGGGGCCCTGCTGCAGAACGCCTTAGGACACTGTGAATTCCAGGTGGAGCCAGCCCTCAAACACAAATTACAGGTAAGATAAGCGTTTGGATTGGAGGTAGTATAATGGAGTATTCGGAGAGGCGAGAGAGTGACAGTGGTACTAGCAGTAAAGTCCTAGGGCTCTTGAATTAACAAACTCTGTGACAGGCATTTACTTTGGAAAACATTTGGCCTATTGCACGTAAACCAACACGATGACAGTGTTCAGTAAAACGAACTTACTGCAAAACCACCACCCACCAGGCTCAAAAGTAGTAAAAAACAGGTATGCTCAGATAAAGTTTGAAAAAGTATATTTATATCCCTAACAAAATAATCTCCCGCAAGACCCTCCCTAACCCCAAATAAATAGTCCATCAAAAGTCCCCAAAAAACCCAACTCCCAATTCCCACCCCCCAAAAGTCTCTAAAAAAGGGGCAAGGGACACTCTACGGATGCAGGTTGTTCACTTTGGCCTCCAGGGCATCGTACTCCTCCCGGAGCATGGCGTGATCTAAGCGGAGGCCCTCCATCACCTTTTTGTACTCCTCCCATTTCTTGACCTCCGCCTCCAGGTTGGACACTCTGCGGAGTGCACGGCGCAAGCGAGCCTTTACAGTACTGTGAGGAGGTGCAGCCTTTGCTGCTCGGCGGTGGCGTCTTCCAGCACGGCTCTGGTTGGCTGGAGCACTGCGCTTACCGGCAGAACGTAGGGTCACGGAGGAGGATGCAGAAGATGTAACATTTGATGCACTTGAGTGCGTGTCGTCCCCCTCCATTTCCACCAGCCGGCGATATTGCGCAACAGTGGCATCCAGCCTCCGTTGCCGGGCCAGTACAGCCAGCATACTCCTGCTCGGTTTTGCAGTTTTAGTATTACCAACTATAGAAGAAAGAAAGACATAATCTGTAACGAATGCTCTTTAAAAATATGATTAACACAAAATGATTCAGCAGGAAGTTGTGTCACAGTACAACTAGCAACTAGCCAGCGCAGTACAAATCTATTCAGGCCAGTATCATGGGCGTCTGCATGGAGGGGCAAGGTGGGGCGCTTATGGTTTGGTGCTCTTTCATAGGAAAGAGATCTGGCAGAAGTGAGTGACTTTTCCTCTGAGCCGTTAACCACACCAGCAACCGTATCATCTGCACCAGGCCCAGGCGATATGTCTGTTTCCCTCTCTCTCTCGCTCTCTGTCTCCCTCTTTCTGTTTTCCTGTGTCTCCCTCTACCTCGCTGTCTCTCTCTCTCTGTCTCCCTCCCTCACCCTCCCTCTGGCTCCCTCCCTCTCTCTCTCTCTCCTTCTGTCTTCCTCTCTCTCTGCCTCTATCTGTCTGTCGGTCCCAGCCTTCTCTAATTACCATATTGTAATTTGTCACTGGGCCAGCACTGGATACACATCATATGCTATCTAAGAGTCATATAGTACCATGATCCAGCTTACCTGTACTCGCCACCACCACTGCCTGCTTCCTCACAGTCTGATTGTCCTCTGGTGCCGCATCCTCCACAGAGTAGTCCTCAGACTCGGAGTCGATCACGATCACGTCCGAGATGGCCCCGCCACCAGATGTTCCACCTAAAAAATATATTTAAGACTGTTAGATTACACCACTCACTAGTATTTGGTTTAGGAAGGAAGAAATTTGAAAACAACAGAAAAAATAATTGACTGTCTACTCTAGTCTAAAGTAAAAATGTCCCTCCTTCCAGGGAAGGCTGTTGTCTTGCTGCATTTTTTTGTCACAATTGATGAATGCTTGCTTAATTTTAACACACACCATTTTTCTCTGAACAGACAGACGCTGGACTTCTACGGACAAGAGCAACATCAACTAAACCAGGTGAAAGCTCGGCTCGACCACAAGAAATGTGTTCCATTACTCATCAACTCAGCACCAAGCACTTTTCCTTTCCCAGCTAACTTTATTTTAATATATGTGTTTACTTTTACTTTTAATAAAGCTTTTAAACTTGAATAGACTCTGTGGTTTTTGGTCCTCCAGACTAGAGTGACTGAGCGAAAGGTTTTGTAATTTTTGCAAGGAGGAGTCCGTGCCGCTGACACTACCAGGTTTATACAGTGTGCCAAACACACCACTCTGAAATATTATGACTCTGGTCTTTGGTGTCCATAGTTTGGTTTGTGGAGAATTGTCCCTGCAACAGTAGTATTATTGATTTTGCTCCTATCTAAACACTGTTTCGAAAAAATTAAATTAGGAACGCTTGGACAACAATAGGTCCTCTATATTTAAATGAAAACTCACTGGGGCCAGCAAAGGAGCACTCGCCGCCCTGGCCTGCATCCTCCTCCTTTGGAGCCACTGCATCCACTGTTTCTGTCCGCTTGCCCCTGGGCGGACCTGACGTACAACATGAAAGAAAGAACAGAAAAAATTGATGATTGCTGCGTGTCGATGTCCTTGTCAACCAAATCAAACATTTAGAAAGAACAAGAACCAACTATTTCAGCCAAAAAGAGGGCTACAAAGGAAGGACTGCACCTGAGCCTCTACTCTAGGGGCAGATTTACAAGCCCCTTGCAGCTCTTTTGCTCCGTTCTTGCGTCACTTTTGTGACGCAGCGCCACAACAAGAGAGGCGCCATGGTGTGGCGTATATTAACAACGTGACGCATATGGGAGATGCATCCCATTCTAAAGCCCTGCGCCATAAGGGAGCGTTCCAGCGCAAGGGAGGGCGTTCCTGCGCAGGAACGCATGCTAAAAGTGGCTATGGGGAATAGATAAAATTTCAATCAGTCATTTAGGACAATGATGCGTCACTGAAACCCTGCGCCTGCATGAAGCAGACTTACGGCTTGACGCAGCATTGCTGGAGCTGCGCCATCGTTGCAACGCAACTCCATCAATGAGCCGCCTTTACGGCACCGATGCATAACGCTTCGGTGACGTTTTGGCACCATGGCGTGCCGCATTGAAAATACGTCGCACCATGGGTGGTGCTGGCGTGCCTCACACTTTGCAGGGATGCGCAGGTAATTGCTAATCTGACACTTAGGGGCATACTTACGAATTCTGAGCTGGACACCTCCAGATGTGCACCAGAACAAATGCGTAACGCAAAACTAACCTTGCGTCACGGCAGATGCGCCGCAATTACAATGCGGCAAACCCTGGCGCAAGGGTAGGCAGATGCGTGACGCATCTCGTGACGAAAGAGGGGTGCATCTCTAGAGTCGCGTCGCAGGCGCGATGCAACTCTAGCAATGCTCAGGGCTGCCCAATACTCAACATACCGCATCAGTCCTTACGCCTGCTTCAAGCAAGCAGGCATAAAGAATTGACGTAGCAGCGTCGCGGAAGTGCCTGCGTTAAATCTTGTAGATTTCACGCAGGCACTTTTGCGAGGCACACATCTGCCTGACCGCCACCCCCCCCCCCTCCCCCTGCGTGGGAACGCTCCCATTGTGGCGCAGGCCCAGGTCTTAACGTGGCGCATCTCCCTAGATGCATCACGTTGTACATGACTCGCAGGGATGCGCCACGTTTACGTCGCTGTGCGTCAGGTAAGGCAGCGTAAACGTGGCGCAAGGGGCTTGTAAATCTGCCCCTTTGTGTCTAGCATTACGCAGTTCTGTAAAGTACACTCATACATTACTCAGCCCAAATAAATGAACACAAAATAGAAAACAAATAAGCAGTGGCACCGCCACAGAGAAGGAGAGCAGTGCACCTGAAATGCACAGAAGATTTTGAAATATTAATTTACCTCTCCTATCAATGTAATCAGCAGCATTATTACTCTTTGTAAAAAAGTTAAAGCAAACATTTGCAATATTATATAACACACAGAGCAGGAGAAAAAACAGAGTAGTGACGAGTGATGAAAAAATTGCTACTACTACTCACCAAGCCCGGGGACCTCCACTCCCAGCAGGTCGAGCAGGTCGTGCTCCCGGCCCAGGATATCGGTCCAGCGGTGGGTCACCTGATTATAGGTGCGCTGGACCCCCGTGATGGTAAAAAGGGCCCGGCACACCTGCCCCCACCGCTTCCATCGACCCTGGCTGTTGGTGTAACCGGCAGCGATTCTGCCGCCTGCCGCGATGGTCCTGGGGAGACGGCGCTGCACATAATAAACCAGTGAGCCCACCTCCTCAGGGCTGAAGATCTCCCGGGGCACCACCATTTCCGCCCTCAAGCGGCCACACGGGAGCCGGGCACGGGCTGCGGCGCCCGTCTTGGGCAGCTTGACTGCTGTCTTCACCATGTTCTGGGCAGGTAAGGAGATAAAATGAAAAAGAATAAGAGTAGAGAAGAAGGAAATAAAAGTTTAAAAAAGTAGTTGAAAAGTAAACAAAAGTAGACTAAAACACAAAAATATAGACCTAGAAAACAAGAGGGATAGAAAAAAAGTTTAATAGATCAAAAAAAAAATAAAACAAGCAAAGGATGGCAGAGATATACAGAGGATAGAAACACCATGCCCAGACACATAGGAATGAATGAAAAACAAGATGGCCGCCCGAACACGTGCGTGTAAGTAAGTTCGCACGCGATTTCTCTCGCGAACTCGTGCAAACTTGTATTCGCAAGGCGCTCATCGCGCGAGATTACACATAGCGGGCGGAAACGGAAATACGTCACGCAAACAATATGGCGGCGCCCATACTCAACCTTGGGGTAACTCGCACGAGTTCGCGGCTTCCACGGTCGATTTCGCACGACGCCGCGCCTCGCGAATAGGGCGAAATTACCGAAAAACGAGTTTTGCAAAAGCAAAACCAACGAGCAGGTGCAAAAGTTCGAGCTCATCATTTGTAACCATTTACCTGTAGTGCTTCCTGAAGGGGCCCTCCAGAATCCGGTTGCCTACTTGCAACTATTGTGTGACCCTGCTCTGACAGTCACAGAATAGTTACAAGTATGCCATTGCATCCTGTTAAAAAAAATTGACATTGCAACAAAAAGGAAAGGGAGCAGACAAGCAGGTGCCAGCCTTCATTAATGTCAGTTGGGGCAGGGCAGGTGTTGTTTTTGCAAAACTTAAAGCACTTAGCAGGTGTGCTTTGCTTTGCCTCAATAATGTACACTCACTGGTCAATCAGAGGGTGTTGTGATGACACCGAGGGTGGCATGGGTGTGCCAGCCAGAGGGTGGTATGGGTGAACCAGAGTGCCAGTGTTGACAGAGGATGGCAGTGCTTTGCTTTGCCCCAATAATGTACACTGGTGAACCAGAGGGTGCTGTGATGAAACAGAGGGTGACATTGGTGAGCCAGAGGGTGGCATGGGTGACCAAAGAGAGTGCCAGTGGTGACAGAGGGTGGCAGTGATGAAGAAAGCCTTGCAAACAGGCTGGGCACGTAGAAACAACAATTTCGCAAAACTGGCGACCCGACAAGTAAGTTCGCAATTTGCGAAATTGTACAAAACCCTCGCGAACTTGCAGAAACCCGTGCGAACACACCCCCCCAAAAAATACGCAAATCCGCGAGAATTCGCGGAATTTGCGGATTTTCGCAATACGCAAATACGCAAATTCGCGGATTGCGAATCCGCAAAATCCGCCCATGCTTAGAACATACTGGATTGAAACCTTGACAGTTTTGAACTACAGGGTAGGATGTTATTTTATTACTTTTATCTACTCATTTTAACGAAGGATATGTTGTTTATCTTTTATACTTTTATGGTTGTAAAAGACCGAATAAAGTTTTTCTATTGAACTGATTAAAGAGAAAAAAATTATACTGTATTGCCAAATTGGGAAATGCATCTCTGCATTCCTCTTGGGCTGTTCGTCAGTCAACCCTGGGTACCTGACGGAAGCTGTTTGGGACGGTAAATGGGAGTTGCTTTTCCAGTATGGCACAGGGTAAAGGGCCTGTATAGAGAAAAACAAAAAAGAAATTGAAAAATCAAGGAGAAAAGGTAAAATGTATAAGGAGGGCAACAAGAAGACTTTCAGAGGCAGCATGGCTAAATCATGTCTATTTACTGCAGTTACCTCCAACAACAGGCCCCCCACCCAACCTACACTTAGCTTTGAATTTGAGACACAAAGCACTGGGCACACACAGCAACATAACATTTTCCAAATGACGTCAAAAATTAATGCACCACTGTGAGTCACTCCACACTAGTCATACCCAACACCACTACACAGACATGTGGGTCTGGTCTGGTGTTGTTGTTTACCTTTAGGCCACTTCAAAGTCATCATCATCCAAATTGGCTGGTTTGATGGAATTTGAAAATGTCCATCTTTTTATAGTGGCATTTCTCGAAGTAGTCACGCTCACGCCCACACCCTGAGTAAGCATGGGCGTAAAATCCGCTCCGCTCGCGTATTTTTCGGATTTTCTGCAAATTCGCAATCCGCGAACTCTCGCGAATTTGTCGAAAATCCGTGAATCCGCTCGCGGCGGATTTTTTGCTTGGTTGCGGCACGCGGCGTGGTGCACGGCGTTCACTTTCCGTCATTAAGCGTTTGCCGAGTTGTTTTTCTCAATCATATTTTGCGAGTGCCGCGCCATTTTGGATCTTGCTGCGTGATCCCGCGGGAGTTTGGCGCCCGCGAATACGTAATCGCGGCTTGCCACCTTGCACAGCACACCTCACGAGAGTTCGCAATTGCGAACACGTAGTTGCGGTGGAAAGGAACAATCTCGCACTCGCGAAATAGAGATTTTGCAATTCTGCACAAGAAATCCACCAGCAAACAGGATAAACCTTCAGAAAATGATGATTTTTATCAGAATCACTCCTCAGGTTGACATTTGCATGGCCTTTTTTTTGCAAGGAGTCCATTTTTTGGGGGGGGAGGGAAGGAAGTGCCCCACAGTCTCCAACTTCCTGTTCCTGTCCAGCAGGCTCCTCCCAGTGCTTTGTCCATCTCCTAGTCACTTTCATTTGGATCTGGAGCTGGAAGGATTACTTTATGTGGGTGCTGCTGGATATTTGGATTTGAGGCCTTTTTGACTTTCTTTGGATCACTTTTGGATTAGAAATCAACTTTCACAAGTAAGTTTGTTTGGGGCATTACAGTTGCTGCAACTACAATTTTGGAACTTTTTCTGAACATTAAATAAATTATATTGTGGGTAGCCACAGTATCCAGTAGGACCAGGGTTGGTTATGGGTGCATGATACAACTGTTTTGTTGAATTTAAACACCATTGAGGCCATGGATGGGCTGGGATTGTGCTGATTTTTGTCGTTTTTTTGGGGCTGCTGGTGGGGCCCTTTGCCCAGGGGTGGTGAGTGTTGCATGGGCCTAGTCTTTCTGTGGGGTGTCTTCTTGAATTTAAACATCATTGAGGCCATTGATGGGCTGGGATTGTGCTTATTTTATTGTTTTTTGTCGTTTATTTGGGGCTGCTGGTGTGGCCTTTTGCCCAGGGGTGGTGGTGCATGGACTGAGTGTGCCTGTGGTGTGGTCTCACTCTCTTTAATGTAAACATCATGGATGGAATTGGATTGTGGTGATTTCTGGCTGGTTTTCTGTTTTTTGGGGGTGTACTGTTGATGTGGACTGGCCATGTGGGTGGTGGTGGTGGCCATCTTGAGTGCTGGCTGGTACAGGCAACATGTGCTTGGGGTGTAAGGGGCCATTTTGAAGAGAGGCAGTGTCTGAGGCCTGCACTTATTTTGCCTACTTTTCATCCATTATGCCCAGGGGTAGTGAGTGTTGCATGGGCCTAGTGTTTCTGAGGGGTGTCTTCTTGAATTTAAACACCATTGAGGCCATGGATGGGCTGGGATTGTGCTGATTTTATTGTTTTTTGTCGTTTTTTTGGGGCTGCTGGTGGGGCCCTTTGCCTAGGGGTGGTGAGTGTTGCATGGGCCTAGTCTTTCTGTGGGGTGTCCTCTTGAATTTAAACACCATTGAGGCCATGGATGGGCTGGGATTGTGCTGTTTTTTGTTGTTTTTGTCGTTTTTTTGGGGCTGCTGGTGTGGCCTTTTGCCCAGGGGTAGTGGTGCATGGACTGAGTGTGCCTGTAGTGTGGTCTCACTCTCTTTAATGTAAACATCCTGGATGGCATTGGATTGTGGTGATTTTTGGCTGTTTTTCTGTTTTTTTGGGGTGTACTGTTGATATGGACTGGCTTGGGGTGTAAGGGGCCATTTTGAAGAGAGGCAGTGTCTGAGGCCTGCACTTATTTTGCCTACTTTTCATACATTATGCCCAGGGGTAGTGAGTGTTGCATACTTGCATGGCCCTAGTCTTTCTGTGGGGTGTCTTCAATGTAAACATCATGGATGGCATGGGATTGTGCTAATTTTTCTGTGTTTTGTCGATTTTTTGGGGTGTATAACTGAACTGATGTTCCTCTGTCTTCCATTGCTTTTAGGTGCACAAGACTCAAGAGAACCACCAGTGCCAGGAAGAAGTCCTGCAGCGGTGTGTGTGTGCAGCATAACGTCACGCGACGTCACGTCTGGACACAGACAACTCTGCAACTCGTGCAACTGCTGCCTGCTGTTCTGACCTGCTCTGAAGAAGATGGCCCCAAAAAAAGTTACCCGTAGCTCCTCTAGCAAGAAAGGTGCCAGTAAGGGGCAGAAGAAGCAAGTTACCAAGGAGACTGGTGTGCCGCCCGCCCCTTTTTTTGGGAGTAAAAAAAAAAGTATGCCTGCAGCAGCAGCGGGATCTGCTGGGGACCAAGCTGGCAGCAGCACCCCCGCTCCATTGGGCTCAGTGCCACCACCACCACCACGCCAACTTAAGTCCAAGCCCTTGAGTGCTGCAGAGGCAGCCAGTATAGTTCTTCAATCACCATCGACCAGTGATGTTGGCTCATCGCAAGAAAGCAGCAGCAATGTCCCTCAATCAACACAGGTTGTTGTAGCTCATCTGACGAGTGTTGAACAACCACAGCCGCAACAACAATCACATGTGCAAGTACAAGCCCAAGTACATGTGGAAGGAGAGGCAGCGCAAGGAGATGCGCAAGCAGGGGTGCATGGAGGGTCACAAGTGCCCACAATAGTTGTTCCTCCCGAAGTAGGGGCACATCAGGAAATCGACAATCAAGGCGAGGTATCATTTAAGGAAGACACTCCTCCTGATGATCATTCATTGTCTCCCACACCCCTAGCAAGGGAGAGATCAAGGGTGGTGTCTACATCTTCTTCAAGCACACCTCCTTCTGATGATACGGATCAAAATTGGGAACCAGCACCACTGCCGTCTGAGAGTGAGGCACACCATGATCTGACAAAGGTAGTTAAGCGTAAAAGGAAGCTCGTCCAAAGTCTCAGACTTATGGAGTGTGATGATGAGGTTCAACAAGAAGTGGCGGATACTGCTGCTGATGAAGACTCTGACAACGACGACCCAGTCATCATAAAGGTCACTGCAGCCCTAGCGGGCATGCAGCAAACAGACATTTTGACCCTAGCCCGAGAAGCTGCTGAGCGTGATGATGATGATGTTGTCGATAAGGAGGCAGTGGAAACACCACCACAATCATTGGAGTTAAGTAGTACACCAACTCGTACCGCTTCCATATTTCTTTCTGGCAAGAAGGGACCTCCATCCACCTCGACCTTAATTAGTGGTGGTGAAAGTGCACAACGTACAAAAGTTGGGCAATCCAGATCCTCCACTTCATCTGGCATTAGCAGCATGACCACCACCAGTATCGCCGCCTCCTCCGGCCCCCACAGACACTTCAAGTCCCCAGTTTGGGACTTCTTTACTGTTTGCCAAAAAAGGCCAAAGTTCGCCATTTGTACCCTTTGTAAGCTTGCAGTTAGTCGTGGTAAGTTGGGTACCAACTATGGTACCGGAGGCCAGAGAGGTCATCTTAGGAGACAGCACACTGTCCAATGGTTTGCGCACTTAAAGGCGATCAAGGAAGCCCGAATTGGAAGTCAAGAAAACGTTGATGTTTCACCTGATGATGAGGAGGAGGAAGAAGACGTGTCAAACACTTCACTTACACCCAGTACCCCTGTCAGCAGCACACCCAATGTGAGGCACACTAAGAGTGTTGGAGCGAGTGAGACACCAACGCGCAAAAGTTCACCAGCGAGCAAAATTGGGTCAATGAAGTCATTATCATCCCGTAAATGCTTGCTCCAGGGCAACATTAGAACCATGTTTTCTTCAGACGCGCCATATGAACGCAACCACCCACTGACGCGTCTGTATAACACTAAGCTGGCTAAAATGCTAGCTGTGGACCTTCTCCCTTTTTCTTTTGTAGAAGCGGTAGGTTTTCTAGAATTAGTGGCAACGCTCTGCCCTAAATGGAAGGTTCCTAGCCGGTTCTATTTTGCCAGAGTTGCGGTTCCAGCACTACATGAAGATGTGCTGGAGGCGATTGGGGCAGCTTTGCAGAAGAGTGCTGTTCACACAATACATCTGACAACAGACATGTGGACCAGTGGCGCAGGCGCTGATTACATGTGCATCACTGCACACTGGGTCTCTTTTTCAGGTGTTAAAGCAAAGCTAAACACAGGTGTTGACCCGGACCAAGTTTTTAAAGCTGCTCGGAAACATGCAACACTAGCCATGTTTGGCTTGGAGAAAAGTCACACATCCCAAAACATTTTGGACGAATTTAACAAAAAGGTCTTGAAAATGCTATCCCCAAAAAAACGCCAGATTGGTTATGTTTCCACGGATAATGGCGCCAATGTAGTTAAGGCCATGGCGCTGGATGGCTATTTCAGAGCGCCGTGTTTGGCGCACTGTATCAACCTGGTAGTTCAAAAATTCTTGAGTGATAGAGACAGTACAGCGTTCGCGGTAATGGCCACCTGCCACAAAATGTGCAACCATTTCAGCCATTCTTTTAAGGCCCGGAAGCATCTGAGGAGGCTGCTACTTCAACGTCGAATGCCAGTGAAAGCACTCATCCAGGAGGTGGCAACACGTTGGAACTCAACCTTCTACATGCTTGAGCGTCTGTATGAGCAGTATACGGTACTCGATCACTATTTCTTAACAGAGGGTACAGCTCAGAAGGAGGACCTGCGGATGGGTGCGGCGCAATGGGACATAGTTAAAAGCCTGACAGACATGCTTCGTCCTTTTGAGTTCTTCACGCGTGCAGTCAGCCAGGAGGACTGTAATTTGGGAAAAGCTATCCCATTGTTGTGCATGCTGGAGCACCAACTGATGGCGGTGTCTTCTGAGTTTGAGAAAGATGTAAAAAAAAAAGACCCTTTTATTTTGTCGGAGAAATTATTAGAGCGCCTACGTGGTGATGAACGTCTTCAAAAGATCAAGTCAGAACAGCATTACATTTGTGCTACTATTCTGGATCCACGCTACAAAAAGGCGCTGGCAGGCCAAGCATTCTTTCCTTTTGCTGATGAAGATGTTCAAAAGTACAAACGTTGGTGTTACATCTTGCTCATGCTTTACAGTTCCCTTACTTAGTTTTCCCCATTGCTTAGCCGCTGCATGTAATAGAATGTTTGATGTCATACTAGAATGTTAAGTACCTGACTGCTCTAGGTAGGGACAGTTGATGGCAGACAGGCTGAGCGAGAGAAGATCTGCTCCTGGTGGGACTTTTATCATTATACCTATTGATCATTTAACTTGGATTAATCAACAATAAATCATACCTACTTATACTCACTGGATTCAAGAACATTATTTATTACAAATTGGCGACGAGGTACAGAACAGAACTTATGCGTGGAAAAAGGACTCTTTTAATGAAGTACTACTGCAAACAAGGAACTACTTAAGCTGAAAAAGAAAAGGTAAATTTACATAAACGCCCTGGTTAGCCCCACCAGTGTCCCCAGTCATCTGGACAGCCTGCCATCCCAGGGTGTTTGATTTCAGACTGCGTGATTTGGGCTTGAATCTGAAGGAATTATAAATGCATGATTCAATCTGAAGAGAACTACTTTAAAGTGAGAGAGAGGCTAATTTGTGCTTTTAGTAAGAGGCAGTTTCAAGGACTATTAATCTCTGAGCTGACTGTCAATATTTGAGTGCGCGCTCGAGATTTTATCAGCTCAAACAAAGCGAAGTTTAAAACGAGAAATTTCTATTTGAAAAGAAAAGCATGAAATTCAATTTCTCTTTGTACATATTCTGTGTAGAAAGCCATCTCTCTAGCTGCCTATGCTATTCTCTGGAATTTTACAGAAGGACGCTTTAAACGTCGAGTAATGTAATCTACCTGTTTAAGTCATGGGCTAACTTCTTCTTGGAGCCCGTTTTCCGTTGGTGAGGAGCTCTGTTTCTTTCATCTGCCTGTATATTATGGTGACGCATTAGAACCTTGCAAGAGGGTTCAGTGAACACGATGCGTCATGCTTCTTCAAACGTCAGCACGGCTGGAGCTACGTTATGAACGTGCCGCCATCTTCACCATGGTAACGTGTCAGTTCTTTGAATCACAGTCGTTCGTCATTTTGAGGATGTGAGGTAAGATCACTGGAAATGCCGTCGAGTTTAATTCCTTCCTGGCTGCGCTTGCTGTGAAAGAACTGAAGGTGCTGAGTTATCACATTGCTCCGTTTTCGTGTTTGTGTGCAACTTTGGAACGGACAGCTTTCTTTTGTTGTTGTGTTAACAACCGTGCCAAACGAAGGTAAAGTCCTCAAACGTTCGCAAGGTAGGATTACGCTATTACAGTACCTGCAGCTCCAATATCAATCGTCAATTTATTCAACCTTTTCTGCAATGTGCCATTCAAAACATTTCCACTTGCTGCAAGTTTCCCTTTTATTAATTGGAACTTCACCTCATGCTGCAGTGTACCATTTTGGGAATTAATATTTTTACAAGTTTACAAACTGTCTCTAGCGCCTGTATGTTTCAACACGGTGACAGGCACACCTTTGTTTGTAAAAGAATGGTGTTTTATTTCGATGCAACATGCCTGGAGTTTGGGTGAGAGATCACACTGTCAGCACTTCAACAGTCAGACTTCGGAGACTACTTTTTTTATTTTAATTTTTTTATTTTGGAAACTGTCGATATGTCTGACTATTCATATTTACAATCTTGCCTATTCTATTCTTGTTAACATAACTCACAGTGTTTTGATGTCTATGTTATTTTAATGCAATATTTTACTCCTTATTTTGGATAGAGTTATAAGTTACTTGTATTGTATTGAGCCACTTAAGTGCTCAACTTTTGTTGGTGTGCTCAATTTGTTTATTGCTAGTGTTTATTTACAGATATGTTTGATACTGATATGCTGATTTGAACCACAAGTGTGCTCAATTGTCTTTGAGGTAGTCAGCTACAAGTCCAAGAACAACTGACATTGAGATGCAGAATGCATCATTAGGAAAGTTCTGAGAACCAGAACACTGTGCAGAAAGGCTCATGCACTTAAAGGGGAAGTAATGAAAGACAAGGTAACTATGCAGGATGTAACACATCTTCCCCCTAAAAAAAAACTTAGGAATGAAACATATGTACAAAATCATAAAACAATTAAACATATGTACAAAATCATGAAAACAAGCAAAGCAATATTTCATACTTAAACATATGTACAGAATCATGAAAACAAGCAAAGCAATATTTCATACATAGTCTCGTAAAGACATGGGTGTCTTACGAATGCGGGAATCCTCCTTGATCCTAGAAGCAATGGTGTCTGGAGGAAGTCTAGAACACACACTTGGTGCGGAATTATCACAATTATGAGAATCAAAGTGAGTATTCACAACATGGGTATTTACATCAACTTGGACAGGGCACTTTGCAACTTTGCTTACATTCCAGACCTTTCCATCTTGTGTGATAACAGAGTTATTAAAAACATTTTTGATCTGGATAGGTCTGCCATATTTGCTCATTCCTTTATTGACAAAAGAAGGTTTCATAATCTTGACCCAATCACCCACAGCCAAACCATGCTCTCTTACTTTCCACCTCTTGTTATACCATTCCGCCGATTTCTTTTGTTTACAAGAAACTCTGTCCGCCAGACTCTTAACATCCACAGCATCTTCACCAAAACCTTTACATTTCTCCTTGAACCACCAAGGGCAGATGACAGATGCTGGATCCCTTCCCTTTAATAGTCTGAAAGGACTCACTTCAGTAGTAGTGTGGGGAGTTATACGGTAGTTCCAAAGTTTCTCCCTAAGAGCATTCAACCAGTTACCTTTTTCCTTGATAGAATCAACAACAAAGTTTTTTAACACCCGATTAAAACGCTCAACCTGACCATTTTCGTGCGGTTCATAAAGAGAAGTTCTGATATGTTTGATATTACGGGACTGTAAAAATGACTGCATCTCTGACGAGACTAATTGAACTCCGTTGTCTGACACCAAAACAGAAGGACAACCCTCTCTGGAAAACACTTCTTGAAAAAACGTAATAATGACTTCAGAAGTAATCCTGGATACAAATTTCACTTCTGGCCATTTGGAATGATAATCAATAATTACTAAAGCAAAACGAGAAGACTCAGGTAAAATATTGAAAGGGCCAGAGATGTCAAAAGCAATTTTTTTCCACGGAATCTCAGGCCACACTACAGATTTAAGAGGAGGAACAAAGACCTTCAACATTTTATCTTTGTCACAACACTCAGTGCATTCTCTAACCACACGATCCACAAACTTGTCCAAACCTGGCCACCAAAAGTTCAATCTAATAAGTCGCTTCATTGCAGAAATTCCCGGATGGGTCTTATGTGCTAACTTGAGTATCAGATCCTGAACTCCAACAGGTGGGACACACTTGTCACCTTTAAAAACTAAATTCCCTTCACAAAACAACTCACCAGCAACATTAAAAAATGGCATAATATCTTCTCTGACATTAGCTTTGTTGGGCCAACCTTCCAACAAATATTTTCTTAAAGTATTAAGTCTATCATCTTTCTCTTGACACTTGAGCCAAAATTGTTCAGTAATATCTTGATACTGAGTTCCAATAAAATCTTGCAAACCAGACACAAAATCAACATCCTTACAACCAGAAATACCATCAACTACACTAAGACATGGAAGGCGTGATAGACAATCAGCTGTTACATTATTCTTCCCTGGTATATATTCTACTGTGAAACTATACTCCTGTAGCCTTGATGTTAACCGTGCAATTCTTGCTGTAGAGTTCCAACCTCCTCCTACTGAAAGAATATGAATAAGGGGCTTGTGGTCAGTTCTTAATATGAACTTGCTTCCCCAAATATAGATCCTATAGTGTTCAATTGCCCACACACATGACAGTAGCTCTCGCTCGATAACTGCATACCTGCGTTCCGTTTCATTCAAGGTCCTGGAAGAGAAAGCAACATTCCACTCTGACACTCCATCAGTCTGAGACAATACGCCCCCTAAACCATATAAACTCGCATCCGTAGTGATAATACACTTTTTGCCCATCCTAAAAGGTCCCAAAGTTGGTGAATTTACAATATCTTTTTTTATCTCAGTAAAAGCCTTTTCTTGCTCTGAGGTCCAAACAAACTCATTTTTCTGCCTTAACAACAATTTCCTTAAAGGCTCCATTTTAGTAGCAAAATTAGCAACAAACTTGCTATAGTACTCGCACATTCCCGAAAAAGATAGAAGTTGTTCCTTAGTACCAGGAGCCGGGGCATTGAGAATGGCCTCAACATTAGATTTCTTTGGAATCAAACCTTTTCCTGAAAGAGTATGCCCCAGATACTCTACAGATTTTTTAAATAGATTGCATTTATGTGCTTTAAGAGTAAGACCATGATTTTGCAATCTGGAACAAACTTCGTCAAGATGTGCAGAATGTTCAACAGTATTTTTAGAAAGAATCAAAATGTCATCTTGAAAGCACTTAACAAACGCATCAAGATCTCTGAATATCTGAAACATTACACGCTGGAAAACAGAAGCAGCCGAAGCCAAACCAAATGGCATTCTTCTGTATTGGAATAAACCAAGGGGTGTAATAAAGGCAGTACATTTCTTGGATTCTTCTGTCAGCTCTATTTGATGGTACGCTGATCTAAGATCTAAAGTAGAGAAAATTTGCGCACCATCAAACAGAGAAACAAGTTCATTGATATTTGGGAGCGGATGGCAATCTATAACAATATTAGAATTGAGAGCTCTCAAATCAATACAGACCCTCAACTTTTGATCCGGTTTGCGTACGAGAACTATGGGTGAAACCCATTCTGAAGACTCTATAGGTTCGATGATGTTCTCTTTTAATAGGTCATCTAACATATCTTTTAACTCAGACCTGACATTTAGAGGTACACCTCTTAATTTCTGTTTAACCGGAATGGCTCCATCTTTTAGCACTATTTTGTGTGCAAACCCTTTCAACTTCCCCAATTGATCACAAAATACCTTATTAAATTTGTTGCTCCACACTGAAGTGACATCCTCTCCCCCATCACTAATGGTGTTAACCATTTCTTGGTCGCTACAAAGCTCAATAGGATCCTTAGCACGTGGATTCAACTTGATGCCAAGCTCCCATTGATCTTGCCACCCTAAAACATTTATACCCTTGATAGCAACGTATAGTTTGATGTGAGCCAACCTACCCCTGAAGGTTAGAGGAACACACAAAAATCCTTCAATAAAAAATGTCGCCTCCATTAAAACTTTCTGCTAGAATATCTGAAGGCTGTAACTTGGAAAAATCACATACTTTCTGTAACATTTCATCAAAATATTGCTTAGTAATGATGGTCCATGGGGAACCAGAATCTACCATCAATTCAATTTCAATTCCCCAAATGTTAAACATACACTTAGGTGATTTCTTACTAATTGAAACAACAGTACCATTAAGAATGATAGAAACAACATGTCCTCTATCCAGTTATTGTGTTGTGGTTTCAGGAGTATTAACAGAAGAAACTTTGGCAGAAGTAGGAAAGTTAGAAAAAGGACGTGGAAACCCTGCTCGCCCCTGTGTATTGAAACGTTTTTCTCTACAGACATTCGCAAAGTGTCCCATTTTTCCACATACAGTACAGGTTCTATTAAGGGCAGGACAACCTTGGAAAGAGGCAATATGAGATCTGTTTCCACATCTGAAACAAGCAACTGAATTACTATTATAATCAGGTTTTCTGAAATTACTACCTGACGTATTCTTGATACCCACATGTGGAGCAGAAAAATTTCTTCCTTCATTTTTGGGCTTAACAAGGCATACTTCTTCTTCAACACAAGTTTTGTTAGTATTGGTACTTTGTTTCTCTACAATATTCATCCATTTTTCAGACATCTCTGTGGATTTAGCAATGGCAATACTCTCCTCCAGAGTAGGGTCACCTAAACACCATAATTTATCTTGGACTTTTTTGTTTTTAACATGGACAATAATTTGGTCACGTATCATTTCATCGGCCATTGTACCAAAATTACAGCGTAAGGTTAATGCTCTCAAGGCAGTGAGAAAATCATCAAATGATTCATTTTGTTCTTGTGCTCTGGTATAAAATTTGAAACGATTAAGGGCAATATTAGCAGTAGGTTTGAACCTTTTCTCCAATCTGGTAAGTGCTTCAGAGTAAACATTAAGACCATCACCACTTCCAGAAGGTAGCGCAATAGGAGGTAAAGTTCTAAAAATTTCTTGCCCTTCTGAGCCCAAAGAGTGTAGTAAAATACTCTTTTTCCTCTCTGCCCCCATTCGTTCTCCATCAATAGCTTTCATATAATTGAAAAACTCTTCCTTCCATCTTGCCCAAGGTAAAGGAGGATCACCTTTGACTTGCAAAAACTTAGCTGGGGGTTCAAATTGCATATTAAATAACTGAATACAATAGAATATGCTAAATAAAAACTGTGAGATGTACTAAAATATTATATGGAAAGTAGTATTCTGAGTGCCTTGTATTATATGATGGGTAACAATCTGTGAATAGACACAATTATAATAATGTAATAACAATTGTCATTATAATACTGAAAGATGAAATTCCTGGATGCAATGTCAATAAATTGTACCTTTGTGCATAGAGCGAGAAAAACGGTTCCACAAGTCAGGAATTGAATGTTTATGAAGCGCTGAGCATTAAATATATCAAGCGCTGTGTAAAAATGAAGAAACGCTGAAGCAAACAGCTTCTCCGCTGTGAAGAAAACGGAGAAATCGGCCTCCGTGTGAATTCAGCGTTGCTAGGAAACGAAGAATCAACAAAATGGCTGCACGTTGTACGCAGCGTCTGTGCGTATGATGTTGCATGCGCTGCGTGTGACGGTGATCTCCAGATGGAACACAGCACGTCGGTGATGATCTGGTAACTGGGCGATGCAGAATTGTCACAACAAAGCACAGACGTCACGGAGCTTGCTTAGTAACGGTATCCGAGCAACGAGCTGGGACTTCAGCGTGAAGTATGTTCCGCGGCTGGGCAGCAGGCAGCAAGCTGGAATCTTCAGCGAAGCTTGTGCGTTAGGCAGAGTTGAAAGATGCACAAGTTCAATTAGGCGCAGCTCATGTAAAACAAAACGTAGATTCTCCCAGAAGGTGGTAAAATGAAGGCAAAAATCCAAGAAAACATATAAAACGAATGTGAAGAATATTAAATGAATATTTCTTCAGGAAAGGCAAAAATTCCATAAAAAGCCATGAAGAGGTCAAAAATTGAGATAAAATAGGGTTCACTCCGCTCCTGTGCTGTAGATGGCTGGAGTCCTCGTCGCCAAATTTTGTAATAATCCAGGAAACAGGTAGAAATGCAAGTAGGTTTATGTATTTATTTATCTAACCCATCCATCTCATTCTTATGGATGTTATTGTGTTTTTATTCCACATTTTCCATTCTAGTGGATTTTATTAAGTTATACCATCCATCTCATTCTTATGGATGTTATTGTGTTTTTATTCCACATTTTCCATTCTAGTGGATTTTATTAAGTTATACCATCCATCTCATTCTTATGGATGTTATTGTGTTTTTATTCCACATTTTCCATTCTAGTGGATTTTATTAAGTTATACTTGTGATCCATATTTTCATTCTAGTGGATATATATATATTTTTCTCTTTGGAAAGGGGATGGGGCCTTTAGATTTGAAAGGTCATTAAATATGAAAATGAAATCCTTCTTGCATTTCAACTGTTAATTAAGAATGCAATGCAATGTGTTCCTTTGGTCATTATATTTTAAAATGTAAATGCAATCCATCTTATATTTCAATTGTTATATTTTTATGAATGCAATGCAATTTAATTCTATTATCTTTATGTGTTGTTTTATAAGGAAGGGGGATGTGTTACATCTTGCTCATGCTTTACATTTCCCTTACTTAGTTTTCCCCATTGCTTAGCCACTGCATGTAATAGAATGTTTGATGTCATACTAGAATGTTAAGTACCTGACTGCTCTAGGTAGGGACAGTTGATGGCAGACAGGCTGAGCGAGAGAAGATCTGCTCCTGGTGGGACTTTTATCATTATACCTATTGATCATTTAACTTGGATTAATCAACAATAAATCATACCTACTTATACTCACTGGATTCAAGAACATTATTTATTACAGTTGGCTAGCCTGGTCAGCCTAGAGGTTTGAAAAAGAACGGCAGGATATTGAAGGAGAAGGCAGTACATCAGCATCAGCATCAGCAGGCCATCCCCAGTCACAAAAATCCACTTCTGCACCTGTGGCTGTGGCACAAGTGACCTCTAAGCCGTTAAAGACACCGGCAACTGGATCATCTGCACCACACACAACAGTAACAGTGGCTGCTGTAGAGGATTGGCTAACTTTGCTTGGGTATGGTTCTCGAAAAAATGTCACAGGCACAGCAAAAAGTAAGCAAAGTGGAGGAACCGTTGATGACCTTGAGTCGATGGTGCAGGACTATCTGAATGACTCAACAGAGGTCTTTCTTAATGATGAGCCATTACAGTATTGGCATGGGAAAAAACAATTGTGGCCACAGCTCTCCAACCTGGCTATAAACTATTTGTCTTGCCCACTCGCAAGTGTGTCTTCTGAACGTGTTTTCAGTGCTGCTGGTGGCATTGTAACTCCCAAACATAGCCGCCTCTCGCCCAGAAATGTGGAGCGGCTGACAATGATCAAGATGAATCAGCACCTCATACCACCAGATTACAAAGTACGAGAAAGCACGCCGCATGAAGACGAGGAGGACGGCAACGTAGATGAGGGGATTTGTTCTCTGTTCGGTGGCACTGACCTCATCCTGCCTGAATTCGCAGAGTATGATGACGAAATCTTCTTCTTATTCCCTGACACCGAGCCCTGAAAATGAGACAATGAATCAATAACTTTCTTTTTCGTCCTTATTCACTTTTATTCCTGTGTGTCTGTCTTTCTTTGTTTTGCACAGTTAATTTAATTCAAACTTTAATCACCTAATCCCAAAAACAAGACCATCAGCAGAACTGTCTTCACTTGTTTGCTTATTGATTTGAAGGTGCCGCAGTCTACATTCCTCAGGTTCACAAGTTCTGAAGAACATGCTCCTCTATCCTCCTCCTCCAGACTCCGATTTCCCTCAAAGCAGAGTGCTGGATTACGCCCAATGAAGAAAGACTCAGCACTTGTGGGGGTGTTCTACTTCTTTGCGGGTGAGTTGACGGCTCTGGGCCCATTGCTGTGAAGCTCTAATAATGGATAAAAGTGTTTTGGACCAAATATGAGGTGGAAATTTCTTGCCGTTTTTGCTGACTTGCTTGCCTTTGAGGTGCTCTATGGCGGGGTTCCGGGTGTTTGTGGGTGAGTTTTGGGGTCTGGGAGCACTGCTGCGACAGTCTAATCTTGATTGCATTTGCTTTTCAGGAAATCCGTGGTGGAAAACAGGAGTTATGATGATGACCTAGCTGCACAGCGCGTTTGGACCGAAGGCCGAGAGATATTGTAAGTATGAGATTTAGCTTTTTTGCTGTTTGGGGGGTGTTGTCGCGTGCTTTTTTGCGGGTGGGTTGGCGGGTCTTGGGGCATTCCTGGGAAGGTCTAATACCGGATAGAAGTGTTTTGGACAAAATCCATAAGGAAAAGCCTTTTTTTTGCTATTTCTTCTGACATCTTGCTCATTGTAGCGTTTTGGGGGGCTTCCTGCTGTTTGTGGGTGGGTTGCGGGGTCTCTGTCGAAGCACTGCTGCGACAGTCTAATCTTGATTGCATTTGCTTTTCAGGAAATCCGTGGTGGAAAACAGGAGTTATGATGATGACCGAGCTGCACAGCGCGTTTGGACCGAAGGCCGAGAGATATTGTAAGTATGAGATTTATCTTTTTTGCTGTTTGGGGGTGTTGTCGCGTGCTTTTTTGCGGGTGGGTTGGCGGGTCTTGGGGCTTTCCTGGGAAGGTCTAATACCGGATAGAAGTGTTTTGGACAAAATCCATAAGGAAAAGCCTTTTTTTTGCTATTTCTTCTGACATCTTGCTAAATGTAGCGTTTTGGGGGGCTTCCTGCTGTTTGTGGGTGGGTTGCGGGGTCTCTGTCGAAGCACTGCTGCGACAGTCTAATCTTGATTGCATTTGCTTTTCAGGAAATCCGTGGTGGAAAACAGGAGTTATGATGATGACCGAGCTGCACAGCGCGTTTGGACCGAAGGCCGAGAGATATTGTAAGTATGAGATTTAGCTTTTTTGCTGTTTGGGGGTGTTGTCGCGTAATTTTTTGCGGGTGGGTTGGCGGGTCTTGGGGCTTTCCTGGGAAGGTCTAATACCGGATAGAAGTGTTTTGGACAAAATCCCTAAGGAAAAGCCTTTTTTTTGCTATTTCTTCTGACATCTTGCTCAATGTAGCGTTTTGGGGGGCTTCCTGCTGTTTGTGGGTGGGTTGCGGGGTCTCTGTCGAAGCACTGCTGCGACAGTCTAATCTTGATTGCATTTGCTTTTCAGGAAATCCGTGGTGGAAAACAGGAGTTATGATGATGACCGAGCTGCACAGCGCGGTTGGACCGAAGGCCGAGAGATATTGTAAGTATGAGATTTAGCTTTTTTGCTGTTTGGGGGTGTTGTCGCATGCTTTTTTGCGGGTGGGTTGGCGGGTCTTGGGGCATTCCTGGGAAGGTCTAATACCGGATAGAAGTGTTTTGGACAAAATCCATAAGGAAAAACCTTTTGGCACTTTTTGTAACTTAAGGTTCGTTAGGGTTAGCCCTAGCAGCAGGATTGCATGTGTTTCGGGGTGTTCTATTGCAACGCAGTTCTGGGGTTTTAGAGCACTCTTGGAGCGATGCTGGCTATGGATACTTTTGCTTGCTTGCAAGTGGTTTGAATACAATCCACGGTCGGTAAGGGTGTATTTGGGCCTACTGTTACTTTCAAAGTACGTTTTGTCACCATTTTTCTGCTAGGCATCGTTTTTGGAGATCTGATTGGGGGTCTTCTACATTTTTGCGACTGGCTTTAGTAAGGGTCTTGGTGGGAGCATTGCTGGGAAGGTCAAATTTTGTTCTAAAACACAGTTTACAGTACACCTACCTTGAGGGCAAAGATCCGCTATAATATTTTGGCCATACTTATTTATCCTTAAAAAGGTGACTCAGACAGAGCACGCAATTTCAAAAATATTGTACTGTCTATTAGGGAAATCAAAGTGTGACTTTTTGCACCACACAGCGTACATACCTTTTATTTATTTATCAGTGGTATTGTAATAGCACTTCCTGTTTTCCGTTCAATAATTACAGGCCGGGTTTCAGTCAACATCCGCCAGGCAGGCAGTGGACAGGGTGTCTTCTGTCAGTGGTCACCAACATTGATGGACGAAGCGTCAGCTGGAATGGAGGAGTGCCGCTAATAAGAGGAATTGTTTGCTGCATGCAACTTACTTACCAAATTCAACAGGAAAACTCCAACAACATACAGAATACAGATACAGTATCCATTGTTTTCTTCTATGAGTGTGACTGCATGTGGTTAGCTTTAGTTTGTACCCAAAGATTTCTTTATCTTCAATTATTGTTTGTCCAGGCTGTGCTTTTTTTTTCTTCTCTCAACAAAACCTACCCAAAAAGAAACCCCCATTCCCATCCATTTTCCAAACCCTAACCCTCTTCCCCCGGGCTGTGTTGTTTTGCTTGATGTCTGACTAAAATGACATCAATAATTCCACACACTTGCTGGGGAGGATAAGGTCATAGCAACAGGCTGGTGAAGGAATACGAGGATATCTTCTAGACTTACTCAGCTTCAGTACTATTTCTTCTAGTAGTAGGAGCCAATGTCAAATAAATTCAACGCAAGTACTAGTTATACTTGCAAGCAAATACTTTACCATTTGTTAGGCTACATTGTGGCACTGTTCTAGTGTACTGTCACCTGCTATATTCTCGATCGTACCGTAACCGTTGTAATGCTACAGTAAGGACAAACCAGGTTTCGTTTTCTTTTTTTCCATAGGCATGCAACTGCCACTGTGTCACACCACTAGTACCACCGCAATGAGGAAATTTCACCCGCCCAGGATTGCCAACGTTAATCCCCATTTCACGTGGAGCCAGCCCTGGGCCTAGCCCTAATTTCTAACACAAATTACAGGTAAGATAAGCGTTTGGTGGGAGGTAGTATAATGGAGTATTAGGACTAGACGAGAGATTGACGGTAGTACTACTAAAGTCCTAGGACTCTTCAGGAAAACAAACTTACTGTTACACCCCCGTCCCCCACCCACCAGACTGAAAAGCAGTAAAAAACAGGTATGGTCAGATAAAGTTTTAAAAAGTATATTTATGTAGCCCTAACAAAATAATATCCCTCAAGACCCTCCCTAACCCCAACGATTGTCTTTGAAAAGTCCCAAAAAGAACCCAACTCCCAAATCCCACCCCCCAAAAGTCTCTAAAAAAAGGGCAAGGGACACTCCACTACTGGAGGGTGCTGGTGCATTTTGCGGCATGGGCATCATACTCCTTGCGGAGGGTGGCAAGCTCGAAGCGGAGGCCCTCCACCAAGTTCTTATAGTTATGGACCTCCTGCTCCAGGTAGGACATTCGGACTCCTAGGCGGCGTTGGCGTGCCTTGCAGCTCCTGTGGGGGGGCAGCTGGTCTTTTTGCTGCTTGGCGGTGGCGGTTGGCTTTGTTAGCCCGGCTCCGTACCGCTGGAGCACTGCGCATGCTGGCGGCCCGTGGGGTCACGGAGGAGGATGCAGCTGTCCCAGTCGAGGATGTTGTGGTTGCACCGGTCGACTGCATGTCCTCCTCCTCCTCCAGGGCCACCAGCCGCCGATATTCGGCGACAGTGGCATCCAGCCTCCGTTGCCGGGCCATTCGAGCCTGCTCCCTCCGTGATGTCGATTTGGAAGGAGCAACTATATGAAGAAAGAAAGACATAGTCTGTAACCAATGCTCCTTAGCATTAATAACACAAAGTGATTGAGCCGAAAGTTGGGTCACAGTACAAGTAGCAAATTGAAAGCACAGTACATAACTATTGAGGACAGTATCTATCTAACCTCCCACTTCTGCATCCTTGCTCTAACATTAGTGGTAGTTTAATGAACAAATTCTACGACCACTATGGACTTCCATTACAGTCGACTATGACAGTACACCAGTCTTATTCTTCTTCTTCTCTCTTGTTTAAGAAAATTGGTATGTTATCTTATGCAAGCCGGCAGAATGGCAGCACAGTGAACTTGCACCCGAGAAAAACAGTTGCACACCATGATGTGTGAGACAGACTTGGGTTACTGTACCGGTCCAGTACATGCAGGTGGTGAAGCTATTACTTTTCTATTACGGGTGGCACTGAGAATACTCTGTTACAAGGGCTACTGCTTAATTAATTTACCTTTCACCCTACAGTGCAAATGAGTACTAGAAAAGGAAAATGAAGAAGCTAAATAATTTGATTATCTATCACTTCACATGGGACGTATTTGATGACATATGGGATGACTTTAGGTGCTTTGCTTAATATTGAGTGAACAGTGATACACCCACACATGAATGACGTACTACAACTAAACTAAAGTTATTAAGAGAGGTACGGAGTGTCCACCGTAATAACCGGATATATGCTGTGCTTGCAGTTGCAATACAAACTACTGCTACTATTCTTGGTAGTATTGGACAAATTTACAATTTCTTTTCCTTGCCTTCCCTACACTGGAACGGACGTGCGGGTGCGGTGTTACATGCTCTTCAAGGTAACACTTAGTTCATCCAGCGACCATCTACTCTCTCTAGATACACATGTGCTATCTAAGAGTCAGATAATACCATGCTCCAGGCATCCATCCATTCAAAGTATTCACACACATACAGTTTCTGTTTCACCCACCCAGGCTGCTGTCCTTCCACCCATCCTTGCTTCATCATTGACCCAGCCATGCACCATACCATATTCTTTCCTTCCCAGCCACCTCGGGGGCCAAGCAAACACATATCATTCTTCTTTGCCAGCCATCATAAAATTTCGCGTCCTTCCACACTTACTTACACCCTTCTTTCGCTTTTCGTTCATCCCATCCATCACGTTCATCTAAGATCTTATTGGGATTCTTCTCACCAAAAACTTCACAGCTAAGTCGAAGTACATTTCGAGGAGGCTACTACCTGGTTGATTTGTAATACACCCGTGCAGAAAGCACACTATGCAGTCTTCAATCTCAATAAGTAAGGAATATATAGCTTACCTGTTCCCGCCACCACCGTGCGAACCCTCACAGGAACGTCCGCCGGCACTTCCACCGCATCCTCCCCAGAGTCCTCCTCGCCCAACACCACCACCTCCGCGCTGGCCCCGCCACCAGATGTTACACCTACAAAGTACATTTAAGAATGTTAGAAATACACCACTCACTACTATATAATATTTGGTCTAGGAGGAATAAAGAAATTTTAAAAAAAAGAAATACAATGTAATAATTTGTAACTGTGTACTCTACAGTAAAAATGTCCCTTTTTCCAAGGAAGGCTGTTGTCTTGCTGCACTTTTTGGCACAACTGTTGAATGCTTGCTTTTTATTTTTAACACACAACACTTTTTCTCCTAACAGAAGCTTGACTTCTAAGAACACGATCAGGGTCAAGCTCAAGTTCAAACCAGGTGAGAGCTCGGCTCGACCACAAGAAATGTGTCCAATTAATCGTTAGCACTAAGCACTTTTCCATTTTCAGTTAAACGTTTACTTTTATGACAAAGTTGATTTTAATAAATGTGTTTAGTTGTAATAAAGCTTTTAAACTTAAATAGACACTGTGGTTTTTTGTCCTCCAGACTAGAGTGGATGAGCTAAAGGTTTTGGAATTTTTGCAAGCATGAGTGCCTCTGACACTTCTTGACTGTGACTCCGTACTCTTGTCCTGCGTAGGATAATCTAATGATCATTGGGGATCAATCATCGGTGACTTCGGGAGCTAAATGACTCTGCCACACTATCTAGTCAGTAAGGAGATTGGGGGTTCTTCAAAGTCTGATATCACTGAGGTATGAGGAAAGAAAGTCTACCTGCGCCTATTATAATTGATAAACAATGCACTATTTAGTGTTCATAGTTCGGTTTGTGCAGATTTGTCCCTGCAACAGTAGTAGAATGGATTGTCCTCCTATCCAAACCAAAAGTAAAGTAGTATCTTATTCTTTCTTGGTGGTCATTCACCTTTTTATTGTTGGCAATTGTCAAAGCATAAACATTTAGAAGACTTGAAAAGACATTATGGACAATCACAGAGGACTGCACTCAGTGCATAGAGCTATTGCTGACTAGAATGGGAGTCCAATGGAATTGCCAAATGTCCAATCTTAGTTAGCTACACAGACAGACTAATAAGAATAATCTAGTAATACCACAGGGAGTCATATTCGAGGCAGGATAAGAATTTAGATCCAGTCTACAAGAAGATCAAAGACAATTTAGAAAAAATCGAATGAGGAACGCTAGGAAAAAATAGGTACTCTTTATTAAAATTAAAACTTACTGGGGCCAGCAAAGGAGCCCTCGCCTGCCCGATCCTGGCCTGCATCCTCCTGAACAGCACCCTCCTCCTCCTCCTCCTGTGTCCTCTTGCCCTTGGGGGGAGCTGATGTACAACATGAAAGAAAGAAAGACCAGAAAACATGGATGAGATTTGTCAACCAAATCAAACATTTCAAAAGAACAATAACAAAATATTTTGGAGAAATAGCAAATAGATAGACAACTATTCCACGGGATCTATCCCATGTGGTATACTACGTTATTCGTATTGCCTGATTTGCGGACCGTTGACTTAGAAAGTTCCTATGTAACTCAATAAACAGACTACTAAAAAGGTTTGCCTAGGCCTGGCAGGCAGCAGTCCGCAGCACGCGAAGTGACAGACAAAGTCCATCCTGCTTGCAGATCAGTGAATACTCAAACTATCAATCCACCCACCACCACCACTATTTCTTCTTATAGCCATGTGTCTAAAGGAAGGACTGGACTTCAGTCTGTTGGGGCTGATTTAGAAGTCCCTTGCGGCTCATTTTCCTCCATTGTTGCGTGACTTTTGTGACGCAGCGGCAGAACAAAAGACTCGCCATGGTGCGGCGTATATATAAAAAAAAACGCATATGGGAGATGCATTACGTTGTAAAGCCCTGCGCCATCAGGGGGCGTTCCGGCGCAATGGAGGGCGTTCCTGCGCAGGAACGAATCCTAAAAGTGGGTGAGGGAAATCTACAAGATATCAACCAGTCACTTTTAGGACAATGATGCGTGACTCAAACCCTGCGCCTGCTTGAAGCCGACGTACGGCTTGATGCAGCATTGGGGAGATAGGGCACCCCAGAGCATTGCTGGAGCTGCGCCATCGCTGGCACGCAACTCCATCAATGCGCCGCCTTTACGGCACAGATGCGTAAGGCTTCTGTGACGTTTTGGGCCAATGGGTGGTGGTGGCATGGCGCACAATTACGGCCGCATCCCTGCTACTTTGCAGGGATGCGCCGGTAATTGAAAATATGACCCTTAGTGTCTAGCATTACGCAGTTCTTATCTTTACACTACACTCATACATAATTTCTCAGGCCAATGAAATGAACACAAAATACAAAACAAATAAGCATAGTAGCAAGCAAGGCTACTGAGAAGGAGAACAGTGCACCATTGCACCTGAAATGCATAGAAGATTTTGAAATATTATTTACCTACAATGTAATCGGCAGCATTATTGCTCTTGGTAAAGAACAAAGATTTGCAAATAACAGAGCCGGATAAAACAGAGTAGTGATGAATAGCTACTACTACTCACCAAGCCCGGGGACCTCTACGCCGAGCGCGTCCAGCAAGTCCCGTTCCCGGTCCATGACATCCGTCCAGCGGTGGGTGGCCTGGTTATAGGTGCGCCGGACCCCAGAGAGCTTAAACATGGCCCGGCACACCTTCTCCCACCGCTTCCGGCGCTCCCAGGAGCCATAGCCGGTTGCGATCTTGCCGCCTCCCAGGATGGTCTTGGGGAGGCGGCGCTGGACGTAGAAGATTAGTTCGCCCACCTCCTCCGCGCTAAAGATCTCCCGTGGCACCACTTGCTCCCCCCTCAAACGCCCCCACGGGAGCCGGGCACGGGGTGCGGGACCCTTCCCCTTCTCAGGGTGCTTCCCGGCTCCCTTTACCATGGTCTGGGCAGAAATAAAGTTAAATGATAAAGAAGAAATAGAATAGTGAAGAAGAAAAGAAAAGAGTTTAAAAAAGTAGTTTAAAAGTAACTAAAAGTAGCAGAAAACACAAAAATATAGAGCTAGAAAAATAGAGGGATAGATAATAAGTAAAATAGATCAAATAAACTTCAAACAAGCAAAGGATGGCAGAGATTCAGAGAGGATACAGAAAGCATGCCCAGAACCATAGCAATGAATGAGAAACAAGATGGCCGCGTCCGTTCACGACCGTGTGGGTAAGTTCGCGCGAGATTTTCCTCGCGAGCACGCGCGAAATTGTACTAGCGAGCAGCACACTTTGCGAGATTACACATAGCGGCCGGAAACGGAATTACGTCACGCAAACAAGATGGCCGCGCCCGTGTACGACCGCTAGTGTAACTTGGCAAACGTATAGCTACAAGCGCCTTGCGAACACGCACAAAATCACGCGAACATACACGCCGCAAAAAAAAATTAGTGTATTCGCAAGCATTCGCGGCTTCCGAAATCGATCTCGCACGAAATTGCAGAAAAAACGATTTTTGCTAAACTGAAAGCAATGCGGAGGTGCAAAAGTTCAAACTTAACATTAGTAACATTCACTCTAGTGCTTCCTGAGGGGCCCCTCCAGAGTTCAGTTGCCTATTTGCAACTATTCTATGACCCTGCTATGACCCAAACAGCAGGCTCATAGAATAGCTACAAGTAGACCATAAAGGTCCTGTGAAAAAAAATTGCACTGCAACAGAAAGCAAATTATAGATAAGGAAGGAAGCAGGTGCCAGCCAGACTGGAAGTTTCAAAATTACTGACACATTAATGACCCACAAATTAATTGATGTCAGTTGAAGAAGGGCAGGTGTGCTTGCTTTCAATGCAACAGAAAGCAAATTAGGAAGGAAGCAGGTGCCAGCCAGACTGGAACTTTCAAAATCACTGACACATTAATCAACCCCAAATTAATTCATGGCAGTTGAAGTAGGGGAGGTATGCTTGCTGTTTTTCAACCCCCATAATCTACAGTGATAAACAAACCTAATGGGTGGCAGTGAGGATGTACCAGAGGGTGGCATGGGTGTCCCAGAGGGTGGCAGTGGTGAAACAGAGGGTGCTGTGAACCTGTGATGATAAACCAGACGTAGAAACAACATAGTCGCGGCCGTTGCGAGCCGAAAAGTAAGTTCGCAATTGCGAAATTGTCGACAAATCCTCGCGAACGCTCGCCAACACAAAAAACGGGAAAATCCGCAAATCCGCGAGAGTTCGCGTATTTTTGCGGATTGCGAATCCGTAAATCCGCAAATTCGCGTACGCGAGATCCGCTAGATCCGCCCATACTTAACCCTGAGTCATTCCATCAATCATCTCTGATCCTTCTGACTCTGACTCAGAGTATGGTGTCCAACTCAATACCAACCATGTCCTTAGTGAGCCCAGACTCGTCCTGACTCAAAATGCAATGGATCGGCCTGTAGTAGTACAATTTTGTCTTTGAACAACAAGAAGAGAATAATTGACTTGAGTCACTTTTTTGTGTGTAGAATAGTAGACATCCTTCACAACAAACAACAATCTCTCAGCGTGCAATACATGCCATCATTTACCTGTTCTTCCGGGTCAGTCCTTCCAAGTGAGGAAAGGACAGATAGATAGTCAGGGCCTAGGGTTGGAGGCAGGCACTCATTTCTTTGTATTCTCTATCCAACGTCTGGCTTGAGGAAAATGGCTTGAGGGCGAGTCAGAATTCGGGACTTACTTCTTCACTTACTGCACACAGTTGTAACTCCAATCCCGCAATAAAAGAGTAAGACGGTGGGGATGGATTTATGAGCCAGATAAACAAACACAAATAATAAAGTAAATAATGTTCCTTAGCTATATCTTTTTTTGGGGGGGTTTTGGGCGTCAAAGAAAGAAAGTATCTAGAAAGCTTAGTTGTCAGGGAAATAGAGCTCATCCTTAAACTATGGTGGTTCACCCAGTAATAGGTCACCTAACAGACTGCTTCCATTACCTGAGTCCCCGTCAACATCTTTCTGCTGTGGTGTGGTACCTCAGGTATTGTGTAATACAGTGGTATAAAGTGTTGATTAATTTTGATAATGGTTACCCTCTCCATGTTTTGGGGCAAGAGACTGGTCCTTCCTACTGTCAGAATCGCAAAAGCAGCACTGAAAACATGCTCAGCAGAGACACTTGCTATGGGGCAAGCCATATAATTTATCACCAGCCTGCTGAGCACTAGCCATTGGTGCCTTTTCCCATACCAATAGAGGAATGGCTTTTGATCAAACAAGACCTCTGTTGAGTTATCCATATGGGCCTGGACTATCTGCTCAACGGTCATTGGTGCTCCGCTTTGTTCGCTCTCATTTGCCTTTGCCTCAGCACTGGATTTAAGCCCTGTCAGTATAAACCATAGGTTTGCTGATTTGGGAGCTGGTGCTCCTGTTCTTGTTGATACTGGTCTTGCTGTTGTTGGTGGTTTAGGGTGCTGTGACCTAACTGCACTGCCCTCAGGCTTTGAATTTGAACTTGAAGGCTGCAGTACTGGTTGTGCCCTGGAGGATCAGACCTCTAATTTCCAGCCGTTCATTTTCTAGCTGAATGGCTTGCACAGCTATCCAAGTTTCGTATTTTGCAGTATCCCTGTCTGAAAAAGGAATGAAAGTGTTCAGTAATGGTTTGTAGCATGGATCAAGAATTGTGGCACCAATGTAATGGTTGGATGACAAAATGCCGCTTTGCACCATTGTATTTTCAGATAAGCAAAGGATTAAACTCCCCACCAACTTATTTGCTTCTTTTTTTTCCCTCCACACCTGTGTACTTGCAGACACCTCCTTTAGGTGTTACTGTGGCATGTGCAACAATGGGATAACTTGGCCCATAGTACAGTCCTCCTTGTTGACTTCACGTGTGAAGACCTCGAGAGGAAGCAGCATCTCTGTCAGGCATTTAACTAGGCCCCATTGGTCCATCTCATGCCTTTCACAGTTGCATCCCCTCTTTGCATGACATATTCATTGATAGGTCTGTACTGCTCAAACAGATGTTCAAGCATGTAATTAGTTGAGTTCCACTGTGTTGGCACCTCCTGGATGAGTGTTTTAAATGGCAATATATTATCACATTGAATGATTTTCAGTTGCTTCCGGGCTTTAAAAGAATGGCTGAAATGTGTGCAGATTCTTCTGCAGGTGGTCAGTAAGTTGCTGACTAGGCCTTCTTTTTTCAGAAAGCCTTGGACAATGGTGTTAATGCAGTGGGCCAAACACAGGAAACTGAAATAGCTACCATCGGCCATGGCATTAACTAAATTACTGCCATTGTCCGTGGCAACTAAACCAATGTTAAGCCCTTTTAGTCACAGCCATTCAAAGACCTTAGTGTTAAAGTCTTCCAAAATGTTTGTAGCAGTATGTGATTCTCCATGGTTAATATGGCTACTATAGCATGCTTCCAAGCACCATTAAAAATGTCAGCAGTGTCAACGCCAGTAGATATCATTTCTCTAACCCCCATGAAAGAGATCCAGTGTGCGGTGATGCACTTGTATTCAGTGGCTTGCCAACTGGTGCACATGTCGGTAGTCAGGTGCATAGTGTGAACAGCACTCCACTGCAAAACGTGTCCAAGGGATTCCAGCAAGTTGTGATGTAGTGCTGGAACAGCAACTCTGGTGAAATAGGACCAGCTGGAAACCCTCCATTTTGGGCAGATAGCTGCCACAAATTCAAGAAAACCCACTCCTTCCACAAAGGAAAATGGGAGGAGGTACAGCGCTAACATTTTAGCCAGCTTGGCTTGCAGTTTTTTGTCCGCTAAGGAGCTCCTCCCACTGGATTAGGTGGTGTTTTCTCTGAAGGGTGTTTGGCCTCAAGTACCATATTTTGTACCAAGCTTACCCCGACTAACACCTACTCCACAAATGGAGCATGTAGCAATGTTCACCTCCTTCTAGCTAACAGAAAAGAAGTCCCAAACTGAGGAGGTCAACTTTTTGACGCTGCTGGTGCCACTTGCAATGTCAGATAAACTGGTAGGTGGGTGTGAAATTTGACTCTGCGGTACCTACTTCTACTGAGGGGGTTGTGGTGGATGTAGGTTGCTGATTGGACTTTGTAAATTTGGCAGCTGGAGTTGGTGTTAGTGGTATCTGTGTTGGTGGCATATGCGGTGCCACATCCCTGACAGCAATTTGGGGTTGGGGTAATGTTCGCCCCACTGGGGCGGGGCTAATATCCATGATGACTGGCTCATCATCATCCTCCTCTTCTACATCTATCTCCATAACTCTAAGGCTTTCTGGAACCTTCCATTTCCCTAGCCTTGTCTCGTGGCATTTCTCACTCTCAGACTGAGGCAGGATCCAAGTATTGTCTAGATCATCATAAGGGGCACTCGGAGAAGAAGTTGGTGGACAAACCCTCCTTTTCCTTGCTAGGGATCTGGAAGACAATGATCTTTTGAAAGAGTGGCTTGCTCTTCTTCCTCAGCAGGAAGCTCGATCTGCTGAACTGCCCCTATTTTGGGAGGAACTACTACTATTGGTGGTGGTTGTAGCTGTTGTTGCCCACTTATCTGAGTTTCCTGCATTAATTGGGTACTACTTTGCAATAACAATAATTCAATTTCAGCGTCACTGCTTGTTGGCGGTGTCATGACTAGACTGGCTGCCTCTTCTACTAAGGTGGTTGTGGTGAATATAGGTCACTATCAGGACTTTGTAAATATGCCAACTGGAGGTGGTATTGGTGGTCTCTGTGTTGGTGATATCTGTGTAACATCCCTCACAGCAATTTGGGGTGGGGTTATGTCAGTCTCCACTGGGGCTGGGCTAAAATCTATGATGACTCTCTCGTTATCATCCTCCTCTTCTATATCTACTTCAATAACTCTAAGGATTTCCAGAACCTTCATTTTCCCTAGCCTTGTCTTGCGGATGTGGCGTGTCTCTTGGGTAGGAAGTTTATGGACTAGCCCTCTTTTTCCTTGCTGAGGATCTGGAAGACAATGGATCTTCTGAAAGAGTGGCTTGCACTTTTTCGTCAGCAGGAAACTCGATCTCCTGAACTGCCCCTATTTTGGGAGGAACTACTCCTATTGGTGGTGTTTGCGGCTGTTGTTGCCCACTTATCTGAGTTTTCTGCATTGATTGGGTACTACTGTGCCATAACCATAAGTCCATTTCAGCGCCATTGGTCGTCAGGGTTGTCATGATTAGACTGGCTGCCCCTGTGATAGACATGGGCTTGGGCCTAAGTTGGTGGGGTGGGTCCGCTGATGTGAGGGTGCTGCCCCCAGCTTGTTCCCCAAACACCTCTGCTGCAGGCACAATTTTTGGTTTCCCAAGCAGGGGTACTGGGTGACATACTGGTGGTGGTTAGTGGCAGTGCTTTCTTCTTTTCACTGACAACTTTGACTTTCTTGATATTTCTTTGGGGCCATCTTGAAGCTGTCAGTTAGCATGCAGCGGAACTTGTTTTAAGATTCACAAGTTGAAGAGATGTCTGTCCTCACACGTCATGTAAGGTCATGTGCAGGGCGCTGTCCTTCTGTCTGGCAGTACAATGGGGGATGTTGTCTCCTCCTCTTGTGCACCTAAAAGCAAAGAAGCAAGAAGAACATCAGTGAAATGTGGCATTGTTGTAGTTCAATAATTACTAGTGCAAACAAATATTATAATATACAATTAGGGTGTGGTCACACTTGTTAGTAAAAACATTAACAATACAGTGTAACCATTCGTGAGACTTTGACAACAACAAGGACTTTCATGGTGTACTCTACAGTACATTTCACTCAGGAAGGATAAAAAGAAGAAGAACAACAACAAATATACAAATGAAATGGTTTGACAATGTGCATCACTTTTTGGGGATGCAGCACTCAGGGAGCTGCAGCTAACAAATTACAATGGAATGGAACAATCCCTAGACAATGAATACTGTTGCACACATCATATAGCAGACATGGGGTTAATATTAATGGTTTATTGATGCGAAATTATGCTACTTTGCAACTGAAGAAAAATGAAAAAGAAAGTGGAAAAAAGAATTGAAACATTGAAAAAAATTATATATAAAAAAGAAAAGAATAAACAAATTAGAAAAATTGAAACATAAAAAAGAAAAAAGAAAAAATAGAGAAATAGTTATAAATAAGTAACAAATAACAATTACCCGCAAAAGTCTATGTATTCATTTATGAAGCTGATTATCTCATTGATCAACCATCCATGCAAGCTTGACACACAACATTGCTGCCAGCCACACGACTAGGCAACAACAAGAACCATTAAACCAAGGGGAAGAAAGGGAAAAAATGCAGGCCTATTGCAAAAGCACACTGACTGCTGCAACAAAATTGCAATCAGTCACATGGTCACTTCACTACAACAAGCAGGAGGAATGGAAAACAATGAACACAAGCAGGCCTAAGGAGGACACAGACTTTACAAAATGGCCCCGCCACATGTCCCTGGGAAACCAAGACAAATGCATTGCTAGCCTACTTGCAAACACACTCCCACACTGGCCAGACAAAGGAGGCATGCTTGATAAGCAAAGCATCTTTAATGCAACAATGCCAAAAATGAAAATCCATAGGGTTAAAAAGGCTTGCAAGTTACAACGACACACATACAACCAAGGCATTTAATTATTTTAACATGCATGAAAAGAAAGTGAAATACCACATACAACTTATTTTGTATTTTGATCCAATGCCATCCATGGCCAAAATGATGTTTAAATTCAACAGACTCCACAGAAACCATGATTAGCTTTGGATCTATTGACTGGAAAACCATTTGCAGACTAGGCCACATAGTACATCAATTAAAATCAGTATTACAAATGTATTAAAAACATGGAGAAAATGTAGTTAACTGTGCTACATTTTTGCTGAACAAAAGAATAACAATTTGCATGCAAAACAACAACCATCAAGAAGACATATCCACCACAAAGAAGGCATGCATGCCTATGGCAGAAGCACACTGGCTGCCTACTCAAAATGGCCACCAGCCACATGGCCAGACCACAACAAAAAGCAATATTAAGCCTACAAAGTGAAGGTAATGCAGGCTTATTGCAAAAACACTATGACTGCCTTCACAAAATGGCCGCCAGCCACATGGCCAAGCCACCACAACAAAAAGCAATGAGCCAAGAGGAACAAACGGAAGACGTGCTGGTTTATGGCTAAAATGCAAACTGACTGCCTGCAAAAAATGGCCTCCAGCCACGTGGTCACAACAACCAACAGGAGGCCTGGAAAACAAAGAACACAAGCAGGGCCTATAGACATAAACTTTACAAAATGGCCCCAGGCCACATGGGGAGGAAAGGCAAATGCTGGGGCCTACTAATACAAACACACGTACACACTGGCAAGACAAAGGAGGCATGCTAAACAACACATCTCATGAAAACAAAAGTATAATACCACAAACAAACACATTTTGTTTTTCAATCCAAAGCAATCCATGCCCTGAATGATGTTTTAACTCACCAGGCACCACAGAAACCGTTGTTATTCATGTACCCATGTGTAGATCTGGGCCTACTTGCTTAGAAATGCCTATTGGCAGACTACTAAGCTACATAATGAATTAGAGGAATATTGGAAATTGATTTTAAAACATGGAGAAAATATAGTGAACTGTGGAATATTTTTCTTTTATGAAAGAAGAAATATTACTTACAAAGAAACAACTAGCCCTCTACTGAAACTACAGGCCATCCACTACAATAAAGGTTAAAAAAAATCAATGAACAGTAGAAATCAATCTAGGTCCATCAATCAAACAAACACCAGTTTTCCAACTTACTTGTGAAATTTCAAATTGAAAGTCCTCAATTCCAATGATATATTATGCAGCAGACATAAAAAGGTGATCCTTCCAGCTCCAAATCCAAATGAAAAGTGACCAGGAGATGGACAAACCACTGGGAGGAGCCTTCTGTACAGGAACTGAAAGGTGGAGGCTCTAGATCACTTCTTTCCTTTTGGGAAAAAAAGGACTTCTTGCCTAAAAAAGTATAGCCAAATGTCAATTTGAGGAGTTTTTTTACACCAAATTGCCATTTCGAGAAGGATTTGATTCTGCTCTGGGAGAGAACCTTCTCTAGGTCGCAGTTGCAGTAGACCCTGCACATTCAGGATCACCTTCTTAACAAAACCCCCGCCGGAAGTCCCCCGGAGCATTCAAATGACGTGTTGGTGACCACAAACTCTCCTTGGACCATGCAGCCACCTAGAAAATGTTGTGGCGCTTGAGAACAGAATAGGAAAATCTCATTAGCGATCGCAGGCATCCAGTAAGTCGCTCCTGCGAAAACGTATTTCGAGTGCACCAACACAAAAAATCTGCTCCATTGCAACTCCGCATCCATCTTTAAACTGCTGGGATAGTGTATTATTACTTAATTATAGGCTGTTAAATGGGGTTAAATGGTGTGCCACAATCTTTTTCGGACAGTGTTGTAGGAGCTACAAGTAACAGAATAATCTGGGGATAAATTTGGTTAATGTGGGACAACTATGACTTGGGTTAAGTGGTAATTTTATTATTTATGTAGTCTGAACTAGGTATGACGCTACTGGGGGGATCCAAAAGTTGGGACCGGTTAATCGCACAGCACTAGACGTCGTATCTGTGAAAGGACATTAGAATAAGTAAGTTAAAAAAACATAGAATATCCAGTCTGGGATCAAAATGTGATATGGGAGGAATTATAGAGATCCCTGAGATTATGATTAGATTATACACTGATTCTTCCATGTGTGTTTCCAGATCTAACTGCGGTAACTGATTGGAGTGCTTTTGGACTAACACTGTCCGAACAACATTGTGGCACACCATTTACCAGCCTTTAAGTAAGTAATAATACATTATCCCTGCAGTTTTAAGATGAATACTTGTGAGGAATAGTGTGAAATGTAGAGTATACAAGTAGATTATGAAATGGTCAGTTACCATGAGACAAGTAGTGAATAGAATGAGATTGTATGAAGGAAGGTTGGGTGTATTATTTTTACCAAGCACTGTGGGGGCTTAGAGGATTGCAATATTGGCATTTTTTAAATCTGTGTTTTTTTAAATAAAATATAATATAACAAAAGTAATACAGTCAGAACTTTATAATTGGTTTTATTTTGAATATGTTTTTATGGTATGTTTATATACATTTATTTAATATATGTGTTTAAGTTAATAGATTCTAAAAGAACAGGAGTACATAACGTTACTGTCTTGGTAAAGAAGATGTAATGTGAAGAAGCCTTCGAAACGCGTCAGCGCTTTTTTCCTGCCTTAAATCCATCTGCACAAAAATTACCCTAGATGTTGATTAACTACAAGGAATCAGGGTGTATGTGTATTTTTTCTGCCCCGGGTTATGACGACTTATGACAAAGATTACTGTCTGTTTTAACTCTTGTGTTGTGGTTTTGAAATGATCTCTTATTGTGATTAATTGCCTCGAAAATTGTGATGTGATAAATTTCTTCTTATGTGCTTTGTGGATGTGAATTTTTAATTTTGTATTGTTTAGAAAACATTGTTTTAATAAATAACAGCCATTATTTCAATAACTGTAGGTTTTGTGCCAATACGTTGCAAACACTGGTCTCAGCAGTGACCTTTGTGACTGTATGTTGTATGTATGTTGTTTGATTGGAGGGAAAGAGGTCTTTATATACAATGTGTGAGTATAAAATAATCCCAGAGGACGTTATTTTAAAAATTTCTGTCTGAACCCCAGTCCTTTGGGTTTCCAAGGGTTCCTCTCTTTTTCTTAATATGTGCATACCTATCTGACAAAGAGTACATGTTCCCAAACAACCACTGCATATATTTGTTTTGTCTATGTGCCAGAGTCTGACTAAAACAGAATAACAAGGGCCATTGTTGTTGGATCTTGTCTACGGTGTTCAGACTATATCCCAGGAAAACACAAGGAGAAGATGGACGGAACGCTGAAACTTTTCAGACACTCACCCCCGGTCACAAATCCTGGTTGATTCCATTATCATTCTTTAGCTCACTTCACCACCCCAGTTCAGATATCTCCTTGTCTTTGCTTTGTTCGCCCTAAGTTGGCAGGGTATGCCCAGACATTGGTCCCTTGCTCATTTTGCCACTGGATTCAAGCTAGCCCGGCTGATGAAGAGTGTTACCCTGAAACCGGTCCCAGGATCCTTGTTTCCAGTTCAAGGAAGACCTGGCTTGGCAGTTCTGGCTGGACTTTTCCCATGAAGCACAAGGTCTAGACTAATTTGCATATAGTTGGGTCTCAACTGAGGTGGAGAAGTGAGCCAAAGAATGATGATGGATTTAACCCAAATCTGTGACTGGGGGTAAGTGTCTGAAAAGTTTCAGTGCTCCGTCCTTCATCTCCTTGTGTTTGCTTTGTTCACCCTAAGTTGGCAGGGTATGCCCAAACGTGGGTCCTTTGCTCACTTTGCCACTTGATCCAAGCTAGCCTGGCTGATGAAGGGTGTTACCCAGAAACTAGTCCCAGGATACTTATTTACAGTTCATGGAAGACCTGGCTTGGCAGTTCGGGCTGGACTCTTCCCATGAGGCACAGTGTTGAGATTGATTTGCATATAGCTGGTTGTGAACTGAGGTGAGGAAGTGAGCTAAAGAATGATGCTAGATTCAACCCAGATCTGTGACAGGATGTGACTGTCTGAAAAGTTTCAGCTCTCCATCCATCATCTCCTTCTGTTTGCTAAATCCCAGGAAAATACAGAACAAAAAAATAACAGTAAGTTCTGTGTAAAAGTACAGAGTGATGCTAGTAAAGTGTGGAAAGTAAAGTAAAGACTGAAGCATGCTCATGCTAGCATTGGAAAAGGTCAATGGGCCTTCTTTGGACATACGACAATGGATGGCTGGTTTTGCAACTCAGCCAGCCCTGTACCATGTAATAGTCGTGGCAAGCGTTTAGTGAGGTAGTACGGTCTGTATTGCTGCCCTTCACTGCCGCAGCTATCTTTGCGGAGTACAATTACTCAACATCAGAGCCGGTGTTATGGACATTTGTGGAGGGGGAAAGCATGGGTAGTATAGATGGCAAGGATGAGGCAAGATCCTCAGCTATAAGTGAGAGCATCCTCTCGGACAACTGAATTTTGGTTGGAAATCACATTGATAGCCTGCACCAAAAATGCTCTAATGTTGTGAATGGTTGGATCTGAGGGCGTGTAGCAGCGGCAGGACTGGCCTTCCTTTTCCCCATTTCCCCACAGGCACAGGAGCCCACGAGGGGAACAAGGGGCTGAAAGAAGAAAGTATAAGACACACAGTACCTTGTCAGCTGATCAAAAAGACACCTACTAGAGAGCAGGAACCAGGGACCTAAGGGTGGGGGGGCATCCCAGTCTCCTTCGGTCAATGAGGGGCTAAAATGGGTCTGTCTTGGCCAAGTCTTCACCCTGGCACCCACCTGGGCATGTCCCATGCGCATCTCGTGCTACGGTCGGGCCAGGCTGATTTTAAAGCAAGCGCCTCCTGGTGCACAACAGGAGCATTGAGTCGCCCCTCCTGAGGGGGATTCTGGTGCCTGGAGCCAGAGGCCCAACACTTGGCCCAGAACCAGCTGTAGATTCTCTCCTGCACTGCGGGACGACCAGGCTGATTTTAAGGAAGTGCAAACTGGCGCCCAACAGCAGCTGGCTGTCTCCCCTCCTAACGGGGCTCCTGGAGTCTGCGGCTCAGTACCTGGCCCGGCACCCATGGTAGTTTCTGTCCCGCGCTGCGGGAGGACCAGACTATTTTTAACTTTATACAGGACAGTGCTCCCTAGACAAGTGGAATTTCTGAGAAGGTAAATATAGATTAAATAAGCACTATATTCTTTGTCCAGCCGGACAGTTTTTATTTTAGTAATAAGCAATTTCACAAAAATACTAAAATGACAGCAGGACACCAGCCGATGTCCGACTAACACACTAAGAAAAAGGACAAACAAAGAGTTTCAGGCAATATGAACAGTCTGTGTAGTACCAATCACATTCAGACAATATTGATTGCACACTATTGTTGGCATCAAAATAGCACAGTTCGTACACATATAGTGTGACACAGTCGACGACGTTTCGAACCTAAAACATATTAGAGGTTCATCTTCAGGACATCAAATATATGCCTTCTCTTTATATCAAAAAAAGTCACAATTAACTTCTTAGCCCATAGTATGAGCACTGCAGAGCTGGTATGAAAATTGGTAGCCTGAGTATTTACGGAATGCCGGATTTTCAACAAGTGACGCCTTCGCTGATAGGAAGGACACGGGAATTAACAACAGATGGGCCGTCAATGGGTTCCTCGTCCACGGGTGAAATCGCTGGTGTCCTGCTGTCATTTTAGTATTTTTGTGAAATTGCTTATTACTAAAATAAAAACTGTCCGGCTGGACAAAGAATATAGTGCTTATTTAATCTATATTTATCTTCTCAGAAATTCCACTTGTCTAGGGACCACTGTCCTGTATAAAGATATAATTCCCTAAGGTCCCTAGCATATCGTTTCCTTGGGTCCCCTTGTGTAACCAAAATCAGACTATTTTTAAAGCAAGCACCTTTTGGCGTGCAACAGCAGCAGACAGTCTCTCCCCCTCACTAGGCTTCTACGGCCTGTGATGGGCGCCACTCGCGGGTGAATAATTAGCGCGCCAGCCGTAATAAATGCCTGACACACTTGTAGTAGTAAACTGCGTGGTTCTGACTTCTGGAGCTGGGCCACGCCTCTTTATTTATAGAACGCGCATGGTGTCACATGCCAGCTCTCACGCGTCACCTCCGGGCGTGGGTAGGTTGAAGCGCTACGCCGCTGGAGGACATTACATTCCTTCCAACCTTTATTAAACAATAAAACAAAACATCAACATGTAAATCAGTTACTAGTTCAGGTGTGCCATCTGCTATCAGCTCATACTCCGTTACTGGTCACAGTCCACTGCGAGCCCTTTGTTCCCTACACCAAGAACCCTGCCAGGCGGGAGGAGGGAGCTCCTCAGGCAATAACTGGAATGCTCTCCTCGTGAGGATGGTAGGGATGGAGCCACTTCCTGTGATACACAGGCCTCCAGGGATCTCACCGGGGAGCCTGGCAATCCTCTGGCAGGAGTTCCGAGCGGTGATGGTGTGCCTCAGTCAGATCTGTCAGGGTCATCCATAGGGATTGTCCCTTGGCCACCATCCATCTCTTCATCCGCTGACTGTTGACTTGGCTTTGCTTCCATACTGTCCAATATCGACCGGTCAGGAGTACCAACATTGACCTTGTGAAGAAAGATATATTGCATGTGAGTTCTTCTGTTCCTCTCTGGGCTATTACCATCATGCCAGTTCGGCGAATCACTGTTCAAAGGAAAGATGTAATTTGCTCCCTGGGTGCCTGTCTTTAACATAGACCCTGTCCTTACGTGAATGGTCGACGCTTTCGGTCGACGCAGGCTTGGTCATTGATATTGGTCCTTTTGGCTAGGACCTTAGCGGTGTCAATCTGAGAAGGGGTCAAGTTTGGGTGTTGAGGGATGGTGTCTTGTACAACTCGACCCATGCATGCTGGTCCCAGGGATGTGTCTGTCATTATATTCTCTCAGGAAACTGTAGATGGCTCTCTCCAGGGGTACTCCTTCAGCATGCGCAATGCCTATCACCTTGTTGAGAGTGTGCATGAATCCCTCTACTTTCCCATTAGTTTGGGGCCAGCGCAGGTCAGTTACTAATGTTGAATGCCTGAGGATTTGAAATAGTCAGCAAACTCCTGCCCCTGGAAAGGCGAACCGTTATCCGTCTTTACCACCTCAAAGATACTGTGAGTTGCAATGCTTTTCTCCATTTTGGTGATCACCTTCGTGGCTGTTTGACTTCCTACGATTTCAATCTCTGGGTACTTTGTGTAATCGTCGGTAACCACGAGAGCATATCGCCCATCCGGAAGATGCCCAAAGTCAATAATAACACACTCCCACGGTCGTCGGGGGTTTTCTTCGGTGATGACGGGGTGAGGACGATCTGGTTGGCCTGATACCTGCCACCATGAGCACGTTCTGACCGTCTGCTCGACCATTGGGTCCATCCTCGGGAACCACACCTTTGCTCTTAGCCGACCCTTTGTTTTTACCATACCTTGGTACCCTCTGTGTACGAGGTCCATGGCTTGCTGAGCAAGGCTTGATGGGATTAACAGTCGCGGACCTCTGAGTAGGCAACCACTGCTGTTGACAGAAATTTTGTCTTTGATTCCCATTATTGATTCTAGAATAGTCTTCGATTGGGGAGTCCATCTGGTCATCGTGGTCTGAATGGGGCGCCAGTCGTTCGCCTGAACCGCGATGATGGCCAGTTGTAGACATTCATCATTCCGGGTGGTCTCCACTATAGCTTCAAGGCTCATAAGAAGTGGTTAGGACCTTTCCGCTATGAACCAGATGTATTCCTCAGTGTCCTCGGCATCCTCCTCTTCTGATTTAGTTGCGGTCTCGGGTGTCTCTATAGGTAGTCTGCAGGGTTGGATGAGCCCGACTTATATTCCACTCTGTAATCATACCCCTGCAGTTGAAGGATCCATTTTTCAATCCTCGGGGGAGGTTTTGATGCCGACCCTTGAAACAGGGGGACGAGGGGCTTGTGGTCGGTGGAGACCATAAACGGATGATCATACACATAGACGTGGAAATGGCGACAGGCCCAATGGATGGCGATTGCTTCTCTAACTATCTGAGAGTAGTGTTGTTCCATGTTCATTGGGGAGCGGCTCGCATATGCAATCAGGGCCCATTCACCATTGCATTGTGGCTGCGTGAGCACTGCCCCTAGTCCATAGGGACTGGCATCAACTGCGACATTGGTGGGCCGGGTCGAAAAACGACAGTGTGGTGTCTGCTGAAAGGGCTGCCTTGGTGTGTTTAAAAGCTTGTTCCTGGTCAGGGCCCCACTGCCATGTGGTGGTGGACTTCGCAAGCTCCCTGAGGCACTTTGTGAGGTTGGACAAATCTGTTTACCATCCCTAGGAAACTCCATACTTCTGAGACGTTAGAGGGTGCCAGGGCTTCCTGAATGTATCGCACCTTTTCAGGGTCTGGGCCACTCCTTTGTCTGAGAACGTTCATACAAAGAAGCTGATTTTGTTCTTCAAGAACCGGCACTTTTCTTTGTGCAGGGTAAGTCCGGACTCTTTAATCCTTTGGAGAACATTGCAAAGTCGACAGTGTTTATCTTCCATTTACGATGCATATACCAACAGGTCGTCAATTACGTTCAAAACTCCAGGGAGTCCGCTGAGGACTTCACGGATGGTGTTCTGGAACACCTCAGCGGCACTCGAGATCCCACCTTCGTAGTGTGATGGGCGCCACGCGCGGGTGAATAATTAGTGTGGCAGCCATAATAAATGCATGACACACTTGTGGTAGTTAACGGCGTGGTTCCGACTCCCGGAACCGGGCCAGGTGCCAGCGCTCACGCGTCACCTCCGCGCATTGTTAGGCTGAAACGCAACCCCACTGGAGGACATTACAGGGCCTAGACTCCACAGCCCAGCTTGGTAGCTGCGGGAAGACCAGGCTGATATTAATGCAAGCATCTGCTTGCTTGCGCGCAGCAGCAGCCAGATGTCTCCCCTCCTCACAGCACCTGGCTCGGCACCCCTGGTAGTTTTTGTCCCGCGCTGCGGGAGGACCAGACTAATTTTAAAGCAAGCGCCTCTTGGCGCGTAACAGCAGCAGACAATCTACCTGCTCACAGGGCTTATGGGGCCTGGAGTTCCAGTCCAGAACCCTCAGTAGTTTCTCTCCACTGCTTTCGGAGGAACATGTTGATTTTAAAGCAAGCACCTGGTGGTGTGCAACAGCAGCAGGCATTCTCCCATTCTCATGGGGCTTCTGGTGCTTGGAGTTTGTGGCCCAGCAACTGGCTCGACACCCTTGGTAGTTTCTTGTTTAAGACATACAGCAGATTACAGTTCCCTCATGACTGTGTATACTATCAAGTGCCCATGTGGACTACTTTATGAGGGCAGAACTGAGAGAAGAGTAAAAGTATGCATGACGGAGCACAAATACATGATCAGACTCTAGAATAGGAACACATCTCTTGTGGTTCATTGGGTGGATAACAATCATAGTATTTCACAACTGGAAATCAAATCTCAGAAACTTCTATCTCAGCGTGGGACACATTCCATCAAGTATTAGAACATTTTCATTCTGAGGGGACTCAATGATAAGCTGGAATTAGTTTGTTTCCTCTAATACACTCTATGACACACATCTTCCTTGATGACTCAGTGTCACATTTGCTTCCTACAACAGATCACTGCACTTGTTTGTTGAAGTTGAGCATAAAATTACATTTAAATCTTTCCCTGACATTATCGCTATCACACCTACTTTCCCTTGTGTTTTTAGACATTATTGACATCATAATAACTATTGCTCATGTTTAGAAAACCATTGTGTGAACCCCTACTGAGTGCTATCACAACTACTATCGTTTATGTTTTTATAAAACCTCTGCATGAACCTCAATAGAGGACAGTGTTAAATCCAACACATGTCGTAAATGCCTTCACTTATGTTAATGGGCTGAAATGCATTTATTCACTTACATATAACCTACATGTTTGGTACACGTACACTTTCTGCTCAGTAACTCCCATTATAGTTATAACTGTTTGGCAAACGTGATTACATTGATTATTTCTACTGTGTAGTATCTTGACAATTGTGTCGACAATTCATACAATGTGCAATGACAATGTATATGTATGCTTGTACTTTTTGTACATACTATATTATCACATGTGCTCATGAATGTAGCACATATTGTGTCTTGTGACCTGTGGCAAAATGCATTTTTGTTCAAATATTAAACTTTTATATGTGCTCACACTAGATGTCTAATGTAGGTCGACTACGCCTTTGATTTCGGTGACTCTCGAAAACTGTGTGTAGGACCAGATAAATGCGACAATGAAAGATGTGGTGGGGACACAGACCCACATGAGACTGTTTTACTTTGAAAGCTATGAGCAGAAGGGTGACATGCACATTTAAATTATACGGCAACTATTGGCCCTGTTGATGAGCAATTTATAAAGCTGATCGTATCACGCCACACTTAACCCCCACATAATATGGTGATTGGTTGCAATGCATTCATGTTTGACTTTCCAGGGCACTGCTTATCAAGCATGGGGAGTCTGTTTTTAGTTTTACTCATTCGAAAAGTAGCATGCGACCTTGCGTCCTTAATAAACATTGCCTGTGCTTCCTGTTCACACTCACCATGAGGCTGTTGACTTGCGTCCTGTTTCGGGATCCTTTCAGATTCTGGTAAATCCAGGTTATATATTTATATAACCCCAAACTCTTTTTGTTGCTTTATTGTCAGAACAGTGACCTTCATAAGCACTCTGTTTTATTCAGTGATTTTACTATCCCTGCAGATTTTTGTCTGACTTGGTTGGTTGGAAGGAAGCTGTGGTCCTGCCACTCCCGAAGAAACCAGACTTGAGGCTAGAGCGCTTAGACAACTTGCGGCCTATCTCGCTTTTACCTTACTTTGCGAAGGTGGCGAAAAAAGTGGTCAATATACAACTAACAACCCACATTGAGGAACAAGAGCTTTTGCACGCGACCCAGTCTGGCTTTCGTGCCAGATACTCGACTGAATCGGCTCTGCTCTTTGCCACGGTGTCCATCCGACAACTGGTGGATGCAGGTCAAACGGCGGCCTTAATCTTGCTAGATTTGAGTGCCGCCTTTGACACTGTAGCCCACCACACCCTGGTGCAATGGTTGCGGAGGGGCGGGGTGTCGGGCAGGGCCTTGGGTTGGTTAAAATCTTTTCTGTCAGGGCGATGCTTCCAGGTGAGACATGGTAAACATTACTCCCGGGTCATCAAGCTAGGCCAAGGAGTTCCGCAGGGATCGACCCTGAGCCCTACCCTGTTTAATATCTATGTTGCCCCTGTGGCAGAGATTGCAGAGAGGTTTGGGGTCAGGGTCGTATCTTATGCCGACAATACGCAGCTGGTGGTCGCCCTAACCCAGATGCCGGAGTCGGCCACCCTCAGCGCAAAACATGTATGCAAGAACTTGCTGCCTGGATGGCAGATAACTGCCTGAGGCTGAACGGCGACAAGACGGAGGTACTGGTGGTGGGGCGGGCCCCGACTGTGTGGTCATCGGCATGGTGGCCTCAGGAGCTGGGGGCGACACCTACACCATGTGCACCAGCAAAAAACCTAGGAGTATGGTTAGATCCTGGCCTGTCTTTAGACTATCAAACCAGGCGGGTGGCAGGCTCGTGCTTTGGAATTCTGAAGGTCCTGCGTCAAACCCTGGATCTTTTGCCCGTGGCAGCCAGAAAGACACTGGTGCCCGCGCTGGTAACATCCCGCCTGGATTATGGCAACATCTTGTATCTAGGGGCACTTGCGAGAAGCGTGCAGCGCCTACAGGGAGTGCAGAATGCTGCCGCCTGTCTCATTCTGAGACGCCCAAAAAGATCATCTGCCAGGGCAGCTCGGGCGACGCTTCACTGGCTCCCAATCAAAGAAAGAGTTGCCTTTAAAGCGCTGTGCGTCTGCCACCGAATCCTGCAGGGTAGGGCCCCGGCGTACCTAGCAGATCTCGTGTCCCCATATATTCCTTCACGTCAGCTGAGATCGGGGGGGGGGGGGCGGTTTGATATGTGTACCAGCGATAAAAAGGGCCAGGATGGGTGGCCGGTCGTTCAGACTGTTGGCAGCCAAACAGTGGAATGCCCTCCCGGTGGAGCTCCGGATGGAGAGCCAAGAGAGGTGCTTTAGGAAAAAACTGAAAACAGGTTGTGTTAGTCTCGGTCTGGGTAGAGGTCACTGGCTGATTTTACTGCAGCGCGGGAACACACTGGCATTAGTGTAACCATGGCGCTTTATGAATGGACATATTATTATTATTGGTTTCCGATCAAACTTTTCAGTTAGTCTTTACACACATCGCAGTGGGATCATTAGCAACTCTTAATGCATAGCAGATTATCACTATTTGCATGTTTTCTTTTATTTTTATTTTGCAGTCACATTCTTGAGGTTCATTGAAATATTGTTGCTTAGATAGGCATGTCCTGCCAGTTCATTCTTGAGGTTGGGATTTCGATTGTATCTCTTTCCAGACATCACATTTAACTATCCACACACTTTGGGCACTTACACCTTCAGCATTGCAACTTAACACTGGGTTTTCATTTGGTGCACACTTAGAGATTCCTGTATTGGTATTTTTAAATGAGCTAGTATCTTTCCGCATAACAAGTTAGTATGCCACACTAGATGAATGCTGGGTATTGTAGTATGTCAGGGGTCCTCTTTGGGAACCTCTGTTTCAACTTGGGTTTTCACTTGGAGCACAGTACACAGGCTGTATGTGATTGACATGTCATTAGTCTTTTGGAAAGCCATGCATGAGGTATAGATGTTAGAATTCACTTCTGTATCTTGACATGAGATACATTCTTTCACCTTGTAGCAGTGTCTCCTTTTTCCGTTGAACCTTTGCTGTGACATTATATGTTTATTCATATTTGTAATCCGTGATTCTCCTTAATTTATAGTTACCTCAGATGAAGGGTGATACCAATCCGAAATGCACTGGGGTGTTTGAGCAACTGTGTTGGACTTAACATTTGCAAATGAGACTTAATTCTACAAGCAGCTTAATAAATCTCAGTTCTACATGACAAAGAATTGATTAGTGTTTTTTGAGCAAATAATTGATTACTGTTTTGGACTTTTGTCGTAGACATATTGTGTACATGGAAGCCTGAGGGCATTGCTGTCCATGCTATCTCTAGCAGTTTATTCATGGGCCAGGACAGAGCCCATTTTCAGCACTAGCATGCGAAGATTGTTTGAATATGGAAAAAAAGTGTTTACATTTTGTGAAAATATTGTTTATTTGACACTCAACCACATGTTACATCCTCACATTTTTCAACAAGTACGGTCGTCGCCTGAGGAATTCCGCTGTCTGCTTTTAAAGTTTTCTCCCCAATCCCCCAGAATTCTCATGAATTTTGAATTTTCTCCATAAATTTGGTCTTGCAGTCTCTCCCTCTGTCCCCCCACCCCAGTGTCCCCCATTGCGCCTAGCTCGGGAAAGTTTGTCTGTGTGGTGGTTAACAGGAAAATCTTATCATTTACTGGGTGTGTGTGACTGGCGAGGGTGCCGGCGCCATGGTTGTTTCAACTGCGTTATCAGGTTCCTCCTCCTCTTCCCCCTCAGCTGGACTATCTCGCAGCGCCTGCACTAAGATCTCCCGTTCCATCGCCGCTTCCTGGGCCCTCTCATCTGGTTTGCGGCGAACCAGTTGGTACCTGAGTGTGCTCTCACTAGCCGCCCATTTCAGAAATTCGTTTAACCATCTCCGGTGCGTGGGACCTGTCTTCGATTTCCACCCCTTGGTCACCTCCCTCTTGGCCAAGATTAAGCCCATGTCTATAAACTTGCTGGATATCCTATTCTTGGGCGTGTGTGGGAACCAGTGAAGTATACTAACGGCCTTATTGTACTGTAAGTCCCTGTCTGCTACTTCATTTAATGTGTTGCCTACCTCCCTCCAGTAATCCTGCAGGTGTGGGCAGTCCCTCAGCATGTGAACCAGATCCGCTCCTATCTTATTGCATCTGGGGCAAGCAGCCTCCTCAGTCCCAAAGTATTTCCTTATCTTACCTGGGGTAAGATACGCTCTATGGAGCACATAGAAATGAATCAATTGTAATCGAGCATTTCTCGTGCTTTTCCTGGCTCTTCGCACCAGTTGTGTCCACGTGGTGTCTGGGATCTCCAACTGCAGGTCTAGTTCCCACTTGGCCTTTAACGCCGACAAGGGCTGAAGGGTTTCGTTCAGCATGCGCGAGTATAGGCACGTCACTGCTTTGAAGGTGCCTGCCGACATCATAGTGTACTGGCAGGCCAATGTTGTCGTTGGCTCAATTAGTCCTCCCCCCCAATGTGCCTGTATGGCCCTCACCACCACCGCGTGCAATAAGTAGTCTCCTCTCAGGAGATCGTAGTGGTTCTGCAACGTTTGATACGGGGTCAGTACCCCGTCATCGTATAAATCCCCCACCATCTGCAGTCCTGCCTCCTCCCATAACTGCAGCCGCGACCAATCACCCCCATGTGGGAGTGCTGTCACAACCGGTCCCAGGATGCTTGTTTCCGGTCCAGGGAAGACATGGCTTGGCAGTTCGGGCTGGACTGTTCCCATAAGGCACAGGGTCAGACTGATTTGCATATAGCCATGTCTGAACTGGGGTGGCTGAGTGAACTAAAGAATGGTGATGGATTAAACCCAGATCAGTTGACTGGGGGTGAGTGTTTGATTTGTTCAAACGCTCCGTCAATCATCCCCTTTTGTATCGCTTTGTTCGCCCTAAGTGTGGCAGGGTATACTCAGACGTGAGTCCCTTGTTCACTTGGCCACTGGATTCAAGATAGCCTGGCTGATGAGGATTATGAATCCGACACCGGTCCCAGGATGCTTGTTTCCGGTCCAGGGAAGACATGGCTTGGCAGTTCGGGCTGGACTGTTCCCATAAGGCACAGGGTCAGACTGATTTGCATATAGCCATGTCTGAACTGGGGTGGCTGAGTGAACTAAAGAATGGTGATGGATTAAACCCAGATCAGTTGACTGGGGGTGAGTGTTTGATTTGTTCAAACGCTCCGTCCATCATCCCCTTTTGTATCGCTTTGTTCGCCCTAAGTGTGGCAGGGTATACTCAGACGTGAGTCCCTTGTTCACTTGGCCACTGGATTCAAGATAGCCTGGCTGATGAGGATTAAGAATCCGAAACCGGTCCCAGGATGCTTGTTTCCGGTCCAGGGAAGACATGGCTTGGCAGTTCGGGCTGGACTGTTCCCATAAGGCACAGGGTCAGACTGATTTGCATATAGCCATGTCTGAACTGGGGTGGCTGAGTGAACTAAAGAATGGTGATGGATTAAACCCAGATCAGTTGACTGAGGGTGAGTGTTTGATTTGTTCAAACGCTCCGTCCATCATCCCCTTTTGTATCGCAGTGCTGTCACCATGCCCAGTGGGATTTCGGGCGCATATGGGTGTCTGACTCCTGCACGTTTCTGTGAGCGGTTCCAGCATAGTCGGAACGTGCGCTCCTCCTGGGACAAATCTCTGAGAGGAGTATCCCCCTTGAAGATAAAGAACAGACGTATCTGGAGGGCAGGTTTTTTGGCAAGAAGGAGAATATTCATCCTTTTGTTTAAAACCCCTCACTCACCAACCTAGTGGTGACATGCTTCATCATCGGGGTCCACCCTGGCGGCCTAGCGCCACCGGGGTGTGCTACGACATCTGTACTACAGTGGAGCGGGTTGTGACTGTGGGTGTGAAAAATTAAATGTTAAAAATTGTCCTGGTTGTACTCAAAAATATAATTTTATTGCAGAGCAACTGAACAATGTTAAAATTAAGTGAGCGAGATCCTGGTAGGGGAGTTACGACCAAGGGATCTCTATATGTGTTTATGTTGAATGGTCAACATGTTTCTACCAATAGGGCAATAGGAGAGTAAGCGAATATATAACCGGATTATGTTTACCCCTTTTTCTCCCCACAGGTCTCTTTTTTCACTTCTTCACTTGCTCACTTATTTTATTGAGCAGTAAATACCACTGGCCATTTTGCCAAGAGGTACACAGGGGATCAGGGCAGGGTGTGCTTTTTAGGGAGCACACACCTCCTGTCCACCTGTTTTTTGGTCCTGAAGAATACCGGGCAAACGCCCTATTGGTAGAAACATGTTGACCATTCAACATAAACACATATAGAGATCCCTTGGTCATAGCTCCCCTACCAGGATCTCGCTCACTTAATTTTAACATTGTTCAGTTGCTCTACAATAAAATTATATTTTTGAGTACAACCAGGACAATTTTTAACATTTAATTTTTCACACCCACAGTCACAACCCGCTCCACTGTAGTACAGGTGTCGTAGCACACCCCGGTGGCGCTAGGCCGCCAGGGTGGACCCCGATGATGAAGCATGTCACCACTAGGTTGGTGAGTGAGGGGTTTTAAACAAAAGGATGAATATTCTCCTTCTTGCCAAAAAACCTGCCCTCCAGATACGTCTGTTCTTTATCTTCAAGGGGGATACTCCTCTCTTTGTTTTGATATAATTCCTCCCAGGGGAATAGGAGTGATCTCAGGTTCACATTTGAGTGAACAAACTCCCTTACTCTCTCTTTTGATTGTAGCAAATCTCTGAGTACCAGTCTCTGCTGAAGGGCGATGTAAGCCAACACATGACGGGGGGTGCCGTTATTCCTCTCCTGTTCCGGACCGCGGAATACCCTCGCTATTTCCTGCGTAAAGGTCTGCAGTTGAGCCGCCAGGTAGTAGTGCTCAAAGTCTGGGACCGCCAGGCCACCTTTGTCTTTTGGGCGGGTTAGCATCGCTAACGCTATCCTGCGTCTTCTTGTGCCCCACAGAAAGGAGATTATCAACGACCTCAGCTGCCTGAAGATCGTGCCAGGCACCCAAACTGGGAGTGTCCTGAAGTAGTATAATAATCCGGGCAAGGCGATGATCTTCAGAAGAGATATGCGACCCGTTACTGACAGCGGCAGGGTGGCCCAGAAGGACATACTGCCCCTTAGGGCTCGAATGCAGCGTACTATGTCGCCCTCCAACATGTTCGCGGCGTCATGGTATGCATGCACTCCCAGGTAGTCCAGGCAACTAGGCTCCCATCTAATCAACTGGCTGTTGGGTGCTGCTTCTCTCTTTGCCGCAGGGGGAATAGACAGGTTTTGGTCCAATTAACTCTGAGGCCGGACAGCCTGCCGAATCGCGCCAGTAGTCTTTCCGCACCTTCCACCGCCCCTTCGTCATCCTCCAAAAAAAGGAGGAGGTCATCCGTGTACAGCGAAATAAAGTGGTGGTTCCCTCTGAATTCTAAACCTCTGTAGTAGTTACCCATTCTAGCCACAGCCGCGAGAGGCTCCACCGCCAATGCAAACAGCAGGGGAGACAATGCACATCCCTGTCTGGTGCCGTGGCCCACCTCATACTGTTGTGATACCAGCGTGCCCACTCTCACCCGTGCTCTCGCCGAGGAGTACAATACTTTCGTCCAGTTTATGAAACCGTCGCCCAGGCCGAAACACCGCATTACTCTGTATAAGTACTCCCACTCCAAGCTGTCAAAAGCCTTCTCTATGTCGACTGACAGCACTAGGGGCGCCCTTGCCGCCGGTGGCGGTTCATTCACCAGTCTGAACAGCCGTCGGATATTGTGTGTGGTGTTACTGGTGGGTATGAACCCGGATTGATCCTTGTGAACCAGTTCCTGCATGTGGTGCAACAACCTGGCTGCCAGTATCGTGCTCAGGATCTTATAGTCTGTCGTCAGCATGGACAACGGTCGGTAGGACGCCGGATCAGTGCTCTCCCTTCGTGGTTTCAGTAAGGGGATCATTATGGCCTCACTCATAGATCGCGGGAGCCGTCCATTGACCTTGGCTTCATTGTATACAGTTTATAGCCAACCAAAACGCTGTTTTCATTCTGGGAGGGAGGAAGGAGCCACGGACTGATGGAGCTGCCCTGTCTGCTCTCTATCCCTCGGGATACCGCCACTACCGCTACAGCTGGCCGCACCCGCTTCGCGGGTGCCACTTCGCGGTTTGCAGCGAGGGGCCAAGGCAGGAAGGCTGTTGGGCAGCTTAAACACCAGCAGGGAGGATTGGACCATCTGCAGTGGGCGTGTGCAGCAGGGACTCGGAAGACCAAGAGTCCCTGCGATGCTCAGGTGTGCTCGGCCGCGCCCCCAGCGAGACACGCCCCCCGTCTGCAACGGCCACTACTTAACAGGATTGCTTGGCGCTCAGCGGGACGCCGAGCGAAGCCCGGGCAAAGGGCGAGCCCTCTGAGGCCAGAGGAGACCGGACCAGGCCGGTCCTCTTGGTTTTGTTTGCTCGTAAGGTAAATGCTGACATTGATTTTATGCGCATTAACATTTGCTCACTCTAAAAACCCTCGCTACGGACCCTACTGCGAGACTTTACCTTCATGTCATGTAAGATGGCTTCTAAGAGCTGTGGCGCATAGAGGAGCGAGGTCACGGGGCCCATGGATTGCTATCTAGAAAGGGTAATTTTACCTATCACTCATGAACTACATAGTTTAGAACAACGCTTGCCCAGAGATAGCGTGCTCTGTAACCACCCCGTCACACAGACAGCCGAGGTAGCATATGGATCAGCCTTGCTGAAAGAACTAAATGATGTCTGTAAAACCCAGTATGTAGAAGCAGATCATGTAACTGAGCAACTTAATGTTTTGGTTAGTCCCTTAGTAACTCCTAATGCCCCGCCCACTACGCCCTTACTGATAGATGTTAACACACCTGATGCCCTCTCTCCATCTCCACTTGTAAAACTTAACACCAATCATATAGGGCCCCTTAACATCCCACCCGCCAAAAGGAAGCGTCACGGAACAACATGTATGGGGAGTGAAACCAAACAAGGAAAATTTTGTTCAAATTCCCTAGCAACTACTATACTTACACCGATACCAGCTATGATACACAAAACTCTGGAATCTTATGCTCCTAACTCCCAGGCCAGTTTACTGGACGCCATAGAACGGTTGGTTACTTCTATCATATCCCCACTGATAGTAAGAATAAACAGTTTAGGAGATAAGCTCTGTGAAATTGAAACGTCAATTAATGCCAGCACGTCACTAACAAAGAACATGGCAGAACTCAGCCAGCAACCTATTCGAGCTGCCACTGTGGTGCACGAATCACCTACTCAAAGCAATAACTGTGGGAATAAATCAATAGTTGCACACAGGACAGAACGAAAAAATGTAAACGTAGTTAGCCACTCCACAATACCCCAGAGGTCCAACCCCAAAGTAAGGTCGACCCTAGGCCCAACACCTCATAATGGGATAGCTGATAACCAAGCCATCACCCCTGGCAGAAGCGACCACATAAATCTACCCCCAATAGCCGCCCCTTTTGTATGTGTCCTCTCGGGTGTTCCACCACTAAAGAAAGGAATATCGGAAACACAGCACGACTTAAGAAATAAAGTCGTTTTCTGGCTAACGAAAAACAGACCCCTGCCACATCATATTGACGGTTCAATAGTAAGTGTCAGAAGGGTGGGTTGGTTGGGATTGCTCCCTAAGGATACCAAAGGGGATCTTGTCTTGGTAAGATTTAGAAATGAACGTGTCGTCCCTTATTTACAATCCTGGTAGCCCCAATTGGGAGATGGGCCAATATCTACATGGCAATTACATGACTTTTATCCCAGGGCATTTTTCCTCACCCCGTGAAGATCAATAGCAGAGAGCAACCATCACTTGGTCGGAAATGTATATGTACAAAATGGTTATAAAATGTTGACTTCTAATCAATTCTAGATCTTGCCCCGAATCTGGCGTGGATCAGCTTATATTGATTCACACAGGGGAAACCCTTAGCTGACTCTTGTGAACTTAACAAGCTCTAAATATTAAGCTCTGTAAAATGTTAATCGTGTAAATAACTATTTTGGTGAAATGTAATTATTATGACTGTTCTGAATAATTTGTATGCTTTTATGATTTACATTTTTTAAATCGAATAAAGCTTAATTGATTTGATTACAGTTTGTAGCCTGGGGGCCAGTTGCTCCAGGTACCGCCCGTAAAACTCTATAGGCAGGCCGTCTAAACCTGGAGTTTTATTGCGAGCCATCCGTTTCACAGCTCCCCTAATCTCCGCTATCTCTATTTGACCCCCTAGGGCGTCTGCCTGCTCTTGCTCCAGGCGTGGCAATTGCAGCTCATCTAGAAATGCTTCTATTTCTTCTCCCTGGGCCACTAGCGCGCTTTTGTATAATTTCTCGTAGTAAGACCTAAAGCTGTCCAGTATGTCCGGTTGCGTGGTGCACATGCGTTCCTCCTCCCCCCTTACGGCTAAGATCGGGTGACTGTTTCTTGCGGGGTTTGCTAACCAAGCCAGTAGTGTCCCTGCTTTATCTCTTTCGGCATGTGATTTAGTCAGATACGTCTTGTAGTCAAAGCTGCGAAGACACTCCACCTCCACTGCCACCGCCTCCCGTGACTCGCAGACCCTGTCTTGAAGCTCGGGCCGATTGGGGCGCGCTAATTCGGCCTCCCTCTGCACGTGCTCGGCCCTGTCCAAGTCATTCAGCAAGGTCCTGCGTACCCCCGCATATTTGCCTATGCAGTGTCCTCTCACTACAATATTGAAGGCATCCCACTCCACCGCCCTAGTGGTCGTGGAACCTTCATTCTCTGCAAAGTATTGGGTAACCCTCCCACCCAGCGCTTCACGGAACAGTGGGTCATCTAACGTGTCCGGCCTTAGCCGCCACGTCGGGATCCGTGATATTTCATTCATCCAGTCTAGCGTCAGTAGTAGGGGGTTATGTCAGATAATGTACGCGCCAGGTATTCTGTCCGGGCCACCGCAGGAAGCACTAACGGAGAGCACAGAAAGGTGTCGAGACGGACGTGGAGGTCGTGAAGGCTGGAGTAGATGAGTAGTCTCGCTCCGCTAAGTGCTGTGCGCGCTAAGCGTCATCTAATTCCCATTTGTCTTGCCAATCTGATCTGCTTTTCGCTAGCCGGTGCATCGGGGATGTGGGTAATGGTGGATGCGACCTATCTAGTGTGGTATCTGCTACAGAGTTGAAGTCCCCCCCTAACAGTACTGGGCCTGTGAGGTAGCTAGCCAGTTCACCAGAGAGCTTTGCAAAGTAGGTCACCTGGTCCACATTAGGTGCATAGATGCTTCCGAGAACTATGTGTCTGCCCCTGAGCTTGCCCTCCACCGCCACATACCTTCCCTCCGGGTCCACTATGTGTCTGGTAATCTGAAAAGGGGTGCCCGCCCTTATCCAAATCAGCACCCCTCTAGCAAAGGCGGAGTACGTGGAGTTGAAAAGGTGGCCCCTCCATCTACGCTGCAGCGCTATGCCCTCCTTCTTCGTTAGGTGAGTTTCCTGCAAGAACGCAATTTGCACCCCTCTGTGGACCAGGTAAGCATGCACCTTTGTCTTCTTGCCATAGTATGAAGCCGCCTCACATTCCAAGTCACACATTTTATTGATCCTGCATTAGCCATTGTCCCACAGTGTTCGGCACATTGCGAAGATGATTCGTTCCCAGGCGCTTGTGGTGACACTGTGCCCACCCCCCCCAGAACTTCCCTCATCCCCCCTCCCCTAGCCTCGCCCTGAGTCACCCCAACTTCTCCAGGCCCCCCCCCAGAAAAGGACCTAACTTCACAAAAGCTGCTCCCATCCAAACTGCGTTCGAGCAAACGTGCTCTCCCAACCCTCCTATTCCGCAGTCTGCACTACGGAGGCCTTATGGGCCCTATGGAGCGTGAACTAGCTTCAGAGGCCTCAAGTACCGTCCCATCCCCCCGCCCCACAATGCTCATGCAACTCACGATAGTTCAGTCTTACTGCAGCCTGCTCAGGTGTCTGTAGTGGCAAACCCCAGCCACCGCCGTTCAGTAGGAGTCCCTTATCCGACACTCAGCCCTCGACTAATTCCCCCGACGTCTGCGGCGTGATCACCGGGCCTTTCCTGCTGCCTAGTTCCGATAGTTCTGTCTCCGAGCCCGTCCCTTGGCCCTCAGAGCCCGAGGCCCGCCCCGACTGGGCCTGCGCTGCGCCCGATAAGTCCATCACTGCTTGTAGCGCTGCTCTCCTTTCGTCCTCCGTCTGGGACTCCGTTGGTTTCCTAGACCTCTGCCTGCGCCCTCGGATCCTCTTAGATATCCTCACCGTTTGTTGTTGTTGTTGTTCCTCTTCCGCCCTGGCTCGAGCCCCGTGCGTGCCTGCCTTGTAGGAGTCCCACCAGGCCCACACCTCCGCTGCTGTGAGGAAGAACATCGATTTCCCATCCACCACTACTTTGAGTCTGGCTGGGAAGAGGAGTGAATACTAGTATCCCCTCAGTTCGAAGTTCCTTTTTGATGGATAGAAAGGAGGCTCGCAGCTTCTGGGTCTCAAACGTGTAGTCCGGAAATAGCATGACCTTGCTATTATCCACCTGAAAGGGGCCCGCATCCCTGGCCCGCTGTAGCAGCCAGTCCCTATCTTTATAGTGGAGGAGTTTGATGACCACTGGGCGAGGCGGAAGGCCCGGATTAGGGGGTCTGGCTGGCACCCGGTGCGCCCGCTCCAGTGTGAAGAAGGGTGAGAGACCTTCTGGTGCCACCGCAGTTCTCAGCCAGTTGTTCAAGTATTCCACCATGTAAGGGCCCTCATTTTTTTCCGGACGGCCCACCAGGCGTACGTTGTTACACCTGCTGTGGTTTTCGGCGTCCTCAGCCCTCCTTTCCAGAGTTTGTATTCGGTCTAGCGCCTCCAATAACCGACCCTCCATGGATTTGTGCGCCGGTACCAGGTCCTTCAAGGTGTTCTCCATGGTCTTGACCCTGTCCATCAGTTTCCCGTGATCAGCACGCAGGAGCCCCAGACCCGTTGCTACCTGCGCTATGTCCTGGTGCAGAGCGTCTTTCGTGGCCGCAATGGCCTCCAGGATGCGGTCTTGCATTTGCTGTAGTTCCGTTGGATTTTGTGTCGCATCCTCGGGCGTCTCCAAGTTAGGGCCTCCGTCCCCCTTCACTCCTCCTGGTTTCCCCATTCTGAGTCGTAATGCCCGGTCTGGGCCCTCCCGGGTTCCAGAGGGGGTCGGTGCGTCCCCCCGCAGCTGTGTCAATACACGTCGTACGCGCCTCCAGGCGGAGCCGGCCAGTCAGTGTCCGCACGACTCCTTTCCTTCGCACTCTCCGCTCCCCAGACCTCCGGGCTTCCTCCCTCACCAGGGCCACCTCACTCCTACCTCTGCTCCGGCGCGCCGCACCGTGCTTCTTCTCCCGCTTGGGGGGAGCCCCCTCCTGAGCGCCCTGTTCTCGTGCCTCCAAGCAGGTCCAGCAAGGGGAGCGGTATGTATCCGGATGGCGCAGGCTCTGCAGATGGCACGGTAGTCCAGTGCTTGTAGCACTGCTTTGAGGACCCAGAGGCCAGGCCCCACCAGGGGCAATCTCCGGTTGGGGGGCAGATCTTCGTTCCGCGCCACCCCCCCCCGGGCTGCGACCGTCGCTCTGAACCGGTCCTCAGGCGGGAGGCGGTGGAGGTCCGCTTACTGGTCGCGTTATCGGGCGGCACCAGGGGCAATCGGGGACCCCCTGCTGGTTACCCCCTCAGGGAGCACGGATCTGTGGCGGGTGCACGTCGCTCCCCAGTCGCACCGGCGCCAGGGAGGACTCCGAGCTTTCGGGTGATTACAGTAGCGACCAGCCTCTCTTGGCCCAGAAGCTGGCGTTTCAGGTGCTTTTCGCCCAGCGCCGGTCCCCGATCAGTAGGCAGCGAAGGCCCGCTCAGCGCCCGCCCCACGGGCAGCTCCGGGGACAGCAGGGGGCCCGCCGCGAGTGGTCCCGTCCTGGATCACAATCCAGATGGAGGCGCCTCTCGCGCCCCAGTAGTTGCCAGCGAGAGGAGAGTCTCCGGGTCTTCGGAGGACCCCGGGGGCGTCCGGCCTCCCTAGACCCAACAGCCGGGGTGTGGGGTAGACCTGCACCGGGCATGGGGGAGTTAAAATGGCCGCCTCTCAGGCCCTCCTCGTCCGGCGCCGAATCTCCGCCGGCGGCGCTCCAACCCAGGCGGGCGCCTCAGTTCCCCCCTCCGGGCTCCTCAGGTCGGACGGGGGGTAGGTGGGCCGGTCCCAGGCTCCAGCCTCAGCGATGGGCCCTCTAAAGCCGGGGCCTCCGGCCAGCACCGCGGAGGTAGGGAGGAGCCATACCTCGGTCAGCCCGAGCGCAGCCACAAGCCCACAATAGATTTCGGGAACCCTGTCTTAGCGGACTGCAATCCGTCCATTCCGCAGCCCTTCCTCAACTGTAGCCCCGCAGGTCGCTTGGGTGGCCGGTTGGCTGCTAACACCGTCCCTTCAGCTCAGGTTCCGAGGCGTCGCCATCTTTATCGCCAGTCCCCTTGCGCTACGGTGTCGCCTTTCTTCCTCACCGGCGCGGCCGCCGGGGTGAAGCCCAGACCAGAGCAGGCCCAGGGATGTCCTCTGAGATCTCCCGGAGTTTCACGGGGATCTCAGGTCGATGGAAGGAGTATTTTTGCGGATAATCGGGCGGGGGTCGGGAGCCTCGTTAGGCTACGACCATCCTCACCGACTGCTAGCCACGTGCCAGCTCATGTTGCTCATGTTGTGTGAAAGTATATCACAGGATGTGATTTAGTTCACATGAACCCAGAATCAATAACAAGTTAGAGAATGTGTCTAGCAGATCAAAACCATTATCATGATACAGCGCCCCAGCAGTGTGAATACAATGTCTTTTTTTAGAAATAAATACATTAAAAATTAAATTATTTAAATGTTTTTTTCCGTGCCAAAAATAAGTGCATGTGTCCACCTTGTATCAAAAAGAAATGAATGTGGTTGGAAGCATTGACATCAACCCGCAATCTAACCACTAGGTTGAATAAGCCTATATCAATGGCTTCTAAGTAATATTTCCTTAGTAAAACAAAGTGTTTTTTTAAACTGCATGGAAAATATAGTGGAACTACACTTTATGCAGCGTCTTAAAGTAATGATGTGTCATTGATGAGTGGTTACCAGAATACTCTACTTTGAATCCTGCATTACACCTCAATACTAACTGTGATGAAACAAACAATTTAGGCCAAATTTAATTCCATGTGGCTATAAGGTGTCAAGTATTTTGATCCAAAAGGGTTCTCTTTGTAACCGTCTCTTGCGTCTATCAGTATCAAATTGAGGTTTCACTCTTTCTTGAATTTGAAACCACAATTAACAAAGTCCCAATTCAATCCAATGTGCCACTATGCTGGAACTGTTGTTCTGCTTCCTGGTGTTGCTATTGTGTTCCATTACTCTAGTTTTGATTGTTCTTTCTGTTTTTCCAACATAAAATGCTGCACGTGCACTTTATACTGTAAACAACATTTTTTGTATTGCAATCTACTGACTGTCTAAGCGGAATAATAAAGCCTTTCTTGAGATGGGAAATTGTATTCCCAGGAATGGCATTGTCATTGACATATCTGATAAATGTCTTACATGAAGCTTGCTTAGAAGTTCGATATAATGTTTTTGATTCTCTTGCACATCAAGGTCACAAATATTGCACTTTGGTGTTAATTTTCTGGTATTTTCTTCACATATACCAGGATTCTAGTGCAATGTGATACATAGATAAATGGTTACACGGATATCTTAACTACATGATAGTAGCATGGACACTGATATTCTTGCATGCAATCCCACAACCATGTGCATTGGCACAAGAGGTGTGGTGTGTTGAATCCCACAGCTCTGCATTAATGTACTGTCTATTGTTTCATTTTTTGTAAACTAAGATGAAGGGTTTCGTTTGCCCAAAATGAATTGGGTCATTTAGGACACTGGATTTAATTGAAGTGAACTGACATTTTGCAGAAGATGCTTGTTAAAGAAATAACTATTGTTTTGTTGGATACCTTTGCCCAGTCTCATATGGATATGTTCTAAGTATTACATTTGACATTAAGGAAAAATAACGTTGGTTTTAAGTGAATTTATTCATCAACAATTTGATTGAGCCCACGGGCCTATTTGAAGTTGTGCACTTTAGGACTGGCTAGTAGGAGTGCTGCCAGCAATCTTCGATGATTACTTGTGCTCATCCGGAAAGCAAACACTCCAAGGCAGCAGCATATACAACTATTTCTTCAAATGATTTGCATATCAAACTGAATTGAGTGCATCTATCTGTCCTTCTTTTTCATTTAGCACCTAACTTTTACATGTATGAAATAGAAGTTCAAATTACTTGAGGGTTAAACATGATATATCACATCAATTCGATCATGACTTAGTACTGGGAACAGTAGGTTTAGCAAATACAATTATTTTCAGTAAATTCAGAAAATGCAAATAACGCCATCTCCATTTTTCATAATTTTAGGCGGGGTAAGTACGCAGTCAGGAACTGTCTGGTAACCCTGTTCACTTTGATTCTGTACTCATAGATGATGTAGTGAGGTCAGAGAGCCAACAAATGCATTTTGATGTAATCTTCCCCTTCTAGTGCATGTCAACTGTTCGACCCAGATTTACAAAGGTTTTTATGGCAGATTTACATTCGTTTTTAATGCAGACCTGGTGCAAAATCTTTTTTAGGACTTACAAGCCAATGCAAATTTGTATTTGCATAATTTTTTGGAAGAAAAGTTAACGCAAACCTTCAAGAAGCACTGCTTTGGGTTACTCTGTGGCAAGGGGTGTTCCATGGGTGGTAAATGGGCATTCACATGCTACCATGAATGGTTTATTCATCAAAATCCTTTCTACTAATAATATGAGACAGGCTTTTGTGTCAAAAAACAATGCCAATTGAAAGGAAGGGGTAACCAGAGAAATGCTTTCATTTCTACTTTTTTCCAGGCGTTTCCTGTGTGCTGCACTGTACAACAGCACACATACTTATTAGGAAAAGTAGTAAATTCAGTCTAAGGATAGTATTTTGTACTTTAAGTGCACACTGCCAGTACGAAACCTATGCTATATTCACTGAGAAACATTTGCATTATAGCACAAAGGTGTGTGCCTGGTGCTCAGCAGAATAATTCTGTTCCAGTGCTTGGAAGAGAGTAGAGTACCATCTACGTGTTGGACTTGGCCCTTCTGGCAGGTTCACCCCTGAACCTTTGGCCTTTTAATGTTACCTAAGTATAGTGATTTCTGGTCTTTGCGCACTTTGACACTGTGTCCCAGTGTAAAGTGTGTGCGCTCTCTGAGTGCATGTGTGAGATTGGTCTGCCCTCCCGTAGGAATGCATGGGGGATATGAGTGTCCATGGTAGTTCCTGATGTGTGGGGAGTGCAGGGTCGAGTTTGGTATGGGCGGACTTGTGAGATTGAATGCTGCGTGAGGATGTGTGCAGATTTATTGTGTCTGGTGTGGAAGTGCCACTTCTAGAAGTCTGTGCAGTGAATGGGATTTGACAGTCTGGCTTGTGATTGGCTGGAGCTGGCTCGTGTGCCTGGCTCCAGGAGTCAGGATGGGTCTGCCCCGGTGGTGAATGGAGAGATCTGCATGTTGATGGCAGGGAAGAGTGCACCTGGGACCCAAATAGGGCTGGGCATTCCCTCTACAATGCTGGCTCCACCCCCTTTGGTGTGTCTGATGTCCCTGACCCACCCTGTGAATAGGCAGAGGGGCTGAGCAAAACAAAGTGCTCCAGAACCAGTTGCATCTGGTTCGTCCCCCTTGCCTGCACCTTTGTAGACAAAGGATTTGTGCGTATAAAAAGATTCTGTGACCTCATGTAAAATGTTCTTGTTCCTGACTTGAATCTATCAGGGGCGTGCTGCTGCTGGGGCCCAGGGGAAAGCTTGCCTCCCTGGGCCCTGCCCATCCCCTTGATGCCTGAAGGACTTTCCTTTGCTGGGAGCTGCTGTGCTCCATCTTTTATGCCCAGGACTTCTTGGAACCCCTTGTTCCAGTTGCTCTGTTAAACTGGGATTTCTTTCTCCCTTAGCACCTGGGAAGCGCTTTATTTTAAATTGTCCTGATCTTGAGGGAGCCTCATTGCTGCATTTATTATTGCAGCGCGGGTGCCCACCCCGCTTATTTGCTTCTTTAGGTGCGCAGGTGCCCACCCTGCATCTTTGTTTTATTGTCTAATTAACACGGGTGCCCACCCCGCTTTTAGGCGCCTTAGCGGGTGCCCACCCCGCTTCTACTTTTTGTTTGGTTACCGAGGGTGCCCACCCCTCGTTTGCTGATGCCATAATCACCGCCACGGCCCGTTTCGGCCAATAACCGTAAGTCAGGCGGCCGGGCGCCTGGAGCGGGGCTGGACTTCTGCTTGCTTCAAGGAAGTCCCGCCCACTGCCGCGCCCTGATTGGGGTAGCCCCGAGAGGAGATTTGCCCCGAAGCCATGAAGGCTCCACACACTAAGTCCTGGTCCCGAGATGGGGGACCGGGTGAAGACCGGGTGAAGCGGGAGCATTGTGAAGGCGGGGCTCCCATGAGGAGAGAGAGCCCCGCAAAGTGCTACCCCGAGAGAGAGAGAGCCTCTCCCAACGGAGCCAGTGAGTAGGGCTCCGGGGGGAGGTGACGGAAATGGTGCCAGTGTAGGCACCAAGTCAAGAGCGGCCCCGGGTGCTCGGGGGGCCGCTTCAACAGTGGGGCATGCTTTCTTTACGAGCCTAGTGTGGCTCCAAACAGGCCCTATTTGTTTAACTGAGCCTAGGTGGCTCCCCCGCCCCCGTTAGTTTCCCGAGCCCGAGGGATGCAGCGACGGCGCCACAATTGTATGACTGGCCTTTCTGGGCCCCGAAGTTCCTCCTCATTTCCGGAGCTGATGCGCTCCTTGGGGGGACATGTTTCTGTTAGAGCCTGGAGGGTTCCAAAAAATGCACTTTCTGTGTTCAGAGCCTAGAGGGCTCCAAAAGTGCGAAATATGTTTGTTCCAGAGCCTAGAGGGCTCCAGCCTTTTGTGAAGTCTTTGTTCTGAGGGCCAGTGAGGGCCCCTGTCACAGTTTTGAGTCCACAGCTGCCCAGCAAGTAGTGGGCAGCTGCACTGTTTAGGTTTTCTTTCTAGGGACATGTCTTTGGACTCAGGAGTGGGACGCACTCCTTCGCCCCTACCTTGGCCTTCCACAGTTGCGCAGCACTTAGTGCCAGCTGCAGTGTTTAGGCCCTGTTCTTGTCCTCAGCTGCCCAGCAAGTAGTGGGCAGCTGCCACATTTAGGTTTTGGCGCAGTGGTGCAACCTGGACCTTGATGTGATTTATGTGCTAATGCTCTGGGTGTTAGGAAATGTACTGCGTGTAGTATGTTTTGCGCACCCTGTGTTTGACGCCTATGTGAATTATGTGCTAATGCTTTGGGTGTTAGGAAATGTACTGTGTTAGTATGTTTTGCGCACCCTGTGTCTTGATACCTCTAGATATGATGCATGCATAGGAGGTTGTTTCACCTGTTTAGGTAAGTTAGGGAGATTGTACTTCCCTGGGTGATTTACGCCCCTAGTGTAAGGTTTTACTTAGGTGGTGAGGGTCTAATGTAGTTAGAATGGTGGGAGTCTGTGTATGATGGATTTCATGTCACAGACTGTTGCAAAGTGCAGGGATTATCAGTGTTTACTGACTACGTTCTATGACCTATTTTTACTTGTATGTTTTAGTTCACCTTTACGAAGTTCACTTTGTGATAATCCTGACAGTGGTCCATGTGGCCCTGTCAGGTGTTAATAATCCCTTGTAAATATTGCCCATGCCAGTTGGCACAATGTATATTGTGTGATTATTATCTGATGTGTTTTGAGAATACAAAGGCTATTTTTGATATAACATTGTGTGGAGTTCCTTTTGTGGGGGTCCTTGGATGTTGTTGCTGGTTGGTGCATGCGCAAACGCTTTACACATTGCCTCCGGGATAAGCCTGACTGATCGTGCCAAGCTACCAAGGGGGTGAGCAGGGGTTATCTTTGGCGTGTAACTTCCTCGCCCTGACTAGAGTACTAGTTTCTGCCTGGATTTGGCGCAAGCCTCAGCCAACCAGAGACCCCATTTCTAACAATATATATATGGCTCTCTCCTTCTCTCCCACTCACACACAATGCGGCACAACACGTTTAGGTGCTGCACTGCATTGCGTGAGAGTTTTGTAAATCTGGGTCTATGTTTGCCCTGTTGTAATGCAATAGTGGCAAAATTTCTGCAGGGTTTGGGAAATTCTATTACATACCCCAGCAGGGCCACAATTGAATACTCTCCAGCAATGTAGCAGTGATCTGCTGCAGTTTACTAATGATTTGCTGGCAAAAGCAATATATTGGAGGACGGGTGAAAGACATGTGGAGAAAATTGGTGCCAGTGATCTATTGCAACAGTGCTTTTCCCATGTCCTTCCTTTTGATAACTGATAGCAGGAATGGCCATTCTTTAGCCAAAAGATTTAGAGGCATCTAGAAAGGCAGACATCACCTCATATGCCAGATCGATTTGGTTAGTGAGTGAAAAGATGTTATCAGCTCTAGACTGGCTTTGAATTAATCTGGAATGGTCCAAGCAGACTAAGCCAGGTAACAGTGGCACTAATTTATTAGCTTTGATTTGAGATTTGTTCATTGAGATTAATTAGTGGCAATGGGAAGTAAAAATCACATCTATAGGGTGGTTTACTGGGTTTAGTAGTGTGATGATAATGAACTCAGTCCAAAATAATCAAATCTCTAGACCTCAGCTAGTAATCAATCTAGAAGTGGGTCCCATGTACCTCTGAGTGAAATGAAGAATCTGTGGCTGTCAGGTCAATTGTGTAATAGAGTCCAGTTAGCTAAACCAGTCCATGACCTCATTTAATGCATGTATGCTGGTCCCAGGGCCAGGGCCAGGGCCAGGGCCAGTGCTCTCCAGTTTCAACCAAAACCTGGTATTGAAATCTCCCCCCCCATAATATAGTACATGTATTGGATTCTGCAATTCTGGCCCCCGCCATATTGATAACAAATCAGTGTCATATAGGTATGAGCCACATACATTTATGAAGGTGACATGCTTTGCACCCAAGCAACACCAAAATATGATGGACGGAATGCTGAACATTGTCAAACATTCAACCCAGGTAAAGCGATCTGAGCCTAAATCCATTGTTTTTTCTCAATATGCCATTCGATTTTGGACCAAGCTATATGAAAATCAGCCTTGAACCTGCTCCCCATGGGAACAGTTGCACCTGAACTGCCAGTCCAGGTCCTCTCTGGAATGGAAACAAGCATCCTGGGACTGGTTTAGGGTTATCGCCCCAAATCAGCCAGGCTAGCTTGAATCCAATGGCATAGTGAGCATGGGACCCATGTCTGGGTGTACCCTTCCCACTTGGGGTGACTATAGCAACACAAAAAAATATGATGGACGCAATGCTGAACATTGACAAACATTCACTCACAGTACAGAGATCTGGGACTAAATCCATTGTTTGTTTGCTCACCATGCCATAACCGTTGGACCCAGCCATATGCAAATCAGTATTGACCCTGATACCCATGGGAAAATTCCAGCCAGAACTGCCAGACCAGGTCCTCCCTGGACCAGAAACAAGCACCCTGGGACTGGTTTTAGGAAATTCTTTAACTTACTCCAGCAGGGCAATGAGCAAATTAATCTTCAGCAGTGTAGCAGTGATCTGCTGCTGTTCACTAATGATAGGAATATATTGGAGGACATGTTGAGGATATGTAGAGGAAATTGGCGTAAGTGATCCATTACAAAAGTGCTTTTGCCATGCCCTTTTTTGATAACTGATAGCAGGAATGGCCATTCTTTAACCTAAAGCTTTAGCGGCATATAGAATGGCAGCCGCGCCTAATATGCCAGATCAATTTGGTTTGTAAGTGTTAAGCGGTTATCCGCTGTAGACCGACTTTGAATGAATTGGGTATGGTCCAGGTGGACAAGGCCACATAATAGTGGCAGTCGTCTAATAGGCTATTATTTTAGATTTTGTTATTGAGATTGACTAGTAACAACGGGTGGTAGGAGTCACATCTATATGGTAGTTTACTGGGTTTTATAAGTGTGATGACAATGGACTCACTCCTAAAAATCACATCTCTGGACCCCAGCCAGTAATCAATCTAGGAGTTGATACCATGTACCTCTGAGTGAAATAAATAGTTTGTGGATGTTGGGTCAGTTATACAATTTAGTCCATGACCTCATTTATTGCAGGTCTACTTGTCCTAGGGTCCATGCTGTCCAGTTCTGCCCATAGGGTGGTGTTGAAATATCCACAACATTTTATAGTACATGGAATGTGTTTTATGACGCAACCCTGCATGTATTGAAAACACTGTCACTACCCTGATTGTGACGTTACCACGCGTTACTTTACCATGCAAGTAGTTACAATTACTTGCTTTAGGGGGCGCTGGACTTTGGAATAGTATAAATTACTATTCCAACTCCAGTCTAGCAACAGTAGGGAAGGTGTTGGACTTAAAAATCCAACACCATTCAAACAACGCCGGCCCCCACAGCAAGTCATTGTAATGACCTGCTGGTTAAAGTAATGCATGGTAATGTCACATTTGGGATAGTGACTTTGTTGTAAGGGTAGGTTGTTGTTAAGACTGCGTGGTAAAGAATGCTTCCCCGTGGATTGGATTCCACTATTCTGCTACCAGCCATATTAGAAAAAAGTCAGGGTCATCTCGGTTTGGGCCATATACATTTATGAACATGATGTGCTTTGCATGCAACATCCTTTGAACAAGTAGAAAATGACCCTGGTCATCCAAGAGAGTCTCTCTGGGTTTAAATTGTACTCCTTGTCTAACTAGAACTGCAATATCTTTAGAGTAGGAGTAAAATGTTGAGAAGTAATGGTATGAGATCTGATTTTTAGTCCCGATAATACCTGACTTTGCAATGTGGGTTTCTTGAATTTGTTTAATATTTTGACCATGTCTGTTGAGGCACATAAACAGAAACCTAATTAAATGATAATCATTACCTCCTTTTATATTCCATGATAATAACGGGATCTGACATATCTTTCCCAGGGGGGTATGGTAATTCATTCCCATCCCAGATATAATCTTGCATATCGCAAATATCTGTATGTATGGTGTAGTTAATGCCCAACGTGTGACCTCTCTCATATGAATCACCTGTAAAAACCACTTCCCCTCACACGCTCCTAGAGCGAGTATCAATATCTCAAATAATACTCTCTTTGGTATTGAGTTCCCTAGCCTGAATCACGTAAGTATAAGCACAGAAAAATAATGTCTTTAAGACAGAGTCAACCATTACATTTCAGTCAATGAAGAGGCCAAGGGGACAATACTTAAACAAATGAGTCCTTGCGTCTGAGAATTAGAGGAACAACAAATGTGTAGTTAGTAAGAACAATGTATAACAACAGGCAGCAAGGGCCACAGGGGAGATCTAGCTACATGGTGCTGGTCTGCTAGCCCACAGTGCAGATAAGATGTATAAGTTAGCTGCAGGAAGTAATCAACAGCAAGAGTATTAAGTGAATGTAGAGGATAGCTGCCATCATAGTGGGAATCTGGCAAAGAGGAAACACCTCATTTAACCTCCTTGGATTGTATTAGCCGGGCTCACCCATTTATTGTAAGGGCAGATCATGACTTCTATTTAACAGCTTGTCTGGTATCACAAACACCTGTGATTTGCCTTTATGCATTAACTCCTATTTACCAGGATAGAGCATGGCATATGAAATGCCCAGGCCATGCAGGATTCTTTTGAAGAAGTTAAACTTCCTATGTCATGTACTGATTCATTAAAGTCAGGAAAAGAAGAAAAGGTGTAAGCCACATTACAATGATCCCCATTTTCTTTCCTCATGCAAATAATAGTGTCTCTGTCTCCATAATTGATCAGTTTCATGACCACAGGTCAAGCTGTCAAGTCAAGGTCAAGTCCTGAAGAGGCCTGGAGTAAAAGAGAGGCTGAAACGCATTGACTGCTTGTTTACGGCATCAACATGAGATAATTGGTTGTAAATATATGAAATTACAAGAAAGGAGCTTGATACAAAGGGAGGAAAAATGATTAGACCCTCATAAGCTCCTCTATACTTGTTGTTGGTGACCTAAGTATAGGGAATGTATTGATATAACAATAGGTTTACATCCCTTGCTTGAATTTATTGGGTGCATTTGAACCTGAAGTAAGGTTCAAGATTTATGTTTGAATTTGTTCCATGTTTATAGTGTGTATAACTATTGTATATATGTGTATATATATTTGTTAAATGTTTGTATATATATGTGTTTTCAAAATAAGAGAAAAGAAGATAGATAAACAGAAAATATAAATCAATATTTTGAATTCTTTCTGATTTATTAATTTGTTGGACATGCATGTACAGGAATGAAGTTTATCCAGAATGCAAGATTGTTTTAATTCTGAATGATAACATATTGTTTCAAGGAAAGATAATTAGTAGTATCTGTCCTATAACTAATATATACACAAAAAAACTACACCGTGGGCATAATTGTTCCTACTGTTTTTTTTACTCCCAGATGCCTTTGGGTTATTGGGTTTCCCCTGTTTATATTGACGATTTCATTACACTTGGTTAAGTGTGAGGGTTCATTCTGTTATAATTAATTTGGAAGATCCGCCTCGGGGATCTAAAAATTGGCCTTACTTTGTTCCTGTATAACTATCCACCTTTTTGAAAAACACAAGTGTTGTCTGTTATTATTATATATGGATACTATTGTGAACACATACAACAATGAATTGGAGAAATAATAACACTTAATAGAAATGTCAGAACCTATTTCGGTTACTTATAGCGAAGAAGAAATTAGTGCATTATTATCTAAAACCCCATCACTGCTGAGTGGGGATAAGGTAGTAGCTCAGGCTACGAATGTAGATAAAATAGAAAAATTAAAACAGCTTTAAAAGAAGAACAGCATTATTGAATTGCCCTAAGTCCTGAAGAGGCCTGGAGTAAAAGAGAGGCTGAAACGCGTCGACTGCTTGTTTACGGCATCAACATGAGATAATTGGTTGTAAATATATGAAATTACAAGAAAGGAGCTTGATACAAAGGGAGGAAAAATGATTAGACCCTCACAAGCTCCTCTATTCTTTTTGTTGGTGACCTAAGTATAGGGAATGTATTGATATAACAATAGGTTTACATCCCTTGCTTGAATTTATTGGGGGCATTTCAACCTGAAGTAAGGTTCAAGATTTATGTTGGAATTTGTTCCATGTTTATAGTGTTTATAAATATTGTATATATATGTGTATATATATTTGTTAAAGGTTTGTATATATATGTGTTTTCAAAATAAGAGAAAAGAAGAAAGATAAACAGAGTATAGAAATCAATATTTCGAATTCTTTCTGATTTATTAATTTGTTGGACATGCGTGTACAGGAATGAAGTGTATCCAGAATGCAAGATTGATTTAATTCTGAATGATAACATATTGTTTCAAGGAAAGATAATTAGTAGTATCTGTCCTATAACTAATATATACACAAAAAAACAACACCGTGGGCATCATTGTTCCTACTGTTTGTTTTACTCCCAGATGCCCTTGGGTTATTGGGTTTCCCCTGTTTATATTGACGATTTCATTACACTTGGTTAAGTGTGAGGGTTCATTCTGTTATAATTAATTTGGAAGATCCGCCTCGGGGATCTAAAGATTGGCCTTACTTTGTTCCTGTATAACTATCCACCTTTTTGAAAAACACAAGTGTTGTCTGTTATTATTATATATGGATACTATTGTGAACACATACAACAACGAATTGGAGAAATAATAACACTTAATAGAAATGTCAGAACCTATTTCGGTTACTTATAGCGAAGAAGAAATAAGTGCATTATTATCTAAAACCCCATTACTGCTGAGTGGGGATAAGGTAGTAGCTAGATAAAATAGAACAATTAAAACAGCTTAAAAAGAAGAACAGCAATATTGAATTGCCCTAAGTCCTGAAGAGGCCTGGAGTAAAAAGAGGCTGAAACGCGTCAACTGCTTGTTTACAGCATCAACATGAGATGATTGGTTGTAAATATATGAAATTACAAGAAAGGAGCTTGATACAAAGGGAGGAAAAATGATTAGACCCTCATAAGCTCCTCTATACTTGTTGTTGGTGACCTAAGTATAGGGAATGTATTGATATAACGATAGGTTTACATCCCTTGCTTGAATTTATTGGGGGCATTTGAACCTGAAGTAAGGTTCAAGATTTATGTTTCAATTTGTTCCATATTTATAGTGTGTATAAATATTGTATATATGACCTACTGGCGATAGCCAGTAGGTATATATAGTTAGGACCTAGCTACCATAGGAAATCCGCAACATTCTATTGGGAATAACTTTGGCGCCGGTTGAGGAATTTGCGTGTAAGTTTCCAAAATTTTGGCCAGCTCCGCTGCGCTCCTTCCCTGAAAGTTTTGGGGGGATTCGTGAAGTGGGGGCTGAGAAAAAAGGGGAGTCCCAAAACGTGTTTTCCCCATGTTAATTTCCATAGGACGTTCTGACAAGGCTACAGCCCGAACCGCTGAACGGAATTACACCAACCTTGGCAAAATTGTAGGGACTGGTACGCAGAAGTGCCTTTGCTATATTTGGTGAAAATTGCTCCAGTGGTTTTTATAAAAATTAACTTCAAAGACACATATATATTTGGGCAGAGCCTATCCACACATCTCATCGTGAGATCTGATTGGCTGTCAGCACTTCATCCAAGAAGTGTTGGCAGCCATCTTGGGACCAATATACATGATAGCACCTCATTAAAAAGCATTGTAGTTAATAGAGGGTCTTCGGACTTTAGTTACATTTTAAATCATTTGTGGATGGTACCATACTCATTTTAGGAATTGTGGTGTGTTCTAAGGTGATTTTACCATGTGAAAAAGCCTTCTGCTGGGATTTCATGAATCATGTTTGAAAGAAAACTATTATCTCATGCTTTTCCCACAGTGGTTTGGAAGGGGATCTATAAGCTAAACTGAAAGCATATTTTCTGTAAATTCACATTATCTTTCTTAGCCATGTGAGCATGAAGTCTGACATTCTCAGTAAAACATGTACATCCAACAAGGACAGAGACTGTCAGTTGATTCCTTTGTGTTCTACTGCAGCCTCCTAGAGTGTTCTAAAGAACAACTAGAGCACTAACAGTCCTACTTATTACAAAGGTATGGCACACCTGAAGCCATCTTGATTGGAATAAAGTGGTAACTCTTAAAACATTTAATTTAAAAAGGAACAAAATGAGGGGGTATATTTTGCCATAGAAAGTATGATTAGTGCTGCAGAAAGAAAAATTAGGTCACATTTTGAGTGACTTCCCAAATCCTCTTCTATTTCATTAAAAAATTCTGACATGCAGGCTCCCAAGATGGCCACCAGAGACAAAAGAGCCAAAATGTAGCCCAAATATCACCCAGATGTAGATGTAAATGTTTTCAGACTTACCACTCCATTCCAATAAAGATGGCTTCTGGTGTGCCATACTTTTGTCATAAGTAAGACTGTTAGCACTCCAGTTGTTCTTTAGAACACTCTGGGACATTCTGTCATTGGGCTATACTTGGGCTACATCTGGGTGATATTTGGGCTACATTTGGGCTCTTTTGTCTCTGGTGGCCATCTTGGGAGACGTCATGAATGATGTAATATGTGACATCATCAGCAATGGATTGCGGGCGCGCAAGTTATAGTGAGTTCAACTAACAATAACGTGGGAATTTCAATGGTTTTGTATGAGTAAAATGTTCAGCTAACTATAACTGGTGTGAAACCTATGTTTTTTTCAGTGAATTTCAAAGGTTCTTTAAATGCTAATTCCTAACTATAACGATTGTAAAACCTCTGGTTTTTTCAGTGAATTTCAAAGGTTTTTTAAAAGCTAATTTCTTTCTATATCGAGTTTGTATCCTATGATTTTTTTTTATTAGCTATTTTGTATAAGTATTAATTATTATTAATTTATTAAAAAATATATTTTTCAATGTATTTTTCTTTTTTTTAATCATTTTTCCTGGGGCGCTCACGGTGCGCGTACCGGTAAGCTTACCCGTATCATTTTGTCTTGGAGCGCTCTGGGTGCGCGCACCGGTAATCTCTCCCGAGAGCGCAGCGAGAGCGCTATTTCTGCGTTCGTAAAAAAAATATGTATGAAAACTAAATAATAATGCAAGACATTCAGTACCATATTTATAAAAGTAGTATTTTTGATTTTTTGATTTTGAAGAAGAACAGCAATATTGAATTGCCCTAAGTCCTGAAGAGGCCTGGAGTAAAAGAGAGGCTGAAACGCTGCGACTGCTTGTTTACGGCATCAACATGAGATAATTGGTTGTAAATATATGAAATTACAAGAAAGTTGCTTGATACAAAGGGAGGAAAAATGATTAGACCCTCATAAGCTCCTCTATACTTGTTGTTGGTGACCTAAGTATAGGGAATGTATTGATATAATGATAGGTTTACATCCCTTGCTTGAAGGGGGCATTTGAACCTGAAGTAAGGTTCAAGATTTATGTTTGAATTTGTTCCATGTTTATAGTGTGTATAAATATTGTATATATGTGTATATATAATTGTTAAATGTTTGTATATATATATATGTGTTTTCAAAATAAGAGAAAAGAAGAAAGAAATATACAGAATATAGAAATCAATATTTTGAATTATTTCTGATTTATTAATTTGTTGGACATGCATGTACAGGAATGAAGTTTATCCAGAATGCAAGATTGATTTAATTCTGAATGATAACATATTGTTTCAAGGAAAGATAATTAGTAGTATCTGTCCTATAACTACTATATACACAAAAAAACTACACCGTGGGCATCATTGTTCCTACTGTTTGTTTTACTCCCAGATGCCCTTGGGTTATTGGGTTTCCCCTGTTTATATTGACACAGGTCAAGCTGGAGCACCGGAGTCCACACTAGACACCAGCATGTTATGTGTCCTTTCAGTCACAAATATGGCTGAGACATACTCATACCCAAATATTTTGATGAACATTTTTTCAATATAGTCCTGAGTGCTAAACATGTTGGTACATTCAGGTAATCCCAGAGCGTGTAGATTGCTCTTACAGGAGCAAGCCTCTAAAATTTATTAATTGGGTTTGATTTTCCCCAATTCCACCTGTACTTCTGTCTTTATCCTCCCCTTTACCACGGAGTCATCTACAATGTTAGAGATCAAAAGCTACACTATATCTAGGCTGGTGTGCTGATTATCAAGGCTCTCCTTCATGTAATCAAGGGGGCACGAGAGCAAGTCTGTTTTAGCGTTAATTGTTAGCAAGCTACCTTTCATGTCCAGTAGGAAGGATCAAACAGCCAGATTTGCCTCCAAGACATTATCCTCTGTTACTCAAAGTGAGCTGCCTTGGTCATCTTCACAGTCCTGTGATCTGGCCACTGTGTTGGCCTTATCAAAATGTTGTTTGTGTGGGCTGTTTGCCTTTGGGTTTCCCCATTTTTGGTGATATGGGATGAATATCCTCCCTACAATGGTGCAGCAATCAATGTAGGCAGAATCCGGCAGATGCTAGGGCTCAGCACCAGTGAACTCATGTCTCAGACTCATCAATCAATGGATTAATTCTCAGGTAGCGGAGAAGGACCCATGCAGCAATCAGCAGCATTTCATTCACCTTAAGTAGGCTTGAATGCATACAAGTGTTAACTACTCTGGGGGAAACCTTAGTTTCACGGACTACCAGCCGTGATTGCATCAGACGCACTGCCTGTATGTTGGAAAGACTCTCAGAGCCTAGCATGGTGATATTTAGCAGCTCTGAACACAGTTTGCAGTAATTTCTTCCAATGGTGCTAAGCCCAGAACCCATATAGTCAGCCTCCGATCCCATGCTATGTCTTCTGGAGCAGGTCACCCCTGCTACCTCTTCACAACCTCTCTGTGTTGGGAGTTTTACATTCGCTGGCTATCATAGTTGACTCACCCGATGCACCCCCAGCTGTGTTGCAGGCAAGGTCCATGCCGCCATATTCGTGTCACTCTCTAACTAAGGCACATGCATTGCTAACTAGGCCGCAGCCTGCTCTCCTCCTCCAGTATGTTTTTCAAGCTCCTGGGGCCGCCATCTTCAAATACCACATCGAAAGCATATCCTCACTCCTACACTTTATGTTCTTTACATTCCAGTATCAAATGGTACCCTGTCTACCTTGCGACCATTTATTTTAGCGTCCTCCACTGGCCCCCGTTCACAGTTCTCCTTCACTTGAACCATTATTCAAATGTTCTTCTTCCAAGAACAATTTCTAAAACCTCTCTTTTCGAAACATTTCGGTTAATAGTATACAAAACATTGTTCTTCTTTGTTACAAAGTGTAGGACCTGGCCCTTTCAACTGGGTCACCCCAAATGATTTGCTTTCCCCCTTTGTTTTTGTGTATTCGCTTTTATTAGTTCTAGACCTTTTGACACTTTACCACTGCTAACCTGTGATAAAGTTCTTGTTTTCTCTGCCCGAAACATGATAAAATTGGCCTACACTTCATTGACACATTTAATTTGCTCGTAGGTCCCTAGAATATGGTACTAAATATACCAGAGCCTCTAAATTATATGCTACTAGGAGGCCTGCAGCATTCATTGTGCAATCCATTACAGTAGCACTTTAAAACATGTCTGAGGTCTGCTATTGCAGCCTGTAATGCAGTTTATAGAGTTGTGCCCTACCTTACTTGCACTTCAATAGGGCTGCTTCCAGCATTTACAAAGAAACCTGATACCACCCTTTTGTTACCAGAGATATGTTGTATCTTTGAAAACAAAAGGGAAGAACCTCCCAGCACCAGATGAGTGGTAGGACAGAGTGTGCCACCACACACAGAGACTGGCATCAGGTATAAATATTGGATCCTCAGAATAACCCTTTAATACACCCCTGGACCTCTGGATGACTTCGGGAGGACTGCCTTGCTCCTTGAAGGACTGCCTTGCTGCTTAAAGGAGAACTGTATCAGCTACTTGAACCCAGAATCACCAGAGTGACTCCAAGGGCTATTAGGGTGGGATCCTGTGTGAGCTACAGGTACATAACAAGTTGCTAACATTTTGAACCCTGCTGCTGTAATCTTTTGGAGGATATCCTAACTCCAGAGAGGTGTTTGCCAGGTCCTGGACTCTTGGAAGTTGTGTTTGAGGTCCTGCTCTTGCCTAACCATACAAGCAGGGACTTAAAACATTTCTCAACAAAAAATACCTAGAGAACTGACAGAAGACCAGGACCTACCTGCGGGCTAATCCATCCAAGGTGCATTACCACTCTACCTGATTTTGTGCTAAATCCCGCTGTATGTATCTCCACAGCAGCAAATCCCTTTGAGAGGGACCTCTCTGCAATTGTATATGGCGTTGTGAAGCCTTCTTAGAAACTGCTAAAGAAATCTGACTTCCAAAAAGTTGTTTAAGTTCAAAGGTTGAAATCTTCACTGAGCTGGATGACAACTTGCTCCCCATAAATGGCAATGACCTCCTCAGCCTGAAAATTAAGCTTTTTCTGCCATCATTGTCAGCTTCACCGAGACTTCATTCAGCAGGCTCCCTGGCATTGTTGACTCCTCCTCCTACACAGCCTGCAGCTTTGCCCCACTTAAATCTAACCCTGGGTTTAAAACTCCGCTGCACTTGCGGAGTTTGCGCAGTTTTGGCAACTCCGTGTTCCACGTAGAACACAGCGTTGGCGATATACACCTCATTCTGCAATGGATCAGAGTTTTCTTTCTGTTGGCACTCCCAAAATGCATTTTCACATGCCCAGGAGTGACCTAACTGGGTGCCCGCTATTGACAGCAAGATTTCTGAGCTGTTCACAAGCACAATAGGGGTTGCTAGGTGACCGCATGGTCCTGCAAGAGTTTGCGGTCGCCAACACGTCATTCATGCACTCCAGCGGAGTTCCGGGGGGGGGGTTTGGGATGAACGCAATCCAGAATGAGCAGAATCTGCACAACTTCAATCTGGAGAAGGTTCTCTCCCCGAGCAGCATCAAAACCTACTCGAAAAGATGATATAGAGTAAAAAAACTTCTCAAATTTACATTTGGCTATAGTTTTTTGGTAAAAACAAACCAATTATCCCCTGACACACTATTATATGGTCCTGGCATGCATAGATACACCTATCAGACTATAAAATCACTTGGTTAAAAAACACTTTATTTTCGCAAAAGAGAACTTATTAGAGCTCATTATACATACTGCCACATAATACAAATACAATTCACAGTACAGATTTTTAAAAACAATATTGGCACACGATAAAAAAAACTACTTCAAATACAGCTATGATTTATACAAAAAAATGTTGTTAATACAAACAGTCACTTATGACCAGCATAAATGAAGACAACACAACAAGTATGACCTAACTAATTGTCAATTACAGTTTGCACATCAAGTTTGTCAATGCCAGATACGTCTGTCAATACATTGTTTACATCAGTATTTAATCATACACGTATCAATACTATGATTGTGCCTGAAATAAAGCGTAGACGCGTTTCGTTGTTTTTCATACAATAGTATCCATCTTTATCAAGACTGTAAGATTTCATTGTCTTAAATCTTTTAGGGATTGCTATATTTCTTCTCCCTATTGACAAAACATATTTACAAAACATAATCATTATTTAATTTGTATATATACACAAGCTAAATGATTATCTAAAAATTATATAAAAACCCTTCATCATCGCTTCTTTGTTTAAAAATACTCTATCAGACCCCATTTTTCGGCAGGGACGCTGGTATTCTCCCACTGTTCCCTGATTAATATATACTCATTCAAATGAACCAACTTTTTCTTACACGGGCCCTTTCCTTGACTCCGATGTACCTCTATTGTGTTTATTCTCATAGCTGATGTTAGGTTAATTTCTGTACTATACTAGACAGAATGTCTACCCAATTTGAGATAACACCACCCCACTATTGTTCTAATTCCTTAGTTATAGGTGTATGTTATACTAAATACCCACGTATTCTCCCCTCGTTATTCTTGACCCTGATTTCCGTGCGGGTATTGGTTCTCCGTTCCTTAGTGTGGGTTATAGGGCCAGAATACAGGAACTCCTCTAATTCAAGAAATTTAGAAATGAAAGGAGATACACATAAGGATCCTTACTTTACGATTTCTAATTATTATGCCCACAACCCTTTGGGTTTAAAAAAGACTTAGTACCTGCAGTAGCTAGAATAGTGCGTATATACATTGTTTCGTTCCGTCTATTAAAAACACAGGCCTCTTGCCTGATTATCGTAATGTCTTGTTCTCCAGAAATGTCCCTGTTATCTGTAAAGGGCAAGAAAAATACAAAGAGGCGGTTCTTACTGGCTTGTCCGAACCTATTTAGTGGGTACACTGCTACGCGTACCTCCAACTAAAAAGTCACCCCTGGTTATGAACCATTACCTGGTATAAACCTGACATAGTCCCCGTTTTCAAATAAAAAAATCGTGGAAATTCGCACAGGTCGTTCGGCCTCAATTGCACTTAGAACGTCGCTGTAACAGAACCAAAATACGGTTTCAAGTTTCCGAATAGCGCTAAAATGATGCTGCCACTCGTATTGACCTTCGTTCAGTTATACAGCCCCTCATTTGTCACATACCTTAAATTTCGCATTAGGGGACCGTCCGATGGGGTCTCTGGTTTGAAGTACTCCTGGAAATACGGGACCATACAACGCGTATTTCAATGGTACAAGCCCTCTTCTCATTGGCTAATACCATTCTGGAGTCCCGCTTAACCGGTACACCCTGAAAGCTGCTTTGTGATTGGTCTAATCCCGTCCTGCCTTTAACATTGGCATTTTTACTTTAAAAAAAACGTTATCAGTACGTAAACAAAACAAAATTTTTACAATTTAATCAATATACGTTATCAGCAGACCAACCAGTTATATCTGATGCAAGAAATAATACACGCATATGGCGAGATTAAATGCTTTCTATTATGCTGCCATTCATGTAGCTTAATCGACATAATTAGATCCCGTTTCCACTTGTTCTCAGGGATATATAGAGATAACATTCCCTTTTGCCTTTTACTGTTCGACATTGGCAAATGTCTTAACAGGTGGCCTATCTACTGGTTTGAGTTTCAAGTTTAATTTATTTGCATAGTTAATTAAAACCATTGCAATACAAAATAAATAAATATATATTCATTTAAAAACTGTCATGTACATAAATAAAAACGCTTGCATCTAAAAAGCCATATTGTCTGAGTTCCCAAATCATATACTCAGAGTGTTCGCAAACCCCTTGCATTTATACAAATGCTGTTTCTGGTTAGGTTCCTATTGTCGGTATTTCTGGCATCTTGCTGCCGCACAGTCTCAGATATTTTACTGTTCTGCAGTTCAATTGTGGGTCGCTCGGTTCAAAACATGCTAGCAGAGCTTGCCTCCTGGTGCGGATCCCTCGTTGATTGAGAGGTTGTTTCAGAAATTTCTTTCGTTCCATTGTAAGTTCTCTACAGGAGCATAGTAGGTGCAGCATGTATTCCTGAGCTGATCTACATAGGCGGCACACAGAGCCAGCTTGGGGACTGAAGCCAGGAAGGGAGATGCTCGGCGCAAGGGAGCAGTCCGAGCCTCTATCTCATAAAAGCAATTTTTATATTTTTATCATAACCCAAGTTGAAGTAGGTTTGTATGGCCGGCTTCGTGTATGTATTCATGATCATCCAACCGTTGGATCTCTTTGATAGTGCATCCTTGTCCTCCAGCCAAGAAAGGAGTTTCACAGTCTTCCATACTAATTTATTTAAAGTAGGGGTGGTTGTTGGTGTTTCCCAAAGCTGGTTTAGCACCAAATTATGTAGACTGCTATGTAGAAATTCCATGGCTGGTGATGCGGGGTGCGATTGTAGCTCCTTCCACATCTGTTCGTTTAGCGTGCCACATTCTGCTCTTCGCACTTTGTCCCAAGTGATGATAAAGGCCCGTTGTCTAGCAAGTGATTGTTTCAGAATGCCAAATTCAAGTCTGATTTGGGCGGGTGAGGTGTACTTCGGCAGCCCAAAGATGATCCTATATGCTGTTGTTACTGTGGCATCGAGTGTTTTCGCGTCCTTCCCTTTCTGTGCCTCGCTGCCATAGGTGATTGTTGGCTGGAGTTTTGCCAGAACAGCATCGACGAGTGGTAGTATCGATGGGCCTGAAAAATATGGAGTTTAGTGTTTTAAGGGAGATTTCTAGTGGTAGTCCTTTGTGCCTTATACTGTTCTTCTGTGCCACAAAGCGGCCGCCTGTATCCAACTTCACGCCTTGATATTTGTATTCAGTTGTGTCCTCTATTCTGGTCTCACCCCAGAACCAGGCAGCAGTTTGATGCCTTTTTCTCCTGACTGTCATTGTTCTTGTTTTGCCAAGGTTAATCGTCAGGTCATTTACTTTGGAGAAATCCCGCGTTGTGTTTAAGAGATGTTGTAGCCCTACTTTTCTTTTGCTGATCAGGACTATGTCATCTGCATAAAGGAGACAAGGTAAGGAAATATCTCCTAATTTCGGGGCATGTGAGTTGCAGCTGGTTAGTAGCGGGACTAAATCGGCAATGTACAGATTGAAAAGGGTGGGTGCTAAGACACAGCCCTGTTTTAACCCTTTTTCCGTGGGTATGAGCCTTGACAGATGGGTTCCATTTCCCAGCTTCACCTGTAGCCACGTGTTCATATGTAGATTCATTATTAATTTGAGTAAAGGCTGTGGAAGCCCCCAGCTGTGTAGTTTGTACCACAGTCTGGTGCGGTTGACATGATCGAAGGGGGCTTTGTAATCAATGAAGCATAGAAATAGAGACGACCGTGTGGCCTCAGCCTTATCTATGAGCATGGCCATGCTTAGTATGTTTGTCGTTGTCCCGACCGATTTTATGAAGCCAGTCTGTTGTAGGGGAATTACGGATTTTTCTTCTACCCATGCCTGGAGATCCTTCAATAACAGGCCACCAAAAAATGTAGCTTCGTTGTCTAATAATGCCACTAGTCTATAATTTTGTGGATCCGACTTCTCGCCGGTTTATGGATTGGGGAGATGATTGAGCCTCTCCATGAGCTAGGGAGGATATTCAACGTTCTAATTTCTTTGAAGAGTGGATCCTGAGCTTCTGCCCAGAAGGTTGCCTCCTGTTTATACAATGCTGGTGGCAGCCTGTTTGAGCCAAGGGCGCCTTCTCTTCTCCTTTTTCCTATCTGCCGTTTGATGCCACATATATAGTTAGTTTGGGTGTCCCCGGTAGGTGTGTCTGTTACTGAGATCTGAGCGTCGGCGAGATAGTTTTCGACCCCGGGCTTATGTGTCATTTGGCAATCTACTTCATTTTGATCAGCTTGATCATGGACTCTCTGGTCACTGCCTTGATGGAAATGGGACCTGAGATAGTTTGCCCAGGCTTCCTCAGGGATGAAAGAGCAGATTCCATCATGATTGTTATTGATAAATTGATTTATGGTTTTCCAAAATCTGGAGCTGTTGTTGTGTTTAACGTCTGCGTGTAATTTGGCCCAGAGATCTTCCTCCTTAGCTCTGTTCGCATCCCTTTTCAATTTTTTGAGGGCTGCCTTTTGGTTCTGTAATACTTTCAGTTGAGTTTTATCACTGGGTCTGACCCGAAGGTATCTCAGGAGTTGGTTAATCCTTTTTTTTGCATACTTAATTCCTTGTTTTGCCATGTTTGACATGGGCATTGTGCCACTAAATCTTTGCTGGTTTGATGGTTTGACCTTGGTTGCGTATGATTCTATCCCAGATAAGAAGTTTTTCCATTTCCCGAATTCTCCGTTTCCGACCCTTGCAGCAAAGTGTTGTTTTGCAGTTTCCAGCATCTCGCTGCTTGCTGCTAATTTGAATTTAATTTGTCTTAGGTCGATGGTGGTTGTTAATCCTTGAGGCTAACGGCAGCGTTCGAGTGTTGAGGTCACTGTTGTCAGAGCTATTTCTTGCGGCCGATGATCGCTGTCACCTTTATTGCCCATCTGAAAAGATGTGATTTGCTGGAAGAGGCCTAGAGAAACAAAGGTGTAGTCCAGAAATGAGCTGGTTTTTGTGGAGTTGTATGTGGCTACAGGAGGATTATCTTCTGGCAGTCTGCCATTAAGAGCCCTGAGGTTAAGATGCTCTAAATCCTCCAAGATCGTTTGTCCGATCTTGGTTTGCTTACATGTTGCCGGTTACCCTTGCAGCGGGATATTCCAATTTGCGTTATGCAACAGCACTTCTTCTTCCGACAAAGAGCCCATTAGATAAAGGTTTAAGTCCCCGGTTAAAATGAGGTCAGTTGTGGGACCCTCTCTTAGGCATGTTTCCGCAAACTTGCACATTTCCTTAGTTAGTTTGGTTTTAAATTTCGGTTGAATGTATACATTTATTATCATGATGCTGGAGTCCCTTTTGTTTATCGATGTTTGCGAGAAGGTTACAATAACTGCTGGCGATGATTGCAATGGAGGGCCAAAAATGCGAACAGAACGAGCAATTGTGTTCTCCACATATATGACCAACCCTCCTTGCAGATGGCCATATTTTGCCCCCCTAATTGCGTTTATATGGAAGCGCAAGAATCCTTGGAGGTGGGGAGGATCTTTTGCCCATGTTTCTTGTAAGGCCACAATGTCGAAGCCCCTGACGTAGGTGACAAAGTCAAGATCTGCTACTTTGTTGGCAAGTCCGTTTATGTTCCAAGAACAGATCCATACTGTGTCCTTTTTTTCTTTTCCCATATATAGCGAGCGAAGATCGCGTCAATCTTTTGTGTTGTTAATGGTTCTTGCGAACCATCGTGTGTCTTCTTCCCGAGCTTGCAGTGTAAAGGGATGGTTGCAGCTCCTTAATTGCTCTGCTTGATGCCTCATGTCCATGTTGCAGTGCCATGAGGCTCCTCTCAGCACTGATGTAGTTGGTCTAGAAACTGCTGTCGCAGGTCCTCTCGGTGGAGCTGGATTTAACAGATTCGGGTATCCTGGTTTATAATACAGGGCGATGGTTATTCCCAGGATTTTAGGATGTCCCTTTCTGGAAGTATTTTGTGTGCTGTTTTTGCAGTGGTCCATGTAGCTCTTGTTTTTTCGCCTGTCTTTGCATCACCGCAGTTAATCGAATCTATCGACTCCAGGTCTTTTGTTTTTACCTCTTCTAGTGGTGGTATATGAGATAGTAACCACAGTATTTTGCCTCGGTTAAGAATGTCATGCACCCCTTTAGAGGTGTATTCAGGTATGAACCATATTACGTTAGTGTCCCTTGCCCCTGCCCGGTTGGAGACGCCAAATTGGTTTTGCGAAATTGGCCTGTTGGCCTCGTTCGGTGCGCTATCCAGTGCCATTTGGGTTCCTTCTGTGTGGCATATGTTTCCTTGCCAGTTTGAACACTGGCTGATTTGAATTTGTTCTTGGGGTATCTGGAAGTTTTGTTTTTGGGGTGTCAGCTGTTTTATGGCCATTTGTTGTGTAGCTGCTGCAACTATGGGCAGGACCTGACTGTTTTGTGCTTTCTCATCTTCCACTTAGACTGTTTGTTTGCTGAGGTGGAGGTTCAGACTCCCCTGGTTTGTGTATCCCACCACGGCATTGTTATTGTTTGAAAGTGGAGCTCTGGAGTTGTCGGTGTGTCCAGTATCCTGGTTTGTCGTTATAATGTGGATTCTCGTCCCTTTATCTTCTTCCATTCTGATATTGATTTGGTTTGCAATAGGGTTTCCGACTCTGGGGGACTGGGAAGGGTTGGCTCCCGCCTCCCCTCGTGCGTCCTCGAATGTGCAGTTTTCTTTCTTTCTGCTGCAGTACTCTTGGGCGCCGCTGGACATGCTTGCTGTGTTCTTAATGGTGATTGATTCTAGTGTGGGAGTGTTCTGTTGCGTTGTCCCTTCGAGAGCTGACAATGACCCAGTGGAGTGTAGCTGTGTCCCTCCTTGCAGTGAAGATGCCCCAAAGAGTCTTTTGGAAACCGTTCCTAGTGGGACTTTGACTTTGCTTGTGTTTCCGACCTTTTCGTTGTTGTGCACGTCTTTGTTTTGCATTTAATTTCAGTTCAAAGTTTTGTGTCTCTGCCTGTGGTAGCATGTGGCTGTGGCTAGGAGAAGGTGCTGTAAATTGTGGGTTGTTGTTATTTTTGGTAGTAGTTCCCAATTTGTTGGTTAAAGTCGGTGATTGCTCCTTGCCAGCCTCCCCAGGTTGGTCGCTTGCTGTGTCTTCCCAGTGACCAGACAGGGTTTGCTCTTCGGTAGGACAAGTGTGGACGTTGTTTGATACCTTTTTGATTTGTAAGCATAAGTCCGTCAGCATGGCCAGGAGAGTTGCTTGTTTGTCCACAATTGGGCTACACCCGCAGGTTCGATGCTCTACTGACGTGTGATCAAGAGTGCTCTCCAGAGTTTTGTTCAAATTCCCCAGTTTGCCGTCAATTGATACGACATAGACAGCCAGCGTGTTCAAAAGGGTTAGTTGCAAGTCCATTTTTTCGGTCTGATATTGCAGGGCCTCCACTAGGAATTTCACAGTTTTAAGTAAGCTTGCTCAAGCATCGCCGTGGTCAGTGCCTTGCCTATCCGCTTTAGGGCCACCAGCCGCTTATGTCTGTTGTTGGTGTCTCTCCTTGGTTTGTGTCAGGGTTCCCAGGTATGCAAGTGGGTGACTCATGCTGCACCTCCACTGCCCCCTTTCCCTCCTTCTCGTTTAGATTTTCTGGAGATTGGCTCCTATGTGTCTCTCCCCAATAGGCTGCAAAGAGTGCCTCCCACTCGTCCTTATCTAGGTAAGAGTGTTGATCTAGATCTTCTTGGTCATCTGGCATAATGGATTGGGCCATCGCCGGATCACGTTCTTGGTGTGTTGATGATCTAACCATAAAGCCTGTGGACAAAGGCAGTGGAGTGGTAATTTTTGACACCCCAATATATGAAAAAAAGATGAGGGAACTCCTGGATGTTAAGGAGCACTACGAACGGATTACATTTTCAAGAATAAATGATCTCAAGAATGAGGTATTAAACTTACTTACGAGAGGCAAGGAGGAGGGTTGTATTAGTGAGAGCGAATATAGATTTTTGCACAGCTCCCATCCAATAATTCCGGCTATCTATGGACTGTCGAAAGTGCATAAAAATATTTCCGACCCCCCCCCATGAGACCAATAGTCGGTAGTATAGGTTCAACGTTGGAACCACTCAATAAATACGTAGATTTCTTTTTGAAGCCCATAGTGCAGAGGCAGAAATCATATCTTAAAGATACTGCACACATAATATCAGTTTTTGAAGGGCGGGGCTTCAATGGGGTGACACAAATTTTGGTCACCTTAGACATTAAAGCCCTTTATAACAATATACCTCAGGACGATACAATTGAGGTTATCTCCGACATATTGGAGGGAGAGGATCTTAATGGTGGCAACACAACTTTCGTCATGTCCTGTATAAAAAAGGTTCTTAAGAACAACATGTTTTTATTCAAGGACGAATTGTATCTGCAAACTAAGGGGACCAGTATGGGGGCCACTTGTGCCGCTAGTCTGGCTTGCCTCTATGTGGGCGGTTTTGAGCAGTGACACATCTTTAATGAGATGTCACCCTTTTTTGAAAGGGTGACATCTCATTTTTGAAAATATAACCTGCTGGCATCGCTACATCGATGAAATTATTTTCATATGGAACGGTGCCAGCACGGTTTTAACAGAATTCTTAGAATGGATCAACTTGGGGGATCCGAATTTAAAATTTACAGCTAGTTATAGCAATTCATCTGTAGAATTCCTAGACATCAGAATTAAGGAAGTAGAGAATGAGCTACAAGTAGAATTATATAAAAACCCAACAGACAACACACTCCTCCTATACGCCAGTAATCACCCCCATTCCCAAAAAGACAATATTCCATTTGGGGAATTTTTAAGACTTCGTAGGAACTGCACCACAGTATCAGATTTTGACCGCCATGCGGAAGTTCTTAAACAGAAATTTTAAAGCCAGGGGGTATCCCAATAAATTAATAAAAAACTCTGTGAAGAGAGCGAGATTTTATAACAGAGATTGCCTACTAGTAGGTAATAAAGAAAAGAAGAACGCAACAGAGAATAGAATAGTCTTTGTTACACAGTTGTCTAACATCAGTAATCAAATAAAAAATATAGTAAATCGAAATTGGAGAATTTTGAATTATGGCATGGAGGTACAATTAGAGAAACCTCTTTTCTCATTTAGGAGAAACAAAACAAAACAATTAGGAATGCTGTAGTACAAACATACAAAACACCAACAGTCACGCAGAATACGATCACGGAGACTGTGGCCATTGGTAATAACAAGTGTGGCACCTGTTCAGTGTCTTTACTAGCTTCAAAATGAAATCGATGCTACCGACATTGAAGGTGTTACTTCCCCCGTGTCGAGGAAAGAGTTAAACAGTCGAGTTAAAAAGGGAGCCGGCTCCATCAAAATTTTGTGTAGAAAGCGGCCGGGAAGCTGTCCGGTCCAGGCTACTTAGCTATTTTTAATCTTGAAATGGCTGAAATCACCTCTTCTATGCGGATTGCTGAGTCCAGGCTATCGGAGGTATGTTTAGGTATCGGGGATATGTTGCAGGTACTAAAATATGCATTAGGGTCATGCAGGGGGGTATCTTGATCTGCATAGAGGAGATGGTAAAACCTACGGAAGGTGTCCACAATTCGGTCGTTTGTGGAGTGTTCCGTCCCATCCTGATCACGTACTGATTGAATTACGGACATCTGAGTCTTTGCCCACAGTCTGTGTGCTAGCATTTTCCTACATTTATCGCTGCTTAGGTAAAATTTGTGTCGCAGCCGCAGAAGAGTGTGTTCCGCTCTATATAAATGTAGGTGTTTCAGCATTAATCGACGGTTATCTAATTCTCGCCACACCCTTGGAGCACCCGTACATTTGTGGACCTCCTCCAGTTCTCCCACCTCTCTTTCTAGTTTCTATTCTATTCAGGGTTGAATACGATGCTGCGATCAAGATGAACTCTCCTTGTGTCACCAACTTCATCTCCTCCCAAACTGCCGCCAGAGGGGTGGACCCAACATATTTGTCTTGGAAGTAGAGCACTAAAGTATCTCATAGCCGCTTGACTACCTCTTCAGAGTGAAGGAGATTCTCTCGAAGTCTCCAGCCCAGAGGAGGAGTATGCAAGCGCCGCGCAGGCAAAAGAACCGAAATGAGGGCATGATCTGAGAGAGAGCGGGGTGTAATCTCTGCTGAGCACAGGCTAGCTATAAGGGAAGGGGAGGCTAAAAAGTGATCAAGTTGTGCATTTGTGTTGTGTGCTGCAGAAAAGTATGTATAGTCACGCTCATTTGGGTAATGTGTTCGCCAAACATCGTGCGGCCCACAGTCCTCCAACAACTACCTCCCCGCCGGTGAGAGCGCCCCTGTTTGGTGCGACCTCTGCCCTGATCTGTCTAACTCCGGATCCATCACTAAGTTTAAGTCCCCCCAACCAAGATCGCAGCATCGGGGAGACAAGCACCTCCGCCAGTGCAGAGCGTAGAAAAGGTTTGTGTTTTTCATTAGGGGTATATAAAGTGCCTAGTGAAAGGTGCAATTTGCCCCATTGTACTCTAATGGCCAGCAGCTGGCCCTTGACTTCTGCAATTGTCTGAACAGGACTACCACTCCATTCCTTTTGGACGCCCCAGAGGACCAGAATAGTTGCGGGAATCTTTTATCACGCATACACTTGGAGTCTTTAGAGAGGAGGTGAGTTTCTTGGAGTAGGCAGATATCACTATTGGTGTTTTCCAGAAGGGAGAGCACTGCTGAGCGTTTTACGGGATTGTTCAGCCCTCGCACATTCAAACTAATCACTTTCAGATCTCTTCCCATTGGTGCGTTGGGGGGATGTGAAGCCGAGCACGCCCAGAGGTCTAAGTAGCGCTTGCGTTGCCAGGGTTGACGTACGGAGCCCCATCGCCAGCCATTCCCACCCAAGGACTGATGCGGAGCCCCCCCCAAAAAAACACAATAATAAACAACTAATGACTGAAAAGGAGAATTGTAATCTAGCAAGCAAGACAAAAGTTTGTCTAAGTGGTTAAAGTCCAGGGGGTCGTGGCAAGGAAACAGTCAAATCAACAGGTAATAGTCTCTTACCAATCCAGCACCAGAGGAAAGGTGGTCTCATCATATATCCGATTGTCTCCGCCCCTCCAGCTCACATTATTGCACCCAATTGAATACCATTAGTTAGGAGGATCAAGGGGTGTCAGGGCACTCTGTAACCTGCAACAGTGATGTAAGAACTGCTTCCCTTTCTTGCTTGCTTGTAGCCAGTTTGGGATTTGGGCTTGAGGACGATTTCCCAACCTGCTGCAATCCGAGGTGCGTCATCGTCGCCTAGGAGTCGGATTATCCTCCTCTTCCGTAGATGAGTCTCTTTCAATCCCCAGGGTTTTCAGCGCTTCTTCCAAGGACCTGATTTGGAGGAGCTTGCTCTGATGCTTGAAGATAAGACAAAACGGGTGGCCCCACAGGTAGGGGATGTTCTTTTCCTGGAGGTGGTTGGTTACAGGTTTGGACTAAGTATGGGCAAATTTTGCGAATTCGCAATTCGCGAATTTGCGTATTTACGAATTTGCAATCTGCAAAATTCGCAAACTTTCGCGAATTTGCGGATTATTATTTTTTTTGTGTTTGCAAGGGTTTCTGCCAGTTCGCGAGGGTTTTTTACCAGTTCGCAAACGCGAACTTACTTGTCGGGTCGCAACGGTCGCGACCATGTTGTTTCTACGTCTGGTTCATCACAGCACCCTCTATTTCACTACTGCCACCCTCTGGTTCACCCATGCCACCCTCTGGTTCATCACTGCCACCCTCTGGTTCATCACTGTAGATTATGGGGGGAAAAGCACACCTGCCCTGCCTCAACTGACATGAATTGATTTGGGGCTGATTAATGTGTCACTGAATTTGAGCTGGCACCTGCTTCCTTAGCTGTAAGTGCTTCCTGATTAATGATGAGCTTGAACTTTTGCACCTGCTAAGTGCTTTCAGTTTTGCAAAATTCGTTAGCACACCTGCCCTGCCTCAACTGACATGAATGAATCAGGGGCTGATTAATGTTTCACTGAATTTGAACTTCCAGTCTGGCACCTGCTTCCTTATCTGTAATTGCTTTCTGTTGCAGTGTAATTTTTTTTAACAGGACCTTTGTGGCATACTTGTAGCTATTCTCTAAGCCTGCTGTGAGGGTCAGAGCAGGGTCATAGAATAGTTGCAAGTAGGCAACTGAACTCTGGAGGGGCCCCTCAGGAATCACTACAGGGAATGGTTACTAATGATGATCTTGAACTTTTGCACCTGCTGAGTGCTTTCAGTTTTGCAAAAATTGTTTTTCTGCAATTTCGCGCGATTCGGGGGGCGCGCATTTGCGCTAGATCGAATTTGGAAGCCGCGAATTTGTGCAAATATGCGATTTGTTTTTTTGCGACGTGTTAGTTTGCGTGTTTTTTTGCGTTTTCGCGAGCCACTTGTAGCGCAACGATGCAAAGTTACCCTAGCGGTCGTACATGGGCGCGGCCATCTTGTCTGCGTGATGTATTTCATTTCCGGGCGCTATGTGTAATCTCGCGAAGTGTGCAGCTCGCTAGTACAAGTTCGTGTGTTATCGCGGGGGAAATCTCGCGCGAACTTACCGGTCGTGAACGGGCGCGGCCATCTTGTTTTTCATTCATTGCTATGGTTCTGGGCATCCTTTCTGTATCCTCTCTCAATCTCTGCCATCCTTTGCTTGTTTGAAGTTTTTTTTATCTATTTTACTTATTATCTATCCCTCTTTTTTTCTAGCTCTATATTTTTGTATTTTCTAATACTTTTGGTTAATTTTAAACTACTTTTTTAAACTATTTTCTTTTCTTTGTCCCTATTCTATTTCTTATTTATTATTTACCCTCCTTTCTGCCCAGACCATGGTAAAGGGAGCCGGGAAGCAGCCCGAAAAGGGGATGGGTCCCGCACCCCGCGCCCGGCTCCCGTGCGGGCGTTTGAAGGGGGAGCTAGTGATGCCACGGGAGATCTTTAGCGCGGAGGAGGTGGCCGCACTAGTGTACTATGTACAGCGCCACCTCCCCAGGACCATCGCGGCAGGCGGCAGGATCGCAAGCAGCTACGGGCTCCGGGAGCGCCGGAAGCGGTGGGAGAAGGTGTGCCGGGCCATGTATGAACATTCTCGGGTCCGGCGCACCTACAACCAGGCCACCCACCGTTGGGCGGATCTCCTGGACCGGGAATGCGACTTGCTCGACCTGCTCGGCGTCGAGATCCCCGGGCTTGGTGAGTAGTAGTAGCTATTTCATCACTACTCTGTTTTCTCCTGCTCTGTGTGTTATTATATTGCAATTTTTTCTTTTTTACCAAGAGCAATAATACTGCCGATTACATTGTAGGTAAATTATATTTCAAAATCTTCTGTGCATTTCATGTGCACTGCTCTCCTTCTCAGTAGCGTTGCTACTATGCTTATTTGTTTTCGATTTTGTGTTCATTTCATTGGCCTGAGAAATTATGTATGAGTGTAGTTTACAGAACTGCGTAATGCTAGACACTAAGGGGCAGATTTGCAATTACCAGCGCATCCCTGCAAAATAGCAGGGATGCGCCAGTAATTGTGCGCCACGCCACCACCACCCATGGTGCGCCGTATTTACAATGCGGCGCATCATGGGCCCAAAACGTCACTGAAGCGTTACGCATCTGTGCCGTAAAGGCGGCGCATTGCTGGAGTTGCGTCGCAATGATGGCGCAGCTCCAGCAATGCTCTGGGGTACCCTATCTCCCCAATGCTGCGTCAAGCCGTACGTCTGCTTCAAGCAGGCGCAGGGTTTGAGTGACGCATCATTGTCCTAAAAGTGACTGATTGAAATCTTGTAGATTTCCCTCAGCCACTTTTAGGATGCGTTCCTGCGCAGGAACGCCCTCGCCGGAACGCCCCCTGATGGCGCAGGGCTTTACAACGTGATGCATCTCCCATATGCGTCATGTTGTTAATATACGCCTCACCATGGCGCCTCTTTTGTTCTGCCGCTGCGTCACAAAAATCACGCAACAACGGAGCAAAAGAGCCGCAAGGGGCTTGTAAATCTGCCCCTACAGACTCAAGTCCCGTCCTTCCTTTGTACACCTGGCAATAAGAAGAAATAGTGGTGGTGGATTGATAGTTTGAGTATTTTAATGACTGGTTAATGTAGTAGGAAACTTTTTAGTGTTTTCACTGATCTGCAATCACAATGGAGTTTGTCTGTCACTTCGCGTGCTGCGGACTGCTGCCTGCCAGTCCTAGGCGAACCTTTTTAGTAGTTTGTTTAGTGAGTTACGTAACTTTCCAAGTCGACGGTCCGCAAATCAAGCAATACTAATATCGTGGTAGACCACATGAGATAGGTCAATATATCCCGTGGAATAGTTGTCTATTTGCTATTTCGCCAAAATATTTTGTTATTGTTCTTTTGAAATGTTTGATTTGGTTGACAACAATCATCCATGTTTTTGGGTCTTTCTTTCATTCATGTTGTACATCAGCTCCCCCCAGGGGCAAGAGGACAGAGGAGGAGGTGGTATCGGCTGCTGCTGCTGTAGAAGGCCAGGATCGGTCAGGCGAGGGCCCCTTTGTTGGCCCCGGTAAGTTTTCATTTTAATATAGAGTACCTATTTTTTCCTAGCGTTCCTCATTCGATTTTTTCTAAATCGTCTTTGATCTTCTTGTAGACTGTATCTAAATTCTTATCCTGCCTCTACTATGACTCCCTGTGGTATTACTAGATTATTCTTATTAGTCTGTCTGTGTAGCTAACTAAGATTGCACAGTTGGCAAAAGGTGTTAAACGAAACTCCCATTCTAGTCAGCAATAGCTCTATGCACTGAGTGCAGTCCTCTGGGATTGTCCATAATGTCTTTTCAAGTCTTCTAAATGTTTATGCTTTGACAATTCCCAACAATAAAATGTGAATGACCACCAAGAAAGAATAAGATACTACTTTACTTTTGGTTTGGATAGGAGGACAATCCATACTACTACTGTTGCAGGGACAAATCTGCACAAACAGAACTATGGACACTAAATAGTGCATTGTTAATCAATTATAATAGGCGCAGGTAGACTTTCCACATACCTCAGTGATAACAGACTTTGAAGAACCCCCAATCTCTTTACTGACTAGATAGTGTGGCAGAGTCATTTAGCTCCCAAATTCATCGATGATTGATCCCCAATGATGATTATCCAACGCAGGACAAGAGTACGGAGTCAGAGTCCAGAGTCCAGAAGTGTCAGAGGTACGTACTCATGCTTGCAAATTGCAAAACCTTTTGCTCAGTCACTCTTGACCAAAAACGACAGAGTCTATTTAAGTTTTAAAGCTTTATTAAAAGTAAAAACATTTATTAAAATCAAGTTTGTCATAAAACATAAAACATAAACGTTGATTAAAAATGGAAAAGTGCTTAGTGATTTATTTCACACATTTATTGTGGGCGAGCCGAGCCCTCACCTGGTTTGAACTTAAATTTTTCTTTTTGGTGCTGAATCGTTGGTCACTCCGTCCTAGTGATGATGATCTGATCTTGCTCTTGTTCTCAGAAGTGAAGCTTCTGTCTGTTATGAGAAAAATGGTGCGTGTTAAAAAGCAAACTTTTACACAGTTACTTTGCAGCAATCAGTGGAAAAAAGACCCTCACCTCGCCGCACCCGCTCCGCGGGTGCCACAGCGTCCTGGTGTGTTTTGGAGCGTCTACTGGGGAGGTCCTGCGAGGCGAGGTAGGCGAGAGGCTCGGCGGGGCTGCGAGCGTGCAGGGAACTCCAAGAACCAGGAGTCCCTGCCAGACCGTGTACCAGCATCCGGTCCGCTCTCCCTGCAGGCCCGCCCCTCGCTTCCTCCTGGACATTTAAGGCACTCTCCTACTCCCCTTCTTGGGACACAGTTACTTTGCAGCAATCAGAGGCATAGCGGATTACACAACGAGCCAACAGCCGTCACCAGTGGAAAAAAGACCCTCACCTCGCCGCACCCGCTCCGCGGGTGCCGCAGCGTCCTGGTGTGTTTTGGAGCGTCTACTGGGGAGGTCCTGCGAGGCGAGGTAGGCGAGAGGCTCGGCGGGGCTGCGAGCGTGCAGGGAACTCCAAGAACCAGGAGTCCCTGCCAGACCGTGTACCAGCATCCGGTCCGCTCTCCCTGCCGGCCCGCCCCTCGCTTCCTCCTGGACATTTAAGGCACTCTCCTACTCCCCTTCTTGGGACACAGTTACTTTGCAGCAATCAGAGGCATAGCGGATTACACAACGAGCCAACAGCGGTCACCAGTGGAAAAAAAACCCTCACCTTGCGGCACCCGCGGCGCAGCGTCCTGGTGTGTTTTGGAGCGTCTACTGGGGATGTCCTGCGAGGCGAGGTAGGTGAGAGGCTCGGCGGGGCTGCGAGCGTGCAGGGAACTCCAAGAACCAGGAGTCCCTGCCAGACCGTGTACCAGCATCCGGTCCGCTCTCCCTGCCGGCCCGCCCCTCGCTTCCTCCTGGACATTTAAGGCACTCTCCTACTCCCCTTCTTGGGACACAGTTACTTTGCAGCAATCAGAGGCATAGCGGATTACACAACGAGCCAACAGCGGTCACCAGTGGAAAAAAGACCCTCACCTCGCCGCACCCGCTCCGCGGGTGCCGCAGCGTCCTGGTGTGTTTTGGAGCGTCTACTGGGGAGGTCCTGCGAGGCGAGGTAGGCGAGAGGCTCGGCGGGGCTGCGAGCGTGCAGGGAACTCCAAGAACCAGGAGTCCCTGCCAGACCGTGTACCAGCATCCGGTCCGCTCTCCCTGCCGGCCCCGCCCCCCCCCCGCCTGACCAGCCCCTATATCATAACCTCAAACTCCCGCAGCGCGGGACGCAGCTCGGGGCGAAGACCGGGCTAAGAGCGGGCCGTTTGAGGCCGTTCGAGGACGGAAAGGACTGGACTGGCCCTCCCCATTTACGTCAGGTAGGGACCATATTCAACAACCTAAAGCAGCATTCTCATTGTACCCCCTTTTCAGCCCTAACTCCAAATATGAGTCATATGGAGACTAGGAGTAAAGTCAACCATGCAGCCATCGCCAATACACCAACTGCCCCAACTCAGGGTACAATTGATAACTATTTCCTGAAAGCTGGCTCCCTCTTAATAGACGATATCCACTTACTAGAACGCCGCATCTCACAGGAGATAGAGTGGGTCAAGCGCTCTTCGATGGGTACTATAGCTATGGCCAAAACCCCTGAAGATAGACGTCTCGGAAATTTCCAACAAGAAGGTTCCCAGGGGGGGGCACAGCAACTTGACGGCTTAGATATCACTGAGGACACACTAGGGGACTTAGAGGATATGAGTCTTCTGCAACTGCCCTCAAAAGAAAATGCCCAATTGCCTAAGGACATAAATCTGGGGGAGGCTACTGCAGCACCGAACAGGGAGGAATCAAACGTAGCAAGCATTAATCCAAATTTGCCAGGGCCACCTAGTACTAATCGAGGAATACGGGAAGGAGCCATTCAAAAAAGGCCACGCACACAAAGCCCTACACGACCAAGGCCCGAGCTACCTCAACAGCCGAGTCAACTTCTACGCTCCCAAACGCCACCTCCGATCAGCCAAACACTCCCTCGCCGCCGTCCCCCGCATCCGAAGAGCGACTACAGGAGGAAGGTCCTTCTCCTACCTGGCCGCCAAGACCTGGAACTCCCTCCCGTCCGACCTGCGCCTGACCCAAGACCACCTCTCCTTCAGGAAGAAGCTGAAGACCTGGCTGTTCGAGCAGTAGCGGCACCCCCCCCCCCCCCAGCGCCTTGAGACCCTACGGGTATGTAGCGCGCTTTATAAGTGTCACTGATTGATTGATTGAAAAAAGGGCACAGGGGAAACACTCAAATAGGGGTAAAAAGTCCAAAAATCCTACACAACAAACAGGGAATACCCCCACTTTATCAACCTTTACCAACAACACTCAGGAGAAACTTTCACCAGTGATAGTAACTGACCATTCCCCGCAGCAGCTACAGTCTAATATCCCAACTGATCATATACCATCTACAGCAGATCATAATCAGGAGTTACCTGAAGAGGATATAACTTTAGCAGACATAGGCCACCTCCTTAAGACAATTATAGGCCCCCTAGAAGCACGCCTAATAAAAATGGAGGCAAGATTAATAAAAATAGAGAAAACTGCCATGCAGATTATGGATTCTTGGAAACCTGGGGCCCTAGGACTTACTCCAACCATCACTGACACACAACATAACAGTAGTCCGGTTATCCATAATTCTGCAACACCTAATGCATCAGCGATTACACTCACAACAGGTGGAAACAATATAAATACAGGCGCCAACCAACAGCCACTATCCAACCCCAAATCAGCTACAAAACCTACTATTAGTTTACCTAAGCAGTCACATCCAATAAGCCAGCAGCCAAAGGCAGACAAGCCCAAAACGCTTCCAACCCCACAAACAATGAACTCCCTAACGCCTTCCTCTAATGTCATACCGAATAAGGACAACCACAAAAAGCCAAAGGCACCCAGAACGGTCACTGTAAATTTACCACCTGAGGTTGCCCCGTACACAGTCATCCTAGTTGGGGCACCAGAATTAAAAGCAGATTCGCACGAAACGGAAGAATCTCTGAAAAACAAGGTCATCAACTGGTTGTCGACGCATAGACCACTCCCTCGAGGCATGACCAGCGATATTCGCATGGTCAGAAGGGTCTCCTGGGTAGGCAAGAGTCCCAAAACAATCAGCGGCGATTGCCTACTGGTGAGCTTTGGCGACCCAGGAACAGCCGCCTTTGTCTGCAATCCATCATTGGAAGACGAAGGAAGCAACATCCAGCCTGTCCCCCTATCCTTCTTTTATCCATCTAATGACCACATGGCTAAGCCTCCTAGCAGAGGATACCAGCAGAACTTTAGGGGGAACTGGCAGGGCAACCAAGAAAGAAGGAGGACACCCTTCATCCAACCACAGATACCCCCTTTCCGCCCAAACATATTTAGTGACTCCTGTGGATGGGAAACTGTCCCAAGAAGGAGGATGGGAGGGGGTGGATTTGCAAGAGTTGATCCATGGCCCCAAGGAGTCTATCATCCACCACCTCTACCGCTGTACAATCATTACGATTGCCTCGAACTGGTCGATTGACAGCTGGCCTCCACACCCCGAAAGTATGTAGAAGGAATTAACCCCCAGATTCAGTTCATCTCAGTCTGTAACCAGAAGATGGGTACTTCTGGGGCCATAGAAATCTGTGATGTTCAATATCAATCGGACACCATTAGAGATTCCCTGCGGGCAGATGAGAGGGAAACAGCTAGACCTCACTCCCCTGAAAATACAATCTCTATGCCAACGCACCTACCCACCCAAAAATCGCCACAATCTTTAAACATTCTCTCATGGAATGTTGCAGGTCTGGCAAATAAAGTTGACACAGATGAATGGGTGGAACTAACTCAATCAAATAGTGTCTGCCTCTTCCAAGAAACTTGGTCAAGGGAAGAGTCCCACCGTCGGGGCTTCCACATATTCTCAATCCCTGCAGTATGGGGCGGGAAAGGTAGACCTCTGGAGGCTTGGAAACCTGGGTGGCCTCGGATATAGGATGCTGAGCCTCAAGATATCTAGTAGACTCTCCAGATATATTGGCTGTTGTCCTTGAATGGCCAGGCAAATTGAAGTTGATGGTCATCAATATCTATTCAAGGCCTGTCAAAAATGGGTCTACCTCTAAAACTATAGAGCTCCTTTCTGGTACTTTGGAAACTATCCCAGAGAATCTGTCCTATTTAATTGGGGGTGACTTCAACTCTCATTTCGAGCCTTTACCCGGTCTTCTCGATGGACCCTCCCTTGAGGAGGATTCGAGTTGGCAGGTTCCTCGGACGGAAGCACCTCCCCCCAGAGCATGGACAACCCTGGCTGTGCAGATTAACACCCTCAATCTGACACATGGGCTGAGGGCCTGCAATGGTCGTACTCGGTCCGACATCCCCTCACAATGTACTTTTAATAGACAAGGGAGGGAATCTAGGACTGACTACTTCCTTGTACAGTTAAAATCATGGAAATGGGTGGTTGATTTTAAAATATCAACAAGACAGGATAGTGACCATAACACCCTGGAGCTAGAATATATGATCCCTTGCGAGAAAGCGCTTGGCGAGGAGAAACTGACAGGGGGACTCCTTCTAGAGAACAACAGGAGGCGGATAAAATGGGACACTCTCGCCTCCAGTGAAGAAAGGCTCACCTCTCTTTACGCTGGGATCATCCCCTTTCTTGAGGAGGCTTTCGAACTAGGGGGTCTACCGTCCAACATGGAAAGAAATGAGGTCTTAGTCCAGAATCATTTCCATCTGACCCAGAAGCTTGAACTAGCTTTTTTTTACCAAGGCACGCCCGAAAACACAAGGGCAGTCTAACAACTCCTGGTACAATCGTTCATGCCGTCTGGCAAAACTAGACCTTATTAAGACCATAAAAGAGGGAGGTAGTGCAGTGCAGATCCAATCCAAAAGGCGTGCCTATAAGTTACTCTTGGACAACGCAAGATTGGAGTGGGATATACACCATTGGGAGAACCTGGCCGAGTCTCTAGCTAGCAGGGATTCTCGTAGATTCTGGAGAATCATTAATCATGGCTGCGCAGATCTTCCATCTGCAAGCGAACCAAACATTGCAGCCAATGCTTGGCAAGATCACTATCAGGGGCTATACGCCCTCGAGGCAGAGGAGCCACAACCACCCGAAGCTAGTTCTTCCAACACACGTAATTCACTCCCCTTCACCTTGAAAGACGTCGAGACGGCCATAGCGGGCTTGTCACCTGGAAAAGCCCCGGGATTAGATGGGATCCCTGGCGATCTCTTTAGGCAGGAACCTGGGATCTGGGCTCCATATTTGATGGTCTTGTTTAATGCAGTCTTGGAGGGTATGAGGCTACCGGATACTTGGCTGGGAGCAGAGGTGGTACCGATATATAAAGAGGGCTCGCCTCTGCTCCCCGCCAACTACCGTCCGATCAGCCTCATCGATGTCAGCCAAAAGCTATTCGGAAGGCTGATTCTGGACAGACTCCAATGCTGGATGGAACAGACTGAGATCCTGAGCCCTCTTCAAGCAGGTTTTAGGAAGGGTGTCTCCACAGTGGACCAAATACTGAGACTAAACATTATATTCTGGAAAACTGCATACGTAGAAGGGGGGTCACTGTATGCAGTCTTTGTGGATCTCCGTGCCGCCTTCGACCTGGTCCCTCGGGCCAGGTTGTGGGCGGTGTTGGAGGACATGGGAGTCCCTGAAGATATCCTACAGATTCTCGTTAGGCTCCACACTAACAACTATGCGCGGGTAAGGTATGGTAAGGGAGGGAGGCTTACAGACAGGTTCCCTGTTCAACGTGGCGTAAGACAGGGGTGTGTGCTGGCGCCGACCCTGTTCTGCCTGTTTACAAATGGGGTGATAGAGCATCTCTGCAAAATCGCTAACATCGACGCGCCACTATTGAACAACAGCAGGGTGCCTGCGATTATATTTGCAGATGACACCCTGCTGCTGTCAAAAACGCCAATGGGCCTGCAAAGGATCCTGGATGGATTTTTGGACTTTTGTAATAAAAGGGGCTTAGAAATAAACCCAACAAAAACTAAATTCATGATTCTAAGCCGCAAATATAAAAATTGCCCAAATCCACGTCTAGGGCATACACCTCTGGAGCGAGTTAATGTGATTGAGTATCTGGGCATAACACTTAATCACAATTTAACTTGGCTGCCGCATAAAACAAAAGCAACCACTATACTAATCCAGAGGGCGGGTGCAATCACTAGAATCGCTAAAAAGTCCCCCTTTCGCCCACTGGCCCCCGCAATACAAATCTATAGGGCCCAAGCGCGTGGCGGCATTATCTATGGGGCTGAACTTTGGGGCCACACACCCCTTCATTCCATCCAAGTTGCTGAGAACAATTTTATTAGGCAGCTGACGGCTCTTCCCTTAAGCACACCACTACTCCCGCTGAGAATGGACTTGGCACTATGCCCAATTAGCGAAGAAGTGAGCCTCAAACCATTGACCTATTGGAGGCGCCTGTGGAGTAGTCAAGATTTGAGCCATTATGGAAGCGAATTGCAAGAGCTTCTTAGATCGATTTCTGTATCCAAAATTCAATGGCTCAAGTACATTAGAGATATGTGTCTGACTCTTGGAGTCCCAGAGCTATGGAATGATCCACAAGCAACATCGCTAAGGCTTCCCAGGAAAGCACTCTCCAAACTCTTCTATGGTTTTATGCTCCAGAGAACTATTACCTCAATTCGAGAGGGATCGTTAACTGACACATTCATCAAAATAAAGGACATCTACAGTTTTGAATACGCCCTTGATGTAATGTCCCCTGTTCATGTCAGGAAAATTTATTTGCAATGGAGATACGGCTCTCTTCCCTTGAGGTCGCTCACTAAAAATTGGGACGAAAAGCAGGCTTCACCCAAATGCCCCGCTTGCAATTATAAACTAGAAACGATGTTCATGTAGTTTTATTCTGCAAAGCCTACCGCAACATTAGAAAATGTTGGCTCAAGCCACATCTAAGGAACATGGGCTTTCGAAATTATGCCCCAGCCTATAGAGTCCTTAAAACTGATCTTTCATCTCCGACAGTATTTGTAATGGCTAAATTTCTGGCAGCTATGTGGAGAGTACGCGCAAGAATTATAAGTGACTGCATTGTGTCGTGTTTAAATTCTCCCTAAAATATTTTATGAATTAACCTGTAAAATTGGAAACAAATGTGTTTTAAAAATGCACTTTTTCACGCTATGGTTTTTAAACCGATTAATTGCTTCTACAGTTTTAAACATTGTGATGTTGTTTGTTTGTATATCTTTTATGATCGCATAGATCGAAATAAAGATTCTTGAATTGAAAAAGCAAACATTCATCAGTTGTGCCAAAAAGTGCAGCAAGACAACACCCTTCCGTGGAAAAGGGACATTTTTACTTTAGAGTAGACAGTCACAAATTATTAGATTGGTTTCTGTATTCACATTTCTTCATTCCTAGACAAAATACTAGTGAGTGGTGTATGTCTATGACATCTAACATTCTTAAATGTACTTTGTAGGTGGAACATCTGGTGCCGGGGCCAGCGCGGAGGTGGAGGAGGACACTTCTGGGGAGGAGGCCGTGCAAGTGCCGGAGGAAACTGCTGTGAGGGTTGCCACGGTAGTGGCGGGCAGTGGTCAGCTCTTATATTCCTTACTTATTGAGATTGCAGACTGCAGAGTGTGCTCTCTGCACGGGTGTAGTATATATGTTGTACAGTTAAGTTACTATACTGTTAAGAAGACTTTCAAATTTAGAACAAAGTTTTTATCAACCAGGTAGTAGCCTCCTCTAAATTTATTTCAACTCAGCGGTGAATTTTTTTTCGAGAATCCAAATCAGATCTGAGATGAACTTGATGGATGGGATGAACGAGAAGCGATAGAAGGGTGTAAGTAAGTGTGGAAGGACGAGCAAGTTAAAAGTAATGATGACTGACAAAGAAGAATGATACGTGTTTGATTGGTGCCCGAGGTGGTTGGGAAGGAATATGATGCATGGCTGGGTGAAGGATGTAACAAGGATGGGTGGAAGGAGAACAGCCTGGGTGGGTGAAACAGAAACTGTATGTGTGCGCAATATATCCCTTGGTTGAAATTCAAATGCAAGTCAAGCACGGATGTATGGCTTGCGGTTTCCCAAATAAAATGAAAAGGTTGTTTTCCTGTGAGAAAACGTAAGGTTTGTCCAGATGAGAGACATGAAGAAGAATGATTGACATATAGTTTGAATGGATGGATGCCTGGATCATGGTACTATCTGACTCTTAGACAGCATATGTGTATCTAGAGAGAGTAGACGGTCACTGGAATAACTAAGTGTTACTTTGAAGAGCATGTAACACCGCACCCGCACGTCCGTTCCAGTGTAGGAAAGGCAAGGAAAAGAAGTTTTAATTTTGTCCGAATACTACCATGAATATTAGCAGTAGTTTGTATTGCAAGCACAGCATATATCTGGCTATTACGATGGCCACTCACTACCTCTGTTAATAAGTTTAGTAGAACTCGGTCATTCATGTGTGGATGTATCACTGTTCACTCAATAAAAAGCAAAGCACCTAAAGTCATCCCATATGTAAGCAAATACATACCATGTGCAGTGATAGATAATCAGAATTTTTATCTTCTTCATTTTCCTTTTCTAGTATTCATTGGCACTGTAGGGTGAAAGTTAAATTAATTAAGCAGTAGCCCTTGTAACAGAGTATTCTCAGTGCCACCCGTAATAGAAAAGTAAGAGCATCACCACCTGCATGTACTGGACCGGTACAGTAACGCAAGTCTGTCTTACTCATCATGGCGGGCGTCTGTTTTTCTCGGGTGCAAGTTGACTGCGCTGGCATTATGTCGGCTTGCAGAAGTTAACGTGCCAATTTTGCTAATCAAGAGAGAAGAAGAAGAATAAGACTGGTGTACTGTCATAGTCAACTCTAATGGAGTGAGTCCATAGTGCTCGTAGAATTAATTCCTTAAACTCCCACTAATGTTAGAGCAAGGATGAAGAAGTGGGAGGTTAGATAGATACTGGCCACAATAGTTATGTACTGTGCTTGCAAGTTGCTAGTTCTACTGTGACACAACTTTCTGCTGAATCATTTTGTGTTAATCTTAAAGAGCATTGGTTACAGACTATGTCTTTCTTTCTTCATATAGATGCTCCTTCCAAACCAACACGGAAGGAGCTGGCTAAAATGGCCCGGCAACGGAGGCTGGAGGCGACTGTCGCTGAATATCGGCGGCTGGTGGCCCAGGAGGAGGGGGACACGCAGTCGACCACAACATCGACTGGGACAGCTGCATCCTCCTACGCGCTCCCTGGGTCAGCCAGTCAGCGCAGCAGGTCTCCAGCGGTACGGAGCCGGGGTACCGCAGCCACCCGCCACCGCCGAGCAGCAAAAAAATCAGCTGCCCCCCACAGCAGTACCAAAAGAAGGTTGCACCGCCTTTCACTAAGGGTGTCCTACCTCGAGCAGGAGCTGTTGAACACCAAAACCCTGCTCGAGACACTCCGCAAGGAGCATGCCGACCTGACCCGAAAAGTGAACAGCAGCCAGCAGTAGGAGGAGACTGTCCCTTGCCCCTTTTTTAAAGACTTCTGGGGGGTGGGAATTGGGAGTTGGGAGTTGGGTTTTTGGACTTTTCACGGACATTCGTTGGGGTTAGGGAGGGGGGGTGGGTTGGGTCTTGCGGGAGATTATTTATGTTAGGGATATAAATATACTTTAAACTTTATCTTAGCATACGTGTTTTTTACTGCTTTTGAGGCTGGTGGGTGGGGGTTTAACAGTAAGTTTGTTTTCCTGAAACTTAAGTGGCATCTTGATTCAAGTTGTGTAAGTAATTGCCCAAATGTTTTCAAAACTAAATGCCTCTCACAGAGTAAGTGAATTCAATAGTCCTAGGACTTTACTAGTACTACCGTCAGTCTCTCGTCTTTCCTAATACTCCATTATACTACCTCCCCCCAAACGCTTATCTTACCTGTAATTTGTGTTTGGAAATAGGGCTAGGCACAGGGCTGGCTGCACGGGAAATGGCGATTAAGGTTGGCAATCCTGGGCGGATGAAATGTCATCATTGCGGTGGTACTAGTGGTGTTACACAATGCCAGTTGCAGCATATGAAAAATAAGAAAATGAAACCTTGTTTGTACTTACCGTAGCATTAGAACGGTACGATAGAGAATATAGCAGGTGACAGTACACTAGAACAGTGCCACAATGTAGCCTAACAAATGGTAAAGTATTGAAAGTATAACTACTACTTGCGTTGAATTTCTTTGACATTGGCTACTACTACAAGAAATAGTACTGAAGGTGAAGGACACAGCAGCGTAATCATTTGCCACGTCTAGGAGGAGGATGTTCTTGATGATCAATCAAGTTGATGGCGCACATATAAATCTGCTTTCATTTGCCAATAGTCATGGGTCTGTGTCAAGCTGAGTAAGAATATATCCTCGGATTCCTTCACCAGCCTGTTGCTATGACCTTATCCTCCCCAGCAAGTGTGTGGAATTATTGCTATCATTTAGTCATACATCAATCAAAACCACACAGCCCGGGGGAAGAGGGTTAGGGTTTTGAAAATGGATGGGAATGGGGGTTTTTGGGAAAGTTTTGTTGAGAGAAGAAAAAAAAGCACAGCATGGACAAACAATAATTGAAGATAAACAAACCTTTGGGTACAAAGCTATCCATAAATCTTTTAAGTGACATAAAGGAAGTGCATGCACTACTGCATGCATGGTTACTGAAAAGTAAGTAGTACTTTCGACAACCGTGAATGAAAGAATGCGACAGTACAGGGCTGCAGTAATTATGCGTTTTCACTTGCCTATCTCTGCACTCAGAGAAACACTTCGTACATTAAATTAGGTTTGAAAAATAGCAGAAGTAAAACCTATACAATGGCTGTAGGGATGAATTTAGAAGCAGAGATCAAAGAAATGCAGAGTCACACTCATAGAAGTTCACAGCAATAACATTACTTAAAAGATAATTAGAAAAGAACGGATACTGTGTCTGTATGTTGTTGTAGTTGTCCTGTTGAATTTGGGAAGTTGCATGCATCCAACCATTCCTCTTATTAGCGGGACTCCTCCATTCCATCTGACGCTCCGTCCATCAATGTTGGTGACCAGAAGACACCCTGTCCACTGCCTGCCTGGCGGATGCTGAATTGCGGCTCGCTAATGTGAAGCCTGACTTCATCCTTTTTTCCCATTGCACAGGCTGAAACCCGGCCTGTAATTATTGATGGAAAAACAGGAAGTGATATTAGAACACCACTGACAAATAAATATAAGGTATGTACGCTGTGTAGTGCAAAAAGTCACACTTTGAGTTTCCTAATAGACAGTACAATATTTTTGAAAGTGCGTACTCTGTCTGAGTCTCCTTTTGAAGGATAAATAAGTATGGGCGAATTAATTTAGCAGATCTTTCCCCTCAAGCTAGGTGTACTGTAAACTGTGTTTTAGAACAAAATTAGACCTTCCCAGCAGTGCTCCCAGACCCTTACTAAACCCAGTCGCAAAAATGTAGAAGACCCCCAATCAGATATCAAAAAACGTGCGATACTGCTACCTGTTAGAGGCCTAGTAGAAAATGGTGACAAAACGTACTTTGAAAGTAAAGTAGGCCCAAATCCCCCCTTACCCACCATGGATTGTATTCAAACCACTTGCAAGCAAGCAAAAGTATCCATACCCAGCATTTCTCCAAGACTCGCAAACCCCCCCACAAACACCAGGAACCCCCACAAACAGCCCCCCCAAAACGGTAGAGTGAGCGAAATCTCAGAAAATGCAAAAACTTTTTCCCCAGGGATTGTCTCCAAAACACTTTCTTTCGGGTATTAGACCTTCCCAGCAATGGCCCCAGAACTGTCAACCCGGGCGAAAACAAGTTTAACACCCCCAACAAGCCAAAAGCCAAAACCCGGGAAAAGCCACACTTAGAAAACTTTGGGCCTACCTGGAATTCAGTCCAAATGCGCTCTGCAGCTAGGCCCCAACTCCCCTTTTCCACCGTGGATTTCCTGTAAAACAAATGCAATCAACATTAGAATGTGCCAGCAGTGCTCACAGACCCCAAAACCCACCCCCAACAACCTAAATGCCCCCCAAACAGCACCCCATAGACAGGCAAGTGATCAAAAGCGCAAAAACTTTTTCTGCTCCGATTTTCTCCAAACCACTTTTAGCCGGTATTACACCTTCAACGCAAGGCCCCAGACCCGTGAACCCGGGCAAAAACAAGTTTCACCCCCCCAAAAAGCCGAAAAGCAAAACCGGGAAAAGCCACACTTAGGAAACTTTGGGCCTACCTGGAATGCAGTCCAAATGAGCTCTGCAGCTAGGCCCTAACTCCCCTTTTCCACCACAGATTTTCTGAAAAACAAATGCTATCAACATTAGACTGTGGCAGCAGTGCTCCCAGACCCCAAAACCCACCCCCAAAAACCTGGAAGCCCCCAAACAGCACCCCAAAGACAGGCAAGTGAGCAAAAACCCAATATACTTTTTCACCTCTGATTTTCTCCAAACCACTTTTATCCGGTATTAGACCTTCACAGCAATGCCCCATACCCCTCAACTCACCCGCAAAGTAAAACACCCCCACAAGTGCAGAGTCTTTCTTCATTGGGCGTAATCCAGCCATCTGCTTTGAGGGAAATAGGAGTCTGGAGGAGGAGGATAGAGGAGCATGTTCTTGTGAACTTGTGAACCTGAGGAATGCAGACTGCGGCACCTTCAAATCAATAAGCAAATAAGTGAAGACAGTTCTGCTGATGGGCTTGTTTTTGTGATTAGGTGATTAAAGTTTTTTTTAATATAGATTTTGCAAAACAAAGAAAGACAGACACACAGGAATAAAAGTGAATAAGGACGAAAAAGAAAGTTAGTGATTCATTGACTCATTTTCAGGGCTCGGTGTCAGGGAAGAAGAGCTCATCCTCAAACTCTGCGAATTCAGACGGGAGTAGGTCAGTTAACAGAGAAGAACTTCCCTCATCTAAGGTGGTGTCCTCCTCGTCTTCTTCCTGTGTGCATTCTCGTATTTTGTAATCTGGTGGTATGAAGTGCTGATTCATCTTGATCATTGTTAACCTCTCCACATTTTTGGGCGAGAGGCGGGTCCTTTTGGAAGTTACAATGCCACCAGCAGCACTGAAAACACGTTCAGAAGACACGCTTGCGAGTGGGCAAGACAAGTAATTTATAGCTAGGTTGGTGATCTCTGGCCACACATCTCTTTTCCCATGCCAATACGCCAATGGGTCATGATGAATATAGACCTCTGTTGAGTCATTCAGATAGGCCTGCACCATTGACTAAAGGTTCTCCAGGGTTCCTCCACTTTGCTTACTTTTTTCTGGGACCTTTTGAGAAGCAAACCCAAGCTGAGTTAGCCAATCCTCTTCTTCACACAATATTACTGTTGTGTCTGGTGCAGATGATACGGTTGATGGTGTTGTTAACGGCTGAGAGGGAAAATCACTCACTTCTGCCACAGCCACAGATGCAGAAGTGGATTTTTTTGACTCCGGATGGCCTGCTGATGCTGATTTACTGCCTTTTCCTTCAATTTCCTGCCGTTCTCTTTCAAACCGAGTGGCTGACACAGCTAGCCAATGTTTGTACTTTGTAACATCTGCGTCATCAAAAGGAAAGAATACTCTGGCTGCCACTGCCTTTTTGTACCGTGGATCCAGAATAGTAGCAGAAATGTAATGCTGTTCTGTGTGGATCTTTTCAAGACGTTCATCGCGAAGTAGGCGCTGTAATACCTTCTCTGCCAACTCAAATGCTTCTTGCTTTCCATCTTTTTGAAACGTACAAGACACCGCCTTCAGTTGGTGCTCTAGCATGCGCAACAATGGGATAGCTTTTCCCAAATTACAGTCCTCCCTGCTGACTGCACGCGTGAAGACCTCAAAAGGATGAAGCATGTCTGTCAGGCTTTTAACTAGCTCCCATTGCTCCACCTGTATCCTCAGGTCTATCATAGGTGTACCCAGTTTAAAGAAATACTGATCGACTACCGCATACTGCTCATACAGGCGCTCAAGCAGGTAGAAGGTTGAGTTCCAACCTGTTACCACCTCCTGGATGAGTGCTTTCACTGGCACTTTACGTTCATGTTGCAGGCACCTCAGCTGCTTCCGGGCCTTAAAAGAATGGTTGAAATGTGTGCACATTCTTCGGCAGGTGGTCAGTAACTCGTAGACTGGGCTTTCTTCACGCAATAATTTTTTAACAACCAGGTTTATACAGTGCGCCAAACACGGCACTCTGAAATAGTTACCCTTATCCATGGCCTTAACTACATTGGCGCCATTATCCTTGGAAACATAACCAATCCTGCGTTTTCTTGGGGGCAGCCATTGAAAGACCTTTGTGTTAAACTCATGCAAAATGTTTTCTGCTGTATGAGTTTTCTCCATGGCAAACATGGCTACTGTTGCATGTTTCCGAGCAGCTTTATTAACTTTGTCCGTGTCAACACCTGCGTTTAGCTTTGCTTTAACCCCTGAAAAAGAGACCCAGTGTGCAGTGATGCACATGTAATCAAGGGCTTGGCAACTGGTCCACATGTCTGTTGTCAGATGTATAGTGTGAACAGCACTCTTCTGCAAAGCTGCCCCAATCACCTCCAGCACATCTTCATGTAGGGCTGGAACTGCAACTCTGGCAAAATAGAACCGGCTAGGAACCTTCCATTTAGGGCAGAGCGTTGCCACCATTTCAAGAAAACCCACCCCTTCCACAAAAGAAAAAGGGAGAAGGTCCAGCGCTAGCATTTTAGCCAGCTTAGTGTTATACAGACGCGCCGTTGGGTGGTTGCGTTCAAATGGCTCTTCTGAAAACAACATGCTTCTAATGGTGGGCTGGACCATTTTACGGGATGATGATGACTTCTTCGACCCAGTTAGGCTCAGTGATGATGAACTTTTTCGCATTGGTGTCTCACTCTCTCCCACACTCCTAGTGTGGCTCATATATCTTGCTGGGGGTGTGCTGCTGACAGGGGTACTGGGTGTAACGAAAGAAATGTTTGACGCTTCTTCCTCCTCGTCATCATCAGATGAAACATCAACGGATACAATTTGTTGACTTGCAATTCAGGCTGCCTTGATCTCCCTTAGGTGTGCATGCCATTTGACAGTGTGCTGTCTATCAAGATGACCTCTCTGGCCTCCGGTACCATAGTTGGTACCAAGCTTACCATGACTAAGTCGAACCTTACAAATGGTACAAATGGCTATGTTTTCCCTTGTTGGGCTAACACTAAAGAAGTCACAAACTGCGGACTTCAAATGTCTGTGGGGGGCGGAGGAGGCGATACTGGGAATGCTAATGCCAGATGAAGTGGAGGATGTGTGTTGCCGAAAGTTACTACGTTGTGCACTTACAGCACCACTAATTGAGGAAATGGAGGTCGAGGTGGATGGAGGTCCCTTCTGGTGAGAAAATATGGAAGCTGTAGGTGGTGGTGTACTAGTTAACTTCATTGGTGGTGGTCCCATTGACACGTCACCAACATCACGCTCAGCAGCATTTCGGGATAGGGGACAAATGTCTGTTTGCTGCATGCCCGCTGAGGCTGGAGTGACGTCTATGATGACTGCGTCGTCGTCGTGAGAGTCTTCATCAGCAGGAGTATACGCCACTTCTTGTTCAGCGTCATCATCACACTCCATAACTATGAGACTTTCGGGGACCTTCCTTTTACGCTTAGCTACCTTTGTCAGATCATGGTGTGCCTCACTCTCAGACAGCACTTGTGGTTCCCAATTTTCATCCATATCATCAGAAGGAAGGGGGCTTGAAGAAGATGTAAACACCATCCTTGATCTTTTCCTTGCTGGGGATCTGGAAGATAATGAATCATCAGGAGGAGTGGCTTCCTCAGATGATACCTCGGCTTAATTGTCGATTTCCTGATGTGCCCCTACTTTGGGAGGAACAACTATTGTGGGCACTTGTGCCGCTCCATGCACCTCTGCTTGCGCCTCTCCTTGCGCCGCCTCTCCTTCCACATGTACTTGGGCTTGTACTTACACATGTTGTTGTTGTTGCGGCTGTGGTTGTTGAACACTCGTCAGATGAGTTACAACAACCTGTGTTGATTGAGGGATGCTGCTACTTTCTTGCGATGAGCCAACATCACTGGTCGATGGTGATTGAACAACTATACTGGCTGCCTCTGCAGCAGTGAAGGGCTTGGACCTAAATTGGCGTGGTGGTGGTGGCACTGAGCCCAATGGAGCGGAGGTGTTGCTCCCAGCTTGGTCCCCAGCAGACCCCGCTGCTGCTGCAGGCGTACTTTTTTTTTCCCCGAAAAATGAGGCGGTCGGCACACCAGTCTCCTTGGTAAGTGGCGCCACTTGCTTCTTCTGCTCCTTACTGGCAACTTTCTTGCTAGAGGAGCTACGGGCAATTTTTTTTTGGGGCCATCTTCTTCAGATGTCAGAACAGCAGGCCGCAGTTGCACAAGTTGCAGAGTTGTCTGTGGCCACACGTGACGTTGTGCTGCACACACCGCAGCAGGACTTCTTCCTGGCACTGATGAGGAACGATGAGGCTGATGATTCCTCTTTCTGCACCTAAAAGCAAACGAAGCCAGAGGAACATCAGTTAAATAAATGTTGCATATGTAGCGCTTCAATTAATAGTTTGCAAGTAAGCATTTTTATTATACCCACCCCCCAAAATGGAAAGACCAATAAAATGCACCACTGACAGAGAACCCCTGGGCATAATGGATGAAAGCATGGCAGACTGGGTGCAGGCCTATGGCAAAACAAAGCACACTGCCTGGCTTCAAAATGGCCCCTAGACCCCCAACCCACATGGCTAGGCCCTGGACCAGGCCTCAAAATGGCCCCCACCCACAAGGACAGGCCCCAACACCACCGCAAAAAGTCGAAAAACACACAAAAATCACCACAATCCTATGCCACCCATGCCCTCCATGATGTTTACATTAAAGAGACCCCACAGAAAGACTCAGTCCATCCACCACTGAGTACCCCTGGGCAAAAGGCCCCAACAACAGCCAAAAAATCGAAAAACACACACAAATCACCACAATCCAATGCCATCCATGCCCTCCATGATATTTACATTAAAGAGACCCACAGAAAGACTCAGTCCATGCACCACTGAGTACCCCTGGGCAAAAGGCCCCAACAACAGCCAAAAAATCGAACAACACACAAAAATCACCACAATCCAATGCCATCCATGCCCTCGATCATGTTGAAATTCAAGACACCCCACAAAAAGACTCGGTCCATGCACCACTGAGTACCCCTGGGCATAATGGATGAAAGCATGGCAGACTGGGTGCAGGCCTATGGCACAACAAAGCACACTGCCTGGCTTCAAAATGCCCCCTAGACCCCCACCCACATGGCCAGGCCCTGCCTGTACCAGGCCCCAACATGGCCCCCACCCACACGGACAGGCCCCAACACCACACCAAAAAGTCAAAAAACACACAAAGATCACCACAATCCAATACCATCCATGCCCTACATGATGTTTACATTAAAGAGACCCCACAGAAAGACTCAGTCCATGCACCACTGAGTACCCCTGGGCAAAAGGCCCCAACAACAGCCAAAAAATAAAAAAACACACAGAAATCCCCAAAATCCAATGCCATCCATGCCCTCCATGATGTTTCCATTAAAGAGAACCCACAGAAAGACTCAGTCCATGCACCACTGAGTACCCCTGGGCAAAAGGCCCCAACAACTGCCAAAAAAACGAAAAACACACAAAAATCACCACGATCCAATGCCATCCATGCCCTCCATGATGTTTCCATTAAAGAGACCCCACAGAAAGACTCAGTCCTTGCACCACTGAGTACCCCTGGGCAAAAGGCTCCAACAACAGACAAAAAATCGAAAAACACACAAAAATCGATCGAACGCGGTGGAATAGTCAATAAACGCAGCGTACACTGGTTGTGATTTCTGCCCGATGTATTTGTCTAAAATAGTCTGGAGAATTGAAATGTTATCAGCGACTGAATGATTGGGACGAAAACCGGCTTAGTACTTCGGTATTATATCCTGCGAGAAGCACCAGTCTTTTAGTCTATCCAATACCTCCGCAGCGAAGATTTTTCCTGTAGCGTCCATCAACGCAATTTGGCGGTAGTTACCAGCGATATTTTGACTCCCCTTTTTGTGTATTGGAATTATAGTACTTCCCTGCCACGACTTTGGTAATCTCCTAGTGCAGAAGATATAATTAAAAAGTGGTGATAACATCTGACTCCATTCTTTTGGATATTACTGCAGAACCTTAATGGATATTTGATCAGGGCTCCTAGCTTTTCTAATATGTGTTTCTATAGAAAATGCTGTAGTTTTTTCTATCGAAATTAATTTGTTTTCCAAAGCGATATCAGTATCATTTCTGTCTGATTCAATTGTATTTTCTTTGTATAGGTCAGTCAGATAAATTTCCCATTCCTGCGGTGGAACTGGTATAGCATGCAGTTTCTTTTTTGTTCCAGTCATTTTGGCAATCAGAGACCAGTATTTTCTTTGGTTATATTTTTTTGCTGCCTCTTGAATATCCACCCAATTTTTATCCTGCAACGTTCTTTTTTGGCTATTCTTATCTCTTCTTAGTTGATTTTTTAGTTTATTTATTTCTTGCTGTATAACATGTGAAAAGTTCAAGTATTGCCCTCGAATGAGTTTATTGAGCTTCCTCCTAATTGTATTTTCGTTCGCCATCTTGTAATTTCTCTTTTTATCTTGTTTTATCCTGTTTAAGAGAGATCTTTTAAGATTGATCATAATACATTCAAAGTTTGTTATTTGATCTTCAGAGTGTATACTAGTTAAGAGGTGATTTTGTGAGATCGTTTCATTAATGTGATCTAAGGTCGCTGAATTCCAGAAAATTCGCCTCCGTTTATTGTCAATTGCAATATTGCTTTTATGGTACATAATTGGGTTCGACGAGGAGGACTTTACCGACCATCCAGTGTTTAAATATAAAAGAGCATGGTCGCTGTCATCTGTAAAGTTAATGTTCAAGTGTAAGACTGTATCCACTAGCTCCATACCACATATTAAGTAATCAATAATTGATAAGGATCCATATCCACGTCTTGTGAAAGACGCCGGTCTATCACCATCTACGTTACCATTCAAAATTGTCCCATTTAAATTTGGCAAACATGCTAGTAACAGTTTTCCTCTTTTATCAGAAACTTTCCCTTTAGGGAATATTGGGATAGATAGATCCAGTGTTTCATCTTCATAGAGTTTTGCCCATTTACCGATCTCAGCATTAGAGATTTTTCCATTCACGTCACCCATGATTAGATATGACGTATTTGCTCGATCTTCAATTATCTTTGCAATTGCATCCATGGTTTCGACAAAGGTGACCTCCTGGTTAGTGCCTGGAGGGATGTACACGTTGAAAAGTAAAAAAGCCTTTTTTTGGTCAAGAATATGAGACTTCAGTATGACCTTGATACATTGGAAGTTGTCGGATTTAGACTCGATAACTTCTTGAGACCATAAATGCTCCTCACTCAATAAAATTGCCAAACCACCCTTAGCATGTCCTCTGCTTGTTGCTATAGCCGGACTATCATACACATAATAGCCCGTCTGATTAAAGGATTTTATCGCCCATGTTTCCTGTATAGCTAAAACATCAGGATAGTTTTTCAATGCTGTATTCATTTTATTGTTTGTTTTTCCAGCTATGTTCCATGAGGTAATCTTTAGACCATTGTTAAACAGTGCATTGTTGTTGATGCACTATTACTGTTTATGGTCTCCGAGACCCAAGCCCAAGATTTTGTTGTTTTTCTGACCTCATTTTCTTCTTGGTCTTGGCTCCACACATTCCTTTCTCCATTATTTACCTGAATTTTCAAAATGTCCTTCCTTGAACAACTTAGCGCTGAGTCAACATGATTGGAGATATTGGTATACCAGTTGTTAATTGGGATATTCAAGTTAGTACCTTGGAGGCCGGTAGATTTGTTTTTAATTTTGATGTTCTTTGGTGGAAATATTTCGATAACATCGTAACCACATTTATGTAATGTTTCTTTTTCCTTTATGATAATCCCAGGAAGAACTGATGACCAGAAGACTACTTCCGCTATTTTACGATTTTCTTTTATGGGGAAGGTCACCAAGTCTATTTCTTTGCTAGTGATAGTTTGTAAAGAATGTATTTGCTGTAGCAAATTAATTATCCTTCCTCGATTTAGTGGTAGATTATCAATTGGAAAAAGTTCTTCAAACTGTAAATGATTAGTCACGGTTCGGTCGCCGCCGAGGGACAACTTCTTATTGATCTCAGTTGTTTCATTGTTTGTTTGACCTGCTCTATCAGTTACTTTGGAAGGTATATATTCAGGCGCTTTGTGGTTCAATAACTTTATTGATGGTGTATTTGTTATATCGCTAAATGCCTCTACCGAAGAATGATTGACTATTATTTTATCATGTTGACCCTCCTGGTTATTTTGAGGGATGATTGCTTTTTTTAATTTGATCTTTCGGGATTTCTTTTTATTAATTCTTCTTAGCGGTTTCCTATTTCTATTTTTTCCCTCTATTCCTTTGTTAGGTTTCAATTGGGAAATCTTATCATCTCCAACTTCATCAGGTAAAAGTATAATGGAGGTTCCTTCTTCTCCTTCATCTGTACCTTTTTGCAATTTGTGTTTTTTCGCAACCGAGAAAATAGAATACTCTTTAGTTGTTGTTGAAGGCTCCTCTCTGAAAAGTTTATTTAAGGAATATATTGGGACATCCTTGGACTTTTTCCGAATCTTTATATTTGATTGATCTAATAATTTTTGAACAGATGTTTGGGTACTAGTGTCACATTTGTTTTGAGATTCGGGAGTTAAAGTATTATTGGAAGAAGAAGTCTTGTGATTCTCCTGCTTCGCCTCAATTATCTGTTTGCTATTTGTTACATCGACAAGCTCTTTTTTCCTCTTTTCTTCTACCAAAAATTTTAAAATACCGATTTGAACATCCAAAGTCTGATCGGAATTTTCCAAAATGTTACCTAAGAAAGAGAGAACCGATTCCAATATTTCCTGTAAAGTGTAAAGAGCCTTTGAAATAGGTGTCGCAGTATTAGTTGAGTTGATATTATTAGGAAGAAATGGATCCAATGATGTATCCAGGTCTGTTTTATAATCTAAGGATTGCTCCTGGGACCCGGTTTGTAGATTGTCTGGATTTAGCTGTAGATCTGAGATATTTTCCATCGGCTTTATGTCATTTTGAAAAAAATCCTTGGTGTCAGATAGGCTACCTATTTGTTTTATGGGTGTTAAAGTTGTTAGATGTGAAGACTCGTGAATCGGTATTTGAGATTCCTGTGTTGAAAATAAGATCTGCTGGTTGAATTTGAGACCCGAAACAGTTGAAACTAGAGTAGTTTGTAAGTCCAGGAGAGGCAACTCTGAAGCCTCTTTAGCTGGTGTTATTTCAATTTTTACAGGAATTTCTTGAACGGGTGACTGAGTTTGGTTTTTTGGCGATAAGGCTAAAAAATAGTTACCAATTGCAGGTGTTCCAGTTATCTGACCTTGTTTTATTGCATTGTCGGAAGATTTCCTTATTGCTTCCTCGGTGCCCATTCTCTTCATGAATATAGTGCGAGATCTGAGTTTTTTGAAGGCCATAAAAGTTTCCTTATTCAGTGTTATGGGTATTTTAGATGATGGTTACCGCTCTGATGTTGAATGATGTGTTAACGGCTCAAATAGTCGTCAAGCAAATAGACGGAAGATACCTTTCCACGCTGTTGCCGGTTATTTACTCAATCCAAGGACCCTATGGCAACTTAGACATATTGATTGAGATAGAAAATCAATTGAAAATGAAAATAAGGTGGCCCGTCCCGTCCTTGTACGTCCCCGGACGGCCACAGACGGTCCCGCCCTTGTCCCGGGCTTCTCCCGGCGCCCTCCCGCGTGCTCCCGCGCCGCGGGAATCTGCGGTTGTTAATATACTGTCCAAGATGGAAAAGGAAGAGGAGGAGCCTGCAGGGAGAGCGTCCCAGCTGTTGGTAATTGGGAGTTGTGGGCGCTCCTGGGACTTGAAGTCCTGCGCCCACAACACGCTCGCAGCCCTGCAGGTCCCCGCAGTTACCGGCAAAGATCCTTCGGTAAGGCTGATGGGTGGTGGCCTCAGCGAAGCGGGACCCGCGCAGCGGGTTCCGCAAGCAGTAATCCGGGTAAGCAAAAGAAACAAGGCACTCTTCAGCGCCTCAGCCAACCCAGCGTGGAGCGTGATATCAACAGCAAGAGTCAGAGAAATCCATCGGTGCAGGTAGAAAGGCGGCTTATTACCGCGTTGAAGAACCAAGGGAGGAGCCTGCAGGGAGAGCGTCCCAGCTGTTGGTAATTGGGAGTTGTGGGCGCTCCTGGGACTTGAAGTCCTGCGCCCACAACACGCTCGCAGCCCTGCAGGTCCCCGCAGTTACCGGCAAAGATCCTTCGGTAAGGCTGATGGGTGGTGGCCTCAGCGAAGCGGGACCCGCGCAGCGGGTTCCGCAAGCAGTAATCCGGGTAAGCAAAAGAAACAAGGCACTCTTCAGCGCCTCAGCGAACCCAGCGTGGAGCGTGATATCAACAGCAAGAGTCAGAGAAATCCGAACAGAAAGACTCAGTCCATGCACCACTGAGTACCCCTGGGCATAATGGATGAAAGCATGGCAGACTGGGTGCAGGCCTATGGCACAACAAAGCACACTGCCTGGCTTCAAAATGGCCCCTAGACCCCCACCCACATGCAGGCCCTGCCTGGACCAGGCCTCAAAATGGCCCCCACCCACATGGACAGGCCCCAACACCACACCAAAAAGTGGAAAAACACACACAAATCACCACAATCCAATGCCATCCATGCCCTCCGTGATGTTTACAGTAAAGAGACCCCACAGAAAGACTCAGTCCATGCACCACTGAGTACCCCTGGGCAAAAGGCCCCAACAACAGCCAAAAAATCGAAAAACACACAAAAATCACCACAATCCAATGCCATCCATGCCCATCATGAAGTTTACATTAAAGAGACCCCACAGAAAGACTCAGTCCATGCACCACTGAGTACCCCTGGGCAAAAGGCCCCAACAACAGCCAAAAAATCGAAAAACACACAAAAATCACCACAATCCAATGCCATCCATTCCCTAAATGATGTTGAAATTCAACAAAACAGTTGTATCATGCACCCATAACTAACCCTGGTCCTATTGGTTACCATGGCTACCCACAATATATTTTATTTAATGTTCTGAAAAAGTTCCAAAATTGTAGTTGCAGCAACTGTAATGCCCCAAACAAACTTACTTGTGAAATTTCTAATCCCAAAGTCATCCAAAGAAAGTCAAAAAGGCCTCAAATCCAAATATCCAGCAGCATCCACAAAAAGTAATCCTTCCAGGTCAAGATGCAAATCAAAGTGACCAGGACATGAACAAAGCACTGGGAGGAGCCTGCTGGACAGGAACAGGAAGTTGGAGACTGTGGGGCACTTCCTTCCTCCCACCCCCCCGCAAAATGGACTCCTTGCAAAAAAAAGTGCAGGCAAATGTCAACCTGAGGAGTTATTCTGATAAAAATCATCATTTTCGGAAGGTTTATGCTGCCTGCTGGTGGATTTCTTGTGCAGAATTGCAAATTTTGCAATTTCGCGAGCACGAGGTTGTTGCTGCCCGCCACATCTACGTGTTTGCAATTGTTTACTCCCGCGATGCGTGATCACGGGCCTTTATGACGTACTCGCGTTGACAAACTCTCGCTGTGCAAGGTGGCGGGCCGCGATGACGTAATCGCTGTCGACAAACTCCCGCGGGATCACGCAGCAAGATCCAAAATGGCGCAGCACACGCAAACATGGAGAAAAACAACTCTTCAAACGCTGAATGACGGTAAGTGAATGCCGTGCGCCGCAATATTGTATTTGTCAAGCGCGACCAAGCAAAAAAATCCGCTGCGTGCGAATTTGCGAATTTTCGGCAAATTCGCGAGATTTCGCGGATCGCGAATTTGCCAAAAATCCGCAAATTCCGCGAGCGTAACGGATTTTACGCCCATACTTAGTTTGGACGCTCTTTGCTTGACAAGCGTGGAGGCCGCCAAATCCTGGAAGAGAGCAGGTTGGTGCCTGGGGAACTGCACTGGGTGCTGATCACGCACCCTACGGAGGATGCGTTCTTTTAATTGAATGTCATGTACACAGACAAGGATATCCAGGGGGGAGCTTTAGTGCCACGTGGAAGACTCACCCGTTGGCCCCGATCCATTTGGATATCTGAAAACTTCTCATCCTGAGGATCTGATGAAATAAGGCACTGACGTAGGCATGGAGGTCGTCACCTTCCTCCTTCCATGGGACCGGTGTAATCTGTATATTGTTTCGTCTGGAGTGGTTCTCCAGGTCCTCAGCATGGGCCTGTAGGTCAATATTCTGCTCATGGAGGCGTATCATCTCTTGCTGCAGTTGGTGGAGGTCTTCCTCCCGACCGAGGTCATGTTCCTCCAGGGTCGCCATACTCTCACTGATGCCGTCAACGTCGCGTCTGACCTCCCGCAGGTGCACCGTTAATCAAGAGTGGAGTTTTTGAATGTCCTCTTTTATAGCTGAGAAGAGCTCGACCATGAAAGCTTTGGTCACAGGGGAGTTGTCGCTGTCCATGTAGCTTGCCTTTCCCTCATTCTGGGGGTTCGATTGACCCGCTGATTTCTGGAGGAGCTCTTTCAGTGACTTCTCTCTTCGAGCCCTCGCCAATGACATCATGGGCCTGCAGGACCACTGCTCTTCTCAATATCACTCACCACACCGGTCCGTAGGGCAGGTTTAGATCCCTGTGCTTCACTCTGGGTCCCCGCTTCCTCTATCAGAGGTGAGAACCTGCGTTCAGGTCACCACTCAGTTGCGAAGACTAGCACCAGCTATCACCCCTTATCATAGACAAGGCTGGCGTGCACTCGCTCTATGCGAAAGTGGGCCGGCAGTTACCATCCACCCCTATGCCGCCCGCGAACCGCGCACCGACTAGTGCCGACACCTGGCTCGTTACCCCCCACAAATGCTACTATGACACAGACCTGGCCCAGTATGATAGGGCTCTCGGCTAGGCCTCTCACCCCAGGGAGCACTGCAGCACTCCACGCTTGCTGCCTCACAACTTGCTCACAAGGGGGACACAAGCACCACTCCACTCATGGGTCACGTCGAGGCCTTGTCCAGCCGAGTCACCTGTACCGCACCTGGCCCCTTTCAGCCACTTGAACAGTTACCTGGGCGGTGGCGCTCCGACAGCGTTGAGGGTCAGTCCCACGGGCACCCACTGAAGCACCCAGAGACGTCACTGGTTGCGCTTGGAGAATCCCACTCTCTTTGCAGTGCTCAGGGGTTGAGGGCATCCGCAATCGTCAAGATGTGGTGTCCGCCGATCCGCTGAGCGAAATCAGACTCCCATTCAGCAGCGCGCTCTCCCGGTCCCCGCTCCTCACTTCCAAGCCTCTCTGTCACTGCCAGGAAATCCGGCAACCACCACAGGGCCCCATAACTGGTTCCCTGGTGTCCCCTCGGTCTCGCGACACAGGGAGCCAAGCGGAGGCAGTCTCGCCAAACTCTTAGTCCTGCGATCTCCTGTTTTGCGGGCTCTGCCAGCTACCAGGCCCGGCAGTGGCTGTGCATTCCAAGATGTCGCCGGTTCCAGGCTACCCACCGCAGTGCTGCCACCTGCCGCCTTGCCGCTACTCTGAGCCAGGACCTCATAGGGGGAAGCTCACTGGTGCAGCGCACCTCCGCTTCGTGCCCGCCGGCGAGTCCCCAGTCAGCCGTTATCGGCGCACCAATGCAGGCACTAATGCAGGCAGCAGCAAGAAAGAGACCTTGAGAGGCCTTAAATGACCTTCAGGAGAAGCAAGTCCAATAGGGATGTCTTATGGCCAAGTTGCACCATACAGGACACTTCAAAACAAGGGACATGGCTGACAAAACCTAAAGGGTTTTTCACAATCAGCACTTGCAATATCTACCACCTGGGTTGTAGCAAAATGACGACGTTTAGTTACAATACCAACACCAGACATAAGATCCAACACTTCATTAAGTCTCTTACCAACTATGTTGTCTATGTTATTTTCTGTGGCTGTGACAAAATCTATGTAGGAAGCACAACTAGACAGCTCAAAGCTTGCAATTCAGGGCTGCCCTGAAAGGGGACACCTCATACGCCCTTGTATCACATGAGTGTAGAGTAGGTGTTGACCAGGCTTGTTTTTGATTCCATGGAATAGACAACGTAACCAGCAACACTCGGGTTGGAGACTGGTGATTGATGCTGAGACAACTAGAAGCCAAATGGATCTGCACTCTACACACCGCAGTCTCAGGCCTTAATATGGATAAGGAGCTCATTACTTTCTGTAACTAGCATGACCAAGCGTTTCCCCATTTTGTTTTACTGTTTAACATCAGACTGTTAACACTGTATGTTGGTAAGTGTACACAATTGATTTCTCCCCAATCTTGTGTACGCATCTGGTTCATGACTTCTGTTATAAGAACTAAACTAGCTGTACCCCTTAATGTGCGTGGGCACCAGCATGTTTTATGCATTTCCTAGCACAATGTACTATTCTTGCTCTCCTGTCTTACTTTTTTAAACGTGATGCTAGAAACTATACTGATATTGATCTCCTGTTTTACCTTATTACGAGGCATCATTTTGTCCTAGGCTCTTACCAGATATTCTGTTTGGCTGGGGCACTCCTGAAATGGACCCGTTTGTTTCTGACATACATGTGAGTCCTGCATGTGATATAGCAGGACCACACATATGGACAATTGTGATTAATTATCTTTCCTTTTATACCACGTATGGGAAACTGTGTATTATGAACTGTTCAACTGTTGCTCTGGTGTGGCACTGTAACGATACTGCCACTGCATGTAATGTAATGAAGTGCTTATATAGGGCTCTATCACCTGACGGGTATCCTGCCGCTTAAAAAAGTGAGTCCCCACCAGAAGTTAATAGGGGCTGCCAAGGTGTGATATAGGAGGGAGAAAAAGAGAGGATATCAGAAGGAAAAATTACTCCAGCCTAAGGAATAAAAATGTTTTCAACTTTTCCCTGAAATCCATAATACTTTGGACCTGACGTAGATCCAAAGGGAGAGTGTTCCATAGCCGAGAAGCAATGGCTGAGAAGGATCTACCACCTGTTCTGGACCGCCTGAACCTGACTACATTCATCAGAAATGCAGAAGCAGAACAAAGGTTTCTAGTTGGAGAATACCAGCTGAATTTTCTTTGCAGGTTCTTATGGCCCATTCCATGAGCTGCCCTAAAAACAGTGCATAGTGATTTGAATTGAATTCGTTGGAAGATCGTCAGACAATGCAGAGTTAGGCAAAAAAGGGAGGATCTTTCTCTGCATTCGGATTAGCGAGAAGCACGTGCCAACCGTTTTGTTAACCTGAGAATTCAGTTGGAGGTCCTGATCCACCATCACCCGCAGATTGCGTACTGTGCTAGAAGGGGTAATAGGTGCGCCAGTAGGGTACAACTGAAAGATGGGTAAAACAGGCTGATCAGATCTTCTGGAAGAACACAGGACCACTTCAGTTTTAGAGCTGTTAAATTGTGACCTGTTCTTCTTAAGCCACTTCGTGGTGCTAGTCATACACTCGTGAAGTCTTTCCAAGGAAATGGAATCATTCCCTTCCAAGGAAAACACACGCTGGGTGTCATCCACATAGTTTACCACCTCCACTCCAAAAGATCGAATAAGCTGAATGAGAGGCTGCAAATAGATGTTAAAGAGCACAGGACTAATTCCTGAGCCCTGCAGGACCCCCTGTCGTAAGGAAGACTTGTTAGCGGAGAACGGATGAAGGCACACTGTCTGTGTCCTGTCTGATAGATAAGAGCAAAGTCAGTCAAGGGTGCGACCGGTCCACCCTGGTCTTTAAGTCTCTCCAACAGTATACCGTGGTTTACAGTGTCAAAAGCCACTGACATGTCCAACAGCACCAAGATCACTGCATACTGCCACTTATACAAGTGATACTAGATTTAGCTGACTAGATTTTGTAAACCACTGCCTATTGTGCAATCAATACAGTTCAGGGCCCTCCTCTGTCCTCCTTCTGGACATCACTTACGTTTTAAGTTTTCTCATACCTATTACCCACTTTTCACCACACTGAATGCTGTCTGATCGAAACATTATTACTATCACATTATGTATTACCAACAATACTTTCTGTACTTTATCTCAATGAAAATCTATTTTTGCATCTCTTTGAAAGTCTCAGAGGCACCTGTAGAGTCCTACTTTTTTTTCCGGCTAGATCCTTACTTACCAGCTATTCGCCTAAAGACTAGGACAACAACCTTTTTCTTTATCAGAGTGGAGGTTTCACTCACCTCTCCTCAGTATTTTACGGCAATTGTCTAAGGTTTATGGCTAAAACCGCTTTTTTTTCCATCTTTCACTATCTGTGATATGTTTTACTTCACCGAGTCACTTGCGTTTCTGCGCACTTATAGAACTGACACAGAAGTGAGTATAATCTAAACTCACTTGCGCGGTCTTGTCTCCATGTGTCTAACATCTTCGCGCTGGGTAGGACCCCAGAAGTGAGGTTCTATCTCGCTTCTGGTGGTGCGGTCCAGCTGTTAGAGCTCGCCATTAATTGGCGGTTGCTTTAAAAACATCAGCGGGCGCATCTCTATCTCACTTCCACCATGCTGGCCTAAGGAGGTCGCTTACGGACACGGCTCCATGTTTCTGTGTGCGGCCAATACTGCTTTGAAATAAGTTTATACTCCTCCATACTATTCTTTCACTGTCGTGCAAATTATTAGCGTAACTTTGTTGTGTGGGCTCCTATCGTATGTCCAGCACCCAGAGCCTGATTGAATTTGTTTTTCTTGCTGGTGCTCAATTGTATTCACTTTCCTTGTCAGTTCAGGGCTTAGCGCAGCACAACCTTGCAAACATGCTACTGGCTGCTACTCTTCGAAATGAGTAGCTCTATGGCTGCTAATTTATAGGTCTGGCCACAGCAAGGCGTGGGATCAGCTATCACTATGTAACTTAGGTTTCAGCCCTGTTTACCGCAACGCTTTAAACTGTCATATCACACGTTCGCTCACTACTGGAGCGTAACGCTGAGGTAATGTCCCTGCACACTTCACTATTTGTTGTTTCTCTCTTGTCTACGGTCGCTCGCAACTGGAGCGCAAAGTTTAGCCAATGTCTCACTATTGATCCAGTTTCCTATTACTTTGTACATTTCCCTAATTACGGGTTCTCCCTTGCCTACGCTCTCTCGCGACTGAAGTGTAACGTTAAATACTGCCATGGACAGAAGCTTAACTGCAATCCATGTTTCTGCCCATATCACTAGCATCTTGTGACACAGGTCTTGTTGTAAATCTTTAGGGTTAATACATTTACAGTTGTATTACGTTTCGCTCTTTTTAACCCCACGGCATGTGAACACTTCAATAGTTTCTCTAAGGCATTTTTAATCTTTCTCGTATGTCTCAGGAAACTTCTATCCCGTCACTAGACATATCCTTGCAGGTATTACCATACTTAACGCATTTAGATAGAACTCTGGAAATGAAAGGAATGAATGAAATGAAATTAGATTTATAAAGCGCATGGCTTCCCGGAAGCGTCCCAGCAACACATTCTCTATTCTTTTTTCGAGGAACTTCATACTCCTAATACCCGCAGAACTTTGCTCTACCATGAGCGTAACATACAAGCAATAGGTATGTGGAGCCTCACTGTTTGCCTAGCTTTTGGGCCATACTACTAGTTTGGTTGTAGCCTTTCTATATTTATACTTTCTTTTGGCGTTGTTTATGATTCATTTCCAATAATCCTCTTGGACAAATCATAATACCATTCTGGTAAGCCAGTTTATCTAGCCTTAGCAGAACTCTCTGTACACTATCACTGGGTTATTAGGTAGTCTCACATTTGGTGTCATTCTATACTGCCGCGCATTGATGTTTTAACTACCTCTGTGAAGCATGAAGCATCACAAAAATGTCTTTGCTCACGCTCTTATGAATAGCTAACTAGATTTTTTCCCCCACATTATTTTTACCCTTATTATTTTTCTCACATTCGGCACTTATGGTTTTCCCTGCCTTTCCCTCTCTACAAACTTCTTTTTCTATACCCCACTTTGTTTTAGTTTGGAAAAAATCCTGTTCATGGTCGTATACCCTCAATTTTAAAATGTTCTTATGTTGTATGTCATTACACTCCTAAAATAGTCCATGTTTGGGCGAAACGCGTTGGCTGAATGTATCATGTGAAGCTCAATAAAGAAAAAAACACCATAAATACATTTGTCTGTAAATGCTTGTTATTACATGTTCTTTTGTACCTAAGTACCTGTTCCTATATATCGCCTCTCATCCAACCAAGTTTGCGACAAGAAAGAAACAAACTGCTGCGGCCACGTCAGCCTCTTGAATCAATCTGCTCTTGGAAGTTCGCAGATGGGCATGAAATCGGGTGATATATTAAGGCTAAAGTGTGGTGGCGATGAAGGTACACGAATCCACATCCTATCTTGACGCCATCTTGGCCACGCCCCCCCTTATTACCCTTTTTAGACCAAATATGTTACATCATCGATTGACATCCCCTTCAGGTTTTGTTTTGCGGAACGAAGATAGAGGTCCCTGTGGTTGCGACATCAGGTCACCCCACATTTTTGTATTTTTTATGCAAATATTACACCTTTCCTAGGCATCTGTATCTCAAATCTTACCTAAAAGAAATGAGGTTTAAGCAGGCATGTGTTGCACTTTTACACTTGCAATTAATTTTCAAATGTTCAAACTATTTTTATCAAATTTCTTAAGAGCAGATTGAAATTAAATAATTCAAGATATGATTGATTTTCAAAGGGACTTCTGCGTCTTTCTACATTTGATTTTAATGAATTTGTAATAGTTTTTATTTTTTGCATGTGTATTTTTATGGAACCATTTTAACAGAATTGTACTAGGCCAAAGACAATCTAAGAATCTGTACAACAGGATGACTTGCTGCTAACAAATGTACTTGATGCTGTTTTTAACTGTGGTTTCCTTTATGGCTGTGATTACTGCCGAATAAAGATTATTATTAATATTATTATTATTATAATTATTATTATTATTATTATTATTATTGTTAATATAAGTTAGTAAATAGGATTTTGCTGGGATAACAAGAATTTAGAAACAGATAGATCAAGGAGGATTTGGGAAAAAGTTAACTTAAGAAACTGAAATAATAGTTCAAAATAAGGAGCGGTAAAAGTTAGGGAACTATATATTTAGGTATGGCACAAGGTAACCACCCCTGCAAGCTGTTATAAGTCAATGCAGCACTTAAAAGATTGGCTGCAGGGAAAGCACCGGTACTGGATAGGATTCCCGGCGACCTCTATCGGAGCGTGCAAAGGGTTTGGGCGCCCTACATCTGTGTTCTTTTTAATGCTATTATGCAGGGTCTGGATATTCCCGCGACATGGCTGGGAGCAGAAATCATTCCCATCTTCAAGAAGGCCTCTCCCCTCGCCCCATCAGTTTGATCGACGTACTACAGAAACTCTTTGCACGTGTCCTCCTAACTAGGCTACAGTGTTGGATGGATGACCACCACATCCTGACCTCCCTACAGGCAGGATTACGTGCTAGGATATCTACTATCGATCAACTGTTTAGGCTCCAGCTTATATACTGGAGGACCGTCACCTTAGGAGCGGTTAGTTTGTACCTGATTTTTGTGGACCTCAGGTCCGCTTTTGACCTGGTCCAGAGGGACAAGCTTTGAGCTATTCTTTTAGAGATGGGATCCCCGGCCTACCTGTGTGAGCTTTTTAGACGTATGCATCATGACAACTATGCCAGGGTAAGGTTTGGGAGGGGTGGGGAGCTGTCAGCCCCTTTCCCTGTGAATAAGGGCGTGAGACAGGGGTGTGTTTTAGCCCCCACGCTTTTTTCACTCTTTCTCAATGGGTTGATCGCTCATTTACTTGGTGCTAGGGACTTGGATTCCCCTAGTCTAGCCGGGCGGAAAATACCTGCCCTAATGTTCGCAGACGATACCCTCTTATTGTCTAAATCTCTCGGGGGTATCCAGCGTACACTGGAAGCTTTCTGCTGTTTCTGCAGAATGAGGGACCTGGAGATTAATGTCTCCAAAACCAAGTATATGGTTTATAACTCGAAAAAAGCAAACTGTCCCACCCGCACTTTGACAGAAAGGCCTTGGACCGAGTCTCCACATTCGATTATCTGGGGGTTACCCTAAATGATAGAATGGATTGGACCTCTCATATGGCCAAGGCCAACCTGAAACTGGCATAATCTACAGGCGGTATCGTAAAAGATTTAACGAAACTTCCCAGAAATTGGTGGGTCCAGCTGTTGAAATTTATAAAGTTCAGGCGAGAGGGGGTGCGATCTACGGTGTGGATCTATGGGGGCATGCTAACGCTCTTTCGCTATCCCTCACCGAGAATAGCTTTATTAGACGCATTCTGAGACTCCCTCGGAGCACCCTCCTAATCCCCCTAAGGTTTGATCTAGGTTTAGTGCCCATACAGGAAATCGTCTTGAATCGCCCATTACTATATTGGAGACGACTCTGGTCCACTCCGGAGCTAAAGAGCTACAGAGAGGACCTGGGGGATCTCTTGTCCAGAGGGAATGTGGGGAAGATTCCTTGGTTGAGCTATATTAAGCACGTCACCCTAGCACTTGGCATAGGGGACATGTGGTCGTCCCCTGAGGCAGCGTGTCCCTGGATATCCAAAAAATCCCTGAGTTTGGCCCTAAACCAATATCACTTTGCTAGTGTACTAACAAACTCTTCCATGGGTAGGTTGACTAACAACTTCCTTCATTTTAAGGCACTTCCCAAATACGAGAAATTCCTGGATGATATTCAGCCTCCCCTGGCAAAGAAACTTTATATCCAGTTTAGTCATAGGTCACTGCCCCTAAGGGGCTTTACGCATAAGTGGTCAAAGGGTACACTGTCAGTAAGCGGATCTCCCGGGTGCACAGTGTCAAAGAGACGGATCTGCACGTTCTGCTCTTTTGCCCCTTGTACTACAGAGCGAGAGCTAAGTGGATAGTCCAATTTTGTAAGTCCAGGGGCCTTAGGGACAATAGGGAGGTGTACAGAATCTTAAAAGTCGATACCTCGGCCATGGCTGTGTTTGCACCATCAAGATTCGTTTTGTCCATGTGGCATTCTAGGTGTGCAATACTAAACACCAATAACTCACTGTCTACTACCCATGGGTTTGTTCCCTGATTGTTGTCGGGATACTTTTTACTATGATATTGTGACGGGTTAGTAGACTTATTGTACCATACAACGTGACATTGATGTTTGCTCTGCCTGTGCCCTATCTCTCTCAATATTTTATGACTTAGTATTTATTGAGGATTTCTTCCTTTTTAACATTGTACATATTTTTTTCCTGTCCGTAAATTTGTCATTTGTCTTTTTATGGTTCTTAATCGAAATAAAAGCTTTTTGACTGACTGACTATTAATATTAACAACAGGAGGACTTACTGGGGCCAGCAGAGCCATCAGGTGAAGAGTGTTTCAGGGAGGCACCTCCAGCTCCTGTACCTGTCTAGGATGACCTTGTCTTTCCCTGGATACTGATGATTATGTAAAACATAATTAAAGAGACAAAACATTATTTGCATTAAATACATTTAAATATTTACTCCAAAACTATTTTTTATTGCAATAACATTGACCTTTCCTAAATCAGATCGACTAGCAGTAGACTAGTATCATGGTCGCGGACCATCCTATCTTTATTATTCGCCATTCCATTCTAACGTTTGAATCCTAAACCTACCTAGCTCGCAAATTCCAAAGACTTTGGAATGAATTGCAAAAAAATGATATTTGCTTCTAATTTCCGATCTCATTCGCAATCATCTCAACCCCCTTTGATGGGCCAATTCACTAAGTCTGCATTTAGTCTTAAATACATAGATGGACACATGCATATTGAATACACCAAATTGGTTGGTTGCTATTCACTCACTATATGAACTACAACAAAAAGTTCTGCAAAGGATTTATATGAGAGTAGGCGGGCCACTACATTACAAATACTAAGTATCTAACTAACTACCACTATCTTAGTGACAGGACAAAGGTAAGGAGTCCTTCTAGTCTGCATTACTTAACTTAAGTTCTCTTACATAATCAGCCTAAAGCAAATGCAAACTTGCAAACAAGTAAAATAAGTAGCGCAAGCACCTGTCTAGAATAACAATCACATAATATAAGATTTTTAAATGTAACTTACCTCCATGAGGACAGCAGCATGCTTGCTATTTGAGAAAAAATATTAACAATCACATAGAACACACAACAACAATTATAAATAGCTACTCACCAAGCCCACAACCTCACCCTTAGCAGGTCCAGCGGGTCCTGCTCTTGCTCCAGGATATCAGACCACCAGAGCGTTAGCTGGTAATGGGTGCGCAAGACCCCAGAGCAGTGATGAACTGCTGGGTGCACCCTCGCCCACCGCAGCTCATGCTCCTGAATCCCGTACCCGGCCCAGGTCTGCTGCCTTTTGCCAGGGTGATGGGGAGGTGGCGCTGCACAAATAAAACAAGAGCTCAAACTCCACGTCGGAAAACAAAGCCTGGGGTTGCACCCCTTCTGGGCGCTGCCTTCCGCAAGGAAGCCGGCTTCTCTTTGCTTGGGTGACACTCTCTACCATGATGCTGGTGGGCCAAAAACAAAAATGTGGAAAGTAGAACATTAGGAGAGACGAAGAAAGGATGTAAAACAAATTAGAAAGCAAGTAATACAGAAAAATAGTACAAAATGCACTCAAAAACACACAAAAAGTAGAAAACAACACAAAATATACACATAAGAAGACAAAGGCACAGATAATAAATAAAAAAGATCAGAAAAAAAGTTTTGAGGAAGAAGGATTAAAAACAGAAAGGCAGGATTGAAAAGTAGGCCCAGCACCTTAACAGAGAGAGGAAAACAAGATGGCCACGCCCATGCACGACCGTGTGGTGCAGTTGACGTGATGTTTCCCCTGAACCTGCAATTCGCGTTGTCATACGGCGGGAAATGTCACAGGAACAGGTGGGACGAGTAACTCCACCCGCTTGCGGAACTCTGCTTAGAGCGGTGTAGTTTTTAAACCGCCTCAAGGAGGTCAGCGCAGCGCAGCGCTACTAAGTGATCTCTGCCCATGCTTACTGAAATCTACCTTCTCCAAGACCTCTTTGATTTAACACTTTCCATGCTCATGACAAGCTCAGCTCGTAATGAGGCACGGTTGAGCTGTGCTCATGACGAGCTGAGCTCGTCATGACCATTGGAACGTTCGCACGGGGGGATAATTTCCCCGCTGTGCTGAACGTTCGAAAACGGGTGTGGTCATGACGAGCGGAGCAGCGTGACGAGCCAAACTCGTCACAAGCACAGCGGTGCCACGTGCGCCCCTCCTCCCCCCGCACAGCAGGTGAAAAAGCCCAGCAGCAAAGGGGTTAATGTTTTCTAGGTCCGAATGTAAGCCAAGAATGGACACAACCCACCAGTTTCTATCTGACCCGCACACCATTGTGGTCAGCCTTGACGCTTGACTTTGACCCAGTCATGACCGACCGGATACACATGGTTATTGCTTTGATCTTTTAGGCTCTAGATTTAATTAAAAACTTAAAAAATTACTAACTCAGGTACTTATGATTTGATTTGATTCATTTTGGTATCATTTTATTTGTTAAAACGTTCTCTCTGTTTTTATGTTGGGTTGGTATTTTTCCTGTTTTTTACTCTATCACTGTTTGAATGTTACATAATACTTTAAGTTACGCCTGATTGCTTTTATGCCAAGCTACCAGAGGAGTAAGAACAGGATAGTTTAGGGACTTTTGTTATTTGCTCTGACAGGAATATGATTGTTGCCTGAGTGGAGTTATCACCATACTCAACCTATAACACATTTTCTTACAGAAAGCCTATAGTCGATTTAATAAATGAGTGAGCTCCTGAGATCGGAAAAGTGTTGAAATTTCCCAATAGGATAGTATTGATAGTTGTGGAGTGGGACAATTCCATGGAGTCAATGTGGTGCAGTAGGTAACCACTGTTGAACCAGAAGACATCGATGATTCTTAACCCTATATTTCCCACTTAAAACTGTTTCATCTTGGGTTTCTCTCCCTACCTACTGACACTTCAAAAGGAAAGATTGTAAGACTTTAGCTTCCGTACATCTATAACAAGTGGTCCAATGCTATGTGCAATACGTTCTGCAAGTACTGGCTTCCTATAATTTAGCAAGCTTGTATTTTGAACCCGTACTTGACATTTAAAAAGCAAAGCTACAAGTTCCAGAATGCAACAAGCTGTAAGTTAAAAAGCCCTCACTCCTTGAAGGTGTCACAATTGACATGAAATATATTAAAACATGATAGGTCAAATGTTTAAATTTATCTCATTCACTGGTAGTTACAACCTGTTGCATTTGATTCAATTGTCTGTTTTTCTGATTTTTCTAGAACAGTCAAGAAAAAGTCAGATGCAAATCTGCCTTGGTTCTGCACCAGTTGGAATGATGCAGTCCCAAATGCTAGGTCCCATTCCCTTTGAATGGAAACCAAACCAACTCATGATATGAGATACTTGGTCACAATGAGCTTAACCTGCTAATATCTGTAGCACTTAATCCTAGCTAGCCTTCAAAATACAAAAAAATGACTTCATAGGAGAAGATTCAGTGCAGTTGAATGCACTGTGTTTGAGGCACACAAGTGGTATGGCAAGCACTGCTATATTGCTTCTGCGCATACCCATGGACATGTATAGTCCAAGCCACAAATATACTGGGAAAATCAGATGTCCTAGAGCATGAGTTCCTCGCAAACTTTCTCTCGGGGCCAAATTTATAGTGTGGTTTGTCAGTGGGGGAGGGGACGGGGCTAGAGCAACAAAAAAACTGTGACCATGACGTTGAACACAGGTCCCTGCAGCGTACACCTTTGTCCACTGAGCCACAAGACCCGGCATACACACCTCTCTCTCTCTCTCTCTGTCTCTCTGTCTCCCTCGCTCTCTCTATCTCTCTCTCTCTCTTTATCGTTCTCTCTCTGTCTACCTCCCTCTATCTCTCTCTGTCTCCATCCCTCTCCCTCCCTCTCTCCCTCTCTCTCTGTCTCCCTCTGTCTCACTCACTCTGACTGTCTCACTCACTCTCTCTGTCTCCCTACCTATCTCCTTCTGTTTCCCTCTCTATTACTCTCTCTCTCGCTCTCCCTCTGTGGCCCTCCTCCCTCTTTCTGTCTCCTCCTGTCTGTCTTCCTCTGTCTATCTCCCTCTGGCTGTCACCCTCTGTCTCCGTCCCTCTGTCTCCCTCCCTCTGGCTCCCTCCCTCTTTCTGCCTCCCTCCCTCTCTCTGTCTCCCTCTCCATCTGTCTCCCTCTAGCTCCCTCCCCTCCCTCTGTCTCCCTCTTTCTATGTATTCCTCCCTCTGTCTCCCTCCCTCTGTCTACCTCTGTCTGTCTCCCTCTGTCTGTCTGCCTCTATATGTCTCCCTCTGTCTGTCTCCCTCTCTCGCTCTCCCTTCTTCTCCCTCCCTCTCCCTGTCTGTCTCCCTCCCTCTGTCTGCCTCCCCCCTCTGTCTCCCTCTCTCTCTGTCTCCCTCTCTGTCTCCCTCTGTCTCCTCTCTCTCTGCCCCCTCCCTCTCTCACCCTCTGTCTCCCTCCCTCTGTCTCCCTCTCCCTCCCTCCCTTCCCTCCCTTGCTCTGTCTTCCACCCTCTGTCTGTCTCCCTCTGTCTGTCTCCCTTTGTCTCCCTCTCTCTGTCTCCCCCTCCCTCCCTCTGTCTCCCCCTGACTCCTTCCCTCTGTCTCCCTCCCTCTCTGTCTCCCTCTCTGTCTCCATCTCTCTGTCTCCTTCTCTCTCTGTCTCCCTCCCTCTGTCACCATCTGTCTCCCTCCCTCTGTCTCCCTCTCTCTGTTCCCCTCCCTCTGTCACCCTCTGTCTCCCTCTCTCTCCCTCTCTTTCCCTCCCTCCCTCGCCCTCTGTCTCCCGCCCTCTCACTCCTATCACACTCTGTCGCCTCACTCTGCCTGTGTGTCAGCCCGGCCTGCAACAGCTTCCCCGGCACACACACAGCTGCACCCGAGTACTTCACAGGTCTTTAAAATACCGTTTTCTAGTTAATAAGGCTCTGCTATATTTCACCTCTTCTTAGCCCTCCCTGCATCTCCACTCTGACTATCGCTGGAATTGCCTGGCCCCCACAGAGCATAGTCTCTTAGAGTCGCGCTGCAGCAACTGGCAGTGTTTGCAGACACTCTTTAAAAAAAATTTATAACAAAGGTAAGATATCTGCAAGGTCCGCGGGCCACCAAGGAAGGCTTGCCAGGCGGCAGGCGGCCCGCGGGCTGTACTATGAGTACCCGTGTCCTAGAGAGTCATAGTTATTGAAAAGACAAACGGCAACTATGTACTACAAACGGAACATGTTTTATGTTTAGCATGCTTTTTTGTTGATGCACTTAGTAACAGACCATATTTATAGCTGCCAAGCATCTTTTATGTTTGGTATACCAATGCCAAAACGTTCTCAGCCAGTTTACTTGAACAGGAGAGATGATGCAAGGAAAATACAGATTATGTAGCTCATTTTGACCCCAGTGATTCACACATTGTGCTTCAGCACCACCACTCCTTCCACAATGTCAATGTGCGTCTTTACTCCCAGCATTAGTCACCCTTGCCCTTTTAAGCAATAACCATGTTAGATGGACCAGTAAAGTGGCTTAGGGTATCTCTCTTTATTATAATAAAAGGTGATGACCTCTTTCATTGGACCAGCAACCTTAAAATGTAATTGAACTTGTCTGACTACTACTATGAAGACATCAGTGGACTGTTTGTCTTAATTGTAGCCTTTTGCTCTACTGTATTGACTTTTGTGAAGCAGCCTATGAGGACATATACCAAATGCCTTGAATCCTCTGTGGAAGAGGAAAGACTCAGAGAGATGATTTAATTACTGTCCCTATGAAAAGGAGAGGCTAAGAAGATTCCAGGTGAGATTTGGCCACGTTGATGGAAAAACCTAAGTTGCACAGTAGGGATGCTGTTACCTGCAGTTGATGTTGCAACATCTATGGTGAGATGACTTTGATCAGCCAATCATCAAAGTAGGGGAATATGGAGATTCTCGGCCTCCTGTGATGGGACACGACCACTGCCATCACCTTTGTGAAAGCTCATGGTGACAATTTCAAACTACACAGGAGGAATGAAAGCAGGAATCTGCAAACCCTAAAATAAAGCCTAGGTACCTCCTGTGTGAATGTAGGATTGGTATGTGAAAATACACATCCTGAAAATCAAGGGACACCATCCAGTCTTGTGCTTTCAGGGCCAGAACAACCTGAGCCAGAGACATCATCTTGAACTTTTCCTTGTGCATATAAAAGTTTATCTGAGGTCTAGGATTGGACAAAGATCACAGTCCTTCTTGGGAAGCACTGAGAATAGCACCTTGCTTTAATTCTTGTTCAGGCACCAAATCCATCACTCCTCTCTGTAGCAGGGCTGCCACCTCCTGCTTCAGTGTCTGCAGATGGTCCTCTGATCTTTTGACTGAAGGGACTTTCAGATGGGTAATGGGGAGTTACTTCTGGAAAATTGGAGCATACTCTCTTCCTAGAATTTAAATGACTCATTTGCCAATGTTCTTGCCCCCAGGCCTGGTGAAAGGAGATACAATCTACCCACTGGCGATATACGTTCCTTCAGAAGCAAGATTAAGCATCGTTTCTGGTGATGCTGGGGAGGAGGAGAAGGAAAGCTGGCTCTGGCAGCCTCTTCTTTTACCCTTTTGCATTTTCTCTTATGTTACAACACAGACTGGTGTTCTTGTTGTTGCATGGTTTGGGTTGGGTGGGGGTGGCCATCACCCTTCTCACTTTAAAGCATTCCCACACCACATCTCCCTTGCCTCCAAAGAGATGTTTGCCTTCAAATGGGATGTCATAAGTGTGGTTAGGACACTGCTTAAAAGGTTTGCAAAATATACTAGCATGACAGAGAAGGGCCTTTAAAGATAGCATGGCCACTGACTCTTTTGTGTCCAGACCTAATAAGATGATATTTCTAGTCTCATCCTGACCATCACATATTGCCTTCTTAAAGGTGTCTTGATGAGCTGCCTTATGCATCACCATTGCAGCCAAGTTTCACGGGGCATGTGTATAGCGTCCAGGTGGAAGTGCACCATTGAGGGAGAGTAACACTAGACGGTCATTAGAAAATACTTTCTTCCCTAATACTTCTACCTTTATAGGCTATGTATCAAGTGGATGGGTGGGGAAGGAGCCAAGATTTTGCTTAATGGTAGAAGAAGTCTGAGCCACTGGAATCTCAGGGGAACGTAGCACCAAAAGGGAAGGCTGACCCAGGTCTTATTCAAGAACATTGGAATGCCCTCATTAACTGGCAGTAGAGACTCTGCTGCCATGGCAGAAGTCTGTAGATTAGGGAAAGCAATTGAAGTACCTCTGCTGCCTTTTTGAGCATTGCATGAAATGATGCTATCCCCTAGGGGAGGACCCAAAAGTGGATGCATGTCTATAGAAGGAGCTATATCCAGCCTACTTGCATTCCACAAGGCTAGCAGATCATCTGTCTTTCATGTTTTGAGGGATTAAAAGGGCTCATGGTTCTTTGTATCAAGTTATGCCTCGGAATATTAGCAAGGATCCAAATCTGTACCAAAGATCTCCTGCATGATGTTCTTATATCTTTGGCAGGCACCAGGACACTCCTCTCTGTACTTATCCCTCTCAAGTCAATGCTGAGCCTTTCTCCTAGACTGCAGTTTTTATTGGGGCCAATAGAACTTTATGAGAGATTGGTAGAGAGGTTGAGATATGCCCGAGGTGGGGGCTCTGCGATGCAGGAATCAGGACAAGTATGGGTGTGAGGGAAAGAAGAACTGGCACAGGTCCAAGCTTCAGAATTATATCATAGCACAATATAAGTTGTTCCAATGGAGGGTTTAGTGAAAACCCTTGGGTGAAACTCCAAGTGAATGCCCATAAGGTTGAACAGGAGCTGGAGGTACTGAAGAGTGGACCAATGCCCACCTGAAAATTTTCAAAGTATGGAGAAATTGGGTTGGGTCAACTCCTGACTCTGTTAAAATCCCGGTGCCGGTAATCTGAAAGATGCTGGTGTTGGGAGTGGCACTGGAGTCATTGCTGGTGCTTGTGTTGTCTCCTGTGAAGAGTACATTTCTACCAGCTCTGGCTCTGGAGAAGAAGGAACCAGAAGGGAAGATCAAAGTGAGAACTTAGCTCTTAACATCAACAGTCTTGTGGAACAACTGGGGTGCTTCTTTTTCTCACTATCTCCCTCTTTTTCTCCTTGGAGGACTTCGAGGATGGTGAGGAAAGCAGACCTCAATCTATACAGAGCCCTCAATCAGCAGTCACCAAGACAATCTTCTTCCGCCTTGACATTGAAGGGTTTGTCCTCCCTCTCCTTAATTGCCTTCATTATCAGGCATAGATTGCAAGATCCTAATACAATTACAATTATTGAAAAATAGAACTTTTGGTGAGCAAAGAACCACCTCAGGCTGACAGAAGCAACAGACTTGCATCGAAAGGTGTGTAAAAAATAAACAGATGTTAGGGATCTAGGGTGGACACTACATAGTTCAAGTGACTACATGCAGCTGGCATACTCTTCCAGCGTAGCAAAGCTAGATGTATCTTGAATTCAGTCTAATCTCTGTGTTATTCAGCAGGTAAAGAATCTACCTGTAGAAGTGCTCATGAGAAAAACTTGATCATAAAGTTATTAGAGTGAAAATGTATTTGAAACTGAAATTTTCAAATCACATAATACTAAATATATAGTGCTCAAAATTTGGCCATTTATTATTAAGCATGCTCACATTTAACAGCATTGACTTGCTTCTGAAATATGTAAAGGTAATAGGGAGTACATCTTTAAATCGTGTTCCTTTTACAGGTTGGGGGAAGCGCAGGGAGAGCATGTGAGGGATAAAAACATTACTTCCCTGTAGTGACAGGTGTAATGTCACAGTGGAACAACACAGTGTGACCAAAATAGTCCTGGACAATAATGGGGTTATATTTTAACGTAACATCTATTTGTAGAGCGCGAAACATGTGACCCGAGTGGGTATCCAAGCACTGAGTATGTGCAGGCTTTGCAAGTAGGATCAGTTGAAAGGCCAGGTGTTCAGTTTCTCCATAAGTGACGTGGCTATCCTGGTGTGCTGTGGTAGGTCGTTCCAAGATTTGGCTGCCAAGTAAGAGAAAGACTTCTCCTCATGTTGCACTTCTATGGGTATCGAGGGTATTGGCGAGAGCGAGTGATGCAGAGCAGAGGTTGCTGGTTGGTTGGTGGAAGTGTGGATAGTTGTGGAGGTAGATGGGATCCTGGTTGTGAAGAGTAGGGGTGGGTGAGCATCTTGAACTGGCAGCGTTTCTCAATGGGGAACAGTGTAGTTTTTGGGGGTGATGTGTGTGCGGCGAGGGAGTTGGGGATTAGTCTGGCAGCTGTGTTTTGGATGGTTTGCAACTTGTTTGCAGCTTGTGTAGGAGGTGTACAGAGATGCTGTAGTAGAGGGTGTTGCAGTAGTCCAGTGTACTTGTGACGAGGGCCAAGTTAATGGTCTTTCTGGTGTGAGATGGCAGCTATTTGATGATTTTTCTGAGCAAACAAAGTAGGTGGAAGGAGGCAGAGGCGACTTTGTTGATTTGATGTCTCATGGTGAGGTTGGCGTCAAAGATGATGCCCTGGTTTGTTGGAGGGAGAGGGGGTGGGGCCTAGTTTGCCGACTTCTCCCATCGAAATGCGCATGCGCGGCCGCCCGCTCATGCGCATTTCGATGGGAGAAGTCGGCGCAAAATAGAAGAGGGAGCCCCAGGACGCCGCGGACCAGGTAAGTGCTTTTATGTACTTTTTTTAGAGTACTCTTTACTAAAAATTATGTATGTAGAAGAGGGCAGGAGGGAGGCGGGTGGCGGGCAACTTCGCTCCGTCCACGGAGCGTGCGTAGTGTTACCTATTACGCCTACTTTGCAAAATGCAAAGTAGGCTATACTACGTACACTCTGTGGGCGGAGCGTAGTCTTGCGCCCAGGGTTAGTTCTGAGGTGAACGAATATACGATGTTACTACGCCATACATTACCACGCAGTAGGTTACAACGCGGATGTTACATCGTCTGCATTGTTATCACGCATGGCTTTACATCGCAAGTCGTATCTATGACTAGCACTAGATGGCGCACTGGACTTAGGAATAGTATACATTACTATTCCTACTCCAGTTGCACGTCATCTAGCACAAGTCGTAGAAATGACTTGCGATGTAATGTCATGCGTGGTAACAACGCAGATGATGTAACGTCCGCTTTGTAACCTACCTGCGTGGGTGTTGACAGCATTGTAAACGCTATTTCCTGAGGTGAATGGAGGGAGTTTGACCTGTTTATTTATTTCGGTCAAGAAGGAGGCTACCCACTTGAGTGCTGGTCCTTGGATTCCAATTTCATGAAGTCTGGAGATTAGTGTGTTGTGGGAGATGGCGAAGAGGTCCAGGAGGATGAGTGCAACAGTTTTGACTTGATCTGGTGTGGTGCAAATGTCAGAGGCTGCAATGAGTGCAGTCTTGGTTCTATGGTTGCTGCTAAAACCTGATTGTGAGTTGTCCAGGAGATCCTTTTACTCAGATTTGTGGGAGAGCTGATGGTTGATAGACTTTTCTATGACTTTGTCTGGGAAAGGGAGCAGGAAGATGGGTTGGTAGTTGCTGAGTACTTTGGGGTCCACAGATAGTTTTTGAGGATAAGGGTGGCTTCTGCATGTTTCCAGGCATCCGGGAAAGTGGCTTCAGTGATGGAGGTCTGGTGCATGGGAGTGGATGAGGATTATTTTGGATATTCTTCATTTGAATGGATTACAAAATTAAAAGAGCAAATAAAAGAAAATATTCAAAATTAGCAACAATACAAAAACCACATATTCTTAGATAACGTATTCTAGTCCATAAACAAATTAAAACATTAAACAAAAATATCATGTCTTACCTCCTAAAAATATACACTTTAGGCACCCTATAATGAATCAGTGACTAAATATCGAGAGACACTATATCCAGTATCCAGAACATAGAAGCAAACATATCGAGGGACATAATATCGAATCCCTATCTACAAACAGGCAAGTACCAAAATATTGAGTGCAAAATATCGTTGTTCAAAATATCGGTAACTAAAATATTGATGTTTTTAAATATAATAAAATGAATATAAAAGTTATTGAATATTGAACACAATTAAATAAAACATAGTTAAAATAATGGAAATCAGCCTAAAATGTAAAAATACTGAATGAAATGTAAAAAATAAAAAAAGAATCTTTCGTAACATATATATTAACTTAATAATATAAAAAATAATTGATATACGTAATGATAAAATATTTAAAACATTATTAAAAACATAATTACATATATATAAATAAACATATTATATACATGTATACATAAATCATATTCAATAATTGAAATAATAATATTAATATTTTTTATGCAAACTAATATTTTACACTACATTAAATGGAACAATAATAAAAATGCTGCATAGCGTAGTGATTAAAAATAGTATTCACACTACAACAAGTGCAAAAGTATGGAATATGTTGGATAGCGAGTGGGTACAAATTACTATTCCCACTCCAATGAGTGGAACAGTAGGGAAAGTGTTGGATAGCGGCAGGGTAAAAATTACTGTTCCCACTCCAATGAGTGGAACAGTAGGGAAAGTGTTGGAAAGTGGGAGTATAAAAATTACTATTCCCACTCCAGTGAGTGAAAGAGTAGGGAAAGTGTTGGATAGCGGGAGGGTAAAAATTACTATTCCCACTCTAGTGAGTTGAACAGTAGGGAAAGTATTGGATAGTGGGAGGGTAAAAATTACTACTCCTACTCCAGTGAGTGGAACAGTAGGGAAAGTGTTGGGTAGCGGGAGGATAAAAATTACATTCCCACTCCAGTGATTGGAACAGTAGGGAAAGTGTTGGATAGAGGAAATATAAAAATAACTATTCCCACTCCAGTGAGTGAAACAGTAAGGAAGGTGTTGGATAGTGGGAGGGTAAAAATTACTATTCCCACTCCAATGAGTGGAACAGTAGGGAAATAAAGTTAACTAAAATATAGATTTTTTTAAATATATTAAAACTAATATGAAAGTAATTAAATAATAAACACAATTAAATAAAACATAGTTAAAATAATGTAAAAAAGAGTAATAAAATGTAAAAATAATAAATATAATGTAAATAAAAAAGAATTATTATTTGTAACATAAATATTAACTAAATAATATTAAAAAATAATTAATATTCTTAATGAGAAAATATTTAAAACATTATAACAAATATAATTACATATATATAAATAAACATATTATATACATTTAAAAATAAATAATATACGATAATTTAAATAATAATAATTATTTGTATGCAAATTAATATTTTACACTACAATAAATGGATCAATAACAACAATGTTGCATAGCGTAGTGAATAATAAAGTATTCACACTACAACAAGTGCAAAATGACGGAATATGTTGGATAGCGGGTGGGTACAAATTACTATTCTCACTCCAATGAGAGGAACATTAGAGAAAATGTTGGATAGCAGGTACATAAAAATTACTATTTCCACTCCTATGAGTGGAACATTAGGGAAAGTGTTGGATAGCGGGAGTACACAAATGACTATTCCTAAAACCGGTGAGTGAAACAGTATGGGAAGTGTTGGATAGAGGAAGGGTAAAAATTACTATTCCCACTCCAGTGAGTGGAAGAGTAGAGAAAGTGTTGGATAGTGGGAGGGTAAGAATTACTATTCCCACTCCAGTGAGTGGAACAGTAGGGGAAGTGTTGGATAGCGTGGGGATAATAATTACATTCCCACTCCAGTGAGTGGAACAGTAGGGATAGTGTTGGGTAGTGCCAGGATAAAAATTACATTCCCACTCCAGTGAGTTGAACACTAGGGAAAGTGTTGGATAGCTGGAGTATACAAATGACTATTCCCACTCCAGGGAGTGAAACAGTAGGGAAAGTGTTGCATAGTGGGAGGGTAAAAATTACTATTCCCACTCCAGTGAGTGGAACAGTAGGGAAAGTGTTGGATAGCGGGAGGATAAAAATTACTATTCCCACTCCAGTGAGTGGATCAGTAGGGAAAGTGTTTGATAGCGAGAGGGTAAAAATTACTATTCCCGCTCCAGTGAGTGGAACAGTAGGGAAAGTGTTGGATAGCGTAGAGGAATATTTTAGTATACCCAGTCCTACAATTTAATTAAAGTTAATTAACAAATAATCAATTATTTACATTTCATTTACCGCCCACTATTTTCTCTATAAACTTCACCTCCATTAGTCTAAAATATTAATAAATTGACATAAATAATTAACATTTAATTAATTAGCTAATCACAAATAACAATAACATTAATAACAATGATATCTAAATTAATTAACACAATTAACAGTATGAAATAACTTTGATTAAACATTACATAAATATTAATAAAACATGTATTTTCAATTAATTTAATATAAACCATACTCCCCTATAAACACTCAACACACTCCAAAAAAAAGTACATAATTAACATGTTAATACATTAAGGGGCTCATTAGGATGACCTAACGAAGAACGGGACTGCCCGCCATAAGGGCGGGGGTCCCGTAGGGGGAATTAGGATGTGCCCGCCACAGTGGCGGGCATGTCCTCCATGTTTTGCATTGTGGCGGGCGGTGCACTCTGCACCACCCGCCACAATGCAAAACACTCGTGAACGCATTTGCATGTGCAAAGCGGCAGGCACCGCGTGGTGCCTGCTGCTTTGCATATGCAAATGTGGTGGGGTACCATAGGTACCCCCCCTGTCCTCCCCCTAAACCGGCATCACCTGGGGGCCCTGCAGGGGGCTGCCGCCGCAAACACCGCCTGCCTTTCCGTGGCGGCATTGCCGCAGCGGAAAGGCACCTCTATGTGGCCATTGTAATATGGCTGGCGGTGTCCTTTGGACACCGCCACCATAATACTCCATTACCGCGACCGTGGCGGTAAAGCGGCGGACGGTCTTTCCATCCACCGCGCTCCCCCCCACCATCCTAATATGGCGGGGGGGAATCCGGGCATAGGTGTCGGTCGGATTGCCTCCGCCAGGCCGGCGGTGGCTACTGCCAGCCTGGCGGAGGCAATCCGCCCGACATCATAATGGACACCTTAGTATGAATTATTAATATGTATTTAATTACTAAATAATAAAAGTGTACATAGTTTACATAATTATAAATGAATTAAAACAGTTATTATTAACTTTTTAAATATTAAAAATGAATTAGTTAACTTAATTACCAATATTAATTATTAACCATAACATTATTAATTACATTATTATTATTTTTAATTTAAATTAAATTACGTTCCACCCTATTCCTCTATAAACCCACTACCCACTACAGGAACTAATATATGCAAACATTAATTACCTATATTAATTATTAAACAATAAATTATTGATTAATACGTTATTATTTTCTTTAATTCAAATTAAATTAGTTCTCACCCTATTCCCCTATAAACCTACAACCCGCTACGGAACTAAAATATGCAAAAATTAATTAACATAAAATTCATGATCTTAAAAAAATTGTACCATCCATTAAAAAAATATGATATACCTGTAACACATATACTAACATATAATAAAAAAAGAAATTCTCAATATAATTACATTCTATATAATGACATTCAATATAATGACATTCTATATAATAACATTTGATATGACATTCGATATTGCTTACCTATATGTCGATATTATTTCCAACTATATTATATCTATTCCATATTCTGTCCTCTCTATATTTTTGATTCGATATTGTTTCCTTTGGATATTTTGAATTCTTCATTTTGGGTGTTTACCCCCTATAATATCTCTCTTCCACACAGAGAATGCTTGAAAAAGGCTTTAATGTAACAGAATCATCAGAGATTTCTGACTTTGATTGAAGCAGGTCCTAACTTGGTTGAAAGATATCAAAGGACGACAAAAAAACTAAGAAAACTAGTAGTTGCATGTCAGTGCAATTAAAACAACCAAGTGCATTAGTAGAGCAGTCATGTTTAACAAGTTTAATAAACAAATGTTTGAAAAATAACCAGTGCTCATGTGAAAATGCTGATCATCAACAAAGAACATGCACAATGGCCTTCTTCCTGTCAATCAATCAATCAATCAAGGAATTTGTATAGCACGCTACTCACCCGGAAGGGTCTCAAGGCGCTGGGGGGGAGGGGTACATCACTGCTCGAACAGCCAGGTCTTGAGCTGTTTCCTGAAGGAGAGATGGTCTTGTGTCAGCCGAAGGTGGAGGGAGGGAGTTCCAAGTCTTGGCTGCCAGGTAGGAGAAGGATCTTCCTCCGGCGGTGGCTCTGCGGATGCGTGGTACGGCGGCGAGGGCGTGGCTGGTCGATCGTAGCTGGCGGGTGGGCGTGTAGAAGGTCAGGCGGTCGTCGAGGTACTTGGGGCCCATGTCGTGGAGAGTCTTGTGTGCGTGGGTGAGGAGCCTGAACGTGATTCTCTTGCTGACGGGGAGCCAGTGCAGGTCTCTCAGGTGGCCGGAGATGTGGCTGTGTCGGGGGATGTCCAGGATGAGTCGTGCGGAGGCGTTCTGGATGCGTTGGAGTCTTTTTTGAAGTTTTGCTGTGGTTCCGGCGTAGAGGGTGTTCCCATAGTCCAGTCCGCTGGTGACGAGTGCCTGGGTGACGGTCTTCCTGGTTTCGGTGGGGATCCATCGGAGGATCTTGCGGAGCATGCGCAGGGTGTTGAAGCACGATGAGGAGACGGCGTTGACTTGTCTGGTCATCGAGAGGGAGGAGTCCAGGATGAAGCCCAGGTTGCGTGCGTGGTCCGTTGGCTTGGGAGTGGTGCCTAGGGCAAGGGGCCACCAGGAATCGTCCCAGGCGGAGGGTGATGATCCCAGGATGAGGACTTCCGTCTTGTCTGAGTTCAGTTTCATGCGGCTGTTCTTCATCCACTTGGCGGCGTCTTTCATCCCTTCATGTAGGCTGGCTCTGGCGGTGGCGGGGTCGTTGGTAACTGTAACTGCTAAGTGGCAGCCTTATATCGGTGCAAACTTCTTCCATAAAAGCAGATGCCCGCAAGACAAAACAGACCAAGCCTTAATCAACTATTGCTCAGTTTGGGGGGAAGGTCATGGACAACTTTCACCTAAGATGCCTGCCTAGTTTGGGAGCTTCTTCTGAGTAGCCAAATGGTGCTCCAGGCCTAGCATAAGAACTCAAACAGAATTGACTGTGGGGGCCAAAGGCGTGCTGGAGCATGGAAACTGTGAGTGGCTTTGAGGAATAAACATTGAGCTGAACGAATGAGCTCCTGGAGTATGCCATGCTGAGAGAGTTGGCTCTTCTCCGTGGCAACTATGGGACTGATGGGGCATCACCTGCGGTAAGAAAAGTCTTGCCCGGAAGTCAATAATAATGCACCACATAGACTGTACTATTGCCAGAGATACTAGGTGGAGAAGCCCACCTTGCGGGGGAGCCAAGAGATTTAGCTGACACATGTAGCTGCAGGAGTACCGACAATTACCACTGCACCAAGAACATCATTTTTCAGTAACATGGGCCCAGCCCTTATGAAACCTTAGTACTGTCCCTGCAGGACAAAGTCAATGTGGAACTTAAGACATAACTGGCGGCTGTGCAATCAATGAAAGTGATGACTAGCTTTCTTGTTGTCAGACACAACACTGTCAAAAAAATGGGAAATGTAGAATAGAACAACAGCCAACATGTTGCAGAAATTAGATTGTCCTAGTAAATAGGAAAACAGTCTTAGTATTATTAAAGACATGGAGGTTAGTTTTATGCTTTCAATTATTGCTTAATTTTAAATGGCAGCAGTCAAGATATGTAAGGAAACTACAAATCCCATGAGGCTTAGGAAATACAGCCAATGGGATAAAGAATGTATTACCCATAAACAGCCAATGGCAAACTAGCAACACCCATAATACCTAGCTTGACTGCGAACAGCCCTCTTTTTTTCTATGAGAAGTTAGCTAGTATTGAATGACGGAATAAGAGAAAACACAATAGTCATGCCATGGACAAGGGAATATGTTCTTGGTAAAAGTTCATCAAAGTAGGCCCCAGGAAACCAGATGATATTGCTTGAGACACCAAATCACCACGGAGGTCCAGAATTGAGGAAGACTGCAGATAAGAACCAAGGTGAGAAGAGAGAACCTAAAGAGGAGCTAGGTGGAGTTGCTGGAGCCACTGTCATAGAGAAAAAAAACATAAAAATAATAAATGTTGATGCAGGTTAATACTCGCCTCTGTGTCTTAATTAAAATTAAGGTCATAAAAGAAACACCTTTGGATAATTTACACTTGTCACACCATTCATATACAAATCACCTCTCAGCAGTAGGATTGTATTGGACACAAGGGATGGAATCAAAAGAGATTAATCAAAAAGAATACAGATCTAAAAAAATATATACCAGTTTATTCATAATTACAAAACATACATATCATAATGAATACATAATACATGACATTTCCAATCCTAGCTACATAATCTTCAGACTCTATGGTCTACAGCACAGTGCAGACTTTTTTTACAAACACATAAAAACACATTAATATACAAGACAATGTGGGGTCATTAAAAGGAAAAACTGATTCCTATTCCTGAAGAAAACCAATAAATCATTTACGGATCAATTGTAGCAGCTATAAGTAATTTGCAACAATGCTTAATTTTAGGACAATTGTCACCACAGATTTTATGGAGTTTTCTTCTATTAGCATCGACACGTTTCGGTGGGCGCTAATTTATGGACAACACCTTCTTCCGGAAAGTTTATATACAAAAGTCCCACTCATAGTCCACATCTGAAAAACATAAATGTTACAATAAATATCTGTTACCAAAACATTTTGCATAACATACCTATAATTCTTTTTGATAAAACAACCCTCCATCCACAACAGAACCCAACTAGTGATAGGGGTAGGTACAACACATATAACCACATTCACTCAAGTGCCATACAAATCAGCATAATTCCTAGCTGAAAATAGTTTGATATTCTTTTGGTATCTAGTTATATAAATGCTAAGCTTTAGGGATCGCCCTATACATCACTAATGTCTTATTTTTTTATATATATAAGCATAAACCAAGACCCAGAGGTGGAGGGAAAGTATTTAAAGTTCATATTACATATCTTCCCACATGTTGCAGGGTGCCCTTACAAATAGCATATTCTAGAGTATCTATATCTCAAACACAGTAATATATATTTTTATGTATACCTATTATTTCTGGGCGCACTGAAGTCTCCAGAAAGCAAGGCCAACAGTGGCTCAGAGAGAATATAATGCCAATGACTTCTTTAGCTCATCGATACCTGTACTGAAGGATCAGTATATTATCAATACTTTCTCCACGCAATCAATATTGTTTCTTGTTAAATATGTGTACATAATTATTGCCATTGTTACCTTCAGGCAGGGGCAAGTCTCAATATTGGGACACACTATTACTGGGTGCTAGTAATATTCTCTATATGATGTCTGGTTCTTAAAATCTGAGCCTTTTTCAAAATGTTCTAAAAAGAAATAAAAACCCACATATCCTCAGTATGCGTTTTATAACCTTTTGCCCTTCAATAGTCATAATCATGATGTTCACTATGTTCTAGAGTAGATACTTTATCGAGGTATATTATATCATGTCCATTAAATACGGAGAGGCTATCAGGCTACCATAGTTGTCCATGGTTTCACTAGACCAAGCTTTATCCATTTTTAGTTAATGTGTATCACAGGAGTTAAGAGAGGCCCTCCCCTTCCCTGGATTCACAAACTTATCCCAAATAAAGTAGTAACAATAGTCTTCCCTTTTTATTAAAATAAACAGAAAAAACCACACAGTCCTACAGGTGCTCATAGTATCTTTCACATTTTATTAGCCCCTCAATGCAGTGGACAACACAGACGTAAAAAAGGCCATCCCTATGTCTAGCCCAGGCCATATGTTGTTTGCAAAAACATCCACGTAGTTACCTGTAGATGTTTTAATTTTCTATTGTGAAATCCGTACGGGACAAAAACCTCCGTCAGTCGGCATCAAACATCTGACCAGACGGCAGGCATTATTAAATACACTCCCCAGGCCCTCTGCCTCCCGGAACCACATTACAGCTTCTGGTACCTACAATCTTCCAAACGGCTAAAAACATCCGTCATCTTGGGTGTGTGTTAGAGAGGCAAGAGGTATTATATCAACCATCAATGTGTTTTGGAATTCACATTTCAGAGCGCAAAGGACGCAATTCTATGTGCAATGTTAAAATATATTGCTAAATAATTTGTAATTCACTGACCCCCTTGCGCATTGATTTCACGTATATGCGCTCAGGATCAATTCCTTTATCTAAACAATTAGCAGGTACTGGTGGCCAATCTATTGTTTACAGTTTACAGCAGAGAGTGTTATATAACTTTCTAAAAAGGATCTATTATTTGACATAGCTATTGATAGAAGTATTTCCCCTCCTGAGGCAGAAGCCGGGAGGTCTCTATTGCCGATCTCTGGGCATCTTTTTTACTTCGTAACAGCACGTTTTTAAACTTTGAGCTCTCGGCTTGATCTAAGAAGCCTGGAGACTTCCTGCTGCTCCCTTGTGTCCCGTGTTCCTTCTCCCCACTCCCTCCGCCCGCGGACCGCTCTCGGCTGAGTATTGATGCCGAGGGTCGGTCTCCCGGGTTTGGTGGCCATATTGGGTGTGGGCCGGGCGGGTGACGCGCTCTAGTAGCGCTTATAAGGAGCCTGCTAGCCTGCGCGAGTGCCTATTGATAGAAGTATTTCCCCTCCTGAGGCGGAAGCCGGGAGGTCTCTATTGCCGATCTCTGAGCATCTTTTTTACTTCGTAACAGCACGTTTTTAAACTTTGAGCTCTCGGCTTGATCTAAGAAGCCTGGAGACTTCCTGCTGCTCCCTTGTGTCCCGTCTTCCTTCTCCCCACTCCCTCTGCCCGCGGACGCTCTCGGCTGAGTATTGACGCCGAGGGTCGGTCTCCCGGGTTTGGCGGCCATATTGGGTGTGGGCCGGGCGGGTGATGCACTCTAGTAGCGCTTATAAGGAAAGGACCATGACTCCGCGCAGCGGACGCGTACAGCAAACGCGCCGGACCTGCGCCGGAGTCGTGCCAGAGTTCTGCCCGTCTGCGCTTGTCCGCGCACGACCGGGCCCAGGGACCAGTACCCCTGGTGGGCAGTTGACATATTCTTCGAGCGAGCTACATCTATTAGATCTAGGTGGGCAGACGCTAAATTTAACCACGTTGACCACATTAAAGGAGACTAACATCTTACGATCCCTTAGCTGTAGGTCCAACATCCACCCGCCCTCTCTGAAGCTCACTAGCCTGAATACAAGGTCGCTTCAAAAACATCACCTTGAAATTTTTACCCTTCTTCAGGATGAGGTCATAGACGTACTAACCCTTTCTGAAACGTGGCTAGGTGACAATTCCTCCCCCGATATTATAGCTGCCCTCCCAAATGGATACGACATTGTTTGGCACAATCGTGCGGTTAATGCTCGGGGGGGGGGGGTTGCAATTATGTTTAAAAAACATCTAACAGTGGTCAAATTATTAGCTGAAACAGCAGATTCGGCGGATATACTTGGAGTGAAGATCACCTTGAACAATACTTGCCTTATTGTTCTTACTGTCTATCGTCCACCACAATGTACCTCAGTGTTTAATGAACTATTCGCCCCCATTATCTCAGATATTTGTACTAGATATAAAAATGTCCTGGTGACAGGAGATTTTAATGTCCACTGGGATAGTGCATGTAAAGACTCGACAACCCGTCAGTTGGAGACCTCCATGACCTCGCTAGGTTTAGTACAGCGCGTGGAAGCTCCAACGCATATTAAGGGTCACACCCTCGACCTAATCTGGACCTCTGATCCGGAGGTGGTCCTTACGAACATTGTACCCTGCATTTGGTCTGACCATTATCTACTCCAGTGTGATATTCCTATTGATAGCGATCCGATCAAACCACCTTTAAAAACAAAAAAAAGTACGTCAATGGAAAAAGGTCGATTCCAAAGCCTTAAGTGACGTCCTTCCTAAATATATACAATCATTGGCCCCCCATGGTGATTTAGATCAGGATTATAATGCAATAGTGGTGAATCTTATACAGGCTATCGACCAGATAACACCGGAAAGAGTACAGAAAATAAACGGTGCTGAAAAAGGGGCTCCTTGGTTTACCCCGCTCTTGAGGGATCATAAAAGAAAGCTTCGTCTTCTTGAGAGACGCTGGAGGAAAACAAAAGACTGTACAGACCGAGAACAGTACAAAATATCTTTGAATTCATATAAAAAGCTTATTGCGTCAGCCAAAGGGGAATACTATGAATCCCGTATAAATAAGGCAGATAATGTACAGAAAGAAACTTTTAAAATCCTAAAAGAATTGAGTAAGAGAGTTGAAAAGGCTGAAATAATGATAGACTGTAACACCTTCCAACGTTACTTTCTCGAGAAAGTGGCAACTATCTTGTCTGATATCAAGAAGGATACCTCCAGTGGTCCCCTTGCACCACAGGTTTCTCAAGCCCCTCCGAAATCCATCATCTCTAGATTTCCAGGTATGGACTCTACAACCCTCGGGCAGCTTATAAGTAGAACCAAGTCAGGTTCCCCAGCAGACCCAGGTCCCCCTGAAGTTTTCTGTCTGGCGCTTCCTGTTGTAGAGGACCATATCATCTCCCTCTTAAACAACTCCTTGGACACTGGCCTTCTACCAGCTAGTTTTAAAGAGGCACGAGTCAAGCCCCTGATAAAAAAGCCGGGGGCGGACCCGGCTATCCTGAAAAACTATAGGCCAATATCCCAGCTGCCTTTTCTGTCCAAGATCTTGGAGCAACATGTGCTAAAGTCCCTGTCTTCGTTCCTGGAGTCACACCATTTACTCCAGGAGCATCAAGCGGGGTTCCGCGCACATCACAGCACCGAGTTAGTAATGCTCTCGGTGCTGGATGAGCTTAGACGCATGGCTGACAGTAAGAAACCAAGTGCCCTGATACTTTTAGACCTATCAGCGATATTTGATACTGTCAGCCATGCCCTGCTCCTGGACAGACTGGCCGCTTTTGGGATAAAGGATCTAGCATACCAATGGCTAAAATCCTTTCTGTCCGGGAGGACCCAGAGGATTCAACTAGGGGATTGTATATCTGAGGTGGGTGTCCTTGAGTGCGGAGTCCCGCAGGGCTCTGCATTGTCACCACTCTTATTCAATCTTTATCTACAACCATTGATAGACTCCTTGGTAAGCATGGGCTGCAGAATTTTTAACTATGCCGATGATACTCAGTTATTACTGAGTATTGACAACACGGCATTTGCACAGACCAAGGCCCAGAATATACTTAGATATACGGTTAGCTGGATGACGGCAAATTTGTTGAAAATAAATCCCGAAAAAACTGAGGTTTTGGTGGTTTCAACTGCCGCCTCGCCCTGGAGTGATTTGTTTTGGCCCCAAGAGCTTGGCCACACCCCGAAACCATGCCCCAATGTAAAAAGCCTTGGTATTAAGATCGACCATGAGCTGACAATGGCTAGCCATATATCTTCTGTTGTTGGGACCTGTACTAACCTAATTAGGCAGCTATGTAAGCTAGTTCCCCTACTCTCCCTAAATATGCTCCGGACCATTGTACGACAATAATTTCAAGGATTGACTATGGGAACGCGCTCTACCTAGGTCTGCCAAAAATCCTGATCAACCGCCTGCAGGTAACTTTGAATGATGCAGCGCGACTGATCTTCAGATTACCTAGACAGACCCATGCCTCCCCACTACTGCGCAGGCTACATTGGCTCCCCATAAAGCAAAGGGCGGAATTTAAAAGTTTATGCATCGCCCATAAGGCAATCTATGGGCAGGTGCCTGCCTATATAAAAGAACGACTTGAGGTCCATAATCCCAAACGAGGGCTGAGGTCTTCCAACTCCAAATTGTTGTCTTGTCCGCGTTTCAAAATGGCAACTGTTAGATCTGGGGGTCTCTAGTTGGCAGAGGTAGGTACCACTGTCCAAATAGGGACCCTTGCTTCTAGTCAGGACAAGGAGATAACTCTCTGAGATAACCCCTGCTCGCCCTCTAGGTAGCTTGGCCTGAGCAGTCTAGGCTAATCAGAGGCAATGCGTAAAGTATTTGTACCAACACTCACAGTAACACAGTGAAAACACCACAAACTGATTCCACGACAGTTTAGAAAAATAAAGGTATTTATTCTAAAACTACACAAGACCAAAACGATAAAAATCCAACATACACAGTTCAAATATGGTTTCAAAAAGAGTTCTTAAGGTTGCGTTAAAATTCTTCAAGTTGCGGTAAAATAAACCACGGTTGCGTGAAAAGTTCACAGTTGCGTCACGTTTACTCACAGTACCTTTAGTTGCAACAAAGTTCCAAAAGCAGAAGCTGGTGCGGTGGAAAACAAGCGATGCGTTGCTCCTGAGACCCTGGGGAGGCGATGCGACAGCCCCGCTGCAGCAGCGGGCGTGTTGCGACGAATCCGGTCTGTATGGGGAGGAAGGCCACTTGTATGGATTCCGGTGCGTAGGTTCCGTAGGAAGTCTGTTCTCGCAAAGGCACGATGCGACGATCTCGTAGGTGCTGCGACTATCTCCGGGGCGACGATGCGCGGTCCAGCGGTGATCCTTTCTCTCGCAGCTCCTCGATGCGATGATTCTGCGACGACACTCGCAGCGACGTGATGCGGTCCGCAAGCAAGCGGTGCGGCGTTCTCACCCAGCGACGACAGGCTCTGCGACGATACTCGCAGCGATGTTCGATTCTCCCGCACCGGTCTGGTGCGTCCCGCAAACGAAGGATGCGACGTCTCTGGCAGCGGAGTCAGGCGCTGCGACGATCTCGACCTCCGTAGCGGCGGGAAACTTCTCGCACTGTCGGGGATGCGCTCCGCAAGCGAGCGATGCGACACTTTTCAGATTCAAAAGTCACTCAAGCTTAGTTTCAAGCTTCCCAGCACAGGTCCAACCTCCAGAGGCCCCACAACTGGATCAAGCACTCTAGGAGGGACAGAACTCACTCAGCAGAGTTCAGGGAAGCTGGGGGTGAAGTCCTTTTGTTCCTGGGACTTCAAAACAGGGAGCCAGCTCTTCTCAGGCCCTTGGAGATTCCTTTCAAGACAGGGGACACAGCTCACAGCAAAGTCCTTCCCCTCTCCTTGGCAGCAAAGCAACAGGTCAGTCCAGCAGAGCAACAGCAGGACAATCTTCCTTCTTCAGTTTTCAGCTTTCTCCTTGGCAGAGGTTCCTTCTTGATTTCCAGGATGATCTAATTTTCTGTTGTCAGGGGTCCTGTACTTATACCCCTAAAGTCTTTGTTCTCTTGGTGCATGTGGGCCCTGAGCCCGGTCTGAACCAGTTCTGGGTGGATCCTGAGCACTGTGTTTTGGTGGCTGCATCTTTCCTTTCAGAGTGAGGGGCAGGGTCCTCAGCCGCCCAGCAGGGGGGTGGAGCCAGCATTGTGGAAGGCAGGCACAGCCCTATTCAGCCCAGGTGCTAACTCCTCCCACCACTCAAGTCATTCAGCCTAGTGCTGACTCATCCATCCTGCCGGGGAGTTCCCCAGCCCCTGTCACTCACAAACCAGACAGTCAATACACAAACAGGCCCAGGCACACAGAAGGTTCAGACAAGAGAACAGCAACTTTCTAAAAGTGCTGTTCTCAAACACAGGATTTAAAAACAACCTTTCCTAAAAGATGTGTTATTAAATTCTGAGTTCAGGGATACTAGATACTTATGTCCTATCTTGTTCCTATGGGAAGAAATGCTGTTAACCACTGTAGCCAGCATCCCCCATGTTAATCTATGGAGCAAGATAGCCTTACAATAGTGAAAAACGAAAATGGCTGTAATTCACTACCAGAACATGTTACCTGCACCAGTACATGCTCTACCTTTTACATACACTGCACCCTGCCCAGGGGGGTACCTTGGGCCTTCCATAGGGGTGACTGATGTGCACAAAAAGGGAAGGGTTAGGCCTGGTCAGTGGGGACACTGACCAGGAGGACATGGCAGTTCTAAACTGCCCATAGGCACTGCAGTGGCAGGCCTGAGACACCATTTTAGAGCTACTCCTGTGGGTGGCACAATCAGTGCTGCAGGCCCACTAGTAGCATTTGTCATCACCAGCCCTGGCACACTCAGTGCACTTTACTAGGGACTTCATGGTGATACAAATATGCCAAACATGTATATCCAATCAGAATAACACTTTTCATAGAGAGCATATGCACTTTAGCACTGATCAGCAGTGGTAAAGTGCGCAGAGTCCTATTGCCAACAGCCACGGGTCAGGAAAAATAAGGGAGGAAGAAGCAAAAAGTTTGAGGATGACCCTGCAAGAAGGGCCAGTTCCAACACAACCCCCTTCCAGCCTAAAGCCAGGGTAGACCAAACGATACCTCGATGGTATTCCCTGCTTAAGGCGATAGAACACGGAAACTGGCCCACACAGCAGGGCAGTCCTGTTCTACGCCATCCTAAACCCAGTTGAATCACTCTATCCATACTCTCAGGGTCCACCATGCCAATCCATGTGGAACCCTTCTCCTCACCTGTGGACACCACCTGTGCAGCACCTAACCTTAATTTCCCCACAGGTGTGTCCCAACAGACCGACAGCAAGCCACAGTGACCACCAACAGTGATCAGGGATGAGACCCAGGCCTCATGCCTCTCATGGCTCTCAAACCCCTGTGGCATCAGAGGGTGGGGGGCAGTAGCCCCAGGTGCTTGGCACCCTTTGTCCACTCCCTCTCTTGTCAAGTCAGGTCTAACATCCTGGCACTGACCCACCAGTCCCGGACCTGTATCCGGCGGCTGGACAGGAGGCTGAGGTGGGCTTCTCCACACCCGGTCCTCCTCTTCCTTGGGGCTCTGTACCCTCCCACCTGGAGCGGTACCCCCTTCTAGAATAGCCAAGGCACCTGTGGCAGGTGTCCCGCACCATTCATCCACCAGTTCAGGGGTGCTATCCTGCAACTGGTATTCCAGGTCAGGGGGGATACCCCGGGCCTGGCCCTCAAACCTAGGCTCCAAAGCCTCCAGGTCAGACAACACCTGAACCTGGTATCCCCACCCAGGGACCAAAACCTGCAGTTGTGCATTTGCCTGGCACGCCAGGACTTCTGGGGACTTACATAGTACCCCCTTGAGGGTGATACACAACTCATGTGTCCTGTGACAGTCTGCCTGGCGCAGATCTCCCGACCCCTGTCCACCTGACAGCGCGGGAAGATCCCCCAGGACAGAAGTGAGGTCACCATGGTCACTCACTGGGGACTCAGCCCTTCCGACTGGTCCCTGACCCACTGGTTCTCCCACTGGGGACTCCTTCCCCCTCTCACCCCTCAGTCTGGACTTGGGTACCCTCCCAAATGGAGCGGCACTGCCAGATACCAGAACTGATGGAGGCCTGGTTACAGGCACTCCCCGTTCGCCAGACACTAGGAGATCCTCCTCAAATGGCCTGCAAGTACAGTCTAGGTCCCCAACCTGGTGTTCCCTTAAGGAACCCTCCAGGCCCTGAGACTGGGTTTCGGGCACCATGGGACACACCGTCCCACACTCATTCCTTCTCCGCTGAGTCCGGACATGAGCCCCTACACCCCTCCCACTACACTGGGACCTAACTGGGCTACACTGAACCTCTTCCACCTCACAGGTCTGGAAGATATCTAAGCCACTCCTTTTGGGATCACTCCCCAATGCCTCTTCAGACTCTCTGGAATTCACCAAGAGGTCTGCCTCCAACGCAAGCTCTCTGGGATCAGAGAACTCACACTCCACCGGGTGTTGGCATAGCTCTGGAAAACAGGGACTTAAAATATGCTCTCCAACAAATGAATCACACAGCCCCCCACAGTTGTTAACCACGCTACCCTTTACCTCACCCTCCAGTGCCTCACACAAGTACCCCACACCACTCTCCTGAGACTGGCAAGACAGTATCTGACTGTCTCTGTCACACAACCCACACTCTTCTGGCTGGTCTTCACACACACACACCAAGGTTTCTACCATGGGGGAACCCCTCTCCCTGTACCTCTCATCTAGAGTCAGTAGAGTGTCCCTCCCTCCACTAGGAATATGGTCCCCTGTGCCAGTCCCCCAATCTATTTCAGGGACACTGCACTCCACTGGAACTACATCATAAACCTGAACCCCCCGGTGTATGTCGACCCCCTCCCTCAAGTCAGGCGCCACATCTCTGGGTGTTTGTACCTTTCTTTCCACACTAGAAATCATAATCATGCTGCCACCATCTGAGCTGGACTCCACCTCCAACTCAGCAAAGCTCACCTCTTGAGCTACCCATGTTTCTTCTTCAGCTGAGACCCTCATGGCCTCACGCCTCTTGAGCTCCAACTCAAGCTTCCTCATTCTTAATTCATGGACCAAGGTCAATTTCAATTCTTCCAGGGCACGGGCATTTTTGCTCTCCTCCGCCGCCCTTTCTCTCTCTTTATCCATTTCAAATTGCTTCATTTGCATTCTCATTTTCATGACTTCCAATTCATATTCTCTTACTCTCTGATTTTCTTGTAACTCTTCTGGGGTGAGGCCCCTACCGGAGTGGTGGCTGCCAGCTCCTGAGCCTACTCTGCCCACTGGCAGATCTTTGATTTGAAAACCATTTTCTACATCCACATCATCTTCTCCCTCTTGTGCCTCCCAATGGGCCATCAAGATTTTCTGCAGCTCCTCCTTTCTGTAGGCGCTTTTTATGGGGCACTCAAACTCAAGGCAGAATTTCCTAAGTTGCTCAACTTTGTATGAATACAAATCTCCAATGGCAAACTCCATCTCTACTTCTGCCTCTTTACTGGGTGCCTTCCCATGCACAGACATGATGTGTTGAAGAGTTACTCAAAAATAGAAAAATCAAAACCAAAAACCAGTAGTATGCGGTGGCGTAGTGGTCTGCACTCACTAGTGATGTACACCAATTACTGTGGGTCAAGTACAAATACAAGTTCAAATCCCACCGCCTGACCACCAATGTTAGATCTGGGGGTCTCTAGTTGGCAGAGGTAGGTACCACTGTCCAAATAGGGACCCTTGCTTCTAGTCAGGACAAGGAGATAACTCTCTGAGATAACCCCTGCTCGCCCTCTAGGTAGCTTGGCCTGAGCAGTCTAGGCTAATCAGAGGCAATGCGTAAAGTATTTGTACCAACACTCACAGTAACACAGTGAAAACACCACAAACTGATTCCACGACAGTTTAGAAAAATAAAGGTATTTATTCTAAAACTACACAAGACCAAAACGATAAAAATCCAACATACACAGTTCAAATATGGTTTCAAAAAGAGTTCTTAAGGTTGCGTTAAAATTCTTCAAGTTGCGGTAAAATAAACCACGGTTGCGTGAAAAGTTCACAGTTGCGTCACGTTTACTCACAGTACCTTTAGTTGCAACAAAGTTCCAAAAGCAGAAGCTGGTGCGGTGGAAAACAAGCGATGCGTTGCTCCTGAGACCCTGGGGAGGCGATGCGACAGCCCCGCTGCAGCAGCGGGCGTGTTGCGACGAATCCGGTCTGTATGGGGAGGAAGGCCACTTGTATGGATTCCGGTGCGTAGGTTCCGTAGGAAGTCTGTTCTCGCAAAGGCACGATGCGACGATCTCGTAGGTGCTGCGACGATCTCCGGGGCGACGATGCGCGGTCCAGCGGTGATCCTTTCTCTCGCAGCTCCTCGATGCGATGATTCTGCGACGACACTCGCAGCGACGTGATGCGGTCCGCAAGCAAGCGGTGCGGCGTTCTCACCCAGCGACGACAGGCTCTGCGACGATACTCGCAGCGATGTTCGATTCTCCCGCACCGGTCTGGTGCGTCCCGCAAACGAAGGATGCGACGTCTCTGGCAGCGGAGTCAGGCGCTGCGACGATCTCGACCTCCGTAGCGGCGGGAAACTTCTCGCACTGTCGGGGATGCGCTCCGCAAGCGAGCGATGCGACACTTTTCAGATTCAAAAGTCACTCAAGCTTAGTTTCAAGCTTCCCAGCACAGGTCCAACCTCCAGAGGCCCCACAACTGGATCAAGCACTCTAGGAGGGACAGAACTCACTCAGCAGAGTTCAGGGAAGCTGGGGGTGAAGTCCTTTTGTTCCTGGGACTTCAAAACAGGGAGCCAGCTCTTCTCAGGCCCTTGGAGATTCCTTTCAAGACAGGGGACACAGCTCACAGCAAAGTCCTTCCCCTCTCCTTGGCAGCAAAGCAACAGGTCAGTCCAGCAGAGCAACAGCAGGACAATCTTCCTTCTTCAGTTTTCAGCTTTCTCCTTGGCAGAGGTTCCTTCTTGATTTCCAGGATGATCTAATTTTCTGTTGTCAGGGGTCCTGTACTTATACCCCTAAAGTCTTTGTTCTCTTGGTGCATGTGGGCCCTGAGCCCGGTCTGAACCAGTTCTGGGTGGATCCTGAGCACTGTGTTTTGGTGGCTGCATCTTTCCTTTCAGAGTGAGGGGCAGGGTCCTCAGCCGCCCAGCAGGGGGGTGGAGCCAGCATTGTGGAAGGCAGGCACAGCCCTATTCAGCCCAGGTGCTAACTCCTCCCACCACTCAAGTCATTCAGCCTAGTGCTGACTCATCCATCCTGCCGGGGAGTTCCCCAGCCCCTGTCACTCACAAACCAGACAGTCAATACACAAACAGGCCCAGGCACACAGAAGGTTCAGACAAGAGAACAGCAACTTTCTAAAAGTGCTGTTCTCAAACACAGGATTTAAAAACAACCTTTCCTAAAAGATGTGTTATTAAATTCTGAGTTCAGGGATACTAGATACTTATGTCCTATCTTGTTCCTATGGGAAGAAATGCTGTTAACCACTGTAGCCAGCATCCCCCATGTTAATCTATGGAGCAAGATAGCCTTACAATAGTGAAAAACGAAAATGGCTGTAATTCACTACCAGAACATGTTACCTGCACCAGTACATGCTCTACCTTTTACATACACTGCACCCTGCCCAGGGGGGTACCTTGGGCCTTCCATAGGGGTGACTGATGTGCACAAAAAGGGAAGGGTTAGGCCTGGTCAGTGGGGACACTGACCAGGAGGACATGGCAGTTCTAAACTGCCCATAGGCACTGCAGTGGCAGGCCTGAGACACCATTTTAGAGCTACTCCTGTGGGTGGCACAATCAGTGCTGCAGGCCCACTAGTAGCATTTGTCATCACCAGCCCTGGCACACTCAGTGCACTTTACTAGGGACTTCATGGTGATACAAATATGCCAAACATGTATATCCAATCAGAATAACACTTTTCATAGAGAGCATATGCACTTTAGCACTGATCAGCAGTGGTAAAGTGCGCAGAGTCCTATTGCCAACAGCCACGGGTCAGGAAAAATAAGGGAGGAAGAAGCAAAAAGTTTGAGGATGACCCTGCAAGAAGGGCCAGTTCCAACAGCAACCAAGGGAGGGAGATCTTTTTCGGTCCAAGTCCCACAGTTGTGGAACAAACTACCGGAGTCCCTTCGTAAAGAAGTAAATCTTCTTCACTTTAGGAAGTCATTGAAAACACTTTTGTTTAGGGAAGTTTTTTGTTCCATTTGAGTTGTTGTTATATCTGTACCTTCTGTCTACCCACTCAGTTGTTGTTACTGCTTCTGTCATGAGCGCCTAGAGACCTGACGGTGATTTGGCGCTATACAAACCTCAGATAACAATAACAATAACATATACATTTCTATGTCATATACTCTTAGTCACCACCCCCTAACTTTTCCAAAGCTACTGACTCTTGATGAATGAAGACGATGAGGGATTGTCTTCACCTAAAGATTAAGGCTTGGTGATGCCTAATGCAGAAGAGGTTGTTACAGAAAAATCTGAAAAAACAGAGAGTGCTGATATCAGTCTCATCCGTCTAGTATTATGGTAAAATTGCCAATTAGCCGGCTCACTAAAGTACAGGACAGCTATACATTTTTGCTCTATATTGTTCCTATTAAGCGCTCCCTTTCTTTCCTAGAATTCAGCCCATCGTGTACAGTATTTTGATGGGAGATATACCATTGTTCTTGTGCCTTTCATTTAGCTTGGATGTTTCCTCCTCGCTTACCTACTTTAACCTTTTCCAGAATATACCACCGGAAATCATTCTCTCCATGGCCATACTCCAAAAAAGGGGCACAAGAGGCGAAGTCACTTTTTTGGTCTTGATGGCAAATCTGTGTTCCTGAAACCTAGTGCATACCTCCCTTCCAGTCTCCCCCACATAGCCCTTGCCACAGGGGCATAGTATGAGATAGATAGAATTTTTACTTCTGCAAATGTTGAGCGTTCTTGATTTAACAAGACATCCATTATGGCTGATCTCTTTAGCCTCTATGCATTGTGGGCATATATTACATGTCCCACATCTGATATTTCCTATTGCAGGGCTTTTAGACATTGTTCTTTGTGTTTCATGATTATTCTCACGGTACGTGTGCACTAACAGATCTATAAGATTTTGACTCTTTTTAAATGCATATAGAGGTTTCTCTAATTTTGCTTGCTCGTCATGATTTAAAATGTGCCAATTTCTATTGACTATATTTTTGATTTGGTTGCTATTGTTAGAGAATTTTGTAACAAAAACTACCTTATTCGGTGGTTCATTTTTGCATACTGGTTTGTTGACCAGAGCTTCACGGTCATAGAATCTTGCTTGCTTGAGGGAGTGTGACAGTAGTTTCTTTGGGTAACCTCTATCTCTAAACTTGCGCTTTAATTCTTCCTCATGTTTGTAAAAGTAATTTAAATCGGAGCAATTCCTTCTCAACCGGATGAATTGGCTAAAGGAAATGCTATCCCTTTGGGACTTGGGGTGGAAGCTTGAAAAATGGAGAAGTGTATTCTTCGCCATTGGCTACGTATTCAGCTCCACCTCTAATGCTCCATTCACAGGCTTAATAGAAATATCAAGAAAATCTACTTTGGTTTTACTATAGGAAGAGGTAAATTTCAGATTCGGATCTCCAAGATTCAGCCAATTAAGAAATTCATTTAGATCTTCAATATCTCCTTCCCAAATGAAAAATGAAGACTTTCCTTCATAATTTACTAGCAAAATCTACATTGTATTGCAAGACGGGAGGCTCCTATTATGCTTTTCAAAGCATGTTAACAACAGCAGAAAAAGCAGTATTTACAGGTTTGCAATAAAACTTGCTGAACACCTTGTAGTGTTTTATCTAGGAAACCCAAATCGATATTCCTATTTTATGCCCTTGTCCGGTTATAATCAATAATATCCATACAACGGCATAATAATCATATCCATAATTCAGTCGTAGCACATTCTGTCACATTAAGCAAGACTACTTCTCCGGCCCCCTAGAAAGCACACCGAGTTCTCTTAACAAAACCAAGCCTCCAGCAACCTGGGAAATCCCCCTTGCTTTTGTTTTGATTTCGTCCTAAACTCCTGTAAAGCACTGTGAGAACGGCCAGTTCTTAGTGACATCGCTATTGACGTCTTATGTCCAACCTTACGTCAAACCCAGGCACCTTTCAGGTATAAATATACCAACGTTGCCTTAAGCAAACACACAGTGGTGATTCTGGAGCAGAGCAGCTATCTACTTGCCCGAAAGCCCAGCTGATACGAGAGCCCACGGACGCTGCCCCTCCTCCCTGACGCGCTGAGAAAGACGCTGTCTTTTCTCCTGCCGAGAAATCCAGCTCCGGCGTTTCCAGCCTACCCTTGTGGGTTTCTGGGATATCGAGTCCTGAGAGAGAGTTACCAGACCTCCTGCATTCTATTACCCAGGTACGGAACTGACTAAACCCTTACAGAGAATTCTTGAGTCAGATTCTTGGCAAAACAAACTTAACTTAAACTGCTACTTACTTACTCCTTCCCACGTATTAGGCTTAGGTCAGGTACACCGGGGTAGGCATAGTTAGAAGCACCAGTTTAGTACGATTAGTCAATGTATATATGTATGTATATATTTTATCTATTTTAAAGTATCATATGGCTAAGAAACCATATCAATGCTTTTTACAGTATTATTTTATAATCCTCCTTTTACTGTACGCACTTTACTTTACCATGAGTATTACAATCGTGGCAATTCATTTCTCTTGTATGAGGAAGAAGACTGCTCAATAAATAACACCTTTTTATTGAAAATGCCCGTCTCTCTTTTCTCTGCATTCTGGTGAAACTAAGTACGCACATTTGACTGAGTGAAAGAGCTCTCTTTTGTTTTCACACGACTCTAGAGATACACTCTTACTCAGGGAGAGCAAATTTGTCATGTTTTATGGTTGTCAGAAGCTAATCGCTTCTTGTCTATCCAGGGAGGTTAAACTCCTCCTCGTTTATTCGAGAAAGTTTCTAGTGACCTCTGAGCTAGCTGGCAAACCTTAAGTCTAATATAGTCAGTAGAGACCTAGATAACCTCAGTCCTACGTCTACACTGCTGAATATATTATTCCAATGCGCAGAGCCTATTGGGAATATAGGAACTACACTACATGGCGCCCAACGTTTGGTAAGGCGATAAATCTAACGCAAGACGTTAGAGTAACTCAGTCGTGCTTTTTCACACAGACCCCTTTTCCCGTAAATACTGCAAAAGACGTCTGGAGTGGGTAAAAGGTTAAAATCCGCCGGAACTTAGTAGGAAGAGATTTCTATGTATAGTTTTTGGTTTAGTCAACGTTGAAGGATACAATCTGTCAATAAAATGTCAGAAAATGAAGAAGAAAGGGATGCAGCAAGAATAGCGGCTCGACTCCTAGAGGATGACACAAGTCTCCTACAGAGTGACCCGAATGCAATACTGATTCCGGTCAACATAAGAAAAACTATAACTCTTAAACTTATAGAAAATGGACTGACATCGAGAGGTGGTACAGTCATATTCGTAATTGAGGCACACGAATATCGGCAGACAGAGGAATTGTATTCATGGATAAACTTTCCAGCAGCAAACGCTGTCACACACGAATTCCACTATTACAAAATAGAGGAACCTCCGGAAGAGTACACCCCTTTCAAGGAGGTGGAAATCCCACTAAAATACCAAGAGCACCTGCTCTGGTTTAAAGGCGCCCTAAAACATAATAATCACATCACCAGGCTCGGTCCACTAGGTAGACCAGGAGCAACGTGGCCGGTTCCAGCCAGCTACACACCACATCCAGACATTGATAAAATGTCAAGCAAAGAACTCTTAGTTAAAATAAAAGAATTAACAAAGGCATATAGAGAGTTAGTTCAATTGGCAACGGAGGATATAACTTACCTCCAGACATTGAAGGAAACAGATATAGCAGAACAACCATTTGAACTTGCCAGAATCATAGAAAAATGCTATGAGGAACTAGGAAGAGATAGTTTGGGTGGGAAACCAGTAAAACCCCAACTAACTGAAAATCCTGAAAAGATATTTATTAAAAATAATCTAAACACTCCAAAAAAGAGCTGGGATGGAAATAAACAATCCACTCCCAAAGAAAAAAGATTCCAGTCCAGAGGAAGGTCTCCTCGGCGGAGAAAAAGATCTCCGGACCAAGGACACAAGTCTCCCCAGAGGGAGCCCTCTGAGAAAAGATACAACCTTAGAAATAGGGATAATCTGAAGAAACCTGATAGATATCAAGACATTGATACACGTCCCTCTCGATCTTTTCAGACTACCTCAAAAAAATCGGAAAGAAGAGGACGGTCAGAACACAGGGAAGAGCACGTCAAGTCCAAAGACAAGGAACCTGCTCATCAAAGTAAAAAATTACAATTTCCAAGAAAGAAGGTAGCCAGCATTAAAATAGTTAAACATGCCGAGGATACTGAGGACACAACTGAAAAACGGAGAGTGGGCCCAGACAGTGCTAGACAGCGCAGCAGAAGTGACCATAGCTCGCAAGATCCTGATGAATCATCTGGAGACAGTGGACACGAATGAATACATTCAGGTGGAAACTGCAGACAGCAGAGTTAGCAAACCTCATAAAATATACGAAATAACATTACGTATAGAGGGAGATAAGACTAGGAAAGTAAGGGGTCTATTTTGGGATAACCTTTCCAAAGGCTATGATATCCTTTTAGCTGAGAAAGACTGGCCACCAGAGTTTGTCAGGGAGTGCCCTCATGGCGAAGAAATGATTATGCCTGCCTTCTCAAATCACATTCCAATTCATAAAAAATATACACTTGCAAGAAAGTGGGCAGTAGCCCAAGCTCCTGCATTATATAAAAATCATGTAGGATGGGATGAGGACTCTCCTCCTCACAAAATCCAATTAAAATGTCAACCAACTGCACAAAGGCAGTACCCAATTAAGCAAGAAGCTAAGAAACAAGTCAGGGAGATTTTAGATCAACTTGAATACCAAGGGGTGATTGAAACATGCACCTCACAAATGAACAATCCTTTGTTTCCTGTCTTCAAGCCAGACGATTCATATCGACTAGTTTTGGACTACAGACACCTTAACTCATGTTGCAAGACATTTGCAGTACAAAAGTCACACAGTGCAGCACTAATGAATAACATCGTGCGCAAAAAATACAAAACAACATTAGACATCTCTAATGGATTCTTTTGTCAAAACATTGCACCTGAAAGCAGGCATTTGACCGCTTTCTCAATAATGGGCTCGCAGGTAATTTCTGTCGACTCCCACAGGGGTTCAAGAATAGCCCAGGATTATTCTCAGCAAGAGTAACAGAGTTACTACAAATATATGATGATGAGGCATTATCTTATGTCGATGACATCTATCTAACAGATTATGACTTGGATACTCACTTGAAAAGAATGAACACCATAATACTTGGGTTCGCAGCAGAGGGTTACAAATTCAACTTTAAAAAGTCACGAATTGCCCATCTAACAGTCCTGTTTTTAGGATATGAATTATCAAGTGAAGGCAAAAGCCTAGCAGACAATTTCTTAGAGAAGTGTGCTGTACTCCAAGCACCTAAAACGCTGAAGAACTTACAATCAATACTAGGTTTCCTGAATTTCGGAAGAACTTACATTCTAAATTATGCGGAGAGGGTTAAACCTCTCTATGAATTAATAAAACCTGAATTTAAACCAATCAATGGGACTCAAAAACACACAGAAATTTTGAGATCATTGCATTGCAAACAGACATGTTAGCTAAAACAAAATTGCAAACTCGCGATAATACACGCAACCTTGTAATCCGAGTCATCTCAGGAAGATGCGGATTCACGTACCTAACCTCTAATGAGGGGGAAAAGGTACCAATAGCATACAAATCACACTTGTACACACAAGCTGAAAAAACATTCAGTCTCGCAAAAAATGTTGTAAATGCGGTTCAAACAGCTGTAGCAAAAGAAAGAGCCCAGGCCCAAGGCAGACGGATTACTGTTTTAACAGCAGAATCAGCCTTCGAGGCGTTAACTAGCCAGTGTAATTTAACTAAGCATGGGCGGATTTTGCGGATCCACGATTCACGAATTTGCGAATTCACGGATCGTGGATCCGCAAAATCCGCGGATTTTGCGGATCGGCGGATTTGGGGGCGGGGCTTCCTCGAGTGTGTGGGCGGGGCCAAACGGACGGGGCTTCCATGCGAGCGCACATGCCTCTTGTGTGTATAAAAGGTCAGAGACCGATCAGAGCAGCAGATTAAGAGACAGAAGCTCCTGGTCACAGGAACAGCACGGGGATTGCGCTCGTGAAAGTCAAAGATGCAAATGCCTCTGGCCTGCATCACAGCGGATTTTCGATGGTATATTTGGGAAGAAGGCACACCTGCCCAGCCTCCACAACGCTCACGATTGATTTTGGGCTGATGAATGAGTCACTGAATTTAAGCTTCAACTAGGGCACATGCTTTATTGATATCTGCAAGTGTTTCCTGTTGAGGTTTCTTTTTTGTGCCAGGACCGTCGTGCCAGAATGAACCCTGCCCTTCATATTTATTCAAGAAGACACCACCGTTTTTCCCCATCGTAAATAATTTACGATGGCGCCAGCAAGCTGCCAGCGCCATCCTGAAAAAGTTACTTAATTAGCTTCAACAGGAAGCTCCAACTGATAAAATAAAGCAGGCGCTCGAGCCCCTGCTGTATCTTATCTATTAGAGCTTCCTGTTGAAGCTAATTAAGTAACTATTTGAGGATGGCGATGGCAGCTTGCCGGCGCCATCGTAAATTAGGCTTTGAACTTTTGACCGCAGAATCCGCCGCTCGCGGATTGCGGATTTTCGGTAAATTCGCGAGAGTTCGCGGACCGCGAATTTACCGAAAATCCGCAAAATCCGCGATCGGAGCGGATTTTGCGCTCATGCTTAAATTTAACTACCGTGGCATTAGATCCGAAATGGATACAATGGGAAAAGTCTCTTGCTACAGACAAAGTGAAATACTATTTTGACCCGGAAATGAAAAAAATAAAATATCTAACATATGAAAGAGAATATCCTCTGCCAATCGAAATTCTGCCCATACAACTTTACGCCTGTGTAATATATACAGACGGATATGCACAACCCTCAGTTTGGGGAAAAGAAGCTTATAATGCGAGGTTGTTAAATGGCGGTGGCGCAGAGATAAATTGATGCCACTGGTAACAATATCACAATCTGTAAAAGACAATTCAGGTCAACAAACTGAATTAATAGCTTTAAAAATGGCGCTCGACATTGCCGATCGCGAATTCCCGACACTAATAGTGTGCGATTCGCATTCCTGCGTCAAATCATACAATAATGACTTGCAGAAATGGGTTCAAAACGGTTACAAAGATGACACAGGTGCCACAATCAAGCAAAAATCGCGTTGGGAACAAGTAGTTCTTTTACAGAAAGAACTACAAAAGACTCACGTGATACATACACTGAGTCATCAGCGTTATGGCATTCACGCTGCAGGGAATTCATTGGCTGAGACAGCCACAGCGGAAGTAACTAATCCGGCTTCCGTAGCCAGAAAAAAGCGTTCAGAAAAATACATAGACGGGGAAACCATGCTGGCGGTAAAAACGTCTTCAAAAGATGACTGTGCAGCGTTACCTGTGAACTATCCACTCAAATATACATCCATAATCGATGCAAACTCCGTTCCTTTTGGTCGAATCCCTGGAGTGGGGGATAGAGTGATTCCAAACACGAACAGGAGAATCTTCTTAATACAAGAAGCACATATGGGATTAGGTCTAAGGCATCAGATGATCAAAGAATCTCTGAAAGAATTACAATCAGAATACTGGTGGCCGGGAATGAGCTTGGATAATCACAAATTTGCAAAAATTTGTGAAAACTGCAACAGAGATCGCAGTGGCGAACCGGCTGAAGTAGTGCCAGAACACCTAATAGAAAGCATAAGGCGATCTATACGCATGATTAAAAAGGAAACATGCGTCCCAATGTATAATATTTAAGACTAGATTCACTTAAAATGTAGACACCAGCGCTCGGCTGACGCCAGAACTGTTATAAAAGATTTGGGATGCTATATCGGCACATACGCAATTGGCATGCTACATTCGGACCATGGTCCTGCTTTTTAGCTCTCGAGTTGATAAGGAGGCCATAACCGGCATGGGAATTGCATTGCGGTACTTTTGTCACTTCCTTCCTGAGGGAAACGGGATTGTGGAAAGAAAAAAAACGAGACATAAAGCAATCTATAATGGCGAGGGTATTAGGTACGGGTGATGGGTGGGTCCAACATTTAACAAGTGTCCAACGTAGTCTTAACAATCTGCCAAGAAATTCTCTAAAAGGTTTCAGTCCGTACGAACTATTGTTCGGGACTAAAATGCTTATTCAGGACCTTGATAGTCAGACTTCAGTGGTAGAAGAAAAATGCTTTGATATCAAAGATCATTTTTCTATTTTACAGGACTTAAATGAAACAAGAAAAGACCTGAGCTAAAACAGCAGCCAACAGCCACTGAAGAAAAACCACCTGTCCCAGCAAGGCCTGTCTGGATTCCAAAGATTGGGGATCTGGTCAGAGAGAAGATCGCGGTAAAGAAGGAATTTGGGCCTTCTTACAGAAAAGCAGTACCCGTCTTAGCTCTCAACGGAACAAGATCAGTAGTACTACCGCCCCTTGCTGGTAAAAAGGAGAACCGAGTTGTATCCATCGACCTGGTAAAACCACAATCATGTGGCCAATAATAAGTAGTAGGCCCAGTGGACTCCCAAAAAATAGCAGAACACCAAAGTTTGCTACAATACAAGAGGTTCAAACTGAGAGACTAATCACATTTGATAAACCTACAGTGAATAAAAAAGGACAATGCAATAATGCCATGGAACTTGTGCCTCTTGAAACCCAAATTGCAACAGTTCATTGAGAAACACCTGTCTACAACAATGTAGCCTCAGCCTATGCTAATGAAACAAAGAAAATTCCAAAAGCAAATAAAAATCCGGAAGCGATTCAACAATTGATAGAACTGTATCTGGCTACTTCATCAATTTCGATGACTTTTCTGAGGATCGGAGCGAACCTGAAGAACAGCCAACAACAAAATCTTTTAAAGACAAAGCAACAGAATTCATTGAGGGAAAATATAGTACAATGGACACAGCAAGTCAGAACATCAACTTGGTCCTAAAGCCACACAAGTCATCTCACATCGAGAAAAGAGAACTATCATCTGTGAATGTCACAGCCAATCCAATACCTGGTGGGGTAGCTTGGGACAAAACAGTTTACGATATTTATGGCCCGGTCGAACTCTTGAAGTATCCACACCAGTTCAAGATTTCATTGAGTGACTTTGTATAACCGAGCACATTCTCTGATGATTGGGACTTTGAAAGTATTAATGATATGATGTCAGATTTAGTAATGTCGGCAAAATTTACAGAACATGATTACTTGCAGGGTTCATCGAATTGTGAACAAATGTACTGCTACAACCACTTTGCACATCACTATTTGCATAAATCTGCTCAACCTAGAAATGTTTTAAATTATAATCAATAGGAACATTGTGCAACTCCACCAAAAGGTAGTTCAAAAACATTTTACGAGAAATTTTCATACTTCTCAGGATTTAACACAAGGGAAGCAGAAGCTTTTTATTTCAAAATGTTAAATAAGACAGGAATGAAAACAATGCTGGCAAACACTAAACTAATCTATTCAGAAGCATTTTATGAAAAAATGACTACATTTGGTTTTGATTTTTGGAAAAACAATATTGAAACAAAAACCATCTGGGGTACCAAAGATTGGCAGGTCCAAGGTATAGAATCATTATTTAGAGCCTGCATGATCCCAGAACAAATTATATTCTTGAATGACACAATTCAACAGACAACCTGTCTTGGCCTAGCCAAAATTAAAGACTTAAACAAACCGTCTATTCCAAAGCCAACACCTGACAGTAATAGCACTACAGATGTTGAGATAGACGTATCACATATTTTAAACCAAAACAGAACACATCCTGATTTGAAAAAATGGTTGATCTGGCCCACAGACACAAATAACTGTCAAGACAGATTCCTGAACAAATTACAGGGGTTCAAATTGACCAGGCCAGACCCTAGATATTCCCAGAGACAACATCCAGGGATAGTTACAACATACAGTGTAGGAAAACTCTGCCTCGTATGGCTACAGAAATCCACACTGGCAGAAATTAAGCAACACTTGACTTTACTTAAAGAAGGTGCTGACTTGCGTGATTTCATAATGGGACCACGCAAACAGCGTCAAAAACGTTTCATAGCGGCCGGTATATACGCAGCTTACAACAAAGCTTGGAAAGAAACGCAAATTGAAACATCAGAAAAAATACAGGAAAATTGACCGAATTAATTTGGAAAATCACTTTCTGTTGTGGACAATGGGTTAATGACTCTGTCTTCCAGAATATATTCACTGGACAGTATTTTATCATCTGCTATAGATATAATAGAGCAGGACTTACTAATGTTACAACATGGACAGTCCCAATTACGTTCTATTGTACAGCTTGGCTGGACGTTACAAAATCTGCGTTCAGGCTACGTGCCTTGGCGTTTAATCAACACAACGTCATTATTTTCTATCTTTAACCTTACTGATACACAAATCAGCTTGGCACAGAAAGGAGCGGAATATACAATTCTGAGCATTGAAAAACTTGAGAGATTACCATTGACAATGTCAGAACGACCTGTCATTGAATGGATAATACACGGAATAATAACTATTCCGATAACAACTTTCACATTTAAATTCTGTCAAGAATATATACCAGCAGGCCAGTATGAAAGGTTGGGTAAAGGGTACATTAAGTCATCATGGAAATTATCTTACACACACACATGTTATAGTGAAAAGGAACAGAATATATTTCTTAGTGGTAATAATTGTAAAAAATCACTAAGTGGTATACTTCTGTGTCAAGGTATTAACCTGCATGGGGCCTGTGAAGGGACTTCAAATAACCTTTCATGTCACCAGCATGGCACACCTGCAACTCGAATAGAGCCATTCTTTAGACGGCTTTCTAACGGGAGCTACATTCTAATAGTGGACCACAGATGTTGTGGCATGGTGCCAGGAAAAGCTTATCTAGTGAGCGTTAGTTCCATGGTCACTTGCTGTATGCAAGTATTGTTTCCAAACAGCACTCCAGACAGGGAGGCAAAAATGTGGCCCATTTTGAATATCTCTTCTATTCGAATTGATACTTTAAGCAGAATGAAGTCTGTCCTTTTGCAGACAACTGTGCCCTTGACGTCATCAAAAGAAACGTATGATCTAAAAATTGCAAGGACAACGGCAGAGATACATACACTTTTATCAACAAATTGCCCCCTACATTTCGCAGAAATGTTAAGCCAAATCCTAAATATGTCTGATACGAGCGGTATCCCACATATATTTAAGACAATTTTTTCGGGACTGTTAACACCCTTCAGAACAGTTCTGGGCATTTTTCCTAATTTGGTCCATTCTGTCTTTGGCGGCCTACCACTCCTGTTGGGACTCGTAGCAGGCATTTTATTTTTGATTCTCCTGCTTCGTTATGGCAAGCCAAAACGCAGACAAGACTCCAGCAACAATAGAAGAAACGATCCTAGCTATACGCTATCGGGACCGCATAACTAAAGTCCTTGGAGTAGCCCGGCTAAGAGATCTGAATATGACCTGGTTTCTTTCATTCAGACCCATCTGGCAGAATTGTATCTTACCTGTGCTACGATGTATGCTGTGCGGAGAAGAATGCGTGTTGGACGTCTGTCTTACACTACAATCAGAAGTACCATTGGATACAGATACTTTGCTAAGTCCTGTAACGGCTCATGCATCGTGTTGTCCCCAGCGGTTACCCATCCTGATGACGGCATTCGTTGAGACTTCACCACTGCGATTAAAGGGTAGTGAAGTACGAGATGAGAGCAACATCACCCAGGTACGACCTTCTGTGAGCATTGCTGATCAAGACATTGATGATAGCAATCATTCTCACGACTGCACAGTTGCGGCATTTTCCAACTTGGTCGAACTTTCACCTGAAGCGGTAGACCACTTCTTTGAAAGTCTGTCTGAAATGATGTTTTCCCCCGAACAAAAAGAATAACTTCTAAGCAAACTAGTACACAGCGTTCCCTGAACTCTGAATTCGGCCTTCGGCTTTGATAAACAAAAGCTACTGAACATATTTGGAACTATATTTTTTTTTCTCTCTCTCCCCAGAAAGCGAAATTATTTTTTTTCCCTGATTCCAAAATATTTACTTTTTTTTTGGCACATGTACTCTGCTTAAAGTAGAACTATTCTTAGAGAACAGAGCTTCTATTTTTAGGAGCTATAGAGACAATATATTACCTCAGCCTATAGCATATTTACAAATAACTGTATTTATATGTGATGGAATGGTCTCGCACTTTTTTTTCTGTATTAAGAGCCATTTCATGGGTAAATTTCGCAAATCATTCATGCTGATATATATATGCATCCTTTTTTATGAATGATTACACTGCTTGAAAAGCGTACAGTACCTATAATCATTTTCATGTATTTCGCATGCACCATTTCAAATGCAAAAATGTATTTTGGGGTGGGATGGTATACACATGCACCTTTTAACTGTTTACTATTGCTTACTTTTAGTAATGATGGACATTAATTCGTGGAGTGGGTGTAGTGTTTTATCTAGGAAACCCGAATCGATATTCCTATTTGATGCCCTTGTCCGCTTATGATCAATAATATCCATACAACGGCATAATAATCATATTCATAATTCAGTCGTAGCACATGCTGTCACATTAAGCAAGACTACTTCTCCGGGACCCTAGAAAGCACACCGAGTTCTCTAAACAAAACCAAGCCTCCTGGGAAATCCCCCTTGCTTTTGTTTTGATTTCGTCCTAGAACTCCTGTAAAGCACTGTAAGAACGGCCAGTTCTTAGTGACATCTTTATTGACGTCTTATGTCCAACCTTACGTCAAACCCAGGCACCTTTCAGGTATAAATATACCAACTTTGCCTTAAGCAAACACACGGTGGTGATTCTGGAGCAGAGCAGATATCTACTTGCCCGAAAGCCCAGCTGATGCGAGAGCCCACGGACGCTGCCCCTCCTCCCTGAAGCGCTGAGAAAGACGCTGTCTTTTCTCCTGCCGAGAAATCCAGCTCCGGCGTTTCCAGCCTACCCTTGTGGGTTGCTGGGATATCGAGTCCTGAGAGAGAGATACCAGACCTCCTGCTTTCTATTACCCAGGTACGGAACTGACTAAACCCTTACAGAGAATTCTTGAGTAGATTCTTGGCAAAACAAACGTAACTTAAACTGCTACTTACTTACTCCTTCCCACGTATTAGGCTTAGGTCAGGTACACCGGGGTAGGCATAGTTAGAAGCACCAGTTGAGTACGATTAGTCAATGTATATATGTATGTATATATTTTATCTATTTTCAAGTATCATATGGCTAAGAAACCATATCAATGCTTTTTACAGTATTATTTTATAATCCTCCTTTTACTGTACGCACTTTACTTTACCATGAGTATTACAATCGTGGCAATTCATTTCTCGTGTATGAGGAAGAACACTGCTCAATAAATAACACCTTTTATTGAAAACGCCCGTCTCTCTTTTCTCTGCATTCTGGTGAAACTAAGTACGCACATTTGACTGAGTGAAATAGCTGTCTTTTGTTTTCACACGACTCTAGAGATACACTCTTATTCAGGGAGAGCAAAGTTGTCATGTTTTATGGTTGTCAGAAGCTAATCCCTTCTTGTCTATCCAGGGAGGTTAAACTCCTCCTCGTTTATTCGAGAAAGTTTCTAGTGACCTCTGAGCTAGCTGGCAAACCTTAAGTCTAATATAGTCAGTAGAGACCTAGATAACCGCAGTCCTACGTCTACACTGCTAAATATAATATTCCAATGCGCAGAGCCTATTGGGAATATAGGAACTACACTACAACCTCATCATTAGACCAATCATCAGATCTCAGAATGTCTTCAAGATGACAACTAGCCCAAAAACCTTTGGAAGCCGTAAAGGGACCAATATCTTTTTCCATCCACCAGCATGCCCATAAAGACCAATCTGATTTGTAATCTTTTGTAGTCCATGCGGCACAGGACAATTAATGTACTCTGCAGCTTCTGGTGAAATGAGAGAGAAAGATTGGGAGATAGAGTTATTTTTCAAGCTGAAAGAGTGAGAGACTTGTTTATGATTTGATTGTGTGGTGTTGTGTAGTTCCTACTAGATGAGTAGGATCTGTACATTTGTTGACAACATAAACTTTGAGTGAGGTGCCTAGACTGATTCCGGACACCCCCACAGGAAATGCTGGACTAGAGATCAGCTTGCTCACAGTGCTACCACAAGCCCCCATAACCTGACTAGGGAGTGAGCAGTGTCTGGCAACCACTGAACATGGCAACCCTGGCACCTCAGGGATTGTGGAAACATATCGGGGCCTTTTCGTTCAGTCACTCGCGCACTCTCATTCTCAGGGAAGTATACAGAGAATACACACTGGGATGTGTTCAATATATGTATTGAACCAACGTTATTCTTGAATAGAATACATGTGTTGTTATAATCAGTAGACAGAAGCAGAAAAAGGTGAATATGATCACCAATAGAGTAAATTGCTGATACAGTTCTACCATGCTGCTAAGACAGTTTACATATGCAGGCATACAATACAAAATAGTAATCAGGCATACTCCTACTATGCAGGCCCTACTCTTCCCCCTAAGGATGATCCAACCCCATTACCTGGTGGGATAGAATGAAGGAGAAGTGGAGAAGTGTGGCTCAATGGAAAGAGTGGCAGACCCTGATGCAGAGGTCTAGCCCGAGACCAGGGTTAAATTCCCCGCCTCGCCGGGTCTTGGGCTCAAAAATTCCACGGACCTGATAATTCTCACCTCGGTGCCTATTCCAATCATGGAGTCCCACTCTGCAACTCTGGGCAATAGCTTGCTTAATCTCCACAACGGCCCCCACAACGCTAAAGATGCCTGGCCTCCACCTTGGGGGTGCCCAGGAGTGGACACCTCACAGGGAAAGCCAGGATGGGTTCCACAGCAGAATTTGTACAAGTGCCTTGAGACCCTTGCGGGTGAGTAGTGCGCTATACAAGTATCAATTTACAAGGATCCTGTCCTGGTCACAAAGTGGACACCAGTCACTGAGATGTCAGACCAATGTGTGGTGAAGTCTCAGCATGCAGGGACCCTCGGTGTCAGCTGAAGTGTCTCCTTTGCCCATCCCTCGAGATGCTCATTATTTATATTAAAAAGCATCCTTGCAATGTACGTGATGATTAGCAATGGTGTGAATAGGCATATAACCCAGTTGTCTGTGGAAGATAGTATGACATTTGTACATCATGCATAAAAAGCCTTGTACTTAGTGTTCAGGGCATCATGATAATGTTTTGGAAAGCCTAATGTGTAAGCACAGCAGTTTCAGACAAACTAATCCAATGCAGTCACGCATGCAAATATGTGCAAAAGGTCACAGCAAATGAAGTTATTGCAGAAAAGAGGATAATGTACGAAAATGTGCCGCATTGCTACATGGACATAACCAGGGCACATAACACTCACTCCTCATACTAAGAGTCAATAAAAAGCTATCAAAAAGCAGCAGCCCATATACAGACTGAAAAGTCCTTAAAAGGCATTGGGTGGAGCAGTGACAAACGGGGACATGCTGAGTATATGCTGAGGAGTGTGCGGTCGGCCCTCCTGTCCCTTAAGTGCATGCTGGTTCTTAACATATATTGTGTCAGCCTGTCAATTCCAGTGTGAGACAGATGCGGGTGATGGGTGGGAGTAGAGAGGGGCGCTGAGGGTGGCTAGGTAGGGGGAGGGCGACAGACTTCCCACATATCACACTCAAGGGGTGTTTGGCAGCAGAGGTGGATTATGTCTACTCACTGACGATAGTATAAAATGTTTAATTTGCGAACGTCCAATAAAATGTGCACAGGCTGCAGGTACACGAGAGCCGCGAGAATGGAAGAGAACTGACCCGTGAAAGAGATCATGACAGCACCGCAGACTCGTGGAGTCAGAGGGGGCCAGTAGGCGCACAGATAAGTACAACAACAAGACCGGTGTGCGCACACTGTCATGAATGCAAGATATGCAGCTGGCACTCGGCCTCACTGCTGCCAGCTCCTAAGCTCCCTAAGTCAAGGGAGAGAGAAGGCAGGACATGCTTCCGCCTGGGGCCAATTGCGTGCTGTCTTTCTTGGAAAGACGCATGCAAAGGCCAATATGCTGTGAGCAAAAATAAAAAGCACACGCACAAGTGTTTGGTCCGAGCTAGAATCCCTTACAAAAAGTCTTGCAGAGCAGCACATGCGCGCTGGCTCAGGCGAGACCTAAAAATGAACTGGGGGCTACCCTCTGATACACAAGTGTGCAGGCAGTGCAAATCACTATTATTGTACAGATTTTGAACATCCCAGCTGACAAAATACAATCCTCAGGGCCTATGTTTAGAAAAGACAACCCCCCACCCAAAAATAATACTCTTGCTAGAGCTATAGGGGCAACACTAAATGTCGCTAAAAGATTGGGGTCAAAACACATTTCAGCTCTGATGAAGATATATAAGGAAAAATGTATCCCCATGGCAACCTACGACAGTGACATCTGGGGATATAAAGAAGGAAAGGATATTCAGCATGAGGAAGACAAGTTCTTACGTAAGATTTTAGCAGTTCCGCATTCCACCCCAGCATATATAATACATGAAGAACTAGGGGTGGGATATATATCAGACCAGATCGCAGTGGCTCCATTAATGTACTGGTTGAGAGTATGGGCAAGTCCCATTATAAATATAAACCAAATAATACTTACTGATTTCTAGCGCTAGATAGAACCGAACATATCCCCTGGCTAAAATATTTAAGGGAACTGACAAATTGTCTAGGTTGCCCTGATTTATTCCAAAGTCCCAAACCCATGGACAAATTCAAAATTGGAAATATTAAACACCAGCTTTTGACTAAGCGCCAAGGACTAAGGGAATAAAAGGAGTTGCTAAAACCATTGGTAATAAGCTAAGTAACATTATCCATGCAAAACCCACCTTAATAATTGTCAGTAATCCCTTGCATCATTTTGTTTTGACAAGATTTCGTCGACAAATGGCTCGCTGGCTTTTGTCAGTTCCTCAGGGCTTTTCTAAACCTGGCACCTTAGAACCATGTCCTTGTGGCAATTTATCTGAACAGGATACTCTCTACTTTATTTTCTTATGTGACTATTATGTTTCCTTACGTAAGAAATGTATACTACCATCACTCAGAGATTGTCATTTTGTGCAAGTTAGACCAGCCTTACCGTACCTTCAAATGCTATCTTCCCCCCATGTATTTTTGGGTGTTGCAAGTTTTTTAACAGGAGCCATTAGGTGAAGGAAAACATTGTTTTTTTAACTGTCATTATGTTTTTATAGGTTTTTACTTAGAGGTCCACTATGTAACATAAACAGGGATTATCTTATTTGATCGAGTTCGCCTTCCTGCACTCTGCACTTTACACAATGTTTTTGTACTTTATGTATAGCGGGTCTTGGTTCTCTGACTGATACCAGGAATGTCACAAACGTGGACTATTTTATTTTGAGTTTGCTCTCTTTTGCACTCTGCACTTTATAAAATGTCCCTGAACTATATCCATATCGGGGCTTGATTTTTCTGGTTGATTACAGGAACAACATAAGCGGAGTCTATTTGTGCTTGATCATGTTTCGCTCATTTGCACTTTGTATTTTATAAAAATGTTTCTGTTTTGTAGGTATTTTAAATCTAGGTAACCTGGTTGTTATTAGGAATGCTTTATGTTTTTATTTTAAATGTGTTAATGAAATGCACTGTTGTATGATGTTTACTTTTTTGACATTAAGTTGTTGAATAAAGCATTCTTGACTTAACTTGACTACCCCCCACCACCCCTGCTGCCGCAGTACACTAGCTGAATAGAAACACATGAGAAGGTGTCCGTTTTATCAGAAAATTGAGACACCACTAAGAAACAAATGACAGAGGTGAAGGGGTAACAATGTGAAGAGGTAACACAAGGGCATGAAACAGAGGCATCAGTGGCCACTGTTATATTCCATGTATTATCAGTGCTCGTAGGAGCACGTCTATTAGTCACCAGAGAGAGGCCAACTTCTGAGACGCTGCTAATGTAAATAAAGATTGCTCCGTAAGGGGCGGGGTAGTATAAGAATTAACAATTCAACGATTCATTGTCACTCACAACAACAGCTCATATTTTAAGTCTTGATTTGGAGAATTTAGCGACGTGGCACCGATCACACATTGCGTTAAGTTTTTTTCCATAGATTAACTAGGCGGATATATATATATATTCACTGAAAAAAACCTAGGTTTTAGGGGCGTTATAGTTAGCTGGACATTTTACTTGTACAAAACCGTAGAAATTCCCCCATTATAGTTAGTTCGGCTAACTATAACTCACACGCCCGCAATGCACTGCTAATGACGTCACATATTACATCACTCATGACATGGTCAGTGACATCACTGATGACATCACTGATGACATCACTGATGACATCATCCAAAGAATGTGTGTTTTTCTGAAAATTAAATATGTTCTATATATGTATATCTCAAGGTCAATGGAAGAATAAATGGGTATATAAGTGTTTAAATGGATGATTTTTTTTGTAAAATTGATTGTATTACGGACTGATTAAGTGTATCTTAGTGAACACATGGGTTAGTGAGTAATGTTTAAATATGTAAATATCAGTATCAGTCTCTCACTTTTTGTATAAGTTACTGCATGGGTTGGTGAGTAGCTAAATGAGGGTCAGTATGAGTGTCTGAGTGTCTGTATGGTTCAGTGGGGGGGTACTACTTAGTGCATAGATACATGAATGAGTGAAGCACTGTTTTTATGTGTTGAAGACAGTATGTTTGCAGGACTGCAAGGGGGATGAGTGTGTGTATGGGTGTGTTAGTAATTTAATGGCTGTCTCAAAAGTGTCTTTATAATGAACTACATATATTTTGAACTAATATAGGTGAGTATTGGTGTATATAAGTGAGTATATGTGAGAGTGAGAGATTGAAAGAGTTCCTGTACGAATAAGTATGTGTTTCTATAAGTGAATGTTTAAAAGAGTAAGTATGTGTAAGTTTCTTTAGAAGTAAGTGTGGTGCTGTGTGAATAACTGTATATGCAAATAAATAGTTGTTGATTCTTTGTTAGCATGAGTGACTATGTGTGTGAGTAACTCTATGGATGAGTGGCAGTGTGTAACAGGATGTATAGGTGTTTGAGTACATATGATGAGTGAGTACATGTATGAGTGACTGTATAGGACTGTTGGTGAATGAGTGGATGTGTATGTAGATCTTGGATTACTGAATAGGTTATTGTAACTGGTATTGGTATGTCCATTGTATTTAAAATTTGAGTTTCTATTTTTGAATTTGTGTATCAAAGGTTATATTAGGGTGAGAGGAGGTCTGCCACTATATCTCAAAGTGTAGTGTAGTTCTTATATTCCCAATAGGCTCTGCGCATTGGAATAACATAAACGATAGTTTAGACGTAGGACTTAGGTCGACTAGGTCTCTATTGAATATGTTAAACTTAATTATGAATGCCAGCTAGCTCAGAGGTCACTAGAAACTTTCTCGAATTCACAAGAAGGGATTCATTTTTGACAACCGCATAAACATGACATCTTTGCTCCCCCAAGAATAAGGAGTATATCTCCAGAGTCGCGGAAACAATAAATAGCTATTTTACTCAGTCAGTCGTGCATGCTTAGTTTCACCAGAAGTGCAGAGAAACAGAGAGACAGGCGTTTTCAATAAAAGAGGTTATTTATTGAACAGTCTTCTTTCTCATGCAAGAGAAGTGAATTGCTACAATCGCAATACTTGTCATAAAGTAAAGTGCGTACAGTAAAAGCAGTATTATAAAATAATACTGTAAAAGCATGGTATGTTTTCTAAGCCATACGGTGTTTAAAATAGATAAAATACATACAATGATAAAATAATGACTAAACGTACTTAACTGGTGCTTCTAAGATACGCCTACCCCGGTGTACCTAACCTAAGCCTAGTACATGGGAAGGAGTAAGTGAGATGTAGTTTGAGTTAAGATAGTTTCTGCCAAGAATCTAAGTCAAGAATTCTCTAAGGGTCTTATCAGCTCTGTACCTTGGTTATAGAATGAAGGAGGTCTTGTATCTCTCTCTCAGGACTCGATCTCCTGTTGTATAGCTCCTATATATCCTTATATCGTGTTAAGTTAGCATAGGTACATTTCAGATTTAAACGCCATTTTTCCTTTCTTGCAACTTCTGCACACGACCCTTAATTGTTGACTTAGCTTTCAACCTAGTGGTTTGCCGTGGTGTATGTGAGAATAATATGTTATTGCTCTGATATCAGTCTTGTTTAATAAACCATGTCTGCACGGAGAGTGCTGAAGTTTCAGGAGCAACACGATATGGAATTGCTATGAGGTCTGATCTCCACGCCTTCATAGTCATAACACAAGTGCAGCCTTTGCCAACTTGGGCTTGAGGCGGGATTGATATTGCTTTGCACGAGAATTGTTAACACACTTGATGCGGTGCACATGCAGAGAGAGCTGGTGTATGCTGATGTGATTCCTTCATGCTAGGACACTAAGGTATGGGCCCGCCCTAAAACAACCCAAAGAGACCTTCTTAGCTAATAATATAATATATGTGTTAGGGAGGGTGAGATATAAGTGTTGTTAACTCTTATTCATTACAGCATGTTAACATGCTGTCACCATTCGCTTTTTATGTCTTAGTAACTATGCTGATAATTTTGCTACTGATAATAAGTATACTTGTATTATCTAAGATACTGCGCCTGAGAAGACGGCATTAGTAAATAAACATTTCAAATGCACATGTGTCTTCTTTACTCCATGTTCTGGTTTGTAATGATAATATAACGAAAGAGTGTTCATGAGTCCCACGTACCCTGAGGTACTGTAAGTTCATGTTCTGGTTTGTCTAAACATTGGGAGTTTGATATGTCCAATGAGACACTGTAGCTAGCTCGGTAAGGGGTGAGTTGGTTGCTAAGGTAAGTTTTGGGACATCCTAATTTGCCGAGGTTCCACTCCTCTGTGCACAGTTCTGTGTGAGTACAGAAACCCTGCAACATGGCGCCCAACGGTTTCGGTGGTCTTATATCATGACACTCGAGTAGTTTATCGTTCATGCCTTAACCCCTTCACGTCCGTTTCCGGAAAACGGGGTGTTGGTGAAACCTACCTATTTTTTGAAATAGGTCTTTATTCAAGCTTGATTCTTACTTAAACGGTTTCTTTGAATTACTACCCAGTTGTGCTACAAAGTATTCTTTGTGTTTTCTTGTTTCCAATTCTGTGATGGCGGCAGCGGTGGCTATTGCGCAGCATAGTCGCGTAGCGGTACGCAACCATCTTCAGGCGTACCAGGTCCCAGTAGATGGGATGGCTGTGATTTTCGTGGTAAGTGCAGATCCGGCGTTTCCTTACGAGTTGTTTTACTCTTGGGTTACGTTTCCGGCTGTGGACGCTAATTCTGGTTTGTTCCACTCCTACACCGCCTCGGATGTCCCGGCTGAATATACGCCATACAGGGCATTGGAAATACCTATTGATCATTGGCAGCATCGAGTTTGGTTTGATGGCGCCCTCCCCCACTCTTTGTCCCGTGCGAGGTTAGGTCCACTCTCAATTCCAGGTACTAATTGGCCTGCGTTGGGTGGCTTTACCCCGCACCCGAATCACGGGGCTTGCACCCTGGCAGAAATTCGCAGGCTGCATGTAGTTTCCATTTCCGTGATTCGTGCTTTAGTGCAATACATCGGTCGACATCTTCCTGGTGGTCCCCAGGGGGGTGCAGCCGCTCCCATGGAGCGAGGCGGAATGCGTCTCAATCCAGTGATGGTAAATTCGGTTTTTGGTGCGCGTCCTGTTGACAACGATGACTTCCCATTCTGGCTAGCAGAGAAGTTTGATCAACTGGAGGCGGTTTTTCCGAATTCTACTCCTGCTGATAAACATAGAATGTTGACGATTACTCTACCGAAGGATATTACTCCTGAACTTGCTGACTGTGACAGCTGGGGAAAAACATTTGCGGCAGTTTATACAAGGTGCTTCGGCACCCCGTCTATGACTGCCCTGCCTGAAATCGTTAGACGTGTTCAGAATGATCACGGTCCAGAGGCAGCGGTTGAATTGGGTATGCGCCTGTGTGGTTCTTTTGAGATTGTAAGTGATCTCATTCTCTCCAATGTTAAAGGAGATGCAGTTAACTTTCAGGTGTCGAATGCTTTGGCTGCTCTGCCCGATGCCGACAAACCCCGCCAGTTAGCAAAGATTGTAGTGGCCGCTTATAAAACAATTGGCCGCACAAGTAGAGGTCTAAAATATTTTCCAGTGAAGGAGAAAAAACAACCACAGGGACAATCTGCAGTGACAGATGCCCAGCCCAAGTCCAAAAAATCTAATTGGCCTAAAAAACAGACACAGGGGAAGCAGGCAATGCAGACTCAGGGTACTTTTCCTGCGATACAATCTCCTGCGCCACCCGAAAAAGTTTATGATTTGCGCGACCGCGCGATGATTAAATCACCTGATCGTTTTCAGGGTTCTGATCAACGCTCTCCTCGTTCCTTTCAGGACACATCGGCCCCGAAGACCGGTGGAGGAGGAGGGGGTGGACGTGGACGTGGTGGCCAACAAGGACGTGGTCAGTCCCGCCAGACGGACGGCGCAGTGAAGCAGGAGGATTCTACGCCTAGGCGTCCGCAGTTTGCGAAAAAGACAGTCGCAGCCTTAACAGCGCATCGATATGCCACAGATAGTGAGAACGCGGCTTCGGAATCTGACGTGGGCTCTGACCTTGCTGGACAGCGCGGCGGAGATAACCATAGTCAGAGAGGCGCTGCGTCCACTACTGAGGGTGACAGCGACTGATGTCTACGTTGTGATAGAAACAGCGGATACGAGACTTGCTCCCCCTGAAAGACTATATGAAATTGTCCTGTTAATTGAAGGTGACATACAGCGTACCGTTAAAGGTGTATTTTGGGAGAATCTGTCTTCTACATATGATATTTTACTTTCGGAGGCTGACTGGCCCCCACCTTTTGTGCTCGCGGCGCCGCGAGGGGAGGAGGTGATCCTACCCAGTTTCGCGAACACTGTCTCGAAAGAGCATGCGCAGCATTTTGCAGAAGAGTGGGCTCGGGCTCTCGCGCCGGCTCTGTACCGTAACCAATGTGGTTGGGATAAATTGTCGCCTTGCCACGAAATTCCTTTGCGGTCTCAGCCGCAGCCTCAACCTCAATATCCCATCCGGCGTGAAGCTAAATCTTCCGTCGCGGAAATCCTTGAACAATTGGAATATCAGGGAGTTATTGAAACGTGTGTGTCACCGATGAATAATCCCCTTTTTACTGTGAATAAACCTGACGGATCATATCGTTTGGTTTTGGATTACCGGCATTTAAACTCGCATTGCCGTAACTGTGCAGTACAGAATACCCACGGCTCTGCCCTAGTGGATAGTCTCGTGCGTAAGCGTTTCAAGACAACGCTTGACATATCCAATGGTTTTTATGCCCACAGATTGGACAGCTTTAGCTCCCAATGGACCAGTTTTACAAGCGCTGGAGTCCAAAAGCAATTCCGGCGTCTTCCAATGGGCTACAAGAATAGTCCTGGTATATTTACCGCTCGAATTGTCTCTATTCTGGAGGCACTCGACCCTGATGCTTTTTCGTATGTGGATGACATATATCTCACAGACGACGATATTTGGGAGCATCTGTGTCGTGTAAATTCTCTTGTTTGCAACTTCGCAGACATGGGTTACAAATTCAACTTTGCAAAATCGCACATTGCAGAACACACAGTGTTGTTTTTGGGCTATGAGCTCAACAATGAAGGTAGAGGTTTGGCTCCTCACTTCTTAGAGAAGTGCGCACAATTGCGCGCTCCAACAACACTGAAAAAATTACAGTCTTTACTGGGCTTTTTGAATTTCGGTAGGACTTACATTCCGGAATATGCCCAGCGTATCAAGCCTCTGTATGCTTTGATACAACCAACTTTCTCAAAATCATGCTGGCTGCCTGAGCATTCAGCCATTTTGCAATCCTTGCAGGCTGATCTGCTCACTTCTAAATATTTACTGACTCGTGATAACCACACCAACCTGGTAATAAGAATAATTCCTGGGACGGTGGGTTTCACATACCTCACTTTTAATGAAGGTGACACAGTACCTATTGCTTACAAGTCACACTTGTACACCTCGGCTGAGATGCGGTTTCCCACCATAGAAAAGGTTTTAACTGCTGTACAGATGGCTATTCTAAAGGAACGAGCTCTGTCACAGGGGAAACGCATGCTAGTGGTAACACCCTGTCCTCATTTGGAGGCAGTCACGAAAGCCAGTGTACCAAACTCAAAGGCTTTGCACCCTCGGTGGATTCAGTGGGCTGCGTCATTGTCATCCGCAGATGTCATGTTTATTTTTGACGCTTCCTTACGGTCGCAGGAGTACTTGCAGTATGAATTCGTTCATCCTGCTCCTCTGGCGATGCGACCTTTGGAGGACTTCCATTGCATCATTTACACTGATGGGTCGGCGCAGGTTGCGCATGGCTCTAAACATGCCTACGTTTCCGCATGCGCCATTGTGGTCGGTGCTATGTTGAATGATGAGTTCATTTCCAGGGAGGTACACACGTTGCCCCTGGGCGATTGCACCGCACAATTGGCAGAGCTTCGTGCTCTCTTACTAGCTTTGGAGTACGCAGATCCAAGTGTTACTACTCTAATTGTAAGTGATTCTTACTACTGTGTCCAGTCTTACAATGAAAACTTGTTCTTTTGGATTCAAAATGATTTTCATGATTCCAAGGGTAGCACAATAAAACATAAAATGATCTGGGTTCGAGTGGCGGAGCTTAAGGCTATGTTGCCACTCGTTTATGTGATTCATACTCTCGGTCATCAGCGCGTGGGAGTTCACGCTGTTGGCAACTCGCTTGCTGATGAAGCGGCGAAATCAGCAGTATCTACATACTTAGTTGCAGCAGTTACTAGGTCTAAAACCAAGATTGATAGCGACATCTTGGCAGCGATTGCTGCCTCTGAGAAGGGAAGTAAACATCCTGCGGGATTCCCTTCGAAGTATAAATACCACTTAAGTCCCGAAAAGGTTCCTTTTGTGACAATTCCTGATGTTGGGGAACGGCTGATTCCCAACTCGGATCGCAGAGCAGACTTGATTACAGCGGCTCATGAAGGTGTGGCGTCTGCGCATGCGGGCGTCTCGGCCACTGTAACTCAATTACAATTACGTTTCTGGTGGCGGGGACTGTACAAACAGACGCGTGATTATGTCCTTCTTTGTGACATATGCCAGCAGATTAAACCTTCAACTGCTACGCGTCCGCCACAGACTCAGTTGTACATTTCTAATAAACCGCTAGGCTGTGTTTATTTAGATCACTGCGGTCCATTTTCATCTGATACTGCGTATAAATACATCTTAGTAGCAGTTGACTCATGCACACGCTTTGTGTGGGTATGGCCACATCGCAGCGCTGATTCACGGACTGTCATCAGAGATTTGCGTATCTTTATAGGGATTTTTGCCTGTGGTACCTTCCATTCGGATCAGGGTCCGGCTTTCGCCTCTAAGGCGTATAAGGATGCCATGACTTCGATGGGGGTCCAAGTCAAGTTTTCGTCACCCTACAGACCCTAGGGTAATAGTGTAGTTGAACGAATGAACCGTGATTTAAAGCAATCTTTGACAGCCCGAGTTATAGGCACTGGCAGAAACTGGCTGGCTCACCTCTATGGCGTGCAGCGTGCTCTTAATAATCTCCCTAGAAGGTCTCTGGGTGGGCGGACCCCATACGAAATGCTCTTTGGCATCAAGATGTACGTCCCTGACCTTGACGGTCTAGACTCGGTGGTTCGCGCCACTTCCTTTGACGCAGATGAACATTGCAATGTTTTACAGAATCTACAAAAGACCAGAGACAGTCTTGCAAAGGAACATTTGCCCTCCACTTCGGATGATGCGTTGCAGATCCCGGTAGTTGGCTGGCTACCCCAAGTTGGAGAACTGGTTCGTGAGAAGATCGACAACAAGAAAGAGTTTGGTCCCTCCTATCGAGCTCCAGTCCCTGTGCTTGGAGTGAAGGGCACAAGAACAGTCATTTTACCACCACTTCCAGGTCGTAAGGAAAACAGGTTTATTTCTATTGACAATGTCAAGATACACAGAGTGGCCGATTCTTCTTAGCATGACACCGGCTGTTTCCTGTCCTTCCATTGTGAGAAATTCAATTATGCCCACTGCTTCTAATAATGAACCTGAGGTGGCCATCGAATTACCTGCTGTTTCCAGTCCATTATTGAATAATTTACCAGGAACTATCCTTGATGAGACAGACTATACATACCCCACTGATTTGTCCATGCCTGACCTGCAAGCTCGTTTAGCCACGGAATCCAGATTTTCATTTGACTCTGCTTCCCTTGCCTCGAAAAAACCCTCTAAAATTGCAGTATATGCTAGCCTGTTTAAAAAAAATTTTTTGATACCTCCTTGGATATACATTTGGCTGGTCCTTTTTTCAGTTTACCTTTTTATGTCAATTGGTTTTGTGTTTTATTTTTTTCGGATTATGAATGGACACTATGTCGAGGAGAGAACTTGCATTACTCATTTGAATGGAACATTGGCCCCACTTTCCTCTTCACATTCTACACACAGATTAAAAAGAGACTTGACTTTGGTTAACATCACAGCGTGGCCTGTTCTGGATGGAATCGCGTGGGATGCAGTTCGTTTTCAGATTCATGGCCCAACGGAAGTCGTTAATGTCCCTAATGTACTAAGAGTTAATATGGGGGATATGGTGAAACAAAACATTCGTTCTGATGATTGGGATGTTAATGCTGTGGAAAGTTTGTTTTCTGATTTGAAATATTATGCTGCTTTTGATGCTGAGGATTTATATTTAGAATCTGCTAATTATGGTGAATTGTTCTGTTTCCAACATTATGGCAATCACTTCTTACACAAGACATCTTCCCGAAGGGATGCGGTTAATTTTACTCAGTGGGAACATTGCCCAGCACCAACACAAGGGAGTTCAGAAACGTTTCTTAAAAAGTATACTTATTTCACTGACTTTAATCAGTCCAATCCCGAGTCCTTTTATTTTAAATTTCACAAACAGCCACAGTCCAAGGTTCGACTTACAAATACAAAATTGTTATATTCAAAGGCTTTCCTGGATCAATTAGTTACTGGAGGGTATGAGTTATGGAAGGATACCATAGACCTTAAATCAGTTTGGGGCTCAAGGGCCTGGCAGGTACAAGGCACTGAGGCTTTGCACCGTGCATGTCTCATCCCAAATCATATGTGGTTTTTAAATGAAACCATTTCCCAGACCACATGCTTTGGATTGGCTACATCTAAAAGGTTAAACACCCCGTCTTTCCCGGAGTTGGAGGAATATGAGAATTGGAGTAATTTTACTAAATTGTCCATTAGAGAAATACAGGCTCTGCTTCTGAATTCCTCCTTTAACATTTCCAGTATGAATCCCAAGGGTTGGCTGCTTTGGCACCGTAGTGCTGATTCTTGCCAAAAAAGATTTTTAAATATAACTGACGGTTTTAAGACTGTTAGATCTGATCCCCGTTTTGATTTGAGTCATACTGTCACCTCTTACTCTGTGGGCAAGTTGTGTCAAGCTTGGCTGAAACATTCAACTTTACCTGCGGTTAAGTATCACCTTTCCAAACTGAATGCAGACGTGGATTTGAATGATTTCATTAAAGGCCCAGCTAGTGGCAGGTCGAAAAGATGGTTATATGGGGTTTACAATGAAATTTGGAAACTCTCACAGATTGAGGCTGCTTCACGCCTTAGGGCTATTGATCAGGCGAATCTTGAGAAAGTGCTTGCAGTTGTTGACAATAGCATTAACGTGCTTTCCTCTAGAATTTACACATTAGATAATATTGTGTCGTCTGTTGTTGATATTGTGCATGATGAAGTGTCTGTATTATACCATGGTCAAAATCAATTACGGTCAATCATGCAGTTTGCATGGACACTTCAGACTCTGAAAATGGGTAAAGTTCCCTGGGGATACATGAACGTTTCCTCTTTATTTGCACCGTTTAATTTGACAGACAAACAACGCTTGCTTTCAATGCGTGATGCTTCCTTTTCTATGCTACATATTGAAAGGTTGGAATCTTTACCTTTTTCTGTGGCAGAAGCCACTGCTGCTACGTGGCTTATCCACGGTTTAATAACGCTGCCTTTTGCTTTATATAAGTTTTCAAATTGTATGAAATATGTGCCAATAGGTCGTTTTGAACCCTTAGGTAGCGGTTTTCTTCATGAGGTCTGGTCACTCCCATACACATACAGATGTTTCAAGGATGAACAAGAAGTTTATCTAACAGGGGATGAGTGTACTGAGACGCCAGATCATTCTTTAATGTGCAGACACATACAGTTACACGGTTCATGTAACAAGGACCGACCGAATATGGCTTGCGTTTTACAGGGCACGCCAGTTCCTGCTATCATCCCCACGTTTAAATTGTTAGAGAATGGTAGTTATTTAATGCTCAATAATGAAAACTGCTGTGGTTTAATTAAAGGTATAGCTTTCATAGTAACGGTTAGTGAGCGAGTTATTTGCTGCAGAAATGTTCTTTATCCTCCCACACGTGAACATAGGGAGTCTTCCATTTGGCCACAGATACCGACCTTGGGAGCAGAATTCAGCGGCATGGCTAGAATAAGAGCTCTATTGTCCCAGAAAGAGGTGGCCTTGAGCTCGGCCCGTGAAACTTTCGTGCTTCACATTGCTAACACCCGTACGGAGGTTCAGGCTCTATTAAACACTGATTTGCCTTTGCATTTCGGAGCCATGGTCCGTTCTATCTTTAACGCATCCTCCACAACGGGCCTAGCACATTTTTTTAAAGTTGTTAGCGGTGGTCTCGTGACTTCCTTTGAGAAGATATTTGGAGTCATCCCTGCCTTCTTCCATTCTATTTTTTCATCCTTATTTGGAGGGTTCCCGTTTTTGCTTGCATTAGCGGCTGGCGCATTGGTGGTTTTCTGCCTTTTTAAATATGGATGCCCTTCCTGTGCAAGACCACGAACAGCTACTACTGACGCGGTTTCGCAACCGCATGCTTGATTACTATGGCACACTGCCGTTAGCGACTCTAAGCACGGCGTTTGGATTATCTTTTCGGTTCTCCTATTTCACCTGTGTCCAGCCTGTATTTCGCTGTCTGACCTGCGATTTCCTTTGGGCCATTGATTTGTGTCTCTGCGGACCAGCATCTTCTGACGTCGATTTTGATCAACTGATGAGTCCTATCATTGCTCACGAGTTGGTTTGTTCTGACGAAAGGATTATGGCCTTGGCGGTGGCACATGGACTAATGGGTCCCTGGGATGTGTTGTCGGCGGCGCAAAATTTCTTGGAACTAAGTTTTCTTGAGAACCCACCGAGCTGTCCTCTGATGGTTATAGAGGATCCGGTGCTGGAAGATCACGTATGTTCCTTTCATCTTTTAAATTGGATGGCTGAACTGTTTTCGGATGAGGACAGTGACTTCCTCCTGGAGGCTGTTGCAGCTTACTTTTCATATACAGTCTTATCATAGACACTGCCTCAAATTGACATGCTGATTGATAGCATTTCCTTGATTTTATTGACTTTTGGTCAAGACATTTTAATTTTTGCTTGCCTATTGGCTTAAGCCACATTATATTTGTGGGCTATTTTTTAGCATTAGTTTTTATAATTGAATTTTTATTCATGCTCGTTTATAAATGGATTCTGCTCTCATGTGATGGCACTTCTGTTACCTTATTTAGTCCGTTCTCGGATCATGGGGGGGTGTTGTATAGCTCCTATATATCCTTATATCGTGTTAAGTTAGCATAGGTACATTTCAGATTTAAACGCCATTTTTCCTTTCTTGCAACTTCTGCACACGACCCTTAATTGTTGACTTAGCTTTCAACCTAGTGGTTTGCCGTGGTGTATGTGAGAATAATATGTTATTGCTCTGATATCAGTCTTGTTTAATAAACCATGTCTGCACGGAGAGTGCTGAAGTTTCAGGAGCAACACGATATGGAATTGTTATGAGGTCTGATCTCCACGCCTTCATAGTCATAACACAAGTGCAGCCTTTGCCAACTTGGGCTTGAGGCGGGATTGATATTGCTTTGCACGAGAATTGTTAACACACTTGATGCGGTGCACATGCAGAGAGAGCTGGTGTATGCTGATGTGATTCCTTCATGCTAGGACACTAAGGTATGGGCCCGCCCTAAAACAACCCAAAGAGACCTTCTTAGCTAATAATATAATATATGTGTTAGGGAGGGTGAGATATAAGTGTTGTTAACTCTTATTCATTACAGCATGTTAACATGCTGTCACCATTCGCTTTTTATGTCTTAGTAACTATGCTGATAATTTTGCTACTGATAATAAGTATACTTGTATTATCTAAGATACTGCGCCTGAGAAGACGGCATTAGTAAATAAACATTTCAAATGCACATGTGTCTTCTTTACTCCATGTTCTGGTTTGTAATGATAATATAACGAAAGAGTGTTCATGAGTCCCACGTACCCTGAGGTACTGTAAGTTCATGTTCTGGTTTGTCTAAACATTGGGAGTTTGATATGTCCAATGAGACACTGTAGCTAGCTCGGTAAGGGGTGAGTTGGTTGCTAAGGTAAGTTTTGGGACATCCTAATTTGCCGAGGTTCCACTCCTCTGTGCACAGTTCTGTGTGAGTACAGAAACCCTGCAACACTCCCAGCAACCCGTAAGGGTGACAGGGAAACACTGGAGCTGGATTTCTCGGCAGGAGAAAAGACAGCGTCTCTCTCAGTGCGTCAGCGGGAGGGGAGGCTTCCTTCGGCACTTGCTACAGCAGGTCGTCGGGCAAGTAGATAGTCGATCTGCTCCAAACCACCGTGTGTTTTGATAGGGCAGATGCTGGTATATTTATTCCTGGAAGGTGCCGAGTTTGACGTAAGGTTGGACATAAGACGTCACTAAGAACTCGCAGTTCTTTCAGGACTCCGGGAGTTCTAGGACAAATCAATACAGAAGCAGGGGGAATTCCCGGGCTGCTGGAGGCTTTGTTTATCTAAGAACACGTTGTGCTATCTAGGAGTCTTTGGGAGTAGCCTTGCCGTATTTGGACTGCATTGGCCATGTCTTAATATGGGTATGATTCTTATGCCTATATAAGGATATGTTTTTATAGAACCAAATAAGGGCATAAATTGGGAATAATTAAATAGAGTCCTAGATTTGTTTACAACAAAAGATGATGTCATCAGTGATGTCATTTAAGATGTCATCAGTGATGTCATGAGTAATGTCATGGGCCATGTCATGAGTGATGTAATATGTGACGTCATCTGCAGTGCATTGCGGGCGCGTGAGTCATAGTTAGCTGAACTAACTATAACAGGGGAATTTCTAGGGTTCTGTACGAGTGAAATGTCCAGCTAACTATAACGCCCCTGAAACCTATGTTTTTTTCTGTGAATTTCTAAGGTTTTTACATGCTAATTCCTAACTATAACATGCCTGAAACCTATGTTTTTTTCAGTGAATTTCAAAGGTTTTTGAAATGTTAATTTCTAACTTTAACGAGACTGAAACCTATGTTTTTTTAAGTGAATTTAAAGGTTTTTTAAATGCTAGTTTCTAACTATGCCTACAGAGGTAGGACATGCGAAGAAAGAAGAAAAAACACACAGAAAGAAAAAAAGAAATGTTGAAAGGAGCCACCGAATTCCTCAAAGACGAAGAAAAGTGCAGGAAGAAGGAAGACTTGCAGAAAGAACAATCAGAGGAGCAGAAAGAAGCCTTGTTGCAAAATCATCCTGTACCCTCAACTTTTTCAGATGGGTATTGGTGGTAACTGAGTATGACTATCCAATCCTAGAGCCAGTGCTATGTTAAAAGATACTTAGAATATAGTGAAAACACCTACATACACTAGGGAACACTATGCTTTGCGGTACCCCTCTGATTACCTTGGCCTCCTCTATAAGACACTAGTACATAATAGGGCAGGGGGTGGGAATAAAACTACCTTTTAAAATGCACCACAGGGATCGTTTGCACACTGGTGAAGGGAGGGGGATCCTGAGGTGACATGTATGCAAACATGCCCAGTGACCGTTATAATTTGGGGGATAAAGTTCCCTTGAATCCTGAGAGTCCCTAGAGTCAAACAAGCCCACTTGGTACCTACAGTAAGCGCTGTTACAGAGAAGTGTAAAATGGGCACGGCCTGGACCTCCTCTCTGCAACGCAGCGCAATGGTGCTCACTGGAAGCACCGGCTGGGCTAGTTGGCCCCCAGGGGGCCTCAGGTTTGAAGGGGAATTATTTCCCCAACTTAAATGCGCCACAGGGCGTGTTTGCACACGTCACCTCAGGCCCTGTCCCCTCCCTTCCTCACTGTGTAAACATGCCCTGTGGCCATTTTAAGTTGGGAGATTAAGTTCCCTTGAATCCTGAGAGTCCCTAGGGTTAAATTAGCCCATGAGATACCTCCAGTGAGCGCCGTTGCAGAGAGGTGTAAAAAGTGGCACGGCCTGGACCACCTCTCTGCAATGCAGCACAGTGGCGCTTACTGGAAGCACCTGGTGGGCTAGTTGGCCCCCAGGTGCCCTCAGGATTGAAGGGTAATTATTTCCCCAACTTAAAACACACCACAGGGCATGTTTGCACACATCACTTCAGGCCTCGTCCCCTGCCTTCACCACTGTGTAAACCCCCCATTTGGCAGTTTTAAGTTGGGAAATTAAGTCCCCTTGAATCTCGAGGGTCCCTAGGGTAAAACTAGCCCACTAGGTACCTCCAGTAGGTGCCACTGAGCTGCGTTGCAGAGAGGTGTAAAAAGGAGTGTGGCCTCTGAACACCTCTCTGCAACGCAGCTCCCTGGCGCATACTCAAGGTACCTAGTGGGCTTTTTGGCCCTCAGGGACCCTCAGTATTGAAGGGGAATTAATTCCCCAACTTTCAACTCACCAGGGGGCGTGTTTGCACAATGGTGAAGGAAGGGGGCAGGCCTGAGATGACATGTCTTCAAACATGCCTTGTGGCACGTTTTAAGTTGGGGAATTAATTCCTCTTCAATCCTGAGGGTCCCTGGGGCCCAACTAGCCCACCAGGTACCTCCAGTATGCGCCAGGGAGCTGCGTTGCAGAGAGGTGTTAAGAGGCCACGCCCCTTTGTACAACACTCTGCAACGCCGCTCCCTGGCGCTCACTGGAGGTACCTGGTGGACTAGTTGGCCACCAGAGACCCTCATGATTGAAGAGGAATTAATTTCCCAACTTAAAACACACCACAGGGCGTGTTTGCAAACACGTCACTTCAGGCCCCACCCCCTCCCTTCACCACTGTGCAAACGCGCTTGATGGCGCGTTTTAAGTTGGTGGATTAACTCCCCTTGAATTCTGAGGGTCCCTAGGGTGCAACCAGACCACCAGGTACCTCCATCAAACGCCGCGGAGCTGCATTGCAGTGAGATGTAAAAAGGGGCGTGACCTCAGAACACCTCTCTGCAATGCAGCTCCCTGGCCATGGCCTCAGAACACCTCTCTGCAATGCAGCTCCCTGGCGCATACTGGAGGTTCCTGATAGGCTAGTTGGCCCCCAGGGACCCCCAGTATTCAAGGGGAATTAGTACCCCATCTCCAAACGCGCCTGGGGGTGCATTTGCAGAGAGCTGCAGGGAGGGGGTAGGGCCTCTGGTGCAATGCCGGTATTTTTTTCCAAGAAGGGGGCCACGTGGCCCCCCCTCCCAAGGGCATACTTGGCCCCTGGACCCCATCCCCGAGGGCCGGCCTGTCATTTTTATTTTTTTACATTTATTTGTAATTGGGGAGGGGGCCACCTCGCCCCCCTCCTGGGCCACTAAAAGCCCCAGGACCCCATCCCCCGGGGCTGAACCTCTCTGTTGGGGACCGTGCGGGGTCCACAATCTCTCCACAGTCCTGCCGGCTCCCCGCCTCCTGCGGGAACCGGCATTGCTTCTCCACGCGGGGAGCTGCTAAGATGCAGCTCCCCGTGTAGAAAAGTAATCGTCTTTGATTTTTGGAAGAGAGAGCAGGATTCCCTGTTTTCTCTTCCAAAAAACCAAAGCAGTTTGCTATGGCAGGGCAGGAGCTGCAAGGCAGGAGCCGGCCCTGGGGGGTGGCGGTCATCAGGGCCATGACAGGGCTCCAGGATGGGGCCGTGTGGTCCCCCTCCCCACTTTTGCAAAGCCCGAGGGTGGTGGTTGTTGGGGCTTGGGGGTCCATTACGGACCACCCAATTTTAATATTTAGAGCTCTGGGGAGGTGGCAGTCCCCGGGGTGTGTGGGGGGGTTCAAGCCCCCCACACAGGTTTTTTTATTTTAACAAAACACAAGCCCCGGGGTGTGGCAGTCCCTGGGGTTGCGGGGGGGCCATGAGCCCCCCACAAATATTCTCTTAAAGCCCCAGGAGATGGCGGTCCCCAGGTCTTGGGGGGCCTTTAAGCCCCCCCACCCAATTATCTCTGTCGCCCCAGGGGGTGGCGGTCCCCAGGGCAGTGGGGGGCTGTGAGCCCCCCACAAAGTCCCCAGGGCTTGGGGGGGCCTTTGAGTCCCCCCACCAATTTATTTTTGAAGCCCGGGAGTTGGTGGTCCCAGTGGGATGTGGCCCACCTGCCCCATCACCACCATCATCGTCCGGTACCTCTGGGACTGGGATCCATGGGCCCTGTTGCGAACACAGATGTTGTGCAACACACAGCATGCAACGATCAGCTTGCACACGATGTCCGGGCTGTACAGGAGCTTCCCACCTGTGCCGTCCAGGCAACTAAAACGTGACTTCAACATGCCAACTGTGCGTTCCACGATGCCCCTGGTGCATATGTGGGCCACATTGTACTGCCTCTGGGTGGGTGTGTTCGGGTCTCAGAGGGGAGTCATCATCCAAGGGCAGAGTGCATATCCTTGATCACCTGTGACAGTGAAGGGAGAAAATAGTCAATACTTGGTTTGGCAGAATGTGATTGCAGGTCCAACAATCAAATGACGCCTGTGCTGGCTGTGTGTGGGGTGAGGGTAAGCCAGCCCACAGGGAGTAGCTGATGCTGGCAACTACGCCAACAGTCATCAGGCACCCAGAAATGCAATGTCAGACTACACGGGGGATGACACGAGTTGCACAGGGCTAGTGGCCCCGGATGCACAGCGGGCGACATGGACCCACCGCCATGTGACAGTGAACTGCGGGAGACTGGTGTAGGGTCGTGTGGGAAGTGCAGTGCCTCAAATGTGTTATGGCTGTATTTTGTAAGCATTTGCCAAAAATCTGTTCCACACGCGAAATGTGCAGATTTTTGGCAATTTCGCGATCCGCAAATCTCGCGAAATTGCCACCAAAGTTACAGGCACACACGGTCACTGACGGCAAATCTTCTGGCCGTTTACGCAGCTGTAGTGTAGGAAAAGTACTATACATTTACCCAACGAGGTAGCACTTCCTGATTAGCCAGTAGAAAGTACTCCAGTTGAGTGGAGGTATTGCACAAAACGGTGGCATCTTAGTGGATGACTATGCAGGGAAGGATTCATTCTGGCACGAGGCTCCAGTCACAAAAATTAAACCTCAACTTGAAGCACTTACAGACATAAATAAAGCACGTGCCCGAGTTGAAGCTCAAATTCAGTAACGTTTTAATCAGCCCAAAACATTAGTGAGCACGGTCGAGGCTGGGCAAGTTTTCTTTAACCCCATATCTGCCGTTGAAAATTAGCTGTAATACTCGAGGGAGGTCTTTGAATCCATGAGTTTCTCGAGCGCAATCCCCGTGTAGTTCCTGTGACCAGGAGGCTGCTTTCTCCTCACCTACTGCCCTGCTCGCTCTCTGACCCTTTATACACAAGAGGCATGTTGACACGCATAGAAGCCCCGCTCCTTTTGCCCCGTACCACACACTAGCGGTATCAAACGTCTTCCCGCCCTTTCCCAACTATGATGGGCAGAGCTCACTCAAGGGACCTCGGCGCCTTTTGGCGCGATGGCAAAGTTACAGGCACACATGGTCAGTGGAGACAAATCTTCTGGCCCTTCATGCAGCTGCAGTGTAGGAAAAGCCCTATACATTTACCCAACGAGGTAGCATTTACTGATTAGCCAGTAGAAAGTACTCCAGTTGAGTAGAGGTATTGCACAAAACGGTGGGATCTTCGTGGATAACTATGCAGGGCAGGATTCATTCTGGCACGAGGCTCCTGTCACAAAAATTAAACCTCAAGAGAAAGCACTCACAGATATAAATAAAGCAGGTGCCCGAGTTGTAGCTCAAATTCAGTAACGTTTTAATCAGCCCAAAACACTAGTCAGCATGGTCGAGGCTGGGCAAGTGTGCTTTAACAGCATATCTGCCGTCGAAAATTAGCAGTGATACTGGAGGGAGGTCCTTGAATCCAAGAGTTTCTCGAGCGCAATCCCCGTATAGTTCCTGTGACCAGGAGGCTGCTTTCTCCTCACCTGCTGCCCTGCTCGCGTTCTGACCCTTTATACACAAGAGGCATGTTGACACGCATAGAAGCCCCGCTCCTTTTGCCCCGTACCACACACTAGCGGTATCAAACGTCTTCCCGCCCTTTCCCAACTATGATGGGCAGAGCTCACTCAAGGGACCTCGGCGCCTTTTGGCGCGATGGCAAAGTTACAGGCACACATGGTCAGTGGAGACAAATCTTCTGGCCCTTCATGCAGCTGCAGTGTAGGAAAAGCCCTATACATTTACCCAACGAGGTAGCATTTACTGATTAGCCAGTAGAAAGTACTCCAGTTGAGTAGAGGTATTGCACAAAACGGTGGGATCTTCGTGGATAACTATGCAGGGCAGGATTCATTCTGGCACGAGGCTCCTGTCACAAAAATTAAACCTCAAGAGAAAGCACTCACAGATATAAATAAAGCAGGTGCCCGAGTTGTAGCTCAAATTCAGTAACGTTTGAATCAGCCCCAAACACTAGTCAGCATGGTCGAGGCTGGGCAAGTGTGCTTTAACAGCATATCTGCCGTCGAAAATTAGCAGTGATACTGGAGGGAGGTCCTTGAATCCAAGAGTTTCTCGAGCGCAATCCCCGTATAGTTCCTGTGACCAGGAGGCTGCTTTCTCCTCACCTGCTGCCCTGCTCGCGTTCTGACCCTTTATACACAAGAGGCATGTTGACACGCATAGAAGCCCTGCTCGTTTGGCCCCGCACCAGACACTAGCGGTATCAAACGTCTTCCCACCCTTTCCCAACTATGATGAACAGAGCTCACTCAAGGGACCTCTGCACCTTTTGGCGCGGTGGCAAAGTTAAAGGCACATATGGTCAGTGGAGACAAATCATCTAGCCCTTTACGCAGCTGCAGTGTAGAAAAAGCACTATACATTTACCCAACGAGGTAGCACTTACTGGATTAGCCAGTAGAAAGTACTCCAGTGCACATTGCAAAAAAATCTGCAAGTTTGCGGGAAGATCTGCGAATTTGCGGACCACAGATCCGCAAAATTCGCCGATAGTTAGTATTTTGCATCTCCACAAGTTCAACTGTTCTGTGGCTGTGGTGCCATCAAATATCTGTATTGGATGCAGAGGTAGGCCGGGATGACCATGGAGTGGTGTGGTCGTGTAGTTTGACATATTGATTGTGGTTTGGCCATGTTTGCATCCCCACAGTTGTGCATTGTGCTTTGGAGGCATTGGGACGTGTGGTGTGTTGGTTTGTTACTTACCAACGAGCAGTCCTGTTCCATATGTGCCATCCTGAAAGCGCTGGTTGATGATGGACTGTCGGAAGATGAAGGAATCATGCACACTGCCTGGGTAGTTGGCAACAACATTAAAGAAGAGTCCCCGGTGGTCCACTATTGCCTGCACATTGATGGAATGCATGCTCTGTCTGTTGTGGTAGTGGTGTGCAGTATCCGCAGGTGGGACATGTGTGCAGTCGATTGCCCCCAACACAGCCGGGAATCGGCTATAGCGTAGAAACCTTGCTTTATCTCCAGCTGTTCCTGTGCAGTGTTGGGGAAGTAAAGGTACTGGGGTATGAAGCTGAGGATGGCATCCAGGACAGGTGTGATGAACTTTGATAGGGCTGGCTGTGAGACCCCTCCGACTCTGGCAGTTGTTGGTTGTAAAGTACCAGAGGCCAACAGGTGCAGCAGAGCCAGCAGCTTTGTCTGAGGAGGGATGTGGTTTTCCGATGTGTGGGTAATGATGCAGTGAATGATTTCCTCGGGCTTCAGGTCTGTGAGAGTCATGCGATTTCAGTAGGTCTGCTGTCTTACTCTGCGCTGCCTCTATGGTGGTCCGGGGGGCTGCGGGTCCAGGTCCTGCGGGTGGTGGCAGCCCAGGGGGTGGTGGCGGTGGGTGTTGTGGCCCTGTTGGGGCTCTGGGCTACATGATGAGTAGCTCCATGGCGTCCTTTGTTCTTCCGGTGTGGCTGTGTGTGGGGCTCTGTTGCCTACTGCAGATAGTAGTCCGTCTTTATACCTGCTTGAGGCAGGTGTTAAATACCTGCGGCGACCGCGGCTAATCACCTGTTTTTGGCTCACTTTGCAGATCTGTCAGTTCGTTGTGAAAGTGGTGTTGTTTTTTTGTGTGTTTCTGCATGGCAACGCCTAATCTGCATCCCATTAGCGATAGTTGGTGGTATCCCCCGTGGTATTACGTTTTGGGACTGTTATCACAGGAATTCTGACAATGTCTGTTGTTAGTACCAGCTTGTGAATAGTGGGGTCAATTTATCACGATTTTTGTTGCAGTAAAGTGCCATTATTTTGGCGTTAGCTCCTTGTGGATATTCCCCTAGGTGTTTTAACTTTTAAGATGAAATTCTTGTGAATTAACAAAGCTACAACATGTTTTCTCAAATGTGATTACATTTGAGAAAACACCTACATTTAAAACACCTACATTTTTATAGTTTATAGTTCATAGACGGAAGAACAGGGGTTTTAATTTAAAAATACACATAAATATTGCCTGCCCTCCTAGCAGACCTATCCCGGATGCGCATATAAAACTATGCAATGTAGTGTAAAAAGCGAAGTCCAAGAACTCGTGCCTTTGGTTTCGTTCTAGGAAATGAGCCCTATGCCTGAAAACTTATCGGTAAATTTGGTTATTTGACTTAACCAGGGACGTTCTCAAGGAAAGGTTGCTATCTCGCGTTGAATTTAGTAACATGTTAAAAATAATCTATTTTTTCCAATTCTTTCACCTAGAGTAGTTTTGTATACTCATAAAAATGGATCACCGACATAATATAGAATGACAAAATATAGACTTACCAAAATATAGTCACCAAAATATAGAATGCCAAAATATCGAATTCCTACCTACAAACAGGTAAGTACAAAAATATGGAATCCAAAATATAGTCTGTAAAAAATATAGTCAAAATATCGAATTTTTTTAAATGTCTTAAAAGTAATTTAAAATTAATGAAATAATAAATATAATTAACTAAAACATACTTAAAAATACTCAAATAACCTTAAAAGTAAGATATAATTAATTTAAGTTATTAATACAAAATGTACAATATTTTACCGTAGGATAGCAGGAGGGTAACATTTAATATTACCACTCCAGTGAGTGCAACAGTAGGGAAAGCGTTGGATAGCGTAGGGGTAAAAAATACTATTCCCACTCCAGAGAGTGCAACAGTAGGGAAAGCGTTGGATAGTGTAGGGGTAAAAATTACTATTCCCACTCCAGAGAGTGCAACAGTAGGGAAAGCGTTGGATAGCATAGGGGTCAAAAATACTATTCCCACTCCAGTGAGTGCAACAGTAGGGAAAGCGTTGGATAGCGTAAGGGTACAAATTACTATTCCCACTCCAGAGAGTGCAACAGTAGGAAAATCGTTGGATAGCGGGAGGGTAAAAAATACAATTCCCACTCCAGTGAGTGCAACAGTAGGGAAAGCGTTGGATAGCGTAGGGTTAAAAAATACTATTCCCACTCCAGAGAGTGCAACAGTAGGGAAAGCGTTGGATAGCGTAGGGGTAAAAATTACTATTCCCACTCCAGAGAGTGCAACAGTAGGGAAAGTGTTGGATAGCGTAGGGGTAAAAAATACTATTCCCACTCCAGTGAGTGCAACAGTAGGGAAAGCGTTGGATAGCATAAGGGTAAACATTACTATTCCCACTCCAGAGAGTGCACCAGTAGGGGAAGCGTTGGATAGCGGGAGGGTAAAAATTACTATTCCAACTCCAGAGCGTGCAACAGTAGGGAAAGCATTGGATAGCGTAGGGGTAAAAATTACTATTCCCACTCCAGAGAGTGCAACAGTAGGGAAAGCGTTGGATATTGGAAGGGTAAAAACTACTATTTCCACTCCAGAGAGTACAACAGTAGGGAAAGCATTGGATAGCGTAGGGGTAAAAATTACTATTCCCACTCCAGAGAGTGCAACAGTAGGGAAAGCGTTGGATAGCGTAGGGGTAAAAAATACTATTCCCACTCCAGAGAGTGCAACAGTAGGGAAAGCGTTGGATAGCGGGAGTGTGAAAATTACTATTCCCACTCCAGATAGTGCAACAGTAGGGAAAGCTTTGGATAGCGTAGGGGTAAAAAATACTATTCCCACTCCAGAGAGTGCAACAGTAGGGAAAGCGTTGGATAGCGGGAGGGTGAAAATTACTATTCCCACTCCAGTGAGTTTAACAGTAGGGAAAGTAATGATATTAATATATTATTAAAAATAAATTAAATATCAATACCAATAAAACATTAATTGAAATTAATAACCAATTTAATATTATGTAATAATTAATTAGAAATACAACTACATATTAGTTATTAAAAATTAATAACCTATTCATAATTATTTAACAACTAATTAATTTTCAATAACAAAAACTAATTAATAATAAACATTATTACCAAATAAAAATTAACAGTAAATTAATTATCAATACACACAAAGTATTTTTAATATGTAATTAATTACAATTACATTACTTCCCACCCTATTCCCCTATAAACCCACATCCCACTACAGAAAATGCATTAATACAATTATCATAATTATCAAATATTTAATTAATACAAAATAATTACCAATTAATAAAAATGAATTGCCAATTAATAGAAATTAATTACCAATTAAAAATTAATTAACAATAAATTTTAAATCAATACCAATAAATGAAAAAATTATTTACTTAATTACAATTAAATTACTTCCCACCCTATTCCCCTATAAACCCACAACCCGCTACAGAAAATAAATTTAGAAAATTAACATAATTAACAATTAATCAATTAATACAAATTAATTGGCAATTAATAAAAATAAATTACCAATTAAAAAATAACAATAAATTCAAAATGAATACCAATAAATAAATAACAATATTTAATTAATTACAATTAAATGACTTCCCACCCTATTCCCCTATAAACCCACAACCCGCTACAGAACTAAAAAGCAAAATGTAATTAAAAATTAATAATAATTGCTAAAAATTAATATTTAATTTAATATAATTAAATTACTTCCCACCCTATTCCCCTATAAACCCACAACCCGCTACAGAATTAAATTACGCAAAAATTAAATAACATATAATTCCTTACTTAAAATACATTAAACATACATTACAAAAATTAATATACACTTTTCACACATATACTAACATACAAAACACTTTGAAAAAATTGATATTATTAAAAAATCGATATATTTAATGCCTATATTGTATACTTCGATATTTTGACTTCTATATTTTGAAAATCGATATTACTTACCTTAAATTCGATATTTTTAACCACTATATTGTGTCCATTCGATATTTTGTCCATTCTATATTTTTACTTCGATATTATGTCCATTCTATATTTTGGAATCGATATTATGACTGATTACCGAGCGCAACATTTGGAGGCAATCGGGGGGGGGTCCCACTGTTGTGTATCGATTTAAATTCCGTATGCATTTCCTGATAAATGCCCTTATATAGGTACATTTCACATTGCCCTTGAATAGGCATATATATCCAGTCCTTAATTAGGCATAGTCCGTGCAACCCAAATACAGGCATCCGTTCATCTACGTCACAACGAGTTCTAGGAAAACCAGACTCTTAAGCCGTTAGGGACTTAACCTTGCTTGGATATTGATTCCTCCAAGACCTCATTTATTATGCATGAACATCTATTCCTTAGGGATTCATTCATGACGTTCATAAGCCCGACTTTTATGTCAATACCGGCATTACTAAACACCTTCAAGGTATAAATATACCTTCACTTGCTATGGCAAAGCACGGTGTGGTTTGGTTCAGTTTGACTACCTACTTGCATGAGGCAGCTCGCCACAGCAAGTCCCGAAGGAAGCCACCTCTCCAGCTGACGCACTGACTAAACGCTGTCATCCTCCTGCGAGAATCCAGCTCCAGTGTTTCTGACTTCCCTTGCGGGGTGTTGGGAAATCGAGTCCCTGGAAAGAGATCCCAAACTCTCTCATTCTAAGCTATGGAGCTCATTAGAACCTAGAGAATCTTTTGGAAATTCTTGACTATTGGACTTGGCCCTTTTGGCAGGTTCACCCCGAAACTTTTTGCATTCTCATAGCCTGTTTCTGTAACCTGGTGTTGGTGATTTTAGGCCTCTGCGCACTTTTTCACTGTGGTCCAGTGTAAAGTGTGTGCGCTCTCTGTGTATGTGTGGTGAAAGTGGCCTGCCCTCCCATAGGAATGCATGGGGAGATGTGTGTCCATGGTAGTTCCTGATAGGTGGGGAGTGCAGGAAGGGCGAGTTTGGTATGTGTGAACTTGTGGGAATAAATGCTGTGCAATGGTGTGCGCAAATTAATTGTGGCTAGTGGAAGAGTGCCACTTTTAGAAGTTGGCAATTCCGTATGCAGTGTGATGTGAATTGCCTGGCTGGCTTGTGAGTGACAGGGGCTGGCTGGTGTGCTTGGCTCCAGGAGCCAGGGTGAGTCTGCCCGATGGTGAATAGGGAGATCTGCATGTAGATGGAAGGGAGGAGTTGCACCTGAGACCTGAATAGGGCTGTGCCTTCCCTCCACAATGCTGGCTCCAATCCCTGTGGTGAGTCTGATGTCCCTAGCCTGTCCAGTGAAAGGGAGAAAGGGGGCTGAGCAAAACAAAGTGCTCAGGAGTTCCCCTGAACCAGTTGTAGCTGGTTCTCCCATTGCCTGCACCCTTTTAAACAAAATAAAATGTGATATAAAAGAAGGGGCTGTGACCCCATGAATTTGTTCCTGTTTTTGACTGGAAACTACCAGGGGCGTGCTGCTGCTGGGGCCCAGGGGAAGGCTTGCCTCCCTGGGCCCTGCCCTGCCCCTGGATGCCTGATGAACTTCTTGGACCAATTGCCCTGTGTGTGGCCTTTGCCAAGGCTTGCTACAGCCTTCCTGTGCTTCATTTTTTAGTCTTGGCGCGCTTTAATTTCCCTAGGAGAGTGAAAGCCTGTGGGCTGAGTATTCCCAGTGCGCAGGTGCCCATGCTGCATCTTCATGTTTGGTTTATAGGTGCTGGGGGTGCCCACCCCACTTATAGAAGTCCAAGCGGGTGCCCACCCCGCATACCGGCTTTGTTTATTCATGCCGAGGGAGCCTACCCCTCATCTAACGCTCCCATCATTGCCGCTGCAGTCCCTCGGCCGCCCCGGAAGTCAGGCAAGGCTGCCTGTGACAGGGGCGGGGTCGCGGCAGGACCGGAAGAGGAAGGAGGCAGCCTGGAGCCTCGCTGACCCTGTACTGAAGCCCCGGTCCCGAGATGAGGGACCGGGTGAAGACACGCCTGACATGCCTCAGCCTGGAGCGGGGTATTGAGGGTAGCGGGGCTCCCATGAGTGAGGGGAGCCCCGGAGGCTGGATCCTGCCCACCAACCCCAGAGAGGAGATGGCAATGAGAGAGAGAGCAGCCCGGTAAGGAGGGGGTTGTCCCTGGTTGTTCCCCAGCGGCCCAACTTGGCAGCGGGCCGCTCCAACGGAGATGGCAGTATTTTGTTTAAAGAGCCATGTGTGGTTCTAACCTGGCCATAATTGTTGACCCGGGGCCAGAGGGGCCCATGCTCAGCTTAAGGGGCCTAGTGGTGGCCAGAGCCTCTGAGGCTCCCCCGTCGCAGTATTTAATTACCGAGCCCGAGGGCTCCGACGTCTTGGCTAAATATTTCCAGAGCCAGTGCGCTCCTTGCGGGACATGTTTCTTTTTAGAGCCAGATGGCTCCAATGCTTGTGGGCATGTTCATTTCTAGAGCCTAGGTGGCTCCAACGATGGTTGCAATTATTTCCTTAAGGGCCCAGAGGGGCCATGTTCTCTACCACGAGGCGCAATTCGGGAGAGAGTCCCTGAGAGGGCCAGAGGTGGCTCAGAGGTGTCAGGCCTTCCCCCAGCTGCGCAGCACTTAGTGCCAGCTGCATCGTTTAGGCCCTCAGGTTATGGTTATCAGCTGCTCAGCAAGTAGTGAGCATCTGCAATGTTTAGGTTTGTGCAGATGGTGCAATTGGATGTCGCTGCATTGGCAGCGCTCCCTGACATTCTGGGCACAGGCCATTTGAGCCCCTTTGGAGATGGCCAGTTGGCCAGGGGGACTGGTAGAGGTATAGGGCGCAAGACCCTAATGTGATTGATGTGCTCATGCAATGTGGTGCTAGGAAATGTAATGCATTTAGTATGTTCTACGCACCCTGTTTGATACCTCTACATATGGTTTATGATTGAGATTATTTTCCATTTCATGTGGGTATGCTAGTGGAATTATGTTTCACTCTATGAGGTATGCCCCTAATGTGAGTTATACTTAGGAGGTAGGGTCTAATGTGTTTAGACTAGTGAGGAGATTGCATAATGTGTTTATGCTGGTGAAGTTGGCGCAGAATGTAATTCGTGCCTGATGTGACTGTGCATAATGTAGTTTATGTTACAGGTTGAGGTGGAGCACGGTGATTACCAGTGGTTACTGGTTGTATGTTTATGATCTATTTTACTTTTTTTTACCAATTTCTGCTAAATGCTGTTCCTGACAGTGGGGCATGTGGCCCTACCATGTGTAAATAATCCCTTGTGAATATTGCCTGTGCCAGTTGGCACAGTGTATGTTATGTGTTTACTATTCTAATTTGTTATGAAAATACAAAGGCTATTTTGATATAACCTTGTGTGGAGTTCCTTTTGTAGTGTGCCTGGGATCTTGTTGCTATGTGCGTGCGCAAATGCTTTACACATTGCCTCCGGGATAAGCCTGACTGCTCGTGCCAAGCTACCAAGGAGGTGAGCAGGGGTTATCTTTGACGGGTAACTCCCTTGCCCTGACTAGAGTGGTGGTTTCTGCCTGGCTTTGGCGCAAGCCTCAGCCAACCAGAAATCCCATTTCTAACATTGGCAAAACTAAACTTAGCTAAAACAGCACCTACTTCTTCCCTTGTATTTGACCTGGGTTAGGTACACTCGGGTAGGCGTATTTTAGAAGCACCAGTTGATTATTTTAGCCTGCGTTATTTTGTATGTATTTTTATATATGTCATAGCAACAGACAATGATATTACAGTATTATTTTATATTACTGTTTACTCTGTACTCATTATACTTCGCATTCTGTCTAACGATTGTAGCAGTTCAGATCTCTTGCATGAGAAATAAGACTGTTCAATAAACAATTTTTATTGAAACACCCCGTCTATCTATTTCTCTGCAACTCTTTAGAAACGAAGCATGCACGATTGACTGGGTAAAATAGTTATCTATTGTTTCCACGACTCTGAAGATATTGTTTCAATTCTAGGGAAACAAAGTTGTCAAGTTTATGCAGTTGTCAGAGACTAATCCCTTCTTGTTTATTTGAGAAAGTTTCTAGTGACCTCTGAGTTAGCTGGCACACACACATTTAAGTTTAATATACTCAATAGTGACATACTGACCTCAGTCCTATGTCAAATCTATAGTGTATGTTATTCCAATGTGCAGAGCCTATTAGGGATATAAGAACTACACTACACCACCATTCACAGCAGCTCGACCAGAGGTAACCGCTATCTTTGTAATTTATTTGGGGCTAAATCCCGGCCCAACTCTGGTCTTTCTGTGAGATTGCAGCCGCAATATTGCCTGCCCATGGCCCAATTCAGGTCATGTTTTGCGAGTGTACAATGCTGCTGGCGGCGATTATTTGCTCCATAACGCTCGCATTCCTGGTGGCAGAAGCAGCGCTTTGAGACAGCAGAGGGGCATACGAACTCGGGAGAACCACGCTCCCCAGAAGTCAGCGGGGCCACGACCGGCTACACCGCCTGCCCACCCACAGGTGCAGAAATACCTCTTGCGTTTCCCGCTTCGTGGGAAACGCTCGCATTCCGGGTGACAGAAGCAGCGCTTTGAGGCAGCAGAGGGGCATAGGAACTCGGGAGAACCACGCTCCCCAGAAGTCAGCGGGGCCACGACCGGTTACAACGCCCGCCCACCAACAGGTGCAGAAATACCTCTGGGAAACGCTCACATTCCTGGTGGCAGAAGCAGCGCTTTGAGGCAGCAGATGGGCATACAAATTCGGGAGAACCACGCTCCCCAGAATTCAGCGGGGCCACGACAGGCTACACCGCCCGCCCACCCAAAGGTGCAGAAATACCTCTCGCATTTCCCGCTTCGCTGGAAACGCTCGCATTCCTGGTGGCAGAAGCAGCGCTTTGAGGCAGCAGAGGGGCATACGAACTCAGGAGAACCACGCTCCCCAGAAGTCAGCGGGGCCACGACCGGCTACACTGCCCGCCCACCCATAGGTGTATTTAAGTAGCATCTTGTTTCTGGCCCATGGGACGCGCACGGGCGCGCGGCGGGTGAAGCCCGGGCCAAGGGCGGGCCCGTCTGAGCCCATCCGAGACAGGCAGAGACTGGACTGCGCCACCCCCCGAATGTTGTTATTCTTGTAAGATTTTACAGTGTTTTAATATTGTTAAGTATTTGACTCCATATCTTGTATAACTACCGTTAAATAATTTATTTCTTCTGTATACTTGCTGTAATTTGCGAGGTAAATGGCATCAAAAAATGGCAAAGGGAAAAAGCCGGGAAACCCATGGAGGGGAGAGGGGGTAACCGGAACTATAGATGCGTTCATTCCCAGGGCCGCTTCGGTCCTGGAACATGAAATCGCTATAACTGAACACCGTTTGTCCCTTGATCCCATGTACTTGAGGAGATCTTCACTTGGCGGTATAGCCTTAGTACCCTCTCCAGACCAAGCAGTTATAACTAGTTCACAGGTTGACGCTAGAGTCCAACGGCGACATGAGTTGCCAACTATACTGGACTCCAGTCCTATTGTCGTAAACGCTGATTCTTCGTTAGTTTATTCAACGATTGATCCTGGCCCCTGTATATCTTCTCAACTAACGAACAAACGGTTTATTGACCCAAATTTACCTGATCGTTCAGTGGTAGTAGGCCCTAAATCTAAGAGGAAATGAGGAGGAAACTTACAAAAGGGGGGTTGTGCTAAAAAGACCAAAGTTGCATCACCTAAGGTAGCGGTAAAATTGACCGAGGGCACAAAAAATAACACCAAAAAAACCCAGAATACCGAACCCCCACTCTATATACCTCTTGCCAGTGCAGTAGAGCCATTGATAAAGGAGGTTAAGAGTATAGAGTGTTTGCTAGAAAAAATTGAACATCTGGTGAAATCGTTTATCCTTCCATTAATGGAAATATCAAAAAGGATTAGCGAAAAGTTAGGGTCACTTGAACAAACAACTCTGGCTAACTCTGCACTATTAAATAAATTAGTGGAGTTTGAATCCACCCAAACTAGAACTATAACTACACCCCCCGATAAACAACCAATTAAACCCTGTGAGACCAATACATTAGTAAATAAAGAACCGCTCCGACCAGTAAATGGCTGGAAAGATGGTGAGGTAATACGAACAGTGAGATCGATGGAAAAGGGGGGCTGATTGGAGGGGTAGGGAATTAGAGATGAAAGGAATCCTGGGAATGTAGGGAGGTCGAGTAAAATGCCCAAACCCGAAAAAGTAGTACCATCTAGAGACAAAGGGTACGGTAATAGTCAAAGACTAGACCTCCCCCCGGATTCATACCCATATGTAGTTGTGTTAGCAGGTGTCTCGAAGATGAAACATGATAAAATGGAAACATATCATGAGCTGAAAAATAAAGTAATGTTCTGGTAGGGTAGAAATAGAACACTTAGACCAGATCTGCATGGTGAAATTTTAAACGTATGGAGAGTAAGTTGGGTAGGCCATAGAATAAAGGACATTGATGGAGACTGTATTATCGTTAATTTTAGAGATCCACGTGTGGTACAGTACATAAGTGGCTTTCAGAATCATAGAAATCTGGGAGGTATTTTTTCCTTCGATTTAAGCTACTTTTATCTTTCCCCACCAGCTACTTTTGGAGGCCCTCTTTCTTACAACCTATATCGAGGTGGCCCCATTTTTTCATTAGAAAATCAGTTTAATGTACCAATAGGCAACCGCTCTGAATCTTTATCGGGGCTTGGGGGAGTAGATTGACCAACAATGGAAAATGCACGCGTCAAATGTATCAGAAACTGTTTACCTGAAAGGATAATGGGTAATCAGGTAAAATTGGGCTTGACAGAGCAACCTCTCCCAACTAATATTATTAAGGAGTCAGTATACTCTGATATAGGGCTCGAAGCAGAAACTAGGGATTCTAGTTTGAATGAAGAGTTTAATAATATCAACAAAGAAGATGTTGGGACTACTTGTAGTGTCACTAACTGTACATATAAGGGTACTTGGTCTATTATTTATTGGAACATTGCTGGACTTAGAGCCAAGTTAGATATTCAGAATTGGGTCAAACTTATTAATGAATATCATATTGTATGCCTACAAGAGACATGGGCGGTTGAAGCGTACCACTTGAGCGGATTCAAAACTATATTTACATCAGCTATGGACTCATCACCTGGCAGAGCCAAAGGTGGGCTCTGCACTTATGTATCCAACCTTTTTAAATGCGAAAAAATTGAGATGTTTTATAATAATTGTTTTTATCATATGGTTGGGTTACATATAAACAAAAACTTTTGTTTATTGATTGTGAATTTTTATAATAACGTTCCCTCAGCAGACATCCCTGTAGTTCTGAAAACCCTGAGAACTGATATTTGCAGTTTACTAAGTAAGGAAACTAAAGAGTTAGTTGTTGTGTGGGGGGGGGGGGTGATTTCAACTGTCCACCATGTAAACGGGGTGTAAAGGGGACTTGTGGTCTGATGTCGGATAAAGACACAACTTTTTCACATTTTGATCACACTGAAACTAGGGATTTTTTTAAATGAAATTGTCTTTATGAATGATTTAAGTTTTGCTAACAAAATGTGCCAACCGGAGATACCATTTTCCCCAACTTTCAACGGTAGAGGGGTATTCTCGACAATTGATTTCATTTTAATATCCTCATGTTTCGCAGATAATGTTTCGAACTATAATACGTTGGAAAATCCTTTAAGTGATCATTTCCCTATCAGGGTCGAAATTTTAAATCCATATTTTGCCCCTGATCGTGATAATATGCTAAGGTGCTATCCTAGTAATATTGTGTAATGACTTGAGAAGAACAACAGTGTTGATAGATAAAGTCTTTATTACGGCTCCCACAGGCACGTCTTAACGTGGCAGGTACAGCATAACAATACTGCTTCACGCCACCAACTGTCACTGTCCCGCGCGTCATAACGGACGGCACGAGACACACTCTATAGGCCTCGCGCCCTGGGCACGAGGCAGGCTAGGCCACTACATATCTCCTTTCCTTAACACAAGGAGAGACAGAGGAGAGAGAGAGAGAGAGAGAGAGAGAGAGAGAGAGAGAGAGAGAGAGAGAGAAAGGAAGAATACAAAAAAGAAGGTAAGAAAGAAAGACAGAAGAGAGAGAGAGAAAGAAAGAAAGAAAGAAAGAAAGAAAGAAAGAAAGAAAGAAAGAAAGAAAGAAAGAAAGAAAGAAAGAAAGAAAGAAAGAAACCGAGAAAAGGTCACAGTGAGGAAGGGGAACTTATTGTCGGTATCTAACAGGAATTCTGACTGCTCTGGTACTCCTCCTGACAGTAGAGGGAGGAGGAGGAGAACTCTGAACACTGAGATCACCATGAGAGATGCTATGGGAAACATCTCTTCCAGAAGTGGAACTCTTAGTGTCATTTAGAACATTTTTGACTTTCCCCACCTTGTTAACATTCCACCAGTCTTTTCCTTTGACCCGGACAGCACTTCCACACAGTTTATCCACCACAACAGTTTCCCCAAACTTAGATTCGCCTTTTTTTACAAAACCTTGTTTCTTAACCCTGACACAGTCACCCACTGCAAACTCTCAGTTTTTAACCCGCTTCCTTTCATCAAAGTACTCTTTTTGTTTGGACTAGACTTTAGCACACCTGTTCCTTACTTTTTCATCCATTTCTTGAGGAGTGGAATTTGATTTAAACCACTTAGACATCCAAGCAGGTCTAAATTCAGTACATGGTTTCCTACCTCTCAAAAGTTCGAAAGGAGACAGTCCTGTTGAAGAATGGGGGGTGGTCCTATAGAACCACAACATCGTCCTGACACATTGGGGAACCGCCTTGTTGTGTTCTATGGCCCATTTGACACAGTCACCTATAACTCTATTAAGTCTCTCCACCAAACCATTAGTTTGTGGATGGTAGAGAGAACTTCTGTGATGAGGGATGACAGATTCTGTAAGAAACTCTTCAACCTCAGCTGATACAAATTGCACTCCATTATCAGAAATAATGGATTGGGGAAACCCTTCTCTCATGAATATTTCTTTCATGAAATCAATGATTTTTCTGGAGTCAACCTTAGATACAAACTTGGCTTCCGGCCACTTAGTGTAATAGTCCACCATAACAATTGCAAATTTGCATTGTTGAGGTAGACTATGGAAGGGTCCCAGCACATCTATGCCGAGTTTTTCCCACGGACCCCCAGGAAGAGGAATGGGCGTGAGAGGGGAACTGACTGTGCGAAGACATTTGTCACTAGAAGAGCAAACTGTGCATTCCTGAACCATTGCATCAATGTGTCTATCCATTTGTGGCCACCAAAAGTACTCTCTTACTCTACGCTTAGTAAGTGTGACTCCCAGATGCCCCTCATGAGCTTTGGCTAGAAGAGTGGATCTGATGTTCACGGGAGGAACAAGTTTCTCTCTCCTGAATACCAGACCATCTTCAATCGAAAGCTCTTCACTCCCTTTCACATAGGGTTGTAAAGCCACTTCCACATTCCTTTCCCTTGGCCACCCTTAGGTAATATACTTCTTCACCTCTCTTAAAACCTCATCGCTAGCTAGAGCTTCCCTCCAACTTTCCTGTCCCACTGTACATACATTTGTCAATTCCACACTTGCTATGATATAATCCTCCTTTTCGTCATAACAACAGTCATCATTACATTGCATGTCCTGACAGGTGGTTGCGGGCAAACGTGACAATGCATCAGCCCTCACATTTTTCCCTCCAGCAATGTGTACTACTTCAAAGTTGAATTGTAAGAGTTTAGATGCAAGGCGTGCAATGCGTGGAGTAGCACTGCGGCTGTTGGTATTTCCTAAAATAGCAACCAACGGTTTGTGGTCCGTTTGAAGTGTAAACTTACGCCCCCACAGATAATTTTTGAATTTCTCAATGCCCCACCAGCATGCTAGTAGCTCCTTCTTGATAACAGAGTAATGAGACTCTGCCTTTCTGAGTACCCTGGATGCAAATCCTACAGTGTGTTCACTTTGACCAACCATCTGTGTCAGGACCGCACCTAAGCCATAGCTACTAGCATCCACAGTCAGAGTACATGGGACATCCTGTACAAAAGGTTTCAAGGCCTTGACAGTACTCAGTTGTTCCTTTATCCATTGGAAGGCGGTTTTGCATTCGTCATCCCACACAAATTCACTTTTGTCCTGTAGCAATTTCGATATGGGACGTATCTTCGTTGCATAGTCTCGAATAAAGCGGGCATAAAATTCAGTAAGACCTAGAAGGGATTTTACACCAGCTTTGTCTTTAGGTGCAGAAGCATCAACAATGGCTTGAACCAAGCTCGGCTTGGGTGTGACTCCTTCGCTTGAGATGGTGTGACCCAGATATTCTACCTTGTCTTTTGAGAACACACACTTGTCCCTTTTTAGGACCACACCATGTTCATGGAAAATGGACAAAATTTTGCTTAGCACCATGTCATGTTCCTGTTGATCTTTAGCGAACAGCAGAACGTCATCTTGGAATATGGCTACATTTTTTATTCCCTTCAGCAGATTGACCATAATACTCTGAAAGACAGAAGCTGCCGAAGCCAGGCCGAAAGGCATACGACAAAATTGGAATAGCCCTGATGGAGAGTTAAACGCGGTAAAATAGCGTGATTCCTTGTCAAGTTTGATTTGATGAAATGCCGAGGCCATATCTAGTTTGGTGAAGACCTTGGCAACAGCAACTACACCCAACATTTCCGAAATATTCGGTAGAGGATGCGAATCCACCCAAATCACCTTGTTTAGATTGCGCAGGTCAATGCAGATTCTAAGTTCGTTGTTTTTCTTCCGAGCTACCACCAAAGCCGAAGACCAATCTGACGACTCAATGGGTTCGATAACTCCTCTTTTCTGCATGGACAACAGTTCTTTTTCCAAGTCTTCTCTTATGCTGAAGGGAATACTTCTTATTTTGTTTTTAACAGGCTCTGCATCACTCCCTATCTTAATTTTGTGCTTGAATCCTTTGATTTTCCCCAATTCACCAGAAAATACTTTTGGGTATTTATTGAGTAATTCTTCCACATGTGATTGATCACGAACAACCAATATTTGTTCCTTTGCTCCTGGACAAAGCATAATGCTGAACAAACCTTGATGGAACCATCCTAATATGTCTAAGCCATGCACGGCCACATATATTTTCCCATATATGTGCCTGTTCTTGAAGATCGGGATGTCTTCAAAGTATCCCAGAAGTTCTATGCTCCTCCCTTCATAGGATACAGGCTCTTGGTCTGGCTGCTGCAGGGGTCTATTTCCCCATTTCTCGCTGAATAATGATTCATTGATCATTGTGATCCTTGCTCCAGAGTCTACCAGAAGCCTCAAATTCTCTTCACCTACACCGATGATTGCGTAGGGATCTACACAGTCATTAGGATCACCACTTTTTATGATTCCTTCATTGACCACTAAAACCATGTCTTTAAGTTCATTGAGAGTTTCATCACTGTCACTACCACTAGCATCCATTACGCATGCAACTTGTTTTTTTTTTTTATGAGTCTGGCAGACCTTATCGAAATGCCCTAATTTTCCACATTTGCGACAAGTAGCATTCCTCGCCGGACATGGTCTTCCACTTTTTGCATGAGAGGGATATCCACACCTGAAGCAGATGTCAGTCCTTTTGAAAAAATTATTCTGTTGATAATCTTTCTTTTTTTCAAGATTTTTCAAGCGCACAGGGGTGACCACCTCTGCATTTTTACACTCCAACTCCTTGATAGAAGATTGTGAAGTTTCAATGCTCTTTGCTATACGGATGGATTCATCCAGGGATGGATTTTCCAAGGACAACAACTTTTGTCTTATGGTTTTATCGAGGCATTTACCTATGAACTGGTCACGTATTAAATGTTCACTGAAGTTTTCGAACTCACATTCTGCCACCATCTTCCTCAAGGCAGTAATATACGTGTCAACATCTTCCTCTGTTTTCTGTGCTCTTTTAAAGAACTTATGTCTTGATACCACGACACTGGGTTGTTTGTCATATCTCACTTTCAATTTCCTCACAGTGTCTTGGTATTCATCCGTTTCTTCTCCTCCCTCACCTACCACATCAGATAAATGTTTGAGAGTTTCCCTTCCTTCAAACCCCAGAGAGTGAAGTAGTAAGAACCTTTTTCTTTCTGCCCTGAATCTATGTGCTCCAATTGCACCCAAATAATTTTCAAACACATCAAACCATTTCCTCCAAGGTACTGGTGGTTCACCTGGTGTATCCAGAAAAGGAGATGGAGGATGGATGGACTGCATCATGTTTTCTTTTACTTAGCTGGTGGGAATAAAATAAAAGTGAAATTTGCAGTGGGTGGTTCTCTTTATCCCTTATTTTCCATTAACCAACTGTGCATAGTCAAAAGTTAGCTCCTTTAATTTTTACAAGAGGACTAATATTAATCTGGGCTGGAAAGGTTCTTTTATTGTTTCCCACGCGCAATATCCAGGAAAGTCACAAAGGGAATTATTTATTATATTTTCCTTCTTAAGACGTGCTGTGTTTATTTTTTTTTATTTTTTTTGCCAAGATGCAGTTTGATTTGTGCCCCAGAGGTGTCTTCGTAGGATAGACCTTTTACCCCCAGTACTCGGCACAGTCCACGGACTAATACTGGTAGATTCCCCTTTAAGAACTGGGAGGGAAGTTATTGCCGAGCGGGCCCTGAGAGGATCGACGATGAAGGCGGGACAAATCGCGTAAGATACACGCCCACCGCAGCGCGTCCCTCGACTCCTCACCTCAGCCTCTTCATAACACGGCAGCAAACCAACGGGCAAAAGACTCCAGACGCGAGCAGCTGCCGTTCGCCTCTCAGTTCAGCAATGTCGTAGCTGACCACCCAGCAGTTCGCCCTTCATGTAGATTCCTTCTTCGATGTTCCGCTCCGATCAGACTCGAAGTCAGCTTCTTCCATCGATGTTACTAAGGTCCTTTTTACCTTCGATTGTGGGTTCTCCGTGGGAGCCCTCCTCGTCGCCAATTTCGAGTGTAATGACTCGAGAAGAACAACAGTGTTGATAGATAAAGTCTTTATTACGGCTCCCACAGGCACGTCTTAACATGGCAGGTACAGCATAACAATACTGCTTCACGCCACCAACTGTCACTGTCCCGCGCGTCATAACGGACGGCACGAGACACACTCTATAGGCCTCGCGCCCTGGGCGCGAGGCAGGCTAGGCCACTACATATTGCATTATCAAGACAGAATGGATATGCACTGAAATGGTCCAAGGTAGTTCCCGAAGATTTCCTAGGTAAATTAATTGGGACTTGTGAAGCGAGTTTTAATATCTAATTGGGTATGGCAGCTGAGAACATCGAAATAATTAATAACTTTAAGCTAATAACCACACAAATAAAGGTCAGTCTTTGGGTAGAATTAAAAAACCAGAAAAGAAAAAGATCAAGTTTGTTTGACACGACGAGCCCTAAGGCCTATTCAAACCTCAAATGTGCTTTGAATAATACTGATAGGGATCAAATACTGATCAGGGAACTGCGTAAGGCATATAAAACGGAGCAAAAAACAAGAAGGGATGAAATGAAGAAGGAAGCGTGGGAAGCATTATGCGAAGCTTCTCAATTGCGAGACATGACAGCCTTCTGGAAGGCAGTAAATGCACCTTTTTTTAAGGACAATTCTAGGGCAAGGATCGAGATCGCCATTTCCAAAGCTGAATGGGTGAGATATTTCGAAATGCTCTATAGCGTGCCCGCCCCGATAATAGAAATGTATGAGCAGATAGTAGAGCTGGACACGATTATTCCATCAAAGGGCAAAATAAATTTGAATTTTTCTCTAGAAGAGGTAATTTTGAGTATTAAATTAAGCCTAGGGGGTAAAGCACAGGGCCCTGACGGTGTCCCGGTGGACATTTTAAAGAATAACATGACATTATGGGCGCCATTGCTTACTCAACTTTTTAATGCCTCCTGTTCAGCTGGTTTGGTACAGACTTGGTACGAGTCAATTATAGTTCCTATATTTAAAAAGGGTGATAGGACTAGTTGCGCGTGCTATCTCCCTATATCACTGCTTGACTCGACAGTCAAAATCATTGGTAGAGTTATCTTAAATAGGTTGCATATATGGGCCGAAAAACATAAGATTATTAGTGACCTTCAATATGGCTTTAGGGATGGTGTCGGTACTGTAGATCAGTGCCTTAACTTATATATACTCTTAGAGAAATATACTAAAGCCAAAGGAGGTAGGATGTTCTCAACTTTTATGGATTGAACATCCTCCTTTGATTGCGTTACCCAGAGCAAGTTGTGGTTAATTTTAGAACGTTTGGGGGTGGAGGATCACAATATTTTATTTCTTAGAGACCTTTATAATGGTGCCATGGCTTCTATTAGGTTTGGTAAGAACGGTGAATGCACTAGGACATTTAACATTGCAAGGGGTGTGAGGCAAGGATGTGTCCTTGCCCCATTTTTATTTACTATCTATATTAATGATTTAGAAAAAACTTTGCTGCAAGACTGCCAAGACATGCCATTGGCGTCAAACCGTCCAATCCCAGCATTGATTTATGCTGATGATGCGGTATTGATGGCTAGGACCCCAGTAGCAATGCAAAAAATGATTACCTTATTTACCACTTTTATGACCAATTTGGATTTGAAAGTCAATTGCGCTAAACCTTTTTGTATGAATTGTGGCTTACGTACAAATAAGATTAAGAAAACCATGTATATTGACTCCAAACCACTTGATTTTACTGAAACTTCCCCCTATGTGGGTATTTTGTTTGATCGTTCTGGTCAATGGGGTAACGCAGTAAGAAGCAAGAGATTGTTAATCACCAAGTCTATAATGTCCTGAAATTATTTAGTAAAAAGATGGGGAAGAAACCTGTTAAAGAACTCCTATGTATCTACAAAGCTAGTTGTGTGATGATAGCCAAATATGGCGCGGGAATCTTGGGGGATTCCAACGTGTCAACTTTACAGCTGACTGAAAATAGTTTTCTGAGATATCTTTTATCAATACCGGATAGTATGTCCACCCATAATTGCCATGCTGAACTTGGTCTTCCTTACTTGGAAGATACTATTAAGGTGCAACCGGTTCTTCTGTGGCATAGGGTGTAGACCATGGAGGAATGTTCTTTTAATCATTTCATTTTGGGGGATGCGTTGAATCTTGATTGTGCCCACAAGATGAGGTGGTTACGGTATATAAAGACCTTCCTTGTAAATATTGATCCTCTAGATTACTATGAGGATCCCTTGTCAATGACTCACATCCCGAGGAAGGAGCTGAAAAAGTTATGTATAACTTATTTGGAGGATCATAGGGATAAAGCAGAGATGATTAAAAAAACAGTGATCTCTCATCAATTGATAACGATTGTGAATGTTATTCAACCCTATTTCACTTTGCAAATGAGAGATTTTGAAGGGTTTCTACTGATTCGTTTAAGATTTGGTATCCTGTTTAGGTTACTAAGTTTTCCTAATGTGAATGACTGGTCAACTGGAATTATTAAATGTCCTTGTGACGATTTGTCCAGCCAATCTGACATCCATATTTAATTTTTTTGTAAATTTTATTCTATTCCAAGAAAAATGTGGATTATGCCCATATTAATGTACATGAACTTTAGAAAATGCCGACCTGCCTTCTTAGCAATCCAGAAGCTTGACGATATATTTACTGTGGCATCTGTCTCAGCATTTAATAAAAATGTTTTTATCTCGCGAAAATAAATAACTATTTAAATTGTAATAAGTCCATTGTATGAATTTGTATGAATTTGGATTGTTTGTAGTGTATTTTTACTTTTCTCTTATATTCTGTGTTTTTAATGTACTTTTATGGTTATCTGTGCAATATAACCGAATAAAGTTATTTTGATTTAATTTGACTTGCTCCATATCTTATTCTGCACTAGGTATCCCTTAGTCAGGGCTGCATTTTCTGCTCGACTCGGTGGCCTGATAGGCAGGAATATGTTGGATTGTTTCCCCGGGCAGCAGGAACCTCATCAGAGTAAGGCCATTTTGCTAGCCAGCTCTCTAGCGCCCCACAATGTACTTTTTAAGCCTTAAATTGACTTTTGGGCTCCCACTCTTACCACCCTATACCAAAGCACTTTTGAAACACATATTGCTCTATCTTCTTTCGAAGTATCTATATTACATCTAATATACAACCAGCAATGGATATGTCAATAGGTCTTGGCAATCCGAGAACTATAGCCCTTGTCAATCACAATGTCTTTTAGTTATGTGTCATGTAGTGCAGAGGATGATTGTGGAGTGTAGTTATGTGGGTTGGATTGGAATTGTGTGTTGTGAAATTGTGTGATGCTGAGTGTAGTTATGTGTAGTGAAATTATGTGACATGGTGTGCAGTGCAAATATGTGGACAGTAATTATGTATTATTGAGTGTACTGGAATTATATGAAGTGGTATTGTGTGTTTTGGAATGGCATGTAGTGAAGTGGAATTATGTGGTGTGGTTTTGAATGTTGTGGCATGATGTGGAATTTTGTGGTATGGATTGGTTGTATGTGGTGTGTAGTCGAATTGTGCTGTGGAGTAGAATTATGTGGTTTGCTGTGGAATTATATGGTGTAGAATGGAAATGTGTTTAGTTGCATTGTGTGGCATCCATCTGTGTCGCATTGAGAGAAATTATGTTGAGGGGACATATGTGGCATGATGTGGAGTGTATTTATATGGAGAGTTTTGGATGAGTCCCCCTGACTACACCGCACAACCTACAATCCACTCCAGTGCTTCTCCATAAACATTTGGACTTCCCCATACAGCACCCTTAACAATAGTTGGACAGTGCACCATTGTGGTAGTACCCCATTTGGAACGACTATCCGGTGTGCTGTGGGTTTATACCTATCGCCTGGCTCAAGGTCCAGCACACAACAAGTGGTCGACTTTTAACAACATCCTTTGAAATCCAAGGTTCATCCATACATGCACCCGACTCCAATATACTGATGGAGGGGTTTTGTCACCAACTTAGTTTCCTTCCCAACGGATTTTTACTTCCAACAGGTTTCTTCCCAATCTTTCTTGATATACATGGTGCTGCAATCAAATTACCAATACCTTTTACCCTTTCTACAAATGTTGAACCTCCTTTTAAGGTCTCGGCTAGACAGCGCTGGTGCTGTCTCTTTGCAACATACTGTATCTACTTTGTGGGCTGCAGCGCGCCTTTAGGGTTCCCATTTGCTGGCTCCATTGCCACTCTTTTATTCTTTCTCCTCATTTGTCCATGTCATGCATTTGTCATGCCTCTTGTGTGTTTACCACTCCCCTACAGCAGGGACTAAGTACTAAATATATACACTGGCAACCATTTTAACATCTATTCAGGAACTCCTTTTGTCTTTAATCTGGAGCACTTGAGATAGTGCTGTGGTTTACCGCTGTAAACAAGGCCATAAATCTTGTTTCTTATTGCACATTTGCTGTGCATTCAATGACCGAGGTCTGTTTTTTTGTTTATGCTCTTTGGTCTCTACTTGCGTGTCTTTTAAAATGCGTGAAGTCTTCACTTTGCGGAAAGTTGCCACTCCTCACACTTCACAGTATTGATGGAGTGCAGCTCAGAAAAGCACACCATGGTGCCTCCATATTTAACCTTCAACAGGAAACCTGGAGACCAATGCTGCGCACACAGTGAAAAGGGGATTCACCGGAATAAACAGCAAAGTCCGGGGCTCCAGCTCTGGTCTGGACAAAGGAACCTACAGTCGAAACTACCTAGAGTGTTTCCAGTAAACACAGACACATACAGATAAATGAGCAGCAGCGTATTTTTATTTCCTGTACCGAGAGGCACCTGCATTACTTTTTGTTACTTGTTTCCTTTGAAAACCCATTTGAATCGTGTTGTGGCCAAATAAGTGCAGCAACATTTGGTTTTGTTTTGGGAAAGCTCAGAGTGCTGCGTCCACGGGCCCTGCAGTCAAAGGGGGTCACCTTCAGCAGCTCCACGCTCTGTTGAGTCCCCAGCATGCCTTAGAGGAAGGACATCTGGCAGATTAGATAATACATCAAGAACCGATCTCTCAAGGGACCTTCAGGTTGTTATTATGATTACAGGCTGCCTACTGCTCTAACTTGAGCATCGGAGGCACTCATAGGCGTGCCTATCATGAAAATCATGCAATGCTACAAATGGGACCACTGAAAAATAGCCAAGGTGTTCAAGGGCATTTAGCATGTATATATTTAGCAATGAGCTGGTTTTAAAAGTGATTATTTGTTTTCTGAAACTTGAGTTCAGTTTAAAGAGTTATTGAATTATATATTTAATACACCCCACAACATACCCTCATTGGGGCTACACATTCAAAATATGCACGATCAAGTGCTCTACATTTTCACTTCAAGAACTTAAGAGTTACATATTTTGGTGCTCTCAACCTCTACCGGCTGACAATCTAGGATTCCCAGAGCCTGCAACAGGTGCACAGACTTCATGAATTGTGGAACATGCAGTTCTGTTAAGGGGTATTCTAATAGTTTTTTACAGTGTTTAATAATGCAATAGCTAATGCTGCAAATGGTGCGTTACTAATGAAAAAAGTGTCATACTTCCAAACTCTGAAATTTAGAATGTACAGGGATATCAACTGTAGATGTTCAACTCATTGTGTAATTTTCTTACATAAGATACCAATAATATTAATTCCTATTTGTAAAGCTTGAGCATATCGCCCCCTTAGGAGTTTCAATGTGCTAAGGGCCATCTGGGAGATTAACAGCCTGATTCATGTACATGCCGTTTTGCGTGGCCCTAATAGCGAATCATAGCGACTCGCTATTGAGGACACGCAAAACGGCATTCATGTAGGAATTGCTAATAAAATAGCGATTCCTACATGTTCTTTATTTGCGAGTAGCATTTTGCTACTCGCAAAAACTCCCCATTCATTCCTATGGGCCAAGAGGCCCATAGGAATGAATGGGGAGTATCCCTTATTTGCGAGTAGCAATTTGCTACTCGCAAATAAGATAGCGATTTTAAGGGTGCCAGGGGTGTCCAAAGGACGCCCTGTAGCACCCCTAAAATGCACATTTGAACAGGTGTTGCGCACACACATGTCCAAAGGACATGTGTGTGTGCAACATGCAACTTAGAAAAATGCTTTTAAAAGCATTTTTCTGAGTTTTTGCTATTTACCGACAGGTCTGACCTCTCGGTAAATAGCGGCCCCAAAAGTGCAAAATCGCAATTTCTTGATGTGTCATGAATAGCATTTGAGGAATCTCTATTAGAGATTTCTTAAATGCCATTCCTCGCAAATATGCGAATTCTTAAATAGCGATTTTTGCATTTGGGATTGTGAATACCAAATGCAAAAATCGCACTCGCAAAGGGCCAGATTCTCAGAATCTGGCCCTTTTGCGAGCGCTATTGCCTACATGAATCAGGCTGTATATGTGCTATTGCCCAGAGTCACATAATGCTGAGCTGGGCTGCTTGCCGGCACCAGAGATCAAACTATGAACCCTGTGCTCTGGAGTCATCTGCTCTGGCCACTGTGCCACACCTCTCCCAAGGTACATTTGTTCCCGAAACGGTGTTGTGTGGTGCATTTACATAGAATGTTATGCCGATCTGTCCAAAATCACACTGAACAAGAACACCAAAAATAGAGCCCCGTCAAAAATCCAAGGTCTGCTTCTTGAATCAGAGATTGTTGAGAATGCAGAGATGTTGACACCTGCACAGTGCAGTGTGAACAGAGGTGCTGCCCCTTGAAGAGAAGTAGTGGCATTGGCTTTCTATACCTGCTTTTCATATCTGCTTTTTGGGACACGAGAATCTATACCGGCCATAGCTGACGTGCTTTCCCTACCTGGCCTTCATCAGCTGCCCTGGTTTGCGAGTCCTCCCGCCGCCGCCGCTTTCTCCACACCAGCGGCCGCCAAGCGGAGGACTCGCCACCCCAGCATCCTTGGCGGCGGCGCACCCTCCTGCCGCCATCGGAGCACCCGGAGGCGCATTAAAGAACCTGCAGCCCCCGCGTCGCGGGAACGCGCGCGGGACTACGCCGGGCTAAGCCCGGGCAAAGGGCGGGCCGTTTTGTGGCCGTTCGGTGGCTGAAGGAGGCTGGGCTGGGCCCATTCTCTTACGTCCACTTCCGCCATTGCCTGTCGCCTCCATTTCTAAAAGTAAGGTTGTGGTACATTTTATATTGCACATCCTTCCTATGTGTTTATATATCAACTACTCACAGGAACTGTCCCTTTACTGCCAAACTCTACAAAGACTATTGTACTCCGTTGACACCTATAGGGCTCCCTCCCTTGTTGCCCCTCAGAGTCAATCCACCTGTTGAGTAACGGTGCTGGGGAATACTTACCTGGGGATTGCATTGTTACCGTTATAGGCTGTTTTGTGCTAATGCAAAGTAACTTACAAACATCATTAACTTTGTTACATTACCCTAATATTTGTCTGTTCATCTTCTATGGCTGCTACCCCTGAAAAAATTGTGTTGGCTGATGTAGGGGGAAATAGTAAAGGTACCCTGGATAACTATTTTATAAAACCTGCCCCCGACATGGAAAGGGAAAGCGCATTGGCTGAGCGTAGGGCAGAGCGTGGTCGCTCTATTGAATCTATTAAAACCAGATCCCCTTTGGTAACACCACCCCAGTTTAATCCATTGGGTGTAGGTCTGACCTCAGAAAACAAGGACCCGTTATCTATGCAGGGTGTTCCAATGCTTCTGCGAGATACGCCCCCCTCATCGGCTGTCCTTAATAGTGTGGGTACAAACAATATATTAATCTCCGGAGATATTAATACGGGTATGGAAGTTATATCCGATACTCCTCGAGTAGTAGCGGGGAATTCCAAAAAGAAAGCTGAGAAGCGGGAGGTCTCCAAATTCTTTGGACCACCACCAAATAAGAGACGGAGGAGGGGTGGTGTTCCACAAAAAGGTAAGACTAGCCACACTGACTTTGGTAAGGGCAGAAAGGCTAGTGTAACACCTGCACTTACCACAAAGACTACTTTAATAACTGATTCAGGCCAAGAGGTCCCGCATGAAACAATACCTTCTATAAATATCCCTATATTGACTGCACTTAGTCCTGGTGTAATATCTACCAGAAATTCTACATCCAAGGAACAGTCGTCTGCTGTCTCTCTCGACAGCATTGAACATCTACTCAAGTCATTTACATCTCCCATACTAGAGAGGCTGAAGAGGCTGGAGCAACGGCTGGGGGGCTTGGAAATGGCCATTACCAACAAAGCAGGTTTATCGAAAGATACTGCAAAGCCAGTCTCACCCCCCGTAGCCGCAGCCCCAACCTCTATCCCTGCTATCCAAAAGGACTTAAATCCATCTAGCAATTCTGTGAGCCGTAATCATCAAGGAGTAAATTTACTTAAAGAAGCTCATCAACCCGGCCCACACACTTCTAAGGAAACTCTGAAGGGGGCTAATACAGCCGCTATTAGAAATAAGCAGGAGGTAAGGGGGAGGGCGAATCCAGATGGAGTAGTAAATTATAGGGGCCGCCAAGTTGAATTACCACCAGACGCGGTCCCCTATGTAGTTGTACTTACGGGTGTCCGCACTTTAGAAGACAGCAGGAGGGAAGGCTTTAGTCAATTAAAAAACAAAACTATGCATTGGCTTAGCCAACACAGACCTCTCCCATGTAACATCAATGGTGAGATTGTCCACGTGCGGCGATTCTCCTGGCTGGGGAGCCGAGAGAAAGACACTGTGGGCGATTTAATCGTCATAAATATCAGAGATCCAGGTGCGGTCCGACACATCATAAACTGGATGCTAGGGACCGCTAGTGCAACCATTGTTCCCTGCGATCTGACCTATTTTTACCCAAGATCCCAGGTGACTCCTATAATGTGCTCAGGGGTCCCTTCTGGTATACTGAATAATCCACCTATAACATTTAATAATCAATATATGTCGCATGCTCCCAACCCTATGATGGCAAGAAATGTATTTGGGTGGAACACTGTACCTTACAGGGGACATGGTAATAACTTTAGGGGGTTGGACCACCCGCAAGGAATCAGGGGAATGGAGCATTTGTTGCCATTTACCCCCCTTGAAGTCGCTAACAGATTTGAAGCCTTTTCAGGCTTGGACGACTGTGAATGACGGTTGCGGCCCCCTGCTAATACGTTCCCAATTCATAAGATAAAAGGCAAAAAAGCTAATTCGAGTACCCAAAAACATACCCTGGCTCCTGTACATATTATTAGTACACAGGAACCCTGCCCTGAGATAGTCCCTCAGCCTGAAACCCAAATACTTGGGGAAGAAATAACACCACTCCCCCAGCTGGCTAACTTTCCGGGGATAACTCCCAGTGTTTTATCAGCCCCTGTGACATCTACGGATGCAACATAGCCAATTAGTATTGAAATTCCTGGTAGTATAATATCGTGGAATACAGCGGGCCTTGCCCCAAAAATTAATGACGCAGACTGGCGATTAGTAACTATGGCCCACTCCATTATAGCTCTCCAGGAAACATGGGCTAGTGAGCAATCCCATTTGTTAGGATATAAAACCTTTTTTACTCCAGCTGTTCCTAGCAAAATGGGTAGACATAAGGGAGGGTTGTCTATATATGTGTCGATCTGTTCAGGTCCTACTGTCCGCTGGAGCTTTTTGGATTGTCCATACTATCAAATACTAATGGTAACATGGGGATCTCTGAAAAATGTAGCTATAATTAATTTCTATAATAACATTCCGATAGTACATGTGGAAACCACAATTAAAAAATTGTCAGGCACCCTTAAGAGGATCGAAGACAGCTGTCCGGGGGATTTGGCTCTTATGTGGGTTGGGGACTTTAATTGCGCTTTATGTCCAAGGAGTCTACAGGGTGTGTGTGGCTGGGAAGATGAAAATCTAGGGGAGTCAAGCCATTTTGCCCATACAAAATTAGGGGACATGCTAAACAACTTATTGGTGGACCATTCTATGGTATTTATTAATGAGGCTTGTTCTGTGCCTAAAATATTTACACCCACCTTTAACGCAAGAGGGGCAAAATCAATTATTGATTTCACTTTACTTTCGTCACTCCATGCTCCACTAGTCACTAAATGGGAGACACTCATAAGTGGTATTAGTGATCATTACCCTATCTCAGTTATCTTTAAGCTAAATCTGGATGCGCCGCTCCTTAATATTGAATGTATTTACGACCTTAATCCCATTCTAGGTCAGCGTAACGGATTCTGCATTAAATGGGAGAAGGTAATACCAGAGAGCTTCCTAAAAAATGTAGTGACCATTTCCCAAAAGGAAATTAATACGTGCTTGACTCTAGAAGAGGACGAAGAACATGTTTTGGACTCCTTCAATAAAATCTCCTGTTCAATTAAACACCTTTTGACCAGAAACCCGCGCAATATAGTCAAGAGAACCCCTGGGTGGTTTGACCCAAACTGCACAAGGGCACTGAGGGAACTCAAACAAGCACTGCATGCTATCCCGCTAGATAGACCACAGGTACAAATGGCAAGGCGTAACTATCGCGTCGCCTTGGCTAAAAGAAAGAAAGATATAAAAGCTGAAGCTTGGGAAGCCCTTGACGCAGCCGCAATACAAAAGGACACTGTTGCCTTTTGGAAGGCTGTGAACGCTCCCTTTTACCAAGATGACCATGGCCCTCGTTTAGATAATGCCATTACGGCTCAGGAGTGGGTGTGTCATTCCCAAGCCCTTTATGACACGCCGGTTCTACCTGTACCTTGCTCGGAAACATTAATAATTAGGGAGGTTGTAGATTGCCCGCTCCCCTTAGATATTCACTTCAAACTAGAGGAGGTCTATAAAGCTTTGGGGGAAAGTTCGGCCTCTAAAGCACCAGGACCAGACTCTGTCCCTATCGACGTGTTTAAAATGCATCCAGATCTGTGGGCTCCTCTACTCACTAGAGTCCTGAACTGCATGGGCAAAAGAGGTCTGATCCCAACATGGAAGGAGGCTATCTTGGTCCCGATCTACAAAAAGGGGGTCAGGAATGATCCTGCCTGCTATCGGCCCATCTCATTGTTAGATGGCTTTATGAAGATGGCAGGCATTGTCATTCTTGCTCGCATACAGGACTGGCTTGAGGGACAGGAAGTGCTATCACCTTTCCAGTATGGGTTTAGGGGAGGACGGGGGACAATTGAGCAGGGGTTAAATCTATCCCAAACTATCTCTAAATATATACACGCAAAAAAAAAAAACCTATACGTGACATTTGTGGACCTCAGCTCTGCATTTGATTGCGTTTTGAACGACAAGCTTGGGCAGACTTTGAGGGACATTGGGTTGGACAATAAAATAATAGACTACATTAGAGAACTTTATGTTGAGGGGGTGCACAAGTAAGATACGGCCAGAGGGGGGAATGCACTGAGCTCTGTAGGATTAATGGAGGGGTAAGGCAGGGCTGCATATTGGCTCCCCTGCTATCTAACCTCTATATTAATGGGGTGGGAGTCTGCTTAACACAACAGTATTATGATTATCCTGTAATCAAAGGCAAACCCATCCCCATTTTACCCTACGGTGACGATGCGGCTATCCTCTCGCAGACAAAGGTGGGTCTTCAGAAAGCCGTACAGACCTTGACCAATTTTATGAAGAACAAGGGGTTACGTGTAAATGTCTTGAAGATGTTTACCATGTCGTGCGGCCCAAACAAACAAAGATCACCATGTCTAATTACTTTAGATGAAAGGAGGGTGGAGTTAGCCGACATCTTTTGGTATTTGGGGGTTCATTTTGATAGGCAAGGCACGTGGAAGCCTGCGGTGAATGCAAGGGCCCTGGCATTTAATAGAGCAATTGGTGCTCTTATGACCTTTGCAAAAAAAATAGGGAACAGGCCAGTCAGGGCGCTCCTCCAAATATTTAAATCGAAATGTGTGGCTATTTGGACCTATGGGGCGGGCATTTGGGGCTGACAGCAAGTGGAGGCGATACAGCGAATCGAGAATAGGTTCCTGCGATTTATAACAGCCACATCGAAGAGCACTCCTATATATGTCTTACATGCCGAAGTTGATCTTCTTCACATCACGGATATTATAAAACTAGCCCCTGTTTTACTTTGGCACAATGTCTGGACCAACCCTGCCACAGATCTGAATAGGTCTATTATAGAGGATTGCTTAAGTTGTGATGGGATGAAAAACATTAAATGGCTCAGTTACATCAAGAATTTTGTCAGCGAGATTGGTCATCCTGAATACTTTACCGACCCAGCCTCACTGGAACAGCTCTCGCGATCTATGTTCAAAAAGACTTTGTTGGAACATTTGGAATTGCAAAGGTGGAAGGGTGAAAGAAATAAAAAATCTGTCATCAGCCACGACGAAGTGACATTTCAGAGGGGCCCTCAGTTGTATCTTGTTATAGATCATCCCCTACAGCATCGTAGGCTCCTGACATACTTTCGCCTGGAAACCTTTTATAGACTTGTATCATTTCCGAACTGTAATGACTGGGCGAGAGTAAAAAGGCAGTGTCCTTGTGATGACAAATCATTTCAATCAAATATACACTGCACTCTTTTCTGCACTTTATATAGCCATTCTAGACGACAAATCTTAAAACCGCTCCTGTTAACCTGGGGCCTAAGGAAAGCAAGAGACGCCTATAATAAACTCAGGTCTTTAGATGATTGTATTACCATCAGCACAGTGTGCCTCTACTTGAACACAATTTTAAGAGTAAGAAGGACCATGGTCATGGGATAGCAAGAGATAATTAAGCATTCTTAACTACTATCAGCCTGATTCATGTACAATCCGTTTTGCGTGGCCCTAATAGCGAATCATAGCGACTCGCTATTGAGGACACGCAAAACGGCATTCATGTAGGAATTGCCAATTAAATAGCGATTCCTACATGTTCTTTATTTGCGAGTAGCAATTTGCTACTCGCAAAAACTCCCCATTCATTCCTATGGGCCAAGAGGCCCATAGGAATGAATGGGGAGTATCCCTTATTTGCGAGTAGCAATTTGCTACTCGCAAATAAGATAGCGATTTTAAGGGTGCCAGGGGTGTCCAAAGGACACCCTGTTGCACCCCTAAAAAGCACATTTGAACAGGTGTTGCGCACACACATGTCCAAAGGACATGTGTGTGTGCAACATGCAACTTAGAAAAATGCTTTTAAAAGCATTTCTCTGAGTTTTTGCTATTTACCAAGAGGTCTGACCTCTCGGTAAATAGCGGCCCCAAAAGTGCTAAATCGCAATTTCTTGATGTGTCATGAATAGCATTTGAGGAATCTCTAATAGAGATTCCTTAAATGCTATTCCTCGCATATTTGCGACTTCTTAAATAGCGATTTTTGCATTTGGTATCATGAATACCAAATGCAAAAATCGCACTCGCAAAGAGCCAGATTCTCAGAATCTGGCCCTTTTGCGAGCGCTATTGGCTACATGAATCAGGCTGTTAGTATTTTAATTGATTGCACTGTTTTATCTTTTTTAACTACTTTTTATTAATTTTAAAAATCTATCTTTAGTAATGTTTAATCTTGATTGGAAAAGATGGAATGTTAATTGTGATTTTCTTTGTATACTTTTATGAATTGTGAATTCAATTCGAATAAAGTCTTTGAAAAAAAAAAGTAGTGGCATTGCAGTTGTGTCAGAAGTGCCACTTGGTCTGGGCAAAGGAAGAAGGCATGAGCAGTCGAGATGTGTGTACACCTAAATCAGGCATGGGAAATGGGAGGGGAACCATCACAACCAGTGGATGACCCAGGTGATCTTTTCAGAATATAGAGAAGCTGCAATGTGCATTACAATTAAAAACGCAATGTTTTGCAGAGTTATTTTTGTTTGGACTAACACAGCAAAGCAATTTAAATGAGGCTCTATGTTACTTCATTTAATGCAGTCTCCTACAAATTACCATGAAACAATGGCAGCACCAAAAGGAGACAGTCACAACATAAATATCTCCTTGAAAGTATGCATAACCATTTGCAACATAACACGGGCTAATAACAACAGGCAGTCTTGAATAAACAGTTATAGACCCCACCAGCCACAGTCCCCACCCACATGAAACCCATCCAAACAGCAACAATAAGTTGGGTTTTTAACCTGCTTGGTAATTTAATGCCATGAGCAAATCGTTCTGAAATAAGAAAAGTGAAAACATTATAATTTCTTGCTACTTTATTATAGTCTTTTTCTTAATAAAATATATTTGAAAGATAGTCTCTCTAAACCTACTCACCAACATGACAGACCCTAGACTACCAATATGAAATAGAGAGTTTTAAAAGTAGTAAGCACACCAATTGAGAATTGAAACAGTCATCCAATTAAGTCTTAGCATGAGAGAAACCATATTGTGTTGGACTAATGTATATTTTTTTGTCGACATTAGCTGGAAAAACATGTGATTTTTCCAATTGAAATCTCATTTGTAAAGTCATAATTAGGGGCAGAACACTGAACAAGTGTGAGATAACATGCCCATTAGTCATTTGAAAGTGGAAGAAAGTGCTAAGTTCTCTGTTCGATTAATCCACCTCCTCAATAGTAAGGCGAGGCTTAGCACTACCCTGTGAAGCCTGATCGCCCAAGTCAGCACCGGGCATTCCCCTAGGCATCCCGCCCTGGTAGAGTTTTGAGATTATGGGGGGTTACAGACCTTCTCCAGCTCTTTCTTCTGTTGCTCAGACTCCTCTGCCAGTTGGTTGCTCTCCAGCCAGGAGATGGTCTGGTTAAATTTGTCCACAATCTTCTTCTTCGCTGCTCTTGTCTTTAAGTTTGTCATCCTCCACAGTGCTTTGTATGTTGGAGGCGCAGAATTCAACTGAGTTCTTGGCAGCAGCATTCTCTCTCCAAGCTTCATTATCTGCTTTGTATCTCTCTGCGTCCTGTACTATTTTCTCGATCTCTTCTTTGCTCAGATGGCCTTCGTTGTTAGAGATGGTGATCTTGTTCTATTTACCTGAACTCTCGTCCACAGCAAAGACATTCAGGGTGCCATTCCGCCACTCACCTACTTCACATCCATGAGCTAATCATCCCTCTAGTGACTTCTAACTTGCATACAGAGAATACATTTTTTAGCTCAAGAGCTGCACGTTCCAATTATTGATTTAGTGCCTCTTGACACACTTTGTCAATGGGAATTTGTTCCAAATTTCAGTTCAGTCGAAGGCCTACTGCTACTGGAGCAGTGGAGGTGTAAAGCATTTGACAAGATAGATGCAAAGAAAGAGTGGTTTGACACAAAGAAAGCTCCCAAACGAAAACCAGGGTAAGCTTGGTGATTTGGAGGGCTTATCATCTCTCTGCACTTAATAATAAATTGAGATAATATGTAATTAGAATGGAGTTTTTTTAGAATTGCTTGCTTCTCTCGCATTGTCAGTACTACATCTGGAATGGAGGTGACAAGAGGGTAGGCGGATATCGAGTTGTCTATTTTTTGTTTTTGTTTTGTTGTTTTACAGTCTTCTGTACTTACTTTAATGGACTTTGAATGTAACTCCACAAGCCATTAGCATATTTAGCTCTGTAAGCCTCAGCCATTGGCATTAGACATTTTCAGGCATATCATTGATCATCTCACCATTTTTCTCTTGTCTGTTTCACTGTGTCCTCCAGTGGAATGCAACGGAGGCTTATTTTTAGGTCAAAGCCTAACAATATCTTGCAGACATTTGGATAGGTTCCATGGGAATGAATTCCGTCCATTGCTTACAATTGGCTTTGTGGTTTGTAACTCACATTTGCTTGGTTTCTCTTTGTTTTAGGATATCCGGCTTGAGTTCGTGCCTTTCCCTGCCCAAACCCTTTTTAGTGTGTTCTTTCACCATTACACAATTTCTGTAAACAGGTCTTTAAATCTTGTCTTTATCTTGTCACATTTGCTGTGCATTCAAAGACAGAGGTAAAATGTCAGTTTCTGTCTTCCAGGGATTTTGATGTTTTACTTTTCTTTCTCTGACTTCAAAGTGAGAGGATTTATGTGACATTTATGCTGGTGACTTCAGGTATGCTGTACCATGTTAGTTTTTTTCTCACACAAAACAAAATTTTAAAGTCTGTAATAAACTGTATTGATATTTCAAAATATGGAAAGCACGAATGAAGCATATTTTTTGATTATTCAAAATGTGGTGGAAACAAATATTTGTAATGCAAACAAATCATGACAGTAGGTGATGACATTTCCACACATTATCACTTGTATTGTATACTTTTATCAGTAAAACTGTATGTCAGTGCAGATGCAATGGTCACTACAATTGAAAATGTGTTATCTCTAATGGCAGTGCACTACCACACCATGCATACTCCACCTTACCCAACTCCACTCTACTCTGTAACATTTCACAACTTGTCACTCTACTCTGCACCACTCCACACTACGCCACTGCACACGGTGTCACTGCAATATACTCTGTGCCATTTGACACTATGCCATTCCACTCCACATTGTGTCTCTGCACTCTACTCTGCACTACACCAGTCTGCGCCACTTTACTCAATGCCTCTCTGCTCTACACCACTGTACTCAATACCAGTGCACTCTGCTGCACACTACTCTACTCTGCACCACTGCACTCTACGCCACTTCACTCCACCACGAAACAATCTACTTTATGTCACTCTATTCCACTCTTCACTGCTATGATCTACGCCACTGCACTCTGGATCACTGCACGCCAATGTACTGTGCACCACTTCACCCCACTATAAGCTACTCCACAACTCTCGACTCTACTGCACTCTCCGCCACTCTACTTTACACCATTGCATGCAATGTTACTTTTCTCTGCACCAGTCCACACCACTGCACTCTGCTACAATGCACTCAACACCACTCGGCTCCACTCTGCTCTGCACCACTTTGCTCTGTGCCACTCTGTGCCACTGCACTCTACTCTGGACCACTCCATGCCACTTGACTCTACGCCAGTGAACTCTATGCCAATGCACTCTGCGCAACTGCACTCTGCCATTCTACTCTGCTAGTACACTCTACCCCACTCTACTATGCACTCTGTGCCACTTTACCACTGCACTCTTGCGACTGCATTGAACTCTACACCACTCCACTGCACTCTACGCCACTCTATTCTGCATCACTCCACTCTACGCCACTCTAATTTATTCTGCATCACTGCACACCAACCCACTACACTTTACACCTCTGCACTGTACCCTGTATCACTCCCCTCTACCCTGCACCTTCCCTCTCAATCCGCACCATTCCACAATGCACAATACCATTCACATAATTAAGTCCATTACACGCAATCTCACTTTACATATTTCTATGACTGTTAATACCATTTAATTACCATCCACATAGTTCCACAGCACACCATTCCACATATTTCCACTACACACCAACCATCCAATTCCACAACACAATATTCCAAAACAAACAATTAAAAAACAACCCATCTCTGCCTCACACTTCCACCAACCCTGTCATCTCGCTCCCACACATCCACTTCCCCTCTCCCTCACACTACCACTACCCCCTCTTATCTCGCAATTCCACTGCAACCCTCTCATCCCTCCCTCATCAGCCCCGTATGACTGCTTCGTGCACAAATGACCTAACCCTCTCCATATTGGATTCTATCTATTCTGCGCAGTGCTTATCCCTATCCACTATTCCACTACACAAATGCACTACACAACACACAATTCCAACCTATACAATTCCACAACTAACAGTTCCAATTCAAACCACATAATTCCACTCCACACCACATACATCCGCTCCACTCCACTCTAAACAAAAGCACAAACATAAAATACATTGTCACTTACAACGCCAATAGCTTTAACTTTGGCAAATGTGAGACCTATTGCTTTGTAAATGCTTGTTACTAATATTTTTGTACTATTTGCCTTTTGTTTTATGTGTCCTTTACCCTTTTTAACTGTATTCCTTTCTGGTTAACGGACAGTGAATACGCAATCAGTATTTGACAGCCAGTTTCCCTGTGGCCACCTCGGTTAAACTAGGAAGTGAGTATGACACTCCAATAGCAGGTTAGAGGTCTAACACTGCCCCCACCACGAGGAGGCTGACAACTGTTTCGTGTCTGCGCATAAAAAGCAACCCACCACGCCCCTCCGGTATCTCTGGAGCCACGAGCGAACGGGCTCTTTCCCCAGTGAGGGAGTAGCCTTGATGAAGGTCTGACTACAAGGGTGCCTTCTTCCCCAATTTGGACTCATGAGGCCTGAAGATGGTCACTTTCATGTATGTAATGTCTCCTAGGTATGTACGGTTTCCATTTGGGATCTAGTACGAAATGAATGTGTGTTTTGTGTTTTGTGTACTGTACGTCCATGTTCTTTCTTTTTCATTATCAAATTTCACAGGGTACTCACATGTTTTTGAGAAACATATAACTCTACTCACTATTAGAATGCATAAAGAACAAATCTTGTATAAGGTCCATGGGCCGTGCATATTTCTAATGACTCTTTTTTTGTCTTCTCCAACCTGTATAGTGATGTAGAAAATATGAGAACAGACTAATTTGGTGCTGTATTTCTTTCCCTTTATTTCAACTCTTTATTTGCTATTCACTTAGAGATCGGTTGACTATAGGAGTGGGATCAGCAACCCCTTTAGGTCCTGAAGAAAAGCCTTGGGGTAGAGCTAGAAACTAGTTGACCAGGGAAAGGGTGGGTCATATACCCTAGTGGTTTCCATGCATCCCCATTTTTTAATCAGATTAGCTAGGGAAGTGAATAAATTACACCTTTTCCCACTAGTTAGGTATTGTTATCCTTTTTACGCATTAAAGAACCCACTCGAATACCATCCCAATCAACATAGGTGAATAGGTACATCACAAAATTAGTGCTCCCACGTAACCCCTGGTCGTAGCCCGCCACTTTCCATAGCAGGTTAGGGATGAACCGTATGATGAAGCATGCCGGCAAGGGGTAAGCCTGGTGGGAGGGGGTTACTTAAAAAGAAAAAGTTTTCTCTATGACGAGGTTGGTCTTGTTGCTTTTTCATTTTTCTTTTGTCTCCCTGGAGGGACTCTTGTTTGGTTATTTACAAATTCATGGCATGGACAAATGGAGACAATGAATTTCAGAGTGACGATGGAGAAAGCAAATGGAAAGTCTATGGGCAGGTTGAAGCCCACAGATTGAACACTACACGTCTCTTTGAGACAGCACATGCGCTGTCTAGCCGAGACCTAAAAAAGTTGATACTATGCAAGCATCAGATTACCAAATGATTGCGGTTCTTTATGTGGACGTCCAGTAATATGCCAAATTTGACAAAAGGACCTGGAATTTTGGGCTCAATCAAAACATGTCATTCCATTGACACAGTCTTCAGAAGAAACAGTAACATATTGACAATATACTTGCTCTGTTGATGCTAATCCGTGAGTCACTGAAAGTAAAAAAAATTAGTTGTTTGTTGATCACCCGATGGCATTGAGTAAAATGTTTCATGTTATGGTGAAGGTTGCCTAGATGGGGAATCCCTCCCCCATTGCTGTAGGCCGGGCATCCGGTCACTGTATCCTAATACTTGAGTTCAGATCAATTTAGTACATAACAGTGAAATTTCAAGAAAAATAATGATCAACAGAGGGTTAAAGAAAAGTTGTGTGTTGGGTCCGCTGCTTTTCAATCTGTAAATAGCAGACCTTCCAGGTGTCATCAAAGTGCGGGGTTTTCACTCATCAAAACTAGACACTCTTTGTCTACAAAACCTGCAATATTCAGCTGAAAAAATTATTTTAGACAATAGAGCACATGGTCTGTATTAACCCATGGCTGCTCGTAATAATAATTACATCAATAATACAATAATATTAAACACAAAGTAATCTGTAGTCTTGATGTTTAGTGATCAAGTGTGCAACATGAACAGGTGATTTGTTGGAGATGCTGGCGTGGAGAAACATAAGAAATGCTGTAATTTAGGAGTATAGATGGATGATCAAGGCTTACTGAATGATAAGAGAATCACAAAATGAACATGGGGTCTACTTAAAAAGGAAATCTGTTTCTCTATTTTATGCCTTATGTCACCTTTATAAAAATCTGGAATCCATTCAATAAAACCCCTACATCAGTAATAAATGCGAAAAAACTTCTACTTGTTGATTGTGGCTTGGCTGACTTCCAAGGGAAAATGAGGCCTAATTAAATTACACTGTGTTTTTTCTAAAACATAGTATAATATAATTAGGCAAATCTTCGACCCACCAAATTCTTCCACCCACCTTGAAAGTAAATGCGACTTTTAGTTGCAACAAACATCACTAAAATTCATGTTCTTTTTTTGGTCAAATACTATGCTATGCATTTTGCCAATGATAACTCCATTAGTTAAACTGTTTGGCACACACTTTCAACAAGCCATTTCAGATGATCTCCCTGTACCAGTTATGTACATAATACAAGGTACTCATTTCAGCTACAAGCTTTATGGGACTCTTCGACTTCGCAGGGGCACTTTAAACGCGTAGCTAAAAATAGACATAAGCTATGTCTTTTGTAAGGGGCATTGAGGAATTGAATACTAAAATTCACTCAGAATTCATTGTGAGGAGCTTTTCTGAAAATACATTGTCAAACTACCTCTCATATAAAAGAACAAGGACATCACTTTGTTCATATTCAGTTTTTTTGTGTTGTCCTTTAATAGAATTTAGAAATGTACGACCAGCATAAAAACATTGTTCCAAATGCTCCCTAATGTATTTGTGGTTATAAGCATGAAATGTTAACTCTCAACCAGTGAGGGAGTTCGTATATGTCATACTGGGCACACTAGAGCCTCAACTACCAAATACACAAGATCGCCAACTTCTAGACTTGATGCTCACGTTGGCATGTAAGGTAGTTTTATCTACATGGAAAAATGCATCGGAAGTTTGCTTTAAAATGTGGCAGGACTGGTTATCCTTTCTGAGAGGAGCTGATAACCCATCACTGCACTCCTCACCTTGGCGATCATCCAACAAAAGACTCTGGAAATCGCTTGATGCTTCCTCATTCCACTTTGAGCCTCTGTGAGAACGACTTGTTGCTATAACCTTGCAAGACTCTCCTGTGTGTCATAATCTGTCCCATTGTAAGAATGCAACCTAGTGTATTATCCAATTACTATCTCATCTCACTTGCATGATATGAACTCCTGGGCCTGACCTAGCTGATGACAGCATATATTCGTTTGTGATTGTATGTTTATTCGTTTATTCCGCACTAGGTATCCCCTAGTCAGGGCTGCATTTTCTGCTTGACTCGGATAGGCAGGAATATGTTGGATTGTTTCCCCGGGCAGCAGGAACCTCATCGGAGTGAGGCCATTTTGCTAGCCAGCTCTCTAGCACCCCGCAATGTACTTTTTAAGCCTTAAATTGACTTTTGGGCTCCCACTCTTACCACCCTATACCAAAGCACTTTTGAAACACATATTGCTCCATCTTCTTGCGAAGTATCTATATTACATCTAATATACAACCAGCATTGGATAAGTCAATAGGTCTTGGCAATCTGAGAACTATAGCCCTTGTCAATCACAATGTCTTTTAGTTATGTGTCATGTAGTGCAGTGGATGATTGTGGAGTGGAATTATGTGGGTTGGATTGGAATTGTGTGTTGTGAAATTGTGTGATGCTGAGTGGAGTTATGTGTAGTGAAATTATGTGACATGGTGTGCAGTGCAAATATGTGGACAGTATTTATGTAGTATTGAGTGCACTGGAATTATATGAAGTGGTATTGTGTGTTTTGGAATGGCATGTAGCGAAGTGGAATTATGTGGTGTGGTGTTGAATGTTGTGGCATGATGTGGAATTTTGTTGTATGGATTGGTTGTATGTGGTATGTAGTCGAATTGTGCTGTGGAGTAGAATGATGTGGTTTGCTGTGGAATTATATGGTGCAGAATCGAAATGTGTTTAGTTGCATTGTGTGGCACCCATGTTATGTTATGTTATAAGGGTCTCTTCTATAGTGCACGGCTACTCCATGGAGTGTCCCGGCGCTTTGGCAAAGAGAACTGAAGAAAAAAGTGTACAACACAACACAAACCGTAGGCCGAAAAAGAAATTACTGGGAGAAAAGCCAAGTCTTCAGTTCCTTTCTAAAGGAAACCAAACTGTTGGCTTTCCTTAAGGAAATGGGAAGCTCGTTCCAGCAACGGGGTGCCAGGTACCGAAAAGAGCGACCTCCAATCCGGGCGCGTCTGATGGTAGGGACAACGGCTTTGGCCAGCAAAGCGGACCTTAAAGTCCTCCTGGGAGCGTAAAAAGCCATACGCATTCCAATGTATTTTGGGCCAATCGAATGGAGGGCCTTAAAAGCAAGGGTCAAGACCTTAAAGGTAATTCTCTTTGAGACCGGGAGCCAATGCAGTCTTTTAAGTAACTCCGCGGCTCTTGCCCTACGCTCTAGTCCAAAGATGGCCCTGGCGGCTGAATTCTGCACGACCTGTAGACGATCCATCAGGTATTTGGGAAGGCCGAGGTAAAGGGCATTTGCGTAATCAAGATGCGAGCCTATCAAGGCCTGGACGATGATTTTTTGTGTTGCAGAGACTGTAGTGGAAGAAATTTCCGCAACATTTTCAGGATGCCGAAACATTTTCCTGTCAGCCCTATAATCTGGGGTCTGAAAGAAAGATCATCGTCACACAAGACCCCCAGATTTTTGGCTTTTGATGAGGCAGCATCAGGCGGGAACATATCCCGAGGCCACCAAGACTTCCAGCTGGGATAGGGCGGACAACCGAAGAACAGCAACTCCAATTTGTCGGAGTTGCACTTCAGACTATGCCTCTGAAACCATTCAAAGACAGCGCCTAGGCATTCCTTGATCCGACCGCCGTCAAAGTCCTCACCCTTATTACACGTAAAAAGAAGCTGGGTATCATCAGCATGAGATGTGATCCGGGCACCAAAAGGTTCCGCCACCGCCGCTAGAGGGGCCATATAGATATTAAAAAGGGTGGGGCTCAGGATGGACCCTTGAGGAACCCCAACGTCCAGCGGCGGCATTTCGGGGGAAAACAGAGGTGCCCAGATCACTTGCCGGCGTTTGGTCAGAAACGACTTAAACCAGTTCCACACCGTCCCACGGAAACCGATCTCCCAGAGTCTTAAAAGGAGACCGTCGTGGGGAACGGTGTCGAACGCCGCAGACAAATCCAGGATGACCAAGATGGCTTTGCCCCCAATGTCCAAAGTCTCTCTTATGGCATCGGTGATCTCGAGAAGGGCTGTCTCCGTGCTAAAATTTGCACGGAAACCAGATTGAGAGTCATGCAAGATATTATTACTCTCAATAAAGCTGGAAATAGAGAGATGCACATGCTTCTCAATCACCTTAGCCAGAGAGGGAAGGAGGGAGATTGGTCTGTAGTTAGCGTGAATAAGGGGATCTAAAGATGTTTTTTTCAACAGCGGCAGAATCAAGGCGTGCTTCCAAGCCGGAGGAACCACACCCGTTGTCATGGAAGAGTTGAGCAGCGGATTAAGCAGGATATTAACTGCAGGCGCAACTCTCCCTAGACATTTCGCTGGACACGGGTCAAGTGGCGAACCCGATTGAAGCCGAGACAGAAGGTCAAGAGAGGAGGCAAGAGAGATAAAAGGGGCAACAGAAAGAAAAGGGCCTTGCTCCTTCAATGAAGATGATAAAGTGAGCAATGGGCAGGCAGACGGAATGAGGCCGGCATCTGGAAAGGAATCCTGAATGGATTTGATTTTATTAATAAAGAAATCACTAAGCTGGCTAATCAAAGCTTCGGAATGAGAGTGGATGGGCGTACTCGAGGATGGAGAGATAAACTCTTTCACAATCCTGAAGATTTCTTTACTCGTGTTTTCCGCTGCCTCAATTCTGCGCTCAAGATAGACTTTTTTTCCGTCCACAATATGTTTGTGGTACAGTCGTATAGTATCCCTGTATTTGATTTTATCAACAGGGTCATACACACGCCGCCAAGCTCTTTCAGCCCTCTTGCAATCTTGGCGCATTTTGCCTAGGAGAGGAGTGAACCAAGGGGCCGAGGCATGTCTGCCGGCAGATCTGGCTGGCTTACCAGGAGCTAGCTCCTCAAATCTAGCTGTAAGCCATTTTTGAACCAGATCAAGGTTTTGTTCCAGATTGCCAGCTAACTGGCAGGGGTGATGGCGGAGAGCGTCAGAAAGCATTTCCGCCGTAACCAGATGAAAAGGCCGCGTCACCCTTCTGGAATCTTTCGACAGCCTTGTGCCATGCGAGGCTGAAAAAAGGAATATAAAATGTAATAAAAAAATGGTCTGACCACAAGACTGGAAGAGGCGGGGAGACATTAATTAAGCTGGTAGAAAATATCTGGTCAATAGTATGACCCATGATGTGAGTGGGGCTGGAGATATAAGGAACCAGCCCTAAAGAGGAGGCAATGTCCTGCAACTTAATAGTATCCGAGTCCAGTATATTGTCCATATGAACGTTAAGGTCTCCCAGTAAAATGCAGTGCTCTGATCTCAAACAAGGCACCGATAGTGCCACCTGTAGTTCATCAAAAAAGGAGCCAAGGGGTCCCGGTGCCCTGTAAATAAGAATCCCAACGCAAGTTTGACGAGGAGATATCCTGAGAGTGAAACCCAATGCTTCACTGCCCGTGATATTATCAACGGGAAAAGTTGTACAAGGGAAGCGCTTATCAACAATTAGTGCTACACCTCCGCCCCTGCCTACCTCTCTATCCCTCCTGTAGATAGTATAATTCCGGAGGGATAGCAGTGGCCAGATCAGGGCCAGAGCTCTCACCCAGCCATGTCTCAGTAAGAATCAGACACGATGTTTTAAGGTCTGATAACAGATTCCAGATGTCAGTGGAATGTCTACTGAGAGATCTGGTATTAAGGAGTTGACACTGAAAGTGAAGAGGTGTAGGTTCAGGCAGAATGCCCTCTTGACTGGGCATGCACCAGCCGCAGCCAGTGCAGCCCTTCCTAAGAGAGCGGCCACCCGGAAAAACATGATGGTAGGAGGAGGTGTATCCTCGTAGCGCTAAAAGCTCAGTGGAGGAATAGGAAAGCATGGAAGCAAAAGGGGACACCCAACGCACAATAGAAGAGAAAGTACGAAGATCCGCCCTACCTCCCCGCCTCCGACACGCTGACGAGCGCAGACGGGCAGGACTCTGGCGCTCGTCAGGCGCAGGAAAGGCGCTCCCGCTGCGCGTCACCGCTGCGCGCCATAGGGTGTCCTTTAAATAGGATGCTCTCGCAGTCCACGAGCGCCGAGACGCTGAAAGATGGCGGCCACAGTTCTCTTCCTGCTCCAAAATGGCGCTCCCCGCCCACAGCCTTCCCGGAACCAGACCCGCTAAGCAGCGGTGGGTCAACCAGAAATTAAGGTGCAGGTAAGGGGCCGAGAAAGCAGAGTGGCTAAAAACAAGGTATAATCAGAAATAAAATAAAATAAGATAAAAAAAACGGGCTATATTAAAAGTACAGCAGCTAGCGCTCAAAGCGCACGCGCGACCAGCAGCGAGGCGCAGAAGCACACTCCAACTACAGGTCCACTTCACCCATCTGTGTGGCATTGAGAGAAATTATGTTGAGGGGACATATGTGGCATGATGTGGAGTATATTTATGTGGAGAGTTTTGGATAAATCCCCCTAACTACACCGCACAACCTACAATCCACTCCAGTGCTTCTCCATATACGTTTGGACTTCCCCATACAGCACCCTTAACAATAGTTGGACAGTGCACTATTGTGGTAGTACCCCATTTGGTACAACGACTACCCGGTGTGCTGTGGGTTTATACCTATCGCCTGGCTCAAGGTCCAGCACACAACAAGTGGTCGACTTTTAACAACATCCTTTGAAATCCAAGGTTCATCCATACATGCACCCGACTTCAATATACTGATGGAGGGGTTTTGTCACCAACTTGGTTTCCTTCCCAACTGAGTTTTACTTCCAACAGGTTTCTTCCCAATCTTTCTTAATATACATGGTGCTGCAATCGAATTACGAATGCCTTTTACCCTTTCTACAAATGTTGAGCCTCCTTTTAAGGTCTCGGCTAGACAGCGCTTGTGCTGTCTCTTTGCAACATACTGTATCTACTTTGTGGGCTACAGCGCGCCTTTAGGGTTCCCATTTGCTGGCTCCATTGCCACTCTTCTATTCTTTCTCCTCATTTGTCCTTGTCATGCATTTGTCATGCCTCTCGTGTGTTTACCACTCCCCTACAGCAGGGACTAAGTATTAAATATATGCACTGGCAACCATTTTAACATCTATTCAGGAACTCCTTTTGGGCCAGATGTATCAAGCAAATTCGCATTCGCAAAGGCTGCAATTCGCAGAATTTCGGCCTTTGCAAATGCAAATTTGATGAATGGAATGTATTATGCAAAATGTGGTGCAAAATAAGGAATCGCAAAATTTGCGATTCCGTATTTTGTGATTGCATTTAAGGAATCGCAAAATTTGCGATTCCTTAAATGCAATGTATGATGCAAAAAAAATGCTAATTGTCCCTAAGTAATCGCAAATTACCACCAACTTCAAGTTGATGGTAATTTGCGAATTTCTTGAAAATTGCCAAATTTAGCATTTTTCAAAGGGCCATGTGATGCACATACTTGCCCTTAGGGCATGTATGTGAACCACATGTGCACCCATGCTTATTTCAGGGGTGCAACAGGGTGTCCTTTGGACACCCCTGCACCCTTGAAATTATTCTCAATTTGCGATTAGCAAATTGCGAATCACAAATTGAGAATAATTTCACATTCATTCCTATGGGCCGCCTAGCCCATAGAAATGAATGGGAAATTATTCCTTAATTGCGATTAGCAATTTGCTAATCGCAATTAAGGAATTTTAAGAAATCGCTAACAAATAGTGAATTTCTACATACATACCATTTTGCGATTTCTAAATAGCGATTCCTTAAAAATCGCTATTAAGAAATCGCAAAAGGGTATGTTGATACATCTGGCCCTTTGTCTTTAATCTGGAGCACTTGAGATAGTGCTGTGGTTTACCGCTGTAAACAGGGCCATACATCTTGTTTCTTATTGCACATTTGCTGTGCATTCAATGACCGAGGTCTGTTTTTTTGTTTATGCTCTTTGGTCTCTACTTGCGTGTCTTTTAAAATGCGTGAAGTCTTCACTTTGCGGAAAGTTGCCACTCCTCACACTTCACAGTATTGATGGAGTGCAGCTCAGAAAAGCACACCATGGTGCCTCCATATTTAACCTTCAACAGGAAACCTGGAGACCAATGCTGCGCACACAGTGAAAAGGGGATTCACCGGAATAAACAGCAAAGTCCGGGGCTCCAGCTCTGGTCTGGACAAAGGAACCTACAGTCGAAACTACCTAGAGTGTTTCCAGTAAACACAGACACATACAGATAAATGAGCAGCAGCGTATTTTTATTTCCTGTACCGAGAGGCACCTGCATTACTTTTTGTTACTTGTTTCCTTTGAAAACCCATTTGAATCGTGTTGTGGCCAAATAAGTGCAGCAACATTTGGTTTTGTTTTGGGAAAGCTCAGAGTGCTGCGTCCACGGGCCCTGCAGTCAAAGGGGGTCACCTTCAGCAGCTCCACGCTCTGTTGAGTCCCCAGCATGCCTTAGAGGAAGGACATCTGGCAGATTAGATAATACATCAAGAACCGATCTCTCAAGGGACCTTCAGGTTGTTATTATGATTACAGGCTGCCTACTGCTCTAACTTGAGCATCGGAGGCACTCATAGGCGTGCCTATCATGAAAATCATGCAATGCTACAAATGGGACCACTGAAAAATAGCCAAGGTGTTCAAGGGCATTTAGCATGTATATATTTAGCAATGAGCTGGTTTTAAAAGTGATTATTTGTTTTCTGAAACTTGAGTTCAGTTTAAAGAGTTATTGAATTATATATTTAATACACCCCACAACATACCCTCATTGGGGCTACACATTCAAAATATGCACGATCAAGTGCTCTACATTTTCACTTCAAGAACTTAAGAGTTACATATTTTGGTGCTTTCAACCTCTACCGGCTGACAATCTAGGATTCCCAGAGCCTGCAACAGGTGCACAGACTTCATGAATTGTGGAACATGCAGTTCTGTTAAGGGGTATTCTAATAGTTTTTTACAGTGTTTAATAATGCAATAGCTAATGCTGCAAATGGTGCGTTACTAATGAAAAAAGTGTCATACTTCCAAACTCTGAAATTTAGAATGTACAGGGATATCAACTGTAGATGTTCAACTCATTGTGTAATTTTCTTACATAAGATACCAATAGTATTAATTCCTATTTGTAAAGCTCGAGCATATCACCCCCTTAGGGGTGTCAATGTGCTGAGGGCCATCTGGGAGATTAGGGGCCCGATGTAGGTAATTCTCATTTACCACTTCTTAAATACCGAATTTTACCGATTCGGTATTTAAGAAATGGTAAATATGAAGGGGGGAGATGTAGGTATTTCCAGATGTGTAAATACCCAGGGCCCGATGTAGGTCGGTCGGTAACGGCCGAAAATCGGTATTTTCGGCCGTTACCGACCGGTATTTAGTAAATGGTATGTAGGGCCACATATTTTACAGAATCGGTAAATTTACCGATCGGTAAATTTACCGATTCTGTAAAATACCGAATCGGTATTTATACCTATTCGGTAATTTTGATATGTAGGTGGGACTCTTCTGAGTCCCACAACCCTTACCGAATCTGTATTTTACCATCAAATATATTTGATGGTAAAATACCGATTCCGGTGTGCATGCACATGTGTGCATGCACACCTGTGTCATATGACAGGCAGACCTGCCCTTAGGGCAGGTATGCCTGCCACATGGCACCCCGAACCTTTTTAGGGGGTGCTAAAGGGTGTCAAAGTGACACCCCCTGCACCCTTGTTAAAATCTGTATTTACCAAATCGGTAAATACCGACCGGTAATGCCCCATTCATTCCTATGGGCTTCAAAGCCCATAGGAATGAATGGGGCATTACCGGTCGGTATTTACCGATTCGGTAAATACAGATATTTACCGATTCGGTAAAAAGAACATCTGGATGTTCCTACATATCCACCCCTTAGATTTACCGATTTTTAATTACCGAATCGGTAAAATTCGGTAATTAAAAATCGGTAAATCTATTTTACCTACATCGGGCCCAAATCTTTAAGATTCGGTATTTACCGAATCTGGAAATCCCGAATCGGTATTTCCTATTGATTCCTATGGGCTGTGAAGCCCATAGGAATCAATGGGCAATACCGATTCTCTAATTACAGAATCGGTAAATACCGAATTTCTCAAGGGTGCAGGGGGTGTCACTTTGACACCCTCTGGCCCCCCCCAAACAGGCTCGGGTGCCATGTGGCAGGCATACATGCCCCAAGGGCAGGTGTGCCTGTCATATGGCAGAGGTGTGCATGCACACATGTGCATGCACACCGGAATCAGTATTTTACCATCAAATTGGATTTGATGGTAAAATACCGATTTTCGGCCGTTACCGACCGACCTACATCTGGCCCTAAATGTGCTATTGCCCAGAGTCACATACTGCTGAGCTGGGCTGCTTGCCGGCACCAGAGATCAAACTATGAACCCTGTGCACTGGAGTCAGCTGCTCTGGCCACTGTGCCACACCTCTCCCAAGGTACATTTGTTCCCGAAACGGTGGTGTGTGGTGCATTTACATAGAATGTTATGCCGAACTGTCCAAAATCACAGTGAACAAGAACACCAAAAATAGAGCCCCCTCAAAAATCCATGGTCTGCTTCTTGAATCAGAGATTGTTGAGAATGCAGAGATGTTGACACCTGCACAGTGCAGTGTGAACAGAGGTGCTGATCCTTGAAGAGAAGTAGTGGCCTTGCAGTTGTGTCAGTAGTGCCACTTGGTCTGGGCAAAGGAAGAAGGCATGAGCAGTCGAGATGTGTGTACACCTAAATCAGGCATGGGAAATGGGAGGGGAACGATAACAACCAGTGGATGACCCAGGTGACCTTTTCAGAATATTGAGAAGCTGCAATGTGCATTACCATTAAAAACGCAATGTTTTGCAGCGTTATTTTTGTTTGGACTAACACAGCAAAGCAATTTAAATGGGGCTCTATGTTACTTCATTTAATGCAGTCTCCTACAAATTACCATGAAACAATGGCAGCACCAAAGAGATACAGTCACAACATAAATATCTCCTTGAATGTATGCATAACCATTTGCAACATAACACGGGCTAATAACAACAGGCAGTCTTAAATAAACAGCTATAGACCCCACCAGCTACAGTTCCCACCCACATGAAACCCATCCAAACAGCCACAATAAGTTGGGTTTTTAACCTGCTTGGTAATTTAATGCCATGAGCAATTCGTTCTGAAATAGGAAAAGTGAAAACATTATAATTTCTTGCTACTTTATTATAGTCTTTTTCTTAATAAAATATATTTGAAAGATAGTCTCTCTAAACCTACTCACCAACATGACAGACCCTAGAATACCAATATGAAATAGAGAGTTTTAAAAGTAGTAAGCACACCAATTGAGAATTGAAACAGTCATCCAATTAAGTCTTAGCATGAGAGAAACCATATCGTGTTGGACTAATGTATATTTTTTGTCAACATTAGCTGGAAAAACATGTGATTTTTCCAATTGAAATCTCATTTGTAAAGTCATAATTAGGAGCAGAACACTGAACAAGTGTGAGATAACATGCCCATTAGTCATTTGAAAGTGAAAGAAAGTGCTAAGGTCTCTGTTAGATTAATCCACCTCCTCAATAGTAAGGCGAGGCTTAGCACCACCCAGTGAAGCCTGATCGCCCAAGTCAGCACCGGGCATTCCCCTAGGCATCCCGCCCTGGTAGAGTTTTGAGATTATGGGGGGGTTACAGACCTTCTCCAGCTCTTTCTTCTGTTACTCAGACTCCTCTGCCAGTTGGTTGCTCTCCAGCCAGGAGATGGTCTGGTTAAATTTGTCCACAATCTTCTTCTTTGCTGCACTTGTCTTTAAGTTTGTCATCCTCCACAGTGCTTTTTATGTTGGAGGCGTAGAATTCAACTGAGTTCTTGGCAGCAGCATTCTCTCCCCAAGCTTCATTATCTGCTTTGAATCTCTCTGCGTCCTGTACTATTTTCTCGATCTCCTCTTTGCTCAGATGGCCTTCGTTGTTAGAGATGGTGATCTTGTTCTATTTACCTGAACTCTCGTCCACAGCAAAGACATTCAGGGTGCCATTCCGCCACTCACCTACTTCACATCCATGAGCTAATCATCCCTCTAGTGACTTCTAACTTGCATACAGAGAATAAATTTTTTAGCTCAAGAGCTGCACGTTCCAATTATTGATTAAGTGCCTCTTGACACACTTTGTCAATGGGAATTTGTTCCAAATTTCAGTTCAGTCGAAGGCCTACTGTTCTCCATCTTGGTAAGTGCTAGATGGATGAAGATGGTTGGTGATAAAAGGGTGTATCTGCTACTGGAGCAGTGGAGGTGTAAAGCATTTGACAAGATAGATGCAAAGAAAGAGTGGTTTGACACAAAGAAAGCTCTAAAACAAAAACCAGGGTAAGCTTAGTGAATTGGAGGGCTTATCATCTCTCTGCACTTATCAATAAATTGAGATAATAAGTAATTAGAATGGAGTTTTGTAGAATGGCTTGCTTCTCTCGCATTGTCAGTACTACATCTGGAATGGAGGTGACAAGAGGGTAGACGGATATCGAGTTGTCTAGCTACTTTTTTTTTTTGTTTTTTGTTTTACAGTCTTCTGTACTTACTTTAATGGACTTTGAATGTAACTCCACAATCCATTAGCATATTTAGCTCTGTAAGCCTCAGCCATTGGCATTAGACATTTTCAGGCATATCATTGATCATCTCACCATTTATCTCTTGTCTGTTTCACTGTGCCCTCCTGTGGAATGCAACGGAGGCTTATTTTTAGGTCAAAGCCTAACAATATCTTGCAGACATTAGGAAAGGTTCCATGGGAATGAATTCCGTCCATTGCTTACAATTGGCTTTGTGGTTTGTAACTCACATTTGCTTGCGTTTTCTTTGTTTTAGGATGTCCGGCTTGAGTTCGTCCCTTTCCCTGCCCAAACCCTATTTAGTGTGTTCTTTCACCATTACACAATTTCTGTAAACAGGCCTTTAAATCTTGTCTTTATCTTGTCACATTTGCTGTGCATTCAAAGACAGAGGTAAAATGTCAGTTTCTGTCTTCCAGGGATTTTGATGTTTGCTTTTCTTTCTCTGACTTCAAAGTGAGAGGATTTATGTGACATTTATGCTGGCGACTCCGGGTATGCTGTATCATGTTAATTTATTTCTCACACAAAACAAAATTTAAAAGTCTGTAATGAACTGTATAGATATTTCAAAATATGGAAAGCACGAATGTAGCATATTTTTTGATAATTCAGAATGTGGTGGAAACAAATATTTGTAATGCAAACAAATCATGACAGTAGGTGATGACATTTCCACACATTATCACTTCTATTGTATACTTTTATCAGTAAAACTGCATGTCAGTGCAGATGCAATGGTCACTACAATTGAAAATGTGTTATCTCTAATGGCAGTGCACTACCACACCATGCATACTACACCTTACCCAACTCCACTCTACTCTGTAACACTCCACAACTTGGCACTCTACTCTGCACCACTCCACACTACGCCACTGCACACGGTGTCACTGCAATATACTCTGTGGCGTTTCACACATTGCCATTCCGCTCCACATTGCGTCTCTGCACTCTACTCTGCACTACTCCAGTCTGCGCCACTTTACTCAATGCCTCTCTGCTCTACACCACTGTACTCTATACCAGCGCACTCTGCTGCACACTACTCTACTCTGCACCACTGCACTCTATGCCACTTCACTCCACCGCGAAAGAATCTACTTTATGTCACTCTATTCCACTCTTTACCGCTATGATCTACGCCACTGCACTCTGGATCACTGCACGCCAATGTACTGTGCACCACTTCGCCCCACTATATGCTACTCCACAACTCTCGACTCTACTGCACTCTCCGCCACTCTACTTTACACTATTGCATTCAACGTTACTTTTCTCTGCACCAGTCCACACCACTGCACTCTGCTACAATGCACTCAACACCACTCGGCTCCACTCTGCTCTGCACCACTTTGCTCTGTGCCACTCTGTGCCACTGCACTCTACTCTGGACCACTCCATGCCACTTGACTCTATGCTAGTGAACTCTATGCCAATGCACTCTGCGCAACTGCAATCTGCCATTCTACTCTGCCAGTACACTCTACCCCACTCTACTATGCACTCTGTGCCACTTTACCACTGCACTCTTGCCCCTGCATTGAACTCTACACCACTCCACTGCACTCTACGCCACTCTATTCTGCATCACTCCACTCTACGCCACTCTAATTTATTCTGCATCACTGCACACCAACCCACTACACTTTACACCTCTGCACTCTACCCTGTATCCCTCCCCTCTACCCTGCACCTTCCCTCGCGACCTGCACCACTCCACAATGCACAATACCATTCACATAATTAAGTCCATTACACGCAATCTCACTTTACATATTTCTATGACTGTTAATACCATTTAATTACCATCCATTTAGTTCCACAGCACACCATTCCACGTATTTCCACTACACACCAACCATCCAATTCCACAACACAATATTCCAAAACAAACAATTCAAAAACAACCCATCTCTGCCTCACTCTTCCACCAACCCTGTCATCTCGCTCCCACACATCCACTTCCCCTCTCCCTCACACTACCACTACCCCCTCTCCTCTTATCTCGCAATTCCACTGTAACCCTCTCATCCCTCCCTCATCAGCCCCGTCTGACCGCTTCGTGCACAAATGACCTAACCCTCTCTATCTTGGTTTCTATCTATTCTGCGCAGGGCTTATCTCTATCCAATATTCCACTACACAAATGCACTACACAACACACAATTCAAACCTACACAATTCCAAAACTAACAGTTCCAATTCAAACCACATAATTCCACTCCACACCACATACATCCACTCCACTCCACTCTAAACAAAAACACATACATAAAATACATTGTCACTTACAACGCCAATAGCTTTAACTTTGGCAATGTGAGACCTATTGCTTTGTAAATGCTTGTTACTAATATTTTTGTACTATTTGCCTTTTGTTTTATGTATCCTTTACCCTTTTTAACTGTATTCCTTTCTGGTTAACAGACACTGAATACGCAATCAGTATTTGACAGCCAGTTTCCCTGTGGCCACCTCGGTTAAAATAGGAAATGAGTATGACACTCCAATAGCAGGTTAGAGGTCTAACACTTCCACCACCATGAGGAGGTTGACAACTGTTTCGTGTCTGCGCATAAAAAGCAACCCACCACGCCCCTCCAGTATCTCTGGAGCCACGAGCGAACGGGCTCTTTCCCCAGTGATGGAGTAGCCTTGATGAAGGTCTCACTACAAGGGTGCATTCTTCCCCAATTTGGACTCATGAGGCCTGAAGATGGTCACTTTCATGTATGTATTGTCTCCTAGGTATGTACGGTTTCCATTTGGGATCTAGTACGAAATGAATGTGTGTTTTGTGTTTTGTGTACTGTACGTCCATGTTCTTTCTTTTTCATTATCACATTTCACAGGGTACTCACATGTTTTTGAGAAACATATAACTCTACTCACTATTAGAATGCATAAAGAACAAATCTTGTATAAGGTCCATGGTCCATGCATATTTCAAATGACTCTTTTTTTGTCTTCCCCAACCTGTATAGTGATTTAGAAAATATGAGAACAGACTAATTTGGTGCTGTATTTCTTTCCCTTTATTTCAACTATTTGTTTGCTATTCACTTAGAGATCGGTTGACTATAGGAGTGGGATCAGCAACCCCTTTAGGTCCTGAAGAAAAGCCTTGGGGTAGAGCTAGAAACTAGTTGACCAGGGAAAGGGTGGGTCATATACCCTAGTGGTTTCCATGCATCCCCATTTTTTAATCAGATTAGCTAGGGAAGTGAATAAATTACACCTTTTACCACTAGTTAGGTATTTTTAACCTTTTTACGCATTAAAGAACCCACTCCAATACCATCCCAATCAACATAGGTGAATAGGTACATCACAAAATTAGTGCTCCCACGTATCCCCTGGTCGTAGCCCGCCCCTTTCCATAGCAGGTTAGAGATGAACCGTATGATGAAGCATGCCGGCAAGGGGTAAGCCTGGTGGTTGGGGGTTACTTAAAAAGAAAAACTTTTCTCTACGACGAGGTTGGTAATGTTGCTTTTTCATTTTTCTTTTGTCTCCCTGGAGGGACTCTTGTTTGGTTATTTACAAATTCATGACATGGCCAAATGGAGACAATGAATTTCAGAGTGACGATGGAGAAAGCAAATGGAAAGTCTATGGGCAGGTTGAAGCCCACAGATTGAACACTACACGTCTCTTTGAGACAGCACATGCGCTGTCTAGCCGAGACCTAAAAAAGTTGATACTATGCAAGCATCCGATTACCGAATGATTGCAGTACTTTATGTGGACATCAAGTAATATGCCAAATTTGACAAAAGGACCTGGAATTTTGGGCTCAATCAAAACATGTCATTCCATTGACACAGTCTTCAGAAGAAACAGTAACATATTGACAATATACTTGCACTGTTGATGCTAATCTGTGAGTCACTGTAAGTAAAAAAAAATAGTTGTTTGTTGATCACCCGATGGCAGTGAGTAAAATGTTTCATGTTATGGTGAAGGTTGACTAGATGGGGAATCCCTCCCCCATTGCTGTAGGCCGGGCATCCAGTCACTGTATCCTAATACTTGAGTTCAGATCAATTTAGTACATAACAGTGAAATTTCAAGAAAAATGATGATCAACAGAGGGTTAAAGAAAGGCTGTGTGTTGGGTCCGCTGCTTTTCAATCTGTAAATAGCAGACTTTCCAGGTGTCATCAAAGTGCGGGGTTTTCACTCATCAAAACTAGACACTCTTTGTCTACAAAACCTGCAATATTCAGCTGAAAAAATTATTTTAGACAATAGAACACATGGTCGGTATTAACCCATGGCTGCCCGTAATAATAATTACATCAATAATACAATAATATTAAACACAAAGTAATCTGTAGTCTTGATGTTTAGTGATCAAGTGCGCAACATGAACAGGTGATTTGTTGGAGATGCTGGTGTGGAGAAACATAAGAAATGTTGTAATTTAGGAGTATAGATGGATGATCAAGGTTTACTGAATGATTAGAGAATCATCAAATGAACATGGGGTCTACTTAAAAAGGAAATCTGTTTCTCTGGTTTATGCCTTCTGTCACCCTTATAAAAACTTGGAATCCATTCAATAAAACCCCTACATCAGTAATAAATGTGAAAAAACTTCCACTTGTTGATTGTGGCTTGGCTGACTTCCAAGGGAAAATGAGGCCTAATTAAATTACACTGTGTACTTTCTAAAACATAGTGTAATATAATTAGGCAAATCTTCGACCCACCAAATTCTTCCACCCACCTGGAAAGTAAATGTGACTTTTAGTTGCAGCAAACATCACTAAAATTCATGTTCTTTTTTTGGTCAGATACTATGCAATGCATTTTTCCAATGATAACTCCAATAGTTAAACTGTTTGGCACACACTTTCAACAAGCCACTTCACATGATCTCCCTGTACCAGTTATGTACATAATACAATGTACTCATTTCAGCTACAAGCTTTATGGGACTCTTCGACTTCGCAGGGGCACTTTGAACGCGTAGCTAAAAATAGACATAAGCTATGTCTTTTGTAAGGGGCATTGAGGAATTGAATACTAAAATTCACACAGAATTCATTGTGAGGAGCTTTTCTGAAAATAAATTGTCAAACTACCTCTCATATAAAGGAACAAGGACATCACTTTGTTCATATTCAGTTTTTTTGTGTTGTCCTTAAATAGAATTTAGACATGTACGACCAGCATAAAAACATTGTTCCAAATGCTCCCTAATGTATTTGTGGTTATAAGCATGAAATGTTAACTCTCAACCAGTGAGGGAGTTCGTATATGTCATACTGGGCGCACTAGAGCCTCAACTACCAAATACACAAGATCGCCAACTTCTAGACTTGATGCTCACGTTGGCATGTAAGGTGGTTTTATGTAAATGGAAAAAGGCATAGGAAGTTTGCTTTAAAATGTGGCTGGACTGGTTATCCTTTCTGAGAGGAGCTGATAACCCATCACTGCACTCCTCACCTTGGCGATCATCCAACAAAAGACTCTGGAAATCGCTTGATGCTTCCTCATTCCACTTTGAGCCTCCGTGACAACGACTTGTTGCTATAACCTTGCAAGACTCTCCTGTGTGTCATACTCTGTCCCATTGTAAGAATGTAACCTAGTGTATGATCCAATTACTATCTCATCTCACTTGCATGATATGACCTCCTGGGCCTGACCTAGCTGATGACAGCATATGTTCGTTTGTGATTGTATGTTTATTAGTTTATTTATCTATTAGTTTGCCTATTAATTTTGCTTATATATTAATCTTGCTTAAATATCAATATATTATTATATTATTTCTATTGTTTACATGTAGTCCAATTCCAGATGCCAGTGGGAAATTGCACTTTAGAGTTATTTCATTTAAGCATGATGGTCTAATAGTGTATTGCCCTAATCCTTGTATATGTTGCCTAAATGTACTCCCTTGTTCCTTTTTCTTTTTTCCCAATAAAAATGATTTGAAATAAAAAAAAAATGTTAACTCTCAGATTATGTCTTTATCCATCTCTCTAACTGGAACGAAGAAAATGATTTGGACCTCTTGTTATCAACAAGCATTGATAATGCCAATATATCTGTCTTTGAAAGAATGGCATACGGTAATGTCTATCCTCCATCCAGCTGTGCTTCAGCCAGAGACAAACACCATTAACTACCTAATTGTCTAAGACACTTTATTAACAATACAATGTCATGTGTGTCCCTAAAGATTCAACCTCAGGTAGATCGATAAATAAAAAAATGATCACAGCTTTGTGAAAGGCAAGCACTTTTTTGTGGAAGCACACAATTTCTGCCTAATAAAAACATGCACTCTTGGCACCTAACATGTGGAGAGAGCCAGAACCCTATGCTAGTGATTCTGACAAATTTGTTTGGCGTTAGCGGTGCTGTCAAGCCATACTATTAAAAGAAGTGTCACCAAGTATTCTGATATATGAGTGAGTTGAAATGACCTCCGAAATGCAACAGGTTGCGCATATGTGATTAATAATAAATTTTTTGTTGTATATTTTAGCTTGGAGAGCAGTTGTGCAATCTAAGTTGCTGAAACTCCGAAAAAGTGCTATGAATTGTTTATTGAGAATGGCAACATATTGTGAAGTAACTAGTGGTAATATAAAATGGGGATATTAGGTAAAGGGTGGAGGACAAAAGAAAACATGCTGCCGACAAGCATGCTTGAAATGTGTGCTGCCATGGGGAAATTAGGTGAAAGTGGAAGACAAACCAAACAGGCCCAGTACAAGCAATGTGCAGGCAAAACCTAAAATGTCAGGCAGATGACAATCATCAATATACTGTTTATAATAGTAAGACCTTATAATGTGTTGTAAATAGAATGATAACACCTTATAACATGCAACCTATGTGATTAATTTATGAATAAGAATCCCTAACAACCTGAGAAGTTTAACTCATAGCAAACTACACCCAGGAGGACTTTATAGGGCCTTATAGAGCGTAGGAACTCCCTTTCCTGTGATGCCACTGTGACCAAAGGACATGTGATGTAATTCCATGTGATGTCATAATGGAGGACAAAATGTGTGTGGTGTGCCAGAGCAGACCTTTGCTAAGATAGCTCCCTGGGTAGACAGAAATTTGACACCCATGCTGATGGATAGTGAATTAAATGATGCAGCAGAGCCCCTTTTGTGTACACTGGTCAGTCCCTGGCCACGCAGAGACTGGCCCCTGAATACAAATATCTCCAGACCTCCCCCAGCTCACCTTAATCAGAGATAGCTTAGCTGCCTTACGATGATGATGGTATTGTCGGTGTGTGTCAGCAGGGATGAGAGGATGAAGGAAGGGCAAAAACTAGGCTAGTGGGATGTTAAAAACATCACCACAGTATAATGAAGGAATAAAACCAGCCGCGGCATGAGCAGGTAAGAGCGGTGGGGCGGTAGGGCCGGTTGGGGGTGATTTTGACAGACAACAACAAGGGAAAATGTATTTATTTAATTTTCCCTCATGGTCGTCTGTTGAATCTCCCCAACCTGGCACCATCTCTCCACCGCTCTAACCTGCAGGGGCCGCGGCTGAATAAAACTGCTTTAAACTAGGAAATCAAACCGAAATGAGCACCAGACCCAGACAAGGCTGAAGAAAGATGACAGGAGTGCTGCTGTTGAAATAACCTTAATGTCCCCAGCTCCATACACCCCTTAGGATATTGGAAACCAAGGATTTTGACGAGGAACCCAGAAGAACAACGGAATGCTATAACAAGAGAGAAAGCCCTGTTTATGCAGACGATACTCAGGTAGTGGTATCCCTTGCACAGCAGAACAGTGAGCTGGCACACACCAACCTGGCGGCATGCATGGAAGAGGTCAGGAGATGGATGACGACATCCTCTCTTAAACTCAACAGGGATAAAATCGAGCTTATGCTACTCGGTCCCCCAGCCCTGTTCACTATCGATCGTCTATGGCCCACCAGCTTGGGTACACCGCCTACCCCGAAAGACAACATAAAAAGTCTAGGGGTTTGGCTGGACAAATCTCTAACTCTCAACACTCAAGCAACTAAAACATCTGCAATCTGTTTGGGCTTATCAGGATGCTCAAAAAAATCCTTCCACTCTTTCCTTTTGAAGCCAAACAGATTGTGATACAGGGCCTAATACAATCCCGACTAGATTTCAGCAACGCCCTGTACTTGGGGGCACCGGAATATGTGTTGCAAAAACTCCATTGGGTCCAGAATTGCGCTGCACGCACGCTGCTTCAGATTCCACGTAGAGCATCAATGGAATCCGGGTTGAGAACTCTACATTGGCTCCCCGTTAGGGAGAGAATAAAATTTAAAGCCTTGTGCGTGTCCCATCAAGCCTTCTGGAGAACCGGTCCCAAGATCAACCATTCCCTTCTTTCCACTTACTGCCCCAGCAAACAACTCCGTTCTACTCACGCTTTTTTAGCTGTAGTCCCCCGGATCAAAAGGTCAAGAGCAGTAGGAAGGTCCTTTACGCTCAACGCTGCTAAGCTGTGGAATTCACTCCCTGTACATCAAAGATCGAATTCCAATCTGCTATCCTTCCGCAAACAGCTTAAAACCTTCCACTTCACCAACTGAAACTCACCTTCAAGCTGTTTCTTCCTGAGGCACTATCCCTTCTTTCCTAGCACTTGGACGCCCAAGGGCAGCAGTCGCGCTCAATAAAACACCTTTTCATTTCATTTCATTTCATTTATGCACGCATTGATAGAGCAAGTATTTACTAAGTTAAAAGTCCCATGAGAGAGTTCAGGTATGGCGCGAAATGAAGTACATTGAGTTCATAGCGAATTGACCAACAAAATGTGATGTTTTTTAAGGAGAGACTTATCATTTGAAACACATAGTAACGTAAATGCTTAGTTTTCATACAAATCAAATAAATACCTCTTTTTAATGATAAATATTGAAATGCCTTAAATGCTGAAAATCATTACAAGTGGTGATGGAGCAAGGTTTCGTTCGTAAATAAACTTGCTTGAATTCAAGCCTCTCGAAATAACATGTAACAAATTAACCAACATGTTTTGTAAATACTAATAATTGCACCACATGACATTTCAGTATCTAGGGGAAGCTTTTAAATGTGCTTTACTAACTAGTAACCTGAGTGTCTTAATGTGGCTGCTGAAAACGCAGGAACTCTACTGCGCATGTGTTTACTACATGTACCTAGTATGACATACTTTGCCTTTGGTGGGAATTCTTTGCAGCTGCGCAGTAGTGCTAAAAATGGCCGCACCAAACCTCCTATGGTAATGCATATGCTTTTGCTTGAAATAAATATCTTGTGTTTTGCTAATCTGCTATTCCAATTGTTAAAATAAAATAATGGGGGTGGAGTAGAAATAAGTAGTATACAGTGCATTCATTTATTTTTGTATTCTAACATGTCCTTCTTTGACTTTATTATTAGCTCGTATTTGGGCCTGAAGGGTGTCTAAAAACTTCATCTTGGATTTGCTGCGTATGCACACTTGAACTCTGAAAGCCTTGAAGTCATGGCATTAAATGTCTGCCAAGGTCCCATCTTACCCGCGATGCACCTGAGAACCTCACCTCTTGACCCGGAGAGAGGAAGAAAAGCGAATTAAAAGTATACATTGTATAGGAAATTAAATGAATATTGCTGGGTGGAATAAAAGCTTAGGAACGTAAATTATGGGTGGGAACATAGATCAATTAGGCTAAAGGAAAATTACTTGATACTAGCCTGGTGGGATGACCTCTCCCCGTCTCTCCGACCAATCGAATGAAGGGAATACACACATTTGCAACATTAGGGGGTGGTACAATCCCTGGAAAATGGTATGAGTAAGGTAGGTTTAATTAGTTAGATTGTCCGACTTGTCACAGACCTGTCACAGACCCAACGTATGCTGAAGGAGATCGTGGATGCCGCAGACTATAGAGGACTGGTCGTGCACACTGAAAGAAGATTTGGAGGAAGATTCTGTCATCTAGAAGGGGAACAAGAGTAGCTGCAGAGAGGGGTGTGACACTGGCATTGCACTTAGTGGAGGTTACCTGTCCTGTCCTGCACCTGTCCAGACCTGTTGGCACCTGATTAGTCGGGAGCTCTTTCTTTCCAGCCCTTGGCCAGGGGTTGGTCCTCGCACCATTCTAAATAATCTGTGTGGTATGTCTTCGTACCGTTTCACTTTCTCACCCTTCCCATGTACCGATGTCTAGAAATCTTGCTAAGTCTCTAATGGTTTTTCTTTTATCATTGTTTTCTACTTGAAAAATCATTAACTGCTCTTTATTGGTACTTATCTCAAAAAATATTGCATAGATATAGTGTTTAAAACTTTTCCAAGTCTGTGGTTAGTCCATGAGATAAAGCAAATTGTTATTCTATACCTAATATTCTAACTGCCTCATCCATTAGCCTAAGAAACTAACAAAAATGACAAGGAATTGGTACGTCTTGGTGTACAGGTATAAATCATAATAAGGTATATTAACCCCTGATCGGCAGAAAATACATTACCGGTTTATAGTGTATATGTTTATGGACCCAGGTGAGTATGGTGTTTTAGAAATATCCTAAACTGGTAAACTCGCGCCATCAGTATTTCTTGGTAGCAGAGCTATGGTTAGATTTTAGTCAAGATAGGTAGTTAGTTGCATATTGATTTTATATTAATTTATGTTTTAACCAAAACCTGTTTGTATTGTTGCATGTTGTCTGGAATGTACCCGGGGAAATTGAATAGCAGGTGGTAAATGGAAGCACCACTGCAGTGAGGTTACTTGCCTGATGAAGAAAGGTGTGGGAAAAGTTAGGTAAAGCTTCAAGCACCTGTTAGGGATTATTTTCTTGTATAAAAGTAAGAGTGATTGGTAGCAAAGGAGTACACTGGTGAAACTTTGGTCTTATATCACCTAGAAAGGTTAATACTAAAGGAGTAACAGGTTCTGTGATGCTTGAGTGAAGAGTAAAAGGTTTTACTCATAGCGTGTGAAGGGTAAACGGAAAGGTTTTACCCGTAGTAAAAAAAACATGTTGTTTCTTTGAATTTAGTCAATCAGGCACAGTAGTGAATGTTTTATGTTGTTGCTTAATGAACTGTGTGATTAAAATTGAAAATGAGTTTTCGTATTACCTTGCAAAGGAGGGGTCAGTCGCGGGTGCTGCACTTATGTCACTAAGAGCCGTGCTGGGATTGGTTGAGACAGCGGGTGTGTAGCGGAGGTAATATTGTAAAGGAGGGGTGAGTACAGAGAATGAAGCTCATGTCACAGAAAAGCAGCACAAGCATTGTTTAAAGTAGTTCTGTAAATTGAATATTGATTAGTCATTAAAATAAGAGACTCGCTGGTATTGGAGGAGCATTTAAGGGAAGTAAACAATTGATTAAATTAAAAAATAGAATTTTCAGTGTTAATAGATAGTGGTGAATATATGTGGAACCCCGATCTAACTATAACAGGGGCCCGTCTAGATAGATGATTTGTAGGTTTTGCCCTCAAGCAGTACATTAGAGGAAGACCAAACATCATGTCCAGAGAAAAGAAAAAAATGTCATTTATGCAGAAAATTAAGAATTATTTTAAAAAGGATAAACCCATTAAAATGAGAGAAGGTATTAGTCTTCCTCCCACGAAAATGCCTGCATCATACATGATGATAGAAAGAGGCTACCACACTAGTGTATGGTTAGACAATTGGTTAGAATACACTAAAAACTATGGAGTATTAGCATTCCCAGAGTATGGAACATTTAATGGAAGAATTTTACATAATTTACGATCTCTCATGAATGAATTTGAACCCAGACCTAGATTAACGCAGTATGAAGCTTTAGAAGAGTGGGAGACTGAAGCTTTTGAGTGAGACAGACCTCGATGTGACAGGAACTTAAGTACATTTTATCCCAGATTTCCCTGAGAGACAAGAGTTAAGCGGATGAAACAATGGAGACAGGCTATTTTAGTGGAAGGATTATATCCTGTATTTACCACAGAAGAACCAACCAGAAGAAAATGTTCAGAGAAAATAAAACATTTGATGACTAGTAGTGGACAGAAGATGACTATTTTGTAGATTTATTAATGAAAAATCTGCCACCTTATCAGGAAGAGACAAATAGAGTTACCCCTACTGCCCCGTTCCTAAAACACCTTTGGTTCCGCAGATTGTACATGAGACTACCATAGAAAAGGTACTACAAGAAAAAGAAATAGATGCAATAAATAAACATTGGAGTGAATTAATTAGAAGATAACCCAGTTAAATACAAGTCCCAAGGCACTAACAATACCAGTGACTATAGGTCCCATTGTTCCCTTATGTGGAGATAAGCAAAATGGTCCTAAAACGTCCATTCTGACTACACCTATTATACAACCCAGAAAACAAAATATAATAGTTGATGACCAGGCAAGTGAGTGTGAGTCAGTGATTTCCTTAATGGATTTGCCCATAAGAGAGCCAATAAATGATTCATATAGAAAAGTTACCCCTGGATGCTCTAGAGATGTACAGATTGAAAGGTCCACAGGAACAAAAAGTGCCGCAGTAGTAACCTAAGAAGCGATAGAAAGATAGACACAAGATATAGAGAAGCCTAAATCACAGTCAAAAGTATTGGACATCTTTAAATTGAGAGTAGAATTGGAAGAAAGGGCCTTAAGAGTTTACAAAGCGAGATATGTTCTTTTATTTGGGCCTCGAAGGGATCTCGCCTATCTTGGAAGAAAATTAGAAGAAGATGGGATAAGGGCGGGCTATCAGCCCCAGATTCTTTGTTATATGACTGGGCCTTTCGTTTAAAAAATTTGAGAGAGCATATGGGAGTACCGAAGGCTACAACCATCGGGCATATTTTTTTGGCTATGTTAAGCTTGAGCAACTATGATGAGGACGGATTCATGTATACATTTTCAGACCCTAAATTTTTCAAAAAGTTGAAATTGAAAACTCTACGGGAAGCAGCAGAGCTCTGGTATAAAATCAGGAAACTAGCAAAGCTGAGTTATTATGGATATAGGTCGTCTATTTGGGATACACCAGGATCACCGTCGTTGGCAGAGGATGCATTGGCTGTCCCGTTGAAAATAGCAGGATTAAAAACTTGGGGAGACCTATTTCCAGAGGGAAAGTTGATTGGCTGGATACAAGGGGCACAGGTGTGGGGTAAAGGGTTATCCAAATTTAAATACTTGCAGATGCAAAGTTGGGCAAACAAGCCGGACACTGTTATCGGCCTCCAGAATGACTTTGAAGACAAAATATTTTCTCCACAATTATTGAAGAAGGAAGTTGCGATATGGTACTGGGTAATGGTGGAGATGGAAGATGGCCCGTTCACATTGCCGGAACTGCTATGGGGAGATTGCTTGCCGGACATTGCTACAGAAAATCAATGGCAAGTAATGATGACTATACTTTATAAAACAGTAAAATCTGCAAATTTAAGGCGAAATGTTCTGTTTACTATCCATAGAGCCTATTGGACTCCCCGTAGATTATCGAAGTTTAAAGCTGGAGGACGGGTTGAGTGCCCAAAATGCAGAAATATAAATGTGGATGACCTGCACATGTTCGTGGAGTGCTTGAACATCAGGGAATTTTGGGAGGCGGTAAGCAACTGTTTGTCACAATCAATTGGCTGCACGATAGTGGTAAGCCCTGAATTAATTATTACTGGGAGACATGATTTATATGATAATAGAATGAACGATAAAGCAAAGTTAGTTTTCTATGGGGTTCTGCTAGCTCGCAGGGAAATCTGTAAGGTATGGGTAGAAGCTATGACACCGACACTTATGGACTGGTTGAAAAGCATGAGATACTTTGCGACACTAGATTCTAAAGGTCGGATGAATAAGAAGCATAGATTTTGGTCACTTTTTTTGCAACATTATGGGTAAAGAGTGGGCCTTCGCCTTGGCATATTGTAAGAGACTAGGACACAAATGAAAAATCCTATGATTAAGGCCTTGGCCTATCTCGCAGGCTTGTGGAGCAGGTCCGTCCTTCGTGAAGGCGGAGTCGGAGACCGGGCTGCGACCTCCGGTAGGGCTGTGCCATTGTCTATATAGGGCGGTACAGAGGATTTTGGCCCAGTGCAGGCTGGAGAGCCGCATATATCCGAGCCTATAGCCAGCATATGAGATAAAAGCCCACGGCGGAAACAATCGAACAATGGGTGGCGTAAAGGCTAATGAGGATTAAAAAAAAAGATATAGAGAAGCCTTAATCACAGTCAAAAGTATTGGACATCTTTAAATTGAGAGTAGAATTGGAAGAAATGATAGCTGGAAATGTGGGACTAGAGAGATTACATCCTTTCAGTGAAGAGGAGTTGTTATTCATATGCAGAAGCATCACCCGAAATATGAAAATATTTCATGAACAATTAATGAATTTGGCCTTCAGAAATGGGAATTGACATAGGTAAATCTAAAGTATTGTAAAAACCATACAGAGCAGAATTTCTGCCAAGGATTTAGAGAACATGAATGCGTCAGGAAGAAAATTGCAGATAAAATAATTATTGTCATTGTTACAAAAATGGGGTGACTTGGATAGATAGAAAGCTAGATGGACAAAGAAAAAGAAAGAAGCAAAGGCAAATCGAACGACATCCGAATATTTAATGAAAGAAACAGAAAAGGTTGAAAGGTTGTGTCCAATGAGAGAAGTTCCAGGAGGAGGATATGTACATGTCCCATGGTCCCGACAGCATATTTTATCATTTACAAATGACTTCCCAAAGCTTAGACAAAAACTAGTAGAATGGTACAGGCACGTTGAAAGGTTTGTGAAGGTTTCAAATGTACTGCTAAAAGATTTAGATGGTCTATTTGACATAGTTGTTCCTGCTGACTTAGGGACAGAATGTAAAATTTCAGTAGATTGGCCTCATGATGAGTACCCAGGAATGCAAAAGCAGGAGCCCCGTCAGATGATGTAATGATAAAATATCATCTGGTAATAGCTTACTTGAAAGGAAAGGTGCCTCCAAAAGAGACAGATTGGACAAAAATAGACAGAACAATCCAAGAAAAGGATGAAACTGTACATGCATATTATGAGTGTCTTTTGCAGGTATTCAAACAGTATAGTGGATTAGAAAACATTGATAATAAGGACATGACACACTTTATATATCGTTTTGTGTCTGGACTAAAGCCAGAGATATCGCAGATGATTAAAGAACATAAGTTGTGCTGGCAGGTAAAACCTATCGATAAAAACCTCAAGTATGCAAAATACTGTGGGGATGAAATTGATAATAGACTAAAGAAATTAGAAGAAAAGGTAATATCGGCTCAAGTTAAATTAGCAGAACAACAGGAACTTCAGTTAAGTCAACAGGCATATAATCAAGGAAGAGGGAAAGGTCAAGGTGAAAGTAGTGGGGGCAAACCCAGAGGGAGAATGAGCAAGGAAGAGGCAAAGAAAAAGTTTCCCTGTCACGAGTGTGAAAAATTGGGGCATTGGAAAAACTAGTGTAAACTTATACGGAATAATAATGTCCAAAATCAAAATTTAAATCCACAGACACAGAATGAGGTGTCAATGGTGCAACCGCAACTGGTAATACAGAGTCAATTGCCACCTGCTCCTATGTCAGATTTTGTGAGTCAAGCCAAGTACAGTGTGGACACCGGATTACGGGAGGGAAGTGGTAAGAAAAATTCTGTAACACCACAGTTTCTTTTGCAGGACACATTTTTTAATGAGGAGACTTTATGACAGTGCCTGAGAGGGGGGGAAGAGGAATGCATACTTGGCGCATCCTTGCTGGTAGATCAGTCAGGTCCATATATTGATGATAAGGTTGAGAGAAATTACATCACCTTTTTATTGGACACTGGTGCTACCCGTTCTACTGTGAGAACAGCGGGCATCCCAAACCTACCCCTCTCGGGAGAAGCGATACTAGTAGTGGGCATTTCTAATAAACAGATTAGGACCCCTATTACAGAGCCAATCGAGGTATGTATTGGCAACTTCAAAGAAATGCATAAGTTTGTAGTTAGGATTCAAGCCCTGTAAACTTATTAGGAAGGGATTTATTGTGCAAAATGAATTGCACAATTCTTTGCACACGATGGTGTTGCAATTCAGACTCCTGATGAAGATGGAGTGTACAAAATCATGTTAGCCAGACAGGGAACAGCAGTAATTTACATGATTAAAAAGATGACCCCAGATGAGTTACCGGAGGAGGTCCAAAATACTGTAAACCCCAATGTGTGGGATTTTATCGGAAAAGAAGTAGGTCTAATGGCAAATGTCAACCCAGTAAAAGTGACAGTGAAAAAATGTGCAGTTCACCCGAATACTTGACAGTACAAGATGAGCCCAGAAAGAAAAGCAGGTGTTGCAGCAGAAATTGAACGTTTGGTCAAACAAGGAATATTAAAAGAAATAATGAGTAGTCCCTGTAATTCACCTATAATTGGCATAAAGAAATCAAACGGAAAATATAGGGTGGTCCAAGATGTACGCAAAATAAATAAAATGGTTGTACTATGTTGTCCAATAGTACCAAATCCAGCAGTGATCCTATATTGGATACCATGGAGTGCAGCATGGTTCTCTGTAATTGATTTGTGTCATGCCTTTTTTTCCATCCCATTGCATCCAGTCAGTTTTTATTTTTGTTTAAATTTGACGAGAATGTTTACGTCTGGAATCGTGTTCCTCAAGGGTACACGGAAAGTCCATTGATCTTTAATCAGATTTTGAAAAAGTGTCTTGAATCTCTGGTGCTGCCAAGACAGTCTGTCTTGATGCAGTACATCGACGACTTATTAGTCGCGTCTAAAACTCGAAATGACTGTATTGTTGATTACATTGCATTACTGAATCATTTGGCTGAAGGAGGACATAAAGGGGTTGATTCCGATCCGGTAAAATAATCCGGCGTACGAATCATATTCGTAGCCGATTCCGTATGAATGGGAAACTACCGTCCGACCAGCGAATTCCGATCCGTTTCCGTTGATTTCCGTACGATTTGCTACGACCCGTACGAATGACATTCGTTTACCCGTACGAATAAGCCTCGTGCAGACCACCGTATGATTCGTTATCAGTCCGTACAAACTCACTATTCCGATTCGGAACGAAATGCCTGAGCGAGATACGTACGGGCCAAAGTATTCACGCTTCAACATTGATTCGTACGGGACATTCGCCTCACTGCAAGCTCCACCAATACATACTACACGCATACCCATCGGCCAAGCCTACGCGAACACCCCCCCGCCAACGGCCCGTACCACTCACTCGCACGCACAAGTACGACACGCACACCCCCCCAACAAGCGTACGCGAACCCCCCCACCCGCCAACGGCCCGTACCACTCACTCGCACGCACAAGTACGACACGCACACCCCTCGGCCAAGCCTACGTGAACCCCCCCACCCGCCAACGGCCCGTACCACTCACTCGCACGCACAAGTACGACACGGACACCCCTCGGCCAAGCCTACGCGAACCCCCCCACCCGCCAACGGCCCGTACCACTCACTCGCACGCACAAGTACGACACGCACACCCCTCGGCCAAGCCTACGCGAACACCCCCACCCGCCAACGGCCCATACCACTCACTCGCACGCACAAGTACGACACGCACACCCCCCCAACAAGCGTACGCGAACACCCCCACCCGCCAACGGCCCGTACCACTCACTCGCACGCACAAGTATGACACGCACACCCCTCGGCCAAGCGTACGCGAACACCCCCACCCGCCAACGGCCCGTACCACTCACTCGCACGCACAAGTACGACACGCACACCCCTCGGCCAAGCCTACGCGAACCCTCCCACCCGCCAACGGCCCGTACCACTCACTCGCACGCACAAGTACGACACGCACACCCCCCCCAACAAAAGTACACGAACCCCCCCACCCGCCAACGGCCCGTACCACTCACTCGCACGCACAAGTACGACACGCACACCCCTCGGCCAAGCGTACGCGAACACCCCCACCCACCAACGGCCCGTACCACTCACTCGCACGCACAAGTACGACACGCACACCCCTCGGCCAAGCCTACGCGAACCACCCCACCCGCCAACGGCCCGTACCACTCACTCGCACGCACAAGTACGACACGCACACCCCTCGGCCAAGCCTACGCGAACCCCCCCACCCGCCAACGGCTCGTACCACTCACTCGCACGCACAAGTACGACATGCACACCCCTCGGCCAAGCGTACGCGAACACCCCCACCCGCCAACGGCCCATACCACTCACTCGCACGCACAAGTACGACACGCATACCCCCCAACAAGCGTACGCGAACAACCCCACCCGCCAACGGCCCGTACCACTCACTCGCACGCACAAGTACGACACGCACACCCCTCGGCCAAGCCTACGCGAACCCCCCCACCCGCCAAGGGCCCATACCACTCACTCGCATGCACAAGTACGACACGCACACCCCCCCAACAAGCGTATGCGAACACCCCCACCCGCCAACGGCCCGTACCACTCACTCGCACGCACAAGTACGACACGCACACCCCCCCAACAAGCGTACGCGAACACCCCCACCCGCCAATGGCCCGTACCACTCACTCGCACGCACAAGTACGACACGCACCCCCCCAACAAGCGTACGTGAACACCCCCACCCGCCAACGGCCCGTACTACTCAAACGCACGCACAAGTACCGCACGCACACATAACGCCAACACCAAAACGACCACAAGGACCTTGCTAACGAGTCGCACTACCACACTGAACATGTCTCCTGTGTACACACCTTTGACAATCAATGTCCTGGTCACAGCCAAACAGCCAAACAGAGGACAACACCAACACCCACCCCATATAACACCCACCCCAACAATTCAAATTAAGCCACACCCACCATTTGACCAATAAAAGGGACCACACATACAACCCATCATCCTTTGCAACATACCCATTCTTGCGAGGAAACTGAGAGCACACAAACTATTGCAGACACATACCTTCACACATACACCCTATCTCATCTACACCCACACCACCCCCTTCACATTCTGACCCAAACACCCTCATTCATACACACCATCAACCCCTCAATCACATACACTACACACCATGACCACACACAAGAATCCAAAATTCACTAACCCGGAGATGGAGATACTTACTGATGAAGTCATCAGAGTCGAGCCGCAGCTGTTTGGCGCATTGGTCAGACAGACCAGCCTGGCAGAAAGAACACGCCTGTGGGAGAGGATTGTAGACCGTGTCAATGCTGTTGCACCCATCAGACGCACCAGGGATGAATGCCAGGCCAGGTGGTACGATCTGCGGAGGATGGTGAAGAAGAAGATGGCACAGGATTACGCCAATGCACACCTCACTGGAGGCGGAGGGCCCCGCAGACCTCCTGTATACCAGCCCTGGGAGAAGAAGGTCATGGTCCTACTGCCAGCGGTGGGAGTACATGGAATAGAAGGAGCCATTGAGTCTGGTGAGTGTACAAAAAACACAAGTTACATGGGTAGACTAACAACAGTGCCCAGCAGCATGGGGTGGGTGGCCATGAGTCCAAGCAGTACACTACCAAATGGTGGTATTTGCAAGGGGGAGGCACATAGGGTGGAATGTGTAGGGTAAAAGGCTGCTCTCATGCCATATGTCCCAGGGACACACACAAGCATAATGACCAATGCACAGGGATAGGTAAATATCACACAAGATACTACACCACAGATTCTAAATATTTACTATTTGCTGACACACCTTACAGAGATGCATCATTTTGTGACAAAGTAAGGCAGTGTAGCAAGAGAGCAAGCAGAATCTACCTGTCTCCATCCCTGTCTCGCCCTCTGTCTCTGTCTCCCTCTCCCTCTGTCTCCCTCTCCCTCTGTCTCCCTCTGTCTCTGTCTCCCTCTCCCTCAGTCGCCCTCTCCCTCTGTCTCCCTCTGTCTCCCTCTCCCTCTGTCTCCCTCTGTCTCTGTCTCCCTCTCCCTCTGTCTCCCTCTCCCTCTGTCGGCCTCTGTATCTGTCTCCCTCTGTCTCTGTCTCCCTCTGTCACCCTCTCCCTCTCACTCTGTCTCCCTCTCCCTCTGTCTCCCTCTCCCTCGGTTGCCCTCTCCCTCTGTCTCCCTCTGTCTCTGTCTCCCTCTGTCTCCCTCTCCCTCTCCCTCTGTCTCCATCAGTCAGTGTGCGTCCCTCTGTCACCTCAACGCACATCCCTGGGGCACACACACAGTTGCACACAAGCACTGCACAGGCCTCACAAACTCCATAGAGTAGAATGTTAAGGGATGTCTCACAAGTACCAGCAAACATCTGCTATGTGCCTGTAAGACACCCACCATTTGCTGTCTACACCGTACTGTGTCAGGACACACATCTCAGAAAGCTCTGTAGTACACAATGGGCACAGGTGTAGGCAGCACAAGTCCCTCCTGTGCTCATTGCAAACACAAACACCAGGACAAGGTCACACATCCTGTGCACCAACACAAATCCACCATTATGGCAGCATGCCACATGAGGGGACAGCCAAATCATGAACAATGGACGCTTGCAATTCACAAACAAAGTAATAGCATGGCCTGTTGTACACACCCCTTATAGAAACTCATCCCCGGGGGACAGGCGTCGTATTGCAACACTGTCCCAATTGCCACGTACCACAACAAAACACGTACTCATATGAATATGCATACAACTCATACATGCACATAACAGAAGCTCCAGTCCATTGTGCCTCTCTAAAAAAGCACGTGCCCCATCTCATTACCTTTGTGGATGCACATAAGTACCAACATGGACATGGGTACTGACAAGGTGATGCGTCTTAGAGAAGTGCCAAGTTCTAAAGCCATGATCTAGAAGTGGGTATACAGGTCCAGCGGTGTTGGCATTGTTTGGCCAGCATGGAACAGCAAAAGACATCCAAAGTTGTAGCTGGAATGCTAAATAATGATGCTCTGTCTCTTACATCAACATGCTGCATCTAACCTCTGTGCATGCTTGATGCACACATAAGAATGTTCACCGTATCCAGGATGTTGCGTGAAACTTACAAATGCTTTACACGTGTGGTGCCGGCAACACAAGACACAGCAATGGCTGTGTCACTCATTGTCAGGAGATTGGAAGAATGTAAATACCCCATCGTACAATTACACAACTGTACAATGTCAACAATGTATAGCTTGTGGAACAGTGATGCTGATAATGGATAACCAAACCACATGTCACTTAATATTGCCTTAACAGTGTCTGTCTCTCCCACACACAGGGCAACGTGCGGATCTCCCCCCCAGCCAGGGGGGCCAAGGATCCCAGTCCCAGGCTCAGCAGGACCCAGACCCCACCGGCAGCGCCGTCCCTCAACGCAGGTGTGTGTCCCATGTGCCAACTTGACTGACTGTGACAGCAATGTTGAAGTGGTGTGAGCGTGTTGTGTTCTGGCACGTGACTGTAAGCTAACAGTTTTCTGATCTAGTGGTGTTGACAAGCTAACACTGTACAATATTGTGCCTATGTAAGGTGTGTGTGTGTGTTGGACACGGCACATGACCTGGTGGTACGTAGACCCAATGTCATGTGAATCTGCATAGTCGTGCCAGTATGTGTTGCACACACACGCATAGCAGCAGCTATGGCTGAGTACAAAGCATTTTTATAGCACGAGGGTGAATGTCTGGTGTTGTCTGTGTGTAGGGTGGCAGGAGCATGCTCTATTAATGGATGGAAGGAGGGTCATCCTGTAGGTGTCTGTGTTCCAGGATAGTGTGCGCTGCATGTTGGCTGTGTATGCAGCTGCCGCAATGAGTGAAGACATGAAGGCAGGAGGGGTGTGACTAATTGCTAAACAAACACGTAACACAAGGGCACCCGCAATGCACAAAGTGACATGTGGATGTGAAGGCAGGAGTGTCTGCCTCACTCAGGATCACTGACAACAAAATGGCACAGTAATCACCACACATCACAGTCACTGGATCAGGGCCCTTACTGTCAAGTGGGGCACAAGACACACAGCGTCAGCAGGTGTATACAAGAGCTAGTGTGTTCAAATCCAAACTGCACCAACAAAGACATCTACCTCACACACAACATAGTATTCTAGCCTTCACCCACCCCATGCGTGTGGTCAATATACAGTTACACACCTAACAAGCATGAGGTAACTACGTTCAAAATAGTATATGTGCACATTAGACGGACATGTGTGTTGAGCCACAAGCAGGCACTGTATTCTGTAGGAGTCAGACGGCATGCACAACATGATAATTTACATTGTGAGCCCATGTGCTTTCACAAACATACATGTGCATTGTCAATAAGTCTAATTTACACTAATCATGATGTCACCTGTAATGCCGCTTTACGAATACCTACAAGGCTGTCAACGACTGGCCGTACCTTTCTTCATCAGAGTGGTGTGATGCTCTAAGGGTTCCACCTCCAAATAGCCCATTGGTCTGAGTACAAACAACAGACACAAAAGGGTGATCAGGCGAGGGAAGGAGAGGATGGGAAGTGCTGGGAGGGAGACCTGAAACAGAGGCAAATAAGCATTAGGACAACATTCTCATGTCACAGACACTTCAAAAACCTCATTAGCTACACTGTACCAGTCACACCTGTGAAGTGTACTGTCTGGTGAAAAATAATGATGATTAATCATGCCATCACATGAGATACGATGCTGTGACACAGACACATAAAAACTGGGACAGTCTGTCATCCATTAGAGTCATGTGTAACGCTCACAAGTGAGCACCCATGCAAAAAGATCTATGTAGTATAAACACATTCCCAGGCACAGATGAGGTGGACCTCAGTAACAAATGGAAACATATGGAAATCCAACTACCGCTAACTCTAAAGTCTGTATCTGATATTGGTTAGCCATAAGGGCCATGTAGGCTAACTTGAGCAAATCCACTACAGCTGTTAGTATCACATATGATGAGGAAGCTAATGATCGACATGCAATGAAGGCACTCTGTAGCCAGTCTTTTGGTGTGTCAAGTATGCATCACAATGCTAAACATGATATGCATGTACAATAAATATTAAGTGCAAGTGATGTCCATCCAAGCTACATAATCAGACGCTACCATAGCACAGTAATGTTGCCGGCGACCAGAGATTCATGTGAATGACCGCACTCCACTGGTGCAACACAAAAATTCACATATGCATCTTTCACACTTTTTACTTAGTCATGCTAAACATACATGGCATCATGTGCATCTAAACATCACTGCTACTCACTGTGAAGGCTGGCGTAGCAGTATTCAAAACCTGCACTGAGGAAACGACATGACAGTGACATGATATACTGCTGCAAGGGGCAATTCATCCATGTTAACTGATTCACAGGACAGTTGTCTTAAGATGTGGAACATACACTGGGCAACACCGACACCACATGGTTTCATGGTAATCACACTGGACTGCCCCACAAGCTGGAGGTGAGGATCCAGTCACATTCTAATGCACACAGTGAGGCTGCAATTCCCCACAGAGTCTGTGGTTGTGACCTCTGACACAATGTCATGCCATGGTATGTGCAATGTTGCTGTGACAATGTCTACACACATTGATGCATTCACCAGAGTATCAAAGTACAACAGATGACAGAAGGGGTGACTATCCTGTCATGGGAGTGGCCATACATGTCATAAGGTACATAATGGAGTAGCATGTATGCAAGGTGACACTACATGCACATGAACATGTACCACACGTTTCTACACATACCAACCCTAAACAGCCTCATATGAGTCCTTACCCAAATTGACTTCTCCACATGTCCAAGCATGCTCCGTTGATGTGGCTGACGTTGCAATCATAATGAGCAGTAGCAGGATGACCACGATGTACCCAACGGACAACAGGCAGGGCGAGCTGTGGATGAGAGTGGCACACAAGGGGTCAAGTTCTGTAAAATGTAATTTTGTCAATGTCTGTTGAATAGCCAGATGTAGTATGACACCTGTACATTCCAAGTGCACACATAGCACGTATGTGTGCAGCATTAGAACTGAACATGTGACACAGCACAACACACATCCAAGTGATCTTGCTTACAGTCTGTTGCATACACAGCATGCTACCCATGCAACTCTATAGTCCATCTTTTACATAAAAGATGAAATGACTCACCATCATGAAAAGATGTTGCGGATGAGGTGACCGCGGATATCATCTTCACCCTCCTCATCACTGGCATCCTGGCCAAGGCCTTCATCCTCAACGGGCGGATGTTCCAGCTCATCAGGATCCAGGTAGAGTGGCACGGCCTTCTCCACTGCCATGTTGTGTAGCATGCAGCACACGGCGAAGATGTCACACACCTTGCGTGGGCTGTATTGGAGGGCTCCGCCTGTCTTGTCCAGGCACCTGAACCGGCTCTTCAGGAGTCCAAAGGTCCGTTCGATCACCTGCCTGGTCTTCACATGAGCATTGTTGTAACGCTGGTCTGCAGCTGTCCTGGGGTTGCGTAGCGGAGTCATTAGCCACGGCATGTTTGGATATCCAGCGTCTCCTGCAATTTGACATCATGTACAAGAGTGAATCATATGATGCAGATCATGAAGTTGTGACATACTGACATACAGAGCTCACAGTGTATACTCACCAACTAGACATGCCCGGTGGTTGTGCAGCTGCAGCATCATCTGTGGTACCCTGCTACGCCTCATGATGAAAGCATCATGGCACGATCCTGGATAACGTGCACAAACATGTGAGATAATCATGTTGGCAAGACACACCACAAGGGCATTTATCGAGTGGTAGTGTTTCCTGTTGCGATACGCTTGCTCCTGAGCCTGTGGTGGGACAAGAGTAACATGTGTACCATCAATTGCACCAATTACATGTGGCATGCGGCCCAGGGCATAGAATTCCCCCTTGACATCTGTCAACTCTTCTGGAGTAGGGAATGTAATGAATTCATCAAGGTGGAGCAACATTGCTCCCAAAACATCACCCAATACCCGGCTAAACATGGTCTGAGACATCCCTCCCATATCAGCTATGGTAAATTGGAAGGTACCTGTGGCAAAGAAATGGAGGGCTGCCATCACCTTTACCTTGGGTGTCAGTGCAGTTGGATACCTGTGGCGTGGTTGTAGGTGAGCCTCAAGCCTGCCCGTCAGGTCCTTGATCAACTGTCTGCCGAACCGATAGCGACGGATGCAGTTGCGCTCCCTCATGGCTTCCAAGTCAGGCAACGGCCTTTCCAGAGGGGGTGCCCTGCAAGACACAATTTTAAGGAAATGTCTACAACTCTCTGACTAAGACTATAACAATGTACATGGCACAAGCAACACTGCTTCAAATAATGTAGACAATTTGGAGTGTGGCGTGGGATACACACTGATGCCAGCTCCCACACACTCCTCCGTGGAGAAGGAAAATACCTGTAGTGTGTGGAATGGATGTGACATGCATACAAACGATCAGATGGAAAGGTCTTAGTGAGCATGACAAAGTATCATGTCAGTGAGACACGTCATGTCAATGTCAGTAGGAGGTTGTCTGCACATCCAGACGGCTGACTGCAATACACACACACACCACATGTGCCATCATTTGCACTGTTCAGCCTTAGTCATGTTGCGGTGTGTACTTTCAGTGACAATTACATGACCATCATCATACAGCATGATAATTACATTTGTCACTGATGATCTGTGATGCCATCACACATGTGAACGGGTCATTAACACACGTGGCATGGTGTGTGTACATTAGTCACCCTGCCATCACAGCAAGGACACAACATAGATGCTCCTACAGCAGATGCACAGAACTTTCAATGACTAGTTACTTACCTTTTGTAAACCAATATCTGTAAGGAACAGTAGGCAGTAGCAAAGTGTCACATTTCAATACATACATAGCTTAGGACTAATTAGCCTCCCTGGGTGCCATCGATCTGACCAGTGAGTGGTGGCTATCCAGGCCACACCAGAACAAAACCAGTGTTGTAGATTGGCATCCGACAAGGGCGTGGCCACGTTTTGGCCGTACCTACAACGCATACACTGGCAGCTGTTACACAAACATATCCCACAGAGAGTGTGGGGAGCAGGCAAAGATGGATGTCAAGTAGCTAAACATCACTCCCAGAGTCAGGGAGGATGATGACATCTTTGCGTAGTGCCTGTACCTCTTGGATACCCTCTACAGCGTGGCTAACAGCAATGTGTTCTGTGGTTTTGAGGCCTGGATGCAGATGCTTCCTGGGATGGGGTGGTAGGACAGGGAACATGGTCAGTCCGGGTAGGGCAGTGGGGGTCTGACAACGTGCCTATCTACAGACAAACATGCTGCGTGGCTGTACATGCTTGCCAATATACATACAGTACTTTCATCAAGATAGGCCTGCAGAGGCTCAGCGTAGCGTTAGTGTAGTTGAAGGACCTGAGTGACAAGTTGGTCCTCACCGCAGCAACAGGGAGATGAAGGGCCATGGTTCCAACCGCCCACATAAACACTACACTGAACGTTGCCCAATCATCCAAATACATCTTTTGAGTTGAGACATCACCAGTGTCTGGCTAGGTGTCCACAACACTCGCATCCCCCAGTCCACCTGTCCTGTGGTCTTGGGACTGACACTCACGTGCCAGTGGGTCTTCATTACCCTCCCAATACTCATTAGTGCCAATTGTAATGAGGTGTGGCCAGCTCATTGATGTTTACATTCCCATGCAGCATTAAGAGCGGTGTTCTGCCACACAGTTACCACAGCGGAGCCGTACAGTGTGTGGTATCGGGGCCAGCACCACCCCAGAATGGCGCCAGGGCTGACACCTGGGGGAGATCTGGCAGTGAGGTTGTGAGTTGAACCAGCGGGGACCAGGATGAACATTCCGGTCATGTCTGTCACAGCGGTTCTGGGACGTATGCACCGCCTGCATCCGTCACTCAGTGAGTGATGGCGTCAGGGGCATTTCAACAGAGGCGCAACTGCCCCCAGACGGGTACGGTGGGCCAGAAGCTGACGCTGAGTCAGTGTGCGGGGTGAGGGACATCATGGACATGAGGAAGTGCACTTACTCCTCCTGTGTCACATGCAGGGCTGGGACCGTAGGTCGTGGTGCTGGCTACGACGGCTGCAATTCTGATAGAGCCGTGTGGTCGCTGTCACCCTAATCCCATGCAGCATTGCACTTGCATCGTGGTTATTTGTTAATGCAATTACACATCTCTGACTTCTTTTGTTTACCTGACGAGTTTGGCCTGGGGAATGATGTACTAATAAGGGGCTCACATGTCTCCACACCCACACACATGCACTCGTCCTACATCCCAACCATGAGCTATTGTGGTGCTGTGCCAACTGCTGGAGTCTGAGTGGCTTGTGGAACATATCACACCTGGATTCATATGTCTGGTCCCCACAATTGGAGCAGCTCTTGTTGCTGTGCCTGACGTGAAAACCGTGGAGACACAGACGGTGAGGGTCACTCACCAACATGAGGCGTTTTCATTCCTCACAGGCTTTGTAAGTGACATCCCTATTGGCACGGTCTTGAGTATGACAATAAAAGGTAAATGCTCAGAAGTGTTAGTACAATGATTTAGGGTACAAAATGTGTAAGCTTTAACTTAGACCGGACCTGCGTTGGTGTTGAGAAACAAACAGAGGACCTGACGTGTGCACGCAGAGGTGACATATGACTACTCAGATAACGTCATCAGGGCACACACAACGCCAAGGATACTTGCAGAGCCAGAGGATTTACACACCAACACACAAGTGTACGGTATTACGGAAATTGCCATGTCCAGGATGACATGTGGGGATATTCTGAGGTGAGTAATACGTTACTGACCTGTTCATGGCATATGCTAACAGCATGCACAATGTAGCACATGGCACACACATGACGTGGTCACACAGGGTCATGCTGTGCGGCTATGACACCTCTGTGACAGTGGGCATGTTCCTGTCATCATGTGCCAGTTCCCTGTATTGAATTGTGGGCCATTCGAGTGTTCATGTGCCTCGCTACATGTTGCTGACGTTAATCGGGTTGAAATTGTTGAATGCATGTGATGCACATGTGCATCATGATTGATGACATGTTGTTTAAGCTATTCACACATCAACTGAGGCACAGGGTCACAATCCCTGTGCTTCTTCAATGTCTGCCACACCTGGCACATACTGATGTATGTGTGCCATGCTGAAGTATGCATCCACATCGTTGACATGAGTGTAGACTACATCCCTGCTGTGTGATTTCCTGGTGTAACTCTCCCAATGGTGACATGAAGGTGGACAGGGACGCAGCCTACACAATCGTTCACAATCATTCACTTGACCATGTCTGACGCAATGTACCCCAATGGTACGTGCGTGTGTACGCATCGTTTCCCTATCGCATTTCAGCTCTACGCGAGCTAAGCGTACCCCAATGGTACGTGCGTGTGTACGCATCGTTTCCCTATCGCATTTCGGCTCTACGTGACCTAAGCGTACCCCAATGGTACGTGCGTGTGTCGGCCTCGTTTCCCTATCGCATTTCGGCTCTACGCGAGCTAAGCGTACCCCAATGGTACGTGCATGTGTCGGCCTTGTTTCCCTATCGCATTTCGGCTCTACGCGACCTAAGCGTACCCCAATGGTACGTGCGTGTGTACGCATCGTTTCCCTATCGCATTTCGGCTCTACGCGAGCTAAGCGTACCCCAATGGTACGTGCATGTGTCGGCCTCGTTTCCCTATCGCATTTCGGCTCTACGCGACCTAAGCGTACCCCAATGGTACGTGCGTGTGTACGCATCGTTTCCCTATCGCATTTCGGCTCTACGCGAGCTAAGCGTACCCCAATGGTACGTGCATGTGTCGGCCTCGTTTCCCTATCGCATTTCGGCTCTACGCGACCTAAGCGTACCCCAATGGTACGTGCGTGTGTACGCATCGTTACACCATTCAATGTGTAGCATTGGCAATGGCAATGTCACCGTACTTGTGTGTGAATTTTAAAAAATGCATAGGGAATAACTAGGGGAACAGTGTACTGTTCAAAATGCAACCAGGTTGTCATGGATACGGAGTGTTTTTAAACTCCTACAGGTGTCCTGGAAGAATCAGTTAGGAAAAAGTATACAATGTTGCGAAAGTTGTTGTTCAGCTCTGGCTCTATTTTCAAACCATGCATATGTGTGTCGTGGGCTTAGGTGTGATGTGATTGGATGGAACATAGGATGCAAATTATGGTGGCCTATCACACACTACTCCTTGGACTCACAGACCCTCTGCAGCACAGATATAAGGCAGCATGTGGCTGTGGGAGGGCACTTGCCTGCACAACATTGGTGTGCTAACCACAGCTGCTGTCTCTGAATCCTCTGGACCCTGATTAGCTGAACATGGAGAGGGCACCTGCATTCACTGATGGTGAGAACAAGGCCCTGCTGGATGCCCTCCTGCTAAACTTCAGCAAGCTGTATGGGAGACCAGAGGATCAGGTGAGTGATTTGTGCAATACCTTGGAGTGTGCACCTGTTGTGTGTGTGACATCATAGCCACTGTGTAGTAATAGGGGATAGATGCAATGTTGTTGTGAGTGAGTGCCAGGGTGCACAGTGTTGTTAGAAGAGAGTTATTTGTTGTAGTGTGGTGTGTGACAGCATGTCACGTGCTGCATTGCACCCAGATATAGCATATATTGTTCAGTGAGTGCCATGCTCAAAGAGTGTTTTGCAGCCCTCATGTCATCTGTAGATTTTCAATGTCATGCAAAGCAGTTGTGTTTGCACACAGGCCACATACTCCTGGACAATGATGCAAATGTGTGTGGCATACGATGCCCTGTTGTCCTCATGTATTTTGTGCACATATGGGTGTCTTGGGAACATGCACCAGGTATACTGATGTTCTGTAACTTTACATTTGTGACAGGTATCTGCCTATGAGAAGGGTGAAATCTGGGTGGACATCGCCAGGGCTGTCCGGAGAGAGGGGGGGCCTCGCAGGAGGCTTCGAAACATAAAGAAGAGGTGGCAGGACATCCGGTGCTGGAGCCGCCGCATCGCCCGAGTCCAGCTGAAGCTGGAAGCTCCACGCCGGCATGGCGGCAGCCGCCACCTCACCCCCAACATGCTCCGGGTCCTGGAAGTGGTGTTCCCAGACCTCCATAGGCAGTTGCAGGAGGGACAGCAGCACGAAGGGGGTATGTACATGTCTGTTTGTAGTCATGTGTGTGTTTAATGGTACCTGAAGAGCTCTAAGGCATGGTCACACTCCCATAGTTTGAGTGGTGTGGTCAGACAGGCAGTTCATGCATTGGAATTTGATTGTCCCTCTGTCAGCAGCTGCTTCTTTACATGCCTTGCCCTACTCCACATTAGATTTTTGCTTTGGCTAATGCTTGTTTTTGACATGTACTCCTATGGTGCAGTGTCTCAGATTGCATCTTCCTTTGCACATCATCATGTTGTAGGGGGGTATGTGACACCTGTTCGTACCTTAAATGTAGCACCACATGTGCACTATGTCTGCCCTTCTTCATATTGTGGCACTGTTCTTGAGTCTCAACAAGTGTTTTATGCACAAGTCTGCCTCAGTGGCCTTTGTCCATGGTACACTTTCAAATAATCTTGTGTTAGCTACAGGTGCACAATGTACATGTGCTATATTTTGGGCTTCTGCATACTCACACTGGGCAGTGCGTGTGTGCATATTCTCAACATCTGTTGCATGTTCTTTGTACATAGTATTGATGGTCTGCCACACGATGTGACTTTGGATGTACAAAGCGGTGATGGCAGTGTGAGGTGATGGAAGACTTGTTTCAGGTCCCAGGATGGCATCACATGGCAGTTCGCCCAGGACTTTTCTAATGTGGCACAGAGTCAAAGCGAATCAAACATGACCAGGTCTTGATTTGGGTGGCAGGGTTGGCTAATGAACTGTTATGCATCATCAGCTATCCTGTTGTCAGGCAGTGGATCATGATTGTGTCTCTCATACAAGTATTTTCCTTGCCTATACCTTGTCTCCTACCTTACATTGAGCGTTGTGTCTCTGACATTTGTCCACAAGTAGAATTGTCATTATGCAGAGTTCTGTGTCATGTGACTCATGATGCATGCCATGTTGAGGAATGAGGCCAAATGATTTGCAGCTGATATGTCTGATGTGTACAGGTGACTGATATGTTTTCATTCTTCTCCTTGCTCACAGCATCATCATCTGAATCTGGAGGAGACACAGGCGCGGACCAGGCGGAGGGACACACCGACAGTGCCACCTGCTTTGAGGTGTCAGAGGGAGGCAGTACACAAAGTGTGAGGAGAGTCTGCAGGCCGGACGACATGTGACTGACACATCTTACCATGCCGACGAATCCGAGACAGACTCTCAGGAAGGGGTGGAATATGCAGCAATGGCCACTCATTCATCTTTGGCTGCCCTCCTCTCCTCCAGTCCCATCTCCAACCTCCCAGTCCTTGGTGTGCCTAGGGTCCGGGCTAGCCCCCGTGTCTCCTTTGTTCCTGGCACCGCAGCCCCTGCCCCTGTGTCCCCTGCTGCCCTCAGTGCTGAGACAGTGGACCTGCTCCGGCAGATTGCAGTAGGTCAGACATCCATGCTGTCTGTCCTCCATGGACATATACAACTGATGACACAGGTGGTGTCGTTCATGGAGGGCATGTCATCAGCCATGTCTGATCTGCGTCGGAGTGTGGCTGCCATTGAATCAACACTGACGGCACCTCTCTACACCCAGCAGCATCTGTCCCCCCAAACCTTCAGAGCCATCCACCTCTGCCTCTCACATACCTACACAGCATACACTCACACGCCACAGGTCAGACACACCCAGCGCACACACACAGCATAAGAAGCTCAAAACTCCACCCATACAGTCTCAAGGGCAAGTAGGCACACCCACAGGGAGAGGTGAGACACCTCACACACGCATCCACACACCCAGTAGGACAGACTCACAGCCCTGTACCTCCACCCCCAATGTGTCCCCGGGTTCAGGTGGTAGTTTTTCCGCCCTGGCTGAGGTGTGCAGCCAGGTTTTTGAATCTACTTTCGGCGATGCCCCAACCAGTGTGGATGAATCCACTACACCTGCACCCACTCCACCTGTCCTTCCCTCTCCTGTCCATGCGGTGCCGGAGGATTCCACAGATGGTGCCCCCATAGTCAGCACAGCTGATTAAACGCCATGTGCAGGCAGGTTTGGGTGAGATGACACCCATGGAGGCACAAACTGTTGCAGAGACTGTATTGGACTGGCCATTGGCCTTTAATGAGCGAGGACTCTCATTTGCTTTTCTTTTGTGATTCCGCTGAATAAAGCTAATTTTTTCCTTTTCAGATTTGTAGTTTGTGTGATGATGTCTGTGACTGCTGGGTGCCTGGGAGCTGGTGTGATGTTCAAATTTAGGTCTACTAAAATGTGTCTATCTCCTGAGGGTAATGAGGTTGACAATGGTATGTTTTTGATGTACGAGCTGGGCAGTGGTGGGCACTCTGATGCTGGGAAGTGGTGGGCACTCTGATGCTGGGAAGTGGTGGGCACTCTGATGCTGGGCAGTGGTGGGCACTCTGATGCTGGGAAGTGGTGGGAAGTGGTGGGCACTCTGATGCTGGGCAGTGGTGGGCACTCTGATGCTGGGCAGTGGTGGGCACTCTGATGCTGGGCAGTGGTGGGCACTCTGATGCTGGGCAGTGGTGGGCACTCCGATGCTGGGCAGTGGTGGGCACTCTGATGTTGGGAAGTGGTGGGAAGTGGTGGGCACTCTGATGCTGGGCAGTGGTGGGAAGTGGTGGGCACTCTGATGCTGGGAAGTGGTGGGCACTCAGATGCTGGGCAGTGGTGGGAAGTGGTGGGCACTCTGATGCTGGGCAGTGGTGGGCACTCTGATGCTGGGCAGTGGTGGGCACTCTGATGCTGGGAAGTGGTGGGCACTCTGATGCTGGGCAGTGGTGGGAAGTGGTGGGCACTCTGATGCTGGGCAGTGGTGGGCACTCTGATGCTGGGAAGTGGTGGGCACTCTGATGCTGGGCAGTGGTGGGAAGTGGTGGGCACTCTGATGCTGGGCAGTGGTGGGAAGTGGTGGGCACTCTGATGCTGGGAAGTGGTGGGCACTCAGATGCTGGGCAGTGGTGGGAAGTGGTGGACACTCTGATGCTGGGCAGTGGTGGGCACTCTGATGCTGGGCAGTGGTGGGCACTCTGATGCTGGGCAGTGGTGGGCACTCTGATGCTGGGCAGTGGTGGGCACTCTGATGCTGGGAAGTGGTGGGCACTCTGATGCTGGGAAGTGGTGGGCACTCTGATGCTGGGAAGTGGTGGGCACTATGATGCTGGGCAGTGGTGGGCACTCTGATGCTGGGCAGTGGTGGGAAGTGGTGGGCACTCTGATGCTGGGCAGTGGTGGGAAGTGGTGGGCACTCTGATGCTGGGAAGTGGTGGGCACTCAGATGCTGGGCAGTGGTGGGAAGTGGTGGACACTCTGATGCTGGGCAGTGGTGGGCACTCTGATGCTGGGCAGTGGTGGGCACTCTGATGCTGGGCAGTGGTGGGCACTCTGATGCTGGGCAGTGGTGGGCACTCTGATGCTGGGAAGTGGTGGGCACTCTGATGCTGGGAAGTGGTGGGCACTCTGATGCTGGGAAGTGGTGGGCACTATGATGCTGGGCAGTGGTGGGCACTCTGATGCTGGGCAGTGGTGGGCACTCTGATGCTGGGCAGTGGTGGGCACTCTGATGCTGGGTAGTGGTGGGCACTCTGATGCTGGGCAGTGGTGGGCACTCTGATGCTGGGCAGTGGTGGGCACTCTGATGCTGGGAAGTGGTGGGCACTCTGATGCTGGGAAGTGGTGGGCACTCTGATGCTGGGCAGTGGTGGGAAGTGGTGGGCACTCTGATGCTGGGCAGTGGTGGGAAGTGGTGGGCACTCTGATGCGGGAAGTGGTGGGCACTCTGATGCTGGGCAGTGGTGGGAAGTGGTGGGCACTCTGATGCTGGGCAGTGGTGGGCACTCTGATGCTGGGCAGTGGTGGGCACTCTGATGCTGGGCAGTGGTGGGCACTCTGATGCTGGGCAGTGGTGGGCACTCTGATGCTGGGCAGTGGGGGGAAGTGGTGGATGTGTTTACTTTACACCAGTTAGACAAACGTTGATATAGCAGTCGTATGTCCCATACATCTATTGCACTGGTGATGTGCGGTGACTTACCATACCCCGTGGTCGATGACGTAGGTGCGGCCTGTCACCGTATTACACTAGTGATGTGCGGTGACGTTCCGTACCCCGTGGTCGATGACGTAGGTGCGGTACGTCTCCGTATTAGACTGGTGTTGTGCGGTGACGTACCGTACCCCGAGCTGGATGACGTACATGCGGCACGTATAACACTGGTGGAGTGCGGTGACGTACCGTACCCCGATGTCGATGACGTAGGTGCGGTACGTCTCCGTATTACACTGGTGTTGTGCGGTGACGTACCGTACCCCGAGCTGGATGACGTACATGCGGCACGTATAACACTGGTGGAGTGCGGTGACGTACCGTACCCCGAAGTCGATGACGTAGGTGCGGTACGTCTCCGTATTACACTAGTGATGTGCGGTGACGTTCCGTACCCCGTGGTCGATGACGTAGGTGCGGTACGTCTCCGTATTACACTGGTGTAGTGCGGTGACGTACCGTACCCCGAGCTGGATGACGTACATGCGGCATGTATAACGCTGGTGGAGTGCGGTGACGTACCGTACCTCGAAGTCGATGACGTAGGTGCGGTACATCTCCGTATTACACTGGTGTTGTGCGGTGACATACCGTACCCCGAGCTGGATGACGTACATGCGGCACGTATAACACTGGTGGAGTGCGGTGACGTACCGTACCCCGAAGTCGATGACATAGGTGCAGTACGTCTCCGTATTACACTGGTGTTGTGCGGTGACGTACCGTACCCCAAGCTGGATGGCGTACATGCGGCACGTATGACACTGGTGGAGTGCGGTGACATACCGTACCCCGATGTCGATGACGTAGGTGCGGTACGTCTCCGTATTACACTGGTGAAGTGCGGGAGTGTGTGGTGCAACGTACCCAGACATGACAGTCGTGCAATGGAGATGTGCCCGTGTGGCAACACGTACAGGTATGTTGGAGTTTGTTGTACTTACCTTCTGCGCCGTCGTTGATTTCTAAATACGAGGTGGTGGGCGTACAGGATAGGGATGACGCGGACGATGGCGTTCATGTCCTGCTTGTCGTGTACCGGGTGCCGGTTTTGCCGGAGTGTGGGTTTACGGTAGTTTAGAGCTCTCGTAGCAAAAGAGCCGTACGGAGTGTGTTCAACACAGATCGTACTTCCTGGGTCGGAAGGCGCGGTCTATTTACGTACGGACGCTGCGTGGTGCGTCAGCCGACTGCAATTCGTATGGATTCCCGATTTGTACGGTGTTTTTTACGAGTCGTACGGAGTGACGCTTTAATTTGTGATCGTACTGGGGACGCCTACAGGTGCGATTGGTACGGGGAAAAACGCTCCGAACAGCAATTCGGAGCGCTTTTTACCGGATCGGAATCGACACCAAAGTGTAGCCTGAGAAATAACAATTCTGTACCACTTCGGTCAAATATTTGGGACACCAAATAGAAAGAGGGGTTAGAAGAGTGACTTCAGAAAGAATAAAAATAATAAGAAACATGAAACTACCTCAGACCCAGAAAGAAATCAGGATGTTTCTTTGAGTTGTAGAATATTGCAAGCAGTGGATTGTGGGATTTTCAGTACTAGCTAAACCATTGATACGATTAACAAAGAAAAGAGCGAAAGATCCAGTCGAATGGGCTGATGAAAGCATGACAGCTTTTGTGAAATGACACAATTGTCTGTGCGAAGCACCTGCGTTAGGTATGCCAGATTATTCCAAAGAGTTCACAGTATCCTGTGATGCAAGAGACAATTGTGCTCTCTCAGTCCTAACTCAGAGACATGTCCTAATGTGACGTCCTGTGGCATATTTTTCTGCCACTTTGGACCCAGTGGCATCTGCATTACCAGGGTGCCTAAAATCTGTAGCTGCAATTTGCATGAGTCTAGAACAAAGTTAATCCATTGTAATGGGACACCCTGTGACAGTGTATTTCCCACATGCAGTTGTGATTCTGCTAACGCGAATTCGCACACAATATCTTACTCCTAGTCAGCTGACTAAGTATGAGCGAGTTATACTAGGTGCAGAAAATGTGATGATAGTCAGATGTACTGTTTTAAATCCTGCAACCCTGTTGCCTGATTCACACTTTGAAGAAGTAAAGGATGAAGTCGAACATGATTGTTTCAACCTCATTGAATTCAGTAGTAAACCACGCCAAGACATAAAGGAAGAACCTTTAAAGAATCCAGAACATGAGCTGTTTGTAGATGGCTCGCGCATGCATCATGAGGAGGGATGATCGAGTGCTGCTTGCGCTGTGTGCACATTAGCTGGAATAGATGGAGCATCCTATTTACCAGGAGTCAAGTCAGCACAAGTAGCCGAATTGATCGCTTTAATTAAAACTTGCAAAATTGGAAAAAAAGTGGAAAGTGACTATATACACTGATAGTCAGTATGGTTCGGGGTTGTGCATGAATTTGGCGAGCTCTGGTTGCAAAGGGATTTCATGACTTCTTCAGGAACCCCTATTAAAAAATGGAAATTTTGTAAAATAATTAATTGAAGCAATTCAATTACCAAAAGAAGTGGCCGTGGTCAAGTGTGCTGGTCACCAATCTGGAAATGACAAAGTGACAGCTGGTGATCATTATGCTGACCAAGTTGCCCAACATTGTGCTTAATACAAAATAGCAGTAAACAAGAAAATTGATGCATGTGGAATCAGCTGCCAACTTATGGTACTTGGGGGACTAGGAACATGGGAGGAAGTGAGAGAATTACAAAATGAACCAGAAACATGGGAAAAGGAATAACGGGAGAAAATAGGTTGCCAGAGAAGAACTGAAGATGGTGTAATAATTTACTTAGATAGGAGACCTGCGTTACTTGACTGTATGCTTGCACCAATGGCTAGAATGTATCATGGAGACACACACATAGGTTTCCAGGCGACTCTGAGCAACTCCAGTCCACTGTTTGACGCCGACCGTCCACTGCTGCCGCCGCTGCATTCTGCAGACGAGTGAGCGACCGAGGGAGAAGGACGCCACTGACACCGCAGGCTCATGCTCTCACGTTTCCGACACCTCCCGGGTTTGAGCACAGAGCAGACTGCTGACTGTGGGGGGGCGGAGTGGAGGAGAGCAGCCGCCGCAGTAGTGGGAGCCGCGAGAGAGCGATCGAGTGACTAGAGCAAAATTTGGAACAATTGAGGCAGCCGCAATGTTTTCAAGGCAGTTGCAGCTGCAAGGGAGCGGAGTGAAGCAGTGAAGTGAGGCGGGGCCGAAGGAGTTAGGAGGTCAGCCATAACTGCAGAGCCTCAACCGCAACTGCACAACCACTGCCAGCCGCCGCAGCTATCAATCATAACAGCTAAAGAGCAGCTAAGCACCTAAAGAATTGCCAAAAGTAAAGCAGAGCTGGCCGGGATGCGAGTAGCGAGAGCCAACAGCAGGCAAGTGGCGGAGACATTGGGGGAAGCAGTGCTACTGATACTGATTAATTTATTTCATCTTGCCTCTCAGTAACCTCACCTGGCTGTCTGTTCTTGTACCTGGTGCAGGGGGGTGCTGAGGGTGGGGTAAGCCTGCTCCCTTCTCTCCTCTGGTGAGCAGTCGACCGAGCTCTCCTGGCTGGCTACCTGTACCTGTACCCGTGTTGTAGGGGTGCTGAGGTTTGGGCATGCCTGCTTCCATCCCCCTTCAGGCACCTTTGGCCTCTCAGTACCTGTAAGAGTGTGGACTGAACTGGACTGAGATTGTGGACTGTACTGCCCGCGCCAGTGCCTGTGTTCCCCCAGGGGCCGCATTCTTGTGAACCAGGTGCAATCTTCAATCTGTTCCCTTTGCACCAAAGCACCAAGGTACCTAGGCTCCAGGGGACAACTGCTGCATCTGGGTTAAGGTGTGAGAGTACAGCTTGGGTGCAGAGTGGGCGAAGTGTTCGGTGCATGGAACTCCATTGCTAGTTTCAATAAATAATCAAGCAGACACCCCACAGGAGGCACCGGATACTGACATAATAATCATTAAATATTATAAGTACTAAATTGTGTTGTACTGCTATAAGCTCAGGCACGGGTAATACTTAACAGTATAATGAGGTCTGGCAGGACAAGAAAAAATCCACCACAATCCATGAAACGGAAAAGTAAAGTTAAACTGCACATCAAAGGAATTGCCTCCCCCAGAGTAGCACTACCAAACTTCTGCAAAATCAAGGAAATGCATTAATACCACCTATTTATTCAATTTTCAGTTCAATGAATTCAACTGGTAGATTCACATTTCTAAAAGATCCAGTTACAGCCATCTACTCAATGCCGGAAACAGTTAACGGACTCCTAAAACCATTAACGCCACACAAATTAAGCTCACCTAAGATGGATGATAAAATTGGCAACATGACGGCCATAACAACAGCACATCCTGTGAATTATACGCCATATACTATTGAAAAACATGCACCAAATAGGGGCGAGCCAACAGCACACGAGGGTGAAAAGCCGCCTAGTTGGGGCAATAATAAACAGATAATTTAAATACAAGCACAAGTACACACCAAACCGGGAGAAAATGGTCACGACAACGAACGAGTACTGTGTAAGATCCCGGCAGTATCTTGGATAGTACACTAGACAACATCCTGGAGAATACTAATATAAATACAAGTCAAGCTAGAATAATACCATCTTCAACATCTATTTGTGAAAGCATTATGGATCAACCTGGGGCAGTAAGTCAGCATTCGCCTGATAACCAGGAATTAATACGGGAGATAGGTACAAGACCCTATCGTAATATGAACAATACTTGCAAAGAAAAACCCAAAAATCAATCAACATCGAGACAACAGAGTCAGCAATTAAAAAAAAAGGGGGGGCGTGGTTTGCAGCCGAGAGGAATGGCGCGTTTTGAACCGGCTCCTGGCCCTCGCCTAAATTATCCGCTCAAAGCTCCGTTTCATGGCTTACTGACCCCGCACTTTTTAGGGGTCGGATCCGCTGCTGACCTGTGACTGAACGCCCCACTCCCGACCGCCCTATCTGGCAGCCGTAGAAACATCTCCCGACCGGTGGCTCACACTGCTGCTCCCTCAAGATGGCGGCCGTGATCGTGGACCTCCGAGGGCTCCGATGCTGAGGCCACTCCCTGCTCCCACGGCGGATACGGCGAAAGCTCTGCAGAGCCGCAGCTGCAAGTGACTGCGACCTGCTGCCGAGGTGAGCCCCGCCCGCCTCACACTGCTCGCGGGCGGCCCCCGCTGTGGAAACACGAAGTGCCCCTCCCGCCGGCAGCCTGACTACGAGAGTTCCCGGCTTGTGGCCTGGGGCCGGGACTCGTCTGGAACTCTCCCTAACAGCGCCGGACCCCGGAAATTGCATGCAACTCTACCCCCCGCGCCGATTGAGAGCCCCACTGATATCTGGGGCTGCCAGGATGGAGAGAGAGCCGTGCCCCTGAACGCTGCACTGGCACTCGAGCCTGGCCCGAAGCTGCAGATCGGGCGGCTGTCCCTGGATGCCCTACATCCCTTCCAGTGCGTCTGGTGCAGCGGAGGCGCCGATCGCCAGGAGACTGACCCCTGCTACCGGGATATGCCCGCTGGCCGTTATTGCCGAGAGGACGGCCCACCAGACTGCGGTGTGAGCTGCCTGGGTGGACGTTGCCCTAGCCCCCCTTGACTCCCGGCCCACGACACCTCTTGCGGCACCTATGCTGGTGCCCCTGGACTCCGGGGCCGGCCATCCAGTAGCCCCTAGAGTGCATTGAGGGCCCTCCGCGTCCCATTGGGCTTTCTGGGTCAACGTTGAGCATTGGACCCATCCTGGAAGGTGTCTGCACCCTGTAGCTCTCAGGTGAACTGCGAATACTGACCCTGGGCAGATCCCTGCCACGTCGCGATAGATGGACGCTCACGCTCTAGACAATCATTGGGTCAATCTTCACTAGTGGCGTCATACTGGACCTGTATACAGGATAGACTGGCTATACCTCCTCTACCGGATTAACCTCTGTCAACCTGCGGCAGCGCCTGGGTTGTCCGCCTCCATGCGCTGACCACCTAATAGACCCGATCTGGCCGTCCCCCATCTCTAGACTAACTGTCGTGAAGTATACTACACTACTTACCTGCGCAACACGGCTCCAAGCCCGCCACCTTCAATATGGCGGGCAACAGAGGCAATAAATCCGCTATCGAGAACCAAATTACCAAATTTACTTGGGCGTCTAAGGGTGATGGCACAGACCGACCTCCTGATGGAGACCGGAGGAGCACGCCCTCCTCCCCCACGACGAAATCCCTTACGTTGGAGGATGTGATGGAGGTGATTGCTGGGGTGCGTACCTCTCTCAAAACGCGTATTGACTCCATCAACATTGAGGTAACCCTCCTACCGGCGGACCTCCGCAAGATTTATTCTAAAGTTAAGGATGTTGAGGTTAAGACCGTCGCCCTCAATGATGATACATCGACCCTCCAACAACAGGTGGCACACTTACAGAAGCAACAGATCCTCATGGGTGAACTCCTGGATGACTACGAAGGCAGATCGAGGCGCAATAACATCCGCATCCTAGGGGTTGCAGAACGCATTGAGGGGCAAACGGCGGACCTCTTCGTGGAGGAGCTCATTTTAAAACACCTCAAACCCAAACATCTCTCTGCCTACTATTCTATCGAAAGGGCACACAGAGTCCCTGGAGGTCGCCCAAAACCGGGGGTCCCCCCACGTCCCATCATTGCGAGAGTCTTCAACTTCCGGGACAGAGACTCCATCCTTCAATCGGCCCGTACGGGAGGACCCCTGCACTTGGATAATGCTCAGATAACATTTTTTCCAGACTTCACTGTGAAAGTGCAGGCCAGACGACGCAGCTTTCTTGAAGTGAAAAGAGCCCTACGAGACAAAGACAACAAGTTCTCCATGCTCTTTCCAGGGAAGCTCCGTGTGGAATCCGAGGGCAAAGCTTGGTTTTTCGAGTCACCGGAGTCGGTGTGGGAGTGGCTGTGGGGTTGGCGTCAAGTCAGAACTTCTAGGGACAATCGTGGCTGCCCAGAAGCGGGCGAACCCCGAGACCATCCTCCAGAACAAAGTGCCGATTCGACAGGTGAATAGTCAGCCTAATGAAGTAGTTCCCATGTACGTAGTGGACATCTCCTGTGCCAAGTGGTACCCCTGATAACCACCGTTGCTGAGTGGTGTGACATTACTGGCAGGGGCAAACTGAATACCACACCCAATGCACTATGCCACTTTCCTTGGTCGAACGAGGAACGGGATGCTCATCTGAAACGTATGTTATGTTCTTTTAAGATTTGCTGATACATGCAGGACAGTTAGAACCTAATCCTGTCCATCTGTTATATTATGATGCTTATTGGCGAGGGCATGTCTGGCTCACCAAGTACCCCATTTATGTTCGGGAGGGCGACAGGCACTCTGCCAAGTTGGGGTGCGGATAGTTTCAGGTCCGCGGGCAGGGGGGCAGGGTGGGAATGTGGGAGGCGGGAAGGAGGGGGGGGTTTGTTCCTCTTTTTGGCTATTACATTTTTTGTTGTTGTTTTTGTCAGGGTCCTTTTTGGTTATGCTCCATGTCTTTTGCAAGCTCTATCCATGGCATGTCGGTCACGTCCGATTCTACGCGACTTCAACAGAGTCCGATGGTCCCAATGTCTCTGGTTCCTACCACTTTTGTCTCCCCACAGTTGCAGGCTGCTGCTCCTCACGCCATTTACACATACTCACCATGACGTCTGCCGCTAGTCCGGGCTCTCTCTCTAAAACCCTCACGCTATTGTCATGGAATGTCAACGGGCTGGGACACAAAATAAAACGGGGTATAGTCCTCCAGTTTCTACGACGCCACTCCCCCGCTATAGTGTTGTTAAAAGAAACAAACCTGGTGGGCAATACATGTCAAGCACTTCAGAGGGGGGGTATAGACTATTGGTCCATGCGGGATTTACATCTGGGTCCCGTGGCACTGGGATTCTGGTTAGGAAACCGTAGCACTCACAGACATTAAGACGTGGGCAGATCCCCTGGGCCGCTATGCCTCGGTTGAGGCCCTTTGGGAGGGACGTCCCCTGAACCTTGTATCCGTCTACATCCTGCCGAACCTAGGCCGAGATTCCCTTCGAGATCTGGGTGTCCGGCTGACTGATATCCCCACGGGCACACTCCTTATAGGTGGCGACTTTAACATGACGATGGACGATCAACTTGACAGATGGCCCATACGCCGCTCACATAAGCACAGCTCCGATCTTGCTGACTTCGCCCAAGCCATGGGTTTGGAAGACCTGTGGAGAACCCATTACCCCGACATACCCTATTTCACACACTACTCCAACGCACACAATAGCATGTCTCGTATTGACTATTTTTTCTGCCCTACAGCGGACATTGGGGTTTTTAGCCGTCTCAAGGGTTTACCCCGCGGTATCTCCGACCACTGTCATATCAGTGTAGAACTGACGTATCACCGTCAAAACACCCGTGGGCCCATAATAATCAATCCCTGGCTATTACAAATTCCTGACATTAAAGATAGTCTGATAGAGCAAACGGACTTCTACTTTACGGAAAATGTTGGGTCAGTACAATCGGCAATTACAATATGGGAAGCATATTGAGCAGTCATTAAAGGCAGAACATTAGCACTCAAGTTGGGATATCTAAGACAACATAACGAGCAGGTCCTTCAAGCCGAGTCTGACCTTCTTCAGTTGGAGAGGGCTCATAATTCTTCCCCTTCGGAGGAGTTGGCTCGCCGCCTCCGTACTAAGCAGCTTACCTATAGGGCGTTGGCACAGGAAAAAGCACAGGTTAGACTACTTCATACCCGCCATCGAGTATATGAGCTTGGTGACCGAGCCGGGAAAATGCTCGCATGGTTGGAACGTCGTGAGCAGGGGACCAGATGGATATCGTCCATAACGCGCTCAGACGGGTCATCCACCACTGATCCCCAGGAGGTGGCGGAGACCTTTGCGGACTATTTGGAGCGTATTTATACTGCTGGGGTGCGATATGACTCGGAAGAATCAGACAGCTCCTTGGAGAGATGCAGCTACCTACCATCTCCGACACAGAGAGGGACACGCTTGACGCGGATATTACGACGGATGAGCTGACGATGGCACTTTTCTCCATCAAATCCGGTAAAGCTATGGCTCTCAATGGGGTCCCCATTGAATTTCTGAAAGGCATGGCTCCCGGAATCGTCCCCCATCTCAGAAATATGTTTGAGGAAGGGCAGGATGTCGGTGTCCTGCCGCTCGATCAAAGACTGCTTCCATAGTCGTTATTATCAAGCCGAACAAGCCACCCACTGAATGCAGCTCTTATCGATCGATCTCAATGATCAGCGCGGAGGCTAAGATTCTTGCGAAACTTTTGGCCAATCGCCTCCCATCTTTAGTCCACGCCGACCAGTCTGGTTTCCCTCCCGGGACGCAACTCGGCCCTGAACCTACGCCGGGTCAATAATGTTTTGGGTAGACAGCCCCATATTCAAGAGGACGCCGCCATCCTCTCCCTCGACGCTATGATGGCGTTCGATTCGATTGAATGGCCCTATCTTTTTGAGGTCCTGTCCAGGATTCGGCTTCGGTCCCAAATTCATTCAATGGGTACGACTCTTATATACGGATCTCCTGGGCCAAGTACGGGTTAATAATCATACATCTAGGCGATTCAGGCTCCACAGGGGGACCCGTCAGGGGTGCCCGTTGTCACCTCTAGTGTTCGCCCTGACCCTAGAGCCTCTGGCCCATTGGGTCCGCACTGATGTTTCTATCAGAGGCCTCCAATGGAACGATGAAACGATTGACAACATTTCCCTTTACGCAGACGATATCCTGATCTATGTCACTTCCCCCAAGTCTTCTATCAATAGTCTATTCCATGTCCTTACTAACTTTGGAAAATATTTGGGCTTTTCGATCAATTGGACTAAGTCGGTCCTATACATGCTACACAGTCCTCCCCCTCTGTTACCCCAAGGGTTTTCTATCACGGTGGCCCAAGATGGCTTCAAATATTTAGGTATTTTCGTTACGTCAAACCCCACATTGTTTTTTGACCAGAACCTATTGGCCCCACAGCGCAGGCTGCGCAGTGATGTGACCCACTGGCGTTCCCTACCGCTCTCCCTCACGGGTAGGGCAGCCCTGTTCAAAATGTTGGCACTCCCGCGCTTCTTATATGCCCTCCAGAACTGCCCTTTTCCGATTCCTGACTCCTATTTTAAATCAGTAGAGAGTGAAATTAGGCTGCTTCTGTGGGATGGAGGAGCAGCCCGTATTGCCCTTCCTAAGCTAACAAAAAGCTGGAATGATGGAGGCATCGCATTGCCTGACTTGCGCCTCTACTATTGGGCATCGCAATTAGTCGCTGTTAACCACTGGATCCATGGCTGGCCTAATGACCCGGCCTTCCACTTGGATAGATATCAGACTGGTCGGGAGGGTTACCTTGGGGCCCTCTACAGCAAACCGGTTAGGAAGAGATACATGGGCCCTATGGCACACACAGTTGCAATATGGCATCAGGCCAACAAACGACTGGGCTGGTCGAACGTACTCACCAAGGCATCACCGCTGTGGGCATCACAAACACTTGGTTCCCTATGTTTCCATCTGGGATTTGACAAATGAGACATGATAGGTATTTCGACAATAGGAGACCTAGTACACAGGGGCAGACTATTGACTTTTGCAGAACTACAAACCAAATATGCACTCACACATACCGAATCCTTCCGCTATCTCCAGATCAAACACGCTATACTCACTGCCATCCCTGACATTGCCTCACTGCCTGACTCTTCCCCCCTTGGAGACAGATTGCTTTCAGAACCCCTCCTAACGAAGGCCATATCCTACACATACCGAAAACTCTGAAACAACCTCCCTGATACGTTTCAGCCCCTGCGGGACAAGTGGCAGGCTGATCTGGGCATATTGGATGAGGAAGAGTGGCAAGCAGCTCTGATGTCCCCTGATGTCCCCTAGACAGCGATCAATCACCGATTTAGGCTGATCCAACTGAAGATCTTACACAGGGCCTATATGTCCGCCCCTCTGCTAGCAAAAATCGGGAGGCGGGAGGACGACTTGTGTTTAAGGGGGTGTGGCCTCATTGTTCCCTTTTATCATGTATTATGGGACTGTCCGGTACTACAACACTTCTGGGGAGGCGTTGCGGGAAAGATGAGGAGCTCCTTAGGAAAACCCGTCCCACTGTCACCAAAAGAAATTGTTCTCAATATTTGGGGAGCCACGGACTTGAACGAATTGGAGATACAAGTCAAGTCAAATCAAATAATGCTTTATTCGAGGTACACTCATTAAAGCAAGTACACAAGACAAACATTGACAATCAATTACAATCATTACAGTTTAAAAGTAAGACTTTCTTTTTAAAATTTAAGACTTGATAGTAAAATACAATTTAGATGCATTTACAGTATAAAATTCTATGCATAAAAAATATTTTAAAAGGTACAGGTATAAAAGTTGTTAGAATAAAAAATGTTGATAAAAAAGAAATGACAGTATAAAATGCAGACCGACTAATTAGAAGAAACACAATCAAGTGGCTATCAGTCTCTGTCTAATAGACCACGCCCATCCAAGGTACTTGGCTATAGCTATCACTAAAGGCATTAAAGTGCTTGTGCGAATGATTCGTAAGGCAACGGTACTACTGGTGGTACCCAGATTTTTGCATGTTGGTGCTAGCCATATGCGCCTTGGGTCAGAGTACGCCGTGCAAGAAAATAAAAAATGACCAACTGTTTCTTTAGTAGCACCACAAGCAGGGCAGCTATCATGTAATCCATCACCCCACCTTCCCGTCAATGATCTAAGTGGGAGCGCTCCTGCTCTTAGTTGGAAGAGGAGCTTTCTGTCGCCTGGCTTTGTTATAGCATCCCAGTATGGTTCAAGGCAAGGATATAGCTTGGCTTCTAAAAATCATCCAGCCATGGACACTGCACTAGAGCTACTCCAGGTCCGAACAGCAACCTTCTCCCAGTAGATTTATTTTATGTTTTTTTTTGTTGGGAAGGGGGTACCCGCTGAATTTTTCCACAGTGCCTGAAGACCAAGTTCCCTCAGGGTTAGACAGAGAGTTTTAAGCCATCCGATTTTGTGGAACTCATCCCTTTTGATAATGTCTAGGAAGCCCTCTGCATAATGTGAAAACTCAGGCGTAGTCCATAGCCTTCGCCAATACAAGTCTCCAACCGCTTTTCTGCCCAGATCATACCTGAGAGGCACCAGTGGGGTACTCTTAGGGACACCAGTGATGGCCCGGAAAAACTTGTTTTCCGAGGTTTGGAGGGCTACTACCTTCTCGAATCTCCACAACTCAGCACCGTATAGTGCAGAGCCGAGAGCCTTTGCTTCATATACCTGCAATGCTGGCTTTATTGGTCTAGTCAAAGATTTTCTATGTTCTAGACCAAGAGCGCCAGCCAATTGCCTGTGCCTTAGTGAAGCAATGTCTATATGCTGGGACCATCTGAGAGCATTTGAGATACAATGGGCAGCACTGGGTTTCCTGATGGCTAAACGTGCGATTGCTAAGAAATGGGGTGCTGCTAATAGACCGTTGGTGGTGGGGTGGATGGCGGAACTTGACAGATGTAAGTTGGCTGAAAAGACTATTTATAAGCTTCGGGGCTGGCCTGCGAAATGGGATAAAAAGTGGGGTCACTGCAATAAATATTGTGGTGAACTGTGTGAATCTCCTACCACCGAACTGGCCATGGATCGAACTAGATTATTACATCGTAATGTGTATTGACCTCCTATTTGGTAACTCTGTATCTTATTTCCGTCTTGCCATATTGTCTGTAACTGGATTTCTGACTCTGCATTGATTTGGATGGAAAACTTTTTATTTTTAAAAGATGTGGGGCCTCTGGAACACTTACAGAGGTGAACTGTGCTGCTCCCCCACGGCAGATATGGCTATGGCCTGGGCCAGACTTCTACGTTGTCATGGACCTTGATTTATCATTTTTGTGTGCTATTTTTTGCGTATTGCAATGTACAAACTGTGTAATTGGATTATGACTCTGATTCTGTTTTTGTTTCAATAAAATTTTATTTAAGAAAAAAAAAGGAGGAATCCGGTAACACAGATAATTTCTGCGATTCATGGCTGGAGCCTCAATTAAAATTAATTAATAAAGAGGTAATGCAAGTATCAGATGCAATATTCAATTCCATCTAACAAACAACAAATAATCCAATATTAATCTGTCAACTAGGAAGACAGAAAACAAAAGAAGATTTAACATGTACCTCAGCACAGGTAACATCATGTGGAACAAACCTAGCAAGTGGCTATGGTAAGCAAATAAATGATAATATATTTAGCAACGAAGCATTAAACTTGAAAGGAGAAACAAAATGTAAGCATATCAAATCAATCAACAACAACATAGCACCAGCCAAAGGTACATTGAAAAAAAACGAATAGAGGGCTATCAAATGGAAAGATTGCAGGGCAAACAACAAATAATAATTGAGATATCAAGTTCTTGTGAACAGATAGAGCAAGAATACATAGAACCATTCATCAAAATAAATAATAAAAAGGAAGAACCGAGGGTCCACAAGGACATGGAGCATAGGGTGGAAAATAAAAAAACTACAGCTAATCCACAAAATCAAAAGATATAGTGGGGCTACCTGGTAGACAATAATGTCATTCAACCTTCTACAGCTGGAATACAGGATTCAGATTATACCCTGGAATCTCTTACAAATGTACATGTTGCTCTAGTTAAAACCTTAAAAACATCAATAGAAACTCTGAACATGCAGTCGGATAAACTGGATATTCAAATAAACCTAACTAATATATTTGCCGAATATATCTCGGGCATAAATAATAAACTAGACACCATGACAAACCTATTAGTAAACATCCAGGATGGAAATGAAATATGGGCACAAGTCTTCGGTTGCCCTTGTTGTCCCATTCTAGAAAAATTAAGGGACATACCAACCCTATTAACCAACGTTTTACACGAATGTAAACGCGCAAACTGTGCTCTTGAAAATAATGTTCCATATGGTAAAAACTGGGCAGATGGAGGGAAAAACATCCATAAAGTTGCCTCAACTAATAACATAAATAATATAGATAACGATAAATAGGAAAAGATAAGGGAAAAGAATTCCCAAAATGTTACATCGAGCAAAATAAAACAGAAAAAAATTATATACTAGGAGACCTAAATGAGGATGTAAATATAGCAGACTACCCTGTGTTGGAACCAATCACAAGTATATATGTGCCTAGTACTGAAGTAAACCAACAAATGTACAAGCAAACAAACACAATAAACAATCCCCAACCGGCTTTAACAAAACGACAAAAAAAACGTGCAAGGAAGGCCAGAAACCGCTTGCATACTAGTAAAGCATTAAATAAAGGTGTACTGGATAATTATCCAATCTTTAATCTCCATAGCAAAAGGAGATCACCACGGATATTAGGTAAACTCCAAAAACAAAATGAGGAAGAGGAAGACACTCTATCTGACCAATTATTGTCAACAGAGATATCATACCGATTGAACAAAGTCCGGCCGGTAGTGAATAGTCCAGTGGTGATCCAGAGCCTTGAGTGTAGTGAGTCTGATTCAACTATAACACCTATACATACGGGGGGAGTACGAACTGAAAGGAGTGATCCCGAAGTAACAACAAGAAATAAACTTAAAGGGAGCACAATGGGTCACTTAACGGGTAGTGGAAATAAAATAAAACAACCCGTTAAGGCAACAAAGATCCAACCGAGACAGAACCTGATTGCACAAGCAAATGGCACTCTCCTAGACAAAAGAATTAAAGAAGATCTGAATGTAGTGGTGTGCAAAAAAGGATCTCCAAGGGAAATGACAAATACATGTTGTGATGTAAGAGAAACTAAAAGCCTCAATCAGAAATTGACCATTCATCCATCTAAAAATGTTCTCTCCTACAGGAATTCTAGCTCCAACTTACAAGTCCATAATAGTGAAATCAAACAAGATAGGGAAGTTATCATGAAGGTTGATCAGAGCTCAGGAAATATTAAGGAAAATCTGCTATGGATTAACATAAATCACAGCGTGTTGATGTAAATAAGAACAAAACAACTGAAATGGAACGAAACTCAAGGATTTGTCAATTGACAACATCGTACCCTCAAGGTCAAAACAGCGTTAAGCAAGGCGACAAGCGAGGTGAAAGGAAATTTAACTTGAAGACAGATCAGCAAATAGAATATGCTAAGAAAGATCAGCAACCGATCATCACAAATATGTAGTGTAATGACGCATACCTCAGGGATATTGAAGAACCAGGAAGAAGGCAAACAAATGATCAGACAACACCTTCTTATGGGAAAAAAAGAGAACAAACTAACCCCAAATAATAGGATCCTATTCACGCCACACATAGGTAGAGATGCAATGATAAGACTGTTTATACAGGATTGGTTTAACGCAAGGTTCGGAAACGTTGCAGAGAGTCTTTGCCAGAGATCCTTAATTTGTCAACAAATTAACCCAGGCAGGAAACCTGTAGTTTGTCCTGGAAATATTGGAAACACAGATGGCCCATTTATAAGACTCCAGTTTGATTTCATTCAGTTACCTGCTTGTCGAGGATTCAAATATGTTTATTTTCCAAGTGGGTGGAGGCATTTCCGACCAGAAGGAATGACAGTTTAACTGTGGCCAAACTCCTGTTGAGAGAGCTCATTCCTAGGTTCGGTTTTCCGGGAATTATTGAATCAGACCGAGGGTGTCATTTTAATAATGAAATAATTTGGTTAATTTGTGAAGCTTTCAAAACTGAGCAAAAGCTGCACTGTGCATACCGCCCAGAGGCTTCTGGAGTGGTAGGACAACTGAATGGCACAATCAAATCAAGACTGGGAAAGGTGTGTGAATCCACCCCACTGCAGTGGCCTGATGCTTTACCTCTTGTCCTGAAGGGACTCAGAAGCATAGCAGACAAAAATACAGGCGTGAGTCCCCATGAGATACTCATGGGAAGGGCAATGAGGCAATCATGTGTACCAGGACACAAGCTGTTAAATATATCTGATGATTTGGTATTGGAGTATTGCAAAGAGTTGGCTGATCAAGTGCATTCTTTCTCTCTCCAGGTTGGAAAAGACGCTGTGACCAGACAGTCAACTCAAGCACATGATCTGAATCCAGGTGATTGGGTATTGATAAAAGATCACATCCGAGAGTCGTGCCTAGCACCAAGTTGAGGAAAACCACATCAAGTTATATTGGTTACCACCACAGCTGTAAAGTGTGCAGGTTTACCTAATTGGATTCATGCAAGCCATACCAAAAGAGTAACAGAACCTGACAAAGCAGAGGCTGAAGGTTGTGCAGCTGAAGGATAACAAGAAATTTATCCTGAAATTGCTGATGAAGAACGACCTAGAACCAGTCAGGACGATTGGATCCCAATAGTAGACATACCTGAAATAACAGTGAGAACAAGAAGCCAAACCTATTTCGATAGACAGAGTGATAGTAAAGATGAGACAAGAATAGAAGAACACACTCAGATTACAGAAAATAAAGTCAATAACCAATCTGAGGAGGACCAGATAAGGAAAGAGCAATACACTCAGACAGAGGAAAATAAAAACAGCACTCCTGAATCCGAGGAGGGACAGATAGGCACTAGAGAAAACGCCCAGGCAGGAGACAATCAAGAAATTATAAGACCTGAGCAGGACCAGTTAGGTAAAGAAAAACAAGTTCAGGTAGAAGAATGAAAACAAAGTAAAAACAAACGAACTCCTGAACAGGGTCAGAATAGTGTAGAAGAACACATCCAGGCAGAAATGGCAAAGATAATAAGCCCTGGACAAGGGCAGATAGAGAGGAACCCTGAAGACAGAAGTGATCAAATTGTGCCACAGATCAACAAAAACAAAAAAGTATTTGGAGGAGGTGAAAGCACAGTGCCAGCTAAAAGACTCAGGAAAGGTGATACATGGCCTAGTAGACAAGTAACCAGTCATTCTGGTTGATCAACAGAGAACTAAAGAGAAGAAGTCCACGTTTGAAAAGACTGAATAATAAATTCCAGGGTCCTGAATGGAGATGTGTGATTCTCGAAGACTTTTTGAATTTGGAAATAAGTAGAGACAGTGATGAATAATTAATTGCTGTTCAAATTGACGAAAAAGTGAGACCCACTTGAGAAAATAAGATTACATTTTGTATTCTGTGCAAAAGTCACAAAGAGGGGATAAAGTCTCTTTAGTCAGAAATGGCTGATAATAGAGCTGCTGTAAAACCGAAACGAAATTGTATACAGACATGATGTAGAATATGCATATGTAGTTTATTGATAGTGCTCATAGCATGGTTAGGATTGACAATATGTGAAATCAATGGATGTATGACGTTACAACGCATGCTTTTACCACGCATGCTGTTACAACGCGGTTTTTACATCGCATACCATTACAACGCATAGCGCTTCTGGGTGCTGGATAGTGAATAGTTTAATTTACTATTCCAACTCCAGTCCCCGTGGACACTAGGGAAGGTTATTGGATAGTAAATTAACCTATTCCCTATCCTAGAGCGCCCCCCAGCGCAATGCGTTGTAATGGTTTGCGTTGTAATGACCGCGTTGTAATGGTAGTGCGTTGTAAAAGTTTTGTTGTAAGTGATGTTTCCCAAAATCAATAAGGACTAGCCTATTTGTGAATTTACATAGACTCAAGATTGTAAGACAGGGTACAAACCCATTTGTTTGTTCATGAAGCCCTCACCTACCAACCTGGTTGGTGGCATGCTTCATCATCGGGCCCACCCAGGGACACTGAGTGTGTCCCGGGTGTGCTTTGACGCCTGAATACAGCGGAGCAGGTATGTTTCTGAGTGTGCAGTGTAGTGACGTGAATGTGAAAGTTTAAAAGCTGTACAGGGATCCCAGTACCCGAGTGTAAATTATATTTTAATAACTGGGTCACTGTTAGCATTAAAAAAAAAGGCTGTTGGATGTTATAGGAGTGTTAATTAGGGTCTCCTACATCCAGGTGTGGTCTACATGTTTCAGCCAGGCCTTTATGAATAAAACTGGCTTTCCTCAGGACCAACGTGTGTAGGTGCAAGTTACTTAATTTTAAGTGATTGTGTAATTTTTAAAATGTGTAGCACCCGCTAAGGTGCTTTACATGTTTGAGAGGGATTCCCTCTTAGAGCATTAGTTGGCTTGTTGCCAAATTAGCCCCATGGAGTAGTGGCAGAAGAGTGGACCGGAACCTTCGGTCAGTGTCTGCGTTGCACCTCTTGTTGTCTCTGCGGCCCGAAGGCCGCAGAGACAACTAGAGGTTCAACGCAGACACTTCCTGATAATTGGGGGTTGCCGACTAAAAGGGGGAAATGATCCAGTATTTCCTGGAGTTTATTATATTTGTGGAAACAAAGCTTACTTCATGCTGCCTGATCATTGGTATGGGAGTTGCTATTTTGGAATAGTATTCACAAAGGTATTTCATGTCAAAAGAATCACTTGAAGCGATGAAGAAAATAATGGACTAACACGAAAGAAAAGAGCTAGTTTTTCAGAAATTTTAGGAGATATATTTAGTGCATTGATACCTTCAGTGGGGGTAATTCTGAATACACAAAGAGTTTGTAAATTATCTACAGTGGTTGATTGCTTATTGACTGAGACTGCTGGAGGTTTCTTATTCTTCAATACGAGTTAGTTGCGGAAAGATCTATTGTTTTGCAAAATCAACTTGCTCTTGATATATTATTAGCAAAAGAGGGCGGAGTCTGTAGAATGCTGAAGGTGCAGAATTGTTGTATCTACATACCTGACAAAAGTATCGAAATAGGGAGATATGTCAGAAATATCACACATTTGGAAGAGGAATTGAAACCACTGGAGGTTAATAGTGCATAGGAGATGGTCTCTCTTCTGTAGGTAGTTGGTTTTTGTGTTGGAAGAAGCATTGTAGGTCAAATACTGATGCCAATAATGGGAATACCCCTATTAGTCTTGATGATAATGTTTTGGTGCAAATTCTGCCGAAATAGAAAATGGTATGCAGTGAATGAAAAGGGAAAGAAGAGAAAATATGATGAAATTCAATTTGAGGAACTGATAGGGGATATTTACAAAAGAATGAAAGGTTTTAAAAGAAAAGGTAAAAAGGAAATACAAAAGTAATAGAAGAAATAGAATTGGAAAACTGCTAAAGTTGCATCTGGTTCAGTAATTAGTGATGGCATAAAATGCCATCAAAGAGGGGATTGATGGAGCAAGGTTTCATTCGTAAAGAAACTTGCTAGAATTCAAGCCTCTCAAAATAACATATAACAAATTAACTACCATGTTTTGTAAACACTAATTGCACCACATGACATTTTAGTATCTAGGGGAAGCTTTTAAATGTGCTTTACTAACTAGTCTTAATATGGCTGCTGAAAATGCGGGAACTCTTCTGTGCATGTGTCTACTACAGCTACTTAGTATGGCGTACTTTGCCTTTGGTGGGAATTCTTTGCAGCTGCGCAGTAGTGCTAAAAATGGCCGCACTGAACCTCGCATGCTAATGCATATGCTTTTGCTTGAACTAAATCTTGTGTGTTTTGCTAATCTGCTAATGCAATAGTTAAAATAAAATAATGGGGTTAGAGTAGAAATACGTGGTATGCAGTGCATTCATTTATTTTTGTATTCTAACATGTCCTTCTGTGACTTTATTATTAGCTCGTATTTGGACCTGAAGGGTGTCTGAAAACTCCATTTTGGATTTGCTGCGCGTGCGCACTTGAACTCTGAAAGCCTTGAAGTGATAGCATTGAATGTCTGCCAAGGTCCCATCTTAGCCTCGATGCTCCTGAGAACGTCACCTCTTGACCCGGAGAGAGGAAGAAAAGCGAATGAAATTTATACATTGTACACAAAATGAAATGAATATTGCTGGGTGGAATAGAAGCTTGGGAAAGTAAATCATGGGCGGGAACATAGATCAATTAAACTAAAGGAAAATGACTTCATACTAGTATGGTATGATGACCTCTCCCCGTCTCTCTGACCAATCAAATGGAGGGAATACACACATTTGCAACATTGGGGGGTGGTACATACCCTGGAAAATGGTATAACTAGGTTAGGTTCAGTTAGTTAGATTGGCCGACTTGTCACAGACCTGTCACTGACCCAACATATGCTAAAGGCGATCGTGGATGCCGCAGAGTTCTCTGAAAGAAGATTCGGAGGAAGATTCTGTCATCTAGAAGGGGAACGAGAGTAGCTGCAGAGAGGGGTGTGACGCTGGCGTTGCACTTAGCAGAGGTTACCAGTCCTGTCCTGCACTTGTCCAGACCTGTTGGCACCTGATTAGTTGGGAGCCCTTTCTTTCTAGCCCTTGGCCAGGGATTGGTACTTGCACCATTCTAGGTAACTATAAATCTGTGTGGTACGTCTTTGTACCGTTTCCCTTTCTCACCCTTCCCAGGTACCGATGTCTAGAAATTTTACTGAGTCTCTAATGATTTTTCTTTGATCATTATTTTTCTACTTGAAAAGTCATTAACTGCTCTGTATTGGTACTTGGCTCACAAAATATGGCATAGATAAAGTGTTTAAAACGTTCCCGAGTCTGTGGTTATTCCATGAGATCAAGTAAATTGTTATTCTATACCTATTATTCTAACTGCTTGATACATTAGCCTAAGAAATTAACTGAAGTCACAAGGAATTGGTAAGTCATGGTGTACAGGTATAAATCATAATGAGGTAAATTAATCGCTGGTTGGCAGAAAATAGATTACTGGTTTATAGCGCGTATGTTTTTGGGCCCTGGTGAGTATGGTGTTTTAGAAATATCCTAAACTGGTAATCTCGCGCCATCAGTGGTGCTCTGCACACGGTTTGCCAGCAGCAACAAGTTTATCCTTCACACGTAGACTCTGAGAATGTCCACTCCTGCGGTGTCTGACTACTATACAGTCAGACAATTACTTTATACCCTGATTGATTACTGATTGATTAATTGATTGATTTTTTATTGTTTGGTTACTCAAAACCATTACATTAAAAGCAGAATACGAAATTACATTAAAAACAGAGTACAAAATTACAAAAAGAATAAAACAGCAAATTATACGGCTGATAAGTCTGTGTAGTGGATCTCTAGACACTAGTAAGCTCAAGGGAATAGTGTCTATGCGAGGACAGCCCCGCATACGTCTGCATTGTCTCTAATCGTTGGTGCCCTGGGTGGCCATCAGCATGGACCGTGTCTGTTGGATAAACTTTCCAAAAGAAGCCATTTGCTTTACTATGCTCAGAGTGTATAGATGGTGGACCGCCCCCTTTGCGGAACGTGACCCCGTTTGTCGTAGGATTGGCCTAAGGTAAAGGCTACGTGCTGCTCGCAGAGCCGGGCAGCAAAGTAATAAATGAGCCAGCGACTCGCGTTTGTAGTTGCAGAGCCTACATTCCGGGACTCCCAGTCCTGTCCATTCGAGTGCATATAGTTCTTTAATGGGCAAAGGGTGTAGTCTGTAGGATAACATTTTTTGAATGGCCAGGCGGCCCACGGCCTGCGTAAGATGGTGTTTGGGATTATGCACTGTATGTGGCAAGCTTAGGGACTCATGGAAGTCTCGTTTTGCCAATGACTCCAAGTCCAGTTCCCGGGAACGGATACGTACTTGTTTTTTGATGGCGTTTTTAATTGCCGCATAATTAACTAGCTCGGGATTCCAATGTTCGATGGTGAGGTTGAGGAGTTCCTTCGCCGTGGTAAGAGCGATTGACCAAGGGTTCCCGGGTTCCATGAAAATATATTTCAGGACTGCCTTCAGTGTCTTGTGCCGCTATTATGAGATAGTAATATTTGCTCAGAGCAGCCATCTCGTCCAGATTTTGTTGGTTGAGCGAAAATTCTAGGCAGACAAGAATGTTTCTGGTACACTTCGGTAATAAGAATAATTTCTTATACGCTCTGCAGTTAATTTTTTCCAGTTCCTTGTTGAGTTTGCCCGGGAATGGTTGTTAGGCATAGTTGAGGGCCGGCATTAGCTTTGCCTTAAGTACTCTTTGGATAGCCGTTGTCGATGGGCTATGTAGGGTGGCTTGTAATTTGCGGAGCGCATAGGTGATGGTTTTCCCTTTGCTTTGGATTTTCTTTAGATGAGCTCCAGCAAGCCCCGACTCATGGTAGCAGACGCCCAAATAGGTGTATTGTTGTGTACTTTCCAAAGGCAGGTGGCCAAGCCTCCATTTGGCTAGTTTTTTATTTGGGTAACGACCAAAGATTACTATCTTTGACTTAAAAGGGTTAGCTACCAGCCGATTCTTGTTATTGTAGGTTGCCAAGGCGGTCAGCATCTTTTGCAAGCCTGTCTTGGTGTGATCCAGGAGTACCAGATCGTCAGCGTATTGCATGAACTGGATTTTAGTTGCACCAATCCTTGGCGTGGCTAGGGCTGCCCCGGACAGGGCTATCTCCATGTCTGCTGTGTATAGATTGAACAACAGAGGGGCTAAAACGCACCCCTGTTTTAGGCCTTGATCCGTGTCAATCTTCTCAGATGCAAAGTCGCTTGAAAGTTTAATTCGGACCCAAGTTTTTTGATACAACGACTGGATTGCTCTTAACAGGGTCGGGTTAATGTTCCATTGGGCCAGCTTTCTCCATAGGATTGCGCGGTCTACCCCATCGAACCCTGCAGAGTAGTCGATGAAGCAGGCGAATAAAGGGAGACTCTTGCGCAGCCGAGCTTGGTGGGCCAGGTAAGAGAGCACAGTGATGTTATCCACAGTTGAAGACCCGGGTCTGAATCCGGTTTGGCAAAGGGGGAGAAGACCTTCTTCACTAACCCAGTCTACAAGGTCTGTCAAGATGGCGCTGGCATAGGCTTTGCCCTCGATGTCCAGGAGGGCAATCATTCGGTAGTTAGACGGATCAGATTTAGGCCCTTTCTTATGGATTGGATGTAAAAGCGAGCCTCTCCAGGAATCTGGCACATCCCCCAAAAGCCAGCATTCGGCATATATGTGGGTCAGATTTTCAGCCCAGAATTCTAAGTTCGCATTAAACAATAGACCTGGGAGGCCGTTGGTGCCCGGTGCGTCATTATGCCTGATTTTTTAATTTTTTTTAGATACTAATGGTTTTCCAGACGGGGCCTTCATGTAGATGATGGGATCTGGCTCATCTCTGGCTGTGGGTGCATTTTTAGGATGAAGGACGGCTTGATCTTCATTATATAGGGTTGTTACATGGGCAACCCAGATAGAGGCCTCAAGGGAGTTTTCTCTGTGATTTAGGCCTCATCCGAGATTGCTTAAATAGCTCCAAAATTCTTGTGATTTCCCAGGTCTCAGCAGGTGAAAGATTTTCAGCCATTGTGCTTCGCAGTATTCACGTTTTGCGGCCCACACCTTCTTTGAGTGACTTATTGCGGCCTCTTGAAGCAGTTTTTTGTTTGTAGCTGTGCCATTTTTCCGGTGCTCTTTTCGTTTTTTGTTCAGATTTTTGGAGCTTTCTTTAATTGCCTGATTGAATCCGAATGTAGATGGTGGGTGCCAACGGGCTACTCTTGCTCTGTCCCCTCGAAGTAGCGCCGCTAGGGACCCGGTGATTCCGTCCCATGCTGCTATAGCGCCGTTTGTATGATCGTTCAGTGGCCAGCATGCCCAGGAGTTTATCCAGTTATTAAACGTGATAGTTGCTACCTGCCCCCATTTGATTCTTTTAGGTAGCTTTATCAGTTCCTCACCATTTGCAGCCCCAATGTATTGTAGCCTATGGCTTGTGTTTGCAGTCAAGTTCAGTGTGGTTATTAGGGCTGCGTGATTGTTGTCGCTGCTCTTGTGAACAGAATAATACGACATCAAAGTTTGCAGTTTATCGCTTAAGATGATATAATCAATCGTAGTCTGGTTGTTGTACGTGGGAGCAACGTGGGCCCCTGGTCTGTTCTTTAGGTGGACAGAATGTGCTGTCGCCAGATTATAAGATTTTAATAGGGCATTCAGAGCCTTGGAGGCCCCGGATTGGTGACTTTGTGGAGATTTAACTCCTATGTTGTGGATGTTGAAATCACCGAGAATAATGCAATCCAATGCCGGAAATTGTAATAACAGGGCCTCTAGATGATTTATTAACGAAGAAGAATCAGCTGTAGACCCATGCGGGTTGTGGTAGATATTGATCAACAAGATAGGAAAGGTTCCGTTGGTCGGAGGGGGGCCTTTCAGGATGCCCGCTTGGAGCATGTTGGGCAAGTTATTTATTTCCATGAATTCTAATTCCAGCGAGTACTTGATATAGACACACTGATGGTCTTCCAAATATGTTAGTCTTTATATCAGATTTACCGTGCTCTGCGTATCCTCTTAGTGAGAGTGGGTTCGTCGCCCATGATTCTTGTATGCAGATAATATCTGCCTCTTCCAGGAAAGTCACTGCAGCTTGGTTTTGTAACAGTGTTTCAAGTCCTGTGACATTCCAGGTCATGATTTTCAAGGACTTGATAGTCACGGATTGGTTTGTGTGTTTCACTTGCCCGTTAGTCATGAGTTGAGAGGAGCGGACCGTATCTCCAAGACAGTGCGTGTTAGGAGCTGGGGTTTAATGCTAACGGCAGCCAGGACCAGTCTTTGCTCGCGCACCCCCTTGTTACGCACAAGCGTTTGCCTTGACTCAGGTTTGTTGTTATTTTGATCGGGGTTCCGTTGGTCAAGCCTGTGCTCGTGCTGCCTTTGGACTCCTGAAGAATTGACGCCACATGAGGGGCGTGATCGGGGAAGGCATTCAAACGTGTATTCCCCCCCATCGACTGTTCCCGATTTTCCAAGCCGAAAAGCGGGTAATGAGTTTTTAAGATTAATGGGTAATTTTGTACCCGGGGGGGCTTTATTTTTATGCCCCAGCTTTCCAGTAGCTTGTGTTGTCTCTTCAGGGCCTCTACCGTGTTTGAGCGGGTAAAAATTAGCTCCGTAGCTTCGTTTTTCTCCTCCGGGTCCGGCGGAAGGAAGGAAATGGTCTCGATGTCTGTAGTTTTTATCCCTTCCAGCCCCGGGTTGTTTGCGCAGAGTGTTAGAATGTTACCGCAGTTGAGAATGTCCCACTTACCCTGTGAGATGTTGTTGGAGTTCGGTCTTCCGCCGTAGCGGCAGCAGGGTCGGCAGGTCAGCAAAACCCAAGAAAGAAAGAAAACGGACACTCCTTGTAACGTCCCTGTTTGTACAATTGTATGTAGGGAAGGGGTGGTGAGGAGGCGCACGTGCTCGTTAAATAACCCCGTGGTTCAGTGAGGTGACGTGAGGGAAAGGGTTTTTAAGTTAGAGCACCGTTACTCCTAAAAACGGGTCAAGGGGGCTTGTCCCACTTGCGTCCCACCCAGCCCAGGAAACGTGACCGTACCTGTCCTAGCCACACTTCCCGGGAAGCGTGGCTGGGCGATGCGCCTTCACGTTGGCCTCCTGGCGTGTCGCTGCGTCCTCGCTCTTCCCCGGGTCCGTCTCTGGTGCTCTCCACTGTCTGCTCCGCCTGGTTTTCCCGCAGTTGTCTCCGTCCCTCGCTCTTCCTCGATTCGACTCCTTCCTCGCTCGTCCTCCGCTCCGCTCCTTCCTCGCTCGTCCTCCGCTCCGCTCCTTCCTCGCTCGTCCTCCGCTCCGCTCCTTCCTCGCTCGTCCTCCGCTCCGCTCCGCCTTCGCTCTCCAGTCTCCACTCGCCTCCTCCAGGTGTATCACACACCGGTGTGTCTGTTGGGCCGGGCTTTACAGTCTGAAGGTAGGCGGGGCCCTGAACAGGGTCCGCCCAATTAAAGAAACAGGGTTCCTCTGCGTAGGTCCAGGGCTGGCAGCTGTCCTCATCCGGGGTGGTCCACGAGTCGGTGTTCTGTGCAAAAAGAGGTGACACATGAATAGGCAGGCCCGGGGGACCCGAGTCCCGGCCCCCCTCGTCACAGATGTATTCGGGGTACAACATTATTTTCCGCTCCTGGGATGTTATTTCAACAGGGTTATTGGCAGCGATCACGTCCTTCCAGGTTTTATCCTGTGTGCCAGTGAGTGGTGGCTGTCCCGCCCTGGGCGAATTAATGGATGGCTGATTTATTGGCCCTGTTGTTTGCTGAGATGCCCCCACAGGCGGTGGGCTAAATGGTCTGATATTCAGCGACCGGCACCCAACCTGCTCAGGTTTAAGGCAGAGAGTGCTTTGGGATGCGCGTTGAGAGGTTTCCAACATTACGTTGGTGGCTGATGATTTGTTAGCGACTGATGGCGCTAGAGTTACTCTGCTCATTATGTTCTTTGGCTGAGGTAAGGGCTGGTAACTTGTTTGGCTGGGGTCGCCGTCACTTGAGGGGGCATGGTTTACTGCCCAATCGCATTGTCCTTGCGGATCGGACATTTGGTTTTGCGGTTTCAAAGCTTCAAAAAGGTGGAGGGTCCCCTGTTATTAATATCAGGGAGGGGGATTTCGATTTCACAATTGGTGGAGTTCCCTGTTTTAGTTGTAGCAGACTGGGATCGCTGAAGTGAACTGGGGGGGAAGTTATTTGAGGTTTTAAACTATACTCAAATATGGCCTAGGTGGGATCTTACATAAACAACAAGAAAAATGGATATAGAGAAGTAACTGACGGACACAAGAATTTAAAAAAGGGGGAATGTGCGAAATTTATTTCAAACCTCCCGATCTGGGTTACAATCTAAAACATAATATAAAATAATTAAAAAACCACTAAAGGCGGTGGTACAATTTATAAAAAATAGTCAAAATGTACAAAGTCGACGCGGCGTTTCGGTGTATGTCAGTCTTGACACCTTCTTCAGGACATTAAGGACATTTGACTTGATATCTGTGTCTGTATTTTATGTAGAGACTGCTTATCAATTGCTGTTCAGTTTGATATCGAATTCAAAAGGCAGATCACCGGATATATAAAAAACCTTAAAGATAGATCATCAGAATTTTATATTTGACACGGAGGAGCCTCCGAGGTCAGTAGAAGTTGATTCTTTATTTTTTTGTTTAAATATCCTTTATTAGGGGTATAGGAGAAGTAAAACATGAATAGTACAATACATATAGCATTACATCTCAAAGATGTCTGTCACGTATAAGGGGCTTAGCACCCAATGCTCTGGTTTACTTTCTTCATACATCATGACTATATTTGCCATCACAAACGTTTCAAACCATGTTTGCGTAACAAGGATATAAATTCCGAAATAAACATCAAGGGAAGAAGGGGAGGGTAGGGAACAGGGGACATAAAGGGGAAATCAGGAAGGGGTGGATATGGTCAGCTGATGCTGGAGTAAGATGTTTGCGTCTTTGTGTGGGTAGGACGTCATGGGGATCGTGAGTGTCACTCAGAAGTGTCTAACGAAGTGGGCATGGCCCGGGGGGGGTGAGAGCTCGTCTGTCACTACAGACATCGGGCATGAGGGAGAGAACGTGCTGGTGGGGGTGCCATCTGATGCGACCTCATGGAGTATGTACAAGGGGTGCATCGTCGGTATTGTCCGGACGGACGACTCCTGTCGTGGTTTGTGTGAGAAGGTATTCCCTGTGAAAAGAGATGAGCATTGTGTCCCAGAATTGCGCAATCGGGAACTGACGGAGGCCTGCCGTTTCCTCGTTATGGAGGGCGGTGCTTTCCGCCTTTGCCCAGGTGTCTAGGGATGCGTGCCAGTGTTCTGGTAGTGGCGGGGTAGTCCTCTTCCAGTGTTTCGTGAGCAATCTTTTTGCTGTGAGGAGGGCAAGGTCCCAGAATCGAGAGGGGGCTTTGTTTAGTGATGTCCGCTTATACAGGCCAAGTAAGCATGCCTCCCACGTGTGCGGGATCGTCATGCCCGTGCATTTGTCTAGTGTCGTCAGTATCGCCCCCCAATATGTCTGAATCCGTGGGCACTGCCAAAGCATGTGTAGTAAATCTGCCTCTTCCAGCGCACATCTCGGGCATGTGGCTGCCGCTCCCGGGAAGTAGCGGTTAATCTTACTGGGTGAGAGGTACGCTCTATGCAGTATGTAGAACTGTATTAGTTTAAAACGCGCGTTCCGTGGCACGTGTCTGGGGCCTAACAGGATCATTTTTCACTCCTTATCCGTCCATTCCCTCCCTCTGTCAGTGGCCCAGTGGTCGCGCAGTGGTTGCAGCGATTGCTGTGTGTGTGACAGTAGTGCCTGGTGTAGCCAGTGCACTACATGTGTGCCATCCCCCATGACATGCAGGCTCTGTATCAATTTATGCGTCGGAAGTTCCTCCGTGATGTTGCCCCACGCTAAAAGTATTGAGGCGTGCTGTAAAAATTGACCCGCCGGGAGACCTGTGTCCGCCGCTAGCGCTGCAAATGGTATCAGGACACCATCGGCGTATAGGTCTGCCATAGTGTCTACCCCTGTGCGCGTCCATGGTTCTAGCGCTGTGTCCGTGACTACAGAGGTGGACTTGGGGGTGCCCAGGAGTGGTAGCGCCGGGGCGTATGGCTTGGCCGCCCTCGTGAGCCGTAGGCTTCTGACATAGCAACGTATCGCCACGGCGACGTGTAACTGAGTGGATTTCCTCGGGCTTGTCAGGGGGTGGAATGTTGTATGTATCTGCGTGGGGGAGTATATGTCCGTGTTCGTAGCAGTGTCTCCCAGGTGGTTGCCTGCCAACCAGGCGGTGACCCATTGTAGCTGGGCCGCCAGATAATAAAGTTCAAGGTTCGGTACCGCGAGGCCCCCCTCATCGACTGGGGCATATAGTTTCCGACGGGCTACTCTAGGCCGTCCTGTGTTCCATATCAGGTCTCTGACCATTGAGGCCAGTTCCCTAAAGGTGCGCGTCTGTACGTACACCGGTAGGTTGGCGAAATAATATAAGAGTCTGGGGAGTACAATCATTTTTGTCAGTGTCACTCTACTCGGGACATTGAGTGGTAGGGATTTCCAAAAGGTGATCTGGGATTTTATAGACGTGATGGCACGTGTCAGGTTTCCATCTAGAACATCTTGTGGTGTCCTGTGGATGTGCATTCCTAGGTATTTGAACGTTGTGTGGTGCCATGGCAGCTGTTCCCCATTGATCGTGACTCCGGGGTCAGGAAGGTCAGGGTTGAACGAGTATGCACCCGACTTGGCCCAGTTAACCTTGAGGCCTGACATGGTCTCGAAGGATTGAAAGATCTCCGAGAGGCGTCGGGGTATGTGGGTAAGGTCCCTGATGTATAAAAGGAGATCGTCCGCATATAGCGAGACTGCGTGTATGCCGTCCGCGAGCGGGATCCCCCATTGTGTGCCCTCTGCGCGCAGCAGTGCAGCTAGGGGTTCAATGGCTAATGAGAACAGCAGCGGGGATAGCGGGCAGCCCTGCCTGGTGCCGCGTTGCACTCTAATGGCATCCGAGAGTAGCCCGCCCGTGCGGACTCGCACCACTGGGCGCCTATATAGTAATCCCACCAGCTCAATAAAGTAATCCCCGAGATCAAATCTGCGCAGCACTGCCAGCAAATAAGGCCATTCGAGCGAATCGAATGCCTTCTCCAGGTCCAATACTAGACAACCCGAGCTGGGCCAATCTTGTATCGCATACTGTTGTACTCTGAATAATCTACGGATATTTTGGGAGGTGCATCTGGAGGGTACAAAGCCGTTCTGGTCATTGTGTATTAAGCCGGGTACCAGCCCTGCCAGTCGTCGGGCTAGAGTCGAGGCAAGGATCTTGTAATCAGTGTTAAGCAACGCTAGGGGCCTATATGAGCCGAGTTGTGTTTCATCTCTGCCTGGCTTCAGGAGGGACACCAATGTTGTTTCATTCATGGACTGGGGTAAGGCTAAGTCGTCCAGTGTAGAAGTTGATTCTTTATGTTGATATACGAAAATATAATTCCTCTTCCTGTGTCCGTCAGTTACTTCTCTATATCCATTTTTCTTGTTGTTTATGTAAGATCCCACCTAGGCCATATTTGAGTATAGTTTAAAACCTCAAATAACTTCCCCCCAGTTCACTTCAGCGATCCCAGTCTGCTACAACTAAAACAGGGAACTCCACCATTTGCGGTTTCAAAGCCAGAATTGGCTCGGGGGCTGCGTAGTGGGCCAGCATACTCTGGTCTATTGCCAGATTGATTGGGTGGGAAGCCACCGCTGGTGACACAATTTTCCCTGTCGTCATAGTTATCGCTGCCGGCTCGCACTCTTTCTGTGTATCTGTCTAACCGGACCTCTGGTTGACGGGCAAAAGCCATTGCTGAATTAGATTGGTGGGGTGTGATTGGTTTTTAGTCTTCTTGTTGTGTTTTCTTAATTGTTTCTTATTTTTTCTGGATACATTTTGAAGTTCTGGGCTAGGGGTTTCAAGGAGTGATGTAGGTCTTTATTATTAATCTGAGTCAGGGTGGTGGTTGTTCCGGCCACGTTGGACATCACTGAAGGAGCCGAACCCTTGATCTTCTCCCCTTCAGGATTTTTAATGCAGCAAATTTCAGAATATGTTGTTCCTTGTATTTTTGGAGGTGCCTGGGCGGTGTCCTGTGCAGGCACATTCTGATTCTTGCTTGCTTCGTTCTTGAGGTCCTCAATTAGTATGTTCATGATGTTTTGTAGTTTTTCTAGACTGAGCAGAATTGGGCTGCAGCTGCATGGGTCTGCCTTTAGATAAGAGCTGTCCTGTGCTCTGCGGATCAGAGAGTTCAGGTGGTCCAGTTTGGAGTCTATCCCGGAAATCAGACTTGCGACGATTTGTAAGATGTTAATTTGGGCGTCAAGCTTGTCCGCGTGCATTAGTGCCGCACCTGTCATTGAAATGAGAGCCTCGTTAATCAGCGATAGGTGGTTTGTAATCAGTGGGGACTTCTCCCCCTTGTCGTGTCTCTGCTCACTGGAGTTGGAGGCTGAGGCATTTTGACGTGTTCCAAAAGGCTTGATCTTATTAAATGCGGGGACTGGGTTTGTAAAGTGCCAGTTGGTGACGATGTTCTTCCTTCATTGTCTACATGTGGGCTTATAGGCACGTCGGGCAAGGGTGCACCATTTGCAGTGGGACTCAACTGAGAGTTCACCAGTCTTTGATAGGTCCGAGCTGGGGGCCAGAGTGGGTCTGCCTTTGGAGTCACAAGTTTAAGGGAGTGAATATTTTTGGCGAGAGAGGAATACCGAGTCCCCGGGGGGGCTGTGGGCCTTGGAGTCTCCCCGTCATCTGTTTCCTTGGTGGGAAGTGAGCTGGTCAGGTTCGGGCGAAGTTCCGCGGGTGTGGGTGTTTTGGGGCTCAAAAAGACTCTTATATCCATGTTTCCAACTGGCCTGGTAGGCGTTTCTTTTGCTCTGAGGCAGGACTTATTGGCTGTCGGCTTTGGTAGGCTGAGGGTCCCTGTTGGGACTGCTGGTGTCAGAGCTGAATATTCCGCTGGGAATTCCGGAGCACCGGTCCCTCCAGCTGCTCCTATTTGGTCCCCATCTCCAAGCCCTGGCCCTAGGTGAAAGCCACCTGTTCCTGGGGGATAGAATAGCTTCGCCTTCAGTCTCCTGGCTGATCTGTGGGGGCGGGGCTTATCCTGTAGTTGTATCAGGTTCGAGTTTCTGGTCCTCATTATTTTCAGGGTTTGATTGTCTCACCCGGTTTAGCTGGGCGCAATTCCTGCAACTTGGTTGGGGGGGTTTAGGTAGCGCAAGATTCTCCCCCCTCCAGCGGTTCTACAGGATCTGCGGGCTCCCCCTACAGAAGGCCTTGGCGTAGCCGGTGAGATTCTCACTGTCCGCGCCGCTCACTGCTAAGCGGGTGGTGGGTGGCGAGTGATCAGTTCGATCGGTTGTGTCAGAATAAATTGCCTTGACGTCTGTTTTTTTTAGGTTTTTAAGTTTTAGATTTTAGCCTTTTAGTCTTTAGACTGTAGTCTTTTGAGTTATGCTCTATCCTTGTTGACCTCCAACTGTGTGGGCGCAAAGTTCTTAGTTCTCGGATCTTGCCCCGATCGGTGTGGGTCAACCGTATGGCAGATGGGGAGGTAAGTGGAGCGGCTGGGGGGGAGCCTGGGGCAGGGAGGTAAGGCAAAGTTGAAAAATGTCACACCTCAGCTGTCTGCCCAGCGGCCTGCGCCCGCACGCACCAGGGATTCACAACTCTCTAGTCAGTGCGCCCGTGGGGCCGCTCCTCCTCTGCTCCGTTCTAATCCGCACTGGTGCTCTGGTTCACTCTGATTCCCTTCCAGTCCTCCTCCACTAGGTGCTCCTATCTGTGGTCCACGGCCCTGGCTCCGCCTGCTTGCCTGCTTGCAGCGTCAACGGCCAGTGGCGGAGGGACGCCTGACCCCACCAGCTGGTTGAGGTTGAGTTGAGGTTGAGTCTTGGATCTTGGAGAGGCGGTGGTTGGTTTGCCGAGGCTCTTGGCGTCCTCGCAGCCTCTCAACCAGCCACTCCCTGGGCGCAATCGGCGCTACCGGCAAAAGCGCTATCGGCGCTATTGTGGGGAGCCTCCCCTGAGGCCCCTGGCTAGCTGACCACTGCTGTCCACTGCTGAGGCTGGGACTGGTAGGCTGAATTGAGTCCGGCCGCCAATGCAGGTGCCGGTGTCGTGGCGTGCTGCCGCCGCTGAGGTAAAGCTGCTGCCGAGGCCCCGCTGATGCCTCTCACTGCCCCCCGGTCTCCTTGTCCCTCCTGGACCCCTAGTTCGGCGTGGGGCTCAGTGGGGCTCTGCGAGCGGCGCTGCGGGGAGACGCTACGGGGAGGCACTGCAGCTTGCGGGAATGTGACTGTGCGTGCTGACTCTTTCCCTCCCCTCACCTGGTTCGCAGGTGTTGCTAGCCCTGCGAGCTAAATTCAAGGGGAAGGGGTGGGAGGTCGGCTGCTCACCAAACAGTCTTCTGTAGTCTTCTGTGGCTCAACTCCAGTCGACAGTCCCTCAACAGTCCCTCTCTCCTGGTGTGCAGCCACTGCGAGTCAGATTCAAAGGGAAGGGCGGGCAGGCGTGAAATCAGACATTCACCAGGCCGGCCGGCGGTCAGCAGTCTCCCGTAGCTCTGCTCTGCTCGGCTCCGGCTCCTAGGTAAAAGCCACCTGTTCCTGGGGGATAGAATATCTTCGCCTTCAGTCTCCTGGCTGATCTGTGGGGGCGGGGCTTATCCTGTAGTTGTATCAGGTTCGAGTTTCTGGTCCTCATTATTTTCAGGGTTTGATTGTCTCACCCGGTTTAGCTGGGCGCAATTCCTGCAACTTGGTTGGGGGGGGTTTAGGTAGCGCAAGATTCTCCCCCCTCCAGCGGTTCTACAGGATCTGCGGGCTCCCCCTACAGAAGGCCTTGGCGTAGCCGGTGAGATTCTCACTGTCCGCGCCGCTCACTGCTAAGCGGGTGGTGGGTGGCGAGTGATCAGTTTGATCGGTTGTGTCAGAATAAATTGCCGTGACGTCTGTTTTTTTTAGGTTTTTAAGTTTTAGATTTTAGCCTTTTAGTCTTTAGACTGTAGTCTTTTGAGTTATGCTCTATCCTTGTTGACCTCCAACTGTGTGGGCGCAAAGTTCTTAGTTCTTGGATCTTGCCCCGATCGGTATGGGTCAACCGTATGGCAGATGGGGAGGTAAGTGGAGCGGCTGGGGGGGAGCCGGGGGCAGGGAGGTAAGGCAAAGTTGAAAAATGTCACACCTCAGCTGTCTGCCCAGCGGCCTGCGCCCGCACGGACCAGGGATTCACAACTCTCTAGTCAGTGCGCCCGTGGGGCAGCTCCTCCTCTGCTCCATTCTAATCGGCACTGGTGCTCTGGTTCACTCTGATTCCCTTCCAGTCCTCCTCCACTAGGTGCTCCTATCTGTGGTCCACGGCCCTGGCTCCGCCTGCTTGCCTGCTTGCAGCGTCAACGGCCAGTGGCGGAGGGACGCCTGACCCCACCAGCTGGTTGAGGTTGAGTTGAGGTTGAGTCTTGGATCTTGGAGAGGCGGTGGTTGGTTCGCCGAGGCTCTTGGCGTCCTCGCAGCCTCTCAACCAGCCACTCCCTGGGCGCAATTGGCGCTACCGGCAAAAGCGCTATCGGTGCTATTGTGGGGAGCCTCCCCTGAGGCCCCTGGCCAGCTGACCACTGCTGTCCACTGCTGAGGCTGGGACTGGTAGGCTGAATTGAGTCCGGCCGCCAATGCAGGTGCCGGTGTCGTGGCGTGCTGCCGCCGCTGAGGTAAAGCTGCTGCCGAGGCCCCGCTGATGCCTCTCACTGCCCCCCGGTCTCCTTGTCCCTCCTGGACCCCTAGTTCGGCGTGGGGCTCAGTGGGGCTCTGCGAGCGGCGCTGCGGGGAGACGCTACGGGGAGGCACTGCAGCTTGCGGGAATGTGACTGTGTGTGCTGACTCTTTCCCTCCCCTCACCTGGTTCGCAGGTGTTGCTAGCCCTGCAAGCTAAATTCAAGGGGAAGGGGTGGGAGGTCGGCTGCTCACCAAACAGTCTTCTGTAGTCTTCTGTGGCTCAACTCCCGTCGACAGTCCCTCGACAGTCCCTCTCTCCTGGTGTGCAGACACTGCGAGTCAGATTCAAAGGGAAGGGCGGGCAGGCGTGAAATCAGACATTCACCAGGCCGGCCGGCGGTCAGCAGTCTCCCGTAGCTCTGCTCTGCTCGGCTCCGGCTCCTAGGTAAAAGCCACCTGTTCCTGGGGGATAGAATAGCTTCGCCTTCAGTCTCCTGGCTGATCTGTGGGGGCGGGGCTTATCCTGTAGTTGTATCAGGTTCGAGTTTCTGGTCCTCATTATTTTCAGGGTTTGATTGTCTCACCCGGTTTAGCTGGGCGCAATTCCTGCAACTTGGTTGGGGGGGTTTAGGTAGCGCAAGATTCTCCCCCCTCCAGCGGTTCTACAGGATCTGCGGGCTCCCCCTACAGAAGGCCTTGGCGTAGCCGGTGAGATTCTCACTGTCCGCGCCGCTCACTGCTAAGCGGGTGGTGGGTGGCGAGTGATCAGTTCGATCGGTTGTGTCAGAATAAATTGCCATGACGTCTGTTTTTTTTAGGTTTTTAAGTTTTAGATTTTAGCCTTTTAGTCTTTAGACTGTAGGCTTTTGACTTATGCTCTATCCTTGTTGACCTCCAACTGTGTGGGCGCAAAGTTCTTAGTTCTTGGATCTTGCCCCGATCGGTGTGGGTCAACCGTATGGCAGATGGGGAGGTAAGTGGAGCGGCTGGGGGGGAGCCGGGGGCAGGGAGGTAAGGCAAAGTTGAAAAATGTCACACCTCAGCTGTCTGCCCAGCGGCCTGCGCCCGCATGCACCAGGGATTCACAACTCTCTAGTCAGTGCGCCCGTGGGGCCGCTCCTCCTCTGCTCCATTCTAATCCGCACTGGTGCTCTGGTTCACTCTGATTCTCTTCCAGTCCTCCTCCACTAGGTGCTCCTATCTGTGGTCCACGGCCCTGGCTCCGCCTGCTTGTCTGCTTGCAGCGTCAACGGCCAGTGGCGGAGGGACGCCTGACCCCACCAGCTGGTTGAGGTTGAGTTGAGGTTGAGTCTTGGATCTTGGAGAGGCGGTGGTTGGTTCGCCGAGGCTCTTGGCGTCCTCGCAGCCTCTCAACCAGCCACTCCCTGGGCGCAATCGGCGCTACCGGCAAAAGCGCTATCGGCGCTATTGTCGGGAGCCTCCCCTGAGGCCCCTGGCCAGCTGACCACTGCTGTCCACTGCTGAGGCTGGGACTGGTAGGCTGAATTGAGTCCGGCCGCCAATGCAGGTGCCGGTGTCGTGGCGTGCTGCCGCCGCTGAGGTAAAGCTGCTGCCGAGGCCCCGCTGATGCCTCTCACTGCCCCCCGGTCTCCTTGTCCCTCCTGGACCCCTAGTTCGGCGTGGGGCTCAGTGGGGCTCTGCGAGCGGCGCTGCGGGGAGACGCTACGGGGAGGCACTGCAGCTTGCGGGAATGTGACTGTGCGTGCTGACTCTTTCCCTCCCCTCACCTGGTTCGCAGGTGTTGCTAGCCCTGCGAGCTAAATTCAAGGGGAAGGGGTGGGAGGTCGGCTGCTCACCAAACAGTCTTCTGTAGTCTTCTGTGGCTCAACTCCCGTCGACAGTCCCTCGACAGTCCCTCTCTCCTGGTGTGCAGACACTGCGAGTCAGATTTAAAGGGAAGGGCGGGCAGGCGTGAAATCAGACATTCACCAGGCCGGCCGGCGGTCAGCAGTCTCCCGTAGCTCTGCTCTGCTCGGCTCCGCTCAGCTCGGCTTGGTGTGTTTGCGCCGCACCGCTCCGCTCCTCCGCTCCTCCTCAGCTTGACAGCCCCGCTCCTCAGATCTGCGCTCTGCTCTCTGTACTGCGTGGAGTCGACTGCTCTTCTAACTGATGTTGACAGATTGTGGGCGATCTTACAACTGGCACATGAAAAAGAAGGTAGTGGTTTCTTAGCTACTTACTTACTTTATACCCTTGAGAACTTATAATAATGGAACCTGCGGATTCTATCACAGATGTCACCAGCTCACCATTAAATATAGACGTCCCAGCTCGCCCATGCTAAAGACTGGCCCTGGGTGTGACCTGTTAAGGCATGCATTTTGGTTAATTGACGACCATTGAAATGCTATCTAATTTAGATGTCCTCCTTACGTTAAAATGTTTTTAAACAATGTTAACTTTATAAAGAATAATTCCAGTATTAAAACATTAATTTCTCTTATTATTATAGCGCTAGAGCAATGCTGCAGTAACAGTCGCCACAATGAACTACTAGTCTGCATGGTGGATTATTCATGGGGGCATAGACAGGATTATTTTTTATTGAATAATTTAACTGATTTTGCCAGGCAAAGCTATTTTGATTTCTATCAACACATGAATGTCACAAGCTGTTTGAAAGTACACAGCTTTTGTTTAAGCAAGCAGGGCCGGACTGAAAACCAAACTCGGCCAGCCCCCTGGGGGTGCAACCGAGCTCTTTTCTGGGGCCGGTTTTCGGCCCATTCTGTTACAGGGCCGATTTTGCAGCTATGCTGCAAAAACGGCCCAGAAACAAAAACGGGCCCCAGGGCCTAAAACTGGCCCCCACCCTTGCGGCGCACCTGGGGATTTCCAGGTGCCCGCAACGGCCAGTCCGGGCCTGTAGGCAAGGCGCCAGGTGCCGAGGACACAATAACACGTAATAGAAAAAATGAGCAGCGCCCTTGACGCAGCCTTAGCTTCAGGCAAGAAGGCGTCAAGGCGATAATAATGGTTACGGAATAACACGGGCTGAAGGTATGTTCTAAATGAACAGAGAACCAATGGGAAATTAGTCTTTGAGGTTGGGGAACCGGGTTCGAGTCTCGCCTATCACTAGCAGTAACGTTACTAGATAATGGCATCTCTGATTCCTGTGCAGAATATTTCAAAACAATCTAGAACCCTTGTCTAATTAGAGTGACTGCAAGTCCTGGAATGCAATGAGTTATTGAATAGAAGCCTGTGATGCAACAGTTTTGCTAAAATACAGATATAACGTTGGATGACAATGTTGGACGACATGTCCAAGAATTCAGTATGCCCCAGTATGCCAAAAACGTGTGAACCACAGCCACATAATTAAGTGTCATCATGTTAAGTCATGCCAACTTCTAATACAAAGGGTCCTAATTTTTGCATTATTTAGTATGTTGGCATTCTAGAGCATATACCAATCTGGCATGTACACTTTAACAAGGTTTCAGTTAAAGTTACTCAAAGTACAGCCCGGGGCCGCAGGTGGCCCTCCCAACCTTTACATGCAGCCCCCTGGTCAACAGGAGATGTGAGCTGCTCTTTATTCATCTCAGCAGTAACAATAAAAGTATGACAAATGAACAGTCAAGTATCTATTTAAAATGTTAGTGTGTGCCAAAGGAACCAATTAACTAGGAAGCTCTGCACTGCTCAACTTTAGGAACATCTTCATATTCAAAGACATATTGCAGCAAAAGTGTGAAAATATGATCGTCTCTCCAAAATTCAAAAACTGAATTTAACAGGCAGAACCTTTTCACTTTTATACATCAGATTATATCACACATGATATTATAATGAGAAGTATTATTTTAAAAGTGATAGTTTTCAAACATGAATTTAGAAACATTAATTCTTCACTCTGGTCCTCACATTTGTGACAATAAGGAAAAGAGAAATAAAACAATTGCCTAGGGTCACACAATTTGATAAAGTGGGGAAGCCAAGATTATTCCCAGGTTTCTGATTTCCCATTGTGCAACTCAGCCACTAGAAGTACATGCTTTGCTTTCCCCACACCCACCTTACTGCCAACTCCCTCCCTCATCCGCCACCCCGCTGGCATCAATGCGGCCCCCGGTCACATAACAGACCAAAGTTATTGGCCCAGGTAAAATGTTTGTGAGTACCCATGGGTTAAACTATATTTGTTCCAGTGTCTTTACCCCTTGTCCTCCCACCAGCAGGCAAAATAAACTTTCGACTGGTCATCACCCAATTACAAAACGTGATTGCAGCAGAAAAGACAGCTTGCCAATTTTTGAAATAGAAATAGAAATTAATTTCCTTGCAGAAAATGTGATTTTTCTCTTTCACTGGCCATCGCAATAATGTTTTCTTGAGCTACAAGAAGGCAGACCCGAGGCCAACATTTTCCACTAACTCTTGCCTTTAAATCATGCTGAGCACAAAACAAAAGCTGGAACATTAAACGTGCCCGAGCACAGCCTCTGCATTAACCACACCAGAGGCTGGAGAACACAATGTGTATTTGTAAAGTACATGTTCAGCTAGAAGGGAATCTTGGCTCTGAATAACAGATGTTTTTGTTACCTAACACAGTGGTTCTCATTTTATGGACCTCATAAGGGTGAAAGGCTGAGTGGAAACGCCAGGATTTGAACTTGTGACCATGAGGCTGGACAGAGGCCAGTGTAGTAAAACATTAATGCACTGACCCGCAGCGTAGAGGGAGGTGGGGTCTGAGGGTAGGGCGGGTGGTAATGAGGGGGGAAAACATTGTGCCAGTAGTTCACTTTAGGCGGAGATAGTAACCGACTAAACTGTCAACTGAGTTTAAACACATGCACTGGTATGGGGCGCCGGCACAATGGTAAAGGATCTGCTGTAACAGCTGGATCATTTGTCTTTGAAGCTGGCTGAACAGCGTTTGAGCCACAGTAGCAGAAGGCAATGTGTTTAAATGTGTTTTTAGCCAAAAATAACTACAGAGAGCTGACAACAATGGTAAAAATCGGTGGTAACAGGAAAAGATTACATTTAAAAGAAAACACTGTAAATGAGAGCAGTCGAGCATGGAAGCGTGTGCAGCCCGGGAAGATAAATAAAGGTAAACAGCAAATGTTGTGCAACATTAACATACTAAAAAGAAGTTCCACCCACCAAAGCGGACGAGAATGAGTACTTTGGCCATGGGATACTGTTGGATTTGCCCCTTTTTGCAGGGTCATCCCTAAACCTTTTACCTTTTGCCTTTCTCCTAGTTTTTATTCTGACATGGTGTTGGTGGTTCTTGGACTCTGGGCACTTTAGCACGGCTGTCCAATGTAAAGTGCATTTGCTCTTTGTGTTAAATATGCTAAGAATTGGTCTACACCTGTTTTGGCCAATTTAATTGACCTGTCAGTCCCTTGTAAAGTGGTATCTCATATACCCAGGGCTGGTAAATTAAATACAACTGGTGGCCTTGCAGTGCTGATTGCGCCACCCACCAAAGTGGCCTTTCAAACCTATCTCAGGCCTCTGCCATTGCAGGACCTGTGCGCGCAGTGATACTGACGCTGTGACGTGGCACCTAAAGTGTGTGCCATGTCCGTGACCTCCATTTTACTACATGTCAGTCACCCCTGAAGTAATCCCTAGCTAGCCCTATGGGCAGGGTGCATTGTAGGTAAAAGATAACACATGTACCTTAAGTGTGTGATGGTAACTACTCATAATATCGATTTCAAAATATCGAAAGGGCTAAATATCAAGTCAATAATATTGAGTGTAGAGAAATATCGAAAGTAAGTATATCGATGTATTAAATATTGTTTTATATTTCACTAATAAAATATCGAAGTACAAAATAAAGAATCAAAAATATCGTGTAGTGTTAATATCGTGTTGTTAGTGTTGTTTAAAATATCGAAATCAGATATATAGAATGTAAATAATATCGAAAAAAAATATCGATAGTATAAAATGTATGTAATATTAATAATATGAGTATAAAAAAAGAGTTATTATAGAAAATATGTTATATTTATAAATTTTAATTTTAGAAATAAAATGTTAAATGTGTAATTTTTTTTTAGGAGCAGGATGTTGGGTTATTAGGGGATAAGGGTGGGGAGTGTTTTAAAATAATACATTTTAAAATATTTAAAATAATTTATAATATTTTTGGAAAATGAATTCTAAATTTTAAGATTGGGATGTTGGGTTATTAGGGGATAAGGGTGGGGAGTGTTTTAAAATAATAATTTTCAAAATATTTAAAATAATTTATAATATTTTTGGAAAATGATTTCTAAATTTTAGGAGCGGGATGTTGGGTTATTAGGGGATAAGGTTGGGGAGTATTTTAAAATATTAAATTCAATTTACAAAATTGCTGAACATTTTTTTTAATCATGCAAAATTAAAATTTAAAATTTAAAAATTTTAAAATGTGTAAATTAAATTAAAAATAATTACTTTTTTAAATGTGTAAATTTAAATAAAATAAAATTTTAAATTTCATTTATTGTGTGTAATGTTGAAATTTTGAGCTTATAAAATATAAATATAATGTAAAAGTAATGAAACATTAGGGTGCATTTTAAAAATTTGAAATTAGATTTCAAAATTAAAAGTTGATTTCAAATTTTCAAATATAATTAGTAATATATGTTCAAAATTTATAAATAAATATATGATTTAGAATTGTTTGGAATTTTTTTACAAATTTAAAAATAGTTTAACAATTTAAAAATTAATATATGATTTATAAATTTATATCACATTTTTAGAAATGTATAAATAGTTTAATAGTATTATAGAACTATAAAAATTAAAGATTACATTTTTTATTACAGAAAGTAAAATAACATATTAATATTTAGTTGGGAGGATATGTTAATATGGGTAATGTGATATATTGTTCGACTTATATAAATTTTATAAACAATACAAATTTAGAAGTAGGAATAGTAACGTTGATATGATTATTATTCAGCTATTTATGTCAAAGTTATTTTAATGGATTTGTAATAGTAGATTATATTGGGTCACTGTCCAGCACCTTCCCTGACATTTGTTAGAATGGAGTTGGAATAGTAAATTATATTGGGTCAGTGTCCAGCACCTTCAATGATATTTGTTAGATTGGAGGTGGAATAGTACATTATATTGGGTCAGTGTCCAGCACCTTTCCTAACATTTGTTAGACTCGAGTTGGAATAGTAAATTATATTGTGTCAGTGTCCAGCACCTTCTCTGATATTTGTTAAATTGGAGTTGGAATATTAAATTATGTTGGGTTATTGTCCAGCACCTTCCCTGACATTTGTTAGACTGGAGTTGGAATAGTAAATTATATTGTGTTACTGTCCAACACTTTCTTTGATATTTGTTAGATTGGAGTTGGAATAGTAAATTATATTGGGTCAGTGTCCAGCACCTTCCTTGACATTTGTCAGACTGGAGTTGGAATATATAATTATATTGGTTCAGTGTCCAGCATCTTCTCTGATGTTTGTTAGATTGGAGTTGGAATAGTAAATTATATTGTGTTACTGTCCAACACTTTCTTTCATATTTGTTAGATTGGAGTTGACATAATAAATTATATTGGGTTAGTGTCCAGCACCTTCCTTGACATTTGTCAGACTGGAGTTGGAATATATAATTATATTGGTTCAGTGTCCAGCATCTTCTCTGATGTTTGTTAGATTAGAGTTGGAATAGTAAATTATATTGGGTCACTGTCCAGCACCTTCCCTGACATTTGTTAGACTGGAGTTGGAATAGTAAATTATATTGTGTTACTGTCCAACACTTTCTTTGATATTTGTTAGATTGGAGTTGGAATAGTAAATTATATTGGGTCAGTTTCCAGCACCTTCCCTAACATTTGTTAGACTGGAGTTGGAATAGTAAATTATATTGTGTCAGTGTCCAGCACCTTCTCTGATATCTGTTAAATTGGAGTTGGAATAGTAAATTATATTGGGTCATTGTCCAGCACCTTCCCTGACATTTGTTAGACTGGAGTTGGAATAGTTAATTATATTGTGTTACTGTCCAACACTTTTTTTGATATTTGTTAGATTGGAGTTGGAATAGTACATTATATTGGGTCAGTGTCCAGCACCTTCACTGACATTTGTTAGACTGGAGTTGGAATAGTAAATTATATTGGGTCAGTGTCCAGCACCTTAATTAATGTTATTTGAATGGAGTGGGAATAGTAATTTATATATGTTTTATAATTATTTCTGAAAAAGGTTTGTAAAATGAAATTATGATGTTATATTGTAATTGTAGAATAAATCTTTGTAATGGAAAAGGAAGATGTACATATATAATATTATTATAATAATAACATTTTAAAAATAACATCTTAATATTCTTTGTCAAATAAGTAGGAATGAGGTTTTAGCAATTTTTTATTGACAGATTGTATTCATATTATGTATAGTAAAGTATACAATAATTCTAATGTTTTCATTATAAAGTTAGGTAAATAGAATGTATTACATTACATTTATTTGTATTCATAAATGTTTTACATTACCCCAAAAAATATTCTACACAGTATTTCTCAAAAAAACATACAGTGTTGTTTTCGAAAGTTTTGGAAACAATTTGTAACATTAATTAAATAATTACAAACATTTTATTTTTCGATCTAATAAATATTTAATTAATAATGTTAATATATAATATATTAATATTATTAATTATATATTTAGAATATTTACATAAACAGAAAATAATAAACAGGTAAGTATATATTTCCATTATTTCCATGCAAAATATGTTTTTAATAATATCTATAAATATTAAGTTCAATGTTTTCAATAAATACAAAAAATGGAAAATAATTATTAATAACAATATAATTGTGTTTTGGCCAAAAAAATAAATTATAATACAGAATGAAAAAGTAATTTAGTTTTACAGTTGGATACAATGCTTGATATGTATTTTAACATTATTTACATACATAGATATAATTATTAACAATAATTAATGTATTGTATTAATTATTATTATTAATTTACAAATGTTATTTAATTATTACATATTTTTAAAAAAAACATAAACATATTTTGAAAATATTAACTGAAGTGTACATTTCCTTTTGTATTTATTTACAATTTTGATACATAAATATGATTAATATTAATAACAAATATTATTTTATATTTATTATTAATTTACAAATGATATATAATTGTTTAGAAACTTCACATATTTTGGAAATGTAAAATGTTATATAAACTGCAAATAAATGTGTTCTATGTATTTATTATAATGTTTACATATTTAATGAAGTATTAATAATAATTAATAATATATTATTAATATTTATTAATAATTTACTAAGGAGATTAAATCAAATATAATATTTATAAGTGTTAGAAAAAAATGTCTTACATTTGAAGTCTAGTAATGTATTTTATTATTATTTAGAACATTGTATTAAAAATGTTTAAGTTTCTATTATTGTTTAAATGGGACTATTGTTTTACCGAGTAAGGTTATTTTGCTTCATTCCAGACTGGAGAAGCTCGCGGTTGGATGCTGCGTCGCGTTCGGAAAGGTAAGGTGTGTTTTAGGTATTATATGTTATAGACTAGTAGTGTTTGAGTGTATTTAGGAGGTGTGTAATGTTATTGGGTGGTTTTAGTCGTGGTTTTGGTATGTTTTAGGTGTAAGTTGGTTTTTACGGAAGTGTTGTGAGTGTTTAAGGCGTAGTGTATTTTTTGAAGGTAATGTTATAATATGTTTATTTTAATGTTTTATAGTGATGATTATGTATATTTTGAAATGTTTGGGAGTTTGTATGGGTGGTTTGGTTGTAACCATTTTTTATAGGTTCCCGGATTTTGCGGTTTCGTTCCGAAAATGGATGCGTTTTTTTTTGGGCGAAAAGACTGTATTAATTTATTAAAGTACTGTTTTAAACTCACTCTCCTTTTCTCGTGGTTTCATGGAGCGATTTTTTAACTTTTTGTCTAATTTTGGGGTTTTTAAGGGTATCTATTTGGATTTGGAGAAGACTATGGGGTCCATTAGGATGGCGGGTGTACTTAGTCCGCCCGCCACCCTAACGGAGATCGGGACCGCCCGCCTAAAGGGCGGGGGTCCCGACATTGGCATTAGGATGCGCCCGCCACAGTGGCGGGCGCATTCCTCAAGTTTACATTGTGGCGGGTGGTGCTCACTGCACTGCCCGCCACAATGTGAAAAACAAATGCACGCATTTGCATAATCGAAGTGGCAGGCACCGCGCGGTGTGCCACCCCCCTCTGGCCATCACTCTGGGGACCCACAGGGGGCCCCGCAGCAATCACCGCCTGCCTTTTCATGGAGGCATTGACGCCGCGGAAAGGCCCCTAATTTCAGGCATCGTAATATGGCTGGCGGTGTCCATTGGACACCGCCACCATATTATTCCATCACTGCCGCGGTAGCAAGGCGACCACGGCGGTAAAGCGGCGGACGGTCGTTCCGTCCGCCGCTGTCCCCTCCGCCATCCTAATCTGGCGGAGGGGAAAACGAGGGTGCTTGTCGGGGGGATTGCCTCCGCCAGGGTGGCGGTGGCCACTGCCACCCTGGTGGTGGCAATCCACCCGACATACTAATGGACCCCTATGCGTTTTATTTTTAACCAAAGTGTGTGTATGTGATTTTAATTAATAAAGTTACCACACTTGCTTTTATCTGGATTTCCTGGAGCGTTTTTTCATATTTTTACTTATTTTCGGGATTTTGAGGGTTTCATCAATTGGATTTGTAATGGATTACCAGTGGAGTACATGGCCAAGAAGTGGCTGGAATACGTATTTTTCAGCAACATAAATTGTAAGTGTTTTTATTTCTTATTATTTGGGTGGGAAATGTCATTGTTATTATTGTTGGTATATTTGATGTCATAATAAATATTTCGTAATTGTCTAGAAAATTTTATTTAAATTGAAATAAATATGTATGACAATTATGGAATATTTTTTATGATCAAATATTATTTTGATAATGTGAACATATTTTTAATATTGAAAAGGTATTTTTTTTGGATCACATAATTCATAGTAGGCTTTTTGCTATTAGGGATAGGTAGTCTAGGCCTCTTGTAGAAGGATATAGGGTGACTTGGCTTTGGAGTAGAGTATACATTTGTTTTGTTTGTTTAGTTAGTTTTGGTCCTATTTGTGTTACTGATTGTTCAATGCGTAGTTCTTGGTAGCTTTGTTCTTTTTGTAAAGCTTCAATTAGTTTGTGTACAGTGGGTTTTCCTCTGCTAGTGGTAGCTTGAAATGCATTATGCCATCTTTCTACACTGTTGTTTGTTTTAGCTTCTTGATTCAGTGTACTTAAATATACATTCCACCAAGCTATGTTAAATTTAGGTTGACGTCTGTGTTCTGATCTATGTAGCCTTAAAACCCATGTATCTTTAAAGTAGTCTAGGAATGGGGTTAGTTTTTCCTCATATTTTTTGTAGTATGGGCTGTCAATTAGTATGTTATAATGTTCTGCTACATCTGTAACAGGGACATAGGATAGTGAAATAATTTTTTTTATTTGGTATGCAAAAGTGCTATCGGTAGCATATTGCACGCTTAAGGTAGATTTTTGGAGATGTCTCCAAATGCTCTGATTGAAATGATAGTAGCAACCTTGTATTGCTGTGTGGGGAAATGTCTTTAATATGCTATTAATCATTGCTACCTCGAAATCAATAATTATTTTTTGTGGAAAATAATTGTTGATTTCTTGTTTTATTGTATTCAGGAGTTCTCTGTAAGTATTTTGTTGTTTGTTGGGTAACAAACAGTAAATAAATGGGATGTTGGAATGATGGTATAATCCATGTATGCTGTAGAGTTTATAAAATGGTTTAGGGCATGTTTTAAAAGTACCATCCATCATCCAGTGTTCGCATTCCTGGAGTTTTCGTAGATTGTTTGCAGTAGCAAACATTATAATTCGGTCGGTAGGGCTTTTGTTATCAAATAGTACAAATGGTTCTTTATTATGTGTTATACTCAATTCAGGAGGAATGACTACTTCTTCAAATGTTTTGGGGTTAGGTTGAGTTGTTGTTGTGAGTCTTTTCTGTCTGGCAATAGTGCGTTTTAGAGAGTCAATTGAGGGTAGTTGCCCAGAAGTATGTTGAGGAACTTTTAATAGTTCCTCTTTCAGTATTTGGGTAGTTGGTTTGTCAGTCCCTGTACTTGCTTCTTTTATGCTTTCAAGAGCATCCCTGACCTCAATTTCAGTTACATTAGGGGGGTGATTGTGTTCTTTGGTAAATAATATATTAGCTTCTTCGGTTATAGCCCTACCATAACATTTATTAGAGTAGTATTTACTACATTTCCAGAATACTTTGCGTCCTGATTGTTTTTCTTGCATATAAACATACCCCATATAACACAGTAAAAGCTTGTTTTTCTGAGACATAACAAACTCAGCACCTTCAGTCATTTTTCTATTTCTTGTGTTGGGAAAAATTAGAAAGTAATATATTTTAAGTTTAAATATTGCTATACATGTGTTTTATACATTTCTCTTTCAATGATTATACTTACATTCATTATGTGTTGTAATTTGAAATGTTGAGAAGGTGTTTTCGAGCTTTTTCTTCTATTTTCTTGCTTTATTTCTGTTGGTAGAAAATAAAAATAATTAGAAAATCTATTCTTTTATGATACTTTGAGTCTTTTCTAGGGGAACGATTTATTTCACTTAGTATTTACTTACATTTATTGTGTGTTGTACTTTGAAATGTTCAGACGGTGTTTTCAAGCTTTTTCTTGTATTGCCTTGTTTTATTTCTGTTGGTAGATAATTACAGAAATTAGGAAAGCTCTTCTTTTATTACAATTTGAGACTTTCCTAGGGGGAAGCAATTTTCTAGTTAGCATTTAAGGTTTTCTTAAAAATGTTACAAATATACTTACTTGTTTAAATTGTCTAGTCTTTAGCTTTGATGTAGTAGTTTTTGGATGTTTTCAAAATTTCTGTAAATAACATAGAATAAAGGTAAAATGTGTATTAGAAACGTGGGTTTAATAAATGTAGTTAGTTTGTCAGACAACATTTAAATATACTTACAATAATGAAATTCTAGTGAATAATCAGTAAAGTGTTTTTGTTGTGTTTTGGAGATCTGTGTAGAAGAAATGTAAAGGCAAAAATAAAAATTAATTAAAATGTTTAGAGAAATATTTCCACTTTTAGTCTACTACTTTAGTGTTAATTACAAAATAGTTTAACTTACTTCAATTACTTCAGTAGGAGTCTTGTTTGGAAAAGTATTTTTCTCAGGAAACAGTTGGTCAGAGTGTCACCTTCTTCTTTCTTTAGAGTTAGAAGCAGGAAATAGCAGTTGGAAATTAATCCTTTTATACTGTGTATTTGATTAGTTCTTTAATTTGATTGGATGTTTAGGAATGGGACATTTTTATTGGTTGGTTTGTATTTAGTTGTATTTTAAATATATGTAATTATAATCTGTGAATATATGTTAAACGTATAGTATTTATTTATTATTTCACAGTGCTGTTTGGATTATATGTGGCTAAAATGTATAAATGTATTTATGTTTTGAAAAAAATGTTTATTGTTTTCCTAATATGTATTGTGGAGTGTATTTTATATTCTAAATATATAGTTGTATTGTATTTACAATGATTTAGGTATATTTTATAGTGTCAATATTCCTTAATTTTCGATATTAGTGTTATCTATATATTTGCTAACGATATTTTTGTAGTGTACTGTTTATTTTTTGACAATACGATATTTGGTTAATCTATATTTTGTCATTCGATAATATTGTTTTCGATAATTAATGTACTCGATATTTTTGTAGTTGATATTTTAGTAGTTTCCTAATTAAGTATAGGATGTCGATATATTTGTAGTCAATATTATATCGCTGATATTTTGGTAACTCGATATTGTGCTCGTCGATATTATGTCAGTGATCCGTGTGTGACATGTCCTGGTAGTGACAAACAGCCATTTTGGTTTCTCAATACTGTGGGACTGCCCTCCCATAGGAATATTTTAGGGATTCCCTATTAATTGTTTCAGTGTAAATTCCTGGTATGAGAGGAGCAGCGTGGTCAAGTTTGGTATGTTCGAAATAGTAATAATAAATGCTACGCAATGGTGTGCGCAGATTTATTATGACTATTTTAGAAATGCCACTTTTAGAAGTTGGCATTTCTGTGTGCTATGTGTCTGCCTGCCTGATGTTGATTGCATGTCTGGCTTTTGAGTGACAGGGGCTGGTGAGGTGTGTGTGGTTCAGGAGGGGCAGGGTGAGTCAGCGCTAGGCTGAATGGGACATCTGCATTTGGAGCGGTGGGATGAGAAATAGTATTGTTCCTGCCCCAGTGAATTCCGGCTCTGCCCCCCTGTGACGTGTCTGATGACGAGCCCCCAACTAACAATGGAGAAGAGGAGCCCTGTCAACAGAGTGCTCCAAATCTCCCCTGAACCAGTTGCATCTGGTTCCCCTGTAGCCCTGTCCTGCAGAAAAAGGATAATGTGGTATAAATGTAGGGCTTGACCCCATGTGGGTGTGTTGTTCCTCATTTAGGAGGCACAATACTCAACAAAACCCGTACCCCAAGGCAAAGGATATCGTATGCAGATTACTTTAAATATCTGCTATACAGGATGCATACATCATCAAACTTTCAAGTTCTCTGCACACTAACCTATACCTTATTCTAGGTTAGTTGCCACATTTTGATGCCTATTCCTAAAAAAACTTCTCCTCTCCATATTGACAGTCGTTCTAAAAGACATGGTGATTAATTTTTCAATCTCCCAAAACTGCTTATGAATAAACAGTATTCACCAATTCGTGAAACAATGCGTGAAAAACAAAATTACCCCTCACGGGCGAACCCCCAAAGGGGTACCTGGCAGGTACTCACCAGATAAGCCCACTGTTCTCATCATCGGTAGTCATTTTGTCTAATAACAAAAAATGGTGTCCAAACAAACATAAACAGTGTAAGTGCCAAAGAGTGATAAATAGTACACTCTATCCTGGTGACGAAAAAATAATTACAATTGACAGGCACGCCTATCACACGATACTTTATTATTCACTAGGAGTGAACTGTCAAATTAAAAAATGTGTACAGGTTGCTAAACATGCATACCCATTTCACATGCCATGCCAACATGTTTCATTGCCTGCAAATTTTTTGTCAAATTCTTCAGGGCTAGACAGCTCCTCACAGCACCTAAGTTGGACACATCATTCTAGAAAAACTGTCAAATGGAAGAAGCAAACACAACATAATGTAATTTTACCTTACTGTTCCTAATGTACTCAAAAATGCACAACAAAGTTGTGATGGGCCATAATTTGTATCTAAATTACCCTCATTCGGCTATTTTCTCTCATACCAGCCTAAGCGGGAATGCTTAAATCATCAAAGCTCCTTATGTGAGCCCTTATATCCCGATGACCCTTTGATCATTGTGTCAATCTGTACATTAAAAAGGAGACAAAGAAGAAAAGCAAATCAACATAGAAACTGTCCTGCAAAGTCTTTAGTTAAAGTTAAGAAAGAAAAGGTAGGGGAACCTAAATCCATAAGAAAGAGGTCCCTATAACTGCCTGTACACATTCTGGAAATTCAGAGTTTGCGCGGCATATTAATTGGCATCTAGCCAGGGTATGCTTCCCTCAACAGGCATCTTCTACAATCTTAGGTGTTACCAGGATCTTTAATGTCATAACGCGTCCAAACTTCCACATAAAGCAACCCAACAAAAGAGAGAGAGGAATTGATCTGTATTTCATTTATATTTCATCCCGCAGCATGTACTTTCTCTATGCTAGTACCGCCAATTATTAGCATTTCTTGCTTAACACAGCTATCCCAAACAAATGATGCCGCCTGGTTATTTCAAAACAGACTACACCACCCGATGGCTAAAACAATCGCATTCATGGATCAACATAAGTGCGGCATCAGGATCTCTCACATCGTTCCTGCCCCCTTACTCCTCACCGGAATGGGTCATGGCGAGCACAGCGTCTCGTCCCAGTTCTTTCCACAGGTACTCGTCGGCTTAAATTTTGTGGAAGTGTTCTGGAGCGGTCACGTGTACAACGTGGTCCGCGGCTGTGGCTGCTACCCTCTGGGCTCCTTTTTGTAGATACCTGATTTAGAAGGGCCTGTTGCTGCTGCTGGGCCTCAGAAGGAACCGCCACGAAGGACTGCCTCTCTGTGTGCTGGCCTGCCTGGGCCTAGTCTTTGCCCCCGTGAAACTTTTCCCAAGCGCCTCGTGAGTGCTTTATCTTCCTATTTCAGCAAGAGAGGAGCTGGTGTCCTGTAGCGTGCTGCTGCGGTGATTTGTATGAGGGAATCCTGGTGTGTCGGATTTCCCCTACAATGTTGGGGTCGGAGCGGGAGTCCACCCCGTATGTTTTGCTGACCGGAGGTGAGTGGAAGCCACGTTTCTGTGCCACAGGGAAGAGTCCACATTCCAGGCAGGGCTGTTGTGTGCCAGGGAGAGCCCTGCATTTCAGGGAAGCCAAGCAGGAGGGCACCCTGTCTTTAGGTGCGTCCCTGAAGAGCGGAGTCCAGTGGGAGCCACCCCGCTTTTGTATTTATTCAAAATGGGAGCCTACCCCATATTGCCCCTGCACGAAGGAATCACCGAAATCACCACCGCAGCCCGAGCCGCCGGGAGAGAGTGCCGGCCCAACCCGGAAGCCGGGCAGAGTCCCCCTGACAACACCCTGGATGCATGACTAATGGTGTTCTCTAACGACCCATTCTCCTGGGTCAAAATGGCATTCAAACCAAAACTAAAAGCTTCTATAGTGATGCAACATGCTAGTTTGGGATCAAAAGGTTTCAACATTTTAGAACTTTCTACATGTTTGTTTATCCATTCATATGATTTTGACATGAACTATACCAAGTAAACTTGGTATATTTCTTCACAAGTTTAATTAACTGTAAAATGTGGGAAGCATAATTAGGAATAAAATGAGAATAAAATTCACACATCCCCATGAAAGATTTAAGAGATTTTTTATCACTAGGAGCCTGTAATTTAATAATCCCATTAACCAAACCTGGCCTGGGCTCCATGCCATCCCACGAGACCACATGACCTAAGTATTCCATTCTGTTTTTTTGGAATACTTCAAACCTGCCAATCATAAACACTACCTCATTTTCCTGGAGTACAAATGAATTACCTCAAGTTCTTCTTTAGTTTTAGCAAAAATTAATACATCATCTTGGAAAGCAACAACACCATCTACGTCCCTCAGCAACTGGTACACACTCCTTTGAAAAACCAAAGCCGCCAAGGATAACTGGAACAGCATCCTGCAATATTGAAAAGTACCCATGGGAGAGAGGAAAGAGGTATTGAGTCTTGACTCGGGTTCCAACATCACCTTGTGGTAAGCAGAGGCAAGGACCAATTTACTGAACCACTTCGCAACTGACACAGCAGCTAACAAGTCTGAAAACTTATGAAGTGGGTGCGAATCAACCTAAATGGCCCTGTTTAAGTTGTGTAAATAAACACAAATCTTGAGTTCACCATTCCTTTTATGGGCTACCACAAGAGGAGATAACCAAAGCGAAGTTTTAATTGGTTCAATTATGCCATAGATTGACTAACTCTCTTTCCAAATCCTCCCTCACAGAGAACGGTACATTCCGCAGCTTGTGTTTGACAGGAATGGACCTCCTTAACCTTGATTTTGTGTTTAAACCCCCTAATAGTTCCTAAACTCTCTGAAAACACACCAGGGAGACGTTAAACACATGTTCTACCTTAAATCCACTCACAGTACTAGCTTCACCTACATCCAAAATGGAAATCTGGTCTATTGTGCCAGGTCGTAAAATCATCTCGAATAAACTCTGATGAAATTAACCCAGAATACACAACACTTTAATTGCAACATACACCTTCCCAAAAATCTTCCTCCCTCTGAAAATGAACACATCCACAAGAAACTCAGACAATTCAATATAACACCCTTCATAGAACACAGGAGTCATCATACTTATTCTTGCACCCGAGTCCATCAGCAATTTAACAAGTCTACTCCAATTGAGACATCAACATACATGTCCACACAGGTGGATGGTCACCTGAATCCACATTGCCATCATTGATCACTAATATCATGTCCTGTAGATTTCTTGCAGTCTGTCCAAATGGTTTTCAGAAACTTCATCTGCCAAATTGCCAACTACAGGGCTGTTTCTACCTGCCTATTTACATTGACCGTGGCACACTTTGGTAAAGTGCCCTAACGTGTTGCAAAATTCCTATCTTACTCTGCTTCCCTTGTTTGACTAGTCTTTAACATAACCTTTGACCTTCTGCTTAACAATTTTCACAGTTTCAGACTTTCGTTCTCCTAATTACCTAATGAACATTTGCGATGTTTCAATGCTCTTGGCTATACCTAATGTTTCCTCCAGCGTAGGGTTAGTTAAAGACAGCAACTTCTGTTGGATGGCTTTGTAACAGCAATGACAAATAAACTGGTGATGTACCAACTGATCTGTAAAGGATTCAAAATGACAGTCTGCCACCAGTTTCCTTGGGGATGAAACATAAATATCGTCATTTTCCCCCCTCATTTGCTTCCTCATGAGAAATTTGTGTCTTAAGACTACTATGTTGGGTTGAACATCAAAAGTTTTTCCAATTTTGTTACGCACTCTGTATAGTCATCTAATTGTTCCACCTCTGCACCTTCTCAGTTGGGTACATTTTTTTAAATAACATGCCCTTTAAACCCCAGGGAATGCAGCAATAAGACCTTCTTTCATTCAGGACAGAACCTTGAAGCCCCTATCACCCCTAAATAGGTTTCAAAAGCATCAAACCAGTTTTTCCATCCTTCAGGGGGTTCTCCATGTGATTCCAAAAATGATGGAGGGAGATTTATAGACTGCATTGTATTCACCTATTATAGATGAAGAATGAAGAAATTTGCAATTCAATATGTTAGAAATGGGGGTCTCTAGTTGGCAGAGGTAGGTACCTTTGACCAAGCAGGGGCCCTTGCTTCTAGACAGGTTTAGGGGGCTATACTCAGTCAGTCAGTCAAGATATCTTTATTTGATTTAGTTAAAAATCATACAAAGAGATAAAAACATTTCACACAATATAAAATATGTACAATACAATTATTTACAAATCATTTACAACAGACAAAACAGAGTATATATTGAGTTAATAAAACGTAATTCATTTGAAAAAACACCGGAGTCTCAAATCTTAATTTACACTTTTTACAAGGGTCATCGATCTAATGGATATGTTTCTTAATTCTAATTGCAGCCACCAAGAAATTGGCCATACAAAAAGTGGTACGTAGGTTGGTCAATAATTGTAAATAGAGTAGAGCTGGTCTCACTTGTGTGAAACCAGCCTCCTTCAATACCGGTACCAGGTATTTTTTTCTTGGCTCTAAATAAAAACCACAAAACATAACAAAGTGCATAGTGTCTTGGGTAGAAAAGTGATCACAATTACAAGGAGGGGCTAAATCAGGTTTTTCCCATGTTTTAAAGTTCCCCAAATAAAAATGTAACAAATTAAACCTGAACTTAGTTAAAAGGAACCTATGGAAAGGGATAGTGACAAAACCAAGGTAGGGTGCTAGTACAGGTGAATTAACAAGTAGGCAGTGTCTCCTCACTGCTGGCTTCGCTAGTTCTCTTTCCTCGCGACAAGCTCTTACCCTCCCCATAAATAGCTTTTTAACAATATCGATATCTTGAATCCTAATGTCTTCAGGAGAGGTGAAGAGCTCTGGCCGTCCTATATCTGCAAATGCCTTCATCAAATAGGCCAGCCATGGAATCCTTTTAAAGTGATCAAGAGCCAGAACATCGGCCATGATTTTCTGGTTGAGTGGCAGTTCTTCATTAAGCCAAGTCTTCAACCAGAAGATCAGGGGTGCCATGTTCAACCCATCGGTGATGAAGTCTAGACCCACCTCCATATGAATAGAATAAGTCGGTGTGGACTGTGGAACGGATAGTAGTGTCCGTATAAATCTATTCTCTGCTTTCTGGATTGGCTCCAAATTTACGTAACCCCAAAGGGGTGAGCCATATGAGGCCAGGGCAACTGGTTTACTTTTATAAATGTTCAGGAGCGCTTCCATGGGCCTAGCGCCTAACCTACCCGCAAAGCCCATAAGAGCTGCCGATGACCTGGTCACTGCCAACCTTTTTGCCCTCACTTGGGGTCCCCAGGAACCCTTCTGATCAAAGATAACCCCCAAGTAGGGAAAAGTGGAGACTCTAGAAACAATCTCACCCTTGCATTCAAATGTGTTGGATTTTCTCTTGCTACTTTGTCAGCCCACGACCATAGTGTGTGATTTGTTGGTATTAATTTTTAAATCTAACTGGTCCATAAATGTCCCAAAAGCGTTAAGCAAACCTTGAAGGCTGACGCCAGTGCGTGCAATCAGCGTCGTCCGCGTACAGGAGCGCAGGTATCTTAACCACTCCTGCACACGGAACGTCTCCCTCAACCTCCTCCAAGTAAGCACCCAGTCCATTGATATAGATAGTAAAAAGCAGGGGGGCTAATATACAACCCTGCCTAACCCCCCGCATGGACTTGAAGAGGGATGTACACCTTCCTTCGTTGGTGACCCGCACTGCCGCAAAAAGGTCTTGGTGCAAAGACGCCATGAATTTGACCAGTCCTTCATCTATCCCCATCTTTAGCAGGATCAGCCATAACTTAGACCTGTTGACCATGTCGAAGGCCGAGGAGAGGTCCATAAACGCCAAAAACAAGGACCCCTCCTTGGCCACCGTATATTTAGCGATCAACAGGTGTAAGTTAGAACACTGCTCAATCGTTCCCTTTCTCTGTCTGAACCCATACTGAACCTCCGCCAACCCACCGCAGCTCTCTACCTTATCCCTTAGTTTAGACAAAAGGACTCTACCCAATATCTTTACTGTAGAGTCCAAAAGGGATATGGGCCTATAACACCCAGTGTCGTCCCACTGGCCCTTCTTAAAAATGGGGACGTTGTTAGAGATGGTCCAAGAGGAGGGTGTGGGGTTGCCAATAACGGCAGAGAATACATTGGCCAGAACCCCTGCCCATAGCTTTGGGGAATGTATGAAGAAATCGTCCGGCACCCCATCTGGGCCCGGGGCCTTATGTTTATTTGTAGCACGAATAGCCTTATCCACCTCCGAGCTATAAAAGAAGATTTGGGTAGCATCCATAGTCACCAAAGGTACTACTGGGCCTGCCTCATCGTTGTCCCCATACACATTTTTAAAATGGTCCAGCCATTTGTTGTCTGGGATGACACAATCCATGGCCTAATTTTTTTGGTCAGAGAAAAAAGGTTGTGTAACGATTTCCCAGAATTTCCGGCTATCCTTCAGGACAGCAACCGAGAGGAGGCTCTCCCAGGCTTCCCGTTTAATACTTTCCTGTCTGGTTTTTATTGCAAATTTGTAGTCTTTCCTCAGTCTGGCTACTTCATCCCTGATCCTGGGTGTTTTCTTCAGGGCAGACATCAGGGACCTGTGTGCATTTGAGCATGCAGCATCAAACCAGCGATGCTTGATTGGTGCACCCTTCTTAGATTTAACTAAAAGAGCCTGTGACACCTGCCCACATAGTGACTCAAAAGCCCCAATGATTTCACAATCCTGGGCATGTATATCTAGACACACTGCCACCTGTCCCTCAATTTTCAGTAGAACTTCCGCATAAAAGTTCTCCGGTATCACCTTGGCCCATTTAAGTTTTCTGCCCTGATCAGCGGTGCGCAATGTGCACTTCGCCCTGGCTGGTCCAGGGATTGGCCCCATAAAGTCACCCCAGGCTACCTCAAGTAAAACGGGGTTATGGTCGCTATAATGAGACGGAATTGTGGAATAGGAGATGACCCTGTTTAGGATACCCGGTGTGACAAAAATGTAGTCGATTATAGTTCCGGGGTTAGTACCTGTGAAAGTAACTGTTCTTGGGCCTCCCTCCGGTTCATATAAATTAAAATTTGCAAGAAAATCTTCCAATTCTTCTCCTCGTATGGTGTGTTCAAAGTGTGGGCCTTTGGCTCCTTCATCCCCTTCCTTATAACTTATGCCACACATTAACTTACAGGGGTGAATATTAAAATCGCCCAACAATATATACTCTGCATCGAAATATGTATCCTGGCTGACTAATGTTAAAACAGCATCTAAACTGACGACATTGTTGTCGCTATTGTCCCTGTTACAAGAATTATAAAAATGTATATATAGAGCCCTCCTAGAGGGGCTTATTACCCTTTCTACGATCAAGATGTTAGGCGAGACAGTGTTAATCAGTCTAAGAGAACCCTTCAGATCTAGGGAAAATAAGGTTAACAGACCAGCCTTAGCTCTTCCCGCACAACTAGGGGTGGCATGCTTTGGCAAAGCTGGTAAAACCATCCAACCAGAAGCTGGCAGATGAATCTTAGGTTTCCTGGAGGGCAATAATGTTATGCCCCAAGACTAAACTTATCCATCCCTTATCATCACGTTTAGAGTTGAGACCTGCCACATTCCAACTTAGTATCTTACATACATCACTTGTTCTACTCCCAACCTCTTCTATCTCGCAAGTGTTGTCGCCCGATAGTCAGTCTATGTCCTCCAACCCTGACAGGGGAGCAAAGCGATTAGCAATAGCCAAAACGGGGCCCTCATAAACATTCTGGTGAACACAGGATTGGTTACTCAAAGGAATGTTTGGGAGCCTCGGGGGATAAGGGGTTACATATAAGTTCGAAATACCCACGCTCAGAGATGCACGCCCCCCCCCTGGTGACCCCGGGGCCTCTGGCATGCAACATACGCCCTGTTGGTGGGTAAAAGTAACCCAAAGGAACTGGTCTTAATTTGTCCGTTGGTCATATATCAGAGCCATCCCAAAAGAGCCTATCCACTAGGTCAGCCCTACTAAAGTTGACGACCACACAATCACCTTGGATAGGTTTCCGTTGTTTGCCTATCCAACCCACCCTCCTTGAGAATATGATTTCATCAGAGATATTCATGCAACAACATTTGTCTGTGCACCATTTTTTAGATTTAACCATAAGGTCCTTGGTGGATTCTACCTCCCCTTCTCCTAAAGGGGGGACCCCAACAAATACAGCGACCAAAGGGGACGCCTCAGGTGGCAGGTTAAGCTTGTACTTGCTGTAACAGGACCTCACAGGGTTGGGCATACATGGTGGGGGTTGTATATGTGGCTGCCCCTCTAACAACAAGGGCGACTCCTCCAAAGCTAGGGGTGTTGTATTAAAGACCCCTCCACCAATCAGGGGATGTAGAGCCGGGCCGGGTGCCTGCACCTTCCCCGTCTCCACCGTACCCACCTCCATCCTCTGAACCTCACCCTCGTGGGACTTTGAATTAACATCGGGGACCTTGCTAGGTATAGTGTTAGCTATAAGTCTGTCAATTAATGTACATTTCTTAAGCAGACCTTCTAAACAAGTGTTCAAAGTGTCCACGATATCCTTTGCTATCTCAACGAGTAGAGGTTCAATTCTAGAGACAAAAAGCTCCTCCAGTTTGTTACCGAATAGTTAATTTGTTATGTTTAGTGAGCATTTGCCAGGAACGTTGTTATCCCGTGCACCCTTAGTTATGGATGTAGTGGTCTGCTGGCTCAGTTCAGGCAAGTCCACAGGAGGGGATTGATCGAAAACCTCAGCTGTGGGGCATGTCAGTGGAAGAGTGGCGATAGTCACAATGGGATAAAGTGACACTGGGGGGGTGCATGTCACAGGTGGATTCCCAGCCTCTGGGGGAAAGGTAAAACAGCAGTTGATGGGGAGGTGCCTGTCAGCCCCAGCTCAAGTTCAGCATTGGCGATTTCCTTAGATAGCTCTCCCACCACGGATGTTAGGTAGGTCATAATTGATTTGGAATGTCTTGGGACCTTAGCATTCTTCCCACCCTCCTCCATATTTGTAGCCTTCTTTCGCTTACCCATTGTTACTTGTAGATGACAGTGGGGTGGCCCAGCCCGGCCTCCTTCGGCCCCGCCCTTGTCCCGGGCTTCTCCCGTGCGCGACTTGCGGGGCGAGAGGGCGCTGTGTGTTTTTGTAGCGCCTCCGGGCGCTCTGCTGACGCGTCTCAGGCGCGCCGCCCCCAAGGTTGGTGGGGCTGCTGGGGATTGTAGGCGGGAGGGAGTCTCCCGGTGTGCAAAGCTCCTGCCGTTTCCCTCATGGCGTGATGCAGCGCCAAGAACCGATGCCCCTGCGCTGATGTGCTGCGTGCGGCTAGATGTCCCCCTGGGCTCACGGGCGCTGTGTGTTTTTGTAGCGCCTCCGGGCACTCTGCTGACGCGTCTCAGGCACGCCGCCCCCAAGGTTGGTGGGGCTGCTGGGGATTGTAGGCGGGAGGGAGTCTCCCGGTGTGCAAAGCTCCTGCCGTTTCCTTCACGGCGTGATGCAGAGCCAAGAACCGATGCCCCTGCGCTGATGTGCTGCGTGCGGCTAGATGTCCCCCTGGGCTCACGGGCGCTGTGTGTTTTTGTAGCGCCTCCGGGCGCTCTGCTGACGCGTCTCAGGCGCGCCGCCCCCAAGGTTGGTGGGGCTGCTGGGGATTGTAGGCGGGAGGGAGTCTCCCGGTGTGCAAAGCTCCTGCCGTTTCCCTCACGGCATGATGCAGCGCAAAGAACCGATGCCCCTGCGCTGATGTGCTGCGTGCGGCTAGATGTCCCCCTTTAGGCTATACTCCTAAAATAACCCCTGCTCACCCCCTTGGTAGCTTGGCACAAGCAGGCAAGCAGTGAGTAAAGCATTTGTGAAAACATAGAGTATTACAGTGAAAACACTAAAAATGGACACCATTTCAGTTTAGAAAAATAAGTATCTAGACTTAACACAAGACCAAACGACAAAGAATCACAATATAGTATTTAAAAATATGACTTTCAGATGGTAGAAATAGCTTAGTTCAATGTAGATGGTAAATTAGACACTTTACTCTCAAAGTACCTTGGATGCGTCACGCAAAAAGAAAAAAAGGGTCGCAGGGAGGTGATGCTTTGGTTCCTGCTTCGGGGAGATTATGCGTTGGTTCCTTACTGCAGCGCAAGAGAGGTAATTCATCAGTTCCTTACCGTAGAGGAGGTGATGTGTCGGTTTCTTACTGCGTTCCAGTTACAATGCAACAAGATGGAGCCGCGATGCGATGCTCCGGTGCGACGCGACAAAATGGCATCTCTGATGCAATGCAACAACTTGGATGCGATGTGTGCACCCCGACGGTTGTACGGCAAAATCGATGATTCCTTGAGCCACGTCAGGCCCTGCGACACACTTCTCTGGTGATGCGACTGAAACCTCTGCTGCGGCGGCACGCTTCTCCGGCGATGTGACACGCTTCTTCGGTGATGCGATGGCAAACAGCTGCGTCAGCGACACGCTTCTTCGGTGATGTGACAGCAACTGCTGCTGCTGTATCGCGCTTCAAGCTCCCAGCGACACGCAATCTCCAGAGGCCCCAAAAAAACAGCAGGCACCTCCCTGCAGATGGAATTCCCAGCAAGGATATTTAGGGGGAGCTGGTGGTTTGGTCTTTGTGTCCCTGAGACTTCAGAACAGGAGGCAAGCTCAGCTTCGAGCCCTTGGAGATCTTCCTCAAGATGGGGTAAAGTACACACAAAGTTCTACAAGTAAGGCAGTAGGGGAAAAAGTGCGCAGGAACGTGTACAGTTTATCTTAGTTCAAATTGAAACCCATATAGGTGCTTCAAGGCTAACATACAACCACTGCCCTATGTTGTAAAATGAGGAACAAAGTCCACATATAACACTATTCAACAATTGAAAGCCCGAGCAACAAATGATTACAGTATAGGCACATATAAAATGACAAATCTCCGTTAAAGTCTATCAGGCAGATCAACCAAAGACTTCATCAGGGAATGTGGTAAAAAGTCTCAAGAGTCTATATTAGTTTCTTCAAAAGCAACACTAGTCATAGAAGGCCATAATCCTTAGGTTAAAAATGCTGCATTCCAACGAGAAGTAAAATGTAAAGGAGCAATAATAAGTCAGAAAGCTCGTAGTAAACCGGAAAAGTTCCTTAATTCCATTTCCAACAGAAGTGTTCTGACACGAGTTCTCATTGGCGTCTAGACTCTTGAGAGTTTTTACCTTATGCCATGATGAAGTCTTTGGCTGATCTGCCTAATAGGCGAAACATGTGTTGGACATCTTGTGGCAATCCTGTGGCTTTAAAAACACATATTAAGACCTGTGGTCACTGAGGATGCTTTGAACTTGGAATAAAAGAAAATTGACTGCAACAGAGATTTGTCATTTTATATGTGCCTTTACTGTACACATTTTTTGCTCAGGCTTTCAAGTGTTAAATACACACAAAGTTCCTTTTCTCCTTTCCTTGGCAATAAGTAACCACTGCAGGTCAACCCTAAACAGTCACCAGTGCAGGTGCAGTCTCCTCCTTCATCTTTCTTGATTTCTCTCCTTGGCAAAGGTTTGTCTTGATTCCCAGAAGTGATCTAAGGTCTGGGGTCTGGGACCCAATATTTATACTCCAAAATCCTTTGTTCTCTGAAGACAGAGAATGTCTGTACCAGCCCAAACCAGTTCTGTCCTCCCTATTCAGCTTCCTGGCTGGAAATGGTGACAGCATTGTTGAAAGCAGAACTGGTCCAGGTAGCTGAAAAGAAATCTACTCCCCCTAATCTCTATTACAGGTAGGCTCAGGCAAGTGAAAGGAAAATCTCCTCCCCTACTCTCTATTCAACCCAGGTCCTCATCAGTCTGCTGGAGCCAAAGCTCTCTCCACCCTCTGTCACTCACAAACCAGACATGTAATACACAAACCTAGAAGAGGCATACTGGATGGTTAGGAAAGAAAATACCTACTTTCTAAAAGTAATATTTTCAAACACAGAATGTAAAAATCACCCAGACTAAAAGATGTATTTTAACTTTCTGAGTTCAGGCATACTAAACTTTATTTTCCTATCTTGTTCCTAGGGTCAGTTAGGATTATAAGATGTTATAATCAAACAGCCCATTCTAACCTATGGGAACAGATAACCTTGCAATAGTGAAAAACGAAATTGGCTGTAATTTACCATCAGGAAATGCTACACACATCAGGATGTATCCTACCTTTCACATACAATGCACCTTGCCCATAGGTGTACCCTGGGCCTACCTTAGGGGTGACTAACATGTAGAAAAGGGAAGGTTTAGGGACTGGCAAGTGGGTGCACTTGCCAAGTTGGCATGACAGTCCCAGACTGCATACAGGCTCTGCAATGGCAGACCGGAGCCATATTTTACAAGCTGCGTCTATGGGTGGCACAATCAGTGCTGCAAGCCCACCAGTAGCATTTGATTTACAGGCCCTGGGCACTCATGGTGCACTTTACTAAGGTCTTACAAGTAAATCAAATAAGCCAATAGTGGAGTCACTAATCCATTACAACAATTCAGAATAGGGAGCACTTGCACTTTGGTGCTGAACAGCAGTGGCAAAGTGCCCAAGGCATATAGACCAGCAAAAACATAGGAGGCAACAGCGAAAAAAATGGAAGGGAGACCCACACCAATGGTGCCAGGTCTAACACAATAGATAATACACTGTACCATAGAAAAAAGAAAAGATAATACACTGTACAAGAAAACAAATCATAACAATTTTTCCCCCTACTAAAATGTTTGAGCCAACACAAGAAGTGCCATAAAACTAATAATGACAGCTGTAAATAACCAACAGTTAAACCATGCATATTGGTGTGAAACAACGATGCACACATGAAACAGAGGAGTCGTGCCATCGTCATTGAAATGTGTTAACAATACCTTTCACTGTGCACACTCTATGATGTAGCCATGCATGTCGGCGAGTACCCTCCAAACTGTAAATGAGAAAATACTTTATTTCCGAGGACACTCAATGCTGCAGCTGAAAGCAGGAGGCAGGACACACACCCAAAATGTGAAGCTGTTCACATCGGCAAAGGAAGCCAGAAGGCATAGCCGGAACAGCAACAGTGCATCAGTAACCACGGAATGCACGTTGCTAAGGAAGAAGGCACGCTCAGAGACAGACATAGGCCAAAGGCGGTTACGTGGAGTCACCTCCAGGATCCCCTCAAATGGCCAACAGACGAGGAATGCATCTTAAACGCCGATGCCAAATAGCTGAGGTGGACCAGGGAAGCCCAAACAGTATAGCAGCAGTTAGAAGACTGTGGAGAACACTTGTTGAGTGATATAACCACACAGAACCAAATGTGGAAGTCAAAAAGAAGCCCGGAGCCAAAAGACCTTGTGTTTAGTTCTCTGTCCATTGAGGGCGCGACTGAAACATGAGTCCTTTGGCAGCTTTGCCACTCGTTACCATCTAAATGTTGTGTTCTGCAAGAAATTCATCCATTGTTGGTGAGTATCCAATATGAAGTTTTACTTCATACAGAGCTGCCAGCTACACAGGACAACCCACCACTGCATCTTCAGCAAGGGACATCGAACTCCCAGACATAGTGTCAGGCTCGGTCTTCCTGTGTCTTCGGAATTGTGCTGAAGTTAATTGGGTTCCACCTCCTGACGTCCCCGGTGTCTGAGATCACATATACAGAGCACCAGGATAGTCAAGCGAGGGAGGTAAAGGAAGGGGACAGCGGGAAGGGAGATCTATAACAACAATAATAAATGCACTTAATACACATACCACAAGGATGAGTATAAATCACCTAAGTTCTCTTCCTTTACCACTAGATACTACTTAACACATGTCCTACCTGAAAAAGAAAATACAGTAGCCTTGTACATAAGAAGAGATAAGGAAACCTCAGGAGATATCAGACCTCTAGAAAGTAACAACACCCATTAGGTTACAGATTAATCGTGGTGTAAGCATGTATCTTGATGTGAATCACAACCTACCAACACATTTCTTGTGATGTCCTTAGGACTGTTCCCCAGTGAATCCCAATATTTCTCTCTTCTAATTAGAAACACAAAGAACAGGTTGCGGAGAAAAGAAAGCAGGCAAGAACAGCAGGAAACGATAATTCTCCTTAGCGTCTCTGTTCCCCTGTGATTATATCCTTCAATAAACTCTGTTTAGTCATTCAACATTCAGACACAGTTTTATCGTTTCCACAGGTGATTGACTTGTTCAGCATGGACTTCCAATCCTTCTATCAATCACCTCAAAGATGCACACAAAAGTCTCATGTTATTCCACACGATGTTTGTTTGACCGCATCCACAAGTACAACCTTGGAGCACTGTTCCGATTCAATAATGTCACAGAGAGTTGCTCCCGCTCACCGGAAACAATAATACAGAACTGGCAAGAGAACTAGCCAAAACGTGAGGAGGAGCGATACCTTGCGACTCTTCAAAAATGCCTAAGCAGAATACCTGAAATCACTCAGCAATCACGGGGTACCGGGGAGGCAGTGCCGGGCTTACTTAACGTTTACCCCGACTCTGAAGTCCGTAGATGCACCAGCAAATGCAAGAATATTCGGCAATGCCGAGTCCCGCTGTTCCTACTTTATTTCCTGGTCACGCGATGGCGTATCACGTCGCTCACGTCCCGGGCATGATGGGAATTGTAGTTCCATGCCCTGGAACGCAGGAAATCGGGACAAGCAAAGTCAGCATACACAATATAAACAGCGAACTGTGACAATACATACCCCTTCACGAGGGACGCTGACCAGCACCCGGTTTACCCGGATACGTACAGTGGAATTTCGCAACCAAACGAGGGGCAAGAACCACCCCCGCAGGCTCCCATGAGTTCTCCTCAGGTCCATAACCCTTCCAGGAAATCAAATAGTGCACACGACCCCTCACCCTCTTGGAATCCAGCGCACTCTGGACCTCATACTCCTGATCATGCTGTACCCACACAGGCGAAGGAGACCGCCGAACAGGACAAAGCGATGGCTTCAGGAGGGACACATGGAAAACAGGGTGAATCCAGAGATGCTTAGGCAACAGTAGTTTCACCGCCACTGGGTTGACATGCTTTATCACCCGATATGGACCGATGAACCGGGGATTGAATACACTATGTCGTTTGAACCTAATGTACCTGGTGGATAACCACACCCTCTCCCCCTTCTTGTACACAGGGCATGGACGCCTACGCCTGTCTGCTTGAGTTTTATACCTATCCTTGGCTCACAAGAGATTCGAACGTGTGGCAAGAAGGATTTTGCGGACACGCAACAATCTGTCCCTGACGTCTGGCAATTGAGTGTTGGTATTGGGGAGCAACAGAGGGTTGAACCTAGGATGGTGGCCATAGGAGCTGAAAAAAGGGGTGTGCAGTGTGGAGGAATGTTGCGTGCTGTTATATGCTATCTTCGCCACCCACAACCAATCCACCCAGGCATCGGTGTTGTCCTGCACATAACAACGCAGATATTGTTTAAGCGTTTGGTTCAGCCGCTCCGTCTGCCCATCGGTTTGGGGGTGAAAACTGGTAGAAAGTGAAGAGGAAATCTGCAATTCAGCACACCAAGTTTTCCAAAACCGAGCCGTAAATTGTGCTTCCCTATCAGAGACTATGACCCTGGGGAGACCATGCAGCCGTACAACATGCACAAGAAGAAGATGCGCCAATTGCCCGGCGGTGGGGACTTGATGACAGGCAATGAAATGGCCCATTTTGGTAATGTAATCTATAACCACTATAATGGCCGTTTTTCCCTGATCTTTGGGGAGGCCCACAATGAAGTCCACAGAGAATCTTTCCCACGGCAGATCAGGAGTAGGCATAGGTCTTAACAATCCTTGAGGTGGTTGCCTATCCGATTTCCTTTGAGCGCATCTCACACATTTCTTCACCCAGTCTTGCAAGTCAGGCTGTATGGAGGGCCACCAGAACTGTCTTAAGGCCTTTTCCAATGTTTTTGCATACCCTGTATGTCCAGCACAAGGAGTATCATGACACCATGAAAACACGACCTTCCGTAAAGCTATGGTGGGGATCAACACCTGTGGTAAATAAATAATACCTCTCTTTTTGAATGCATAAATGAATAACAGATAGCTCAATAAATAAGAGTCAAGATTCGAGGTAGTAGGAGTTTTGCAGGTTTAATACAGCATAAGGACAGGAACAGGACAACCTGCATAGGAATAAGATGGCAAGGCCCAGCAGCTGCTGGGGCTGGATCTGGGATGAGCGCGCTAACATTTAATAACAGTGCACGATCATATATACTAAAACAGTTGCATTACAATACATACGATAGGCGGAGCAGTGGGTGGAGCAAAGGGTGTGACGCGTAGCAGTCGCGAGAGATAAGGGTGAAAGTAGGTGTAACAGAGGCGTATACATAGACATGTGATGCAAACGTAACAGAATATGTCATGAATGGGGCGGAAACATGGAGGGGGCTACCTAAGGAGCCGGGACCTCTAACCTGATGGTGCGCGCAAACTGGCAATGACGTGTTACTAGGAGAAGCTGGGGGCTTCGAACTCTGTGCTAGGAGCAGAGACTGAAGTCTAGAGAGTCAGGGCGACATGTGCCTAAGCAGTATCTAGTATCTGATGTTTAGAGAACATGTTGATAGAATCCAAATGTTATCGGGGTAAAGGCGAACAGACTCTAAGACTGGAGCATGCATTATTCTACATGTAGTGCGTGATGAAGAATATTAAATGACCATTAAATGCAGTATTTCTCTAACATAGAGACGTAGAGGCTAGACAATGACGGAAACTATTGATGCGATTCAGTAGCTTTAGGAATGCAGAGAAGGAGGGCTGAACTGATAACTGGAATCATAACATACTCTTGGCAGACTCAGAGGCAGAGCCAGGCTGAACCGGGCACTGTGAGGCAGGAAGTAAGTGAAGGGTCGAGGATACAGGTGGGGGCTGTATCGCTCCTCAGCGAGGCTTCAGGAGACAGGAGCTGAATCTGGTGTCCAGGCCCTTCTGAGGCCTAGAAACGGGGACTTTACAATGGAATAACGTGCACACTGAGAAACGTGGCAACGTAGCTTTACATAGGCCTGATATTCGTAGTATTCACGAGAACTGGAAACTAACATACTAAAGGTGGACACAACTATAATTGCGTCTTTAATCGAACATGGGGAATAACATATGCATATTAATCATGCACAGATAACATATGATGGAGGACGCGTAGGGACACAGAACATGGCAAAATTTACTTTTCCACATTCCCTCCTTGTCACTACGTTTCCTTCAGGAAACATCAATATTCATGATACCATCTATCATTTCATACAGTATCATTTGCTCGTCTCGAATTTTCTTGGAACGGGTTTTAGAATGGGGCTTGGGACTAGGAATACAAGAGGTAGCACAAATGCCGCAAATCGCAGGGCCACATTGTATACAGAGGCAGCAGCTGAATATGATCGCTACTGCAATACCTAGAAAGGACAAGACTTTCCATCCCCAGGCGGAAACTATGTTCCAGAACCAACCGGACCATGTCCAGGTGCCTGGATCTTGGTGTAACAGATGGGCAATTTTATGGAGTCTGGTTATAGCTGAATAAACAGACGGCGCGTTATTTGGAATGAAAATGCAGCAACTAGATCCGATGACTCTACAGGCCCCGCCCCTATCGGCCAATATGACGTCAAGGACGAGACGATTCTGGAGCACGACAATTCTCATAAAGGATTGTTCTTCGGTTAAATTACTTAGAGCAGAAGTAGTCTCAATTACTACTGCTTCAAGGGTTCTGGTTAACCTACGTATCAGTTTACTATTCACAACTGTACCTAAATAAGGGAAAACACCTTTATTGATATCTATATATTGTTCTAGAGCAGTTTCAGTATAATCGACAATCGGGAGGTTTCTCTTGTGTCTAGTATGTACTAGGTGGGAATTCCTATGGTAGTCGGGTGGGGCTAGAAAAACCGGTGGCAGTAGGAAGGCAATGTAACAGGTTCCCTCCCAATCGAGGGGCAGACGAACATATGCGGTCTGACCACATATAAAATAAGAATGACGTGAAGCTTTGAAAATAGATTTCCCACTGTCACTATACTTGACAATAGTAGTACAATCACTATGTCCTACGTGTGTAGAACCATTATTTCGGACACATAATTCGCCTTTGACTGGTAGTACTGAAATAGCAGGTAAATCTGGAGTGGAATCAGACTGAACATTCAGGACCATGAAATTCGAAGAATAATTACCTAAATTATACACTTCATTTTCTAGATCTAACCCGGTTCTGTGGGGGAGACCTTGCTTGTCTGGAAAACATGTACTGTTAAGAAAAGACATATCTGTTGAGGATGACGTTAACGTGGACCATGCTCCACACGAACCATTATGTGAAAAAGGATAAGGAAAGAGTGGCAGAACTCCCTTCGGTGTCTGAAAAGGGGGGAGTCGACCACACACCCAACAATTAGTGGCATTGCTGGTCTGGTGTGAATAATGTAACATGCGGATGAAAGAATTATTTCGCATAGCGAGGCGGTAAGAGAGTTCATGAGGAGGCAGATCACTAAACGTGTGCTCTACTGTAACATTAGAAGACGTATTTACATGAGAAACTGGAAAATACAGGTAAAATGCATAACTGGTGCAGGAAATCATAATGCTGAGAAATAATATGAAACATAGAAAAACGATACATCGGATTGAGTTTTGACTAACTCTCTCACTATGGGGGTCTATTTTATACATGTCAGAAACAGTCTAACCGTTTCACCTAGGGGAGGACTTAGACAATCAAACTGGCTGACTTATTTTACTAGACCGGAGTTTCAACTTATACTCCTGCTGTGGAGTTTTCTCTAACAGGGAGGGTGCAGTATCATTGTTCTTTGCGGGACAGTCCTTAAGAATAGTACTTTGGCAATCCTTCAAATCCTGGGAAATGTTCTTTGAGACGGGTTTCAGTCCATAAAATTTCTTTACGTGTGAAAGATGCACCCAGCCTTTGCGTCCCTCCAACTTCACGGCTGTACGGGTGGCGAGGAGGACCTGTCGGGGCTCCTTCCAGCGAGGCTCCAGCGGACTTGAGCGGTCAAAATTTCGCACCAGGACCATGGATCCTGGAACGATTTCATGCGGTGCCACCTCGGTATTGTCTGGAAATGCGGCGGCAACCTGTGAACGACAAGAGTTGAGGGCAGACATCAAGGAAGCTAGGTAATCTGTCAGCATATTACTTGAGACATCGGTAATACTTCGGGGTCTGGGTGTACCCCACATGTTAGGGGGGCGGCCGAAAACGACCTCATACGGGGACAGACGTGATCTGGAATGTGCGACCATGCGCATATAGAACAAAGCGACTGGCAGAGCTACTAGCCAGTCCACACCTTTCTCTTTACATACTTTGGCGATGCGGATTTTCAGGGTCTGGTTATGTCTCTCTACGAGACCTGCTGCTTCAGGGTGGCGTACACAATGGAACTTCCACTGGTACCCTAACAAAAGGGAAACATGCTTCATTAACTCTGAGGAGAATGGCTGGCCGTTATCAGAATATACGACCCTAGGGAGTCCATAACGGGGGAAGAACTCACGAACCAACTGCTTGGCACTGGTCGCGGCTGTGTAATCTGGGACTGGATATGCTTCTGTCCACCTGGACAAAGCGCATACAACTACGAGGACATACTTGAAACCTCGACATCGCTCCATCTGAATATAATCCATCTGGAGGACTTCAAAAGGGTGGTCAGGAGGTTGGAATCCCCCTTGTTCCACCGGGACACTTTTACCTGGATTAAACTGACAACATATCATACAGGTACGGACTTTCTGCTTGGCTGCAGCTCGTAAATGCTTGTTGAACCAAATGTTCTGGATACTGTCTAACATAGCTTTTTCTCCTAAATGTGCTGGACTATGTGCGGTATTGATAATGACTTGAACCATAGAGTCGGGGAGAAACCATGTGGCTTTTCCCTTCGTCAACCATCCTTGATCTGTCTGGACCCCTCCTTGTTCGGACCATTTCTTGATTTCTTCGGGAGTAGCATGTAACTGGATATCTATGACATCTTGAGTAGGGTCCTTAACTGTCATACATGTAGTCGGATCTGGAGTGTGTGTCATGTTAACTGGAATGTCTGGAGTCTGTGCTGTAAGCTTGGCTGTGCGATCTGCTAGATCATTACCCTGGGAAATAATGTCAGTAACTTTCGTATGTGCTTTGCATTTCATGATAGCAATGGATGTCGGTAAATGTATTGCATCTAACAGAGCTTGAATAAGGAGACCATGCTGAATCTTGGTTCCATGAGAAGTCATGAAATCTCTCTCCTGCCAGAGCACTCCAAAGTCGTGTACGACTCCAAATGCGTAGCGTGAATCTGTGTAAACATTAACTTTCCGGTTCTTAGCGTGTATGCAGGCTTGTGTCAGAGCAACTAGCTCTGCTGCTTGAGCGGACAGGGTGTCAATACGGTGTGTTTCTATAACTTCAGTGTCAGTGGTCACTGCATACGCGGCGACTAGTTCTCCTGTACTTGTTCTCATACATGAACCATCCACATAAAGTGTCAGGTCGGGATCTGGTAATGGAATATCTGTCAGATCTTGTCTTGGCTTGGTCGTGATGTTAACTACTTCCACACAGTCATGTGTGTCCGGACTTAAAGTAACTGATGGTAACAGTGTAGCAGGGTTCAGGATGTTGCAGCGTCTGATTTCTATATGTGGCTGAAACAGTGTCAATTCATAACCTGTTAAACGTGCGATTGTCAAGTGCTGAGTTTGTGTTCGGTTTAAAAGAACTTCCACGGAGTATGGGACTTGTACTGTCAGGGAGTGTCCTAATACTATGGAATCACTTTGTCTGATAGCTAGTGCTGTGGCTGCAACTGACTTGAGGCACGCAGGCAGAGCCTGGGCTACAGGATCTAATGTGCTCGAAAAATAAGCACAAGGCTTGTATTGTCCTGCTTGATCTTGTGTGAGAACAGATAATGCTGTACCTTCGCGTTCTGTGACGAAAAGTGTAAAAGGCTTACTGTAGTTTGGTGTAGCTAGAACTGGAGCTTGACATAGGGCTTTCTTTAACTCCTTGAAACTGAGTGTATGGTCAGATGTCCAAGGGAGGACAGTCGATACGGCTGTCTCCTGTGTCGTTAACTGTATCAGTGGCTTGGCTAGAAATGCATACTGAGGAATCCATTGTCGGCAATAAGAAGTGAGGCCGATAAAAGCACGTACCTCCTTCTGGGTCTTGGGCTGAGGAAGACTCGCTATTAACTGGATACGGTCAGGTGTCAACTGCCTACCCCTCTTGGACAGTAAGTGTCCTAAGTAGACCACTTGCTGGACACAGAATTGAAGCTTAGAAGGGGACACCTTGTGCCCCATCTCGGCTAGGAAATACAGAACTGTGAGGGATGCTCGCTCGCAAGCACGTTCAGAACGGGCTGTGACCAGTAGATCATCGACATACTGGAGCAGGGCAGTGTCAGTTGGCATGTGAATGTTGTCTAGTTGTCTCTTAAGTGCTTGACTGTAAATACTAGGACTTTCTGTGAAACCTTGAGGAGCTCGTGTGAACATATAGCTCCTTCCATTTAAACAGAATCCGAAAAGAAACTGGCTGTCTGGATGAATGGGAACACTGAAAAACGCGTTCTTGAGGTCGATTACAGTAAAGAACATGGCTTCGGAATCAATGGCTGTTAATAGGGAAGAGATATCTGGGACCACTGGGTACTGAGGAATAATACATTTATTAAGTTCTCGTAGGTCAATCACTAATCGATATACTGGGGGTGCATTTGGATCAGTACGTTTCATGACTGGAATGATCGGAGAATTGCATACATTGGAGTCAGTTTCTACAACCACTCCTTGAGCGATGAGCTCGTCAATAATTTTGGATAAGGCTGCTACAGCCTCCGGTGGCAATCTATACTGTCTGATTCGGGGTAACACTACACCTGGCTTGAGAGTCACACGATGGGGTGTGATTTGCATATAACCAACATCAGTTGGACCTTGCGCCCATAGATGCTGCGGAACATTGGACAATCTGGGATCAAAATCTCGTAATACATAGTGACCCTTAAAGTCACGCAGGAACAATCGTATTCCCTCTGGGGAACAGCATATAACTGCACCTAACTCTTTCAGTGTTTTAATACCTAATAGATTCTCTGGACATGACTTAGTAAGTAACAGATCAGTGGTACGGGACAATGGACCTACTTCTAGAGTAACTGGCTTTGATATTTCATTTACAATGGGTTTTCCTGAAAATCCAAGGGAAACATTTCTTGAGCCTGAGAGCGGAGCCCCTGGAACTTCGGCGTGACTTATAGTGGTCCTACTTGCCCCTGTATCAATCAAAAACTTTCTGTCTTTCCCTAGTACTTGACTGTGAACATAGGGACCTTCTTGATCTACAGGTATCTCGATGAGAGGCAAGCCTACCTCCCTCTCTAGGCTGTTTCATGAATATGGCTGATACTCTGGATACTCAGACTGTGCATACTGGTACATCTGCTGTGTAACGTGCTGTGTTGCAGCGATGGGCTGCGGTGCTGTAACTGTCTGTGGTGCATTCTGTGGCTGAGGAGTCTGTGAAACTTGTTCTTGTCTAGGCGGACGTGGTCTTTCTTTAGTCTTACCAGTAGCTATGTTGTGTTTCAGAACTGCACACTCGTTTATAAAATGACCTGGCTGTTTACAATAATTGCAGTTCCCTTTAACGGGAGCTGCAGGATGACTGGCTTGATTCGGACCCCTCTTCTGGCTGTCTTGTGGAATAGATTGTGCAACTAGTACTTTCATTTTCGTGTCTTTCATACGCTTTCTCTCGTGTTCTTGCTCTTCCCTGATTCTATTCTGGTGATATTGGAGCATCTGTAACATCTGGGACGGGGTATTAGCTTGCCAGGTACTTTCGACTTTCAAAACTCGATTTTTAATTTGTGGACTTGAATTCTCGACTAATTTAGTAACAAAAAGGTGAGGGTATGACTCACTACTTGTCTTGAGGCCACTGTTGATGCTAAAACATTTCTCAAATCTAGAATAAAAATCACTAATGTCTTCGTCTTGTTTCTGTTTACAGGCTGAGATTGCATCCCAGTCTTCCTTTTTCGTTGTTAACAATCTGGGTAAAACTTGAATCAATAATTCAGGTAATTCTTTACATTTCGCTCCAAGACCGGTACCTGGTACTCGTGCCTTATCTTCAGCTTCTAGAACTGCCCAATCGATCTTTTTCTCTCCCACCTCCCATTCTTTTTCCTTGAGCTTTTCATACACCCCTGCGGGCAGCAGAACCTTTAACATTTTAATTATATCTGGATACGTGTATTCTCCCATACGGAGCATGTCTTTTAATTCTCGATGGAACCCTGCTGGATCTTTATCGTGACAGGGAATTAATTTTTTCATCTCTAAGAGTTCCATCTTTGTGATCGGGGTGTAAACAAACACTCGTTCTAGTTCGCCACCCGTTCCTCTAACTGGGTGGACTTCTCGTAACGGATTCTGTCTCTCCATGTAAAATGGTTTACTTTCTGGGGGTGAGACATGAACAAAATGCGGGTTCAAAAACGTTCTATATTTGTGACGCTGTTCTAGAATGACACTAATTAAATCGGTACCTAGACCTTTCCATTTATACTGGAGTAACTCGTTCAGGATATCATGTATCGGACCTGGATCAGAGTGCTGACCCTCATACAATGTAATGAGGTGCTGAATCATATACATACCCGCCAGTCGTTGCTCGGCTGGGGGCATTTTCAGAAACATTTGTGCCACTATTTCGTCTGGAAAAGTGGTAGAATCAGTAATCCATCGGACTGCTGATCGGGCTAGTTCTTGTTCATGCATAGTACTTAACTCACTGTAACCGATTCGTGATTTCAGAATGTGATCGGTAGCTTGAAACACTTGTTCTAGAGAACCTTGTTCTGATGCTGGATGATGGAAAGTTGACTTGTGTTCTAGGCGTAAATGGCGATCTGGAAATCTAGATTTTCCTACATACGCTATTCTGGCGGAATTCTCGTCGTCTACCTCTTCAGTATCAGAGTTACTTTCTTTCTCGCTTACTTGTGCTGCTTTACGCTGTTCGTGTAACTTTATTATTTCTTTACGGATTTTCTTGTACATACTTTCCATAGCACTGATGGTCCTGTGCTTACCCTCGGCTATATTATCACTCCACTTTGTCAGGGTTCTCATTTCGGCTTGATCTTTGGACGGGTAATCTTGTTCTCTTATTAAACAATTAATCAAAAACTTTAGTATCATGAGCTGGGTCTCGGCTTTCCTTTGAGACATGACTTCGCCAATGCTTTCTGGATCATCCCCTGTACGGATGAAACGATATATTCTGTCTAGATCTTCTTTCATATCTGGTAGGGTGACTAGATACTCGGTCACCTTTCTTACACGTAATGAATATAAAACCATATTATCCTCGCCTGGGACTGGATCTAGACATGACTTCATTAAGGGCTTTTCTTATTTCTGCTACAGACTGATGTCTGGGCGTACGCTGTGACGCTTGTGCATGTAATTCGGCTGACGTTAAACGCTTGTGTGGCGGCGGGGTTTGAGGAGGACCTCCTCCTGCGGCCCCTAAACTAGAATCGTCGACTGATCCTCTTCGTACTAGGGTGGCGGGAAATTGAAATGCGGACTGAACTTGTGTGGCGGGCTGGACCGGGGGGACCGTAACAGGTACTGCAAGGGGTACCCCGGTGTCTGGAGAAACGGGGAGTGCCTGATTTACAGGGACTGGCGGAGCGCGAACAGGATTTGCATATTCTGGGACTGTGTCGTCCAAATAGGACGAAATGAAAATATCAGCTGCGGTCTGTTTGTGACGTAGCTTGGTCGGAACTAATGGTGGCGGAAAGTTACTGGATGCCTCCGGGGTCGCTTTTGGCAGGCCCTCGGCAAGAAGAGGATACATACCCTTAATAAGAGCATGCCTCTGTCTGTCTGACTGTTCGGTTTTAACTCGTTCACCAATCTCGATTAATTCCCTTTCTTGGGCTCGTTCCAAGGATTCTCTACTTAATTCTGACTTTCTCGATTTCTTTTTCGGTTCTTTTATGAGATTCTTTGCGCCATAACTCGATGGCATCTTTCTGTGACTGTCTGGCTTTCTTTTTCCATAATGCTTCTTCTACTCTCATGATGCACTCGGCATCCCATGTGCCTGACACAGGCCATCTATACTTTTCCTCTAACTGTTTGGTATACTCTACCCATAAATCTAGATATAATATGGCACTTATGCCATGCTTCTGATACATAAAATGACCTGGACTGTCCCTAGGCGGGACAGGAACTGCTGCTTCCAGCAGACCCTTTCTAGTTTTTAACTGACGTAACTTAGAAAACAAGGGCATGACTGAACTGTAACTGAGACACAATACGTAATTACACAATAAACACGATAACTACTTCACACTCATACCACAACATCAAAGTACATGAAGAACATTTAGAATAACAGTTCGAACAGAATACAACCTGGAATACAGGACACAGAATACCTGAATTTTCTCGAGAACAGAACTGACTAGAACAGAAACTAGATGCACTGCTGAAACAGTACGAAACTTACCGGTCTCCTACAGAGACACGTCAGGACCCGTATCCACCGAAGTGGACGCTTCGTTTGTGGGTCTGTGTACCACCAACCCACGGACCAGAGTCAATTAAATTGACCCTGTCTAGATACTACCCCAGTAACGGTACTCACCGGGCAGCAAGAACGGAAGGCCTCAGACTGGACGGGACTGCTTGGACGCCGGACGGACGAACTTCGGACTTCTGTTACGGGTGGGCCTCCGGATACCTCGGACCTTGGACTCTCGGCTTGGGCTCTGGTCGGGACTCGCCGCGTTCCTCCACTGTCTCGTCTGGATGCTGGACCGCCTCCTCCGTCTCCTCCGTGGGCCTGAGGGATACTTGAAGCAGAAATATCTGCCGGTGCGCAGAAGAGTTCCGTCACGACTGCAGAGGGTCAGGGGGTCGGCGTGGCTTCACCGACGCGTGGGGAAAGGGCAAGTCCCTGTTCGGGCGCCATTATGTGGTAAATAAATAAATAATACCTCTCTTTTTGAATGCATAAATGAATAACAGATAGCTCAATAAATAAGAGTCAAGATTCGAGGTAGTAGGAGTTTTGCAGGTTTAATACAGCATAAGGACAGGAACAGGACAACCTGCATAGGAATAAGATGGCAAGGCCCAGCAGCTGCTGGGGCTGGATCTGGGATGAGCGGGCTAACATTTAATAACAGTGCACGATCATATATACTAAAACAGTTGCATTACAATACATACGATAGGCGGAGCAGTGGGTGGAGCAAAGGGTGTGACGCGTAGCAGTCGCGAGAGATAAGGGTGAAAGTAGGTGTAACAGAGGCGTATACATAGACATGTGATGCAAACGTAACAGAATATGTCATGAATGGGGCGGAAACATGGAGGGGGCTACCTAAGGAGCCGGGACCTCTAACCTGATGGTGCGCGCAAACTGGCAATGACGTGTTACTAGGAGAAGCTGGGGGCTTCGAACTCTGTGCTAGGAGCAGAGACTGAAGTCTAGAGAGTCAGGGCGACATGTGCCTAAGCAGTATCTAGTATCTGATGTTTAGAGAACATGTTGATAGAATCCAAATGTTATCGGGGTAAAGGCGAACAGACTCTAAGACTGGAGCATGCATTATTCTACATGTAGTGCGTGATGAAGAATATTAAATGACCATTAAATGCAGTATTTCTCTAACATAGAGACGTAGAGGCTAGACAATGACGGAAACTATTGATGCGATTCAGTAGCTTTAGGAATGCAGAGAAGGAGGGCTGAACTGATAACTGGAATCATAACATACTCTTGGCAGACTCAGAGGCAGAGCCAGGCTGAACCGGGCACTGTGAGGCAGGAAGTAAGTGAAGGGTCGAGGATACAGGTGGGGGCTGTATCGCTCCTCAGCGAGGCTTCAGGAGACAGGAGCTGAATCTGGTGTCCAGGCCCTTCTGAGGCCTAGAAACGGGGACTTTACAATGGAATAACGTGCACACTGAGAAACGTGGCAACGTAGCTTTACATAGGCCTGATATTCGTAGTATTCACGAGAACTGGAAACTGACATACTAAAGGTGGACACAACTATAATTGCGTCTTTAATCGAACATGGGGAATAACATATGCATATTAATCATGCACAGATAACATATGATGGAGGACGCGTAGGGACACAGAACATGGCAAAATTTACTTTTCCACACTTTCATGGGTATTCCTTGTTTCAACTTCCAATCCCTGTGATGTCTTAACCAAGTTCTCCAAGTACAGGATTGGACTCCTGCTTTTACTTGTTCTAGGAAATCCTCCGTCCGCGTTGCGCACAAAACATTAGAGGGATCGATTATGGCTCTCTCCGGGGTCACAGCATGCATAGTTGGATTTTCTTGACGCGTCAAGGCATCCGCCTTCTTGTTGTTTACCCCAGGCCTGTAGGTCAACGTGAAATGGAATTCTTCAAAGAACAGCATCCACCGCAACTGCCGAGGAGTAAGATGACGGGCTGATCGCATAAACTGCAGATTGCGATGATCTGTATAAACAATCACCTGATGTCGAGCACCCATGAGCCAATTTCTCCATTCCAAGAACGCATCCGGTATAGCCAAGAGCTCTTTTTCTGCGATCGTATAATTCACCTCAGCCGGTTTCAGCTTTCGGGACATAAAAGCAATAGGGTGAAGTTGTCCTGTCATGTTGTTTTTCTGGGACAGTACCGCTCCCAACGCTACCTCGGAAGCGTCGGCTTCCACCAGAAAAGGTAAGTCAGGGTCCGCATGAACAAGGACGGGAGCCGAAGAAAATGCTTTCTTCAATCGGATGAAGGCTTCCTGAGCATGTTCGTTCCATATAAACGGAGTGTTTTTCCTGGTAAGACTAGTCAGCGGGGTAACCATCTCAGAGAATCCTTGAATGAATCTGCGATAAAAATTGGCAAAGCCAAGCAGACTTTGAATGTCCTTAACATTTTAAGGGCAAGGCCAGTTCTTCACTGCCTGGACTTTCCTGTCGGCCATAACCTGACCAGACGGAGTTAGCATAACTCCCAGAAACTCCACTGTGGTCACGTGGAACTCACACTTGGTAATTTTACAATACAACTGATGTTTCTGAAGTGAGTGTATTGTTCTTTTAACGTGCTCAACATGATCATCCGTGTTGTTAGAGTAGATCAGAATGTCATCTATGTAGAGGACAACGTATTGGTCCACATGGTCTCTCAATACCTCATTCAAAAAAAATTGAAAAGCGGCTGGGGCATTACAGAGCCCAAAGGGCATCACCAAATATTCATAGAGCCCATACCGCGTCTTAAAAGCGGTTTTCCATTCGTCCCCGTGCCTGATATGAATGAGGTGGTAAGCGCCCCTCAGGTCAAGTTTGGTGTAAATCTTGGCTTGACGCACTTGTTCCAGGAGCACCGGGATAAGCGGTAAAGGATACTGGTTTCTCACCGTTATAGAGTTAAGGGCCCTATAATCGATGCAACATCGTTTCTCCCCATTCGCCTTATGAATGAAAAACAGAGGGAACGCTGCCGGATATCTCGAGGGTCTTATAAACCCAGCCGCTAGGTATTTTTCCAAATAGGTACGAAGTAAATCGTCTTCAGGCAGGGTGAGTGCATAGATTCGTCCGCTAGGAACCATGGATCCTGGGAGAAGATCGATACGACAATCGTATTCCCTGTGTGGTGGGAGGACTTCTGCCTGGACATCGCAAAATACATCTTCGTACTCTCGGTACACTTGTGGCAGTACCGTTTCCTTCTCAGCAGCTGTAGCAATGTAAGAAGAACAAGCCAGTTCTCTTGAAGGGTTGCCTGACTGTAGCATGCAATGGGACAGGCAATACTCAGATTCAAACCGCACCTTTCTGGAAAACCAATGTATCGATGGCTCATGTTTCTGCAGCCACGGAAGACCCAAAATGACGCCATACTGGGGGGCTTGAATAATGTTAAAGGACAAAAGTTCTTGATGATAGGATTCATAAGTAAGTACGTACTCAGGGGTATGATACCGAATGGGTCCAGCTTCCAATTCTTTCCCATCTACGGCATATACTACTTCCGGTACTTTCTTGGCCACGAGAAGAGCCCCCAGTTTATGAGCCACCTCATAATCCATAAAACAGCCCGTGGCTCCTGAATCCACCATAGCACTTATTTCATTCTCCACTTCGTTTATAACCATAGTCATGGTAATGAACACATGAATATTCAATTGCATGTTAACCGGAGATAATGAAGGAATGATGTTAATGCTCGAAGGTTCTCCTTCATCCACCCTCAAGCTTTGGAGTTTTCCGCCTCCTTCTCAGCGATTCCAGCCACATTTTGCCCAGATCGAAACCTTCCGGGTTTCGTTTTAACCGGACACTCTCGAAGATAGTGCCCCTTTTTACCGCAGTAAAGACACAATTCTTGTTTTCTTCGGTGATCCCGCTCACTCACTGTTAGTGAGGCCCTCACGGCTCCAATCTCCATAGGTTCCACAGTGGTCATAGATTTTTCACCTTGGCCCGCTCTTTCATAAGGTTGCAAGGAGCGTTCTTTTTTCTGATGGTCTCCCTTTCTATCCCTAAGTCTATGATCCAGCCGCAAGGTGAGTTCAATGAGTGCTGTACTAGTATGGGGTTGTGGGTCGATGTGAGCTAAAACATCTTTCAACTCGTCGTTGAGTCCTTGATAAAAAAACAGCAGATTGTTTAGATTCAGGCTAGTCGGTTTCTGCCACCAACCTACGACAGTGGTTAAGATATGTTACCAAGTCAGATCATCCCTTCTTCAGCTTCAAAAGATTCCTGTCAGCAGAGAACGTTTCCGCTCTCCGATCAAAAGTCTTTTCAAATTCTCTGCGGAACTCATCCCAATCATACAGCAAGGGATCTTCTCTCTTCACAATTGGTACCGCCCACTGCGCAGCATCACCCCCTAAGTATGAGATCACGAAAGCCACCCTGGCCTGATTGGTGGAAAACATTTTAGGTTTACACATGAAATGGAGCAAGACTTGAGTCATGAACACCTGCACCTTTTTATTATCCCCAAAATAGCATTCTGGGGGAGCCAAGGGAATCTGAGCAGGCATCTCCACAACCACCGATGCCTGAGGAACCTGGCTGCCAATGGCATTAAAAGGATTACCCTGTAACCTGCCTACACGGGCTTGTAATTGTGCAGTTTCTGCTCTAGAGTCAGCCACTTCTTGATGATAAGCCGCAAACTCAGTTTGTACCAACGCCAGGGCGGCCATAACATCATCAAGGGAAGTCATGATAGATTAACTTCAGCACAAGCAGGAAGTATATCAATTCTTGGGCCGAATATTCTGTCAGGCTTGGTCTTCCTGTGTCTTCGGAATTGTGCTGAAGTTAATTGGGTTCCACCTCCTGACGTCCCCGGTGTCTGAGATCACATATACAGAGCACCAGGATAGTCAAGCGAGGGAGGGAAAGGAAGGGGACAGCGGGGAGGGAGATCTATAACAACAATAATAAATGCACTTAATACACATACCACAAGGATGAGTATAAATCACCTAAGTTCTCTTTCTTTACCGCTAGATACTACTTAACACATTTCCTACCTGAAAAGGAAAATACAGTAGCCTTGTACATAAGAAGAGATAAGGAACCCTCAGGAGATATCAGACCTCTAGAAAGAAACAACACCCATTAGGTTACAGAATAATCGTGGTGTAAGCATGTATCTTAATGTGAATCACAACCTACCAACACATTTCTTGTGATGTCCTTAGGACTGTTCCCCTGTGAATCCCAATATTTCTCTCTTCTAATTAGAAACAAAAAGAACAGGTTGCGGAGAAAAGAAAGCAGGCAAGAACAGCAGGAAACGATAATTCTCCTTAGCGTCTCTGTTCCCCTGTGATTATATCCTTCAATAAACTCTGTTTAGTCATTCAACATTCAGACACAGTTTTATCGTTTCCACGGGTGATTGACTTGTTCAGCATGGACTTCCAAACCTTCTATCAATTACCTCAAAGATGCACACAAAAGTCTTGTGTTACTCCACACGATGTTTGTTTGACCGCATCCACAAGTACAACCTTGGAACACTGTTCCGATTCAATAATGTCACAGGGAGTTGCTCCCGCTCACCGGAAACAATAATACAGAACTGGTAAAGAGAACCAGCCAAAACGTGAGGAGGAGCGATACCTTGCGACTCTTCAAAAATGCCTAAGAAGAATACCTGAAAGCACTCGGCAATCACGGGGTACCGGGGAGGCAGTGCCCGGCTAACTTAATGCTTACCCCGACTCTGAAGTCCGTAGATGCACCAGCAAAGGCAAGAATATTCGGCAACGCCGAGTCCTGCTGTTCCTACTTTATTTCCTGGTCACGCAACGGCGTATCACGTCGCTCACGTCCCGGGCATGATGGGAATTGTAGTTCCATGCCCTGGAACGCAGGAAATCGGGACAAGCAAAGTCAGCATACACAATATGAACAGCGAACTGTGACACATAGAATCCCACACAAAGCTCCAAATTCCAACAAGCTCTTGTTCTGGTAAATGCGATTGCCAGAACCAGAAATATTTGACTAGGACACAACAATGATCATCACACATTTTCCACCGAAGTGATCAGGAAACCACCCTGTGCTAATCCAATCTAATCCTAAAATCATCATGAGATCATCCTGCAGTAGTAAATGATCTTCAGATGTTTTCCACTGAAGTAATCATGAACTAATCCTAGATTAGTTTCTGTGATTACTCTAGAGTCATCTCATTCAAATATTTCACCCTATACGCATACTTCAGGGTGGCTTGGGATGACTTCCCCAGAAAACACACAAGATTAGCTCAGCTAAAGTAATCGGATAACTTCAGAATGAATCCAAGACAATCTTCCATTTTGAGTTGGGTACACAGAGTATGCTTTTTTATAATTAGCGTGCAAGACACTTCAAATCCACCAGGAACTTCAGAAATAAGTAAAACACCACATGAAAAAAAGCCTCAAAGGGCGCTGATGCTAGACCATTAGAAAAGAGAATTAATGATCTGGAAAAATGGTGCTTTAAATTTTCATAACATGGTGCAAACAATGTGCGCAATAAAACTAGTAAGAATGAGAAAATACAGAAGGCTGGGTCTAATGCCAAACTTAGTGTCAATAAGAACAGCACCAATTTATATAGTGTCCCAGAGCAAACAAAAAGCTACAAACAGAACAGCCATGGTCCTAATGCAGAATATACAACATCTGATAGGATAGTAATATCAGTGCAAGAGTGGGAGCCTATGAATCTGGATATACTGACACAAGCAGAACGTGTACAGCCTTTACAAAAGCAAAAAGATGGGTTGATCATCAAAGAGGCTATAGGTCAAGGGGCAAAACCAATCTTTATTGGATACTAGCATTAGTAAAGATATATTAACTGTAGAGGATGGATGCAAGCCATCCCTGATAAAAATGATAGGATTGATACAGAGACATTGTGAGTAGAGTGTCTCAGTACACATGAGTAATACAGGAACAGCTGGAGGCACAGGCATGCGTAAAAGACATATATGAAAAGATTTAGAACATATAAGGACAAATCATAGATGTAGCAAAACCAATGGCAGAAATATAGGAAGTTAATACCAGAATACGAGAGATGGTGCCTGAGCAGCAGACAATGCTGGAGGCAATACAAAATCAAACTGAAGAGCTGGAAAATTGACCTACATATTTTTGCAGTTGAAGAGGGGTTGAAGGGGAAAGAGGCTCATCCTTTGATACAGATCTTTTCAGAAAAGCATGTGCCAATCTATCAAACTAGTATTGTGACTCCCAGTTACAGCAGGCTCATATATACCATTCACTCGATATGTCTCAAATGTAAGGGAATACGCAGCCTAGATTTATATTGGTAATTTCATTGTGAGAAAATAAATCTTTTTTGAAGCCAAACCTGCTTCACATACTACAATGAATGGATAACATTCTATGTAATATAAGATTTCAGCAGCCAAACTGCTGAACAACACAGGGAGCTACAAAATGCCCATTACAGGAACTAGGGGACTACTGTTTATATGCAGGAACCGTATTGGCTTAAACTCAACAGAAGAGGCAGGAATTTCTTAGAAAGTTAGACAAAGCCCGAGAATTGGTGGAAAAATGGAAAGTTACTACTTAAACATGCAGTCATTTTAGATAATTAAGTTGGAAAGGCACTCTCTGGATTTGGGAAGCATACCCCTAAAGATACAATAGTGGCAATCAGATTTGTTTTTTTTATTACACATTAGAGATAAAATGTTAACAAGAATAGCACTGGTGTGATTGCGTAGTGGGGTCCCGGTCCTAGAGTTGTTAGGAGTGGAAAATGGCAGAGATGGCATTTATTTCCTATTGTCGGTTTGTGTGTTAGTACAACGCATGGCTGAACAACACATGGCTGAACCACGCCATCTCAACCACGACCGCATCTTTACCATGCATGCCTTCACTATGAATGCTTTTAGCATGCAATTTCATGGTAAAGTAATTATGGGTATAGGAACAAGCATGCTAAAGATCATACCCCTGCCCTGTAAAATTTCCCTTAGCCCCACATCCCAATAACAAACCATACACCAGCCCCAGGTCCTAAGCGCTAAAAACTGTCTCCTAAATCCCTAAAGTACACTGAGCTAGCCACCCCCGCCCTGTGGCCTAAAACTGCCCCCAGCCCTTAAAGCTGTCCCTTTCCCTCACCCGAGCCCTTAGAACTGTCCCCATGCCCTAAAAACTATCCTGTCCTGAACTCTAAAAACTGTTCCCTACATCCTCAAAGTACCCCGACCCAGCCCGCCCGTCTTGTAGCCTAAAACTGTCCACAGCCCTTAAAACTGTCCTTTTCCCCTATCCTGAGCCCTAAAACAGTCCCCATGCTCTAAAACCTAAAAAGCTCGTGCCCACCCGTCTGAGCCCTAAAAACTGTCCCCTACACCTGTAAAGTACCCTAAACCTGCCCGCCCTGAGCACCACCTGAGGCCTAACAACTACCTCCACCTGAAAAACTAACCCCACCCACCCACGACCCGAACCCAGCCCCTCCTACCTCACCACGTCCTCTCCAAATACTTCCTCTGTCTTCTTGTGCCCGCCATCCACTCTACATCTATACCGCACATTTCCTTAAGCACGCATATGCGTGGCCAAGGCAAGAGTGGTTCGGATTGCGAGGGAACGGCCCAAGTGGCTGATCCTGTGTTGTTACACCGTTTCCCCTCTTGTTGATGTTTGACAAATGGAAGAGGAAATCAGATGGGGGTTGGGCACTTTGGGGCAATGAATTTAAAAAGAAAGAACAAGAGTGGTATACATAACAAGGTGACGAGAAATACAAAGGTGTATGGATATATATCTGCTGAGGTGTATATATGTGTGATTTTGCAGAGAATCACAGGATGACCGCTTATTTATTTATTTTGGATTTGAAATGCGAATGGCTGCCTCAGCAACGAGGCGTCCCAGCGCAGCCAGAAACCAGAAACAGGAGACCAAGGAGAGCAGGATAAAGGATTAAATGGCCAAAGTAAGGAAAAGCCAGGTCTTTAAGGCTTTGCGAAAGGCCAAATGATTCGGGGTGCATCTCATAAAGACAGGGAGAGAATTCCAAAACTTCGCTGCCAGGTAACAAAAGGAGCGACCTCCGACCCTCGCTCTCCAGACTCGCAGAATGTGGGACAGCGAGAGATCCGCGGAACGCAATGAACGCCCTGGCTCATAAGGCGCCAGCAAATGAAGTAACCCTGCTGGGGCCCTATGTGTCAGAATCTTGTGAGGAAAACATAGCACCTTAAACTCAATGCGCTTTTGGACCGGCAGCCAGTGGAGTTTAGGGAGTACATGCGCCACCGAGCAGGATCTAGGCAATGCATGAGCTAAACAAATAAAATATGGCAGAACTGACTGTGATTACATGGAATGGCCGTGGGTCCAATAACCCCAAAAGTAGAGGACAATACAACAACAATATTTAGAAGATTCAGTATATTCTCATAATTTTGTCTGGTTTTACATTCTTCTTCGCTAGTACAGTATCACGTTAGTATTGTTGTTCTTGTTCATGTGTCCTGAGAATATATGTTACAACAGTAAGGTGTCCCAAAGGGAATATTTGTTTGACGAAAGTCCACTGTGGTACTCCATCCCTTTGGTTGTGGGGTCCCTCTCTCTTTTACTAGAGGTACCTGCAAATATTACATAGTGATTGTATCATTTTTGTATTAGAGTTTTTAAATCAGTTGTCAAATATAGAAAATGCTTGGATTTGTAATGAATTTCGCTTAAACTCCATTTTAAAGTATACTTAAAAAACTTTATGCTGCTATATAGATTAACAAAGAATGCACTGTTATAAATTGCTGCAAACTTAGTACTGATTGTATCTTAATGATGGTTTTTTCCATAATGAATTTTATCCCGCTGTATTTGTTTGTGTACTTTTGTGGTTTGTAAAAACAAAACCGAAATAAAGTGTTTTTTTTTTAATTGACTTGTGGACGTTTGGAGATATGTCTATCGTAAGGAGCCACGGTATACATATTACTCAGGTGTTCACTAGCTATATTCTTGGATAGATATGACCTTATATAATCCGATCTTCATTCTCACATGGATCCAAAGACTATTCTGATCACAACTTAGAACTACTTAAGATTCAAATGTCTCTTGAAAGCTCAGCTTACCTAGAGTTTGTGACTCAATCTATAATCGAGGTTCTTTACAACAATATGTGAACTACTAAACAAAATTTATTCTTTGACACTCTTGGAACATATATCAGAGAATGTACTTCTCTGTATGTTACCAACATATATATACGTAAAGTTAAACCGATAGAGGGAGAACAACTGGGAAGGGTACGGAGAAAGCTCATGCAACAGCTATTAAAGCATCTGCAGATAATGAGGGAAAGATATATCAGCAGCTTGCCGTATTAAAGGCAGAGGTATGCAATGAGAAAACAAAAAAAGCTGCTGCTCAATATATTCAACATGAAGGTAAAGAGTTGGAATATGGAGAATCCATAGGGAACCTGTTGGTGTACAAGATAATGGTAAAACATATTCACGGGGTTAAAAATATGTTGCAAATACCTGCATATGTTGGACTGCCTTTACAAGTTAATTCCACTTTTCATTCAAGGCTCTTTGTGTCCTGTAGCCATTATATGTGGTCGTTTTTAGCATAATTAAATACATAAACACATCAATCATACCACTATATGCAAACATGCGGGGACACTCTTTTCCTGCATATCTTAAAGAGGATCGAACATAACTGCTGGCTTTCACTACTCTACATGTTTCGTCAAATATACTTTCCTCATATTTAATTTGAAGGTATGTTATTAAGACAATGAAAATAATAATAATAATGTGAAATGCTCTAGTTCTTCTGACTTGTGACTTCATACCTTGGTACTAACCAGAACACAACTCCGACACAAAAAGCTTAGAGCTGACTGTGGTCGCATCTGGAAACGATCATTCTTGAGTGATTTAAAAGTCTAGAAGTGTCCCTCAGAGACAGAAGGAGAAGGCAGCACAGGGGTGACATATGCTGCCGGTGCTGACTTTGGCGAGACTCCAGTGACCCAGAGCCAAAGAGAGAAAGGCAGAATAAAAAGAGACCGGAACACAGCGGCAAAGGGAAACAACATGGAAAGAAAATAACTTGCAAGATTGAGAAGAGAGGGGGAGTGCAGGATGGTGCAAGAATGAGGCTAGATTTGAAGCAAAAAAATAGGTAGCCTGAGGATTCATCAGCCACAGCCCTCAGCAGTGCCAGCAGGGGACTCATCTAATAAACGAAATTTTCTACACTTATAGAGATTATAGGCCCACATGCATCATTGTGTCTTTTTGCATTTCTTAATTTGCGAAAAATAAGGAATCGCAAATTAAGAAATGCAAAATGATATGCATCAATATTTTCGGTATTCTTGTGGGATTCGGTAAAAATCACATTTTTTACCGAATCCCAAAGAAATACCGATTTCTTAACTTAATTTTCGCAATTTCCATTGATTCCTATGGGCCAAAAGGCCCATAGGAGTCAATGGAAATTGCGAGTGGCACTTAGAAAATTTCATGGGTGCAGGGGGGGGTCCGAAGGACCCCCCCATGCACCCCTGAAATGTACTTTTCAGCATAAGTTACATACACACATGTCCTAAGGACATGTGTGTGTGTAACTTTACAGTTTAAAAAATGCATTTTTGTGCATATTTAATCAATTTCGCAATTTACCACGAAGTTGAACTTCGTGGTAATTTGCACTTCCAATTTTAAAAAAAGCATATTTTTCTATAATGATGCATAGCATTTAAGAACTCGCACAATTGCGATTTCTTAAATGCTAATGCAATTTTAGAAATCGTAAAAAAGATGCGACTTCTAAAATGGCATGATGCATCCCAACAAGCACTTTTGCATTCGCAAACGGCCGATTTTAAGGAATCGCACCGTCTGCGACTGCAAAAATGCTTGATGCATGTGCACTGTTCACCGCCTCCATACAGGTTTGGATTTCCTAGAGTGCAATCAGGTAGTAAGTGCCCAATGAGCTGGTCTGAAGGGTCAGTGTGTGGACTGTATTTTTGGCTGTTTATGGGTCTATTTTATTTTGCTGCCGGGTCTTTTTCTGTCCCAGTCGGTCCCTGCTCCCAGGCACAACTTAAGAGCAAAGAAGGGTGGGTGCAGAAAGAATATTCTTCAAAATGAAATGTGTGTGTGAGAGGGTTGCACTTACTTTATTCTTGTCACAAACCTTATTTTATCTGAGCTAAAGAAATTTGAAGCGCCTGCCATTGCCTATGTCGAGGAATGTGATCGAGGATGCCTAAAGTCATGCAATCCAATTGTGTCCTTTCATGTTTAGCTGTTCCTGTGCTAGAAAGGAAGGTGAGGCTTTTGTGTGCTTTGTGCCAATAGCAAGAAGGAAGGCGTGGCTACCATTAGACATTTAAACCTCTGAAAGATCAGCCTCCAGCATCTTTCTCCTCTTGCAGAATATCTCGCTCTTCTCTTGCAGAATATATCGCCGCAATGATGCAGTTTGTGTTTTTGGTTAGTTTTGTTTTATTTTATCAGCCTACAACGGTCAATAGCGGGTTTCAAGGACGGGTACCCGACCACAGTCCAGACAAGTAAGCAAAGCGCATTGATGTGCAAAGAAAATCTTTCTGTCTTTTCATTATTTCAAGAAAATGTTATATTGAATATTGATTAAATAAATTGGGCAACAATTACAAAAATCTCGAAATTATGTCATAGAAAAACATTAAGACTCGCCTCAACAATGTATCATGTCAGGCAAATTACTACGTAGCTGTGTTGTGTACTAACATTTAGTTAAGGGGAACATTTAAGCTCCAACTGCAAATTGACTCGCATTGAAAACTTGTATTTTTTTCTGAAAGACGGTTGTGTATGTTGGGTTCAGTATACAGTTCTCCAGCTGCAAAATTCGTGCTATTCCTTTTTTTTTTAATATACATTGTGAACAGGGGCTTGTGGCCACTAGAGCACTTTGTACGTCTTTATGTACCCAAAACTAACAGATTTTGATATAGAGTTTGGCAGAGGGATTTGGCCACCATGGCAAAGTACATTACTCCCACCTGCCAAATTTAGAGGAGTCCGCCGCCCCAACAGCGCTATTCCTTGCATTTTCCAGGAACTGGTGTCACGTGCATCAATCTTCCCAATTTTTTTTTAATTTTTCAAAATAAACTTGCCAAGGGCAATTCATTCAAAAATGATTAAAACCAATGACCCCCTTGCCTTGGGAGTTTTCTCTCATGGTTTTGGGGTCATCTTTCAGTTTCCATTGCCCCTGGTTGCCAGGTTTTACCTGGTGGTGACAGACAGTTAAAACCTGCCATTTGTCCATCCTCTTTAAATAGGGAGTGTGGACCATTGGAAAACTCATCAGTGGCCACTACTTTGTTAGGCTATCTGAGGAGAGTTGTGTCAGTGGCGGAGACAGATTAGTCTCTGCAGCAGATATACTGAAAGTCCACCGACTCTAAATGAGGCAGATGGACATTCATTTTGGCAGAGAGGGTATTGCGCCTCAGTTGCAACAGAGTACCCTCTCCTCTAAACTATACATTGGGCCTGGATTCAAAGGCCCTGATGTCCGATGGGAAAGAATGCAAACCAGTTAATGTTTTTGCACATTGACTTGCTCAGCATTTTGAGATGCTACCAATCTACTATACCACTCAGACATGAGTCAAAATATATTTTTGGTGCATGTCGCAAGAACTCCAGCATCATTAATATTAATGAGACAGCAGGAATGTTGTACCACCCTACAAATTTCTGAGAATGCTGATCTCCCTCCCTGATTTCCATCCCTTCAATATAATTTTTTTTAGAAGTGCTAAGTCTCTGAGAGGGACATGGGATGCTCTTAAAAAAGGTGCATTGAATGAAATTAGGGCGAGAATACAGTGGTCCTCTAAACTAATATCTTTTCACCTGAGACTGCCACACAATTCCATTAGGGACTACTTTGTCTTTGCAACTCAGTTACTACCCAGTCCTAGATGACAGTCATTGATCAATGGTTTGTAACTGTAATGGCAATCATAAGCCATTGGAGCTCCTCACTGTGACTCAAATACGAGAACCGCAGCTCATTTACACTCACTCCTATTTATGTTTCTGAACTTGTCACAAAGGCCCTTTTCTGAGTTGTAAAAACTGTTTCTGGCTTATAAAATGACATTTGTTTAGTGCACAAAGATGATATTCTGTGGTCACAAACTTTAAGGTTGTGATATTCACAGGTTTTGTGACCACAAAACACCTTTGTACTTCAAGCCCTAACTTTTGCAGTACAGGAAAGAGTTGCCAAATTCAGATATAAGTTCTATTAATTTTGTCTAGTATTAAGGATGCTAAAATGAATGAGTATTGTCCCTGAACAAGCATGCATCGTTTAAGGCATTTTCATTGCTGCCTAAGAGATTGAGATGCTTCAGTAATTATCTTTCATGACAGTTTTACAGAAACAAATTTAATTGTGGATGCTTTGTTAACTTCTGTGCACATGAATGTGTGCGGTCTTTGTACAAATGTATATTGATTGCATTTACTAAAAAAAATTGAGAATTGATTTTCAAAATATTATGAAATGATTAATATAAAAAATTAAAGCATGCATTAATTAAAAGAAAGTCATTACAGCATTCGTAAAAAATAATCACATAATATTCTACCAACAGTCCTTAATTGATCAAAGAAAATAATTACTTTACAAAATGTCAATCAGTTATAAACTGAGTTGCATATGCTTCTCGTTCATCAGAAAGTCCATGAATGTATATTCCATAGGCTTGCTTGCCTACAAGAAAGACATTTGTACTTTTCAAAAGAACATCTGACAATATCTGAACTGGTGAAGGATGAACTTGAATATTCTGCAGTGCTGGTAAAAGTAGTGTGTGCTGCAAAGAACCGTACATTTGATTAACAAAGTTTATTTACAGAACATCAATGTTGTCACACTGGTCAAAGATTCAGAATTACAATGTTCAGTTCAAAAAGATTTTGGGTCTCATTACGATGTTAGGCGGAAAGCTTTCGCCCACACCGTCTTGGATTTGGGACCGACTGACTTGCGGTCGGCAGTTCCGACTGCCGGCTTACGATGCCACCGAACACTGGTCGGATTTCCATTGTTTCCTACAGGAGCTCGTGTTATACCCGAGAACCAGCTGTAACACAGGCTCCCATGGGGAAATGGGGGGTGTGTGTTTGTGTGTGTGTGAAACCCTGCACTCTAATGCAGGCACCCCATGCTGCCTGCCACACATTGCAGGGTTTTACAGAGGGGTACCTTATTCAATATTGGGGCATATTATCAAGGGGGTTTATCTCCGCTTTTTTGGCTTTAAAAGCCAAGAAAGCGGAGATAAAATTATCTCCCTATTACCTAGCTGTCGCTAACACCAGTTAGCGACAGCTAGTAGGAGATAGCGACCATCTTGGGCCCCACTTTGCATGTCAGTGATATTTATCACTAATGATATGCAAAGTGGGCGTGCCAAGATGTTAGCTACTGGAAACAGTCGCTAACATCGCTATCTCCTATTACCAACTTTTGGAGATATTCGTGCTAAGCGTGAATATCTCCAAAAGCTAACACCTGCCCTGAGCAGTTCTTAGCCATGTTATCCAATGGGAGGTGGATAACATGGCTAAGAGCATTAGCTCGGTAATGCATGAATGTCGCTGACTTTTCAGCGATATTCATGCATTGCGGCCGTTTTTTATCGCATTTGCGATAAACCTTGGTAATACCAAGGTTTATCTGCGATCAAAATAGCCGCAGCTTAGCGGTAAAATTTTGTCTCTAACCAAGCAATAGCGATAATTATCGCTATTGCTTGGTAATATGCCCCATTGTTCTTTAAACAGCACACCAAATTAATTGTCACTCACTAAACTAATAGTTCAAATTAATGATGAAAAACTATTTTAAGCAGCCTAACCCCAAAATTCACAATGTTTTATGCCATAAGCAGCCTTATTGTAGTAAAGGAAGATGCACAGTCCACTGTGTATGTCAAGATCCTTTATTGTAAGTTCCTTCTAAGATAATAAGTAGAGAAGTAAAACCCCAACAGGAGCTAGCTGTTAGCAGCTCAGCCTGAGTTAACCAACTGCCACAGCCAGGTAGAGAGAGACACTGTGAGCCAGAGAGTCACCCAGGCATTCTATTATGTCATAGATGACATAGTACAGTCTATCTAGTGAAGAGCATTAGAGAGGACATTTACTACACATCCTCTTTCCTTATGGAATAGGAACAGAACAGAGAACACAATAGGCAAAAAACCTCAAATGCAACATCAGCAGAAAAGTACAAGAATGAACCAAAAGATATGTTCAAAGATGACATTAGCATGAGGAATCATAAGCAGAAATGTGAACAAAGAAAAGTAAATTAAACACTATATGCCTCATCTCCCTCCCTTTAACGAACCGAAACAGCTAAGCTAAGTGGTTACACTCAAAACCTCCCCACACACATGGGTACACCACAGGGTAAACACCCTAGAACAAAAATAAGTGTAGACGGAGACGCTAGAGAGAGACACAATAGGGGTAAAATTCCCTCAAGAAAAAAGAGAGCAAACCCCTTTCACAAAAATTCACCAAAGAAAAACAATCTTTTCAAAGAGCTTCCCCTGATAAAGATGTGCTGACACTAAAGATATGAAAAATTCACAGTACAAAGTTTTTCCAACATGAAACCCTGGCCACGAGTAACAAGAAGGTAGACTTAGACTAGAACATAGTGTAGACACAGTCTCACCTAAAAGCAGGGGACAGCGCAGAGTATGAGGAATGGACTACCCACAAACACTCAACCTCCCCTGAAAAGGGTACAAAGCAGGACAATAACTCTGGGAACAAAATTGGGGCATGGACTACCCGCAAACACCACTACATGGGGCATGGACTACCCACAAATACGCAATCTCCCCTAAGTAGGGTACACCACAGGAAAATAAGCCTGGGAACAAAAATGGGGCATGGACTACCCGCAAACACCACTACATGGGGCATGGACTACCCACAAATACACATTCTCCCCTGAGTAGGGTACACCACAGGAAAATAAACCTGGGAATAAAAATGGGGCATGGACTACCCACAAACACCACAATATGGGGCATGGACTACCCGCAAACACCACTACATGGGGCATGAACTACCCGCAATTACACAATCTCCCCTGAGTAGGGTACACCACAGGATGACAAACCTGGGATCAAAATTGGGGCAAGGACTACTAACAAACAACACTACATTGGGCATGGACTACTCGCAAACACCACTACACAGGGCATGGACTACCCACACAGACACATCTCCCTTAGATAGGGTACACTTCAGGATACTTACCTTGAGAAATGAATGAGCATTGACTACCCAATAACACCCAACAAGGAGGTCACTCAACGCAGAATACATAGTTTACATAAGAGCAACACAAATTTGCCATAATAAAAATACACACCACTTTTAAAACAAGGTTATGTAAAATAATATGTAGTGGTAAATTAGATGCTACAAATAAATAAATAACACTAGCTCCGGTGAGCGATTTCTCACCCGAGTTCCTGCAAGTAGCTCCATCTGAAAGTGGCAGACCTCGAAAGCGCAGAAGACTTGAGGTAAAAGCTGAATAAAGTCACACAAGTGAAAGTTCCTGACCATGCACAGAAGAAAAATGTTTCGGAAGTTCTGCTTTTCACTGGAACCATTACGGGACTGGTGCAGACTTGAGACAATCTGAAAGCACTGCTGTTCGCTTGAGACGATTTAAAAACGCTGCTGCTTTTATACATGCTCCGGAACAGGTACTGCTGATCTTTGAGAAATGGCAAAACAAGATGCACTCGTACATACTGCTCAAACCTGCGCAGACTTCAAACAAAATTGTAGTACACTGTCACGTCCGCGCCGGATGGCTCACCGCGAAGACGTGCTGTCAGATCTTGAGAGAGAGGGGAAAACGTCACAGAAGCAAGGATGCCAGTATCACGAGACAGGTAAAATAGTGCGCAATAGTATAAGGTTCGTTTAAATATAGCGGTTTAACTGTCAAAGTGTAACGTGACCTCTTCTTAGCACTAAATGAGCAAAATGAAAGAAAGAGAGTGTGTCCACCACAAAATAATTCACCGCACAACGAACAGACTCTGCCTCACAGACCTGTGCATATGTCGCACTGCTCACGAAATTAGACACTTTCCTTAAAGGTGCAGAGGCAATGTGTTCACTGTAGGTGAAATTGATCAACACTTCTTGCTCCTCACCGAGGCTTCAGGTTTCTCTGACAGAGCCGTAACTTGCACACACAGGGCAGCCTCAAGCAGATCCGGGACAGCTGGAGAAACTCTCCAAACATGCCATACTGTCCGGACGGTGGGAGACACACACTTCCTTCAGAGTAAATGTAGACAAAACTTTCAAGCCAGTGAAGCAGATGTGACGTCTATCACTAGTCTGATGCCTTCTTCTAATGTATAGAGCACATCTGTGATGCTCAGTCCAGAAAACGCCAACTTTTACACACAGGGCAGACAAAGGTAGAGTAGGCAATTTCCACACACAGGTAGAAGAATGTCGATCTCTTAGGAAATCTACCAGGTGATAGCAGACATCAAAATAAAGAGGCACACCCAGGGTGCAGGCTGTCTAGGTGGAACAGGACACTGGTGGGGTTAGCTGGGCATTACCTTTTAGTTTCAACTTGAATTTTTCCACAATTCTTGATGTCTTAGGTTCTTTTCCTTGAAATAGCTTAATTAGTTCACACGTAGGTTCATCCTCTTCAAAACGTCGCCAAATTGTAAAACCCCAACAGGAGCTAGCTGTTAGCAGCTCAGCCTGAGTTAACCAACTGCCACAGCCAGGTAGAGAGAGACACTGTGAGCCAGAGAGTCACCCAGGCATTCTATTATGTCATAGTTGACATAGCACAGTCTATCTAGTGAAGAGCATTAGAGAGGACATTTACTACACTTATCTCTCTATACTTTATTCTGTCCACCAAGATTGGTTCAGTTCTCAAGATTATTGATTCAGTATGATTATGCATGACCATTAATTAATTAATTTAAGGCAAAGCACATTGCTGTAACTAAACACTTTCTAGATAGTTCCTGGTGTGTTTTCATCATTGAGCAAGCTCCCCATTGTGAGCTGTTTTTGGCATTTGGGACAGTTCATGCTTAATCATGCATAACATTTTTCCACAAACGACATACAGGTCATATGTGTTTCTTTTTTCCAACATGTTTGGGATCGTATTGGTGCCTACAGTTCTTTTGATTTCCCTCTAGTCCTTAACATATTTTTCTGAAAATGGGGAAAATGGAGAAAATGGTTCTATGGGGAAAAATGCGTGTGCTTATTGTTAATAGCAATGCACAAAGATTTGCTGTGCTAAGATTACCCTTTACTTTTCTTCCAGAAACAGGCCTTGATGGGAAAGGAAACAATTTTACATCATGACTTTAGCAACTTTCTAAAGAGTGCTCAATAGTTTTTTTTAATTTTGCGGTATCTACTTGCCTGCAGTTTGTGGCAGAAACAGTTGTAAAGCAGACTCAGAAATCTATACATTTCTACAGAAAAGACAACATTCTAAAATGAGCAAGATGTCATGTGTGTATCTGAAGTTTACCTAAAATAACAAATAACTTAAATAAAAAAATAGTTGACTGTATGTGAGAAGTAAGAGAAATAGGCAATAGTGGTTTCATCTGTAAATGGTTTGCAGTGAAGATCAATCTAGCTATGTAATACCATAACATCCACCAGAGGTTAATCCCTCATTATGTCACAGGCAGTATTCAGGAGTCATTACACTACAGGTATGTATTGTTACATTAATGTTAAGACTCATTGCATCATTTAGAAAACTGCCTTGCAACTAAGTTGATGTAAATATTAACATTAAATGTTCTTATCCTTTTTTTGTAGCCTAATACCAATGCATCATTCAGAACGATTGTAACAATAAATGTGCATTCACATTTATATTACTACTGTACAAAGGGCAAAGTCAAATTTAATACAGCAACATTGATAAGAGAAATTCCGTTTGCTCTGTGTAACTATAACTTTATACTAGAAAATAACTCTGCTAATAGTCACAGAGACTCTTGACATGATTTTGGATTACAGCAGAATTGTAACCATTTGCATCCTGGTTTTGGTTAAATAACTTTTGTTAAACCAAAGCACATGCAAGAATGCCACAGCATAAACCACATGCAGCGTCCATATATGCTATAAAATTAACGATTGTCCCATTGTTCAGGGAGGGAAGGGGAATAATGACCCATTTGAGGCTTTGCCTTTTGTGGGTCATAGCCCCTCCAAAACATCAGTATATATGTGTATATATAAGTGTGTGTGTGTGTGTGTATATATATATATATACATATATACATATATACATATATATCACAAAAAAGCATAGTTTTCAGGGACGTTATAGTTAGTTGCACATTTCACTCATACGAAACCATAGAAATTTGGCTGTTAAAGTTAGTTGAGCTAACTATAACTCACGCCCCTGCTATGCACTGCTGATTACGTCAAATATTACATCATTCATGACATGGTCAGTGGCATCACTGATGACATCACTGAAGACATCTCAAATGACATCACTGATGACATCATCCACATGAAAATCTGATGCACCTCCTCATACCTTAATAAAACCTTTGATACACCCACTCTAAAATACAGACTACCATTTTCAAAACAATAGTGACACCAATACCAGTTACTACGTACGCACACACTGATTCCTAGGTCTACACAAACATCCCCTCATTCACCCATACAGTCACTCATACATGCAGTGACTCATCAATACAACACTATTATAGGCACTCATACACCTATACAAACATTCACATACCGCCACATCCAGAGTTACTCAAACATCTAGTTAGTCATGCAAATAATCAATCACTCTTCTATTTACTCAGCTATACAGTTATACGCACACAACCTCACTTATTCATACTGATACTAACATATACCTACTCTCCTATACAATCACTGATACAAGCACACACTCATCCATACAGTCACTTTCACAATCACTGACTTTCATGTATAGTCATTTATATAGTCCAACTCTCTCATGCACTGCGTTTTACATATGTAGTTACTTGGAAATGTAGCACCGAGATATCCATTAACTCACCAACACACCCATACACACACTCACCCACCCATACAGCTGTTTCCACATACAGTCTTGAACCCAGACACCCAGTGAATAAAGAACTCACACATCTATGCACAAAGTCGCACACCTCCCACCCACCTACACACACACTCAGGCACCCATACAAATACTCAGGCAACCAATCAATAACCCATATAGATACTGATGTAGCTACTCATCAACCAATGCAGCACCATACACAGCAATAGACAGACTGATACAGGCATTCGCACAGTTTAGTCACTAACCCATGAATTCAGTTAAACACATTTAATCACTCACTTATACAGCCAGCATACACCTACTAAATCCTCCATCCACACACTTATACACCCACTCATTCTTCAATATACCTTGGCCAATATATTTATAAAACATATTTAAAGTTTATCGAAACACACAGTCACTGGATAATGTCATCAGTGATCATTTGAGATGTCATCAGTGATGTCATCAGTAATGTCACTAACCATGTCATGAATTATGTAATATGTGACGTCATCAGCTCTGCATTGCAGGGCGTGAGTTATAGTTAGCTGAACTAACTATAACAGCCAAATTTCTATGGTTTTGTACGAGTGAAATGTGCAACTAACTATAACGTCCCTGAAACGTATGTTTATTTCAGTAAAATTAATATATATATATATATATATATATATATATATATTCTTCCCACTCTCCTCACGAAGAAAGATTCGCACTCACGGGTACTTTTGAAGTTGTTATCTTAGTTTTATTGCGATTCCAGGTTTTGCACAACCAACGCGTTTCAGTGTCTGCTGACACCTTGATCACGGTAATATTACCTACTGGCGATAGCCAGTAGGTATATATAGTTAGGACCTAGCTACCATAGGAAATCCGCAACATTCTATTGGGAATAACTTTTGCACCAGTTGAGGAATTTGCATGTAATTTTCCCAAATTTTGGCCAGCTCCTCTGCGCTTCTTCCCTGAAAGTTTCGGGGGATTCGTGAAGTGAGGGCTGAGAAAAAAGGGGGGTCCCAAAACGTGTTTCCCCATGTTAATTTCCATAGGACGTTCTGACAAGTATACAGCCCGAACCGCTGAACGAAATTACACCAAACTTGGCAAATTTGTAGGGACTGGTACGCAGATGTGCCTTTGATATGTTTGGGGAAAATTGCTCTAGTGGTGTTTATGAAAATTAACTTCAAAAACACATATATATCTATATGAGCTCACCCTAAGCTTACTCGTAAGCTTACCGGTACGCGTACCGTACGCGTACGTACGCGTTCGGTATGCGTACACAGCACGTACCCCTACGTGCACGAGCTGCATGCTGATAGGCTGCCACTGTCTGTCAACACTCTAAAACAGAAATTGTGGGCAGCCATCTTGTGCCTCGGTAGAGTGAGGTACAGGAAAGCAGAAAAACAAATGTGTAGAACTCAAAAAGGGGGTAGGGTAGAAGCACCCTGACCCCCTAGGCCTGCTCAGGGGGTCCCACAAGGACCCCCAAGGCAAAAAATAAATAAATAAATTTGTTTTAAAAGTCGCAGAGTAAGTCTAGGGGGTCAGGGTGCTTCTATTCTGGCCCCTTTGCGAGTTGCACACCTTTGTTTCACTGCATTCTTGTGCCTTGGTTCTAACAAGGCACAAGATGGCTGCCAACACTTCCTGGTTTGGAGTGTTGACAGAGAGTGGCAGCCAATCAGCATGCCTTCCAGAGAAAGCTGCATTGTCATTGGCTGTCAACACTTCTAACCAGGAAGTGTTGGCATCCATCTTGTGCTAGTGTTGACAGACAGTGACAGCCAATCAGTATGCCTTCCTGATAAAGCTGCATGCTCATTGGCTGTCTACACTTCTAACCAGGAAGTGTTGGCATCCATCTTGGGTCTCAGTAGACTGAGGCACAAGAAATCAGAAAAACAAACGTGTAGAACACAAAAAGGGGGCAGGGTAGAAACACCCTGACCCCCTAGGGCTCCTCAGGTGGTTCCACTAGGATATTAATATATTTAAACGTTATGCGCTAATAGAATTAGCATTTTAAAAACCTTGCAAAATCACTGAAAAAATTATGGGTTTAAGGCCTTATATAGTTAGAAATTAGCATTTAAAAAACCTTTGAAATTCACTGAAAAAAATATAGGTTTCAGGCCTTATCTAGTTAGGAATTAGCATAAAAAAACGTTTGAATATATAAAAACGTTATCCGCTAATAGAATTAGCATTTAAAAAATCTTGCGAATTCAATGAAAAAGCCATAGGTTTCAGCCCTTATATAGTTAGGAATTAGCATTAAAAAAAACGTTTGAATATATAAAAACGTTATTCGCTAATAGAATTAGCATTTAAAAAACCTTGCGAATTTAATGAAAAAACCATAGGTTTCAGGCCTTATATAGTTAGGAATTATCATTTAAAATGCTTTGAAATTCACTGAAAAAACCATAGGTTTCAGGCCTTATATAGTTAGGAATTAGCATTAAAAAAACGTTTGAATATATAAACGTTATCCGCTTATAAAAGGAATTAGCATTTAAAAAACCTTTGGAATTCACTGAAAAAAACCTATGTTTCACGCCTGATATAGGTAGAAATTAGCATTTAAAAAACCTTAGAAATTCACTGAAAAATCGTACGTTTTAGGGGTGTTATAGTTAGCTGGACATTTCACTTGTACAAAACTAATGAAATTCCTCCGATATAGTTAGTTGTACTAACTATATCTCGCATGCCCGAAATCCACTGCTGATGATGTCACATATTACATCATTCATGACCTAGTGGGACCCCCTGAGCAGGCCTAGGGGGTCAGGGTCTTTCTACCCTCCCCTTTGCATCTTTTGCGCACTTGTTTATCAATTTTCTTGTGCTCGGTCTACCGAGACACAAGATGGCTGCCAACACCTCCTGTTTTGGAGTGTTGACAGACAGTTTTCAGCCAATTAGCATGCAGCTCGTGCTCGTAATGGTAGGTGTACTGTCCTCGGACGGTACACGTACAGGTACTTAGTTTATAGATATATCTACTTTTGATTTTCTAAGGAACTACTGAACGGATCTACACGATTTAATGAAAAGCATAATCAGCAAACCGAACTCTACCTTTTCCCCAAATTTGGTGTAATTCCGTTAAGTAGTTCGGGCTGTAGCCTCACTTAGAGGTCCCTATGGAAAATTGCACGGGTAAAACACGTTTTGTGACCCCCCTTTTTTCTCAGCCCCCCCCCCACTTGACGAATCACCCTCAAACTTTCAGGAAAGGAGCGGAGCAGAGCAGGCCATTTTCTTGAAAAATGTTGTGTGTATTCGTCGACCAGCCCCAAAGTTATTCCAAATAGAATGTTGTGGATTTCCTATGGAAACTAGGTCCTAACTATATCTACCTACTGGCGACCGCCTGGTGGAGATATATATATATATATATATATATATATATATATATATTACCTACTGGCGGTCGCCAGTAGGTATATATAGTTAGGATTTTTTCTCTATGGGTTTTTTGAAAATTCTATGTCTAATAACTTTGGCGTTTGTGGACGGAATCGGCTGAAATTTTCAGGAAAATGGCACATTTTGTTTCTGAGCAGCCCTTGAAAATTTGGGGGGGGTTCGTCCAGTGGGGGCCGAGAAAAAAGGGGGGTCCCAAAACGTGTTTTTAACATTGAGTTTTCCATAGGGCGGTTGGCCTCACTTTTAGCCCGAACGGCTGAATGGATTTGCACGAAACTTGGCAAAATTGTAGGGACTGGTAGCCCGATGTGCCTTTTGTAGGTCTCAATATATGTGCTCCAGTGGATTTTGAGAAATTAACGTTTAAAAAAAGATATATATCTGTAACAGCGGACCGGTTAGCGCTCTGGTTCGCGGACTTTTCGCGCAACGGAGCTTTGTGAAGCGAAGCTGATTGGTTCTCCGGCGTCTGTCAACATTCCAAACAGTCCGTAGCGGCCGCCATCTTGTCTCTCGGTAGGATCGAGAGACAAGAGGAGGTCAAAACAAAGGGGGAAATAACTATAAGGGGGCATAGTAGATCCTCGCTGACCCCCTAGGTTTGATGTGGAGGTTTTAAAAGGGCCCCGCGGGGCAAAAAAAAAAAATAATAATAATAATCGAACGGCTGAATGGATTTGCACGAAACTTGGCAAAATTGTAGGGACTGGTAGCCCGATGTGCCTTTGCTAGGTCTCAATATATGTGCTTCAGTGGATTTTGAGAAATTAACGTTCAAAAAAAGATATATATCTGTAACAGCGCACCGCTTCGCGTACTTTTCGCGTTACGGAGCTTTGCGAAGCGAAGCTGATTGGCTCTCCGGTGTCTGTAAACATTCCAAACAGTACGTAGCGGCCGCCATCTTGTCTCTCGGTAGGATCGAGAGACAAGAGGAGGCCAAAGCGAAGGGGCAAATGACCATAAGGGGGCATAGTAGATCCTCGCTGACCCCCTAGGTTTGATGTGGAGGTTTTAAAAGGGCCCCGCGGGGCAAAAAAAAAAATAATAATAATAATCGAACGGCTGATGACCATAAGGGGGCATAGTAGATCCTCGCTGACCCCCTAGGTTTGATGTGGAGGTTTTAAAAGGGCCCCGCGGGGCAAAAAAAAATAATAATAATAATAATCGAACGGCTGAATGGATTTGCACGAAACTTGGTAAAATATTAGGGACTGGTAGCCCGATGTGCCTTTGCTATGTCTCAATATATGTGCTTCAGTGCATTTTGAGAAATTAACGTTCAAAAACAAGATATATATCTGTAACAGCGCTCCGCTTCGCGGAGATAAAATTATATGTGTATTACCTAGCTGTTGCTAACACCAGTTAGCGACGGCTAGTAGGAGATAGCGACCATCTTGGGTCCCACTTTGCATGTGAGTGATATTTATCACTAATGACATGCAAAGTGGGCATGCCAAGATGTTAGCGACTGGAAACAGTCGCTAACATCGCTATCTCCTATTATCAACTTTTGGAAATATTCGAGATAAGCGCGAATATCTCCAAAAAGTAACAGCTGCCCTGAGCAGTTCTTAGCCATGTTATCCAATGGGAGGTGGATAACATGGCTAAGAGCATTAGCTCGGTAATGCATGAATATCGCGGAGTTTTCAGCGACATTAATGCATTGCGCTCGTTTTTTATCGTATTTGCGATAAACCTTGATAATAGCAAGGTTTATCTGCGATAATTTCTGACGGTAAAAAAATCGTTGCTAAGCATCGTTAGGGATAAATATCGCTTAACCTTGGTAATATGCCCCAACGTCTGTTAACGTTCGATTCGAAGGAAATCAGGAATTGTTGAAAAACATTGTGTGCGCCATCTTGTCTTTTTTCAAATGCCACACTTTTGTCGTGCACGGCAGCCATTTTAGATGCCTTGACCAGATCCACTCTGTGAACGCTGTCGATCCTTAGCATGGCTCCCCACCCTCGCAAGCATCTCCCCCAGGCAGTGGTCACCCCCGCTCTCTGTTTTATGCATGGGTAATAAACCTCCCCCCATCTGCGCTGTTCTTCCCTGAGAATCACACCCTGTGCCCGCCCGACACCTCCCTTTCGCCCTATTCACTACCGCACCCTCTGACACTCCTTTTCCTCTGTGTCCGATTGTCCAGGCCGGTCCTAGGCTATCAGCTAGCCCTGCAGATGTAGTTTATGGCCACAGCTGTAAAGAATCACCCGTCTTCAAAGGAGTTATAGTAGATCAAGGCCCACACTCGATGAGATCCGTCACAGCAGAAGCGTTGCTATTATCTGAAAACCATTCTGTATTGTGATTGGGGAGGGGACCGAGCGTGAAGCGGAAGATTCCAGGGATGACTCTTTGTACATCAAAGTTTTTACAATTATGTGTCACATTAAAAATATATAGCACTCCGACAAAGTAGTAAGATTATAAAACTTTAATAATTTATAAATATATACAAGAAAACAAAAATAGTAATAACATATAAACATTTTTAGAGAAAAACAACGAAGTAGCGGTCGGCTGTGCGAATAGTCCCAACGCAGCACAACGTCCAGATTTCCGGCGTGGGGCGTCGCGGGGGGTGGGTGATCAGTAGCAAACTGTTGTGCGAATAGTTCCAAGGCAGCAGAACGCGCCGAAATCTAGATGACACAAAAGTGATGTCTAGTAAGTTGCCACCCAGCAAATAACGGCGTGGGGCGTCGCGGGGGGTGGGTCATCAGTAGCAAACTGTTGTGCGAATAGTTCCAAGGCAGCAGAACGATGGCACCAAGGTGATGTCCAGTAAGTTGCCGCACTGGTTTTGGTATCCTACAATGCTGCTCCGAATAACGGCGTGGGGCGCCCCGGGGGAGGCGGCGTGAACGGGCCTCTCCAGGTGGAGTCTCATCTGTTTTAGTGGGGCGCCCCTTTACCGTTTCAGTTGCCATTCCGTCCGCTTTTGGTCCACTGTGTCAAAATCCGCCATTCAGCTGAGTTGCGCCCACTCTTGCGGTGCAGCGATAGGCGGCTGTCACAGGACTCTCAAAATGGCGGCAGGCTGTTTCCTTTTTGGGCCTGGTCCACTGAAATGGCCCTGGGACACCTTGGAAATCGGACGCTTGTCTGCTAGGTCTTGGACCCCATTCTCGAAAGCGTCCCCTCCGCCTTGAGAATTCATCAAAAGTTTTGGGGGCCCCGACTCCTGCAGGCTTCTGGTGGGGAGCGGCTGCCATGATTGCTCGCGGAATGACCACGACGGAGCTACGAGATGGTGGTGCTCTCATGGTGACGCCAGCTTCAGTCTGAAACATCCAGAAACAAGGTGGGGCTTTCATCGTTTGGGGGAAAAAAAAAGTTTTCATCCAATGAAAAGTGTTGTTTTTAGGTCATATGATCAAGCCTTCCATCATTAGGAAACCAAAAGTAAAATGAACCAATGAAAAGTTTTATAAACAAGTCACATGACCTGTTATGCGGCATAGGGTATAAAATGCGGAGAAAATACGTTGGCACGTGAGGCGGCGTCAGTAGCGGACCGATGTGCGAATAGGCCGAAGGCAATACAACGCGCCAAGATCCGGATGGCATCGAGGTGGTGTCATAGTTGAGAGTTCTGAGCAGCGGTTGTAACACTGTCTGAAGCTTATTTGCAGCTGCTGCAGCTTCACTACGCGCCAAGATCCGGATGGCACCGAGGTGGTGTGTAGGAAGTTGCCGCACTGGTGTGGCCATCCTACAATGCTGAAAGTCGGCGTGGGGCGCCCCGTTGGCCTGTGAGTTTGCGTCAGTAGCGGACCGATGTGCGAATAGGCCGAAGGCAGCACAACGCGCCAAGATCCGGATGGCACCGAGGTGGTGTCTAGTAAGTTGTCGCACTTCTGTGGCCATCCTACAATGTTGAAAGTCGGCGTGGGGCGCCCCGTTGGCCTGTGAGATGGTGTCAGTAGCGGACTGATGTGTGAATGGGGCCAAAGGCAGCGCAACAATATTTTCTACTATATTTCCGGTGTAGAAGAGACCACAAGGCGCTGAGATGCCAAGATCCGGATGGCACCGAGGTGGTGTCTTGCAAGTTGTGGTACTGGTGTGGCCATCCTACAATGCTGAAAGTCGGCGTGGGGCGCCCCGTTGGCCTGTGAGATGGCGTCAGTAGCGGACCGATGTGCGAATAGGCCGAAGGCAGCACAACAATATTTTCTGACTGACACCACAAGGCGCTGAGATGCCAAGATCCGGATGGCACCGAGGTGATGTCTAAGTTGCGGACTGATGTGCGAATGGGGCCAAAGGCAGCGTAACAATATTTTTTGTATGGAAGATACCACTAGGCGTTGAGATGCCAAGATTCGGATGGCACTGAGGTGATGTCTAGCAAGTTGGTGTGGTCATCCTACAATGCTGAAACTCGGCGTGGGTCACCCCATTAGCCTGTGAGATGGCGTCAGTAGCGGACCGATGTGCGAATAGGCCGAAGGCAGCACAACGCGCCAAGATCCGGATGTCACCGTGGTGGTTTCATAGTTGAGAGGCACTTCATCTGCAGTGGGGCGCCGAGATCCGGATGGCACCGAGGTGATGTCTAGCAAGTTGCTGTACTGGTGTGGTCATCCTACAATGCTGAAACTCGGCGTGGGTCGCCCCATTAGCCTGTGAGATGGCGTCAGTAGCGGACCGATGTGCGAATAGGCCGAAGGCAGCACAACGCGCCAAGATCCGGATGTCACCGTGGTGGTTTCATAGTTGAGAGGCACTTCATCTGCAGTGGGGCGCCGAGATCCGGATGGCACCGAGGTGATGTCTAGCAAGTTGCTGTACTGGTGTGGTCATCCTACAATGCTGAAACTCGGCGTGGGTCGCCCCATTAGCCTGTGAGATGGCGTCAGTAGCGGACCGATGTGCGAATAGGCCGAAGGCAGCACAACGCGCCAAGATCCGGATGTCACCGTGGTGGTTTCATAGTTGAGAGGCACTTCATCTGCAGTGGGGCGCCGAGATCCGGATGGCACCGAGGTGATGTCTAGCAAGTTGCTGTACTTGTGTGGTCATCCTACAATGCTGAAACTCGGCGTGGGTCGCCCCATTAGCCTGTGAGATAGCAGTTCTTTGGATTTGGGCCTGGCTCGTCTGCTGTAGTGGGGCGCCCCTTTACCTTTTCAGTTGCCATTCAGCTGAGTTTCGGCTGCTCTTGATGCTACAGCGACAGGCGGCTGCAACAGGACTCTCAAAATGGCGGCCTGTTCTTTGGATTTGGGCCTGGTCCACTAAAATGGCCCTGGGACACCTTAGAACTCGGACGCTCGATTTTTTTTTCCTTTCCTGTACATGCAAAAAAAGGTAAATGCCCGGTACGTTACACGCTTCATCTGCCACGATGAACTCTCTAGAGGAACCGAAAAAAAATATAGTTGTGGTAACTATACCATGCATTGTCATATGGAGAGGTGGCACCAATTAATTATAGTGCTGCATAAAAGAGAGATTTGGAGGAGAACCCCTGACCTGCTAGTACATTCATCAAAGAAGTGGCACTGAGAGCTTCAGAGGCAAGGGAAACGGTCCCAAATATTTAGAAGAACTTTGGAAAGATTAAAATGACATGTTTAGATTGTGGCAAATTTATTTCATGTGGACATCTGAGTGTTACTCTAATAAATACAGCATATGAACATCATCATAGTCGATGGTTGGTAGAGACATTTTGACTATATCCTGGACCTGCCCGTCCTCGCCCAAAATGGCGCCAGAATAAATGGGACTCGTAACTCCTTGTTGTGTACTGGTTGCAGAACCTTGAAATCACGAGATACGTATGCAGTTTTGAAGCACATGGCGGGCGGGGACGAGAATTGATTGAATATTTCGACATCCCTATTGATATTAAGTTCTGATGTGTTATTGATTACTGTACTGTTGAAAGTTCGAATTAACGTCACCCATGGTACTTGCCCGCAAATGTATATCTAGATAATTTTATTGTAACTGGCCCTGTCGTATTTTAATTATAAAATGTACGTCCACCGATTCCGTAACTGTTAGACACCTTAGTTCTTGCAACCTAATGGCCCGCCCGTTACGTTCCTCTACAGTGTAAATGTCTATTTATCATATACGATTACAGTTTGCTCCGTGGCCGGCCCACGTGGTTATAGGCTCGTATTTGTATAATGAAATTTTCACAATAAAGGTTTTTAAAAGAAAACATGGTAGTAGTATATACATTGGTAAAGTTTTTAATAATAGTCACTGTTTTAGAATCATTAAAAGGCAAGTGAAATAAAGCAGACCAATTACATGAAGGGTAAAAGGTATAATACGAAGGAACGCAGTAAAGATAAATGGTCAAGGGCTGTTGTGTTTTCTATTCCTGCAACATAAAGTGATCGATAAGAATCTCATATTCAGGCGTATCGGCGACTAAGACAGCAGGTCGACCCTCTTTTGCTCAACGGCTCCGTCATGGGACGAAGAAACGCTCTTTTTCTCGAAAAAAGAATATATTTTACTTGCAGGACAGTTGTAAAATTTCCGGGAAAGTACATTAGCCTGGAACATTATAACATATATTTAAGAAAAAATAATGTTCGGAAGTAATGAAAAGCGTAATTTTTAGGTCATATGACCAAGCCTTTCATCATTACAATAAGAAAAGTAAAATGAACCAATGAAAAGTTTTATTAACAAGTCACATGACTTGTTATGCTTACGTTACGCGCTGCGCGCCCCGGATGACTTCCGGATGCGCTAACGCGGCGCGTCATATGACGCATTACGCGACAACGCAGGTACAGAATATAGTCAAAATGTCTCCACCAACCAGCGGTCGGAACACAACCCCTTTCAGCAGGCTAAATAGTTCTGTTAAATGACAACAGAAGGGACAGGCAACAAGAACCATCAGTCAAAGAGGGGAGGGCTAGTTCTTCTCTACCGGGTTACATTGGGGCGCTACCGGAACTGATCGAATTGGTAGTCTACAGTGTTTCTGGATGTTTCAGACTGAAGCTGGGGTTAGCATGAGAGCAGCACCATTTCGTAGCTCCGTCGTGGTCATTCCGCAACCAATCATGGCAGCCGTTCTTTATCGTTATTTTGGGCGGGGTGGGTGGCGGAGCAGAGCTGTTTTGCAGCCATCATTGTGTGGAGTTCAGTTCATCTCACTAGTTTTGTATTTGTCATGAGGGGTTGTTCCTAATGTTTCTATTTTAGCGAGGTCAAAAAGAGATCCCATTAGTGGCCTACTGATTTTGCTCGATTCCTTTTCTTTTTTTTTACACGATTTTTCGTTATCTGCAAAGACTAAACAGAGTATTGCGACTCTGTGTTTGTTTGTAAATAGAGAATGAACCAAAGAGAACTAATTCTAAAACAGTAAATACTTGGATAACAATGAATCAAATGGAGAGAGAAGCAGGCACGACGGATTACAATGGGGGCAAAGACCTGCGTTAACTACCTTTCACTATCTGCAAAGAGAGAGTACTCCTAATAGAAATGAGGGGGGGGGGGCACCATTCAAAGCAGATCAGTGTGCATAAACACGAAAATGTTTTCACTTACCACGTACTTGACATTCGACAGCTTATGATATTTGCTATTAAAAAACCATTGAAATTCACTGAAAAAACCATAGGTTATAGACCATATATAGTTAGGAATTAGCATTTACAAAACCTTGAAAATTCACTGAAAAAACCATAGGTTATAGACCATATATAGTTAGGAATTAGCATTTAAAAAACCTTATTTTACTCACACAAAACCATTGAAATTCCATATATAGTTAGTTGCACTAACTATATATCGCGCACCTGCAATCCACTGCTGATGATGTCACATATTACATCATTCATGACATGGTCAGTGACATCACTGATGACATCACTGATGACATCTCAAATGACATCACTGATGACATCACTGATGACAACATCCAGTGACTGTATGTTTCTGTAAAGTTAAAATGTGTCTTACATATTGAAGAATGAGTGGAAGTATAAGTGTCTGGACAAAGGATTTAGTAGGTGCATGACTGAATGCATGAGTGAGTGATTAAATGTGTCTCACTGAGTGCATGGGTTAGTGACTAAAGTGTCTTAATTTGTGCATCATTATGTCTGTTGTTCTGTAAACTGCTGCATGTTTTGATCAGTAGCTATATGATTAACTATATGGGTTACTGATTGATTGTCCAAGTATTTGTATGGGAGACTGAGTGTGTGTGTGGCTGGCTGGGAGGTGTGTGACTCTGTGCAGATCAATGTGTACTTGTATCAATGATTGTATAACAAGGTAAGTATGTGTTAGTATATGTTTGAAAATGTAAGGTGCTCTATGTTTAACTGTATAGACAAGAAAATGGAAGTGTCATTGATTCTTTACAGGACTGACTAGGTGTGTGAGTAACTCCATGGATGAGTGGCAGACTGTGAGTGTCTGTATAGGTGTATGAGTGCATATGATAGTGTTGTAAAGATGAGTGATTGTATGTATGAATGATAGTATGGGTGAATGAGTGAAGGTGTGTGTAGACGTAGGAATCAGTGAGTGCGTATGTAGTAACTAGTATTGGTGTGTCAATGGTTTCAAAAATTATATTCTGTATTTAACACTGGGTGAAACAGAGGTTATATTAAAATGTGAGGAGATGCATTGTATTGTCACATGAATGATATCATCAGTGATGTGGTCATTGATGTCAAATGAGATGTCATCAGTGATGTCATCAGTGATGTCATTTGAGATGTCATCAGTGATGTCATCAGTGATGTCACTGACCATGTCATGAATGATGTAATATGTGACATCATCAGCAGTGGATTGCAGGTGCGCGATATATAGTTAGTGCAACTAACTATATATGGAATTTCAATGGTTTTGTGTGAGTAAAATAAGGTTTTTTAAATGCTAATTCCTAACTATATATGGTCTATAACCTATGGTTTTTTCAGTGAATATATATATATATATATATATATATATATATTACCTACTGGCGGTTGCCAGTAGGTATATATAGTTAGGATTTTTTCTCTATGGGATTTTTGAAAATTCTATGTCTAATAACTTTGGCGTTTGTGGACGGAATTGGCTGAAATTTTGTTTCTGAGCAGCCCCTGAAAATTTGGGGGGGGTTCGTCAAGGGGGGGCCGAGAAAAAAGGGGGGTCCCAAAACGTGTTTTTAACATTGAGTTTTCCATAGGGCGGTTGGCCTCACTTTTAGCCCGAACGGCTGAATGGGTTTGCACGAACCTTGGCAAAATTGTAGGGACTGGTAGCCCGATGTGCCTTTGCTAGGTCTCAATATATGTGTTCCAGTGGATTTTGAGAAATTAACGTTCAAAAAAAGATATATATCTGTAACAGCGGACCAGGCAGCGCTCCGGTTCACGGACTTTACGCGTTACGGAGCTTTGTGAAGCGAAGCTGATTGGTTCTCCGGCGTCTGTAAACATTCCAAACAGTCCGTAGCGGCCGCCATCTTGTCTCTCGGTAGGATCGAGAGACAAGAGGAGGCCAAAGCGAAGGGGCAAATGACCATAAGGGGGCATAGTAGATCCTCCCTGACCCTCTAGGTTTGATGTGGAGGTTTTAAAAGGGCCCCGCGGGGCAAAAAAAAATAAAATAATAATAATCGAACGGCTGAATGGATTTGCACGAAACTTGGCAAAATTGTAGGGACTGGTAGCCCGATGTGCCTTTGCTAGGTCTCAATATATGTGCTCCAGTGGATGTTGAGAAATTAACGTTCAAAAAAAGATATATATCTGTAACAGCGCTCCGCTTCGCGTACTTTTCGCGTTACGGAGCTTTGCGAAGCTGATTGGTTCTCCGGCGTCTGTAAACATTCCAAACAGTCCGTAGCGGCCGCCATCTTGTCTCTCGGTAGGATCGAGAGACAAGAGGAGGCCAAAGCGAAGGGGCAAATGACCATAAGGGGGCATAGTAGATCCTCCCTGACCTCTTAGGTTTGATGTACCATTTTGCCAAGTTTGGTGTAATTCCGTTCAGCCATTCAGGCTGTAGACGTATCTAAATGTCCTATGGAAAATTGCATGGGGAAAACACATTTGAAAGTGTTGAAATTTAGAACCAATTAAAATGTTACTTTGGTTTTGTATTTGTGTGTGATGAAAGTTAATTGGTTATGTATATATCTAAAATGAGAGGAAACCACAGCCATTTTGTGATACTACTGTCTGAGGTACATTTGTGAGGAATTTTTGGTGGTCAATTGCTGGTGTTTGATTTACACAGTACTAACACTTCTTCTACTTTTAAAAAGGTGAGTTGTTAATTTGTAAGGGGAACTATGTTGTACACTTGAAGATAATTTGAAAAATGTGTTCTGTTATTTATTTACAGTCCTTCTGTTATACTAAATACTTGATAAAGTTAGTTTTATATTATGTATTACTAAAAACGATAAATGAAAGTGATTATTTTTTTCTGCAATTTACAGCAAGCAATTTCAAAATAAAATGGCTCACAATGAAGAGACCGTGGCAATTTCTTTTGAATTATCCACTACATGTATTGAAATTGAGAGCACCAATAATGAAATATTGTCACAAGGAGGAGATGACTTGAATGATTTTTTGGATCAATCTGTTGATGGCGAATTTATCGAATGTTTGGAGACCATAGAGTTAGAAGAATCATCATTGCAGACTTTTCATGAGGAGATTCCAGATGAGATGATTGAAGAGGAAATTCCTGATGAGGACATGTTACTAGTTCTTTCAAATTTTGAAAATTCAGAAGAATAAATTTATATTTAGAAATCAAAAATTGTTTGAGACATTATTCATTTTTATTTTTAATTTATGAGGTTGTAGCGAAGTGATTGTAGTATAAAATGAGACTTATAGTATAGAGTGCAACATTTTTATGTTACATGGTAAGTTTACTCATATTTACTTTCCTTCTCCCACTATATTATCTCCAATGTTTATTTGACATCTCTTCTTCATCTCCGGCCTCCTTTCTCTCACTGTCTGTCTCTGATGCATCTTATCGCTGCCATTTTGTGTAATTACAGAAGAGAGTAAAAAAAAATAGTTCGGAACGTGAAAAGGGGGCAAAGTAGAGTACCCCTCACCTCCTAGGCCTTCTCAGGCGGTCCCAAAAGGATCAGTTTCTGCTTTCCTGAGAGATTATGGTATGAGTTCCATATACCACAATAACTTGCATTACAACATGCAAGATATCTATCTCCTATTACCAACTTTTGGAGATATTCGCGCTAAGCGCGAATATCTCCAAAAACTAACACCTGCCCTGAGCAGTTCTTAGCCATGTTATCCAATGGGAGGTGGATAACATGGCTAAGAGCATTAGCTCGGTAATGCATGAATATCGCTGACTTTTTAGCGATATTCATGCATTGCGGCCGTTTTTTATCGCATTTGCGATAAACCTTGATAATATCAAGGTTTATCTTCGATAATTTCTGACGATGCTTAGCGGTAAAAAATTCATTGCTAAGCATCGTTAGCGATAAATATCGCTTAACTTTGGTAATATGCACCAACGTCTGTTAACGTTCGATTCGAAGGAAATGAGGAAGTGTTGAAAAACATTGTCTGCGCCATCTTGCCTTTTTTGAAATGCCACACTTTTGTCGTGCACGGCAGCCATTTTAGATGCCTTGACCAGACCCACTCTCTGCACGCTGTCGATCCTTAGCATGGCTCCCCACCTTCGCAAGCATCTTCCCCAGGCACTGGTCACCCCCGCTCTCTGTGTTATGCATGGGCAATAAACCTCCCCCCATCTGCGCTGCTCTTCCTTGAGAATCACACTCTGTGCCCGCCCGACACCTCCCTTTCGCCCTATTCACTACCGCACCCTCTGACACTCCTCTTCCTCTGTGTCCGATTGTCCAGGCTATCAGCTAGCCCTGCAGATGTAGTTTATGGCCCCAGCTGTAAAGAATCACCCCTCTTCAAAGGAGTTATAGTAGATCAAGGCCCACACCCGATGAGATCCGTCACACCACACGTGTTCCTACTATCTGAAAACCATCCTGTATTGTGATTGGGGAGGGGACCGAGCCTGAAGCGGAAGATTCCAGGGATGACTCTTTGTACATCAAAGTTTTTACAATTATGTGTCATATTAAAAATATATAGCACTCCAACAAAGTAGTAGGATTATAAAACTTTAATAACTTATAAATATATACAACAAAACAAAAACAGTAAAAACATTTAAACAACGAAGAGACCGTGGCAATTTCTTTTGAATTATCCAATACATTTATTGAAATTGACAGCACCAATAATGAAATATTCTCACAAGGAGGAGATGACTTGAATGATTTGTTTGATCAATCTCTTGATGGCGAATTTATCGAATGTTTGGCGACCATAGAGTTACAAGAATCATCATTGCAGACTTTTCATGAGGAAATTCCTGATGAGGACATGTTACTAGTTCTTTCAAATTATGAAAATTCAGAAGATGTTGCCTGGGTGCCGCACTGATTTGGGTATCCGGCGTGGGGCGTCCCGGGGGGTGGATTGTCAGTAGCGGTCTGTTGTGCGAATAGTTCCAAGGCAGCAGAAAGCGCTGAAATCTGGATGTCACGAAGGTGATGTCTAGTAAGTTGCCGCCCAGCAAATAACGGCGTGGGGCGCCGCGGGGGTGAGTGAGTCCAGTAGGCACCACAGCTATACTTATCGGCATTGCAGAATTACTGCTGGGGACAATGCCTGTGCTGTAGCAGGGTCACAGCAGAAACAAAAAGGATTCTGTTGAAGATGTTGTTGGTTTTCAATTTGAAAACAGTTCTGGTGTCAACTGCTATGCTAATGTAGTGGTTAATGTTTTGTTTTCTCTAGAAAATGTAAAAGAGGGGGAGGCAGTCCATAGTTCCGGTAAAAGGGCAAAGAAAAGGATCGGTGGTTTGAACTATCAGTCAAAAAGGGGAGGGGGTGCAACAATTTTTCCTACCGGGTCACACTGTGCTTTCACCTGAACTGAGGTCTGCAGGATTCTAGTCATTCAAACTGAGGCTGGTGGCAGCATGGGAGCGCCGACGTCCTGCGGATACAGTTTCGTCACTCCACGGGCGATCATGGCAGTCATTCCCCATCGGGGGTGTCTGCGGGGGTCGGAGACTCCCGCGGCTCCTGTAGAATCTTCAAGGTCGTGGAGGACTACGGTGGTGGAGTCAACCAGTGACCGGGCCATTTCTTTATGCTGGGCCCGCTCTTGCCAGGTCGACCGCCATTTTGAGAGTTCGGTAGCTACTGGCGATCGCGGGGTCAAATGAGCGGACGGGCTCCACCCTGTCGGGCGAGACGTTGCAGCATCGCCACAGTGGAAGAACCCTTTTCCGGGCGCCTGGAGCGCTGAGGGTGCAGCTGGGAAGCCTTCACCTGGGGAGGCGGGAGAGGCCTGTTCGCATCGTCTCTCCCTCCCAGTGCACCCCACGGCGTCTCGCTTGACATTTGTTATGGCCAGACCAGGCGATGAGGATGAGGGGGGGGGGTCGGAGGCATGTGCAAGACACCCCCCCCCAGTGTTGTCGCAGCCATTATAAAAGAAAGAAGAAATGTCCCGTCCGTCTTTGGGCCGCACCTCCGGTGGATGGCGGCCGGACGCCCTTTGCTCTGGCCCCATGAACGGGTTCCTTGGCTCATCGGCTGCAGCCGGATCCCGTCGGCCCCAGCCCCCGGCCGTTGGTGGCCGGACCGGGAGAGAGTGTGGAGGGACAACCTGCAACTCTCAAGGGCCACCGCGGCCGGACTGGGAGAGAGAGGGGAGGGTCGAGGACAGGGACATTCCCCCCCCTGAAACTCTCCAGTGTTGTCAATCCCCCTGGCCGGGTCCCGCTGGCCTCGGCCTCTCCTCCGGCTACACCCTACGTGATGATCTCCTGGCCGAGGCGTGGCAGCAGGACCCGCCTTATATGTGTTGCTTCCGGCTGGGCGTAGCCGAAAACCTGTTGCCCTTTGGAAGTTTCTAGAATGGGGCGGATGTCTGCTGACTTCTATCTTTCCCAGTTTGCCGTTATTTGGCCGTGGCAGGCGGTGGGACAGACACGTTTTGGGGCAGTGAGGGGCGATGTTTTCAGGTTTCTTATTACGGGCTTACTTCTAACGTTTCTTGTTTCTAGGACAATAATAGGTTTTATCATTACGTATTGTTATCGTTTCTTTGTTTGTTATTTAATAAAAAGTTCATCAGTGGCCTACTGATTTTCGTTTTCCTATTCTTTTCTTTCCAGGTTGTTTCATGCTAAAGTTTCTGTTAACAGGATACAGTGATCACTTCGTTATTATTGCATATGTCCTTTTCACTAGGGGTGCTCTCTGGTCGGGCCAGATGACCTATCTCTAGTAAATGGTCCGGGTGAAACAGGTGCATCAATCAGTGGGGAGTAGATAGGCATGACAGATTACAACGGGGGAGAAAGGTCCGCATTACGTACCCTTTCACTACGTGCAAAGATTTTCCTACGTTTATTTGCAAACAGGGAATACCTCCAAAAAGAACTAATTCCCAAACAGTCAATGTTCGGACAATCAATCAATCAATGAGGAATGAAATAGGTACGACGTGTTAAAGGCTTGCGTTACCTACCCTTCACTATCTGCAAAGGGAGAGAGAATATTCCTATTCTTCCTCGTTTGCAGGCAGAGAAGATCCTTAAGAGAACCAACTTCGAACAATTCAATGCTCGATTCAAACAATCAACAAGGGGTACTGTGAACAGAAATGAACGCCGCTTATGTACATACACATTGCTATTTTCAACAGGTTGTTCCTAATGTTTCTATTTTAGCGAGGTCAAAAAGAGATCCCATTAGTGGCCTACTGATTTTGCTCGATTCCTTTTGTTTTTTTACACGATTTTTCGCTATCTGCAAAGACTAAACAGAGTATTGCGACTCTGTGCTTGTTTGTAAATAGAGAATGAACCAAAGAGAACAATCAATCAAATGGAGAGAGAAGCAGGCACGATGGATTACAACGGGGGCAAAGGCCTGCGTTAACTACCCTTCACTATCTGCAAAGAGAGAGTACTCCTAATAGAAATGAGGGGTGGGGGGCAGCATTCAAAGCAGATCAGTGTGCATAAACACGAAAATGTTTTTACTTACCAAGTACTTGACATTCGACATTGTATGATATTTGCTATTAAAAAACCATTGAAATTCACTGAAAAAACCATAGGTTATAGACCATATATAGTTAGGAATTAGCATTTACAAAACCTTGAAAATTCACTGAAAAAACCATAGGTTATAGACCATATATAGTTAGGAATTAGCATTTACAAAACCTTGAAAATTCACTGAAAAAACCATAGGTTATAGACCATATATAGTTAGGAATTAGCATTTACAAAACCTTGAAAATTCACTGAAAAAACCATAGGTTATAGACCATATATAGTTAGGAATTAGCATTTAAAAAACCTTATTTTACTCACACAAAACCATTGAAATTCCATATATAGTTAGTTGCACTAACTATATATCGCGCACCCGCAATCCACTGCTGATCATGTCACATATTACATCATTCATGACATGGTCAGTGACATCACTGATGACATCACTGATGACATCTCAAATGACATCACTGATGACATCAATGATGACATCTCATTTGACATCATTCTTGTGCTAATACGATAAACCTCTTCAGACTCTAATATAACCTTAGATACACTCAGTGTATACAGACACTCACACACTGTCACTCATCCATGGAGTTACTCACACACCTAGTCAGTCATGCAAATAAACAATCTCACCTCCATTTCTTCAACTATACAGTTATACACACCTTACTTATTCAAACATATACTAACACATATTTACTCTCTTATAAAATCCCTGATACAAGTTCACAATGATCCATACAACCACTCACACATTCAGTGGCTCTCATGCACAGTTATTTATATATGCCAACTCTCACATGTACTGTGTTTTACATATGTACTTACTATGACATGTAGCATTGAGATATCCATTCACTCATCAATACACTCATGCACACAGTCAACTGCCCATGTAGCTGTTTCCACATGCACTCTTGAACTCATACACCTAGAGAATCAACTGCTCACACATCTATGCACAGAGTCACACACCTCCCAGCCACCCCTACACAAACTCAATCTCCCATACAAATATTTGGGCAACCAATCAATAACACATATAGCCTCTCGTATAGCTAATGATCAACACATGCAGCAGTTTACATCACAACAGACATTATGATGCACAAATTAAGACAGTTTAGTCACTAACCCATGCATTCAGTGAGACACATTTAATCACTCACTCATACAGTCAGTCACGCACCTACTAAATCCTTCATCCAGACACTTATACATCCACTCATTCTTCAATATGTAAGACATATTTTAACTTTACAGAAACATACAGTCACTGGATGTTGTCATCAGTGATGTCATCAGTGATGTAATTTGAGATGTCATCGGTGATGTCATCAGTGATGTCACTGACCATGTCATGAATGATGTAATATGTGACATGATCAGCAGTGGATTGCGGGTGCGCGATATATAGTTAGTGCAACTAACTATATATGGAATTTCAATGGTTTTGTGTGAGTAAAATAAGGTTTTTTAAATGCTAATTCCTAACTATATATGGTCTATAACCTATGGTTTTTTCAGTGAATTTTCAAGGTTTTGTAAATGCTAATTCCTAACTATATATGGTCTATAACCTATGGTGTTTTCAGTGAATTTTCAAGGTTTTGTAAATGCTAATTCCTAACTATATATGGTCTATAACCTATGGTTTTTTCAGTGAATATATATATATATATATTCACTGAAAAAACCATAGGTTTTACACATGTTATAGTTAGGAAGTAGCATTTACAAAACCTATGAAATTCACTGAAAAAACCATAGGTTTGACACCAGTTATAGTTAGCTGGAAATTTTACTGATATAAAACCAATGAAATTCCACGTTATAGTTATTTGGACTCACTATAACTTGCACATGTAATGCACTGCTGATGACGTCACATATTACATTTCAGTGAATTTCATAGGTTTTGTAAATGCTACTTCCTAACTATAACGTGTGTAAAACCTATGGTTTTTTCAGTGAATTTCATTGGTTTTTAAAATGCTAATTCAGAAATATCTCGTGTATACAACCTATACTTTTGTCAATAAAGTTCTGGCAATATTTTTTTGGGAAACAAGCCGTTTTCTTCACTGTTCAAGTTGCATAGAGACTCCTTGTAAAACGATACAGAATTAGAAAGTCTGTACCTTGCCTTTTTTTGAACGCATTAAAATTTGTCTGTAAATAAAAATAGCCTTTCTAAACTTTCATGCGCGACCCGGCGTGCGCACTCTCGGCAACAGTTCTCAATAAAATGGATATCGCATTTCCAGGCTTTCGTGCGCGACCGTGTGGGCGCACCCACCTATATATTTCGTGAAAACTTTGCAATCTGAACTTATTGAATTTCTTCATATACCCATCAAAGAACTTATAGTACGTCAAAGAGACTAAACCTAGGCTTCTTTTTTATTATTATGAAAATTTTCATTAAATGGAGCCGAATGTCTTTTTAAACTTTCGTGCGTGACCGAATGTACACACCTTCGTATTTTTTTAAAAAATATAAAAGATTTTATAGTTTAACAATTGTATGCTTGAATCGAGCTCAGAAGATATATAAAATCCGGATGTGTTTGGATTTACTCCTTTTCACGTTTTGAAACTTCGCTGAATTAGACCGCTACTTCCAAATGACGTACGTGACCAGATACTATCACCGCGTACACGTCCTGAGACGCGCATGTGAAGTCATGTGACTTGAAAACAACACTTCCAATTGGTTCTTAGTAGTTTCTATTCTGCAATTTACACGGAGCACTCCACCCACTTCTCTCACTATCTTTTCTACTCTCAAAAGAGAACAACGTTCAACATCTTTCGGAAGACTTTGCTGAAATGTCTGCCGTTCCGCATTCATCTTCCGAATCTGAAGGAAATGAGCGACTACCTTTAAAAAGAAAAAAGGAATCTTTTATTTGGCAATTTTTCACTTATCCTGAAGAACAAAAGAAAGTGAATGCGCCAAAAGTTACCTGCACGATATGCAAATCGGTTCTCTCAAGAGGAAATCCAAGAAAAAAATATTCCTTTTCCATATATACCATGGTGCGGCATGTCAAACAAGTGCACCCTGTGGAATTTGCACAGGCATCGACAAGAGCCCTGGCCACGCTATTACCATCAGAGGTGGCCAGCACATCTTCTGGTGGACAAACTGTATCTCCATCGAGTGCTGTGATGGACTTGAGACCATATCTTGCAAAGGTGCACATGAAATGCAACGAGTGTGGAGGAATTCTTCTGTACGGAGAGCAGAGCCTCATTCTTATTAAACTAAAAATTGAGAGTCATAAATGCCCCGAGAAAAGATACATTTCTTCATTTCATTTTGATCCTGAGTCACAACTGAAAATATTCTTGCAAGTTTAAAAAATCCAAAACAACATAAGACTTGTTTAAAAAAAAAAAAAAAAAGTTCTTTTCAGAACTAACTCATTGTACCAAAAAGAGCTCCAGGAGCATATTATAAAGTGGGTTTATCTCCGCCTTTTTGGCTTTCGTTCGTGCGCGACCGTGTGCGCGCACCCGCCTATATATTTCGTGAAAACTTTGCAATTGAAACTTATTAAATTTCTTCATAGACCCATCAATGAACTTATACTACATCAAAGAGACTAAACCTAGGCTTCTTTTTTATTATTATGAAAATTTTCATTAAATGGAGCCCAATTCTTTTTAAACTTTCCTACGTGACCGAATGTACACACCTTGGTATTTTTTTAAAAAATATAAAAGGTTTTATACTTTAACAATTGTATGCTTGAATCGAGCTCAGAAGATATATAAAATCCGGATGTGTTTAGATTTACTCCTTTTCATGTTTTGAAACTTCGCTGAATTAGACCGCTACTTCCAAATGACGTATGTGACCAGATACTGTCACCGCGTACACGTCCTGAGACGCGCATGTGAAGTCATGTGACTTGAAAACAACACTTCCAATTGGTTCTTAGTAGTTTCTATTCTGCAATTTACACGGAGCACTCCACCCACTTCCCTCACTATCTTTTCTACTCTCAAAAGAGAACAACGTTCAACATCTTTCGGAAGATTTTCTTTTCACGCGATAATGTGAAATACTGAGATTGTTACAGGATTTTCTAATAGATATGTGTTCCCATTGATGTTGAAGCACTAACACCGTGGAAAATTCCACGGACATCTCAACCCTGTTATCTGCAATTGTGAGCATCAAAAGGAGCTGCGCTACGCCCCTGTGACAGGCCTCACTCCCACTGCTGCAACGGCTTGGCAGTCCTCCAGATGCACAGGAACAGCCCCTCCGATCCATTGAAGTTCTGTGTCGGTCTCAATACCACTTACAAAATGAAAATAAGCACTGAAGAATATTCAAGTATGTAGTACTCCTCCTGCTACAGCATACAAAATGCATTCTATTACCTATAAAAAAGTCAAACACCCACGCTACAATCATATGGAACACTTCCTCTAAAGAAGCCTGTGAATAACTTTAAAACATCAGGTTAACCTTTTTTTACTCTCTCATCATTATTAAAGATAAGTATTTACAATGCTATATTAAACAATGCCATGGTTCTTGCTTTTTAATTTTAAAAATCTTGCAATCTTTCACAAACCCAATACTCATGGCTTCTTTTTCGTGACAAAAATCTTGCAATATTACATACCTACATAGAATAACAGAAAAAACATAACACTACAAAGGCCGAACACTCTACTAAACGCGGATTTGTAACCTATGGGGCAGATTTATGTTAACTACTTCATACCCAGATATGCACCAGTTAATGTGCACCACAGTATGCTAGTGCTCCGTTACCCATGGTGTGCCACATTTGAAATGTGGCGCACCATGGTACAAAAACACCATACATGCGTAACACATCTGTGCTCAAAAAGTAATACATTGCTAGAGTTGCATCACAAGTGTGATGCAGCTCCAGCAAGGCTCACCAATGCACTATATTCACAATACTGCGTCAATACCTACGCCTGCTTCAAGCACATGCACAGTTTTGAAACAGCATAGGTCTGAAAGTCACTGAGTGAAATATCATGCATTACAGTCAGCCACTTTCAAGACGCATTCCTTCAGAGGAACACTTCATTATGGTGCAGGGCTTTAGAATGTGACATATCTCCTAGATCCATAACGTTGTAAATATGGTACATTATTTCCACTGTCATTGTATTAAATAAACTGACGAAATTGTGGCGCAAAGAGACGCAACGTCAACATAAAGCTGCTACAATGTGTTTTAAAGTGCCCTTTAAATTACAACCAACACTCTCTTTGAAGAGACCCCTCAGGTTTTTTTAACACCTGTTAAGTCCTTCCATGCTCATGACAGAGCCGCTCCATCATGAGCATTGCCTCAGCTGTCCTCAGAATAGACCAGTTTTGTCATGGGCTTGCCGCTGTGCTTGCACAGCACTAATATTGCGCCTCCATGACACGTTCTATTGACTAAGCAGAGCCATGACAGAACCACTGTATCATGAACAGATCTCAACCGTGGCTCATAAAGAAGTACCTCTATCATGAGCATAGAAGTACCACTCAGCCCCCCGGCCCCCTAATGCTGAGACAGAATTGCCACTGCAGCAAAGCACTTAAACTCCTGGAAAGAACAACATGTAACATTTAATATCATTTCCCACCAATGTTTTCATATATCAGTGTTGCTGAACTCACTCAGTAAAATGTCGCTCATTTCATTAAATCACTTTTAAAGCATGCCTTATAACAATGCACCCAATCCTATGTGGAAGTGCTTATATTAAACATGACATTGCTTTAAGCAGGATAGACAAAGAAATGACACAGTGATGTAAAAGTTTCTTTATTTTTTATACTTACCTAAAAAATAGTAAAAAAGTAAAGTACATTTCTTTTAAAAACGTAGTACCTGTGGAAGAAAAGTAAAAATAAGATTATAATGTACATTTCATAAAATAAAAAAAAGTAGGAGTCAATAAGAGAGAGGCAGAGAAAACTCTCGGATGTTATTAGTTGTACTTACCTTATAAATATAATATCTGTGGAAGACAGTAATAAAATATGTTTTAATACATATTTCTAAATTCAATGTAACAAAATAACTCAAACAACATATTAAATGGTTTATTTTTGCTGTCCTAAGAATACATTGATTTTCACTATAAACAGTGATTTCAATATTAATCATCATATAACAGCGGGAAAAAAAAACACAATCAAAATGATTGTGTTTAAAAAACCCATCCAAAATCTCCATACATATTATAAATACCTGAAAAAACATATCTTAAATGTTTTTCTCAAATTCGCAATTTCTTGAGTAAGCACACTACATCTTCCACAGTTACAAACTAATTAAACTATACGACCTATTTTTAAATATATCTCAAAAAAACACCGTGCAAGTATCTCCTATAAAAATCTATCTTAAGTATACATTTTCTTCTCTCATGCCTTTCCGCATGGCCAAATTGTATAAGTTAACTCATTATCTTTTAAATACCTCTCCCAAAAACTTGCGTCCATATATGTTCTAAAATAATTATCTAAAGTACTCATTTTCTTCTCTCATATTTTTCCACATGGCCAAATACTATGAATTAAGTAGTTTTTTTCTGAAATTTCTTAATCTTAATCTTATCTATTCTTTTGTGAACCTTTACAGTAAAAATGTGTAACATGTTTTATACCATCAAACATTAACTAAATTTCTACCTGATGTTATCACTATACCAAACACAAATTTCATTTATAGATTTGTAGACCCTCAGTCACATGATATTTGTAAACAAGAAAGTTTCATATCTTTACAGTATTAATCTTCCTACAGCAAGTGATTCTACTGAAATTTGGGTTCCAAAAATAGCAGATAGGAGTTAGTTAAGGCAAAAGGCAAACGTTTCTTAAAAGTCAATTGGGTATCATTGCAAAGCGTCCAGCCACTTCCACACTTCAAATAAGCTGTATAATGTCCTGATGATGTGGAAGGCCCTTCATGAAAAATAATGGCTACAGTTACAAATGTTCTTCTAGAAATAGATACTTGAGTAGCCACAAAATTTTTAATTAAAGTTGACAATTTACTCCCATCAGCTCTGCATCGTTGAAACATTAATATTACATATTGTCCATATCTATGGATAAATAAAGTTGATAACATTTCAGACTTACATTGAGAACAGACCATGTTATGATGCGCATCTTTAACTAGTTTATTAAAAGACACTTCTTTACAGTCTGGTAATGTTAAATATATAAATCTTTCACTGTGTATATCAGTACCACTTGAAAATGAGCAATTATCACACTTATGTTCCCATTTATAAGAAAGGCCAAAAAGATTATCAATATCTACACCTTCATCTTCCAAAACTGTAAACATATACATAATAAATTCCTGACAATCTTGCTGAATATTCTGTGAAAATTGATTTACTCCTGCACATATGTCTAAAACATTCCTTAGTTCTGAAACACTTCCTACTTCACTTTCACCACTACTACATTTTTCAAATATAGAATTTAAGGAAAAGCAAAATGTTTGCTCCTGATTTTCTACAATCTGTTCCTTAGCATTTTAAAAAAAAATAACAACATTAACTACTATATTTGCATAACAGTTGACACCAGACCTGTTTTCAAACTTAAATCCAACAATCTCTTCAATACTAACCGTTTTCTTATGCCTACCAACAACAGCTACATCTTTTTTTCGTCGTTTCTCAACTACTTCAGCACATTTCTCCTCATTTTTCCCTTTCTGACCAACCATACGCCTTTCAATTAAAGGATATTGAGGTAAACTTGGAGCATATTCTCTTCTTAACCTATTATACTCCTTCACACAATTTAAATCTGCACTAATCTTTGTCTCATCATAATCAATTAAATAAAGTCCACATAAAGTTCTAACTCGCGATAAAGCAACATATGCCATACCCTCTTTGAATACAGTGTTTCCAATATTTACCAAAGCACAATCTACACTTAAACCTTGAGATTTGTGAATAGTCACTGCATATGCCAAACAAATTGGAAATTACTTCCGACGGACATATAAGTCTTTCACAAGCAAAAAACGATTTGAACAGCGACTAATTTGCTGAACTTCCTCAATTCCATAAAATTTTATTCTTAAAAATTCAATCTCATCTCTATTTGTATAATTAACAAAACCAACAACATTACCCATTGCTCCATTTACCAATCCTCTTTCTACATGTAAATTATTCCTTAAAATTATCCGACAATTTAAACATACATACAGATTTTTCTCTAAACCAGCAGTTTTAGATATACTTTTTTGAAGAGAATCCAATTTTAACTTCAACTTTTCAGAAAAAACAATAGTACTACCTTCATGCTCTATTCTATCTTTAGCTTCCAGTTTCCTAATTTCTTGATTTTCTAAATTCAACATTTTCGCATTAAAAACTGAACATTCTTTCACAGTTGGCATCAAGCATATCACTGATTTAATTGCTACCTCTTTACTATATATTTTCTCAGGTACATTATCTTCATTAGGAAACAGCTTGGAAAGTAATCGTGTTCGTAGAGTGTGTTTCGCATCTTCAGTTAGTTTTCCAATCCTTATATCTTGAAGAATATTTCCATATTTAGTATCCTTTGCCTGTCGCATATTTTGAATCAGTTCAGTATATTTAAAATGTGACCATATATTAACATTTCCAATACTGCCCAGGCACTTTCTAGTCTCCTCATGCGTAACAGTTTCAAATACAGGTTGTCCTTTCACTGGAGTTAGTTGGAGTAGATCTCCAAAAACTATGACATGTTTACCTCCAAATAACACATCATACTTTGTCTTAAGTATCTGTTGCATTCTTAAATGCACAAAAGCAAGCATTAAATTAGATACCATGCTTACTTCATCAATAATAAGAAGTTTCATTTTTTTAAGCACTCTAGAAACTTCAAAACAAGCTTCTCCAGATAGCTTGTGATATTGTAATTTATTTTCATGTTCAACTGGCAGCATCAGTAAACGATGTAAAGTAATACCTTTAATATTATGTGCTGCCAATCCAGTTGGAGCAGTAACAACACACGACAGTGTTGACTGAGTTCTTTGCTGTAAATATGTAGTAATTTCTTTAATTAGGAAACTTTTACCAGTTCCGGCTTCTCCACTTAATCGAATAGGTTCAAATGACATACATGAGCAATCTTTTCTCTCATGACGAAAGCCATGCTCAATGTGCTCTGTCACTTCATCATATATCTGTCTTTGCTCAACATTAAATTGCTTCTTTAATTCTTCTAAGTTGATTACTTCCTCTTGACCTTGCTGCATTGCTCTTTCCACCTCATCCATGGCGGTGGCTGCTTCATTTTGGATAATTGGTTGTCCCAGTGGATCTTGACTTAATGAAGCCGAACTTTGACTATCTTGTGAACTATCTCTAGCAATCTCCGCTGCAATTGTCACTTCTTGTTCTATTTCATCATTCAACATTTGCAGATAATTGCTAAAAACAGTACATTCAATACTACTTTTAGATGCGTTGAATGAATCTTCATAACTATCAAAGTCCCCAAGTAGTTCCTCTTCTCTACGCCATGGTTTAAAGAGTTGCAAAAGAGCAAAATAGTAAAATTCTCTTTTGTCAGGTGTTTCGCAACTCAGTTTCCGATGATTAATCAAGTGTCCTTTTCTTTGCTTCACCAGACATCCTTCTTGTCCAATTACAGCATATACACCTTTATCAATGTTCTCTGTAACATTCCTTTTAAAAGTGTAGTTTTGAAGTATTTCATACAGACAAATGTTTTCTAGAAGAGTACTTCTATTTGGATAGTATGTATCCAACATATTTGTTTTCAGAATGTCTGTACTGTTTGGTTCTTTCTGGGCTAAATATTCAATTTCTTGCACAGGTTTTAGAACACGGTTTCGTGTTTCTGCAAGACCAAACTCACCCAGAGAATAGTCCTTGATTTAGCATAAAGACTTGCTGATGATAATCGGTCACAACATTCATATGCTCCAATTTCTCGATGAGACAACATCTTCAAACTGTACGTATACAATTTCTTGCTTAGGCTCTTTTCATGAGAAATGTCTTCCCACATCTCCTTCAGTTCCGTCTTTTCAGATTTTGTGATGTAAGACGTTACATATCGAGCCACAGCAATAGAGTTGTCTGTAACATATTGTATGTCCATGTTAGCATTCCACATGGACAAAATGACTGGGTTATAGTCATTTATATATTTGGATTCTTCACCTCTTCTTAAATTGTACGTATTTTTAGGTGACCTTCTTCTGATGTTATGTCGCAAAGATGAGATCAAATTGTTGACTCTTTTTTTTTAAAGTACCGGTCGTGCAAATCCAAAACGACATTTGGTGTAGAATTTACTCTTTGATTTGAATTTTCGTCGACAATATTTTCCACAACGATGACTTTGAAAGCGTAACACTTTTCCTCTTAAGTCCTTATCAGTTGTACTATTAGGTATGTCACAAGTGGCATACTGTTCAATAAAAGACAGTACAGTCACGCCCCCGGAAACCTTAAGGACTGACATGGCAGTCGCGAAGGAAGCAGGTTGTAAAATACTCAGCTGGAACATTGCTGGAATCGCCTAAAAAATGAGTGACACTGATTGGGTCTCATTTGTTTCAGACCATAATGTTATTGCCTTGCAGGAAACGTGGGATATGTCTTCATGTTTTTGGTTGGATGGCTATTCAGGATTCAGTCGCGGCATGCCCTAGTAACTCGGGCAGAGCAAGGGGAGGCCTTTTGACTCTTTTTTCCCTTGAACTTAGTGGAGCCCTGAAACAGATCAAATATGAATCTCCAAATTGTTTAATCGTAGAAAGGCAAATTGGCCCGGAGAAGAGCATTCTGTTTATTAATTTTTATAATTCTGTTAATATGGAGTTTGGTGGTGTTAACATTCCAAAATTGGATGCTTTTTTAAACCTATTCTGTCAAAATACTCTAACAAGCTATGAAATCGTATTAATGGGCGATTTCAACATCCACCCCTGTTACTTTGGTTGCACTACAATTGGAGGGGTTGAGATAGGGGAACAGGAGGTGCCGCATTTTGAACATACCAGGGCTGGCGAGGAACTTGAGGACCTTTTGGCCAACCTCAACCTCCTTGAATCTACAGCAAGGGAGGGGGAACCTATAATACCAACGTTTAAGGGGACATCCCCGGGGACTGTTATTGACTATATTTTTGTGACACCTGGTATCTTTAATCACACCATTTCTTACTGTACCGTGCCATCCCCCTTTAGTGACCACAATCCTATCCTTTTGACCATCTGTTGGGGGGACCTCATGGGACCTAAGCCAGGACAGACCAGACCCGGACCTACCCTACGCCCTACAGACCAGGGTAGACGGCTGAAATGGGGGAATGTGGTACCAGATGACTTCTACTCTGACATCGGCCCACAGATAAATGACCAGATTACGATCTGCTTAGATCAGTCCTCTCAAGGCCAGGATATCATGGATGCCTTCAAGGCAATATGTAATACAGTGTCTTCTAACCTTATGGCCCCAAGGGGTAGGGGAGAGCCAAAGCCCTACAGGTGGTTTGATTCAGCTTGCACCAAGGCCCTTAAAGCCTTAAAATCTGCCCTTAAAACAATTCCTAGGGATAGAGCCTTGGTTGCAAACCTAAGAAAAGAATACAGGGAGGCTACTAAACACAGACGGGACAGTATTAAACAGGAGGCATGGGAAAAACTTACTTCCACTGACATACTGCGGGACAGTAGGCAATTCTGGGCTGTGGTTAACCACACATATTTCTCGGTTTCACCCAACACAGATATTGACTGTGTGATACCAGATGAGAGATGGGTGGATCATTTTAGTACCGTTTATGGCGACATGGGTGACTGCATCAATCCACAAAACACTCCGGGTCCGGTGGCCATACCCCTATACCTTAATAGCGAGGAGGTGGAAAAGGCAATCCGTGCCACTACAAAGAATAAAGCACCAGGCCCAGATGGGGTAAATGTAAATGTAAATGTATTGCGACTTATATAGCGCACGTATCACCCGAAGGTATCAAGGCGCTTGCTTAGGGAACCCGTCCTGGTATTCCCCTGTGAGATACCCCAGCAGGGTATCCACAAGGTGAAAGCCAGGCATCCCGCCGCGAGGGGCCGTAGTGGAGATTAAGCAAGCTATTGCCCAGAGTCGCAGAGTGTGACCCCGTGAGTCGAGTAGGCTCCGGAGTGAGAATTGTCGAGTCCGTGGAATTTTTGAGCCCAAGACCCGCCGAGGCGGGGAATCGAACCCTGGTCCACGGCCGATTTCAGCTTCCGGGTCTGCCGCCTCTAACCACTGAGCCACGCTCAGTACCCGGGTACCAGCCGATTTTTATATTCATTCCCCCAAACTTTGGGCTGGAATCCTGGCAAAGGTGTTTACAGCCGTAAATAGAGCGTCCCCCCCAAGTACATGGGTGACCTCCACAATCGTCCCCATATTTAAAAAGGGCAAAAGGGACGACCCAGGGTGTTATCGCCCTATATCCCTCTTGGATTCTGCGATAAAAATCTTGGGCAGAGTCCTTCTGGAAAGGTTGAGGGATAGCATGGAGGGATGTGGGGGTTTGGCTGACATCCAGTACGGCTTTAGGGAAAAAAGAGGCATGATAGAACAGTGCTCAAACTTGCATCTGTTGGCCGCCAAGTATACGGTGGTCGGGGAGGGATCTTTGTACTTAGCGTTCATGGACCTCTCCTCGGCCTTCGACTTGGTCAACAGATCCAAGTTATGGGAAATCTTAATAAAGATGGGCATTGAGGAAGATTTGGTGGCGTTTATAGCATCCTTACACCGGGACCTATTCGCCGCAGTTAGGGTAACAAAGGAGGGAAGATGTACGACCCGTTTCCACTCGAAGCGGGGAGTCAGGCAAGGCTGCATATTAGCCCCCCTGTTATTTACAATTTATATAAATGATTTAGGAAAGCACCTAGAAGGGGCAGCTAGAGACGTTCCACGTGTAGGAGAAGTTAAGATCCCTGCTCTCCTATACGCGGACGATGCTGTCCTTATAGCACGTACAGGGGTGTGCCTCCAAAAGCTTTTAGATGCATTTGGGTCCTTTATGGACCGGCTCGACCTGAGGGTTAACGCCTCTAAATCCCACACTATGGTCTTAGGCCCCCAGGGGAAAAGGGCCAAAGCAAAAACATTTCGCTGTAGAGGTGAAGTAGTTTCGAGAGCGCATGTCTTCCCATACTTGGGAGTGCTTTTTGATAGTAAGGGTACCTGGGGTCCTCAGATACGAGCTAAAAGTTTAGCTGTAACAAGAACATCTATGGCTATCCTAGGTTTTGCCAAAAGGTAGGGCCATAGACCCATGAAAGCAATCATAAAGGTGTACAATAGTAAATCCCTTCCCGTGGCCCTATATGGCGCAGCCCTATGGGGCTATGCATGCTTGGACAAAATCCAACTAGCGGAGAACAGCTTTTTACGTACTCTCCTCTCTCTCCCCCAATCTTCTGCGACTTTCTCTATTCATATGGAACTTGGCCTGGATTATGTTCAGGATAAATTGAGACTGGCACCTTTGTTATATTGGCTAAAGACTTGGTTAAACCCAGAACTAACGTTAAACCACATGATCTTGAGGGATGTGATGAGTCTGGAGAACTGTTTTAAGTGCCCATGGCTGGTCTATGTAAAAAAATCTTTTAATGATCTGGGTCGCCCAGATTTATTCACTGTTCCCTCGGGTATTACAAAGCAGGATGTGGACATAATTAAAAAACAGTTTATGACAAAGGTACGTTTGCTCCGAGAAGAATCAGAATTGCAAAAGTCTACAGTACGACTGCATTATGTGTCACTTTATTCACCTGCAATTGAGCCCTATTTATGTTTTGTCACAAACCCTTTCCATAGATTTTTGCTAACAAAATTTAGGTTTAATCTTATACATTTTTATTTGGGCAAATTTAATTTTTGGATGAAACCAGAGTTAGCACCTCCTTGCACATGTGACAATTTTTCAGTTCAGGACACGATGCATTTTGTTATATTTTGTGATTTCTTCTCTGTACAAAGAAAAAAACATCTGTTACCTGTCTTAAAGGAATCTGGTTTCCTACAGGTGAGACCAGCCATGCTTTATTTAAAATCCCTGGGAAACATACGCATTACATTTGCCATGGCAAATTTCCTAGTGGCAGCGTCCAGAATAAGAAAATGTATGAACTTGTCAAACCAGCATGCGTAACCTTTTTAATTGTTTTTATAACCATCATGTCACATTAATTCGATTGCAAAGAAACAGTTTAATAGCTTTTTAATTGTAAATAACTTTGTTTTTATGTTCTTTGTATGATTTTAACTGAATCGAATAAAGTTAATTTGACTGACTGACTGACAGTACAGTCTCATCCGAGTCTCTTCTAAATTTAGGAGCATCCTTGATCCATAACAGCATATGAATATGAGGAGCACCTTTTGCTTGGTATTCTTTTCTCCAAAAGAAATCCAGTACTTCACCAAGAGGCGGATTTTTCTTGTTTGTAAGAAAAGACATCATATCTTCAAATCTATGATTAAAATTTCTGCAAACATTAACCGGATCTAACGAACACAGTTCTCCAGGTGTCTTGTAGTTTATATTTTCTATGTTTGCATTCGCCTCCTGAAGAAATTCAAGTAAATCTTCCCAATCATACTCTGCACAGCTTAGAGTTAAATACCATGTTGGTGCTCCTAAGTTTCTAAGCATGCACTTCAAATCTCCATGATGACGGTACCAATACTCATTAGTACCACGCTGACAAGCCATTAAATTAATTAGGTGTGAATCCAAAACACTATCTTTCTGTTGCACTTTATCCATAAATTCCTTTGCTGAAATATTATGCAGATGAACTCCACTTTTTAAGATATGATTTACTGCATAAGAGAGACCAGATAAGTCACTCTCAAACAGAAGATGAAACAAATATGGAATGCATTGGCGAAACCTCGGATCTTCTGCATATAATCTTGTTGTCCGGTATTCAGATGCAGGAATCTGCATAGGTCGATCATCATATCGTGTACCTTCACCTGTAGGGAATAACTGTGGGAAACAACGACCTTCCAAACTTTCTTCCCACACACTAATAGGATTTCCTTTCGCCTTTTTCATCTGAAATAATTCAATAGCATTCCCTATTGCTTCTTTGGAATGCAGTGGATGAACACTGTAATGTTCATAAATTTCTTCACTTCTGGATAGGTCAACTTTTTCAATTTGTCCAATAGACAAATCACTCTCCTCTTCTTCACTTACATCTTCTTCTTCTACGTATACATCTTTATAGTACTTATTGTTTTGAACTAAATACAACGTTGCCTTTTTGACTTTTCTAACATCCACTAAACTTGCCAGATTTTCTTACTCTTTGTAGGTACACCATTAACTAGAATAACTAGAGGTTCCTCTTCTACATTTTCAACACCAATTGTTTCCATATTTTTTTTTAAATCAAGTGGCAAATATACAACTCTACCCTTTAATCCTCTTTGTAAATCTGAAGGATTTAATTTACCAGTCTTAGGCTCCATACGAACAATAGCCTGAAAAGGATGTACACATTGGATCAGAATAGTCTCATAAGTATTTAAATCCATCAATTCTGATGGAATATTTATCAACTCTAGATTATTATGAACAGCTCTAGCAGGCATTTTATTTTCATTTAATTTATTATAACAATATTTACAAATACGTTGCTCAAAACCCAAATCAAAATAGTTTTCCACCAACAAATAAGTTGCAAAATCTTTCCATTGACCATTATTTTCATCTTCACTTTTTAAATATAAATCAACTAACCTAGTTTGACTTTTGTAATGAATGCGTCGACAACAGACACAAGAAAAATTTGGTTTCTCACCTGCAATTACCTGAAACTTTATTATTTCCTGTTCAAAATTTTCAATATTAACATGTCCAACATTTTCTAACACATTTCCTTCTATAATTATATCAGTTTCTGCATTATCTTCCTCTGGACCAAAATAACTTACCTCAATTTCTGCACAAATCTTCTTAACATCTAATTCACATCCATGCAAAAGAGCACTATTTAACTGTTTAAGTTTAAGTGCTGGACTTTTTGCATAATACAACTTTCTCACCAATTTTCTCATTTTAGTATGATGCACTGCTAACATCCTGAAGTGATGAAACACACTCTGGCATATTTTTTTAGAAAGACAAGCCAGAGAATGACCTTGCAGACCTATTTTTTCTCGCACTCTGCAATGATCTAATTCTTGCAACATAACAATTTTTTTTCTAAGACTTTCTTTAGTGTACTTACGTAAGAAATTGCGAAAGAAATCAATTGAATCCTGTCGTACACTACAAATGCTACTACAATTCCAACTGTAAACAGGAACATTAGGACGGCCCCCTGAAGCTTCTCCAGCCATCACCTCTTCTGCATTTCTAACAACAATTTTCTCTTTCTCAATTACACATCCCTCCTTCACCTCGTATCCTCGACCACTGGTGTCAACTGCATGCAACAAATCGTTACTTTGAAAGTAACTCTCTTCATTAAAAAATGGTTCAGACGTTGAAGTATGCATCCACTTCCCAGAAAACACTTTACAAAAATTACTCCTATTTATGTGTCTCTTCCATTTACTTTTAGCTTTTAAAACTCGTATTGCCTTATTTAGCGTATTTATTCTATTAAGTACTAAAATAAATAATTTTCTTTTTGTCTCAAACGCGCGCTCAACAATACCCTCTATATATTGTGTCTTCTTAAGAAAAGCAGATCTTCTTTTAGAAACTTTCTCCTTTTGTAATAAATTCGAAACTACTCTGTTGTAAAACATACGCTTCCTGATTAGGCTAAATTGATTCATCTGAGTTTTACTGTACAGATTTTCCTGTCTCCTGATTCCAGAAACATTTTTATGTTTGGTTCCATGTCTCCTTCTCGATACTGGTATACTTTTTTCCTTGTGGACTTCAATACTAACATTTTTCCTTCCACATATTGCTCTCAAAAACTTTTTGGTTTGCTTACCAGGAGCACTCTTCTTTTTATCCGTCCTATGTTCTTTTGATACTTCTTCAATTCCTTTCTTCTTCAAATTGTAAGTCCGTTTATAGAGCTTTCTTTTTTCAGTTCTGGTCGGCATCTTAATTTAAGATTTTGATGAAATTCTCAATCTGTAAAACACAAACCTAACAAATATTATAGTTGACTACTAGCATATAACGTACAAATTTAAACCACAGATTCATTTTCTAAGTAGAAGAAAGAAAATAACAGAAAGTCTCTGAACAGAGTAGGAAATCCTGTAGTAAATGTTGGTTCTTAATTTTATCACACTCCATATCTGTTTTAACATTATAGACAGTTTTTAATTCTAATTTTTAAAGCATACAAACAGTACACTTTTTTCAAGAACTATGGGTCATCGTAGATGTTTTAATCTTTTTTACTACAATCTCTTTTACACTTCATGAGAACATGTCTTATCACTCTCATAAAGCACATCGTCGACGAATAGGACAAGAAAACTGTCTTCAAGAATGCTTTACTATCAAAAAATGTTTTATTTATTAAAATGTTCATAATTTTGTAGAACTTCCAGCATTATATCATCAGGGACTTCTTCAAGTCCAAAGTCCTCATCTCCTTCTACCATCTCTAAGTAAGCTGAGTCTAAAGACATGTCCATAAAATCATTTTTTTCATCTATTTCCTCTTGAAAGACTGCGTCTAAAATTCCCTCCATCACTTCGTTAATGATTTCAAAAAGAATTTGTTTCTCTTCTGAGGAATTCTCCATAACTAGACTCAGTTTATTCTTCTGTATCCTTTTAAGAAAATATAGAGACTAAATTATATCTTTTTTCATAAATGTATAACTTAAAAGTACCTTTACTAATTTTTAAACTACATATATTTTTATAATTTCTAACTTATTAACTGTATATATTTTAAGATACCACGTTCCGCTTGTTTTGAAAATAAATTGGCAATATAACCCTAAACATTAACACTGATCTTTTTTTTCCATTAAATAATTACTGTTCTTAAAAGACATTTTACGGTAAAATTTCTTTTTAGATTTTCTAGATATCACAAATATTGATTAACTGTAGAATTCATTTTTAGAGACCCATTTTTTCAGTTCACCAGTACAAAGAACTATGTAAACTATATGCACTCTGAAGAGAAGGCTCACACTATACAAACCATAGCATTCACTTAACAGATTACTACTTTCCACAGAGACAGTTCCTTTTATGTTTCAACAGCATACTCACCATGTAAATGTCATAGCATATACAAAATGTCATACTAAGCATGAAGAACAACCTCATAATAAACCTCTGCATGAATATGTAAAACAATACCTATACATAGTATAATCACAGATATGCAGGAAAGATACCCATCACACCTAGAACCATATCATAATACCTCTCTGTAAATAAAGGAGAAAGACTGCCAAACATAATGCAACAAGATTTCAAAAATCATGAGCACTTCACAAGATTTAAGTAATGGAAACATGAAAGAATTATACCCCATTGATCCGTAAATCTGAACTCCATCAAAACAGTATTCATGTGTTCCACGTAACTTCAGCTGTACTAACTTAATATTTTCTTTTGTCGACCTGATTTACTCATACTAGAACCCGCAGGCCTAGAACAGCCCGTGAACCCTTTCTTAGTAGGTCGCGCACCATGCAGACAGTTGTACCTCTGTAAAAAAATAATTTATTACTGTTACCAAGCAAGCACCGCCGCAGTTCCGCTTCACTCACTCTTAATCACTGCTCCCACGCTTCTACAGACCAGACGCTATGTCGTATTTCACTCCTTATCACGCTTTAATCTCCACAATAACAAACATTTCTCCGCCAGCCACCAGAGAACAGAGTGCAGATGCAGAGGCACTAAGTAGTGAAATACAACATACCCTCTGCTCTATGGAAGCAACCGAGCGGTAATTGTGAAAGAAAACATTCACTAGCGCTTCAAAAAAGCATTTCAATTATATAAATAGTTTTTTGAAATCGTTCCAACTACTTTGATGAGACTATCTGTGTGTGCCTCCACAGCAAAGTTCCTCAGCCCGGACTGAAGGCAGACACAGACAGACACACACACAATAAGATAACACAGGGCAACGGAGACGGAAAACAGAAGGGAGATGAAGATGCAGTCAAACAGCAGGAGTGAGAGAGATATTTTTATACTCCGTTTGGTACCTCAATTTACGAACACATTTACTGCACAAATCTGTGTACAACCTCATGGTCAGAACTATTCATTTTATTTTACTCGACCACCTCCCCCTCTCACCCCACCAGTACAAGCCGCGGCCACAAACTACAATGTAATTTTGTCGTCTGTCAGAAAGTTTAAGCATTCATTAAGCATTACCACTTTTTCAAGACGGTATCACATGTAATGTACCAACTTTTCATTTTATTTTACTCGACCACCTGCCCTTCTCACCCTACGCCCACCATCGCAGGCCGCGGCCACAAACCGCACTATAATTTTGTCGTCTGACACAAACTTTAAGAATTCATTAAACATTACCACTTTTTCAACACAGTATCACATGTAATATACCAACTTTTCATTTTATTTCACTCAACCACCTGCCCCTCTCACCCTACACCCACCAATGCAGGCCGCGTCCAGAAACCGCACTCTAATTTTGTCGTGTGACAGAAAGTTTACGAATTCATTAACCATTAACATTTTTTCACAACGGTATCACATGTAATTTACCATTTCTCTCTCTATCTGCATTATCTGTCTCTCTGCTAATATAATTTTTTCACTTCATAAACAACTTCTCTCATTATATATAAAGGCTTCAAAATCACACAAATAATTACTCTTTATATTAAACATATTTTATACTTCATATTTCACATTTAAATTAAAAATAGTTTTAGAAATACAACACATTATGACAGCCAAAAATGAGTTTAGTTTCAAACTATGAGGAAAATCAATCATTGTTTGTGAGTAAACCATATTTTACGGTACATGACAAAACAAACAGTTACAGACTTACCTTTACCAATGCTTTGTACGATGTACAACAGTGACAGTCACAAAATAGATATTCGTTTGACGGAAGTCTCAATTATGCTGCTATCACTGCAACCAAAATTCAATGGCACAGATATCCAGTCAATACAGACTCATATATGTCTCTTCAGCCAATCATATTTCCTCCCACAAAATTTTGTATTCAAATTTACATTTCAGTTGGTTTCCCTCACAATATTTTCAATGTCACATAAAAGTCACCCATCACCCACTGCCATCTCTGGCTGTTTCCATGGTAACACCTCATTCTGCACCTGGCTGAAGGCACAGGTCAAAAGTTCATATGTCAACGTTCTACAGCAAACTAACAACACTGTTTTCCCTCCAGAAACACCTGCCTATCCACAGCTCTGTTACATGTCATTTTTTTCACACCCAATACTACTTTTTCTTTTACATAACATTAACATGCAACGTAGTCTTCAATCTTCACGTATTAGAATCAACCAATCATTTTTTGTTTTTCAACCACACCAAGCTTCATCCATTTTTTTATCCTGACTTTCACCTTCTAACTGCCATTCCACTTCCAGAACCCATCGGAGTACGAGTGCATCTGCCTTGAAAATGAAGGTTTGGCTTTTAGGACACAGCTATATTCACTGGAGTGGAAAATATGCAGCAAGCAGACGAATTTCCAACCTTGATTTACCAAATGTGCAGATAACGTGGATTGGGCAAAGAGGATTAAGATGTCACCAATTAATACCATTGGTGAAAACTTTTATGCATCTCCCAGAACCAGACCTTATAATTGTGCACTGTGGTGGGAACGATCTAGGCACATTGACTGGGGTAGGTCTGGAAATGCTTCTAAAAGACACCTTTCGACAATTGATGACACTTTTTCCTCGAACTGCCTTGGTATATTCCAATATATGCCAAAGATAGAAATGGAATTGGTCCAATCAACATTGTGCACAAATTGAGAAAGCAAGGAGACATGTTAATAAATCTGTTTCTGCTTTCCTCAGAGATTATAGCATGGGTTTTATTTACCACAACAACTTGCGTTACCACATGCAAGACATCTATAGGACAGATGGTGTTCATTTCACGGATGAGGGAAACAGAATCTTCCTCTGCAACATCAGACTCTGCATCGGTACTTACTTATAAATGCAGAAAAAACTCAATTAACACAAGGGCTCTTTTCAGAGCCACCTTATATCAAAGCACTCAAACTTCTGATTTATCTCCATTTTCACACTCTTGTAAATAGGTGTGCGCGCCCGAGTGCGCGGATCCGCAATAAAAAAAAATATATATATATATTTTCGCGTTTAAGGGCCTTACTGCACACCCTGAGAAAACCTACGCAGCAAAACAATCTCTACCTTCTCCCCTTTCCATGTTCCAACGCTTTGAAATGACAATATATTTACTCGCAGTGACAAAATGGCGGTCAACACTTCCTGATTTCCTTCGAATCGAACGTTAACACACGTCACGCAGCAAAAAAAAAATTCCGCTCGCGCGCAGCCGCTTGAGTGCGCGCACCCGTACGCGCTTATAGATATATAATTGACTTTAACTTTAATTTTCTCAGCAACTACTGAACGGATTTACACCATTCCAAAAAAAGCGTAATCTGCGAGCCGGACTCTACAGTTTTGCCAAATTTCTTATAAATCCATTCAGCCGTTCGACCTGTAGCCGTGTCTAAACGTCCTATGGAAAATAACATGGAGAAAACACGTTTTGGGACCCCCCTTTTATCTCAGCCCCCACTTCACCAATCCCCCCCAAACTTTCAGAGAAAGAGCGCAGCGGACCGAGCCATCTTCTTTGAGAAATTCGCAAAGATTCATCCACCAGGGCCAAAGTTAATCCAAATAGAATGTTGAGGATTTCCTATGGAAACTAGGTCCTAACTATAGCTACGTACTGGCGACCGCCAGTAGGTAATATATATATATATATATATATATATATATATATATATATATATATATATATATATATTCACTGAAAAAACCATAGGTTTTACACACGTTATAGTTAGGAAGTAGCATTTACAAAACCTATGAAATTCACTGAAAAAAACATAGGTTTGATACCAGTTATAGTTAGCTGGAAATTTTACTGATATAAAACCAATGAAATTCCACGTTATAGTTAGTTGGACTCACTATAACTTGCGCGTGTAATGCACTGCTGATGACGTCACATATTACATCACTCATGACATCACTGATGACACCATCCAGTGAATGTGTGTCTTTCTGAAAAATAAATATGTGTTATATATGTATATATTATTGAATATCTTAGTGAATACATATATTAGTGAGTAATGCTTAAATATTTAAATATATGTATTAGTGTTTCACTTTGTGTATAAGTGGCTGCATGGGTTGATGAGTAAATACATGTGTATGTATATAGGTTATTAGATGTTTTTCTTAGTATCAGTATGAGTATTTGCATGCTTTGGTGGGAGTATTACTTAGTTCATAGATGCAAGAATGACTGAGTCTCTGTTTGTATGTGTTTTGAAGACAGCATATGTGCAGGACTGTATGGGTGGATTAGTGTGCATATGTCTGTGTTAGTGAGTGAATGACTGTCTTATTAGTGTCTTTATCAGTAACTACATATGTTTTAATGTAGTATATGTGAATATTGATGTATATAAGTGACTATATGTGAGAGTGAGGTATTGTAAGAGTTCCTGTTTAAATTAGTATGTGTTTCTATAAGTGATTTTTAAGAGAGTAAGCATGTGTAAGTTTCCTTAGAAGTAAAGTGGTAGTGTGTGTATAGCTGTTTATGCAAATAAATGGATGTTCAATAGTTTATTTGCATGTGTGAGTATGTGTGTGAATAACTTTTGGATGACTGTCGGTGTGTAACAGGATGTGTGGGTGTATCACTACATATGATTAGTGAATATATGTATGAGTGACTATATAGAACTGTTGGTGAATTAGTGCATGTGTATATAGATGGTGGAATTATTGAATTGGTTGTTGTAACTGGTATGAGTATCTCCATTTTTTTGAACATTTTAGTTTCTATTTTTGAATATGCGTTTCAAGGGTTAGATTACAGTGAAAGGAGGTCTGTCACTGTGTCACAAGGATGGTGTTATCAGTGATGTCATGAGTGATGTAATATGTGACGTCATCAGCAGTGCATTACACGCGCAAGTTATAGTGAGTCCAACTAACTATAACGTGGAATTTCATTGGTTTTATATCAGTAAAATTTCCAGCTAACTATAACTGGTGTCAAACCTATGGTTTTTTCAGTGAATTTCATAGGTTTTGTAAATGCTACTTCCTAACTATAACGTGTGTAAAACCTATGGTTTTTTCAGTGAATTTCATTGGTTTTTAAAAAGCTAATTCAAAAATATCTCGTGTATACAACCTATACTTTTGTCCATAAAGTTCTAGCAATATTTTTTTCGGAAACAAGCCGTTTTCTTCACTGTTCAAGTTGCATAGAGACTCCTTGTAAAACGATACAGAATTAGAAAGTCTGTACCTTGCCTTTTTTTGAACGCATTAAAATTTGTCTGTAAATAAAAATAGCCTTTCTAAACTTTCATGCGCGACCCGGCGTGCGCACTCTCGGCAACAGTTCTCAATAAAATGGATATCGCATTTCCAGGCTTTCGTGCGCGACCGTGTGCGCGCACCCACCTATATATTTCGTGAAAACTTTGCAATCTGAACTTATTGAATTTTTTCATATACCCATCAAAGAACTTATAGTACGTCAAAGAGACTAAACCTAGGCTTCTTTTTTATTATTATGAAAATTTTCATTAAATGGAGCCGAATGTCTTTTTAAACTTTCGTGCGTGACCGAATGTACACACCTTCGTATTTTTTTAAAAAATATAAAAGATTTTATAGTTTAACAATTGTATGCTTGAATCGAGCTCAGAAGATATATAAAATCCGGATGTGTTTGGATTTACTCCTTTTCACGTTTTGAAACTTCGCTGAATTAGACCGCTACTTCCAAATGACGTACGTGACCAGATACTATCACCGCGTACACGTCCTGAGACGCGCATGTGAAGTCATGTGACTTGAAAACAACACTTCCAATTGGTTCTTAGTAGTTTCTATTCTGCAATTTACACGGAGCACTCCACCCACTTCCCTCACTATCTTTTGTACTCTCAAAAGAGACCAACGTTCAACACCCTTCGGAAGACTTTGCTGAAATGGCTGCCGCCCCGCATTCATCTTCCGAATCTGAAGGAAATGAGCAACTACCTTTAAAAAGAAAAAAGGAATCTTTTATTTGGGAATTTTTTACTTATCCTGAAGAATTAAAGAAAGTAAATGCGCCAAAAGTTACCTGCACGATATGCAATTCGGTTCTCTCAAGAGGAAATCCAAGAAAAAAATATTCCTTTTCCATACATACCATGATGCGGCATGTCAAACAAGTGCACCCTGTGGAATTTGCAAAGGCATCGACAAGAGCCCTGGCCACGCTATTACCATCAGAGGTGGCCAGCACATCTTCTGGTGGACGACCTGTATCTCCATCGAGTGCAATGATGGACTTGAGACCATATCTTGCAAAGGTGCACATGAAATGCAACGAGTGTGGAGAAATTCTTCTGTACGGAGAGCAGAGCCTCATTCTTACTAAACAAAAAATTGAGAGTCATAAATGCCCCGAGAAAAGATACATTTCTTCATTTCATTTAAAAAACAACATAACAGTTGTTTTAAAAAAAAAAAAAAAGTTATTTTCAGAACTAACTCATTGTACCAAAAACAGCTCCAGGAGCATATTATAAAGGGCGTTTATCTCCCCGTTTTTGGCTTTCGATCGTGCGCGACCGTGTGCGAGCACCCGCCGATATATTTCGGGAAAACTTCGCGACTGTAACTTATTAAATTTCTTCATAGACCCATCATAGAACTTATACTACTTAGAAGATATATTCAATCCGGATGTGTTTAGATTTACTCCTTTTCACGTTTTGAAACTTCCCTGAATTAGACCGCTACTTCCAACCAGATACTATCACCGCGTACACGTCCTGAGACGCGCATGTGAAGTCATGTGACTTGAAAACAACACTTCCAATTGGTTCCTAGTAGTTTCTATGCTGCGTCAATACCTACGCCTGCTTCAAACATATGCACAGTTTTGAAACAGCATGGGCCTGAAAGTCACTGAGTGAAATATCATACATTACAGTCAGCCACTTTCAAGACGCATTCCTTCAGAGGAACACTTACCGTTTATTAGAGGTAGATCGTGCGACTCCACCGGAGGACACCCCTAATAAAAAAGACATATATATAAAATGCGGACTAGCCGCTGTATCGTACTAGCAAACTTTAACTTAAAAATCGTTAGAGAAAACAAAAGGAATCGAACAAAATCAGTAGGCCACTGATAGGATCTCTTTTTGACCTTGCTAAAATAGAAACATTAGGAACAACCCCTCATGAGAAATATTAAACTAGTGAGAGAAACCGAGCTCGACGCCATCTTGCCCCCTTTTAGGCCCCATCACGAACATAGATAGCCCCACATAGCAAAACATGATCTTATCGCCTGCCCAACTTCAGATCTGACCCCCCCCCTTTTGCTCTCATGTCCTGTCGGAATGTCCGGCTGTAGATTACAATCACATGTTACATTTGGGAGGGGAAACGACATCAGAGCGACAAATATTAGAAATATACCACACGACAGCAAAATAACAGGTTAAAACGTTTTTATTCTTGAACAAAAATATATTAAAACAACTATGGAGAACCATTACGCGAATAGTCCGGAGGCAACACCACGCGCCAAGGCCTGTCCCCAGGATGAACCAAGGGATCCGTTCCTGGGGCCGTGGCAAAGAGCAGCCGGCCACCATCGGCCGGAGAAGGCATGGGCCCGACCCGAGATGTAGTTGTGGTCCCATTCTCTTCCTCTTTCGGCGCCTTGCAGGCCACGAGGGGGGGATGTCTTGCATATGCCTCCGACCCCCCCCCTCTCTTCATCGCCTGGTCCGGCCATAACAAATGTCAGCAAGACGCCGTGGGGTGCACTGGGAGGGAGAGGCGGCGCGGACGATCCTCTTTTGGCGCCTTGCAGGCCACAAGGGGGGGATGTCTTGCATGTGCCTCCGACCCCCCCTCTCTTCATCGCCTGGTCCGGCCATAACAAATGTCAGCAAGACGCCGTGGGGTGCACTGGGAGGGAGAGGCGGCCCGGACGAGCCTCTCCCGCCTCCCCACGTGGAGGGCCCTCAGCTGCACCCCCAACGCTCCACGCACCCGTCAAAGGACTCGTCTACTCTTGCGGTGCAGCGACGCTCCACGCACCCGTCAAAGGACTCGTCCACTCTTGCCGTGCAGCGACGCTCCATGCACCCGGCAAAGGACTCGTCCACTGTGGCGGTGCAACGATGCTTCGCCCGACAGGCTTGAGTCCATCAGCTCCTGCAACCCAGTGACTGCCGGTGGTTGCAGATCTTTCCTTTCAAAATGCTGCCAACAATATTTTCTGAATGGCGTAGCCACGAGACGTTGGCGCTCTCATGCTGACGCCAGCCTCAGTTTGAATGACCAACAATCCGGGGCGCGGCGCGGAGCGCGCAACGTAAGCATAACAGGTCATATGACTAGTTAATAAAGCTTTTCATTGGTTTAGAAATATTTTTACGAGCATATTTGACTATTTTATTAAAAACACTACACATAACCTGTTTTTCAAGTTATGTTTAATTTTAAATGAAACGGTTTACATTTTCACCTTTTATTTCCAGTACATTTTAAAAATAAATGTTTATAGTTCCATATGCTGAAGCACGTCAGCTTCCCACCCTATGTCATACAATTCTGACAAATCGGCATCCTCATCATGTTCTTCATCATCCTCAGGATTTAATTCATCTAAGAGATCCACTTCCACTGACGTTTCAATGACAAGTTCAACGATAAGATCGAGATCAACGGATTGCTTATTATCACTCATGGTTAATGTTGTCGTTATCTTTAAAGAAAGAGAACAACAATGAGATGTTGCAGAGTAAGAGACAAATCTCAGAGACTATAATAGTAATTTTTTTTAACAAGAGTAACATTTTGCAGCTATTATTTAGCCATGTCCAGCGATGCTGAGGAGGTGAGTCCTATGTCCAAGTTTTCAGTGAACAGGACTCATCTCTTTTTAACCTTGGATAAGCCTCACCAACTCTGTGTCCCCTGCTCATACTTAAATGTAAAGGGGCAGATTTATGTTAACTGGCGCATCCCCAGAGATGCACCAGTTAATGTGCACCGTTGCTCTGCCACCCATGGTGTGCCGCATTTACAATGTGGAGCACCATTGAGCAAAAACAACACAGATGCGTCACGCACCTGTGCCGCAAAAGCAGCACATTGCAGGAATCACGTCGTAAGCACGACATGTCTACTCCAATGCACAGGAGCAAGCCACACATTGCAAGGTGCATCACTCCTTATGCCTGTTTCAAACAGGCGTAAGGATTTGATTCAGGAATGCTATAAAGCTGACTCAGTGAAATCTTCTAAATTTCACTGTGTTAGTTTTACAGGGCTTTCATGCAAATGAATGCCCACCTGCAACAAAACGCCTATATGAAACCTGACGCAGGTTTCATGTGGTGTAGAAAATGAAAATGTATATGTACATAAGCGGCGTTCATTTGTGTTCACCCTCACCACTGTTGGAGTTAAAGCGAAAGTCACGGCACAGTGGCCCCGCCATCTTGCCCCCTTTTAGGCCCCATCACGAACATAGATAGCCCCACATAGCAAAACGTGATCTTATCGCCTGCCCAACTTCAGATCTGACCCCCCCCTTTTGCTCTCATGTCCTGTCGGAATGTCCGGCTGTAAATTGCAATCACATGTTACATTTGGGAGGGGAAACGACATCAGAGCGACAAATATTAGAAATATACCACACGACAGCAAAATAACAGGTTAAAACGTTTTTATTCTTGAACAAAAATATATTAAAACAACTATTTACATGACAAACGGCCGCAGCAACAAACCCACAATGCATTTCGCCGTCTACTTGACGCCGTCCCTGTCCCTCCTTCCCCAAAGTAGCAATGTTGGGCTACTTTTGGGCTGCTTTCTAGTAGGGTTTTTGAGCGTCAGAAAGTCTACAAAAGCCGTCGGCAATGGCCTGGGGTGGAGAACCATTACGTGAATAGTCCGGAGGCGACACCACTCGCCAAGGCCTGTCCCCAGGATGAACCAAGGGATCCGTTCCTGGGGCCGTGGCAAAGAGCGGCCGGCCGCCATCGGCCAGAGAAGGCATGGGCCCTACCCGAGATGTAGTTGTCTTCCCATTCTCTTCTTTTTTCGGCGCCTTGCATGCCACAAGGGGGGAATGTCTTGCATATGCCTCCGACCCCCCCCCTCTCTTCATCGCCTGGTCCGGCCATAACAAATGTCAGCAAGACGCTGTGGGGTGCACTGGGAGGGAGAGGCGGCGCGGACAAGCCTCTCCCGCCTCCCCAGGTGGAGGCCCCTCAGCTGCACCCCCAACGATCCACGCACCCGGCAAAGGGTTCGTCCACTGTGGCGACATAGGGACGCTCCACGAGCCCAGCAAAGGGTTCGCATACTGTGGCGGTATAGGGACGCTCCACGAGCCCAGCAAAGGACTCGCCCACTGTTGTGGTACAGCGACGCTCCACTCACCCAGCAGGGTCTCGTCCACTGTGGCGGTGCAACGATGCTTCGCCCGACAGGCTTGAGTCCATCTGCTCCTGCAACCCAGTGACTGCCGGTGGTTGCAGATCTCCTAAAAATGGCGGTCGACTTTGCAGGAATGGGCCTGGCGTGAAAAGTTGGCCTGGTCGCCTGTTAACCAGAAAATGGGCCCCTGTCTTTCCTTTCAAAATGCTGCCAACAATATTATATCAGAATCTGCATCGGTACTTACTTATAAATGCAGAAACAACTCAATTAACACAAGGGCTCTTTTCAGAGCCACCTTATATCAAAGCACTCAAACTTCTGATTTATCTCCATTTTCACACTTTTGTAAATAGTTGTGCGCGCCCGAGTGCGCGCACCCCGCAACTTTTTTCGAAAAAAAAAATATATATATTTTCGCGTTTAAGGTCCTTACTGCACACGCTGAGAAAACCTACGCAGCAAAACAATCTCTACCTTCACCCCTTTCCATGTTCCAACGCTTTGAAACGAGAATATATTTACTCGCGCGCACCCCGCAACTTTAAAAAAAAATATATATATATATATATATTTTCGCCTTTAAGGGCCTTACTGCACACCCTGAGAGAACCTACGCAGCAAAACAATCTCTAACTTCTCCCCTTTCCATGTTCTAACGCTTTGAAACGAGAATATATTTACTCGCGCGCACCCCGCAACTTTTTTCGAAAAAAATATATATATATATTTTCGCGTTTAAGGTCCTTACTGCACACCCTGAGAAAACCTACGCAGCAAAACAATCTCTACCTTCTCCCCTTTCCATGTTCCAATGCTTTGAAATGACAATATATTTACTCGCAGTGACAAAATGGCGGTCAACACTTCCTGATTTCCTTCGAATCGAACGTTAACAGACGTCACGCAGCAAAAAAAAATTCCGCTCGCGCGCAGCCGCTTGAGTGCGCGCACCCGTCCGCGCTTATAGATATATAATTGACTTTAACTTTAATTTTCTCAACAACTACTGAACGGATTTACACCATTCCACAAAAAGCGTAATCTGCGAGCCGGACTCTACAGTTTTGCCAAATTTCTTATAAATCCATTCAGCCGTTCGACCTGTAGCCGTGTCTAAACGTCCTATGGAAAATAACATGGAGAAAACACGTTTTGGGACCCCCCTTTTATCTCAGCCCCCACTTCACCAATCCCCCCCAAATTTTCAGGGAAGGAGCGCAGTGGACCGAGCCATCTTCTTTGAGAAATTCGCAAAGATTCATCCACCAGGGCCAAAGTTAATCCAAATAGAATGTTGACGATTTCCTATGGAAACTAGGTCCTAACTATAACTACCTACTGGTGAACGCCAGTAGGTAATATATATATATATATATCTATTACCTACTGGCAGTCGCCAGTAGGTATATATAGTTAGGATTTTTTTGAATAGGGATTTCTGAAAATTCTATGTTGAATAACTTTGGCGTTGGTGGACGGAATTGGCTGAAATTTTCAGGAAAATGGCACATTTTGTTTCTGAGCGTCCCCTGGACGTTTGGGGGGGTTTCGTCAAGGGGGGCCGAGAAAAAAGGGGGGTCCCAAAACATGTTTTTAACATTGAGTTTTCCATAGGGCGGTTGGACTCACTTTTAGCTCGAACGGCTGAATGGATTTCCACAAAACTTGGCAAAATTGTAGGGACTGTTTGCCCGATGTGCCTTTGCTAGGTCTCAAGATATGTGCTCCAGTGGATTTTGAGAAATTAACGTTCAAAAAAATATATACATCTGTGACAGCGTCCCGGTTAGCGCCCCGGTTCGCGTACCAGACGCGTAACGGAACTTCGCGAGGAGAAGCGGATTGGCTCTCCGGTGACTGTCAACATTCTAAACAGTCCGGAGCGGCCGCCATCTTGTCTCTCGGTAGGATCGAGAGACAAGAGGTGGAAATAAACGAAGGGGGAAATGAATGAAAGGGGGCAAGGTAGACCCCTGCTGACCCCCTAGGATTGATGTGGGGGCTATTAAAGGGCCCCGCGTTGCAAAAAAATAAAATATTTTTTTTTCTCGATTTTTCGCGGTGGAAGCGCTACCCGGTACGCGAACCGGGTAGCTCACCGGTAGCGTAACGGGAGTCCGCCATCTTGTGTTTCGGACGAATTTAGTCACAAGATGGAGGATAAACAATGTTGGGAATGGGTATAAGGGGGCACGGGAGACATATCCTGACCCCCTAGGTTTTCTGAGGGTGGCTGAGGAGGCCCATATATGTAAACCCCCCCCCCTTTTTTTTCAAATTTTCGCACGGTTAGCGCCCGGTCCGCGCACCGGGTAGCGTTCCGGAAAGCGTAACAAGGGGAAAACCAAGGGAAATATTACAATAATATTTTAGAGTGCTTTGAGGTAGGGTAGCTCTGAATAGAGCTGATGTGTTGTGTGGGTGATGTAAGTACCAACATGTAGGTACCAATGAAGAGTCTAAAATTCAATGTACACCGTCTCCTCTGTAGATATTTTGTATGTTCTAATATGGGTTATTTAAATGTAAATGTGTGGAAAAGCACTTCATGCTTTAAAGCAATTGTATTTTTGAACTGATTGTTCTTTCCTCTTAGTCCTCCTCTTTGGTTTTTTTTCCCCACACTCTTCTTCAGGATGATAGTTGATAAATTCGTTCCCTCAAAAAATTTATATACATAAAAAAATTATATTAAATACATATAAAATATATGTTTCCTTTAAAAGAAGAATACATTTTACAGCTTTTGATATTTGCTATTAAAAAACCATTGAAATTCACTGAAAAAACCATAGGTTATAGACCATATATAGTTAGGAATTAGCATTTACAAAACCTTGAAAATTCACTGAAAAAACCATAGGTTATAGACCATATATAGTTAGGAATTAGCATTTACAAAACCTTATTTTACTCACACAAAACCATTGAAATTCGCATATATAGTTAGTTGCACTAACTATATATCGCGCACCCGTAATCCACTGCTGATCATGTCACATATTACATCATTCATGACATGGTCAGTGACATCACTGATGACATCACTGATGACATCTCAAATGACATCACTGATGACAACATCCAGTGACTGTATGTTTCTGTAAAGTTAAAATATGTCTTACATATTGAAGAATGAGTGGATGTATAAGTGTCTGGATGAAGGATTTAGTAGGTGCATGACTGACTGTATGAGTGAGTGATTAAATGTGTCTCACTGAGTGCATGGGTTAGTGACTAAACTGTCTTAATTTGTGCATCTTTATGTCTGTTGTTCTGTAAACTGCTGCATGTGTTGATCAGTAGCTATATGAGTAACTATATGGGTTATTGATTGGTTGCCCAAGTATTTGTATGGGAGACTGAGTGTGTGTTTGGGTTGCTGGGAGGTGTATGAATCTGTGCATAGATGTGTGAGCAGTTGATTCACTAGATGTATGGGTTCAAAAGTGCATGTGGAAACAGCTGTATGGGCAGTTGACTGTGTGCATGAGTGTATTGGTGAGTGAATGGATATCTCAGTGCTACATGTCAAAGTAAGTACATATGTAAAACACAGTACATGTGAGAGTTGACATATATAAATAACTGTGAATAAGAGCCAGTGAATGTGTGACTGGCTGTATGGATCATTGTGAACTTGTATCAGGGATTGTATAAGAGAGTAAATATGTGTTAGTATATGTTTGAATAAATAAGGTGTGTATAACTGTATAGTTGAGGAAATGGAGGTGTGATTTGTGGTAAATAAATAATTAAATACCGGTACTATTTTTGACTAGATATATAATAACAGATAGCTCAATAAATAAGAGTCAAGATTCGAGGTAGCTGGAGTTTGCAGGTTTTAATCAGGCATAAAGGACAGGAACAGGACAACCTGCACGGGAATAGGATGGCAGCTGCCGGGGGGCAGGATCGGGACAACAGCTAACTTTTAATAACAGTGCACAATATTTATAGTTAAACAATTGCATTACATTCAGTATAGTAGGCGTAGCAGTGGGTGGAGTTCATAGCAGTCGCGAAAGATAAGGCATAAAGTGGGTGGAACAAGAGGCGTATACATAGACATGTGATGTAAACGTAACAGAATATGTCATAAACGGGGCGGAAACATGGAGGGGGCTACCTAAGGAGCCGGGACCTCTGACCTAGTGGTGCGCGCAAGCTGGCAATGACGTGTTACTAGGAGGAACTGGGGGCTATGACTTCTGCGCTAGAAGAGGAGACGAAAGTCTGGAGTGTCAGAGCGACATGTACCTAAACACTATCTAGTATCTGATGTTTAGAGAACATCTTGATAGAATCCAAAAGTTATCAGGGTAAAGGCTAACAGACTCTAAGACTGGTGCATGCATCATTCTATATGTAGTGCGTGTTGAGGAATATTAAATGACCATTAATACAGTATTTCTCTTACATGGAGACGTAAAGGCTAGACGATGACTGAAACTATTGATGCGATTCAGTAGCTTTAGGAATGCAGAGAAGGAGGGCTGGACTGATAACTAGAATCATAACATACTCTTGGCAGACTGGCAGGCAGAGCCAGGCCGAGCCGGGCACTGTGAGGCAGGAAGTAAGTGAAGGGTCAGGGATACAGGTGGGGGCTGTATCGCTCCTCAGCGAGGGTTCAGGAGACAGGAGCTGAATCTGGTGTCCGGGCCCTTTTGAGGCCTAGAAACGGAGACTTTTCAACGAATTAACGTGCACACTGTAAAACGTGGCAACATAACTTTACATAGGCCTAATACTCGTAGCTTTAACGAGAACTGGAAACTGGCATACTAGAGATGGACACAACTGTAATTGCGTCTTTAATCGATCATGGGGAATACATGCATATCGATCATGCACATATGACATAACATGGGGAACACGTAGGGACACAGAACATGGCAAAATTTACTTTTCCACATTCCCTCCTTGTGCCCTACGTTTCCATCAGGAAACATCTATATTCATGATACCATCTATCATTTCATACAGCATCATTTGCTCGTCTCGAATTGTCTTGGAACGGGACTTAGGACTAGGAATACATGATGTAGCACAAATGCCGCAAATCGCAGGGCCACATTGTAAACAGAGGCAGCAACTGAAAATGATCATTACTGCTATACCTAGGAATGACAATACTTTCCATCCCCAGGCAGAGATTATACTCCAGAGCCAACCGGACCATGTCCAGGTGCCTGGATTCTGGTGTAACTGATGGGCAATTTTATGAAGTCTGGTTATAGCTGAATAAACAGACGGCGCGTTATTAGGAATGAAAATGCAGCAACTAGATCCGATGACTCTACATGCTCCTCCTCTATCGGCCAGTATGACGTCAAGAACGAGACGATTTTGGAGCACGACAAATCTCATGGCAGATTGCTCTTCGGTTAAGTTACCTAGAGCAGAAGTAGTCTCATTCACTACTGCTTCAAGGGTTCTGGTTAGTCTACGTATTAACTTACTATTCTGGATAGGTCCTATAAAGAAGAAGAAACCTTTATTGAAGTCTGTATACTGTTCTAGAGCAGTTTCAGTTTGATCGACAATCGGGGACTCAATCTCCCTTCTATGTCTAATGTGTACTAGATGTGTGTTTCTATGATAATCGGATGGGGCTAGGAAAACTGGTGGCAGTAGGAAGGCAATGTAACATGTTCCATCCCAATCGAGGGGCAGACGAACATATGCGGTCTGACCACAAACAAAATAAGAATGACGTGAGGCTTTGAAAATAGATTTCCCACTGTCACTATACTTGACAATAGTAGTACAATCACTATGTCCTACATGTGCGGAACCATTTTTTCGGACACATAATTCGCCTTTGACTGGTAGTACTGAAATAGCAGGTAAATCTGGAGTAGTATCAGACTGAACATTCAGGACCATAAAATTCGAAGAATAATTACCTAAATTATAAACTTCATTTTCTAGGTCTAACCCGGTTCTATGGGTGAGACCTTGCTTGTCTGGAAAACATGTACTATTCAGAAGGGACATATCAGTTGAGGATGACCTTAACGTGGACCACGCTCCACACGAACCATTATGTGAAAACGGATAAGGAAAGAGTGGCAGAACTCCCTTCGGTGTCTGGAAAGGGGGGAGTCGACCACACACCCAACAATTAGTGGCATTGCTGGTCTGGTGTGAATAGTGTAACATACGGATAAATGTGTTATTGCGCATAGCAAGACGATAGGATAGTTCGTGAGGAGGCAGATCACTAAATGTGTGTTCTACTGTAGCATTAGAAAGCTTATTTACATGAGGAATTGAAAAACATAAATGCAATGCATAACTTGTGCAGGTAACCATCAAACTCAAAAATAGAAGAAAACATAAAATAACAATACATCTGATGGAGTTTTGACTAACTCTCTCACTATGGGGGTCTATCTTATACATGTCAGAAACCTGTCTAACCGTTTCACCCGAGGGGGACTTAGACAATTAAACTGGCTGACTTATTTTACTAGACCGGAGTTTCTGTTTATACTCCTGCTGCGGAGTTTCCTCTAACAGGGAGGGCTTTGAGTCAAAGTCAATAGCGGGACAGTCCTTGAGAATAGGGCAATTTTTAGACTCGGAAGTGTCTGTAGAAGTATCATCGAATGTTTTAGTTCTTAGTCCATGAAATTTCTTGACGTGAGACAGGTGCACCCAGCCTTTTCTGCCTTCCAACTTCACGGCCGTGCGGGTGGTCAGAAGGACTAATTTCGGCTCCTTCCAGCGAGGCTCCAGCGGACTCGAACGATCAAAATTCCTCACAAGGACAAAACATCCTGGAACGATTTCATGCGGTTTCACCTCGGTATTGTCTGGAAATGCGGCGGCAACCTGTGAACGACAAGAGTGGAGGGCAGACATCAAGGAAGCTAGGTAATCTGTCAGCATATTACTGGAAACATCTGTAATACTTCGGGGTCTAGGTGTACCCCACATGTTCGGGGGTCGGCCGAATACGACCTCATAAGGGGACAGACCTGATCTGGAATGTGCGACCATGCGCATATAAAATAGGGCTACTGGCAGAGCTACTAGCCAGTCTACACCTTTCTCTTTACAAATTTTGGCGATGCGGATTTTCAAGGTTTGATTATGTCTCTCTACGAGACCTGCTGCTTCAGGATGGCGTACACAATGAAACTTCCACTGGTACCCTAACAGAAGGGAAACATGCTTCATGAGTTCAGATGAGAATGGCTGGCCGTTATCTGAGTACACGACCCTAGGGAGTCCATAATGGGGGAAGAATTCACGAACCAACTGCTTGGCAGTGGTCGCGGCTGTATAATCTGGGACTGGATATGCTTCTGTCCACCTGGACAAAGCGCATACAACTACAAGGACATACTTGAAACCTCGACATCGCTCCATCTGAATATAATCCATCTGGAGGACCTCAAAAGGGTGGTCAGGAGGCTGGAATCCCCCTTGTTCCACCGGGACACTTTTACCTGGATTGAACTGACAACATATCATACAGGTACGGACTTTCTGCTTGGCTGCAGCTCGTAAATGCTTGTTGAACCAAAGGTTCTGGATACTGTCTAACATGGCTTTTTCTCCTAGATGTGCAGGACTATGTGCGGTATTAATAATGACTTGAACCATTGAGTCGGGGAGAAACCATGTGGCTTTTCCCTTCGTCAACCATCCCTGATCTGTCTGGACCCCTCCTTGTTCGGACCATTTCTTGATTTCCTCGGGAGTAGCATGTGACTGGATATCTATGACATCTTGAGTGGGGTCCTTAACTGTCATACATGTAGTCGGATCTGGAGTGTGTGTCAGTGTTGCGTTAACTGGAATGTCTGGAGTCTGGGCTGTAAACTTGGCTGTTCGATCTGCTAGATCGTTACCTTGGGAAATAATGTCAGTGACTTTCGTATGTGCTTTGCACTTCATGATAGCGATAGCTGTCGGTAAATGTATTGCATCTAACAGAGCTTGGATGAGGAGACCATGCTGAATCTTGGTTCCATGAGAAGTCATAAAACCTCTTTCTTGCCAGAGCACTCCAAAGTCGTGTACGACTCCGAATGCATAACGTGAATCTGTGTAAATGTTAACTTTCAGGTTCTTGGCACGTATGCAGGCTTGGGTCAGAGCAACTAGCTCTGCTGCTTGAGCGGACAGAGTGTCAATACGGTGTGTCTCTATAACTTCAGTCTCAGTAGTCACTGCATACGCGGCTACTAGTTCTCCTGTACTTGTTCTCATACATGAACCATCCACATAAAGTGTCAGGTCGGGATCTGGTAATGGAATATCTGTCAGGTCTTGTCTTGGCTTTGTCATGGTGTTAACTACTTCCACACAGTCATGTGTGGCAGGATTTGAAGTAACTGACGGTAACAGTGTAGCAGGATTTAGAACGTTGCAGCGTCTGATTTCTATGTGTGGCTGGAACAGTGTCAATTCATAACCTGTTAAACGTGCAATGGTCAAGTGCTGAGTCTGGGTTCGGTTTAAAAGAACTTCCACGGAGTGTGGAACTTGTACTGTCAGGGAATGTCCTAACACTATGGAATCACTTTGTCTGATAGCTAGTGCTGTGGCTGCAACTGACTTGAGGCACGCAGGCAGAGCCTGGGCTACTGGATCTAATGTGCTCGAAAAATAAGCACAGGACTTGTATTGTCCTGCTTGATCTTGTGTGAGAACAGATAATGCTGTACCATTACGTTCTGTGACAAAAAGTGTAAAAGGCTTACTGTAGTTCGGAGTAGCTAGAACAGGAGCTTGACATAAAGCTTTCTTTAACTCATTAAAAGCAAGTGTATGTTCCTGGGTCCAAGGGAGGACAGTCGATACGGCTGCCTCCTGTGTTGTTAACTGTATCAGTGGCTTGGCTAGAAATGCATACTGAGGAATCCATTGTCGGCAATAAGAAGTGAGGCCGATAAAAGCTCGTACCTCCTTCTGGGTCTTGGGCTGAGGAAGACTCGCTATTAACTGGATACGGTCGGGTGTCAACTGCCTACCCCTCTTGGACAGTAAGTGGCCTAAGTAGATCACTTGCTGGACACAGAATTGAAGCTTTGAAGGGGACACCTTGTGCCCCATCTCGGCTAGGAAATACAGAACGGTAAGTGACGCACGCTCGCAGGCACGTTCAGAACGGGCTGTGATCAGTAGATCATCGACATACTGGAGCAGGGCAGTGTCAGTTGGCATGTGAATATTGTCTAGTTGTCTCTTAAGTGCTTGACTGTAAATACTAGGACTACTGACGCCGCCTCACGTGCCAACGTATTTTCTCCGCATTTTACACCCTATGCCGCATAACAGGTCATGTGACTTGTTTATAAAACTTTTCATTGGTTCATTTTACTTTTGGTTTCCTAATGATGGAAGGCTTGATCATGTGACCTAAAAACAACACTTTTCATAGGATGAAAACTTTTTTTTTTTCCCAAACGATGAAAGCCCCACCTTGTTTCTGGATGTTTCAGACTGAAGCTGGCGTCAGCATGAAAGCACCACCATCTCGTAGCTCAGTCGTGGTCATTCCGCGAGCAATCATGGCAGCCGCTCCCCACCAGAAGCCTGCAGGAGTCGGAGCCCCCAAAACTTTTGATGAATTCTCAAGGCGGAGGGGACGCTTTCGAGAATGGGGTCCAAGACCTATCAGACAAGCGTCCGATTTCCAAGGTGTCCCAGGGCCATTTCAGTGGACCAGGCCCAAAAAGGAAACAGCCTGCCGCCATTTTGAGAGTCCTGTGACAGCCGCCTATCGCTGCACCGCAAGAGTGGGCGCAACTCAGCTGAATTGCGGCTTTTGACACAGTGGACCAAAAACGGACGGAATGGCAACTGAAACGGTAAAGGGGCGCCCCACTACAACAGATGACACTCCACCTGGAGAGGCCCGTTCACGCCGCCTCCCCTGGGGCGCTCCTCGCCGTTATTCGGAGCAGCATTGTAGGATACCAAAACCAGTGCGGCAACTTACTGGACATCACCTTGGTGCCATCGTTCTGCTGCCTTGGAACTATTCGCGCAACAGTTTGCTACTGATGACCCACCCCCCGCGACGCCCCATGCTGTTATTTGCTGGGTGGCAACTTACTAGACATCACTTTCGTGTCATCTAGATTTCGGCGCGTTCTGCTGCCTTGGAACTATTCGCACAACAGTTTGCTACTGATGACCCACCCCCCGCGACGCCCCACGCCGGAAATCTGGACGTTGTGCTGCGTTGGGACTATTCGCACAGCCGACCGCTACTTCGTTGTTTTTCCCTAAAAATGTTTATATGTTATTACTATTTTTGTTTTCTTGTATATATTTATAAATTATTAAAGTTTTATAATCTTACTACTTTGTCGGAGTGCTATATATTTTTAATGTGACACATAATTGTAAAAACTTTGATGTACAAACAGTCATCCCTGGAATCTTCCGCTTCAGGCTCGGTCCCCTCCCCAATCACAATACAGGATGGTTTTCAGATAATAGCAACGCTTCTGCTGTGACGGATCTCATCGAGTGTGGGCCTTGATCTACTATAACTCCTTTGAAGAGGGGTGATTCTTTACAGCTGTGGCCATAAACTACATCTGCAGGGCTAGCTGACACCCTAGGACCAGCCTGGACAATCGGACACAGAGGAAAAGGAGTGTCAGAGGGTGCGGTAGTGAATAGGGCGAAAGGGAGGTGTCGGGCGGGCACAGGGTGTGATTCTCAGGGAACAGCAGCGCAGATGGGGGAGGTTTATTACCCATGCATAAGACAGAGAGCGGGGGTGACCACTGCCTGGGGGAGATGCTTGCGAGGGTGGGGAGCCATGCTAAGGATCGACAGCGTGCACAGAGTGGGTCTGGTCAAGGCATCTAAAATGGCTGCCGTGCACGACAAAAGTGTGGCATTTGAAAAAAGACAAGATGGCGCAGACAATGTTTTTCAACACTTCCTGATTTCCTTCGAATCGAACGTTAACAGACGTTGGGGCATATTACCAAAGTTAAGCGATATTTATCCCTAACGATGCTTAGCAACGATTTTTTTACCGTCAGAAATTATCGCAGATAAACCTTGCTATTATCAAGGTTTATCGGAAATACGATAAAAAACGACCGCAATGCATTAATATCGCTGAAAACTCAGCGATATTCATGCATTACCGAGCTAATGCTCTTAGCCATGTTATCCACCTCCCATTGGATAACATGGCTAAGAACTGCTCAGGGCAGGTGGTAGCTTTTGGAGATATTCGCCCTTATCTCGAATATTTCCAAAAGTTGATAATAGGAGATAGCGATGTTAGCGACTGTTTCCAGTCGCTAACATCTTGGCATGCCCACTTTGCATGTCATTAGTGATAAATATCACTCACATGCAAAGTGGGGCCCAAGATGGTCGCTATCTTCTACTAGCCGTCGCTAACTGGTGTTAGCAACAGCTAGGTAATACACATATAATTTTATCTCCGCGAAGCGGAGCGCTGTTACAGATATATATCTTGTTTCTGAACGTTAATTTCTCAAAATGCACTGAAGCACATATATTGAGACCTAGCAAAGGCACATCGGGCTACCAGTCCCTACAATTTTGCCAAGTTTCGTGCAAATCCATTCAGCTGTTCGATCCTACCGAGAGACAAGATGGCGGCCGCTACGGACTGTTTGGAATGTTTACAGACACCGGAGAGCCAATCAGCTTCGCTTCGCAAAGCTCCGTAACGCGAAAAGTACGCGAAGCGGTGCGCTGTTACAGATATATACCTTTTTTTGAACGTTAATTTCTCAAAATCCACTGGAGCACATATATTGAGATCTAGCAAAGGCACATCGGGCTACCAGTCCCTACAATTTTGCCAAGTTTCGTGCAAATCCATTCAGCTGTTCGATTATTATTATTTTTATTTTTTTTTGCCCCGCGGGGCCCTTTTAAAACCTCCACATCAAACCTAGGGGGTGAGCGACAATGTACTATGCCCCCTTATGGTCATTTGCCCCTTCGCTTTGGCCTCCTCTTGTCTCTCGATCCTACCGAGAGACAAGATGGCGGCCGCTACGGACTGTTTGGAATGTTGACAGACGCCGGAGAACCAATCAGCTTCGCTTCACAAAGCTCCGTTGCGCGAAAAGTACGCGTAGCGGAGCGCTGCCCGGTCCGCTGTTACAGATATATATCTTTTTTTAAACGTTAATTTCTCAAAATCCACTGTAGCACATATATTGAGACCTACAAAAGGCACATCGGGCTACCAGTCCCTACAATTTTGCCAAGTTTCGTGCAAATCCATTCAGCCGTTCGGGCTAAAAGTGAGGCCAACCGCCCTATGGAAAACTCAATGTTAAAAACACGTTTTGGGACCCCCCTTTTTTCTCGGCCCCCCCTTGACGAACCCCCCCCAAATTTTCAAGGTCTACTCAGAAACAAAATGTGCCATTTTCCTGAAAATTTCAGCCAATTCCGTCCACAAACGCCAAAGTTATTAGACATAGAATTTTCAAAAATCCCATAGAGAAAAAATCCTAACTATATATACCTACTGGCGACCGCCAGTAGGTAATATATATGTATATATATATATATTCACTGAAAAAACCATAGGTTATAGACCATATATAGTTAGGAATTAGCATTTAAAAAACCTTATTTTACTCACACAAAACCATTGAAATTCCATATATAGTTAGTTGCACTAACTATATATCGCGCACCTGCAATCCACTGCTGATGATGTCACATATTACATCATTCATGACATGGTCAGTGACATCACTGATGACATCACTGATGACATCTCAAATGACATCACTGATGACATCACTGATGACATCTCATTTGACATCAATGACCACATCACTGATGATATCATTCATGTGACAATACAATGCATCTCCTCACATTTTAATATAACCTCTGTTTCACCCAGTGTTAAATACAGAATATAATTTTTGAAACCATTGACACACCAATACTAGTTACTACATACGCACTCACTGATTCCTACGTCTACACACACCTTCACTCATTCACCCATACTATCATTCATACATACAATCACTCATCTTTACAACACTATCATATGCACTCATACACCTATACAGACACTCACAGTCTGCCACTCATCCATGGAGTTACTCACACACCTAGTCAGTCCTGTAAAGAATCAATGACACTTCCATTTTCTTGTCTATACAGTTAAACATAGAGCACCTTACATTTTCAAACATATACTAACACATACTTACCTTGTTATACAATCATTGATACAAGTACACATTGATCTGCACAGAGTCACACACCTCCCAGCCAGCCACACACACACTCAGTCTCCCATACAAATACTTGGACAATCAATCAGTAACCCATATAGTTAATCATATAGCTACTGATCAAAACATGCAGCAGTTTACAGAACAACAGACATAATGATGCACAAATTAAGACACTTTAGTCACTAACCCATGCACTCAGTGAGACACATTTAATCACTCACTCATGCATTCAGTCATGCACCTACTAAATCCTTTGTCCAGACACTTATACTTCCACTCATTCTTCAATATGTAAGACACATTTTAACTTTACAGAAACATACAGTCACTGGATGTTGTCATCAGTGATGTCATCAGTGATGTCATTTGAGATGTCATCAGTGATGTCATCAGTGATGTCACTGACCATGTCATGAATGATGTAATATGTGACATCATCAGCAGTGGATTGCAGGTGCGCGATATATAGTTAGTGCAACTAACTATATATGGAATTTCAATGGTTTTGTGTGAGTAAAATAAGGTTTTTTAAATGCTAATTCCTAACTATATATGGTCTATAACCTATGGTTTTTTCAGTGAATTTTCAAGGTTTTGTAAATGCTAATTCCTAACTATATATGGTCTATAACCTATGGTTTTTTCAGTGAATTTCAATGGTTTTTTAATAGCAAATATCATAAGCTGTCGAATGTCAAGTACGTGGTAAGTGAAAACATTTTCGTGTTTATGCACACTGATCTGCTTTGAATGGTGCCCCCCCCCCTCATTTCTATTAGGAGTACTCTCTCTTTGCAGATAGTGAAAGGTAGTTAACGCAGGTCTTTGCCCCCATTGTAATCCGTCGTGCCTGCTTCTCTCTCCATTTGATTCATTGTTATCCAAGTATTTACTGTTTTAGAATTAGTTCTCTTTGGTTCATTCTCTATTTACAAACAAACACAGAGTCGCAATACTCTGTTTAGTCTTTGCAGATAACGAAAAATCGTGTAAAAAAAAAGAAAAGGAATCGAGCAAAATCAGTAGGCCACTAATGGGATCTCTTTTTGACCTCGCTAAAATAGAAACATTAGGAACAACCCCTCATGACAAATACAAAACTAGTGAGATGAACTGAACTCCACACAATGATGGCTGCAAAACAGCTCTGCTCCGCCACCCACCCCGCCCAAAATAACGATAAAGAACGGCTGCCATGATTGGTTGCGGAATAACCACGACGGAGCTACGAAATGGTGCTGCTCTCATGCTAACCCCAGCTTCAGTCTGAAACATCCAGAAACACTGTAGACTACCAATTCGATCAGTTCCGGTAGCGCCCCAATGTAACCCGGTAGAGAAGAACTAGCCCTCCCCTCTTTGACTGATGGTTCTTGTTGCCTGTCCCTTCTGTTGTCATTTAACAGAACTATTTAGCCTGCTGAAAGGGGTTGTGTTCCGACCGCTGGTTGGTGGAGACATTTTGACTATATTCTGTACCTGCGTTGTCGCGTAATGCGTCATATGACGCGCCGCGTTAGCGCATCCGGAAGTCATCCGGGGCGCGCAGCGCGTAACGTAAGCATAACAAGTCATGTGACTTGTTAATAAAACTTTTCATTGGTTCATTTTACTTTTCTTATTGTAATGATGAAAGGCTTGATCATATGACCTAAAAATTACGCTTTTCATTACTTCCGAACATTATTTTTTCTTAAATATATGTTATAATGTTCCAGGCTAATGTACTTTCCCGGAAATTTTACAACTGTCCTGCAAGTAAAATATATTCTTTTTTCGAGAAAAAGAGCGTTTCTTCGTCCCATGACGGAGCCGTTGAGCAAAAGAGGGTCGACCTGCTGTCTTAGTCGCCGATACGCCTGAATATGAGATTCTTATCGATCACTTTATGTTGCAGGAATAGAAAACACAACAGCCCTTGACCATTTATCTTTACTGCGTTCCTTCGTATTATACCTTTTACCCTTCATGTAATTGGTCTGCTTTATTTCACTTGCCTTTTAATGATTCTAAAACAGTGACTATTATTAAAAACTTTACCAATGTATATACTACTACCATGTTTTCTTTTAAAAACCTTTATTGTGAAAATTTCATTATACAAATACGAGCCTATAACCACGTGGGCCGGCCACGGAGCAAACTGTAATCGTATATGATAAATAGACATTTACACTGTAGAGGAACGTAACGGGCGGGCCATTAGGTTGCAAGAACTAAGGTGTCTAACAGTTACGGAATCGGTGGACGTACATTTTATAATTAAAATACGACAGGGCCAGTTACAATAAAATTATCTAGATATACATTTGCGGGCAAGTACCATGGGTGACGTTAATTCGAACTTTCAACAGTACAGTAATCAATAACACATCAGAACTTAATATCAATAGGGATGTCGAAATATTCAATCAATTCTCGTCCCCGCCCGCCATGTGCTTCAAAACTGCATACGTATCTCGTGATTTCAAGGTTCTGCAACCAGTACACAACAAGGAGTTACGAGTCCCATTTATTCTGGCGCCATTTTGGGCGAGGACGGGCAGGTCCAGGATATAGTCAAAATGTCTCTACCAACCATCGACTATGATGATGTTCATATGCTGTATTTATTAGAGTAACACTCAGATGTCCACATGAAATAAATTTGCCACAATCTAAACATGTCATTTTAATCTTTCCAAAGTTCTTCTAAATATTTGGGACCGTTTCCCTTGCCTCTGAAGCTCTCAGTGCCACTTCTTTGATGAATGTACTAGCAGGTCAGGGGTTCTCCTCCAAATCTCTCTTTTATGCAGCACTATAATTAATTGTTGCCACCTCTCCATATGACGATGCATGGTATAGTTACCACAACTATATTTTTTTTCGGTTCCTCTAGAGAGTTCATCGTGGCAGATGAAGCGTGTAACGTACCGGGCATTTACCTTTTTTTGCATGTACAGGAAAGGAAAAAAAAATCGAGCGTCCGAGTTCTAAGGTGTCCCAGGGCCATTTTAGTGGACCAGGCCCAAATCCAAAGAACAGGCCGCCATTTTGAGAGTCCTGTTGCAGCCGCCTGTCGCTGTAGCATCAAGAGCAGCCGAAACTCAGCTGAATGGCAACTGAAACGGTAAAGGGGCGCCCCACTACAGCAGACGAGCCAGGCCCAAATCCAAAGAACTGCTATCTCACAGGCTAATGGGGCGACCCACGCCGAGTTTCAGCATTGTAGGATGACCACACAAGTACAGCAACTTGCTAGACATCACCTCGGTGCCATCCGGATCTCGGCGCCCCACTGCAGATGAAGTGCCTCTCAACTATGAAACCACCACGGTGACATCCGGATCTTGGCGCGTTGTGCTGCCTTCGGCCTATTCGCACATCGGTCCGCTACTGACGCCATCTCACAGGCTAATGGGGTGACCCACGCCGAGTTTCAGCATTGTAGGATGACCACACCAACTTGCTAGACATCACCTCAGTGCCATCCGAATCTTGGCATCTCAACGCCTAGTGGTATCTTCCATACAAAAAATATTGTTACGCTGCCTTTGGCCCCATTCGCACACCAGTCCGCAACTTAGACATCACCTCGGTGCCATCCGGATCTTGGCATCTCAGCGCCTTGTGGTGTCAGTCAGAAAATATTGTTGTGCTGCCTTCGGCCTATTCGCACATCGGTCCGCTACTGACGCCATCTCACAGGCCAACGGGGCGCCCCACGCCGACTTTCAGCATTGTAGGATGGCCACACCAGTACCACAACTTGCAAGACACCACCTCGGTGCCATCCGGATCTTGGCATCTCAGCGCCTTGTGGTCTCTTCTACACCGGAAATATAGTAGAAAATATTGTTGCGCTGCCTTTGGCCCCATTCACACATCAGTCCGCTACTGACACCATCTCACAGGCCAACGGGGCGCCCCACGCCGACTTTCAACATTGTAGGATGGCCACAGAAGTGCGACAACTTACTAGACACCACCTCGGTGCCATCCGGATCTTGGCGCGTTGTGCTGCCTTCGGCCTATTCGCACATCGGTCCGCTACTGACGCAAACTCACAGGCCAACGGGGCGCCCCACGCCGACTTTCAGCATTGTAGGATGGCCACACCAGTGCGGCAACTTCCTACACACCACCTCGGTGCCATCCGGATCTTCGCGCGTAGTGAAGCTGCAGCAGCTGCAAATAAGCTTCAGACAGTGTTACAACCGCTGCTCGGAACTCTCAACTATGACACCACCTCGATGCCATCCGGATCTTGGCGCGTTGTATTGCCTTCGGCCTATTCGCACATCGGTCCGCTACTGACACCGCCTCACGTGCCAACGTATTTTCTCCGCATTTTATACCCTATGCCGCATAACAGGTCATGTGACTTGTTTATAAAACTTTTCATTGGTTCATTTTACTTTTGGTTTCCTAATGATGGAAGGCTTGATCATATGACCTAAAAACAACACTTTTCATTGGATGAAAACTTTTTTTTCCCCCCAAACGATGAAAGCCCCACCTTGTTTCTGGATGTTTCAGACTGAAGCTGGCGTCACCATGAGAGCACCACCATCTCGTAGCTCCGTCGTGGTCATTCCGCGAGCAATCATGGCAGCCGCTCCCCACCAGAAGCCTGCAGGAGTCGGGGCCCCCAAAACTTTTGATGAATTCTCAAGGCGGAGGGGACGCTTTCGAGAATGGGGTCCAAGACCTAGCAGACAAGCGTCCGATTTCCAAGGTGTCCCAGGGCCATTTCAGTGGACCAGGCCCAAAAAGGAAACAGCCTGCCGCCATTTTGAGAGTCCTGTGACAGCCGCCTATCGCTGCACCGCAAGAGTGGGCGCAACTCAGCTGAATGGCGGATTTTGACACAGTGGACCAAAAGCGGACGGAATGGCAACTGAAACGGTAAAGGGGCGCCCCACTACAACAGACGAGACTCCACCTGGAGAGGCCCGTTCACGCCGCCTCCCCCGGGGCGCTCCACGCCGTTATTCGGAGCAGCATTGTAGGATACCAAAACCAGTGCGGCAACTTACTGGACATCACCTTGGTGCCATCGTTCTGCTGCCTTGGAACTATTCGCACAACAGTTTGCTACTGATGACCCACCCCCCGCGACGCCCCACGCCGTTATTTGCTGGGTGGCAACTTACTAGACATCACTTTTGTGTCATCTAGATTTCGGCGCGTTCTGCTGCCTTGGAACTATTCGCACAACAGTTTGCTACTGATCACCCACCCCCCGCGACGCCCCACGCCGGAAATCTGGACGTTGTGCTGCGTTGGGACTATTCGCACAGCCGACCGCTACTTCGTTGTTTTTCTCTAAAAATGTTTATATGTTATTACTATTTTTGTTTTCTTGTATATATTTATAAATTATTAAAGTTTTATAATCTTACTACTTTGTCGGAGTGCTATATATTTTTAATGTGACACATAATTGTAAAAACTTTGATGTACAAAGAGTCATCCCTGGAATCTTCCGCTTCACGCTCGGTCCCCTCCCCAATCACAATACAGGATGGTTTTCAGATAATAGCAACGCTTCTGCTGTGACGGATCTCATCGAGTGTGGGCCTTGATCTACTATAACTCCTTTGAAGACGGGTGATTCTTTACAGCTGTGGCCATAAACTACATCTGCAGGGCTAGCTGATAGCCTAGGACCGGCCTGGACAATCGGACACAGAGGAAAAGGAGTGTCAGAGGGTGCGGTAGTGAATAGGGCGAAAGGGAGGTGTCGGGCGGGCACAGGGTGTGATTCTCAGGGAAGAACAGCGCAGATGGGGGGAGGTTTATTACCCATGCATAAAACAGAGAGCGGGGGTGACCACTGCCTGGGGGAGATGCTTGCGAGGGTGGGGAGCCATGGTAAGGATCGACAGCGTTCACAGAGTGGATCTGGTCAAGGCATCTAAAATGGCTGCCGTGCACGACAAAAGTGTGGCATTTGAAAAAAGACAAGATGGCGCACACAATGTTTTTCAACAATTCCTGATTTCCTTCGAATCGAACGTTAACAGACGTTGGGGCATATTACCAAAGTTAAGCGATATTTATCCCTAACGATGCATTGCAAAGATTTTTTTACCGTCAGAAATTATCGCAGATAAACCTTGCTATTATCAAGGTTTATCGCAAATACGATAAAAAACGAGCGCAATGCATTAATGTCGCTGAAAACTCCGCGATATTCATGCATTACCGAGCTAATGCTCTTAGCCATGTTATCCACCTCCCATTGGATAACATGGCTAAGAACTGCTCAGGGCAGCTGTTACTTTTTGGAGATATTCGCGCTTATCTCGAATATTTCCAAAAGTTGATAATAGGAGATAGCGATGTTAGCGACTGTTTCCAGTCGCTAACATCTTGGCATGCCCACTTTGCATGTCATTAGTGATAAATATCACTCACATGCAAAGTGGGACCCAAGATGGTCGCTATCTCCTACTAGCCGTCGCTAACTGGTGTTAGCAACAGCTAGGTAATACACATATAATTTTATCTCCGCGAAGCGGAGCGCTGTTACAGATATATATCTTGTTTTTGAACGTTAATTTCTCAAAATGCACTGAAGCACATATATTGAGACATAGCAAAGGCACATCGGGCTACCAGTCCCTAATATTTTACCAAGTTTCGTGCAAATCCATTCAGCCGTTCGATTATTATTATTATTATTTTTTTTTGCCCCGCGGGGCCCTTTTAAAACCTCCACATCAAACCTAGGGGGTCAGCGAGGATCTACTATGCCCCCTTATGGTCATCAGCCGTTCGATTATTATTATTATTTTTTTTTTTGCCCCGCGGGGCCCTTTTAAAACCTCCACATCAAACCTAGGGGGTCAGCGAGGATCTACTATGCCCCCTTATGGTCATTTGCCCCTTCGCTTTGGCCTCCTCTTGTCTCTCGATCCTACCGAGAGACAAGATGGCGGCCGCTACGTACTGTTTGGAATGTTTACAGACACCGGAGAGCCAATCAGCTTCGCTTCGCAAAGCTCCGTAACGCGAAAAGTACGCGAAGCGGTGCGCTGTTACAGATATATATCTTTTTTTGAACGTTAATTTCTCAAAATCCACTGAAGCACATATATTGAGACCTAGCAAAGGCACATCGGGCTACCAGTCCCTACAATTTTGCCAAGTTTCGTGCAAATCCATTCAGCCGTTCGATTATTATTATTATTATTTTTTTTTGCCCCGCGGGGCCCTTTTAAAACCTCCACATCAAACCTAGGGGGTCAGCGAGGATCTACTATGCCCCCTTATAGTTATTTCCCCCTTTGTTTTGACCTCCTCTTGTCTCTCGATCCTACCGAGAGACAAGATGGCGGCCGCTACGGACTGTTTGGAATGTTGACAGACGCCGGAGAACCAATCAGCTTCGCTTCACAAAGCTCCGTTGCGCGAAAAGTACGCGTCCTGGGACGCTGCCCGGTCCGCTGTTACAGATATATATCTTTTTTTAAACGTTAATTTCTCAAAATCCACTGGAGCACATATATTGAGACCTACAAAAGGCACATCGGGCTACCAGTCCCTACAATTTTGCCAAGTTTCGTGCAAATCCATTCAGCCGTTCGGGCTAAAAGTGAGGCCAACCGCCCTATGGAAAACTCAATGTTAAAAACACGTTTTGGGACCCCCCTTTTTTCTCGACCCCCCCTGGACGAAACCCCCCCCAATTTTCAGGGGCTGCTCAGAAACAAAATGTGCCATTTTCCTGAAAATTTCAGCCAATTCCGTCCACAAACGCCAAAGTTATTAGACATAGAATTTTCAAAAATCCCATAGAGAAAAAATCCTAACTATATATACCTACTGGCGACCGCCAGTAGGTAATATATATATATATTGAAGCTCTAAAAGCACCAAAGCGTCGCACTATATATTCACTGAAAAAACCATAGGTTTCACACCAGTTATAGTTACCTGAATATTTTACTCATACAAAACCATTGAAATTCCCACGTTATAGTTAGTTGGACTCACTATAACTCGCGCGCCTGCAATCCACTGCTGATGATGTCACATATTACATCATTCATGACATGGTCAATGACATCACTGATGACATCACTGATGACATCTCAAATGACATCACTGATGACATCACTGATGACATCTCAAATGACATCACTGATGACATCACTGATGACATCATCCACTGAATGTGTGTTTCTGAAAAGTAAAAATATGTTTTATATATTGAAGAATGAGTGGATGTATGAGTGACAGGATGAAGGATTTAGTAGGTGCGTGACTGACTGTATGAGTGAGTGATTAAATGTGTCTGACTGAATGCATTGGTTGGTGACTAATCTGTTTGAATGTGTGCATCAGTATGTCTGTTGTTGTGTAAGCTGCTGCATGTGTTGATCAATAGCTATAGGAGTGGCTATATGGGTTATTGATTGGTTGCCCAAGTATTTGTATGTGAGGCTGAGTGTGTGTGTGTGGGTGGCTGGGAGGTGTGTGACTCTGTGCATAGATGTGTGAGCAGTTGATTCACTTGGTATATGGGTTCAAGAGTGCATGTGGAAAGAGCTATATGGGCGGTTGACTGTGTGCATGGGTGTGTTGAAGAGTTAATGGATATCTCAGTGCTACATGTCCAAGTAAGTATATATATAAAACACAGTGCATGTGAGAGTTGGCATATATAAATGACTATACATGAGAGCCTGTGATTGTGTAAGTGACTGTATGGATCAATGTGTACTTCTATCAGTGATTGTAAAAGAGAGTAAGTATGTGTTAGTCTATGTTTAAATAAGTAAGGTTTTCTTTACATGACTGACTATGTGCGTGAGTAACTCCATGGATGAGTGGCAGCGTGTGAGTCTCTGTATAGGTGTATGAGTGCATATGATAGTGTTGTATTGATGAGTGACTGAATATTTGAGTGATTGTATGGTTGAATGAGTGGATGTGTGTGTAGACCTAGAAATCAGTGAGTGCGTATGTGGTAACTGGTATTGCTGTGTCAATGGTTTCAGGAATGGTAGTTTGTATTTAACACTGGGTGTATCAAAGGTTAGATTAGAGTGTGAGAAGGTGTATTTTATTATCACATGGATGATGTCATCAGTGATGTCATTTGAGATGTCATCAGTGATGTCATTTGAGATGGCATCTTTCTGTGACTGTCTGGCTTTCTTTTTCCATAATACTTCTTCTACTCGCATGATGCACTCGGCATCCCATGTGCCTGATACAGGCCATCTATATTTCTCTTCTAATTCCTTAGTGTACTCGACCCATAAGTCTAGATATAATATGGCACTTATGCCATGCTTATGATACATAAAATGACCTGGACTGTCCCTAGGTGGGACAGGAACTGCTTCCTCGAGCAGACCTTTTCTAGTTCTTAACTGACGTAATTTTGAGAACAGAGGCATGACGTGAACTGGGATCTGGACACAATACAATACACAATGATCACAATAATGACTTGAGACTGATCACTCATACCACGACATTAAAAAACACATTGAAATGACATTTAAAATAACAGTTTGAACAGAAACATTACCTGGAATACTTGAGAACAGAAACACATGAATTTCTCGAGACTAGAACTTACTAGAGTTACTAGATGCACTGCTGAAACAGTACGAAACATACCGGTCTCATAAAGAGACACGTCAGGACCCGCATCCACCTAGGTGGACACTTCGTGTTGGATTTGCGTACCCAAACCCACGGACCAGAGACAAATTAATTGACCCTGTCTAGATACTACCCCAGCAACGGTACTCACCGGGCAGCAAGAACGTAAGGCCTCGGACTGGACTGGACTGCTACGACGACGGACTACGAACTTCGGACTTCAGTTACGGGTGGGCCTCCGGATACCTCGGACCTTGGACTCTCGGCTTGGGCTCTGGTCGGGACTCGCCGCGTTCCTCCACCGCCTCGTCTGGATGCTGGACCACAACCTCCGTCTCCTCCGTGGGCCTGAGGGATACTTGAAGCAGGAATATCTGCACGTGCACGGTATGGTTCCGTCACGGCTGCAGAGGGTCAGGGGGCTGGCGTGGCTTCTCCGGCGCGTGGGGAAAGGGCAAGTCCCTATTCGGGCGCCATTATGTGGTAAATAAATAATTAAATACCGGTACTATTTTTGACTAGATATATAATAACAGATAGCTCAATAAATAAGAGTCAAGATTCGAGGTAGCTGGAGTTTGCAGGTTTTAATCAGGCATAAAGGACAGGAACAGGACAACCTGCACGGGAATAGGATGGCAGCTGCCGGGGGGCAGGATCGGGACAACAGCTAACTTTTAATAACAGTGCACAATATTTATAGTTAAACAATTGCATTACATTCAGTATAGTAGGCGTAGCAGTGGGTGGAGTTCATAGCAGTCGCGAAAGATAAGGCATAAAGTGGGTGGAACAAGAGGCGTATACATAGACATGTGATGTAAACGTAACAGAATATGTCATAAACGGGGCGGAAACATGGAGGGGGCTACCTAAGGAGCCGGGACCTCTGACCTAGTGGTGCGCGCAAGCTGGCAATGACGTGTTACTAGGAGGAACTGGGGGCTATGACTTCTGCGCTAGAAGAGGAGACGAAAGTCTGGAGTGTCAGAGCGACATGTACCTAAACACTATCTAGTATCTGATGTTTAGAGAACATCTTGATAGAATCCAAAAGTTATCAGGGTAAAGGCTAACAGACTCTAAGACTGGTGCATGCATCATTCTATATGTAGTGCGTGTTGAGGAATATTAAATGACCATTAATACAGTATTTCTCTTACATGGAGACGTAAAGGCTAGACGATGACTGAAACTATTGATGCGATTCAGTAGCTTTAGGAATGCAGAGAAGGAGGGCTGGACTGATAACTAGAATCATAACATACTCTTGGCAGACTGGCAGGCAGAGCCAGGCCGAGCCGGGCACTGTGAGGCAGGAAGTAAGTGAAGGGTCAGGGATACAGGTGGGGGCTGTATCGCTCCTCAGCGAGGGTTCAGGAGACAGGAGCTGAATCTGGTGTCCGGGCCCTTTTGAGGCCTAGAAACGGAGACTTTTCAACGAATTAACGTGCACACTGTAAAACGTGGCAACATAACTTTACATAGGCCTAATACTCGTAGCTTTAACGAGAACTGGAAACTGGCATACTAGAGATGGACACAACTGTAATTGCGTCTTTAATCGATCATGGGGAATACATGCATATCGATCATGCACATATGACATAACATGGGGAACACGTAGGGACACAGAACATGGCAAAATTTACTTTTCCACAGATTGATTCTTTGCATGACTGACTAGGTGTGTGAGTAACTCAATGGATGAGTGACAGTCTGTGAGTGTCTGTTTACACTGAGTGTATCTAAGGTTATATTAGAGTCTGAAGAGGTTCATCGTATTATCACTTGAATGATGTCATCAGTGATGTGATCAGTAATGTCAAATGAGATGTCATCAGTGATGTCATCAGTGATGTCATTTGAGATGTCATCAGTGATGTCATCAGTGATGTCATTTGAGATGTCATCAGTGATGTCATCAGTGATGTCATTTGAGATGTCATCAGTGATGTCATCAGTGATGTCACTGACCATGTCATGAATGATGTAATATGTGACATGATCAGCAGTGGATTGCGGGTACGCGATATATAGTTAGTGCAACTAACTATATATGCGAATTTCAATGGTTTTGTGTGAGTAAAATAAGGTTTTGTAAATGCTAATTCCTAACTATATATGGTCTATAACCTATGGTTTTTTCAGTGAATATATATATATATATATATATATATATATATATATATATATATATATATATATATATATATATATATATATATATATATATATATATATATATTCACTGAAAAAACCATAGGTTATAGACCATATATAGTTAGGAATTAGCATTTACAAAACCTTGAAAATTCACTGAAAAAACCATAGGTTATAGACCATATATAGTTAGGGATTAGCATTTAAAAAACCTTATTTTACTCACACAAAACCATTGAAATTCCATATATAGTTAGTTGTACTAACTATATATCACGCACCCGCAATCCACTGCTGATGATGTCACATATTACATCATTCATGACATGGTCAGTGACATCACTGATGACATCACTGATGACATCTCAAATGACATCACTGATGACATCACTGATGACATCTCAAATGACATCACTGATGACATCACTGATGACAAAATCCAGTGACTGTATTTTTCTGTAAAGTTAAAATATGTCTTACATATTTATGAATGAGTCGATGTATAAGTGTCTGGACGAAGGATTTAGTAGGTGCATGACTGAATGTATGAGTGAGTGATTAAATGTGTCTCACTGAGTGCATGGGTTAGTGACTAAACTGTCTTAATTTGTGCATCATTATGTCTGTTGTTCTGTAAACTGCTGCATGTGTTGATCAGTAGCTATATGAGTAACTATATGGGTTATTGATTGGTTGCCCAAGCATTTGTATGGGAGACTGAGTGTGTGTGTGGGTGGCTGGGAAGTGTATGACTCTGTGCATAGATGTTTGGGTTCAAAAGTGCATGTTGGAAACAGCTGTATGGGCGGTTGACTGTGTGCATGACTGTATTGTTGAGTGAATAGATATCTCAGTGCTACATGTCAAATTAAGTACATATGTAAAATACAATACATGTGAGAGTTGACATATATAAATAACTGTGCATAAGAGCCAGTGAATGTGTGAGTGGCTGTATGGATCATTGTGAACTTGTATCCAGGATTGTATAAGTGAGTAAATATGTCTTAGTATATGTTTGAATAAGTAAGGTGTGTTTAACTGTATAGTTAAGGAAATGGAGGTGTGATTGATTGTTTGCATGACTGTCTAGGTGTGTGTGTAACTTCATGGATGAGTGACAATCTTTGAGTCTGTGTTTACACTGAGTGTATCTAAGGTTATATTAGAGTCTGAAGAGCTTCATCGTATTATCACATGAATGATGTCATCAGTGATGTCATCAGTAATGTCAAATGAGATGTCATCAGTGATGTCATCAGTGATGTCATTTGAGATGTCATCAGTGATGTCATTTGAGATGTCATCAGTGATGTCATCAGTGATGTCACTGACCATGTCATGAATGATGTAATATGTGACATCATCAGCAGTGGATTGCGGGTGCGTGATATATAGTTAGTACAACTAACTATATATGGAATTTCAATGGTTTTGTGTGAGTAAAATAAGGTTTTTTAAATGCTAATCCCTAACTATATATGGTCTATAACCTATGGTTTTTTCAGTGAATTTTCAAGGTTTTGTAAATGCTAATTCCTAACTATATATGGTCTATAACCTATGGTTTTTTCAGTGAATTTCATTGGTTTTTTAATAGCTAATATCAAAACCTTTACAATGTATTATTCTTTAAATAGAAAAATATTTTTTACATGTTTTTAATACAATTTTTTTTTTATTTTTTTTTGTTTCGCTCCCGGTACGCGTACCGGTTAGCTTCCCGTTAGCTCAATCCGGAGGCGCGACCCGGTACGCGAACCGGTAAACGTTCCTTTTGCGCACCTCTCGCGTTACAAAACAACATCGTGACGCTTCGCGTCAGCATGACGTTTCGCGTTCTCGCGTAATACGTCATATTACGTGCTACGTTCGCGTACCCGGAAGCGTAGCGGTACGCGAACCGGAAGCGATCCGCGGCGCGGCGCCGACCGCGTAACGTAAACACAGCAGGTCATGTGACTCGGTAATAACACTTTTCATTGGTTCATTTCACTTTTGGTTTCCTAATGATGTAATACTATGTCATGTGATCTAAAATGAACACTTTTCATTGGTTTAGAACTTTTGTTTTTCCCAAATGATGAAAACCCCTCCTTCTTTCCTCACTCTGACTTTCATCTTGGTGAGAGAAAGACCCTTTATTTAGACTTTGAGATGGCTTCATTAGTAGCTTCAGCTGGTGCTAACCCACCACCTCCACCAAATCCAAGAAAGAGAGGACCACCTGCAGAAGTAATTTTGCAAGAAGAGGAAGAACAGGAAGAGGAGGAAGAGGAGGAAGAGCCTGAGTTTTTGCCAGAGGAGCCCAGGAGGTACAATCGAAAGGAGAATTACATCTGGCAATTCTATAGAATTCCAGAGGGGCAAAAAAAAGTGAATGCACGCTACGTGTTTTGCCGTATATGCGGTGATAGATTGTCAAGGGGAACTGATAAAAAATACAGTTACGGCAATCTCACTATGCATCGGCATATGAGTAGGTGGCACCCAAATAATTATAGTGCTGCCCAGCTACGTGACGAACAACAAAATCCCCTCCCAATGGCAAGAAGATCGGTTGTCCCAGAGGTGTCGGGACCAGAGGCGAGGGAGATGATCGCAAACATCCAAATGTTGTTTGGGCACGTAAAGCAAGTGTGCGTGGAATGTGGTGCTTTCATCTGCTACAGAGAAAGTAGCATCAGTTTGATTTTACGAGCTATTCAAAATCATGTTAATGTTTGTCCGAGACGCCCCAAAAAATAAATTCTTTTTTTTTTGTTGCTCCTGTTGAGCCCTTTACAATGGATCGTTTTTGTTTCCCCCCCCCCAAAAAAAAACCAAAAAAATTTAAAAACGTTCAGAAAATACAAAAAAAGTAAAAAAATGTTCAAAAAATACTAAAAAAAATATAAAACAACAAAAACATAAAAAAAAAGTTCTTTTCAGAACTAACTACCCATTATAAAAAAATTGGTAGAATATTTGAAACTCTGCCAATCTCTATTTCTCTTAGTTCGCTCCCGGAGCGCTACCCGGTACGCGTATCGGAAGCTAACCAAAAAAAATATTTTTTTTAAAAAAGAACAGTAAGTATAAGGTAAGCAAACAGACAGTTATGTGAAAAGAAAGACAGCGTTAGGGAGTAAACAAGAGATACTGTTACCTACAATCCACTGCTGATGATGTCACATATTACATCATTCATGACATGGTCAGTAACATCAACAGCAGTGGATTGTAGGTAACAGTATCCTTAGTTTACTCCCTATAGCTGTCTTTCTTTTAACATAACTGTCTGTTTCCTTCCCTTATAGTTACTGTTCTTTTTTTAAAAAATTTTTTATGATCAGTCATAAACAGTGACATTAATAGAAACAGAGAGAGTGAACAAGAGTGAAGAACTATGGTCCTCCTCAGCCACCCTCAGAAAACCAAGGGGGTCAAGATACATCTACCGTGCCCCCTTCTACCCATTCTGAACATTATTTGCCCTCCATCTTGTATCTTGATTCGACTGAAACACAAAATGGTGGACTCCCATAACGCTGCTGGTTTGCGAACCAGGCAACTTCCCGGGAAGCGGTCCAAAAAAAAAGGTGGGAAAGTAATTCACAGACACTAAGAGTAATAGAGATGGAGTGAGTGAACAAGACTGAGGAACTATGAGAACAGAGGGACTGAGAAAAAGAGTGGAAGGATTTGAGTAAGTAGGTAATAGAGAAAGGAATGAGGAAAGTAACAAAGGCAGGAAACTGAGGATTAAAGAAGTGAAGCAGTGGATCTAATAGTAGGTGAATGTGATAGAAATGTAACGAAAAGAGTACAACTATTTACCTTGTAATTGCCGTTAAATGAATCACATTTTATTTTTATACTTTCAATCTGTGAAAGAGAGAACCAACATTTGAAAAATATTAAAACATGTATTTAAAAATTACAAAAGACAAGGGAAAATATTGAAGGACAAATAGTTTTTCAACAACTTTGACACTGACAGAAGCTTCTGCTTCTCCAGGTCCTCTACACAATCCTAAAGATATACATTTTAAACTAACAGTATCTTGATGCAGATGAAGTGAGGCCTATCTTAAAACATGGTGCATCTTTTGCATTGCTCTTGTTTCAGAAAAGTGTCGCTTCAGGATGCCAATAACATGTCTCCTATCCAGAGATTTGTTTGAGGTGAGGCCTACTCAGAGTTCAAGATGAGATTTACACTTGTTGAAGTGTACAGAGGAGATAATATCTGTGAAAGTCTACCAATGAAGTGAGTCATGTCCACTGCACTCTTCAACAAAGTAGAAACCTCCTATGTTTCCCTGGACAGACCTAAACTTGATCTGCACAATGTGATTCATAATGATAGGAAACACAGGTGATGTAATTGAAATATGTGCAATTTATTTTGCTCATTTCACAATCACATCACTTGTGTTTCCTTTGCTTAGGTATCTCATTGTGCAGATGTAGTCCAGCATATGAAAGAATACGTAGAAGTGCAGCACTGCATGCAATAAATTTAACACTTACAGAAAACTCACCTTCTCCATGCCTCCTACACAGTTCTACATATATATCATAAATGCAAACAGTACAGAATTAATTATACATGTTAAATGGTTTATTTTTGCTGTTCTCAGAATGTATCAAAATTCACTAAAAACAGTGACTTGAAGGTATTCATCATGTAACAGCGGGGAAAAAAAAACACAATCAAAATGATTGTGTTTAAAAAACCCATACAACATCAGAAATTAAAATTCAGAACTCCTTAAAGTTAACTTACTTTCCATGACGTCCAAGGATGTCCTATGAACAGCTTACACTCTTTTGTGCTGTTATTACTTTCAGCCCGCCACTTTCTGAAAGAAAACCTCCATCGTTTTTAAAAACACGTTACATGCAATAAATGACTTCTTGCTCTCTACCACTATTTTCCACAAGGCCAAATCTAGTCAGAGATATTTATAACTCTTGGATTTCTTGTAAGCCAATCCCATCATTTGGCATTTCCGCAACTTTCACAATTAAAATGTTGAAGATCATTTTCACAATCCTGGAATAGTAATATCTTCCCCTTCTTGCTCAGTCATGTTCTACATTTCCTATGACACTGATACTGCTTAATATGAAGCAGACTTACACTACCTCTATGAGTACTACAATTATTTAATTCTCTACATCACTTTTAATCACAAAGCAATGTAAAACAGTAGACAGCATTGCAGACTTACATTCCCTCTACTCCATGTTTTGATTGGCTGCTTCAATTAGCTTATGAAAAGAAACAGTTTTTCTGAACTCATTAAAAGTGCACATATATCTCCATGATGTCCAGTCCTATGATTAGAAGTTATGTCTCTGAACTACACTTATCCTCAAGGCCAAATTGTGTAGGAGCCATTAGAACTTCTTGAAATTCCACAGAGCACATCCCGAGATTATTTCCCTAAAATTTTGGTTTTAAAAACACCAGGTAAGAGTTTTTAAGGTCATATGGCAATTTTTTTTTGAAAATTAAAACAGAATCATTGCAGAATGACCAGCCATTTCTAGACTTTAAATAAGCTGTGTAATGTCCTGATGTTATTGAAGGACCGTCATGATATATAATTGCTGTAGTTACAAAAGTCCTTCCTGATATTGACAACTGCGAAGCTACAAATTTTTTTATTAAAGTTGTCAATTTTGTTCCATCAGGCCTACATCGTTGGAACATTAAAATGACGTACTGGCCATATGTTCGTATAAATAATGTGGACATCATTTCAGATTTACATTGGCTACACTCCATGTTGTGATTAGCAGCTTTTACTAGCTTATTAAAGGAGACTGATTTACTGTCTGGCAAATTTAAATATATAAATCTTTCTGAGTCTACACTAGTAGTACTTGATGCCATACAGTTCTCGCAGTCATGCTGCCATTGATAAGAAAGCCCAAACAGCTGATCTACATCTACACCTTCACCGTGTAATACATCAAGCATATACATTAAAAACTCCTGACAATCTTGCTGAATATTTTGAGAGAATTGTGTTTGGCCTGAACATCTATCTAACAGATTTCTAATTTCAGACACACTTTCTATGTTTCTTCTATCAGTGGTACATTTCCCTAACACAGAATTTAACAAACTGCAAAATCTTTGATCAGAATTGACCACAATCTCTTCTTTTACATTTTTTAGAGAAAACAAAACATTAATTACTACATTAGCATAGCAGTTGACACCAGAACTGTTTTCAAACTGAAAACCAACAACATCTTCAACAGAATCCTCTTTGTTTCTGCTTGTAATTTTAGGTTCATTCACTTTTTGTCTTTTTGCTACAACCTCCCCAGTATTGTTCTCATTTCTTCGTTTCCGGCCTACCAGACGTTTCTCAAACAAAGGAAACTGAGGCAAATGTGGCGCATACTCTCTTCTTAATCTATTGTATTCCTTAACACAATCTAGATCTGCACAAATGTTTCTGACATCACACTCAATCAAGTACAATCCCGATAAAGTTCTAACTCGTGACAATGCCACATATGCCATACCCTCCTTGAACACAGAACTGCCAATATTCACCAATGCACTGTCTACACTTAAACCTTGCGATTTATGGATTGTCACCGCATATGCCAAGCAAACAGGGAACTGTTTACGGCGAACATATAAGTCTTTTACAAGCAAAAATCTAGCAGAACAACGAGCAATTAGCTGTACTTCCTCAATGCCATCAAATTTAATTTTTAAAAATTCAATTCCATCTCTATTTCTGTATTTCACAAAATCAACAACATTACCCATTGATCCATTTACCAGACCTCTTTCAACATGTAAATTCCTTCTTAAAATTATACGGCAGTTCAAGCACACATTCAGAGTCTTTTCAAAACCTGCAGTTTTAGATATACTCTTCTCTAATGAATCCAATTTAGTTTTCAGATTCTCAGACAAAATAATTGTTGATCCCATATGCTCTACTCTATCAATAGCTTCCAGTTTCACAATCTCTTGCTTTTCTAAATGCAACATTTTGTTGTTAAATTTGGCACATTCTGCAAGAGTTGGCATCAAACATATTCCAGATTTCTTTTCAGTAATTTTCTGAAAAATATTCTCAGGCACAACATCTTGTTCTGGATATAAATTTGACAGTAATCGTGCATTTAAAACTTCTTTCCCATGCTCGGTCACTTTTCCAATTCTAACATCTTGTAGAATAGTCTTGTAAACTTCATCCTTCGCCTGACGCATATTTTCATGCAGTTCAGCATAATTGAAGTTTAACCATATATTGACGTTGCCAATGCTGCCTAGGCACTTCCTGGTATCTTCATGCGTGAGCATTTTGAACACAGGTTGCCCTTTCACTGGTGTCAGCTGCAGAAGATCTCCGAAAACAATGATGTGTTTGCCACCAAATAACACATCATACTCTGTTTTGAGAACTTCTTGCATCCTCAAATGCACAAAGGCAAGCATGACATTGGAAACCATGCTTACTTCGTCAATGATAAGAAGTTTCATTTTCCTCAAGATTCTTGAAACTTCAAAACAAGCATCTCCAGATAGTTGTGATATTCTAATTTGTTGTCATGCTCCACTGGCAGCATCAGTAAACGATGTAAAGTAATCCCTTTAATATTATGTGCTGCCAGTCCAGTTGGAGCAGTGACAACACAAGACAGCGATGACTCTGTCCTTTCCTGCAAATAGCATGAAATTGCTTTAATGAGGAAACTTTTTCCAGTTCCCGCTTCTCCACTCACGTACAGTCGGACAGGCTTCAACGACGTACATGAGCACTCTTTCTTATCATGACTTAATCCATGATCAATTTGCATGGTAACTTCGTCATATATTTTCCTCTGCTCAACGTTGAGTTGCCTTTCCAACTCTTCTAAGTTAACCGCATCCTCTTGAGCATGTGCCATGGCTCTTTCCACTTCATTCATAGCAGTGGCAGCTTCATTTTCAATAAGAGGTCCTCCTAGTGGATCCTGACTCAATGAAGCAGAACTCTGACTGTCCTGAGAACTGTCTCTGGCAATCTCGGCTGCAATCGTTGCTTCCTGCTCAATTTCCGCATTCAACATTTCTACATATTTGGGAAAAGCAGGACATTCTATGGTCTCCTTGGCGGCATTGAAAGAGTCTTCGTAACAGAGGAAATCTCCAAGCAGTTCCTCTTCTGCACGCCAAGGCTTGAAAAGTTGCAAAAGTGCTAAATAGAAAAACTCCTTTTTTTCAGGAGATTCGCCACTCAATTTTCGATGGTTTATCAAGTGGCATTTTCTTTGCTTGACCAGACATCCCTCACTTCCTATTACAGCATACACTCCTTTCTCAGTATCTTCTTTGATGTTCCTCTTGAATATGTAATTTTGCAGAACCTCATACAGACAAACATTCTCTAGGTGACTGCTTCGATTTGGATAATATGTATCCAACATGTTTGTCTTCAAAATGTCGGTACTGTTTGGCTCCTTTTCCGCCAAATACTCAATTTCCCGCACAGGTTTGAGAACTCGATTACGCGTTGCAGCAAGACCAAGACTCGCCCAAACGATACTCCTGGACTTGGCATAGAGACTTGCTGAAGACAACCGGTCAGAACATTCGTACGCTCCAATTTCTCGATGCGACAACATCTTCAGACTGAAACTGTACAACTTCTTACTGAGGCTCTTTTCATGGGAAATGTCCTCCCACATATCCTTCAATTCTGTCTTCTCTTTTTTGGTGATGTAAGACGTCACATACCGAGCCACAGCCATACAGTTATCAGCCACAAACTGTATATCCATGTTAGCATTCCACATGGACAAAATCACCGGGTTGTAGTCGTTGATGTACTTGGACTCTTCATTCCTCTTCAAATTGTATGTGTTTTTAGGTGATTTCTTCATCACATTATGTCGCAGCGAAGACATCAAACTGTTTACTCTTCCTTTAGAAATCACCGGTCGTGGAAAGCCGAAACGACATTTGGTGTAGAACTTGTCTTTGTTTCGGAATTTACGACGGCAGTACTTTCCACATCGATGGCTTTGGAAACGCAGAACTTTTTCTCTTAGGCTTTTCTTCTCCTTTGCGTTTGGAACAGCACACGTAGAATACTGTTGGATGAAACTCATCACTGAGTCTTCTGGATCCGTTCCAAATTTAGGTGCATCCTTGATCCACAACAACATATGTATATGAGGAGCACCTCTTGCTTGGTACTCCTTTCTCCAGAAGAAATCCAACACCTCTCCAAGAGGTGGATTCTTCTTATTCATGATGAAAGACATCATAGCTTCAAATCTATGATTGAAGTACCTACATACATTGACTGGATCCAAAGAGCACAGTTCTCCAGGTGTCTTGAATTCGATGTTATCTACGTTAGCATTTGCCTCTCGTAGAAATTGAAGTAAGTCTTCCCAGCCATACTCGGCACAACTCAGAGTGAGGAACCATGTGGGAGTACCTAAATTCCTCAGCATACATTTTAAATCACCATGACGACGGTACCAGTACTCATTAGTACCACGCTGACACGCCATGAGATTAATCAGGTGAGAATCCAAAATACTATCTTGGACATTCACTTTATCCATAAAATCACTTGCCGAGATGTTTTGCATGTGTATACCACTTTTCAAGATGTGGTTCACTGCATATGACAGTCCAGACAGATCGCTTTCAAACAGGAGATGAAACAAATAAGGAATGCATTGTCGAAACCTAGCATCTCCTGCATACAATCGCAAAGTCCGGTATTCAGAAGCAGGAATTTGATGAGGTCGCTCATCATATCTTCCTCCCTGACCTGTTGGAAAAAGCTGTGGGAAACACCGAGCTTCCAAACTTTCCTCCCAAACACTAATGGGACTCCCTTTGGCTTGTTTCATTTGAAACAACTCAATAGCATTCCCCATGACTTCCTTGGAATGCAAAGGATGAACACTATAATGTTCATATATTTCCTCACTAGTAGAGGGTTCTACTTTCTCAATTTGACCAGCACACAAATCGCTATCCTCTTCCTCACTTACTTCCTCTTCTGCAACATATACATTCTTATAGTATTTATTATTTTTTTTCAAATACAATGTTGCCTTTTTAACTTTCCTAACATCTACTAAATCTTGCCATATTTTCTTATTCTTTGTCGGAACCCCATTAACTAAGATAACCAGAGGTTCCTCTTCCACTTTTTCTACTCCAATTGTGTTAATGTTTTTCTTCAAATCTAGAGGCAAATAAACAACTCTTCCCTTTAATCCTCTCTGTAAATCTGATGGAGGCAATTTCCCTGTCTTTGGCTCCATTCTTACAATAGCCTGAAAGGGATGGATACTTTGAATCAAAATAGATTCATAAGTATTTAAGTCCTTCAATTCAGAAGGAATCTCAACCAATTCCAGATTATTATGAACTGCTCTAGCAGGCATCTGGTTTTGTTTTAATTTGTTACAACAATAAGTACACACACGTTGATCCAATCCCAAATCAAAACAATTTTCTACCATCAAGTATGTTGCAAAATCCTTCCATTCACTATTATTTTCCCTTTCACTTTTTGCATATAAATCCACTAACTTAGTCTGATTCTTATAATAAGTGCGTCTACAACACACACAAGTGAAATTAGGCCTCTCACTTGATTTCATGTCAAACGTCGCAATTTCCCTCTGGAAATTATCTGTACTGGAAACATGTACACTATCTTCCAAATGACCCTCTACTTCTTGCTCAATTTCAACATTCTCCTCTTTACTTCCAAAGTAACAAAACTCAATTTCTTCACATATATTCTTCACATCTATTTCAGAACCATGCAAAAGAGCAGCGCATAATTGTTTCAGCATAATTGCTGGACTCTTAGCATAATACAACATTCTAACTAATTTCCTCACTTTGTTATGATGCCCTGCTAGCATCCTGAAATGATGAAAAACACTCTGGCATACTCTCCTGGAAAGACAAGCCAGTGAATGACCATGCAAACCTGTCACTTCTCTTACTCTGCAAGGATCTAATTCTTGCAACAACCTCATTTTCTGCTTCAAACTTTTTTTGTTAAATGACCGTACAAAATCACAAAGCAAATTGATGGAATCCTGTCGCACACTGCAAATACTACTACACTTCCAGGTGTACACAGGACCCTTAGCACGTCTTCCTAAAACCTCATTACCTAACAACTCTTCTGCCTCTGTTGTCACAAGTTTTTCTTTTTCAACTGGACAACCATCTTTCACTTCATAAGCACGACCACTGATGTGAACTGCATGCACCAAATCATTATCCTGGAAATAACTCTCTTCATTAAAAAATGCCTCACAGCTTGAACTATGCATCCATTCTCCAGAAAAAACTTCACAAAAATTACTACGATTAACTATTCTCTTCCATCTACTATTTCTTTTGAAATCAAAAATTGCCTTGTTTAGCTTCCTAATTCTATTGATTATCAAAATAAATAACTTACGTTTAATTTCAAATGCCTGATCAATAACTTTCTCAACTTTTTTTTTTCTCTTATAAAAAACTAGTTTCTGTTGACCTTTCTTAATATTTTTTAACAAATTGCAAATTATCCTGTTGCAGAACATTCGTTTACGAATCTCCCTAAACTGTTGTTTCCTTCTACTATCATGCACAGATTTATCTCTTGCTCTAGCAGTAACATTTTCCATTGTCCTTTTCTTTCCATTTGATTTACTCCTCATGTTATGGACTGAAACATTTTCTGTAGCAATATTTTTTTTATTACAAATATTTCTTATGAAATATTTAGAGCTCTTACCCGGTGCTTTCTTCGTGGCTTGAGAAATCTTTTTGTTAGAGGACTGCTGCATTTTTTTTTTCTCCTGCTGTCTTTGACGTTTTGCAGCCTTTATCTGTCTTTGTGTTGTAGGCATATTAAAATCTTGAAATGATCTGCAGTTGAATCTGAGGAAAAATATAATAAAAAATGTTAATAAACATTATTATCAAACAGTAAATCAGTAATAGTGATCAAAAACATAACACACTACTTGACATTTTAATTTGAAGATTTTTTAGTCATTGCCATTTTTACAATACAGAAATACCAGAAAAGAAATGACATTTATATTTATGTTACCTATGCTATTTTATATGTGAATCTGATCTAATTTTATGAGCATATTTTAATATTTTATTGAAGACACTACACATAACCTGTTTTTGAAGGTGTCTTTATTTTTAAATTAAACGGTTTACCCTTTTACTTTTTATTGATTATAAATTTTAAAAATAAATGTTTATAATTCCAAAGGCTCAAGCAGGTCAGCTTCCCATCCTATATCATATAATTCGGACAAATCTGCATCCTCATCACGCTCTTCTTCATCCTCAGGATTTAAATCATCCAAGGGATCAACATCCACTGATGTTTCAATTACGAGTTCAATGATGAGGTCAAAATCAACTGATTGCTGATTGTCGCTCATGTTGATGTTGTCTTTATCTTTAAAGAAAGATAACAACAATGAGATGTTGCAGAGTAAGAAACAAATCTCAGAGATTATAATAGTAAAATTGTTTAACAAGATTAACATTTTGCAGCTATTATTTAGCCATGTCCAGCAATGCTGAGCAGGTGAAGCCTATGTCTAATTTTTCACTGAACAGGACTCATCTCTTCTTAACCTTGGATAAGCCTCAACGACTCTGTGTCCCCTGCACATACTCAAATGTTAAAGTGCAGATTTATATTAAATGGCACATCCCCAGGCATGCACCAGTTAATGTGCACCACTGCTTTACCACCCATGGTGTGCCGCATTTACAATCAGATAGGAGAAAGCTGCGTCAAAACCCTGCACCTGATTGAAGCTGGCATAGGTCTTGACGCAGCATTGTGCAGATGGGACACCCCTGAGCCTTGCTGGAGCTGCATCGCACTTGCGATACAACTCCAGCAATGCACCACCTTTACGGCACAGATGCGTCACGCATCTGTGCCGTTTTTGCCCCATGCTGCGCCACATTGTAAATGCAGCACAACATGGGTGGCGGAACAGTGGCGCAGGATGACTGTCACATCCCTGGTGATGCACCAGTCATCATAAATCTATCCCTAAGCTTCTTATCTTGTTACAGATGAACTGCCATATGTATCATCAAAATATTTTACATTTTCTAAATAGCGAATTTTAAGGAATAAATAGCGATTCTTTACCATTCCTAATTTGTGATGAGCAAATTGCTAATTGCAAGTTACCCATTCATTTCCATGGCCTAGGAGGCTAATATGAATGAAGGTTTAATTTGCGATTAGCAATTTGCTCATCACAAAGTAGGAATTTTTCCAAGGGTGCAGGGGTGTCTCAAGAACACCTGCTGCACCCCTGAAAAACAAATTTGGGGGCATATGGCACACATACATGCCCTAAGAGCATGTGTTGGCGTCATATGGCACCTTTTGTTTTTTTGAAAAAAAGCTTTTTGAAAAGAATTCACAAATTACCACTAATTTACCACAATAGTTTCCAAATCCTTAATGTCATTTTTTACATAGTTTTTGTTTGATACATTGCATTTAAGTAGTCACAAAATTTACAAATGCTTCAGTGCAATCGCAAAATAAGGAATAGCAAATTTTGCTACTCCTTATTTTGCATCAAAGTTGTTTGATACATACCATTTGTCTAATTAACATTCGCAAAGGCCGAAATTCATAGAATTTTGATAATTGCAAATGCTAATTAGCTTGATACATATGGCCCCAAGTGAGGCCTGTCTTGCGACATGGTGCATCTTTTGCATTACTGCTGATTGGGTTTTATGTGGTACGTTTTTTTTTTACACCATGACATATCTGCCTAAATGCATCAATTTTTAATGTTAGCACCTCATAGCAAATATTTTGCACCACCGCTGCATCATAAAAGTGACGCACAGTGGCAGAAAAAAGGCATACACCTATCATAAATCTATCCCTAGCATTTTAAATGATTAATCCAGGATGACAATAAAGTGTGTCCTATCCAGAGGTTTGTTTAAGGTGAGGCCTACTCAGGATTGCAGATCAAAGTTACGCTTGATGAAGAATACAGAGGAGATAATACATATAAAGGACTACCAATGAAGTAAGTAATGTGCACTTTATTGCACCAGTCATCATAAATGTATCCTTAAGCTTCTTATCTTGTTACAGATGAACCACCATATGTACCATCAAACTATTTTCCATTTCCTAAATAGCAAATTTTAAGGAATAAATAGCAATTCTTTACTATTCCTAATTTGCAATGAGCAAATTGCTAATTGCAAATTACCCATTCATTTCCATGGGCTAGGAGGCTCATAGGAATTAAGGTTGCAATTTGTGATTAGCAATTAGCTCATCACAAAATAGGATTTTTTTCAAGCGTGCAGGGGTATCTCAAGAACACCCTGCTGCACCCCTGAAAAAGAAATTTGAGAGCACATGGCACACCTACATGCCCTAATGGCATGTATGGGCGTCATATGGGACCTTTTTTTTTTGTGAAAAAAATGCTTTTTGAAAAGAATTCGCAAATTACCACAAACTAGAAGTTGGTGGTAGTTTCCAAATCCTTAATATCATTTTTTACATATTTTTTTTTGATACATTGCATTTAAGGAATCGCAAATTTTGAATTATTGACATTTTAAGTAATTTCCACATGTGCAGTGTTTTCAAAATATAATATGAAAATCGTTTTTGGGGAAAAGTAATGGTTTGCAAATTTATGACAAGGACATAATGGTGTATGCTTCTCTATAAGGCATTTCAGTGTCTCTAATGTCATTTTTCCCATATTACATTATAAGACCTTTCCCCATGAAGCACATTCCTTGTAAATATGCTCCCACCTGTGCATTGCAAATTTAGATTTTGACTGTTTCAGTCACATAGCCATGTTGAAAGTGACCCAAAAAATTTGCAAACGTTTTAAAATAACACATTCATGTGTCTTAAGGACATTTTAAGTCATTTCCCCATGGACAATGTTTTCTAAGTGGCACAAAAGAGGTATAGACCTATCATAAATCTGTCCCTAGCATTTTAAATGATTAATTCAGGATGACAATAGGATGTGGCCTATCCAGAGGTTTGTTTAAGGTGAGGCCTACTCAGGATTGCAGATTAAAGTTATGCTTGATGAAGAATACAGAGGAGATAATTCATGTAAAGGCCTACCAATGAAGTAAGTGATTTCTACTTCATTGCGCCAGTCATCATAAATGTATCCCTAAGCTTCTTATCTTGTTAGACATCAACCGCCATATGTATCATATAACTATTTTGCATTTCCAAAAAAGCGAATTTTAAGGAATAAATAGCGATTCTTTACCATTCCAAATTTGCGATGAGAAAATTGCTAATTGCAAATTACCCATTCATTTCCATGAGCTAGGAGGCTCATATAAATGAAGGTGCAATTTGCGATTAACAATTTGCTCATCACAAATTAGGAATTTATTCCAAAGGTGCAGGGGTGTCTCAAGAACACCCTGCTGCAACCCTAAAAAAGAAATTTGGGGGCATATGGCGCACATAAATTTTAACAACATTCCTTTACCTCAACAACGATTTTCAAATCATAACTTCAAAACACTACACATGGGAAAATTACTTAAATTGTCCTTAAGACACATAAAAGCGTTTTTTGATTGGCTTTCCTGCATGGTAGGGTCACTTTTAACATGGCTATGTAACACAAAAATTCAAAATCAAAATTTTCCATGCACAGGTGGGAGCATATTTACAAGCAATTTGCGCCACAGAGAAAGGTCTTACATTAAAATGGGAAAAATAACATCAGGGACAGTCAATTGCCTTATAAAGAACCATACACCATTATGTCCTTCTCATGAATTTAAAAACAATTCCTTTTTCCCAAAAACGATTTTCAAATCATAATTTCTAAACACTGCACATGAGAAAATGACTTGAAATGTCATTGAAACACATGAAAGCGTTTTTTGATTGGCTTTCCTGCATGGTTGGGTCACTTTTAACATGGCTATGTAACACAAACATTCAAAATTAAAACTTTCCATGCACATGTGAGAGCATATTTACACGCAATTTGCGCCACAGAGAAAGGTCTTACACTAAAATGAGAAAAATAACATCAGGGACAGTCAATTGCCTTATAAAGAACCATACACTATTATGTCCTTGTCATGATTTTATAAACAATTCCTTTTCCCCAAAAACGATTTTCAAATCATAATTTCTAAACACTGCACATGGGAAAATGACTTAAAATGTCATTAAAACACATGAAAGCGTTATTTGATTGCCTTCCCAGCATGATTGGGTCACTTTTAACATGGCTATTTAACACAAACATTCAAAATCTAAATTTTCCATGCACATGAGAGAGCATATTTACAAGCAATTTGCGCCACAGAGAAAGGTCTTACATTAAAATGAGAAAAATAACATCAGGGACAGTCAATTGCCTTATAAAGAACCATACACCATTATATCCTTGTCATGAATTTAAAAACAATTCCTTTTCCACAAAAACGATTTTCAAATCATAATTTCTAAACACTGCACATGAGAAAATGACTTAAAATGTCATTAAAACACATGAAATCATTTTTTGATTGACTTTCCAGCATGGTTGGGTCACTTTTAACATGGCTATATAACACTAACATTCAAAATCAAATTTTTCCATGCACATGTGAGAGCATATTTACAAGCAATTTGCGCCACATAAATCATAATTTTCTCCTTAAAGCACACTATTCTCTATCTAAAATAAAGAAATATTTTCTCACCTTAGCAAATACTTTGAGTTTGAAAACAGTCTAAGAAACACACCAATTTGTCTTCAGCAGAGCAAAAGGTATGCACTCCAGAGTCTGCAGCTATCAAAAGCACAGAAATGCTGTAATTCTTCACACATATTTCTCATGTCACCCAATCAAAACTCTTCCCTCACTTTTTTTCAAATGAAAACCCTTCCCCCCTCTGCCATTTCTGGCTATTTTCCATAGCAACCACCTCTTGGAGAAACTCTGGTGTTTGCAAGTTCACACAACAATGTTTCAATTGAACTCTGAACTCTCAGTGCACCTGCATATCCAGTGCTTTCTTTCATTTAATGATTTTTTATTGACCACTCAAAATACATCTCTCAAACAACACATCTGTACACCCTAACTTTCTGTTTTCATCAATCAAAATCCCCCAATCACTGTTACTGCTTCATGAACACAGAAACTCCATAGTTTTTTTCATTTCAAACTCTCATTTTTTCAACTGCCATTTCATTGCCACACTTCATCTGACTGCAGGAGAACCTTCTCTCACCATGTTTTCTGTCTGGATTGTTGGTCATAGTTATATTCACTGGGCTCAAAGGTACGTTGAAAGCAGGAATTTACCTAACCTCAATTTACAAGATGTGGAAATTAAGTGGTTTGGCCACAGAGGATTAAAATGTCACCAATTGATACCATTGGTGAAAACCTTTATGCATTTGCCCAAACCTGACCTGTTAATTGTGCACTGTGGAGGTAATGACTTGGGCACTTTGACTGGGGTAGGTCTGGAAATGCTTTTAAAGGACACCTTTGAGCAATTGATGGCACTTTTTCCTCAGACTGCCTTGGTATATTCAAATATATGCCAAAGACAGAAATGGAGGTGGTCAAACCAATTTTGTCCACAAATTGAGAAGTCGAGGAAGCATGTAAACAAATCTGTTTCAGCTTACATGAGAGACCATGGAATGGGCTCCCTGTACAACAATAACTTGCGTTACTACATGCAAGATATCTACAGAGGAGATGGAGTTCACTTCTCAGATGAGGGCAACAGAGTTTTCACTCTGAATTTAAGAATGTGCATTGGTACCTACTTATAAGTACCTAAATGTACCATAAACCCAAAAGCTCTTCTCAGAGCTACCCTACATCTGATCACTCACAATTATTATTTTACTCTAACTTTTTTCACTAATTTTCAACAAAGTACACTCCCTGGGGCGCTACCCGGTACGCGTACCGGGAGCTAACCTCGCGAAATTTTTTTAAAAAATGTTTTTTTTTCGCACATATGGGCCTCCTCAGCCACCCTCACAAAACCTAGGGGGTCAAGATAAGTCTACCGTGCCCCCTTCTACCTATTCTGAACATTATTTGCCCTCCATCTTGTATCATAATTCGACCGAAACACAAAATGGTGGACTCCCGTTACGCTTAAGGTTCGCGTACCAGGGCGCTCACCGGTTCGCGTACCGGGTCGCTTCCTGGGAAGCGCACCATCAAAAAAGGTGGGAAAGTAGTTCACACAAAAGCCACTTGAGACAATTTCACCAAATATAGATTAGCTCATACTACATACCAATCCCTACCATTTTCACAAATTTGATTGGAATTCCATTTAGCCATTTAGCCTGTAGACCTCTCTAAATACCGTGAGGTAAATTACTTCACAAAACACATCTGAAGTGTTGGAATTGACAACCAATTAAAATGTTACTTTCATTTTCTACTTTTTTTACCTGACATTTGATTGGTTATGTACCCGAATATATATAAAGGAAGACAAGGAAACACAGCCATTTTGACTACTACTTCCTGGTGTACATTTCAATAGGATTTTCATTAATAACTTCAACTTCTTTTTAAAGGTAAGTTGTTATTTTTAAAACTGAAGTATATTGTGCACTTTAAGTTAATATGGCAAACTTTTTCTGTTAGTTATATACTATCCCTCTGTAGTACTTATAAATTTAGATACACTTTTTTATATTCCTACTTCCACTCTGATACTATACACTGCCCAAAGATAAATTCACTGTTAAAAACTGCCTATCTAAAATTAATCCCAACAGTGCCCTACCTCTACTAATATATATTTTTTTATGCAAATTTCAGGGAAAATGGAAAGTGAACAAAAAATTTCATTTGAAATTGTCCTTCCAGAGTCCAACACAGAAATCATTGATCCAAATGAGATTGAATTTATGGATGAAACTTGGGACCAAGAACTACTGCAATGTGTACAAGCAGTAGATAACCTCATTGCAAATGAGGACATTTTACAACCTCAGAGACTACAATGTATATTCCATGATAATAATGAAATTTCTGACAATGAAATGTTAGAAAGTTTAATAAATTATGAAACACAATAAAAAATGCTTAAAAAAAAAAAAAAAAAAAAAAAATAATCAACAAAACCAACAATCAATTAACATACAGCATTTGAAAAGTCTATCATCCATTTTTCATTGTAGTACGCTCCCCAGAACGCTTCCCGGTTCGCGTACCGGGCGCTAACCACGAAAAAAAACAAAAAAAAAATTATTTTTTTTTGCCCCGCGGGACCTCTTTAAAACCTCCACATTAAACCTAGGGGGTCAGCAAGGATCTACTATGCCCCCTTATACTTATTTCCCCCTTTGTTTTGGCCTCCTCTTGTCTCTCGATCCTACCGAGAGACAAGATGGCGGCCGCTCCGGACTGTTTAGAATGTTGACAGACACCGGAGAGCCAATCAGCTTCGCTACGCGAAGTTCCGTTACGCGAAAAGTACGCGTACCGGGGCGCTGCCTGGTCCGCGCTTACAGATATATATCTTTTTTTGACCGTTAATTTCTCAAAATCCACTGCAGCACATATATTAAGACCTACAAAAGGCACATCGGGCTACCAGTCCCTACAATTTTGCCAAGTTTCGTGCAAATCCATTCAGCCGTTCGGGCTAAAAGTGAGGCTAACCGCCCTATGGAAAACTCAATGTTAAAAACACGTTTTGGGACCCCCCTTTTTTCTCGGCCCCCCCTTGACGAACCCCCCCAAAATTTTCAGGGGCTGCTCAGAAACAAAATGTTCCATTTTCCAGAAAATTTCAGCCAATTCCGTCCACAAACGCCAAAGTTATTAGACATAGAATTTTCAAAAATCCCATAGAGAAAAAATCCTAACTATATATACCTACTGGCGACCGCCAGTAGGTAATACATATATATATATATATATATATATATATATTCACTGAAAAAACCATAGGTTTCACACCAGTTAAAGTTACCTGAATATTTTACTCATACAAAACCATTGAAATTCCCACGTTATAGTTAGTTGGACTCACTATAACTCGCGCGCCTGCAATCCACTGCTGATGATGTCACATATTACATCATTCATGACATGGTCAATGACATCACTGATGACATCACTGATGACATCTCAAATGACATCACTGATGACATCACTGATGACATCTCAGATGACATCACTGATGACATCACTGATGACATCATCCAGTGAATGTGTGTTTCTGAAAAGTAAAAATATGTTTTATATATTGAAGAATGAGTGGATGTATGAGTGACAGGATGAAGGATTTAGTAGGTGCGTGACTGACTGTATGAGTGAGTGATTAAATGTGTCTGACTGAATGCATTGGTTGGTGACTAATCTGTTTGAATGTGTGCATCAGTATGTCTGTTGTTGTGTAAGCTGCTGCATGTGTTGATCAGTAGCTATAGGAGTGGCTATATGGGTTATTGATTGGTTGCCCAAGTATTTGTATGTGAGGCTGAGTGTGTGGGTGGCTGGGAGGTGTGTGACTCTGTGCATAGATGTGTGAGCAGTTGATTCACTTGGTATATGGGTTCAAGAGTGCATGTGGAAAGAGCTATATGGGCGGTTGACTGTGTGCATGGGTGTGTTGAAGAGTTAATGGATATCTCAGTGCTACATGTCCAAGTAAGTATATATATAAAACACAGTGCATGTGAGAGTTGGCATATATAAATGACTATACATGAGAGCCTGTGATTGTGTAAGTGACTGTATGGATCAATGTGTACTTCTATCAGTGATTGTAAAAGAGAGTAAGTATGTGTTAGTCTATGTTTAAATAAGTAAGGTTTTCTTTACATGACTGACTATGTGCGTGAGTAACTCCATGGATGAGTGGCAGCGTGTGAGTCTCTGTATAGGTGTATGAGTGCATATGATAGTGTTGTATTGATGAGTGACTGAATATTTGAGTGATTGTATGGTTGAATGAGTGGATGTGTGTGTAGACCTAGAAATCAGTGAGTGCGTATGTGGTAACTGGTATTGCTGTGTCAATGGTTTCAGGAATGGTAGTTTGTATTTAACACTGGGTGTATCAAAGGTTAGATTAGAGTGTGAGAAGGTGTATTTTATTATCACATGGATGATGTCATCAGTGATGTCATTTGAGATGTCATCAGTGATGTCATTTGAGATGTCATCAGTGATGTCATCAGTGATGTCACTGACCATGTCATGAATGATGTAATATGTAACATCATCAGCAGCATATTTTTTTAAATCATTTTTTCCTGGTGCGCTCAGGGTGCGCGCACCGGTAAGCTCTCCCTAGAGCGCAGCGAGAGCGCTATTTCTGCGTTCGTAAAAAAAATATGTATGAAAAGTAAATAATAATGCAAGACATTCAGTACTATAGCGTAGCGTAAGCGTGTCAAGTCATGTGACCTTAAAATAACCCTTTTCATTGGTTGCTAACAGTTTTTTTTACAAAGAATGAAATCCCCACCCTTTTCCTTTACTTCTTCTTTCACTTTTGTGACTGCAAGACCTGTCTTTTTGCTGCTTAATCTTTGTTGGATTACCATGGCTGCCAGACCATCCAGCAGCAGTGATGACACAGATGGCTTTATAGATGAAGAGGTTCCTCAGCCTAGAGTTAAGGAACATTTTATCTGGAAATTTTTTTACATACCTGAGGGACGGAAGAAAGTAAATGCTCCAAAGGTGGAATGGAAGATCTGCCATACTATATTTTCCAGAGGAGACCCCACAAGGAAGTACAGTTTTGGTAATTCTACCATGATTCGCCACGTGCAGAGAAGGCATCCCCAGAACTATGCCCGGGAGAGTGTCAGGGCTCTGGCACGAGAGGCTCCCAGGGATGGTGCCTCTACTTCAAGCGGAGGACCAACTACATCGGTGAGGGGGTGATCAGAAGATCTGATCCTTAATATTCAGCCTGCTTTTAATAGAGGCGTAATTAAATGCAGAGAATGTGATCAGCTTCTTTGTTATGGGGAACAAAGTGTTCTGCTCAAGGTTCGAGCATTAGACAACCACCGCTGCCGTCCCTAGCCCTAATTTCTTCTTTTTTTTTTTGCTCCTGTTGAGCAGTTTCCCATTTCCTGTTTTTGTTTTTGTTCAAAAAAAAAGGAAAAAAGAAGAAAAAAAAAGTTATTTTCAGAACTACCTCCAATTCTCATCAAAGAGCTGTATTCTTAAAAAAATGAAAAAGAGTAAGTGAAGTGGAGTGCAGTGAGAGAGGAGAGGAAAATGAGTGAGAAAGCAAAGAAAGGGACAAGAGGGGAAGGGAAGTGAAGTAGAGGGACTGAAAGAAGGTGAGTGTGGGGAAGGAGAGTGAGGAGAAGGAGAGTGAACATGGGTAATGTGGATAAGTGAAGAAAATGTAGTAAAGGAACGGGGGTGTGGAAGGGTAAGAAAAGAGCAGTGATGTTTAGGAAAGAGTGGAGATACAGACTGGATAAAGACAAGTGAGTGTGAGACCAGGTAAGTAAGGCTGTGAAGAAACAGAGAAAGTGAAAGAAAAAGTAAGAGTAAAAGACTGAAGGCCTCATTTATGAGGCCATGCGTCACTTTTACGCCGCCGGTTCATCACTTTTTGTGACGCACCAGTGCTGTAAAAAATGCATCTTGTTGAGTCATATTTACAAAGTGACGCATCTGGGTAGATGCGTCACTTTGTAAACCCCTGAGCCACATTATACCTGCGCATGGTGTAATGTATGCAAAGGAGGCGTATTGACGCAAGAAAGGGTCGTAGAAGTGACGCAGTGAAATCTATGAGATTTCACTGCGTCACTTTTAGGACACCGTTGCGCCAAAATCTTGCGCCTGCCTCACAGCAGGCATAAGACTGACGCAGGCCTTTTCACATGGGGCTGGCCCCATGTGAAAAGATGCATTGCTGGAGTTGCGTCACTTTTGTGACACACTCCAGCAATGCATCACTTTTGCACTTACAGATACGTCAGAAATACTGATGTATCTGTAACTCCTTGCAACATAATGCGTCATACATTAAATATGACACATGAGTAGAAGACTGAAGGCCTCTTTTATGAGGCCATGCATCACTTTTACGCCACTGGTGTGTCACTTTTTGTGACGCACCAGTGGTGTAAAAATTGCACCTTGTTGAGTCATATTTACAAAGTGACACATCTAGGTAAATGCATCACTTTGTAAACCCCTGCGCCACATTATACCTGCGCCAGGTGTTATGTATGCAAAGGGGACGTATTCATGCAAGGAAGGGTCGTAGAAGTGACGTAGTAAAATCTATGAGATTTCACTGCGTCACTTTTAGGATACCATTGCGTCAAAATCTTGCGCCTGCCTCACAGCAGGCGTAAGACTGACCCAGGCCCTTTCACATGGGGCTGGTCCCATGTGAAAGGATGCATTGCTGGAGTTGCGTCACTTTTGTGACACACTCCAGCAATGCATCACTTTTGCGCTTACAGATATGTCAGAAATACTGACGTATCTGTAATTCCTTGCCACGTAATACGTCATACATTAAATATGACGCATGAGTAGAAGACTGAAGGCCTCATTTATGAGGCCATGCGTCACTTTTACGCCACTGGTGCGTCACTTGTTGTGACGCACCAGTGGTGTAAAAATGGCACCTTGTTGAGTCATATTTACAAAGTGACGCATCTAGGTAGATGCGTCACTTTGTAAACCCCTGCGCCACATTATACCTGCGCCAGGTGTAATTTATGCAAAGGGGGCGTATTGACGCAAGGAAGGGTCGTAGAAGTGACGCAGTGAAATCTATGAGATTTCACTGCGTTACTTTTAGGACACCTTTGCGTCAAAATCTTGTGCCTGCCTCACAGCAGGTGTAAGACTGACGCAGGCCCTTTTACATGAGGCTTGCCCCATGTGAAAGGATGCACTGCTAGAAATATTTTTTTTACTACAATTGTTTTACACTGTTTTTCCCTGTGATGCACTTCAGGGCCTCATTTATAAGGGCATGCATCACTTTTACGCCGCCTGTACGTCACTTGTTGTGACGCACCCGTGGTGTATAAATTGCACCTTGTTGAGTCATATTTACAAAGTGACGCATCTAGGTAGATGCGTCACTTTGTAAATCTCTGTGCCACATTATAACTGCGCCAGGTATAATGTATGCAAAGGGGGCGTATTGACACAAGGAAGGGTCATAGAAGTGACGCAGTGAAATCTATGAGATTTCACTGCATCACTTTTAGGACACCGTTGCGTCAAAATCTTGCGCCTGCCTCACAGCAGGCGTAAGACTGACGCAGACCCTTTCGCATGGGTTTTGTCCCATGTGAAAGGATGTATTGCTGAAATTATTTTTTTCACTCTAATTTTTTACGCTGTTTTTCCCTGTGGTGCGCTCAGGGTGCGCGTACCGGAGCGCGCTCCTGGGAGCGTATCCAGCGCTTACCCCACAAAAATTTAAAAACAATTAGTTTTTTTGCCCTTCAGGGTCCTTCTAGGCCCCCCTCAGAAAACCTAGGGGGTCAGGGGGTGTCTACTCTTGTGTCTCGATTCTACCGAGACACAAGATGGTGGACTCTCCGGACTGTTTAGAATGTTGAAAGACACCCGATAGCCAATCAGCTTTCCGCTCGCGCACTCCCGTAGTGCGCCGGGTGCGCTCTCCGGGACGCGTACCGGAGAGCGGACGGAGCACGCCTATAGATATATATGTGTTTTTGAAGTTAATTTTCAAAAAAACCACTGGAGCAATTTTCAGCAAATATAGCAAAGGCACATCTGCGTACCAGTCCCTACAATTTTGCCAAGTTTGGCGTAATTCCGTTCAGCTGTTTGGGCTGTAGACTTGTCAGACTGTCCTATGGAAATTAACATGGGAAAACACGTTTTGGGACCCCCCTTTTTTCTGAGCCCCCACTTCACGAATCCCCCCGAAACTTTCAGGGAAGGAGCGCAGCGGAGCTGGCCAAAATTTTGGAAAATACACACAAATTCCTCAACCAGCGCCAGAGGTATTCCCAATAGAATGTTGCGGATTTCCTATGGTACCCAATCCTAACTATAACTACCTACTGGCGACCGCCAGTAGGTAATATATATATATATAATATATAGAAAAGAAGTTGGGTCGCACCACAAAACTCCTTTAAGGTGATTTAAAGCATTTTATTTCAAAGAAACTCCAAAGCACTCCAAATACCAACGCGTTTCGATCTCCCACTGAGATCTTGATCACGGTGCCACCCTTCTTTTACCATTGGATTATAAAGGTCATGTTTTCCATTACGAACCTCCCCCCTTCCAGACAAGGCATTCTGGTCAATGTGGTGCTATTTACAAAAAACGGTGGATATTCTAAAGCAATTTAAAAAACTTAAACCAAATTGATAATCAGTGTTATTAACTAAAATAAATAGAACAAAAAATAACAAGTTTATGCTAAATGTTGAATTCACATTAATTAAACTAATCCATGGCATGCACTGCTCATGTTTTATAGCGAGATTTCAAGTCAAGTTAATATTTCTCAATATATATATATATCTCTCTCCAACAGACCTGTACTACCCATTCCTCTGGTAGTAAATCTCAGATACAGATTACAAACGTACAGAATTTTCTTTTGTGTGCTTCATTTCACCAATTCAGTCAGCATGACACGTTTCGGCTGAGTCACCACAGCCTTGAACACATGGCACCCTGGAACCAGATTTGGGTTGTTTTATAGTGACTTCCTGAACATACAGGTCACATTGCGCAGGGCTGACAATAGAGCTAGACAACATACTCACTGTTCGTATGTGTTGCGACAAGCACAAATTATGTACGTACAATGTATTAAATACTAAAATAGTAATTATAAATACATACAAAAATACGTAAAAAATGTCATTTAGCATAATTTAAAACATTTTTCAATTGACAACAAATGTCTATTTATTTAAAGCCAAGTGGCTAAAATTATGCAAGATAAAAATGTCAGAGAACCATAGCTCATGCAGGCTGCCCTAATCACAACATGACCCAAAGGGCAAGTGCAAAAACACCAAATATGTAAAATTAATGCATGAAGTGCAAACTATCCATAAATAACTGATATTAAAATCATATCTAATTCAGGATAATATATCTATAAATTAGAAAAAGGGATTATGGCATTGCAGTGATACTCATATTGATTTACCATACTAAGGTGCAAGTGCAAAATTCATACATTTCAATTTGATATAAAGTCTCAGCAAGTCAATTACTAAATATTTCAGATAGTGCACAGATAACCTCCCATCTCTATGTGTGAACAATCCAGGTCACAATTATACACATGATGAGCGAAAAACTACCCATCTGACTAGAAGATATGACAACAAGCAAATCTGAAAGAACGGTCAAATAGAATTTGGTGCAGTTTCTTTATGTTAGAAACCCCCCAGAATTCTAACTTGGGTGCTCGCAATCACCACAATTAAAAAATCACAGTAAAAAATCAAGATCCCAGCCAGTCTTATAGGAGGGCTTAAACGAAAAGGAGACTGCCAAGCTTCAGTGTTAATTCAGATGTGAAGGAGCACAACAGAATTCCTCAATAGACAGTCAGAGACCAATGCCTCTCATATGCTGCTCATATAAGATGTTACAAGAAATTATGCAGGTCATCTCCTGTATTGAGGCCATTGGGAATCCTAGTGTCTAACAGTAAAATGTATTGGATTCCAATTGTCTAAGTAGTTTTTCCCTATTGCCCCCTCTAGGGTTTTTAGGTACGGAGTCAATGACCAAGTAGCTCAAGTCATTTAGATTTTTATTGTGTACTAATTTGAAGTGATGAGCTACTGGATAACTTTCGTCAGAATTGACTATTGCCTGCAAATGTTGCAGAATACGATTGAATGCTTGTAATTTGGTGCTACCAATATAGTTCAGTTTGCATGTGCATTTGAGAACATATACTGCGTATTCTGTGCGGCAAGTAAATAACCCTTGGATTCTAACAGGGTTGGGATCAAATGCACTCCAATACTCAGAGGTGTTAGTGCCAAATTTGCAGGCCCAACATGATATACATTTGTGGAAACCTGTCTTAGTAGATAGCCAATTTATTAGAATTACCACTTCCGGACTGGATTTTACTAGGGCATCCCTCATTGAGAGCGTCCTTCTGAAAGTGATAAGTGGCCATTCGGGTAAGAGCTGAGCCAAAGTTATATCTGTTTAAAGTATGGCCCAATGCTCATTTATGATCCCCCTGACTTTTTTCTCTTCCATATTAAAAGGTGTTATCAGTCTGATCTGATCTTCACATTTTGAGGATCTGTACTATTGCTACCCTCTTCTTTTTTTCTTGATTTAATGGATGTGTTCAGACACTCTTCTCTTGTGTGGCTGTTGGCCCTATTTTTGGCCAGCTCGAACAGTTTTGAACAGTAACCACAGGCAATAAATCTTATTGGGGCCTGGGCTTGGCATTCAACTAGATCTACTTCTGAACTGCAAATTCTCCACATTCTTAAAAACTCACCATACGGTATACTCTTAATAAATGACCAGGGTGGGCACAACTGGCATGCAAAACTGTATTCCCTGCTGGTTTCTTTCTGTGTAATCTGGTTTGAAGTATGTTATTATCTATGCAGACATCAACATCAAGGAATTGGGCACAGAGTTTACTGATGTCTACAGTGAATTGTAAATTCAAATCTTTCTTGTTGATAATTTCCACAAATTCCCAAGCAGATTCTATAGTGCCTTTCCAAATTATGCATATGTCATCGATGAACCGCCAAAAATCAACCACTTGGGAGTCAAACAACAAGCTGTGTGTGCCCCTGAGGCCAACTTGTAAATATGCGTAGCTTGGGGAGAAACATGCCCCCATGGCGACACACCTAAGCTGCTGAAAGACCTCCTTATTAAACAGAAAGTGGTTGTTTTCTAGACATAACTCTATCATTTTCAAAATATTTGCATTGTGTTGGCAATAATTGATATTTTATTTATCTAAAATGTACTTTACTGCTTTTAGATCATCTGCAGGATGGATACTCGTGTAGAGGGTACATATGTCCATAACAATCAGCACATAGTCCTCTTTCCATTTAACAGTACTACGCTTAGATAAAAAAAAGGCCTGTATCCTTTTGAAAGAGGTTCCAGGAGACTGCGCTGAGCTGAAATAAAAGGGCATCCTGGTATGGGAGAAATTTCTTTGTGTATTTTCGGGATGAAATACAGAGTAGGTGTGACTGGAAAATCATTCTTTAAAAAATGATACTACTGTTTGCTCAGCAAACCATCCCTTTTCCACTGACCCAATTCTTTCAATACAGTCTCCTTTGATGTCATTAAATGTGCCTTTCCAATAGCAGGCGTTATCGATTAGATGTCATTCTGCTTCCTCCAAATATAATTCTTCGTGGCCAAATAGCGATGTTTCCACACTTATCCGCTTTGTTGATGCTTAAATTAGAGTTGCTCCTTAGTTTTTGCATAAGTTTTGCATATTGTCTTTCCATAAACTTATATCTTTTGTTTTGACTAGATGTGATACATTGTAGCGTTTTCAACCCTTCAATCACAACATCATTGAATGTGTCAATTGCGTCCTTTGGCATAAGCGGAATGAATGCTGAGGGTGGTTTAACATGACTTTTGCAGGGAAGATTGCCCCTTATGCCCATTGCCAATAAATCCTCTTGCGTGGAACCCACATCGTCTTCATCATTACTATACAGAGCATGTACTTTTCTCAAAATTCCTGCATCAGCAACTTCGAATTTGCTGGTTGGACGCATTAGATTAGTTGTGTTGGTTGCCTGATCATGTGCTTTATTTAGCTTGAAATGTTTTTTCAGTTTGAGCTTCCGAATAAATTTTAAAACATCTATGCGGGATTGAACATAGTTCAAAGAGTTGCGTAGACAGTAGGATAAACCCAGCGATAATAGATGTGATTCCGCTTTAATGAGCACCGTGTCAGATAGATTTACCACCGTGTTGTCAGGGCCAATGGTTTGTGTGGAAATTTTTACCATTTCTCTCCCCTGCCTCTCATGGTGAATCCTCGACCTCCTGCATTTTCTCCTTTGTTGCCTATGTTTGTTTTTTCAACAGCGTTTTTCTTCTGTTGTTGTTGTGTCCGCGCCCGTAAAGTTTGCCGGCGGTCCTCTTTTAAAAACCCAGTTCCTCCGATGGTGAATACTGTGTTGAAAGCTGGGTTTTCATAGTAGCAGACCCCGCATCTTCTGAGTCTGTACTACTTGCTGCCGAGCTGACTTCAACATCCGACATCACAATACTGGATGTGCTCTGTATAGGCAAGGTAGGATTCTAGGAAAATATTGCTTGTCTTTTGGCTGTGTCAAATTTACGGGCAAACATGAAAATTCTTCCTGTTTCATAGTCACGTTTGTCACGCACAAATTTGAATTGTTTTCGTGTTTTTATTGTTTCCTCATGCCTCACCAAACGTCCATCAACTTCTTCTCTATATTTCTTAATGAAATCCTTATGTTCATGCTGGTCTAATTCATGATTATTTTTCTCTATTTCTCTTAGAATTTCGTTGTGATCTATCTCCTCATATTTTACCAATATGGAAACCATATTCATGGAGGGTTCCAAATTATTTGTTGCCCGTTCTTTCAACATGAGGGGATTGGGGTTCTCGAATGATGGAGCAATGAGAACCCACAATCCCCGCGGCACTCGGCCCACTTCCTTGTATTTTTCCAGTGAGCATTTTTCCCACCACTTAGTAATCTCCGTATGGAGCAATTTCTCCAGTTTTCTCAGTGTTACTTTTATGTCATTATTGATACTGGTGTCTGTGTTTGTGACTTGAATATTTGCATATATATATATATATATCCTCGCTTCCCAATGTTGCCAGGTCGTGCACTCTTGCCACGGGTGCTCGTGTGCGGGTGACAACACCCCGCTGTAATCCAGGCTTCCCCTTTCTCACCTTCCAAGAAAGCACAGCACTCACAGGAGGAGGGTATAAGTCTTTATTACCCTCAGAGAACCAGACGCGTTTCGGCTACTGCCTTAGTCTTTGGTACAATAGCGCGCCATTTTTTTAAACTTTAAATACCCCTCACGTGTAATTCATGGAGATAGACAAGGGACAAAACCATGGTCGCCATCTTATAATGGTTTGTTTGACGTTTTCAACATATAGGTTTTGCCCTGGATGGGCCTTCCTATTTACTAAATGCCATATATACATTTATACATTTGTACATTATATACATTATACACGATGAATTGTGTATTTACACCATCATTCCTCATTAGTTGATGCTGTACATTTATTCCGCCCTGGATGGGCTTTTTATGTTTGTCAAACATTTATTTACATTGCGCCCTGGATGGGCTTTTGTCCTTTCCATCTATTAACTCCTTCCCCAAAATACCATTATTCACATTTTAAATAATCACCCACTGTGTGCTACTCCCTCCTTCTATTTACAAAACTTCAAATATCAACCGGTACTGTAATCAACATCAAACTTTCTCCTAGAGCAGGGGGCCCCCTACCCTAGATGTACTGTCATCTCTTCATGGCTATTCAACCCTCCAGGCACCTTTGTTCCAATGTCTATTATGTATCGAGATTCCAGCCTCCTCAATTTCTTTAGCCTATCCCCACCTCTGGGACTCGCCACAACATGGTCTAAACCAAAGTATGTTATCAAATCGCTGTTATTCTTGTGGTGCAGTTTAAAATGTCTAGCCACTGGATATGTGGGATCACAATTAGTTATTGCCCTTAGATGTTCCAGGATGCGTAATTTCATGGGGTTTACCGTGCTGCCAATATAACGTAGTCCGCACGGACATACCAGGCAGTATACTGCAAAAGGAGTAGAGCATGTAAGGAATACTTTTATTTTGCGTTTCTGTCCCCTGACATCATAGAATAAAACCTTTTTACTTTGCTTGCACGCCTTACACCTCCCACATGGAAAAAATCCCGGCTTATGTTCTCCAAATGGTCGGTCTACTGTGCGTGCCCGGTAACTCTGTGTCAGTGTATTCCGTAGTGCCCTGGCCCTTCTGTAGGTGACCATAGGTTGTTTGGGCATGTCTGCACCAATAACTGGATCAGTGGTTAACAGTGTCCAGTTTTTCCTCAGAATTTTTCTGAGACTACCCGCCCCCTCAGAGAAGGTGGTAATGAATCTGAACCTCCCCTCCTTTGCTGCCTCTTTCGGTTTTATTTTCAACATCTCCTTACGGGGCATTGCATCTACTTTTCTTTTGGCATTTTCTAGACATGTAACGTTGTATCCTCTTTTCTTAAATCTGTCTATGCTTGCTTGCGCATTACTTTCATAATCCTCCTCTAAGGTACAGTTCCTTTTAATGCGAAGCAGCTCTCCGTATGGGATACTGTAAATTAGTTTGGGCGGGTGGCTACTGCTGGAATGTAATATGGAATTTCCTGCTGTGGGTTTCCTGAATAGCTGCGTGTAAACTTTACCTTGTTCTTTTCTGATTTCTAAATCAAGGAAATTTATTTGTTTATCACTTATTTCTGCCGTGAAGTGTAGATTATATTCATTCTGGTTCAACATATCTATGTACTCTTCTGCTTTGCCCTTGGAACCCCGCCACACCAGTAGTAAATCATCAATGTACCGGTACCATACCAGTACATATTGGGACCATTCCCTGTATTTCTCATGCCACGCCACATTTTCCTCCCACCACCCCACAAATATATTAGCGAAGCTGGGAGAATAACTCGTGCCCATGGCTACTCCAACTAATTGGCGATAGTACTGATCTTCATACAAAAAGATATTATTACTCAAACTGAAATTTAGGAATTCCAATAGCATCGCATTATGATCTGCGAAACAAGCGTCTCTTGTTGACAACGTTTCATTTATCGCAAGCATGCCCTCCCCATGGCCTATGCTTGTATATAAGCTCGTGATGTCCATCACTACGAGCAGATCTCCTTCTCTCAATGTGATTTGTTCCAACTTTGTCAACAGATCTTTCGTGTCTTTGATATAACTACGTAAGTTCTTCACATGATCAATTAAAAAATAATCAATGTACATAGATAAATGTTCTAACAGGCTCCCCTGTGCACTTACGATTGGTCGTCCTGGGGGTTTGGTGCTGTTCTTATGTACCTTGGGAAGGTGGTAAAAACAAGGTGTCACTGGATTCAGATTTCTTAAGAAAAGATATTCCTCTGTTGCGATTATACCCTTTGTGTGCCATTTTTGTAGCATCTCATGGCATGCTGTGATACTGTTTAGGTATTCTTTCCTTCCCACCTTCTGATAACATTGTTTGTCCTGCAATTGTCTCATTGCTTCCATGTTGTAATCTTCATAAGTTTGCAGGACAATATTTCCCCCTTTATCGGACGATTTCACAATCAAGTCCTTATCGTTTCTTAGGTTGTTTATGGCCTGCCACTGACCAGATGTTACATTGCTACGTTTTTCTTTATGTCCTCTTTGTTCCAATTTCCTCAGTTCTTTTGAAACTGTTTCCGCAAATAAATCTATATTGTCAGCAGGCGTCTGTGGTACAAATGTCGAAGCAGGTTTGAAATTCGTTTCACCCCCTCTTTGTACTATGTCTGACTGCGATAGATTATCAAGTTGACTTGCTCCTTCGATCCTCAATTGTTGTAAAACATCCAACGTTGGTAAGTCTTTGACTCTTATATGTGGAGCTCCTTGTTTGCTCGGAATCTCTGACATTTTTTTGGGGCGTTGTTTGTAAAATTTGTGTATCTTCAGTTTCCTTGAGAATTTGTATAGGTCTATTTTTGTCTGCGTGTATTCTAATTCCTTTGAAGGGCAAAAGGAGAGACCCAGTTGTAAGACGTGCTTCTCATCATCTGTTAGGATGCGAGGACTTAGATTTATGATTGTCAAATTATCTGTTTCCTTTGCATTGGTTATTGTCGCTTCCTGTTGAATCTTCCACTGCGTGTCGTCGGTGGGGAGTAGTTGCTTCCTCCTCCTCCACTCGCCCCCCCTCCGCGTGATGCGTTTCTTCTTACGTCTGGGGGTTTCCCCCTTCCTCCTTGTTGTCGTGATTGACGAATTATTTGAAACTCGTCGCAAAAAGGGAGTTTCCGTGTTCTTACTTTTGTCCTTATGTCCTGATCTCCTCTCGCATCTTCATTCTCTGAAACTTCGGATTCAGTAGTATCCTCCGCCTCTCCTATTTCCTTTGCTCCCGTTCCTTTATTGGATCTCGATGTCAGGGCTTTAACTTGTGCGTCATATCTTTTGGCAAATGTCAACACCCGTCCTGACTCATAGTCCCTTTCATCCCGTTCGAATTTCTCTTGCTTACGTTTCCTGATTTTATCCTCATATGATTTCAATCTTTTCATCATATTGCTTCTTAATTCATCCAATTTCTTTTTATCTTCGCCCAGATTTTCTATCTCTTGCTCGATTTCTTTAATTTCATTGCGTGCTTTTTCATGGTCACTCCACGCAAATTTGATTAATAATTTGAGGAGCCCCTCACAGAAATCCGCTGTATATTCTGCCCATTGTTCCAAGAGTTCTGGGTCCGGGTTCTCGTAAGCCGGGACAGTGTAAATGCGGAGTCCTCTCGGTACTCTTTTTACCTCCACGTAGTTTTGTAATGATGTGGCTTCCCACCACTTTCTCACTTCACGCTCGAAGAGTCTCTCCAGTTTCAAAAACAGTCCTGTTGCTGTAGATCCTTGGACTTCCGTTTGTTTCTTCTTTTTATTATTCGCTCCATTTGTTTGTGGGCGTTTTTTGAAAGCATTCTCAGCCGCCTCCTGGCGGTCTGTGTCACTATACATGGCGCCACTGTTGTTATTTCAATAACTTTTCTTCGGAGTTTGGCGTTTTGCTCTCGCCTTTCCCCTTTCTCTTTTTACTCCTTCGTGAACCAATAGCGTGTAGTTTCTACTTGGTTAGGACTCCAACGACGGAACCATTCATCCCTCTTTCTTACGCTATTAATGGCGGTGCGCGGCTTTGTACATCCTCGCTTCCCAATGTTGCCAGGTCGTGCACTCTTGCCACGGGTGCTCGTGTGCGGGTGACAACACCCCGCTGTAATCCAGGCTTCCCCTTTCTCACCTTCCAAGAAAGCACAGCACTCACAGGAGGAGGGTATAAGTCTTTATTACCCTCAGAGAACCAGACGCGTTTCGGCTACTGCCTATGGCATTTAGTAAATAGGAAGGCCCATCCAGGGCAAAACCTATATGTTGAAAACGTCAAACAAACCATTATAAGATGGCGACCATGGTTTTGTCCCTTGTCTATCTCCATGAATTACACGTGAGGGGTATTTAAAGTTTAAAAAAATGGCGCGCTATTGTACCAAAGACTAAGGCAGTAGCCGAAACGCGTCTGGTTCTCTGAGGGTAATAAAGACTTATACCCTCCTCCTGTGAGTGCTGTGCTTTCTTGGAAGGTGAGAAAGGGGAAGCCTGGATTACAGCGGGGTGTTGTCACCCGCACACGAGCACCCGTGGCAAGAGTGCACGACCTGGCAACATTGGGAAGCGAGGATGTACAAAGCCGCGCACCGCCATTAATAGCGTAAGAAAGAGGGATGAATGGTTCCGTCGTTGGAGTCCTAACCAAGTAGAAACTACACGCTATTGGTTCACGAAGGAGTAAAAAGAGAAAGGGGAAAGGCGAGAGCAAAACGCCAAACTCCGAAGAAAAGTTATTGAAATAACAACAGTGGCGCCATGTATAGTGACACAGACCGCCAGGAGGCGGCTGAGAATGCTTTCAAAAAACGCCCACAAACAAATGGAGCGAATAATAAAAAGAAGAAACAAACGGAAGTCCAAGGATCTACAGCAACAGGACTGTTTTTGAAACTGGAGAGACTCTTCGAGCGTGAAGTGAGAAAGTGGTGGGAAGCCACATCATTACAAAACTACGTGGAGGTAAAAAGAGTACCGAGAGGACTCCGCATTTACACTGTCCCGGCTTACGAGAACCCGGACCCAGAACTCTTGGAACAATGGGCAGAATATACAGCGGATTTCTGTGAGGGGCTCCTCAAATTATTAATCAAATTTGCGTGGAGTGACCATGAAAAAGCACGCAATGAAATTAAAGAAATCGAGCAAGAGATAGAAAATCTGGGCGAAGATAAAAAGAAATTGGATGAATTAAGAAGCAATATGATGAAAAGATTGAAATCATATGAGGATAAAATCAGGAAACGTAAGCAAGAGAAATTCGAACGGGATGAAAGGGACTATGAGTCAGGACGGGTGTTGACATTTGCCAAAAGATATGACGCACAAGTTAAAGCCCTGACATCGAGATCCAATAAAGGAACGGGAGCAAAGGAAATAGGAGAGGCGGAGGATACTACTGAATCCGAAGTTTCAGAGAATGAAGATGCGAGAGGAGATCAGGACATAAGGACAAAAGTAAGAACACGGAAACTCCCTTTTTGCGACGAGTTTCAAATAATTCGTCAATCACGACAACAAGGAGGAAGGGGGAAACCCCCAGACGTAAGAAGAAACGCATCACGCGGAGGGGGGGCGAGTGGAGGAGGAGGAAGCAACTACTCCCCACCGACGACACGCAGTGGAAGATTCAACAGGAAGCGACAATAACCAATGCAAAGGAAACAGATAATTTGACAATCATAAATCTAAGTCCTCGCATCCTAACAGATGATGAGAAGCACGTCTTACAACTGGGTCTCTCCTTTTGCCCTTCAAAGGAATTAGAATACACGCAGACAAAAATAGACCTATACAAATTCTCAAGGAAACTGAAGATACACAAATTTTACAAACAACGCCCCAAAAAAATGTCAGAGATTCCGAGCAAACAAGGAGCTCCACATATAAGAGTCAAAGACTTACCAACGTTGGATGTTTTACAACAATTGAGGATCGAAGGAGCAAGTCAACTTGATAATCTATCGCAGTCAGACATAGTACAAAGAGGGGGTGAAACGAATTTCAAACCTGCTTCGACATTTGTACCACAGACGCCTGCTGACAATATAGATTTATTTGCGGAAACAGTTTCAAAAGAACTGAGGAAATTGGAACAAAGAGGACATAAAGAAAAACGTAGCAATGTAACATCTGGTCAGTGGCAGGCCATAAACAACCTAAGAAACGATAAGGACTTGATTGTGAAATCGTCCGATAAAGGGGGAAATATTGTCCTGCAAACTTATGAAGATTACAACATGGAAGCAATGAGACAATTGCAGGACAAACAATGTTATCAGAAGGTGGGAAGGAAAGAATACCTAAACAGTATCACAGCATGCCATGAGATGCTACAAAAATGGCACACAAAGGGTATAATCGCAACAGAGGAATATCTTTTCTTAAGAAATCTGAATCCAGTGACACCTTGTTTTTACCACCTTCCCAAGGTACATAAGAACAGCACCAAACCCCCAGGACGACCAATCGTAAGTGCACAGGGGAGCCTGTTAGAACATTTATCTATGTACATTGATTATTTTTTAATTGATCATGTGAAGAACTTACGTAGTTATATCAAAGACACGAAAGATCTGTTGACAAAGTTGGAACAAATCACATTGAGAGAAGGAGATCTGCTCGTAGTGATGGACATCACGAGCTTATATACAAGCATAGGCCATGGGGAGGGCATGCTTGCGATAAATGAAACGTTGTCAACAAGAGACGCTTGTTTCGCAGATCATAATGCGATGCTATTGGAATTCCTAAATTTCAGTTTGAGTAATAATATCTTTTTGTATGAAGATCAGTACTATCGCCAATTAGTTGGAGTAGCCATGGGCACGAGTTATTCTCCCAGCTTCGCTAATATATTTGTGGGGTGGTGGGAGGAAAATGTGGCGTGGCATGAGAAATACAGGGAATGGTCCCAATATGTACTGGTATGGTACCGGTACATTGATGATTTACTACTGGTGTGGCGGGGTTCCAAGGGCAAAGCAGAAGAGTACATAGATATGTTGAACCAGAATGAATATAATCTACACTTCACGGCAGAAATAAGTGATAAACAAATAAATTTCCTTGATTTAGAAATCAGAAAAGAACAAGGTAAAGTTTACACGCAGCTATTCAGGAAACCCACAGCAGGAAATTCCATATTACATTCCAGCAGTAGCCACCCGCCCAAACTAATTTACAGTATCCCATACGGAGAGCTGCTTCGCATTAAAAGGAACTGTACCTTAGAGGAGGATTATGAAAGTAATGCGCAAGCAAGCATAGACAGATTTAAGAAAAGAGGATACAACGTTACATGTCTAGAAAATGCCAAAAGAAAAGTAGATGCAATGCCCCGTAAGGAGATGTTGAAAATAAAACCGAAAGAGGCAGCAAAGGAGGGGAGGTTCAGATTCATTACCACCTTCTCTGAGGGGGCGGGTAGTCTCAGAAAAATTCTGAGGAAAAACTGGACACTGTTAACCACTGATCCAGTTATTGGTGCAGACATGCCCAAACAACCTATGGTCACCTACAGAAGGGCCAGGGCACTACGGAATACACTGACACAGAGTTACCGGGCACGCACAGTAGACCGACCATTTGGAGAACATAAGCCGGGATTTTTTCCATGTGGGAGGTGTAAGGCGTGCAAGCAAAGTAAAAAGGTTTTATTCTATGATGTCAGGGGACAGAAACGCAAAATAAAAGTATTCCTTACATGCTCTACTCCTTTTGCAGTATACTGCCTGGTATGTCCGTGCGGACTACGTTATATTGGCAGCACGGTAAACCCCATGAAATTACGCATCCTGGAACATCTAAGGGCAATAACTAATTGTGATCCCACATATCCAGTGGCTAGACATTTTAAACTGCACCACAAGAATAACAGCGATTTGATAACATACTTTGGTTTAGACCATGTTGTGGCGAGTCCCAGAGGTGGGGATAGGCTAAAGAAATTGAGGAGGCTGGAATCTCGATACATAATAGACATTGGAACAAAGGTGCCTGGAGGGTTGAATAGCCATGAAGAGATGACAGTACATCTAGGGTAGGGGGCCCCCTGCTCTAGGAGAAAGTTTGATGTTGATTACAGTACCGGTTGATATTTGAAGTTTTGTAAATAGAAGGAGGGAGTAGCACACAGTGGGTGATTATTTAAAATGTGAATAATGGTATTTTGGGGAAGGAGTTAATAGATGGAAAGGACAAAAGCCCATCCAGGGCGCAATGTAAATAAATGTTTGACAAACATAAAAAGCCCATCCAGGGCGGAATAAATGTACAGCATCAACTAATGAGGAATGATGGTGTAAATACACAATTCATCGTGTATAATGTATATAATGTACAAATGTATAAATGTATATATGGCATTTAGTAAATAGGAAGGCCCATCCAGGGCAAAACCTATATGTTGAAAACGTCAAACAAACCATTATAAGATGGCGACCATGGTTTTGTCCCTTGTCTATCTCCATGAATTACACGTGAGGGGTATTTAAAGTTTAAAAAAATGGCGCGCTATTGTACCAAAGACTAAGGCAGTAGCCGAAACGCGTCTGGTTCTCTGAGGGTAATAAAGACTTATACCCTCCTCCTGTGAGTGCTGTGCTTTCTTGGAAGGTGAGAAAGGGGAAGCCTGGATATATATATATATATATATATATATATATATATATATACATATATATATATATACACATCCAACCGGCGTATTCCATCCTTAGGTCACGGAAAGGAACAACACAGGAGCCGTGGCCTCTATTATTTGTGCAGGTTTATTTCAAACACAACGTCTTACGCGTTTCGGAGTGATTCTACTCCTTCATCACGGGCAAATTTTGTGTGTTTCAATATGGTTAATGAAGTAAACTAATATGTCACGTGATAAAAAACATAAACAAAATACTTTGTCCTCAAACATCTTACGTTTTTACATTACAAGTATTACTACATCATATAATTTTCATTTTAAGTATTAGCATTGTGATGACGATAGCAGCATGCCAGTTTCGCTAACATTAGACTGTCTGCGACACATAACACGAATAACAGTGAACTTGTGCTCACACTTTTATACATTAACCAGTTATATCAATTTGTTTCACATTGTAACCCATTAATTGATTATAAGTTGCCAAATGCTTTGCCATATTAAAATTAATAAAATACAAACAAATTATTTCAACAAAATCGGCAACTCTGAGACTTGAACCTACGGTCTCAAAAGACAACAGACGTGTAAAGCCTCTTAATCACTTGAGCTATCCAGATTTAATGGGTTAAAATGTGAAACAAATTGATATAACTGGTTAATGTATAAAAGTGTGAGCACAAGTTCACTGTTATTTGTGTTACGGGCCGCAGACAGTCTAATGTTAGCGAAACTGGCATGCTGCATAAATGCTTTTTCTTATATATATGTCTTTTCCATTTGGTGTCCAACTCCTGTGATGTGTCAAAGTAATTTTTACAACATAATTTGTGCTCACCTCTAGTGTGATAGATTATCTTATAACCTAAAAAAACAAAACTTAAAACTTAAAAACATATTATCCTCACAAACCTAAAGTATCCATAATATATTCTTATTAGCTATCCCAATGACATTCAATTTAAAAAAATCATTGAAATGTAAAGTGCTATCGTGCTTCAATACTGTAATTCCATAGCAATTCAATTAAATATTTCATTGAAAAAAGAAAGTACAATAGCGCAACAGTACTATGATTCAAAGTGCTATGTGCCTGAATACTTGAAAGTGACTTGTGCTTACAAAGTTCAAATATGGAAGCAAATATGAAGATTCATTACATAAAGCGGGCAATGTCTGCATATTTTAGTTGTGCAAATACGCAAACTTCTGGTAGGTCCTAAGGTGTGCAAAACTCACTAAACAGGTATATACAGAACTTTATGTATAAATATAAATAAATACGCTACACTCTATGACACTTCTAAAACAATTAATTAAAAGACAGCTAAATAAAAACTACCCAAATGTCTTAAACCCAATCGCTAAAAACAGTCCTCACAAAGTATGTTCATTAGATAGAGTTATCATCATATTCATGTTCCTTATATCCCGATAGCAGATTGACAATGGCTATTTTTCATCAATTCATCTAATTTGAAACCTAGCAATCAGATTACCCTTTGACATACAGGTAGACAAATGGCAGAGGGGCATTTCTTTTATATTCACTAATCACAAGAATGTAAGATCCTCAGTCGCATTTAAACCGCCAGGCCACTTGGAGTCGAACTCCAATATATAACTAGTTTCTGTTCTTCTTAACTTGGCTTCTCTATCCCCTCCTCTTTTGGTCATTGGTATTGACTCTATTGCAAAATATCTTAAATGTTTGGGGTTACTATCATGTACAGCCTGGAAGTGTCTTGCGACTGGGTAATTCTGATCTTTATTAGTGATTGCCCTCAAATGCTGTAAAATTCTTTTGTGCACCGCCAGTTTGGTACTACCTATATAATTGAGTTGACAATCACACTCCAGGACATACACGCAGTACTCTGTTTTACAGGTAAGGTGTTGTTTTATTTCTATGTCTGTCCTGGAGAAAGCTGTTTTATAGGTTTTAGTATTTTTGCCAAACTGGCAGGCTCTGCATGTCAAGCATTTATAAAAACCCTTTGTAGACGATAGCCAAATGTCCCGTTTCAAGCTTTCTTGACTGTTTTTTGATAACATATTTCCCATGCTCATAGATTTCCGGAAGGCTATAGCTGGGTTTGAGGGCATTTGGTCACCAATCACAGGGTCATTTTGGATGAAGTGCCAATTTCGTCTTATTATGCTCCTCAATTCCTTCTCCTGTTTGGAGTAGGTTAAAATCAGTCGGACCGGTTCAGGCTTCTTCTTTTCAACTTCCTGTATTTTGTTTGCCTTATACATAAGGAGTTCCTCTCTTGGTTTTAACTGGGACTTTTTTACTGCTGCTTCTACTACCTTCTGGTTGTACCCTCTATCTAAAAACCGTGCACAACTCTCCAACTACTTTTGCTTCGCATTCAAAGGATTGCTACATATACGTCGGATGCGAAGCATCTCCCCATACGGTATGCTTCTTATTAAATGGGGAGGGTGCACACTGGTTGCGTGAAGCACTGTGTTGCCTGAGGTCGGTTTTCTAAAAAGGGTAGTTGTTAATACATTGTTTTGAATTAAAACCTGTACATCTAAAAATGTCACAGATGATTGCTGATGTTAAAAGTAAATTTCAAATTAAGATCATTCTGATTAATTTCATCAATGAATTTTAACACAGTCTCCTCTGTGCCACGCCATACAATAAAAAGATCATCAATAAAACGCAGCCAGGATATGCTATGTGCTGTGCAAACTTGTTCAAAGTTTTGCCTAAGGACCAGCTCCTCCCACCAGCCCATAAACAAACAGGCATAATTGGAGGCTAAGCTGGCCCCCATGGCTACTCCTTGCACCTGCTGATAGAATTGGCCATTGAAGAGGAAATGATTGTTTTCCAAGCAAAAAGACAACATATCAAGTACATTTTAGTATGTTGGGCGTATTCCATTGATCTTGTACTAAAAAAATACTCTGTAGCTCGCAACCCATCTCTGTGCTTGATACAGGTATATAATGAACATACGTCTAATGTTACCAATAAGAAATCCGGACTCCATACTATATCTTTAATTTTTTCAACGAATTTGCTAGTGTCCTGCATATAAGATTCTAAATTCTTCATGTGTGCTTGCAGAAAATAATCAATGTACTTTGAAAGATTTTCCAACGGCCCTTCACAGGCAGAAATGATAGGTCTTCCGGGGGGAGCCGTTATACTCTTATGGACCTTTGGGATGAAATATATGTATGGTACCAAAGGTGATAAACTTATATTCATCCCAGCTCAGGAGACCTAAGCCCTTCCATGCCAATAGTTTTTTGAGCAATGTCTCCTGTATGACTTTGTACTTCAGAGGATTACTCTTTTTATATCACTGGACATTGTTCAATTGGCTATTGGCTTCCTTTAAATAGTCCTCAAATGGCCACAGGACGACATTCCCGCCCTTATCACTGTTCCTTATTATCAGATCTTCCTGCTGCAGTTTTAAAATCAACTGCTTGAATTTCCTTTCCTCATTTGAATATTTTTTCTTCGTTCTATTGTTTGCGTGGGTCAGTCTTTTAATTTGTGCTACCACATGCTCACTGAAGGTGTCCAGATCATCGTGTGCTGCCAATGGAACAAACTTAGATTTTAATTTGAAGGGTGTTTCCGATTTTTGCTGGTCTGTCATGGTGGCAATTTCCTGAGTATTGGCCTCTTCCCTCGAAGCCAATTGGCACATATCCTGATACAAACTCAAATCTGAGACCAATAGTCCTGCGGTTACAATCTTACTTTCAGAATTGTTCTGTTGTTGTTGTTGTTGTTGCTCTATTGCTGGTTTTTGTAAATGTAATTTTTTTAGCTTCAATTTCCGGATAAACTGATAAATGTCAGCCCGAGTTCTTGTGTATTTGAAATTAGATTCTGGGCAGTAACTTAGGCCTAAGGAGAGCAGTTGCATTTCCGCTTTGGACAGATCTACGGAGCCCAAATTTATTACTGATTTTGTTTCCAGATGTTCATATGCTCTGCCTGGGCTTTCTTCCTCCTCGCTATGGAGGCTAGTTTCTCCGGGCACGTCCCCGGCCCTGCTTCTTTGGTTGCCCACTGTTTGCGGGCATGGCGTCTCCCCCTTCTCCTTCGGCACCTTGTTTTGCCACTGTGCCTCCAAACCTTGGTCTCAATGTATCCCGCCTGCTTTGCTTTAAAATATCCAACTCTTCCCCCAATGTCAGTTTAATTCCGCAGATTTTCTTGCACCTTCATTATCAGACTCACTTTCTGGAGCTGAGCTTGACACCCGAGGAGTGTTCTGTTTGCTGTTTTTCCGTCCCTTTACTTACTTGATTCCGTTTGCTTGCAGTAGCTGCCTTAAGCTATCATAACAGCGAGCAAACGTAGAAATATGTCTATTGGCATAATCGTCTCGATCCCTTTTAAATTTATGAATCTTCCATTGTTTAATCTTCTCCTCCTCTTTGGCCAATCTACTAGTCATCTCATCTCTCAGTTTAATTTCTTGTGTGGATTCACCTCCCTGCTGCTTTATGCTGGCTTCCAGGGCATCTATTTTTGTTTATAGATCTGCCCCATCAATTTCCGCATACTTAACAAGGATTTGCAAAAGGCGTCTTTGATGATTCAAGGTTGCATTCACCCCACTCCGCCATCATCAGGGGGTTTGGCGCCACATAGCTGGGGGGTATCATGATACGCAGCCCCCTGGGTATTCTCCCCACATCTAAATATCTTTTTAATGAGCGCGTCTCGCACCATTTAGACTGCTCTTGCCTTTTGTATTTCTCCAACAATTTAAACGAATCCCTTAGACTAGTAGAATCTGCTCCTGCCTCCACATTTGCCCCCGAAATAGTAGTGGTTTCAGTCTCTAGGGCATCCAAAAACATTTAATCTGCGGAGACCTCACGGGTACTACGCACGTCTTTTGACATTGTGTGGGAATAAAATGAGAAAATATGCTGTTCCCACTGCAATTTGCCTCAGCGGCAATGGCCGTTAAGTCCCCGCCTAGACAAACTGTCACGGCGGCTCTGTGTTTGCCCAAATATATTGTTCGGCTCCTTTTGATGTGGGTGTACCTCCTTACCTTTGCAGCATATATATTCACTGAAAAAAATAGGTTTCACACATGTTATAGTTAGCTGGACATTTCACTCATACAAAACCATTGAAATTCCCCCGTCATAGTTAGTTGAGCTAACTGTAACTCACGCGCCCGCAATGAACTGCTGATGACGTCACTTATTACATCACTCATGACATGGTCATTGACATCACTCATGACATCACTCATGACATCTCAAATGACATCACTGATGACATCATCCTTGTGAAAGAGTGGCAGACCTCCTCTCACCGTAATATAACCTTTGATACATACATTCAAAAATAGAAACAAAAATTTTCAAAACAATGGAGATACCAATACCAGTTAGAACAATCTATTCAGTAATTCCAACATCTACATACACATCCACTCATTCACCAACAGTTCTATATAGCCACTCATATATGTACTCACTCATCATATGTACTTATACACCTATACATCCTGTTAAACACCGACGCTCATCCATAGAGTTACTCACACTCAAACATCCATTTACTTGTATATACAGCTCTACACACACCACTACACTTACTTCTACAGAAACGTACACATGTTACTCTCTTAAACAATCACTTATAGAAACACATACTTATTTATACAGGAACTCTTCCAAATTCTCCCTCTCACATATACTCACTTATATACATCAATACTCGCATATACTAGTTTAAAACATTTGTAGTTACTCATAAAGATACTATAGAGACATTCATTCACCCACTAACACACCCATACACACACTCATCCACCCATACAATCCCGCACACATGCTGTCTTCAACATACAAACAGTGAGTCTGTCATGCATGCATCTATGCGCTAACTAATATCCCCACCGAACCATACAGACACTCATACTGATACTCAAAGAAACAACTAATAACCCATATACACACTCATGTAGCTACTCACCAACTCATGCAGCGACTTATACACAAAGTGAGACACTGATAAAGATATTTACATATTTAAACATTACCCGCTAATACATGTATTCACTAAGGTACACTTAATAAGTCAGTTAAACAATCAGTTTTACAAAAAACTTCCATTTAGACACTTATTTACCCATTTATTCTTCCATCAAACTTCAAATATACATATATAAAAAATATTTATTTTTCTGAAAGACACACATTCACTGGATGATGTCATCCGTGATTGTAGGAGAGTAGGGTTTGCTTCCTATGGTCACCCCCACTTTTTGCTGTGATTTTCTTGTTTTTCGACTTTAGTGTGGCTGTGGGCCTGCTAATCAGACCCACAGCCCAGCTGTTCAATCTCTAAATTGATACCATGTACTTTAGGTACATACCTGATTGGGTATTGGGTCACCTCTGTGAGCCCCTGTATAGTGTACCATAGGTACCCAGGGCATAGGTGCATCCAAGACCTACCAGGGGCTGCAGCATGTGTTATGCCACCCCTGGCTGGCCATCCAAACTTACATCACAGGCTGATCACTCAGCCTGGGCAAGGTGGTGTAATCACCCCTTGCTTAGATATAGTATACCTATACCTACCCTTATATATAGACACATATGTACCTATAAGTTATTCCTGTGGCAGGCCTTAACAATCCTGGAGGCAAGGTGCTTGATTTTATGTGAGAGGGTGCCCTAGGATGAGCTGAGCCCCTCTGCAGCTTTCGGAACCATGTCCTCATAGCTGTTCTATAATATAGCCATACCATATACTCTTAAGTGCATTATAATCCTCGCAGTTAAATGCTAACTTTGGTTTGGCTTTATCAAAACATGCTGTGTAAGGTGCAAAACGCTTTGGAATACTACCCACCTGCCAATTCTGGTGGCGGGGGTAGCATTCCACCCTTCTAGAGGGAGAAGACATGTCGGTTACTGCTTTACCCGGTTAAAGTTAAACAGAGCCTCAGCATCACAAAATGGATGCTGCTGCCACAGACATGAGTCTGACCTCCTGCTGCTGGACAAAACTCCAGCATGGGAGGCCTGGACAATAGGTTTCCTGCCATAGACAGGCTTTTAGTGTATTGGGGCAGGGAGGGCTGCAAAATGAGACACTGCCCGGGGCACACAAGGTGCTTCATGCATAGCCCAGTTCAAACCAGTTGCTGGGGCACTCCAGCCCCAGCTCTGGCACAAAACTGGACAAAGAGAAAGGGGTGTAACCACCCCCTTCTCAGGGTCCACCCATAGGCGAGACCTAGAAGGTAATCCAGCCCCTTAGTTTGGTATAAAGTTAGGAGCTGTGTCTAGAGACATCAGATTACCCTGGAAAGAAACTACGGAATGAGACTCTAGAAGACTGAAGAAGATGTCCCTTGTTGTCAAGGAGTGACCACCCTGTTCAAACAGGCACCACCCGTAACTTGCCAGTTTGCTTTGTCGGTGCTCCCGATGGAATCCGACAGCTCAGCTACTCAGGACTAGACTTTCAGACTTCTTGGACTCTGACCCACATCCACAGCAAAGCTGAGATCCATGGCCAACACGAGATATGTGGGACCAGACTCCCTGGACATCCTACAAATTGCTAACTGCATCGACTCCTGAGATAACTTGCAGTTGTGCATTGGGGCACGAGAAGCCCCATACCCAAGCAACATTTGCACCAGAGCTCAGCCCTCCACACTCCACGAGAACCACGTGGGGCCTGCTCCTGCATTTCAGCTTGATGCATCTTCCCGGTTGCTAGCCCATTGGCTAGTGAGCCCCCTGAAGATGGACCTTATAATTTTCAAAGCTTGCCTGGTTGCACCAGAATTGCTCCAGCTTTCTTCCAAAAGAGAAGCTCCTCAGACCTTGCTGGTCTGAACTGAAGCGAATCTTCACTTCCAGCGTGGGTTGCGGTTATCAAGGCTTGTTGGGTCCAATCCGGATACTGACACCGCAGTCAACTAGAGGGTATATGGGACAGCTTGACTCCAGCTCCTGGTTGTCATCAACACCTCCTGGTCCTCGGGGCTGCAGATACAAGCTTCACCTCTTCACCTGTTTGCATCGCGACATCACCTGGTTGCATGCTGGTTCCATCCTGGTCACTGTCTAGTGACCCAGACTCTGTCCCCTCTGCTTTCAGGTTCTTCAGATCCTTGATCCACCCTTGTATCCACCCGGACACTCTTCCTTCTGCCGCCTGCAGCACTTCTTTTGCAGGTCTCAATTGAAAGCATCGAAGAAACCCGACACGAAAAGGCACCTATGCACCCGGCTTCCCTGGGTGAGGTAACTCGAGTACTCCGGTGCTCCCGTGGGTATTGACTATCCAAGTGTCGTAGTTCAAAGGGGTTTCACTGTAGTCCACCCGGAAGTGTCCTTAATCAGTAACTTTGTGACTTCTTCGTTCTCCATTGTAAGTCAATGGTAAATTGCGTCTGTGTTCCCACACTGCACGCGTCGCCCGTGGGTCTCCTACTTCTAAACCTTTGGTCCTGTAGTGTAGCCCCAGCGATTCCCTAGGGCCTAGGCCTTTTCACTTTTCCTGAAATGGCTCTTATACTACTTACTTAGTATACGGCTTGTGAGGCCCCTAGGGCAGAATTGTATTTGTGCAACTTATAGTATGCTTAATGAGTAACTTGTAACGTTCTCGAACTCTGACCTCAGAAAGAGTGCAGAGGAGTTGTGTTAGTAATAAATACATATATAGTTGATATATACCTTGTGTGGTGTCCTTTCATTTGGTATTCAAGGGATTATATATGGTAAAAGAGCTGGCTTCAAATGCTCTCTGAAGTTTTAGCCTAAGACTGCTTGTCCATGCTACCACTAGGATAGCTGGTCTATGAGGTTGACTTTACAACCATCACCATAAGGGTCGTTTAGACTGGTGCAAAGTGCCCACTAGAATAGTGGACAACATATGCCAGGCTAACTTCTCACATTGGTCGCAGCAGTGGGATAAGAGCTTGCTGTTGTTTTACTATATAATCTTGAGATATAGTTTGAAAGATCACATAAAATATAAATCAAGTCTTATAATACTTATGTGCTACTGAACGTAGTTTTTGTAGAGGAAAGGGCCTAGAACACCCTGACTACAACTCCTAGAGAGGTTCTAGTATGTAACACTTAGTGTAGGTAGGTGCACACACCACACCTCACTAGAGAATGTCCTTGAGAGGAGAGCCTAGTGTGTCTCTCTCAGAGTAAGTGGATCCTCCCAGGATCCCTTCCCACTATGACACATTTACTTTTAATGTACGTATGTAAGTTTGTGTTCACTCAGGAGACTGAGAAAAGGACAGAGTCCAACCCTAAGACACCTTATAGATTTGTTAATTGAGTATGATGCTGAGAAGGCAGCAGCCCAAGATCAGACTGGTAGTGGAAGGGGGGGCATCCATCCACAGAGGATTCCCAGGATGACAATCCAGGGGGGTCTGATGAGGAGGATGATGATCCGGTCCAAGTTGATGAACTGGACCAGGTCAACATAGGACAACCTGGGGCTGGACAGGAGAGAATCCCATCCAGGCCCCCAAGTAGGCCTCACACTCAGCACAGAAGGAGGAGGTCACTTTCCAGTGACTCCCACCACTATGATGACTCAGTAGGGTCAAATACCTCAGCAGTGATGAGGATGACTTCACCTCAGAGAAGAGAGCATAAGGCTAGGATGAGGGAAGTCAAGCTTAGGATCAAGAGGCAAGAAATTGCCCTTGCCAAAGAGACCCTGGCTCTTGCTAGAGAGCAAAAGTTGAGTCGATTAGATTCCACTGGTGGCAGCAGCATCCCTAGTGGTAGGGAAAGGTCAAATGACCATAGAAACCTAAGTATGATTGTCCCTCTCTACCAGAGTGGGGATGACATCCACTAGTGGATAACTGCTTTGGAGAGGGCTTCCAAAGTACAGCAGGTACCCCAAAGTCAGTGGGCAGCAATCTTATGGCTCTCATTTTCAGAAAAAGGTAGAGACAAGCTCCTCACAGTTAGTGATGAGGATGCTGACAACTACAATGTCCTGAAGAGTGCTCTAAAAGATTGGTTTGGCTTAACCACTGAGCAGTATAGGTTGCTGTTCAGAGACACCCAGAAGACACAGACTCAGGACTGGACTGACTTTGTAGATTGCGCCACTAAGGCTCTGGAAGGCTGGTTACTGGGCAGTAAGGTCAAAGACTATACAGGGTTGTATAATTTGATTATGAGAGAGCACATTCTTAATAATTGCCAGAACCAGTTATTGCATCAACACCTGATTGACTCTGATCTGACCTCTCCCCAAGAATTGGAAAATAAGGCAGACAAGTGGGCCAGAATCAGGGTGAAGCAGAAGGTCCAGAATCAAGGTAGTGATCAGAAGAAGCAAGACCAAAAGGGTGGGAAGAAAGCAAAAGACCAGAAGTCTTCTCAAGGTCCCCAAAAAGCTTCTAATGGTGGGGGTTCCCAAAAATCTAAGAAAAAGGAAGGGCCAAAGAAACCCTGGTGCAAAACATGTAAGGTTAATTCTCACTGGACTAGTGATTGCACCAAGAAGGAGACATCTCCAACCACTGTTGCCCCTAAGGCACCTGCACGCCCTAGTACTGTTAACAGTGGTGGTACTCAACCCAAGGCTATAGTGGGGTTAACCCTGGGTACTGAGATGGATTCTGGCCTAGTCAGAATACCAACTCAAGCTGTTCTTTGTCTCATTCTTGTCTGTGATGTGGACATGGCTATGTCCTGTACTGTGAGTCCCAATAACTTGGGCAAGTACAGGTAAACACCTTTAATCAATAACAAAGTGGCTCAGGCCTACAGGGACACAAGTGCCAGTGTCACCATGGTGATGCCTAGCTTTGTGGACCCTGGACAGATAATACTAGGTGACAATTACCTAGTGACCAATGCAAGCAATGTCACTACCAACCATAGTATGGCAATTGTTAATTTCTCCTGGGGAGGGGTAACTGGCCTCAAAAGAGTTGTTGTTAGTTCAGACCTCCCTGTAGAATGTTTGTTGGGCAATGATCTGGAATCTTCAGTCTGGTCGGAAGTGGAGTATAGGACTCATGCAGAAATGCTAGGTATATCAGCACATGTCCTTGCTGTGACCAGGTCACAGGCCAACAAGTGCAAAACTGAACAGGCCCTGGATCCTGAAACTATGGACCAGTTGCCTACCAAGAGAAAGAGCAGTAGGGTTAAGGCAGTGCGTTCCCCCTGCCTCAGAATGAGGATCAGTCTTCTGAGGAAGCTGATAGTGAGATCCAAGAAGGAACTGTCCTAGAAGAGCTTGAGCCTGATCAGGTTGAGTTTTTTGGGACAGGGGGACCTTCAAGGGCAGATCTGAGACAAGCGCAGCAGGACTGCCCCTCTCTTGAACCCCTCAGACAGCAAGCTGCTGCTGAGGCTGCTGGGAATGCTACAGGTACCCATAGATTCTATTGGGATGAATGGCTCCTTTATTCAGAGGCTAGAGAGCCCAAGCCTGGTGCCTCCAGGAGATTGGTCATACCTCTGGCATTCAGGAGCTTCCTTCTTACCTTAGCCCATGATATTCCCTTAGCAGGACATATTGGTCAGAACAAGAATTGGGACAGGCTTGTCCCTCACTTTCACTGGCCTCACATATCAGAAGATGCCAAGGAGTTTTGTCGCTCATGTGTCACCTGCCAAGCCAGTGGCAAATCAGGTGGCACCACAAAGGCCACCCTAATATCACTACCTGTGGTGGGGGGTACCTTTAAAAGAGATGGGATAGTCATTGTTGGACCAATGGATCCCCAAAAAGCCTCTGGGCACAGGTTTGTTCTGGTGGTAGTGGATCATGCCACCAGATACACAGAAGCTATTCCCTTAAGGGTCACAACAGCCCCTTTTGTGGCAAGAACCCTCCTGGGAGTTTTCTCAATAGTGGGTTTTCCGAAAGAGGTTGTCTCAGACAGAGGTGCAAACTTTTTGTCTGGATATTTGACTGCTATGTGGAAGGAGTGTGGAGTGAACTATAGGTTCACCACACCCTATCACCGACAGTGCAATGGTCTGGTGGAGAGATTCAACAAGGCCTTAAAGGGCATGATCAAGGAACTCCCTGAACAGCTTAGGTGAAGAGGGGATGTCTTGCTGCCCTGCCTTTTGTTTGCTTACAGAGAAGTCCCACAGAAGGGGGTTGGCTACAGCCCTTTCGAACTTCTATTTGGGTACCCTGTAAGAGGACCCCTTGGTCTGGTGAAGGAAGGATAGGAGTTACCTCTCAAAAAGCCTAAGCAAGACATTGTGGACTATGTACTTGGTCTCCACTTCAGGATGGCCGAGTACATGAAAAAGGCGTCTAAAAAACCTGAGGCTAGCCAGGAACTACAAAAAGCCTGGCATGACCAAAAGGCTGTGCTGACTGTTTACCAGCCAGGACAGAAAATGTGGGTGTTGGAGCCCGTGGCCCCAGCAGCATTCCAAGACAAATGGTCTGGACCCCACACTATTGTTGAGCAAAAGGGAGAGGTAACCTACTTGGTTGACCTTGGAACTCCCAAGAGCCCCCACAGGGTGCTTCATGTCAACAGGTTGAAGGCATATGTTGACAGGGCAGACATGGGCTTGCTCATGCCTACATATGAGGGACAGGAGGAGGAGAGTGACCCTCTCCCAGAGCTGCTTTCTCAGTACCCTAATGATGGTTCAGTTGATGAGGTGGCTTTGGCAGGCAGCCTCACTGACCAACAGCAGCAGGACTGCAGAAAAGTTCTACAGTCCTACAGATATATGTTTTCACTGACTCAAAGTCAGACAAACTGGTGCACCCATGAGGTGGTCACTGGTGACTGTCTGCCTATAAAGACTAAAATCTACAGGCAACCTGATCATGTCAGGGACTGTATCAGGACAGAGGTCCAAAAGATGTTGGAGTTGGGAGTTATTGAGCCCTCAGAGAGCCCCTGGGCCAGTCCAGTAGTCCTTGCTCCCAAACCTCACACCCAAGATGGTAAGAGAGAGATGAGGTTTTGTGTGGACTACAGAGGTCTCAATGCTGTCACTAGGACAGATGCCCACCCAATACCAAGGGCAGATGAGGTCATTGACAGATTGGCTTCTGCCAAGTTTTTGAGCACTTTTGACTTGACAGCTGGCTAGTGCAGATCAGACTAGCTGATGATGCAAAAGCCAAAACAGCATTTTGACCCCCAGGAGGACATTATTAATTTGTGGTAATGCCCTTTGGTCTGAAGAATGCACCTGCAACATTTCAAAGGTTGGTGAACCAAGTCCTTACAGGCCTGGATGACTACTGTGCAGGCTATCTTGATGATATTACTGTCTTTAGCTCCCCCTGGGAGGATCACCTGATCCATCTGAAAAATGTTTTGGATGCCCTGCAAAAGGCAGGCCTAAGTATCAAGGCTACTAAGTGACAAATAGTGCAGAATAAGGTTGAATACCTAGGCCACCTTGTAGGCGAGGGTCTGGTTAGACAACTGGAGAGCAAGATCCAGACCATAAAGGACTGGACGCCTCCAACCACACAGACAAAGGTCAGAGCTTTCCTGGGCCTGTGTGGTTACTACAGGAAGTTTGTTAAGAACTATGGGTCCATTGTGACTCCTCTTAATGACCTCATGTCAAAGAAAATGCAAAGAAAGTTCAGTGGACAGTAAGCTGTAAAAAGGCATTTGATGACCTGAAGCAGGCATGTGCACTGCACCTATTCTGCAAAGTCCAGATTACTCCAAAGAATTCATTGTCCAAACAGATGCTTCTGAGTTGGGTGTGGGAGCTGTTCTTTCACCATTGAATAAAGATGGTCAAGACCAGCCCATTGCTTTTATTAGCAGAAGGCTGACCCCTAGAGAGAAACGCTGGTAAGCTATTGAGAGGGAGGCATTTGCTGTGGTTTGGGCCCTGAAGAATGTGACGCCATACTTGTTTGGTACTCACTTCAAGATTCAGACAAACCATAAACCCCTCTTGTGGCTAAATCAGATGAAGGGTGAAAATCCCAAACTGCTTAGGTGGTCCATTTCCCTACAGGGGATGGACTTTACAGTAGAACAAAGACCTGGGACTGACCATGCCAATGCAGATGGACTCTCCAGATATTTCCACTTAGAACATGAAGACTCAACTGGTCAAGGTTAGTTTAATGTCTCTGTGTTTGGGGGGTTGTGTAGGAGAGTAGGGTCTGCTTCCTATGGTCACCCCCACTTTTTGCTGTGATTTTCTGGTTGTTCGACTTTAGTGTGGCTGTGGGCCAGCTAATCAGACCCACAGCCCAGCTGTTCTCCCTCTAAATTGATACCATGTACTTTATGTACATACCAGATTGGGTATTGGGTCACCTCTGTGAGCCCCTGTATAGTGTACCATAGGTACCCAGGGCATAGGTGCATCCAGGGCCTACCAGGGGCTGCAGCATGTGTTATGCCACCCCTGGCTGGCCATCCAAACTGACACCACAGGCTGATCACTCAGCCTGGGCAATGTGGTGTTATCACCTCTTGCTTAGATATAGTATACCTATATTTACCCTTATATATTGACACATATGTACCTATAAGTCATTCCTATGGCAGGCCTTAATAATCCTCGAGGCAGAGTGCTTGGTTTTATGTGAGAGGGTGCCCTAGCATGAGCTGAGCCCCTCTGCAGCTTTTGGAACCATGTCCTTATAGCTGTTCTATGATATTGCCATACCATATACTCTTAAATGCATTATAATCCTCGCGGTTAAATGCTAACTCTGGTTTGGCTTTATCAAAACATGTTGTGTAAGGTGTCAAACGCTTTGGAATACTACCCCCACACATTCTGGCAGCGGGGGTAGCATTCCACCCTTCTGGAGGGAGAAGACATGTTGGTTACTGCTTTACCCGGTTAAAGTTAAACAGAGACTCAGCATCACAAAATGGATGCTGCTGCCACAGACACGAGTCTGACTTCCTGCTGCTGGACGAAACTCCGGCAGGGGAGGCCTGGACAATAGGTTTCCTGCCTTGGGAGGTGCTAGCACCTCCCCCAGACAGGCTTTTAGTGTATTGGGGCAGGGAGCGTTGCAAAATGAGACACTGCCTGGGGCACACAAGGTGCTCCATGCATAGCCCGGTTCAAACCAGTTGCTGGGGCACTCCAGCCCCAGCTCTGGCGTGAAACCGGACAAAGAGAAAGGGGTGTAACCACCCCTTCTCAGGGTCCACCCATAAGAGGGACTAGCAGGTAATCCAGCCCCATAGTTTGGTATACATTTAGGAGCTGTGTTTAGAGACATCAGATTACCCTGGAAAGAAACTACGAAACAAAACTCTTGGACTTTGACATTCTATGCTGACTAGAAGACTGAAGAAGATCTCCCTTTTGGCCAAGGAGTGACCACCCTGATCAAACAGGCACCACCAGTAACTTGCCAGTTTGCTTTGTTGCCGCTCCCGATGGAACCCGACAACTCAGCTACTCAGGACTGGTCTTCCAGACTTCTTGGACTCAGACCCACATTCACAGCAAAGCTGAGACCCGTGGCGGACACGAGAGACGTGGGACCAGACTCCATGGACATCCTGCAAATTGATAACTGCATTGACTCCTGAGGTAACTCGCAGATGTGCATTCGGGCACGAGAAGCCCCAGACGTGAGCAACATCTGCACCAGAGCTCAGCCCTCCACACTCCACGAGTGCCGCGTGGAGCCCGAGCCTGTATTTCAGCTTGACGCGTTGGCTAGTGAGCCCCCTGAAGATGATCCTTTTAATTTTCAACACTTGCCTGATTGCTCTGTGCTTGCTGCAGCTTCCTTCCAAAAGAGCAGCTCCTCAGACCTTGCTGGTCTGAACTGAATCGAATCTTCATTTCCTGCATGGGTTGCAGTTACCAAGACTTGTTGGGTCCAATCCGGATACCGATACCGCAGTCTACTAGAGCCTTCGTGTGACAGCTCGACCCCAGCTCCTGGTTGTTGTTGACGCCTCCTGGTCCTCATGGATGCAGAGACAAGCTTCACCTCTTTACCTGTTTGCATTGTGACATCACCGGGCGCCATGCTGGTCACTGGCTAGTGACCCAGATTCTGTCCCCTCTGCTTTCAGGTTCTTCAGCTCCTCGATCCACCCTTGGATCCACCCAGACACTCTTCCTTTGGCCGCCTGCAGCACTTCTTTTGCAGGTCTCCATTAAAAGCATCAACGAAACCCGACACGAAAAGGCACCTATGCACCCGGCTTCCCTGCGTGAGGTAACTCGAATACTCTGGTGCTCCCGTGGGTATTAATAATCCAAGTGTCCTAGTTTAAAGAGGTTTCACCATAGTCCACCCGGAAGTGTCCTTAATCAGTAACTTTGTGACTTCTTCGTTCTCCATTGTAAGTCAATTGTAACTTGCGTCTGTGTTCCCACACTGCACGCGTCGCCCGTGGGTCTCCTACTTCCAAACCTTTGGTCCTGTAGTGTAGCCCCAGCGATTCCCTAGGCCCTAGGCCTATTCACTTTTCCTGAAGTGGGTCTCATACCACTTAATTAGTATATGGTTCGTGAGGCCCCTAGGGAAGAATTGTATTTGTGCAACTTATAGTATGCTTAATGAGTAACTTGAAACGTATCTCGAACTCTGACCTCATAAAGAGTGTAGAGGGGTTGTGTTAGTAATACATACATATATATTTGATAGATACCTTGTGTGGTGTCCTTTCATTTGGTATTCAATGGATTATATATGGTAAAACAGCTGTCTTCACATGCTCTCTGACGTTTTAGCCTAAGTCTGCTTGTCCATGCTAGGACTAGGATAGATGGTCTATAATGTTGACTTTACAACCATCACCATAAGTGTCGTTTAGACTGGTGCAAGTTGCCCACTAGAATAGTGGACAACATATGCCAGGCTAACTTCTCACAGTGATGTATTTTGAGATGTCATCAGTGATGTCATGAGTGATGTCACTTACCATGTCATGAGTGATGTAATATGTGATGTCATCAGCAGTGCATTGCGGGCGCATGAGTTATAGTTAGGTCAACTAACTATAACGGGGGAATTTCAATGGTTTTGTATGAGTGAAATGTCCAGCTAACTATAACATGTGTGAAACCTATGGTTTGTTCAGTGAATTTCTAAGGTTTTTTAAATGCTAATTGCTAACTATAACTTGTCTGAAACCTATGGTTTTTTCAGTGAATTTCTAAGGTTTTTTAAATGCTAATTCCTAACTATAACTTGACTGAAACCTATGTTTTTTTCAGTGAATTTCTAAGGTTTTGTAAATGATAATTTTTAAATGTATTTATTATTATATTTCTTTTTTTTTATACTCATTTCCTACATTTCTATTGTAATTATTTATAGTTATTTTATTTTTTAAATTATATTCCATATTCTTAATGTAAAATAATAACAAAACAAATTTCAAAAATATTTCTTTTATTATTTTTTTTCTTCAATCTATAAAAATTAAATTCTATATATTTCCTTTTTCATTTTTTCGGGGGGTAATCGTACGATACACGTACGCTGATCGCACCGTCCTTAATACGGCTAATTGTACTCAAATACGTTTTGACCTTACGCGGTACGTCGGCGCTTCCGCGTGATGTCATGTACGCTTGTACGGCGCCTCGTATACGTACCCTACGAAAGTTTTATAATGCTTAAAACGATATATCTATGTATTTAATGTACATTTTAAGGGTAGACATTATCTGGGATAATCATAAAAATAGTTTTTTTTACTTTTAATAAGCATATATCACTTTTAATAGCAATTACGCAAATTGCGGCGGTACGTCGTACGTACTCGCACCGTAAGATCACCGTAAGCGCACCGTAAGCGTATACGAAGCCATGTGACTTTCAAAGAACAGATTTGATTGGTTCATAACACTTCCTATTCCAACTTTTGAAAGACCCCTCCCATTTTAATCATTCTACTTTGAGTTTCTCAGGAGAAGCATCTGTTCTGTGGAGCTCCAGTCATTTAGAAGAAAGATTCACCATGGCTGAATTTGTTGAGTCTTCTTCTGAACATTCCTCTGATGAAGAATTTCTACCTGAGCAGCCTCGAGAAAAAGAGGAAGGAAGCTGCTATTTGGAAATTTTTTACATTTCCTAAGGGGAAAAAAAGGTCAACGCTCCCAAATTGACCTGTTACTCTCTCCTGGGGTGAGCCCAACAAAAAATACTCATTCAGTACAGCAAGCATGGTGCGCCATGTGAAGAATCTGCACCCAAAGAACTACACCAGATTTGCAACACAAAGGTTGCAGGAGGAGCGTCAAGCTGCTGTTCCTAGCACATCAAGTGCACCACCACCTTAGCCGAGCAGTCCGCATGCAAACATACAACCAGATTTTGTGGATCTGACTATTCGTTGCAAATTTTGCGATGAATTATTATGCTATGGGGAACAATCTATTGACCTCATTGTGCGCAGGAAATAGGAGCACCATTGTCCACAGCAATATTTTTTTTTCTGTTTTCTTGCTGTTCCACAGTTTTTTGGGTTCCAGTTTCATTTTTTTGTTTAAAAAAACAAAACAAAACAAAAAACTTGTTCAAAATAATACAAAAAAATACAAAACTAAACAGACAAAACTACCTTCACTGGTAAAAAAATAAGAGCCATATTTCTATAATAGTGTGTAAAACTTTGTCTGATTGAATGTGTAGTGCATAAATGAATGAATAAATACATTAGTGTATGGTGAATGTGAAAGTGCAGAACTATAAGGAAGTGCTACAGCATAAATCTATAAGGTGTTTACTTATAGTATACTGTAGTACTTTCAAAGCACTTGAATGTAACATATGTGCATAAATATGTTACAAGTCTATGGTTCCCTTTACACTGCTGGTGAAACTGCCTGGGTGAATTTGTGTGTGTTAAGGGCAGATTTACAACCTCCTTCTGCCTCTTTTACATTGCTATTGCATCACTTTTCTGACGCAGTGGTGGTGGAAAATATGCGCCATGGTGTGTGGTATTTACAATATGATGCATCTGGGAGGTGATTCACATTGTAAATTCCTGTACCAGAAGGAGACATTCCTACACTGGGGGATGGGAGGGCGTTCCGGCGCAAGAACAGCTCCTAAAAGTGGCTGAGTGAAATCTACAAAATTTCACTTTGTCCCTTTTGAGCTCATGCTTCGTCAAAACCCCGGAACTTGCTTGAAGCAGGTGTAAGGATTGACTCAGCATTCTGAGCATAGAGCCTCAGAGCATTGCTGGAGATGCGTTGCACTTAGCGATGGGCCGCCTTCACGGCACAGATACATCACATATCTGTGCCATTTTTGCCCCATAGTGCACCTCATTGTAAATACGGCGCATCCATGGTGGTGATGTCACAATGCACAATAACTGGCATATCCATGGCGATGTGCCAGTTATTGTACATCTGCCCATTAGTGTTTTAATGTAGTGAATGCATTACTACACACCTGATCAATGAGTCACTACAACACTATAACAGGAGTGACAGAGTGTTTGGTGGAAGTGGAGGGATAGAGACTGGGAAAGTGGCAGTGGTGAACCAGAGGGTGGCAGTGTTGAACCAGAGGGTGGCAGTGATGAACCAAAAGGTGGCAGTGGTGAACCAGAGGGTGCTGTGCCCATACACGACCGCATGGGTAACTTCGCCATGCAAGCGGCCGACGAACACGCAAAAAGCCCCGCGAACACGTAAAAAACCCCACGAACACGCAAAACCCCTCGCGAACACGCAAAAAAAAAAACATCCGCAAATTGGCACTAATTCGCGGATTATGCGGATTGCGATTTTGATTTCGCGTGAATTCGCGGAACGCGAATTCGCACATTTCGCCCATACTTAATATAAGGCAAGTTTGCAGGTGCATAGAAGACTGCAAGCATAGTCTATAGGAGTTTAAAGCAGTCCATGGCCTAAGGCCTACTTTGCTCCATAATTACTTGGGTACTGACTGGATGATTACAGTTCTGCAACGAGAGTGCATGACTGAATTTTTAAGAGCTTCATTTTTAGCACAGTGCATAGATAAGGACATTCTGCTGAATAGGTCAGTACAATACTGAATAAGCAATCACAGAGTGTTTGCTGGAAGTGTAAGGATACAGACTGAGGAATTGAAGGTATCAAAGGCAAGTTTTCCGGCACATAGAACAGTGCATGTATAGTCTATAGGGGTTTGAAGCAGTCCATGCCCTGAGGCCCACTTTGCTCCATGAATACTTGGGTACTGGCTGAATGATTACAATTCTGCAAGGAGAGTGTATGGCTGAATATTTTGCAGCTTTACTTTTAAAACAGTGTATAGATAAGCACATACTGCTGTATGGCTCACTAAAATACTGAAACAGAAGTGTGAAAGTGTTTGGTGGAACTGTAAGGATACAGACTGGGCAAATGAAGGTTTAAAAGGCAAGTTTGCAGGTGCATAGAAGAGTGCATGCATAGTCTATAGAGATTTGAAGCAGTCCATGCCCTAAGGCCTACTTTGGTGCATGACTACTTGGGAACTGACTGAATGCTTACAGTTCTGCAAGGAGAGTGTCTGGCTGAATATTTAGCAGCTTCACTTTTAAAACAGTGAATAGATAAGCACATACTGCTGTATGGCTCACTACAATACTAAAATAGCAGTAGCAGAATGTTTGGAGGAAGTTTAAGGATACAGACTGGGCAATTGAAATTTTAAAAGCCAAGTTTGCAGGTGCATAGAAAAGTGCATTTATTATCTATAGGTGTTTGAAGCAGTCCTATTGGTCTTGAAAATGACAATTTTTTTATTTATGTGTTGGTTTTGAAAATAGCTAAATTAATAGCTTTGTCATTTACCATTTACCATGCCAATAGTTATAACTTTCGCAAATTTGACACCTATAGCATTTGTAATGCAACATGTTTTGTATTTACGTGACTTAGTTGTATTGATATTACAAATCACAATGGCTTTAAATGTTTTAAAATAATTAATACTTAAATAAAAGTGATTTTAATTTATAATGGCAATAGCTTAAACTTTTGTAAATAACATTTGTGAAGATTATGTTCAGTGTATTTTATTGTGATGAAAATCCAAGAACAGAAGTGAAATATTAACATCTTTTTGTGACATTTGTAATAAAGTTTGAAACATTGAGAGAACATATTTGAGCCAGTGGTTGAATGGTTGCGCAGATTGATGCTGGGGTGGCGCTGAGTGGTGCTGTGGTGAAGCTGAGTGTTGCTGTGGTGGTGCTGAGTGATACTGGGATGGTGCTGAGTGATCCTGGGGTGGTGCTGAGTGGTGCTGTGGTGGTGCTGAGTGATGCTGTGGTGGTGCTGAGCGATGCTGTGGTGGTGCTGAGTGGTGCTGTGGTGGTGCTGAGTGATAATGTGGTGGTGCTGAGTGATGCTGTGGTGGTGGTGCTAAGTGATGCTGTGGTGGCGCTGAGTGGTGCTGTTGTGGTGCTGATTGGTGCTGTGGTGGTGCTGAGTGATGCTGTGGCGGTGCTGAGTGATGCTGTGGTGGTGCTGAGTGATGCTGTGGTGGCGCTGAGTGATGCTGTGGTGGCGCTGAGTGGTGCTGTGGTGGTGCTGAGTGATAATGTGGTGGTGCTGAGTGATAATGTGGTGGTGCTGAGTGATGCTGGGGTAGCGCTGAGTGACGATGTGGTGATGCAGAGGGCAGAAAGGCACAAAAAGCAGTCTAACAAAGGGCAGAAGGGCAGAAAAACAAGGGAAAAACGAGACTAACAGAAGGCAGAAGGGCACAAAAAACCAGTCTAACAGAGGACAGAAGGGCAGAAAAACAAGGGAAAAACGAGTCTAACAGAGGGCAGAAGGGCACAAAAAACGAGTCTAACGGGGCAGAAAGGCACAAAAACGTGTCTAACAGAGGGCAGAAGGGCACAAAAACAAGTCTAACAGAGGGCAGAAGGGCACAAAAACAAGGGAATAACAGAGGGCAGAAGGGCACAAAAAACAAGTCTAACAGAGGGCAGAAGGGCAGAAAAACAAGGGAAAAATGAGTAACAGAGGGCAGAAGGGCACAAAAAACGAGTCTAACAGGGGGCAGAAGGGCAGAAGGGCAGAAAAACAAGGGAAAAACAAGTCTAACAGAGGGCAGAAGAACAAGGGAAAAACAAGTCTAACAGAGGGCAGAAGGGCACAAAAAACGAGTCTAAAGGGGGTAGAATGAATCCCACCCTGCGTGTTTGTTCACGAAGATGCCACCTTTTTGTGCAATACCTCTACTCAACTGGAGTACTTTCTACTGTCTAATCAGTAAGTGCTCCCTCGTTGGCTAAATGTATTGGGACAGATTTACAATAACTGGCGCATCCCCAGGGATGCGCCAGTTATTGTGCGGCGCAGCTCCGCCACCCATGGTGCGCCACATTTACAATGCGGCGCACCATGTGGCAAAAACGGCACAGATGCATCACGCATCTGTGCCGTAAAAGCAGCGCATTGCTGGAGCTGCATCGCGCTTGCGGCACAGCTCCAGCAATGCTCTGGGGGGCCCTATCTCCCCAATGCTGCATCAAGCCTTGAAGCAGGCGCAGGGTTTTGACGCAGCATTGGCCTAAAAGTGACTGAGTGAAATCTTGTAGATTTCACTCAGCCACTTTTAGGAGGCGTTCCTGCGTAGGAACGCCCTCCCCTGTGCCGGAACGCCTCCTGATGACTTAAGGCTTTACAACGTGACGCATCTCTCAGATGCGTCACGTTGTTAATACCCAGCACCATGGCGCATCTTTTGTGCTGACGCTGCGTCACAAAAGGTCTCGGTAGAGGGTGGCAGTGGTGAACCAGAGGGTGGCAGTGATGAACCAGAGGGTGACAGTGATGAACCAGAGGGTGACAGGGGTGAACCAGAGGGTGACAGTGCTGAACCAGAGCGTGGCAGTGCTGAACCAGAGGGTGGCAGGGGTGAACCAGAGGCGGCAGTGATGAACCAGATGGTGGCAGGGGTGAACCAGAGGGTGGCAATGGTGTTCCAGAGGGTGACATGGGTGAACCAGAGGGTGGCAGTGGTGAACCAGAGAGTGGCAGTGGTGAACCAGAGGGTGGCAGTGCTGAACCAGAGGGTGACAGTGGTTAACCAGAGGGTGGCAGGGGTGAACCAGTGGTGCTGTGATCCAGAGGTGCTGTGATGAACCAGAGGGTGGCAGTCGTGAACCAGAGGGTGGCAGTGGTGAACCAGAGGGTGACAGTGCTGTACCAGAGGGTGGCAGGGGTGAACAAGAGGGTGCTGTGATGAACCAGAGGGTGGCAGTAGTGAACCAGAGGGTGGCAGGGGTGAACCAGAGGGTGGCAGTGCTGAACCAGAGGGTGACAGTGGTTAACCTGAGGGTGGCAGTGGTGAACCAGAGGTGCTGTGATGAACCTGAGGGTGGCAGGGGTGAACCAGAGGGTGCTGTGATGAACCAGAGGGTGGCAGGGGTGAACCAGAGGGTGGCAGTGGTGAACCAGAGGTGGCAGTGCTGAACCAGAGGGTGGCAGTGGTGAACCAGAGGGTGGCAGGGGTGACCCAAAGGTTGGCAGTGCTGAACCAGAGGGTGACAGTGGTTAACCATAGGGTGGCAGTGGTGAACCAGAGGTGCTGTGATGAACCAGAGGGTGGCAGTCATGAACCAGAGGGTGGCAGTGGTGAACCAGAGGGTGACAGTGCTCTACCAGAGGGTGGCAGGGGTGAACCAGAGGGTGCTGTGATGAACCAGAGGGTGGCAGGGGTGAACCAGAGAGTGGCAGTGCTGAACCAGAGGGTGGCAGTGGTGAACCAGAGGGTGGCAGTGGTGAACCAGAGGGTGACAGTGCTGTACCAGAGGGTGGCAGGGGTGAACCAGAGGGTGCTGTGATGAAACAGAGGGTGGCAGGGGTGAACCAGAGGGTGGCAGTGGTGAACCAGAGGTGGCAGTGCTGAACCAGAGGGTGACAGTGGTTAACCAGAGGGTGGCAGTGGTGAACCAGAGGTGCTCTGATGATCCAGAGGGTGGCAGTCGTGAACCAGAGGGTGGCAGTGGTGAACCAGAGGGTGACAGTGCTGAACCAGAGGGTGGCAGGGGTGAACCAGAGAGTGGCAGTGCTGAACCAGAGGGTGGCAGTGGTGAACCAGAGGGTGGCAGGGGTGAACCAAAGGGTGGCAGTGGTGAACCAGAGGGTGGCAGTGATGAACCAGAAGGTGGCAGTGGTGAACCAGAGGGTGCTGTGCCCATACTCGACCGCATGTGTAACTTCGCCATGCAAGCGGCCCACGAACACGCAAAAAGCCCCGCGAACACGTAAAAAACCCCGCGAACACGCAAAACCCCTCGCGAACACGCAAAAAACCAAACATCCGCAAATTGGCACTAATTCGTGGATTTTGCGGATTGCGATTTTGATTTCGCGTGAATTCACGGAACGCGAATTCGCAAATTTCGCCCATACTTAATATAAGGCAACTTTGCAGGTGCATATAGGAGTTTAAAGCAGTCCATGGCCTAAGGCCTACTTTGCTCCATAATTACTTGGGGACTGACTGGATAATTACAGTTCTGCAAGGAGAGTGCATGACTGAATTTATAAGAGCTTCAGTTTTAGCACAGTGCATAGATAAGGACATTCTGTTGAATGGCTCAGTACAATACTGAATCAGCAATCACAGAGTGTTTGCTGGAAGTGTAAGGATACATACTGGAGAATTGAAGGTATAAAAGACTAGTTTGCAGGTGCATGTAAGACTGCATGCATAGTCTATAGAGGTTTGAAGCAGTCTATGGCCTAAAGCCTGTTTTAATGCATGAGTACTTAGGTACTGAGTGGATGATTATAGTTCTGCAAACAAAGTGCCTGACTGAATTTATAACAGCTTCAGTTTTAGCACAATGCATACATAAGGACATTCTACTGAATGGCTCAGTACAATACTGAATCAGCAATAACAGGGTGTGTTCTGGAAGTGTAAAGATACAGACTGGGAAATTGAAGGTATAAAAGACAAGTTTGCCTGTGCATGGAAGACTGCATGCATAGTCTATAGAGGTCTGAAGTAGTCTATGGCCTAAAGCCTGTTTTATTGCATGAGTACTTAGGTACTGAGTGGATGATTATAGTTCTGCAAGGAAAGTGCCTGACTGATTTTATAACTGCTTCAGTTTAACCGCATGCGTGCGGGCGGAATTCCGCCCGTACGCTGAGATTTTTAAAAACGCATGTTTCATGACGAGCTGGGCTCGTCATGAGCGTGCGAGGAGGCTACCTCATGACGAGCCCAGCTCGTCATGAGCGTCGAAGGGGTTAACCACAGTACATAGATAAGCACATACTGCTGAATGGCTCACTACAATACTAAAACAGTAGTGTGAGAGTGGTTGGTGAAAGTGTATGATACAGACTAGGAATTGAAGGTATAAAAGAAAAGTTTGCTGGTACATAGAAGAATGCAAGCATAGTCTATAGGGATTTAAAACAGTCCATGGCCTAAGGCCTACTTTGCTCCATGATTACTTTGGTACGGACTGGATGATTACAGTTCAGCAAGGAGAGTGCCTGACTAAATTTATAAGAGCTTCATTTTTAGCACAGTGCGTGCATAGATAAGAACATTCTGCTGAATGGCTCACTACAATACTAAAACAACAGTGACAGAGTGTTTGAAGGAAGTGTAGAGAATACAGACTGGGCAAAGAATTTAAAGAATGTATAAGTGAATCTATAAGTGCTACACTTTTATTACAGTGAATGTTTTACTACATAGTACTCAAACCATTATTATAATATAATAATACCTTTATTCTTTTAACATCTCATAATTTAACAGAGCTTCTGAAATAATTTCATCAGGTATTTTATTGATATAAATTTCCTGGTTATAAATTTCGGAATTTATATGATCAAACTCGATATCATCTAATGCTTCCACAAAATCAACATCCAAGCTTTCATCTAGGAAATCAGAGCTCATATCTGCAGCACTAATTTCTTGTTCTTCATTCTCGCTGCCTGTGAAATGTACGTTTAGCTCTTCTATGAGACTGTTGCTTATTTCCAAATCGTCTTCCATATTGTTCTGTTGTTTTTCCATAATGAATTTCTTATGTTGTAGGTCCTTGTACAAAAACATAAACACTTCATTTATCAGTTTTCCTAAAACATAACACAAAATTAGCTTTATCAGCTATTTTGCCCTTAAAACAATATATACAAATACCATTGTCTACCACTTTATAAGATTATATAAATATAATTATTTATATGAATGTTCTGTTTTTAAATTTTCAACATTTTTCAAACCAGTCTCTCCCTATCACTATAGGAAAAAACTCAGGCTGTTATAATGAAATGCAGTACTAAAAAAAGTACTATATGTCCATTCACCTTACCTGTTCCAAACTAGTAGATGTGTTGTAGTAAAATGCAAAGAATACTGGTACACTCAGTATATATATTAAGTTTTTCAAATGTCTTTAAAATATACAAACCATCTTTGCACACATATGTACTCCATCCATCACTTGTTACTTCAGCTCTGTAGAAGCACATCCCATCGACCATTTTTAACAGTTACTTACACTTACCTTAAAAAAATTATATATTATAAAATTAGCATCTGTCAAAGACAAAAAAATACAGTTACAATATCTTTTACAACACAAAATAATTTGTAAAGCATGTATTTTGCCTTTTTTGCTGTTCTCAGAATATATTGAATTTCATTAGAAACAGTGAGGTCTATAGTACTTATCACATAACAGCGGGCAAAAAAAAGACAATCAATAAGATTATCTTTAAAAAAAAAACATTCAACATTCTCAATAACAATCTAAAAATAGAAATAAAACATGTTAAATGTTTTTTTCAAAGAGCAATTTCTTACGTAACTATGAAATATCTCAAACAATCTTAAAATAACAAGACACTATCATTAATTTTCATACACTGATAATAAAGTTACTTCCAAATATATGCTGACAAAATATACAACAAATAATCCTTAATGGTTTTACATACTTTTCCTCATGGCCAAATAGTATATCTCAAATTCTTAGTTAGGAAGTTCTTCAATAGTAATCCTAAGCATCCGTGTCCCACCTTTCTGATCCAAAACCACCGACATTATTTGCGGCGTCCCCGAGGGCTCATCCCTCAACTTGACGCTATTCAACATCTACATGGCCACCGTCACACAAGTGGCCCGCCATCACAACCTCAATATTATCTGCTAAGACGACAACACCCAACTCATCTTCTTCCTCACCAAGGAGCCATATACCACCGAAAGACGTCACCAACTGCATAAGGATCAACTCTCTAAATCTCAACTCAGACAAACACCTACAACGACTACAATGAATACAAAACACTTCCACCCGACTGATCATCAATGTCCCCTGCCGCAGCCACATCACCCACCACCTGAGAGATCTGCACTGGCTACACGTCGACTAGAGGATCACCTTCAAGCTCCTCACCCCCACTTACAAAGTACTCTACAACACCAGACCAACCTACCTTAACAGCAGTAATCCTGAAAGGCCAAATTTTGTTCCTAAAATTTTGACTTTAAAAATATTAGGTAAGAATTTGGTAACTCTTTAGGCAAACGTTGTTTAAAAACCAATTGACTATCATTACAATGTATCCAACCTTTCAGACATTTTAAATAAACAGTGTAATGTCCAGATGTTGTAGAAGGACCATCATGAAAAATAATTGCTACAGCTACAAAAGTTCTTCCTGATATTGATAGTTGAGTACCTACAACATTTTTGGTTTAAGTATCCAATTTTCTTCCATCAGCTCTACAACGTTGCAGCATTAAAAGGACATACTGTCCATATCTTTGTATAAATAATGTTGATGACATTTCTGATTTACATTGGCTACACTCCATGTTTTGACTTGATCCTCTAACTTGATAGTTAAAAGACACTGATTCACAGTCTGGGAAAGTCAAATATATAAATCTTTCAGTGTCTATGTTAGTGCTACATGTAAACAAACAATTTTTACAGTCATGTTACCAATGATAAGAAAGGCCAAAAAGGTTTTCAATATCTATACCTTCATCTTCCAATACAACAAGCATATACATTAGAAATTCCTGACAATCTTGCTGAATATTCTGCATAAATTGAGTACAACCAGAACATATGTCCAAAACATTTCGAATATCAGAAAAACTTTGTATTTTACTTTTATCGCTACTACAATTCTCATAAACAGAATACAACAACGAACAGAATCTTTCTTCCCGATTTTCAACTATTTGCTGTTGCAAACTTTCAAGAAAAAAAACAACATTAACAACTACATTAGCATAGCAGTTGATACCAGAACTATTTTCAAACTGATAACCAACATTCTCTTCAACACTGTCCTTTTTCGAGCAGTGATGGAGCTTGTTTGAGGAGGAGCCGCGATCCAGCCACTGTTGCATACCGGGAAGATCTTGAGGTTCGGCAATCATCGTACTGAACAGACAGCTTGACAGCCAGAAGACGACCGCAGATGCGGAGAGCCGTGTTCGTGATACAGGCTTAGTCACATGTCCACAACTAAAGCGGCGGCGACAACGCAAACCTCGCGGAAACGGGCGAAGATCTGCGCCATGTTCACCCTGGTCATTTGCATTGCGTCTACCAAGCGGAGTGCGGTATCGGCGGCTGTCTCGGCGGAGCTCTGCCTCTGAAGGGCAGTGACCGCGAGGCAGCAAGTTTGGCACACAATCGGGAGCAGGCAGCAAGCTGAGTAGAGGATGACGACCAGAGGACAGAAGACAAAGCTGATCTCCGTACAGATGGATGGAGAAAAGCTAGAACAGCCTGTGAAAGGTAAAAGGGACTGGAGGCTAAAAAAAAACTGTTTCTAAATCTAACCTGACAAAGGAACCTGCCTTGGACAGCACAGGCCGCTCCCCCTCAATTAGCAAGCATTTTCCTGTGCTAAAATCAGTTTCAATGGCAGCTAATGAGTGTAGCACGGGCAATAAAAACACTCCAATATTAGCCCCCAAGAATCCCCTGTTGGGGTGGCATCTCAATCGCCACTCGTCTCTCAAGAAACAGGTCTAGAAGCATGGCAAAATGATGTGGAGGGGGGTAATGAACTCCAGATAACTACTTCAAGGGGGCTTTAACCAATCCCGGGGTTCTGGCGCCTCAGATACCAGATCCTAGTGCTGAGAACTTTTACTCTGTGTCGGATGGGTCCTTAACAAATACCGGCAACGAGGGCTCCTCCTTAACCGAAGACTCTTTGCCGGAGGAGTGGATCAGCGAGGCAGAGTTAGCTCATAATAAAGCAGCTGACACTGTCCTCAGGAAAAGACAGTCCAGGCGGAAGTGGAACCAGCTAAAATGGGATTATTCTGATACCCAAATCTACTTTCCTTTGGAAACACCCCCAGTGCACGACAATCTGAGGAAGCCTCGATGGCCCCGGCTAGGAATGTGGGCGATGCGGAGGCACCTTCCTTATCGTCAATTCCGAAAGGTTACAGTGGAGTGGACACAGAGGTTCAGTTTGAAATAGGTTGCAGACTACAAGGTTATGTTTTTGGAAAGGGCGAGGTAGGGAGAAAAGCAAGCAGGAATGGAGGATGGATTGGGATTCCTTAACTCAAAATGAGTGGTACAAATAAAATTAAAATAGTTTCTGTGAATATTTGTGGCCTTAACGATTTGGCTAAAAGAGAGAAAGTGGCACAAGGGTTGCGGACACTGGGTCTGGATTTGATCTGTCTCCAAGAACCACACGTTGAAGGAGCCCAAAAACAACTTTTTAACACTCTAGAGTATAAAGTAATAGGAGCTACAACCCAAGGTGCAAAAGCGAAAGGAGCAGGAGTGTTGGCAAATCAGAGGTTTCCTTTAAAAATAGATAGGGTCAAATACGATGGTCTTGGGAGATGGGAAATTGTGGGTTGTTCTCTGACACCAAATTGCACTTTTACAATATGCTCTACCTAGGGGAGCAATCTAGATGATCCTGGAGTTATTAATTGGGTAGCAGAGGAACTGGTGCATTGGCAACCTCCCTTTATACGTTGTGGAGACCTGAATGTAAACTTACCAAGCTGTTGGCAGTCAGATATTAACTGGAAATATACAGGCAGAAAGCCAAGGGTGTTTCAAGCCATGCTAAACTTGATTTATACACATGGTTTAGTTGATGTCTGGGCAGTATTGAGATCTACTCAAGATGGTTTTACTTTCTTTTCAGCGCTTCATGTGTCACTCGCAAGATTAGATTATTTTTTTATTTCTTCATCCCTGATCAGTTTATCCCACATTGAAATTTCACCCAGGTTTATGTCTGATCACAACCCATTGACTGGATGGCATAAGGCCTGAAAGCCCAAATGTAAACTGGATTTTTGAAAAAGCGCTTTTGTATGATGCCAAATACAAGGAATATATGAAGGGGTGGATACAAGAGTTTTTTAAGATAAACCTGGGCTCGGCTCCTCTTATGAAGGTGTGGGATACGTTTAGGGCAGGGGTTAGGTGTGAGCCCCTTCGCTTCTCAATAAGGAGGAATAAAAGTGAAAAAGAACAGGTGAAGAAGCTGCAGGACAAATTGACAGCAGAAGAAACGAGACTAGCACAAACAATAAAAGCAGGAGGGGGAGTAGAGGCAATACAAAATGTGGTAGCGGCGGTTAAGGCCGAGATAGGATCAGTCTTTTCAGAAAGAACGGCCGTGAGGTGGGCTTCGACCCGAGGGAAAATGTATGAGTGTGGGGAGCATATAGGACATCAGCTAGCGTTAGCAATCAGGCAGCAGTCAACAATAAACACAATAACCGCAATTCACACCAATATGGAGGGGGTAACAAAGGACCCGGGGAAAATGCATAAAGCCTTCTAAGGGTTTTACAGGGAACTCTATGCCGAAGAGGATGTTAGACCCTTAGAGGCCAGGAGTATAGATACGGCGGAGTATTTAGATCTTATCCCAATGGCTAAACTCAGCCCAGGAGAGCAAGAACAGATGGAGCGCCTTTCCTCATGGGAAGAGATAGACAGTGCACTTGAGAGCTTGCCGATGGCAAGGCAACCGGCATGGACTGCATCCCTGCAGAATTCTACAAAACCTTTTTATCTCAAATTAAAGAGGTCTTTACATTAGTGGTCATTTAAATTTCTAGTGGCGCCCCACCTCCCCCTTCATGGTCCCTTGCAAAAATTGCGATCTTTTCTAAAAAAGACAAGTCCCCATTGGAAATGTCGTCCTACGGACCAATAACTTTAATAAATACGGATTCAAAGATATTTTCTAAAATATTGGCCACCAGAATCTCTCATAACATAGAGGGTATAGTCTCAGACTTGCAACACGGGTTTATCCCTAAAAAGGGAACTACCGAACATGTTCGAAGAACAATCATAGTAGGAGACCCGATCGCTTTAATATTGCTAGATGCCGTAATGGCTTTCGATCGGGTCTCCTGTTTTTTTCTCTGGGAGGTCCTGAAGAGGTCGGGCTTCGGTCCCAAGATGCTGCAGGCGATTCAAGCTCTATAAAAAAGCCCTAGAGCCAGAATTATGATTAATGGACAGCTAACTGAACCAATAGAGATTTCACATGGGATAAGGCAGGGTTGCCCCTGCTCCCCACTCCTGTTTGCCCTCTGTATCAACCCACTCATCAGTAAAAATTGAATCAAACCCAGAAATAGCAGCAGACTTCAGACATGGCATAAGTACCAAGATCTTGGCGTATGCTGATGATTTGGCGATAGTGACCCCTGACCCTAAAACCGCCATGAAGACCCTGGAAACTGAAGCACAGAAGTTTGTGAAATTGTCGGGGTATGCTCTAAATAAAACAAAGACTCAGATAATACTGAATGAGAACATAGCCTGGGCTGATAGACAAGTTATCCCTAAAGCTAAATAGACTCAATTGTGGAGGAAAATGTTATCCCGTTATCACAAGACATCAAAAAGGCACTTAAGAAAATTGATAATTTACATTTAACAATAATCGGCCGCTGTAACATAATAAAGATGACCTTCTTCCCGAAGCTACTATATTTTTTTAGAACAATCCCCCTGGAATTTAATAAAACAATTCTTCATCTATTCGAACAAATATTTTGCCAATTTATATGGGCCTATTCAAATACAAGGAGATCATACAAACTACTTTCTTTACCCAAGGAGAGAGGAGGCTGGGCGCTGCCAAATCTTAAGCTATATTGCTGGGCAACCATTTTGTTGTACAGTCCATTTTTACTGCACGAGAACGTGGGTCAGGTACACTCAGGACTACCCTCCCCATACATAGCTTTACTTGGGGAAGGCAGCAAGGGATGTCTCTGGAGGCAGCTTGAATTTGGGTACTGCAAGCGTGTTTGTTTTAAGTCATTGAAAAATGCTTATCGGGTTTTTTCCAACTTCCGAAGACTCTTTGGTCTGGGCAGATTGAATTATTATTCCCCTATTAAGAATAGCCCAAAGCTGCCTTTAATATTTGGTAATGCATACTTGCAAAAATGGTATAGCGCAGGAGTAACTAAATTGGGGGACTTGGTCACCCTGGACGGGATCCGGCCTTTTGCGGAACTTGAGACACTGTTTTTGATTGAGGATAATCAGATTTTTCTTTATCACGCCGTTAAGAACTTTTTAGACTGTAAGACTGGTGGCCCAGCCGGCTTTGACAAAGTGGAGTTTATAGACAGAATACAGGAAGGTAAAACCCTCCGGATTGGAGGGATTTATTCTACCCTGAATGCCAAAATGCCTGACGATCTAGAGAGAATTGATGCAAAGTGGCAAACAAAGTTGAATGCTAGCCAGAACGTCTTTCACACTGCCCTGAAGCTAGCCCATAAATACCTACTATCTACTAAGTTGCAGGCCCAATTTTATAAATCAGGGTTCTTTCTTTATATTACACCTAATAAAATAGCTAAATGGGGAACTGGAAGGGGAACCTTATCCCCCAGATGCTTTGAGTTTTCAGCTGACCAGATCCACATGTTCGCTACCTGTCCAAGCCTAAAACCACTACTAGAACAAATCCAACAACTTTTGGGGGTGGTATTGGGACAAGACTTACAATCAACCCCTATTGTCATCTTTTTGGGACTAGATGACACTACTTGGGCCGGTGGTCCTCTGATAATTGTAGCTAAGACCATTTATAGGATCTGTGTCGCTGCCCATTGGAAAGATCTGAATCCCCCCTCGTTTGCACAATGGCAAGCAAGGCTACTGGCGACTTGCAAACTGGAGATTGCTATTTATGCTAAAAAAGGTAAATGGTCCAAAAAAAGGGGACTGGCGGTATGGGAGCATTTAGTTAACTGGATACAAGGACAAGCCTCCATCTGAGCAATACATTTTGTATCTAATGATATTTGCTTCTCTCCGGCTAACTCTTTCCTTTCTCTCTTCTTTTTTTCCTGCTTTTTCTTCTCTCTTCATTGTGTACTGTATTCCTACAATTATCCTTGTCAATCAGATCCATTATCCCACTGTGTTTTTTTGTAGAAACAATTTGGAAGGTATTGAACAGTGTCAGGGTGGGGGAGGGGGGTGCTGGAAAAAAGTGATGGAATCTATGTATTTTGGCTTTTCTTTGTGACAAAAAAATAAAAAATTAAAATAAACACTGTCCTTTTTCTTTTTGCTTGCAATCACAACTTCATCTTGTTTTTTTTCTTTCTCTACAGCTTCACTACAGATATTCTCAAATCTTCTTTTTCTACCTACCACACGCTTTTCAAATACTGGATATTGACCTAAAATGGGTGCATATTCTCTTCTTAACCTATTATACTCTTTTACACAATTTGTATCTGCACTAATCTTTGTCTCATCAAGATCAATCAAGTTCAATCCAGATAAAGTTCTCACTCGAGACAAAGCAACATATGCCATACCCTCTTTAAACATGGTACTTCCAATATTCACTAAAGCACTATCTACACTTAAACCTTGAGATTTATGAATGGTCAACGCATACGCCAAAGAAATAGCAAACTATTTTCTGCGAACATACAAATCTTTTACGAGCAAAAACCGAGCTGAACAATGACTAAATTGTTGTACTTCTGCAATTTCATCAAATTTGATTTTCAAAAATTCAATACCATCTCTATTTACATAATTAACGAATTCAACAATTTTACCCATTGCTCCATTTACTAAACCTTTTTCCACATTCAAATTACGTCATAAAATTACCCTACAGTTTACACATGCATATAAATTATTTTCTTAAGCAGCAGTTGTACTTATCAACTTCTCTAAAGAATCCAATTTCCTCTTCAACTTTTCGGTCAAAATAATAATGATTCCTTCATGTTCTATTTTATCAACAGCTTCCAATTTTAAAATTTCTTCATTTTCCAACTTTAAAATGTCTTCATTGAATACAGAACATTCACGCAGTGTTGGCATTAAGCAGATTACAGATTTGTTTTCTGCAATTCTCATATATATTTTCTCAGGAACAATATTTTCATTTGGAAACAAATTGGAAAGTAATCATCTCTGTAAAGCTTCTTTGCCATGTTCAGTCACTTTTCCAATTCTTATATCTTGAAGAATAGTTCCATAATCAGCATCATTTGCCTGTCGCATATTTGTAATTAGTTCCTTATACTCAAAATATGACCAAATGTTAACATTTCCAATGCTCCCCAAAGACTTTCTGGTATCTTCATGCGCCAGTGTCTTAAACACTGGTTGTCCTTTTACAGGAGTAAGTTGTAGTAGATCTCCAAAAACTATGATATGTTTTCCTCCAAATAATACGTCACACTCTGTTTTAAGAATTTGCTGCATTCTTAAATGCACAAAGGCAAGCATTAGGTTTGATACCATGCTTACCTCATCAATAATGAGAAGTTTGATTTTCTTCAAGACTCTTGAAACTTCACAACAAGCTTCTCCAGATAGCTTGTGGTATTCCAATTTGTTTTCATGCTCTACTGGTAGCATTAATAAACGGTGTAAATAAATTCCTTCAATATTGTGTGCTGCCAATCCAGTTGGAGCAGTGGCAACACAAGACAAATGCAACTCAGTTGTTTCCTGTAGATAAGTTGTGATTACTTTAATAAATAAAACGTTTTCCTGTTCCAGCTTGTCCACTCACGTGCATTCTGATAGGTTGAAATGATGAGCAAGAGCACTCTTTCTTTTCATGAAGTAATCCATGGTCAATCTGTTCTCTCACTTGCACATCTATTTGTTTGTGCTCAACATTTATTTGTTCTTCCAAGTTTCCTAACTTTGTTAAATCTTCTTGAGCTTGATACATTGCTGTTTCCTCCTCTTCCATAGCAGATGCTGCTTCATTTTGAACAATTGGTTCTCCTAGTGGATCCTGACTCAAAGGAGCAGAATTCTGACTGTCTTGAGAACTGTCTCTAGCAATCTCAGCTGCAATTGTAGCTTCTTGCTCAATTTCATCGTTCAACATTTTCGCATAATTAGCAAAAACAGGACATTCTATAGTATCTTTACTTGCGTTGAACGAATCGTCATAGCTCTGAAAATCTCCAAGTAATTCCAATTCTGAACACCACGGCTTGAAAAGTTGCAAAAGCGCTAAATTGTAAAATTCCCTTTCGTCAGAGGTTTTGCAACTCAGTTTACGGTGATTAATCAAATGTCCTTTTCTTTGTTTTACCACACATCCTTCAGAACCAATCACGGCATACATACCATTATTGAGGTTTTCTGTAATATTCCGTTTAAAAATATTGTTTTACAGCACTTCATAGAGACAAATGTTCTCAAGATGATGACTTCTATTTGGATAATATGTATCCAACATATTAGTTTTCACAATATCTGTACTTTCTGGATCTTTTTCAGCTAAATATTCAATTTCTTGTACAGATTTAAGTACTCTATTTCATGTTGCAGCAAGACATAGACTCACCCAAATAATTCTTCGAGATTTGGAGTATAGACTTGCAGATGATAAGCGATCCGAGCATTCATACGCTCCAATTTCTCGATGAGATAACATCTTCAAACTGTAACTATATAATTTCACACTTAGACTCTTCTCGTGGGAAATCCCTTCCAACATTTCCTTTAATTCCGTCTTTTCTGATTTTGTAATGCAGGATGTTACATATCGAGAAACAGCATTGGAATTGTCCGCAACATATTGAATATCCATGTTAGCATTCCACATGAACAAAATGACTGGGTGGTAGTCATTTATGTATTTTGACTCTTCATTTCTTCTTAAGTTGTAGGTATTTTTTGGAGACTTTCTTGTGATAGTATGTTGCAAAGATGACATAAAACTGTTCCCTCTTCCTTTCGATATTACAGGACGTGGAAATCCAAAACGACGTTTGCTGTAGAATTTGTCCTTAGATTTGTACTTTCGACGACAGTATTTCCCACAACGATGGCTTTGGAATCGTAAGACTTGTTGTCTTAAGTCCTTATCTTCTGTACTTTGGGTACATCACATGTAGCATATTTTTTAATAAAAGACAACACAGTATCATCTGAGTCTGTTCCAAATTTGGGAGCATCTTTGATCCATATTAGCATATGTGTGTGAGGAGCACCCCTCGCTTGATACTCCTTTCTCCAAAAGAAATCTAGAACCTCTCCAAGAGGAGGATTTTTTTTATTGGTGATAAAAGACATCATAGCTTCAAATCTATGATTGAAATACCTGCACATTAACTGGATCCAAAGAGCACAATTCTCCAGGTGTCTTGTATTCAATATTTAGTATATTTGGATTTGCCTCTCGAAGAAAGTAAAGTAAATCATCCCAAGCATATTCAGGACAGCTTAGAGTAAGGAACCATGTAGGAGTTCCTAAGTTCCTTGCATACATTTAAGTTCCCCATGATGATGGAACCAGTACTCAGTAGTACCACGCTGACATGCCATGAGATTAATTAGCTGAGATTCCAAAACATTATCTTTCTGCTGTACTTTATCCATAAATTCCTTTGCCGAAACATTTTACAGATGTACACCTGTTTTCAATATATGATTTACTGCATAAGAAAATCCAGACAAGTCACTCTCAAACAAAAGATGAAACACATATGGATTACATTGTCGAAATCTTGGATCTTCTGCATACAATCTTGATGTCAGGTATTCAGATGTAGGAATCTGCACATGTCAGTCATCATATCTTCCTCCTTTTCGTATTGGAAACAACTGAGGGAAACAACGAGCTTCCAAGCTTATTTCCCATACACTAATGGGACTTCCGTTTGTTTCTTTCATTTGGAATAACTATAGTATTCCCCATAACTTCTTTGGAATGAAGTGGATGAACTCTGTAATGTTCGCAGATTTCTTCAGTACTGGACACATCCACTTTTTCAATTTGTCCAGATGGCGAGTCACTATCTTCTTCTACAGTTATTTCTTCTTCTCTCACATACACATTTTTATAGTATTTGATTAGTTTCTACCATATACAACGTTGCCTTTTTCACTTTCCTAACATCCACAAATTCTTGCCAGATTTTCTTACTCTTACTAGGAACGCCATTAACTAAAATAACTAGAGGTTCATCTTCAATATTTTCTACACCAATTGTTTCAATATTTTTCTTTAAATCTAGAGGCAAATGTACACTCTTCCCTTTAATCCTCTCTTTAAATCTGAAGGAGGCAATTTCCCTATCTTAGGCTCCATACGAACAATAGCCTGAAATGGATGCACACATTGAATAAGGATAGACTCATAGGTATTTAAATGCATCAGTTCAGAAGGAATATTTACCATCTCAAGATTATTATGCACAGCTCTAGCAGGCATTTTGTTCTCATCTAATTTGTTATAACAATATTTACAAATACGCTGTTCAGAACTCAAATCAAAACAATTCTCTACCAACAAATAAGTTGCAAATTCCTGCCACTCATTATTATTTTCCTTTTCACTTTTTAAATACAGATCAACAGTCCTGGTCTGATTTTTATAATGAGTTTGTCGACAACAAATACAAGAATAATTTGGCCTTTCACCTGAAATCACCTTAAACTTCGTAATTTCTTGCTCAAAATTTTCTGTACTACGATGTTTACATTGTCTTCCACATTTCCTTCTACTAATGTATCAATTTCTGTACTGTCTTCCTCAGGACCAAAGTAACTAACCTGAATTTCTTCACAAACATTCATTACATCTGATACAGATCCACGCAAAAGTGCACTGTTCAACTTTTTTACCATTAGTGCTGGACTTTTTGCCTAATACAATCTTCTGACTAATTTCCTCATTTGAGTATTATGTACTGCTAACATCCTGAAATGGTGAAAAACACTTCGACATACTTTTTAGAAAGACAAGCCAGAGAATGACCTTGCAAACCAGTATTTTCTCTCACTCTTCAAGGGTCTAGTACTTGCAACATCTTAATCTTTTGTTTAACACTTTTCTTAGTATTGTTACGTAAGAAATTGCGTAAAAAATCAATAGATTCCTGCCGTACACTACAAATAGTACTGCAATTCCAAGTGTACACTGGAGCTTTAGAACGTCTCCCTAAAAATTCATCAGCTAACACCTCTTCTGCATTTCAAGGAACAATTTTCTCTTTCTCAAATAGATAACCATTTCTAACCTCAAGGACGACCACTAGTGTCAACTGCATGCAACAAATCATTACTCTGAAGATAACTCTCTTCATTAAAAAAAGCTCAGAACTTGAACTATGTTTCCATTCACCCAAAAAAACCTCAGAAAAATTACTTCTGTTAATTACTCTTCTCCACTAACTTTTGGCCTTCACTAAATGGATTGGCTTATCTAGTGAACAAATTCTATTGATTACTAAAATAAACAACTTTTTTTTAATTCGAAAGCTTTTTCAACTATATTTTCTATACATTTCTTCTTCTTATAAAATGCAGGTTTTTTTTACATTTCTTCACTTCCTTGATCAAATTCAACACAACTCTATTATAAAACATTCTTTTTCTAATTTCCTGAAATTGAATCTTCCTCCTTTTACTATACACTGTTTTTTTACAAGATGATTTTCCATGGTTGTTCTCTTTTCACTTGTTTTTCTTTTTAGTTGCAGATACATTATTTGTATTTTTGACATTGTCCACACTACTCCTAGGGGCCGAATTCGATTTGGGAAAGAAAACGTCCGACGATTCGTATTCATAGCCGTTTCCGTACGAATCGTACACATCCATACGAATCGCGTAGTACGATCCGTTTCTTAAAAATACGTCTGAATCCTTGCGAAGCGTACGAAATTCAAGCGAGAATCCATACGATACGTACTCAGGAAATAAACAGTACAATTCGTAATCATGCTGTACGACCCAACAAGTACGATACAGACCAGTGACCGAGAACGCGATTCGTACGGGAAAACGTCTTCGTGTATGAACTGCGATTTGTACGTGTATGAGCAAACCACACAATCAAATACGATTCGTACCCCCTGAACGAAGTGCACGCGAACCCCGTATAAACGTCGCATATGAGTAAGCCACAAAATCAAATACGAATCGAACCCCCCTGAAAGAAGCGCACGCGAACCCCGTATAAACGTCGCGTATGAGCGACCCACAAAAGCAAATACAAATCAAACCCCCCTGAACGAAGAGCACGCAAACCCCGGAAAAACATCGCGTATGAGCCAGCCACAAAAGCAAATACAAATCTAACCCCCCCTGAACGAAGCACACGCGAACCCATTAAAACAGCACAAGGAGGGTGCAAATGACTCGCACAACACCATAAAACATGTCTCCTGTGTACAAACCATTGGAAATGAAAGTCCTGGCCAGATCTAAACAGCAAATAGAGGGCCTAACTCAGATCCACCCCTTATAACACACCCACCAAAATGTCAAACTAAGCCCCACCCACAAATGGACCAATAAAAAGGGCCCACACACACAAACCATGATTCTTTGCAACACACCCATTTAGCCACAAAGACAGACAACACACAAACAACTGCACACATCCACCTTCACACATACGTCCCAATCACATACAGATCCACACCACCCCATTCACATTCATACCCACACACCCACGTCCATACACACCCTCACCGCCCCCCAATCACATTCACTCCACACCATGTACACACAGAAGAATCCAAAGTTCACAAAGGAGGAGAGGAGATCCTTGTAGATGAAGTCAACAGAGTCGAGCCACAGCTGTTTGGTGCATTGGTCACACAGACCAGCATAGTGGAGAAAACACGCATGTGGGAGAGGATCGTCAATAAAGTGAATGCTGTTGCACCCATCAGACGCACCAGGAGGGATTGCTAGAACAGGTGGTACGATCTGCGGAGGATGGTGAAGAGGAAGATGGACGACGACTACCTACAGAGCCATGGCACTGGAGGTGGTGGTCCCCACAGACCAGAACAGTACGATCCCTGGGAGGAGAACGTCATGGCCCTGGTACCACCGGTGGGAATACATGGCATTGAAGGAGTCGTAGACCCTGGTGAGTATACAAACAAGTCATGTAACATGGGGGTAATGGTATCTACACTCCAAGTACCAAGCAAGCCCGCAACAAGTGCCAAGCGCCAGCTGCCCATGACTACAGGCAAAAACAACGCAAATGCCTCTAACACGTGTATGTACCATTGACAAACCAAGGCAATGCCATATCCCATGCTACAGGAAGCACAGACCCAAGAATAGACGTCCAGTATTCTGGGAGGGTGGGTGTCATGAAATGCATTGTGGGACCCTAAATCAAACCCAATTCCCTGTGCATCCGCAGGGGGGGGGCAAGGGGGGCTCTTGGGCCCCCCTGGATCGCCATTGTTTCTGGTGTCGGCCCAATCAGGGCCGGCCCTAGTCCATCATGCTGTACAAATGGTCCCATTGTCCCAGGTGGCAGCACCCTACATTGGGTGGGAAGGGTGCAAGGGGGTTGCCCAGAATTGTGCAAGACAGAGGGGAGCAGGGTGCAAGGGGTAGGGTGAGAAGTGTGCAAGGTGGAGGGTGAGAAGGGTGCAAGGCGGAGGGGAGGAGGATGCAAGGCAGAGGGTGAGAAGGGTGCAAGGCAGAGGGTGAGAAGGGTGCAAGGCAGAGGGGAGGAGGGTGCAAGGGGTAGGGTGAGAAGTGTACAAGGGGGAGGGTGAGAAGGGTGCAATGGGGAGGGTAAGAAGGGTGCAAGGTGGTGGGTGAGAAGGGTGCAAGGCGGAGGGGAGGAGGGTGCAAGGGGTAGGGTGAGAAGGGTGCAAGGCAGAGGGTGAGAAGGGTGCAAGGCAGAGGGGAGGAGGGTGCAAGGCAGAGGGTGAGAAGGGTGCAAGGGGGATGGTGATGAAGCAAAAAATCGGCCCACCCCTATAAACATCTCTGTGGATGCCTATGTCCAATTGTACTCATCCCATATGGTGCAGGTACACAACCATGCACCATGCTCAATGCACATGGAGTGTGAATGTACTGACAAGTTAGCTGACACTGGGCCCTGGTTTAGGCCGCACAAGGCACTCCTGTGACCAGTGCAAACATAAACACCAGGACAACAAGATCAGATATTTTGGGCAGGAATTCACAGCCACTGTCATGGCAGCATGCTCCATGGGGGGACAGCCACACCACGAGGGAGGCCCAGTGCCAACTCAGACTCCAACTATCACCACAGGCTGTCACACATACCCACCTGGGACAGGCAATGGAGTTCCCCACTGTCATAATGGTCATGTAACACAACTAAACCAATTCAGATCTGATGAAGCATCCAAGCAACAAATGCATGGTGCACATTCACAAGCCACTTGCGCTTCTTACACGCTGCCATTGTGTCACCTCTATGACACAGCTGCAGCACAAAAGATGCATGGTGCTGGTAGTTTACAAGGTGACACATCTGGGAGATGTGTCACGTTCTAAAGCCCTGCGCCACAAGTAGGTGTATTGGCGTAGGGGGTGAGGGGGCATATTGGCGCAGGCATGCCTCCCAAAAGTGGCAATGTGAAATCTACAAGATTTCACTCGTCACTTATAATCACATGCTGCGTCCAAACCCTGTGCATGGCTGAATCAGGCATAAGGAATGAAGCAACATTGTGCAGATAGGACACCACAGACCATTGCTGGAGCTGTCTTGCGCTGGTGACGCTACTCCAGAAATGCGCCTATTTATACAGCACAGATGTGTGACGCTGCTGACCCATACTTTCCACCATGGTGCTCCACAATGAGAATGCGTTGCATCTGTGCTGGCATAGGTGTGGTGCACAATGGCTGATGAATCCCTGCTGATATTCAGGGCTCTGCCAGTTATAGTAAATATGCCCCCCATGTCAATGACTCATAAGCACATATCAATCGGACCCCACAACATGCCCATCCACAAGTGAACATTGAGGACAATCCAAAGCATGGACAACTACCAGGTGGAACAGTGCAAATTACAATGTGTATGAGAAATGGATGTTCTATTACATGGCATTAACATTATCTGTCTCTCACACCCATAGGGCAACGAGCGGAATTGAACCCCAATGATGGGGAAGATGATTCACAGTCCCAGGCTCCACAGGACCCTCATTCCACTGACAGCGACGCCTCTCACCATTCCATGGATGACCGTGACCGACCTGGCACCTCTGGTGCCCCAAACCGTGCAGCATCTAGATCAGGCACACTTGGGCCAACCGCCACCACCATTCCTGCCAAATCCCAGCAGACAGCTCGGAGCCCTGGCCACACTCAAGAACTGAGCCAGTCTGACAATGAGGGACAAGGTTCAACGGGCACCCAGGAGGGGGCAGACAACACCACCACTGCCATCACTCAGGGGTCCCATCGAGCCGATGTGCCCACAACGGCAGGCCAGGCTTGTGTGGGCAGGGGTGGCAGGAGTGGCAGCAGGTGGAGGCGAGAACCTGACCAGACAGATGCAGGTCCCGGTATGTCTGAGCTCCGCAACATCATGGAGGCATACCGGCGTAACACCAGGGAGTTCAGCCAGGTAGTGGGGGCCCTCACAGAGATAAAAAAGCTGCAGGCCGAGCAACACGCCAGTCAACAACAACACCAAGGATGGATGGAGGCAAGACTGGCTGAGCTCCTGGCAGTGCAAAGGGACATTAGCAATTCACTCCGTTGGATTGCTGACAACATGCAGCACCCTCCCTGTGTCACCAGGCGAGACACTTCAAGGCAAAGACGGCCACCAGGCACAGGGAGGGAGGAGGAGGAGGAATTGTCCGACGGAGCGTCCTGTGCTTCGTCAAGGCCAGCACATGAGTGTCCCCCAAGGAAGGTGGGTCGTCAATGGAAGACACACTGAGAGGCAGCGGGCCATACACATCTCCCAGGACACCTGGTCTCGCACCTGGAGTCTGTGTGCAACAGCATCACCTCATTGACTGCCCTACTCTCCCACATGGACTTGCTGGCTGCAGTCTGACCAATGATGGCAAGCACTGTGGTCTGGACTCTGGTGACTCAAACTACAATGCATCACATCTCCCTTTGTGAACTTTGGATTCCCCCCTTTTTGTATAGCACCCAACACTAACTCAAGTTTCCCGCACAAGAACAATAAATAAACAAAACCAACACTACTGAAATTGAAGTTGCAGTCAATTACCATCATTCTACAACATACATGTGGGGATATGTCAAAGTATGCCACAGTGTGGAACAAACTCAACCCATCCATACACTGGGACCAGAGTCCGGTTGAGGACACACATAGGTCACAATGTGTCATCACATACATACATGGAGCGCTATACTTACCTGTGATGGTTTCAATCTGCTGAGGGGGGTCTAACATACTGCTCAGACAGACAGTTTTGGAGGAGTGTAATGAAGGTGTGGAGGCATGGGTCATGTGGAGGTGCCCAGGGAGGTAGTACTAGGTCTGTATGTTGATGTGGGAGAACTATCTTCCGCATGCAGTTGTACTGTGGATGTGAAGAATGGGGCACAGGGCAAGGTTGGCTGGACGGAGTTGGTGCAATGGTGTGTTGGATGCGAGACGTCCATGTTCGTGTTCGGGCTGGGGTTGTGGAGTGCCTCCTGAGTGTGGCTGAGGAGTATGAAGGTGATCCTGCTGTTGAGAGTGAGCCTATTGTAAGTATCTCAGGTGGACGGTTATGTGGCTATGGCAGAGGATGTTTGAGGATGAGGTGTGCTGATGCACCCTGTGTGTGTACAAGTCCTCCTGGAGTCTGGCTGTTGTTCCTGCGTAGAGGGCGTTGCTGTAGTGTACCTGAGTGACTGTATGTCTTGACAAGGAGTGGATCTATCTGATGAACATTTACTGCATGCGAAGGGACTTGCAGCATGAGGTAGAGATCGTGTTGAGTTGCATGGTTATTGTGAGCGAAGAGTGTACGATGAACACCTGCTTGCATGTGTGGTCAATGTGTGCTTGTGCGCTGCCGAGGCTGCTGAGACACAAGGAATTGTCCCAGCCATAAGGGGACATCCCTCAGATGATGAGCCCAGTATTGGCTAAGTCCAGCCTCATGTGACTGATGTTCCTTCATATGTCAAAGAACCTCATGCCTTCTTGAATGTTGGATATGGGAGTGGCTGGGTCTTTGGTGAGGGGGAGGAGGAGCTGGGTGTCAATGGCAGAGGACATGGTGATGAGATCGCGAGCGCATGTGATGTTGGTGAGGGGGGTCATGGAGACAATGTAGATAGTCACACTGTGAGATGAGGCCTGGGCCCGATGACCCAGTGTACTACGTGCAGAAGGGGGAGGCGGACTCCCTGGGCCTTGCTGGTGAGGTACTTGGGGCTTTCATCCTGCCCCTTCCTCTGGATCCCAGTGTTGGAGATGTGTGATCTGAAACCGTGGTACCACATGGTATAGAATGCTGGATAAGAGGCCAATGGGGTGAGGGTGGTGTACTCACCATTGTTGAGCACGGTCCAAAATATTGTTGGTGGTGGCAATGAGGGCTGTTGCAGTGGGGTGATTACTGGGGAAGATGGTCTGGTTCGGTTTGCCTGGAGATGTTTGCTTGCAGTGAGTTGGTCAGTTGCTTGTTGACTGTCTTCTTGATGACATTTGCCGGGTAGGGAAGCAAGGTGACGTTCCAGGAGATCCTGCGGTACAGTCATACGTCATCAAAGAAGGGTTTGGGTTCCTGCATTTCTACAGCTCCCATGGAAAGTGGCATACTCAAAGGAGACATTCAGGACGTCCCGGAGGTGGGCCTGAAGGATGGTGTATGCTGTGATTGAGATGTTGTGTGGGAAGTGTCCAGATGGAGAGCCGGAGTGGATGGTGTACATGAGCCTGGTGGTGTCTTTGCTGCTGACAGGAGTACAGGACCTGAGGGGGGTATGTCCTGTGAAAAATAGTGCTGACTGCCTCTGTGTGGCAAGGCTGTTGTGTACGTCCACGAGCTTGCAGTGGTAGTAAGTTGCAAGGGATCCCCTTGGCCTTGCAAGGGTGGGATGTCTCTTGGATGGAGTGCTGTGGTCAGATAGTTCTCTCACAATGCGATGAGGCCATTCATGTTGTGTGTGTTGGTGCCTAGGCCATACCTGAAGGTTGTCCTCTTGTCTGTGCTGATGATATGATGATGTCTGTGTGTTGTGGATTTCAGGGCTGAAAGGTAAATTATGGTTGTTTGCACATGAGTCTGGCTAGACGTGTATGAGTCCAGTAGGTCTGCCTTGTCCAGGGTGGCTTAAATATTGTTGTGCTTCACAGGAAATTCCGCCAATGTGGGAAGAGTGTTGGGTCAGTCGCTGATCCAGTGTGTACGTTTGCAGGGTGTGGCGGTGTCGTTGGTTGGAGTGTCCTGTGTGAGGGTGCCACACAGCTTGTTTGTGTTGACTTTGGTCAATCGTTCTTGGTGGATCTGTAATGGAGTGTGGTGCAGTTTGTTGTTTTTTGGGCAACTGGATGCAAATTTTGAAGTACCAATGCAGGATGGTGCTGTGGTTGTCTTCCAGCTAGGAGTTGCTGCATCCCTGACCCATGTAGTCTGTGTAGGTGAGGGCCTGCGTGCTGATGTAGTTGTCCAATGTCTGAGTACCAATCTGTAAAGCCGTTTCCCATCTCTGTGGTCTCAGTATATTTAGCAAATTTTCATATGAAGCCTCTCTGCTCTAATTGCAGATGTGTAAATCCGGTTACCCACTGGCCCCTTGCCCGCCAAGCCATACAACATCCTAGCTAGGAGTCCCAATCACCATTTAAGCTTAATCTGGAACCTTTCCCTCTAATTGGGATCTAATCCAGATGTGTGGAGACACGTGTTCCTCCTGCCCATCTTAAGGAAAGCCAACGCAGATCCTATACCTCCTTGCAATCATAGACCTAACTCTCATGTACCAGCTCCAGCCAAGCTTTAAGTGAACAATTCCTTGCAGCAACTGATGGCCTTTGTTGAAGGTAATAGCCTCCCTTATGACTCTCAGTTCAGCTACAACCCCGGATATAGTACGGAGTCGGCCCTCATTGAAATGGCAGACGCTATACGCTGGGCGGTTGACGGAGGTTCCAAGGCGGTGTTGGTTCTGTTAGACTTGTCTACAGCATTTGACACCGTCAGCATCCCATTCTTCTGAATCTCCTTAAGACCTTAGGCGTGGGTGGCTTCACGGTGAACTGTATATCGCCCTTGCTATCTGACTGCACACAGCAGGTCCAGACCTATCCATCCATCTCCCCAGTCAAATCACTGAAGTGGGGCATGCGCTGTTCTCTGCTCTGAGCCCTATGTCTTGTAATATTTACTTAACCCCGCCGGCTGCATCGATTGCCATGTCTGAAGTCAAAATCATATCATATGCTGATGAGCCTCAGCTGTTATTCACCTTGAATGCTGTGTGTGCCGTTAATTTTGACACACTAGAAAATAGTGTCTAGATTATTGTGGCCTGGATGTACCACAATTTCTGAGAACTTAATACAGTTAACACAGAGTTCTTATTTATTTAACCAACCTACTCCCCTCACTTCCAATCTGTGGTGGCCAGAGGAACTGGCCATTGCTCCGGCACACAAGGACTTGGTCAGGAATTTGGGAGTAAGATGGGACAATCAGCTATCCCTTGCCACACAGGCACAAGAGGCATCTCATCAGGAGAATTATACACTATCTGCACATTGTAACCCGGAAAACGGTGCTTCATGCACTGATTACCTCCCATTTACAGTAAGCGAAAGTCTCATACGTGCGTCTCACATTAGGCTTGCTCTGTATACTGCAGACGGCAAAAAATGCTGCTGCCTGCCTGATATGTGGAGTCTCACTTTGACAACATATCTCCCCGTGTCTTAGACTACTCCGCTGGCTGCCATGGCTACACAAATAGAATTCAAGGTGCTTAAACTTGCCTTCTGGGCAGGACAAGGCTGTGGTCCGGTCTCCCTTAGGAGGCTACTGCGTTCCTATTGTCAATCACGATCTATATGTTCCAATGACAAGCACTTGCTCATTAGTCCTTGCTTAGCTAAACCTAGATCAGGAGTTGAAACTTCTCAGGTAGTAAGCACCCAATGTTGGACTAAGCTACCTCTTCCGCTGAGTCTGATTCTGTATGAATGGGATTCTCGCTAAGCCCTTAATACCTGGGTATTTAGCCTGCTAGATTAGTTGCTCTTCTGTATACTGCCTCATTTTCGGCACAATACAGCGCTGGGACAATCCCGTTGCCTTACATGTGTGCTCAATACATGACTATCATAATAATTATAGATGGCTTAGCAGAATTGTGGGTGTAGGCCTGGAGATCTGTAGATGATAGTTAGACTGAGGGTGGTCTGAGGGCTGGTGTGAAACCTGAAGTGCAGATATTTGACAATGCTGAGTGTGTCCTTGGTGTTGTATGTGACTCTGACGGGGTACTTCTGATAAAATTGCTAGTCATCGTCCAGGAGTGTTGGTGTGGTCCCTGTGGGTGATCTAGTATCCATCTGTGATGGCAATGATAATATAGTGTGCTGAGGATGCGTTTAACCAGGTCACTGTAATGAAGGCGATGTGTGGGGCTGTTGTGTTGGCTGAGGTGACAGAGTCCAATGGCCTGCTGGTGGATGCAGCGGGTGTGCAGTAGGAGGCAGATGACCTGGTTGTACGGACATGGCCTGTCATGCGGGTCAGCGTGTTGTTGGCAGTAGGAGTTGCACACACAGCCAGCAAAGCTGGAATGGTTGCGCTTAGGGGTTGCCTGATAGCAGGTGGATGAATGTCTTGTGTTTCCTGTTTGGAGGGTGGCTGGAGCATGAGTCGGCTGTGTTACCTGCGTCATGGAAGGACCAGAGGGTCTTGCACTGTGCACATTGCAGGTGCAGATGGTACTGCCGTTGGCACGGAAGAGGTGCAACAGTGGCACTGACAAGCTAATGCCTGCATTAACAATGGGTGGAGCATCTGGGAGGTGTGTATTGCAGAATCAGGGCACTCGGTGGGGTGGTGCTGCAGTGGCGGCAGCAACGGGAATGAGTGAACACATGATGGTGGAAGGGGTGAGACACCATGCATAAACTAGCTCAGAAAGAGAAGGAGGATTGAAAGGCACAATGTAACTGGTGTATGGAAAGAAAGGAGTGTCTGGTTACTCATGGGTCACAGAACTAAAAGGGAAGAACAATCACCATAAATGGCGAGTACAGGATCAGGCACCAAAAGGCCAAGCTGCGCACAGGACACACAGCGTCAGCAGGTGTGGGCTGCCCGTCGTGTGTATGAAGCTGCAACAATACATACACAACCATGTACTTCATGCACAATTTGGATTAATAGCTATGATGAACACCATGCATGTTGCCACACATACTCCCATATGCACAATATTTGTCAATTAAGCCATAGGTGACGCATGCATGTGGGATACATTTGCTATACAAATGGATTCAGTTTGTGTGGAGGCCATGCTGCTTTGGCCAATGTCCATGTCCAGTGTCATTGCTCAGAAGAAAATAACAGTCATGAAAGGAGTTTACCTGTAATTCTGGTGAGACAATGTGCAAATGACTTCCTGGGACTGTTGGTTCCTTGAATCCTCATAAAGGTGCGATGATCATAGTGGTCCACCTCCCGATAGCCCCTTGGTCTGAGTATACATTTCCGACTCAAAAGGGTGATCAGGCGAGGGAAGGAAAGGAAGGGAACAGCAGGGAGGGATATCTGAAACAAAGGTAAACAAGCATAAGCATTCAACACATCTTGCCACTGAGTCACAGAATACCTCAGGACCTATACTGTAACCGTTACACTTGTAAAGGAAAACAACTGCCACACTATCATACTTGGCATCATAGTAATGAAAATTATACTAGATCTGATGTTTGAACACGGAGACATAAAAGGTAGCAGAGTTTTTCTGCAAAAATGAAGGGTGTATAACGCTGTGCTGGCTGCTTCAGTGCAATTAGAGCCATGCAGTAACGAAGCTACTCACAGTGTATGAATAATGCTTCAATGTTCAAAAATACTAATGCGCTGCAGTGGTACTCACACAAAGGTAACAATCCGTAGTTACCTCTGGCAATCAGTGAGGGTCAAGAAGGGAAATTATACATCACCCGCAAGAGCCTTAAGAAGCTCATCTGACGAGGGAGGGAATAATGTAAACACAAGGAAGCCCCACAAGAGACAGGCATTGTCTCGTCCAACTGGGCTTTGAAATGCCTAACATAACAAGCTGCTGGTCCGGAAATGAACAGAGAGTAATGAGGAGCAATGCCACAAAACCAACCCTACCGTGACCAGGATATGCAGCACGCCACAAGAGAATCCTGGGATTGACGCCACATGACTGGTGCAATGAAAGCGTTTACATTAGCTACAGCACAACGTTGTGACATCATCAGCGCAACGTTCCTGGCATTATGGGAATAGAAAGTTACCATCAACTGACCAAGAAGGCTTAAAAGCAGTGTTCTCCACCGGCCCAGAGGAAACAACGTGACAGTGACATGACATACTGGCACAAGGGGCAATGCATCCATATAAACAGACTCACAGGACACTTGACAGAACATGCGGGACATACGCTGGCCCACATCTTCACAACATGGTTGATTAGAAATCAAACTGTACTGTCACACAAGATTAAGTGGATGAGCCAAACACATCCTGCTGCACACAGTGGGGCTGCAATTCACCATGGAGCCTGTGGTTGTGATGTCCCACACAATGTCAACACATGAATCTGCAATGTGTCAGGGTCAAGGTTGACACACATTGATGCCTTCACCAGAGTCAATACTCCACAACAGATGACTGTCAAGAAGGGTGACTGTCGTGTCATGGTAGTGGTGCAACATATAATTTGATCCATGGTGATTAACCATATATGGATGGTTCTTCAACATGCACAGAAACAGCTCCCACACATTCCCAAACCATAACAACGCAAAAAAGCCTGTTTGGATCTCTTACCTGAACTGACATTTACACATGTCCGTGCATAGAACGCTGATTCGGCCCACGTTACAATCATCATGAGGAATAGCAGGAGAACTGAGATGACACAAACAGACAACAGGCACAGCAACCTGAAAATGTGAGACAGACAAGGGCTCACCGTTACAAATCTTTGCTAAAGACATGGGCAGGTACAAAACACGAACAATGTAGTACACATGTAAATTTAAAGCTAAGTCATTGTGCATTTCAGTGTGGCATGACATCAGCACTTGCGTGAAACATCAGAACACACATCAAAGTGACTTTGCATATAGTTAGCTCGACACACACATTGCAACACATGCCACTCAATGCTACAAGCTTGCACACTCATACGCAGTGACTCACCATTATGAGAAGAAGTTGCGTATGAGCTGACTCCGGATATTATCTTCCTCCTCCTCATCACTTGCATCGTGACCAAGCCCTTGATCCTCAATGGGTGGATGCTCCTGCTCCTCAGGATCCAGGATGAGTGTCACTGCCTTCTCAACTGCCATGTTGTGCAACATGCAGCAGACGATGAAGATATTACAGACCTTGGCCAGGGCATATAGGAGCTATCCGCCGGTCTTATTGAGACACTGGAATCGGCTCTTCAGGAGGCCAAACTTCCGCTCTATTACTCGCCTGGTCTGCCCATGTGCATTATTGTACCGCTGATCTGCAGCTGTTCTTGGGTTCCGGAGAGGTGTCATCAGCCATGGCATGTTGGGATATCCCGAGTCACCTGCAAATATACATCATGTAAATAAGTGGTTCATGAGATGCAGACAGAGCAAAATATACTGAAACACACAGGACACACAGAGTATACCCACCAACAAGACATACCCGATCGTTGCGCAGCTGCAGCATCATTCTTGGCACCCTGCTACTCCTCATAATGAATGATTCATGGCACGATCCTGGAAAACGTGCACCATGGCATTTATTGAGTGATAATGTTTCCTGTTGCGGTACGCCTGTTCCTGAGCCTGTGGTGGCACCAAAGCCACATGTGTCCCATCAATTGCATGTGGCATCCCACCCAGGGCATAGAATTCACCCTTGACATCTCTTAACTCTTCAGGAGTAGGAAATTTGATGAATTCATCTAAATGCACCAACATGGCTGCTAACATATCACGCAAGACACGGCTGAACATTGTTTGTGACATTCCACCTACATCAGCTATGGTTAATTGGAACGTACCTGTTGCAAAAAAATGGAGGGCTGCCATCACCTTTATCTTGGGGGTCAGCGCAGTAGGATACCTGTGTTGCGGTTGGAGATGTGGTGCCAGCTTGTTCGTCAAGTCCTGAATCAACTGTCGAGAATCCGTAACATTGGATGCAGTCACGTTGCCTCATGGTAGCCAAGTCTGGAAATGGCCTTGGTAGAGGCGGTGCCCTGCAGGACATATTTGGGAAGAATGGAGCATAACCGTCAAACAACATCAATGGCAAGGTACATAGCACATGCAAAACTGCTACTAGACATCATGTCACTATAGAGTCTGGCATGTGCAATACATCCAGGACACATATGGCAGCTTGCTGGCACCCCTACGAACACTCAGATGCACCTGTTGTTTGTCTCAATAAACATGACATGCCCTGAAACAAGCTGCTGGTCTGGTCTGAGTGAACAACCCAAGATATAACTTGAGTGACACACGTCACCAAACCTGCAGTGGAAGGTTGTCAACCCATCCAGACAGCTGACTGCAAGGCACATGCACAGGTCGCATGGAATAGCAAAAGTACATATCAAACACATAGCAATAAAGGTGTGCATGTGACAAAAAAACGACACAGCCCTTGTCAGGATGCAGACATGTGTGCCTTGGGAAAATTGATGTCTGATGCCATCAGACCCAAAAGCCGTGGAAATGCACATGTGGCATGGTGAGCATACATGTGAAACCATTCCACATCTCAACACAGCCCCATGTTAGATGCACCAACAGCAGATGCTGTTTACGTAAAACTAACAACAAGCTTAAGGTTTGTCATGACACACACCGGACATAGTCACATAGGGTCATGCTGAGCGTGAAATGTCAAGTGACAAAGTACCCCGGTTCCTGGCATCATGAGACAGGTGCCCATAGTGATGACTGTGCCATCCCACTGTTGATGTGCATGGCTACATCTGCATAATGGTACACATATGACAAGTGTAAAGGTTATGTGTACCACATAGTGCCCCATCACACATGACATGTGTCAATCGGTCAGCACACAATATTTGGGCAACTAGATCAGATGCCCTGTGCTATATTACTGCCTGGCACACCTAGGGCCTGCACATGTAAGTATGAAATGAAAAGAACTTGATACACATCCTTGTTTGAACCATACCCCTACATCCCTGCCCTGTGTGCGCCTCATATCACTATTGTAATGGTGCCATGCGTGAGCGTTTGAAACGCACTGTACCCCTGAATTCACAAATGCGTGTGAAATGCACCGTGTGAGACGCACCATAACCCTGCATTCACAAATGTGTGTGAAACGCACCGTGTGAAATGCACCATACCCCTGCATTCACAAATGCGTGTGAAATGCACCCTGTGAAACGCACCGTACCCCGACATTACGTGCGTGTGTGCGCATCGTCTCACTATTGTAATCGTGCCATACCCAAGCGAACCATACTCCGACATTACGTGCGTGTGTGCACATCATCTCACTATTGTAATCGTGCCATACGCTAACGAACCATACCCCGACATTACGTGCTTGTGTGCGCATCGTCTCACTATTGTAATTGTGCCATACGTGAACGAACCGTACCCCGACATTACGTGCATGTGTGCGCATCGTCTCACTATTGTAATCCTGCCATACCCGAGTGAACCGTACCCCGACATTACATGCGTGTGTGCGCATCATCTCACTATTAAAATGGTGCCATACGCGACATGAAACGCACCGTACACGTGTGTGGATCTAAAAAAATACTTAGGGGATACCTAGGGGACGAGTAGTAGGCCCTGAATGCAGGCTGGTTGTCATGGGTACTGAGATTTGAGTGTTTGCTACAGGTGTCCTGCAAAAGTCAGTTGGGCAAAAATATACAATGTTGCAAAATTATTGTGCAGCTGAAGCTCAAATTTTAAACCATGCAAATGTGTGTGTCAGGACCTTATGTTTAAAGGGATTGGATGAAACGTGGGATGCAAAGTAATCTGGCCTATCACACTGTACTCCTGAGACTGAAAACGCCTCAGCAGCACTGATTTAAGGCTACATGTGACTGTGAGAGAGCGCTTGTCTGCACAACATTGAAGTGGACCACACTGCTGCTGTCTCTGCATTCCCTGGATTCGTATGTTGCATATGATGGAAAGGGCACCAGCATTCACTGATGAGGAAAACCAGGCCCTGCTGGATGCCCTCCTACCATATTACAGCAAGCTGTATGGGAGACCAGGGGAGCAGGTGAGTGCTGACTGCACTAGCTTTGACTGTGCACCTGTTGAGTGTCACAATAGGCATTGTGTATTTGTGGGACATGCATGCAATGTGGTTTTGAGAGAGTCCCAGGGGGTGTACATGGTGGTGTCTCACATGCAGAGCATGATGTAGTTCATGTGTGTTCACTCCTCACTTGCATTGTGCTTACTGTGACATTCACTGCATAGTGCATGACACATTCAGCCGTGCAAGACCTTGGTGGCTTTATTCCCAAATGTCCTGAGGTGTAACAGTGTTACCCCCGGAGTGACAGCTGACTGTACTCACAGATGTTTATGATTTGTGGGGACCTGTGGTGATATTGTACAAATGATGTGTTTAACCTTATGGACATTGCAGTGTGTGAATGTTTCTTGTCATCTGGGTGAGTGTGTATGTGAAGTGTTGCACCACAGATGTATGGCGTTTGCAGCAGCTATAGCCATCTGATGTGACAAGTAAGTAGTGGTGTGTGCCTGACTTGCAAAGTTAGCACGACACCTGTGACACCTCTTTGTCAAGTGGCACATGTACAAAGTGAGGGTTGTAACCACTGTTGTCAGTGACAGGCGAGTGATCTGTGCCAGGGTGTGGCTGTCTGGTGTGCTGAGGTTTGTTAAGTGGAGTAGGATATGTGAATGCTTGCCACGTGCTGTCCCATACCCTGCAGTTGCATGTGTTCTCCAGTGTGTGCCATGATCAGTGTGTGTGTTGCATCTGTTACGCCATCTGTAGTGCATTGGGGTTTGCCCACAGGCCTAATTCACATGGACAATGATGCAAGGCCTGTCAGCATCCTATGTCCTGTTCACATTATCAATGGTGTGCAAGTGTGTGTCTCTGGGAGATGGAGCAGGTGTAGTGATGTTGTTTCACTTTGTCTTCCTGACAGGTATCTGCCTACGAGAAGGGAGAGATATGGCTGGAGATCATCAGGGCTGTCAGGACTGCGGGAGGCCATCACCAGCGGCTGTGCAACATTCAAAAAAGGTGGCAGAACATCCGGTGCTGGACCCGGCGTATCGCCCGGGTCAGCTGAGGATGGAGCCACCACGCCGCCATGATGGAAGGCGTCACCTCACCCGACATGCTCTGGGTCCTGCCAGTGGTCTTGCCGGACCTCGATAGGCAGTTGCAGGAGAGACAGCAGCAAGGAGGGGGTAGGTACATGGCTGTTTGTTGTGTTGTGTGTCACTTGCTTCTTGAGGTGCTCAGAAGCCTGGAAACACGCCCACAGTTGGGGTGTCTGGTCAGACAGGTTATATTTGCAGTGTATTTTCTATTCCCCATATTCAGCTGGTGCTCTTTTTCATCCCTTCCCCTCCTTCACATGTGTCCCCTGGTCTGTGTGTATTCAAATTTGCAGATGTTCATCTAGGGTGCAAGTTATTTAGACTGCACATTGGTTAGCGCATCATGTGGGAGGGTGGTCTGTGACATATGTTGGGACCTTGCCTGTGCCATGACCTGTGCACTGTGTTAGGGCTTCACATTTGTTTGCACTGATGATGAGTCTCAACATAGAAGTGTGAGGTTTCAACTGCACACCCTTGCAGCATGCATGACCCATGTTGTGTTCTCAGATATGATGTACATCACTTGGGAGATATGCATAGTGCCATGACGGTTCTTAATGTAACAGTCAGCTCATTCCAGAACCACGGATCAGTGTGCCCACTACAGTCCATGAGACACCCTGGGCTCAGAACCATGTGTGTCATCCAACACTGTGCCCATTCTATTTGGGTTCAGCATGGGTCTGCCTCAGTGGCATTGGTCCCTGGCATAGTTTGTATTTATCCTGTGTCTGCTACATGTTCCCACTGGACATGGAAACAAAATTTGGCTTGTTCATACTCACACTGGGCAGTGCCTGTGCCTATTCACAACAATCTGTTGTTGGTTGTTTGTGACTAATATGAATTGGCAGCCCCACAAGGTGAGCTTGGGTTACTTTTAGAATTGTTGCAGCACAGTTTTTGTTACCCTGATTCTGAGTTCTCACTTCTTGAGCTGTATCAATCACATTGACTGAGGGATGGGGTGTTGTGCAGGAGAGGTCTAATGGGCCTGCCTGATTTGGCCTTGGCAGTTGTGACCTGTGGGTGAGAATTGGCTGGTCAATGTTTCACCATGCACTTCCCCTGTGATGGTGGACAGTGCTTTCATCTGGGGTTTGATAGCCTATGTTATTTGTTTCCAGACATGATTTTTGCCACATGTATGTAGTTTTAGTGTAACACTGTTTTGTCTTATTGTGCACACTACTGTGTTGACTTTTTGCCTGGGGATAAGGGTGTGTCCATGATGCAGCAATGACTTTGTTCTTCACAATAGCAGGCCCATTAGCTTGAGCATTGTACTGATTTGGTACATGTGGGCGACTTCACATGACAGCCAGTGGGTCTTATGTGCTAGCAACTGTATGATCAGGTAATAGATGCCCCTGTGAGGACAGACATATTTCAAGTTGTCTCACATTGATGATTGTACCTTGGCACTTCCAACACTTTTTAAAAGTTGTTTATGTTCATATGACGAATTGTGTATGTAACACTTATGTGCCTGCATGATAGTTGTCTCACAAGGTAGTGCACACAAAACATTTGCAATTTTTCGGAAGAGGCAGACAGCTTTTGAAGGAGGCCAGTGTTAGTGATTAATGTTGTGCCTTGATCTCCATATACATGTCCCCACAGTGGTCTTGAGTTCTTGAGACTCCTTTGTTGTCAATTTTACAAACTAATGTGTGTCAAGCCATTAAGACCTCCGTTGGACCATGTATATGGCAAATCTGCTGCGCCATTTGTTTCTAACAGTATTTCATTTTAAAGTGAGCCAGATGTTTCAAAGAATGTGTATATATTTGTTGTGTGCATTTGATTGTGAGACATCTTTCATGCAGGCGCATACGTGTTCTCTTCACAAGATGGAGAATTAACACATCAAATACATGTTGAATGTGTGAAGTATGGTGAGTCCCAAGATGCCAACAATTTGTGACATTATTTTTCACCTAAATGTACTTACAGGGCTCTGAATGTGGTGTCACCTTGGGGAGTGAGGTGGGTTAGTTTGCCCTGAAGGACAACACTACTGCTTATTTATTTTTATATATATATTTTAAAATGTACAGATTGTGGATCACTTCTATTTTTGTATCTGATGCTCATATGTAAATGATATATCGATCTTGGGTACTACCTGGTGTTCTTTTATAGTTGTATTTAATATCTATTGATTTAACATTGTCATACTTGCCCGTAACATTAACACTATGTTTCTCGCGTCAGTGTGTTTCTAATAATTAATTAATTACCTCAGTCCCTCTGCGGTTTTGTGATAACTTTTGTGATTTATTTTTAAATCGAAATAAAGTTTATAAATTGGCTTATTTCTTTGTGAACTTGAGGTGGCATCACTTCATTGTATAGATCTGCTCTCCTGTAAACAAGCAGAAGCTTCTCCTTGTCATTCTCATTCAAGTTGTGGCCTGGTGTGTTCTTTGGATCCTTGTGTCCAAGTAGCATTGTGTCTATACCAACAGGGAAGTTCTAGTCTCAAATATGTGCAGAGCTATCTGGCTGTTACTCATGATGCATGCCATGATTTGCCCTGTGACCTACTGATTTTGTGCTCATGTGTCAGATGTGTACAGGTGACTGATGCATTTTTGTTTCTTCTCCTAGCACACAACAGACACAGGAGGAGACATGAACACGGACCAAGAGGAGGGACGCAGCTGCAGTGCCACCACAGCTGAGGAGATGGAGGGAGCCAGTGGCACTGAGGGTGAGGGGATTCAGGTGGGCGGACCTTTGGAAGGCGACACTTCCTACCATGCGGACCGATCGTCTTCCGACTCCCAGGAGGAGGGGGAATACGCGACGACATCATCTACCATCAGTGTGTCTGTCCCGGCCTCCTCCAGACCCATCTCCACCCTCCCAGTTGCTATGGTCCCTTCTGTCTGTGTTGCCCCCATGTCTCCTTCGGCCCCGGCACCGCAGCTCCTGCCCCTGTCTCCCCTGCTGCCCTCAGTGCCGAGTCTGTGGACCTACTCCAGCAGATTCAGGTTGGTCATACATCAATGCTGACTGTCCTCCATGGCCACACTACAATACTGATACAATTGTTGTCATTCATGGAGGGCATATCAGCTACAATGTCTGACCAACATCAGATTCTATCGTCCATGGACTCCAAACTGACGGTAGCAGTTTCCCTCCTGCAGTGGTCCGTCCCCCCCTCCTTGGGACCCATCCACACCCCCCTCTCCCATACCTGTCCAGACCACACGCAGAACAAGATCAGGCACACCAACGGACACAACCAGCACACTACCATAGAAGTGTAAGCGCATATCTCCTGGCATGCAATCTCAGAGGAATGCAGGCACACCCACAGGGACTGGGGTCAGACAGCAGGCACGCAGCCACAGACAAAGTCCACAAGACTCACAGCCCTCTACCTTCACTCCCATAGTTTCCCCGGGTACAGGTGGTTGTCTGGCTGAACTGGCAGCAGTGTGCAGTGCTGAGTTTCTTTCCACCTTCGGCGCTGCACAAGCCACTGAGGAGGATGCATCTCCCCTGTACCCACAACACCTACCCTTCCCCCTACTGTCCCTGCGGTGCCTGGCCCTGATCCAGATGATGCCCCCCACGGGTCAACAACCCTTTAGGTCTTTCATGTGCAGGCAAGTTTGGGGTGGACGACCTCCCCAACGTCCCCCTACCAGACTTTAATGTGGACCGGCCATTGTCCTTGTTTGAGCCGGGACTCATTTTTTCACTCATTTTCCTTTGGAGCTGAATAAAGTATTTTATTTTTCATTCTAAACTATTGCATTTCAGGTACTTGCTTTAGGTGCTGAGGGCCTAGGAGTTGGTGTCATGGTAATGTTTTGGGGTTCTGGAAGATGTCTATTTTATGATGGTAATGAGGTTGATCATGGTATCTATGTGCCATCACAATGTCTCTGCAATTAATCATTGGTTGTGTGTGTTCATTTTGGCTACAGACATTGTCACAAGGAGTGTTCCTTCCTCTGTGACACATGAGATCTTCACTACAGACAGTTGCACAATTGTTGTGCTGACGTGTGCAGATTTCTTATTTTGTTGACGGTTCCCTTCAGTAATGGCCATGCCTGCTCACAGATGACTAGTGCTCATTAATCTGTGCCATCCATGCTACTCACTGTACTTGTGTTTTGTGTATGTTCAAATGCCTTCATGGACACATTCTCCCTTTTTCCTGCTATGCAGGTGTGTAATCAAAGCCTACCCCTATGTTGGGAACTGTTATGCAGGGTATTTGTGCACATGACTCCAAATTGTGTGCATTGTATCTAAGGGGTTTCAACCCTATTCCTTCCATGAGAGAGTACATGTTGGTGGTCTGACCACCACTTGGACATTCATATCAACCCAGGGATGTATATGACAGTTTGTGTTCCCTTTCGCTCTCTTTGTTTGGTGGGCTGTTACATGACTATACACTATTGTGTCATGTTGGTAGGGTGTGTAGGTTGCCAGCAACCTCCATGGGTGTGCATGTGGGATCTGATATCACACCCACATGTGGTGTGTCATGCAATGTGTGACAGAAATCCATCCTCCGTGGAGTGGGACACTGCTGTAAGTGAAGTGTTGCAAAGGCACTATTAGGCAACTCACAAGTTAGGGATGTTAACATACCCCCATGTAGTTGTGGTATGATGAGGATAATGCCACCCCCCATATCTGAGCACTCCTGGGAGTACTCTGCACCCACCCCTCATACTGTTGTGCACTGCTGGGAGTCCTGTGCACCCACCCCTCTTATGCATGGGCACTGCTGGGAGTCATATCCACCCAACCCTCTTATGTCTGGGCACTGATGGGAGTCATATCCACCCAACCTTGTTATGTCTGGGCAGTGCTGGGAGTCATATCCACTCACCCCTCATATGTCTGGGCACTGCTGGGAGTCATATCCACCCACCCCTCTTATGTCTGGGCACTGCTGGGAGTCATGTGCACCCACCCCTCATATGTCTGGGCACTGCTCGGAGTCATATCCACCCACCCCTCTTATGCCTGGGCACTGCTGGGAGTCCTGTGTACCCAACCCTCTTATGTCGGGGCACTGCTGGGAGTCATATCCACCTACCCCTCTTATGTCTGGGCACTGCTGGGAGTCCTGTGCACCCACCCCTCATATGTCTGGGTACTGCTGGGAGTCATATCCATCCACCACACTTATGTCTGGTCACTGCTGGGAGTCCTGTGGACCCACCCTTCTTATGTCTGGGCACTGCTGGGAGTCATATCCACCCATCCCTTATACTGTTGGGCCCTGCTGGGAGTCATATCCACCCACCCCTCTTATGTCTGGGCACTGCTGGGAGTCATATCCACCCACCCCTCTTATGTCTGGGCACTGCTGGGAGTAACATCCACCCACCCCTCTTATGTCTGGGCACTGCTGGGAGTCACATCCACCCACCCCTCTTATGTCTGGGCACTAGTGGGAGTCATATCAACCAACCCTCTTATGTCTGGGCTCTGCTGGGAGTCCTGTGCACCCACCCTTTATATGGATAGGCACTGCTGGGAGTCATATCCACCCACACCTCTTATGTCTGGGCACTGCTGGGAGTCCTGTTCACCCACCTCTCTTAAGTCTGGGCACTGCTGGGAGTCCTGTGCACCCACCCCTCTTATGTCTGGGCACTGCTGGGAGACATATCCACCCACCCCTCTTATGTCTGGGCACTGATGGGAGTCATATCCACCCACCCCTCTTATGTCTGGGCGCTGCTGGGAGTCATATCTACCCACCCCTCTTATGTCTGGGCACTGCTTGGAGTCCTGTGCACCCACCCCTCTTATTTCTGGGCACTGCTGGGAGTCATATCCACCCACCCCTTTATGTCTGGGCACTGCTGGGAGTCATATCCACCCACCCCTCTTATGTCTGGGCACTGCTGGGAGTAACATCCACCCACCCCTCTTATGTCTGGGCACTGCTGGGAGTCACATCCACCCACCCCTCTTATGTCTGGGCACTAGTGGGAGTCATATCAACCAACCCTCTTATGTCTGGGCTCTGCTGGGAGTCCTGTGCACCCACCCTTTATATGGATAGGCACTGCTGGGAGTCATATCCACCCACACCTCTTATGTCTGGGCACTGCTGGGAGTCCTGTTCACCCACCTCTCTTAAGTCTGGGCACTGCTGGGAGTCCTGTGCACCCACCCCTCTTATGTCTGCGCACTGCTGGGAGACATATCCACCCACCCCTCTTGCGTCTGGGCACTGCTGGGAGTCATATCCACCCACCCCTCTTATGTCTGGGCACTGCTGGGAGTCATATCTACCCACCCCTCTTATGTCTGGGCACTGCTGGGAGTCCTGTGCACCCACCCCTCTTATTTCTGGGCACTGCTGCGAGTCATATCCACCCACCCCTCTTATGTCTGGGCACTGCTGGAAGTCATGTGCACCCACCCCTCATATGTCTGGGAACTGCTGTGTGTCCTGTGCACCCACCCCTCTTATGTCTGGGCACTGCTGTGAGTCCTGTGCACCCACCCCTCTTATGTCTGGGCACTAATGGTCGTCATATCCACCCACCTCTCATACTGTTGGGCACTGCTGGGAGTCATATCATTCCACCCCTCTCATGTCTGGCACTGCTGGGGGTACTCTGCACCCACCCCTCTTATGTATGGACACTGCTGGGAGTCATATCAACCCACCCCCATACTGTTGGGCACTGCTGGGAGTCATATCCACCCACCCCTCAAATGTGACACTCTGTACCCCAACATTCCTGGCATGTGTGCGGATCGTATCACTATTGCAATTGTGCCATACGCGAGTTCATGAAACGCACCGTACCCCAACATTCATGTCGTGTGTGCGGCTCGTATCACTACTGCAATGGTGCCATAAGCGAGCGCGTGAAACACACCATACCCCAACATTAATGGTGTGTGTGTGGCTTGTATCACTTTTGCAATGGTGCCATGAGCGAGCATGTGTGACGTACCGTACCCAAACATTCATGGTGTGTGTGCGGCTCGTATCACTATTGCAATGGTGGTATACGCAAGCATGTATGACGCACCGGACATGTACACTCCCGTTGTTGCGGTACCTTGTGCTCCCCGTCTGCGCCGTCGTCGGTTTCTATGCACCAGGTCATAGGTGTACAGGACTGGGATGACACGGATGATGGGGTTCATGGCGTGTATGTCGCGTACCGGGGTGCGGTTTGAGCCAGACTCTGCTTTTATGGCTCTTTTCGGGTCCCGTAGAAAAAGGGTCGTACAGAGTGTCGCAGAGACGAATCGTACTTGCTTGGCCAGAAACTGCGGCTTGTTTACGTACGGACGTAGCGTACTGCGTGACCCGGATAGAAATCGTATGTATTGTTGTGTCGTACAGTGTTTGTTACGATTCGTACGGGGATCTGCTTTGGGTTTGGATCGTACTTGATCGTACGTATGGGGAACTGGAAGGTGTACGATTCGTACGGGAAATACGCTCTGTACAGCTATTCGGACTGCATTTTCCCGAATCGGAATCGACCCCCTAATGTTTGATAATTTCTTCAAAAAAATCTCAGTTCTCTTACCAGGACTTTTTTTCTTTTTGTTCACACATTGTTGTTCAGGTAAATCTTCTGGATCACTTCTCTTTAAATAATAAGCTTTATTATGTTGTTTCCTCTTTTCACTTTTTGAAGGCATGATGAATTTCTTTCAGTGTTGATCAATAGAATTTGTTGTAAAAATATATATAACATTATAAAAATAAATATATGAAATATACTATTCTATTACTAAATAAGTACAATGTAAAATCACTAAGTATAAAAAACAACTGTGTAACTGATAACAGAAGTGCATATACACTGCACAAATCTTCCAAGAACTACATCTGGAAGAAGAATACCTTAATGAATTTATCAGAAGTTCAACTTTTCAGCAGTGAATGGATTAGTATATGCTACTAAATGCATCACTAGAACAGTACAAGGGGAAACACGTACTATAACAGTGGAACTGAAGGTATAAAAGACAAGTTTACAGGTGCATAGAAGAATGCATGCACAGTGTATAGAGGTTTGAAGCAGTCCATGGCCTAAGGCCTACTTCAATGCATCAGTACTTGGGTACTGACTAAAAAATTACAGTTCTATAAGGAGATTGCCTGACTGAATTTATAAGTGCTTCAGTGTTAGTGCAGGGAATGGATTACCACAGACTGCTAAATTGCTCACTACAGTACTACAAGAACAGTCACGAAGTGTTTGGTGAAGGTATAAGCATACAAAGTGGAGAATTGAAGATATAAAGCACAGGTGTACAAGTAAATAGAAGAATACATATATACTAGATAGAGGTTTGAAACAGTCCACGGCCTAAGGCCTACTGCACTGCATCAGTACTTGAGTACTGACTAAATGACTAAATTTATATGTGCTTGAGTTTTAGTCCACTAAAAAAATTATCACAAACTGCTAAATGGGTCACTATAATAGTGCAAGAACCGTCACAGAGTGTTTGATGGAAGTATAATGATACGGAATGGAGAATTGAAGATGTGAAACACAAGAGTGCACTTGGATACAAAAATGCATATATACTGGATAAGGGATTCAAGCAGTTCATCTGCTAAGGCCTACTTCACTACATCAATACTTGAGTACTGGGAAACCTCTGCTCTACACGGCTGCCTACCTTTGGTGCTCCTCGACGGCGGGCTCCTGACTCACGACCAGGTCCCTGGTGGCGCTTCTGCTTTCTTGCTGCCTCGGGCTCCTGCCACACACCCAGGTCCTCAGCGGCTTCTCCCCTTCTTGCAGCGGGCTCCTGACATCAGCCCAGGTCCCCCCCCGCCGCCAGAGACGCTACTTTATCTCGCATTGCGGCCACCGGGAGGGGGGGGACTACAGCCCCCAAGAGCCTTTGCGGCTGACGCCGCCTATCTTCAGCCTGCGCCCGGAGGCGCTCAAAAAGACCTGACTCCCTCCCCGGGACGTGCGTGGGAGCGTGCCGGGAGAAGCCCGGGCAAAGGGTGGGCCTTCTGTGGCCGTCCGGGGCCGAGGAGGCCGGGCCGGGCCATCCCTCTTGGTTTTGCTGTAGGTTAGTCGCGCTGTTATAAAACATTGATAGTAAATTGTTGTCAAGATTGTATTGTGTGTTTATAGCTGATAACTGAAATATCCATAGAAATACTCCCATCCACACGCGTTCAACTTCTAGACAGAAAACACATCCTACCACTCCACTCCCTAGCCTGACTGCTATAGACAGGATGTTGCCGAAGACCATAGGGGTAGTGGTAACTGCAATTGAGAGTACGGAGAGTCGACTCTCACTTCCTCCAAGTGTGTGTTTACCAACTCAACACATAAATACATCTATGATAACGGTATATTCCCATGAGTCCATACTTATGGATTCTTATGCAGATTTTCCCGGTAAAGATAGAAATTGTGTTATCTTGTCACAACAAAACTCACCTATTGAATTCTCGCATCGGGCAAGTAGACTCTCAATAACACCAACTTTGCGGCCATTATAGCTAAGTGAGGAACCTCCCCTTTTAATTAATGATCCAGATAATGTAGAGGGGATGGATGCTAGCCCTACCATTGACCCTGATTTAGTAAATACGGCAAGTAATGACAGCCCCCCACAAAGAACTAGAGGGCAAAAATTGAAAGGTAAACAACCACCTAGTAGAAAAGAACAGCCCGTAAATAAATCTAGGGGGAAAGCCAAAGATAAACGTAAGAAAATAGCACCCATTCCACAGAAACAAAAAGGGGACAAGAGTGAAGCCCACAGTCCCTTCCTTATACTCTGGTGTTGACAGGGGTGCCAGAGCTAAAAAGTGACAGAGGGGAATCCTATGCAGATCTTAAGAATAAGGTAGTATTTTGGCTAAATACCAACAGTCCCTTACCAGGGCATGTACAAGCTGAAATTATACATGTCCGCAGAGTAAGTTGGATTGGACATAGACAAAAAATTCTCCCTGGGGTCTGTATAATTGTCAATTTTAGAGACAGACGTGCAGTAAAATTTATTTGTGGTTGAAATATTCATCGTGGGTATAGTGGTATTCAAACCTTGGATCTGTCCAACTTTTATCCATCCATGAATTCTATGACGACTATTATCAATTCATGGCAGCTAGGGGAGTTTAGGGCTAGAACCAGAGATGATTATAACATATCAACATCACATCGGTACCACATTCTGCAAGATCTAGAGGACATCGATTGACTCACTACAGATACTTGGTCCAATAACTGTACAAAGCCTACAATACCTTGTGGAGATTGGTCAGCCATCAATGAAGATGGTGTAGACATATGCAATGTAACGGATGAGACAGGTATGGCGGATAATGAAAGCAAAGAGCGGGGGCTTTCGAATGATAGTACCCCACTTGACAAGCCATCTTTAGGGGTTAATTTGGAGCTTAGCTGTAACACGGATATTCCAGTCAAACAAACAATTAAGGGTTCATGGTCTTTTATGAGCTGGAATATCGTAGGGCTAAGGTCAAAACTTGATAACGAAAATTGTGTAACGCTGTTGAATAACTATGACGTTGTTAGTTTCCAAGAAACTTGGACAACGGAACCAGATCATGTCAATGGTTTTAGAACTTATTTCTCCCCAGCAATTATTTCAGCCCATGGTAGGGCCAAAGGAGGTTTATGTACCTATATTTCTAACATGTTGTTATGTACTAAAGTAGAAATGGTTTTTAACAATATGTATTATCATATTATCAGGATTGCATTCGATAACATGTTTTCTTTAGTTTTGGTAAACTTTTATAATAATGTTCTGGAAGAGGATGTGGATAACGTTTTTAAATCTCTATGGGGTAATATTAAATCAATGGTGGAAGGAAGATTAAGAGAGATCTGTATTATATGGGTAGGAGACTTCAACTGTTCTCTATGTACGGAAGGAGAGAGAGGAACATGTGGTGTAATGCTAGACAAAGACACCAGTCTTAGTCATTTTGAACACACTATGGGCCAGATGTAGGAGCCATTTACCGACCGGTAACGACCGATTTTGGCCCTTTACGGACCGGTAAATGGGTTTTTGGGAAGTAGGGGCACATTTTTACAGAATCGGTAAATTTACCGATTCGGTAAATTTACCGAATCTGTAAAATACCGAATCGGTATTTTTACCGATTCAGTAAATCTCAGATGTAGGTGGGACTCTTCTGAGTCCCAAAGGCCCTACAAATTCGGTATTTTACCACCCAATCCGATTGGGTGTTAAAATACCGAATTCAGGTGTGCATGGACATGTGCGCATGCACACCTATGCCATGTGACAGACAGACATGCCCTTAGGGCATGTCTGTGTGCCACATGGCGCACATGTACATTTTTGGGGTGCCAGAGGGTGTCAAAGTGACACCCCCTGCACCCTTGCAGAATTCGGTATTTACCGATTCGGTAATTACCGAATCGGTATTTCCCATTGATTCCTATGGGCTTCACAGCCCATAGGAATCAATAGGAAATACCGATTCGGTATTTACCGAATCGGTAATTACCGAATATTACCGATTCGGTAATTCCACATCTGGAATTACCTACATCTCCCCCCCTCTATTTTACCACTTCTTAAATACCGAATCGGTAAAATTCGGTATTTAAGAAGTGGTAAAATAGATTTACCTATATCTAGCCCTAAGTGTGGGGATTATTTAAATGAAGCTATATTTGGGTGTGACATGAGTTTTGCTAATAGACTGATTAGCCCCGAGGTTTCATTTCTCCCCACTTTTAATGGTAGGGGGGCGAATACAACAATTGATTATATGATTATGACACGGGGGCATGATCCAGGAATTCACCACTCTTGATAATTCATTGAGTGACCATTTTCCCCTTAGTTTAGTTTTACAAGGTAGACCAAAGGTATCGGGTGAAAAGGATAAGTCCAAAATAATGGCAGATAGTATCCTTATGGTCAGGAAAAATGGTTATTCTCTTAAGTGGACAAAAATTGTCCCGGAAGATTTTTTACAAAAATTAGTAAAAAGCACTGTCCCTCAATTTTACGCCTGCACAAATGTGAACACAGTTGACCCCGACATAATTAAGAATTTCTCACTGATTACTCCACAAGTTAAAAAACTATTATGGGTTGAAACAAAAGGTGGCAACAAGGCCAAAAAGGGGTGGTTTGATACGGCCTGTACTAAGGCCTACACAAAATTAAAACATGCTTTAAACTCCCCAGTTAAGGATACCTCCTTAATTAGAGATTGTAAAAACGCCTATAAGCAGACCATAAAAAGCAGGATAGATATCCTAAAGAAAGAAGCATGGGACGCCCTAAGTGCAGCATCATTAAGTAGAGATACTGCATCTTTTTGGAAAGTTGTTAACTCCCCTCTTCTGAATTATAACACTACTGCTTCAATAGAAGTAGCAATACCTGAGAAAGAGTGGGTTAAACATTTTTCTAACTTGTACTCTGATGAGACTCAGGAGGAGGTTTGCTCACTAGCAAAAGACCCAGTGGGAAATTGTTCCCATCTAGAGAGTAATCTGGTCCCTGATATCTCTGTAACAGAAGTAAATCCATGTATTAACTCAAGTCTGGGAGGCAAGGCACCGGGCCCCGACGGGGTTCCGGTAGAACTATACAAAAATAACAGAGTACTTTGGGCCCCAATCCTCACACGACTCTTCAGTGCTACACTTAAAAATGGACTTCTTCCCTCCTGGTGCGAATCATTGATAGTCCCCATATTTAAAAAGGGTGATAGAGATAGCTGTCAATGCTATCGCCCTATATCTCTCCTGGATTCTACCGTCAAAGTCTTCGGACGAGTAATTTTAAACAGACTTCAAACTTGGGCGGAAGAGAATATGAAAATTAGTGATTTACAGTATGGCTTTAGATAAGGGCTTGGTACAATTGATCAATGCTTGAATTTGCATATTTTAATAGAAAAATATACAAAAGCCAAGGAGGGTCGAATGTTTTTAACTTTTATAGATTTAACTTCCGCATTCGACTGTGTCTTGCACAGTAAACTTTGGCTGGTTATGGGTAAACTGGGGGTAGATCCGTCAATTATTAACTTCCTTCGGGAACTCTATTTGGGAGCATCCGCCAGAGTCAGATATGGGAAAAACGGTGAATGTACCGAATCCTTTAGAATCGCAAGGGGAGTACGTCAAGGCTGCGTCCTGGCTCCGTTTCTTTTCACACTATACATTAACGATGTGGAGAAAACTTTATTGAACGAGTGCAGGGACATGCCAATGGTGGGGGAAAGATCAGTCCCAACCTTGTTGTATGCCGATGACGCTGTCCTGATGGCCAGAACCCCGCTGGCCATGCAAAGCTTAGTTACTTCCTTTGCAGATTTTATGGCAGGGCTGGATTTGAGGATAAACTGTTCAAGTCAAGTCAAGTCAATAGCACTTTATTTCGATTAATAAATATCATAAAAGCAGTCACAAAATTACATTATACAGAGATATTTAAAAACGTTAAAATATTATCAAAATTAATACACAGTATTGTACATAAAACGTATATAAATACACAAAGGCAAATGTTGTTAAGGGGCATATCACAAAGTTAAAAACGTCAAAGTTCATTGGCAGAGGGATATAATTAATTCTCCAAGGCTCTAAAAGCCACTCTCCTATTCTTATTGCGTACAGCAGCCACCAGAAAGCTTGCAACCCCAAACATCACTTTCGGAGTGCTTAGCAATTGTAAAAACATCAGTGCTGGTTTAGCTTGAGTGAATCCTGCTTCTCTTAATAGAGGCACTAAATGTTGCTTCCTAATATCAGAGAAGTGCTGACAAAACAAAATGAAATGCAAAAGGGTTTGGGGAGAGGCATTATCACAGCTACAGGGAGGTGTAAGGTCTGGTTTCCCCCACACACATGAAATGCCCAAAGTATACTGAACAATGTTTAATCTAAATCTGATTAAGAGATGTCGGTGATATGGTATTGATACCGTTCTGAGGTACGGTTCTAAATGTGGAGTAGTCTTTAAAACATAATTAGATCTAACAAGAGGTTTATTAATTTCCACATATTCCCGCTCTTGCTCAACCATCCTCATAAAATTCATCTTTATCCAGTTCAGATCACTTTTTTGTAACAGATGCGGGAAGTAATAAAGCTCAGGATGCCCCAATTTAGCAAAAACATCTCTAATATAAGATAGCCAGGGTATTTTGTTTGCTTTTTCAAGTGCCATTATATCTTTTAAAATAGCATGGTTCAATGAAATCTCCTTATTAATCCAAGTTTTAACCCAACATGTTATTGGGGCTAAGCGTATGAGATCGGAGATATAGCTCAGTCCCAACTCAGTATGTATTGTAAACACAGGCGTGGATTGAGGGACAGCTAACAGGATCCTTAAGAATTTGTTCTCAATTTTTTGTAATTTATCCTGTTGCAAATAGCCCCATAGTGAGGCCCCATACAACGCTATAGATAGGCATTTGGATTTATAAGTAGATAAAAGTGCCTCCATAGGCCAAGATCCCAACCGCCTTGCAAAATCCATTAGGGCAGAAGATGATCTGGCAACCGCTAAGCACTTCGCATTAATTTGAGGGGCCCAGCTTCCCTTTAGATCAAAAATGACACTAAGATACGTAAATACTGGGACGGTGGATAGAACTACACCATTGCAAGAAAAGGGCAGTGTTTTATATGATTTTGGGCGTTTTCCAACCACCATAACAAGAGATTTCTTACTATTCACCCTAAGGTCTAAAGATTCCATAAAGCCACCAAAGGAATCTAAAAGTCTCTGCAGCCCCAGTCCTGTGCGGACCAACAGTACTGCATCGTCAGCATAAAGAAGGACCGGAACTGCAGAGTTATCCACATGGGGGGTATCCGGGGTGGCCATTTCCAGATGTTTATCTAGGAAGTTTATATAGAGGGTAAAAAGCAGAGGGGCCAGGATACACCCCTGCCTTATCCCCCGCTTAGAGTCAAAGTAACGAGTACACCCCCCTTCCCTATTAACACGGATGTTCGCCTTCAATCCTCGGTGAAGCGTATCAAAAAAATTCACCAGGGATATATCAATTCCCAGATTTTTCAGAATTTCCCACAGTTTTCCCCTATTTACCAGGTCAAAGGCCGATGACAGGTCCATGAACCCCATATAGAGCATGCCATCCTTCGCCTGAGTATACTTACTGATGAGCATTTGTAAATTGAGGCATTGGTCTAATGTGCCTCTTTTTGCTCGAAACCCATACTGAAGGTTGGAAAGGACCCCTCCATCTTTCAGACAATCCTCCAGTTTTGAAAGAATCACTCCGCCCAGAATCTTAACGGCAGAGTTGATTAACGAGATTGGTCTGTAACAGGAGGGGTCACTTCTCAGGCCTTTTTTAAACACCGGCATTATTGTTGATGTTGACCAAGATGGTGGAAAACCGTTAGTGCTGACTGAATTGAAGACATTAGTAAGGACCTTAGCCCATAGAGTGGGTTGAGTCCTGTATAAGGCTGCTGGGACCCCATCAGGGCCCGGGGCTTTATTTTTCGATGTATCCACAATTGCCCTTTCAACATCAGCCAATTCAAATAGTAACGATCGGGAACTATGTGTGGGTATAGGATCGGATGGTGTAATTGTGGTAACATCCTCGTTGTCATAAATCTTACTAAAGTGATCTACCCATAGATCATCTGCAATCACACAGTCCAGGGCAGCATTCTCTGTGCTAGAGAAATATGGATGATTAATTATACCCCAAAATTTACCACTGTCCTTCTGGATATCTGTTGAACTAAGATCATTCCATGCTTCAGTTTTAATGGCCTTCTTCCTCGCTGCTATAGCTTGCTTATAGGCGCCCCTTAGGCTGATTACAACCTCCCTGTTCCTTGGTTTCTGTTTCAGGGCATGTAATAATACTTTATGTGCTTTGGAGCAATTACTATCAAACCAACGTGGGTGGTTAGATACTGGAACTTTGGATTTGGTCTTTAAATCCTGATTAACCTTTTTACAGATGGAAATAAAGGCTTCAATAATGTTGGTTCCACCAGCCGTAGAATCAAAACAGACCACAAAATCTGCATCTGCCTTAGTAAGTAAGTCTGACATAAATGAGTCAGGGACTATCTTTGCCCAGTTAAGCCTCATGAACTGATCTTTCAAGTTCAGGGTGTTTTTAGTCTTACCAGTGATGCCTCGTCTGATTATTACATCCCCTAAGTCTAACTCCAGTGTAAGGGGGTTATGATCACTATAGACCGAGTCCTCAACTTTATATGAGGTGACTACAGGGATCAGGCCTACTGAAACAAATATATAGTCGATGATGGTACCAGACTCTCTCCCTTTAAATGTTGCTGTCCTCTCTTCGCCCCTAAACCCATCTACCTCAAAGAGGTTAAAACTGGCTAGCAGAGCCTCCAGGGCTTCCCCCTGTTGAGTATGTTCAAAATGTACGGTGGAAGATCCAACAGGGCCCATCTGCTGCTCCGCCAAACAATCCCATCTACATGGGTGAATATTAAAATCTCCCATTAACAAAATTTCGAATGAAGTGCTATGAAGACTTTTATATTCGTCTAAAAAACGCTCTACAGCGCTAAGATGAGAGTTACGTAATTCTCTCTCTATAACATTATAAAAATTGATTAACAAGATAGTGGTATGGTTTGAGCCACCACATTCCACAATCAAAAGGTTGTCAGAGGCAAAGTCAAGCTTTTTAAAAGATCCTACCAGGTCCAATGTGGTCAGTAGAAGCAATCCTCCCTTGGCTCGGCCTCCCAATCCTGGGACAGCCTTCACAAAAAAGGAGGAAAAGCCATCTAAGCAGAAGCTATTGTCTAAGTCCTAGGTTTCTTGAAAGGCTATTACATCGTGGCCTTGAATGAAATTAATCCATGGTGCATCATTACATTTATTTTTTATACCTGCAATGTTCCAACTTAAAAACTTTCTTGAGCATCCACTACCTGCCCTCGATCTACTGTCCTCACTAGTTAAATCATAATTATTTAGTCAATCATTTGTTTCCATATTTGTTAACAGCGTGAATCTGTTTTCTAGGTGTATGGGTGTACTGCTATAATTGATAGTGGGTGATTTTTTACTATGAGGAACTGTATTCCAACCCCCGTTTCTTAGGTCAGTCTGTCTAGCCTGGTAGGAAAAGTTGGTTATGTGGGACTTCCCTGTAGTACAACCACTAGTGGGATGGTGGGCCGGCCTATTGTGCTGAATTTCGGTATGGTGTGGATAGAAATAACCCAGTGGTAAAGGTCTAATACAAGTACCCGTGAGTTCAGACCCATCCCAAAACAATCTGTTTGCAACATTGGGGTAATTAAAATTAATGACCACACAGTCCTCTGGTAAGCATTTTCTCCGCCTGCCAACCCACTCTGCCCGTCTTGCTAAGATGATATTCTTAGAAATATCATCTCCTCCGCTACAGAATTGAGAACACCATGTTTGTGCCCTGGTCAGCAAATCATGATCGGTTTCTTTCGCGCCAGGTTTCAGGGGAGGAATTCCTGTTAGGACAGCTACTAGAGGTGCTGCATCTGGTGGGAGGTGCAGAACACGACTCCTATTCTGGGCAGGTTTGCTAGAAGTAGTCGGTGGGAAGCTAATCTTCTGGTCCCCTATGGGAGGCTGTACAATAACAGGTGGACCAGACTGCCCGCCTATGATTACCTGTGGCTCTCTGGGCCCAATGTTATCATCACAAATTTGCCCCCCTGGTATTTCATTTACTACAAATGGCCTAGAGAATGTTTTAAGTTTTGCCCCCCCGTCCTTCAAAATCGGTGTCCTACAGGGATCCGCTTTAAACTCCTTTATAAAGTTGTCAATATGTTTACATTTGTCCAATAGTTTATGTACACAGGAGTTAAGAGTGTCCACAATATCCTTGGCAATGGCTACGAGAGCTGGCTCCAGACGAGACAAAAACATCCCCTCCACTATATCGGCCAGATAATTCATGGACCTTGTGTCATTAATGTTCAGTTCAGCTCTATCTGGCGAAACCGGATCCAGGGTAGATTTATTATTCCTACTGCCCTTTTTTACCCCCTTGCAATCTTTATGCTCTTGAGCTAGTGCTTGTCCAGGGTTATCTTGATCCGTAGACGATGTTTCTTGAGAGGGTATAGGAGCCTGAGGTGGGTGTATGATGGCAACAACAGGCTCAAGGGGAATAGGGAGGGCACAAGCTGTTAGCAAACTATTATCTAACAAGGTGAAAAATGGGTCTGTAGCACCCAAGCCTAATTCCTTTTCCGCAATGGCAATTTTCTCATTTAGGGCCCCCACGGCAGAGGTTGGGTAGGAAATTATCGACTCTTGTTTTTTAGTCACCTTCGCTTTCTTACCTTCACAATCATTGTCCTGTCTGAGTAGCTTACGTTTCACCATAGTGACGACCAAAGGGTTTAGCCTGTCCTGTCCTCTGTCATCCCCTGACGGCCACAGACGGCCCGCTCTCTGCCCGGGCTCCGCCCGGCGTCGCCCGCGTGCGTCCAGCGACGCGGGAGGTGCAGCTGATGTTTAAGCACCTCCGGCCGGAAGCAGGAGGCGTCAGGAGGTGGTGTCCCAGTCACCCAGGGAACTCTGGGAGGTGTAGTCCTCAGGGCAAGGCTCGTCCCCTCTCGGCGGCCGGTACAAGTTCCGGCGGCGGGGGAAAGCGATGGTTTGCGTGAGCTCCCTTAAGCGGCGTTAATGGTGGCAAGCAGGTCCCTCACCCCGCCAAACAAGCAGAGGTCAGCAGTGGCTCCCGCTCCCCCGGAGGTGCAGCTGATGTTTAAGCACCTCCGGCCGAAAGCAGCAGGCATCAGGAGGCGGCGTCCCAGTCACCCAGGCAACTCTGGGAGTTGTAGTCCTCACGGCAACGCTCGTCCCCTCTCGGTGGCCGGTACAAGCTCCGGCGGCGGGGGAAAGCGATGGTTTGCGTGAGCCCCCTTAAGCGGCGTTAATGGTGGCAAGCAGGTCCCTCAGTCCGCCAAACAAGCAGAGGTCAGCAGTCGCTCCCGCTCCCCCGGAGGTGCAGCTGATGTTTAAGCACCTCCGGCCGGAAGCAGCAGGCGTCAGGAGGCGGCGGCCCAGTCACCCAGGGAACTCTGGGAGGTGTAGTCCTCAGGGCAAGGATCGTCCCCTCTCGGCGGCCGGTACAAGCTCCGGCGGCAGGGGAAAGCGATGGTTTGCGTGAGCCCCCTTAAGCGGCGTTAATGGTGGCCAGTAGGTCCCTCAGCCCGCCAAACAAGCAGAGGTCAGCAACTGTTCAAAAACCTTCACCATGAACTGTGGTTTGGGTGCACAGAAAAAGAGAAAGGTAGTTTTTATCGGTTCATCCCCAGTTGATTTTACTTCAACCTTCTCCTATCTAAGAGTTTTATTTGATCACACGGGCCTATGGAATACCACAATTAAGACTAGGAAATTATTGTACTGCACATCTAATATGGCATTACAAAACTTTAGTCATAAAGTAGGCAGAAAACCAATCAGGGAAATGTTAATTGTGTATAAAGCTACTTGTGTAGCAATTGCGACATATGGCGCGGGTTTGTGGGGCCATGCAAACGGAACATCTTTACAGGTGGTGGAAAACACTTTTATGAAATATGTTCTCGCCATCCCCAAAAGCGTCTCTACATATGTTTGCCATGTAGAACTTGGGGAACCATATTTGGAAGATGTTATAAAGACTGCCCCAGTACTACTATGGCACAGAGTCTGGACAACTCATGAATCTGGGTTGAATCGCTTGATTATGAACAATGTGGTCAGGCTAGAAAAGAGTGGCAAAATTAGATGGCTGAGCCACGTGAGGAAATTCCTCACGGATTTGGGTATGGGGAATTATTTTTCTGACCCATCCACTTTATGTAATATATCAAGAAAGTTTTTGAAGGCGAAGTGTATGACCTACCTATATGATTATAGAACATCAATAGAAATGAAGAAAACAACGGTGGTGGCCCATGAACAAATTGTGATTTCTAGGAAAATGCAGCCATATGTTAAATTACAAATGAGCAATCATGAGAGGTTTTTATTAACCTGTTTCAGATTCAATTTGTTGTTTAGGTTATTTAGTTTCCCCGTTATGAATGACTGGACAAAAAAATATGTTTAAGTGCCCCTGCGATGATTTGTCAGAACAACCAGATATTCATATACTTTTTTTTGTAAATTTTATACAATGTCGAGACGAATATGGGTTGTTCCATTACTGAAGTCCATGAAAATTAATCGCTGTGGCCCTGCTTTCTTAGCTGTACAGAAGCTTGATAACATTTTAACTATTGTATGTATTTCCTCATTTTTAAAAAACGTTTTTAAATCACGTAAATCAATTGTATCCTGAACTATGATGAGTTGATCTTGATGTATTGGATGAATTTTAATTGTGATTTTATTTGTACTTTTATGGTTATTCTGTTTTGATAACCGAATAAACAATTAAACTGAAACTGAACTACTTGAGTACTGACTAAAAGATTACACTTCTGTAAGGAGAGTGCCTGACTGAATTTATAAGTGCTTCAGTGTATGAGTGTATGAGGACAGATGAGGAGTATGAGGAAAGAGGGAAGAATATGAAGAGAGAGGAGTGAGAATGAGGAAATAAAGATGAGTATAAGGACACACGGGTGTGTATAAGAAGAGAGGGATGTGTATGAGGAAAGAGGGTGGAGTATCCGAAAATATGAGGGAGTGTGATGAGAGGACGGAGTATGAGGAAAGGGGGACAAATAAGGAGAGGGGGTGTAGTAACAGGAAAGAGGGGGGAGTATGAGGACAGGGGTGAGTATGAGGAGAAAGAGAGGAGAATAAGGAGACAGGGAGAATGTCAGGACAGAAGCGGAGTATAAGGAGAGTGTGAGGAAAGACAGAAGAGTATGTGGAAAGAGGGGCGAGTATGAGGACAAAGGGGAAGTAGAAGCAAAGAGGAGTGTGTATGAGGAGAAAGCACACAGTATGAGGAGAGAGGGAGGAGAATGAGGAGAAAAGATAAATATAAGGAAAGAAGGGGTGTATGAAGAGAGAGGGGAATATGAGGAGAAGGGGGAGTATGAGGAGAGAGGGAAGAGTAAGATGAGAGAGGGGGAAGTATGTAAAGAGCAGGGAGTATGATTAGAGATACGGGACTATCAGTAGAGAGGAAGGAGTATAAGGACAGAAAGGGGAAGTGTGAGAAAAGTGGGGGTAGTATGAGGAGAGAGAGGAGGAGTATGAAGACAGAGGGGGTATTATATGTAAAGAGGAATGAGTATGAGGAGAAAAGAGGAGTATAAGGAGATAGGGATGTGCATAAGCAGAGAGGGGAGTGAAGGGGGTATGGGGAGAGAGGGAATAATATGACAAGAGTGGGAAATATGAGGAGGGGGAGAGTATGAGGAAATGGGGAGTATAAGAGGAGAGAGTGAGTATAAGGAGAGGGGAGAGTATAAGAAGAGAAGGGAGATTATGAGGAGAAAGGTCGGAGTATGATGAGAGAAGGGGGTATAAGGAGAGAGGGGGGAGTATGAGACAAGGGAAAATATGAAGAGAGGAGGATTATAAGGAGACACTGCAGTATGAGGGGAGAAAGGGAGTATGAAGTGAGTGAAGAGTATGAAGATAGAAGGGGGAGTATGAGGAGAGAGGTGGGAGTATGAGGAGTGAAGGGAGAGTATAAGAAGAGAGAGAGAGAGTTTGAAGAGAGAGGTGGCAGTATGACAAGAGAGAGAAGGAGTATGAAGAGAGAGGGGGGAATAGGTGGAAATAGGCACAAGTATGAGGATAAAAAAGGAGTATAAGGAAAGAGGGATATGCATAAGGAGAGAGAGGAGAGTATCAGAAGAGAAGATGGAGAAAGTAGGGAAAAGGGGAGCATACGCAGAAAAGGGGTGTATAAGGACAGAGGGTACAGTATGAGGACAAAGGGAGGAGTATAAATAGATGGGGGATTATGAAGAGTAAAAGGGGTATGAGGAGAGAGGAGGATTATGACGAGAGGAGGAAATATAAGTAGAGGGGGAGTATGAAGAGACGGGGAGTATGAGGAGAGTGGTGCAGAGTGTATGCTGGGAGAGAGGGAGGAGTAAGAGGAGAGAGCAGGGAGAATGAAGAGAAAGGGGAAGTATGAAGAGAGAGGGGGGAAAATGAGGAGAGAGGAGGAATATGAGGAAAGACAGAGGAGTATGAACACTGAGAGGGGGAGTATGAGGACAGAGGGGAATATAAGGACAAGGGGTAGTATGAGAAGAGAGGGGAGAGAATGTGGAGAAAGGGGGAGTATACGAAAATAGAGTGTGTATTAGGAGACAAAGGGTACTATGAGGAGACAGGGAGAAGTATGAAGAGATGGAGGAGTATGAGGAGTGAAGGAGGTATGAGGAAAGAGGTGGTAGTATGAGGAGAAAAGAAAGAGTATGAGGATACAGAGAAGAAGTGTGAGGAGAGAGGGAAAGTATAAGGAGAAAGGGATGTGTATGAGGAGAGAGGGGGGACTATGAGAAGAGAGGAGGGAGAATATGGAAAAAGGGGCAAATATAATTCCTTACTGTACACAGACGTACAGTGTGATATTAGACAAAAAATATGAGAACATGCATTTTACCAAAACACATTTACTACTCTAAAACAGTTAAGTGACTGCACACATTCCATGTATATAACTACTACATTTCAGTGGAAAACCCTGACTCTTTTAGTAAATATATCTGCAATTTGCTACATTATTTTTGCCAACATTACATTAAAAAAGTGACACAATAGAACAACAAAGAGGCGCAAGGGGCTACTAAATCTGCCAAGAGTGTATGCAGGGAGAGAGGGAGGAGTAGGAGGAGAGAGCAAGGAGTATGAAGAGAAAGTGGTAGTATGAAGAGAGAGGGTGGAAAATGAGGAGAGAGGAGGAATATGAGGAAAGACATGGGAATATGAACACAGAGAGGGGAGTATGAGAACAGAGGAAATTATAAGAAAAAGGGGGTAGTATGAGGAGAGAGGGAGGAGTAACAGGAGAGAGGGGGAATATGAAGACAGGGGGAGTATAAGGACAGGGGGAGTATGAGGAGAGAAAGTATAGAACGAGGAAAGAGGGGGAATATCAGGAGAAAGTAGGGAGTGCAAGGAAACAGAGGGGGAGTATGAGGCTAGAGGGGGAGTATGAGAAGAGAGAGAGGACTATGAGAAGAGAAGAGGGAGTATAAGCAAAGAGGGGCGAGTATAAGAAGAAAGGGGAAATATAAGGAGGGAGGAGGGGATATGAAGAGAGAGAGAGAAGAATGTGGAGAAAATATGAATATAAGGGGAAAGTGAGTCTATAAGGAGAGAGGGGGTAGTATGAGGACACAGTAAGAAGTATGAGGAGAGGGGTGAATATGAAGACGGGGGGAATATGAAGAGTAAGGGGAGTATGGAAAAAGAGCGGCAAGTATGAGTAGAAAACAGGAGTATAAGGAGAGCGGAGTGTGTATGAGGAGAGAAGGGAGAGTGTGAGAAGAGAGGGGGAAGAATGTGGAGAAAAGGGGAGTACAAGAAAAGAGAAGGAGAGAAGAAAGAGTATGAGGAGAAAGAGAGGGAGTGTGAAGCGAGAGGAGAACTATAATGAGAAAGGGGTATGTATGAGGAGAGAGGGGGGAGTATGACAAGAGAGGGGGGAGAATATGAAAAAGGGGCGAATAGAATTCCTTACTGTACACAGATGCACAGTGTGATATTAGACAAAAAAAATGAGACCATGCATTTTACCAAAACACATTTACTGCTGTAAAACGTTTAAGTGACTGCACACATTTCATGTATATAACTACTTTATTTTAGTGAACAAACCTGACTCATTTTGCAAATACATATGCAATTTACTACATTATTTTTGCCAACATTACATAAAAAAAAGTAACTCACTAGAACAACAACGACGCGCAGGGGCTTGTAAATCTGCCCCAGAGTGTATGCAGGGAGAGAGGGAGGAGTAAGAGGAGAGAGCGGGGAGTATGAAGAGAAAGAGGAAGTATGAAGAGAGAAGGGGGAAGATGAGGAGAGAGGAGGAATATGAGGAGAGACAGGTGAATATGAACACAAAGAACGGGAGTATGAGGACAGAGGAGAATATAAGAAAAAGGGGGTAGTATGAGGAGAGAGGGGGAGTATAAGGACAGGGGGGAGTATGAGAAGGGAAAGGTGAGAATGAGGAAAGAGGGGGAGTATGTGCAAAGAGGGGCAAGTATAAGAAGAAAGGGGGAGTATAAGGAGAGAGGTGTAATATGAAGAGAGAGAAGAATGGATAGAAAATAGGAATATAAAGGGAGAGTGAGTGTATAAGTAGAGAGGCGGTAATATGAGGAGACAGTAAGAAGTATGAGGAGAGGGGTGAATATGAAGACAGGGGAGAATATGAAGAGTAAGGGGAGTATGGAAAAAGATAGGCAAGTATGAGAAGAATAGAGGAGTAAAAGGAGCGAGGAATGTTTATGAGGAGAGAAGGGAGCATATGAGAACATACTCTGCTTAATGCTTGGCATTAAGCAGATTACAGATTTGTTTTCTGCAATTTTCATGTATGTTTTCTCAGGAACTACATTTTCATTTGGAAACAAATTGGAAAGCAATCGACTCTGCAAAGCTTGTGTGCCTTGTTCTGTCAGTAGTCCAATTCTTATATCTTAGAGAATAGTTAAAAAATCAGCATCATTTGCCTGTCGCATATTTGTAATGAGTTCTTTGTATTCAAAATATGACCAAATGTTCACTTTTCCAACACTACCCAGAGACTTTCTGGTGTCTTAATGCGCAAGTATTTTAAGTGCTTGTTGTCCTTTTACAGGAGTCAGTTGCAGTAGATCTCCAAACACTATGACATGTTTCCCTCCAAATAACACGTCGTACTCTGTTTTAAGAATTTGCTGCATTCCTTAAATGCACAAAGGCAAGCATTAAGTCTGATTCCATGCTTACCTCATCAATAACGAGAAGTTTCATTTTCTTCAAAACTCTTGAAACTTCACAACAAGCTTCTCCAGATAGCTTGCAGTATTCCAATTTGTTTTCATGCTCTACTGGTAGCATTAGTAAACAATGTAAAGTAATTCCTTTAATGTTGTGTGCTGCCAACCCAGTTGGAGCAGTGACAACACAAGACAAATGCGACTCAGTTGTTTTCTGTAGATAACTAGTAATTACTTCAATTAAAAATCTTTTTCCTGTTACAGCTTGTCCACTCACATCCATTTGGATACGTTGAAATGACGTTCATGAGCACTCTTTCTTTTCATGAAGCAATCCATGGTCAATCTGTTGTCTCACTTCATGATTTATTTGTGTCTGTTCAACATTTAGTTGTCCTTCCAAGTTTGCTAAGTTTGTTACATCTTCTTGAGCTTGATGCATTGCTGTTTCCACCTCATTCATGGCGATTGCAGCTTCATTTTCAACAATTGTTTGTCCTAATGTATCTTGACTCAGCGCAGCAGAACTTTGACTGTCTTGAGAACTGTCTAGCAATCTCAGCTGCAATAGTAGCTTCTTGATCAATTTCATTGTTCAACATTTTCATATAATTTGCAAAAGCACTGCATTGTATGCTATCTTTACAAGCATTAAAGGAAACTTCATAGCTCTGGAAATCTCCAAGTAATTCTATTTCTGAACGCCATGGTTTGAACAGTTGTAAAAGGGCTAAATAGTAAAATTCCCTTTTATCAGCAGTGTCGCAACTCAGCTTTCTGAGAGTAATCAAATTTGCTTTTGTTTGTTTCACCAAACATCCTTCGGAAGCAATGACTCCATATTTTCCATCATTGATGTTCTCCATTTGCATCCTAGTTTTGGTTAAATATCTTTTGTTAAACCAAAGCACATGCAAGAATGCCACAGCATAAAACACATGCAGCGTCCATATATGTTATAAAATTAACCATTGTCCCATTGTTCAGGGAGGGAAGGGGAATCATGATCCATTTGAGGCTTCGCCTTTCGCGGGACATAGCCTATCCAAAACATCAGTATATATGTGTATTTAGAAGTGTGTGTGTGTATATATATATATATATATACATATATATTACCTACTGGCGGTCGACAGTAACCCTGGGCGTAGTGTGCGGAGTGGGGCTCCGCGGAGCTACGCGAAGTGGGCGCAAAACTACGCCCACCCGCGCACTCCGCGTAGCCCCACTACGCGCCGCCCGCCTCCCTCCCGCCCTCCCTAAATATTTAAATAAAAGGATTGAAAGGTTTTAAAAACACTTACCTGTCCGCCGCGTCCCCGGGGCTCCCTCTCCCGCCCTGGATTCGCGCCGCCGCCATTTCGGATACTAATGCGCATGCGCGGGTGCCCGCGCATTTCTCATGAGAAATGCGCATGCGCGGCCGCCCGCGCATGCGCATTAGTATCCGAAATGGCGGCGGCGCGAATCCAGGGTCGGGAGAGGGAGCCCCGGGGACGCGGCGGACAGGTAAGTGTTTTTAAAACTTTTCAATCCTTTTATTTAAATATTTAGGGAGGGCGGGAGGGAGGCGGGTGGCGGCCGGCTACGCACCGTCTGCGGAGCGCGCGTAGTGCCGCCTGGCTATGCCTGCTACGCAAAATGCGTAGGAGACGGCACTACGCGCACTCCGTGCACGGAGCGTAGCTGGCCGCCCACCGTTAGTCGACAGTAGGTAGTTATAGTTAGGACCTATTATGCTTAGGAAATCCGCAACATTCTATTGCCAATACATTTGGGCCATTTGATGAATCTTCTCAAAATTGTCCAAACTTTTGGCCAGCTCAGTTCTGCTCATTCCCTGAAAGTTTGGGGGTGATTCATTATGCGGGGGTAGTGACAAAAGGGGGTCCCAAAACGTATTTTCCCCATGCAATTTCCTATAGGACCTTTAGCCACGGCTACAGCCCGAACGGCTGAACGGAATTACACCAAATTTGGCAAAGAGGTAGTCCTCAGTTGAGACTTGTGCCTTCTGCTTAAATGGTGTTAATCTGTTCAGTAGTTCCTGAGAAAAGTACGGTTAAAGTAATTTATATATCTATGGGCGCGGAGGATCCACGGACTGTGCGAGGATTGGCATCGTACCATAAGCACACCGTCCCGATCACACGCTCAATGCTAATTGGCTGTCAAGCCGTTATAAACATTCAAAACCAGGATCTGTTGGCAGCCTTTTTGTGCCTCGGTAGAAGCGACGCTGAAGAAGTCAGTGGATTATGTGTGAAAAACGGAAAAAGGGGGCTGAGAAGAAATAATTTTACCCTCTAAACCTGCTTAGGAGGTCCCAGAAGGACCCCCAGGGCCCACATTTTTTTTTAAACCGGCAGGTGCGTCTAGGATGCGCTGACTCTGCCGTAAAATAAATAAAATAAAACTGAGCTTTTTTTATAATTAGCTCCCCGGGGGGGTAAATACCGGGGGGCAAAATTATTATATTTTATGGGGGGCCCTTATAATTAGACCTCGGGGGGCTAAATACCAGGAGCAAAATTATAAAATTTTATGGAGGGCCTAGAAGGGCCCCCTTGCCCCGAGGATTGTCACCCCCGGGGCTAAAAATAAAAAATGGTAGGGGGAGGGGTTCGAGGTCCCCAAAGCTGTGGGGACCACCACCCCGAGGCTTTATGTATTGTGGGAGGGGGACTGCGTGGCCCTCTTCCTGGAGCACTCGAGGGCCCCGTTACCCCCAGGGCTACAAAAAATAAATTGTTGGGGGGGTTGTAGGGTCTCCAAAACCCCGGGGACCACCACTCCCCGGGCATTATGTATTGTGGGAGGGCCAGCTCCTGCAGAGATTGATTTTCTACATGCGGAGCTTCATGTAACAATGCTGGCTCCCAAACGTGTAGAAGTTGTGCACCAAAGGTGCTGGATTCGTGCACCCTACAGATTATGAGTCGTGCATGCAGTGTGTCACACCAGGAGCCACACTGAGCACTGCGCTGGGTGCAGAACTTTTAATTTTACAGTAACCAGGCAAGGTCGCCCCCACACACCGCTACTCCTGCCTCATTTTTGCCGCTGCTTCTGCCACGTTTTTGCCTTTGTTTTTTTCACCGGACGACCCAGCCGCCGCTGTGCCGCCCTCTGACCTTTTTCCCGCCGCTGTCTCCCTGCGGCCCCGCCCCTTCTCCTGCCCATTCGCCGCCCCGCTCCCGCCACCCAGCTGCTCCTCCCTCCCGGCTCCTTACTTAAGGGGACTGCACAGAAGTGCAGGGAGCGACCGCTGAGCCTGTCACCAGGCGAGGTCGCCCCCACACACCGCTGCTCCTGCCTCATTATTGCCGCTGCTTCTGCCACGTTTTTGCCTTTGTTTTTTTGCACCGGACGACCAAGCCGCCGCTGAGCCGCCCTCTGACCTTTTTCCCACCACTGCCTCCCTGCGGCCCCGCGCCCCTCCTGCCCATTCGCCGCCCTGCTCCCGCCACCCAGCTGCTCCTCCTTCCCGGCTCCATACTTATGACGCCCACGCATACACGCAGCGGGCGCGCCGATGGTGCGCAGAAGTCGCGCCATAGGCAAGCCCATCTGAGCCCATTCGCGCTTGGCCCGCGCCCAGCGCCAGGACCCCTGGCCCCCGCCGATGCAAGACCACCCGAAGGACCTACGACGCCGCCACCCTCAACGCACTCAATGCCGGCCGGAACCCCGCCTGCTACTGAGCCACCCGAAACACACCCACGGACCCTTCACATGCAAAGCCTGCCGCTTCACCTGCCTCCGAACCTGCACCGCACCCGCCAAGCCCAGCACCAACAGCAACCACCTCAAGTGCATCCTGCTCAACACCCGCTCCGTCCACAGACACGCCGAGGAACTCTGGAACCTCCTCGACACAACATCACCAGACATCGCCTTCCTCACGGAAACCTGGAGGAACGCCTCCTCGGCCCCCGACATCGCCATCGCCATCCTGGACGGATACAAGATCATCAGGAGGGACCGCGTCAACCGGATCGGAGGAGGCATCACCATCATACACAAGAACACCATCCGCATCACGACCAACTCCGATGACACCCTCACCGCCGCTGAACACCTCCACTTCCAGATACACACCGACCCCAAGACGACCCTCAGAGGAACCCTCATCTACAGACCCCCGGGACCACGCACATGATTCAGTGAAGACATCGCAGACTTCTTCAGCCCGCACGCCCTCCCCTCCGCTGACTACATCCTCCTAGGGGACTTCAACTTCCACTTGGAGAACAACAACGACACCAACACCACCACCCTGCTGGACAACCACAACAACCTTGGACTCAAGCAACTGGTGAACCCCCCCACCCACTACGCCGGCCACACGCTTGATCCCATCTTCTCCTCCAGCAAGCACATCTCCTTCAGCCACTCCACCGGACTCCACTGGACTGACCACAGCTGCATCCACTTCAGCTTCAGAAGAACCACTACCCACCACCACCCGCAACAGGCTCCTCGCAGGAGCTGGAACAAGATCACCGACGACCAGCTCACCACCTGCCTCATCCAGAACCCTCCCGCCAGCATAACAGACCCCAACGTAGCAGCCCGCAACCTCACACAGTGGATCACCATCTGCGCAGACTACCTTGCTCCACTGAAGACCCCTCCCAGCAGACCCGGCAGCAAGAAAGCCTTCTGGTTCACCGAGGAAATCAAGAACTCCAAGAAGAACTGCCACACCCTCGAGAAAGCCTGGAGCAACAACCAGACCACAGACAACATGACTGCCCTCAAGCACGCCACCCACAAACACCACCGCCTGATCCGCACCACCAAGAAGACAGCATTCAAGGACTGACTGGACAACAACGCCCACAACAGCTAGGAACTCTTCAACATCGTCAAAGAGCTCTCCATCCCCAGCGCCGGAAACAACGACATCACTCCCTCGCAAGACCTCTGCGACTCCCTCGCCTCGTTCTTCCACAGCAAGATCACCGACATACACAACAGCTTCGACGCACAGACTACGCTCCCTACCACCGAGCCAATGCCCCCCACCACCACCCTCCACGCCTGGACTCTGGTCAGCACCAAGGACACCACCCGCGTGATGAACACCATCCACTCCGGATCGTCAACCGACCCCTGCCCCCACCACGTCTTCAACAAAGCTGACTCCATCATCGCACCCCAACTCCGGGACATCATCAACACCTCCTTCAACACCGCCACCTTCCCTGAGAGCTGGAAACACGCCGAACTCAGCGCCCTCCTGAAGAAACCAACGGCGGACCCCACCGACCTGAAGTACTACCGTCCCATCTCGCTCCTCCGTTTCCCAGCCAAAGTCATCGAGAGGACCATCAACAGTCAACTGGCCGCCTTCCTCGAGATGAAGGATCCCTCGACCACTCGCAGTCCGGCTTCCGTGCCAACCACAGCACCGAGACCGCCCTCATCGCAGCCACAGATGACATCAGATCCCTGCTCGACAACAGGGAAACAGCGGCCCTCATCCTCCTGGACCTCTCCGCAGCCTTAGACACGGTCTGCCACCGCACCCTGGTTCAGCGTCTTAACAACATCGGAATCCAAGAGAAGGCACTGAAATAGATCATCTCGTTCCTCACCGGAATAACCCAGAGAGTCTGCCTGCCCCCGTTCAGATCCGAGGCCACCGAAGTCATCTGTGGCGTACCACAAGGATCATCACTCAGCCCCACCCTCTTCAATATCTACATGAGCCCCTCGCAGCCATCGCACGCCAACACAACCTCAAAATCATCTCCTACGCTGACGACACCCAGCTGATCCTCTCCCTCACAAACGACCCAGCCACCACCAGAACCAACCTACACGAAGGGATGAAAGACGTCGCCGAATGGATGAAGATCAGCCGCCTGAAACTGAACTCAGACAAGACGGAAGTCCTCATCCTGGGATCATCACCCTCTGCCTGGGACGACTCCTGGTGGCCACCAGCCCTGGGCACCGCTCCCAAGCCAACGGACCACGCACGCAACCTGGGCTTCATCTTGGACTCCTCCCTCTCGATGACCAGACAAGTCAACGCCTCTCGTCGTCATGTTTCAACACCCTGCGTATGCTGTGAAAGATCTTCCGGTGGATCCCCACCAAAACCAGGAAGACGGTCACCCAGTCACTCGTCACCAGCCGTCTGGACTACGGGAACACCCTCTACGCCGGAACCACAGCCAAACTTCAGAAAAGGCTCCAACGAATCCAGAATGCCTCCGCACGACTCATCCTGGACTTCCCCCGACACAGCCACATCTCCGGACACCTGAGAGACCTGCACTGGCTTCCCGTCAGTAAGAGGATCACATTCAGACCCCTCACGCGCACAAGGCTCTCCATGACCTGGGCCCCAGGTACCTCAACAACCGCCTGACCTTCTACACTCCCCCACGCCAGCTACGCTCCACCAGCCTCGCCCTCGCCGCCGTCCCACGCTTCTGCAGAGCAACCACCGGAGGAAGATCCTTCTCCTACCTGGCAGCCAAGACTTGGATTTCCCTCCCCACCCACCTCCGACTGACCCAGGTCCACCTTTCCTTCAGGAAGCAACTCAAGACCTGGCTCTTCGAGCAGTAGCAGACCCCCCCCCCCAAGCGCCTTGAGACCCCTCCGGGTGAGTAGCGTGGTATACAAATGCTATGATTGATTGATTGAGTTAAAAAATAGTCCTTATTAGTAATTTCTAATATCCATCCACCGGGGCTTAAAAAAAAATGTTGGGGATCATTGGGGGAGCCATAATGCCCCCATGGTCCCGTCCGCTCTCCACATCCTTCGGGAGCCGGCATTGCTTTTCCGCATGGGGAGATGCTAAGTTGTATATGGAAAAGCAATCTGGTTTGTATTTTGAAAGTGAGAATAGATTTCACTGCTCTGTCTTTCAATATCCAAACTAAGTTTGCTATGGGAGGGCGGGAGCCGCGAGACTCATGCCCTCTCACAGCAAACAGCAGTGTCCCGGGGGTTGGCACCCCGGGATACTGCAAGAGCCGGCCTTCAGGCGTGGCAGTCTCCAGGGCCTTCGAGGGCTGAAGTCGTAGGGCCAGGCAGTCTGCCTCCCAAAATATACTAAATCCCGGGGTGGTGGTTCCCGGGAGTTGAGGGGGGTTGTTGAGGTCTCCACACTTTTCATTTTGAAGGGTGGGGGGCATTGGAGCCCCCCCACAACCATTTATTTTATAGCCACAGGGGCTGGCTCTCAGTCTTGTATAGGGAACAGCAATGTTGAGAAAATCTTCCGTAAGATAACAAAGAATTTTGAAGTCCATTTTAGGTGTTTTTTTGTACTTTGCAGGCGTTAAAGCAACAACAATTTTAACTCTGTTTTTGTAAATATGGCACTAAGTTTTATAATGTCGACAATCTCGTATTTCATTTAAATAGGCACAAAGTATTTATTGAAGTTGATTGTGAATCATGAAACAACACTGTCTAATTGTGATTTTTAAAGAAGTGAATGAGTTGTGCACTTGTTTTGCTCGTAATGTGCATAGGGGTAGATTTACAAGTTCATTGCGCTACTATTGTATCACTTTTAAGATGGGAAAAGTGACGCGAAAATGGTGCATGGTTGTTGTAAATCTGGTTTGGATTTAGAAAGAGAGAGTAGAGTACATCTGAAGGGTAAGTACAGGTTATTGTAGGGGTATCAATTACTATTCTATATCAAGTTGGGTGCATCTGTAGGGTAAGTTAATGTTAGTGTAGGGGTAACAATTAGTATTCTAACTCCAGGGGGGTGCATCTGTACGGAATGTGCTGGATAGTGTAGCAGTAAAAAAAGATATTTCAACCCCAAGGTGGTGCATGTGTAGGGTATGTGCTGGATACTGTATCAATTAGTATTGCATCTGTGGATTATTTGCGAGATAGTGTACGAGTAACAATTACTATGAAAAAAGAAATGAGTTAAAGGAGAAGGAGACACACACTTTCATGGTGAACGTGGAAGAAGAGAAAGTGACAAGAGATGATTTGTGACGTGTTTAGGCTTGAGAGCCTGGTCAATCATTAAATTGGGTCTGGCAGTGATGTGCGTACTTATTCTGGAAGAAGCCTTTCGGGGTCTTGCGAAAGTAAGTCATTTTTAATAATTGTCTCTCGCTGCGTGTACTTGCAAGGTCATCTGATTTGCTCGTATGTTAAAAACAGAAACTTTCTACACCTCTTTTTGATTGGTTGTGAAGCATTGTAAGAAGACGTATTACCGACCAATCCCTTTCCTTGCGCAGATTTTGCGAAACATTTGTGTGGTTAACTCTACCTTCCTGATGCTAACGTTGATTGGCTTGTTTTCTCTATGTGAGGGTACGATACTCTCACCATGTGCGTAACCCATTTTGTGACGCACTTTATTTTACAATGCGTTTCAAGAACTAGTTATAGTAGGACGTTTTTAACTTAAACTGGTTACTGTGCTTTTTAGTTTGTTGACTGTAACAGTATTTAAAAATACTATTCTATTTTTTATTCTATCATAATTGTGCTGACGTTTCTTCTTTAGCGTGGAGTACTTTGTCCTTTCATCAAATGTATAATTCTTCAAACCATCCTTAAAAGAAAAATGCACAATTTTTGAAAATATTTTTATTGAATCTTTTATTGTCATCACACAGTTGAAATGATATTTTTTTTTCATTCGTTGCACCACATTTTTGTATTTTATCATAAGCACTCATTCCTTATGTTTACATGATATAAGTGTTGCCCTATCATCTTTATTTAAATGTTTGGGCTTTTTTTACTTTCATATAAAGTAGAATAGAAGTGTTACAACAAACACTCCCTCACTATTTCATCTTTCTTTTCTTTATGTAGAGTTCATGTCATTATTACATTTAACAATAATTGTTAAAAATGAAAGAATTATTAACATTTGAAGACACAATTATATTTATTTTTTTCAAAAAAAGTACTTGCGAAGATAATACTCTTGTTCTTCAAGAGTGAAAATTGGGAAACGCACTACTCAATATAAATACCTTTAGCCCATTTTCACTCTAGAAGATATAGAGTATTTTCCTATATTTATTGTAATTATATTCCATTTAAACTTAATCATACCACATTCTATAATCATTTAAATATTTTTGCTTTGTTTTTAAAAATATCAAACGTATACCCATTCAGATAATTTACCTCTCTTCGATATTCTTTCCTTCTTTCATCAAAATTCATCCAAGTCCTCTAGAAGGAAGATAATGTTTAAGTATTTTTAAACATACATTAACAATATGTTCCCTCTGAGGAAATGAAAGATATTCTGAAGATGCTTCCGCAGCCCCAAATCATTACCTTGCTTGCAGTTTCTTCGCCCATATTGATGATCTGAAATGAAACTGAGCATCCCAGGGGTGTGGTTTATATACTTTTTGGTTACTTAACACTCTATGGGATCAATGTATTGCTCCTTCCACTTTTAAGTCACGTTTGTGAGTTGAGAGGTGTTCTCATTTCCACTGTTTTAGTGTGTCATGTGTTTATGTAAATGTACCTCTTTCCATACTTTTTAACTTTTGTATAATTTCTAAAATACTTTATTTAAACTCATTTTTCTTATTAAAGCATTTTTATAGGTTCCTTTTTTTAATACAAGTATTAACATTCATTCCCCTTTTTTTGGACTTATAATTCTAGTAACTTCCCTTTTTTTGTAAAACAATTTTTAATATTCTTCATTACCATAAACCATTATTTTCCCTGCATCCTGTTGAAGAGGTACTCTCTATTAAACTTTATATACGAGTATTAATTTATTTAATTCCATTACTCCGAGTTTTAATCCATTTATTTATCTAATATTTTTAATCTTTCTTTATACACTGTTATTTGTGTAGAATAACACTATGAATCAGTGTCCATTTGGCAAAATTGACAGATTGATTTGGTTGGTTGATGTGTTTGCTCTTACATAAGTACGTACACTCTTGCAGTAAGCCAGGCTTTAGGGTATGCAGTGCTTCACACTCCTATGCATTATGCATGTAGTGGTGTAACCACCTTCACATTTGTGCATCAGGCCTACAATTCCCCAGTAAGTATCTATATACTCCAGCAAACACAGTGTGAGTGCTGTTGCAATTTCAAAATGACTCTTTTGGTACCATTTAGTAGTGTATTCAGTAAAGTAAAAGTGAACCACTTAAGAATTCATCCATCTTTACTTATATTAATCATTCAGTCAGTAAGCATGTACTCATGCAGTGAGGCAGGCTTTAGGGAATGGAGTGCTATGCATTATGCATGTAGTGGTGTAATAACATTCACATTTATGCTTGAGGACTACAATTCCCCACTCACTATACATACCAGGGGTCTCCAACCAGAAGCTCGGGAGCTACTGGTAACTCACCAGCACCCTGAAAGTAGCTCTCAGAGGTGAAGCCAAACCAAACCAATCGCAGAGATTCTTTGTATATTAAAGAAGGTAGCACTGCACATTTCACTACCCTTAAAAATTACAGACAGCGAAAGCAATGGCAGGGCCTGTTCATAAAACTCAAACTCAAACTGTGGTGATGTATCAATTAATCAATTAGGGATGTATAGAGTTTACTACTCACCTGTAAGGGTTTCCAGGCGTTAGGGGAGTATGTGGAGGGGATTTGTGCAGCTTTGGTCATTTGAAAAGGCAGGTATTATTGTCTTTCTGAATTCTTTCAGTGTGGGGGTTTATCTGATACTGAGGGGGAGTTCATTCCAGGTCTTGTCCATGATGTACGAAAAGTGTGTGCCTCCTGTCTGGTTATGTGAATACAGAGGATTTTGGGCAAGGCCTGGTCAGCGGAGTGGAGGTTTCTTTTGTGGGTGTAGAAGGAGATTGAGGTATTGGAGTCTGGTGTTGTGGAGGGCTTTATATGTGTGTGTGAGCAGCTTGAAGGTCACTGTTTTTTGGACAGAGAGCAAGTTTTGTGCTCGTTTATGCTGGGTAATGCGGTCTTGTCATGGGATGCTGAGGATGAGTGTGGCTGCGGTGTTCTGGACAGTCTGAAGTTTGTGGAGTAGGGATTTATTGATACTGGCATATATGGCATTCCCGTAGTCCAGCCTGCTGGTGATGAGTGCTTGGGTAATGGTCTTCCTTGATTCGTGGAGTGGTCTATTTGAAGGTCTTACTGAGTATGTGGAGGGTGTTGAAGCATTTGGAAGCTGCGGCGTTGTCCTATGGGTCTGTCACATGAAATATGTTTATGCACTTTTAATCTAAGTTGGGGAGACTTACTGTTGTGGTAATACCATTTGTGGTACACTGCATGTGATGATTTCAATTTTACTTGATTAGAAGCATTTTATATTGATAAACGTTTTACTAGCCTTCTGCTGATAACTTCATTTGGAATTTTTGGGGGATTACTACTGACAATTGTGCTTATGGTGGAGATTGTTTAATGTTAATAAATACCCCCAGCACAACCCCTACACTTCACAAACACCACTACACTATTGTAAACCCTAAACACTATCCCCAGCATGAAACTCTACAGTACATAAACACCACTGTACTAATCAAACATTAAAACACTATCCCCTACGGTAGACGAACACCACTGGACTATCCTAAACCCTAAAACACTACCTTCAGCACGACTCCCTACACTACACAAACACCACTGTACTACCCTAACTGCTAAATGTACCATCAACACGACCCCCTACTCTAGACAAAGACCTATGCACTATCTTAAACCTTAAATCTATCCACAGCACAACCTGTTCACTACACAAACACCACTACACTACCCTAAATCCTAAAACACTATCCCTAACACTTATACAAACAGCACTTCATTAATCTATATATATAGTAACTCATAGTTAGTGTTATAAAATCACTAATACAAGTATACAGTTATCTATACAGTTACTGATGCAATCGCTGAGTCATATGTATACTTCTTTTTATACAAGAAATGTCACATACGTTGCCTCTTATTTTTGTACTTTATTGCACATGTACTATTGAGAGATATATTTGCTCATCACCACACCCATAAAGATGTTAAATCACCCAAACAATTGTTATAACATGTAGTCTTAACGTCATATACCTACTTAATCAACTATTCACACATCTTTGGGCAGCCACACATCCCCCACCGAACCACACACACATTCATTCTCCCATACATATACTTAGTTAAGTAATCAATAAGTAATATAGACTTTCACGTAGCTTGTAACCAAATGGTGCAGCAGTTTACAGAACAACTAACAAAGCATTAGAAATATTCATACAGTTTAGTCACTATTCACTGTATTTAGTGAGACAGTATGAATTAGAAAAGTAAATAATCAATCCTACTGCTAATAAACTCTTTATCCAGATTTTGTTAAATCAACTCATTCTTTAATGCAGATTGTTCTAAATATAATACATATTTAAATAACAAACTAAACCATATTCACTGGATACTGTCGTCAGTGATGTCATAAGTGATGTCATATGAGATGTCATCAGTGATGTGATCAGTGATGTCACTAATCATGTTATGAATGATGTAATATATATACGTAAAGAGCTGCGTATGAAGGGTCTGTATTTAGAAGGAAAGGAAAAGTCACGCAGGGTAACTTTTTTTCTCCTTGTAAATATGGAGGAGCCTCCTGCGCAACCAGTACGTCACAAAAAGTGATGTACTGGTGGCGCAGAGAGCTCTTGTTAATCTGCCGCAGAATTATTTTCATTTCTCCTAATCAAATGTACGCTGCAATGTGCAGCATACATTGTAGGAGAAAAATGCCTTTACTGATTGTTTTTGTGTAGGAAGGTATGTCTCCCCACAAGACAGATATAGTTGCAACATGGTGCAAGGGTGCCTGTATCACTCACCACATGCGTGCAGTTTATGCAGCATTGGAAAGGGAAGGACAGACTTCCAACATGTTTATGTACATATCTGTGTCCTTCTGAAGTAGCTGAGCACGCTGTAGCTAAAGAGCTTACAGTGTCATGGTAATCCGCTTCCTTATAGTTCTGCAGTTATACATTCGTCATATATGACAAATGCATTATTTAGTCAATTATGCAGTATGTGTACATTTATGAAAACTTTCACACACTAGCATATACATTTAGCTTGTTCTTTACCCAGAGTAGTTAGTTCTGAAAATAACTTTTTTTTTGTTTTTTGTACTTTCATATTTTTTTGTTGATTTTTAGAATGTTTTTTGTTTTTTTAAAAAGAAAAAAAAGTAAACAGGACAAACAAAACCATGAACTTTGAGTGAATAAAAAAAAACTAACATTGATGGTTATCAATTGCTCTGCAACTAGGTCTACTGATTGCTCCCCATAACAAATTAAACAAAAACACTTCACGCCGTGCATTATAACTTTCACACATTGGGGACGTATGTCAGGTGGCGATGTTGAAGGTTATGACCCAAGTTCAGGAATTTATAAAGCACACTACTCACCCAGAGGGTCTCAAGGCGCTAGGGGGAGGGGTTTATTGTTTATCGAAAAGCCAAGTTTTCAATTCTTTCCTGAAGGAGATGTGATTCTGAGTAAGGCGGAGGTGGGTGGGGATTGAGTTCCAGGTCTTGGCAGCCAGGAAGGAGAAGGATCTGCCGCCCATGGTGATTTTTCGGATGCGCGGGACTGCGGCGAGGGCTTGACTGGATGATCTTAGTTGGCGGGTGGTATAGTAGAAGGACAGTCGGGAGTTGAGGCATTCTGGTCCTAGATTATAAAGGGCCTTGTGTGCGTGGGTGAGAAGGCGGAAAGTAATTCTTTTGTTGACGGGAAGCCAATGGAGGTTTTTTAAGTGTCCGGTGATGTGCTCTTGGCGCGGGATGTCTAATATGAGTCTCGCTGATGCGTTTTGGATGCGCTGGAGCTTTTTCTGCAATTTTGTTGTAATTCCGGCGTAGAGAGTGTTGCCATAGTCCAGTCGACTCGTGACCAGTGCGTGGGTGACAGTCTTTCTTGTTTCGAGGGGGATCCAGCGGAAGATTTTTTTGAGAATGCGAAGGACGTTGAAGCAGGAGGACGATACTGCGTTGACTTGTCTGGACATTGAGAGAGAGGAGTCTAGAATGAAGCCAAGGTTACGTGCATGGTCAGTAGGAGTGGGCACTGATCCCAAAGCGGAAGGCCACCAAGAGTCGTCCCACGCTGAGGGGGAGGATCCGAGGATGAGCACCTCAGTTTTGTCTGAGTTGAGTTTTAGGCGGCTCTGTTTCATCCATTTGGCTACTTCTTTCATGCCTTCGTGAAGGTTGTCCTTGGCGGTGTTGGGGTCTTTGGTGAGGGAAAGTATCAGCTGGGTGTCGTCGGCGTAGGAGATGATGTTGAGGTTGTGTCGACGTGCGATGGGGGCGAGGGGACTCATGTAGACGTTGAAGAGGGTGGGACTGAGTGAGGAGCCTTGAGGTACGCCGCAGATGACTTCGGTGGGCTCTGAGTAGAAAGGGGGAAGTCGGACTTTCTGTGTTCTCCCTGCTAGGAACGAGATGATCCAGTCCAGGGCTTTTCCTTGTATGCCGATGTTGTTGAGGCGTTGTATGAGGGTGCTGTGACATACAGTGTCGAAGGCGGCGGAGAGGTCGAGAAGAATGAGGGCTACTGTTTCACCGTTGTCCAGGAGTGCCCGGATGTCGTCGGTCGCCGCAATGAGGGCGGTCTCGGTGCTGTGTTTGGTTTGAAAGCCGTTCTGTGAGGGATCCAGGGAGTTGTTGGATTCAAGGAAGGCTGCGAGTTGGCTATTGACGGCTTTCTCGATGACTTTGGCCGGGAAAGGGAGGAGGGAGATGGGTCGGTAGTTTTTCAGTTCTGAGGGGTCCGCTGTTGGTTTTTTCAGAAGGGCGCTGAGTTCGGCGTGTTTCCATATTTCTGGAAAGGAGGCTGAGTTGAAGGAGCAGTTGATGACCTCGCGGAGTTGGGGAGCGATGATGGAGTTAGCTTTGTTGAAGATGTAGTGGGGGCAGGGGTCAGAAGGTGAGCCAGAGTGGATTGAGTTCATGAGGCGAATGGTGTCTTCAATGGTGATTGGGTTCCAGGAGTTGAGGTAGTTAGTTGGAGGGGTGGGATCAGAAGGGGGTGGGGTGAGTTGGTCATTGGGAGTGTTCTTGAAGCTGTTGTGGATGTCGGCAATTTTGTTGTAGAAGAAGGAGGATAGCGCATTGCAGAGGTCTTGGGAGTTAATGATGTCGTTGGATGCTGCGGGAGGGTTGGTGAATTCTTTGACGATATTGAAGAGTTCCTTGCTGTTGTGAGAGTTGTTGTCGAGGCGGTCCTTAAATGCTGATTTCTTGGCGGATCGAATCAGTTGGTGGTGTTTGCGGGTGGCTGTCTTGAGGGAGGTCATGTTGTCTGAGGTTGGTTCTTTTCTCCAATTCTTCTCCAGGGTGCGGCAAGTCTTCTTGGATTTTTTAAGGTCATCATTGAACCAGGGAGCCTTTTTGCTGAATGATTTCAACTGGTGTTTTTTCAGGGGTGCTAGTTCGTCTGCACTGTGGGTAATCCATTGCCTGAGGTTTGTGGCTGCTTGGTCTGGGTCCGTTGTTAGGGTGGGAGTGTTTTGGCTGAGGGATGCGAGGAGTTGGTCGGTGGTGATTTTGTTCCAATTTCTTCGTGGAATGGGTTGTGTATGGTTGTGGGTCAGGGTTGTTTTGTAGCTGAAGTGAACACAGCTGTGATCCGTCCAGTGGAGAGCTGTAGTGTGATCGGAGGAGATGTGCTTGCTGGAGGTGAAGATAGGGTCGAGCGTGTGTCCGGCTATGTGAGTGGGGGTGTCAACAAGCTGTTTGAGTCCGAGATTGGACATGTTGTCCAGGAGGGTGGTGGTGTTGTTGTCGAGAATGTTGTCGAGGTGGTAGTTGAGGTCTCCTAGAAGAATGTAGTTCTCGGAGGCGAGGGCGTGCGGGCTGACGAAGTCAGTGATGTCGTCGCTGAATTGAGATCGGGTGCCTGGGGGCCTGTAGATGAGGGTTCCTCTGAGGGTGGTCCTGGGGTCGGTGTGGATCTGAAAGTGGAGGTGTTCGGCGGTTGCGAGGTTGTCGTCGGAGCTGGTTGTAATTTTGATGGTGTTTCTATGGACGATGGCGATGCCTCCTCCAGTTTTTTTAATGGTGCGGTCTTTTCGAATGATCTTGTAAGTGTCCGGTATGGCTATGGCGATGTCGGGGGCAGAAGATGCGTTCATCCAAGTTTCAGTGAGGAAGGCGATATCAGGTGACACAGTGTCGATTTGGTCCCAGAGTTCGGTTGCGTGTCTGTGGACCGAGCGGGTGTTAAGTAGGATGCATTTCAAGTCGTTGGGTTCGGAGCTGTGTGTGGAGGAGGAGTGTTTGGTGAGGGTCCTGACGCAGTTGAACTTACAGGAGAGGCAGGAGAATGGGCCGTGGGTACGTCCTGGGGTGGCTTCACAGCAAAGTGGAGTGCGTCCGGCGTTGAGGGCGAGGAGAGTAGCGGCATCATAAGTTACTCTAGGGGGTTGGGGGCGGCATAGAGCAGGGGGACGGGCGCTGGGCGCGGGCTTGGCGCGGACGGGCGTAGACGGGCTTACCTTTGGCGCACCTTCGGCGTGGCCGTAGCGCGTGGACGCTGCGCTTGGAACCATCTGACTAACATAGGTGGTGGAGGGGGCGGAGCGTGGGAGGGTCAGCTGGGAGGCGGGGACGTGGAGGCGGGCCAGGGGAAAAGCACAACAACAAGATGGTGGGGTAGCTAGAAAGTGAAAACGGGAGGGCGCAATGCAAAGCCTGATGATGTTGAAAGCACAGAACTACCAGCGTGCTCACTCAGTGAATCCCGGTGAGAGCGCTTACAAGTTTAAACAAGCTGCAGTCCAGATCGCTTCTAAAATATGCAGTACAGTGATATTAAAGCGCTGCCTAAGATTAATGCACAGAGCGCTATGATTATGCCGGTACAGTGATATTAAAGCGTTGCCTAAGATTAATGTACAGAGCGCTATGATTATGCCGGAGCAACGATACCAAACTCTGCAGGCGAGTCACAAGGCAAACGAGATTCAGCTGTGGGCTGTGGGCGCTGCACTGGGCTGGAATCAGGAAGTGAGGGGAGCGGCCGTTCAGGACGATGTCCAGGCGGTCACCCAGAGGTACTTGGTATTGCCGGTGGTGGAGCTGCATTTTGTCGCAGTCTTCTACATTCTTCATGAGCATAGTTCACAGGATGCTGGGATTGGAGGTGCTTGCGCATACTATCAGTGCCACAGGAGTATTTCTTATTTGGATCCCCTTTGGATAGCATTGCCTGGCAAATCTTGCATGTTACTTTGTTGGCATCACATTTCTTTTGTCCCTATAGAAAAGTAAAACATTTCCATATGATGAATGTGTATCTTTTGGGAGGGTGAGGTTCTGGTAGAAATTGTTCAGTAACAAAATCATCAGAATCAGATGATTCTTGCAGTGATGTAGCCATTTTCTAATCCAAATAGAAGTTCAGGTTTCCAATGACGAAAAAGTGAGGTTTTTCTCAGAACAGGTCTCCTCTTAAGGAAGGTCTAAGAAGAATGATTATAATGGGTGGGGATCTTCAATAGTTACAACAGGAAGTGTTACAAACGAATGAATCTCTTTTTTTGGTCACATGGGATGCACGTTGGGTGCGTTCACGCAGCATGCATCTAGCGCGACTTCTCTAAATTGCATTTAAAAGTAATATAAGTTTATTAAAACTAAAAGAATATTATTTTTTTCTCCTTAATATTTATATTAAATACATATATATATATATCTTTTTTTATGCAGAATATTTTCGTGGAAGTCGTGCGCCCACTGCGTCCAACATGTACATGACGTCATGCGGAGACGCGCGCGAGCGGTGTGGCATGATACGTATATGTTGCGTATGTGCTTGAAGTCACGTACGGGTTGCATAGCAATCGCGCATGAAAATACGCACCTATCGCACACCCTACGTGCATCCTACAGAACAACTGTAAAATGGTGGCTACATTCTGTGCAGCAATCAAGAGAGGTGCCCTATGGGCGCGGGACTGCTAAAAAAACTGTAAAAATAAAGTATAAAAATCTATATATTACATTTTTAAAAAATAAATCTATTAAAAAACTGTAATTTAATTTAAAAAAATAAATCTAAAAATAAATATATTTGAAAAGAAGTTGTTAATCAGTATCAAATAAATAAATATAACAATTAATAGATTTAAAAATTGTTATTGAAGAAATCTTTCGAAATCACTGAAAAAAACCTTGGGTTTCAGGCAGGTTATAGTTAGGAATTAGCATTTAAAAAACCTTAGAAATTCACTGAAAAAAAAAACCATAGGTTTCAAGCAGGTTCTAGTTAGGAATTATCATTTAAAAAACCTTTGAAATTCACTGAAAAACAATAGGTTTCAAGCAGGTTATAGGTAGGAATTATCATTTAAAAAACTTCAGAAATTCACTGAAAAAAACATAGGTTTCAGGGGTGTTATAGTTAGCTGGACATTTCAATTGTACAAAACCATTGAAAGTTCTCCGTTTTAGTTAGCTGTACTAACAGTAACTCTCGCGCCTGCAATCCACTGGTGATGATGTCACATATTACATCATTCATGACATGGTCAGTGACATCACTACTGACATCACTGATGACATCTCAAATGACATCACTGATGACATCATCCACGTGACAATTAGATATACTTCATCACACACTAGTATAATCTTTCATCACTCACTGTAAAATACAGAGCACCATATTTGAATCCATTGACACACCAATACCAGTATCTAAAAACGCACTCAGTGATTCCTAGATCTACATACACATCTAATCACTTATCTATAGATTCACTCATACATGCTGTCAATGATCAATAGAAAACAATCAAATATACTTATACTCCTCTATCGACATTACACACAAGCACACATCCTATTTACTTATGCAGTCATCCTACTCACTTATGCAAAAAATGAATCATGCTTACATTTACTTAGCTACACACTTATACCAACACCACTTTATTTATTCATATAGATAGTAACTCACAATTAGTGTGTTATAAAAGCACTGTTACAAGTATATAGTTACCCATACAGTCACTCATGCAATTATTGAGTCTTATGTATACTTATTTATATACAAGAAATGTCACATACACTGCCTTTTATTATTCTAGTTTGTTGGACATGACACATCTTTGGGCAGTCACACACCTTCCACTGAACCATACACACATTCACTCTCCCATACACATAATTAGTCAACTAATCAATAACTAATATAGACTTTCATGTAGCTAATAACCAAATGGTGCAGCAGTTTACACAACAACTGAGAAAGTAATACAGGTAGTCACACAGTTTAGTCAGTATCCAATATATTAAGTGAGACACTATAAATCACTCAAGTGAACTGTCAATCACACTGCTACCAACTGAGAAAGTAATACAGATATTCACATAGTTTAGTCACTATCCAATATATTTAGTGAGACACTATAAATTAGTCAACTAAAAGTCAATCACACTGATACTAAATACTCCATCCAGACACTTATACATCCACTCATTCTTCAATGCTGAAAGCCTGACCTATTTTGTGTAACAGAGACCTGGCTGCAAGATGCTGATACGGCCATTGTCAATCTGGCCTTCCCGCCGGAATACTCGGTATTCACCTTGAACAGGACCTCAAGAGGCGGGGGTATTGCTCTTGCTGTCAAGTCCTGTTACCCTACCACATGGCATGGGCAAAAGATCTCGGGGTGCGAAAGCGCTCTGTTCAAGGTTGCCATCTCATCTAACTTCACCCTGTCGGGACTGGTAGTTTATCGGCCCCCAGGGAGTGAAGTAACATTCAGAGCAGCGTTACCCGAGGCTGTTAGCAATCTGGCTACGGGGTGCTCCAATTTCACCATCATTGGAGACCTAAATCTGCACTTTAACAACTCCAGCAGTCCCTCAGTTGCCAGCTTCCTGGCTGACCTTGAAGCGTTACAGCTTACTCAGTTGGTGACGCAGCCCACACATTCAGGGGGTCACACCCTTGACCCGTTTTTTACCAATCTGACGGAAGTATGTGTCACCAGCTACACACCTCTGGCGTGGACTGATCATTATTTGATACAGTTCCACTGCCCTATCGTGGCTAGTCCATCTAAGCCAATGGTGTGTTCTGTCCCAAAAAGACGCTGGAACAAACTTAAGCTAGATGAGTTCTTCCATCTCTTATCAGCTGACCCGCTTGACGTCTCAGGTCCTCCGGATCAGATGTACGACAGGTTCACCGACTGGGTCTCCAGGGCCTTGGACACCCTCATCCCCTTGGTGACCCGCAGAACTGGTTTAGGTAAGGCCAGCCCTTGGTACGATGACTCTCTGCGAGCCCTGAAGGTGTCTTGCAGGCGCGCAGAGCGGGCTTGGCGCAAAGCCTACTCCAGCTCTAAGAAAGTCGTATATCAGGCTACAGTGAAGGTGTACCATCGGGCGGTGTGTAGAACCCGTGCCGCTTTTTATGCGACACAATTCAGGAACAGTTCGAACCCAGCAAAGGCTATCTTTAAGGTAATGAAAGACCTCACTGCCAAAAAGGTTGTAGCATCACATCAGAGCTCTCTGGAGCACTGTGAAAAGTTGGCAGAGTTTTTTCTAGAAAAGGTGAATGCTATTTACCGGGGCTTCCCTGTGGTCGTTCCCTCGGTGATGACATCATCTAAGCCTCCACCATCTGAGGGGCTGTGTTCTTTACCTTTGGTAAATCCTGATAGCCTAGGCACTTTGGCTTGCAAAGTGAAATCTGGGTCCCCTGAGGATCCACTTTGCCCCGAAGTGTTCAAGGACCTGGCGGTACATGACATCTCTCCGCTTTGTTCCTTGGTCAATGCGTCTTTGACTTCTGGCGTCGTTCCACTTAAGTGGAAGCGAGCCATGGTTCGACCGATCCTGAAGAAACCTAGCCTGGATGGAAGCAAGCCGGAGAGCTATCGGCCTATTTCACTCTTGCCGTGGCCGGCCAAGGTGATGGAGGCACACGTAAATGCCGCGCTCTCAGAACATCTCTGTCGAGCTGACATACTCGACGCTACGCAGAATGGGTTTAGGGCAGGTCACAGCACGGAGACGGCTCTGCTGTATATGGTGGAGCACCTCCGCTCCGTGCTTGACGCGGGACAAACGGCAGCGCTGGTGCTATTAGATCTAAGCGCTGCCTTTGACACCGTCTCGCACCCTATCCTTCTGCAGCGTTTAGAGGATGCTGGTGTTTCCGGCATAGCACTCGACTGGTTCCGGTCGTTCTTATCAAACCGGGCCTTTAGCGTGACCGTCCCACCCTTTCAGTCTAAATTCCACCCGTTGAACCTGGGCGTCCCCCAAGGCTCCTCGCTGAGTCCTACGCTGTTCAACCTGTACGTAAGGCCGCTAGCTGAGGTTGTCAAACTATGGGGTATGACCATGGTATCATATGCCGATGACACCCAGCTAGCGGTCACGATCAGCGGGGATGCGGAGGTCGACGCTCCTAGGTTTCAACAAGGACTGAGGGCGGTCGCTAGGTGGATGACGCTTAATTGTCTCCAGCTAAACGCTAGTAAGACCGAGGTGATGGTATTTGGTAGGCGACCGGAACTGTGGGGAGAGAGATGGTGGCCGGAGGAGTTGGGTTCCGCTCCCATCCCAGTCGCCGAGCTTAAAAACCTCGGGGTCTGGTTGGACCCTTCCCTTACGTTTGCATGCCACACTAAACGCACGGCTGCTTGCTGCTTCGGCATCTTGCGTGGGCTCCGTCCGGTGCTAAAGTTCTTTGATGCCCCCACCCGGCAACTCATGATCCAAGCTACCGTCATATCTAGATTGGATTATGCTAGCTCTTTGTTGGCCGGACTGAATGTAGCTGAGATAGGGCGCCTGCAGCGGATCCAGAATGCTGCTGCGAGAGCGGTGGTGGGTCTTCCTAGATTCTGTCCCACCTCCAGCACCATTCGAGCATTGCACTGGCTCCCTGTGGCGCAGCGGATTCAGTTTAAGGTCCTCTGCGTCGCCCATAAGATCTTGAAGGGGTCCCCTGCAATGATCCTCACGACACTCATGGCCAATTACATTCCGGCACGACCCTTAAGATCGTCAGATCTCGATTTGGCTGTGGTCCCGCGCTTTAAGCGAAGCAGGGCCGGTGGTCGCTCATTCCGAGTGCGGGCCGCTGCTCTGTGGAACTCCTTGCCCCCGGCAATTCGCGCCATGAGCGATGTGCTCTCTTTTCGTCGCGCCTTAAAAACATTTTTATTTCCTTAGTTTGTGTGTTCTGTGCTGTTTTATTTAGTTGTGTTGTGTAGCTGCCTTGTCTGGCGCCAAGACGCTCCTTAGCTGGAGCATTTGCGCGCCTAATAAAAACCACATAACATAACATAACATAACATAACATATATATATATATAATACATATTTAAATATCAAACCAAACCACATTCACTTTATGATGTAATCACTGATGTCATTTGAGATGTCATCAGTGATGTCATTAGTGATGTCACTGATCATGTCATGGATGATGTAATATGTGACATCATCACCAGTGGATTGCAGGCGCGAGAGTTACATTTAGTACAGCTAACTATAACGGAGGAATTGTAATGGTTTTGTACAAGTGAAATGTCCAGCTAACTATAACACCCTTGAAACCTATGTTTTTTCAGTGAATTTCTAAGGCTTTTTAAATGATGATTCCTAACTATAACCTGCTTGAAACCTATGGTTTTTGCAGTAAATATATGTATATATATATGTATATATTTATATATATACATGTGTAGATATATATATATATATTCACTGAAAAAACCATAGGTTTCAGGAGTTATATAGTTAGGAATTAGCTTTTAAAAAACCTTTGAAATTCACTCAAAAAACTATAAGTTTTAGTGGTGTTATAGTTAGCTGGACATTTTACTCATACAAAACCATTGAAATTGCTCCTATATAGTTAGTTGTACTAACTATATTTCGCGCACCCACAATCCACTGCTGATGATGTTACATATTAGATCATTCATGACATGGTCAGTGACATCACTGATGACATCTCAAATGACATCACTGATGACATCATCGCGGGACCCGGGCGGACTGGGGAGGCCCTGAGGCAGCTCTGACACACATGGGCACACAGGCAGTGCTGAGGCGCCTGGAGCGATTGTAACAGAGTCGGGAGGCAGGAAGCAGCAAGGTAGGAGAGGGGGAGCGGAGTGCTGTTGGGACCCTGGCGCTGTGATGAGGAATGCCCTACGAGCCCTGCCCGCTGCAGAACAACCGCAGATAGGCCTGCACACGCAGGGCTTGCACGCAGGCAGAGACATATCAACACTGGGCCCCTGCATTATGGGAATAGCCTCGCCAGCGGCTGGACATGCTTATCACTGACTGTTGAGGCGAGCTAACGGCAACGCACCTGGCTGCACACTGACAAGGAGGCTTTGGCGGCCACGGGAGTGCCGGGAACATAAGCTAGAGAGAGAGTGAAACTGGCAATGGGAACTGAGCCTGCGACGCGCTCGAGAGTCCACTGCGCGCTGAGACACGAAAGTCGGGATAATGGCCCCGGACTTGTGGAGGGCAGAGCGCTGACGAGTGTCTGGGGCAGCCGCTCCCACCCTCGCAGCTGCCAAATGACTCATCAGGAGTTTGGCACCTGAACCGGTTCCCCACATCTGAGATCACGGAGCCACATACCACAGAGCTGCTGGCACGGAAAACACGCGGCTCCCGGGTGTGGAGACTTACGTGAGGTGGTCGCAGGAGCGAGGGCCGTGGGAGCCCCCCCGCATGACAAGGGGGTGAAGCAGGACTACCGCGAGGGGGGCACCTGTTGCGCTGACAGGTGGCGCCAGTAATTTACACCCTGCAAGGCGGCTACCTGGCTTGGATCAGTGATATCGTACTGTGACCGGAACCCCGGAGGAGCGGGCGAGGAAGCCTCACTCCTGGCCCTTGCGCAGCAGCCTGCCACACGGAGCCTAACCGCCACTGATAGGGGTGGATGCCTACCGCGCAACAATTGGCAATGGGCAGGCTCAGGGACAAATCCCAACAGCGGCAGCAAGCGGCTGGCGACCCAGGCTCACCTTGCGGGAGCCAGAGCGAAAACATGGGACCGGCCGCGGCCCTGGCTGCCAAGATGGATACCGTGTTGGCGGAGGTGGAACGCATCGGAAGCACCCTGGAACAAACTAAAGCGTAACTGGATGCCCGGATCAACAAGGTCACCTCAGACTTTACCCTCCTGCATGCTGATCATCGCAAGCTAACGGAGTAGGTTGCCACGCAGCGTCAGTCACTTCAGGAGCTACAACCGGTAGTGCAAACACATACCTCAGCGCTTCAGGACATTATGGACAGAATGCATGCGCTAGAAGACCGTATTGAGGATGCTAAAGGGCGCAATAATGTGAGGTTGGTGGGCCTGCGGGAGGGCGAAGAGGGGAAAGACCCGGAGCGATTCACCGAAAGCTGGCTGAGGGAGATCATACCCCAGGAAGTACTGTCCCCGCACTTCGCAGTCGAAAGGGCGCACAGGGTGCCAGTGCAGGCGCCCAAGCCAGGAGCCCGGCCCCGCCCATTCCTCTTCAAGCTCCTAAACTACCGCGACCGGGATGTGGTACTGCGCGAGACCAGGAAGCTAGAAAACCTCACTGTGCGCAACAGCCGCGTGATGCTCTTCCCGGATTTATTTATTTATTTATTTATTTTGAAAGTTTTATATAGCGCGAACAAGATCTTTGCAGATATCAGAGCGCTTTACAAGTACAAGGGGGTGATAGAGTAGTAGTTGAGGTAGTTAGGTACAAGGTGCATAGTTACATAGGTAGGTCAAAAAACAAGAGGTAGGTCACAGGTGAGGTAGTGTCGGTACAAGGTGCATAGTCAAACAGTTGCGCCAATAGTATAAAAGTACAAAAATAAGGAGCATATACTTGTTTAAGCGTGCTTAAAATGCTTTTGGAGATAGAATAAAGGCATAGTTGAGGTAGGTGTGTGCAGGGTGTATAGTCACACAGGTGCATCAGTAGTACAAGAGTAGGGATAGTTGAGGTGGTGTAGGTAGAGTGTGCATAGTCAAACAGGTGCGTCAAACAATATAAAAATATACAAAGAGGGAACGTATACAATCAAATAAGTCGATAATACAAGTAATACAAATAGACCAAGGGGTCAGGCAGGTAGTACAGAGCGGATTCATGAGAAATACAGAATAATAGATCATGTGTATTTAGCCATGAGGATCGCTTTTACTTCTTTCTTAAAAAGTTTGTTGGAGGAGATGAGCCTGGTTTCACTAGGGAGTGAGTTCCAGATCCTGGGTGCCATTCCTGAAAAGGAGCGTTTATAGGTTTTTTCCTTCCGAAATCTTCGAGGCTTCAGCAGAAGATTGTTTGTGCTTCTAGTAGTTCTAGAGCCACCAGAAATTGTCAGCTTTTGAGTGAGGTAGGCGGGTGAGTTCATGTGTACAGCCTTGTGCGTCAAGCAGGCGATTTTCAGATGTATTCTGGCTTCAAAAGGTAGCCAGTTCAGGGATTTAAAGTCAGGGGAAATATGCGAGTGTTTTTTTGAGCCAGTGATGAGTCTCGCTGCAGCGTTAAGGGACGCTCTTAGGGGTGCCGTTGTAGTTAGGGGGAGCCCGCAGAGGGCGGTGCTACCGTATTCTATGTGCGGGATGACTATAGATTGTACTGCAGTTTGGAAGTCTTTGGCTGGAAGGAAGGGTTTAAGTTTTCTCAAGGTATTGATTTGGAAGTTCGCTCCTTTGGTTGCCTTGCTGATGTGCTGCTACATGTTGAGATTACACAACATAGGTAGGTCAAACATGTGGACCGCAATCTAGCTGCAGAACCTCAGTGACACCAGTTCCATTGCGACACTTGTCCTATGTCGGGAAAATGCTACAGACTTGTTTTGCAAAACTGCCTAAAATATCACAATTTAACCCTACGGAGAATAACTTTCACCAAACACTGGAAAACATACACCCTTGTGAAAACCTATGACATCAAAATAAAAATTCTGCCTCAAGAGCGACCCCGATCAGACTGCGAATTTAACGGGAAGCCATCAAACTTCTGAGACCCTTTTTCAGTGGTTTGTGAGCGCACAACAGCCCCTGTCAGATTCGCTGCTGCTAATCAGGCGCAAGCAGAACCCCACTCAGTGCGTGGAATGTTCCCGAATAACCAGCCCAGGAAGCAGAGAGCCTGCTGAAACTTCCAAAAGCCTACGCACATCCGGGAGCGCCGAAAGTGACGTCATTCTTCTGCGGCAAGAACGAAGACCGCCCCTGACACAGCGAGAGGAGCGAGGATCACAGAATCTACCCTGATTTCTTCCTGCCACCTGTTCCACTGTTTGCCGGTCCCGCTTCGCGGGACCTGCTTCACCAGGTCAACGAGGGAGCGCGGGCTGCGTAGGCTCAACGGGGCTGCGAGCAAAAGTGCAGGGACTCCATTGCCCAGGAGTCCCTGCGAGGCCAATCACAGTCACCTGGCCAGCTCTCCCCGGAAGCCACGCCCCCAGCGCCTGGACCCTTGAAAAACCGGCCGTTACCTGCTTACTGGTAGGACCTGTTTTTCTACAGCCTGACACAGCGAGAGGAGCGAGGATCACAGAATCTACCCTGATTTCTTCCTGCCACCTGTTCCACTGTTTGCCGGTCCCGCTTTGCGGGACCCGCTTCACCAGGTCAACGAGGGAGCGCGGGCTGCGTAGGCTCAACGGGGCTGCGAGCAAAAGTGCAGGGACTCCATTGCCCAGGAGTCCCTGCGAGGCCAATCACAGTCACCTGGCCAGCTCTCCCCGGAAGCCACGCCCCCAGCACCTACGTTAACAATTGACACTTTCCCCGCGGGACGCGCGCGGGACGAAACGCGGAGCGAAGACCGGGCAAAGAGCGGGCCGTTTTAGGCCGTTAGAGGCCGAGTAGGGCCGGGCTGGGCCACCCCCCTAATCTTTAGCTCAAAAACCGACCACACAACTCCTCTAATTCTAGGTATGTCTCCTAGAGGATCCAGGAGTAAGACTGCGGCAAAAAAAGGGCAACTAATTGGCCCTATAGACAGTTTTATTACAAAGGCAAACTCTTTTATAGATCATAACATCATACTTATCGAACGAAGGGTATCCCAAGACCTCCTGGAGGCTAGAAGATCCTCAATGGGTCACCTGGCAACAGCCAGAACGCCGGTCCCCCAAAAGGATCAAAGACAGAGCGAGGGTGGGAATAATAAAAGACAGAGTCTTCCAAACATAGTGGATCTATCGGCCTCACGATTGTCACAACTTTCAGAATCCCAATTAACATCTGATTTAGATCTAGAAAAAACCCCAGACCTAGTCCCACACACCACCCCTGAAGAGGTAAGACAGGCAAGAGGGAGGAGAGAGGGAGCCATAAGGAAGAAGAATCATCTAGTGATAAGTAAAGTACCAACGACTCAAACAACTCCAGTCACAATAGAAGAAACAGGGAATACACTTAGTCCCCCTCTGTCGGAAAACCAGAATAGGCACACTGCGATGATACATCATGTACATGATGCCTCAATTCTCACAAGCCTAGTGTTAGCATCAGAGGATTCCCCAACAAAGGAACCTGAACATAATTATAACACAGACTTATTAGTAAAAATCGGAGATCTCCTACAGAAAACCCTTGCACCCATACAAGTCACATTGACAAATTTAGAAAAAGCTGTAGTCGAACTCTCAGTCGTGGTGAAGACTAAGCATAACCCTAATCGTTCTCAAGAGCCACCAAAAGTACAGAAACCCGGGGTGGCTAAGTCGTCAAACTCAATCCCCGTGGCTCAAGCTAAAAGCTCGACCCCTGTGCCCACTGTAGTACTGAAACCCACAACCACGATAGCGTCTAAGAAAAAAACAGAAGAGATTTTATCTGCAAATACCCTATCTGGAAAAACAGTACTCCTTGTAATACCGTGACAACAGACATGAAGAATAAACAACCCCAAACTAAACAACCCCAAATACATCGAGAGAGGGAGAGACAACAACAGGGCGAAATACGACCAGGAACTCTTCCACCAGAAGCGAGCCCATTTGTTGTTATTCTGACCGGTGTCCCAGAACTGATGGACCAAAAACCCGAACAAAATTGGTCCTTAAAAAACAAGATACAACACTGGCTTAGTATAAATCGCCCACCACCTCCCTATTGCTCCACCAGAATTCTAATGGTTAGAAGAGCCCCCTGGGTTGGCCATGGTAAAAAAACAATACAGGGTGACTGTATTTTAATTACTTTTGAGGACCCTAGAATAATGGAATATATCTGCTCAGAGGAGGATTTAAACCTAAATGGGGGGATAGGCATAAAGCGCCTCTCTTTCTTTTACCCACCTAGATTTCCGAATGGTCCCTCACAAAATGATGGACCCTGGTACACAGTGGGCCCCCGTTACTGAGATGAGAAAGGGAGGAGTGGAGAGGGCAAGAACAGTGGAGAAATTACAGAGAACCATCACGTTGGGAGGGTTGGAATGGAATACCATTAACGAATATGTATAGTGGCCTAGAGTGCGTGGACTGACCATCACAGCCAGACGAACAGGCCCTCAAACTTCCAGACAACCCCCCAACCCTAGATAACCCTCTAACTTTTGATGACCCAGTTGCTTTTGGTAACTCACAAATCGAAAATAGCCCTAATAATGAACCTCCATCTTTGACCATGATCTCCTGGAACATCGCAGGATTACGGCCAAAGGTTGAGGATGGGAGTATCATGCATCCTGTGGACAGGCATCAAATAGTCTGCTTACAGGAGACATGCTCGCCAATAGAACTCCACTTGTTGGGTTATAAGACGTACTTTTCTCCAGCATTGGTGGGACAAAAGGGTAGGTCAAAGGGAGGATTAATCACCTATATAGCTAATACCATCCAAAAAATAAAAATAAACATTATTGAACTGGAACATAATTTCCAGATCATTTGTCTCTCCCTACCCAAAAATGAGTCTGTTGTCCTCGTTAACTTTTACAACAACCTCGAGGAACCACAGCTCCAGGAAGTGTTGGCGCACTTGCACGAGAAACTAACCACCTTAAGGCAGAAACGAGGAGCAAAGGGCTCAGTATCTATAATATGGGCAGCGGACTTCAACTTGCATCACTGTACCCAGCCAGAGCAAAAATGTGCAGGAATGGTGACAGAGGAAGGTAACCCCCTCACTCACTTTTTTCACAATAATATCGGTGGAACAATGAACGATATTCTATCAGACCTGGACCTCCAAGTAGTAAACACCCCAGATGATAGAACTAATTCTCTAGAACCGACATATGTAGGAAGGGGATTTAGTACTACAGTTGACTGTATTATAATATCGGCTAGCTTACAAACTAGAGTCAACCAGTTTGAAGTTTTACCCAACACTTTAAGTGATCATTCCATTCTTAAATTGGAAATCTTTTTAAACTATCAACAATCCCTACATGTGACATTAGCTAGTGCATTGACCCAGGATAATATAAATCTGGGCCAAATAAATGGGTATACAATAAAGTGGGGGAAAACAAACCCAGGGGAACTTACCGAAGATCTGATAAAATTGGCATACCCCCAAATCAAGAAATGTTTAGACATACAGACAGAAGATGAGGAACTTCTTAGTAACTTTGCCCAAATCATGGAAGAAACCAAATCTCTACTCACAGTAAAACATAAAGTAGGCCCCCAACAAATCAAAGGATGGTTTAATCATGAATGCACCCAGGCTCACTCAAAACTCAAAACAGCACTAAATAAGGATGAAAGGGACCCCCACGTTATATCCGCACTAAGAAAGGAATACTTTGCCATCAGGAAAAAGAGAAAGGCGGAGTTAAAGCAAGCTTTGTGGGATGAACTCCACTCTAGTGCCCAGGAAAAAAACAGCCAGGCATTTTGGAGAGTAGTGAGAGCCCCATTTTTGGTTGACGATAAAATCCCAAAAATTGAAGTTGCTATAGATGAGTTAGAATGGGTATCACACTTTTCAAAAAATTTCCAAAAACAACCAACAGAACAAGAAATTGAAGATAGAAACTTAGTAGTACCATCCTACCCCATCCAAATAGACTTTGAAATGTCTGAGGTCCTTTTGGCCCTGAAATCAAGCAAAAACGGAAAAGCTCCAGGACCGGACGGAGTCCCGGTAGACTTTTTTAAACATAATACAGATCTCTGGGCCCCTATCATCACCAGGGTATGCACGGCAGCTGCAAAGAAAGGAATCCTGGAGTCTTGGACAAGGTCCGTGATGGTACCGATTTTCAAGAAGGGCAATCGCCAGGACCCCGCCTGCTACCGCCCAATATCTCTGCTGGACTCACTGGGAAAGATAGCAGGCAGGATGCTCCTGGAGCGACTTCAAAAATGGGTGGAGGAGAGAGGCATTCTGTCTGAGTTGCAATTTGGTTTCCGGGAGGGTTTCGGAACTGTGGAACAAGCCCTAAACCTCTCCATTATCATCGGAAAATACATACATGCAAAGAAGGACAAACTATATATGATCTACGTGGACTTGTCCTCCGCGTTTGACTGTGTTTCTCATACCAAATTGTGGTCCCTCTTGTCACAAATGGGGGTTGATCTGCCACTCCTGAATTTTCTGAGAGAAATGTACTCCAAACCCTCTGCCAGAGTCCGTTATGGTACAAAGGGTGAGCTGTCAGCGTCCTTTAGAGTAGAGCGTGGAGTCAGACAAGGATGTGTCCTGGCGCCTTTCCTTTTCTCCCTCTATACTAACAACTTGGAGGTTGAGCTTCTGAGGGGCGCCCAGGACCTCCCACAGGCAAAACAACGCCCGATCCCCGCTCTACTCTATGCGGACGATGCTGTCTTGCTGGCGCGGACTCCCCGCGAACTTCAGAGGATACTTAATAGATATTCTCTCTTTATGGGCACTCTAGACCAGCACATAAATGTGAAAAAAAGCGTTGTGATGACGGCAGGTGCCGGGAGAAAACACCCTAAAGATTTAATCCTCAAAAATAAAAAAATAGAGTTTGCAACCGAATATTGTTACTTGGGTATTACAATAGATAACAAATTGTCCTGGAAAATGGCAGTGGAAGCAAGGAAACATTGCTTTAAGAGAGCGATAGCGGCCTTGGTGTCTTTCTCACAAAAACTGGGAAAACGACCGCCCCTGGAATTACTAGCCATTTACAGAGCTAAGTGCCAATCAACAGCACTATATGGAGCTAGTGTATGGGGTCATATGGATGTTTCTTCCCTGCAAATTGCAGAAAATAATTTTCTGAGGTTCCTTTTAATGGCCCCAAAGCGATCCTCTACGTATGCATGTCATGTTGAACTAGGCGTCCCATACATTGAGGACTTGGCAAGAATACAACCGTTACTCTTATGGCGCCGCATTTGGACCTCAGAAAAAAACGCCCTCACTAAGACAATAGTGGCAGATGCTATGACACTAGACCATGCTCTAAAAATAAAATGGCTAGCTTACACCATGGCTCTCGCTTTACTAAGGGGTACAATACAATATTTTGCTTTGCCGACTGAAACGGCGCTTGATGACAGGGTTTGGCACTTCGGGCTGCCGACTGACACTAAGCGTTTTCTCTGGCATGATGGGTCCATTGCATATCAGCTTGCATCGCTAAACTCTTGGCATTTTCACAAACAACGAAGGAGTTATTGCGACTGCATATATGCATTGATGTGGTATCACTGCCTGGGTAAATACATTTGGCAGTAAGAATAATTAACCCAATAATACTTAGTCTGTTGAAAGTTGGCTGTTAACTATGGAATTATCCCATTTTTATGAGTGGACATTTTTATGGACACTAGACTGAACGGGCTGTGAATGGGCATGACAACGAGTATACCGTTCAGCAGGGTCACACTAGCACATTACCATACTCTTGTGTGCCCCAGCCTAAAACTATGACATTTGGTCTCGGCAACTTCCTTCTGAATCTTTTGTTGACACTTTGGTGAGTGATTCAGTTGTTGGATTTATTCACCTTTTTCAGAGCGGTGCTTCACCTTTGTCCTGAGCCGCAGCCAGGTGGGGTGAGGTCTTTACTTCTTACAAATCAGGTAAGAAGTAGTCCGTGAAATTTGTACACAACTTTTTCACATTCTATTTTAACGGATGATACTAGTACAATACAGTGTGTAATGATTGAATATCTTGGATATAGATCTCACCTACGCTAAGAATGTACGATGGTGTATAAGGTAGTTTACTGTGGTGGACAGGTGGTGGTTGCTGTATTTATGCCATGTCTTTCTTTTTCAGTTAATTACTGAATTGGTAAGAAGTATCGGAACGAGTACACCTAGAAGGTTCAGGTGACATATAAAATTAACAATGAAATCGTTCCAGTATTCTTCTTTTCTTGTATAGAACACATTATCTCACTTTAGGGTTTTTTTTTGTTTGCAGTAGCGTTAAAATTTAGGTCCTGAAGAAAGCAAGGCCGAATGGCCAATAATTGCTGAAACATGTCGACCACGTTCCACCGCTAGACAGTTTATTAATTCCCCTGTCTTGGCTATTTTTTAACCTTGGTGTCAGGAGCTGTACTTTAATAAAATATTTTTTGCTCCTCAAACCAATTTTACTCACTTTCCTTATCACTCTTGGTATTACTTATCCCTAGCACTGCATTCTTTTTTACCCCAGCAGCCACGTTGTGAGTATATATCTTTCTAAACTCACATTAACCATCCTTACCCCACAGGAGGGCCAGTCCTTCTCTGTCGGAGCAAACAATAGGTATGGTGTTTGTCCTCGGAGCCCCAAATGATGAAGGGCGGTTCCGAGTGGTGACTGATGGGTGCCAGAGATCGGACACAAACCTGACCTGGTTGCTATAGTTCTCACTGTTTGGCTTTTTGGTAACCACCCCTGCTCTTGGTAATCACCTTTGAGATTCTGACCCTCTAATACTTTTGTGATATATAGCTTACATCAGGAACTTTTTTATTGACCTTGGGGCCGAAAAATACTATTCGACTCCCGAAAAAATCAGTGAACTCTCAAAAAAACAACTACAAACACTAGCCCTGGGACATTTGCAAAATCTGAGACTACAAACTGAAGCAGGCAAACCGTCTGTCCAACATGCTGTAATGGTTCAATCCACCCTTTCCATCCAGCCTTACTTAAATCTTAAAATCAGTGTTTTTGATCGTTTTCTTCTGATAAGATTCAGATTAAATCTATTTCACAGGCTAGTAGCTTTCCCAGTAGCAAATGCATGGGATACGATTTTACCCCTGTGTCCCTGTGATGAAAAGTCATTACAAACCACTTTACATACAGTCTTGTTTTGCAAATTTTATCATGAACATCGCAAATTTTGGTTATTGACTCTGTTAAAATCTTGGGGATTTAGGCAGTGTCGTCCTGCTATGTTGAGTTTACAGCTCTTGGATACTGAAATTACCTGCTATCATGTTCTTAATCTTCTAAAATGCATATACAGACACAGAAAAAATCTGTAAAGTAATTTTTTCTAATTCATAGTATTGTAAATAGTTTCGTGAAACTTATCATTGTTTATGAAATTATTCTGCATTTTAAAACTCATGTTCCAAAAATTTTTACGATTTACTTACTATGTATTAACATTGCTTTTATGGATTTCTAATACTGAAATTCCGAATAAAGAATTTATTATTATAAGTCGATAATACAAGTAATACAAATAGACCAAGGGGTCAGGCAGGTAGTACAGAGCGGATTCATGAGAAATACAGAATAATAGATCATGTGTATTTAGCCATGAGGATCGCTTTTACTTCTTTCTTAAAATGTTTGTTGGAGGAGATGAGCCTGGTTTCACTAGGGAGTGAGTTCCAGATCCTGGGTGCCATTCCTGAAAAGGAGCGTTTATAGGTTTTTTCCTTCCGAAATCTTCGAGGCTTCAGCAGAAGATTGTTTGTGCTTCTAGTAGTTCTAGAGCCACCAGAAATTGTCAGCTTTTGAGTGAGGTAGGCGGGTGAGTTCATGTGTACAGCCTTGTGCGTCAAGCAGGCGATTTTCAGATGTATTCTGGCTTCAAAAGGTAGCCAGTTCAGGGATTTAAAGTCAGGGGAAATATGCGAGTGTTTTTTTGAGCCAGTGATGAGTCTCGCTGCAGCGTTAAGTGACGCTCTTAGGGGTGCCGTTGTAGTTAGGGGGAGCCCGCAGAGGGCGGTGCTACCGTATTCTATGTGCGGGATGACTATAGATTGTACTGCAGTTTGGAAGTCTTTGGCTGGAAGGAAGGGTTTAAGTTTTCTCAAGGTATTGATTTGGAAGTTCGCTCCTTTGGTTGCCTTGCTGATGTGCTGCTGCATGTTGAGATTACACAACATAGGTAGGTCAAACATGTGGACCGCAATCTAGCTGCAGAACCTCAGTGACACCAGTTCCATTGCGACACTCGTCCTATGTCGGGAAAATGCTACAGACTTGTTTTGCAAAACTGCCTAAAATATCACAATTTAACCCTACTGAGAATAACTTTCACCAAACACTGGAAAACATACGCCCTTGTGAAAACCTATGACATCAAAATAAAAATTCTGCCTCAAGAGCGACCCGCTTATCAAATTGGTCGATTCATTTATTTTTGTTGACATGTAAGAATTTGCTGCGCTAATCCTTTGCCTGCAAATTTATACCATTCGTTAAAGCTGATGTCAACATTTTATCATTCAATATAAAAAGTGATTATGGTTATTGCCCTTTTTGCTTTTCTAGAAGACATACATGTAAAATGTATGGGAGCATTTCTAAATGTCCTTTCAGAATTCTTCATACAGACGTTTAAAAGACATCTGTGATAGCTTTGCTTTTTTGAAGATATCCCCTGTAGTTGTTTTAGGTCACCAGCAATATTTGTCTTCATGTCAAATTGATATATTTTCTTGTTAAAACAATTATATACACAGTCATCATGGCAACTGGAGGCCCCGAAGTGCAAACTTCAGAGAATAGAGCAATCTAATACCTAGATAGGGGCGATCATTTCTGCAAAGCATTCTACTGCAAGGTTTAAAAGTCTTCCGAACCACTAAGAGCAGAGAGAACAAATGAACCTGTATTGATCGCTTGCCAGCGCTCACATACACAGCTGTAATTACTCCAGAGTGTTGGAGTTCTTTCAAATTCTAGCAAGGCTGAACTTTTCCCAATCACTACAATAAATATTTTATGACAGCACATGTATTTGATGGCCTACTGAGATTCTTCACAGTGCATGTAAGAGTTTCTAAGATGGCGGAGAATGTATTGTCATAAATATTTCATGTGATCGTTTCAAGGTAATTGATGCCATATTTGTAATCTTAACACTAAAACGCAAGATTATCAAGATCATTAAATATTGATCTGTGTCATAATGTAAGATCATGATGTTACTTTAGGTAAAAGGGCAATTTGTGGCTCTTTGAAGTAGTGGCAATTTATCCTATACAAAATATTTAATTAGCTCAGGTCTGTTCTCAGTTGCTCTACATTTTCTTTTCATTTGGTGTCCAAGACTCTGTACAGAGTCTTGGACACCACACTCTGGGGAGAGGTGTGGCGCCGCGGCCAGGGCGACTGACGCTGGAATCTGGGGACCACGGTTCGATCCCCGGCTCCGGCGGCAGGTTAGCCCAGCACCATGTGACTCTGGGCAATAGCTCGCTTAATCTTCCCGACGGCCCCCAGCGCCTAGAGACCCTTACGGGTGATTGTGCGCTTTACAAATGTGGACTTACTTACTTACTTACACCTTACAGCGCCGTGTGTCAATGTATGCATCCCCACCCTTTTCCACATCCTCGTTGATTCCAGTACGGCAGCGGTGCAGAAGTGGAGAAACACATACATGGCGGTGAAAAGGACACTGAGGGACCTCGAGCTGCCTTACTCCTTGCTATTCCCCTTACACCTACGTGTGATCTCGAAAGATGGTGCCCGATTCTTCGATACCCCGTTGGATGTCTGGGACTGGCTAGAAGAGACAGGTCAATCCGTGGGGGCACGGCCCGTAGGGAAGGAAGACGGCGGATGGCAGGTACAGCGTTCTTGAGACGACGCTGGAGGAGAGGAGGCCGCCGCAGCCCGGGTCCTGCCGCACCAAGCCCGGAGAAACGGAGAATGGAGTGGCAAGACGCTCTTGATGCGGTTGCGAACTTGGGAGTGGTGAATGTCACTAGACGCATAGACTCCCAGATGCGCAGAGAGCTGGATACCAGCGGCTCCTCATCCTCGTCGACGGTGATCTCCGAAGAAATGAACATGCCAGTGGTGACACCCCAAACAGCTGACCAACTCATATGATGGACTAATGGTTTCCAAAGGCCCAATAGGGGCTCCCACCCCTGAGTGCACTGTTCGCTGTATCCTTTATGTACCAGTGATATGTCTGGTGTTGTGTCAGAAGGGGGGAAGGGGGATACCCGCAATGTATGCGCCTGTGGTTGCGAGTTATTAATTGCTGAGCGTATGTGAGAGCGGCCACCACCCTGCGCCGGAGAGCAATAGCCCCCTTTTACGGCCCCTCGGGCTCTGCTCCTGCTGACCCACACTGGCCCTATGTGCTTACCCGCATCAGATCCCTACTGCGCTTTCCTCATAGATCAGGGATCCGCGATTGGGGCGGGAACTGACCGGGTTACTGGCAACACACTTACCCAGACAACTACAGCGTTGATATCCCACCTTCCCTGAGGGTGGATCTTGTTGAAGTTTGGACGTACGCCCACCTGGGCCACGCCCTTTTAGTTACCGTGTTCTTTTCAATTGTTTCCTGTTTTAAAATGCGGCACATAGACAGTTCTCCCCCCAGATACTACCCGCTGCCTCCCGAGAGGCGTTTCCCCGAAGACTCAAGGGCACGACTTACGTAGACACATGACGCACACTAACATATTGACATGGAATATCCGCGGTATGCACACGCCGTCACGGCGCTATTCTGTCTTGTCCTTCCTACAGAGACATGGGGTGGGAATCGCCCTTCTCCAGGGGACACACATGATGCAGGTCGAGCTTGAAATACTCCGTAGGCGATGGCGGGGGCACATGTATGGGACCACCTTCTCTGCGCACGCGCGTGGCACATTGATATGGGTGAGAGCAGGCATCCCATTCATTTGCAAGGATGTGCAGGTAGATCCAGAGGGAAGGTACTGTCTGCTGCGAGGAAAGTTAAATGGCCAGGAACTCATGCTGGGGTCGCTTTACGCCCCAAACTCAGACCAACCCTCCTTTCTAGCGGCACTGAATCAGGTCTTGCACACATACGCTGGCCTCCCCTGGCTGTTGGGTGGGGACTTCAACATGGTACTGGACGTGGGGCTGGACCGCTCCTTCCCCCCACTCAGGGCCACGACGGTGATGTCCAATGTGCTGGCACTTAGGGATTGGCTGACACACTGGGGGCTACAAGACCTATGGTGAGTGCAACACCCTACAAACAGAATATATTCATACTACTCCTCGGTGCATAACTTGCATGTCCGGTTAGATCGGATACTTGGCACCCAATTGCTGCTCCCCTTGCTTGCTGAATCGGAATACTTATGGAGAACACATTCCGATCATATTCCATTACGGTTCAGTCTCAGCTGGGATGTAGGACGGCCGCCTGTGCCTACGTGGAGGCTGCAGCCTATTGCGCTCGAAGACCCCGAGTTCCGATCCTCGCTAGGCACCACTGTCCTTGACTACTTTGAGGTTAATGAGGGATCCACGCATAGTGCTGCAATGGAATGGGATGCGCACAAAGTAGCCATTCGGGGACACTGCATGGGAGCCTCATGGAACATATGCAAAACAATGTCCGCCACACTTACGCGCTTAGAGAATGAGCTCATACAACATGAGAGGGAGGGTGAAGAGACTGGGGAACACGCATGCATGCTAAGAGACCTGCGCGCCAAGCATGCAACTCTCATGGAGCAGCTGAGGTGTCATAATTACGCGGCGCACATGGCTCGTACACATGCCAGGTCGGATAGGGCTGGCTGACTACTGGCCTGGTTGATACAAAGGGAGAGCCGAGGTGCCCCATTAGGAGCCCTTCAAACAGCGGAGGGATTGGTGGTATACACACAGCGAGAGACCCACCGTGCCTTGGTTGGGCACTACACGCAACAGTATAGGGCTCGGGGAGTCGGTCCCAGGCACGCAGTAGGAAACTTCCTTGACTTGGTCATCTTGCCAGTGGTCTCGGAGGAGCACCAGGGCACCCTCAATGCGCCTCTCACATTGGAAGAGGTGGGAGACGCAATACAGGCTCTGGCGACCGGGAAGACACCATGCCCCGATGGGCTGCCTGCCGAAGACTATAAGGCCTACAAAGACACCTTAGCGCCCTTGCTCCTTCACATGTATAATGAAGCAATAGATGAGGGCTCACTACCTTCGTCCATGAGGGAAGCTTTCTTGGTCTCATTACCTAAGCCGGATAGGGATACAATGCGATTGGGCTCATACAGGCCATTGGCGATGCTCAATGTAGACTACAAAATCCTAGCGAAGCTGCTTGCTGAAAGGCACAGGGTCAGACTGATTTGCATATAGCCATGTCTGAAATGGGGTGGCTGAGTGGGCTAAAGAATGGTGATAGATTAAACCCAGATCAGTTGACTGGGGTGAGTGTTTGATTTGCTCAAACGCTCCGTCCATCATCCCCTTTTGTATTGCTGAAAGGCTAGCACCAATGGTCCCGCATCTTGTGCATACTGACCAAAACAGATTCGTGCCGGCATGGTCCACATCCTTGAACCTTAGAAGGTTCTTTTGGATAGCGGCAGAGGCGCCCAGGAAGTGGCCCAGAGCGGGGTGCCTAATACTCGATCTGGAAAAGGCTTTTGACTGCCTAGAATGGGGGTACTTAGCAAAGGTGTTAATGCGCTATGAGTTTGACGTGGAATTCCTCTAAATGGTCGATCTTCTCTACAAAACGAGACCGATTGCCGTTTCTAAATTCGGTTTTCTCGGGTGAGTATTCCTTCCGTACTTTATTCGACTCCCTTTCCTAAGGCCGGTACCGCGACCACCCCGGCTCTCCCCCTGAGTATACCGTGGTAGCCTCCTCGGCTGGTGTCCAGTAGAGCGCAGCAGAGAGCCGAAGCCGAAACGCCGAAAACGCAAAAAACGCCGGAACCGCCACGCCGAGCAGCAGCAAGGTGGGAGAGCTACGGCGGCACCTGACCCCACCCGACCTGACCTGACCTGAGCGGATCTGCAGTGGATGCAGTGGATGCGAAAGCGGGACTGGGAGACTGGGGGTCAAGCCAGAGACAGTACGGAAAGGAAAGGAACAACAGGGAGGTGAGAGGCGGCCCGAGGCATTACTGCATTTCGGGGGAAAATGCTGATAAACGGACGGGCGGGGTCATAAGCGAAGCGGAGCCACCGCTATACTGCTACCCCAGGAGGTCAGCGACCCTGCATCGTGTATTGAGCGCCACAGAGCACTGAACACTGATCACTGAACATAAAAAAAGAAAAAAAATTGTAAAACTCGTGGGTGCATGGTGCTCTGCATGAACTGTTTTTAGTTGAGATTGTTGCAAATCGTTGCAAATTCGGCAAGTTCTGTGTTCTGTGCTGTAAGAGCACCCGGCTTCTGTGGTGTGCTTCTGTGGCGTGCTGCAACTGCTGCTGTTGCAGGACCCTGCAGGGGCTATTAATCAATAACTAACCACCAACCACCTAACAATTGCTTTGAATACCTTAAATACCTTAACCCTTGTTTTAGGAGTCACGATGTTGTCCTGAATTCTTGACCTCCAAGGGCTATTGACTCACCCACTGCTGGTATCACCCTCTTCCCCGAAGACAGTTACTCCTTGCTGCTGTTAATACCTGCCTACTGCCATTGCGTCCCGCCGCCTAGCTGTGCCCTGGCTAACTCACAACTGTAAGTCAGCAGTGCTATACTTCATTCCACCCCACCCCTCCCAGCATCCAATCAACTGACACCGTTGAAGCCTGCTGAAGCCCGGACAAGTCAGCAAACAACCTATGAGCACAGATTTTATACCAAACATCCTTCAGACACACCGAACCCATCATACTGGACCCATCAGATCTACCGCAAACCTCCACTGACCACAAGTAGCCCCGGAAGTGCCACACCAGCGCTGCACTAGTGCCACTTCAGTGATTCCAGCTACCTCTGCAGCACCGGTTCCTGTTAGCAGCTAAAAGTCATGAGATCCGGGAGAGTAAGAAAGGCATTATTGGCACCTAAACAGAGGAAATCCAAGCAACTGAAATTGGCCAAGGACCTCCATTTGGATAGCCCGGGCACCCACAAGTCCACCCGGGCTAGCAACGAAATTTTAACAGCGGAAGGATCTCCATCAAAAGGCTTTGGCAATCCTAGCCAAAAAAACATGATCATGGACTACTTCAAAAAAACTCCAACACCGTCTAATAATCTCTGGCAGTCTCAGACTCAGGAGACAACCAGGTGTGGAGCCTCGCTTAGGCAGCCCAAAACAAGTATACTTCTTCAACAACCACTATCCCCACAACATTAGCAAATTGAAGCCAAAAGGACAGTCCATCCTGCGGAGGTATTCATCTTCGGATCAGCACTGAACAAACCTACGCAGGAAGGTCTGGGGGGCGCAAGCCTTGTATCGCTCACTACTAACAACCAATCAGAGCCGCAACCAGCACAGGAATCCGGTCAGCAATTACGCCCCACTGCACCGGAAATCCAAGGAGTTTGCCCGCTGCAAACATCCCCAATGAGTCTATGGGATACCCTAAGCCCCTCCATAGCTCAAATCCAGAAATCGGAATCACTGGCAAAACCTCCCGGTCAAGACCCAGACGTTTCAAAAGAAGCATCAACAGCTCCACATCAACAGCAAACTTTCGCCCAAATCCATGTTCAAAGTACCCATGAGAGTAATAACCCTCTCCAAGCACCCAACTCACCTCAAACAATAAGCACACCTATGGACCAACTGACTGCGTCAAGCCCAATGCATATTGCATTTTCGCCACCACCAGCAATAAAGCCATCGCCACAAAAGTCGCCCAATAAATCCGACCCAAGTGACCAGCTTTTGGCGGACCTGTCATTTTTCTTTAAAAATACTGAAAACTCTACCAAGGTCATGTCAAACACGTCAAACACCACCCCTAACACAATCCAAGAAGACCCCATAGCTATCAGTGTCTGGCCTCAACTCTTGCAAACATTCCAACAAACCGTCATTGCATTAAACTATCACTCGGACAAACTGGACGCGCAGGTCGATCTCTTAAACACTCTGGCAGTGTTCACGTCAGGGATTGACAACAAACTTGAGAAACTGAACAACCTAATACTTGGAGCACAAGCCTCGACAAAGCTCATACAGTCGGTATGCTGCTGTTCTCCAAATATTGATTCACTCTCTTCGCTTCCTGACTTCCTAACTAGTGTTATAAAGGAATTTTGGATGCTGGAAGGCTGTCCGTTACCAAAAAATCCTTCAGACACGATCGAAGATCCAGCTAACCTGCAGCCCACAACAAACAAAGGCACTAAGCCAAACGAGGGAACAGTCCTCAGCTCAAATTGGCCGAGCAAACAGCCAAAATCCGGCCACCTACAATCTGACCTGGCCGACGCAGCATCGGGAAACGCTGGGACTTCGTGTAGGTGTACTATGAGCACTATGAGCATTGATCACCCACCGATAGGTCCAAAGACCAGCCCCGCGTCCCCGGCTCCTCCTACTTTGGAAGAGTTGCCAGCGTTTGTACCTCAACTTAGCAAAAGAGAACGTAAGCGCCAGCGTAAACAGAGAAACAAAGCAAGGGAAAAAACAACTGCTGCCCACCCGGAATACTACCCCCTCTTTGCAATGGCATCCAACAAACAGGCTCCCAGTGAAATAAACGCACTCTCACCTTCAGGAAACCCTGGAGTGTCCAAATCAGAAGGAGATTTACCTGCACCAGTCACTCAACTAATCGCGGGGAGCCTACATGAGGCAAGAGAACCAGCAGTGCGAACCGCAAAAAAAGAGCCTGGCCCTGTGGTAGAAAAGACAATCACGAAAATCGATGAATTAAGTACACCAGGACCCACAGAGAGCCAGGCGAAATTAAAACCTGTGCATGCCTCATTTTCATCAAAGACAGACAGCACAACGACAGGATTGAAATTGATGAAAACAATTTACAATCAGAAAACAGCTTCGCCTACAAAGCGTCGGCCCATTTGGAAGGCCCACCATCTTTCAACGCAACAGGAGCAAGAATTGGATGAAGGTCCGTCTACTATTAAACCCAATAAGTTGGCTACAAGTCAAAAACACACTGAGCCCTCAAATGACCCGTCATATTCCCACATTTTATTGGCACCCGAATACAAATTAAAGGGTCGCCAAGACATTCTTAACAGATCGAACATTATAAAACTGGCAAATGGTATCCCCGGATTCCCTGGTCTAGTATCAGATGACATTGAATCTATTGAATTTCTCCCACCAAGAGGAACCCAACCGTCGGAGGTAACGCTAGTGACATTTAAATCGGCCACTTGGGCAGGCATGTTCTTGGACCACAAAGCCATATTAAGGGAATGGGGCATCCGAGCGTACCCATATCACACCCCAGGCTACCCCACCGCCCTACTAAACTAGCCAACACCACCGAAAAAAACTGGAATCATAAGATTGAAAGACCACCAGAAAACATATTCAATCTTAAAAAACGCGTCGGGCCAGAGGAAGATCAGAATATCCTTCCCACAGTGGTCACTAACATCGACACCAGCCAAGGATGGGTTTGGATTCCAGCCATTCTATCGTCCAAAAGCTCAGAATGACCACCGGAACCAGAGGCAGTGGCCCTTGGCCTCAAACGCTTGACAACGCCACCTCCCCCAGAAGCAGCATTAAATATACAAGCGAACTCTATCATCTCATTATGTTCATGGAATATAAGCGGCCTCCAGCAAAAAAATTAAGGATCCTGATACTTTTTCTTTCCTGTGTGAACATTCAGTAATAGCCCTGCAGGAAACTTGGGCCACACAAGGGTGCCCAGTCATCGGGTACATCGAGTTAAGGAATCCAGCACTTAGGGACAGCCGCTTTGGTCACCCCAAAGGTGGCCTGTCAATATACATTTCAAACACCTTAAAAGGTCCAATCTCACGACTGCCCCTTGAGGAAGATTGGCTACTTGGGGTTAAAATTAATGCTTGGCGGAAACATCGTCCACTGCTCCTTTTAAACGTATACATCAACCCCAGCACTCGTACAAAAAAAGAGCATCTGACACGCTTAACGGAAATCATGTACGATATAGCCTCGGAACACTGGAACTCAGACTGTATTGTTACGGGGGATTTTAATACCTACTTATTCCAAGGGAACGTAGCAGACATTGATGGGCCCTTCCTACTTCCAATCACCGAGGCTATAAATCAAACCAAACCACCCATCCAAACTCAAAGTGGACTGGGCGAGCTCTGTGTGATGAAATTTTACAGTGCAGGTTACCTTGTCATCAACGGCAGAACAGTGGGTGACACCCCGCCAAACTGGTCCTGGACAAACGGCACCAAGCAATCCTACTTGGATTATACCATCTGCAATGCCGCCCTGCTTCAATGTTTAACCAACTTCCAAATTTATCCAAGAACCGAAAGCGACCACAGGCCTCAGGTTATTTCCTTTAATATAAACCCTGTGAAACACAAAACTGCACCATCAGCATGCCGGGGAATACATACAGAAAACCTAAAGCGCCTTAAGTGGACTGAAGAAATTAGTCCGAATATCCTCCAAGCAAGTGCGGACATCATAAGAATAGGAACCGAGCAAGAGGCAATCCCGACTGTAACCTGGACAATGCTCTGTTCCCACCTGACTCACCTTTTTCCAGCAAAGTATCAGGCCGAAAGGGTAACTCAGACGCGTCAGTTTACAATCTCACAGCATACCAAGTCACTTAAGAAAGCCAGAAACGCAGCCCTGCGGGCACTGGCTAAATCTCCGGGGAACAGTGAACATACAATTCACTATCAAACCACTCAAAGATCCTTCAAGCTGGCGATCAAAAAAGATAAACGATCTCACGAAAACCAATTTTGGTGCAAACTGGTGTGGGAGAGTAAGCAAAAAAACTCTAGAACATTTTGGGCTCTTATTAACCACACTAATCCTAGCACATCGAGCTTTGGATCTGCAAACATCCGGGAATCAGACTGGGTAAGATACCTATCTGACCCCTTCAAGTCTCCAGAATACCCAGATTCCAAAGGAAGCAGCTCTTTAAATGAGATTAACCATGGGCCTGCCACCATACGGAGTCTACCCGCCGACTGCTTACACCCCGCCAACATGGACCTTGAGGTGACACAAGAAAGAGTAGCCACAGCAATGACAAAAGCTAGATCTGATGGGGCTCCGGGCCCAAATGGCCTGCCACAGAGCCTGTTTAAATCTGACATTGCCTTCTGGTCTGGAACACTAACTAATCTCTTCAATTACGCTCTGAGAACAGCAACAATCCCGGACTCATGGCGGAGCGCCATAATCCACCCAATTTACAAATCAGGATCACGTGCCCAACCGAGCAATTACAGACTCATTGCCCTCCTGGATATTGAAGCCAAGCATTATGCAGGCCTCCTACTGGAGGATCTAAAGTTATGGGCAAAGGACTATAAACTGTTGCCAATGAATCAAACAGGGTTTGTTGCAAACTCAGGGACCAGCACTAACTTGCTAGCAATTTCAACTATAGTCGACAAGGCACTACTAACATCTAGGTTAGTGTTTTGTTGCTTCGTCGACTTCAAAGCAGCATTTGATAGTGTTCCCAGGGAGGCTCTATGGGTAAAATTAAGGAAGTGGGGGATTCCAGAGAATCTATTACAGGCAATTATCGAACTCCACTCGCGTACATGGGTTCGGGTGAAGCTAGGGTCCGGCACACATATCTCGCGGAAAATAATGACAACTAGGGGCGTGAAGCAGGGATGTGTGTTGGCCCCCCTTCTCTTTAACCTGTTTATAGCAGATCTGTTGGCGACCCTGGATGATACCAACAGCCATTCTCCAAAAGTCAGTGGCTTGGGTCTAAGCAACCTTTTGTACGCCGATGACCTTGTCCTTTTTAGCCTCACTAGGGTTGGCCTACAAAGGCTCCTTGATAAACTGCATGACTATACGACTATTAACCAATTAGAGGTCAACTTAAAAAAAAACGCAAGTCATTCCTTTTGGTAAGAAACGACACACAGGTGGTGGTTGGTCATTCAACAACATAAGCCTCGTAACAGGCCAGTCATATAAATATCTAGGCGTCCACCTGGATTCTAAATACAATTTTAGAAAGCAGCGGAATGAGATCGCAGTCAAAGCAATAACTCTTGCGGTATCACTAGGTAAGCTTGCAAAAAATCTCTCAGGCCCAACCCTATCGCCTCTTTTGGAGGTGATGAGAGCAAAAATTGGCCCTACTCTATCGTATGGCATAGAGTTATTTGGGGGGAAAATGAACACAGCCTTGAACCAGCACACAACCAAAATTTATAAAAAGGTTCTCCAGCTGCCAAAATCCGCATCTGCTGCACAGATAAGACTGGAGATGGGACTGATAAACTACGATGCCTCCAACATCGGGGCATATCTTAATCTCAGTCACAAACCAAGACAAGCGGACCCCAATACATTAGAATCCCTAGTCTGGGAAGAAATAACCCAGAAAAATCCAGGTGGAACATACGGCCGTCTCTTTAAAGACGCCATTCACCAAATGTCAGCAAGTGATTTGTGGGCCCTGAATCCTAGTCAGACATCATTCAAAATAGGGATCAAAAAGGGTGTGAGATTGAGATCAAGTATCATCGATAAAGCACTCTTTTTGAAATGCAGTCACGCCTGGGCTCTTGTAAACTCTTAAAGACGGCTAGCACCCGCCTCCTATCTGGCCTGTACATATTCACTCCATCTAAAACGCAGCCTTATCGCCATTAGAATGGGCGACTGGCGATTCCTGAAAGATTTACCCTCCTGGCAACGCACCACTGAAGATTTAAGTTGTAGAGGGTGTGGCAAAACAGCTGAAACTATGTCGCATGTGATCTGCCTCTGCCCAGCTTTTAATTCAGAACGCAGGCGGAGACTAAAACCAGAATGGAATAGGCTGGGTGCCAGGACTTGCAGGCAAGCTATCATGGTAGCTTTAAATCCGGAAAACACATCCTTAAACATAAGACTCATAAACTTCATTCTGCAAGCATACCGTAATTTCAATCAAAAGAGGCCCTATTAAAGTGTTCCTCCCATTTTCCAACTCTTAGGGAGGTTAAAATAAAACAATCAGTAGCCTCAGGAATGTCGGATGCTTCCTAAAAGCAGGATACCATCGATGCCGAGTATAATATAAAAGGGTGGAAGAGACGACTTTTTTCCCTATACATCATGCTTCAAGCTACTCTATTTTATTTAAAGAGGATTAAGAGAAGACAATTTCCGTTTTTATAATGACTGTTAATTGACCATGTTTTTATTCTTCAATGATTTTTAAATCTTATTTATTGATACACAATGTGAATTTTGTAACCTTCTTTTAAAGATATATGTGTTATATCTAAATAAAGATAATTGATTTGATTTGATTTGATTCTCTACAAAAACCCTGTAGTGCGTGTGCGGTTGGGCCCCTTCATCTCCGAAGAGGTAGTGGTGGGCAGGGGCACTAGGCAAGGCTGTCCCCTGTCGCCTCTGCTGTTTGCACTGGTGATAGAGCCTCTGGCGGCGGCACTACAGCACACCTTAGATGTGGGAATCCCCCTGGGAGATGCAACACATCAGGTTTCTCTCTATGCTGACGACCTGCTGGTGTTTGTGCGAGACGTGACCTGCATACCGGAGCAGCTGGCGCAACTGCTGAGCCAGTTCGCAGAAATCTCGGGGCTCCGGGTAAATGCGGCCAAGTCCTGTTTATACCCGTTCGACGGCGGGGTGGATGATTCGGAGTACAGCCTGGGGGGCACGAGAGTCCGATGGCAGGCAGACACTTTTAAGTATCTGGGGATCGAGATCTACCGTCAGCCAGCTGACCTGTTTGATGGAAATCTGGGGCGGGCGGTGACTGCGCTCAGGTCTCAGATAGCCTTTTGGTCCACGCTTCCGTTGACAATCACAGGCAGAGTAGCCCTTGCCTAAAGGGTAATGCTCCTCAGGCTCCTCTACTATTTTTCCAACCTCCCACTATTTATCCCGGCCCACTTCTTTTCAAAACTTAACGCGGTCCTGCGGGACTTCATCTGGGGAGCGTCTCGGCATCGGCTAGCATTGACGAAACTCTTTCTGCCGACTGACAGGGGAAGACTAGCCGCCCCTTGTTTTGAACACTACTATCTGGCAGCGCAGCTGCAATGGATTGCCCGCTGGCTGGCAGATAAAGGAAGGGAAGACACTGCTACGATCGAGCCGCCATACTCTTTGTGCCCTGTCACCAGGCTCTTCCACCCGCTGACGGCACCTGGGAAACTAGACCCGCCGCTGCTGGCGGTGGCATACAAATGCTTCCGTAGAGCCCTGTTCCTCACCCGAAAAGTGCTGCCATACGCGCCTGCTATACCCTTGGATGGCTCTCCAGGGGGCAGGGGGGGGCAATCGCACACCCTATGCTGGAGCACGCGGACATCCAAATGCTGGGTGATCTCTTCAGAGAAGGAGCACTAGTGGCCTATGAGACGCTAGTATCTGAGGACGGGCTACCCCCGGGGGATTTCTGCTACATCGCTCGCTCGTAGCACAAATGGCGGCCAAATGGGGAGACATGACGACAGAGCCTGAACAACATCTAACCATACAATATCTGCACGTTATGGGAAGGGGCAGGCATCTGGTCCGTTATTTTGCCGCATCGCTAAGAGCCCACACAGAGATTGATTTGACCCCGCTAACAGGCAAATGGGAGCGAGATATGGAGCGAGCGCTGATAAGGACTGGGAGAGAGTTCTCAAAAGCCCGACGCATATTCCCTGAAACATGCGCTTCTGCCAGATACAACTCTTCATCGTGCATAGAGCTTATCTTACACCTGAGTTAATTAACAGATGCATCCTGACCTAGATGCGATGACCTAGACGTAGGAATTATTCATCTCCTATGGAACTGCCCCAGTTTGGGTGCTTATTGGAATGCGATAAGTGGAATGCTTGGGCTGTGCATGGGTCGCAACATCCCCTTTACCTGGCCTGAGTACATCCTACACCAATTGAAGAGGCCACCCAAAGATAAGGCATCCTCCCATTTTTTAGACCTGGGATTGGTGGTGGCGAAGCACCTCCTCACGAAGAGGTGGAAGGCGCGCGAGCCACCAGCTGCGCAGGCGTGGGTCTTCTCACTTCAGGCCTGGGCCCGGGCAGAATGGATAGCAATACGGAGGGAGGAAACGATAGGGCTCCGAAAGGAACCTATGGCGGAACGTTGGGAACATATGCTTGATGCCCTACGGCTGCCGGGGGTGACTAGCAATTCCGCTGCTGAAGCGACCTAAGTAGATAGGCGGAGGGACTGGAGCGTACCGTGGGATGTCTTACTACCCAGATAACCTGTCATGCACCTTTCCAGTCTTTAGGTCCGTAGGCATACGATGTATACTTATTCATAGATGCACTATGCATGTGGGGGGGTGCCAATGGCGGGGAGCAGTGGGGAAGGGAAGGCAGGGGGAGTATAAATACACATGATTGTATGTGATTTGCCGCTAATGTTTAAATATTGTTTACGTTTTACCTTGTTATATAACGGTTGGATAAATGTAATCTCTGGACACAAGTACATAGTAAAGAGATCCACCCTAAGTACATGTTATTGTGCAAGACTGAACCGCCAGATAGTCCAGAACATATATGGAGGGACCCAGACTAGGCCCTCCACGTACCAGTCAAATCTAAGCACATGACCCTCAAATATGGGACATTGTCAGCGCGGCAACATGATTTCCTTCAGTATAGACCTGAGACAACTGTATGTTGGGCCGGCGAGACCGGAATGTCATGATAACCTGATCATTCTTTATACTGTATTTTGAAAACATAAAAATGCTAATAAACAGATTTGACAAAAAAAATGCTTCTACAACAGTCAAATACATCACAGTTCATTGCACAGTTCTTATAGCACAAATTATGTCTCCCAACAACATCAAAGTAACCCTTCCACAATCCCCCAGATGAACTGCCAATTCCTCTCCTATATTCATGCAATGGGAGGCCTTTGTTCCCAGATCAATGATGTACCTTGATTCCAACCTGCAGAGTTTTCTGATTCTGTCTCCTCCCCTCACACTAATAGGGACATGATCCAACCCATAATAATGTAATAGCTCCCTATTACTGTTGTTTCTCACAAAAATATCTTGTGACATCTCCCTTCGCTATAGCCCGCATGTGTTCCAAAACTTTACCGAATGGATGGTGCTACCGATGTAGCATAAACCACAGGGGAATTCCAAGCAATACACCACATAACCGGTGTTGCATGTGAGAAACTTATTTATGATTTTAGTTTTCTTAAGACCAGTCACCAAAAATGTGAGAGTCCTTCTACTTCCCACACACGCCTTGCATTTTCCCCAAGGAAAGAAACCCCTAAGCTCTCTTAGGGTACTTGCTGTTTTAAGTTGAGTGAGGAGGTATCTCTGTACCAAGTTGTCCTTTAGAGACCTGGCTTTTCTGAAAGTTATCAATGGGGCAGAGGGGATATCAGGGCCTATGATGTTGTTCGTTTTCAAAATGTGCCAATTCTTTCTCATAATATTCCTCAGTATATTGGCATCACTTGAAAAAGTAGTCACCATCCTGAATGTATTCTTTACTGTCTCTTTCCTGTCTTTGACCTTCTTCTCTTTATTTAACAGTGTACCTCTCTAAGTATTTCTAACCCTGTTAAGGGTTACATCCAGGAATTCCCTGTTATACCCTCTGATGACGAATTTGTTTACATTCTCTTGGGTTGCAATTTCAAAATCCTACTCCCTGGTGCTATTACATTTTAATCTCAGAAATTCCCATTAAGGGATACTTCTGACTAATCCAGGGAGGTGACTACATGCCGCATGCAATATAGAATTGCCGGCCGTAGGTTTACTGTACAGGGACACATTTAATTGATTGTTACTTACTCCGACCTTAAGATCTAAAAAATGTACCGTGTCAGAGCTAATCTCCCCACTGAACTCCAAATTCACAACATTTTTTTTCAAGTTATTAATGAAATCAGTAGCTGATTCGAACGACCCATCCCAGATTATACATAGGTCATCTATATACCGATACCAGGAGATGACCTTGCTCATGTCAATGTCTCCCGGCACTTTGGACACCTGCTCCTCCCACCAGCCCACGAACAAGTTCACGTAACTTTGGGGCGAAACAGGTGTCCATCGCCAGACCAGACAACTGGTGAAAAAAGTCCTCACCAGAAACAAAGATATTGTTATTTAAACAAAATTCCGTTAACTGGAGAGTCATTTTATTGTGTTCCGTAAATTTCAATGGCTTTTTTTTCAGGAAATGTGCCACAGCTTCCAAGCCATGTTTGTGTCTGATCCTTATGTATAAACTAGTGATGTCCAGCACAATAAGTTTACACCCTGGGTCCCATTGCTGTTTCTTGATTCGCATCAGGAAATCCCGTGAGTCTTTGATATACGCAGGTAAAGTTTTAACTAATGGAAAAAGAAATGAATAAATGAAAATAGATAAATGTTCAGTTAGTCCCCACTGGGAGGAGACAATTGGTCTCCCGGGTGGGTTATCACTGCTTTTATGGATCTTTGGGATATGATAAAAGGTAGGCACCACTGTATTAAGACACAGAAGAAACAAGTACTCTTCCATATCCAACATCGATTTATCGAGCTATGTTTTGATCATATCATGATATCTTTTTAATGTTATCCATGTAAACCTCCTTAGAGATTTTCTGATAGCTGCTCATATCCAACAGTTGTCCAAGAGCTTCCGCCCTATAGTTTTCCCTGGTTTGTAGGAACAATTGAATATTTATATATTCACTGAAAAAACACAGATTACAGGAACATTATAGGTAGGCTATAACTATAACTCGCACCCCTGCAATGCACTGCTGATGATGTCACATATTACATCACTGCTGGCATGGTCAGTGACATCACTGATGACATCACTGATGACATATTAAATGACATTACTGATGACATCATCCAGTGACTGTCAATGTTTCTAAAAAGTTTAGGAATGCTATGTATGTATATATATAAAAACCTATATATACATATATATATATTACCTACTGGCGGTCGCCAGTAGGTAGTTATAGTTAGGACCTAGTTTCCATAGGAAATTCACAACATTCTATTTGCAATAACTTTGGCGTCGGTGTACGAATCTTCGTGAATTTCTCCAAGAAAATGGCCTGCTTGGTTCTGCTCCTTCCCTGAGGGTGATCGTCAAGTGGGGGCTGAGAAAAAAAGGGGGTCCCAAAACGTGTTTTACCCATGCAATTTTCCATAGGGACATTTAGCCAGGGCTACACCCCCGAACGGCTGAACGGAATTACACAAAATTTGGCAGAGAGGTAGAGTTCTGTTCGTAGATTGTGCTTGTTGTTAAATGGGGTAAATATGTTCAGTAGTTTCTGAGAAAATTGCAAGTAAAATCATAGCGATATCTGGAGATGGAGTTCAGCAAGCGTACAGAAATCTGTTCAATTACGAGCGAGAGCTGCATGCTGATTGGCTGAGAACAGACTGTCAACATTCGAAACCAGTAAGTGTTGGCGGCCATCTTGTGCCTCGCTAGAACCGAGTCACAAGAAAACAGTAAAACAAAGTTGAGAAATAAGGGAGAGGGGTAGGCTAGAAACATCCTGACCCTCTAGGCTTGCTCAGGGGGTGGTACATGGATGTTTAGGCTCTATTTTTTATTTTATTTTTTTTTAAAGGAAAATCGCAGCGTACACGTATGGAAATACGTACAATTACGAGCGAGAGCTGCATGCTGATTGGCTGTCAATACTCCAAACCAGGAAGTGTTGGCAGCCATCTTGTTTGTCGGGAGAGCAGAGTCACAAGAAAACAGTAAAACAATGTTGAGAAATAAGGAAAGGGGGCAGGGTAGAAACATTCTGACCCTATAGTCTTGGTCAAAGGGTGGTACATGGATCTTTAGGCTCAATTTTTATTTTTTTAAAAATAAAAAATGGCGGGGTACTCATGCAGTACTTGTACACGGTGGAAAAGGTGGAAAAAAAACTAGTAGTCCATTTTATTCATTAGGTTCCGGGGGGCAAATTACGGGGGCAATTTTTTTGCATAATGGGGGCTTGTAAGGTGCACCGAGCACTGGGGAACGGCAATCCTCTGGTTTTATTTTTTAGTATGTGGGGGGTTACGGTCCTACTCCCCACAGTCTCAGTGAGCGGCACCCCTCGGGTCTTTTTAAAAAAAAATATATGTTTGGAGCTCTCTCTCTCTCCCCGTACACGTCACGGGGAACGCCACCTTTCTAGGTAGTGATTTGTAAAATGACCTTCCAGCTCCAGGTACCTGCATTGTCTGGAGTTTTTTAATAATGTTGGGAGGGTGGGCTGGATAATACGTCCTTGTTAATTCTCATAGAAGCCTATGTTCTGGTGTTAACATGGGCTTCTATGGGAAATAACAAGGCCGTATTATCAAGCTCATTATTGCCATTTTATCGTCAGTTTCCTACCAATAAAACGGCGATAATGTTAACACCGGTCCTTGATAATATGCACCTAAGTTTACTGGTCAAAAAAAGAGCAGTGGGCCATATTATCAATAAAAGGCGATTCATTATCGTCCTTTTTATCGGCAGGAAACTGCCGATAAAGCGGCGATAATGGGCTTGATAATATGCCCTTGTGAGTACCCATAGCAGCCCAGGTTAACATCAGAACCTGGGCTGCTATGGGAAGTTACAAGGGCCTATTATCAAGTACATTATCGCCGCTTTATCGGCAGTTTCCTGTCGATAAAAGCGGCGATAATGTACCACCTTTTGTTGATAATATGCTCCTTCATTTTTATGATAGTATGTAAAGCTTTCCTTTTTTTTTGTGTAGCAGTTGTACTCTCTACGCATGCGCAGCGTCGTTTTGAAGCCCACGTTTTCTTTTTCTTCAAGTTCAACAAGAAAACCTTTCTTTATTTCAGGTAGTAAATCTGTCGCTTTCTTTTCCCGGTTCATGTGTGTCATACTGCTGCTGTACTTTTGTACAGTATTAATAATCATATTTTTTCTATATTTATTTGAAAGGTAGTGCTGAGGCGCCAAACATTGATTACGTACTCCGTCCACCGCCATTTTAGTACTTTTTCACCGTTGTTTTTATTATATCTGTTAGAACTCAGTAGTTTTCAGACTTGAATATCTTACTGTAGTATTTCAACATTATTTTTATTGTGGACCGTCATACCCCTCCCCCACAAAATAAAAGAAGTATGTAGTTTTTTTAATTAACTTTTATTAAACAATAAATATAAACAAAACTCAATTATAACTATATTAGAACTAGAAAAATAACTTTTAACAAACAATGTTATATACAAATTGTGAAATGGATTCCAAAAGGTGTCCGATTGGTAATCTGCAAAAGAAAAAAGAAAATTAGAGTTTAGAATTATGTAGATGTGAGTAAATGAGCTGAAGCATTACGGGGCATAAAATTATCGCCGTTTTAGTGGTAGGAAACTGCAGCTAAAGCAGCGATAATGGGCTCGATAATATGCTCTTGTGAATTCCCATAGCAGCCCAGGTTCTGGTGTTAACCTGGGCTACTATGGGTATTCACAAGGGCATATTATCAAGCCAATTATCGCCGCTTTAGCGGCAGTTTCTGCCACTGAAACGGCGATAATTTTATTGCCGTTCTTGATAATATGCCCCTACAAGTTTTGTTAACTCTATGGTTTTATGTGTGCAGTGTGGCTTGCACATTCCAGCTCTGTTATAGTGCCGCGTTCAAGTGGTGTCTATATGCCCGTTATGCCGAATTATTTCTAATGCCTTGCTATGAAGGCTTTGTAGATCTAGGCCTCTGTGCTTACCATTGTATAAACCTTGCGGCTAAACATTTCAGGCAGTTGGTGTCACAACTTGTTTTCAACAATTCTTATACACGTCCAAGCAGACAGCAGAGAAAGAGAAATTATGTCACAGAGAGTGAGAGAGAGAAAGAGAGAGAAAACAACATTAACACTGTGTCGCAGAGTCTGGAGTTGAGATTTTTTCTTGAAAAGTCAGACTTGCTTTACTAGCTCCTTGTATTACTTTACCCATGTTAAAAGTGACTCAAAAGTGGCGTAATAAGGTTGTGGATCTGTTTGTCAGACTGTTGTAACCTATCTGTTCTCACTGCTTGGAGGTAATTATAGATTTTACAGAGAAGCTGCTGTACACTACGCACTCTGGGCCATAATTTCAAGCCTGGGCGACAATATTATCACCAGTTTATCAGAAGGAAAGTGTAGCTAAAGCGGCGATAATGGGTTTGATAATATGCTCTAAGGAATTCCAATCGAAGCTCAAGTTAGATGTCCTTCACATCTAACATGAGCTTCGATTGGAATTCCATAGAGCATATTATCAAATCCATTTTTGCCAGTTTAGCGGCACTTTGCCGCCGATAAAGTGGCGATAATTTTGTTGCCAAGGCTTGATAATATGGCCCTCTCTCCTTTCACAAATAATGGTTACACTACAGTTTTATAAGTGCAGTGTACCTGGTACATTTCACTTGTTATAGTGCCGCATTCAAGTGGTGTCTATATGGAAGTGCCTACTGCGTTACTGACGCCCATTATGCCGACTTATTTCTAATGCATTGCTATGAAAAATTTGTAGATCTAGGCCTCTGTGCTTACTGTTGTATAAACCTTGCGGCCAAACACATAAGAAAGTATACTTCACAACTTCTTTTGAACAATTCTTCTACACTTCTCGTCACCAGCCGACTGGACTACGGAAACACCCTCTACACCGGAACCACAGCCAAACTACAGAAAAGACTCCAACGCATCCAGAACACCTCCGCACGACTCATCCTGGACATCCCCCGACACAGCCACATTTCCGGACACCTGAGGGACCTGCACTGGCTCCCCGTCAGTAAGAGAATCACGTTCCGACTCCTCACCCACGCACACAAGGCCCTCCACGACCTAGGCCCCAGGTACCTCAACAACCGCCTGACCTTCTACACCCCCACCCGCCAGCTACGTTCAACCAGCCACGCTCTCGCCGCCGTTCCACGCATTCGAAGAACCACCATGGGAGGACGATCCTTCTCCTACCTGGCGGCCAAGACTTGGAATTCCCTCCCCATCGTCCTCCATCTGACCCAAGGACACCTCTCCTTCAGGAAGCAGCTCAAGACCTGGCTGTTCGAGCAGTAGCGGACCCTCCTCCCCCAAGCGCCTTGAGACACCCCGGGTGAGTAGCGCGCTATACAAATTTCTTGATTGATTGATTGATTGATTGAGACAGCAGTTTCTATAAGTTTAAGAGTGAAAGAGAAATGTTATCACAGAGAATGAGAGAGAGAAAGAGAGAGAAAACAACATTACAACTGTGTCGCAGAGTCTGGAGTTGAGATTTTTTCTTGAAAAGTTAGACGTAGATTTACTAGCTCCTTGCATCACATTAACCATGTTAAAAGTGACTCAAAAGTGGCGTAATAAGGTTGTGGATCTGTTTGTCAGACTGTTGTAACCTATCTGTTCTCACTGCTTGGAGGTAATTATAGATTTTACAGAGAAGGTGCTGTACACTACGCACTCTGGGCCATAATATCAAGCCTGGGCGACAATATTATCACCAGTTTATCAGAAGGAAAGTGTCGCTAAAGTGGCGATAATGAGTTTGATAATATGGTATATGGAATTCCAATCGAAGCTCATGTTAGATGTCCTTCACATCTAGCATGAGCTTCAATTGGAATTCCATAGAGCATATTATCAAACCCATTATCACCAGTTTACCAGCACTTTGCTGCCGATAAAGTGGCAATAATCTTGTTGCCAAGGCTTGATAATATGGCCCTCTCTCTTTTCACAAAAAAAGGTTACACTACAGTTTTGCTAGTGCAGTGTACCTGGTACATTCACTTGTTATAGTGCCGCATTCAAGTGGTGTCTATATGGAAGTGCCTACTGCGTTACTGACGCCCGTTATGCCGACTTATTTCTAATGCATTGCTATGAAGGATTTGTAGATCTAGGCCTCTGTGCTTACCGTTGTATAAACCTTGTGGCCAAACACATAAGAAAGTGGAGTTCACAACCTGATTTGAACAAATCTTCTACACGTCCAATCAGACAGCAGTGTCTATAAGTTTAAGAGAGAAAGAGAAATGATGTTACAGAGAGTGAGAGAGAGAGAAAGAGAGGGAAAACAAGCTTAAAACTGTGTCGCAGAGTCTGGAGTTGAGATTTTTTCTTGAAATGTTAGACCTAGATTTACTAGCTCCTTGCATCACTTACCCATGTTAAAAGTGACTCAAAAGTGGCATAATAAGGTTGTGGATCTGTTTGTCAGACTGTTGTAACCTATCTGTCACTGCTCGGAGGTAATTATAGATTTTACAAAGAAGCTGCTGTACACTAGGCACTCTGGGCCATAATATCAAGCCTAGGCGACAAAATTATCGCCACTTGATCGACAGGAAACTGTCGCTAAAGTGGCGATAATGGGTTTGATAATATGCTCTATCGAATTCCAATAGAAGCTCATGTTAGATATCCTTCACATCTAACATGAGCTTCGATTGTATTGCATAGAGCATATTATCAAACCCATTATCGCCACTTTAGCGGTACTTTGCTGCCAATAAAGTAGCGATAATTTTGTCGCCAAGGCTTGATAATTTGGCCCTCTCTCGTTTCACAAATAAAGCTAACACTACAGTTTTACGAGTGCAGTATACCTGGTACATTTCCATTGTTATAGTGCCGCGTTTAAGTGGTGTCTATATGGAAGTGCCTACTGCATTACTGACGCCCGTTATGCCGACTTTTTTTTAATGCATTGCTATGAAGGCTTTGTAGATCTAGGCTGTTGTGCTTACCTTGTATAAACAGTGCGGCCACCGGAGTTCACCACTCGACTTGAACTCTGCTTCTATACGTCAAAGTATACGTTGGAGACAATTCCATTGCTGTTGCTCGATAGACCATGGTTGCTACTGAACGATGTTTGGTGAAGGAAACAAAAGGATATTTTGATTAGTCATCGTAAACTGAGTTGCATAACTACTATCAAAAGTGAATTTTAATGTGGGTTCTTAATATTCCGTAGTTAGACTATTGCAGCTTCAGCCAACAAAGGAAGATCAGTCACTTAATACAGGCCTGGTACGGCCTCGTGACGCAGAAAAATAAATACTATCGTGGACGCACAATTAATATTAATAGAGGCCTAAGCATGTGGCGTAGTACAGAAATACGACACAGAAATTTATGCACGCACAATTTTTTAAATTAGAAGTGTATAGGACCTTGTGACTTACAAAATATTTCAATTATCTAAGCACAATTTAAAACCATTGAGGGGGTAGGAAAGCCATATGAAGGCAAAAAAAATAGCATTATGCATACACAATTTACAGCGGAGGCTGATGTTGTGACGTCTTCTCTTACCTTTGCTTCTGTCGTCTTTTGTCATGTCTTCAAAGGCTGCGGTTTCACTGAGTCTGAGGTGTTTTCGACAGTCTGTCTGTCCCCGCAGCACAGGCAGGCAAAAGAGAGCGTGCTCATGTCAGTACCCCCTTTATATGGGAACCACGGGGGCTGATCAAACCAAGCCCAGGGCCGTCATTGGTAGCGTTTTCGCAGTATGCAAGAATGACGGCCTTGGGGGACATCCCATTGGGTAATGTATTTTTTTCCAGGCTTAATGATAGCAAGCATGGTAGGTGGTGGCATGTGGGTAGTGTGGGCGGGCGTGCACCGCACATGTGCAAGTATGAGTGTGTGCACTAACAATTAACAATAGAGAGAGATGGGGGCGGTGTTATAATGTACGCAGAGGCAGGCCCAGAATCGGATCTGTAATGAGTGAACACTTCTAATCATTCTCCTTAGCGCGCCCTGAGCTCTGATTTGTCACTGAGAGGGTGATCGCACCATAGTTTGTATTGCTTAGCATACTCAGCGTGTACCCGCGCATACGGTATGAATATGCTTCGACGTTACGCGTCGCATTAAAGCTTACATGTGACGTCATGCACGGCGTTCTTTACGCGAAAGGGGGCACTCTTTCTACTTGGTTTAAAACATTTATTTATGTATTTAATGTACATACTAAGGGCAGACATTTGGGATAACTATGAATTTTTTTTAATACCTGTAATAATCTTATTACTTTTAAAATAAATTATACAAATCGCGGTAGAACATCATGCGTTCTGGTATCGAAATAGCTGCGTAAGCGCATCATAAGCGTACACAAAGGCATGTGACTTTAAAAGTAGAGATTTAATGGGTTCATAACTTTTCCTATTGCAACTGTTGAAAGTTCCGTCCCATTATAATTATTCGACTTTGAGTTTCTAAGAAGAAGCATTTCTTCTGAGAATCTTTTCAAATAGAAGAAAGATCACACTAATAAGAGCAATGGAGTCATCTTCCAGCAGTTCTTCAGAGGGAGATTTCATTCCTGAAGAACGTCCAAAGAAGAGGAAAGAAGCTCTAATTTGGAAGTTTTTTACTTTTCCAGAAGGACAAAAAAAGGTTAATGCTCCAAAAGTAACCTGTAAAATTTGCCAAACAACTCTTTCAAGGGGTGATCCATCTTAAAAATACTCCTTTGGCACAGCAAATATGGTGCGACACGTGAAGAACTTGCACCCCAAGAACTTTGCTCGAGCTGCAAGACAGACGTTGCAAGAGAATCCACCTGCTGCTACACCAAGCACGATTCAGAAAAGGGGGTGGTGATGAACAGAGTGTCTGAATTAAGCAGAACACTCTTACCCAGTCCAAAGATCAGGGCTTGATCCATCACCGTTATTTAGCTCACTGCCCCATCCCAGCTCAGAACCTGGCTATATGCAAATTAGTCTGTCCCTGGCCCAGTGCATCATGGGAACAGGGCAGACCAAACTACCAAGCCAATTCTTCACCAGAAAGGAGACAAGCTTCCGGGGACCGGTTTCTGCCATTACAGGCGTCGTCGGCCCGGCTTGCTTGAATCCTGATGGAGCAGTGAGCAAGGGACTCATGTCTGAGTATACCCTTCCACGCTTATGGTGGACAAAATGATTCAGAAAAGGGGGTGGTGATGAACAGAGTGTCTGAATTAAGCAGACCACTCTTACCCAGTCCAAAGATCAGGGCTTGATCCATCACCGTTTTTTAGCTCACTGCACCATCCCAGCTCAGAACTTGGCTATATGCAAATTAGTCTGTTCCTGTCCCAGTGCATGATGGGAACAGGGCAAACCAAACTACCAAGCCAATTCTTATACTGGGAAGGAAACAAGCTTCCGGGGACCGGTTTCTGCCATTTCAGGCGTCGTCGGCCCGGCTTGCTTGAATCCTGATGCTCTCACTTTCTGAAAGCGGAACACAGTTGCTTTTACAGAGAAGGAGCTGCATCTTATCAGCACCCTCTCACTAAATGCAATGCTAGCTCCCACAGGAGACGAGGAGCTGACAGGGACTGCAGGCACCTTCAAGATCCCTCCGCTATCTATATCAGAGAAATGAGGGTGCCCTGGGTGAGACCAAAGGTATCAACAACAGAAGTAAACCCATAGACCTAGTTGAGATCTGGGTGAGGGAGTATAAACAAACAACAATATGTCAAATTGTATTATTGAAAAGACTGGTAATTAGGCAGGCACAATACATTTCAAGAAAAGAAGGCAGGGAGACTCATAATTCATTTGAATGTGCTCAAGGCATCATGTATTTGGACGAATACAAGAAATTTTCAGGACAAGGGTACGTAAAAATTGGGAACAATTGTAGCAGCACTGTAAACAAATAATACGTAAGTAACCCAGAAAACTTTGTGCACACAAGTGCTCATGACACTCAAATGTGGACGGCGCATGTGACAAGTTGGCCTATTCTATTCCTTGCTGATGGGTTTTGTTTTAAAAAATCTTAGAAATTCACTGAAAAAAACCATGAAAAAATCAAAGGTTGAAGCAATGTTGTAGTGAATTTCTCAGTGAAAACAGTAATGTTTTGAACTAGAAAAACACACAAGTTCACCAGTTATAGTTAGCCGTGATAATAATAACTTGCGCCCCGCCATGCACTGCTTATGACCTCACATATGACATCACCCATGACATATTCTCTGATGACATCACCCATGACATCTCAAATTACATAATTTTCAGTGAATTTCCAATATTTTTTAAAAACAAAACCAGACATTTTTGTCACACCTAACAATAATATTACTTTAACCTTTGTTTTTTTCAGTGAATTTCTATGTTTTTTAAAATATAAAATAATAATTATTTGTCATATGTAAATTCATCCCCCAGCCTGTTTCCGTAGTTGTGTGTAGGGAGGAATGGGCATCTCTGCTCATACCTCTCTCTATAATGAAAGGTGTGTGTAGTATGGTGAGGGAAGGGACTGACCTCTCCTTTTAGATCCTTCTCTCAGAAGATAGGTATGCATAGAAGGTGTGGGAAGGGACTGACCTCTCTTTTCAGACCCTTCTACCATATGCCGAGTGTGCGTACCAGGGTGTGGGGGGGGACTAGCCTCTCTGGTGAGACCTCTCTCTGTAATGATAGGTGTGCATAGTAAGGTCTGGGAAGGTATGGGTCTCTCTATTTAGACCACTTTTTCAGACAATGGGTGTGCATAGTAAGGTGTGAAGATGGACTTCCCTCTGCTTTCAGACCTGTCTCTTAGAAGACAGGTATGCATAGTAGGGTTTGTGGAGGGACTGGCCTCTCTGTAATGATGGGTGTGCCTATCAGGGTATGGTGAAGTACTGCCTTCTCCTTTCAGATCTCTCTCATATGGCAAGTATGCATAGTACAGTGTGTGGAGTGAATGGCCTCTCCGTTTAGTATGGTGTAGGAAAGTATGAGCCTCTCCTTTTAGACCCTCTTTCAGATGACTGGTGTGCATAGTAGGGTGTGGAAAGAGACTGGCCTTTCCTTTGAGAATCCTACGACTGTGCGTAGTAGGATGTGGAGAGGGACTGCCATCTCTGTGTAATGATGGGTGTGCATAGTAGAGTGTGAGGAGGGATGGTCCTCTCCTTTTAGACCTATGTCTCAGATGACAGATGTGCTTAGTAGGCTTTGTGGAGGGAATGGCCTCTCTGGGGAGACCTCTGTCTGGAATGATGGGTGTGCATAGTAGGGTGTGGGGAGGAACTTCCCTCTTCTTTCAGATCTTTCACTTAGATGATGGGTATGCATAGTAGGGTGTGTGGAAGGGATTGGCCTTTCTGCTGAGACCTCTCTGTAATTATAGGTGTCTGTAGTAAGGTGTGGGAAGGTATGGGACTCTCCATTTAAACCCCTTTTTCAGATGACGGTGTGCAGCATAGGATGTAGAGAGGGACAGGCATTTCTCTGTAGTGATGGATGTCCTTAGTAGGGTGTGAAGAGGGACAGGCCTCGTTTCAGACCTTCTTCTCAGATGACGAGTGTGCAAAGTAGGGTGTGTGGAAGCACTCCCTTCTTCTTTCAGACCTCTCTCAGATGATGGATGGAGGGGCTGGCCTCTCTGGTGATACCTCTTCTCTGTAATGATGGGTGAGCATAGTATATGTGAGGAGGAGCTGCACTCTACTTTCAGACCTCTCTCTCAGATGAAGGGTGTGTGTTGTGTGTAATAGGGTGTATGGAGGGACTGGGCTCTCTAATGAGACTACTCTGTAATAATAGGTGTGAGTATTATGTTGTGGGGAGGGGCTGTACTCTCTTTTCTGACCCCTCTCTCAGATGACGGGTATGCATTGGATGGTGTGGGACGGGACTAGTCTCTGCTTTCAGACCCCTCTATCACATGGCTAGTATGTGTGGTAAAGTGAGGAGATGGACTGGCCTATCTAGTAAAAACTCTCTTTGTAATGAGGGGTGTGCATAGTAGAGTGTTGAGAGAAACTGGCTTCTCCTTTCATATCTCTCTCAGATGACTGGTGCATATAGTTGGATTTGGGGAGGGGCTGCTCTCTTCTTTCAGACCTCCCTTTCCAATGACGGGTGTGCATATTAGGATGTTTGGAGGGGCTGGCCTCTTTGCTGAGACGCCTCTCTGCTGAAACCTCTCTCTGTAATGATAGTTGTGCATAGTAGGGTATGAGGAATGACTGGGCTATCCTTTCAGACCTCTATCTCATTGAATGGATATGCAAAGTAGGGTGTGTGGATGAGCCTTAACTCTACCTACAACTCTTCTCAAACAAACCAGAATAAATAGTAGAGTATGTTTTACTATAGTAAATACCATCTCTAATAAGATTCATTCATACAATAAAAACTGTGCTTAGCAAAGTGTATTAAAACATCACCCACTTCTTCCTACTTTTCACGATCCCACGAGAGTCTTGTAAAATTTCCAAAATGTTTTGGAAAGATGATTTAACCTGCTTATCATCACAGTACTTGTCACCTGCACACTTCTTCTTAAAACAAGGACCACAATATGCAATCCTATTAATAGAGCTTATTTAGAACTCATTGCCCCCTTTTTACTATTCATGAGCCCGCAAGATTCCCCCGAGATCATAACAATTAGTTTGAAACACTATACATTTATTATCTTCACAGTAGTTATCCCTTAGATGCCTCCTCTCTAAATCCCGGGGGATAGCATTCCTTTCTGCTGTGACTGGGTCAGTAGACCTCCAATCCTGTAACACAAATAAATAAGATTTGGTCACAACTACAGATTTACAAAACTATTCTTTTCTGTCAGAAGAGGGAACAACAGATGTGCCCCTCCAGGTCATAGGAGAGGTCCAGAAACTTACTCATTTCAAGGGACAGGCCTACGTCTTCCCACACTCACTAAGTCCAGGTGAGGCAGGTACCAAAATCAAAAACCATGATACCAAATACTCGCTTCGGTCCCTCATGGCAGGAGATCATAACTACATCATGGAGGGGGCATTTTTGATCCAAAAGAAGTAAAATGCAAAAACATGGGCTTGTACACTCACATAAACATATGTACATTGTAGGGTACACACACCTAATATACCCCAAAATGTATTTAATGAATAATATGAGAAACCTGCAACACATGTTAATAACCATCACGTTTTTCACAATATTAATGGACCCAACATGCTATAAAATGCATCACAAGGCACAGATGTTCCCCAAAATGTTTTGCCAAAATCCTACAAGTTTTAAATAGAAATTGATTTTACTTTGAGGCTATCTATAATGTTTATTTTCTGTATGCACAGTCTGCCTTGGGCCTGTCATTGATGAGGTTTCCAGATCAATATAATTATGCTAAATTAATTTATTTCCATTAAGTACATCCAAATAGAGGTCTGCAATCTCAATAATAAATGTTTTGTTGCAGACACAGTGCTAGCTACCTATAACAGGATCTCACTTTGAGCTCCCAGAATCGGAATGATATCATACCTTGCTGCATTAACTCAGACATCAGTGACTTCAGACTGAGAGCTCTCTCAAATGCAGTTACACCATATTGTGAGATGTCATCATTGCAATGGTATCACAACAAATGCAACACCTAATGCATTGCTATCTTTGAGCTCCCAGAATCAGAATGATATCATACTTGGAGAAAACCTTCCCTTGCTGCATTAACATCATGCAGGGAGATACTCAAACATCAGTGACCTCAGACTGAGAGCTCTCTCCAATGCAGTGACACCATACTATGAGGCATCCTCATTGCAATGGTATCACAACAAATGCAATACCTAATGCATTGATATCACACTAGGAGCTGCCTTCACTGGAGTGGTATAACACAGAGAACTATATAACAGTGCTTATCAAATACATTCAACAAAGGAACCTCCACTCCAGATTAACACCTCGCCTCAAAATCCCACATTACAAGAAAAAAACACTGGTGGCACATTCTTCTCTTTTCAAGCAGCCACACTATGGAACTCATTACCCCAAAACATAAGATCCACATCTAACTATCTTATCGACAGAATACTACTCAAGAGTTGGCTATTCCCTACATAACCACCATACTCAAATATAAATGTACAGCATATCCCGGCGTATATAAGCATTTATTTTGATTACATATATGTATCTATATATGTGTATTCCTTTGTATAAATGTGTATAATAATTCTGTTTATAAATATATTGGTATTCCTTATATCTGCTTAAACAAATGTGCATATTACTCATGATTATATTATTCTATGCTTAACATGTATATAGATCACTGCATTGTTTGCATATAGGCTATTTGACTAGATGTTTATGGTTCTCGATTTATTTATCTAGAACAATATGTAAATCTTATCCTAACTATGTATCTACAATTGCCTTCCCATTGAATTATTGAAGTCAAGAAAAAAAATGTTTAGCTTAAAGTACAGCAACACTTGAATGTCTGAGTTTATTCAATACAACTTAAATCCTGATATATTTCCTCCCTTATACACCTATACCTTCAATGTACATATGTATCTATATATTTATTACTTTATTACTTCTGTAAGAAAATGACCCTCTCCAATGTATTACCCTATATCTAACCCTAAACCTCTCTCAATATGTCCTCTACCGCCACTCTTTCACTTATTCAACACCTCACGCACATGTACAACTAATTCATATTTCACTATAATAATTCATCACTAATCCTTTTTGGATTCCGGAGTAGCATGCCACTTGCAAAAAATGCATTGGCGCCATGTCAGGGGCAGTAAGCACTCTATAAATACAATTAAAATATGTCAGTTTTTTTCACAGTAAACAGTAGTTACGGGCAATTAATTTGTAACATTTCAACTCTCCAGCCAATCAAATTGCTCACTCTTGCGATACTCATGGGAAACTCTTGTAAGAGCATGAAGGTTAATGCAAAAAATTGGCCTCTAGACCAATCACAAAGCTGCATTTGTGATTTCACACTTTTGTGGGATGACCGAGGGACTCTTGCAAACCCAACTGGCAAAATATACAATTGTTTTTGACTCCTATTATCTCAAAAACTATTGACTGGTTGTACATCAAATCACACAAAGCACAATCTGCAGACCACGATCCAGCTTTCTGCTGAAATTAGCACAAATCTGTTCAGGAGTTTTTTGTGTAGTCTGTGCTAAAGAAGTTTATGGAAAATGCAAAGGGATTTTGCATTTTGTAACCCCATTTTTTCTCAGCCCCCATTTGATGGGGCACCCCAAATATTTTCAGGGAGGAACTGAGGTAGATGAACCTTTTTTTTGAAAGTTTTGTGAAGAATCGTCAAACGAGGCCAAAGATATTAGCAAACCAAAAACGCTCTATGTATGGAAAAGCAGACCAATTTATAACTACATACTGGTGACTTTTGTATATATTTATTTGGAGAGGGTCCTCTGAGAAAGCCACTGAATTTGTGAAAGGATTAAATGTTAATAACTTAAAACTACACTTCACCTCACAGATTCACAAAGAAACTGTGAATTTCCTAGATGTAGAGGTTTACATCAAAAATCACACACTGCAAAAAAAACTACATAGAAAATCAACTGCTGGCAATACATTGCTTCATGCAACGAGCCAGCACCCACAGCATCTCATCCGTAGCATCCACTACGGGGAGATGCTGAGGCTACGGAGAATATGTAGTTCTGATACTGAATGTGACCTGGCCCAGCAAGCTAGTAAAGTCAGATTCCTAAATAGGGGGTACAGTAGTGCGGTAGTAGATGGGGCAATTAAGCGCACTAAGAAAATCTCAAGAGAACAAGCCCTAGTACCCAGAGTCAGACCTAACACAATGGGAAGTAACAATGAGCAAATACAAGCCAGAGCTATTGTTACTTACAGTAATCAGCATTCAGCAATCAGAAAAATCTTCAACAAAAACTGGAATCTGGTTAAAGGGGATCCGGTTATAGGGGGTCTGGTATCCAACAAACCTAACCTTACATTTCGTAGATCCCCCACTATGGCCAATGCACTAGTCAGCAGTAGTCTAGAAACCTCTAAAAATTGGATGGATCACATCACAGGTTTTAAGAAGTGCCAAACTTGTAAGGCTTGTTGCCTCGGGATAAACAAGACACATTTTTCGAGTCCCTTCCTGGAAAAGCCACTTACCATTAACAAAAGACTCACATGTAAGACCGAATATGTGGTCTATGTTTTGCAATGTCCCTGTGGGCTTCAATATGTGGGCAGTACACGCTTGCCCGCCCACAAGCGGATTTTACAACATCTCAGGGCAATATCCGGAAAGGATCAGACTTACCCAGTGGCCAGGCACTTCGAATCTGTACACAATAGTGACCCCAGCAGCCTACAATACTTTCTCGTTGACTCAATCTTGCCTCTCAAAAGAGGCGGGAATAGGGACGCGAAGTTGCGTCTATTGGAGACGAGATATATTCTAGAGCTTAATAGTAAGAATCCTGGAGGTTTGAATGCCAGTGAGGATATGTACACCTGTCTCTAATTTCTGCTAACCAGTTCCTGTAGTATCCCAGTCAAAAAATAGTTATAACAGTATGAGCTCCTCTGAAGGGATTTGTTTCGAGACCAGAATCTGTAGCCTGCTATAATCTGTAGTATGTTTTTAATGTTAGCACTTGCACTTTTACTTGATTAATTTAAAATATCTGCAGTATCCCAAAGAGGGCATTCTGTATGGGTCTTAATGAATTGGGTTTTTTAGTCTGTGTTTGACATGATCTTTCTTTTTTCACCCACATGGGTTAAATGTTCATAAAAGTGAGAACTTTGATTGGCTCTTTACATGGTCAAAAACACTATCATCAGGTTCATCTATTTTATAATATTGAAATTATTTTATATATAGTGTAGATAGTTTACATGTAAATGTAATGTACATATATGAATTTTTTGATTGGGTTTGGATTGTCAACTAAAATGTGAATATATGAATTTTATCATATGCATTTGTGTATTTAACGATAACCCAGGAACTTTCTGAATTGTATTTATTAGTTGAACCCTATGGGCACTATGCCCTTGACTGCTGTTGGAACTTCCTTACTGTCTATGCTTTTTATCAACACAGCTGAACCCACTCAAACATTTGATCTATATATGCCCTTGTTTGTGTCCATGACACGCTATGTGATCAAGCCTCGTTGGTGGAGGCGAAACGCGTCATGGTGGATTGCAGGCTACAACTTTGGCATAAATAAAGCACTGAAAACTGCACGTACGTGGTGGTTCCGCTCTTTTTCGTTGTTCTGCGCAAAGCAGCTGTGAATAGCGACTTTCTGGATATATATATATATATATATATATATATTACCTACTGGCGGTTGCCAATAGGTAGTTATAGTTAAAACCTAGTTTCCATAGGAAATCCCAACATTCTATTTGGAATAACTTTGGCGCCGGTGGACGAATCTACACGAATTCCTCCAAAAAGATGGCCTGCTCCGCTCCGTTCCTTCCCTGAAAGTTTTGGGGTGATTCGTGAAGCTGGGGCCAAGAAAAAAGGGGGTCCCAAAACGTGTTTTCCCCATGCAATTTCCCATAGGACATTCAGCCGGGGCTACAGCCCGAACGGCTGAAAGGAATTACACCAACTTTGCAAAAAGGTAGAGTTCTGTTCGCAGATGGGCCTTTTTGTTAAATTGTGTATATCCATTCAGTAGTTCCTGAGGAAATCAAAAGTAAAATCATAGATATATATTGGAGGTGTTACGGTACGCGTACCTGTATGCGTACAGTCCGCGAACCTTCCTGAGCATGAGCTGCATGCTGATTGGATATCAACTGCCTGTCAACACTCCAAACCAGGAAGTGTTGGCAGCCATCTTGTTCCTAGGTAGAACCGAGGCACAAGAAAACAGAGAAACAAATGTGCAAAACACGCAAAGGGGGCAGGGTAGGCACACCCTGACCCCCTAGGCCTGCTCAGGGAGTCGCACAAGGATCCCCAAGATTTTTAAAAATCGCAGGGTATGCGTATGTATGTGTATCCCGTGAAAAAACAAAAAAAAACGTGGTCTGTTTTTTTTTAAATAAACCCCCGGGGGGACCAAATCCCAGGGGCAAAATTTGGAAAGAAAGTGTGGGGGGTTTCAAACAGAGGGGTCTGGATGCACTCAGATGATCTCTGTAAATGAAAGGGCAGTTTGAAGTTTTTTTTTTTTTAAATGGTGGATAAGTGGACTTTTGAAAAAATCAATGAACTGATTGGTTGTTTGAAATAATATTAGCTAGAAAACTAGGGTGCAATTTTCTGTTTTTTAAAAGCATGTTATTTATTGGTTAAGTAAAAGTGATAGAAAAGAACACTACTTTAGATCAGCTAGTATATTGAGAAGTCAAGCACACTTGCTGTTTTGATTTGCAACAATGTATAATGAACTTGTTACCTGTGTGCTCAGTTAGGTGTTCCCTAAAGTGTTTCTATGGTAACTGGCAGAATGTGGAATGGGGAAAGGGATGAAAGTTTTGTCAGTTGGAAACGGTTCAAAAGTTCAAGCAATAGAAAAGTGTGTTTAATTTTGAATTTAATGTGGGAATAAATGTGATTTGTAATTAATTTTTGTATGTGTGTAGATTGAGTGTGTAGATTGATCAGAAATGTTTGCTGTTTGGTATAGTATTTTTTTTATCTCCTAGGGTTGATTAGGGAGTTTTTCAATGATCCTCAATGTCAAAATCTTTTTTTTTTCTTTTCTTTTTTCTTGCATAGGTAAGCTTCCGGGACAACTTACAGACTTCGCACCATACGCGTAAGGTAAATCTATCGTAAAAAAAACAGCCTCTTTTACTCATTTATAATAATCCCCGGGGACCCCATCCCCGGGGCTTTAACTTTATGTTTGGGAGGGCTGATAGCCCCCCTTAGCCCTGGGGACCGCCACCCATTGGGGCTCTAATATTGAAAAAAGGGGGGGTCCATGATGGACCCCCAGCCGCAGGGACCACCACCCCCCCCGGGGCTTTTCTATGTTGGGAGGGGGCCGGCTCCTGCAGTGTCCCAGGGGGCCTACCCCCGGCACACTGCTGTTTGCTATGGTAGGGTTGGAGCCTCACGGCTCCCACTCTACCATAGCAAACTGCTTTTTGTCAGAGAGAGCAGCATGTCACCTGCTGTCTCTGACGAAAAGCAATGCCGGCTCCCAAAGTACGTGGGGAGCCGGCTGAGACCGTGGGGGCATTTTGGCTCCCCCCACGGTCCCCAACATTTTGTTTTAGCCCCGGAGTATGGGGTCCCTGGGGGTTATAAAAAATTTGTAATAGAAGCTATTTTTGATTTACGATAGATTTACCATACGCGTACCATGCTCATACGTATGACGTACCGTGTAAAGTCTGTAAGTCATCCCGTAAGCGAACCAAAACAAGTAAAAATTAATTTAAAAAATACATTTTACAGATATCTTTCAATTTCATATGTTTATGTGTTGGTTGGTTCTAATGAAACCTTTTCTGTTTATTAGTATTTGTAAGTAAATACTTAACCATAGTCTAAAGTTATTGAGGAGCAGTGTTTTACAGTGTGCTGAACTTTTGACCTCTGTTGACAGTTGACTTTTGCATTAACTGTTGGGGGCAGGGTGGAGAGTTATGTCACTTGGAAAGGTTTGAATTATTGAACCAATAGAAATGTGTGTTTGGTTTTGAATTATTGTGTGACGGAATTTGATTTGTTAATAATGTGTATACATGTGTAAATTGAGAGGGAAAATGTGCCATTTGGTGGTTCCTGCTGCAAGCACTAAAGCAGAGAGATTCTGTGTGAGACTATCTGCTGTGTGAATGGCATTTTTCCTAATCTTCCAAATAATTTGAAAGGTGAGTTGATGACTTCAAAGGGATTGTATTTGGTGCATTTTATTTTCAGTAAGAGTAATGTGTTTATCCTTGTAAAGTTTGTAGAATCATATTCTGAGTTTGTCTGCTTTTGGATAACTATTGTGGTAAAATCATTTGGTAAGCTAATGTGTTTAGTTAGTCAGCTTTGTGGAATAAACTGCTGTACTAAAAAATGTAGAATGTGTGCAGTCACTTATATAATGCCTCAGTCAGTATACATAGACTGCTGAATACAGTCTTGTGTAAATGAAAGAATTATATTTGCACCGTTTTCTATAATCTCACCTGTCTCTCCTCACAGTCTACCTCTCTCTGCTTATACTGTCCTCTTTCTTCTGATATTGTGCCGCATGTTTGGATGTAATGCTGGCAAAAAAGTAATGCTGCATATTGGAAATGTATTTTGAAAATGATTCAGTTTTCTGCACTGTAATGTAGTGCTCATATACATGGGCTGTTATTTTCAAACTGCCTCCTGTGTTCTTAGTCTCCTTCTGTCATCATGATCTTTCCTGTCCCCTAATGTTCCCCCTTCTTTTTATACTCCCTCCTCTGCCCTCCTAATTCTCTCTGTTTTATCATACCTCCTCTTAGCAATGCCCCACTCAATATAGATAGAGTCCTGCATACACTCTTGGGCAGATTTACAAGCACCTTGGGCCACTTTCTTCTTGTATTTTGTCTGATGTTTGGATATAATGCTGGCAAAGAACTAATGCTGCATATTGGAAATGTATTATGAAAATGAGTCAGGTTTCTGCACTGCAATGTAGTGCTCGTATACATGGGCTGTTTTCTGTCTCTTAAACGTTTTAGTGTAGTCTAATCTCTGCTCTCTTCTTAAGAGTAATTTAATAGTTTGTTTTATACATTTATTTTTCAAAAGTGATATATCTTTCTTATACTAGATTTTTTTCATCAATACTAAAAAAAGTCATCATGCCTAGTAAGGCTAAGAAAACAAAACAACGAAAGAAAGCAGGTTATTTAAAGAGAAGTCATCTACAAGATTTACCTCAAGAAAAATGTATAAAGAAGACGCAAAAATGTCCTGGTAAGAGAACTAAAAGTTTTCTACGAAGATTGGTAAACAGTGAGAGTTGTGTGTACAAAGAAAAAAAAATCAGTGTTTCTGCAAGCAAGAGAAAAGACAAGAACCGTGTAGTATTGTGTTCTGGAAAAAATGAGTATAGTACAAGGAGGAAAAATCTATACACGGAGATAAGGAAGAAGATGTACTATAATCGAGTTGTATCAAATTTGACTAAGATTGTAAAGAATTGTAAAAGAAAAAGAGCTTTTTACAAAAAAATATATTGAAAATGTAGTTGAGAAAGCTTTTGAATTGAAAAAAAGACTTTTTATTTTAGTAATCAATAGAATTCAATCATTAGATAAGACAATCCATTTAATGAAGGCCAAAAGTATGTGGAAAAGATTAATTAACAAAAGTAATTTTTCAGAGGTTTTTCTGGGTGAATGGAAACATAGTTTAAGTACTGAGCCTTTTTTAAATGAAGAAAGTTATCTGCAGAGTAATGATTTGTTGCATGCAGTTGACACTACTGGTCATGCTTATGAGGTTAAAAATGGTTGTCCTATTGAGAAAGAGAAAATTGTTCCTAGAAATGAGGAACAGTTGTTAGCAGATGAATTTTTAGGGAGACGTCCTGAAGCTCCAGTGTACACTTGGAGTTGCAGTAGTATTTGTAGTGTACGGCAGGAGTCTATTGATTTTGTACGCAATTTCTTACGTAACTATACTAAGAAAAGTGTTAAACAAAAGATTAAGATGTTGCAAGGATTAGACCCATGCAGAGTGAGACAAATTACTGGATTGCAAGGACATTCTTTAGCTTGTCTTTCTAAAAAAGTGTGTCAAAGTGTTTTTCACTATTTCAGGATGTTAGCAGTTCATCATACTCAAATGAGGAAATTAGTGAGAAGGTTGTATTATGCAAAAAGTCCAGCATTGATGTTAAAAAAGTTGAACAGTGCTCTTTTGCATGGATTTGTATCAGATGTAATAAAGGTTTGTGATGAAATTGAGGTTAGGTATTTTGGTCCTCAAGAACACTGTGCAGAAATTGATCCGTTAATAGATGGAAATGTACAAGAGAATATACAGCATTGTAGTACACAAAAATTTGAGCCAGTAATTACTAAGTTTGAGGTAATTTCTGGTGAAAGGCCAAATTATTCTTGTATCTGTTGTCGACGTACTCATTATAAAAGTCAGACTAGGACTGTTGATCTGTATGTAAAAAGTGAAAAAGATAATAATAATGAGTGGAAGGATTTTGCAACTTATTTGTTGGTAGAGAATTGTTTTGATTTGGGTTCCGATCAGCGTATTTGTAAATATTGTTATAATAAATTAGATGAGAATAAAATGCCTGCTAGAGCTGTGTATAATAATCTTGAGTTGGTAAATATTCCTTCTGAATTGATGGATTTAAATACTTATGAGTCTATTCTTATTTAATGTGTTCATCCATTTCAAGCTATTGTTCGTATGGAGCCTAAGAAGGGGAAATTGCCTCTTTCAGATTTACAGAGAGGGTTAAAGGGAAGAGTTGTATATTTGCCTCTAGATTTAAAGAAAAATGTTGAAACAATTGGTGTAGAAAATGTAGAAGATGAACCTTTAGGTATTTTAGTTAATGGTGTTCCTACTAAGAGTAAGAAAATCTGGCAGGAATTAGTGGATGTTAGGAAAGTTAAAAAGGCAACGTTGTATCTGATAAAAAACAATCAATATTATGAAAATGTGTTTCTGAGAGAAGAAGAAATAACTGTAGAAGAAGACAGTGACTTGCCATCTGGACAAATTGAAAAAGTGGATGTGTCCTGAACCGAAAAAATCTACGAACATTATAGTGTTCATCCACTTCATTCTAAAAAAGTGATGGGGGATACTATAGAGTTGTTCCAAATGAAAGAAGCAAAGGGAAATCCCATTAGTGTATGGGAAAAAAGCTTGGAAGCGCGCTGCTTTTCTCAGTTGTTTCCAACAGGAAAAGGTGGATGATCTGAAGACCGACCTGTGCAGATTCCTGCATCTGAATACCGGACATCAAGATTGTATGCTGAAGATCCAAGATTTCGACAATGTATTCCATATTTGTTTCATCTTTTGTTTGAGAGTGACTTGTCTGGACTTTCTTATGCAGTAAATCATATATTGAAAACAGGTGTACATCTGTAAAATGTTTCGGCAAAGGAATTTATGGATAAAGTACAGCAGAAAGATAATGTTTTGGAATCTCAGCTAATTAATCTCATGGCATGTCAGCGTGGTACTACTGAGTACTGGTACCATCATCATGGAGAACTTAAATGTATGCTAAGGAACTTAGGAACTCCTACATAGTTCCTTACTCTAAGCTGTGCTGAATATGCTTGGGATGATTTACTTCAATTTCTTCGAGAAGCAAATGCAAATATAGTGAATATTGAATACAAGACACCTGGAGAATTGTGTTCTTTGGATCCAGTTAATGTATGCAGGTACTTCAATCATATATTTGAAGCTATGATGTCTTTTATCACCAATAAAAAAATCCACCTCTTGGAGAGGTTTTTGGTTTCTTTTGGTGAAAGGAGTATCAAGCAAGAGGTGCTCCTCATATACATATGTTAATATGGATTAAAGATGCTCCCAAATTTGGAACAGACTCAGATGACACTGTATTGTCTTTCATTGAAGAATATGCTACATGTGACAAACCGAAAAGTAAAAAAGATAAGGACCCTAGAGAAAAAGTCTTACGATTTCAATGTCATCGTTGTGGCAAATATTGTCGACGAAAGTGCAAATCAAAGGATAATTTCTATACCAAATGTCGTTTTAGATTCCCACGTCCTGTAATATCGAAAGGAAGAGTGAACAATTGTATGTCATCTCTGCGACATAGTATTAGAAGAAAGTCTCCAAAAATACCTACAACTTAAGAAGAAATGAAGAGTCAAAATATATAAATGATTACAACCCAATAATTTTGTCCATGTGGAATGCTAACATGAATATTCAATACGTTGCGGAAAATCCCATAGCTGTTGCTCGATATATAACATCTTACATAACCAAATCAGAAAAGACAGAATTGAAGGAAATGTGGGAAGAGATTTCTCACGAGAAGAGTCTAAGTAAGAAATTATATACTTACAGTTTGAAGATGTTTAAGCAAAGGGTGATGTTTAAGGGACTTTGCATTGTTCACAAAGCCCTGTATGGTAAGGCTCCAATGTATATAAAATCTCGCCTGATCCCCTACAGCCCAGCACGGACACTTCGATCTGCTGACGCCTCTCTCCTTACTCAACCACGCTGCAGATTGGCCACAGTAGGTGGACGTGCCTTCTCATACTTACTCCCAACAGCCTGGAATACGCTGCCAACAGAACTACGGAAGGAGACCAATTTGCTGACCTTCCGAAAAAAACTAAAAACAGTGCTTTTCCAGCAAGCATGGGGTAATTTGTAATTTGCTATGAACAGCATCCTCCACAGTGCCGATTGTTTTGGACCCTGATTTAGCGCTTAGAGACCTCTGGGTTATAACGCGCTATATAAATTGAAATAAATAAATAAATAAAATGTTATCTCATCGAGAAATTGGAGCGTATGAATGTTCGGATCGCTTATCATCTGCAAGTCTTTACTCCAAATCTAGAAAAATCATTTGGGTGGGTCTTGGTCTTACTGCAACACGAAACCGAGTACTTAAATCTGTACAAGAAATTGAATATTTAGCTGAAAAGGAGCCAGAAAGTACAGATATTGTGAAAACAAATATGTTGGATACATATTATCCAAATAGAAGTCATCATCTTGAGAACATTTGTCTGTATGAAGTGTTGAAAAACTATATTTTTAAACCGAATATTACAGAAAACATCAATAATAGTATATATGCCGTGATTGGTTCTGAAGGATGTCTGGTGAAACAAATAAAAGGACATTTGATTAATCATCGTAAACTGAGTTGCGAAACACCTGACAAAAGGGAATTTTACTATTTAGCTCTTTTGCAACTTTTCAAGCCATGGCGTTCAGAATTAGAATGACTTGGTTTTCGAGAGCTATGAAGATTCCTTCAATGCTACTAAAGACATTATAGAATATCCTGTTTATGCTAATTACGTGAAGATGTTGAATGATGAAATTGAGCAAGAAGCTGCAATTGTAGCTGAGATTGCTAGAGACAGTTCTCAGGATAGTCAAACTTCTGCTTCATTAAGTCAGGATCCATTAGGAGAACCAATTATTCAAAATTAAGCAACAACTGCTATGGAAGAGGTGGAAACAGCAATGTATCAAGCTCTAGAAGATGTAAGAAACTTAGGAAGTTTGGAAGAACAACTAAATGTTGAGTAGAAAGAAATATATGAGCAAGTCAAAGAACAGATTAACCATGGATTACTTCATGAAAAGAAAGAGTGCTCTTGCTCATCATTTGAACCTAACCGATTGTACGTGAGTGGACAAGCTGGAACAGGAAAAAGTTTTTTAATAAAAGTTATTTCAACTTATCTACACAAAAGAACTGACTCGTATTTGTCTTGTGTTGTCACTGCTCCAACTGGGTTGGCGGCACACAATATTAAAGGATTTACTTTACATTGTTTATTAATGCTACCAGTAGAGCATGAAAACAAATTGGAATACCACAAGCTATCAGGAGAAGCTTGTGTTGAAGTTTCAAGAGTCTTGGAGAAAATGAAAGTTCTCATTATTGATGAGGTAAGCATGGTATCAAACTTAATGCTTGCCTTTGTGCATTTAAGAATGCAGCAAGTTCTTAAAACAGAGTATGACATATTATTTGGAGGAAAACACGTCATAGTGTTTGAAGATCTACTACAACTTACTCCAGAAAAAGGACAACCAGTGTTTAAAACACTGACACATGAAGATACCAAAAAGTCTTTGGGGAGTATTGGAAATGTTAACATTTGGTCATATTTTCAATATAAGGAACTTATCACAAATATGCGTCAGGGAAATGATACAGATTATGGAAAAATTCTTCAAGATATAAGGATTGGAAAACTGACAGAACATGGCAAACAAGCTTTACAGAGATGATTAATTCCCAATGTGTTACCAAATGAGACCATTTTTCCTGGGAAAATATATATGAACATTTCAGAAAACAACTCTGTAATCTGTTTAATGCCAACACTACGTGAATGTTCTATATTCAATGAAGAAATGTTAAAATTGGAAAATGAACACATTATAAAATTGGAAGCTATTGATAAAATAGAACATGAAGAGATCACTATTATTTTGACTGAAAAATTGAAGAGGAAATTAGATTCTTTAGAGAAATCGATAAGTAAAACTGCTGGGTTAGAAAAGAATTAATCTTTTCTAACCCAGCAGTCAGGTCAGCGAGAGAGAACCAAGAAGGTGGGCTGACGCCGCCTCGGAGCAGCAGCATTTTTCGAGGCTCCCGTTTCTCTGCCACTATGAGTCTCGGATTCATGGAGAGAACTTTTGTATATAGGAAACTAATATGAAATAAGAGCGATACTTTTCTCAACTGCTAAAAAAACTCTACATACCGGTGATTGCGATGTAAACTAAAAACTGCTGCCGGATGCTTCGTCTCCTGAATGGCTGGTGTAGGCGGCGTCTGTCCGCTCTGAGAGCGCGGAGTTCGAGCTCACTGTATTCTACAGACCAGCCATCCGCTGGGCGGCTCTCACTCCACTTCTGATCCCGTTCGAAGTCGGAGCCGTATCGGGGGAATCAACACAGGCGACACGCTCTGACCTGCTCTGCCAGCTGCTGCCCGAAATCGCGCCTCAGATGAAGATGGGGCCAAAGGTCATGGTAAGAGTTACCCGTGCAGGAAAGGGGGCTAGCACTGAAACATCGGCACAGACGCCAATCTCTAATAGTGTGACTAACACTCTTACAATGGCCGCCGGGAAGACGACGCAGCAAGCGGGTAAGCCACTGATCCGTGCTCCACTCGTTACCGGCACAAACCCTAGCTTTAGCCCCAGTAACCTGCCCGCCTTGAGTGGCTGCAACACTGTGTCTGATAAAGACATTCTCTGCAACAATGTAATTAACACAACTGACTTAGTAGAAGGTAAAGCTGCAGCGGCGAAGAACGATTTGAGACAAGTAGGGCTCACTTCTGAAATGCTCTGTAATACACTGCCTGAGATCAAAAATAATAGCGCAGAAGCTGAGATGGACACAGACACTGGGGACGATCTGGCCGCTGAAAAGGGGGAAAAGGGCAACATTGGTGAGTTCGAAAATGGCGATATCTTAATTGATAACAATGGGGCAAATAACGAGATACTTTTGCCTTCTTCAGGACGAGATGAACAGCAGCTTCTTGAAATTGCTAATACATTGGAATCTGGCATTTTAAATGTGGAAGGGGCAGAAGCTAAACTAATCATAGAATCTGCTGAATCTGCAGAAGAAATCCCTACTGTTGAAAATGAAGAGGAACCTGATGACTATTAAGATGATATAAGTAACAAAGCCATGGGCACTGGTAAACCTCTTGGGCGGAGGAAGGGGAAAGCTAAAGTCAAGAATAGACTCAAGGGGGAGGAGCTTCGCGAGCATCCAAGATGGTCGCGTGAGCACAGAGCTCCCGGGACCCTCGCCGCCCTTCGCGACTATCATGAAATATATCCTGATTCCGAAGATGGGCTTTTGAAGACACACTTTGGCTGAGCTCAATGCTTTTTTCAGAATTTCATTTGGACGTCGGGAGCCACTGCTACATCGACTTCAACTTTTGCGGCCTGCCCCAGGACGTGGCCAGGGGCTCTATTAGCCAGCAAGCCGTGGAGTAATTGAATAATATCGGCCGAAGGGGTTTTCCCCCAGACTGCCTCATCTCAACTTTCGGTTTCGCTTTCCTACTCCGGGCCTCGTCCGATCGGAAAACGTCTCAGATCTGCCCGTGATCCGGCTTGGCTTTGCCCCTCCGCAACGTGTTTCATTTGTGAGCATCTTGCCTTCAACATTTCCGGCACTTATCCTACTGTGGCTCACTTTTGCTGACTTTTGGCCTCGCCATACACGGCCATATTCTCCAGGTCTCGCGGGCCCCTTCGGGCACCCTTTTCAATATGGCCACCAGACTCGACCCTGAGAAATGCAAGACTAAGACGCCTCTCCGAGGGGGACAGATTCAAACCAATGTTATGGATCGTTACACCCATCCTAAGGGTTCCCCCGGTGGTACCGGCCGTACTCCTGAAGATCCGGGAGCTGACCCTGCTGCTTCTCCTGAACTTTTCCTACAGGATGTCATGAGCGCCATCACCAGCATGAAGGCTTCGATGGGTCAACAATACGAGGCTCTTGCCCCGAAGATCAACATGGTGGCAGTCGACGTCACCTTGATTAGAGTGGACCTGGCGAAAACTAATGAGAGGGTCAAGTCCTTAGATTTGAAGACCTCCAGCCTGACTACTGATGTCTCCGACATACAGACTGAAGTCGGCAACCTGCGTTCCTCAAACGACTTGATGGCACACCGGCTTGAGGATTTCGAAAATAGGGCACGGCGTAATAACGTACGCATTATTGGAGTCCCTGAGAACCATGAACATTCTTCGGTCGACCTCCCGGTGGAAGATCTTGTTTTAAATCATCTTGCCCCCTCCGGGCTCAGCAAATTCTTTGCCATTGAGCGGGCCCATCGAGTTCCGGGTGGAAAGCCAAAACTGGGTGCCCCCCCTGAGACCTATCATTGCAAAACGTTTTCACTTTCGTGACAGAGATGCCATCCTGCAGGCCTCTCGGGTGGGCGGCCCGGTGAAGTTCGAGAACACGTCCGTTAACTTCAACCCGGATTTTACTCAGTTGGTTCAAAGGCAGAGAATGGGTTTTCAGGGTGTGAAACGGAGGCTACATGACTTGGGCCTTAAGTATGCCATGCTGTTCCCAACTAGACTTCGGATCGAATATGAAGATCGGACAATTTTCTTCAATCGTCCGGACAGTGTCAGTGACTGGCTTGACTCTTTGCCTAAAAGGGATGATCGATCCGAGCACCCTAGCGGTGCCGAGGGTGGTTTGCCGGAGCAGGAGTGACACTGTGGTTCCCGATGTCTGAACTGTTTAATCGTATTTCAGCTGAGTCTGAATATTTGGGTCTTTTTATTTCCTGTTCTATATTGGCCCGGGGTGGCGGGGGGTAAAATGGGACTCTTTCCTCCTCCTGGGTTTCTTTGTTTAGATTAGTTTAATGACTGGGCGACAGGCACACTGCAAGTTGGGGTGGCTATTGAGTCTCACTCAGGGGTGCAGGGTGGGGGGAGTTGTAATGGGTTCAAGTTGGGGGTGTGTTTGTTCGTTTGTTCTTTTTTGCAAGGCATCCTATTGTACTCTTTATTGCTTCGATCGGTGTGTTCTTTGTCGGGTGTGCTCTGCAGTCTCTCCGGGAATGAGGGGTGGTGAGCTGAGACTGCTGTCTTGGAATATCAATGGGTTGGGGGACAGGATAAAGCGAGGGGTTGTGCTGCAGTTTTTGAGACGTCATTCTCCTGATTTTGTCCTTCTGCAAGAAACACATTTAATTGGTAATGCTTGTCAAGCCATGAATAGACGAGGCTATCGCTTGGTTGCTCACTCCGGATTTACTTCTAGCTCTAGGGGGGTGGGTATTTTGGTCCGGTCTTCCCTCCCCTTTGAGATTGATGATATAATACTTGATGACAGGGGGCGCTACGCCGCGCTCACTGGTAGATGGGAGGGGAAGACGCTCTCCATACTCACGATCTATGTCCCCCCAGGCCTGCAGACCACCACCTTTGCTGATATTGGACGGGTTGTTCTAGGGCTTCCTGAAGGTCTTTTAATCCTGGGTGGGGACTTTAACTCGGTTGTCTCTGGTACTTCGGATCGCTACCCTCCCAGAGGTTTGGCTAGATCTCAGTTGTGGATAAGTGGGTTTTTGGAAACTTTCGGACTGATAGATAGTTGGGGGTTGATGCATCCTGTGCAGTTACAATATACCTTCCATTCAGGAGCCCACAGGAGCCTCTCCAGGCTTGATTATATCTTAATGCCAGCAGCCCAATCCTCCTCTATCAGGGAAATCTGACATCTTCCCTGGGGCATTTCAGATCATTCCCCCTTGTGGCTCTGTGTGGTAGCTGGGGTGTGCAGCAAAGGCAGGATTGCTCCCATAAACCCCTGGTATCTCCAGAATCCAAGATCCGCTCGGAGCTGATAAAATCTATTGAGCATTACTTCCTTGATAATGTGGGATCTGTTTCTTCATCTGTATCATTGTGGGAGGCTTTCAAGACTGTTATACGTGGACATTCCTTATCGTTAATTACTTGTGCCAAGAAGGCCAAATGTGAGGAACTGGTACGCATTGAAGCTGAAATAACTGTGATTGAGAGTGACCTCGAGGCTGGTGTCACCCGTGCCAAACTCCATTCCCTCAGCTTAAAACAATCTGATTATAAAGCCCTGGTGACCGACGCTGCTAAGGTAATGAACAGAGAGCAACAGGGTAGGCTGTATGATGTGAGGGACAAGGCTGGTAAATTGCTTGCTTGGCTTGATAAGAAAGAAAGAGTGAATCGTGTTGTCCCTGTGAAAGTACAGATGGAGTATGTGTGACTGACCCGGCTGGGATCATTGTCTGTTTTGTGGACCATTTCCGTATTGTGTATTCTTCAGTTTGTGATAGGGACGAGGATGATTCCCAGTTGTTATTGCGGGACATTGCATTGCCCTGTCTTTCCGATGTTGATAGAGATCTCATGGACGCACCGCTCACGATCGATGAAATAGCAATTACCATTCGCTCCCTTCGTTCTGGTAAGGCTATGGGCCCTAATGGTTAGCCCATTGAATTGTACAAATTGCAGCCTGACAAAATGACGCCCTATCTGAGGGATATGTTCCTTGAGGCGCTGGAATCTGGTTCCCTCCCCGCGGATCAACGGCTGGCCTCTATCGTGGTAATACATAAGGAGGGTAAGCCGCGTGACCGTTGTGCCTCTTATAGGCCCATCTCCCTTTTAAATGCCAAACCTAAAATTTTAGTCAAATTGTTAGCTAACCACTTGGTTAAGGTGATCTGCGAATTGTTCCATCCGGATCAATCCGGTTTTATCCCGCATGGCAATACTACCCTTAATCTTCGGCGACTTCATGGAGTTCTCGCGAGAGCCAAGTCCCTCTCTGTGCCGGCCATTTTGGCTTCCCTGGATGCCACAATGGCCTTTGATACTATAGAATGGCCTTATCTCTGGGCGGCTCTCCCAAATTTGGTTTTGGCCCTGTATTCATTGCATGGGTGAAACTTCTTTATGAGAAGCCTCAGGCTTAGGTGATGGTTAATTGGAAGGTATCTGGCACTTTTACTCTTGGACGGGCCACTCGGCAGGGCTGCCCGTTGTCTCCCTTGCTTTTTGCCCTTGCCCTAGAGCCGCTGGCCGCATGCCTCGCTAAAGGGCGTTAGGTGGACTCCCGACTTCGAGGATCGTATTTCGCTCTATGCGGATGACATCCTTTTGTACCTTACATCCCCCCAGAAATCCCTGAATGTGCTTTTTGACGTTTTAACCTCCTTCGGGAAGAACTCAGGTCTTGTTATTAATTGGACGAAATCCTGTGTCTATGTTTTGGCAGGAGGGCTTCCCCCGCTGCCTCGCAGATTTCCAATTCAAGTCACTGAGTCAGGGTTCAAGTATTTGGGGATTTATATCTCCCTGGATCCTGTGGTTCGCTACGAGCACAACCTGCTTCCCCCGCTCCAGCGACTGAAACTCGATGTCTTGCGCTGGCCTAGCTTACCACTGTCGCCGCTCGGGCGTGCTGCTCTTATTAAGATGATGTCGCTGCGGAGATTTTTGTACGCACTCCAAAACTCGTTTGACCCTATTCCGTTTTTTCGGGAAGTGGAGAGCCTACAGAGACGTTTGTTTTGGGACGGGCGCGCGCATATTGCTCTCCCTAAGCTTACGCTCCCATGGTACGACGGGGGCATTGCTCTCCCAGACATCAAGCGTTATTATTGGGCCTCTCAATTGAGTGCGATTAACCATGCAACCTACGCACCAGGTCCTTCACCGGCTTTTGAGATGGATAAACACCTCTTACCGGGCGGGAATTATAGCAGGGCGCTCTATTCCAAAGGGATTTGTAGGACGTTATCTGGGCCCACTGGGATTGCTATGCGAGTTTGGAGAGATGTGAATGCGGCTTTGGGATGGGGTGATAGATTGACTCGTGCGGCTCCTTTGTATGCATCTGAAAGATTGGGTTGCTTATGGAGAACAAAAGGTTTTGAGAAATGGGACATTATTGGTATCAGCAGAGTGGGTGACCTCTGGACCAAGGAAAATGTTAGGACCTTTGCTGCGCTGAGGACGGAATATGAGCTCGGAGACAGGGAATTTTTCAGATATGTGCAGGTGCGCCATGCCTTGCTGTCGGTTTTCGCTGCGGGCACTGACGTCCCCGAGTCCTCTCCTCTCGAGGAACGTATACTGGACGGTTATGTCCCTGACAGCACGATTTCATTGATTTATAAAAAATTGATCAATAATCGGGCTGATCTACTTGTGCGTCTCAGAGCGGTATGGACTGAGGATGGGTTGGAATTGGATGACGAAGACTGGCAATCCGCGTTGTCGTCGCCCAAGGAGGTTGCCATTCCTGCCCGTCTTCGCTTTGTCAGGCTTAAGATCCTGCATCGTATATATGTTACTGGTCTGAGTCTGGTGCGAATGGGCTATTCTCTGGATGGGTTGTGTAAGCATGGTTGCGGCATGCCTGGAACCTTTATCCACATTCTGTGGGAGTGTTCGGCGGTGGCGGGGTTTTGGGCACGAGTGCATGCGGTGATGGAAAGAGTTACCGGAGTGTCGTTGCTGCCTGAAGCTAGGCGCTGCCACCTGAACGTGTGGGAGCCGAATGATTACACTGTTGCTCAGATCCGTTGGGCGACCCTTGGTAACATGATAGCTAAGAGAGACATCGCACAGTTGTGGGGTTCCCAGAGGTCGCCCATGGTCTTGGTGTGAAAGGAGGGCATGGATTGGTGCATGTTTAGGGAGAAAACGGTGTATCTGGCTAGGGGTAGACCTAGGAAGTGGAACAGAGTCTGGTCTCAGTGGAATGCCTATCGTGGGAATATATGTACTCCCCCGCAAGATTTACTACCTGATGTTTCCTTATCCCCCTAAATGACGTTCAATGTACTGTTTACTACTGTGAGTGCTGCATTGTTTCCCCGCTGCCCCCTCCCTCTGCGACGGACTGTAATTGTATGATTTTCCCTGATTTACTCGGAGTAACACTCTATGTGGACACATGATCGCCAGTATTATATCTAATGCCTTGTTTGTTGTTGATGTATTTTTGTTTATCAATAAAAGTTTTTAACAAAAAAAAAAAAGAATAGACTCAAGAAAGGCAATATCGCTGTCTCCTCTGTTAATTTGCGTGCAAAGCTGATCAGAAACGAGAGCCCCCTTCCCAAATGGATGCAAGCAAGGGGAAGAGTTAAGACAATGGCTTTGCATTTATCTGGCGCTAGCCCTACTGAAGATATTAATCAAAGAGAAGGAGCTCAACCATTTGTGAGTGCTGGGACATCCCCGACCCTTGCTCAAGCAGAGCCGGAACCAAATCGGAGGGAGCAAACTTTTGAATCGGTTACTAAATCTGTAGTTGATGCTTCAAAGTGCGTCGAAGCAACTTGTCAGTCCCCTCTTATTGAGGTCCTTCCAGCTCTTGACCCCTCAAGCTCTTGCGATCCTTCTGTATCAGGGGCATTCCCGAAAAATATAGGAGACGCTCCGTCTTCTGTTGACCTTAATCTAAAGACACTTACTGATCATAAGCTTGAAGCACTGCAGCATTTTCTCCAGTTGAGAGAAGATAACAACATGCTACAGAATTCTCTGATGGAGGTCTCCAGCAAACTAGGGGGGATCACACAAGAGACTGAGGACTTAAAACAAATAGTGGTTGAAGTAGAGGAAGGGGCTATGGGTACTGAATCTCTCACCAACCAACATGTGGTGCAAATCTCGAATCTTGAAATCAAGCTTGAGGACATGGAAAACTGTCAAAGATGGCAAAATCTACGACTCTTTGGCATTCCGGAGGGATCAGAAGAGTCAGATCCCAGGGCTTAAGTTGTTAAACTGTTTCAAGACCTCTCGGACTGGGATTGGGACTCACAGTTGCAGAGAGTCCATAGGCTTGCCTATTTTTCAAAGAAACAAGAACAGCAAGTTTCCACGTCACCTTCTGATCTATTTTGGGAACTATCTATTAAGACAGGCTGTCTCATTAAAAGCCAGACCAAATACTCCTGTTACAGTCGAAAATATTACATTTTTCGTCCGATCTGACTTGAGCAAAAGTACGATGGATGGAAGGTGGAAGCTTCGCCAGATGATCGACTCTTTTAAATCTATTGGTTGTGAGGTATATTTCCAAGATAATCAACTGGTAGGGAGGAGGAAGGAAGTGTCCACTTATTTTCCCACGGCAAGTATTTATTTATCAAAGAAAGAAAAAGGACACTTGTAACAATTCAAAACCATTGGTTTGAAAACACCCTCAAAAACTCAACAGCGGTATATATTCTTCATCCGCCCCACATTGATGTTATGGCATTTATCATTGGATGCTGCAATACGTGCTCAATGCCAGCCTCATCCAGAGGCACCTCTGGTATCGAATGCAGTGTCCAGAGCATGAGGGATGCCCCCAAAAAAAGATTAAATAACAAAAATAATAGAAATGTTAAGAAATAGAACATCACCAAGGTACTTTAATAGAAAGTGAGGTTCTATTGAAATAAAAATTCGGGTACTTTAAAAAGATCGAGTTACTAGATCCATTAGTATTTCAAAGAAAAGTTGTCGACATGTTTCAGCTCCCTTTGGCCCTGCTGGGTCTATGGAGCTTTCGTCAGGACTTACAAACATATAAGTGTACTCACACAACTTGTGTAGTATGATTCTAAGTATCTTCTTTTGACATTTATTATTGCAAAACCTGTTATCTGTGATCTGTGAATACAAAAGCAGAGACATGCAGCCATACACAGTTTTCGGTATCATGCTACGTTTCAAAGGGGGTTGGGGGTGAGGGTTTTCTTTATCTGAATTAGATGTTTTATTTCTTTATCACTAAGAAATTCTGATGAGAATAGAACTATTTTTGGTAGAGGACCACGGTGTCATTTCGAGCTATATTATGGATCAGGTTATATCGTTCTTCTACCTAACTCAATTCCAGAGTTTAGTTTACATTTTTATATAGTGGGTGATCGGTTATAAATATCACCATGTTTTAAGTACGTTGCATATGCAAGGGTATACACGCAAGACTCGCATTTCTATAAACTCAAAGTAGAACAAGTCACCATTATGCTAACTTGGTATGTTATGTATCAAAATTCGATAGTCAAATGGAGCGAAGCATGGAATATCACTGTGATCTTGCCGCGCTGTCGTATATATAGTCACTACGACTCGAGGGGACTTCAATTATAAAGCAGAATAATAACCACAGATATTTCTTAGGAGAATTCAGTTCTGTTGTGATAAATGTAAGATGCAATGTTTATATCGCGTTCGGTTGCAGAATATTTTTTCTGAAACCTTACCTTTACACGAAGAAAGTGTTGCCTCATCAGGGGGTATCGCTATTAAAGCGCAAAGCTGGAGAAAAGGGATGCATTGTATTAAAATCGTCCCTCTTACATCTTACCGCTAAGAGGAAAAAGACGTGCTTCCTCCATTACCCGCGTGGTTTGGAATACTCTGACTTGTGCTGACTCTGCCTCTGGACATCAGGAGGGCGGGTTCAGCACGTACTTAAGAGGTCATGACGGCGGTGACTTTTTTATTGTTAAAAAAAAATTATGCTTAATATGCTTAGAGTGCGAGTGCAGTTTACAAAACTTACAGCGAATCGATTGACATTCCGTTTTTTATCATTCGAGGACGAAAGGTATTATCTCGAGTGGTCATAGTGAAATGAATAAATTGAAAATACATTTGTACGGATTAAAACTATTTGATGTCATGGTCGTGTGGTGATTTACATATCTTCACCTTTAGATATAATTTAATAGAGTGTCTTAATAATTCTATGCAAATGTATAGTATGGTATTTTACATTTGTTCATCAAGTGAAAAGTTGAATTACTTCTTATATGTTGTTATTTTGCGAAGTGGTGCCATGGAATATTATCATTGAGGCCCAGCACATGAGTTTGGAAGCGATTTACCCACCTCTGTTCCTTTTCATAGAGTTGCTTTTCTGCATTCTGTGACTTATCTGACAGCATTTCTAACACAGTCCAGTGTAGATCATCACAGGAGTGTTTCATTTCAACAAAATGCGAGCAGAGTTTGGTAGTGTTTTTTTTTAGTCTGATATTGCTTTTGTGTTCCCCTATTCTTGTTTTAACCTTCCTACAGGTCATCCCAATGTACTTTTTTTGACAGGGACAGCTAACCATGTAAACGACGTGGGTGGAGTTGCAGTTCGTGTGCTGTCTTTGGGTCCACAATAAAGTCTCTGTTAACTGTAATGATTTTGATATTGTAGTTGATTTGCATGCTACACATGTCCCACAGGGAAAGTGTCCTGTGATTGGTGTCATCGAAGTATCTCTTATTTGGTCAGGTGGTTTGCTTTTTGTGGGACGAGTGTGTACCAATGTGTCCTTTAGGTTCTTCGTTCTTCTGTTGGCAAATCAAGGTTTTGGCCAATCAAATCTTCCTGTATTCAGTATGTGCCAATTTTTCTTCACCAGTTTTTGAACTTCATAAGATGATGGACAGAATGTCGTTACACAAGTGGCTAGATCTGGCACTTGTTCTTTTTGATGGATCTGTAAAAGGCATTCTCTTGGTTGGTTATTCGTTCTCTTCCTACATTTAGATATAGTTCTGGAAGTGTAGTCTCTCGCCTTTAATTTTACACTAAGTTCTTGAGCCTGGTTCTTATAATCACTGTCTTTACTACAGTTCCTTTTAAGTCGTAAAAATTGACTGTATGGGAGATTGTCTCTCAATGGCTTTGAATGATAACTCTTGTACGATAAAAGGCTGTTTTTAGCAGTTGGTTTTGTATATGTTTTTGTTTGTACGGTGTTATTTTCAGTAAAGATTGTTAGATCCAGGAATTCTAAATGTGAATTGTTCGCCATGTAGGTGAATTTTAGCCAAGGGTCACGTCCATTTAGCCAGTCAATGAATGATATTAGTTCCTGTTTGATGTCCCAAATTAGAAGGATATCATCAATGTATCTCTTCCAGTATAAAATACTGGAAGAGAAAGGGTTAGACTCATTTAGGACATGTTGGCTTTCAAAGTGGCTGACATATAGGCCTGCTACTGAAGGAGCAAAAGCACTGCCCATGGATGTGCCATGATTTTGTAGGTACAGGTCTCCATCATATTCAAAAAAAGTTTTCTTTTAGTGCTAATTTACAGCACTCCAGGACGAAGTGTCTTGGGGTGTTATGTTGCCAATCTTCCATGAAAAGGACATCCTCCAGCATCTGGAGTGTTTCATCTTGGGGTAGACTGGTATACAGTGACTCCACGTCGAGTCCCACTAGGAGCATCGTATCGGGGTCAAAGACTTTATCAGAGATCTGCATTAAAAGGTCTCGGGTATCCTTCAAGTAGGTTGGTGTTTTTTGAACCAGGGGCTTGAGATATTCGTCTGCAAATTAAGAAAGAGGCTCCAAAATTGATCCGATGCCAGAGACTATCGGTCGTCCTGGTGGAGGGGACTTGTTTTTGTGGATTTTTGGGAGCGAGTAGAAGTATGGGATCTTTGGTTCTTTTGTTAACAAATAATCAGCTTCTTTTTTTGAGATCCACATGTTTGTCTCGGCTTCGTAGATCATCATTGCTATGGTATTCAGGAGTCTCTCTGTTGGATCCACAGTGATTTTTTCATAGAATTTCGTATCTGACAATAGGGCGAGGCATTGTCAATTGTAGTTGTCCTTACTCAGGATTACAATGCCTCCCCCCTTGTCAGCTGGCTTTATTACTATGTCTTTGTTCGTTTGTAAAGCCTTTAGTGCCAGACGTTCTTTCTTACTTAGATTTTGAAAAGTTTTTTTCTTATTTTTCTCCATATGGTCCACGCCTTTCATTAGTGCCTGTTCGTATGTCTGTAGTTCTGGTGTGGTAAATAAATAATTAATTACCGGTACTATTTTTGAATACAGTGAATAAAACAGATAGCTCAATAAATAAGAGACAGGATTCGAGGTATCTTGAGTCTGACAGGCTTTAATCAGGCATAAGGGAAGGGACAGGAACGGGATAGCCTGCACGGAAATAGACTGGATGGCAGCTGCCAGGGAATGGGAATGGCCTGGGCATAGGGGGGGTATAGGGTAACTTTCAGTAACAGTACACAGTATATATACTAAAACAATGACATTACATTCAATACAGTAGGCGTAGCAGTAGGCGTAACTCGTAGCAGTCGCGAAAGATAAGGAAAAATGGGTGTAACAAGAAGGCGTGTACAGGGCGTATACATAGACATGTGATGTAGACGTCACAGAAGTGTCATAAATGGGGCGGAAACATGGAGGGGGCTACCTGAGCAGCTGGGACCTTTAACCTAGTGGTGCGCGCAAACGGGCAATGACGTGTTACCGGGGAGAACTGGGGCTATGACTTCTGCGCTAGAAAAGGAGACTAAAGTCTGCGGTGTCAGGACGACATGTACCTATATCATATCTAGTATCTGGTGTTTGGAGTACATGTTGATAGAATCCAAAAGTTATAAGGGCAATGGCTACTTGACACTAAGACTGGTGCATGCGTTATTCTACATGTATTGCGTGTGCGAGGAATATTCTATGAATATTAATACAGTATTTCTCTTACATGGAGACAGAAAGGCTAGACCATGACTGGAACTGTTGATGCGATTCAGTAGCTTAGGAATGCAGAGAAGGAGGGCTGGACTGATAACTAGAAGCATAACATACTCTTGGCAGACAGGCAGGCAGAGCCAGGCCGGGCCGAGCACTGAGCGGCAGGAAGTAAGTGAAGGGTCAGGGATGCAGGTGGGGGCTGCATCGCTCCTCGGAGAGAGTTCAGGAGACTGGAGCTTGAATCTGGTGTCCGGGCCCTTTTGAGGCCTAGGAACGGGGACAATTCAATGAATTAACATGCACACTGTAAAACGTGGCAACATAGGCCTAAAACTCGTTGCTTTCACGAGAACTAGATACTGACATACTAGAGTTGGACACAACTATGATTGCGTCTTTAATCGATCATGAGGGAATACATGCATATAGATCATGCACATATAGCATAGAATGGGGAACACGTAGGCACATATAACATGGCAAAATTTACTTTTCCACATTCCCTCCTTGTGCCCTACGTTTCCATCAGGAAACATCAATATTCATGATACCATCTATCTGTTCATATAGCATCATTTGCTCGTCTCGAATTGTCTTGGAACGGGATTTAGGACTAGGAATACAAGAGGTAGCACACATGCCGCAAATCGCAGGGCCACATTGTAGACAGAGGCAGCAACTGAATATGATCATTACTGCTATACCTAGGAATGACAATACTTTCCATCCCCAGGCAGATATTATACTCCAGAGCCAACCGGACCATGTCCAGGTGCCTGGATTCTGGTGTAACTGATGGGCAATTTTATGAAGTCTGGTTATAGCTGAATAAACAGACGGCGCATTATTAGGAATGAAAATGCAGCAACTAGATCCGATGACTCTGCAAGCTCCTCCTCTATCAGCCAGTATGACGTCAAGAACGAGACGATTTTGGAGCACAACAAAACGCATAGCAGATTGCTCTTCGGTTAAGTTAACTAGAGCGGATGTAGTCTCATTCACTACTGCTTCAAGGGTTCTAGTTAACCTACGTATTAACTTACTATTCTGGACAGGTCCTATAAAGAAAAAGAAGCCTTTATTGAAGTCTTGATATTGTTCTAGAGCAGTTTCAGTTTGATCGACAATTGGGGACTCAGTCTCCCTTCTATGTCTGATGTGTACTAGATGTGTATTTCTGTGATAATCAGATGGGGCTAGAAAAACTGGTGGCAGTAGGAAGGCAATGTAACATGTTCCATCCCAATCGAGGGGCAGACGAACATATGCGGTCTGACCACAAACAAAATAAGAATGACGTGAGGCTTTGAAAATAGATTTCCCACTGTCACTATACTCGACCACAGTAGTACAATCACTATGTCCTACATGTGAGGAACCATTCTTTCTGACACATAATTCGCCTTTGACTGGTAGTACTGAAATAGCAGGCAAATCTGGAGTAGTATCGGACTGAACATTCAGAACCATGAAATTCGAGGAATAATTACCTAAATCATATACTTCATTTTCTAGATCTAACCCTGTCCTATGGGAAAGACCTTGCTTGTCTGGGAAACATGTTCGATTCAAAAGGGACATATCAGTGGAGGATGATGTTAACGTGGACCATGCTCCACACGAACCATTATGTGAAAACGGATAGGGAAAGAGTGGCAGAACTCCCTTCGGTGTCTGGAAAGGGGGGAGTCGACCACACACCCAACAATTAGTGGCATTGCTGGTCTGGTGTGAATAGTGCAACATTCGGATAAATGTGTTGTTACGCATAGCAAGACGATAGGATAACTCGTGAGGAGGCAGATCACTAAATGTGTGCTCTACTGTAGCATTAGAAAACATATGTACATGTGAAATTGGAAAACATAAATGTAAAGCATAACTTGTGCATGTAATCATAAGACTCAAAAATAATAAAAAGAATAGAACGATTATACATCTTTTAGAGTTTTGACTAACTCTCTTACTGTGTGGGTCTGTCTCATACATGTCAGGAACCTGTCTAACCGTTTCACCCGAGAGGGACTTAGACAATTAAACAGGCTGACTTATTTTACTAGACCGGAGTTTGGCTTTATACTCCTGCTGCGGAGTTTTCTCTAACAGGGTAAGTTTGAATTCAGAGTCTGTCTTTGGGCAGTCCTTAAGAATAGGGCAGTCTTTGATAAATGTCTTTTGTCGCAATCCATGGAATTTCTTGATGTGACTGGTATGCACCCAGCCTTTGCGACCCTCGAGCTTGACGGCGGTCCTTGTTGTCAATAACACCAGCTGAGGCTCCTTCCAACGGGGCTCCAGTGGACTTGAACGATCAAAATTGCGCACCAGGACGAATTCACCTGGAACGATTTCATGCGGTTTCACCTCAGTGTTGTCTGGAAATGCAGCGGCAACCTGTGAACGACAAGAGTGTAGGGCAGACATCAAGGAAGCTAGGTAATCTGTCAGCATATTACTGGAAACGTCTGTAATCTTTCGGGGCATAGGTGTACCCCACATGTTTGGAGGGCGGCCGAATACGACCTCGTACGGGGACAGACCTGATCTGGAATGTGCAACCATTCTCATATAAAAAAGAGCAACTGGCAGAGCTATTAACCAATCTACACCTTTTTCTGTACACACTTTAGCAATTCGGATTTTCAAAGTCTGGTTATGTCTCTCTACGAGACCGGCTGCTTCAGGATGGCGTACACAATGGAACTTCCACTGGTACCCTAACAGAAGGGAAACTTGTTTCATGAGCTCGGATGAGAATGGCTGGCCGTTATCTGAATACACGACCCTAGGTAATCCATAGCGGGGAAAATACTCACGAACCAACTGCCTGGCAGTGGTCGCAGCTGTGTAATCTGGAACTGGATATGCTTCTGTCCACCTGGACAAAGCGCATACAACTACGAGGACATACTTGAAACCTCGACATCGCTCCATCTGAATATAATCCATTTGGAGGACTTCAAAAGGGTGGTCAGGAGGTTGGAATCCACCTTGTTCCACCGGGACACATTTACCTGGATTGAACTGACAACATATCATACAGGTACGTACTTTCTGCTTGGCTGCTGCTCGTAAATACTTGTTGAACCAAAGGTTCTGAATACTGTCTAACATAGCTTTTTCTCCTAAATGTGCTGGACTATGTGCGGTGTTAATAATGACTTGAACCATAGAGTCGGGGAGAAACCATGTGGCTTTTCCCTTCGTCAACCATCCTTGATCTGTCTGGACCCCTCCTTGTTCGGACCATTTCTTGATTTCATCGGGAGTAGCATGTAACTGTATATCTATTACATCTTGTGTAGGGTCCTTAACCGTCATACAAGTAGTCTGTTCTGGAATGAGTGTCTGTGTCGTGTTAACTGGAATGTCTGGAGTCTGAGCTGTAAGCTTGGCTGTTTGATCTGCTAGATCGTTACCCTGGGAAATGATGTCAGTGACTTTCGTATGTGCCTTGCACTTCATGATAGCGATAGCTGTCGGTAAATGTATTGCATCTAACAGAGCTTGAATGAGGAGACCATGCTGAATCTTGGTTCCATGAGAGGTCATGAAACCTCTCTCCTGCCAGAGCACTCCAAAGTCGTGTACGACTCCGAATGCATAACGTGAATCTGTGTATATGTTTACTTTCAGGTTCTTAGCACGTATACAGGCTTGGGTCAGAGTGACTAGCTCTGCTGCTTGAGCAGACAGGGTGTCAATACGATGTGTTTCTATAACCTCAGTGTCAGTAGTCACTGCATACGCGGCTACTAGTTCTCCTGTACTTGTTCTCATACATGAACCATCCACATAAAGTGTCAGGTCGGGATCAGGTAATGCAATGTCTGTCAGATCTTGTCTTGGTTTTGTCATAGTGTTAACAACTTCCACACAGTCATGTTTGGCAGAATTTGAAGTAACTGACGGTAACAGTGTAGCTGGATTTAAAATGTTGCAGCGTCGGATTTCTATGTGTGGCTGAAACAGTGTCAATTCATAACCTGTCAAACGTGCAATTGTCAAATGCTGAGTCTGGGTTCGGTTTAAAAGAACTTCCACGGAATGTGGAACTTGGACTGTCAGGGAGTGTCCTAACACTATGGAATCACTCTGTCTGATAGCTAGAGCTGTGGCTGCAACTGACTTGAGGCACGCAGGCAGAGCCTGGGCTACTGGATCTAATGTGCTCGAAAAATAAGCACAGGGCTTGTATTGTCCTGCTTGATCCTGTGTGAGAACAGATAATGCAGTACCATCTCGTTCTGTGACAAAAAGTGTAAAAGGCTTACTGTAGTTCGGTGTTGCTAGAACAGGTGCTTGGCATAAATCTTTCTTTAATTCATTAAAAACAAGTGTATGTTCCTGGGTCCAAGGGAGGACAGTCGATACGGCTGCCTCCTGTGTTGTTAACTGTATCAGTGGCTTGGCTAGAAATGCATACTGAGGAATCCATTGTCTGCAGTAAGAAGTGAGGCCAATAAAAGCTCGTACCTCCTTCTGTGTCTTGGGCTGTGGAAGACGTGCTATTAACTGGATGCGGTCAGGTGTCAACTGCCTACCCCTCTTGGACAGTAAGTGTCCCAAGTAGACCACTTGCTGGACACAGAATTGCAATTTGGAAGGGGACACCTTGTGCCCCATCTCGGCTAGAAAATACAGAACTGTAAGTGACGCCCGCTCGCAGTCACGTTCAGAACGGGCTGTGATCAGTAGATCATCGACATACTGGAGCAGGGCAGTGTCAGTTGGCATGTGAATATTGTCTAGTTGTCTCTTAAGTGCTTGACTGTAAATACTAGGGCTCTCTGTGAAACCTTGAGGTGCTCGTGTGAATTTATAGCTTCTTCCATTTAAACAGAAACCGAAAAGGAACTGGCTGTCTGGATGAATAGGGACACTAAAGAATGCGTTCTTGAGATCGATAACTGAAAAGAATGTGGCTTCAGAATCAATGGCTGTCAGGAGTGATGAAATATCAGGGACTACTGGGTACTGGGGTATGATACACTTATTAAGTTCTCGAAGGTCGATCACTAATCGATAAACTGGAGGTGCATTCGGATCAGTACGTTTCAGGACTGGAATGATAGGAGAATTACATACATTGGAGTCAGTTTCTACAACCACTCCTTGGGCAATAAGTTCGTCAATAATTTTGGATAAGGCTGCTACAGCCTCAGGTGGCAATTTGTACTGTCTGATTCGTGGTAATACAACACCTTGCTTTAGAGTCACACGATGGGGTGTGATATGCATACAACCTACATCAGTTGGACCTTGCGCCCATAAATGCTGTGGTTCATTCAATAATCTTGGATAAAAATCACGTAATACATAATGACCTTTAAAATCTCGCAAGAACAGGCGGACTCCTTCTGGGGAGCAGCATATGACTGCTCCTAATTCCTTTAATGTCTTGATGCCTAACAAATTTTCTGGACAAGACTTCGTGAGTAACAAGTCTGTAGTTCGGGACAATGGACCGACTTCTAGAGTAACTGGTTTCGATATTTCGTTAACAATAGGCTTTCCTGAAAATCCAAGGGAAACATTTCTAGAGCCTGAGAGCGGAGCCCCTGGAACCTCGTCATGACTGATGGTAGTCCTACTTGCCCCTGTATCAATCAGAAACTTTCTGTCTTTCCCTAATACTTGACTGTGTACATAGGGACCCTCCTGATCTACAGGTATCTCGATGAGAGGCAAGCCTACCTCCCTCTCTAGGCTGTTTCATGAATATGGCTGATAATCTGGATACTCTGACTGTGCATACTGGTACATCTGCCGTGTAACATGCTGTGTTGCAGCGATAGGCTGCGGTGCTGTAACTGACTGTTGTGCATTCTGTGGTGGCTGGGAAGTCTGCAAAACTTGTTCTTGTCTAGGCGGACGTGGTCTTTCTTTAGTTTTACCAGTAGCTATATTGTGTTTCAGAACTGCACATTCGTTTATAAAATGACCTGGCTGTTTACAGTAATTGCAGGTCCCTTTAACGGGAACTGCAGGATGACTGGCTGGATTCGGACCCCTCTTCTGACTGTCTTGTGGAACAGATTGTGCAACTAATACTTTCATTTTCGTGTCTTTCATACGTCTCCTTTCGTGTTCCTGCTCTTCCCTGATTCTGTTCTGGTGGTACTGGAGCATTTGAAGCATCTGTGACGGAGAATTAGCTTGCCAGGTACTTTCGACTTTCAATACTCGATTTTTAACTTGTGGACTTGAATTCTCGACTAGTTTAGTAACAAAAAGATGAGGGTATGATTCACTACTTGTTTTCAGACCACTATTAATAATAAAACATTTTTCAAATCTAGAATAAAAATCACTAGTATCTTCGTCTTGTTTCTGTTTACAGGCTGAGATGGCATCCCAATCTTCCTTTTTCGTGGCTAGTAATCTTGGCAAAACTTGTATCAATAACTCGGGCAATTCTTTAACTTTATCCCCAAGACCGGTACCTGGTACTCGTATATTATCTTCAGCTTCTAGAGCTGTCCAATCTATCTTTTTCTCTCCCACCTCCCATTCTTTTTCCTTGAGTTTTTCATATATGCCCGCAGGCAACAGGACCTTTAGCATTTTAATGATATCTGGATACGTGTATTCTCCCATACGGAGCATGTCTTTTAATTCACGGTGGAACCCTGCTGGATCTTTATCATGACAGGGAATTAACTTTTTCATCTCCAAAAGTTCTATTTTCGTGATGGGGGTGTAAACAAATACTCGTTCTAGACCACCACCCTCTTTCTTGACTGGATGTACTTTCTGTCTGTCTATGTAGAATGATTTACTCTCTGGGGGTGAGACGTGAACAAAATGTGGATTCAGAAACGTTCGATATTTGTGACGCTGTTCTAGAATGACACTAATTAAATCAGTACCTAGACCTCTCCATCTGTACTGGAGTAACTCGTTCAAAACATCATGTAGTGGACCTGGATCAGAATGCTGTTCCTCATACAGTGTAATGAGGTGCTGGATCATATACATACCCACCAGTCGTTGCTCGGCTGGGGGCAGTTTCAGAAACATTTGAGCCACTATTTCGTCTGGAAAAGTGGTAGAATCAGTAGTCCACCGGACTGCTGATCGGGCTAGTTCTTGTTCATGCATTGTACTGAGTTCACTATAGCCTATTCGTGATTTCAGAATGTGATCGGTAGCTTGGAATACTTGTTCAAGAGAGCACTGTTCTGGTGCTGGAGGAGGAAAAACTTTCTTGTGATCAGGGCGTGAATGTCGGTCGGAAAGTCTAGTTCTACCTACATACGCTATTCTGGAGGGATTCTCGTCGTCTACCTCTTCGGTAGAAGAGTTGTCGTCTTTCTCGGTTACTTGTGTTGCTTCTCGTTTCTCGTGTAACTTTATTATTTCCCTACGAATTTTCTTGTACATACTCTCTATACAGTTTTGTGTCTTGTGTCTTCCCTCGGCTATATGGTCACTCCACCTGGTCAGGACTTTCATTTCTTCTTGATCTTTTTCCGGATAATCTTGTTCTCTTATTAAACAGTTAATCAAAAACTTTAAAAGCATGAGCTGAGTCTCGACTTTTCTTTGAACCATGGCGTCGCGAACACTTTCTGGATTCACTCCTGTACGGATAAAACGATATATTCTGTCTAGATGTTCTCTCATATCGGGCAGGGTGTCCAAATAGTCGGTCACCCGTCTTAAACATAATGAATATATGACCATAGTACCATCGCCTGGAACTGGATCATAACGACATTCGGTAAGTGCTCGCTTGATATCTGTGAATGTATGAACTTTCGGCGTACGCTGTAACGCTAGTTCATGTAGCGTCATACGTCTGTGTTGAGGCGGGGTACCAGGAGAATCTCCCCCCCCGGCTCCTAAACTAGAATCGTCGGTGGATACTGTACGTGCTGGTAGAGTGACTGACGAAACGGGTACATGTACTGTGGGCTGGGCCGGGGGTGCCGTAACAGATGCTGTAACGGGTGCGGTAACGTGAACTGTACCCATGGCCCCGGCGGCTGGAGGAACAGGAATTACATTATTTATGGGAGCAGGCGGAACAGGATTTGCATATTCTGGGACGGTATCGTCCAAATAGGACGAGAGAAAAATATCAGCTGCGGTCGGTTTATGACGTAGCTTAATCGGGACCAGTGGTGGCGGAAAATTACAGGGTGCTTCCGGGGTTGCTTTTGGCAAGCCCTTGGCAAGAAGAGGATACATACCCTTAATAAGGGCATTTCTCTGTCTGTCTGACTGTTCTGCTCTAACTCGTTCACCTACTTCGATTAATTCCCTTTCTTGGGCTTTCTCTGAGGATTCCCTACTTAATTCTGTTTTCCTGAATTCTTTTTCGGTTCTTTTATGAGATTCTTTGCGCCATAACTCGATGGCATCTTTCTGGGACTGTCAGGCTTTCTTTTTCCATAATGCTTCTTCTACTCGCATGATGCACTCGGCATCCCATGTACCGGATGTGGGCCATCTATATTTCTCTTCTAGTTCCTTGGTATAGTCCGCCCACAAGTCTAGATATATTATGGCATCTAAGCCATGCTTGTGATACATAAAATGTCCGGGACTGTCCCTAGGCGGGACAGGAACTGCTTCCTCGAGTAACCCTTTTCTGGTCTTTAACTGACGTAACTTGGAAAACAGAGGCATTCTAGACTTGAATCCGAACACAATACAATACACGATAAACACAATAATGAATAGAAAAACAAATCACTCATACCACGACATTGAAAACACATTAAATAACATTAGAATAACAGTTCGGACAGAATATTACCTGATATACTGAAAACAGATCACATGAATTTCTCGAGAACAAAACTTACTAGAATTACTAGATGCACTGCTAAAACAGTACGAAACATACCGGTCCCATAAAGAGACACGTCAGGACCCGTGTCCACCTAGGTGAACACTTCGGACTGGATCTGTGTACCCAAACCCACTGGACCAGAGACAAATTAATTGACCCTGTCTAGATACTACCCCAGCAACGGTACTCACCGGGCAGCAAGAACGGAAGGCCTCGGACTGGACTAGACTGCTACGACGTCGGACTACGAACTTCGGACTTCAGTTACAGGTGGGCCTCTGGATACCTCGGACCTTGTACTCTCGGCTTGGGCTCTGGTCGGGACTCGCCGCGTTCCTCACCGCCTCGTCTGGATGCTGGACCGCAACCTCCGTCTCCTCCGTGGGCCTGAGGGATACTTGAAGCAGAAATATCTGCCGGTGCGCAGTAGAGTTCCGTCACGGCTGCAGAGGGTCAGGGGGCCTGCGTGGCTTCGCCGGCGCGTGGGGAAAGGGCAAGTCCCTGTTCGGGCGCCATTATGTGGTAAATAAATAATTAATTACCGGTACTATTTTTGAATACAGTGAATAAAACAGATAGCTCAATAAATAAGAGACAGGGTTCGAGGTATCTTGAGTCTGACAGGCTTTAATCAGGCATAAGGGAAGGGACAGGAACGGGATAGCCTGCACGGAAATAGACTGGATGGCAGCTGCCAGGGAATGGGAATGGCCTGGGCATAGGGGGGGTATAGGGTAACTTTCAGTAACAGTACACAGTATATATACTAAAACAATTACATTACATTCAATACAGTAGGCGTAGCAGTAGGCGTAACTCGTAGCAGTCGCGAAAGATAAGGAAAAATGGGTGTAACAAGAAGGCGTGTACAGGGCGTATACATAGACATGTGATGTAGACGTCACAGAAGTGTCATAAATGGGGCGGAAACATGGAGGGGGCTACCTGAGCAGCTGGGACCTTTAACCTAGTGGTGCGCGCAAACGGGCAATGACGTGTTACCGGGGAGAACTGGGGCTATGACTTCTGCGCTAGAAAAGGAGACTAAAGTCTGCGGTGTCAGGACGACATGTACCTATATCATATCTAGTATCTGGTGTTTGGAGTACATGTTGATAGAATCCAAAAGTTATCAGGGCAAGGGCTACTTGACACTAAGACTGGTGCATGTGTTATTCTACATGTATTGCGTGTGCGAGGAATATTCTATGAATATTAATACAGTATTTCTCTTACATGGAGACAGAAAGGCTAGACCATGACTGGAACTGTTGATGCGACTCAGTAGCTTAGGAATGCAGAGAAGGAGGGCTGGACTGATAACTAGAAGCATAACATACTCTTGGCAGACAGGCAGGCAGAGCCAGGCCGGGCCGAGCACTGTGCGGCAGGAAGTAAGTGAAGGGTCAGGGATGCAGGTGGGGGCTGCATCGCTCCTCGGAGAGGGTTCAGGAGACTGGAGCTTGAATCTGGTGTCCGGGCCCTTTTGAGGCCTAGGAACGGGGACAATTCAATGAATTAACGTGCACACTGTAAAACGTGGCAACATAGGCCTAAAACTCGTTGCTTTCACGAGAACTAGATACTGACATACTAGAGTTGGACACAACTATGATTGCGTCTTTAATCGATCATGAGGGAATACATGCATATCGATCATGCACATATAGCATAGAATGGGGAACACATAGGCACATATAACATGGCAAAATTTACATTTCCACACTGGAGGAACGGTACCTGGTGGAGGGTTGAACGTGGATTTTTTCTTTAGAGAGGTGTCTCCTTCTTGCATTAGGGCAGGTTTCCCCGAAAAGTAGGCTTTAAGTTTCAGTACTCTACAGAATTCTGCTAATTCACATTTTAACTTGAAAGTGTCAAGTGGTGGAGTAGGCACGAATCCTAGGCCTCTGTTGAGGACTCTTATCTGGTCTTGGGAAAGTTCTATGTCTGATAAATTGATTATCAGTGATTGTTCTTGCTGGTGGTTGGCTGAGCTGCTGACATGCTCCTTGTCAGTATGTTTCTCTGTTGGTCCTGCCAGGTTAAGGACTTTTTTCTGCCGCTGGATTGATTTTGGCCCCTGGATAAAAAAGGCTGCTCTTGTTGTTGTAAATTTTGTTGTCCTGTCATCTGTTGGTTTCCCATTTGTGGCATCTATTGCATCTGTTGCATACCTTGATTGTAAGGATCCATCCACCCTCCATATGGTGGAATGAATGGTTGGAAATACGGTACATTCATATTTGGGTAGTACGGTCGTTGCCATCTATTGCCTCTCCTGGGGCGTTGGTATCGATAGGTATTACGACCTCTTCTTGAGGTGTAATCTTCTGAGCTGTTGACAGAATTATTCGAGGAATCTTTCCCTGGAGATTCATTATCAGAGCCTAGATCTGGGATAGTGTAGTCTTCCTTAGAGTGCGGGTGCCTCTTTTCTTGGCTTAACTTCTTCAAGTCCTTTCCTAGTTTTTGCAATTTGCTCTGCATGATAAATTCTTGTGTCTCTTCCATCTCTTTTGATATCTCTTCAAGCTTCTTTTTATACACAATTGGATTGATACCTTTTTTCAATTCGTTCTCACATGCTTGAATCTCTACTAATAGTGCTTCAGACAATCTTCTTGCCGTTTTAATAATCAGCACTAAATAATCTAGAGTACATTTCCAAGAGATGGAAGACCAATCTCTCCGAAACGCGAGGTCATGTAAAAAAATTCTTGGGGCATTATTTACCCACAGGCCTCTTGGTGCTGTCTTTGATCTTAAATATTCCGTCATGATGATGCCATGAATAGCGGTACGTATTTGATCTCTTTTTTTCTCTGTTAGCGTATCCCAATCGTCCGTCTGGGCTAGTGCTTGTGTCAAATCTGTATTATTTAGAAGTGGCTGGGCTGCCAAGATTTCATCAATATCGCTCTCATCGAAACTTAGTCCAACATTACCTTCCATAGTGTTTTTCTCTTTATTGTTCAAGTGATTTTCAGAAACAGATAGTCTCTATGAATCAAGGAGACTCCCGCAGCTGTGCGCTGCTTATATAATAGATAATCAACTGGTAGGGAGGAGGAAGGAAGTGTCCACTTATTTCCCCAGGGCAAGTATTTATTTATCAAAGAAAGAAAAAGGGCACTTGTAACAATTCAAAACCATTGGTTTGAAAACACCCTCAAAAACTCAATGTTGTTTGGAACAGCGGTATATATTCTTCATCAGCCCCACATTGATGTTATGGCATTTATCATTGGATGCTGCAATACGTGCTCAATGCCAGCCTCATCCAGAGGCACCTCTGGTATCGAATGCAGTGTCCAGAGAATGAGGGATGCCCCCAAAAAAAGATTAAATAACAAAAATAATAGAAATGGTAAGAAATAGAACATCGAGAAAAAAACAACGAATAACTGTGGGTCTGAAAACATAAGTCTAAGTGTGTGTAGCTGGCTATGGGTCTGTTTCAGACTGTAGAGTGAAAACAGACTAAAGGACAATCACCCATTATGAAAATATGTCAATCAGTTACATATTCTGTACCACCCAGTACATCATTTGGTCTACTTCACAGTAGGTAGTCCTTTTAGCATCTCCACAGGTAATAACAGGAGATGGTTGTTGAGGATGGATGTCTGGTAGATGTTTTTTGGATCGTAACTGAAAGCAGTGCATTAGTGATAAGTGAGAAAATAAATGTGTATATAGTAAAATTGGATAATGCATGCAATGCAACTTTATTCTGTAGTCATGCACCTCCAACGCTAAAAACAATAGAGTGCAAAAAAGTCAGATGGTTCAAACAAATAACTTCTGACTGGGTAATCTGGTCGACATGTTTCTGCGGACATTTAAAGGCGAAAGCTTGTACCTGCCGCTTCCTCAGGACCCATTAACTTAATTGCTACTGCTTAAACGTGAAAAGATATTTACAAAAGGACACTCGTGAACACAAATGCTAAATGTCACCTGTTCACTTCTGATTCTCCTCCTGAATGAGTCAGAGGATCCCAATGTAGAACCGCCAATCTACACACACATAGAAAAAAGATACAAAATAGGATATCACACCTTCATTAGTAAGGGCTATCAATGCACATTGCTCAATTGTTAATCCTAACATATATGGTCTAGTGACCTATTATATGTATCCCATTATTCAATTTAACATGGGCTCACCTTAATTGTAAGGGAAAACTGCCTCGCCTCACCTGGCAAACAGCTCAGGAATACGAAGCACCGCTCTATAGTACAGAGAATAATAAAATAAAATAAAATACTTGTGAAGAAATCTATGACTACTCAACAATGTGAGATTCAATGCTTTGAAACACTCCCTTAGTGAGCCTCAATTTTTATATCAACTGATTTGCAAATCTTCGTTTTTTAATTTGCCTTTGCGTTTCTATATTAAATTACATGCGTCTCATGTTATGCGTTGGTGAGAAATTACGCAATAACTGAGTAGTTTAACATCAATTGCTTGCACTTCATTCCTTTTTGATTTACATGCCTCATTATGTGAACTTGCGGTATCCCGAGGTGTACTCAGGCCACAGTTCAGATGAGCGGCTGTAAAGTAGACGTTAGTGTCCCACTCGGTTTTCTCACCCTTGTCAGAGTATAGAGACCAGCTGCACACTTCTCAATTTATAGCATTACCAGTCCTTTTTGTTTAAGCGCGCGATCTTTAGCAGCGCGCATAGCGCATTACATGTCAGGGTACAGAGACCAGCTGCACATTACTCAATTCATAGCATGGCCACACTTTTGTCTTTGTGCACGATCTTAGGCAATGCGCATAGCGCTTTACACGTTCGTTTTCGGATTTCAAATAACGTCTCAATATGACCGTCTCAATGAAAAAACTCCAAGTCTCTCGTGCTAGGAATCGGTTAAAAATTCTGCGAGAGACGAGTATTTTCACCAAGTTCAGAGACCTTCCGAAAGTATCTCAAGTCACAGTCAGGACACCTCCTTGACATCGCGCACGGCCCTAGGCAGCGCGTGTTTACACATCATATCAATCTTTACGTTCTGCCTACTAACCCTTACCTTTCCGTCTGTACTTTAGTCAGCCTGCCGGGCTGTTTGGGGAGGTACCGCGGCCTGTGTTGTCTCCTTCCTTATTGATTCTATGCAGTAATGTGATTGGTTAACCGAATTCGAGTAGAACTACAGTGAATCATGGGAAATGTGGTTCACATTTCTACGTTCTATTTTATTAACAGAATCTACTTTAATATATCCATTTTCAATGCTGTAAACCATCTGCACGTCTTTTTAAATTATTGCAAACGAATGCTAATCAATAAAAATCATTAAAAAAATTTACTAAAAAGCATGGTCAGCTCCCAGGTCTTCACGTGATCAAATTAACTTGAACCCTGGTAAGTGTAGTTCATGACGTAACCCTTACTGATGTTATTTATCTTGATGCTGTTATTCATATATAAACAGACCACAAGATTAACTCTTGCATACACGAGTACACCCGTTTATTGGAGTGGAAATTAATTTCACATTTAATTATTGTGTGGATGACCTGTCAGGATCCTAGCGAGTGGCCGAAAACTTGGTAATCACATTCGTGCATCCAGAATAGTATGGTAGGAATAATTATTTAGAGGGATGAATGGCTATCGTGAAGACGGATATTCATAAAGTTCTGGGATAAACTGCCAAAGTGACAACAGAATAAAAATTAGGCTTACAGCAGAAAGAAAAGGGGTCTATAATGCCATCCAAGGGATGTCTTCGTTGAGACCTGTTTTGTCGCAGTTGAGTTTGTACACCCATTTCTGTTCGATTTTAAATAGATGTCTAGACACATCAGTTATATGTGCTGGGATATTCGGCTGCTCCAGTACTGTCCATTCAAAATCTGTTGGTTTGTGACCCACTTGGATGTAATGATTTGTGAGACGGGTCGCTTGCTTCTTGCACCTTATTGTGCTCTTGTGCTCGGAGATCCTTGTTCTGATCTTACGGGTCGTCATTCCAACATACCTGAGTGTGCACGGGCAGGTGATGAGATAGATCAGCTGGCTGCTGTTGCAATTTGTAAATCGCTTCTGTTCCCAGCGACGGCTTGTCCCTATATCGATAGATGTTGTATGTTTTGTCTGGGGGCATGCAGCACAATTACCACACGGGTGGTGACCCATCACCGGAGGCATGTTCCATAGTGTGCCAACTTGGTGAACTTCTTTAGCTGGAGGTCTGGTATGTATCAGGTGATCTCTTAAGCTTGTGGCTCGTTTGAAAGCAAACAATGGTGGTTCCAAAGAGTCTTTACCCGTGTTCAAGATCTTCCAATGTTTGCGAACTATTCGTTGTATCGCATTGGACCTTGTGCTGAAAGTATTGACACATGTCAATCTTTCGTTCTTGTCTTTGGGGATAGATGGTTCCAACAAAGCTTCACGATTATTATTCGCCGCTCTCTTCTTCGAGCGTTTAACAAGTCTCTTCTCTTTCAATTGCTTCTAGCGTCTCATCTTGAGGGATGGAGGTGTACAATGACTCCACGTCAAAGGACACTAAAAGGTCTGTCGCGGAATCAAATTCGAATCCGGGCAAAAGTCTGAGTAAATCTTTTGTGTCCTTGAGATAGGTGGGCATCAGTTTGACCATTGGTCTCAGGAAGATATCAACGAACGTTGATAAGGGTTCCAGTATTGACCCGATCCCCGAAATTATCGGGCGACCAGGCGGAGGTCTTTGTGCCTTATGAATTTTAGGCAGGACGTAAAAATACGGTCTGACAGGATGTGGAGTATGTAAATAGGCTGCTTCCTTAGTTGTTATCCAACCTTCTGCCAGTGCCTCCTCTACAATATGTCCAATCGTCGTTGATAATCTTGAAGTAGGGTCCTCTGTCAGTAATTGATAAGAGCGTGTGTCCCCTAGTTGGAGTAAACATTCCTCCCTGTAGGCTGTTGTATCCATTAGTACTGTGGCCCCGCCCTTATCGGCTGGTTTAATTGTGATTGACTGATCTTTCATTAATTCTCTCAAGGCCTCTTGTTCAGATTTGGCGATGTTTATGAAAGGTTTATGAGTCTGCCTAAATAGTTCTTGCACATCGTGCTGTGCAGCTTCTTCAAAAGTGGTAACCTTCGCAGGTACTGTGCCTGCCGGGGGATTGAAAGTCGATGTTTTTTTCAGTCCGGTGTTTAAAACATCTGTATCAGTTTGCTCATTTTGGTGAATGGACAGTACTGGAGCAGCCGAATATCCCAGCAATCTGGTGTCACTTTGGCAGTTTATCCCAGAACTTTATGAATATCCGTCTTCACGATAGCCATTCATCCCTCTAAATAATTATTCCTGCCATACTATTCTGGATGCACGAATGTGATTATCAAGTTTTCGGCCACTCGCTAGGATCCTGACAGGTCATCCACACAATAATTAAATGTGAAATTAATTTCCTATAAACGGGTGTACTCGTGTATGCAAGAGTTAATCTTGTGGTCTGTTTATATATGAATAACAGCATCAAGATAAATAACATCAGTAAGGGTTACATCATGAACTACACTTACCAGGGTTCAAGTTAATTTGATCACGTGAAGACCTGGGAGCTGACCATGCTTTTTAATAATTTTTTTTAATGATTTTTATTGATTAGCATTTGTTTGCAATAATTTAAAAAGACGTGCAGATGGTTTACAGCATTGAAAATGGATATATTAAAGTAGATTCTGTTAATAAAATAGAACGTAGAAATGTGAACCACATTTCCCATGATTCACTGTAGTTCTACTCGAATTCGGTTAACCAATCACATTACTGCATAGAATCAATAAGGAAGTAGACAACACAGGCCGCGTTACCTCCCCAAACAGCCCGGCAGGCTGACTGGAGTACCGACGGAAAGGTAAGGGCTAGTAGGCAGAACGTAAAGATTGATATGATGTGTAAACACGCGCTGCCTATGGACGTGCGCGATGTCAAGGAGGTGTCTTGACTGTGACTTGAGATACTTTCGGAAGGTCTCTGAACTTGGTGAAAATACTCGTCTCTCGCAGAATTTTTAACCGATTCTTAACACGAGAGACTTGGAGTTTTTTCATTGAGACGGTCATATTGAGACGTTATTTGAAATCCGAAAACGAACGTGTAAAGCGCTATGCGCATTGCCTAAGATCGTGCACAAAGACAAAAGTGTGGCCATGCTATGAATTGAGTAATGTGCAGCTGTTCTCTGAACGCTGACATGTAATGCGCTATGCGCGCTGCTAAAGATCGCGCGCTTAAACAAAAGGACTGGTCATGCTATAAATTGAGAAGTGTGCAGCTGGTCTCTATACTCTGACAAGGGTGAGAAAACCGAGTGGGACACTAACGTCTACTTTACAGCCGCTCATCTGAACTGTGGCCTGAGTACACCTCGGGATACCGCAAGTTCACATAATGAGGCATGTAAATCAAAAAGGAATGAAGTGCAAGCAATTGATGTTAAACTACTCAGTTATTGCGTAATTTCTCACCAACGCATAACATGAGACACATGTAATTTAATATAGAAACGCAAAGGCAAATTAAAAAACGAAGATTTGCAAATCAGTTGATATAAAAATTGAGGCTCACTAAGGGAGTGTTTCAAAGCATTGAATCTCACATTGTTGAGTAGTCATAGATTTCTTCACAACTATTTTAATTTATTGTATTATTCTCTGTACTATAGAGCGGTGCTTCGTATTCCTGAGCTGTTTGCCAGGTGAGGCGAGGCAGTTTTCCCTTACAAATTAAGGTGAGCCCATGTTAAATTGAATAATGGGATACATATAATAGGTCACTAGACCATATATGTTAGGATTAACAATTGAGCAATGTGCATTGAGAGCCCTTACTAATGAAGGTGTGATATCCTATTTTGTATCTTTTTTCGATGTGTGTGTATGTTGGCAGTTCTACATTGGGATCCTCTGACTCATTCAGGAGGAGAATCAGAAGTGAACAGGTGACATTTAGCATTTGTGTTCACGAGTGTCCTTTTGTAAATATCTTTTCACGTTTAAGAAGTAGCAATTAGGTTAATGGGTCCTGAGGAAGCGGCAGGTACAAGCTTTGGCCTTTAAATGTCCGCAGAAACATGTCAACCAGATTACCCAGTCAGAAGTTATTTGTTTGAACCATCTGACTTTTTTGCACTCTATTGTTTTTAGCGTTGGAGGTGCATGACTACAGAATAAAGTTGCATTGCATGCATTATCCAATTTTACTATATACACATTTATTTTCTCACTAATCACTAATGCACTGCTTTCAGTTACGATCCAAATAACATCTACCAGACATCCATCCTCAACAACCATCTCCTGTTATTACCTGTGGAGATGCTAAAAGGACTACCTACTGTGAAGTAGACCAAATGATGTACTGGGTGGTACAGAATAGGTAACTGATGGACATATTTTCATAATGGGTGATTGTCCTTTAGTCTGTTTTCACTCTACACTCTGAAACAGACTTATAGCCAGCTACACACACTTAGACTTATGTGCCATTAGCTCGGAGGCGCACACAAACAACAATGCAGAACCCCAGTATTTACAAGAGGGTCCTTTATTTCCTTTAAAAAACCGGCATGCTCTTTTCAAAGTTTCTCGTAGGTCCTACGCATTTCGAGGCTCCTGCCACTTGCTCACGGACCACTGTGATTGATGGTAGCCTCTTCTTTGCAAGTCACGCTGTTAAATGCTCATTACCTACCCCCAGGTGGACTGACTCCGGTGTGCAGACTGCAGGCATGCTGGGAATTGTAGGATCCCATTTGCAAAGAGGCAGCCACCAAGCAATCTTGTTCGTTACCATAATAGTTCTACCCTCCAGTGGGTGCTTTGAGATTTAAATCCAGTTTTAACATTTAACCGGACATTGTTTTTCCACACATCGAGACTCCAGTGTCTTGCAGCAGTCCACATAATTTCATGGCGGTGCGCACTCCACGACCTTGGCCAGCCGTAAAACATGAAAACAGGGGTGCCATTAGCTCGGAGGCGCACACAAACAACAATGCAGAACCCCAGTATTTACAAGAGGGTTCTGTATTTCTTTAAAAAAACTGGCATGCTCTTTTCAAAGTTTCTCGTAGGTCCTACGCGTTTCGAGGCTCCTGGCTCTTGCTCACGGACCACTGTGATTGCTGGCAGCCTCTTCTTTGCAAGTGACGCTGTTAAATGCTCATAACCTGCCCCCAGGTGGACTGACTCCGGTGTGCAGACTGCAGGCATGCTGGGACTTGTAGAATCCCATTTGCAAAGAGGCGGCCACCAAGCAATCTTGTTCTTTACCATAATAGTTCTACCCTCCAGTGGGTGCTTTGAGAAGGAAATCCAGTTTTAATATTTAACTGGACATTGTTTTTCCGCACATCGAGACTCCAGTGTCTCGCAGCAGTCCACATAATTTCATGGCGGTGCGCACTCCACGACCTTGGCCGGCCGTAAAACATGAAAACAGGGGTGCCATTAGCTCGGAGGCGCACACAAACAACAATGCAGAACCCCAGTATTTACAAGAGGGTCCTTTATTTCCTTTAAAAAACCGGCATGCTCCTTTAAAAGTTTCTTGTAGGTCCTACGCATTTGGAGGCTCCTGCCACTTGCTCACGGACCACTGTGATTGCTGGCAGCCTCTTCTTTGCAAGTCACGCTGTTAAATGCTCATTACCTGCCCCCAGGTGGACTGACTCAGGTGTGCAGACTGCAGGCATGCTGGGACTTGTAGCATCCCATTTGCAAAGAGGCGGCCACCAAGCAATCTTGTTATAGTTCTACCCTCCAGTGGGTGCTTTAAGAAGGAAATCCAGTTTTAACATTTAACCGGACATTGTGTTTCCGCACATCGAGACTCCAGTGTCTCGCAGCAGTCCACATAATTTCATGGCGGGTCGTACTCCACGACCTTGGCCAGCCGTAAAATATGAAAACAGGGGTGCCATAAGCTCGGAGGCGCACACAAACAACAATGCAGAACCCCAGTATTTACAAGAGGGTCCTTTAAAAAGCCGGCATGCTCTTTTTAAAGTTTCTCGTAGGTCCTACGCGTTTTGAGGCTCCTGCCTCTTGCTCACGGACCACTGTGATTGCTGGCAGCCTCTTCTTTGCAAGTCACGCTGTTAAATGCTCATTACCTGCCCCCAGGTGGACTGACTTCACTTGCGCCTCCGAGCTAATGGCACCCCTGTTTTCATATATATATATATATATATATATATATATATATATATATATATATACACTCCAAACACAGTCTTAGGTTGTGAGTGCTGTGGGGTTGGCCACAGAGCTGTGTCTATGGCCAAGCACTGTGTCAACCCTGACATTGGCCACAGGACATGATATTCAGCCAGGGCCTGCATTCAACCCTTTGTTGCATCTCCCCTCCCCAAACTACTTCAGGCCCCAGTGATCACATGATCTGGAGCCATTGTTTTTCTATTAAGTGCAGGTGGTGCACAGCCCCCTCCCATAGCCACTAAGGGCTCCTGGGGCCCCAGCCCTAGAACATTTTATTTTAAGGGGTAGGTCATATGCTGCCCCTCCCGGAGCCACTAAAGGCTCTGAGGAGCCCATCTCCAGTAGCCTTTTTTAAATTCAGGGGTGGGGCACACAACCCCCCTCCGGAGCCAATATTGGACCCCAGGGACCCCATTCCTGAGGGTAAAGGGGTGGGAGGACCCTTGACCACCTTTCTGAGCCACAAGGGGCCCCAACGACCCCATATCCTGTGTTCAAAACCTATATTTTAAGGGGCAGGGGTTTGTGGCCATCCTCTTTGAGCCTTAATAGGTCCCAGAGACCATATCCACCAAAGCCTATAGAGGCCCTGGGAACCCCATCCGCTGGGCCTGTGCTGCTTGTAGGTAGGTACCACGATGCCCAACCTGGGCACCCACTAAACAGTAAATATGGGTCTTCAGTAGAGCTCCAGGGACCCCTTGGACCCTGCCAGCTCCCCTCATGTACCCACTCTGGGTGTTGCCAGACCAGCTGTTTTTGTTTGCCAGGCAATTGTTTTTGTTTGCCGGGCGGGAACCATGTGTGATTGTCTGGATAAAAGAGTACAGTCAGGAAAACAAAAGCTTGCTCCCACCCAGGAGGAGCATTTTTTAAAGAATTTAATCAAGCAACTACAGATATGTGGGAACACTCATGGCACATGGTGTTCAATAAGTATGCAACTGTTCAGAGGAAGCCAAGTTACTCAAGAGACTCAATTTCAAATCCAAAATGAATGCCCTACTATGGACAGCTCTTACCTGTATCAAGCACCTTACAGTCACTGAGCCTACATTGAGAAATTAAGTAGATGTGAATAGAAAAGTGGGTACTGTAAACAGTGTTTACTTTATGGAGAATGTTTACTCAATGCCACACTGTTTTCAGGCAGTGAAACTCTCATGAGAAATTCACCTCAAAGTATTAAAAAGTATCAACTAAGATCAGTGTACATTCTATACAACACTTGTCAAAAAATATACTATTTGTTAGAAATAGCCAGGGTTTGAAGATGCAGAAAAGTATACTACCAAACTCCTTCATACTGTGTTGAAAACTTTACAGAGAGCATATCCACCGGACAAAAGAAGCACACATACATAGGTTAGTTCCTGGTGTACACATTCTGTCATGTTATGTAGACATTGTCATGCTTGGACAATTCTGTTTAATAACTCCAGGTTGCTTACAATACTTAGTATGTAGTATTGTAACATGCTGAACACAAATATTTAAATGTCACCTGCACACTAAGGGACTCTTCAAAGTAAGGATGTATAACATGTTCAATACCTCTAAACACCTATGATGCATGAGAAGCACATGCTTTTTGTAAACCCTTATGCACATTAACTGGACACTCTGCACAAATGTAGGTAGAACAGTAATATAGTAGCCAATTGCCATTATTTAAACTATAATATAAACTAATATACCCATTGGATGATATAACCAGTGATGTAATCAGTGATGCCGTAAATTATGTAAATTGAGATGTCATCACTGATATCGAAAATGATGTAATAGAACATGTCATGAATGATGTAATATATGACATCATAAGCATTGCATGGCGAGGGCATAGGTTATAGGTATCTCTTCTGACTAGAACTGTTGAATTACTGTGCTTTTTAGTTCAAAACATTAATGGTGTCACTGAGAAATTCACTTAACTATAAACCATAGTTTAACATTTGGGTTTTTTTCAGGGTATTTCTAAGACCGCCACAGTCTCTGCCGGCTCCCCACCTCCTGTAGGAGCCAGCATTGCTTTGAGACCCCGGGAGCTGCTGAACATGCAGTTCACTGGATCTCAACATTATGTATTTTTCCCTACTCCCTTGACAGCGGGCAGGGAGAAATACATGCTCTGCTTTCAGCAAGCGAGAGCATGCAGTGTGCTATGGCTTGGGAGGAGCACTTGATAAAAGCAGAGCAGGTTTTTCTATGGCTTGGCAGGAGCAGTGCTCCTTCCAAGCCATAGCACACTGCAATGTGCTGGGTGTGGGCACCCTGGGATATTGCTGGAGCTGGCCCTGGGTGGTGGCAGTACCCAGTGCCATCTAGGGCTCCAGGAGTAGGGCCACTCAGCCCCCCATTGTTATAATTTACCCGAGGAGGTGGTGGGGGCAGCGTACCCCTGTATTACTTTTGGCTAAATCCCAGGGTGGTGGCAGTACCCGGGGCTGTGGGGGGTTCTGTGCCCCCCTGCATAGTTTAAATGTAAAACCCCAGGGAGGTTGCAGCCTGGGGTTGTGGGGGGTCCATGTGACCCCTTCCTTCCTTGGCTAAGGGACTGCCCATGAAGGTAGCCATCCCCGGGGCTGAGAATTGCCCCATCCCATTTTAGAGTTTTGCCACAGGGAGGTGGTGGGCCCCAGAGGGTCCATGAGGCCACCCCAACCAAACCTATAAAGCCCCAGGGAGGTGGTGGTCAACCAGCGCAGGGAGGTCAGCAAGCCCCCTCATACAATATTGAAATTAGTCCCTGGGAGTTGGCAGTCCCTGAGGCTGCCAGCAGGCCCAGTGGGCATACCCATGTTCATAATTAGGGAGATGGCAGTTCCCAGGGCTTTGATAATCCCTAGGAGGCACGTCTTGTGTACCCCTCACCTATATTTATTACATGGCCCCGGGACCTGGCCCACCCGGGGTTATTCTAAAGCAAGCACAGGAGCCCGGCCTTGCTTTTCTAAAAAACTTTGCCCATGGATTCACCAGCGAGTCTGCATCAAAATAAAAAAAAGGTCTTTTAAACCCGATAGGGTTCCTGAGGGACTCCCCACAATATCTGGGGGTCAGGGTATTCCTACCCTGCCCCTTTTCTTCGTTTTTTAAGTTTTTTCTGTGACTCTGTTTCAAGCCAAGTCCCAAGATGGATGCCACCACTTCTTGGTTTAAGTGTTGGCAGCAAATTACATTTTAATAGGATCTAGGAGTCCACTACAAGGACTCGCGTACCCTGATATCTATTCTATATTTGTTGAAATTAGATATCTCAAAAACTACTGAACAGATTTACACCATATCACAAAAAGCATGCTTTCTGGACCCATGTTTAGCTTTCTGCCAAATTTGGTGTAAGTCTGCTAAAAAGTTCGGAAAATGTTAAAAAAAAACCCGTGTCACCTATTTTATTTGCTATCGTCCTGGAGTCACTGGTAGACTGCATATGTGAGGAACTAATTCATCCACGGCTTGAAGTGGACAAGGTGATGAGAAGAAAAAATTTCCTTAAATGCCGATGTTGTCCTAATTTGCACGCTGTCACCACTAGCCTCAATCAGTAGAATTATCCAAATATGCATCAACTTCAGGAATTACTCAGGATACTCCATAAACTGTTCAAAATCCACCATATACATGCTAAGTGGCCCTCGCCTCCAAACTGTGAAGCAACGATAGTGACAGAGGGCTTCCGGTATTTAGGAATCTATGTACCAGACAACATTGACCTCTTCTATACACCCATAATCTCATGGGTCTGATAACAAGCCTGCAACATGACATGACATGCACCTTTGGAGATCCGTGCCCCTGTTCAACCGAGCAGCCCTCTTTAAAAGGATGGCCCTACCTCGGTTCCTCTATATCCTACAAAATACACCATAAAAAGTCCTAGAGAACTTCTTACACGTGATAGAAGGGGAAATTAGGAAACTATTATGGGATGACTGGCCACCACGAATAGCGATTCACAAATTGACCAGGGGATGGTACGATGGTGTCATCAGATGACATCAGTGATGTCACTGACCATGTCATGAGTGATGTAATAAGTGAGGTCATCAGCACTACATTGCAGGGCCACATGTTACAGTTAACTCAGCTAACTATAGCGGCTGGATTTCTCTGGTTTTGTATGAGTAAAATCTGACCCTAACTGTAACCTCCCTGTAACCTTTGTTTTTTAACGAATTTTGAAGGTTTTTTAAATGCTAATTGCTAACTATAACGTCCCTGTAACCTTTGTTCTTTTCAGTGAATTTCTAAGGTTTTTTCAATGCAAATTCCTAACTATAACGTCCTGTAACCTTTAGTTTTTTCAATAAATTTCAATGCTTTTTAAAGTAGTAGTCACGTTTCAAGAGTAGTGGAGAAAGGGGCGAGGCCTCTGACCACCTCTCAGCAATCTCACTGTGTGGGGCTTACTGAAGGTAACAGGAGGTCTTCTTGGCCCCTAAGGACCGCCAGTAGCCAAAGGGACGCCATCCCCCAACCCGGAGCATGCCAGGAGGCATATTTGCAGAGTAGTGGAAAGAGGGGGTGGGGCCTCCATTGAGTTGCTGCTTATAATTTTTTTTATGAATGATGGGTTACATGGCCCCCCTTCCCTGGACCTGTTTGAGCCCCAGGGTCCCCATCCCCCAGTGCCTGATATTTAAAATAAAATGGTAGGGGGGTTGCACGCCCCGAGCCAATTTCAACCCCGGGGACCCCATCTCACAGGGGCAAGCTTTTATTTTTATTTATTTTTTAAGTACAAGGCCCCCCTCCCAGGCCATTTTCAGCCCCGGGACCACATGTACCGGGGCATGTCCATTGTTATGTATTTTTTTTATAAATAGGAGAGGGCCACATGGCCCCCCTCCCGAGGCTGATTTTGACCCTGGGGACCCCATCTCCCAGGCCTCTTTTTTTTTACATTGTAATGTGGCCTGGCAGCCCCCTTCTCCAGGCCTATTTCAGCCCAGGGGACCCCCATAGCTTGGGGTGCAGCTTTAACATGTTATTTTAAATGGGGAAGGGAGCCAGTGCAGCCCCCTCCCAGGGCAGATATTGACCCAGGGACCCCATCTCCCAGGGCATGGCTACCATGTTAGGGACCTCAAGGTCCCCGTGGTTCCTGCCAACTCCCTGCCTCTTGCGGGAGCCTGAGGTACTGGGTTTTTAAGAACCAGCACAGAACCGGTAACCCAGCGGTGCCAGGGAATACACACCCAGAGACCTCGGGCTCTTCCTGATCCAGACCTACAGAAACTCAGAGTCTTCTAGGTGAAGTCAAAGATTGGTTTATTGGCTGCAACCAAGGTAACAAGTGTCCTAGAAGTACAACACGGGTATATTCTCAGGAGACAGCACACCCTTACAAAGTCAGGCTTCTCTTTTTATACACAATTTTGGGATTCAGGCAAAACATTCTTGGTTGTAAAGTAAATCGTTAACATACTTCTAGTACAAAGAGAAAGCAGAGTCATGATGACATGTCCATATTTTACTTTGTGCTGCCTACAACAAATCATTTGGCAAGGCCCAACATTTCATCAGATATCACTGTACCCCTAATAAAAACGGGCACCTCCCCACCATAAAGTAAGTGAAGCAAAAGAGTGGAGATAGATGTGAGCGAGATATGGCAGGTGTGCGCGCTGAAATGGCTTTATGGTTTGTTGAGCCTAGATGCTATCTTGCTCGGCCACTGGGAGGGGAACTGACTTAACGAGTTCGGCCTGGGGCAATGGTTCCAACTTGTACAGGTCATGGAAAAGTCGATTAAGGAGTATGTGTCCTTGTGGAATCGAATTCAGCTGGATTAAGGCCTATGTAAAGGGCAACACATAAATGGAAGGCAAGGGTTTAGAACTTAAATGACGATTTCGGGGTGAAATCGTCACTCGAATGTGCTGAAAATATATGTACATGATGTACTCGTCATTCTCGGTCTTTCGATACCAAACTCGTCATGTTTCGACGAAGTTTTAATTCTCGAGTCCAGAATAATTACACGAATCCAGATTTCCAGAACCTCAATCCCTCCTTTTGCCCTTACATAGGCAATTAATCTATCCTCATGTTAGTCTGAGTCCAGGTCTATATTCCTAAAGTCATTGAGATGTTGCTGTAACATCATTCTAGTACTTAGTTCATCTTTTGACACAGGCTTCCTTACACATGATGTAACACAGAGGCCACATATTGCAGGAGCACACTGTATGCACAGACAGAACAGGAACAGAATGGCTACGACCATCCCAATGACCATCAGATTTTTCCATCCCCAGGCAGATATCAGTTCCCAGAACCATCCCATTAACGACCAATCTCCTTTATCCACATGAATAGATTCGGAAATCTTATGTAGTTTTGAGATGGCCCTGTACGCGGTTGGAGCATTATCTGGGATGAAAATGCAACAACTAGATTGGATCAATTTGCATACTCCACCTCGGTTAGCAAGTATAACATCCAAAGCGACCCGGTTCTGAAGGGTCATAAGTCGATCCGACTGGAGCTCAGCGGTTAAGTTACTAAGGGCACCAGCAGTTTCAGTCACGGTGGACTCAACTACCCTTGTTAATTGCCTTATGTTTCTGCTGTTAGCCATGGATCCCCAGAACGGCAGAAAACCCTTTGCAAAGTCCCCAAATTCTTGACCTGCAGTGTCTTCTTTACTTAAGACACCTCTAACTACCCTTGTCCGGTGGTAATCCGCCACTGCTGTGTAGGTGGGAGGTAACAGGAATGAAACAAAACATGAGCCCGAGAAGTCAGGGGGCAACCATGTATAGGCTCTATCATGGCAGATGAAATAAGTACCCTTAGCGGCTAAAAACGCAGGGGAAGTCTGAGATCCAAAAACATACGTTTCTGTACAGATACTCTTCCCTAGCTGAGCTCTGGGATTCTTGCCAATACCTTGCAGACACAGGTGACCCTGATGGGGTACGATCCAGATAGGGGACGATCTTTTGGCTTGCTGTTTCTCACTTAAAGTAGTGCCATATCCGGTCACGTTCCAACCTACATATGCAAGTATCTCATCATCCGGAGTATCTTCATAAGAAGTTACTTCCTTGATCATGTCAACTATACCTTTGACTAGGGCGCTAGTCTTGAGGTTGTCTTTTACAGAGCGTAGGGGTTGGACTTCTCGTGCATATATGAACATTGTCCTATATGCCCATACTGAACCATTGTGACTAAATGGCAGGACCAAATAGGGGATACCTTTATCCGTTGTGTGAGGCATGAGACCGCACACCCAACAGTTAGTTGTGTTCATTACAAGTTGATGTTGGTGTAATAACTGAACAAAGGAGTTATTAATGAACTCTAATCTCCTATTTGATTCGTGGTCAGGCAGAGGGTGGAAAGAATGAGAGGAAACAGTAGGAGGAGGTATGGGTGATGCAGTGGGCGCAAAGGTTACATGGAAAGAGAATAAAACATAACTTATCAAAAAGATCATTAAGCTGGGTAGCATAAAAATACACAATATTATAAAACTTTTCTTTGTCATCGTGTTACACAGTCTCTGCTTAAAGTTCATTGGTTTGGCAGGTCTCTCCACATCAGGAAACTCCATCCTCTCTAAAGTGCTGCCCGCGGTGGGAGGTTGCCTCTGCTAAAGGATGCTTCCGTCAGTCTAGGGCAACTCCCTTGGACTGACCAGAACTACCGACCTAATGTCGTCAGCTGCACCCAAAAGACTTTAATCAACCGCTGCCCTAGCAGCGGAACCCAGATGGCGGTTCGAAAAACAAAAATAAGCCAAGTTTCCTAAATGGGAGAGCTGCACTTTCAAAAAGAGTATTTGGGAGGAAAAAGATATATTTATTTGTCCATAGGTCTTGGTCTCAATTCATAAAAAGGAATCACTTTTATTAGTCCGTTTTTCTCGGTCTCAGATTGTAGCGTCTTTTCCCTGGTACTGTCTGGTCCTGAAACAGGAGTTCAGGCTCCAGAAAGTTCAATCGGTCTGATGGTGGCACAGTCTCTTGAAAAATGTCCTCGCTTTCACATTCAGGGTTAGTTTCTTTTACACGGTCATCGCTGAGAGGTATGACACGTGGCACAGTTGTAAGCTCTGAGTCAGTGACACCCTATGGACCCACTGGTCATGTGGCGGAGGTGAAGGGATTCTTTTGCAGTGGACCCCGTGGATCCAGTTGGCCTTCCCCTCCACTCGAACGGCTGACCTCGTGGAAAGAAGGACGAGATGTGGCCCGGTCCACCTGGGCTGGTCGTTCTTTGTTCTCTGGAAGTTTTTCACTAGTATCCAGGAGCCAGGGACAATGGAATGACCTGGAGTCTCAGAGACCGGAGGCAGGGTGTTGTGGACCTGTTGATGCAAAACACGCAATAAAGCCGTCAATTCATACAAGTAATCAAGCAAAATAGGGTGTTCTAGCTCGCTGAACTTCGTGGGTCTAGGCACTCCCCATATGTTGGCTGGCTGGCCAAAGACAATTTCGTAAGGGCTGAGTTTCACTCGCGAATGCACAGTCATTCTGGTGGATAGGAGTGCTAAGGGTAGAGCGTCAGGCCATTTAAGACCTGTGCTCGCTTGGATTTTGGCCAATTTAAGTTTTAGCGTGCCATTGTAACATTCTACTAATCCAGCTGATTGGGGGTGATTTGCAGCGTGGAACTTCTGCCTAATGCCTAGCCCTTCACACACTCTTTTCATCACACGACCCACAAATTCACTTCCGTTGTCAGACCAGACCATTCTAGGCATTCCAAACCTGGGGAAGTACTCTTTCACAAGGGCTTTCGCTGTGGACAAGGCAGTATTGTCTTTTAGGGGATAGGCTTCTACCCATCTTGAGAAAGCACAAACAACCACAAGCACGTATTTTAAGTTGTTGCACCTCTCCATGTGTATGAAATCTAGCTGCAAAACCTCGAACGGATACGTAGGAGGTGCAAAATGACCAGCTGGATTTGGGGTTCCCCTACCAGGATTGTGCTTCAGACATACCATGCAATTCTTGACAACATTCTCCGCACACTTGGGAATCCCTGAATTCTTCCACACTGGGGCCAACAACTCGCAAATCCCTTTCACGCTGATATGAGCGATTCCATGAGCCATTGTAACCACTGCAAGCACATATGCATCGGGTAACAACCATCTCTGATGCTTTGTCAATTCAATCCAACAACCATTTGCATCCATTCTACCTGTACTCTCTCTCCACGTGCTCAACTCTTTCTCTGTGGCCTCAGCTTGGATGGACTTCACACTCTCTATCGTGTCCTCACATATTCCAACCTCACCAGTCCATCTTTCAGGGCCTGCAACATACATTCGGCTCATCACATTCTTTGCCGTTTCTTTCGCGATCTCATCAGCAAATGCATTTCCACGACCTACATCATCAGTCACCTTCTTGTGAGCACTACATTTCACAATCGCCATTTGCAGAGGCAAGGTCAGTGATTCAAGAAGCTCATTCACCAACTGACCATGCTGAATCTTAGCTCCATGCGAAGTCAGGAAACCACGTTCTCTCCACAATCGTCCGAAACTGTGAGCCACTCCAAACGAATACTGGCTGTCGGTGTAGACATTCACTTTCATTCCTTTGGACAATACACATGCTCTCGTGAGTGCGACTAATTCTGCAGCTTGAGCTGAACCATGCGGTACTCGTGCAGTTTCAACAACTGTGTGCAAAGTTGTGACAGCATATGCTGCAGTCACGTTACCATTTGGGAGCTTAAAGCATGAACCATCCACCCATAATGTACCATCACATTCAGCAAGAGGAGTGTCAAATAAATCCACTCTCCCTTTTGTCTCTTCCTCTGTTGTGAGTAAACAATCGTGCTGTTCTAAAGCATCTGATTCCTCTGCAATTGGTAACAACGTGGCTAGATTTAAGGTACTGCACCTTTTTATGTGCACATGGCTCGCTAGCAGCGTCAATTCATAACTGGACAGTCGAGCACTAGTTAAGTGCTGTGTCTTGGTCCTATTTAACAATGTGTCTACTGCATGCGGGACCATCACGATTAGTGTATTATTCATTACCAGACCAGCAGACTGTCGAATAGAAACAGCTGCTGCTGCTGTGGCCCTTAAACAACTTGGCAATGCTTTAGCTACCAGATCCAAAGTTGACGAGAAATAGGCGCATGGCCGCTGTCTCCCTCCAAATAACTGAGTCAACACAGACAATGCACAGCCCTCCTTCTCGTGGACATACAATGTGAAAGGCTTACTGTAGTTGGGGGTACCTAACACAGGAGCCGAACATAATGCTGTGCGTAATTCGAGAAAACTTTTCTGACACTCTTCAGACCAAGGAATGGGATTGGGTGTATTTTTACACATTAATGCCACCAAGGGTTTGGCCAATAACGAAAAATTTGGAATCCACTGTCTACAGTACGATGTAATGCCCAAGAAAGCACGCACTTCTCTCTGTGTTCTTGGCACACTCAATTTCGCTATTGCCTGAATTCTTTCTGGGGTCAGTTGCATTCCCTCCTTCGATAAGAGGTGACCTAAGTAGGTCACTTCTTGTCGGCAATATTGAAGCTTGGAAAGTGACACCTTGTGATGCAGATCACACAGATGACGCAATAATGTCAATGTGGCCTTTTTAAAAATTTTCTTAGTATCTGCAGCAATGAGCAAATCATCCGCATATTGTACAAGAGTAGCAACTTTAGGTAAAACAATCGTGTCAAGCTGTGTTTTCAGAGCTTGACTGTATATTGATGGGCTTTCACAGTAGCCTTGAGGAGCGCGTTTAAAGCGGAAACTTCGACCTCCTAAACTGAAGGAAAAGATATCCCTGCTCTCCTCAGCAATTGGGATGCTGAAGAAAGCATTCTTTAGGTCAATCACGAAAACCACGAAGCAGAAGCTGGAATCATAGTCAATAATGTGGTAATGTCGGGGACAACTGGGAATTGTGGCACAACTATCTTATTCACTTCTCGAAGATCAATTACGAATCTGTACACAGGTGGCTGAGAAGGGTCAGTTCGTTTTAAAACAGGCAGAACAGGACTATTGCAAACGTTGCCTCGCGTTTCTTCACTCACATCCTTTTCAATCAATTCGTAAACAATCGCTAGCAAAGCTTTTTCACCCTCATTAGATATTCTGTATTGGGGAATTCGTGGCATTTTGACATTGGATTTCAATGTTACAACATATGGTGGAATTTCTAAAAGACCTACATCATTAGGACCAGTGGCCCAAAAAATATCTGGGAGAAGTGACAATTCTGCTGGAAGTGCGTCTCTCGACAAATACATGGGAAAAACTACTTTCTTACCTAAAGTAAGTTGTACTCCTGAAGGAGAACAGTACAAAGTCGCATACAACCTTTTTAACAAATCCAATCCTAGCAAATTTTCACCACAACCTGTTGTCGCAATAAGGGGTGCTTCGAATTCACAAGGACCAACAGAAAGAGATAAACCACGAAGCAGAAGCTGGAATCATAGTCAATAATGTGGTAATGTCGGGGACAACTGGGAATTGTGGCACAACTATCTTATTCACTTCTCGAAGATCAATTACGAATCTGTACACAGGTGGCTGAGAAGGGTCAGTTCGTTTTAAAACAGGCAGAACAGGACTATTGCAAACGTTGCCTCGCGTTTCTTCACTCACATCCTTTTCAATCAATTCGTAAACAATCGCTAGCAAAGCTTTTTCACCCTCATTAGATATTCTGTATTGGGGAATTCGTGGCATTTTGACATTGGATTTCAATGTTACAACATATGGTGGAATTTCTAAAAGACCTACATCATTAGGACCAGTGGCCCAAAAAATATCTGGGAGAAGTGACAATTCTGCTGGAAGTGCGTCTCTCGACAAATACATGGGAAAAACTACTTTCTTACCTAAAGTAAGTTGTACTCCTGAAGGAGAACAGTACAAAGTCGCATACAACCTTTTTAACAAATCCAATCCTAGCAAATTTTCACCACAACCTGTTGTCGCAATAAGGGGTGCTTCGAATTCACAAGGACCAACAGAAAGAGATAAAGGGTCAGAAATCGGATTTCTAACTGGGGCGCCAGAAAAACCTACAGAAACGTTCATTTCGCCAGACAAAGGTGCGCCAGGGAGTTTGGAGTGCATAATAGAACTCTTTGTAGCACCAGTATCCAACAGAAAAGGTTCTGACACACTTGATGTAATCACCTCAACGTAAGGTCCACTCTGATCTACTGGAACTGAAACAACTCCCTCTCTTTGCCTATGGCTGTCCTAGCAATCATTACCTTCCCAATGCTCATCTTCTGTGTAATAATCATCAACGTAGTATTGAGCTGTCCTGTCAGATACGTTATTTTGCTGATCAAACCTGTTCATAGAGTTTTGTGGTGGAAGGGGACGTGTGTTCTGAGGGGCGTTTCCACGCCCTCTACCTCTAGGTGCTTGCTGACTGCCACGACCTCTAACACCAGAAACTCCATTTGCACGTTGTAATAGAATAGGACAATTATACTTGAAATGACCCTCTTGTTTGCAATATAAACACTGGTTGGGGCCTACAGATACACAGGGTTGAGTATACTCGGTTCTTTGCGAGTTTCTCTGATACTGTTGAGGCTGCTGAAAAGTATTTTGGTAGTGATTCTGACCATTATTATTTTGATTACCACCACCACGTGGCGGATAGGCTTGCTGTAGCAAAACCTTTGTTTTTAGTTCTCTAGTTTTCTTTTCTACTCTATCTTTCTCATCTTTGTCTCTATTCTCGTAATATTGTGCAGTGGCCAATATCTGGGCTGAAGATGAGACTGCCCAAGAACTTTCTGAATCTTTTAATTTTTTACACAATTCTGGAAGCAGATTGTGCACGAATTTATCGACAAACAATCTCTGACCACCTTCTGTGGTCATATCTTGACCGCTGTGGTCAACGAATGTTTCTTCAAATCTGGTGAAGAAGTCTGAGACTGTTTCTTCTTTCTTCTGCTTGCAAGCAGACAACTTATCCCAATTTACGCGTATTGCAGGTATTATCATTTTCATGTAATCTACTATTTTACCAGGGAGTTCTGCTATCAAAGGCTCAGGCTTGGCACCACCAACTTGTCGGGCATCTGCAGCAGTAATATTAGCCCATGTGTCACCTAATTCCTGGTCATGATCTATATGACGAATTTTACCCCATAAAGGCTGTGGAACAACATTCCCAAATAACATATCGATATCGGCTAAATTCATTATTCATGACCCAGCAGTTTGCGACAACTCTTTATAGTACCCTGCAGGATTTTTACGCGGATCTGGTAATGTTTGTTTGAGTGCTAAAACTTCAGCTCGCTTCCATGGGACATGTACCCATACACGCTGAAAGTGTGGCAGAATAGGTGGGACAGCAGTCGTGTCACCCTCTCTCCATTGTGGGGGAACTTCTCTCATAGGGTATTGTCGCGCCTTTTTCCTACTGGATGTATTATGCTCAGATTGTGACTCAGAACTGCTCCCCTTACTCCGATATGATAACAACATTTCAACTGCTTTCTCCACATCTGGACCTACAATCATACCCTCTCCGAACTTAAACCGTACACGACACATCTCTCGTGGGATGCATTCCTGATCATTGTCTTCTAAATCCTCGCAAAGGAAAACACACATCTGTTCGAAAACATATCTCTGTGTCGCTGCTTCCCATTGATGGAAGACTTCCATGACAGACTGTACATCATATTTTACGGTGTCCATGACCCATTTCCGTGCTAAACTATTCAGTGAATCTCTCTCTTGATAATCAGGTAGTTGACTTCGCAACTGTCTTCTTCCCATGTTAGGGGTCGTAGTAGGCGACCCGAAAAGAGGTAAAAGAAGGTTAGTAACAGTGCTGGCCATTTTCTGCCGAATGGAAGGTGAAACTGAAGGACAAACAGATGGAAAAACGGGGTGAGACAAGGCAGGGGCAGAGATAGCAGAAGAGGTATCAGGGGAAATAGAGGGGGCACTAGGCAAAATCGTAGAGGGAGCATTAGGAGACGTAAAAAGTACAGTAGGCAAAATCGTAGAAAACACAGGTGAAACAGAGGTGGTCGGTGGGCCTGGAGGAGGCTGCACCGAAGAAGTAGGAGCCAGCTGAAGAACAGCTGGTGGGTGCTGTGGAGGAGCAGGAGGCGTAGTTTGCGCAACTAAAGGTTGCGGGGGTGCTGTGGCATTCTGCGCATAGGGGGGTGGTGAATTTAGTAAATGCGACATTAATGGGTCTTTTTCATGCTTTATTGCTGCCTCTTGCTGAAGAGACGGCAAAACTGGATAACACTTATCTATTGCCATTTTACGTTGCCTGTGCAACTGCTCATTCATCTGCTCTTCTTCATTATCTTTAAACTGCACAGCAGCTTGCAATACTGATAGTCCCCCTTCTCTCTTATTTTTCTTAGCTAATTTAATTTTTTTTGTTTGGCTTCTTTACGCCATAAGCGGAAAGAGTCAAACATTGCTGGCCGGGCTTTCTTTTTAAATAGTTTAACTTCGAGGTTGTCTAAGATTTCAGAATCAAAGCTACCATATTGGGGCCATTTTAGAACACCATCTTTCCTGGTGTATTTAATCCATACTTCATTGTAGGTGATGGGGCCTACCCCATGTTTCACATATAGCTCGTAAGTCGGAGTTCCAACTGGAGGAACCGGACATGAGTCCTCCAATCGGGAGTCCCTATTATTACCACCAAGACAAAACAAATTCCCAAGTCTATGACTAAGCATCTTCGCTCTCTAGTCTAGTTACAAACTTCAAAGGATTATCGATTACGATATTTCTCGTGAATACACGAGTCCTTCGGTTTTGGTGCTTGCAAGTACCAACACAAAACTTTGTATACCAAAGATACCAAAACTAAGACCAACTAAGGACTGGGAGACGCTCCACTTACACTTAACTGAAATATCGATGACGTCACCAGAAGACTCGTCTTAGTGTTTCGCTCTACCAAACTTCAAGGGTCCAAATCAGGGCGATAGCCAGGGCAGCAGTCCTTGTAGCCGTCGGGAAGCGGGGAACCTCGCAGCAAAGACCTTCGGACCACGTCGACATGCAGGGGTCGATGAGGTGTTGGCCGTCCTCCGGAATTTCCACACGAAGCTCCTCACGATCTTCAGGCTGACTGGTACCACTGGAATCGCCCCAAACGTTGGGCGCCAGCTGAGGTACTGGGTTTTTAAGAACCGGCACAGAACCGGTAACCCAGCGGTGCCAGGGAATACACACCCAGAGACCTCGGGTTCTTCCTGATCCAGACCTACAGAAACTCAGAGTCTTCTAGGTGAAGTCAAAGATTGGTTTATTGACTGCAACCAAGGTAACAAGTGTCCTAGAAGTACAACACGGGTATATTCTCAGGAGACTGCACACCCTTACAAAGTCAGGCTTCTCTTTTTATACACAATTTTGGGCTTCAGGCAAAACATTCTTGGTTGTAAAGTAAATCGTTAACATACTTCTAGTACAAAGAGAAAGCAGAGTCATGATGACATGTCCATATTTCACTTCGTGCTGCCTACAACAAATCATTTGGCAAGGCCCAACATTTCATCAGATATCACTGTACCCCTAATAAAAACGGGCACCTCCCCACCATAAAGTAAGTGAAGCAGAAGAGTGGAGATAGATGTGAGCGAGATATGGCAGGTGTGCACCCTGAAATGGCTTTATGGTTTGTTGAGCCTAGATGCTATCTTGCTCGGCCACTGGGAGGGGAACTGACTTAACGAGTTCGGCCTGGGGCAATGGTTCCAACTTGTACAGGTCATGGAAAAGTCGATTAAGGAGTATGTGTCCTTGTGGAATCGAATTCAGCTGGATTAAGGCCTATGTAAAGGGCAACACATAAATGGAAGGCAAGGGTTTAGAACTCAAATGACGATTTCGGGGTGAAATCGTCACTCGAATGTGCTGAAAATATATGTACATGATGTACTCGTCATTCTCGGTCTTTCGATACCAAACTCGTCATGTTTCGACGAAGTTTTAATTCTCGAGTCCAGAATAATTACACAAATCTAGATTTCCAGAACCTCAAGCCGGCATTGCTTTTGGACAAAGGGTGCTGCAAACATGCAGCTCCCTCTTTCCAAAAGCAATTCTGCTCCACTTCATGGAATTGAGAGCATTTTCAATGCTCTTGCCTCCATGAATCGGAGTAGTGTTTGCTATGGCAAAGGCGGAAGAAGTGCTGTTGGAGGGGGGCTGCAAGGCCCCCTTCAACAGATACGAAGCCCTGAGGAAGTAGAGGTCCCCGCATTTTAATTTAATATAGCCTCAGGGAGGTGTCAATCCCCAGGTGTCAAGGAGGAAATGTGCTCTTACAAGGAACTTGCACAGGAACAGAAGTCACTATTTCCCAATACCCCCTCAGAAATACTTTGGAGGCTGATATTAATCTAGTCCATAACAGACGCCAAAGGGAATTTGGATAAAATAACCAATAAGAATAGACTGTCCTGGAATTCTGGCTTCTGTCCTCTCTCTCTCTTATTCAGACTCGTTCTTCATAGTGTTCTGATAGAGGAAACCTAGAAAACATGAGAGTTACTGTCATTCCTATTCTATCTCTACTCTATTACCTAATATTGTTCTTCTCTCACCGTCTAAACCTACCCAAACTTCCTGGATACTGAGCCTCTCTTCTGTTCTTGTATTCTGTTTATTGCACTGTTATACTACTATGTTAGTTTCTGTGTTGCTTTTAGGCAAGAGCTTTAAAGGAACTGAATACACAATAGTTACCTTTCATACTTCTCTTTTCCTATTCAGCTTTTAGTTCTAACTCTTTTATTGTGTAGAATAACCTACCTCTGTCTCCTAAAATACTTTCATAATCTTACTCAGTCTTATATGTCTTTCTTCTTATTCACTGAAACTTTAAATACATTCCCAATATCCTTTTTTATCACTTGTGTTATCTTTTCTTTTCAGGACGTTAACAAATGCATGTGAAGCAAGGTAAGTCTTTTGTTTTTCTTTTGTCTTGACAGTATTTTTTCTTGTGTACATTTATATACAACAGTTTTTTGTTTTATGCCTCAAAAGACTAGATTATACAATTGGTTATTCACGCTATTTGTATTGCCCAGCCACTTAGCTGCCACTTAGCTGTGAGTGATTTTCTCTCTCGTCCACTGGGAACTTGGCCGACTGACGCCGCTTGACTTCCTTCTTTCAGGAGACCGTTTCTATGGACTCTATATAATAGAGGAGGCATTCTGATGAGAACTATACTCCCTCAAACTCAATCTTGCCGTAGGCTGAGTGCATAGGCTACACATCGCAAAGCACAGGAGATAACCTTGACCGGGCAGGACTAGGACGGAAGTTTGCAAAACCTATAAAGCTTTTAACCTCTTTTACAGTTGAGGGCGACCTCTAGTCAATCACCGCTTTCATCCATGTTTATTCCCATTGGAGAGAGAATAAAAACCAGAAATTTCACTTGAGAGACATTGAAAGCGCATTTTTCTAATTTTACGAACAATTTGTTCTCTCTGAGTTTCTGCAACACCATTATCACCTGTTCTTGATGTACATTCTTGTCTACTGAATAAATCGAAATATCATTGATATATACAATTACACTTTGATCGATTAATTCACTGAGGACATCATTTATAAAATGTTGGAAGGGGGCCGGCACATTAAAAAGTCTGTACGGCATCACCTGGTACTCGAACAGTCTGAATCCAGTTTTGAAGGCCGCCTTCCATTCAGTGCCTTCTCTGACTCTAATTAGATGGTAAGCACCTCGTCAACTAAGTTTTGTATAAATTTGTGCTCTCTTGACCTGGTCCAAAAAGACTGAAACGAGGGGCAGAGGATATAGATTCTTTTTTTGTGATTCTGTTAATTGCACGATAATCGATACAAGTTGTCAAAACTCCTTCTTTTTTGGTCACGGAGAACAAATGCGACAATACAGGTGATTGAGAAGGCCAAAAAAATCCATTAGCCAGCTATTTGTTCAAGTACTCTTTCAAATGTTGGTGTTCTTTTTCAGTCAGCGCGTATACCTGACTGCAGGGTAGATTGGAACCCGGTTCCAACTCTATCTTGCAGTCATAAACGCGATGAGGGGCAGTTGTTCCACTTCTTATCATTGAAGACATCTTCAAATTCTTGGTATTCAAGAGGTATTTTCCTTAGAATCGATTATACACACAGAACCTCCTGTAGTACACAATGAGATCGCAGGATTACATCTCTTCACACCTTTCAATCCTCCAAAACAATTTCCCTTGCAATAGTCTGACTCCATCACTATGGTCTGGGCACTCCAGTTGATGATAGGATTGTGCTCGGTGAGCCATGGTAATCCCAAAATGAGAAAACAGCAATGCCCCTGCGCTATACAATATAGATATGTAATTTTTTTGTGTTAAGAGTATCATTACTGTCAATAGAAAAGCATTGGAGCACCACCAATATCATTCAACATTTGAACATTTGACGAACAGGTTTGACAAAATAGAGGTTTCAATAGGTTCCGTTGTTGGTGTGATAGTTCTGTTTATTGTTCCTATATAAGGGCCAACACGTGTTTCATCGCAGGGAAACAGACTGCGAATCTTCAGGGCCTCATAGTTGAAGGGCGTAACCACATCGGTTTAGTGTGTGGTATGGAATCCTGTGTCCGGAGTTTCCAATAAATATGTCAACAATAAGCTCCGCGAGACCTGATGAGTCTCGATGGTTACAAAATAATATATGAACCGGGAGGAGAATAAACAGGTTACTTCAGATGGCAACGCTGTATCTTACGAGGCAAGGCGGGTGCACCTCCTCACTGTTGGTCTCCCTCTTGTATTTCCCGGCGCCGTTTTCCAAAGACGGTCCAGCTTATTGTTGACATATTTATTGGAAACTCCGGACACAGGATTCCATACCACACACTAAACCGATGTGGTTACGCCCTTCAACTATGAATTTTGGTATAGCTCTCAACCCCACCTTAGCCAACAAATTTTATATCACAAAAATTTCCTGTGGCCCCCGAGTCAATCATCACAGAAACCTAAGTCAGGGTCACTTGTCAAAATTCTATCATAGACAGAATCCTATGCTGTGAAGATGTCTGTAAGGTATATGCCACTCAATGTTCGTTTGGAGTTGTCTCTTGATTCGCATCCACCTGTCCAACTCCTCCTAAAGGTGGTACTGTGAGTTTTCCTTTGGCTTTAACAAGGTTTTTGGCTTCTTTGGGCAATCTCTAATGAAGTGACCGTTTGAACTGTTGTACAAACACAAGTTGTTGACTCCTCTTTTATCCTTCCTTTCTTTTTTTAATGGACCTCTTATTGTTACAATTTGCATGGGCTACGTGCCTGATGACCCTTCTGTAATTTTACTGTTTTCAACTCTGACTCTATCAAATCTTGGGATGGTTGGTTTGAACTCTCTTCTCTATTCTCCTTTCCTCTCACCTTGATGCAAATCCATCTCCAAGACCAGATCCACCAGGGCTGAGATTTCAGTGAGACGAATTGGAATCTGGGCGAGAACATCTTTCAACTCATATTTTAGACCTCTATAGAACACTGCTTCTCTTTTACTCTGGCCAATTTTTCTCCACAACAAGTGTATTGAATTGGCTCAAATAAGCTATAAGGTCTCTGTTTCCTTGCTGTAACTCCAGTAGTTTGTTATCTACTACCTGAGCGATTTTCCGTTGATCGAATATACAAAGAAATTCTTCTTGAACTCTTCATAATTATGCAAGATTGCCTCATCCCTAGCTACTAATGGCATTGACCATGACGCTGCATCACCGCTTATGTATGATAAGATAAACGCCACTCTGGATTGCGCGTCAGGGAAAATGAAGAACGTCACATGAAATGCATTGAGCCTTGTGTTAGGAATACTAGTGCCTTTTGTGGGTCTGCACTTAAACGTTCTGGAGGGGCCCAAGGTATAACAGGGGACAATGAGTGTACCACTTGCTAGTTAACCTATTTGAACTCTCGGGGGAAGGCCCTATTGCTTCTTTACCAGAGCTAGCTTGTTGTCCAACTCTCAAGGCTAACTCTGCTGATTCTTTACCAGAACGTACTACTTCTTGTCTGAGAATTTGTTTTTTTTCTCTTACTGCAACTAGCTCCTTTTGAATTGCTTCCAGGACCGCTCCTAGGGTTTATAAATCAATTCCTTTGGCCAATCTGTTTGGGTGCAAGTGAAACACGTGGGCACCACACTCTGTCAAGGAGGAAAGGTGGAACTTGCACTGGAACAGAGGTCGCTATTTCCCAACACCCCCTCAGAGATACTTCGGAGGCTGATATTAATCTAGTCTCCAACAGACCCCCAAGAGGGAAGGGAGAATTGGAAAAATTAACAAATAAGAAGAGATTGTCCTGGAATTCTGGCTTCTGTCCTCTCTCTCTCTCTTATTCAGACTCATTCTTTATAGTGTTGTGATAGAGGAAACCTAGAAACATGAGTTACCATCACTCCTATTCTAAATCTACTAACTTACATAATAGTGTTCTTCTCTCAACGTCTAAACTTACTCAAACTTCTTGGATACTGAGCCACTCTTCTGTTCTTGTATTATGTTTCTTGCACTGTTACACTACTATGTTATTTTCTGTGTTGCTTTGAGGTGAGAGGTCTTACGGAACTAAACTTACAATAGTTATCTTTCATACTTATCTTTTCCTAGTCAGCTTTTATTTCTAACTCTTTTATTATGTAGAATAATCTACCTCTATCTCCTAAAAGACTTTCTTAATCTTGCTCAGTCTTATATGTCTTTCTTCTTATTCACTGAAACTTTAAAGCAATTCCCAATATCCTTTTTTATCACTTATTTTATCTTTTCTTTTCAACAGGTTATTTAAGATTTGCCCACGAAGGTAAGTCTTTTGTTTTTCTTTTGTCTTAACAGTATTTTTTCTTATGTACATTTATATAACAGTTTTTAGTTTTATGCCTCAATAGACTAGGTTATACAATTGGTTATTCACACTATTTGTATTGCCAAGCCACTTAGCTGTGAGTGATTTTATCTCTCTTCCACTGGGAACTTCGCCGACTGACGCCGCTTGACTTCCTTCCTCGAGGAGACTGTTTCTATGGATGCCAGATAATAGAGAAGGAGTTCTGACAGGAACTATACACCAATAAAGTTATGGGGTTGGCGCACAGGCTTGGGGTGCAAATGGTTGAGTTTTTGTGGCGTGCTCCCAAGGTATCACTCTCTACCTCTTAGAGTGATGAGTTCAAGTAAATAGAAGTATCCACTGGTTAGGGGATAACCCTCTGGGCACTGCTCATATCCCGCTATGTTGCGTTTGAATCTTAAATGAAATAATCAAATGAAAGTATTGAGATAGCTTGCTTGTATTTCTTTAGAAGAAAATTGTATTCATTGACTTCTATATTATTGGTTGGTTGTATGCTTAATAAATCTTTACATCTTCAATTTTTCCATTTTCGAAAAAAAGGCGTTCCCAATGCATTTCGTGCATCAAATGCACTTCATCAGGGGTAATCTAAACATAAAGAAAAATGAACTAATTTAGAGGATAACATCCTACTGGATCGTAGGTACACAATGTTGAATGATGACATTATTAATATATTCTGAAAGATGAGGGATGCACACCTGTTATCAACAATTTTTTCCATGTTCATAGCCATTGAATTAGTGATAGCGTGCAGATTGGTATGTGGCATGCCCAATTGCCACCTGGTATGACCTAGGTAAATACAAATGGGACACGTTCATGCCCCAGCCAAATGCACAGCTTTACGCCGCCCTTGTGGCATTCAAAACTTAAACCATTTGTTATACAAATCTTCATTTTTTAAACATGACTTTTTTCTCCACTTATATGTTCTTATTCCATTCTAAATGTCCACGTGTGGAATTTTCTTGGCCTTTTTTCAAGTTTCTTATATTTATTCTGTGCCCATCCGGACCTCTTCAATAAATAAGATAAATGCCAGGCTCATTTCAGGCAGTGTTTATTCCATTAAAAACCCAATGCATTTCGGGCGACACAGCGCCCTTCTTCGGGGGTCAATAAAAAATGATCAAACATGTACCAATTAATCATCCATCCTCAAAATTACATATTTGGTCAAAACAAATCAACCCACTTAATGCTGTGAAAATGTAGCCTTACAACCGAGACCATTTCTATACTGTTAGCCCAAGGTGATCATAGATCTTTCTCTTAGAACATTATCATGCTTATACATGGTAACCCCCTCCAATGTTATCATTAGGTATGGGCGAAATTTGCGAATTCGCGTTCCGCGAATTCGCACGAAAAAATGAATTTGCAATCCGCAAAATCCGCGAATTCGTGCAAAGTTGCGGATTTTAGTTTTTTTGCGCGTTTGCGGGGTTTTTTGCGTGTTCGCGGGGTTTTTTGCGTGTTCGTGGGGCTTTTTGCGTGTTCGCGGGCCGCTTGCATGGCGAAGTTACCCATGCAGTCGTGTATGGGCACAGCACCCTCTGGTTCACCACTGCCACCCTCTGGTTCATCACTGCCACCCTCTGGTTCACCCCTGACACCCTCTGGTTCACCCCTGACACCCTCTGGTTCACCCCTGCCACCCTCTGGTTCACCACTGCTACCCTCTGGTTCACCACTGCCACCCTCTGGTTCAGCACTGCCACTCTCTGGTTCAACCCTGCCACCCTCTGGTTCAACACTGTCACCCTCTGGTTCACCACTGCCACCCTCTGGTTCACGACTGCCACCCTCTGGTTTATCACAGCACCTCTGGTTCACCACTGCCACCCTCTGGTTAACCACTGTCACCCTAAGGTTCAGCACTGCCACCCTCTGGTTCACCACTGCCACCCTCTGGTTCACCCCTGCCACCCTCTGGTTCAGCACTGTCACCCTCTGGTTCACCACTGCCACCCTCTGGTTCATGACTGCCACCCTCTGGTTCATCACAGCACCTCTGGTTCACCACTGCCACCCTCTGGTTAACCACTGTCGCCCTCTGGTTCAGCACTGCCACCCTCTGGTTTACCACTGCCATTCTCTGGTTCAACACTGTCACCCTCTGGTTCACCACTGCCACCCTCTGGCTCCCCACTGCCACCCTCTGGTTTATCACAGCACCTCTGGTTCACCACTGCCACCCTCTGGTTAACCACTGCCATCCTCTGGTTCAGCACTGCCACCCTCTCGTTCACCACTGCCACCCTCTGATTCACCCCTGCCACCCTCAGATTCACCCCTGCCACCCTCTGATTCACCCCTGCCACCCTCTGGTTCACCCCTGCCACCCTCTGGTTCACCACTGCCACCCTCTGGTTCAGCACTGTCACCCTCTGGTTCACCACTGCCACCCTCTGGTTCACGACTGCCACCCTCTGGTTCATCACAGCACCTCTGGTTCACCACTGCCACCCTCTGGTTAACCACTGTCACCCTCTGGTTCAGCACTGCCACCCTCTGGTTCACCACTGCTACCCTCTGTTTCACCCCTGCCATCCTCTGGTTCACCACAGCCACCCTCTGGTTCATCACAGCACCCTCTGGTTCACCCCTGCCACCCTCTGGTTCAGCACTGTCACCCTCTGGTTCACCACTGCCACCCTCTGGTTCACGACTGCCACCCTCTGGTTCATCACAGCACCTCTGGTTCACCACTGCCACCCTCTGGTTAACCACTGTCACCCTCTGGTTCAGCACTGCCACCCTCTGGTTCACCACTGTCACCCTATGGTTCCCCACTGCCATTCTCTGGTTCACCACTGCCACCCTCTGGTTCACCCATGCCACCCTCTGGTTCCCCACTACCACCCTCTTATTCACCCCTGCCACCCTCTGGTTCACCCCTGCCACCCTCTGGTTCACCACTGCCACCCTCTGGTTCATCACAGCACCCTCTGGTTCAGGACTGTCACCCTCTGGTTCACCACTGCCACCCTCTGGTTCAGCACTGCTACCCTCTGGTTCACCACTGCCACTCTCTGGTTCACCACTGCCACCCTCTGGTTCACCCATGCCACCCTCTGGTTCCCCACTGCCACCCTCTGGTTCACCCCTGCCACCATTTGGTTCATCACTGCCACCCTCTGGTTCACCCCTGCCACCCTATGGTTCACCCCTGCCACCCTCTGGTTCAGCACTGCCACCCTCTGGTTCAGCACTGTCACCCTCTAATTCACCCCTGCCACCCTCTGGTTCACCACTGCCACTCTCTGGTTCACCACTGCCACCCTCTGGTTCACCCATGCCACCCTCTGGTTCCCCACTGCCACCCTCTGGTTCACCCCTGCCACCATTTGGTTCATCACTGTCACCCTCTGGTTCACCCCTGCCACCCTCTGGTTCACCCCTGCCACCCTCTGGTTCAGAACTGCCACCCTCTGGTTCAGCACTGTCACCCTCTGATTCACCCCTGCCACCCTCTGGTTCACCCCTGCCACCCTCTGGTTCAGCACTGCCACCCTCTGGTTCAGCATTGTCACCCTCTGGTTTACCCCTGCCACCCTCTGGTTCATCACTGTCACCCTCTGGTTCATCACTGCCACCCATTAAAAGCCATTGTAATTTGTAATATCAATACAGCTAAGTCACATAAATACAAAACATGCAAGACCTAATGCATTGCAAATGCTTGTTTGTACTTTGTCATCTACGAGATCTTTGCAATGTTTCAAAAAAGAGAAAGAGAGAGAGAGGGAGTGAGAGAGAGAGTGAAAGAAAGAAAGAAAAACCAAAGAAAGAAAGAAAAGAGAGAGAGGAAGAAAGAAAGAGAGAGACAGACGGAGAAAGAGCAAGAAAGTGAAAGTGAAAGGGAGAGTGGGAAAGAGAGGGAGAGAAAGAGAAAGAGAGAGTAAGCGAGAGAGGGGAGAGAAAGAAAGAAAGAAAGAAAGAAAGAAAGAAAGAAAGAAAGAAAGAAAGAAAGAATGAAAGAAAGAAACAGGGAGAGAATGAGAGAGAAAGAAAGAGAGAGACAGCGAAAGAGCAAGAAAGTGAAAGAGAGAGAGAAAGAGAGAGAGAGACATGGAAAGAGAGAGAGAAAGAGAGAAAGACACACAGAGAGGGAGAGAGAGAGAGGATGAGAGAGACAAAGAGAAAGAGAGAGAGAAAGAGGCAGAGTGAGAGAGAAAGAAAGAGAGAGAAAGAGAGAGAGAGCGAGAAAGAGAAGATGTGAGACAGAGAAAGAAAGAGAGGGAGATAGAGAGAAAGAGAGAGAGAACAATGGAGAAAAAAGAGATAAGCAGAGAAAGAGGAGGAACTTGAAAGAGAGAGAGAAAGAGATAAATAGAGCAAGAAAGGAGAGGAAGAGAGAGATAGATAGAGAGAAAGAGAGAGAAAGAGAGGGAGAGAGAGAACGAGAGAAAGAAAGAGAGGCCGGATCTCTGAAGGGCCAGATTCCTGAGTTGCCCCTACAGAACATACAGCTTTTTATTTTTAGCAAAATGCATATGAAAATTGTGCTGTAAAGGTCTCTTTTAGTTTAACCCCTCCTGACAACTCAAAATGGGTGTATTTGCCATCCTCTCCCTTCTTCCTGTTTTTTTATATCTGTAAGTGCATCTTGATGAGGTTTAATTCCTGGGACAGGTGCCTTGTTGCCTACTTGTAACTATTCTCTGACCCTGCTTCAAGGGTCAGAGCAGGGTCAGAGAATAGTTGCAAGTAGGCAACGAGGCGCCAGGAAGCACTTAGCAGCAGGTGCCCAAGTTGAAGTTAATTTCTTTGTAACACTTTTATAAAAGGTTACAAAGAAATTAGGTTCAACTTTTGCACCTGCTGCTGTAACCCTTGCTTGGCTGAAAATTCGTCCCCGCTGATTCATGGATTTTACCGCGATTTGCCGAGATTCACGGATCGCGAAATAGCGGAAAATCTGCAAATTCGCCCGCGAACTGATTTTACGCCCACCCTTAGTTATCATAACCTAAACAGAATCAACAGTATGCATGAGTGTCTTTTCTTTCTCTTAATCCTCTATCACCCTCTCCCATCGTTGACCCTCGTTGTATGTCAACATTGAAATTACCGCTTCTATGTCAAACGGTTCAACCCTCTGACTCATTGTGCAGAAGAAATCTTTTCGTAGTATAAACACGAACCTGCTGGCACACCTTAACTCTCCATTATACTCGTTTCTTACGGAAGTGCCTCCTGTTGCTACTTTTCATATTGAACACTCGTGGTTTCTACCTGCACTACGATTCCCCCTTATTTTAAATGCTCTTAATAGTCCAAAGGTCCTCTACGGTCACATACCTGCCGAGTAGATCGAAAAGCCTCACACCTCATTGCTAAACCCCTCCAGTAAACTATATCTCCCACAATGCATAATCACAGTAACCCTTTGTCATTCTATCCCATATTTTTTCACGAGTTACTGATTGTGTTTGAAACGTTCTACTTTTGAATCCGCTGGAATCATTGCCTCTTACAAAGACCCTCTTACAAAGAGAAAATCATTGGATTTATTTTCTGAACTCATTGAAACCGAATAGACTCAATGACAGATTGGAATTTGCGTGCTATCTTTAAATACTTCAGCATTATTATACTGTAATTTCATGTAATGTTTATTGCACAGTCAATTTATGAAGTTTTGTTATGAGTTTTAGACAGGTATTGACAGCGATGATACTCTGCCTGATATGTTCTCACACTCACCTTATGATTATAGTCCATTTATCACCACATTTGGTTTCACCTTTCCAAGATGGCCCCCACACTGACCCTTTGGAAACCTCTCATCCTATTTCGATTTCCAAACACTTTAAGCCGAATGAAAATCGGGTCGCATCTGATTCCGGCATGACTGCGGCAGATGCAGCCAACACCTAATAACTCACATGCATGACGGTAGGTAAGAGGTTTCACCTCCATATTTGAATAATCCCCGAATCCATCACGCAGGTTTCGTTGTATAGTATGCACATTTACCAACAGCATTTGTCCACTTTTACTTTATAGCACGGATAAAGTCTCTACTTTCAAAGTCTCTACTTTTATACTTTTTTACACTCGTTTTACACCTGAACCTGTCACGCTGGTTGTTTAGCCGGCACATCAACTAACTTTACTCGCTGACTTTTGCTTTTTAACACAGATTTATTTTACAATGCATGCCGCACCCTAACGATTTGCAGACACAATTCGAATTATTCAATAATTACCACAAACCATCCATGATTACTAGAGCATTTTCAAGAATCTAATTTAATGTTATATTAATAATGTCATCATTCAACATTGTATACCTACGATCCAGTAGGACGTTATCCTCTAAATGAGTTCATTTTTCTTTATGTTTAGATTTCCCCATATGAAGTGCATTTGATGCACGAAATGCATTGGGAACGCCTTTTTTTCGAAAATTGAAAAATTGAACATGTAAAGCTTTATTAAGCATACAACCAACCAATTTTATAGAAGTCAATGAATACAATTTTCTTCTCAATAAATACAAGCAAGCTATCTCAATACTTTCATTTGATTATTTATTTTAAGATTCAAACGCTACATAGCTGAATATGAGCAGTGCCCAGAGGGTTATCTCCTAACCAGTGAGAACTATACACCAACAAACCTCATTCTTTCTGTTGGCTGAGTGTGCAGGCTCCACATCAGAAAGCACAAGAGATAACCAAGACCTGACCGGTACTAGGACGGAAGGAACAGAACGTCAACTAAACCGCCGATAATCTAAGGGACCTAAAGGATTACAACGGAGCAAAGGGAAAAAGGTACCGGTGAGGTGAATTGCTTCAGTGAAGTGCACAATTAGAAGGAACTGTGAACTTCACTAAGATTCCAAAAGCCCTCGAGATGAAAACCAATTGGACCGCGTATCTGTTAGGAGTTTCGGTAGCCATCTTGGAATCCCTTTTGGGCCATAACCTGTTCCAGGTGCGCCTCCCCGATTGACCATTTCTCCTCTTGTAGATTTTACTGGCTTGTACAGTGCAAACAGTTTCTGCTAACTGGTCTGGAGGCCTGACAACAGGGCTGCATGGGGACACTAGAGCACCCCCATGCATTTTTATTTAATATAGCCCCATGAAGGTGGTGGTCCCTGGGGCAGTGGTGGGGTCTCCTACATTTTACTATGTTAGCCCTGGGGAGGTGGCGGTCCCCGGGGCTGTGTGTGGGGGCTGGAGCCCCCAAACATTATGTTTTAATATAGCTCCAGGGAGGTGGCAGTCACTGAGGCAGTGGTGTGGGGCCAGGGGCCCCATGCATTTCACTTAATCAGCCCCCCAGAGGTGGCAGTCCCCCGGGCTGCGGAGGACAACTCTGGGGCTCCACATCATTACTTTTTATTGCCTCCAGGACCTGGTTCACCCGGGGGTCTAAACTAAACGAAGTGTGGGAGACTCTGACTTTGTTTATTTTCAGCCGGATTCACGGATCCAGCGTGACTTCCGCCAAATGTTTTAAAAACAAATGCTTTATTGGGCATTGGGGGCCCCTGTGGGACCCCATGAAAAGGCCTAGGGGATCAGCATGTTCCCACCCTGCTCCCTGTTCTTTTTTAATGTTTCTTCTTGTGACTCAGTTGGCAGCCAATCAGACCTCAGGCACGAGATCGGGAGGGGTTTCAGATCCACCGAGGCCACAGTTGTATATCTGAGAAATCTTTACATTTTTCAGCAACTACTGAACTGATTTATACCATTTAACTAAAAGAGTGCTTTCTGAACCACTAGAAAATCATACAGGGTAGCCCTGCGGGAGGCAAAGATAGAATTGGACAAATCATGCTGACAACAGATTAAAGAAGAATGTTCATCTAAAGATGCTAATCTGTTTTGGAAATTGGTCACCTGGGGGGAGCAAATCTGGTCCATGCTCTACTGCAAACCATATTACTGGCCAGGTATAGTATGATCACTTTTGGAAGCTCTATTCAATGCCAGAGGCTACCCCATCTGTGGATCCAGATGACTCCAACTGGTTTGTTGCAGAAGTTGAGTGCTATAACTTGGTGGAGATAGAAGCTAGGATAAGCAAAATAGTTCCCTCTAAAGCTTGGGACCAGACGGCTTGCCAGGTGATCTCTTCCTGGCTGATCCCTCCAACTGGGCACGTTACATCTTACTCCTACAAACGCAATTGCTAATGGAGCCCCGGTCCAGGAGTCATGGAGGGCCGCTGACGTGGTCCCCATCTACAAAAAGGGTACTATTGACGATCCTTACAACTATACACCAATCAGCCTGATTGATGCTATGCAGAAGGTCTTCGGCCGGGTCCTTCTAGATAAGATACAGTCATAGACTGAGGATGAAGCCATCCTCTCCCAGACCCAGACCAGATTTAGGCCTAAGACAGGGATGATGGATCAGGTGTTTAGACTCCTCCTTTTTTACTGATAGGTAGTGGTGATAAGCAAGGGCAGTCTTTATCTCGCATTTATCGATTTGAAGACAGCCTTTGGCCTGGTCTCTAGATCTAAGCTGTGGACGACACTGGTAGAGATGGGAACCCCCCCTTTGTCCTTAGGCTGCTGATCTGGCTGCATGAGGACAATTTCACCCAGGTTAGATGGGGGCACAAGGACAACTAACGGAGCACATCACTGTCAACAGAGGAGTTCAACAGGGCTATGCTCTAACTCCAACCCTATTTTCCCTGTATGTGAACGGGGTGGTTAGCTTTCTCCAAGACGTTCCTCCAAACTTGCCTACCGTGGGGGGCAACAAGGTACCAACCTTGTTGTTTGCAGATGATACCCTGTTGATATTGAAGGCCCCCAGTCTACTAAATGGATTCCAACTTTTTTGTGACAACAGGGGGCTGATCATTAACAGTTCAAAAATCTAATTATTGGCTTTCAATTGCCACAAGACATATAGGAGTAGCCCTCTGCTGGGTGGGACATCCCTAGAAAGGGTAGACACCTTCGATTACTTAGGTGTCTGACTCTCTGATAAAATGTCCTAGCAGCCTCACTTAGCAAAGGTGCTGCTGGGGCACAAACAAGTGACTGGAGCAATAGGGAAAGAACACCGTCTCTCACATACCAGGCAGGTAGCCCCTGCCCTCCAAGTTTACGACACCAAGCAGTTAGCTCTGCTCTTTACGGAGCAGAGGTCTGGGGATTTGACAAGCTCAATGACCTTTACAGATCCGAGCATATATTTTTTAGAGATTTGGTGACCTTATCTAAAAACATCCCTCTCACCCATTTACTGCTGGATATGGCAGGTGGTTTATTGGAGATATAGCCAGGTTACGTCCATTACGTTTTTGGGCCAGCTTTAGGCAGACCTCAGAGCTTCTTCCCTATGCTGAAGCTCTTAAAGAGATCATCGGCCTAGATACCTGCTGCAAAATAGGCTGGATTTCCAATGTTAAAAAAAACACTGACAGCTATTGGAATCCAAGCTCATTGGGGTAGCCAGGAACCCCCAAGGTGAGATGAGCTAAAGCGACTCTATTGGGAGTGGGTTGACCAATGGGAGAGCTGTAAACCTAATGTGGGAAAACTAGCAATGCAATTTTATTCACACAAACAAGCTAGATATTTTGAGATCTTTCTTGATATAATCCAGGTCCCAAGGGACAGGACGGTGTATATACATTTCAAGTTTGGAACTCTCCCTGACCATTAAACGACCATCAATTGGCACATCAAAAGACTGTCCATGCTGTAGAGCCCTGACAGAAAGCATTACTCATGTGATGTTTACCTGCCTGGGATATAACCTGGAATATAACCTCCAGTGTGGTAAATGGTTAAAATTGATTTGTCAGCAATGGGGCACACAGGATTACCATACAGCTCTGCGCATTCTTAAGTCTGAGTCCAGACCTCTTTTTGCTTGTTGCGTAGCAAAGTTTCTTGGCCAGGTATGGCTCATCAGGTGGAAAGTCTTTTCAAGGTTGACACAGCTTTAATGAATGAACAAGGTTGTGACGAATTGTGACATGACCCCAAGTTTGTCTGGCCAAACACAAAAACTATTTCTCACGCACAAGCACTTTATTTGTTATTTTTTGCTGCTATCTTAGGAAAAATTCAGAATTCTTCAGCAAATTAACAACTAATTACAAACACTGAATGCTTGTTACTAAGATGAAATGCTATGTGTTCTTATACTGTTTTCATTCTATAGTTTTATCTGATGTATTAATTATAAATTTTTATTTGATGCATGAATTTTTTATTATTTGAATATGACAAACATATTATTGTGCTAAGGGCCCAATGGGCTATTATGTTGTACTGTCTACCTATATAATTTTAAGACGTTGTATGTTTGTATTATACATTTTTTAATGTATTCTTATAGCTTTTATGACATTTCTGTTGAATAAAGCTTATACAAGCTTTCTGAATCAAGAACTACCTTTCTGCCAAATATGGTGTAATTCTGTTCAGCAGTTTGCGCTGTAGCCGGGTCTAACGTATTCTATGGAAATGAACACAGCGAAAAAGTGTTTTGGGACACTCCCTTTTTCTTGTCTCCCGCTTGACTGATCACCCAGAAATTTTCTACACAGCAGCTATAGTAAGCATGAAATTATTTTTGAAAATGTCATAAAGATTCCTCAAACAACTTCAAAGTTACTAGCAAATAAAAAATAGCTGTTTAATAGAAATCAGGTCCTAACTATAACTACCTAGTGGTATTTTTAAGTGAATATCTAAGGCTTTTTAAATGCTAATTTCTAACTATAATGTTCCTGAAACCTGTGTTTTTTTCAGTGAATTTCTAAGGTTTTGTAAATGCTAATTCTTAACTATAAAGTCCCTGGTACCTGTGTTTTTTTCAGTGAATTAGTGAGGTTTTTTAAATGCAAATTCCTAACTATTATGTTCCTTTAAAGGCTATTGGTATTGGAGGTTGGCCGGCTATCGACTATTAGAGAGACTTATCAAGGTCTTGGGTTACGCGCCTATTAATATTGAAGAGGAATCTCCACTCAACATTAACGTTTTACCGATTAAAAAACAGTGGAGCGGTAGTGTAACAATCTGACATGGGGAACTGAGCCGTGAACTGAGATTATTGAATATTATTATCACTTGCGGTGCTGATACACAGCATGGGATGTTTTGTAGCTTGACTTGGCTTCAACACACTGTACAATTTTTGACATAATATAACGGCTGTTCACTTAACGAAGACTCTCCACACAGATTGAACATTTAGGAGAGTAACTTTGGTTAGGTGGTCGACTTTATGACCAGCACTGAGTAGCCGCAATTTGAGGGATACGGGTCGACTTACAAAGGCGGAATACGAACACGTCCACGCATTTACTATCCTTGCCTTGAAAAAGTCTTTATGAGACGAAACACATGTCGGCGGTGTGAGCTGTGAAGATTTTTTATATGTCTATGGATACATAATAAAGAGTTGGAAGAATACGACTTGGCTTGGATCTCTGAATTTGGAGCTTGCTTTATAATAATGGACATTGCATATTGTTGATTGTGAATGAACTTAAAATACATTATTTTGTTTCGATAGATTCAGAACACTTATCTAGGTTTTCCTAGATTAATTACTAATTGGACATTTTTGGGAGTGCTGTGTGGCATGCTCTCATTTTCTTTCTGATGTTCCTGTAAAGAGGCAAGATAAGTGTAGAAAGAGGAAGAAAAGAGCAAGAGAAGTGCAGAATGAGGCAAGAGAAGAACAGAAAGAGGAAGAAAGGTACAGAAAAAAAGAGAAGTGCAGAAAGAAGCAAGCAAGATACAGAGAGAAGCAAGGGAAGTGATGAAAGAGGTAAGAGAGGTAAAGATAGAGGCAGAAATGTGCAGAAAGAGGCATGAGAGAAACAGAAAGAAGCACGATAAGTGGAAAAAGAGGCAAGAGACAGGGAAGAAAGAGGCATGGGTAGGAAGAGGCAAGAGAAGTGCATAACAAAGCAAGGGAGGTACAGAAAGGAGCAAGAGGGGTACAGAAAGAGGAAGAAAGGTACAGAAAGAGGCAAGAGAAGTACAGAAAGAGGAAGAAAGGTGCAGAAAGAGGCAAGAAAAGTTGACATAGAGGAAGAAAAGTATAGAAAGAAGCAAGAGAACTGCAGAAAGAGAAAGAAATTTAGAGAAAGAGGCAAGAGAGATAGAAAAAGCATCAAGAGAAGAGCAGAAAGAAGCAAGAGAGGCGCAGAAAGAGGATAAAAGGTACAGGAAGAGGCAAGAAAAGTACTGAAAAAGTAAGAAAGGTATAAAAAGATGCAAGAGAAGTGTAGAAAGAGGCTACAGAAGTGTATGAAGAGGAAGAAAGGTACAGAAAAGAGAAGAATGGTGCATCAAAAGTTGTGCAGAATGAGGCAAGAGAATTGCGGAAAGATACAGGAGAAGTGCAGAAAGAGGTAAGAGAGTGCCAGAAAAAAGAAAGAAAAGTGCATAAATAAGTAATAGAGGTGAAGAAGGAAGATAGTGAGGTACAGAAAGAGGCAAGTAAGTTACAGAAAGAAGCGAGAGAGGTGTGGAAAGAGATAAGAGAGGTGGAAAAAGAGGCAAGAAAAGTTTTGAAAGAAGCAAGAGAGGTGCAGAATGAGGAAGACATTTGCAGAAAGAGGCTACAGAAGTGTTCGACGAGGAAGAAAGGTACAGAAAAAAGAAGAATGGTGCAGAAAAAAGCAATTGAACTGAAGAAAGAGCCAAGAGAGGTACAGAAAGAAGTAATGAAAGATGCAAGATGGATGCAGAAGAAAACAAGAGAGGTGCAGAAAGAAGCAAGAGATGTGGGGAAAGAAGCAAGAGAGGTGCTGAATATAGCAAGAGAAGTGCAGAAAGAAGCAAGGTAGGTGCATAACAAAGCAGGAGAGGTGCAGATAGACACAATGGACGTACAACAAAAAGATGAAAGGGGTCAAAAGAGGCAAGGAAAGTGCAGAAAAAGGAAGAAAGGAGCAGAAATAAGTAATAGAAGTGCAGAAAGAGGCAAGAGAACAACAGAAAGAGGAATACATATGCAGAAAGAAGCAGGAGAAGTGCAGAAAGTAGCAAGAGAAGTGGTAAAAGAGGCAAATGAGGTGCAGAATGAGGCAATAGGGTTGCAGTAAAAAGCAGGAGAGGTGCAGAAATAAGCAAGAGAGGAGCAGAAAGATAAAGAAATGTGCAGAAGGAAGGGAAGAGGAAGAGAGCTGCATAAAGAGGAATACATGTGCAGAAATAAGCAAGAGAAGTGAAGAAAGCAGGAAGAGGTGCATAAAAAGGAAGGACGTGATGAGAGTCAAAAAAGGTGCAGTAAGAAGCAAGAGAGGTGCAGAAAGACGCAAGAGAGGTGCAGAATGAAATTAGAGAGGTGCATAAATAGGCAAGAGAATTGAAAAAAGAGGCAAGATAACTGCAGAAAGAGGAAGAAAGGTACATGCCAAGGAAGAAAGGTGCACACAGAGGGAGAAAGGTACAGAAAGAGAGAGAAAGTTGCAGAAGTGCAGTAAGAAGCAAAAGAAGCGAGGTGGAAAAGTTATAAGAGATGTACAGAAAGAGGAAAGAGAGGTGCAGAAAGAGGCAAGAGAGTTGAAGAAAGAATCAAGAGAGGTGCGGAAAGAAGCCAGAGAGGTACAGAAAGAGGCATGAGGGGTGCAAAAAGTAACAGGAGAAGTGTAGAAAAAGGAAGAAATGTACAGAAAGAGGCAAAAGGGTTGCAGAAAGAGGCAAGAGAAGTGCAGAAAGAAGCAGGAGGTTTGCAGAAAGAAGAAAGAGAGGTGCAGAAAGGGGAAGACGATACAGAAAGAGACAAGGGAACTGCAGAAAAATGCAAGAGAAATGCAGAAAGAGGAAGAAATGTGTAGAAAGAAGCAAGAGAAATGCAGAAAGACGCAGGAGTACAGAAAGAGGAAGAAAGGTACAGAAAGAAGGAAGAGAAGTACAGAGAGAAAGAAGAAAGGTGTAGAAAGTAGCAGGAGAGGTACAGAAAGTAGAAAGATAAGTGTAGAAAGAGGCATGAGAAGTGTCAAAATAGGAAAGAGAAGTGCAGAAAGAAGCAAAATAAGTGCAGAAAGAAGCAAGAGAGAAGCAGAAAGAAGAAGAAATGTGCAGAAGGAGGCCAGATCAGTGCAGAAAGAAGCAGAAGAGGTACATAAAGAATAGAATGTGGCACAAAAAGATGCAATAGAGTTGCAGAAAAAATTAAAAGAAGTGTAGAAAGAGGCAAGAGATGTGCAAAAAGAGAAGAGAAAAGCGATGAAAGAAGCAATTAAGGTGCAGGCAAATGAAGATATGTGCATAAAGAGGCACGGGAAATACAGAAAGAGGCAAAAGAGGTGCAGAAAGAAGCAAGATAGGCGTAGAAAGAAGCAGGAGAGGTGCCGTAAGGTAAAGAAAGAAGCTAGAGAGATGCAGAAAGAGAAAAGGGAAGTGCAGAAAGAAGCAAGACAGGGGCAGAAAAAAGCTAGGGAAATATAGTAAGAGGATAGAGAGGTGCATAAAGAAGCAAGATAGGTAGAAAAAGAAGCAAGACAAGTGCATACAGGCAAGTATAGTGCAGATAAAGGCAAAAGAACAGCAGAAAGAAGCAGAAGAGGTGCAGAAAAAAGAGAGTGAGGTGCAGAAAGGGACAATAGAATTGCAGAAAGAAGAAGAGAGGTGTAGAAACAGGTAAGAGATATGAAAAAAGAGACAAAAGAAGTGATGAAAGAAGCGAGAGAGGTACAGAAAGAGGATTATATGTACATTAGGAGGCAAGAGAAATGTAGAAAGAGGCAAGAGAGGTACAGAAAGAAACAAGAGAGGTTCAGGAAGAAGCAAGAGGGGTACGGAAAGGTACAGAAAGATGTAGGAGAAGTGCAGAAAGAAGCAAAAGAGGTACATAAAGAGGTAAGAGAAGTGTAGAAAGTGGAAGAAGGGTGCAGAAAGAAGCAAGAGTTGTGTACAAAGGAACAAGAGAGGTGCAGAAATAATAAAAAGTTGTTCAGAATGAGGCAAGAGAATTGCAGAAAGATACAATAGAAGTGCAGAAAGAGGTAAGAGTGCTCAGAAAAACGAAAGAAAAATGCATAAATAAGCAATAGAGGTGAAGAAGGAAGAGAGTGTGGTTCAGAAAGAGGCAAGTAAGTTACAGAAAGAAGCAAGAGAGGTATGGAAAGAGATAAGAGAGGTGGAAAAAGAGGCAAGAGAATGTTTGAAAGAAGCAAGAGAGGTGCAGAATGAGGAAGAAACGTGCAGAGAGAGGCAAAAGAGGTACAAAAAGAATCAAGAGAGGTGCAGAAAGAAGAAAGAGAGGTGCAGAAAGTAGAAAGAGAGGTACAAAAAGTAGCAAGAGAAGTGTAGAGAGAGGAAGAGAAGTGTGGAAAGAGGCACGATAAGTCCATAAACAAGGAGAAAGGTGCAGAAAGAAGCAAGAGAAGTACAGAAAGAGACAAGAGAAGTGTATAAAGAGAAGGAAAGATACAGAAAGAAGCCTGTGAAATTCAGAAAGAGGAAAGGGCGGTGCAGAAAGAAGCAAGAGATTGCAGAATGAAGCAAGTGATATGCTGAAGGATGCAAGTAAAGGGCAGAAAGAAGCAAGGGAAGAGAGTAAAGAGGAAAAAGAGGTGTAGAAAGAAGCAAGAGAGGTGCAGAAAGAGGCAAGAGGAATGCAGAAAAAGGCAAGAGATGTGCAGAAAAAGGTAAGAGAGGTGCAGAAACAGGCAAGTAAAATGGAAAAAGAAGTAAAAGTGGTGCAGAAAGAGGCAAGAGAAGTGCAAAAAGAGGCAAGAGAGGTGTATTAAGAGGCAAGAAAAATGCATAAAAAAACAACAGATGTGTAGCAAGAGGTAAGAGAACTCTAGAAAGATGAAGGAGAATGCATAAAGAGAAAGAAAGGCACACAAAGAAGAAAGCGAAGCACAGAAAGAAGCAAGACAGGTGCATATTAGAAGCAAAAGAGGTGCAGAAAAAAGAAAGTAAGGTACAGAAAGAAGCAAGAGAGTGTTAGAGAAAAAATAAATACAAGTACAGATAGAGGCAAGAGAAGTGCACATCAGGCAAGAGAAGTGTAGAAAGATGCAAGAGAGCTGCAGAAAAAAGCAATAGAAGTGCAAAAAGATGCAAGAGAGGTACAGAGAGAGAGAAGAACGATGTAGAAAGAAGCAAGAGAGGGGTAGAACGAAGCAAAAGAAGTGCAGAAAGAAAGCAAGAGAGGTACAAAAAGAAGCAGGAGTGGTAGAGAAAGAAGCAAGGCAAGTGTAGACAGAGGCAAGAGAAGTGCAAAAGAGACAAGAGAAATGCAGAAAGATGCAAAAGATCTGGTGAAAACGCAAGAGAAGTGCAGAAAAAAGCAAGAGAGGGGTAGAAAGATGTAAGACGCAAGAGTAGTGATGAAATGGGCTAGAGAGGAGCAGAAGGATGAAGTAATATGAATAAAGAGGCAAATGAAGTGCAGAAAGAGGCAAGAGAGGTGCAAAAAAAGAAAGAGAGGTGCAGAAAGAAGGACAAGGGTGAAGAAAGAAGAAGAAAGGTGCCTAAAGAGTGAAGAGAGGTTGCAGAAAGGTACAAGAGAAATGCAAAAAGAGGAAGAAAGTACAGAAAGAAGCAAGTGAAATGCAGTAACAGGCAAGAGAAGAGCCAAAAGAGGAATAACAGTGCAGAAAGAAGCAAGTGAAGTACAGACAGAAGCATGAGAGGTACAAAAAGAAGCAAGAGAAGTGATGAAAGAGGCAAAAGAGGTGCAGAAAAAAGCAAGATAGTTGCAGAAAGAAGCAAGTAAGGTGCTGAAAGAAGCAAGAGAGGTGCAGAAAGAAACAAGTGAAGTATAGAAAGAGGCCAGAGACATACAGAAAGAGGCAAGAAGGGTCCAAAAAGAGGAAAGAAGGGTACAGAAAGAAGCAAGAGAAGTGCAGAACAAGGCAAGAGAAGTGCAGAAATGCAAGAGATGTGCCAAAAGAGTCAAGAGAGGTGCATAAAGAGGCAAGAGAGATGTAGAAAGAGGCAAGAGGGGTACAGAAACAAGCAAGTAAGGTTCAGAAAGAGGAATAAATGTGCAGAAAGAGGCAAGAGAAGTTTAGAAAGAGGCAAGAGGGGTTTCAAACAGAGGTAAGAAAGGTACATAAAGAGGCAAGAGGAGTGCATAAAGAGGTAAAAATGTGCAGAAAGAGGTAAGAGGGGTACAGAAAGAAGCAAGAAAGGTAAAGTAAGAAGCAAGAGAGGTACACAACGAAAGAAGAGAAGTACAGAAAGAGGCTTGATAAGTGCAGAAATAATCTAGTAAAGTACAGAAAGAGGCTAGGGAAGTGCAGAAAGAGGGAAGAGAAGTTAAGTAATGACAAATGCAGTAAGAGGCAAGATAAGTGTCAAAAGAGGCAAGAAAGGTGCAGAAAAATGCAAGAGAGGTACAGAAAGAACAAGAGAGGTGCAGAAAGAAACAAGAGAAGTGCAGAAAGAGGCCATAGAAGTGCAGAAAGAAGCTAGTAAGTACAGAAAGAGGCTAGGGAAGTGCAGGAAGAGGCAAGAGGGCAAGAGAGATGCAGAAAGAGGCAAGAGGGATGCAGAAACAAGCAAGAGAGGTTCAGAAAGAGAAATACATGTGTAGAAAGAGGCAAGAGAATTGGAGAAACAGGCAAAAGAAATGCAGAAAGAGGCAACAAAAGTTTAGAAAGAGGCAAGAGGCGTACAAAAACAGGTAAGAAATGTACAGATGAGAAAAGAGGGGTCCAGAAACAAGCAAGAAAAGTTCAGAAATTGGAATAAATGTACAGAAAGAGGCAATAGAATTGGAGAAAGAGGTTAAAGAACTGCATAAAGAGGCAACAGAAGTTCAGAAAAAGGCAAGAGTGGTGCAAAAAGATGTAGGACAATTACAGACAGAGAAAAGAGTGGTGCAGAAAGAAGCGAGAAAGGTGAAGAAAGAAGCAAGAGAAGTGCAGAAAGAGACAAGAGGGGTGCAGAAAATGCAAGAGAAGTACAAAAAAAGGCAAGAGAGGTGCAGAAAGGAAGTTGCAAAAAGAGGCATAAAGAAACAAGTGAAGTACAGAAAGAGGCCAGAGACGTACAGAAATAGGCAAGAAGGGTCCAAAAAGAGGAAAGAAGGGTACAGAAAGAAGCAAGAGAAGTGCAGAACAAGGCAAGAGAAGTGCAGAAATGCAAGAGATGTGCCAAAAGAGTCAAGAGAGGTGCAGAAAGAGGCAAGAGAGATGTAGAAAGAGGCAAGAGGGGTGCAGAAACAAGCAAGTAAGGTTCAGAAAGAGGAATTAATGTGCAGAAAGAGGCAAGAGAAGTTCAGAAAGAGGCAAGAGGAGTGCAAATAGAGGTAAGAATGGTACATAAAGAGGCAAGAGGAGTGCAGAAAGAGGTAAAAATGTGCAGAAAGAGGTAAGAGGGGTACAGAAAGAAGCAAGAAAGGTAAAGTAAGAAGCAAGAGAGGTACACGACGAAACAAGAGAAGTACAGAAAGAGAATTGATAAGTGCAGAAAGAAGCTAGTAAAGTACAGAAAGAGGCTAGGGAAGTGCAGAAAGAGGCAAGAGAAGTTAAGAAATGCAAAAGAGATGCAGAGAGAGGCAAGAGAGATGCAGAAAGAGGCAAGAGGGGCACTGAAACAAGCAAGACATGTTCAGAAAGAAGAATAAAAATGCAGAATGAGGCAAGAGAATTGGAGAAAGGGGTAAAAGAACTGTGGAAGAGGCAACAGAAGTTCATAAAAAGGCAGGAGGGGTGCAAAAAGAGGTAAGAAAAGTACAGAATGAGACAAGAGGGGTGCGGAAAAAAGCAAGAGAGGTACAGAAAGAACAAGAGAGGTGCAGAAAGAAACAAGAGAAGTGCAGAAAGAGGCCATAGAAGTGCAGAAAGAAGCTAGTAAGTACAGAAAGAGGCTAGGGAAGTGCAGGAAGAGGCAAGAGGGCAAGAGAGATGCAGAAAGAGGCAAGAGGGATGCAGAAACAAGCAAGAAAGGTTCAGAAAGAGAAATACATGTGTAGAAAGAGGCAAGAGAATTGGAGAAACAGGCAAAAGAAATGCAGAAAGAGGCAACACAAGTTTAGAAAGAGGCAAGAGGCGTACAAAAACAGGTAAGAAATGTACAGATGAGAAAAGAGGGGTCCAGAAACAAGCAAGAAAAGTTCAGAAATTGGAATAAATGTACAGAAAGAGGCAATAGAATTGGAGAAAGAGGTTAAAGAACTGCATAAAGAGGCAACAGAAGTTCAGAAAAAGGCAAGAGTGGTGCAAAAAGATGTAGGAAAATTACAGACAGAGAAAAGAGTGGTGCAGAAAGAAGCGAGAAAGGTGAAGAAAGAAGCAAGAGAAGTGCAGAAAGAGACAAGAGGGGTGCAGAAAATGCAAGAGAAGTACAAAAAAAGGCAAGAGAGGTGCAGAAAGGAAGTTGCAAAAAGAGGCATAAAGAAACAAGTGAAGTACAGAAAGAGGCCAGAGACGTACAGAAATAGGCAAGAAGGGTCCAAAAAGAGGAAAGAAGGGTACAGAAAGAAGCAAGAGAAGTGCAGAACAAGGCAAGAGAAGTGCAGAAATGCAAGAGATGTGCCAAAAGAGTCAAGAGAGGTGCAGAAAGAGGCAAGAGAGATGTAGAAAGAGGCAAGAGGGGTGCAGAAACAAGCAAGTAAGGTTCAGAAAGAGGAATTAATGTGCAGAAAGAGGCAAGAGAAGTTCAGAAAGAGGCAAGAGGAGTGCAAATAGAGGTAAGAATGGTACATAAAGAGGCAAGAGGAGTGCAGAAAGAGGTAAAAATGTGCAGAAAGAGGTAAGAGGGGTACAGAAAGAAGCAAGAAAGGTAAAGTAAGAAGCAAGAGAGGTACACGACGAAACAAGAGAAGTACAGAAAGAGAATTGATAAGTGCAGAAAGAAGCTAGTAAAGTACAGAAAGAGGCTAGGGAAGTACAGAAAGAGGCAAGAGAAGTTAAGAAATGCAAAAGAGATGCAGAGAGAGGCAAGAGAGATGCAGGAAGAGGCAAGAGGGGCACTGAAACAAGCAAGACATGTTCAGAAAGAAGAATAAAAATGCAGAATGAGGCAAGAGAATTGGAGAAAGGGGTAAAAGAACTGTGGAAGAGGCAACAGAAGTTCATAAAAAGGCAGGAGGGGTGCAAAAAGAGGTAAGAAAAGTACAGAATGAGACAAGAGGGGTGCGGAAAAAAGCAAGAGAGGTACAGAAAGAACAAGAGAGGTGCAGAAAGAAACAAGAGAAGTGCAGAAAGAGGCCATAGAAGTGCAGAAAGAAGCTAGTAAGTACAGAAAGAGGCTAGGGAAGTGCAGGAAGAGGCAAGAGGGCAAGAGAGATGCAGAAAGAGGCAAGAGGGATGCAGAAACAAGCAAGAAAGGTTCAGAAAGAGAAATACATGTGTAGAAAGAGGCAAGAGAATTGGAGAAACAGGCAAAAGAAATGCAGAAAGAGGCAACAAAAGTTTAGAAAGAGGCAAGAGGCGTACAAAAACAGGTAAGAAATGTACAGATGAGAAAAGAGGGGTCCAGAAACAAGCAAGAAAAGTTCAGAAATTGGAATAAATGTACAGAAAGAGGCAATAGAATTGGAGAAAGAGGTTAAAGAACTGCATAAAGAGGCAACAGAAGTTCAGAAAAAGGCAAGAGTGGTGCAAAAAGATGTAGGAAAATTACAGACAGAGAAAAGAGTGGTGCAGAAAGAAGCGAGAAAGGTGAAGAAAGAAGCAAGAGAAGTGCAGAAAGAGACAAGAGGGGTGCAGAAAATGCAAGAGAAGTACAAAAAAAGGCAAGAGAGGTGCAGAAAGGAAGTTGCAAAAAGAGGCATAAAGAAACAAGTGAAGTACAGAAAGAGGCCAGAGACGTACAGAAATAGGCAAGAAGGGTCCAAAAAGAGGAAAGAAGGGTACAGAAAGAAGCAAGAGAAGTGCAGAACAAGGCAAGAGAAGTGCAGAAATGCAAGAGATGTGCCAAAAGAGTCAAGAGAGGTGCAGAAAGAGGCAAGAGAGATGTAGAAAGAGGCAAGAGGGGTGCAGAAACAAGCAAGTAAGGTTCAGAAAGAGGAATTAATGTGCAGAAAGAGGCAAGAGAAGTTCAGAAAGAGGCAAGAGGAGTGCAAATAGAGGTAAGAATGGTACATAAAGAGGCAAGAGGAGTGCAGAAAGAGGTAAAAATGTGCAGAAAGAGGTAAGAGGGGTACAGAAAGAAGCAAGAAAGGTAAAGTAAGAAGCAAGAGAGGTACACGACGAAACAAGAGAAGTACAGAAAGAGAATTGATAAGTGCAGAAAGAAGCTAGTAAAGTACAGAAAGAGGCTAGGGAAGTACAGAAAGAGGCAAGAGAAGTTAAGAAATGCAAAAGAGATGCAGAGAGAGGCAAGAGAGATGCAGGAAGAGGCAAGAGGGGCACTGAAACAAGCAAGACATGTTCAGAAAGAAGAATAAAAATGCAGAATGAGGCAAGAGAATTGGAGAAAGGGGTAAAAGAACTGTGGAAGAGGCAACAGAAGTTCATAAAAAGGCAGGAGGGGTGCAAAAAGAGGTAAGAAAAGTACAGAATGAGACAAGAGGGGTGCGGAAAAAAGCAAGAGAGGTACAGAAAGAACAAGAGAGGTGCAGAAAGAAACAAGAGAAGTGCAGAAAGAGGCCATAGAAGTGCAGAAAGAAGCTAGTAAGTACAGAAAGAGGCTAGGGAAGTGCAGGAAGAGGCAAGAGGGCAAGAGAGATGCAGAAAGAGGCAAGAGGGATGCAGAAACAAGCAAGAAAGGTTCAGAAAGAGAAATACATGTGTAGAAAGAGGCAAGAGAATTGGAGAAACAGGCAAAAGAAATGCAGAAAGAGGCAACAAAAGTTTAGAAAGAGGCAAGAGGCGTACAAAAACAGGTAAGAAATGTACAGATGAGAAAAGAGGGGTCCAGAAACAAGCAAGAAAAGTTCAGAAATTGGAATAAATGTACAGAAAGAGGCAATAGAATTGGAGAAAGAGGTTAAAGAACTGCATAAAGAGGCAACAGAAGTTCAGAAAAAGGCAAGAGTGGTGCAAAAAGATGTAGGAAAATTACAGACAGAGAAAAGAGTGGTGCAGAAAGAAGCGAGAAAGGTGAAGAAAGAAGCAAGAGAAGTGCAGAAAGAGACAAGAGGGGTGCAGAAAATGCAAGAGAAGTACAAAAAAAGGCAAGAGAGGTGCAGAAAGGAAGTTGCAAAAAGAGGCATAAAGAAACAAGTGAAGTACAGAAAGAGGCCAGAGACGTACAGAAATAGGCAAGAAGGGTCCAAAAAGAGGAAAGAAGTGTACAGAAAGAAGCAAGAGAAGTGCAGAACAAGGCAAGAGAAGTGCAGAAATGCAAGAGATGTGCCAAAAGAGTCAAGAGAGGTGCAGAAAGAGGCAAGAGAGATGTAGAAAGAGGCAAGAGGGGTGCAGAAACAAGCAAGTAAGGTTCAGAAAGAGGAATTAATGTGCAGAAAGAGGCAAGAGAAGTTCAGAAAGAGGCAAGAGGAGTGCAAATAGAGGTAAGAATGGTACATAAAGAGGCAAGAGGAGTGCAGAAAGAGGTAAAAATGTGCAGAAAGAGGTAAGAGGGGTACAGAAAGAAGCAAGAAAGGTAAAGTAAGAAGCAAGAGAGGTACACGACGAAACAAGAGAAGTACAGAAAGAGAATTGATAAGTGCAGAAAGAAGCTAGTAAAGTACAGAAAGAGGCTAGGGAAGTGCAGAAAGAGGCAAGAGAAGTTAAGAAATGCAAAAGAGATGCAGAGAGAGGCAAGAGAGATGCAGAAAGAGGCAAGAGGGGCACTGAAACAAGCAAGACATGTTCAGAAAGAAGAATAAAAATGCAGAATGAGGCAAGAGAATTGGAGAAAGGGGTAAAAGAACTGTGGAAGAGGCAACAGAAGTTCATAAAAAGGCAGGAGGGGTGCAAAAAGAGGTAAGAAAAGTACAGAATGAGACAAGAGGGGTGCGGAAAAAAGCAAGAGAAGTACAAAAAAGGCAAGAGAGATGCAGAAAGGAGTTGCAAAAAGAGGCAAGAGAGGTCCAGAAAGAGGCAAAAGGAGTTCACAAAAATGCAGGGGAGGGTAAAGAATCAAGAGAAGTGCAGATCGAATAAGAGGGGTGCAGAAAGAGACAAGAAGGGTGAGTTGCAAAAAAGCGAGAAAGGTGCAGAAGGAGGCATGACGAGTAAAGAAACAGGAGGAAAGGTGCAGAAAGAGGTAAGAGGGGTGCAAAAAGAGCTAAGAAAGGTACAGAAAGAGGCAAGAGGGGCATGGAAAGAAGCAAGAAAGGTGAAGAAAGAAGCAATAGATGTGCAGAAAGAAGCAAGTTAGGTGCAGAAAGAGACAAGAGGGGTGCATACAAAAGCAAGAGAGGGACAGAAAGAAGCAAGAGAAGTGCAGAAAGAAGCAAGACAGGTACAGAAGGATGAAGATATGTGCATAAGGAGGAAGTAGAAGTGCAGAAAGAGGCAGGAGAAGTGAGGAAAGAGAGATACAGAAAGAAATAAGAGGGCAAAGAAGGAGAAAGAAAGTACAGAAAGAAGAAGGACAAATGCAGTAAGAGGCAAAATAAGTGTGGAAATAGGCAAGAAAGGTGCAGCAAAATTCAAGAGAGGTACAGAAAGAAGCAAAAGAGGTCCAGAAAGAAACAAGAGAAGTGCAGAAAGAGGCCATAGAAGTGCAGACAGAAGCTAGTAAGTACAGAAAGAGGCTTGGGAAGTGCAGAAAGAGGCAAGAGGGCAAGAGAGATGCAGAAAGAGGCTAGATGGATGCAGAAACAAGGAAGAAAGGTTCAGAAAGAGAAATACATGTGCAGAAAGAGGCAAGAGAATTGGAGAAACAGGCAAAAGAAATGCAGAAAGAGGCAACAAAAGTTTAGAAAGAGGCAAGAGGGGGGCAAAAACAGGTAAGAAATGTACCGATGAGGAAAAAGGGGTGCAGAAACGAGCAAGAAAGGTTCAGAAATTAGAATAATTGTGCAGAAAGAGGCAATAGAATTGGAGAAACAGGTAAAAGAACTGCAGAAAGAGGCAACAGAAGTTCAGAAAAAGGCAAGAGGGGTGCAAAAAGAGGTAAGAAAAGTACAGAAAGAGACAAGAGTGGTGCAGAAAGAAGCAAGAAAGGTGAAGAAAGAAGCAAGAGAAGTGCAGAAAGAGACAAGAGGGATGAAGACAAATGCAAGAGAAGTACAAAAAAAGGCAAGAGAGGTGCAGAAAGGAAGTTGCAAAAAGAGGCAAGAGAGGTGCAGAATGAGTCAAGAGGGGTTCATAAAAACGCAAGAGACGGAAAAGAAGCAAGAGAAGTGCAGATAGAATAAGAGAGGTACAGAAAGAGACAAGAGGGGTGAGTTGCAAAAAAGCAAGAAAGGTGCAGAAGGAGGCATGGGGAGTACAGACAGAGGAGGAAAGGTGCAGAAAGAGGTAAGTGGGGTGCAAAAAGAGGTATGAAAGGTACAGAAAGAGGCAAGAGGGGCACAAAAAGAAGCAGGAAAGGAGAAGAAAGAAGCAAGAGAGGTGCAGAAAGAAGCAAGTTAGGTGCAGAAAGAGACAAGAGGGGTGCATAAAAAAGCAAGTGAGGGACAGAAAGAAGCAAGAAAGTGCAGAAAGAAGCAAGACAGGTACAGAATGATGAAGATATGAGCATAAAGAGACAGTAGAAGTGCAGAAAGAGGCAGTAGAGGTGAGGAAAGAGAGGTACAGAAAGAAATAAGAGGGTGAAGAAGGAGACAGAAAGTACAGAAAGAAGCAGGACAAATGCAGTAAGAGGAAAGATAAGTGTGGAAAGAGGCAAGAAAGGTGCAGAAAAATGCAAGAGAGGTACAGAAAGAAGCAAGAGGTGTGCAGAAAGAAGAAAGAGAGGTGCAGATAGAGGAAGAAGATACAGAAAGAGACAAGGGAACTGCAGAAAAGGCAAGAGAAATGCAGAAAGAGGAAGAAAAGTGTGGAAAGAAGCAAAAGAAATGCAGAAAGAAGCAAGAGAAGTACAGAAAGAGGAGGAAATGTACAGAAAGATGGAAGAGAAGTACAGTGAGAAAGAAGAGCGGTGCAGAAAGTAGGAGGAGAGGTACAAAAAGTAGCAAGATATGTGTAGAAAGAGGCATGAGAAGTTTTGAAAGAGGAAAGAGAAGTGCAGAAAGAAGCAAAAGAAGTACAGAAAAAAGCAAGAGAGGTGCAGAAAGAAGAAGAAAGGTGCATAAATAGGCTAGATCAGTGCAGAAGTGGGCAAAGGGTGTAGGAAGAAGCAAGAGAAGTTCAGAAGGAGGCCAGAGTAGTGCAGAAAGAAGCAGGAGAGGTACATAAAGAATAGAATGTGGTACAAAAAGATGCAATAGAGTTGCAGAAAAAATTAAAAGAGGTGTATAAAGAGGCAAGAGATGTGCAAACAGAGGAAAGAAAAGTGATGAAAGAAGCAATTAAGGTGCAGGCAGATGAAGATATGTGCATAAAGAGGCAAAGGAAAAGCAGAAAGAGGCATAAGAGGTGCAGAAAGAAGCAAGATAGGTATAGAAAGAAGCAGGAGAGGTGCTGAAAGGTAAAGAAAGAGGCTAGAGAGATGCAGAAAGAGAAAAGGGAAGTGCAGAAAGAAGCAAGACAGGGGCAGAAAAAAGCTAGAGAAATGAAGTAAGAAAGAAACAAGCTAGGTAGAGTAAGAAGCAAGACAAGTGCAGGCAGGCAACAAAAGTGTAGATAAAGGCAAAAGAACAACAGAAAGAAGCAGGAGAGGTGCAGAAAAAAAGAGAGTGAGGTGCAGAAAGAGACAATAGAGTTGCAGAAATAAGAAGAGAGGTGTAGAAACATGTAAAAGATATGCCAAAAGAGACAAAAGAAATGATGAAAGAAGCGAGTGAGGTACAGAAAGAGGATGATATGTACATTAGGAGGCAAGAGAAATGTAGAAAGAGGCAAGAGAGGTACAGAAAGAAACAAGAGAGGTGCAGGAAGAAGCAAGAGGGGTAGAGAAAGGTACAAAAAGAGGTAGGAGAAGTGCAGAAAGAGGCAAAATAGGTACAGAAAGAGGTAAGAGAAGTGTAGAAAGAGGAAGAAGGGTGCAGAAAGAAGCAAGAGAAGTGCAGAAAGAAGCCAAAAAATGCAGAAAGAGGAAGAAGGGTACAGCAAGAAAAAGAAAAGCACAAAAAGTGATGAAAGAGGCAAAAGAGGTATAGTAAGAAGCAAGAGAGGTGCAGAAAGAAGCAAGAGTTGTGTACAAAGGAACAAGAGAGGTGCAGAAATAATAAAAAGTTGTTCAGAATGAGGCAAGAGAATTGCAGAAAGATACAATAGAAGTGCAGAAAGAGGTAAGAGTGCTCAGAAAAACCAAAGAAAAATGCATGAATAAGCAATAGAGGTGAAGAAGGAAAAGAGTTTGGTGCAGAAAGAGGCAAGTAAGTTACAGAAAGAAGCAAGAGAGGTATGGAAAGAGATAAGAGGTGTGGAAAAAGAGGCAAGACAAGTTTTGAAAGAAGCAAGAGCGGTGCAGAATGAGGAAGAAATGTGCAGAGAGAGGCAAAAGAGGTACAAAAAGAATCAAGAGAGGTGCAGAAAGAAGTAAGAGAGGTACAGAAAGAAGAAGAAAGGTACAAAAAGAAGCAAGGGAAATACTGAAAGAAGGAAGAGAAGTACAGAAAGTAGAAAGAGGGGTACAAAAAGTAGCAAGAGTAGTGTAGAGAGAGGCAGAGAAGTGTGGAAAGGGGCACGATAAGTCCATAAACAGGGAGAAAGGTGCAGAAAGAAGCAAGAGAAGTACAGAAAGAGACAAGAGAAGTCTATAAAGAGAAAGAAAGATACAGAAAGAAGCCTGAGAAATGCAGAAAGAGGAAAGGGCGGTGCAGAAACAAGCAAGAGAATTGCAGAATGAAGTAAGTGATATGCAGATGGGTGCAAGTAAAGGGCAGAAAGAAGCCAGGGAAGAGATGAAAGAGGAAAAAGAGATGTAGAAAGAAGCAAGAGAGGTGCAGAAAGAGACAAGAGGAATGCCAAAACAGGCAAGAGATGGGCAGAAAAAGGTAAGAGAGGTACAGAAACAGGCAAGTTTAATGCAAAAAGAAATAAAAGTGGTGCAGAAAGAGGCAAGAGAAGTGCAGAAAGAGGCAAGAGAGGTGTAGAAAAAGGCAAGAAAAATGCTTAAAAAAACAAGAGATGTGTAGCAAGAGGTAAGAGAACTCTAGAAAGATTAAGGAGAATGTGGAAAGAGAAAGAAAGGCACACAAAGAAGAAAGCAAAGCACAGAAAGAAGCAAGACAGGTGCAGAAAAAATAGAGTAAGGTACAGAAAGAAGCAAGAGAGTGTTAGAGAAAAATAAAGACAAGTACAGATAGAGGCAAGAGAAGTGCAAAACAGGCAAGAGAAGTGTAGAAAGATGCAAGAGAGCTGCTGAAAAAAGCAATAGAAGTGCAAAAAGATGCAAGAGAGGTACAGAGAGAGAGAAGAACGGTGCAGAAAGAAGCAAGAGAGGGGCAGAACGAAGCAAAAGAAGGGCAGAAAGAAAGCAAGAGAGGTACAAAAAGAAGCAGGAGTGGTAGAGAAAGAAGCAATTCAAGTGTAGACAGAGGCAAGAGAAGTGCAAAAGAGACAAGAGAAGTGCAGAAAGATGCAAGAGAGTGGTAGAAAAAGGTAAGACACAAGAGTAGTGATGAAATGGGCTAGAGAGGTGCAGAAGGATGAAGTAATATGAATAAAGAGGCAATAGAAGTGCAGAAAGAGGCAAGAGAGGTGCAAATAAAAGAAAGAGAGGTACAGAAAAAAGCAAAAGGGTAAAGAAAGAGGAAGAAAGGTGCCTAAAGAGGAAAGAGAGGTTGCAGAAAGATACAAGAGAAATGCAAAAAGATGAAGAAAGTACAGAAAGAAGCAAGTGAAATGCGGTAACAGGCAAGAGAAGAGCCAATAACGGTGCAGAAAGAAGCAAGAGAAGTAAAGACAGAAGCATGAGAGGTACAGAAAGAAGCAAGAGAAGTGATTAAAGAGGCAAGAGAGGTGCAGAAAAAAGCAAGAGATTTGTAGAAAGAAGCAAGCAAGGTGCTGAAAGAAGCAAGAGAGGTGCAGAAAGAAACAAGTGAAGTGCAGAAAGTGGCCAAAGACGTACAGAAAGAGGCAAGAAGGGTCCAAAAAGAGGAAAGAAGGGTGCAGAAAGAAGCAAGAGAAGTGCAAAACAAGGCAAGAGAAGTGCAGAAATGCAAGAGATATGCCAAAAGAGTCAAGAGAGGTACAGAAAGAGGCAAGAGAGATGTAGAAAGAGGCAGGTAAGGTTCAGAAAGAGGAATGCATGTGCAGAAAGAGGCAAGAGAAGTTCAGAAAGAGGCAAGAGGGTGAAACCAGAGGTAAGAATGGTGCATAAAGAGGCAAGAGGAGTGCAGAAAGAGGTAAAAATGTACAGAAAGAGGTAAGAGGTTTACACAAACAAGCAACAAAGGTAAAGTAAGAAGCAAGTGAGGTACACGCCGAAACAAGAGAAGTACAGAAAGAGGCTTGATAAGTGCAGAAAGAAGCTAGTAAAGTACAGAAAGAGGCTAGGGAATTGCAGAAAGAGGCAAGAGAAGTTAAGAAATGCAAAAGAGGTGCAGAGAGAGACAAGAGAGATGCAGAAAGAGGCAAGGGGGTGCTGAAACAAGCAAGAAATGTTCAGAAAGAGGAATCAATATACAGAAAGAGGCAAGAGAATTGGAGAAAGAGGTAAAGGAACTGCAGAAGAGGCAACAGGAGTTCAGAAAAAGGCAAGAGGGGTGCAAAAAGAGGTAAGAAAAGTACAGAATGAGACAAGAGGGGTGCAGAAAGAAGCAAGAAAGGTGCAGGAAGAGACAAGAGGGATGCAGAAAAAAGCAAGAGAAGTAAAAAAAAAAGGCAAGAGAGGTGCAGAAAGGGAGTTAAAAAGAGGCAAGAGAGGTGCAGAAAGAGGCAACGGGGTTCATAAAAATGCAGGAGAGGGGAAAGAAGCCAGAAAAGTGCAGATCGATTAAGAGAGGTGCATAAAGAGACAAGAGAGTTTCAAAAAAGTGAGAAAGGTGCAGAAGGAGGCATGAGGCATACAGAAACAGGAGAAAAGGTGCAGAAAGAGGTAAGAGGAGTGCAAAAAGAGGTAAGAAAGGTACAGAAAGAGGCAAGAGGGGCATGGAAAGAAGCAAGAAAGGTGAAGAAAGAAGCAATAGAGGTGCAGAAAGAAGCAAGTTAGGTGCAGAAAGAGACAAGAGAGGTTCATAAAAAAGCAAGAGAGGGACAGAAAGAAGGAAGAGAAGTGCAGAAAGAAGCAAGACAGGTACAGAAGGAAGAAGATATGTGCATAAAGAGGCAGTAGAAGTGCAGAAAGAGGCAGGAGAAGTGAGGAAAAAGAGGTACAGAAAGAGAAAAGAGGGTGAAGAAGGGGGAAAAAGAGGGTGAAGGAGAAATAAAGTATAGAAAGAAGCAGGACAAATGCAGTAAGAGGCAAGATAAGTTTGGAAAGAGGCAAGAAAGGTGCAGAAAAATGCAAGAGAGATACAGAAAGAAGCAAGAGAGGTACAGAAAGAAACAAGAGAAGTGCAGAAGGAGGCCATAGAAGTGCAGAAAGAAGCTAGTAAGTACAGAAAGAGGTTAGGGAAGTGCAGAAAGAGGCAAGAGGGCTGCAGAAACAAGCAAGAAAGGTTCAGAAAGAGGAATACATATGCATAAGGAGGCAAGAGAATTGGAGAAACAGGCAAAAGAAATGCAGAAAGAGGCAACACAAGTTTAGAAAAAGGCCAGAGGGGTGCAAAAACAGGTAAGAAATTTACAGATGAGGAAAGAGGGGTGCAGAAACAAGCAAGAAAGGTTCAGAAATTGGAATAAATGTGCAGAAAGAGGCAATAGAATTGGAGAAAGAGGTAAAAGAACTGCAGAAAGAGGCAACAGAAGTTCAGAGAAAGGCAAGAGGGGTATAAAAATAGGTAATAAAAGTACAGAAAGAGACAAGAGTGGTGCAGAAAGAAGCGAGAAAGGTGAAGAAAGAAGCAAGAGAAGTGCAGAAAGAGACAAGAGGGGTGCAGAAAAAAGCAAGAGAAGTATAAAAAAGGCAAGAGAGGTGAAGAAAGGAAGTTGCAAAAAGAGGCAAGAGAGGTGCAGAATGATTCAAGAGGGGTTCATAAAAACGCAAGAGAGGGGAAAGAAGCAAGAGAAGTGCAGATAGAATAAGAGAGGTGCAGAAAGAGACAAGAGGGGTGAGTTGCAAAAAAGCAAGAAAGGTGCAGAAGGAGGCATGAGGAGTACATACAGAGGAGGAAAGGTGCAGAAAGAGGTAAGGGGGGTACAAAAAGAGATAAGAAAGGTACATAAAGAGGCAAGAGGGGCACAAAAAGACGCAGGAAAGGAGAAGAAAGAAGCAAGAGAGGCGCAGAAAGAAGCAAGTTTGGTGTAGAAAGAGACACAAGTGGTGCATAAAAAAGCAAGAGAGGGACAGAAAGAAGCAAGAGAAGTGCAGAAAGAAGCAAGACAGGTACAGAAGGATGAAGTTATGAGCATAAAGAGGCAGTAGAAGTGCAGAAAGAGGCAGGAGAGGTGAGGAAAGAGAGGTACAGACAGAAAAAAGAGGGTGAAGAAGGGGAAAGAAAGGTGCAGAAAGAGGAAAGAAAAGTGCAAAAAATGGCAAGAGAGGTGCAGAAAGGTGCAAGAAAAGTGCAGAACAAGGAAGTACGTACAGAAAGAAGCAAGACAAATGCAGTAAGAGGCAAGATAAGTTTGGAAAGAGGCAAGAAAGGTACAGAAAAATGCAAGAGAGGTACAGAAAGAAGCAAGAGAGGTGCTGAAAGAAGCAAGAGGGTGCAGAAAAAAACAAGAGAAGTGCAGAAAGAGGCCATAGAAGTGTAGAAAGAAGCTAGTAAAGTACAGAAAGAGGCTAGGGAAGTGCAGAAAGAGGTAAGAGAAGTTCAGAAATGCCCGAGATGTACAGAAAGAGGCAAGAGAGATGCGGAAAGAGGCAAGAGGGGTGCAGAAACAAGCAAGAAAGGTTCAGAAAGAAGAATACATGTGCAGAAAGAGGCAAGAGAATTGGAGAAAGAGGCAAAAGAACCGCAGAAAGAGGAAACAGAAGTTTAGAAAGAGGCAAGAGGAGTGCAAAAACTGGTAATAAAGGTACAGAAAGAGGAAAGAGGCGGGCAGAAAGAAGCAAGAAAGGTGAAGAAAGAAGCAAGAGAGGTGCAGAAAAAAGCAAGAGAGGTGCAGAAAGAGACAAGAGGGCTGAGTTTCAAAAAAGGGAGAAAGGTGCAGAAGGATGCATGAGGAGTACAGAAAGAAAAGGAAAGATGCAGACAAATGCAACTGATTTGCAGGAAGAAGCGAGAAAGGTGAAGAAAGAAGCAACAGGGGTGCAGAATAAAGAAAGAGAGGTGCAGAAAGAGACAAGAGGGCTGCAGAAAAAAACAAGAGAAGTACAGAACAAGGCAAGAGAGGTGCAGAAAGAGTTGCAAAAAGATGACAGAAAGGTGCAGAAAGAGACAAGAGGAGTTCATACAAAAGCAAGAGAGGGGTAGAAAGAAGCAAGAGAAGTGCATAAAGAAGCAAGAGAGATACAAAAAGAAGCAAGAGGGGTGTAGAAAGAGATAAGAGGGCTGAGTTGCAAAAAAAGGAAGAAAGGTGCAGAAGGAGGCATGAGGAGTGCAGAAAGAGGAGGAAAGGTGTAGACAAATGCAACTGATTTACAGAAAGAAGCGAGAGACGTGTAGAAAGAGGCAAGTGAGGTGGAAAAAAGAAGCAAGAGAGGCAGAGAAAGTACCAAGAGATATACAGAATGAAGCAAGAGATTTGCAGAACAAAGTAAGAGAGGTACAGAAGGAGGCAAGAGAAATGCAGAGAGAAGCAAAAGAAGTGCAGAATGAGGCAAGAGAAGTGCAGAAAGAAGCAAAAGAATTGCAGAAAGTAGAAGAAAGATACAGAAATAGGAAGAAGGGTGTAGGAAAAAGCAAGAGAGGTACAGAAAGAAGCAGGACAGGTTCAGAAGGATGAAGATATGCACATAAATAGGCAACAGAAGTGCAAAAAGAGACAGGAGAGGTAAGGAAAGTGTGGTATATAAATAAATAATACCGGATCTAGGTTTTACTGGACATAGCAATAACAGATAGCTCAATAAATAAGAGTCAAGATTCGAGGTAGTAGGAGTTTGCAGGTTTAATACAGCATAAAGGACAGGAACAGGACAACCTGCATAGGAATAGGATGGCAGGGCCCGGCAGCTGCCGGGGCTGGATATGGGATGAGCGCGCTAACATTTAATAACAATACACAAGCATATATACTAAAACAGTTGCATTACAATGAATACAGTAGGCGGAGCAGTGGGTGTGGTCAATAGCAGTCGCGAAAGATAAGGGTGAAAGTGGGTGTAACAAGAGGCGTGTACATAGACATGTGATGTAAACGTAACAGAATATGTCATAAATGGGGCGGAAACATGGAGGGGGCTACTTAAGGAGCCGGGACCTCTAACCTAATGGTGCGCGCAAACTGACAATGACGTGTTACTAGGAGAAGCTGGGGGGCTATGAACTCTGTGCTAGGAATAGAGACTGGAGTCTGGAGAGTCAGGGCGACATGTACCTAAACCCTATCTAGTATCTAATGTTTAGAGAACATGTTGATATAAACTAAAAGGTATCGGGGTAAAGGCTAACAGACTCTAAGACTGGTGCATGCATTATTCTACATGTAGTGCGTGATGAAGAATATTAAATGACCATTAAATGCAGTATTTCTCTTACATGGAGACGTAAAGGCTAGACGATGACGGAAACTATTGATGCGATTCAGTAGCTTAGGAATGCAGAGAAGGAGGGCTGGACTGATAACTAGAATCATAACATACTCTTGGCAGACTCAGAGGCAGAGCCAGGCTGAGCCGGGCACTGTGAGGCAGGAAGTAAGTGAAGGGTCGAGGATACAGGTGGGGGCTGTATCGCTCCTCAGCGAGGGTTCAGGAGACAGGAGCTGAATCTGGTGTCCGGGCCCTTTTGAGGCCTAGAAACGGGGACTTTACAATGAAATAACGTGCACACTGAGAAACGTGGCAACGTAACTTTACATAGGCCTAATACTCGTAGCTTTCACGAGAACTGGGAACTGGCATACTAGAGATGGACACAACTGTAATTGCGTCTTTAATCAAACACGGGGAATACATATGCATATTAATCATGCACACATAACATAAGATGGGGAACACGTAGGGACACAGAACATGGCAAAATTTACTTTTCCACATTCCCTCCTTGTCACTACGTTTCCCTCAGGAAACATCAATATTCATGATACCATCTATCATTTCATACAGTATCATTTGCTCGTCTCGAATTTTCTTGGAACGGGACTTAGAACGGGACTTGGGACTAGGAATACAAGAGGTAGCACAAATGCCACAAATCGCAGGGCCACATTGTATACAGAGGCAGCAACTGAATATGATCGCTACTGCAATACCTAGAAATGACAATACTTTCCATCCCCAGGCGGAAATCATATTCCAGAACCAACCGGACCATGTCCAGGTGCCTGGATCTTGGTGTAACATATGGGCAATTTTATGGAGTCTGGTTATGGCTGAATAAACAGACGGCGCGTTATTAGGAATGAAAATGCAGCAACTAGATCCGATGACTCTACAGGCCCCGCCCCTATCGGCCAGTATGACGTCAAGGACGAGACGATTCTGGAGCACAACAATTCTCATAAAGGATTGTTCTTCGGTTAAATTACTTAGAGCAGAAGTAGTCTCAGTCACTACTGCTTCAAGGGTTCTCGTTATTCTACGTATCAGTTTACTATTTACAACAGTACCTAAATAGGGGAAGACACCTTTATTGATATCTATGTATTGCTCTAGAGCAGTTTCAGTATAATCGACAATCGGGAGATTTCTCTTGTGTCTAGTATGTACTAGGTGGGAATTCCTATGATAGTCAGGTGGGGCTAGAAAAACTGGTGGCAGTAGGAAGGCAATGTAACAGGTTCCCTCCCACTCGAGGGGCAGACGAACATATGCGGTCTGACCACAAACAAAATAAGAATGACGTGAAGCTTTGAAAATAGATTTCCTACTATCACTATACTTGACAATAGTAGTACAATCACTATGGCCTACATGTACGGAACCATTATTTCGGACACATAATTCACCTTTGACTGGTAATACTGATATAGCAGGGTAGTCTGGAGTAGAATCAGACTGAACATTCAGGACCATGAAATCCGAAGAATAATTACCTAAATTATAAACTTCATTTTCTAGATCTAACCCTGTTCTGTGGGGAAGACCTTGCTTGTCTGGAAAACATGTACTGTTAAGAAAAGACATATCTGTTGAGGATGACGTTAACGTGGACCATGCTCCACATGAACCGTTATGTGAAAATGGATAAGGAAAGAGTGGCAGAACTCCCTTCGGTGTCTGGAAAGGGGGGAGTCGACCACACACCCAACAATTAGTGGCATTGCTGGTCTGGTGTGAATAATGTAACATGCGGATAAAGGAATTATTACGCATAGCAAGACGATAAGATAGTTCATGAGGAGGCAGATCACTAAACGTGTGCTCTACTGTAACAATAGAAGACTTATTTACATGTGAAATAGGAAAATACAAATAAAATGCATAACTTGTGCAGGTAAACATAAGGCTGAAAAACAATATGAAACTTAGAAAAACGATACATCGGATTGAGTTTTGACTAACTCTCTCACTATGGGGGTCTATTTTATACATGTCAGAAACCGGTCTAACCGTTTCACCTAGGGGAGGACTTAGACAATCAAACTGGCTGACTTATTTTACTAGACCTTAATTTCTTCTTATACTCCTGCTGCGGAGTTTTCTCTAACAGGGAGGGATTCGTATCATAGTCTTTTGCGGGACAGTCCTTAAGAATAGTACTTTGGCAGTCTTTCAAATCCTCGGTAATGTTCTTGGTAACAGACTTCAATCCAAAAAATCTTTTCACATGTGACAAATGGACCCAGCCCTTCCTGCCTTCCAGCTTGACGGCAGTACGGGTGGCCAGGAGGACCTGTCGGGGTTCCTTCCAGCGAGGCTCCAGCGGACTTGAACGATCAAAGTTCCTCACAAGAACCATGCATCCGGGAACGATTTCATGCGGTGCCACCTCGGTATTGTCTGGAAATGCGGCAGCAACCTGTGAACGACAAGAGTGTAGGGCAGACATCAAGGAAGCTAGGTAATCTGTCAGCATATTACTTGAAACATCTGTAATACTTCGGGGTCTAGGTGTACCCCACATATTAGGGGGGCGGCCGAATACGACCTCGTACGGGGACAGACCTGATCTGGAGTGTGCGACCATGCGCATATAAAATAAAGCGACTGGCAGAGCTACTAGCCAGTCCACACCTTTCTCTTTACATACTTTGGCGATGCGGATTTTCAGGGTCTGATTATGTCTCTCTACTAGACCGGCTGCTTCAGGATGGCGTACACAATGGAACTTCCACTGGTACCCTAACAAAAGGGAGATATGTTTCATGAGCTCAGATGAGAATGGCTGGCCGTTATCAGAATATACGACTCTAGGGAGTCCGTAGCGGGGGAAGAATTCACGAACCAACTGCTTGGCAGTGGTCGCGGCTGTGTAATCTGGGACTGGATATGCTTCTGTCCACCTGGACAAAGCGCATACAACTACAAGGACATACTTGAAACCTCGACATCGCTCCATCTGAATATAATCCATTTGGAGGACTTCAAAAGGGTGGTCAGGGGGCTGGAATCCACCTTGTTCCACCGGGACACTTTTACCTGGATTAAACTGGCAACATATCATACAGGTACGGACTTTCTGCTTGGCTGCAGCTCGTAAATGCTTGTTAAACCAAATGTTCTGGATACTATCCAACATAGCTTTTTCTCCTAAATGTGCTGGACTATGTGCGGTATTGATAATGACTTGAACCATAGAGTCGGGGAGAAACCATGTGGCTTTTCCCTTCGTTACCCATCCCTGATCTGTCTGGACCCCTCCTTGTTCGGACCATTTCTTGATTTCATCGGGAGTAGCATGTGACGGGATATCTATGACATCTTGAGTAGGGTCCTTAACTGTTGTCATACATGTAGTCGGATCTGGAATATGTGTCTGTGTCGGGTTAACTGAAATGTCTGGAGTCTGTGCTGTAAGCTTGGCTGTGCGATCTGCTAGATCATTACCTTGGGAAATAGTGTCAGTAACTTTCGTATGTGCTTTGCACTTCATGATAGCAATAGATGTCGGTAAATGTATGGCATCTAACAGAGCTTGAATAAGGAGACCATGCTGAATCTTGGTTCCATGAGAAGTCATGAAACCTCTCTCCTGCCAGAGCACTCCAAAGTCGTGTACAACTCCAAATGCGTAGCGTGAATCTGTGTAAACATTAACTTTCAGGTTCTTAGCGTGTATGCAGGCTTGTGTCAGAGCAACTAGCTCTGCTGCTTGAGCAGACAGGGTGTCAATACGGTGTGTTTCAATAACTTCAGTGTCAGTAGTCACTGCATACGCGGCTACTAGTTCTCCTGTACTTGTTCTCATACATGAACCATCCACATAAAGTGTCAGGTGGGGATCTGGTAATGGAATATCTGTCAGATCTTGTCTTGGCTTAGTCATAATGTTAACTACTTCCACACAGTCGTGTGTGGCAGGATTCGAAATAACTGACGGTAACAGTGTAGCAGGATTTAAAACGTTGCAGCGTCTGATTTCTATGTGTAGCTGGAACAGTGTCAGTTCATAACCTGTTAAACGTGCAATTGTCAAGTGCTGAGTCTGTGTTCGGTTTAAAAGAACTTCCACGGAGTGTGGAACTTGTACTGTCAAGGAGTGTCCTAACAATATGGAATCACTTTGTCTGATAGCTAGTGCTGTGGCTGCAACTGACTTGAGGCACGCAGGCAGAGCCTGGGCTACAGGATCTAATGTGCTTGAAAAATAAGCACAGGGTTTGTATTGTCCTGCTTGATCTTGTGTGAGAACAGATAATGCTGTACCTTCGCGTTCTGTGACAAAAAGTGTAAAAGGCTTACTGTAGTTCGGTGTAGCTAGAACAGGAGCTTGACATAAAGCTTTCTTTAACTCATTAAAACTAAGTGTATGTTCAGATGTCCAAGGGAGGACAGTCGATACGGCTGCCTCCTGTGTCGTTAACTGTATCAGTGGCTTAGCTAGAAATGCATACTGAGGAATCCATTGTCTGCAATAAGAAGTAAGGCCGATAAAAGCACGTACCTCCTTCTGTGTCTTGGGCTGTGGAAGACTTGCTATTAACTGGATACGGTCTGGTGTCAACTGCCTACCCCACTTGGACAGCAAGTGGCCTAAATAGATCACTTGCTGGACACAGAATTGAAGCTTAGAAGGGGACACCTTGTGCCCCATCTCGGCAAGGAAATACAGAACTGTAAGTGACGCACGCTCGCAGTCACGTTCAGAACGGGCTGTGATTAGTAGATCATCGACATACTGGAGCAGGGCAGTGTCAGTTGGCATGTGAATATTGTCTAGTTGTCTCTTAAGTTGTCTCTTAAGTGCTTGACTGTAAATACTTGGACTGTCTGTGAAACCTTGAGGAGCTCGTGTGAACATATAGCTCCTTCCATTTAAACAAAAACCGAAAAGAAACTGGCTGTCTGGATGAATGGGGACACTGAAAAACGCGTTCTTGAGGTCTATGACTGTAAAAAATGAGGCTTCGGAATCAATGGCTGTCAATAGGGAAGAAATATCTGGGACAACTGGGTACTGGGGAATAATACATTTATTAAGTTCTCGAAGGTCAATCACTAATCGATATACTGGAGGGGCATTTGGATCAGTACGTTTCATGACTGGAATGATAGGAGAATTACATACATTGGAGTCAGTTTCTACAACTACTCCTTGAGCGATGAGCGATTGAGCGATGAGCTCGTCAATAATTTTGGATAAGGCTGCTACAGCCTCAGGTGGCAATCTGTACTGTCTGATTCGTGGTAACACTACACCTGGTTTGAGAGTCACACGATGGGGTGTGATTTGCATATAACCTACATCAGTTGGACCTTGCGCCCATAGATGCTGCGGAACATTGGACAATCTTGGATCAAAATCTCATAACACATAGTGACCCTTGAAGTCACGTAAAAACAATCGTATTCCTTCTGGGGAGCAGCAAATAACTGCACCTAATTCTTTCAGTGTTTTAATACCTAACAGATTTTCTGGACACGACTTCGTAAGTAATAGATCAGTAGTGCGGGACAATGGACCTACTTCTAGAGTAACTGGCTTAGATATCTCGTTTACAATAGGCTTTCCTGAAAATCCAAGGGAAACATTTCTAGAGCCTGAGAGCGGAGCCCCTGGAACTTCGGCGTGACTGATGGTCGTCCTACTTGCCCCTGTATCAATCAGAAACTTTCTGTCTTTCCCTAGTACTTGACTATGAACATAGGGACCCTCTTGATCTACAGGTATCTCGATGAGAGGCAAGCCTACCTCCCTCTCTAGGCTGTTTCATGAATACGGTTGATACTCTGGATACTCAGACTGTGCATACTGGTACATCTGCTGTGTAACATGCTGTGTTGCAGCAATAGGCTGCGGTGCTGGAACTGTCTGTTGTGCATTCTGTGGCTGAGAAGTCTGTGAAACTTGTTCTTGTCTAGGCGGACGTGGTCTTTCTTTAGTCTTACCAGTAGCTATATTGTGTTTCAGAACTGCACACTCGTTTATATAATGACCTGGCTGTTTACAATAATTGTATGTCCCTTTAACGGGCACTGCAGGATGACTGGCTTGATTCGTACCCCTCTTCTGACTGAGGAACAGATTGTGCAACTAGTACTTTCATTTTCATGTCTTTCATACGTTTTCTTTCATGATCTTGCTCTTCTCTGATTCTATTCTGGTGGTACTGGAGGATCTGTGACATTTGGGACGGGGTATTAGCTTGCCAGGTACTTTCGACTTTCAAAACTCGATTCTTTACTTGTGGACTTGAATTCTCGACTAATTTAGTAACAAAAAGATGAGGGTATGACTCGCTACTTGTCTTGAGGCCACTGTTAATACTAAAGCATTTCTCAAATCTAGAATAAAAATCACTAGTGTCTTCGTCTTGTTTCTGTTTACAGGCTGAGATTGCATCCCAGTCTTCCTTTTTAGTGGCTAATAATCTTGGCAAAACTTGTATCAATAATTCAGGTAATTCTTTACATTTCTCTCCAAGACCGGTACCTGGTACTCGTATCTTATCTTCAGCTTCTAGAACTGCCCAATCGATCTTTTTCTCTCCCACCTCCCATTCTTTTTCCTTGAGTTTTTCATATACCCCTGCGGGCAACAGGACTTTTAACATTTTAATTATATCTGGATACGTGTATTCTCCCATACGGAGCATGTCCTTTAATTCTCGGTGGAACCCTGCTGGATCTTTGTCATGACAGGGAATTAATTTCTTCATCTCTAAGAGTTCCATCTTTGTAATCGGGGTGTAAACAAACACTCGTTGCATTTCACCATCTGTTGTCCTGACTGGGTGTACTTCTCGTAACGGATTCTGTCTATCTATGTAAAACGGTTTACTTTCTGGAGGTGAGACATGAACAAAATGCGGGTTCAGGAACGTTCTATATTTGTGGCGCTGTTCTAGAATGACACTAATTAAATCGGTACCTAGACCTTTCCATCTATACTGGAGTAACTCGTTCAGGACATCATGTAACGGACCTGGATCAGAATGTTGACCCTCATACAGAGTAATGAGGTGCTGGATCATATACATACCCACCAGTCGTTGCTCGGCTGGGGGCAGTTTCAGAAACATTTGTGCCACTATTTCATCTGGAAAAGTGGTAGAATCAGTAATCCATCGGACTGCTGATCGGGCTAGTTCTTGTTCATGCATAGTACTTAATTCACTATAACCGATTCGTAATTTCAGAATGTGATCGGTAGCTTGAAATACTTGTTCTAGAGAACCTTGTTCTGGTGCTGGATGAGGAACAGTTTTCTTGTAGTCTAGACGTGAATGTCGGTCTGGAAATCTAGATTTTCCTACATACGCTATTCTGGCGGGATTCTCGTCCTCTACCTCTTCAGGAGAAGAGTCATTCTCTTTCTCGCTTACTTGTACTGCTTTACGTTGTTCGTGTAACTTTATTATTTCTTTACGGATTCTCTTGTACATACTCTCTATACTACTGATGGTTCTGTGCTTACCCTCGGCTATATTATCACTCCACCTTGTCAGGATTCTCATTTCGGCTGGATCTTTGGTCGGATAATCTTGTTCTCTTATTAAACAATTAATTAGAAACTTTAATAACATGAGCTGGATCTCAGCTTTCCTTTGAGACATGGCTTCACCAATACTTTCTGGATCATCCCCTGTACGGATGAAACGATATATTCTGTCTAGATCTTCTTTCATATTCGATAGGGTGTCCAAATACCCGGTCACCCGCCTTACACGGATGGAATATATAACTGTACTATCATCACCTGCGACTGGATCATAGCGGCATTCAGTAAGAGCTCGTCGGATATCTGCAACGGACTTATATTTGGGCGTACGCTGTAATGCACATTCATGTAACTCGACTAACGTTAAATGTTGGTGTGGCGGCGGGGTACCAGGAGGACCTCCTCCTGCGGCCCCTAAACTAGAATCGTCGACTGATACTCTCCGTACTGGCGCGGCGGGAAATTGTAATGTGGGCTGGACCGGGGGTACCGTAGCAGGTACTCCGGTGACTGGAGGAGCAGGATTTACATTATTTACAGGAGCTGGCGGATTTGCATATTCTGGGACTGTGTCGTCCAAATAGGACGAAATAAAAATATCAGCTGCGGTCGGTTTGTGACGTAGCTTGATCGGAACTAATGGTGGCGGAAAATTACTGGATGCCTCCGGGGTCGCTTTTGGCAAGCCCTCGGCAAGAAGAGGGTACATACCCTTAATGAGGGCATTCCTCTGTCTGTCGGACTGTTCAGTTTTAACTCGTTCACCTATCTCGATTAGTTCCCTTTCTTGGGCTCGTTCTGAGGATTCTCTACTTAATTCTGACTTTCTGATTTCTTTTTCGGTTCTCTTATGAGATTCTTTGCGCCATAACTCGATGGCATCTTTCTGTGACTGTCTGGCTTTCTTTTTCCATAATGCTTCTTCTACTCGCATGATGCACTCGGCATCCCATGTGCCTGATACAGGCCATCTATACTTTTCTTCTAACTCTTTGGTATACTCTACCCATAAATCTAGATATAATATGGCACTTATGCCATGCTTCTGATACATAAAATGACCTGGACTGTCCCTAGGCGGGACAGGAACTGCTGCTTCTAGCAGACCTTTTCTGGTTTTTAACTGACGTAGTTTAGAAAATAAGGGCATGACTGAACTGTAATCTGGACACAATTACAATACACAATGAACACGATAATTACACCACTCTCATACCACGACATTAAAATACATGAAGAACATTTAAAATAACAGTTCGGACAGAATACTACCTGGAATACGGAAAACAGAATACATGAATTTCTCGAGAACAGAACTGACTAGAACAGAGACTAGATGCACTGCTGAAACAGTACGAAACTCACCGGTCTCATAAAGAGACACGTCAGGACCCGCATCCACCGAAGTGGACACTTCGTTTTGGGATCTGTGTACCACCAAACCCCACGGACCAGAGACAATTAGATTGACCCTGTCTAGATACTACCCCAGCAACGGTACTCACCGGGCAGCAAGAACGGAAGGCCTCGGACTGGACTGGACTGCTTCGACGCCGGACGGACGAACTTCGGACTTCTGTTACGGGTGGGCCTCCGGATACCTCGGACTCTCGGCTTGGGCTCTGGTCGGGACTCGCCGCGTTCCTCCACCGCCTCGTCTGGATGCTGGACCGCAACCTCCGTCTCCTCCGTGGGCCTGAGGGATACTTGAAGCAGAAATATCTGCCGGTGCGCAGAAGAGTTCCGTCACGGCTGCAGAGGGTCAGGGGGCATACGTGGCTTCACCGGCGCGTGGGGAAAGGGCAAGTCCCTGTTCGGGCGCCATTATGTGGTATATAAATAAATAATACCGGATCTAGGTTTTACTGGACATAGCAATAACAGATAGCTCAATAAATAAGAGTCAAGATTCGAGGTAGTAGGAGTTTGCAGGTTTAATACAGCATAAAGGACAGGAACAGGACAACCTGCATAGGAATAGGATGGCAGGGCCCGGCAGCTGCCGGGGCTGGATATGGGATGAGCGCGCTAACATTTAATAACAATACACAAGCATATATACTAAAACAGTTGCATTACAATGAATACAGTAGGCGGAGCAGTGGGTGTGGTCAATAGCAGTCGCGAAAGATAAGGGTGAAAGTGGGTGTAACAAGAGGCGTGTACATAGACATGTGATGTAAACGTAACAGAATATGTCATAAATGGGGCGGAAACATGGAGGGGGCTACTTAAGGAGCCGGGACCTCTAACCTAATGGTGCGCGCAAACTGACAATGACGTGTTACTAGGAGAAGCTGGGGGGCTATGAACTCTGTGCTAGGAGTAGAGACTGGAGTCTGGAGAGTCAGGGCGACATGTACCTAAACCCTATCTAGTATCTAATGTTTAGAGAACATGTTGATATAAACTAAAAGGTATCAGGGTAAAGGCTAACAGACTCTAAGACTGGTGCATGCATTATTCTACATGTAGTGCGTGATGAAGAATATTAAATGACCATTAAATGCAGTATTTCTCTTACATGGAGACGTAAAGGCTAGACGATGACGGAAACTATTGATGCGATTCAGTAGCTTAGGAATGCAGAGAAGGAGGGCTGGACTGATAACTAGAATCATAACATACTCTTGGCAGACTCAGAGGCAGAGCCAGGCTGAGCCGGGCACTGTGAGGCAGGAAGTAAGTGAAGGGTCGAGGATACAGGTGGGGGCTGTATCGCTCCTCAGCGAGGGTTCAGGAGACAGGAGCTGAATCTGGTGTCCGGGCCCTTTTGAGGCCTAGAAACGGGGACTTTACAATGAAATAACGTGCACACTGAGAAACGTGGCAACGTAACTTTACATAGGCCTAATACTCGTAGCTTTCACGAGAACTGGGAACTGGCATACTAGAGATGGACACAACTGTAATTGCGTCTTTAATCAAACATGGGGAATACATATGCATATTAATCATGCACACATAACATAAGATGGGGAACACGTAGGGACACAGAACATGGCAAAATTTACTTTTCCACAAAAGAAAGGTGCATAAAGAAGCAAGAGGGTGAAGAAGGAGGAAGAAAGGTACAGAAAGAGGAAAGCTTGTGCATTAAAAGGCAAGAGAGGTGCATAAAGGGGCAGGAAAAGTGCAGAAAGAGGAAGAAAGTACAGAAAGGAGCAAGACAAATGCAGTAAGAGGCAAGATAAGTGCCGAAAGAGGCAAGAAAGGTGCAGAAAAAAGAAAGAGAAGTACAGAAAGAAGCAGGAGAGGTGCTGAAAGAAGTAAGAGAGGGGCAGCAAGAAGCAAGAAAAGTGCGGAAAGAAGCAAGACAGGTGCAGAAAGAAGCAAGAGAGGTGGAAAAAAGGAGAAAGGTGCAGAGGAAGGCAATAGAAGTGTAGCAAGAGGAAGAAAGTTGCAAAAAGATGCAAGAGAAGTACCGAAAGGTGGAAGTAGAGTACAGAAAGAAGCCAGAGAAATGCAGAAAGAAGCAAGTGATATGCTGAAAGATTCAACTAAGATGCAGAACGAAGTGAGAGAAGTGATGAAAGAGCCAAGAGAGGTGGAGAAAGAAACAAGATAGGTGGAGAAAAAGCTAGAGATGTGCAGAACGAAGTAAGAAAGTTGCAGAAGGAGGCAATGAAATGCAAAAAGAGGCAGAAGAGGGGATGAAAGAGGCAAGAGAAGTACAAAAAGAAGCAAGAGAGGTGCAGAATGAGGCAAGAGAAGTGTAGAAAAAGACAGGAGTAGCACAGAAAGAAACAAGATAGGTACAGAAAAAAACAAGAGAAGTTTAGAGAGGGGCAGATAAGTTCAGAAAGATGGAGAAAGGTGCAGCAGGAAGCAAGAGAATTGCAGAAAGAAGCAAGTGATGTGTAGAAAGATGCAAGTGAAGGGCAAAAAGAAGCAAGCAAAGAGATAAACGAGGAAAAATAAGTGTAGAAAGAAGCAAGAGAGGTGAAGAAAGAGGCAAGAGTAGTTCAGAAAAAGGCAAGGGATGTGAAGAAAGAGGTAATATAGGTGCAGAAAGAGGCAAGAAAATTGCATAAAGAAGATGAAAGGTACAGAAAGAAGACATAGAAATACATAATTAGGTAAGAGAGGTGCAGAAGGAAGCAAGATAATTGCATAAAGAAGCAAGTGGTGTGCAGAAAGGTGCATGTGAGGGCCAGAAAGAGGCATAAAAACAAATACGAGAAGTGCAGAGAAAAAGCAAGAGAAATGCAGAACAAAGCAAGAGAGGTGCAGAAAGAATCAAGAGTTGTGCAGAATGAGGCAAGAGAAGTGCAGAAAGAGGCAGGAGAAGTACCGAAAGAGGCAAGAGAGTTCCAGAAAAAAGAAAGACAAATGCATAAAGAAGTAATTGAGGTGAAGAAGGAAGAGAGTGAGGTGCAGAAAGAGGCAAGTAAGTTACAGAAAGAAGCACGAGAGGTTAGGAAAGAGATAAGAGAGGTGGAAAAAGAGGCAAGAGAAGTTTTGAAAGATGCAAGAGAGGTGCAGAAACAGGAAGACATGTGCAGAGAGAGGCAAAAGACGTACAGAAAGAATCAAGAGAGGTGCATAAGGAATCAAGAGAGGTACAGAAAATAGCAAGAGAAGTGTAGAGAGAGGCAGAGAAGTGTGGAAAGAGGCAAGATAAGTCCAGAAAGAGGGATACAGGTGCAGAAATAAGCAAGAGAAGTACATAAAGAGAAAGAAAGATACAGAGAGAAGCCTGAAAAATACAGAAAGAGGCAAGGTCATTGCAGAAAGAAGCAAGAGAATTGCAGAAATAAGCTAGTGATGTGCAGAAAGATACAAGTGAAGGACAGAAAGAAGCAAGGGAAGAGATGGAAGAGGAAAAAGAGGTGTAGAAAGAAACAAGAGAGGTACAAAAAGAGGCAAGTGTAGTGCATAAAAAGGCAAGAGATGTGCAAAAAGAGGTAAGAGAGGTGCAGAAAGAGGGAAGAAAAAAGCAAAAAGAAGCAAGTGTGGTGCGTAAAGAGGCAAGAGAAGTGCAAAAAGAGGCAAGAGAGGTGTAGAAAGGTGCAAGAAAAATGAAGAAAAAAACAAGAGATGTGTAGAAAGGTAAGAGAACTGTAGAAGGATGAAGGAGAATGCAGAAAGAGAACAAAAGGCACAGTAAGAAGAAAGCGAAGCACAGAAAGAAGCATGACAGGTGCATCATAGAAGCAAGAGAGGCGTAGAAAGAAGAGAGTAAGGTATAGAAAGAAGCAAGAGAGGTAGAGACAAGTGCAGACAGAGGCAAGAGAAGTGCAAACACGGGCAAGAGAAGTGTAGAAAGAGGCAAGAGAGCTGCAGAAAAAAGCAAGAGCAGAGCAAAAAGATGCAAGAGAGGTACAGAAAGAGAGAAGGGTGGTGCAGAAAGAAGCAAGCGAGGGTCAGAACATAGCAAAAGAAGTGCAGATAGAAAGCAAGAGTGGTGTAGAAGGAGGTAAGGGGGAAGACAAGTGATGAAAGAGGCAAGAAAGGTGCAGAAGAATGAAGATATATGAATAAAGAGGCAATAGAAATGCAGAAAGAGGCAAGAGAGGTGCAGAAAGAAGAAATAGAGGTGCAGAAAGAAGCAAGAGTGCGAAGGAAGAGGAGGAAAGGTGCAGAAAGAGGAAAGAGAGGTGCATAAAGGGACACGAGAAGTGCAAAAAGAGGAAGAAATAGCAGAAAGAAGCAAGTGAAATGCAGTAACAAGCAAGAGAAGTGCCAAAAGAGGAATAAAGGTACAGAAAGAAGCAAGAGAAGTAAAGAAAGAAGCATGAGAGGTACAGAAAGAAGCAAGAGAAGGGATGAAAGAGGCAAGAGAGATACAGAACAAAGAAAGAGAGGTGCAGAAAGAAGCAAGAGAGCAGCTGAACAAAGCAAGGGAGGTGCAGAAAGAAACAAGAGAAGTGCAGAAAGAGGCCAGAGAAGTACGACAAGAAGGGGGCAAAAAGAGGTAAGAAGGGCACAGAAAGAAGCAAGAGAAGTGCAGAATGATGCAAGATAAGTGCATAAATGTGAGAGATGTGTCAAAATAGTCAAGAGATGTACATAAAGAAGCAAGGGAGATGTAGAAAGAGACAAGAGGGTGGAGAAACAAGCAAGAAAGGTTCAGAAAGATGAATAAATGTACGGAAAGAGCCAAGAGAGGTGGAGAAAGAGGGGAAACAAGTGTAGAAAGAGGTAAGAAACGTGCAGAAAGAGGCAGGAGGGGCACAGAAAGAATCAAGAAAGGTGAAAAAAGAAGCAACAGAGGTGCAGAAAGAAGCAAGAGATGTGCAAATAAGAGGTGCAGAAAGAGGCAAGAGAGGTGCATAAAGAGACAAGAGGGGTGCATAAAAAGCAAAAGAGGGGCAGAAAGAAGCAATAGAAGTACAGAAAGATGCAAGACAGGTGCAGAAGAATTAAGTTTTGTGCATAAATAGGCAATGGAAGTGCAGTAAGAGGCAGGAGAAGTAAGGAAAGAGAGGTGCAGAAAGAAGCAAGAGGGTGAAGAAAGAGGAAGAAATGTAGAGAAAGAGGACAGAAGAGTGCATAAAAAGGCAAGAGAGATTCAGAAATGGGCACAAAAAGTGCAGAAAGAGGAAGACATTTCAGAAAGAAGCAAGAAAAATGCTGTAAGAGGCTAGATGAGTGCAGAAAGAGGCAAGAGAGATGTGGAAAGAAGCAAGAGAGGTGCAGAAAGAAACAAGAGAAGTGCATAAAGAGGCCAGAGAATTGCAGAAAGAGGTAAGATAAGTGCAGAAAGAAGCTAGTAAAGTACAGAAAGAGGCTAAGGAAGTACAGAAAGAGGCAACGAGAAGTGCAGAAATGTACAGAAAGAAGTACAGAAAGAGGCAAGAGGGGCGCAGAAAGAAGGAAGCAAGAGAGGTAAAGAAATAAGCAAGAGAGGTGCAGGAAGAAGCAAGAGAGGTGCAGAAAGAGGTAAGAGGGATACAGACAAAAAGCAAGAGAAGTACAGAAAGAGGCAAGAGGGGTGCAGAAAGAGAGATGCAGAAAGAGACAATAGGGGTGCATAAAAAAGCAAGAGAGGGGAAGTAAGAAGCAAGAAAAGTGCAGAAAGAAGCAAGACAGGTGCAGAAAGGGAGAAAGGTGTAGAATGAGGCAAGAGAAGTGCAGAAAGAGGATGAAAGGTACAAAAAGAAGCAAGTGAAATGCAGAAAGGTGGAAGAAAAAGTACAGAATAAAGCCATACAAATGCAGAAAGAGTGGCATGCTAAAAGATGGAAATGAATTGCAGAAAGAAGTGAGAGAAGTGATAAAAGAGGCAAGAGAGGTAGAGAAAGAAGCAAGAAAGGTGGAGAAAGAAGCAAGATAGGTGGAGAAAGTAGCAAGAGATGTGCAGAAAGAAGCAAGAGATTTGCAAAACAAAGTAAGAAAGTTACAGGAGGCAAAAGAAATGTGAAATGAGGCAGGAAGGGAGATAAAAGAGGCAAGAGAAGTACACAAAGAAGCAAGAGAGGTAAAGGTAGAAACAAGATAAGTGCAGAATGAGGCAAGAGGGGTGCAGAAAAAAGCAAGAGAAGTACAGAAAGAGTCAAGAGAGGGGCAGAAAGATGGAAGAGAGTGCATAAAAAAGAAAGAGAAGGGCAGAAAGGAGCAGGAAAAGTGCAGAAAGAATCAAGACGGGTGCAGAAAGTAGCAAGAGAGGTGCAAAATGGTGAAAGGTGCAGAGGGAGGCAATAGAAGTGTAGCAAGAGGACGAAAGGTGCAAAAAGATGCAAGAGAAGTGCAGAAAGGTGGAAGTAAAGTACAGAAAGAAGTCAGAGAAATGCAGAAAGAAGAAAGTGATATGCAGAAAGATGCAACTGATATGCAGAAAGAAGTGAGAGAAGTGATGAAAGAGGCAAGAGAGGTGGAGAAAGAAGCAAGATAGGTGGAGAAAGTAGCAATAGATGTGCAGAAAGAAGCAAGACATTTTCAGAACGAAGTAAAAAGTTGCAGAGTGAGGCAAGAAAAATGCAAAAGGAAGCAGGAGAGGGACAGAAAGAAGCAAGAGAAGTACAGAAAGAAGCTAGATAGGTGGAGACTGAGCAAGAGTAGTTTAGAAAGAAGCAAATGAACTACAAAAAGTAGAAGAAAGATACAGAAAGATTAAGAAGGGCACAGAAAGAATCAAGAGAAGTGCAGAAAAAGGAAAAGAGATGCAGAGAGAAGTAAGCGAGATACAGAAAGATTTGTGTGAGGTGCAGAAAGCAGGAACAGAGGTGCAGAAAGAAGCAAGAGAGGGTCAGAAAGAAGCAAGATAAGTGCAGAAAGAAGCAAGAGAGGTACAGAAAGAAGCAAGAGATGTAGAGAAAGAGGAAAGACTAATACAAACAGAGGCAAGAGAAGTGCAAAAGATGCTAGGAAGGTGCAGAAAGAGATAAGAGCCATGCAAAGAGAGGCAAGAGAATATATGAATGAAGCAAGAGAGGCGTCAAAAGATAAAGATAGAAGATATGTACATAAAGAGGCAATAGAAGTACAGAAAGATTCTAGAGAGGTGCACAAAGAAGAAAGAGAGGTGCAGAAAGAAGCAAGAGAGGTGAAGAAAAAACAAAAGAAGTGCAGAACGAGGCCAGGGAAGTTCAGAAAGAGGAATAAAGGTACATAAAGAAGGAAGAGAAATGCAGAAAGAGGCAAGTGCGGAAAGAGAAAGAAATGTGCAGGAAGAAGCAAGGGAAGAGTAGAAAAGAAGCAAGAGAAGTGCAGAAAGAAGCACGAGAGGTGCAGAAAGAAGCACGAGAGGTGCTGAAAGAAGCAAAAGATGTGCTGAAAGAAGCAAGAGAGGTGAAGATAAAAACTAGAGAAGTACTGCAAGAGGCCAGAGAAGTGCAGACTGAGGCAAGGGAATTGCAGAAACAAGCAAGAGAAGTACAGAAAGAGGCAAGAGAAGTGCAGAAAGAGCAAGAGAAGTACAGAAAGGAAGAGATGTGCTGAAAACAGCAAGAGAGGTACAGAAAAAGGCAAGAGATGTGCAGAAACAGAAGTGCAAAAAAGAAGCAAGAGAGGTGCAGAAAGAGGAAGACATATGCCAAAAAAGGCAAGAGAGGTGGAGAGAAATGTAAAAGCAGCGCAGAAAGAGGCAAGAGAAGTATAGAAAAAGGCAAGAGGAGTACAGAAAGAGACAAGAAAGGTACAGAAAGAGGCAAGGGGTTGCATAAAGAAACAATATAGGTGAAGAAAGAAGCATGAGTGGTGCATGAAGAACCAAAATATATGCAGAAAAAGGAAATTATGTGCAGAAAGTCGGAAAAGAGGTGCACAAAGAAGCAAGAGAAGTGCAGAGAGAAACAAGAGAGGTGCATAAAGAAGCAAGAGAGGTGCAGATAGAGGAGGGAAGGTACTGAAGGAGGCAAGAGAAGAGCAGCAATAGGGGAACAGATTTAGTAAGAAGCAAGAGAAGTACAGAAAAAGGCTAGAGAAGTTCAGAAAGAAGAAGAAAGGTGCATAAAGAAGGCAGCGAAAAGCAGAAATAGGCAAGAGAGAAGCCAAAAGAAGCAAGGGAAGTAATGAAAGAGGCAAGAGAGGTGCAGAAAGAACCAAGAGTGGTACAGAAAGAGGCAAAAGAAGTCCAGAAAGAGGCAAGTGAGGTGCAGACTGAGACAAGTGAAGTGCAGAAAGAAGTAATAGATATGCAGAAAGAAGAGCGTGAGGTGCAAAAATAGGAAAGGGGTGTGCAGAAAGAGGCAAGAGAGGTGCAGAAAGAGAGAATAGTTATAAAAAAGAAGCAATAGAGGTCAGAAAAAAGCAAGAGAGATAGAGAAAGAAGCAAGACAAGTGCAGACAGAGGCAAAAGAAGTGCAGATAAAAGCAAAAGAAGTGCATAAAGAAGCAAGAGAGGTGCAGGAAGAAGAGAGTGAGGTGCAGAAAGAGGCAATAGTGTTGCAGAAAGAAGACGAGAAATGAAGAAAGAGATGAGAAGTGCAAAAAAAGCAAGAGAAGAGATGTAAGAAGCAAGAGAGGTGCAGAAGAAGGAAGATATATGCATAGAGAGGGAAGGGAAATACAGAAAGAGGCAAGAGAGGTAGAGAAAGTAGCGGGAGAGGTGCAAAAAGAAGCAAGAGAGGTATAGAAAGAGGAGGGAAGAAGCAAATAGAGGCAAGAGAAGTACAGAAAGAGGCAAGAGAGGTACAGAAAAAGGCAGGAAATGTGGAGAAAGGGATAAAAGTAGTGTAGAAAGAGGTAAAAAAGTGCCGAAAGAAGCAAGAGAAATGCTGAAAGAAGCAAGAGAGGTACAGAAAGAAAGAAGAGCAATGCAGAAAGAGGCCAGAGAAGTGAGGAAATAGGCAAGAGAAGTGCAGAAATAGGAAGAAAAGTACAAAAAGAAGCAGGAGAAATGCAGAAAGAGGCAAGATAATTGTGAAAAGAGGAAGAAAGTTTCAGAAAGAAGCAAGAAAAGTGCAGACAGGCAGGAGATGTGCAGAAAGAGGAGGAAATGTGCTGAAAGACGTAATAGAGGTACATAAAGAGGCAAGAGGGGTGCCGAAACAAGCAAGAGAGATGCAGAAAGAGGAAGAGATATACAGAAAGAGGCAAGAGAGGTAAAGAAAGTGGCAAGAAGAGTGCAGAAAGAGGTAAGACTGGTACAAAAAGAGTCCAGAGGGGAGCAGAAAGAAGCAAGAGAGGTGAACAAAGAGGCATGATGAGTGCAAAAAGAAGCTAGAGACATGCAGTAGAAGGAAGAAATGTACAGAAAGAGGCAAAAGAGGTACAGAATGAGTTAAGAAAAGTGCATAAAGAAGTAAGGGAAGTTCCAAAAGAAGCAAAAGACATGTAGAAAGCAGAAGTAAGGTAGAGAAAGACACAAGGGAACTACAGAAAGAGGCAAGAGAAGTACCAAAAGAGGAGGAAATGTACAGAAAGTAGAAAGAGAAGTGCAGAAAGAAGCAAGAGAGGTCCAGAAATTAGCAAGAGAGGTGCAGAAGTAGCAAGGGAAGTGTAGAAAGAAGCAAGCGAAGTACAGAAGGAAGCCAAAGAGGTGCAGTAAGAGGAAGGAATATATAGAAAGAGGGAAGATAAGTGCAGAAAGAGGGAGAATGGTGCAGAAAGAAGCAAGAGCTGTGCAAAAAACGGCAGGAGAAGTGCATTAAGAGGAAGAAAGGTGCAGAAAGATTGCAGAAAGAGGCAAGAGATGGGCAAAAAGAAGCAAGGAAAGTGATGAAAGAGGCAAAAGAGGTATAGTAAGAAGCAATAGAAGTGCAGAAAGAAGCAATAAATGTGCTGATAGAAGCAAGAGAGGTATAGAAAGAGGCAAGAGAAGTGCAGTAAGAGGCAGGAAAGGTGCAGAAAGAGGGAAGAGAACTGCAGAAAGAAGCAGGAGATTTGCAGAAAGGGGAAAGAGAGTGCAGAAAGAGAAAGAAAGGCACAGAAAGAAGCAAGTGAAATGTAGAAAGAGGCAAAAGAGGGGCAGAAAAAACAAGGGAGGTGATGAAGGAGGCAAAAGAGGTATAGTAAGAAGCAAGAGAGGTGCAGAAAAAAGGAAGATATATGCAGATAGAAGCAAGAGAGGTGTAGAAAGAATCAAGAGTGGTGCCGAAAGAGGCAAGAGAAGTGCAGAATGAGGCAAGAAAGGTGCAGAAAGAGACAAGACAAATGCAGAAAGAAGCAAGGGATGTGCAGAAAGAGGAAAGAAAGTGCAGAAAGAGAAAGAAAGGCACATAAAGAAGCAAGAAAAATGCATAAAGAGGCAAGAGAGGTGCAGAAAGAAGCAGGAGAATTGCAGAAAGAGGCAAGCGATATGCAGAAATATGCAAGTGAGGGGCAGAAAGAAGCAAGAGAAGTAAAGAAAGAAGCAAGAGAGGTTCACAAAGAGGCATGAGGGGTGCAAAAAGAACCAGGAGATGTGCAGAAAATGGAAGAAATGTGCAGAAAGAGGCAAAAGAGGTACAGAAAGAAGGAAGAGAAATGCAGAAACAAGCAAGAAAGGTACAAAAAAAAGCAAGAAAAGTGCAGAAAGAGAAAGAAATGTCCAAAAGAGACAAGGGAACTGCAGAAATAGTCAAGAGAAATGATGAAAGAGGAAGAAATGTGCAGAAAGAAGGAAGATGAATGCAGAAAGAGACAAGAGAAGTATGGAAAGAGGAGGACATGTAAAGAAATAAGCAAGAGAAGTGCAGAAAGAAGCAAGAGAGGTACAGAAAGTAGCAAGAGAGATACAGAAAGTAGCAAGAGAAGTGTAGAATGAAGCAAGAAAAGTGCACAAAGAAGAAGAAACGTGCAGAAAGAGGCAAGATAAGTGCAGAAAGAGGGAGAAAGTTGCAGAAAGAAGCAAGAGCAGTACAGAAAGAGGCAAAAGAGGTACAGAAATAGGCAAGATGGGTGCAGAAACAAGCAAGAGAGGTACGGAAAGAGGAAGAAAATTGCAGAAAGAGGCAAGAGAGGTGAAGAAAGATGCAAACGAAGTGCAGAAAGAGGCAAGAAAAGTACAGAAATAGGCAAGAGGGGTGCAGAAAGAGATGAGATAGGTACAGAAAGAAGCAAGAGGGGTGCAGAAAGAAGCAAGAGAAGTAAAGAAAAAAGCAAGATAGGTGCACAAAGAGGCATGAGAGGTGCAAAAAGAACCAGGAGATGTGCGGAAAAAGGTAGAAATGTGCAGAAAGAGGCAAAAGAGGCACAGAAAGAGGCAAGAGAATTACAGAGAGAAAGCAAGAGAGGTACAGAAAGAAGCTAGAGTAGTGAAGAAAAGGGAATAAAGGTACAGAAAGAGAAAAGGGAACTGCAGAAATAGTCAAGAGATATGATGAAAGAGGAAGAACTGTGCAGAAAGAAAGAAGATGAATGCAGAAAGAGGCAAGAGAAGTATGGAAAGAGGAGAAAATGTAAAAAAAAGAAGCAAGAGAAGTGCAGAAAGAAGCAAAAGAGGTACAGAAAGTAGCAAGAGAGATACAGAAAGTAGCAAGATAAGTGTAAAAAAAAAGGAAGAGAGGTACAGAAAGAGGCAAGAGGGGTGCAGAAACAAGCAAGAGAGGTGCATAAAGATGAAGAAATGTACATAACGATGCAAGAGACGTACAGAAAGAGGCAAAAAGGATGCAGAAAAAAGCAAAACAGGTGTAGAAAGAAGCAAGAGAGGTGCAGAAAGAGGCATGAGGCGTGCAAAAGGAAACAAGAGATGTGCATAAAAATGAAGAAATGTTCAGAAAGAGGCAAAAGAGGTACAGAAAGAGGCAAGAGACGTACAGAAAGAAGCAACAGAGGTGCAGAAAGAAGCAATACAGATTCAGAAAGAGGAGAAAGGTACATAAAGAGACAACAGAACTGAAGAAATAGGCAAGCGAAGTGCGGAAAGAGGAGGAAAGGTACAGAAAGAAGCAAGAGAAGTGCAGAAAGAAGAAAGGAAGGTACATAAAGTAGCAAGAGAAGTATAGAAAGAGGCAAGAGCGTGCAGAAAGAGCCAAGAGAAGTGCAGAAAGAAGCAAGAGAAGTGCAGAGAGAAACCAGAGAGGTGCAGAAAGGGAACAAAACGTGCTGAAAGAGGCAAGATAGGTGCAGAAAGAGTGAGAAAGGTCCAAAAAGAAGCAAGAGCAGTGCAGAAAGAGGCAGGAGAAGTAAATAAAGAGGAAGAAAGGTACAGAAAGAAGCAAGATAAATGCAGAAAGAGGTAAGAGAGGTGGTGCAGAAATAAGCAGAAAATTGCAGAAAGAAGCAAGTGATGTGCAGAAAGATGCAAGTGAGGGGCAGGAAGAAGCAAGGAATGCGCAGAAAGAGGCAAAAGAGGTGTAGAAAGATTCAAGAGTGGTGCAGAAAGAAGCAAGAGAGGTACAGAAAGAGGATGAAATGTGCAGAGGGACGCAAGAGAGGTGAAGAAAGAGGCAAAAGAAGTACAGAAAGAGGCAAGAGAAGTATAGAAAGAGGCAAGAGGGGTACAGAAAGAGGTAAGAAAGGTGCAGAAAGAAGCAAGAGGGGTCCAGAAAGAAGCAAGAGAAGTAAAGAAAGAAGCAAGAGAGGTGCACAAAGAAGCATGAGTGGTGCATGAAGAACCAAAAGATATGCAGAAAAAGGAAATCATGTGCAGAAAGTGGGGAAAGAGGTGCACAAAGAAGCGAGAGAAGTGCAGAAAGAAACAAGAGAGGTGCATAAAGAAGCAAGAGAGGTGCAGATAGAGGAGGGAAGGTACTGAAGGAGGCAAGCGAAGAGCAGCAATAGGGGAACAAGTGTAGTAAGAAGCAAGAGAAGTACAGAAAAAGGCTAGAGAAGTTCAGAAAGAAGAAGAAAGGTGCATAAAGAAGGCAGCGAAAAGCAGAAATAGGCAAGAGAGAAGCCAAAAGAAGCAAGGGAAGTAATGAAAGAGGCAAGAGAGGTGCAGAAAGAACCAAGAGTGGTACAGAAAGAGGCAAAAGAAGTCCAGAAAGAGGCAAGTGAGGTGCAGACTGAGACAAGTGAAGTGCAGAAAGAAGTAATAGATATGCAGAAAGAAGAGCATGAGGTGCAAAAATAGGAAAGGGGTGTGCAGAAAGAGGCAAGAGAGGTGCAGAAAGAGAGAATAGTTATAAAAAAGAAGCAATAGAGGTCAGAAAAAAGCAAGAGAGGTAGAGAAAGAAGCAAGACAAGTGCAGACAGAGGCAAAAGAAGTGCAGATAAAAGCAAAAGAAGTGCATAAAGAAGCAAGAGAGGTGCAGGAAGAAGAGAGTGAGGTGCAGAAAGAGGCAATAGTGTTGCAGAAAGAAGACGAGAAATGAAGAAAGAGATGAGAAGTGCAAAAAAAGCAAGAGAAGAGATGTAAGAAGCAAGAGAGGTGCAGAAGAAGGAAGATATATGCATAGAGAGGGAAGGGAAATACAGAAAGAGGCAAGAGAGGTAGAGAAAGTAGCGGGAGAGGTGCAAAAAGAAGCAAGAGAGGTATAGAAAGAGGAGGGAAGAAGCAAATAGAGGCAAGAGAAGTACAGAAAGAGGCAAGAGAGGTACAGAAAAAGGCAGGAAATGTGGAGAAAGGGATAAAAGTAGTGTAGAAAGAGGTAAAAAAGTGCCAAAAGAAGCAAGAGAAATGCTGAAAGAAGCAAGAGAGGTACAGAAAGAAAGAAGAGCAATGCAGAAAGAGGCCAGAGAAGTGAGGAAATAGGCAAGAGAAGTGCAGAAATAGGAAGAAAAGTACAAAAAGAAGCAGGAGAAATGCAGAAAGAGGCAAGATAATTGTGAAAAGAGGAAGAAAGTTTCAGAAAGAAGCAAGAAAAGTGCAGACAAGCAGGAGATGTGCAGAAAGAGGAGGAAATGTGCTGAAAGACGTAATAGAGGTACATAAAGAGGCAAGAGGGGTGCCGAAACAAGCAAGAGAGATGCAGAAAGAGGAAGAGATATACAGAAAGAGGCAAGAGAGGTAAAGAAAGTGGCAAGAAGAGTGCAGAAAGAGGTAAGACTGGTACAAAAAGAGTCCAGAGGGGAGCAGAAAGAAGCAAGAGAGGTGAACAAAGAGGCATGATGAGTGCAAAAAGAAGCTAGAGACATGCAGTAGAAGGAAGAAATGTACAGAAAGAGGCAAAAGAGGTACAGAATGAGTCAAGAAAAGTGCATAAAGAAGTAAGGGAAGTTCCAAAAGAAGCAAAAGACATGTAGAAAGCAGAAGTAAGGTAGAGAAAGACACAAGGGAACTACAGAAAGAGGCAAGAGAAGTACCAAAAGAGGAGGAAATGTACAGAAAGTAGAAAGAGAAGTGCAGAAAGAAGCAAGAGAGGTCCAGAAAGTAGCAAGAGAGGTGCAGAAGTAGCAAGGGAAGTGTAGAAAGAAGCAAGCGAAGTACAGAAGGAAGCCAAAGAGGTGCAGTAAGAGGAAGGAATATATAGAAAGAGGGAAGATAAGTGCAGAAAGAGGGAGAATGGTGCAGAAAGAAGCAAGAGCTGTGCAAAAAACGGCAGGAGAAGTGCATTAAGAGGAAGAAAGGTGCAGAAAGATTGCAGAAAGAGGCAAGAGATGGGCAAAAAGAAGCAAGGAAAGTGATGAAAGAGGCAAAAGAGGTATAGTAAGAAGCAATAGAAGTGCAGAAAGAAGCAATAAATGTGCTGATAGAAGCAAGAGAGGTATAGAAAGAGGCAAGAGAAGTGCAGTAAGAGGCAGGAAAGGTGCAGAAAGAGGGAAGAGAACTGCAGAAAGAAGCAGGAGATTTGCAGAAAGGGGAAAGAGAGTGCAGAAAGAGAAAGAAAGGCACAGAAAGAAGCAAGTGAAATGTAGAAAGAGGCAAAAGAGGGGCAGAAAAAACAAGGGAAGTGATGAAGGAGGCAAAAGAGGTATAGTAAGAAGCAAGAGAGGTGCAGAAAAAAGGAAGATATATGCAGATAGAAGCAAGAGAGGTGTAGAAAGAATCAAGAGTGGGGGAGGCAATCCTTGAATCCTTGAGACACAGATAGCGAGCATCACCCTTACCTGACAGCGCCAGCTTGGGAGAGCGCACAGGGAACCTACCACCAGCGGACCAAAGGACTCGAACTTCCCGCCACCAGCCGCGCCGCCGCCACGGGACTACAAATCCCATCAGGCTCAGCGGCGGCGCGTTCCCCGACGCGGTAAACGCGCCGGGAGGGGCAGTATAATACAGGAAGCCCTCGGTGGAGCGGGGGGAGGCAATCCTTGAATCCTTGAGACACAGATAGCGAGCATCACCCTTACCTGACAGCGCCCGCTTGGGAGAGCGCACAGGGAACCTACCACCAGCGGACCAAAGGACTCGAACTTCCCGCCACCAGCCGCGCCGCCGCCACGGGACTACAAATCCCATCAGGCTCAGCGGCGGCGCGTTCCCCGACGCGGTAAACGCGCCGGGAGGGGCAGTATAATACAGGAAGCCCTCGGTGGAGCGGGGGGAGGCAATCCTTGAATCCTTGAGACACAGATAGCGAGCATCACCATTACCTGACAGCGCCAGCTTGGGAGAGCGCACAGGGAACCTACCACCAGCGGACCAAAGGACTCGAACTTCCCGCCACCAGCCGCGCCGCCGCCACGGGACTACAAATCCCATCAGGCTCAGCGGCGGCGCGTTCCCCGACGCGGTAAACGCGCCGGGAGGGGCAGTATAATACAGGAAGCCCTCGGTGGAGCGGGGGGAGGCAATCCTTGAATCCTTGAGACACAGATAGCGAGCATCACCCTTACCTGACAGCGCCAGCTTGGGAGAGCGCACAGGGAACCTACCACCAGCGGACCAAAGGACTCGAACTTCCCGCCACCAGCCGCGCCGCCGCCACGGGACTACAAATCCCATCAGGCTCAGTGGCGGCGCGTTCCCCGACGCGGTAAACGCGCCGGGAGGGGCAGTATAATACAGGAAGCCCTCGGTGGAGCGGGGGGAGGCAATCCTTGAATCCTTGAGACACAGATAACGAGCATCACCCTTACCTGACAGCGCCAGCTTGGGAGAGCGCACAGGGAACCTACCACCAGCGGACCAAAGGACTCGAACTTCCCGCCACCAGCCGCGCCGCCGCCACGGGACTACAAATCCCATCAGGCTCAGCGGCGGCGCGTTCCCCGACGAGGTAAACGCGCCGGGAGGGGCAGTATAATACAGGAAGCCCTCAGCGTCGCGGGACGCGTGCGGGACGCCCGGGGCTAAGCCCGGGCAAAGGGCGGGCCGTCTGAGGCCGTCCGAGGACGACGGAGGACTGGACGGGCCACCCCGCTTACTTCTACCAATTCCGACCATCCTGTAAGTAGTGCTCCAATTGGTGATTAAATTGCTATTCTCCTTGCAATGTCTACAAGGGGCAGTCGCAGCAAGACTGCTGCAGGAACTGGGAAAGTCACTGGGCCAATTGACAACTTCATCTCCAGGGCCAATGAAGCTATCGATCAAGGGATTTCTTTATTGGAGCGAAGAGTCTCCCTGGAACTGGCACAAGCTAAACGTTCTTCCTTGGGTCTCCTTGCCACAGCAAAAACACCCAATAGAAATAACCCTGCTGATGGCGTCTTCGCAATCAGTACCAGTGCAGAGATCCACACTATGCCCAACACCGTGGACCTATCAGTTACGCAACTTCTCTCAGACTCATTACGGAGTCTGGAGAAATCGCCTAATTTAGATGTTACTGATAACTTCAACACACAATTGGACCTCGTCACTAACTCTATTCCAGCAACGAATTTTCTTGAGAGCTCGGGCATAATATCTATTGTAGAATCCCAACTACCTCCTATCTTACCAACAGACACTACATGTGACCAAGTCACAGACCCAATCTTGTCTACAGATCTTGATCCGATGGCTAATAACTTTTCTCCTTCTCGAGATGTGGTCACCACACACACTCTCGTGGATTCGACCCCTATTTCAAGAGCATTGCGAGGGTTAAGGGAAGGAGCCATACAGAAACAGAAACAGCCCCAAGCCTCAAATACATTCATTGGAAGCCCTCTTCCCCAGAGTAAACAAGGGAAAAATAATCAAAAAAAGGCTAGTAAAAAATCTAATGTAGGGTCAGGTCACAAAGGAGGCCCATCCCCTAAGGAGGGGTCATGTGAAGACTGCTCCTCAACAAACAAACTTATAACAAAGGTTGGGGAAATTATCTCTGCCCATCTTGTTACTATCGAAAAAAGGCTAGGAAATATGGAAAAACAACTTAACGAACTAAGCGCCCTAGTTAAAAGTCCATTAATCAAAGATACACCAGTCACAGCGGCAGCAAAATTACATGTCCAACCTCCCTCGGGGCAAGTCGTGAAGAAATCAGCTACAGACCTTAGTAACACACATAAGTCAACCCCACCTCTGAAGGAAGCTCCGAAAAAATCCAACCCACCCACCTTAAACACAACCCCACGGGGGAAACAACCTAACCCAACACAACCAAAGGGGAATACCACCAGTAATAATAGGGATAAGAATAAAGGAAATCATGGAAAATTTCATGCCAACCTGCCCCCTGGATCCAGTCCATACGTAGTGGTATTGACGGGAGTCCCCGAGACACCGGACAATATAGAAGAGCCTACCTGGTCTCTTTTAAATAAAGTCAGTTTCTGGTTAAATAATAACAGACCCCTACCCCCATACTGCAGGAGTAACATCCTAACAGTCAGACGAGTACCGTGGGTGGGCAACGAAACACAGAAAACACATGGTGACTGTGTGATTGTTAACTTTGATGACCCACGCGCGGTAGAACACATCTGCTCATGGAGAAGTGAGGGGTATAGTGAAGGTATAGAAACAAGGCACCTCTCATTTTTCTATCCATCTAGGAGATCCAATCAGTATGATCATACCTTCAAAAGAAATTGGTGCCAGGTGGGGAAAGAAGATAACTGGGGTGAGTGGGGGTTAGATAATCATAGGCATCCCCATAGGAATACACTAAATCGAGATGCCTACTGGGGCATACCAGTTTTTAATAGATTCAGCAGCCTTGAGATGGTTGATTGACTCCCTTCACCACCCGGGCAGCTGAACATTGAACTGGAGGGAACAAAACTGGGCCGCCCCGATGAGTTAGTCAAAACGCTAGAGATGCCCGATGAGGAGAAATCAAGCACCCAACTGGCCCAAAACGATCATAGGCTGCCATTAGTAAGGAAAGACCAAGCAATGGACAACACTATAGGATGTAAAACATCCAACCCCCCAGATCCACATATTCATAAAAACCTCAATAGTGTGCTAACAATTATCAGCTGGAATGTAGCCGGACTCCAACAACGGGTGTCGGACCCGGAATGGCTAAAATTTATATCTAACAAAGACATTATAATGTTGCAAGAGACATGGGCCACCTCTGAAATAGCAATAGAGGGTTTTGAATGTTATAGCATCTGTGCCCAAAAGCCAGTTTTTGGACGCCCAATGGGAGGCTTGCTGATTGGGTTCAGAACAACTCTAGGGGGGGCTATTAAGCCAATATCAACTAAGAGCCCAAATATTCAAATCATCGAGTTTACATGTAGATCACCGCTACATTTGATCAACTTTTATAATAACGATTTCCACTCGACCCCTAATAAGAACTATATAGAGTTATTTGATAACATTACAAAAATAACCGAATCAGCTATTAATTGTGCAAACAATGGGATCATCCTAGCTGGTGACTTTAATGCAAAATTATCGAAAACCAAAGCAGGCATAAATCAACTAGATAGGGCTACTAAACGTGGGAATGAATTGAAAAACTATATTAATACCCACACCCTATCAAATATAATGGATATATTTAAAAATAGCGACGCCGCCTATATTCCAACTTTTAGAGGGAGAGATTTCTCGAGCACAGTAGATTACATCTTCACGTCTGTGGAACTACTAGATAAAGTCATCGAAGCAGGAGTGGTTAAAACAGCTTTTGGAGACCATAATGCATTAGAACTCAGCTTAAGAATGGGCCCGATTCAAGCACCCACCCGCACCTTGGGAGCAAGGGATATCATGATATCAACAGATACCCTCAGGCTAAAGTGGAAAGGGGTGAATTGCGGAGCAATTATGGACATTATTTTGAACAATCATCAACTAACAGCTGCCTCCTGTTCATTGTCTGATGGGAATCACCATAGGATAATTAAAGACTTTGCAAATCTGTGCCATGTCATTAAAACTCTATTGACAGTCCCCCATAGGAATAATAACGGCGAACCTAGGTGGTTTGACAGCAGTTGTTCAGCGGCAAATAAGGCTCTTCGCAAAGCATTAAACTCCAAACCAAGGAACCAAGTAGATGTACGGTCCGCCAGGCAAGCCTATAAAATAGCTATAGGGATAAGGAAGGCCACCATGATAGAGGAACACTGGAATGAACTCTCAGTCTCCGCTGCTGTGGGAAACAGTGCAACTTTTTGGCCCGCTGTAAGGAAGATGCGGGACATGGGGAAACATTTGTCACCAATCAGCTGCACTATCTCAAGTCAGAATTGGGAGCAACATTTTTCTAAAATATATGCTAATTCTGCTCCTCCCATAGAAGAACACAACTATGACAAACTGAGCACACTGGATATAACCCTGGGGGAGGTCATTCTGGCCATCAACCAAAGCCTGGGGAACAAGGCGCCAGGGCCAGACGGCTTCCCAATTGATTTAATTAAACATAAACCAGAATTCTGGGGGCCTATTCTGGTGAATGTTTTTAACAGCGTATCGACGGGAGTCATCCCTGCCACCTGGTCAACAAGGATAATAGTGCCTATTCACAAAAAAGGTGAAAGATCTGACCCTGAAAACTATAGGCCCATCTCACTCTTAGACAACACCCTGAAAATCTTGGGCCGGGTGCTGTACAACAGAGTGAATGATTGGGCCGAAGAAACAGGGGTGCTGGACAGATGTCAGATGGGCTTCAGAAGTAGGGTTGGGACAACAGAACAGTGCCTGAATCTCAATCTTATAATAGGCAAATATACTATAGCCAAGGCCTCTCCTATCTATCTAGCCTTTATGGACTTGTCGTCCGCATTCGACCTAGTGAATAGGTCGAAGTTGTGGGCGACACTCCTTTCCTATGGCCTTGATGAACCTTTGGTACACTTCCTAGCCTACCTACATACGGACACTAAAGCCCAGGTACGAATTGGAATGGAAGGTGAAATCTCGGGGGCAATCAAGGTAGAAAGAGGCGTCCGACAGGGGTGCGTCTTAGCACCCCTGTTGTTCATCATCTATATAAACGGACTAAGTGATGCCTTGAAAAAAATAACAACGGATGTCCCGAAAATCCAAGGGAACCTGCTACCCGCACTCCTCTACGCAGATGAAGCGGTGATTATGGGCTTAACACCGAATGCTCTCCGCGCCCTGGTCAAGAGTTTTGCATATTTTATGGGGAATCTGGACCTGAAGGTGAATTTTAAAAAATCATTTATTATGACATGTGGGCCGGGGGCCAGACAACTTAACTCCATTTCGATTGGACAAGAGAAGTTACACTCCACTAAATCATTCCCCTACTTAGGCATGGTCTTTGCTGCGAACGGCCTGTGGAGTGGGCATCTTGCCCACGCCACAGGCAAGTTCTCAAAGGCCATAAATTCAATCCTTGCCTTGCCGCGGCCAAAAAGGTCAGAAACAACTGAGGCAATTGTGAAAATTTATAAATTGCAATGTGTCCCGGTTGCAACCTATGGCGCGGAAATTTGGGGGATAACGAGCCAATCCAGCCTGCAGATAGAAGAAAACCGGCTATGTAGAAAAATTTTGGGAGCTCCAATATCCTCTTCTGGATATATCTGCCATGCTGAGCTCAACCTGCCCTACATAACCGATTTCATCGCTACGCGACCTGCAATATTTTGGTTGTCCATTTGGGCCAATGAACGTGCTACTTTAACACAGGAAATTGTGTCCGAATGTTTAAACTGTGACAAAGGTATGAGCATCCCGTGGCTTCGGGCAACAAAGGAAAGCTTAGATAGCATTGTCAAAATTCATCTTTTTAACGACCCTTCCCAGATTAAGAGCACGGACAAAAAGGACACACAAATCGAACTTTATGCCCTTTTTAGGGAGAAGAGGTTGGAGATAGAATTACAAAAACAAACTGTCAAATCATATGTGACTAACATAAACAATGACCTATCTCCACAACAAATACCCCTATACCTAAAACTCCCTATGACCAACTGGGAAAGGTCACTTTTATTTCGCCTAAGAGCTGGATCCATAAAATACTCACTTTCCTTTCCCATGGGCCATAGCACGATGAATTTTGGACATGAGGTTGGCCCTTGCCCCTGCGACGGACACAGTAGACAAAATGACTTGCACTTCTTCTTTCACTGTAAATTTTTTATGAAATATATTAAATGGTTTTTAGCCCCATATTTTAAAAAACAAAGACCAGTTTCCCTAATTCAATCATATCTTATGTTTTTAAAATTAGAAAATGATGAACTGATTTTCCGCGCTAGTTCATTTCTGAAAGTTATCTTTCATGCACGAAAATCTATGGAATCTCCTTGAAATGTTTACGTGCCCAAAATGCCTCTCTTGCACTAGCACTTTAGCTAATTGGAATGCACATTGGAATGCATTTTAATAATTTGACTTCGATTGTTTATTTTAATACTTGAAAACTAATTGCAGTTTTTAACCATTCATGGAAATTGTTAGAATTACTTTTAAACATGTGTTTTTATGTAATATGTGACTTTTATGGATTTCTTGCAATCCGAATAAAGTTTTCTTTGAATTGAATTGAATTGAATCAAGAGTGGTGCAGAAAGAGGCAAGAGAAGTGCAGAATGAGGCAAGAAAGGTGCAGAAAGAGACAAGACAAATGCAGAAAGAAGCAAGGGATGTGCAGAAAGAGGAAAGAAAGTGCAGAAAGAGAAAAAAGGCACATAAAGAAGCAAGAAAAATGCATAAAGAGGCAAGAGAGGTGCAGAAAGAAGCAGGAGAATTGCAGAAAGAGGCAAGCGATATGCAGAAATATGCAAGTGAGGGGCAGAAAGAAGCAAGAGAAGTAAAGAAAGAAGCAAGAGAGGTTCACAAAGAGGCATGAGGGGTGCAAAAAGAACCAGGAGATGTGCAGAAAATGGAAGAAATGTGCAGAAAGAGGCAAAAGAGGTACAGAAAGAAGGAAGAGAAATGCAGAAACAAGCAAGAAAGGTACAAAAAAAAGCAAGAAAAGTGCAGAAAGAGAAAGAAAGGTCCAAAAGAGACAAGGGAACTGCAGAAATAGTCAAGAGAAATGATGAAAGAGGAAGAAATGTGCAGAAAGAAGGAAGATGAATGCAGAAAGAGACAAGAGAAGTATGGAAAGAGGAGGAAATGTAAAGAAAGAAGCAAGAGAAGTGCAGAAAGAAGCAAGAGAGGTACAGAAAGTAGCAAGAGAGATACAGAAAGTAGCAAGAGAAGTGTAGAATGAAGCAAGAAAAGTGCACAAAGAAGAAGAAACGTGCAGAAAGAGGCAAGATAAGTGCAGAAAGAGGGAGAAAGTTGCAGAAAGAAGCAAGAGCAGTACAGAAAGAGGCAAAAGAGGTACAGAAATAGGCAAGATGGGTGCAGAAACAAGCAAGAGAGGTACGGAAAGAGGAAGAAAATTGCAGAAAGAGGCAAGAGAGGTGAAGAAAGATGCAAACGAAGTGCAGAAAGAGGCAAGAAAAGTACAGAAATAGGCAAGAGGGGTGCAGAAAGAGATGAGATAGGTACAGAAAGAAGCAAGAGGGGTGCAGAAAGAAGCAAGAGAAGTAAAGAAAAAAGCAAGATAGGTGCACAAAGAGGCATGAGAGGTGCAAAAAGAACCAGGAGTTGTGCGGAAAAAGGTAGAAATGTGCAGAAAGAGGCAAAAGAGGCACAGAAAGAGGCAAGAGAATTACAGAGAGAAAGCAAGAGAGGTACAGAAAGAAGCTAGAGTAGTGAAGAAAGGGGAAAAAAGGTACAGAAAGAGAAAAGGGAACTGCAGAAATAGTCAAGAGATATGATGAAAGAGGAAGAACTGTGCAGAAAGAAAGAAGATGAATGCAGAAAGAGGCAAGAGAAGTATGGAAAGAGGAGAAAATGTAAAAAAAAGAAGCAAGAGAAGTGCAGAAAGAAGCAAAAGAGGTACAGAAAGTAGCAAGAGAGATACAGAAAGTAGCAAGATAAGTGTAAAAAAAAAGGAAGAGAGGTACAGAAAGAGGCAAGAGGGGTGCAGAAACAAGCAAGAGAGGTGCATAAAGACGAAGAAATGTACATAACGATGCAAGAGACGTACAGAAAGAGGCAAAAAGGATGCAGAAAAAAGCAAAACAGGTGTAGAAAGAAGCAAGAGAGGTGCAGAAAGAGGCATGAGGCGTGCAAAAGGAAACAAGAGATGTGCATAAAAATGAAGAAATGTTCAGAAAGAGGCAAAAGAGGTACAGAAAGAGGCAAGAGACGTACAGAAAGAAGCAACAGAGGTGCAGAAAGAAGCAATACAGATTCAGAAAGAGGAGAAAGGTACATAAAGAGACAACAGAACTGAAGAAATAGGCAAGCGAAGTGCGGAAAGAGGAGGAAAGGTACAGAAAGAAGCAAGAGAAGTGCAGAAAGAAGAAAGGAAGGTACATAAAGTAGCAAGAGAAGTATAGAAAGAGGCAAGAGCGTGCAGAAAGAGCCAAGAGAAGTGCAGAAAGAAGCAAGAGAAGTGCAGAGAGAAACCAGAGAGGTGCAGAAAGGGAACGAAACGTGCTGAAAGAGGCAAGATAGGTGCAGAAAGAGTGAGAAAGGTCCGAAAAGAAGCAAGAGCAGTGCAGAAAGAGGCAGGAGAAGTAAATAAAGAGGAAGAAAGGTACAGAAAGAAGCAAGATAAATGCAGAAAGAGGTAAGAGAGGTGGTGCAGAAATAAGCAGAAAAACTGCAGAAAGAAGCAAGTGATGTGCAGAAAGATGCAAGTGAGGGGCAGGAAGAAGCAAGGAATGCGCAGAAAGAGGCAAAAGAGGTGTAGAAAGATTCAAGAGTGGTGCAGAAAGAAGCAAGAGAGGTACAGAAAGAGGATGAAATGTGCAGAGGGACGCAAGAGAGGTGAAGAAAGAGGCAAAAGAAGTACAGAAAGAGGCAAGAGAAGTATAGAAAGAGGCAAGAGGGGTACAGAAAGAGGTAAGAAAGGTGCAGAAAGAAGCAAGAGGGGTCCAGAAAGAAGCAAGAGAAGTAAAGAAAGAAGCAAGAGAGGTGCACAAAGAAGCATGAGTGGTGCATGAAGAACCAAAAGATATGCAGAAAAAGGAAATCATGTGCAGAAAGTGGGGAAAGAGGTGCACAAAGAAGCGAGAGAAGTGCAGAAAGAAACAAGAGAGGTGCATAAAGAAGCAAGAGAGGTGCAGATAGAGGAGGGAAGGTACTGAAGGAGGCAAGCGAAGAGCAGCAATAGGGGAACAAGTGTAGTAAGAAGCAAGAGAAGTACAGAAAAAGGCTAGAGAAGTTCAGAAAGAAGAAGAAAGGTGCATAAAGAAGGCAGCGAAAAGCAGAAATAGGCAAGAGAGAAGCCAAAAGAAGCAAGGGAAGTAATGAAAGAGGCAAGAGAGGTAAAGAAAGAAGCAAGACAAGTGCAGACAGAGGCAAAAGAAGTGCAGATAAGAGCAAAAGAAGTGCATAAAGAAGCAGGAGAGGTGCAGGAAGAAGAGAGTGAGGTGCAGAAAGAGGCAATAGTGTTGCAGAAAGAAGACGAGAAATGAAGAAAGAGATGAGAAGTGCAAAAAAAGCAAGAGAAGAGATGTTAGAAGCAAGAGAGGTGCAGAAGAAGGAAGATATATGCATAGAGAGGGAAGGGAAATACAGAAAGAGGCAAGAGAGGTAGAGAAAGTAGCGGGAGAGGTGCAAAAAGAAGCAAGAGAGGTATAGAAAGAGGAGGGAAGAAGCAAATAGAGGCAAGAGAAGTACAGAAAGAGGCAAGAGAGGTACAGAAAAAGGCAGGAAATGTGGAGAAAGGGATACAAGTAGTGTAGAAAGAGGTAAAAAAGTGCAGAAAGAAGCAAGAGAAATGCTGAAAGAAGCAAGAGAGGTACAGAAAGAAAGAAGAGCAATGCAGAAAGAGGCCAGAGAAGTGAGGAAATAGGCAAGAGAAGTGCAGAAATAGGAAGAAAAGTACAAAAGGAAGCAGGAGAAATGCAGAAAGAGGCAAGATAATTGTGGAAAGAGGAAGAAAGTTTCAGAAAGAAGCAAGAAAAGTGCAGACAAGCAGGAGATGTGCAGAAAGAGGAGGAAATGTGCTGAAAGACGTAATAGAGGTACAGAAAGAGGCAAGAGGGGTGCCGAAACAAGCAAGAGAGATGCAGAAAGAGGAAGAGATATACAGAAAGAGGCAGGAGAGGTAAAGAAAGAGGCAAAAGAAGTACATAAAGAGGCAAGAGAAGTGCATAAAGTGGCAAGAAGAGTGCAGAAAGAGGTAAGAATGGTACAAAAAGAGTCCAGAGGGGAGCAGAAAGAAGCAAGAGAGGTGAACAAAGAGGCATGATGAGTGCAAAAAGAAGCTAGAGACATGCAGTAGAAGGAAGAAATGTACGGAAAGAGGCAAAAGAGGTACAGAATGAGTCAAGAAAAGTACAGAAAGAAGTAAGGGAAGTTCCAAAAGAAGCAAAAGACGTGTAGAAAGCAGAAGAAAGGTAGAGAAAGCACCAAGGGAACTACAGAAAGAGGCAAGAGAAGTACCAAAAGAGGAGGAAATGTACAGAAAGTAGAAAGAGAAGTACAGAAAGAAGAGAGAGAGGTCCAGAAAGTAGCAAGAGAGGTGCAGAAATAGCAAGGGAAGTGTAGAAAGAAGCAAGCGAAGTACAGAAAGAAGCCAAAGAGGTGCAGTAAGAGGAAGGAATATATAGAAAGAGGGAAGATAAGTGCAGAAAGAGGGAGAATGGTGCAGAAAGAAGCAAGAGCTGTGCAAAAAACGGAAGGAGAAGTGCATTAAGAGGAAGAAAGGTGCAGAAAGAAGTAAGAGAATTGCAGAAAGAGGCAAGAGAGGGACAAAAAGAAGCAAGGGAAGTGATGAAAGAGGCAAAAGAGGTATAGTAAGAAGCAATAGAAGTGCAGAAAGAAGCAATAAATTTGCTGATAGAAGCAAGAGAGGTATAGAAAGAGGCAAGAGAAGTACAGTAAGAGGCAGGAAAGGTGCAGAAAGAGGGAAGAGAACTGCAGAAAGACGCAAGAGATATGCAGAAAGGGGAAAGAGAGTGCAGAAAGAGAAAGAAAGGCACAGAAAGAAGCAAGAGAAATGTAGAAAGAGGCAAGAGAGGGGCTGAAAAAACAAGGGAAGTGATGAAGGAGGCAAAAGAGGTATGGTAAGAAGCAAGAGAGGTGCAGAAAGAAGGAAGAGATATGCAGATAGAAGCAAGAGAGGTGTAGAAAGAATCAAGAGTGGTGCCGAAAGAGGCAAGAGAAGTGCAGAATGAGGAAAGAAAGGTGCAGAAAGAGACAAGACAAATGCAGAAAGAAGCAAGGGATGTGCAGAAAGAGGAAAGAAAGTGCAGAAAGAGAAAAAAAGGCACATAAAGAAGCAAGAAAAATGCATAAAGAGGCAAGAGAGGTGCAGAAAGAAGCAGGAGAATTGCAGAAAGAGGCAAGCAATATGCAGAAATATGCAAGTGAGGGGCAGAAAGAAGCAAGAGAAGTAAAGAAAGAAGCAAGAGAGGTTCACAAAGAGGCATGAGGGGTGCAAAAAGTAACCCTGGGCGAAGCACTACGCTCCGCTCGTGGAGTTTGCGAAGTTTTTGCAACTTCGCACTACGCGAGCGGCACGTAGCACAGTGCAAACATGCGTAGCGCAGCGTAGCGTAGTGCAGCGCTCATTTTTTGCTTGTTCGCGGTCCTGAACGTCATGTTCGCGACCGCGAGCAAGCAAAATTACATCCCGGCGAGATTCTCAATGCGAGGAGGTCAGGTTTCTCATTGTGAGTGGTTGCGCATGCTCGCGACCGCTCTCAATGAGAAACTACCTGTTCGCGTTGAGAAAGCTGCCGCTCGAGTAATAATCTCCTCGAGCAGCAGAAAACTACAGCTCGCACTGTGCAAGATGCCTTTTTCAATGCTTGCACTGTGCCAGATGCTTGTCCGCACTGTGCAATCATTGAAAACGCATCTTGCACAGTGCGAACATGCTACTACGCAGCTCGCGTAGTGCTATGTGAAGTTCGGGTAGTGCGAAGTGCACTTCGCGTAGCTTCGCGTAGCGCTACTTCGCGAACTACGCCCACCCTTAGCAAAAAGAACCAGGAGATGTGCAGAAAATGGAAGAAATGTGCAGAAAGAGGCAAAAGAGGTACAGAAAGAAGGAAGAGAAATGCAGAAACAAGCAAGAAAGGTACAAAAAAAGCAAGAAAAGTGCAGAAAGAGAAAGAAAGGTCCAAAAGAGACAAGGGAACTGCAGAAATAGTCAAGAGAAATGATGAAAGAGGAAGAAATGTGCAGAAAGAAGGAAGATGAATGCAGAAAGAGGCAAGAGGAGTATGGAAAGAGGAGGAAAGGTAAAGAAAGAAGCAAGAGAAGTGCAGAAAGAAGCAAGAGAGGTACAGAAAGTAGCAAGAGAGATACAGAAAGTAGCAAGAGAGTAGAAAGAAGCAAGAAAAGTGCAGAAAGAAGAAGAAACATGCAGAAAGAGGCAAGATAAGTGCAGAAAGAGGGAGAAAGTTGCAGAAAGAAGCAAGAACAGTACAGAAAGAGGCAAGAGAAGTGCATATACAGGAAGAAAGGTGCAGAAAGAATCAAGAGAAATGCAGAAAGAGGCAAGGCAGGTGTAGACAGATGCAGGAGAATTGCAGAAAGAAGCAAGTGATGTGCAGAATGTGCAAGTGAGGGGCAGAAAGAAGCAAGTGAAGTGATGAAAGAGACAAAGGAGGTGTAGTAAGAATCAAGAGAGGTACAGAAAAAAGCAAGAGATGTGCAGAAAGCAGCCCTGGGCAGAGTTTGGGAGTTTTGCCACCCGGAACTCTGCAAAGTTACAAAAAAGCTCTGCGAAGTTCAGCGAGTGGCAAAGTGCAGTGCGAACTTCAGTTTGTGCTGGTATTCCTGCCGCTCAGGTAAAAATTCTACCTGAGCGGCAGCTCGCTCTTGCAAACTTACTGTTTGCAATCGCAAACTAACCATTCACAATTGCGAGCGGGGAAAAAGACTGCTGCTGTTCACAAAGCAGAGTTTTCTGCACTCCACAAGCTCTGTGGAGTGTGGACTGCAAAAAAGTCTGCAAACTCCGTGAATGGATGGAACATCACCGCCCAAGCCTAGCAAAAATAATCAAGCCTAGCAGAAAGAATCAAGAGTAGTGCAGAAACAGGCAAGAGAACTGCAGAAAGAGGCAAGAAGTGTTGTGAAGTCCTGTGAGACTCTTCTGACGTTTCCTCTCAAGCTGCAAACTCCCAACTCCCTCAAGGATCAACCAACCCAATCAGGAATTTAACACTGACTGGAACGGCTTCTCTCCAAGGGAAAGGGGATGTGGACCGAGAGACAAACAACAGATAAACAAGACAAGATCTTCAGTTGTTTGCTCTCTCAAGAAAGTGTTCCAGGCCGACCTTCTCTTATTTGATGCGCCACGTTGGTTTCACGTAACTCTGTAGTACAGTATTTAAAGCTTATTACCCAGCTGTAAACACCTTAATCTCAGATTATAATCAAACATTAGCACTTACTGACCATAAGTTTGGTTGGCCCTTGCTCACACTTTTTCTGAAGCTTATGCACTGAACTCAGCCTTTTAACACCTTTTAAATAAATATCACATGTCAGATTATGCTAGACCTTAAACTGAATCAACTGGTTAATTAGGTTAATGTGGGTTAATAAGAACCAAACAAGTATACTTCATGCAAGCATACCTGAGTCTTTTAATGATTCTTCAGTACTGGAAGTTCTGCAGTTGAAAAGACAAGAAATAGCAGAAAAAACAGCCTACATCTAAATACATAGCTATTAGTTGGTATGCATTCCAAACTGACTTCCTTGAAGAACCAACTTCCTAAACATTACTCTATTGAGTCTTCTTTTAAACACAGAAGAAATATACTTAAAGAAGGATTTCAGCCCAAAAGCCCTTTGCTTTTACCAAGGCTTGTTTAATCTGAACTGTCAAGTCAATGAGTTCCAAAGCCTTAAAGTTCGTAGGGCTAGAATATTCTTTGCGAGAGTTTATTCAGTCTGAAGACATTTGCCTCTTCCAAGGCTTGTTTAATTACACTCCGTTTGTTTTAGCGCTAATCTCTCTACTAGAAAAGCTCTTACGATTTTGACAGTTATTCTTTTCTCCTTGTAGCGCAATACCTGAAGTTCAATCAGCACAGAAATAAATTAAATCTTACTGTCCTTGAAAGTCGCGCAGCGCTGATCAGGAGACTCGAACTGCCGGCTGTGAGGGGTTTTATCAAGCAACCATCTGGCTGTCACGAAGGCTGTCACGAAGAGCGAGAGGGAGGCTCGCTTCCGTCTTCGGAGAAGGTCATTAATTCAAAAGCTGTCAACAGAGGGCTGGGGACTCGGCTAAGGTTAGGAAATAATTTAACTTGAAAGGGGGTATTCCGAAAGCAGGAAAGCGGAATATTTAAGTAAACAAGGAATCTCCAGCGCTGGGTCAGAAGCTCTCGTCAGGCTCAACGAGAGACGAAGCGTTGAGCCGTTGACAGAAGCTTCTATTTATAGCTTCTGTTATGAAGGTCTGCGCGAGCCCCCTTTCAGAGGATTACTATGGACACGAGGGCTGGCGCGAGCCTGTCTCTTTAGAGCGCACAATCTAAGCAGTTAACCCTAGCATCACAGAAAGCCTAAAAATAACAAGCATTGTCAAAAGCAATTTTACTATTAAGTGTAACTAAATAGATTCAACTAATATTTAACACTTCAAACATATTTCTAAAATTTACCTACTAACCAAAATTGTCTTCTCAGATTCTCTAAAAGTAAACAAAATCTGCCTACAGCCTGAATTTAAACAAGACGACCGGTAGCACCCCTAACAGTTCCTCCCCCCAAAGGTCGTCTTACAGGTCGAGGTTTATCAGGATGCAAAGCATGAAAGGACCTAACAAGTCTAGGTGCATGAATATTTCTTTCAGGTTCCCAAGATCGCTCAGAAGGATCATAACCCTTCCAATCAACCAAATAAAACAAAGCACCCCTAACTCTTTTCGAATCTAAGATAGATTTGACTTCATATTCAATATGATCCCCAATAACCACAGGTGGTGGAGGATTATCAGGTCGAGTGGTAGGTTCAAAAGGTTTCAAAAGGGATACATGAAAAACAGGATGAATGTTAAACTCATCAGGCAAGACTAATTTTACAGAAACAGGATTCAAAATGTTCTCAATCTGAAAAGGCCCCAAATATCTTGGTTTCAACTTTCTTGGACCCTCTAATTGAATGTTTCTGGTAGACAACCAGACAAACTGACCTTCCTTATACAGAGGAGAAGATTTACGATGAGAATCAGCAGTACGTTTCATAGTTATCTTACTTTTAATCCACTGCTTTCTAGCCCGCTCCTGAATATCCATCAAAGAAGACAATCTATCCGAAACTGCAGGCATAGATTGCTGTTTCTCAGGTAAAAGTGATCCAGCGGGCTATAGAAAATATATCATAAACTACGCTACCCAACTTCATAACCTATAAACAAAATTCTATACTAAATATGGACCCATTTATGAACCTGATATATTTTGGGCCTACTGAATCAGGTGGTCAGAATAAATCTATATACACATTATCTACACACTATATACATATTTATACATTTGCAGAAAGAATATTGTCATTATAATAAAACCCAACCATTTAAACGACCACCATAGGTGACGTGATCTAGCTAATGGTAACCTATACTTCTAAATAATCAAGACCAGCTTGTTTGTCAAAAGTAAGATTTTATTTTCTAAATTATGGTATATATGTTGTAAGTTTTATAAATGAAATTTATTTGCAATAAAGCAAGCATGATGGTAAGAAATATGGAAAAATACAATTTAAGCAATTGAATCAATTTTAAAGAAATTATATAAAGTTTAGCATTTCTAAAACCTATTTCCCTAACTGAGCTAAATAGACAGAAATTAAAGTAAAGATCTTTGAGGATTCTTACGTGCTCCACGCAAAGTCCAGCAGCACATCACCCTCATCGGAAAGTCAGAAAGCAGCAGCCAGCCCAACCCTAAGGGCATGACTTTTTATACCTTTCTACGCTAACTAAACTAGCAAAGGAAAGTTTTCAGAAATCTACGACGTCCCATTGGTTGAGAGTGACAAGTGACATGTCACCCGATTCTTAAAAAGTTCCACAAAATCATGTCTTACAAAGACCATTGTCTCTTCCACGTGAAGCCAAAAGCTTCCTGCGATTGCAACTTTGTATTAAGTCATCCTCGCAGCTTCCATAGTCTTTCAGTGCAACTTCCGCGGATGCCAAGTTAAGGACTGACAAAAAGTTCACTTTCGACCTTGGCCATGTCCGACAGAATGATGTCAGCTCATCATTTTTTGCTTTGTGAATGCAGCTTCAATAAACGTTTTAATTCAGAATGGGCGTCTCGTGACTTTCTGCAGAATTATAGATCAGCTCTTTTTCTGCGGCTCAAATAACTAGGCCTCAAAAGCAGGCAACTTATGATTTCTAGTATAAAACAAACACAAGAAAAGTATTAATGTAAGAAATAAAGTATATTCTGTATCCACCCCATGGTTTACTAATTAATTAACCCACCCGATTAATCAAAATGTTACCTAGCTAATGCAAACAAATAAAGCAGCGTTTATATTTACCAGTCTCCGTTTTTCTATGAGACCCATATGCACCTAGAATAGTAGAAATGACATCACACAGACAAGGAAAAGCAAAACAAGCACATGCTTATTTTAAGTTTGCAGCAGTTAGTAATGACAAAGACAAAAACGAAAACAATAAATTATTTTATTATTTTGCACGAACAAAAAGATGCAACATTTATGCACGTTTATGAGCACACATGTTAGTCCCCCCACGTGTAAAGTTTAATCTAGGTTATTTTAGTACGACATATCACAAATCATTAATAATTTTATTCATGTTATGGAAATGTGACTTTGCGAGTTTAAACAAAATTTTGTTTTCTATCTCGCTCCATCAACTCCCTCATCTGGTGATTAACAAATCACCACACCAGCACTCAAAATTTTGGTAAATTTAAATTTTTAAGAAATCGATTCAAATTCATTTGTATTAGTAAACCTAAAAGTCTGTTTCAGCATAATCTTTGCAATTAACATGACGCTCTCTATGTAACTCCTGTAACTCGATCTCCCTTTCCTCTTCTTTTCTGAGTTTATAGATTCTCTTCTTTTCCTTCAAATGTTTCTTTCTTTTATGTAACAAACAACCTACTTTAGTCAAAATAAAAATGAATACTATTATAATCAAAGGTGCCAGAATCTTGCCAAGAATTGAACTTCCGATATTATGAAACCAGTTTTTAATTGCTTGAAACCTTTTTGAAAGTTTCTCTGTAAAATCTTCTTCTTCTAAAGGAATTATTTCTGAATGCATTTGTGTGATATTCTTAATATACATTTCAATATTCTTACTTTCATCAGGAATATATGTACAGCAATGTTGGACATGTAAAATGCCACAGACTCCTCCCTCTTTTGCTAGGAGAATGTCTAAAGCAAGACGATCTTGAATTACCATGGATCTAATAGCAATAACTTCAACATTCACTAATTGAAACCCATCAGCAGTGTCAGTTGATAATCTATCAACTATAGTGGACAATTTTCTGATTCTCCCTGCATTTAGGGTTATACCAACAAAAGGTATTACAGCTTGGAAAATATCTCCCAGAACTTCGGTAAAAGTTTCTCTTTTAGCTCTATTTACATAATTATGAATTTTAAACAATCCTTCTGAATCTCTGTCAACATGAAACACTTTAGGAAAAACAATTCCCACATAACAAGTTCCATACCAATGGTCTGGAAGGTTATAGTAAGCTTTGTCACCACAAACAAAATAAATTCCAGGGAAGATAGGATCTTTTCCACCTTTAAATCCCCAACCTCCCATAATCTGATAAGTATCTTCACAGTTGCTTGCACCTACAAAATAATTATCAAAAAGTGTATTATCTCTTCTAATGCAAAGCTTTCCACTAACAGGTTTGTCTATATGAATTGCAATATTTTCAAGCATTTTGCCATTTAATTTCTCATCTTCTTTTTGCCAGAAGGATGACTTAGTCTGCTTGACTAATTCATTTCTCTTATAAATTGCTCTTCTCTCCTCAACCATATTCAAAAATGTCTTTCCTTCAGCACTTAATTTACATGTTAGATTATTCTTGTAAGCATACTCATAAGTGAGTTCGTTAGTAACAAGGAAATATTCTCTCAATTGTTTTGCTTTCTTATGCTTATTTAAAGCATTATCAATTTTAATATTAGCAAAAATCTCATCATAATTTGAATAGTAATATTCTAAACGACCAGTTTGATAAAATAAACTAGTTAATACACTACATGTAACAGCATAAGTGAGAGGAAGCATATTATATGTTACTCCTTCAGAAACAGAAGCGGGTAACTTAACACATACATAACAGTCCTTTGCATCCATTACCTTTACATATTCACTCAATAGTTTTGTGAATGTATTGCTTGAAAAATCACCTATTGATTTATCTTGATGAATGTTAGGCTGATGATCAATTACTTTTGCAGATGTACTATGTTTAGTTTGGCTAACCAGAGCTTTGCTTGTTATGTTAACTTTGTGTAATTCTCTATTCATTTCTAAAGGTATAATCACAGCTAGTATCAACCAGAGCAGAACTAAAATGAGCAGACATACCAGAGTCATCTTACAGCATCTTTTAAAAACAGAACATTTTGAAGTGCTCTCCTTAACGTAAGGCATTTTTAGGTTAGTTTTTAGCCTCAAAAATAAAAATAAATTTTAAAATTTATATACACCCCCCTTTTAAAATATATTTTTCTTTTATAACCCTAAACAAGATTTCTTCGACCTTATGTCATACATAAGTTTTCTTCTATTAAACAGTTTTTTCTTCGACCTTGTGTCAACTAACAGGATTTCTTCAGCCTTTTGCCAATTAATAATTTTGTACTTCAATCATTGTCACTAATTTCTTGTATTTCGTTTTCTTCTTCACTACTATCATATATGTCAATAACAGGTGGAATTACTAAGTAAGTCCACTCAGGAGACTTGTATTTCTGGTTTGGTCTAATTATTCTCTTCCCTTTTCTCGATATCACTTCAATTTTTCTTCCAACTCCAATTTCTTTTCCTGGACTCTTTTGACTACTTATTTCTTCAACTTGTTCTATTGGCTTTTTGATCAATCTGACTCTCAATCTTCCACCAGGCCAGTAGTCTGCTTTTCTCACATACTTCTTCTTTGGTTCAGAATTATTTGATTCTGACTTCCAAGTCCTTTTCTTTCCGTTTTCACTTCCACCTTCCACGTCACTTTCTTCAGTTTCGTAGTCTGAAATTTCAATTGACTCAGGAACTTCTCTATTCGGCAATTTCACTCCTTCAGGAACTTCACTTTGTCTTCCATCACTGGTACTCGGTAATTCGTTCTCCTCCTCTTCTTCAATTACCTCTAGCTTCCCAGATTTCCGATTTCTGTTCCTTACTTCAGAGCTTGTTCTCTGCCTTTCGATACTCTCCTGGTTTGAAACTTCTTTTGGTTCAGCTTCTTTGTCTTCAATATAGACAACTGAATTTTCAGTTATCTTTCCTTTTAACAGATTCTCTTCACCTTCAGAATCTATTTCAATTATTTCTAAGTCTTTTCTTGTCAGATTTCCATTCACTGGCACAGTTTCCAGATGTCGACTTTCTTGTCGATCTTCAGAATCTGGAATTACTTCACCTTCTGTTCTGTCTTCTGCTTCAGAATCAGAATCATCTGTGGTATCACTTTCAACATCAGAACTCTCAGGAGTTGGTACTGGAATAGTATGACTTGGATGAATCCAGCGTTTCAATCCTCTGCACTTTACAGCATTAGTAGTGATCAAGATTACCTGCCTAGGTTTCTGCCATCTAGGAGATAGACAATTCCTCCTCCGATGTACTTTCGTTCTGACCCAATCGCCAGGTCTCAGATCATGAGTCAAAACTTTTTCATTTGATTGAGCTTCAGTTCCCACCTGATTAGACACAGAAGTTACCATATCAGATAACCTTTTACAGTAATCCAAAATTGCACTGTCATTTATGCTCAACAGTTTACCTACAGGTACAAAAGCTTGCCTCATAACTCTTCCCATTATAATTTCATGAGGACTCAGACCTGTCTTTTTATCTGGTGTACTTCTTAATGACATCAAAACAAGTGGAAGAGCATCAGTCCACTTAACTCCTGTCTCTAGACACATTTTTCCAATTCTGTTTTTGATAGTTCCATTTATTTGTTCAACTACACCTGATGCCTCTGGTCTGTATGCACAGTGTATTTTCTGCTCAATGCTCAAAGCTTCACAAATTAACTTCAACAGTTTGTTATCAAAATGGCTTCCTCCATCACTCTCAATAGTGACTGGAAAACCGTACCTTGGGATGATTTCTCTGAGCATTAGTTTTGCCACTGTAATTGAATCACAATGTCGTGTAGGGAAAGCCTCTACCCATCTTGAGAATAAGCATACAATTACAAGTACATATTTCAAACAGTTGTGTAAGGGCATTTCAATGAAATCTATTTGTAACCTGGTAAAGGGACCACCCTCTCGTCCAATTATTCCTGTCCCAACCACTGATTTTCTGTTTGGATTCATTTGTTGGCATGATAAACACCTTTGACAAAAAGATTCTGCAATCGTTCTAAATTTGGTATTGAACCATGTTTCTCTAAAAAGTCTGACCATAGAATCTCTTCCTAAATGTGCAGGACCATGATATAATCTGGCCATGTCAGCAATCAAACAATTTGGTAAGACTATTCTGCCATCTTTGTAAACCCACACTCCATCTTCTTCACGTGATCTACAATCTGATCTTAACCATAGGTCTTTTTCTTCATCATCTGCTTCGTTTTGTAAATCCCTAATCTCATGCCATGTTTCTACAACAGTTGTTAGCATTAATGAATTTGAATCAGTTTCTTTACTCCTATTCCGATTGTAAGAATAATTTTTCCTTGCGCAGTACTTTGCTGTTTCGTCTGCGAAGGCATTTCCCTTGGAAATATAATCAGTTCCTCTAGTGTGCGCTGCACATTTGACTATGGCAATTTCTTTTGGTAATTGTATTGCTTCAATTAATCTCCTAATAAAAACTGCATTTTTAATTGGTGATCCTGTTGATGTCATGTATCCTCTCTGTGACCAGAGTTGTCCATAATCATGCACAACTCCGTACCCATACTGACTATCAGTAATGATGGTAACTCTTATATCTTTTGATATTTCACATGCACGAATTAAAGCAATCAATTCAGCCACTTGTGCTGAACGAACTCCTTCAAGGCATGATGCTTCTTCAACATCTTCGACTGTACAAACTGAGTATGAAGCTTTCAAGACACCTCCTTCGGATCTTAAGCATGAGCCATCTACAAAGTAGACAAAATCCGATTCAGACAAAGGTCTGTCTTTGATGTCTTTTCTTGGTTTAGTGCAGAATTCCATGACATCTAAACATTCATGTTCTGTCTCAATGTCATCAACAATTTCAGAATCAGGCAGTAATGTAGAAGGATTCAGATTCAAACATCTTGAAATCGAAACATTATCTGCTCCCAGTATGATTTTCTCATACTTTGTCAATCTGCTACTTGTTAAATGTTGAGTCTTACCTCTTGTCAGTAATATTTCAACTGAATGGGGCACAAAAACTTTCACAGGAAATCCCATAATGATTCCTTCACTTTGTTCAAGGCTGATACTTGTAGCTGCAACTGCTTTCAAACAACCTGGTAATGCTTTTGCAATTGGATCAAGAACTGCAGAGAAGTATGCAATAGGTTTCTTTAAATTTCCATGTCTCTGTATTAATACAGATAATGCACATCCTTCTCTCTCACTGCAATACAGTTCAAAATCTTTCTCATAATTTGGCATACCCAAAGCAGGAGCTTGGCATAAGCTCTTTTTCAGGTTCTCAAAAGATTCCATCTCAGCATCATTGAGAATAATTGGATCTTTTACATCTGATTTGGTCAGTCTTTGTAGTGGTTTTGCAATTACTGAAAATCCACTTATCCATTGTCGACAGTAACCTACCATTCCTAGGAACATTCTGACCTGTCTTTGTGTTCTTGGCGGTAACATTGCTTGAATCATTTTTATTCTCTCTATTGTTACTTGTCTTTTTCCCTTTGCAATTCTGTGACCAAGATATTTTACTTCTTGTTTGCAAAACTGTAGTTTTGCTGGGGACACTTTATGTCCTTCTTCTGCAAGGCGATTTAACAGAATTATTGTGTCTGTTACACAATTTTCTCTTGTCTTTGCAGCTATTAACAAATCATCAATATACTGCACCATCGTAGACCTACCTGGTAAGTCTAAATCTTCTAATGATCTTTTTAACAATTCATTAAAGATTGAAGGACTTTCTGTATAGCCCTGAGGGATTCTTGTCCATCCAAGGGTTTTACCTTGGAATCTGAAAGCAAAGATTTCATAACTATCTGGGTGTAAAGGAACAGTAAAGAATGCATTGCAAAGGTCAATGACTGAGTACCATTCAGCATCATGTGGAATCTGAAATAGAATTACTGCTGGATTTGGAACCACAGGACAACATGGAATGACAATTTGATTAACTTTTCTCAAATCTTGTACGATCCTAAATGTTCCGTTAGACTTTTTAACTCCCATAATTGGTGAATTACAAGAGCTACTCTTCATTTCCTTTAATACACCTTGCTTGATTAATTTTTCAATTATAGGTGTAATACCTTCAATTGTTTCTGTTTTCATTTTATATTGTGGAGTGTTTGGAAATTCTATTCCCTGTTTCAATGCAATTTTTACAGGATCTACGTTTTTCATCAGACCCATCTCATTCCCAGTAAAATCCCATATTCCAGATTTCACTGTTTCCTTTAGCTCTTCAGGTAAATCCTTTTCTTCAAATGCAGGAAACAATTTTGTTTCTTCTGCTTCCATCATCATCATTGTCATTCTGTACAAACCATCTTCCTCCATTGTTTGTAATTCAACTCCTTCAGGAGAACAATATATTCTGCAATTCATTTTACATAGGATGTCTCTGCCTAATAGATTTACTGGACTACTGTTACAAACCACAAATCTGTGTTTGTCTCTGTAATTTCCAATTTCGACTGGTACTGGATCAGTTAAGTCTGTTTTAATTTGCTGATTACTTACTCCCACAACTTGGATGGTATCCCCAGAGAGAGGTAGGTTTTCAATTTCCACTGATCTAACAGTAGAACGGGTAGCACCAGTGTCCACTAGAAAAGTGATGTCTACATCATTAACTTTCCCGTTTACATAAGGACCAGACTGGTCAACCTCAAGAGTGGCTCCAACAACACACTCTTCCTCCTCTCTCGGGCACCGTCAGCAATAATCATCAGAATCACTGTCTTGACTTTCTGTTAATAAAAATTGTTGTGAAGCATTTTGCATTTGAACCTTTTGCTGCTTTTGCTGTTTTTGTGGTTTTATTACCTGTTCACATCCCTGAAATCCCACGTTTGGATTATATTTTTGAACTCCCCCACAATTCGGAAAAGGTGGTTGTGGCAATTGGTCTTGACGATTATTCACCTGTTGTTGTTGCTGTTGTTGTAACTGTCGCTGAATATTAAATTCATTTAACCCCTGTTGCATCTGTAGCTGTTGCTGCACGTTAACACCATTCTGCATCTGTGGATTCAATAAGGGATTCTTTGAGTTTCTAGGAGGATGAGGACACTCGTCCCTCCAATGTCCAATTTCGCCACAATTAAAACAAGGTAATCTTTGTTTCAGCTCTTCTATCTTTGGGCTAAATTTCTTTGGGAAATTATTACCTTTAAACTTTCCTTGTATCTGGTTTGTATTTCCAGTTTGAACAAAATTAGTGTTCTTATTTCCCATGCTGGCAATCTGTTGCTCAGCCACCTTTACCTGAGCCCACATGGCTTTCTCCTTCAGCTTCTTCTGTTTTACTTCTAATTCATCGCTACAATATTTTGCTTTTCTTAGAATATCATCTACAGATAGTGCTTGCCATCCGACAATACTAGTTCTGATCATTTCTCCAATTTCAGGTTTTAGTCCATAAACAAATCTATAGATAAAATGACTCATGTCTTTTTCATCTAATTTTTCATAACCACTGTATTGTTTAAAAATTAACAATAGTCTTTCATAAAAAGAATGAACTGATTCTTTTGTTTCCTGTTCTGTTCTTTCTATTTTAACCCAATCAACTTCTTTGGGTGGAATTTTGTTTTTCATCCAAACAATTACTTTCTCGTAAAAATCCATTACAAGTGGATTTGGGGCACCTGTTTCTTTAATTCGTTCAGGTTCTGCTTTTGGCCAACTAATAGATATTTTACATTCTGTCCAAAGATCAGATGGGACTACAATGTCAAAAAATCCATCTAAATCAATCCACAGAACCTTTGACACTTTGATAAATCTATCGACTTGCCTGTACCACTCAACTGGTTTCTCCCTCAATTTTGGAAAGTCATTTGTGAATAGTAGAATGTCCTGTCTTGACCATGGGACATGAACATATCCTCCACCTGCAACTTCCCTCATTGGAAATTGTTTTGACAATTTTTCCAATCTTTCATCTTCCTTCCTTTTGGTCCATTTCACTCTCCATTTGTTCAGTTCTCCTAGCTTTTTGATATAGACAATCAAATCTTTAATGTGAACTATTCTTCCCATTGAGTTCAAACTCTCAATGTCACTTTCTGAAAAGTCTAATCTGTAATGCTTTGCAAAATTCTTTTGTTTACTTACATCGATTTCAAGTTCTGCAGCTAAATCCTCTAATTGATCATATTTATTTTTCGTTTTCCACTGAATACTTTTGCAAATGAATAGTAGTTCATCGTCCCGATAGTAATTTAAACTATCTGGGCCAATTGTTCCAATTATTAATTCTTCAATATTAGCTTTTAATTTGGCCACATCAAGTTTTGGTGTGGTTACCCTAACTTCAGGACTTCCTACATCTGACATAGCACCCATTGGTGTTTTTGGAGATAAATCCTCATTAAAGGTTAAATCAGGCATTCTCGATCTAGAAGTGTTTAATTCAGTTAAGTCTGAATAAAATTTTTCAGTAGGCTTTTGAATTTCTGTATTTAAAGGAATAGTTAATCCATTTTTGTTTGTATCTCTTTGATCAAATACAGGCTGAACAGGGCCTATTGTTACTGGAACTGTGACAGCTTCCATGCCTTTTGTCATTCTTTTAATTAATTCTTCTTTAGACCTTAAATATTCATTATAATCATCATCCTCAACATTTCTTGTCTCTCTTGCGTAATCTTTTGGTGGTTCCCTTGCTCTTGGAGTCATTGAAAAATGTCTACCTTCATTTCGAGCATTCTCAAATTCTGATCTTCTAGGAGTTTCAGTGATTTCACTATTATTTGGATAAAGTTTAGGAGCTTCACTAATTGGAGGTGCACTCGGTGAAGTTTCAGTGGAAACCACCGGAGTAGACCATGATCTAGGAGGTCTCAAAGGCTGATTAGGCTGTTTCTTTCTAGCAGTTGTATATATTTCTTCCATAACTGCATCCTCAGATTCACTTTCCATAGATTTCCCTGTAGGAGAACCCATTACCATTTCATGAATTAAATATAATCCTTCACTCATGTTTCCCTGTCTCCACATTCGCAATCTATCTTCATGAGTTTCTCTTTTCCATGATGGATTTTTAGAAGGTCTTTTAATTCCACTAGCTTCTCTTTGTAACTGATACATCTCGTCTTCCCACTCAACTAAAGCTTCAAATTGAGTTGGTCTCGGTTTTGGAACAAGAGCATTCATTTTCTCTCGTAAGTTTCTTAAAACTCTTACATTAAATGAACCATCATCAGGCCAAGCTAAAACACCATCGTTTTTAGTATAACGTTTCCAACTGTCGAACCATAAGACAGTATGATATCCGTATTCACCTTCCATGTACGCTGCAGGTGTTTTATACTTATGAAGTAATTTACCACCTCGCGTTTCGATTTTCTTGTCAGGTGAAAATAAATTCTTAAATTTCTGAAATAATGTTGTCTTTTTCTCAACATGTTTAAAATGATAACTCATTTTTAAGAGTTAAATTTAATTCACAAATTGTTCGTAAAATATTTCCGGGATGTTCCGCGAAACAACCAATCCGTGCGCGAAACACACCAACAGGCCAATGGCAGTTGAGCTGCGTCACTTTTCAGCTCGACCAATAAATTTGGAGATTTTCCGAAGGACCAATCAGCTCACAGGCCGTCAGAGACTCAGGAGCCAATTACAATACGGCTTGTGACGTAGGTCACCCAATCCCAGCGCGGCTCTGTGACGTACACAGCAGCTGCGGTTTCTCGCTTCTCACTCCTGGCGCTTACCCCTCCTTCACAAAATCTTTTCACAGCGCCATTTTAAGAACACTTTTCAGTGTAAATTAATTCTTAACAATGACTATAAAGACAATATCTGTTCGTTTCACTATTTAGGATAGTTTACATACATTCAAGTATCCACACTTCGGAATAGACGGCGCTATTCACACTAAGGATAATATTCAATTGTCAATAGAGTAACCTTACCCCACCCTTCTAACACGTATAATTATGAACTCGCTTTGCTCTGAACCCACCGCGAAGTGAAAGTTCTAAGAGTTCCACTTGAACATAAAATACAATTCAAACTCACACTTTTACACGGAAATTCCCTAAATTCAAACACACATGAAATCCGTACAGGACTCTCACCTGTTTATAGAATTCATGCACCGTTAGCAAAATGACGACGTTATCCGTACAGGGCTCTCACCTGTTTATAGATATGAAACATGTACCCGTACAGGACTCTAACCTGTTTATAGATAATCATGTACCGACGTTAAAATTTACCCTTCACTCAAGCTCGGATATAACTAATACTCTCATCACAGTGAGTTTTATGGAAGGCGCTTTGTCCCTATTCTCATGCTGCTTTGATTTCTTAGAAAATCCTCACTATACAAGATTCAGACCTAGCCCTAAAACTGTGCTGCTCGGCGACAACACTATGGTACACGGCGATACCTCTTGTGATACTCGGCGATATCACTACAAACTGAACAGATGGCTTGCGTGACTAATTTCTTGCCACACAATCTATACCGGTATAGCTTACAGATAGCACGAAAAACGAACTTAACAAGTGTTAAAATATCGATCCTATTTCTATACCATGACGTAATCCTTAGCAACCAACATATTACCTTGGTTACCTCTTAGCAACCATCAATTTCTGCTACCAGAGAATTGATCCAGCGGGCTATAGAAAATATATCATAAACTACGCTACCCAACTTCATAACCTATAAACAAAATTCTATACTAAATATGGACCCATTTATGAACCTGATATATTTTGGGCCTACTGAATCAGGTGGTCAGAATAAATCTATATACACATTATCTACACACTATATACATATTTATACATTTGCAGAAAGAATATTGTCATTATAATAAAACCCAACCATTTAAACGACCACCATAGGTGACGTGATCTAGCTAATGGTAACCTATACTTCTAAATAATCAAGACCAGCTTGTTTGTCAAAAGTAAGATTTTATTTTCTAAATTATGGTATATATGTTGTAAGTTTTATAAATGAAATTTATTTGCAATAAAGCAAGCATGATGGTAAGAAATATGGAAAAATACAATTTAAGCAATTGAATCAATTTTAAAGAAATTATATAAAGTTTAGCATTTCTAAAACCTATTTCCCTAACTGAGCTAAATAGACAGAAATTAAAGTAAAGATCTTTGAGGATTCTTACGTGCTCCACGCAAAGTCCAGCAGCACATCACCCTCATCGGAAAGTCAGAAAGCAGCAGCCAGCCCAACCCTAAGGGCATGACTTTTTATACCTTTCTACGCTAACTAAACTAGCAAAGGAAAGTTTTCAGAAATCTACGACGTCCCATTGGTTGAGAGTGACAAGTGACATGTCACCCGATTCTTAAAAAGTTCCACAAAATCATGTCTTACAAAGACCATTGTCTCTTCCACGTGAAGCCAAAAGCTTCCTGCGATTGCAACTTTGTATTAAGTCATCCTCGCAGCTTCCATAGTCTTTCAGTGCAACTTCCGCGGATGCCAAGTTAAGGACTGACAAAAAGTTCACTTTCGACCTTGGCCATGTCCGACAGAATGATGTCAGCTCATCATTTTTTGCTTTGTGAATGCAGCTTCAATAAACGTTTTAATTCAGAATGGGCGTCTCGTGACTTTCTGCAGAATTATAGATCAGCTCTTTTTCTGCGGCTCAAATAACTAGGCCTCAAAAGCAGGCAACTTATGATTTCTAGTATAAAACAAACACAAGAAAAGTATTAATGTAAGAAATAAAGTATATTCTGTATCCACCCCATGGTTTACTAATTAATTAACCCACCCGATTAATCAAAATGTTACCTAGCTAATGCAAACAAATAAAGCAGCGTTTATATTTACCAGTCTCCGTTTTTCTATGAGACCCATATGCACCTAGAATAGTAGAAATGACATCACACAGACAAGGAAAAGCAAAACAAGCACATGCTTATTTTAAGTTTGCAGCAGTTAGTAATGACAAAGACAAAAACGAAAACAATAAATTATTTTATTATTTTGCACGAACAAAAAGATGCAACATTTATGCACGTTTATGAGCACACATGTTAGTCCCCCCACGTGTAAAGTTTAATCTAGGTTATTTTAGTACGACATATCACAAATCATTAATAATTTTATTCATGTTATGGAAATGTGACTTTGCGAGTTTAAACAAAATTTTGTTTTCTATCTCGCTCCATCAAAAGAACGGGAAGTGACCTAGGATGTTGACCAGTGAGGAAGTAGAAAGGAGAACAACCTAAGGCAGAATGCGTGGTGTTATTGTAAGAAAACTCCGCCCAGGGTAAAACTTCATCCCAATGACCCAAAGAAGTAGTTAACAAACATCGTAAACCCTGTTCTACATGTTGATTAACCCTTTCAGTCTGCCCATCTGTTTGTGGATGAAAAGAAGAAGACAACGCCAACTCAATTCCAAGTTGTTTACTAAGCTGTGACCAGAATTTAGAAATAAATTGAGGACCTCTGTCCGAAATAATCTTAGAGGGAAGACCATGAAGTTTGACAATATTTGATAAAAACACAGTACTAAATTCAGTTGCAGTTGGAATTTTGTGTAACGGAATAAAATGTCCCATCTTAGAAAGTAAATCCACTACCACAAGAACCGTAGTGTAACCATTAGAATTAGGAAGATCTGTAATAAAATCTAGACTAATTGTGTGCCAAGGTTGAGGGGGAATAGACATTGGATGAAGTAAACCCATTGGAACTGCATGTAAAGACTTTTGTCGAGAACAAACTGGACAAGCCTTTACAAATTGCTGAATAGCAGAAATCATTTTTTCCCACCAAAAATGTCGTTGACATAAATCCAAGGTTTTATTAATGCCAGGATGAGCAGCAATAGCCAAATCATGATTCCACTGCATTACCTTATCTTGTAAATCTTTTGTAGGAATAAACAACTTATCATAGTGATAAAATAGACCCTCACTGATATAATTCCCTTCCTTGGACAACCACTCATGAATACTAAATCTTTTTAATTCGTTCTTAATTGAATCCAAGAAGATTTCAGAATGGATCTCTGCAGCTATTTTCTCCTTAGGCAAAATACTAGGTGGCTCTTTAAACAAAGTTAAATCTTTTTCACAAACTAAACGTGAAAGTGTATCGGATAATAATTGCTTATTTCCAGGCCGATACGTAATTAAGAAATCAAATTCGCTAAAAAATTGCAACCATCTCATCTGTCTGGGAGTAAAAGCCTTCACTGTGGAATAAAATTGTAAATTTTTATGATCGGAAAATACTGTGATAGTATGTTTAGCCCCCAAGAGATGATGTCGCCATTCCTGAAAAACATCCTTAATAGCTAAAAGTTCCCGTTCAGCAATAGTGTAATTCTGCTCTGCCAACAAAAGCTTCCTTGAAAAAAAAGCAACTGGATGTAAATGACCAGTATTTGAATCCTTTTGAAGCAACACACCACCAATAGCAGTCTGAGAAGCATCTGCCTCAACAAAAAATGGTCTATCAGGATCTGGGTGAACTAAAATTGGAGCGGAAGTAAAAGCTTTCTTTAATAAAGAAAAAGCTTGATCCGCTTCTTGAGTCCAAGAAAAAACTTTCCCCTTTTTCAGCAACTGAGTAATAGGAGAAACAATTTCAGAAAATTTTGAAATGAAACGTCTATAAAAATTGGCAAATCCTAAAATTCTCTGAGTGTCCTTAATAGAAACAGGAATTGGCCAAGTTAGAATTGCTTCTACCTTTTTAGGATCCATGTGAATTCCTTCAGGTGATAAGCAATAACCAAGGAATTCTACCTTAGTGGCATTAAAAACACATTTTTCCAATTTTGCAAATAACGAATGGTCCCTTAATCTCTGTAAAACCGCTTGCACATGCTGTATATGCTCCTCAGAATTTTTTGAATAAATCAAGATGTCATCTATATAAACTATACAACAGACATCTAACAAATCATGTAAAACTTCATTGATAAAGTATTGAAAAGCTGCTGGAGCATTACAAAGACCAAATGGCATAACGGTATATTCAAAAAGACCAAATTTTGTACGAAAAGCGGTCTTCCACTCATCACCTTCTTTAACTCGAATTAAATGATACGCTCCTCTAAGATCCAACTTGGTATAAATACTGGACCCTTTAATTTGATTAAGAAGTACAGGAATCAAAGGTAGCGGATATCTGTTCTTAATTGTTGCTTTGTTAACCGCTCTATAATCTATACAAGCCCTCAAATCCCCAGACTTCTTCGCAACAAAGAAAAGTGGAGACGAAACTGGAGAAGTGGAATGACGGATGAAACCAAGTTCCAAAAGTTCATCCAAATATTTTCTCAAATAATCATTTTCAGGTTCCGTCAAGGCATATATTCTACTACAAGGTAGAACAGCTCCAGGAACCAAATCAATTCTACAATCATAGACTCTATGAGGTGGTAGTTTAGTTGCTTCAACCGGATCAAACACTTTCGAAAAATTCTGATACTCTACAGGAAGTCTATTTTCCTCTGAATTCAAGGTAGCGCAAAAAAGAGGCATTACTGGATCTCTAGTCTCTTGATAGCAATGCAGTTTACAAAAAGAGGATTCTAAAGTAACCGTTCTCTTAATCCAATCTATTCTAGGATTATGTAATTCCAACCAAGGAATACCCAAGATTACTCCAAAAGTTGGAGCATCAATCAGATCAAAAATCACCCTTTCAGTATGCCCATTATCGGCCACTAAAGTCAAGGGTTCCGTGTTAAAACGAATCATACCAGAAGACAATACCGAACCATCCACTGCTCTCACCGGCTCAGGTTCCTTCTTGGCCACAAACTTTAAATTTAATTTATGAGCAAACTCAATATCGAAAAAATTCCCCGTGGCCCCAGAGTCCAAGAGGACAGGAATACTATGTCTTTGTAATGTGGTTAAAATAAAAACCATTCGAATTGTGAAATGTTTGGGAATATGTGTTGTTACGTTAGTGACAAACTGAGAGATCTTAGAAAAAGAAGATTTACTCGAAGAAATGATCTCAACTTTCTTCGAGCTTCCTAGTTTTCCGACTGAGTTGAAGAAGAGTTCTCAACCACTAAGACTTTCTTTTTAGTAGGCTTAACCGTACAATCCTTAGCAAAGTGCCCTGGCTTGCCACAATATAAACACAAATTACCCTTACGTCTTCGTTCCTTTTCTTCTGGAGTCAAAGGTCCCTTAAACCCTCCCAATTGAACTGGCTCAATCATAGAATTCTTAACATCAGACTCCTTTTTCTCCACCTTAAATTGCGAACTTCTAAAATCACTCCTATTTTTCTCATTTCTACGTTCACCTAACCTATGATCAAGTTTAACCACTAAATCCTGGAATTCCTTAAAATCTTCAGGCAAATTTACAATGTGTGCAAGAGAATCTTTTAAGTCATCTTTTAGACCTCTATAAAACAAAGAAATTCTTTTCTCTTCAGGCCAATGAGTCTCAGCCAAAAGTCTGTTGAAGGTTGTCATGTATGAAATAAGATCTTTAGATCCCTGACGAAGATTTAATAATTCATTATCCGAAGCCTGAACTAAAGTATGCTTCGCAAATAGTTTAGACATGGCCAATTTAAAATTTTGCAGATTATGAAGTAAAGGATCATTATTATCAACTAAAGGCATTGCCCAATTTGCAGCCACCCCTCCAAGGTAAGAAATTATAAAAGCTACTTTAGCAGTGTCAGAAGAAAAAATTTGAGGTTTACACAGAAAATGCAACTGACATTGGCTGAGAAAAGTGGCGTATCTACTACTTTCCCCCGTGAATCTTTCTGGATTTGCCAAGGGGACAGGAGCTGGAGTAACAACCGTGACTTGAACTGGTTGAGCTACCGACTGATCTCCGGAAACATGCGGTGAATGTGCATCAGTACCAAATCTAGTTGGAGCTAAAACAGGTTTTCTTTCTTTAGTGGGATCCCTCCAAACTGAAAACCCTGCTCTAGTTTCGTCTAACTCCTGGCGAAGGGATTGATTCTCCAATCGCAAATTCTCCATCTCCACATTCATTTTCTGAACCAACTGAGTCAACTGAGAAACATCCATGAGGGTGAGTTTGACAACTCAAGAGGAAACGATTTAATTAACGGCTTCGTCTACTGTTGTGAAGTCCTGTGAGACTCTTCTGACGTTTCCTCTCAAGCTGCAAACTCCCAACTCCCTCAAGGATCAACCAACCCAATCAGGAATTTAACACTGACTGGAACGGCTTCTCTCCAAGGGAAAGGGGATGTGGACCGAGAGACAAACAACAGATAAACAAGACAAGATCTTCAGTTGTTTGCTCTCTCAAGAAAGTGTTCCAGGCCGACCTTCTCTTATTTGATGCGCCACGTTGGTTTCACGTAACTCTGTAGTACAGTATTTAAAGCTTATTACCCAGCTGTAAACACCTTAATCTCAGATTATAATCAAACATTAGCACTTACTGACCATAAGTTTGGTTGGCCCTTGCTCACACTTTTTCTGAAGCTTATGCACTGAACTCAGCCTTTTGACACCTTTTAAATAAATATCACATGTCAGATTATGCTAGACCTTAAACTGAATCAACTGGTTAATTAGGTTAATGTGGGTTAATAAGAACCAAACAAGTATACTTCATGCAAGCATACCTGAGTCTTTTAATGATTCTTCAGTACTGGAAGTTCTGCAGTTGAAAAGACAAGAAATAGCAGAAAAAACAGCCTACATCTAAATACATAGCTATTAGTTGGTATGCATTCCAAACTGACTTCCTTGAAGAACCAACTTCCTAAACATTACTCTATTGAGTCTTCTTTTAAACACAGAAGAAATATACTTAAAGAAGGATTTCAGCCCAAAAGCCCTTTGCTTTTACCAAGGCTTGTTTAATCTGAACTGTCAAGTCAATGAGTTCCAAAGCCTTAAAGTTCGTAGGGCTAGAATATTCTTTGCGAGAGTTTATTCAGTCTGAAGACATTTGCCTCTTCCAAGGCTTGTTTAATTACACTCCGTTTGTTTTAGCGCTAATCTCTCTACTAGAAAAGCTCTTACGATTTTGACAGTTATTCTTTTCTCCTTGTAGCGCAATACCTGAAGTTCAATCAGCACAGAAATAAATTAAATCTTACTGTCCTTGAAAGTCGCGCAGCGCTGATCAGGAGACTCGAACTGCCGGCTGTGAGGGGTTTTATCAAGCAACCATCTGGCTGTCACGAAGGCTGTCACGAAGAGCGAGAGGGAGGCTTGCTTCCGTCTTCGGAGAAGGTCATTAATTCAAAAGCTGTCAACAGAGGGCTGGGGACTCGGCTAAGGTTAGGAAATAATTTAACTTGAAAGGGGGTATTCCGAAAGCAGGAAAGCGGAATATTTAAGTAAACAAGGAATCTCCAGCGCTGGGTCAGAAGCTCTCGTCAGGCTCAACGAGAGACGAAGCGTTGAGCCGTTGACAGAAGCTTCTATTTATAGCTTCTGTTATGAAGGTCTGCGCGAGCCCCCTTTCAGAGGATTACTATGGACACGAGGGCTGGCGCGAGCCTGTCTCTTTAGAGCGCACAATCTAAGCAGTTAACCCTAGCATCACAGAAAGCCTAAAAATAACAAGCATTGTCAAAAGCAATTTTACTATTAAGTGTAACTAAATAGATTCAACTAATATTTAACACTTCAAACATATTTCTAAAATGTACCTACTAACCAAAATTGTCTTCTCAGATTCTCTAAAAGTAAACAAAATCTGCCTACAGCCTGAATTTAAACAAGACGACCGGTAGCACCCCTAACAAGAAGGATGCAGAAAGCGAAAGAAAGGTGCGGCAAGAAGCAAGAGAAGTACAAACAGAAGCAAGAGAGGTACAGAAAGAAGCAAGTGAGGTGCAGAAAGAAGAGTGTGAGGTACAGGAAGATGCAAGAGCAGCGCAGAAAGTGAGAAGAGTAGTACAGAAAGAAGCAAGATAGGATCAGAAACAAGCAAGAGAAATACAGAAAAGAGCAAGAGATGTACAAAAAGAAGCAGGAAAGGTAGAGATAGAAGCAAGATAAGTGCGGACAGAGTCAGGAGCAGTGCATAAAGAAGCTAGAGAAGTACAGAAAGAGGCAAGAGAAGTGCAGAAAGAAGCAATAGAAGTACATAACGAGGCAAGAGAAATGTAGAAAGAGCCAAGAGAGGTTGAGAAAGAAACAAAACACGTGCAGGAAGAGGCTAGAGAAGAGCAGAAAGAGGCAAGAGGGGTGCAGAAAGAGGTAACAGAAGTGCAGAAAGAAACAAATAGAAGAACATATCAGGATAGAGAAATGCGTAAAGAGGCAAGAGAAGTGCATTAAGGCAAGATATGTGCAGAAAGAGGCAAGTGGGATGCAGAAAAAAGCAAAAGAGGTAAAGAAAGAAGCAAGAGAGTTGCAGAACAAGGGATGATGGGTGCAAAAAGAACCAAGGGACGTGCAGAAAAAGGATGAAATGTGCATAAATAGGCAAAAGAAAATGCAGAAAGAGGCAAGAAAAGTGCAGAAGAAAACAAGAGAGGTGCAGAAAGAAGGTACAGAATAATGAATAAAGGTACAGAAGGAGACAAGTGAGCTGCAGAAAGAGGCACGAAATGCAGAAAGAGGCAAGAGAAGTAGAGAAAGAGGAAGAAATATACAGAAAGAAGCAAGAGTAGTGCAGAAAGAATCAACAGAGGTACAGATAGTAGCAAGGTAGGTAGAAAAAGTAGCAAGAAAATTGTAGAAAGAGGCAAGAAAAGTGCAGAAAGAAACAAGAGAGGTGCAAAAAGAAACATGCAGAAAGAGGCAAGATAAGCACAGGAAGAGGGTGAAAGGTGCAGAAAAAAGCTAGAGCAGTGCAAAAAGAGGCAAGAGATGTACATAAAGAGGAAGAAACGTGCAGAAAGAATCAAGAGAAATGCAGAAAGATACAAGAAAAGGTGGACAAAGAGGCAAAATAATTCCAGAAAGTAGCAAGAGAAGTACATAAAGAGGCAAGAGGGGTGCAGAAAGAGGTAAGAAAGGGGCAGGAAGAGGCAATAGGGATGCAGAAAGAAGCAAGAGAGGTGAAGAAAGAAGCAAAAAAGTTGCAGATAGAGGGATGAGGGGTCCAAAAAGATCCAAGAGACATTCAGAAAAAGGAAGAAATGGCAGAAAGAGGCAAAAGAAGAGCAGAAAGAGGCAATTGAGGTACAAAATAGGCAAGAGGGGTGCAGAAAGAAGCAAGACATTTACAGAAAGAGTAAGAAAGATACAGAAAGAGACAATTGAACTGCAGAAAGAGGCAAGAGAAATGCAGAAAAAGGAAGAAATGTACAGAAAGAAGCAAGAGAGGTACAGAAGCACAGAAAGTTCAAAGAGAGGTACAAAAAGTAGCAAGAGAATTATAGAAATAGGCAAGAGAGTGCCGAAAGAGGCAAGAAAGGTGTCAAAAGAAGCAAGAAAAGTACAGAGAGAAACACGAGAGGTGCAGAAAGAGAAAGAAATGTGCAGAAAGAGACAAGATAAGTGCAGAAAGAGGTAGGAGAGGTAAATACAGAGGAAGAAAGGTGTAGAAAGAAGGAATAGAAATGCAGAAAGAGGCAAGTGATGTGCAGAAAGAAGCAGGAGAAATGCCAAAAGAAGGAAGTGATGTGCAGAAAGATGCAAGTGAGGGACAGAAAAAGCAAAGTAAGTGATGAAAGAGGCAAACAAGGTATAGAAAGAAGCAAGAGAGGTGCAGAAAGAAGAAATAGAGGTGCAGAAAGAGGCAAGAGAAGTATATAAAGAGGCAAGTGGGGTGTAGAAAAAGGTAAGAAAGATACATAAAGAGGCAAGAGGAAACAGACAGAAGCAGGAGAGGCACAGAAAGAAGCAAGAGAGGTAGAGAAAAAAGCAAGACAAGTGCAGACAGAGTCAAGAGATATGCAGAAAGAAGCAAGAGAGGTGCAGAAAGAAACACGAGAGGTACAGAAAAGGGAGTATGAGGTGCAAAAAGAGGCTAGAGAAGTACAGATAGAGGCAAGAGAAGTGCAGAAAGTAGCAATAGAAGTACATAACGTGGCAAGAGAAATGCAGAAAGAGGCAGGAGAAGTGCAGAAAGAAGCTAGAGATGTACATAAAGAGGCAAGAGAGGAGCAGAAAGAGGCAAGAGGGGTGCAGAAACAAGTAAAAGAGGTGCAGAAAGAGGAAGAAATGTACAGAAAGAGGCAAGAAAGTTAGAGAAAGAGACAAAAGAAGTGCAGAAAGAGGCTAGAGAAGTGCAGAAAGAGGCAAGCGTGGTACAGAAAGAGGTAAGAGAAGTGCATAAAGAAGCAAATGAAAGTACAGAACAGGCTAGAGAAATGCAGAAAGAGGCAGGAGAATTGCAGAAAGGCAAGAGATGGGCAGGAAGAGGCAAGAAGGATGCAGAAAGAAGCAAGTGAGGTGGAAAAAGAAGCAAGAGAGTTGCAGAAAGAGGGATGATGGGACAGAAAGGAAAGAGATGTGCAGAAATAGGCAATAGATGTACAGAAAGAGGCTATAGGGATGTAGAAAGAATCAAGAGAGGTGAAGAAAGAAGCAAGAGAGATGACGAAAAGAGGGATGAGAGGTGCAAAAAGAACCAAGAGACATGCAGAAAAAAGGTTGAAATGTGCAAAAAGAGGCAAAAGTAATACAGAAAGAGGCAATAGAAGTGCAGAAAGAATCAAGAAAGGTACAGAAAGATAAATAAAGGTACAGAAAGAGAAAAGTGAACTGCAGAAAGAGGCAAGAGAAATACAGAAAGAGGGATGGGTGGAGGGTAGTACATGGCAGCCGGCTGTCGCCATGGTCGTGAGCTCAAAAATTCAGCTCTTAACTTAAATGTAATTTGCAGCTTGGATAGCAGGAAGGTCCCCTACTGGAACTTAGAAACTTGGAATGTTTTATCTACGCACTTACCGGGGGTGAACCGGGAGCGGCAGCAGCATTGTGGGAGTGCAGGGGAGGCTCTGCTCGGGACGGCTGGACGGCGGCTCTGCTCTGAGCTGCCAAGATACATCAGCACGGAGGCTATGTGGAGGCAGAACCTGTTGGGCTGCCCCGAGCTGGAAGAGTGCTTAACTTATAGGTGGCTATCCAGCACTCCAAGTCTCAACAAGAAAGACGGCTTTTGGACTGAGGCATTAGCAGTATTTCGACACCTCGGAGGAGCTTCAAACAGAGTATGTTTTAGGGTGCCCTTCTATAAATTCCCATATTCGACTCCGATATTTTCAGGGGGATTAAAGTTGGTTTCTAGTCCTGTACACCCCCCTGGTGGTGAAAGGAAGAACTGTTTAAATCTGACTCTGGAAATGAAAGGTAATTCTGAATGGTACTATAAGCTTAACTCCCAAATTGATGATAATGGAGGAATAATTACAGCCTGTATGAATTCAAACAAGAAAAAAGCTTGTGGAAAAAAAGGGTCTCTTTATTTCTAATGCAGTCTCTGGAATGCCACTGCAAGGGGCTGAATTTTCCTCATTACAGAAATCCCCGGCCCCAGCCGAGCCAGTGTTTTTTTCTGAGGAGGGGGAAAAAACAGAATTAACGGTCATTGATCCTAATGAAAGCATATGCACGATCAAGAGCAACCCATTAACTCGGAAAAGGGTTCCCTCCTGGAAAATGTTACCTCTTTGCTAGGTAAAGCTTCTGAAAAACAACAGGAACAAGAGGAAGATATCTTCACATCGCAGGATAGCCCAATTAAACATAACAGCAGGAGACAAAGGGTCCAGAAGGTCAAAGGAGCATTATCTACAGTGGTCTTAACTAGAGCTGCTAAAACGGCAAAAAAGAGTAATTCAAGAAGGGATCTAACTTGAAAGTGACCCCATCATTGCACTCTTTTTTTAAAGTTCAAGAGAAGCCAATTCCAATATACAGGCCTATCATAGTAGAGAACGGATCTGGGCAGGATCAATCAAAAATGTCCTTGTCATCTATGATAGTCGCCGAATAGGCTCCAAGTTCTAATGACTAAAGATGTGGATAATGATGATGGGAATTTTATCGATGGCAAGGAGACAACAAACCAAGATGACAATACACAGCAAGGGTCGGAAACCCCTTCGAAGGATATTGGTGACTTGGTGGGCTCTCTCTTGAAGGAGATGAAAATAGGTTTTGCAAAATCCGAGAAAAACCAAGAGAAAATTCATCCCACCTGTGAAGCTCTAGAAGCCAAGGTTAACACATTAGTGGACAGAGTGGCTGTGGTTGGAATTGCTTTGGAGCAAGTCAGCAAAGAGAGCGATATTGATAAGTTAGCACTGTCAGAAAAAGAACTTAGGGACAAAGTTGAGATTCTGGAAAATAATTCTAGAAGAAATAATTTACGACTGCTAAACATAGCAGGAGGCCAAGAAGGGCAGAACTTAAGATCTTTTATAGTAAATCCCCTAAAAGACTTTATCCCCGAAATGGATGAAAAAAATGTAAACGAAGATATTCAAAGGATCCATAGAGATCCCTTCAGATTGAAAAAAGACAGGAAAGACCCTCGTAGAGTGCTTGTTAATTCCAAATCTTATTCTGTAAAAGAAACCATTTTGAGCAAGGCTCTGAAATCAGGCATTCTTACGAAGGACGGATATAACTACAAAATTCGCTCTGCCATCTCGAAGGCAACAGCTGCTAGACAATGGGCCTTAGGAAAATTCATACCAGAGCTAAGGACAGAAGGGGCTACTGTCAAAATGAAATTTCCAGCTCTTCTACAAATAATGTGGAATAATAAGACTCATAACATCAGAGACCGGAAAGAAATTGAGCTGCTCTTAGAACGTATGAAGACAGCTAATAAGAAGTAACACTGAGAGTTAGGACTCTCAGATTAATCTTTCACGATTGCCGTTCACAAACTGGGCAATAGGGATTGCCCAATGATGACATGGAGGGTTCTCCAGGGTGGGGGTAAGGTCAAGATTGTTTCTTTTTTCTTTTGTGCACATCAAAAATTCTTTTGGGTGGGGAGCATCTGGGGGAAAATAAAAATATATTTGTCCGATATGTAAGACTAATAGCAAACAAGGTCAATCTACAATTAAAGGAAACAAACTTAACTTTAATGGGGGGGTTAAAAATTGCAACATGGAATGTGAATGGTTTAACAACTAGGGGAAGGCGGAGAAAGATTTTTGAATACCTAAAATTTACGAATTGTGATATAATTGTATTGCAAGAAACTCATCTTCTTAAGAAAGAGTGGCTTGAAGCTATAAAACATGATAATTGGGTTGGAGAGAGTGTTTGCACTAATCAATCCTGCAACATCAAAGGCGTATCAATTATCATTAAAAAAAAGCACCTACTCTGACATTAATAGGGGAAGCTGTGGATTCTAGAGGGAGATGGGCAACAGCTAACATAAAAGTGCAAGACATCTCCCTCTCTGTGGTAGGATATTATGGCCCTAACGTTGATGACCCAGTCCCCCTCCAGTTCCTCTACGAACAACTAATACTGTCCTCCACTCCTATTATACTAAGTGGTGATTTTAATATCTTATTAGATCCCAAAAAAGATAGACACCCTCCTGGTAGAACCTTAAATCTCCCTAGAATGCGAGAGTGTCTGAATAGTTAAAGATGATCTGGGTCTAATTGATATTTGGAAGCTAAGAGGAGACCACCAGAACAAATTCACTTATAGGAATCGTAAATATGGTCATGCCTCAAGAATAGATTTCTTTTTGATTGATAAACTGCTAACTAACAGTATTAAAAAAGTAATGCATATGCCTGCTCATCTCTCAGACCACTCATTAGTTCTACCAGATATTAAGCAATTGCAGGGGGTTAGATCAACAAGTCTTCGACAGACTAAGAGCAACAACAGTAAACTATTTCTTAGAAATAGTGGGGGAGAAGTCAATAATACGATCATGTGGGATGCCTATAAGGCTTTTGTTAGTGGAACACTAATAGGTATAGCCGCAGGCAAAAATAAGGAGAAAGAATTAAAATAACGCAGTTGGAGGCTGAAATACTACGAAAACAAGAGGGCTTAGAAGCCGGAGCTTCTAAAGAAGAGCAAAACAATTTGGATGAGGAAATATTGAAAATCAAACTGGAGTTAGCTTTACATTTGGAGGAAAGGGTAAGGATGAGGTGGAAAGCTAGTTCCATTGCAAATTATGAATTTGGTGAAAATAGTATGAAACTTTTAGCTTGGAAGCTCAAAACTGAGTCTAATAGAAAGAAAATTTCAGCTATCTATAAGGGTAATGGTATAGAAAAAGTTGAAGATAGAGCGGACATTGAAGAAGCCTTCGTAAATTTCTTCCAAACATTATACGAAGAGGACCTCTCGCCTGAACCTATAGCTATCGACTCTTTCTTAAAAAATCTACAACTCCCTAAGATTGATGTTGACACCTGTGATGTATTAAACTCAGCTTTTACCTTGAAGGAGGTCCTAGAGGTACTCAATAGCTTGAAAAGAGGAAAGACTGCTGGCCCTGATGCACTTCCAAATGAGCTTTACTTAGCCTTAAAGGAACCTCTGGCCCCTAAACTAGTAGACCTTTTTAACACTATTTTTCGAGATACCGCCCTGATTCCCAAATCCTCGAAAAGGGTAAAGACCCCCTACACTGTGAGTCATATAGGCCCATATCGCTTCTCAATACAGACTATAACATTTTCACACAGTTGTTAGCAAAAACATTGGGTGCTCTTTCTGTTAAACTGATTAATGAAGATCAGAAGAGCTTTATAAGGGGGAGAAACTTACATGACCTTACCCACCAACTGATTGGAGCCATAGATATCACAGCTCACGAAAATGCCCCCCTAGCGGTCTTTTCTTTCGATGCGGCCAAAGCTTTCGACTGCGTAAACTTAGCATATTTGCAAAAAGTCATTCAACATAACAACTTAGGCCATAATTTCTCCAGGATTATCGTGAATATATACTCAACTCCTATAGCCAAAATGCTTATTAATGGCTGTGTATCAAAAGGGTTTCTATTAAATGAGGAATCAGACAGGGGTGCCCGCTCTCTCCCCACCTCTTCAATTTATACATAGAACCTCTAGCCAACATGATCAGGTCCTCTAGAGAAATCTCCCCTTTTAGTTTTAATAGCTGGAATCTAAAAGTGGCATTGTATGCCGACGATTTAATGATCCATACAAGCAATCTAAATTAGTCTTCTAGTTGTATAACACAGTTTTTAACAAAATTTTGGAAAATCTAGGGATATCAAATCAACCAAAAAAAAAACGAGGTTATGCACTGGAATAAGCATAGGCCACTGTTAGAATCTAGAAACAGAATCAAATATCTCAGAATCCATGTTCTAAAAAATAATGACAAAATAGCTCAAGTTAATTCAGAGTTAAAGATCAAAGAGATGAGAGAACTATTAAAATCGTGGAACTGTTTATCTCTCTCTTTTTTGGGGAGATCTACTGTGATAAAAATGAGCCTCCTTCCAAAGTTTACTTTTGTCTTTAATGCAATTCCCTTAGAATTTATCTTATCATGAATTAAAAAGACTCAGAGTGAAATTAACACCTTAATTTGGGCTTCTAAAGGTGTTAGGATAGCTTAGAGTAAGTTGTGACAGGAGAAAAACTGTGGAGGAATAGCTAGCCCAGATCTTATGATGTACTACAAAGCTTTTCACTTAAAAAATGTAAGACACCTTTTTCGAAATCATGGGACCTACCCTGCCTACTGGAAAGCAATTATCAACCACAACTATTGCCTCTACAAATTTGGCCATCAAAATTACTTTTAAAAAATTAAGCTGAAGGTACCAAGAGCAGTGTTTAAACTATGGTCAAAGATAATGAAGATATGGCACTTCCCATATTATAGTCCCCAAGCATCAATCTGGAACTCTCCTGGAACTCCAGAGTGTATGAAAGACTTATTAGCAGCTCCATTGAAAAAAGTAGGGATCCACAAGTGGGGAGATCTTCTGGAAAATGAGAAGTTAATACCTTTGGACGTTTTAGCTAGTTGGTTAGCTAGTCAAGATCTCAAGAAACAACATCAGACTACATTGGGAACTTAGAGCAAGAAATACATAAAGAGTCAATGCGTAAAGAAGTATCAAAGTGGTACTGGTCTCGCGTGGAGAAGAATAAAGAAGATTTTGAAACCCCAGGTATCATATGGAGGAATTTTGTTCCGGCTCAAGATTTAAAGCATCTCTGGCAAGTGTCCTGCACTTTTTTATGGCACATTATAATTTCTTCACCACTTAGGAAAAATCATTTGTTTACTTTATACAGATCCTATTGGACGCCTAAAAAACTTTCAAAAATGAATATTCAGGAGACGAAAAAATTCCCTAAATGTGGTGAGAGGAACACAAACGACATTCACATGTTTTACACATGTCCACAATTTGATGCATTTTGGAATGATGTTGGTAAGATAATCAACAAGACTTTAAATGTCAGCATCAAGGTAAGCGCCTTTGTTATTATTTTTGGTATTATGGTTGATGATGATCCTAACACTATTTTAACTAAAAATCAGAAATATCTCTTATTCACATTTATGTTGCTTGCCAGACGTGAGGTGTGCATAAACTGGATCCTTCTATCTCCTCCAACAGTGGGGAACTGGGTTCGGGCAGTAGATAAGTTTAGGAATCAGGATAGGTCTAGAGGCGAGAGTAGGCACACCAATCACGGGAAACTTTGGGACAATAGTATTAGGTAGGGTAGGAAGGGACGTCATATGATTTAAACTATGCGATCAATAAACTCTTGAGTCCCCATGTGCCGGCATAATGTCTCATAAACTCAAAGATGGTGTTGATTCATTATGACATGGATTCTACCTCTTCTCCACGGGGACCCCAAATTAAGAGGTGATCTTGTTGCTATAACCATTAAAATCACATAAATGAGGACAAACAAAAAAACAAAAATGCAGAAATAGGAAGAAATTTGCAGGAAGAAGCAAGAGAAATGCAGAAAGAGGCAAGAGAAGTACGGAAAGAGGGGTACAGAAAGAGAAAGAAAGGTACAGAAAGAGACAAGGGAACCGCAGAAGAGGCAAGAGAAATGCAGAAAGCAGAAGAAAAGTTCAGAAAGAAGGAAGAGAAATGCATAAAAAGGCAAGAGAAATACCAAAAGAGGAGGAAAGGTACAGAAAGAAGCAAGAGAAGTTCAAAAAGAAGCAAAAGAGGTCCGTAAAGTAGCAAGAGAGGTACAGAAAGTAGCAAAAGAAGTGTAGAAAGAGGCAAGAGAGTGTGGAAAGAGGCAAGAGAAGTGCAGAAAGAAGCAAGAGAAGTGCAGCAAGAGGAAGACACTTGCAGAAAGAGGTAAGATAAGTGTAGAAGGTGGGAGAAAGATGCAGAAAGAAGCAAGAGCCATGAAGGAAGCGGCAAGAAAATGACATAAAGAGAAAGGAAGGTGCAGAAAGAAGCAAGAGGAATGCAGAAAGAGGTATAAAAGGGCCAGAATGAATTGTAGAAATAAGCAAGTGATAAGCAGAAAATGCAAGTGAGGGGCAGAAAGAAGCAAGGAAAGTGATAAAAGAGGCAAAAGAGGTGTAGTAAGAAGCAAGAGAGGTACAGAAAGAAGCTAGAGATTTGCAGATAGAAGCAAGAGAGATGTGGAAAGAATCACGAGTGATGCAGAAAGAGGCAAGAGAGGTGCAAAAAGAGGCAAGGGAAGAGCAGAAAGAAGCTTAAGAACTGCAGAAAGAGGAAGAAGAGTACAGAAAGAGAAAGAAAGGCGCAGAATAAGCAAGAGTAGGGAAGATGGAAGCAAGAGAGGTGCAGAAAGAAGAGTGTGAGGCACAGAAAGAGGGAAGAGAAGTGCGGAAAGATGCAAGAGAGGTACAGACAGGGAGAAGAGTGGTGCAGGAAGAAGTAAGAGAGGTGCAGAAAGAAGCAAGAGAGGTGCAGAAAGAAGTGTGAGGTGCATAATTGGGAAGATAGGGGCATAAAGGTACAAGAGAAGTGCAGAATGGGGGAAGAGTGGTAGAGAAAGAAGCAAGAGATGTGCAGAAAGAGGCAAGAGGTATGCAGGAAGAGGCTAGGAAGGTGCAGACAGAGGCAAGAGGGGTGCACAAACAAGCAAGAGTGGTACAGAAAGAGGAAGACATGTGCAGAAGGAGGAAAGAGAGGTGGAGAAAGGGGCAACAGATGTGCCTAAAGAGGCAAGAGAAGTGCAGAAAGAGGCAAGAGGGGTGTCGAAAGAGATAAAAAAAGGTGCAGAAAGAGGCAAGAGGGGAGTACAGTGAAGCAGCAGACCAGAAGTGGCAGAGGGGTGGTATTGGCCTACAGTCTAAGCCAGAAACATCGAGCAGTCTAGTGGCAGGCCGGAGGACCTGGTAGAAGCCCCTGACATCATCAGTAGGGGACGGCCAAATAGGCATGGAACCAGAGCGTGAGAGGTGAGAGGACAGAAGCGGAGAGGTCGGAGATGAGTGGAGAGAGAGACCAAGCGGGGACGGGGTAAGAGGACGAGCAAGACAGAAGGGTGAAGACACAAGGAAAACATGGTATATACCGCAATCAACCTCGGTGGCCTGCAGGTGGTAGAGGACACCCCAGGTCCCAAGACCATGTCCCTGGACATGGTCCGTGGCTTAAGGTGAGTACCTCTAAGGAGGTCATTTTGGTGGGGGTGATGGGGAGGCACGGGGACGTAGTGCATGCATTTGTTGTCTTGCCTCTGCACTACAGGAATTCTCTCATGCCTTTCTTCCCTCACTTCCCATCATCTGGTGGTGGTTGCACTTACACAAAAAGACATGGAAGACCCAGCGTTAACCACAGGCATGTTATTTTTCTTTCTTTTGTTTTTCTCTGCAACCTGGGTCGAGAGAAGCCATGTAATCACTGGTACCTAAATACCCTGAGAGACCAAAAGGAGAGCCCAGAGAAGCAGTAAAGGGGCTTGTCCTTTAACCATTTTTTGTTTTGTCCAGGAGACATTTATTTTGACTTTGTCAGGTCTGCTGTTTTCCCAAAGAGGGACCGAAAAGACCGATTAATGAAAAATAATTAAATCTACTCTTGGCATGTCCCATGGTCCCTTCTGCCCCATAGTCCACCCCAAACCCTTACAGGAAGAAAGGTATAGAAAGAAGCAAGAGAGGTGCAATAGGAAGCAGGAAAGGTACAGAAAGTAGCAAGAGAGGAACAGAAAGTAGCAAGAGAAGTGTAGAAAGAGGCAAGAGAGTGTGGAAAGAGGAAAGAGAAGTTCAATAAGAAGCATGAGAAGTACAGAAAGAAACAAGAGAGGTGCATAAAGAGAAGGAAACATTCAGAAACAGGCAAGATAAGTGCAGTAAAAGAGAGAAAGGTGCTGAAAGAAGCAAGAGCATTGCAGAAAGAGGCAAGAGAAGTACATAAAGAGGAATAAAGGTACAGAAAGAAGCATGAGAAATACAGAAAGAGGCAAGAGAGGTGCAGAAAGAAGCAGGAGAATTGCAAAAAGACACAAGTGATGTGCAGAAAGATGAAATTGAGGGGCAGAAAGGAAGGGGAGTAATGAAAGAGGCAAAAGAGGTGTAATAAGAGCAAGAGTGGTACAGAAAGAGGCTAGAGAAGTGGAGAAAGAGGCAAGAGAGGTGCAGAAAGAGGCAAGAAAAATGCAGATAGAAGCAAGTGATGTGCATAAAGAGGAGAGAGAAGTGCAGAAAGAAGCAAAAGAACTGCAGAAAGAGGAAGACGAGTGCAGAAAGAGTTAGAAAGATACGGAAAGAAGCAAGAGAAGTACAGAAAGAAGTAAGAGAGGTACAGAAAGAAGAGTATGAGGATCAGAAAGAGGGAAGAGAGGTGCAGAAAGATGCAAGAGAGGTGCAGACAGGGAGAAGAGTGGTGCAGATAGAAGCAAGAGAGGGTCATAAAGAAGCAAGAGAAGTGCAGAAAAGAGCAAGAGAGATACAGAAAGAAGCAAGAGAGGTAGAGAAAGAAGCAAGATAAGTGCAGACAGAGGCAAGAGAAGCAAAAAATAGGTTAGAGAAGTGCAGAAGGATGCAAGAGAGCTGCCAAAAAAGCAAGAGAAGTGCAATGAGAAGCAGGAGAGGTGCAGAAAAAAGAGCATGTGGTGCATAAAGAGGCAATATAATTGCAGAAAGAAGCAAGAGTGGTATAGAAAGAGGTAAGAGACATGCAAAAAGAGGCAAGAGAAGTGATTAAAGAAGCAAGAGAGGTGCAGAAAGATGAAGATATATGCAAAAAGAGACAATAGAAGTATAGAAAGAGACAAGAGAGGTGCAGAAAGAAAAAAGATAGGCGCAGAAAGAATCAAGAGTGGAAAAGAAAGAGAAAGAAAGGTGCAAATAGTTGGCTTGAGAAGTGCAGAAAATGGCAAGAGAGTTGCAGAATGTGGCAAGAGAAGTGCAGAAGGAGGAAGAAAATGCAGAAAGAGGCAAGTGCGGAAAGAGGAAGAAAGGTGCAGAAAGAAGTAATAGAAATGTAGCAAAGAAGCAAGAGAGGTGCAGATAGACGCAAGAGAAGTGATGAAAGAGGCAAGAGAAGTGAAATAAGAAATAAGAGAACAGCAGAAAGAGGCCAGAGAAGTGCAGAAAGAGGCCAAAGAAGGGCAGAAAGAAGCAAGTGAAGTGCAGAACGAGGCGGGAGAAGTGCAGAAAGAGGGAAGAGAAGTGCATAAAGAAGCAAGAGAGGTGCAGAAAGAAGCAGGAGAGGTGCAGATGAAAGAAGAAAGATACAGAAAGAGACAAGAGAGGTAGAGAAAGATGCAACAGAACGCAGAAAGAGAAGTGCATAAATTGGAATGAGGGGTGCAGAAAAATATAAGAAAGGTGCAGAAAGAGGCAGGAGTGGTGCAGAAAGATGTAATAGAGATGCAGAAAGAAGCATGAGGGGTGCAGAAGGGACCAAGAGAGGAGCAGAAAATGGAGGAAGTGTGCAAAAAATGCAAAAGAGGTGTAGAAAGAGGCAAGAAAAGTACAGAAAGAAGCAAGAGAGGTACATAAAGAAGCAGGAGAGGTGCAGAAAGAGGAATAAGGGTGCTGAAGGAAGCAAGAGAAGCGCAGAAATAGTCAAGAGGAGTACAGAAATAAGAAGAAATGTACAAAAGAAAGCCATAGAAATGCAGAAGTAGGTAAGAGAGGTGCCGAAAGATGCACAGGAAGTGATCAATGTTATGTTATGTTATGTAAAAGTATTTGTTAAGCGCAACTAACACCTGACAGTTTCTTGGCGCTGTGAGCATGTGATAGCAGATCAGGAGGGGACTCAGTTGTGTGCTTTACGGAACAGATGGGTTTTAAGAAGGGACCTAAAGTGGGTGTAGGAGACAGTAAACCTAAATTCTGAGGGGAGTGCATTCCAAAAGGATGGGGCTAAAAAGGAGAATCTAAGCCCTCCATGTTTCTTGCGTTTAAAAGCAGAAGTCTTAAGTAGGGCCAGGTGGGAAGAGCGAAGGTTACGGGAGGGAGCATAATGGTGAAGTAAAGAGGAGATGAATGACGGGCCAAGACCAGCTAGGGCTTTGAAGATGATACAGCTTAATTTAAAATAACAGCGTTCTGCTACCGGGAGCCAGTGGAGGGTCTTCAGCAGGGGACGCACATGCTGATGCCTGGGCTGATGAAAAATCAACCCATGCAGCCTGATTCTGAACCAGCTGTAGTCGATTCAGTTGATAGGTGGGAATGCCAGCATAGAGGGAATTGGCGTAGTCTTTTCTAGAAATAACCTAAGCCCAAAGGGTCAGGGTGAGGGCATCAGTAGTGAGGAAGCAGGCAATTTTACGGTTTTTACGTAAATGAAAGAAGCTGGAGAAAACTACAGCATTGATCTGGGGCTTCATCGAGAGATCGATGCTGATGATCACCCCAAGACTTTTTGCTGAGTTGGTAGGGAGGGGGGGAAGACCCAAACTAGTTGGCCAGAAGTGAGACCTCCATGGGTTAGAGGCACCCCGATAAGAACCAACTCGGTCTTATCGGGATTAAGTTTGAGGTGGTTTGCCCCCATCCAGTCACTGATGTGACACAAGGTGGACTGAAATTTATAAACAGATTGTTCTGATGGGTTGATATCAAAGATCAGCTGAATGTCATCCGCATAATTAAATGCGGTGACCTTGCTGCTTTGTAGAGACCGGATGAGGGGGGTCAGGTACAAATTAAAAAGGAGGGGAGAAAGGGAAGAGCCCTGTGGGACACCGCAAGTCATCCCAACTCTCTCAGCAGAGAACTGGGAGAGACGAATAGCTTGGTAACGGTTGCTCAAAAAAGAGCAGACCCAGTTAAGGGCCAATCCCTGGATGCCGGCATCCCTGACACGGTCGACCAAGATATCATGGTCGACCGTGTCAAAGGCGGCCGACAAATCCAGGAGTACCACGACCTGACTGATGTTGGAGTCAGCTCCCCTCCGCAGTTCCTCCATCACTGAGAAAATGACCAACTCAGTGGAGTGGGCGGGTCTAAAACCGGCCTGTTGGGAATCGAGGAACTGCGAACGCTCGATAAAAAGACTCAGGGAGTTGGTGACATGGGATTCAAGGACTTTACTAAGATAGGGGAGTAAAGAAATGGGGCGAAAATTACTCATAACATATGGATCAGCATTGGGGTTTTTAAGAATAGGCACCACCTCGGCGACTTTAAAAGAGCTGGGAACCAGGCCCAGTTTAAGAGAGTTATTCAGGAGTGTCAGAGGGGGGGAGGCACAAGCGGCAAAAGCCTCATGGGGGAACCATGGGGTCATGGGGGAACAACAGTCAGTGGGGGAACCAGAAGCAACTATATTCAATTGAGCCAGAAACTCATCTTCTGTAATCAATGAAGCAAGAGATGTACAGAAATATGCAAGAGAAGTAAAGAAAGAAGCAAGATTGGTACAATAAGAGGCAAAAGAAGTACAGAAAGAGGCAAGAGAGGTGCAGAAAGAGGCTCAAGAAATGCAGAAAAAACTAGGAGAGGTGTGGAAAGATCCAATAAAAATACAGAAAATGGCACAGAAAGAGAAAGAAAGGTACAGAAAGAAGCAAGAGGTGTGCAGATAGAAGCCAGAGAGATGCAGAAAGAATCACAAGTGTTGTTGAAAGAGGCAAGAGAAGTGCAGAAAGAAGCAAAATAACTTCAGAAAGAGGAAGACGAGTGCTGAAAGAAAAAAAAGATGCAGAAATAGGCAATCCAAGTGCAGAAAGAAGCAAGAGAGGTATAGAAAGATGCAAGGGAGGTGCAGACAGAGAGAAGAGTGGTGTGGAAAGAAGTAAGAGAGGGTCATAAAGAAGCATGAGAAGTGCAGAAAAGAGCAAGAGTAGGTACAGAAAGAAGCAAGAGAGGTAGAGAAAGAAGCAAGATAAGTGCAGACAGAGGCAAGAGAAGCGAAACAGAGGTTAGATAAGTGCAGAAAGAAGCAAGAGAGCTGCAGAAAAAATCTAAAATAGTGCTTGGGGAAGCAGGAGAGGTGCAGAAAGAAGAGCATGTGGTACATAAAGAGGCAATATAATTGCAGAAAGAAGTAAGAGTGGGACAGAGAGAGGTAAAAAGACATGGAAAAAAGGCAAGAGAAGAGGTTACAAAAGCAAGAGAGGTGCATAAAGATGAGGATATGTGCATAAAGAGGCAATAGAAGTATAGAAAGAGGCAAGAGAAGTGCAGAAAGAGGAATAGAGGTGCAGAAAGAAGCAGGAGCAGCGTAGAAGGCAAGAGTAGTGCATACAGAGGAAGAAAGGTGCAGAAAGAAGCACGGGAAATGCTAAAAGAGGCAAGAGAGGTGCCGAAAGAAAGAAGAGAATTGCATAAAGAAGCAAGTGATGTGCAGAAAGATGCAAGTGAGGGCAGAAAGAAGCAAGGGAAGTAATGAAAGAGGCAAAAGAGATGTAATAAGAAGCAAGCATGGTGCAGAAAGAGGCAAGATAAGTGCAGACAGAGGCAAGAGAGGTGCAGAAGATGGCAAGAAAAAGGCAGAAAGAAGCAACTGATTGTAGCGGAAAGAGGTAAGAGAGGGACTGAAAGAACCAAGAGAAGTGTAGAAAAGAGCAAGAGAGAAACAGAAAGAAGCAAGAGAGGTAGAATAAGAAGCAAGACAGGTGCAGACAAAGGCAAGAGAAGTAAAAAAGAGGTTAGAGAGGTGTAGAAAGAGGCCACAGAGCTTCAGAATAAAGCAAGAGAAGTACATGGAGAAGCAGGAGAGGTACAGAAAGAAGAGCATGTGGTGCATAAAGAGGCAATACATTGCAGAAAGAAGCAAGAGTGGTGTAGAAAGAGTTAAAATACATGCAGAACAGAGGTAAGAGAAGAGCTTAGAGAAACAAGAGAGGTGTAGAAAGATGAAGATATGTGCATAAAGAAACAATAGAAGTATAGAAAGAGGCAAGAGAGATACAGAAAAAAGGAAGAGGGGTGCAGAAAAAAATCAAGAGTGATAAAGAAAGAGGAAGAGAGGTGCAGAAATAGGCTTGACAAGTGCCAAAAAAGGCAAGAGAGTTGCAGAATGCGGCAAGAGCAGTGCAGAAGGAGGAAGAAAATGCAGAAAGAGGCAAGTGCGGTAAGAGGAAGAAAGGTGCTGAAAAAAGCAATAGAAGTATAGAAAAGAAGCAGGAGAGGTGCAGAAAGAAGCAAGAGAAGTGATGAAAGAGGCAGGAGAAGTTCAGAAAAAAGCAAGAGAGGTGCATAAAGAAGCAAGAGATGTGCTGAAAGAAGCAAGAGAGGTACAGAAAGAAGCAAGAGAGGCGAAGACAGAAATAAGAGAACAGCAGAAAGAGGCCAGAGTAGTGCAGAGAGAGGCCGGATAAGTGCAGAAAAAACCAAGAGAAGTGCAGAAAGAAGCAAGTGAAGTACAGAACAATGCAAAAGAAGTGCAGAAAGAGGCAAGAGCAGTACAGGAAGAAGCAAGAGAGTTGCAGAAAGAGGAAGAAATGTGCAAAAAGAGGCAAGAGACGTAGAGAAAGATGCAAAAGAAGTACAGAAAGAAGAATGAGAAGTCCATAAATAGGAAAGAGGGTTGTAGAAAAATGATAGGAAATGTGCAGAAAGAGGCAAGAGGGGTGCGGAAAGAAGTATATAGGTGAAGAAAGAAGTAAGAGAGGTGTGGAAAAAAGTATGAGGGGTGCAGAAGGAACCAAGAGAGGAGCAGAAAATGGACGAAATGTGCCGAAAATGGCAAAAGAGATGCAGAAAGAGGCATAAGAAGTACAGAAAGAAGCAAGAGAGGTGCAGAGAGAAGCAGGGGAGGTACAGAAAGAGGAATAAGGGTGCTGAAGGAAGCAAGAGAAGGGCAAAAAGAGTAAAAAGGTACAGAAAGAAGCAAGAGATGTATAAAAATAGGCAAGAGGAGTACAGAAATAAGAAGAAACGTACAGAAGGAGGCCGGAGAAATTTAAAAATAGGCAATAGAGGTGCCGAAAGAAGGAAGGGAAGTAATCAACGAAGCAAGACGCAGGGCGCAAACGTCTACATAGCAGCAATCCGGCAAACCAATGTCAGCAAGCCACTTCGCAAACAATCTTGTTTGTCCCTGAATATAAGTCCAAAGGTAGAAGGGATATCCTAAACCGTGGCAACATCCTCCACATCTTAAACGCAATCCAAAGTCTAGCCGGGATCAAAACTCAAGATCTGCTGTCAGTAGAATTTGAGACCTTCAAACATCTCTCAGACCAAGAGGCAACTAAAACCGAGTGGGCGACACCCGAAATAGCAGGAAGAATCCTCAGTGAAGACCAACAACTAGAGGCTTGGGGGATCCGAGTGTTTCGGCCCGACGAGTTGGTTACCCGACCCCGCTGATACAAAACCAACCAGCTCCCAACAAGAGGCTACTGAGCGGCGGGATTGGTCGTAACCAAATCAGCACAGTCCTTAAAGGAGCCCGTATCACTTCGGTCACAGGCCCAGACGGACCAAGCCCTCTGGTGGGGAGGGGCAGGTGGGCAGAAGAAAATAATCCCCCAACCGACTGGTCGTGGATATCCAAAACTATAAATTTAAGAACTGACAGCCGATGACCGATCCTTGAACAGGGAAACAAGGCAAGGAACTTAAAACTCTGTTCATGGAATATCAACGGCCTCGGGCCCAAAACTAACGTCCACTCATTACTGTCATACCTTCAAAGGTTTGACTTAATCCTACTACAGGAAACTTGGCTGGAGGAACCCCTGCACCTCCAAGGCTACAAGACTTACCATCTTCCTGCAGTCCGACAATCAAACTACGGGCACCGCAAAGGTGGGCTGACCGTCTACGCCTCGATTGAAGCTATAACTGCAGGAAAAGAACGTTTGAGCAAAAATACAACATCTGTTGAAATATTGGCAATACAATTTGAAATGCAGGGTCGAAGTAACCCACATCACATAACCTTGGCTAATATCTATATTCACCCCCAGAGCAAGATAATTGGTGCTAAGCAGCTGATACTCGAACTTACGCAGTTAATAACGGAGGATGAAAGCATGAATTACATTATAACAGGTGATTTTAACATGTTTCTAGCTGAGGGAACAGACGACTGCAACCCCGAGGATGATAAACATCGAGCATGGGGTATTATTTCCCAGGACAAATACAAGTGGGGCAAGCCAACCAAAACCTCAAAGGACTTGCACAGAGAACTGGAAAGCCTATCGATGGTAGCACTAAATGGCCGCATGCAAGGGGACAGACCCCAAGCACCAACTTTCCATAGGAACTCCGTTAACTCTGCAATCAACTACACCTTCCTCGCCCTCCCACTCCTTGGCCTAGTAAAAGATTTCCGGATCGGGGTGCCCAACCACAGCGACCATCAACCTCAAGAGCTCACTCTTGGTATTCAGGGGACTGCCTTAACATACGCAAACCCACACCCCCATCAAAGGTCAAAATACGAACATAAGCGAATTCGATGCAAAATACGCGACCCAGAAAAGTTATCAGTCGCTGCAAAGACACTGTGGGACGAAATTACATTCATCGAAGGAAGCACGGTCTGCGCCTGGGATACTTTCTCCAAAGCTCTGGGCCAAACAGCCCCGCCGCCCGATACCCAACCAGCACAACAAGAACATAAGCTAAAACAATACATCTGGGCGGGAACAAGCCAGTGCCCTCATCTGACCTCAAGCCAGCACGCTGAACTAAGACAACTAAGGGGCGATATAAACAGAGCAATTCGCTCCTTGCGCCAAAACAGCGCAACAGCAGGCACCTTAGATGAACTACGAAAACTCCGGGCAAGGAAAAAGAAAATTATCTGGAGTGCAAAAAAGGACCACACGGAATTACTCTGGGCCAAATTATTGCATGACGCCAGATCAAACAACAGTGCAAGATTCTGGCAAACGGTCAAGAGCATAGAGAATCCATCGGGTCCTAGGATTAACTCACATATAACGGAGGATGTCTGGACAAACCATCTGCAAACCTACTTTAACGCAGACCCCCATAGCTATTTGGAAAAATCAGCGGAACCTCATCTTGCACTCCCTCCACCTCACGAAAGGTATAACTCGGCACTCAGTTTCTCTTTAAAAACAATTGAGGGCATAATTAAGCAAAGTCATCAAGATGGTGCCCCCGGGCCCAACGGCTTGCCACCAATACTATACAAATATGATCAAAAATACTGGTCCAGTACATTATTACGGCTTTTTGATAACATCGTTGCAACAGGAACAATCCCAGAATCCTGGAAAGGCTCCATCCTCTCCCCTATCTACAAAAAAGGCTGCAAGAGCGACCCAAAAAACTACAGGCTCATAGCCCTCATTGACATCGAGGCTAAGTACTACGCCGGTGTCATCCTGGCCGAGCTCCGGGAATGGGCAAGGGAAAAATCCTTAATCCCAATCAATCAAACAGGGTTCCAGGAAAACGTAGGAACCACCACAAACATCTTGGCTCTTTCGCTTTTAGCTGACTCCTCAAAAGCGGCGAGACAACCATTATTTGTCTGTTTCATCAATTATAAAGCTGCTTTTGACAGCATAGATCGTGGAAAACTATGGTCAAAGCTAGCTCAATGGGAAATACCTACCGCTCTCCTGAATCAACTCATCCTATTACATACCGAGACATGGGTGCATATAAAACTGGGGGACGGTACGATTGCGTCCAGGCGGATCCCAACTACTAGAGGATTGAAGCAGGGATGCGTTCTGGCACCAACTTTATTTAATCTTTTTGTGGCCGATCTCTCAACTGACCTAGACAACTGCAACCACCATGCACCAAAACTGGGAGGCTCCCTCTTTCAAACCTACTGTACGCCGACGACCTGATATTAATCAGTCAAACACCAGTCGGCTTACAGCATCTGCTTCACACCGCTAACAACTTCGCCTCAAAAAACAGGTTAGAAATTAACCTAGAAAAGTAAAAAATAATGGTGCTAAACCAGCGCAACACAAAAAAACGACTGAAATGGCAGCTGGGGGAGAGTGAACTTGAAGTTGTCAAAGAGTATAAATATCTAGGAATCATCTTTGACAAAAACGGGTCGTATGAGCAACAAAAGGAGGCGATTCAAAGGCGAGGGACCATCCTAGCAATCACTTTGAAAAATCTAAAAAATAAAATTACTGGCCCAAATCTGCTCCCGCTGCTTGAAGTGCTCCAAGCAAAGCTGTTGCCAACGTTAACCTACGGCAGTGAGGCCATGCGAGGGTTGGATGAGGAAACCCTGAATAAAACGGTCGCCAAAGCCCTCAGAATAATCTTCAAGCTTCCAAAATATACCTCCCCTACCCAAGTAAGACTTGAATTCGGAATAGCAAATCAGACAATAAGTAGGAAGGCCGCATACGTAAAAAGCTGGTATAAAATAAAGAACGCAGCGGCGGGATCATTGAACTCATTTCTATGGAAGGAAATATCAAGAAAAAATGTCTCCCCCGCCAATGCCTACCTTCAGTCAGGGATTAGGATGTTAGCCTTGGAAGACGTTTGGGAGTCAGGACTTCCATTTAAAAATGTTAAAGACCTGGTAAACAAGTCAGCAAAGCTTGTCTCTCTTGAAAACGATAAAGAAAGCTTAACTAAGAGGGCCCACAGCTGGTTTGTGATACAAAGCTACCTAAAATGCACACCACAACCATATCTCGGAACCAGCTTCTCAGGCTCACTGAAGGAAGGCTTCTTAACCTTGAGGATGGGCATTTTACCTGTCAAACCCCACATGCCCCCCTGGAAACTTTCATTTGCAACCACATCATGCAGATTATGTGGCGAAACCAAAGAAGATATGCTGCATCTTCTATGTATATGCAAGTCTCTAGACCGGGAAAGGAGAGAGCTGTTAAAACCGCACATAAACGAAATGCATATCCGGTCTTGCAGACAGGCAGTGAAGGCATGTTTTAATGGGGTCAACACCAGACTAACCTGCAGTTTTGTCCGCTTTATGAAAATTGCACAAACAAAACTTTGCGCTGTACCCTGAGCACAGTCGCCCTTGCCTATGACTCTCAAGTCGGTAACTTCTCGACCCGCTGTTCACCGACACAAAGTCTAGTAGATCATGATTAAATAATCGACCATTAGATCTACGGACACACGTGTTGCCTTCAATCCGGGACTCTCCCACAGCCTTCATTCAAATTTTATACCTTTACTTAATTATAATTTATGGATTTTAATTAACTAACTGTTCGTTTTTGTACATTGAGACCATGTTTTTAATGAAATTCTATATTTATGTTATATATGTATTTTATACTGCTGTGTGAGTTGCTAGGATTTTAATTAATCAAGCAATAAAGATTACCAGTTAACGAAGCAAGAGAGTTCCAGAAATGAGCAAGAGATGTACAGAAAGAAGCAAGAAAGGTGCAGAAAGAAGCAATAGGTATGCAGAAAGAGGCAAAATAAGTGAAGGAAGAGGCAAGAGAGGTGCAGAAAGAGGCTAAAGAAATGCAGAAAGAAGTAAGAGAGGCGCAGAAAGATCCAATAAAAGTGCAAAAAAGAAGCAAAAGAAATGCAGTAAGGCAAACAAAATAGAAAGAGAAAGAAAGGTGCAGAAAGAAGCAAGAAATGTGCAGATAGAAGCCAGAAAGATGCAGAAAGAATCGAAAGTGTTGTCGAAAGAGGCAAGAGAAGTGCAGAAAGAGGCAAAAAATGCAGATAAAAGCAAGTGATGTGCAAAAATAAGAAAGATAACTGTAGAAAGAAGCAAAAGAACTGCAGAAAGAGGAAGATGAGTGCAGAAAGATAAAGAAAGATGCAGAAAGAAGCAAGAGAAGTGCGGAAAGATGCAAGAGAGGTACAGAAAGAAGAGTGTGAGGTACAGAAAGAGGGAAGAGAGGTGCAGAAAGATGAAAGAGAGGCGCAGACATGGAGAAGCGTGATGCAGAAAGAAGCAAGAGAGGGTCATAAGGAAGCAAGAGAAGTGTAGAAAAGAGCAAGAGAGGTATAGAAAGAAGCAAGAGAGGTAGAGAAAGAAGAAGGATAAGTGTAGACAGAGGTGGGAGAAGTGAAAAAGAGGTTAGAGAAGTGCAGAAAGTAGCAAGAGAGCTACAGCAAAAAGCAAGAGAAGTGCGTGGAGAACCAGGAGAGGTGAGGAAAGAAGAGCATGTGGTGCATAAAGAGGCAATATATTTGCAGAAAGAAACAAGAGTGGTAAATAAAGAGGTAAGAGGCATGCAAAAAGAGGCAAGAGAAGTGATTAAAGAAGCAAGAGATGTGCATCAAGAAGAAGATATGTGCATAAAGAGGCAATAGAAGTACAGAAAGAAGCAAGAGACATGAAGAAAGAAACAAGAGAAGTGCAGAAAGAGGCTAGATAAGTGCAGAAGGAGGCAAGCGAAGTGCAGAAAGAACCAAGAGAAATGCAGAACAAGGCAAGAGAAGTGCAGAAAGAGGCAAGAGAGGTGCAGAAAGAAGCAATAGTGTTGCATAACGAGGATGAAATGTGCAGAAACAGGCAAGATAGGTGGAGAAATACGCAGAAGTACAAAAAGAGGCACGAGAAGTGCATAAATAGGCACGTGGGGTACAGAAAGAGATAAGAAAGGTGCAGAAAGAGGCAAGAGGGATGCAGAAATAAGTAATAGAGGTGAAGAAAGAAGTAAGAGAGGTGCAAAAAGAGGCATGAGGGGTGCAGAAGGAACCAAGAGAGGAGTAGAAAAGGAAGAAATGTGTAGAAAGTGGCAAAGGAGTAACAGAAAGAAGCAACCAAAGTGCAGAAAGAAGAAAGAGAGGTGCAGAAAGAAGCAAGAGAGATGCAGATAGAGGAACAAAGGTGCTGAAGGAGTCAAGAGAAGTGCATAAAGAGGGAAAAAGGTACAGAAAGAAGCATGGGAAGTGCAGAAATAGGCACGAGGAGTGCAGAAAGAAGAGAAAACCTATAGAAAGAAGCCAGAGAAACGCAGAGATGGGCAAGAGAGCTGCTAAAAGAAGCAAGGAAAGTGATGAACTATGCAAGTGAGTTGTAGTAAGATGCAAGAGAGGTACAGAAAGAAGCAAGAGCTGTACGTAAAGAAGCGAGAGGTGTAGAAAGATGCAAGAGTGGTGCAGAAAGAGGCAAAAGAAGTGCATAAAGAGGCGACAGAGGTGCAGAAAGAGGCTAGAGTAATACAGAAAGAAGCAAAAGAGTTGCAGAAAGAGGCAATGAAAGTGTAAAAAAGAAGCAAAGGAACTGCAGAAAGATGAAAAAGGCACACAAAGAGAAAGAAAGGTGTAGAAAGAAGCAAGAAAGGTACAGAAAGAAGTAATAGAGGTGCAGAAAGATGCAAGATAGGTGCAGAAAGTGCGAAGAATGGCGCAGAAAGAAGCAAGGGAGGTGAAGAAAGAGGAAGAAAGGTACAGAAAGAGACATGAGAAGTGCAGAAAGAGGTCATAGAAATGCAGAAAGAGGCAACATAATTGTAGAAAGAAGCAAGAGAAGGTCAGAAAGAGGAAAGAGAAGTGCAGAAAGAGGCAAGAGAAGTGCAGAAATTCAAGGGATGTGCAGAAAAAGGCAAGAGAGGTGCAGAAAGAAGCAAGAGATGTGTTGAAAGAAGCAAGAGAGGTACAGAAAAAGAGTATGAGGTGCAGAAAGAGGGAAGAGATCAGCAGAAAGAGGCAAGAGAGGTATAAAAAGGGAGAATAGAGGTGCAGAAAGAAGCAAGAGAGTGACAGAAAGAAGCAAAAGAAGAACAGAAAGAAGCAAGAGAAGTGCAGAAACAAGCAAGAGAGGTAGAGAAAGAAGCAAGTCAAGTGAAGACAGAGGCAAGAGAAGTGCAGAAAGAAGCAGGAGAGGAGCAAAAAAAAAGAGTGAGGTGCAGAAAGAGGCAATAGATTTGCAGAGAGGTGTAAAAAGAGATAAGAGACATTCAAAAAAGGCTAGAGAAGTTATGTAAGAAGCCAGAAGGATGCAGAAAGAGAAAGATATGTACATAGAGAGGCAAGAGAAATACAGAAAGAGGCAAGGGATATTCAGAAAGAAAAAAGAGAGGTATAGAAAGAAGGAGAAAGAGGCAGAAAGAGGCAAGAGAAGTACAGAAAGAGGCAAGAGAGAAACGGAAAGAGGCAGGAGCGGTGAAGAAAGAGGAAAAATAAGTAAGGATAGAGGCTTGAGAAGTGCAGAAAGAGGAAAGAGGGGTGCAGAAAGAGGTAAGACAGGTGCAGAAAGAGGCAAGAGGGTGCAGAAAGTAGTAAGAGAGGTAGAGAAAGATGCAAAAAAGTTGGCGAAAAAAGCAAGAGAGGTGAAGAAGAGGTAAGAAAGGTAAACAATAGGTAAGAGAACTGGTGACAGAAGCAAGAGAGGTACAGAAAGAGGAAGATGTGTGCATTAAGATGCAAGAAAAATGCAGAAAGAGGCAAGAGTGGTGCAGAAGTAGAGAAGAGTGGTGCAGAAAGAAGCAAGAGATGTGCTAAAAGAAGTCAGAGATGTAGAGAAAGAAGCAAGACAGGTGCAGGCAGAGGCAAGGGAAGTGCAGAAGGAGGCTAGAGAAGTACAGAAAGAAGCAAGAGAGCTGTAGAAAACAAGCAGGAGAAATGCAGAAAGAAGCAGGAGGGGTGCATAAAGAAGAGAGCAAGATGCATAAAGAGGCAAAAGAGTTGCCGAAAGTACGGTATAGAAAGAGGTCAGAGACATGCAAAATGAGGCAATAGAAGTGATGAAAGAAGCAAGAGAGGTGCAGAGAGAGGAAGAAATGTGCAGAAAGAGGCAAGAAAAGGGCAGAAACAGGAAAAAAAGGTACAGATAGAAGCAAGAAAAGAGGAGAAACAGGCAAGAAAGATGTAGAAAGAGGCAGGAGAAGTGCATAAAGACGCCAGATAAGTGGAGAATCAGGCAAGAGAAGTGCAGAAAGAGGCAAGAGAAGTGCAGAAAGAAGCAATAAAGGTGCATAAAGAGGTAGAAGGTTGCAGAAAGAAAAAAAAAAGGTGTTCAAAGAAGCAAGAGATGTGCATAAAGAAGCTAGAGAAATACAGAAAAAAGCAAGTGAGGTACAGAAAGAAGACAGTGAGGTGCAGAATGAAGCAAATGAAGTCCAGAAAGAGGAAGAAAGGTGCAGTAGGAGGCAAGAGAAGTAAAGAAAGAGGCAGGATAAGTACAGTAAGAGGAAGAAAGGCACAGAAAGAAGCCAGAGAAATGCAGAAAGAGGCAAAGGAGGTAAAGAAAGAAGCAAGAAATTATAGAAAGATGCAAGTGAGGTGCAGAAAGATTCAAGTGAGGTGCAGAAAGAAGCAAGAGAAGTTAGGAAAGGTGCATTAGAGGTACATAAAGAAGCAAGAGAGGTGCTGAAAGAAGCATAAGAGATATAGAAAGAGGCAAGAGAATTGCAGAAAGAAGCAAGAGGGGTGCAGAAAGAGGAAGATATGTGCATGAAGATGCAAGAAAATGCAGAAAGAGGCAAGAGTGGTGCAGAAGTAGAGAAGAGTGGTGCAGAAAGAAGCAAGAGATGTGCAGAAAGAAGCAAATGAGGTGCTAAACGAAGTCAGAGATGTAGAGCAAGACAGGTGCAGACAGAGGCAATAGAAGTGCAGAAGTAGGCAAGAGAAGTACAGAAAGAAGCAAGAGAGCTGCAGAAAAAAAGCAAGAGAAATGCAGAAAGAAGCAGGAGAGGTGCATAAAGAAGAGAGCAAGATGCATAAAGAGGCAATAGAGTTGTCGAAAGTGCGGTATAGAAAGAGGTCAGAGACATGCAAGAGAAGTGATGAAAGAAGCAAGAGAGGTGCAGAAAGAGAAAGATATGTACATAAGGAGGCAAGAGAAATCCAGAAAGAGGCCAGAGGGGTGCAGAAAGAAGCAAGGGAGATGTATAAAGGAGCAAGAGAGTTGCATAAAGAAGGAAGGTGTAGAAAGAGGCAAGAGAAGAACATAAAGAGGCAATGGGGGTACAGAAACAGGCAGGAGAAATGTAGAAAGAAGAAGAATTAGCAGAACAAAGCAAGATAAAAGCTGAAAGAGGCAAGAGAAGTGTGGGAAGAGGAAGAAAGGTACAGAAAGAAGCATGAAAAGTACAAAAAGAAGCAAGCAAGGTGAAGAAAGTCACAAGAGAAGTGATGAAAGAGGCAAGATAGGTGCAAAGAAAAGCAAGCAATGTGATGGAAGAAGATAGAGAGGTGCTGAAAGAAGCAAGATAGGTGCAGAAAGAAGCAAAAGAAGTGCAGAAAGAGGAAATAGAGGTGCAGAAATAGGCAAGGGAAGTGCAGAAGGAAGCAGGAGAGGTGCAGAAGAAGGCAGGGGTAATGCAGAAAGAATCAAAAGGACTGCAGAATGATGCAGAAAGAAGACAAAAGGCACAGAAGAAGCAAGAGAAATACAGAAAGAAGCAAGAAAGGTACAGTGAGAAGCACAAGAGTGGCAGAAAGAAGAGTGTGGCGTGCAGAAAGAGACAAGAGAGGTGCAGAAAGAGACAAAAGAGGTATAGAAAGAGAGAAGAGAGTTGCAAAAAGATTCAAGAGAGGTGTTGAAAGAAGTGCAGAATGAAGCAAGTCAGGTGCAGAAAAAAGCCAGAGCATTATAGAAAGAAGCAAGACAAGAGCAGAAACAGGGAAAAGATGTGCAGAAAGAGGCAAGATAAGTGAGGAAAGAGGCAAGAGAGCTGGAACAATAAGCAAGAGAGGTGCAGAAAAAAGAGCATGAGGTGCAGAACAGAAGCAAGAGAAATTCAGATAGAAGAAGGAGAGGTGCAGAAAGAGGCAAGAGAGTTGCAGAAAGAAGGAGAAAGGTGTAGAAAGGTATAAGAGACATGCCAAAATAGGTAAGAGAAGTGATGAAAGAAGCAATAGAGGTCCTGAAAGATTAAGATATGTGCATAAAGAGGCAAGACAAATGCAGAAAGAGGCAAGAGAGGTACTGACAGAAGCAAGAGAGGTGCAGAATGAAGCAAGAGAGATGCAGAACGAGTAAGAAATGTGCAGAAATTGGCAAGATAAGTGAAGAAAGAGGAAGAAAGGTGCAGAAAGAAGCAAGATAAGTGCAGAAAGAGGAATGAGAAGTCGACAAGGAACAATATATGTACAGAAAGAAGCAAGAGAAATTCAGAAAGAGGCAAGAGAAGAGCAGAAAGAGGAATAAAGGTGCCAAAAGAAACAAGATAAGCTCAGGAAGAGGCAAGAAGATGCAGAAAGAGGTAAGAAAAGTTCAGAAAGAGACAAAAGAGTTGCAGAAAGAAGGAAGAGAGGTGCAGGAAGGAGCAATAGAAGTGCAGAAAGAAGCATCAGATGTGCAGAAAGAGGCAAGAGAAGTGCAGAGAGAAAGGTGAGAAAGGGCCAGAAAGAGAGACGAAAGTTTTAGAAAGAGGAAGAAAGGTGCTCAAAGAAGCAAGAGAAGTACAGAAAGAAACAAGAGAAGTGTAGGAAAAAGCAGAAGAGGTAAAGAAAGGAGCTAGAGAGGTCCAGAAAGAAGCAAGAGAGGTGCAGAAAAAGGCAAGAGAAGTGCAGAACGAGTCAAGAGTGGTGTAAAAAGAGGCAGGATAGGTGTAAACAGTGGCAAGAGAAGTGATGAAAAAGCAAGATAGGTGCAGAAAGAGAAAGAAATGTGCATGAAGAGCAAGAGAAGTGCAGAAAGATGTAATGGAAATATAGAAAAAAGCAAGAGATGTACAGAAAGAAGCAAGAGAGATGCAGAAAGAAGTAAGAGAAGTGCAGAAAGAGGAAGAAATGTGCAGAAAGAAGCAAGAGAAGTACAGAAAGATGTAAGAGAATTGCAAAAAGAAGCAAGAGTGGTGCAGAAAGAAGCACGAGAAGTGCAGAGAGAAGAGAGTGAGGTACAGAGAGAGGCAGAAAAGGTGCACAAAGAGGAAAGAGAGGTACAGAAAGAACAGAGTGAGGTGCAGCTAGAAGCAAGAGAGGTGTAGAAAGAGGCAAGAGAGGTGCAAAAAGAGGCAAGAGAAGTGATGAATGAAGCAAGTGAGGTGTAGAAAGAAGAAGAAATATGCATAACGAGGCAAGAGACGTGCAGAATGAGGCACGCGAGGTCAGAAAGAAGCAAGAGAGGTATACTGTAGAGAGAAACAAGATAGGTGCCAAAAGAAGCAAATGATGTGCAGAAAGATGCAAAAGACGTACTGAAAGAAGCAAGATAGCTCCTGGAAGAGTCAACAGAAGTGCAGAAAGATGCAAGAGGGGTGCAGAAAGAGTCAAGAGAAATGCAGAAAGAGTCAACAGAAGTGCAGAAAGATGCAAGAGGGGTGCAGAAAGAGTCAAGAGAAATGCAGAAAGAACCAACAGAGGTACAGAAAGTGGCATAAAAAGTGCAAAAAGAAGCAAGCGAACTGCAGAAAGAGGAATAATGGTGCAAATAGACGCTAGAGAAGTGCAGGAAGATGCAAGAGAGGTACAGAAATTAGCAAGAGAGGTACAGAAAGAAGAGAGTGAGCTGCAGAAAGAGACAAGAGTGGTGCAGAAAGAGGGTGTAGATTTACAGAAAGAGGCAAGAGAAGTACAGAAAGAAGTGAGAGAGATTCAGAAAAAAAGCAAGATAGGTGCAGAAAAAAGCAAGAGAGGTGCAGGAAAAAGAAAAAGGTAAGAGAGGTGTAGAAAGAGGCAAGAGAGGTATAAAAAGAGGCAAGAGAAGTGGTGGAAAAGCAAGGGAGGTGCAAAAAGAGGAAGAAATGTGCATAAAGAGCAATAATAGTACAAACAGATGCAAGAGAAGTTCATAAAGAAGCAAGAGAGGTTCAGAAAGAAGTAAGAGAGATACAGAAAGAGAAAGAAAGGTGCATTTAGAAGCAGATGATGTGCAGAAAGAAGCAAGGGAGCTGTAGAAAGAAGCAAGAGAGGTTAAGAAAGAAGAGAGTGAGGTACAGAAGGAGGCAATAGGGCTGCAGAATGAGCCAAGAGAAGCGCATAAAGAAGCAAGAGAGGTACAGAAAGAAGCAAGAGAGGATCAGAAACAAGCAAGAGAGATGCAGAAAGAAGCAAGTGAGGTGCAGAAAGAGGCAGGAGAAGAGTAGAAAAAGGCAAGAGAATCACAGAAACAAGCAAAAGATGTGCAGAAAGAAGCAAGGGAAATGCAGAAAGAAGCAAGAGATGTGCCGAAGGAGGCAATAGAACTGCAGAAAAAAGCAACAGAGGTGTGGAGAGAAGCAAGATTGGTACATAAAAAAGCAATAGAGGTGCAAAAAGAGGATAGGGAAGTGATTAAAAGGAAGAGAGGTTCAGAACAAGAAAGAAAGGTGCATGAAGAGCAAGAGAAACGCAGAAAGATAAATGAGAGGTACAGAAAGAGGTAAGAGAGGCAATGAAAGAAATATGAGAGGTGCACAGGTAGTGCCTGGGTCATTGCATTAGTGCATGGGTGGTTCTAGAGACTCATATGAAATACCCTAATCCCTAATCCCTCTACCAACATGTTTTGAATGTCACTTTTCTCTGGCAGCTTCACTATTCACCGACTGCTCAGAATGTTGGGCCATGTCAAATATAAAACAGCTGCCCTTCCCATGTCACTGTTGTAAGTCTCACCCTGTTTCCGAAGATGTTCCCATTGACACCAGTATAACATCTTTTATACACCCACTTCCGCTCCCACACAACCATTCACGATCCCATTCACAAAGCCATACCTGTATTTACACACCAACTCACTGATTCATTGATCTATATACACATCCACTTGCTCACCCATACCGCCACTCATAGACCCACTCATTCACTAATACAGCCATTGACATATCTATTCATACAGTCATAAATGTGCTGACACACTCAGTGAGTCACTCACTTATACAGTCAGTCACACACACACACTGAGTCATCCTTATAGTCACTCATAAACCCACTGATTCACCAATACACCTTGGTATATATATTTAACAATTATAAACTTTTAAAAAACACTCACATCCACTTGAGCCAGCGCTCAGTAAATCCGCTGCATAGGACATACAGATGGTACCCATCTGTTATCTCCAGTCCTCCAGCCCTCCTGACACCTCCAGTCAGCCCCACACAACTGTATTGCTGAGAGGTAGTCAGAGGCCACACCCCTTTTTTACACCACTCTGCATACGCACCTCCTACTGCACTGCTGCTTGGGAGATGAAGGCACTTTAGTCCTGAGGTCCTCAGGACACAAGGGGACCCCATTGCCCCACCAGCAGTAGGCTAAGATGTGCATTTGCAGAGTGGTATAAAAAGGTGCGTGGCATCCTACCACCTCTCAGAAATCCCACTATGAGGGGCTTACTGGAGGTAACAGATGGACTAGTTAAGGTCCTTCAGGAACGAAGGGGACTTCATTCCCCAAACAAGAGTGTGCCAGGAGGCATGTTTGCAAAGTAGTGGAGAAAGGGGGCGGGGCTTTCAGTGCATTGCCACTTTCTTGTTTTTCTTATTTCAGAAAGGGGAGCTGTGTGACCCCCCTTCCTTGGACCATTTTGGGCCCAGGGACCCCATTCCCTTGGCGTGACCCATTTTAAATAAAATAACGAAGGTGGGCTGGCAGTCACCCGTCAAAAGGCCAATTTCGGCTTGGGACCCCATCCCCTGTGGCTAGGCCTTTCTTAATAAATTTGTGTTTTTAAGGGAAGGGAGGCCATGCGGCCCCTCTCCCCAAGCAATTTTCTTTCTTTCTTTCTTTCTTTCTTTCTTTCTTTCTTTCTTTCTTTCTTTCTTTCTTTCTTTCTTTCTTTCTTTTTGCGTGCCCCCCTTCCCAGTGTCAATTTTGCCCCGGGTATCCCATCCCCAGGGGCCTGCCATACCTTTTTGAAAAAAATATTGAAGGGGCACGTGGCCCCCCTACTTAGGCCCATTTTGGGCCCTGAGAACCCCATCCCTGGGACCAGGCCGTATGTTTAAAAAAATAATAATACTGAAAATGCGTAGGGGGTCCGAATGGCCCCCCTCCCAGGCTAATTTTGGCACCATTCCCTGGGGCTTGGCCACAACGTTGGAGACCGCGGTGAGCCCCAAGGCCCACAGTGGTCCTTGCTGGAATCAGTGTTGTCATCAGTGATGTTACTGACCATGTCATGAATTATGTAATATGTGACATCATCAGCAGTGCATTGCATGGGCGCAAGTTATAGCTAGCTCAACTAACTATAACAGCGGAATTTCTATCGTTTTGTATGAGTGAAATGTCCAACTAACAATAACGCCCCTGAAACCTATGGTGCTTTCTGTGAATTTCTAAGTTTTTTTAAATGCTAATTCCTAACTATAATGTCTGTAAAACCTATGTTTTTTTCTGTGAATTTCCAAGGTTTTTTAAATGTTAATTTCTAATTATAATGTTCATTAAACATCTTTTTTTCTGTGTTTTTTAATTATCAACCCATTCTCAACCTGGTGAAAACTGGAAATCTCACCACTGTTCCATCGATACCTTCCGCCAACAAAATCGCCACAAAAGAGAGCCACAACTAACGCTAATGATATGAAAAGTAGGCATTCCTGTGCAAATAAAACCATGAAAAAATCGCTTCCCCATATTTTTAACAACCAGCCAAATCTGCATTGCGATCCAAAAAGCAGACGATAAGCCGGTACCAGTAACAAATTAACATCAACCTTTAACTGGTGTAAGGAGGTCGACTATCTACTGAGGTCGGCTATCTGTGTGAATTAGACCCAACTCACAGCCACATCTAAAGACCAACACGTGAAAGAGCTACTGATCATGCAGTTCCGACACCCAACAAGGCAACAACATCCAGGGCCACCACCATCAGAACGTCCCCCACGGACCACCCCCCGCTACTACCGCTGAGGCAGCACAAAACAGGACAATGGACATTCTCAAAATACCATGACCCCTCAGCCGCACAATAGCTGAATGTTGGGAGATGTGGCAACCAACTATATATGAAGAAGGCAAGTCACCAATCAATAATAATGCACACAATGCCAAGTGTAACGCTGATGTGCTGCACAGACCTCACTATGTAAACCACAAGCCTCTCCATGTGGAGATATACTAATGATACTTGTACTGTAGTGCACAGTGAACGTAACCATGTTACCTCAGGCAGTGGGGAAGATCTTGGTTATGTAGCTGTGTTGTCCCCCCTAGAAGCAAAAGCGGAGTGGGCTGGTCCAACGTACGCCACTCCAGCATAAGAGTATGAATAAATAGGCCAGGCTCTGGGCGTGGCTCATTTCTGGGAAGACCAATGAGTCTGCAGAGCGCGGGCCTCCTCCACACAAGCCCCCTGCAAACCCAGCAGCACAGCACCGCAGACTTATGTCTGTACCGACTACTGCCTTCAATCTACACTGCGGACAGCAGGGTTCACAATTAGAATACAGCCTTGATTTATTAATTGCACGGAGAATTGTACTCTATGGGCCCGATGTAGGTCACCAAATACCGGTCGGTAACAGCTGAATTCTGCCGTTACCGACCGGTATTTGGTGATTGAGATGTAGGGGCCATTATTTTACAGAATCGGTAAATTTACTGAATCGGTAAATTTACTGATTCTGTAAAATACCGAATCGGTAATTTTACCAATTCGGTAAATCCCAGATGTAGGTAGCACTGTTTACAGTGCTACAGACCTTCAGAATTCCGTATTTTATCACCCAATACAATTGGGTGGTAAAATACAGAATTCAGGTGTACATGCACATCTGTGCATGTGCATGTGCACCTGTGCCATGTGACACACAGACATGCCCTTAGGGCATGTATTTGTGCCACATGACACACAAGCCTGGAATTGGGGTGCTACAGGGTGTTAAAGTGACACCCCGTTCACCCTTGCAAGATTCGGTATTTACCGAATCGGTAAATACCGATTTGGTATTTCCCATTGATTCCTATGGGCTTCAAGGCCCCTAGGAATCAATGGGAAATAGCGATTCGGTATTTACCGATTCGGTAAATACCGAATCGTACAGATTCGGTAATTTATTACTTACATCTGCCTGCTTCCGATTTACCGACTCTTAAATACCGAATCGGTATGATTCGGTATTTAAGAGTCGGTAAATCGGAATTACCTACATCGGGCCCTATATCCTCGGATTTTGACAAGAAGAAGTAATAAAAAGCATTCTTCGATGTCTATGCTAACTACTGCCTTCGATCTACACTGCGGACAGCAGGGCTCACAAATTCAGATACAGTGACGATTGCAGATGACGCAGACCACTTCACAAGACACGTTGCTCCCAGTGATACCCGCCGGAACCATGCATCATCGCAGGATGCGCACACGCTGTGTGCTTCAGGTGCTACTAACTCACTGCATCATAAGACATCTCCATGTGCCCTTATCAAGGCAAGACATTGAACCCAGTGCAGCCCGCTGGGACCACGTATCATCGCAGAGTGCGCACACACTGAGTGCTTCAGGTACCACTAACTATCCAGCTCAACTCAACGCCATGTGGCTGTTCGCCCACCCTAACCACTGCCTGCGCCCTACACTGGGGTTAAATGGTTCACAATTCAAGATGAGCAGCGACGCAAATTGTATAAGAGAGTATAATTGGTGAAGAAGACAGAATGCTCCCAATCTGTGCAGCTCAAGTCAACATCACCTGCCTTTGGGCCTTTGCTGACCACTGTCTCCGGTCTACACTGTGGAAGACTGGCGACACGTGGTGCCAACTAACCCTGTTCAACGCAAGCCGTTCCCACATGTGTAACTTCTTCCTGAGCCTGAATGGCAGTAACCCACACTTCATGAAAGTGACCACAACACCAGACTCCCTTCAATCAGTGAAGGGTATTTCCACATGGAAAGCCAGCGACATGTGGTACCACTTAAGGGTGGGCTGAAAATTCGTTCAGCTCGCAAATTTGCGGATTTTGTGATCTGCGAATCTCGCGAAATTGTGGTAAAATCTGCGAATACGCGAGCGGGACGAATTTTCAGCCAAGCACTTACAGGGTTACAGCAGCAGGTGCAAAAGTTGAAGCTAATTTCTTTGTAACCTTTTAAAAAAGGGTTACAAAGAAATTAACTTCAACTTGGGCACCTACTGCTGTAAGTCTGTAAGTGCTTCCTGGCGCATCGTTGCCTACTTGCAACTATTCTCTGACCCTGCTCTGACTCTTGAAGCAGGGTCAGAGAAAAGTTACAAGTAGTCAATGAGGCACCTGTCACGAAAATTAAACCTCAACAGGAAGCTCTGACAGATGTAAAAATAATAACTGTGTCAGACCCGTGGCTGAGGTGCATCATCAGAGCTGTTTGAATAATAACTGTGTCAGCCCTGTGCCTGAGGTGCATCATCAGAGCTGTGTGAATAATAACAGCTGTGAGCCCCGTGCCTGAGGTGCATCATCAGAGCTGTGTGAATAATAACTGGCGTCAGACTTGTGCTGAGGTGCATTATCAGAGCTGTGTGAATAACTGCCGTCAGCCCCGTGCCTGAGGTGCAGCATCAGAGCTGTGTGAATAATAACTGCGTCAGCCCTGTGCCTGAGGTGAATCATCAGAGCTGCGTAAATAATAACAGCTGTCAGCCCCGTGCTGAGGTGCATCATCAGAGCTGTGTCAATAATAACTGCATCAGCCCTGTGCCTGAGGTGCATCATCAGAGCTGCGTGAATAATAACAACTGTCAGCCCTGTGCTGAGGTGCATCAGAGCTGTGTGAATAATAACTGCCATCAGCCCCGTGCCTGAGGTGCATCATCAGAGCTGTGTCAATAATAACTGCATCAGCCCTGTGCCTGAGGTGCATCATCAGAGCTGCGTGAATAATAACAACTGTCAGCCCTGTGCTGAGGTGCATCAGAGCTGTGTGAATAATAACTGCCATCAGCCCCGTGCCTGAGGTGCATCATTAGAGCTGTGTGAATAATAACTGCGTCAGCCCTGTGGCTGAGGTTCATATTCAGAGCTGTGTGAATATTAACAGCTGTGAGCCACATGCTGAGGTGCATCATCAGAGTTGTGTGAATAATAACTGCATCAGCCCTGTGCCTGAGGTGCATCATCAGAGCTCCGTGAATAATAACAGCTGTCAGCCCCGTGCCTGAGGTGCATCATCAGAGCTGTGTGAATAATAACTGCGTCAGCCCCGTGCCAGAGGTGCATCATCAGAGCTGTGTGAAAAATAACAGCTGTGAGCCCCGTGCTAAGGTGCATCATCAGAGCTGTGTGAATAATAAATTCGTCAGACCCGTGCCTGAGGTGCATCATCGGAGCTGTGTGGATAATAACAGGTGTGAGCCTTGTGCCTGAGGTGCATCATCAGAGCTGTGTGAATAATAACTGCCGTCAGCCCTGTGCCTGAAGTGCATCATCAGAGCTGTGTGAATAATAACTGCATATACCAACAAAAAGAGAGGTAGGGAGAGTTATGGACCACTTCTATTCCCCGGTTACATCTGTTGAAACAAAAAAAGAGTGTCCTCTGGAGTCTGGCAGACCACAAACAGGAGCAGAAGAACAAAAACTGAACTGACTTAGATCAGTTAGGAAAGCCCTCACTCACCACCTAGTGGTGACATGCTTCATCATTGGGCCCCACTAAAGAGGCCGAGTGCCTCTTTAGTGTGCTTCAACGCCAGAATTACTGTGGAGGAGGTTTTGTGAATTAGGGCGTGCAGTGATACTAAATTACTTGATAGTGAGGGGATTAAAAAGATGTCTTGAGTGTATCCAAAAAATTATTTATTAACAGATCACTTAGGACTTATACTTAAAATTATGTGTTGGAAGGTAGTCCACAGTTAATTGTGTGGTTGTTTCCAAATGTAATCAGTCAACATGTTTCTGCCTTTGAAATGGTGTAAGGTTACCAGGCATTCATCAGGACAAAAAAAGGGTTTGTTAAACCCTGGCGGTATGGGAGCGCTAAGGCCCACCCTTACCTAGGGACGTGAGAAGTAAAAATAGTGAAAAAAGTGCAAAAAAAAGGAAGAGAATTCTCTTCCAGTTACTCCTGGTTTAGGAGGCTTCGGCACCTGTGGAAAATAAAAGGACATAGACATACATTTAAGACAAGACAAACAGTTAGTGGTCGGTCTTATTTCCATAAATGAATCTATGGTGCTCCATTCGTTGTGGGTGGACAGTGGTGTTGCTATAACCGTATCATTAACACCAACCTCAGTCCCTGGGCAACTAACCACTAGTTACTGGGAAGTGTGGTGAGCTACACGTGAAAATGAAAAATTATTATGGCAGTGGGTTAAAAAGAAACATGTGTTTCTATTAGAGATCAATGGACTGGCTGTGGTCCTGTCACTAATAAAATCAAGGTTAAAATGTCTCACTTATATGGTGTGTTCATGGTACACCATGGGTCACGGGAGGGGGGTGGTAGCGTAATTGGCACACCCTTGAGAAACGAAGAAGAAAGGGGAGAGAAACACGAGTCAGAAAATAGACAGGATGGTACTTAGCTTAGCGAAATGACGCCAGAATGTGATCCAATGGATTGAACGATGAAATTCCATGGAATTCTGTATTAAAATAATCGCCACTGCACTGAGAAAAATTGTCCACAGTTTTGTAACTTTTAAACATCGTGCCTTTAGGTATATTATACCTCACCATCGACAATACCATCGTGAAAACAACCCCCATTACTGGACCCTTATCTTGTATGGTTGGTGTTCTCTGGACTTACTGCGAGTGAAATAACCGCCACCACCCTGATAAATTGTCCGTAATTTGTAAACATCGTGGCTTTCTCCCTTTAGGTATATAATACCTCACAAACCCCCATTACTGGACCCTGATCTTGTGTGGCTGATGTTCTTTGAACTTAGTGCGTTTCACTACACATACCTATGGAGATTCACAACTCCCACACTCTGGGTATCAAACGTCCGCTTTTTGCAATTCCTACACCCAATGTAGTGTGATCTCTCGAATGTTAAACTTTATTTTAAACGCAACTCCACAACTGTCATATTTTTACCAACGGGACACCATGGGACAATAGAACTGTATAATTTATACAGCCTAAAAGATAGCGTATATCTGAATCTGATGTCCTTTCCGTAAAACAGTCACCCAAGCTCTTGAATTTCCCATGTTACCCTAGTCGCCTTGGCAATGAGAATAAACCTCACAGCCTTAGGTCATAAGCACGACGCGTCCCCCACGTGACCGTCGTCATCATGACTGATGCACTCTGATTGGCTAGAGTCACTTAACTCCGCCTACCTGCAATGCGGCCGCAACCCGGGAAGCAGCGGCTCCGATCACAGAGCCGCTATGGCAACAGAACCACTTTAAAAACAACCCTGCCGGTCCCGCTTTCGATCATCGGGGTCCGGTTCAAGGGTGTCGCAGGTATACTGAGTTCAGTTTTTGTTCTTCTGCTCCTGTTTGTGGTCTCCCAGACTCCAGAGGACACTCTTTTTTTGAATAATAACTGTGTCAGTCCCGTGACTGAGGTGCATCATCAGAGCTCTGTGAATAATAACTGCCATCAGCCCCGTGCCTGAGGTGCATCAACAGAGCTGTGGGAATAATAACTGCGTCAGCCCCGTGCCTGAGGTGCATCATCAGAGCTTTGTGAATAATAACTGCGTCAGCCCTGTGCCTGAGGTGAATCATCAGAGCTGCGTGAATAATAACGGCTGTCAGCCCCGTGCTGAGGTGCATCATCAGAGCTGTGTGAATAATAACTGCATCAGCCCCATGCCTGAGGTGCATCATCAGAGCTGTGTGAATAATAACTGCTGTGAGCCCTGTGCCTGAGGTGTATCATCAGAGCTGTGTGAATAATAACAGCTGTGAGCCCCGTGCCTGAGGTGCATCATCAGAGCTTTGTGAATAAGAACTGCGTCAGCCCTGTGCCTGAGGTACATCATCAGAGCTGCATGAATAATAACAGCTGTCAGCCCCGTGCTGAGGTGCATCATCAGAGCTGTGTGAATAATAAAAGCGTCAGCCCCGTTCCTGAGGTGCATCATCAGAGCTGTGTGAATAATAACTGCCATCAGCCCCGTGCCTGAGGTGCATCATCAGAGCTGTGTGAATAATAACTGCGTCAGTCCCGTGCCTGAGGTGCATCATCAGAGCTGTGTGAATAATAACTACGTCAGCCCTGTGCCTGAGGTGCATCATCAGAACTGCATGAATAATAACAGCTGTCAGCCCCGTGCCTGAGGTGCATCATCAGAGCTGTGTGAATAATAACTGCGTCAGCCCCGTGCCTGAGGTGCATCATCAGAGCTGTGTGAATATTAACAGCTGTGAGCCCCGTGCTGAGGTGCATTATCAGAGCTGTGTGAATAATAACTGTGTCAGCCCCGTGCCTGAGGTGCATCATCAGAGCTGTGTGGATAATAACAGCTGTGAGTCCCGTGCCTGAGGTGCATCATCAGAGCTATGTGAATAATACCTGCCGTCAGCCCTATGCCTGAGGTGCATCATCAGAGCTGTGTGAATAATAACTGCGTCAGACTTGTGCCTGAGGTGCATCATCAGAGCTGTGTGAATAATAACTGCGTCAGCCCCGTGACTGAGGTGCATCATCAGAGCTGTGCGAATAATACCAGCTGTGAGCCCTGTGCTGAGGTGCATCATCAGAGCTGTGTGAATATTAACTGTGTCAGTCCTGTGCCTGAGGTACATCATCAGAGCTGGGTAAATAATAACAGCTGTCAGCCCCGTGCCTGAGGAGCATCATCAGAGCTGTGTGAATAATACCTGCGTCAACCCCGTGCCTGACGTGCATCATCGGAGCTGTGTGAATAATAACTGCGTCAGCCCTGTGCCTGAGGAGCATCATCAGAGCTGCGTGAATAATAACAGCTGTGAGCCCCGTGCCTGAGGTGCATCATCGGAGCTGCGTGAATATTAACTGCCGTCAGCCCCGTGCTGAGGTGCATCATCAGAGCTGTGTGAATAATAAATGTGTCAGCCCCGTGCCTGAGGTGCATCATCAGAGCTGTGTGAATAATAACAGCTGTGAGCCTCGTGCTGAGGTGCATCATGAGAGCTGTGTAAATAATAACAGCTGTGAGCTGCCGCTGCGTCACAAAAGTAATGTAACTGCGGCGCAAAAGAAGGGCAAGCGGCTTGTAAATCTGCCCCATAGTGCTTTTACTACACTGCAGCTGCGTAAAGAGCCAGAAGATGTGTCTCCAGTGACCATGGGTTACAGGCACACATGGTCACTGGAGACACATCTTCTGGCCCTTTATGCAGCTGCAGTGAAGTAAAAGCACTATACATTTACCCAATGAGGGAGCACTTACTGGATTAGCCAGTAGAAAGTAGTCCAGGGCAAATCGCAAAAAAATCTCTGATTTTGTGGGAAAATCCACGAATTTGCGGATTCTTTTTGCGATTTCGTGGGGAAATCTGCGAATTTGCAGAATGCGAATTCGCAAATTTCGCCCATACTTAGTACCACTGAACCTGTACTGCTCATGCCGGTGGGACCACCAACATATGCACATGGCTATAGGCCCTGGCTAACCGCTACCTCTGACCTACAATGTGGAAGACCGGCGACACATGGTGCCACTAACCATCTTCAACACAAGCTGATACCACATGTGTAACTGTGTCCTGAGTCCTGAATAGCAGTGACCCCAACTCCATGAGAAAACCACTGCAACAGACTCCCTTCGATCAGTAAGGCATATTCCCATAGGGATGGCCGGCGACACGTGCTGCCACTAACTCTGTTCAACACAAGCCGATCCCACATGTGTTACTGTGTCCTGAGTCCTGAATCACACTGACCCCACATCCGTGAGTCCTGAATTACAGCAACCCCAACTTTGTGGCAGGGACTACAGCACCTCACTCCCTTTTTGTTAGTGAGGAGTATTTACAAATTAAAGTCTGCCGACAAGTGGTGCCACTAAACCAGCACTACCCAGGCTGTTGGGGCCACCAACGTATGCACATGCCTGTGGGCCCTTCCTCATCACTACCTCTGGCCTACACTACAGTCAGCAGGCCTCACAATTCAGATCCAGTCCTGATTTCACATGACGCAGTCCAGTAGGCAAGACACATTGCTCCCAGCGAGACCCGCCCATATCAACCATCATCACAGGCTCATACAGTCTCAATGGTTCTGGTACCACTAACCTTATTTAACACAAACCAATCCCACATGTGTAATTGTGTCCTGAGTCATGAACGGCAGTGACCCCAACTTTGTGGCAGCGACCACAGCACCAGACTCCCTGCAGTCTTATTTGTTGTTCTTTTCTATAAATACTTTTTTTAATATGTAAATCTATACATGACTAAGATTCTACTTTTTCCAACCGCACAAGGACACTTCCGGGCCCAAGAAGGTTGTTGGGGGTATGTTGGTAATGTGGGAAGAGGGTACGTTACCTGCTAATGTGGGGAGAGGGACCGTCAAAGGGATATCACTCACAAAAATACCTCCAATATGTTTTTACAAATACTTTGGACAGATGCCAGGTGACGGACTGAATCACAAAATGTTTTTTCAATTCTTATATAGTGTGAGTTATGAACAGTTCGGACCCAGGCTTGCAGAGGCCCCTCAGCTCGACTCCCAGATGCAGTACTACGAACCGACCGCGTCATAGTCTCTATCCTTGCCCTGTTCTGTCATATGCCACGCCACTCCGGTTACCTTCTGTCATTGGCCCCACATAGCTACCTGTCACAGGCGTACTCGTTGTTGGTGTGCAGATCAGTGGTCTAGTTCTCAACATCTCACGGCCACTCCCTGAGGGCAGGTTTGCACACACCCCACACCCATCCGGCATATGCGGCACAGGCCATGTGACCACACATATATAATAGATCGACAATGTCACATCATTTATTGCCGGTACTGACTGGCGGGCGAATGCTCCACGGGTCTCAACCATAAAGAGTCCATGAAAACCTGCGCAGAAGGTTAGTCGCACCCTCAGCTGTATGGCCATTAGCGGCCTACCATCCCCTTGGCGCGGACTTCATATGCTTAGGGTTTGTGCCACACCAAACTCATGTGGCCATCAGGAGCCTACCACTACGTGGCACGAACTTGAGTTTCACAAGCTTAGCGGCACCAAACCCTGAGGTGGTCTTCGCCATTGATGACTCAGAACTCAGTGACATGTGTGAGATATGCCGGGCCGCGGTGAAGCTGTAGTGGTCTCCACCATTCAGGACTCAGCGACATCTGACAGATCTGCGAAGAAGCTGATGTGGTCTCCGCCATTCAGGACTCAGGACTCAGCGACATCTGTAAGATCCGCGCAGAATCTGATGTGGTCTCCGCTATTCATGACTCAGGACTCAGCAACACATCTTAGATCGGCGGAGTGTCTGATGTTGTCTCCACCATTTAGAACTCAGGACCCAGCAACACATCTGATATTGGCACGGTTTTGAGAGGCATGTGGAGTCCGCCCACTGCTGCACACTCCGCTGGCAACAGGTAATTATTTGCTCATGGATACGCAGAGGTGACAGTTTCTCTCTCTCTGTCTCTCTCTCACTTCTCTCTCTCTCTCTCTCTCTCACTTCCCTCTCTTCTCTCTCTCTCTCTCTCTTCTTTATTTCTTTCCTTCTATCTCTCTCTCCCTTCTTCCTTTCTCACTCCCTTTCTTTCCCTCTCTTTTTCTCTCTGGCTTGTTTTTCCTTCTCTGTTTCTCTCACTCAGTCCTTTGATATGTGCATTACACACGTCGTTATTTTGTTCTTTATTTTCCAGGCTATGTCATTTATTTATTATTATTTATTAAGCAATTTGTATTGCGCAGACTAAACCCGAAGGTATCAAGGCGCCTATCAAAATCAATAAACAGAAAATATACAGAATATAGAATGCCACTAATGCAGAATGCCACTAGGGGTATGCAAGTATGAAAAGATGAGTTTTGAGCGCAGATCTAAAAGTTTGCAGAGAGGGGCTAGATTTTACTTCGAGAGGGAGGGCATTCCACCACTTGGGTGCCAAAAAGGAAAAGGCCTTACCTCCCCATCTTACTTTTCTGACACGAGGTACAGAGAGGAGGAGTTTGTGACCGGAACGAAGATTTCTACTAGGGTTGTGCCGAGAAAGAATGGATCCCATACTTGTAAGGTTGGGTTTAGCAAGAGCTTTATACACCAGGCACAAGGATTTGAAACGGATCCGGTATTCAACGGGGAGCCAGTGCAGTTGTTTTCGGGCTTCAGTGGCAGAGGCTCGCTTAGGTAGGTCAAGAGCAAATCTCGCTGCCGCGTTCTGGACCATCTGCAAGCGCTGTAGATGACTCTTGTTCAACCCTGCATACAGCGCATTGCAGTAGTCCAGACGCGAGCCCAGAAAAGCGACAGCAAGTTGCTTTCTTGCCTGGGGTGACAGGAAATGCCTGATTTTCCTCAGTGTGTGGATAATCCCCCAGCAGGTCGAAACAGTCCTGTTGACCTGTTGGCACATACTGAGGTTGGGGTCGATCATAACTCCCAGGTTTTTAGCTGACAGGGTGGGCTCGGGACATGCACCCAGCGAATCCGGCCACCACTCCGCCGACCAGATCGATTCCTTTCCTCCAAAAACCATCACCTCCGTCTTCTCTCCATTCAGCTTTAGTGAATTGTGGATCATCCACTGGCCAACTGCCTCCATGCAGGATCTAAAATTTGCGGCAGTTGACGTAGCTGGCTGGGAGAGAGAGACTAAGATCTGGGTGTCGTCCGCATAGGACACTACCTCCATCCCAAAAGATCTAATAATTCTGGCAAGGGGGGTCACGTAGATATTAAAAAGGGTAGGGCTAAGCGCTGACCCTTGGGGGACCCCACATTGCACAGACAGGGATGGAGATAGGAATGAGCCCAGCATTATCCTTTGTTCTCTGTGGTCGAGAAAAGAGGAAAGAAGTCCCAGAGCAGACCCGCAGACCCCAATTTCCCTTAGGCGAGATGTTAATACCGCAGGAGAAAGGGTGTCGAAGGCCGCAGTGAGATCTAAAAGGATCAGGAGGGAGGTCTGACCCTCATCAACTCTGGTGCGGATGGTATCCAGCACTATGGTGAGGGCAGACTCGGTGCTATGTTCCCTCCTGAACCCATGCTGGGAAAGATCCAGACAGCCCGAACTCTCCACAAATGCAGCCAGATGTTTATTTAAATAGGCTTCGAGCATCTTTGCGGGAGCCGGGAGCAGTGAAATGGGGCGAAAGTTCTTTAACACCCCGGGGTCCAGAGAAGGCTTTTTAAGCAAGGGTTTTACAACAGCATTTTTCCACTGTTGGGGAAAAATGCCTTCCTTCATCGCTCTGTTCATGATGTCAACCAGAGGAGGAAGGAGAGATTCTCTGCACTGCTTGAGGATCTTTAGCGGACAGGCATCCAGCGGAGAACCAGATTTGGTTTTATCAAGCAGGATTTCAAGATCCTGACAGGAAAGAGGAGGAAAGGAAGTCAATGCCTGATGTGGAGAGGATACCGCAACACTGTGTTCAGGGAGGGCAGGCAACAGAGGGACGGTGGTAAGGGATTTTTGGACCTCCAGAGCAGCGTAGATGTCAGCGATTTTAGACTGGAAAAAGGCCGCTATCTTGTTGCACAGGTCCTGGGAGGCAACCACAGGATCCGGTGTCTGAAGTGTCGTAAGGGAATCGACAATCCTAAAGAGTTCTCTAGGAGATGACACTGAGGAGGTGAGTGCCGTGAAGTATTCCTGCTTGGTCTTAATGACTTCAAGTTTGTAGTTTTTAAGCAAGACCCTATGGGCTTCTCTGTCTTTAGAGGCCCCGCTAGAGTGCCATGCGCGCTCCTGTCTTCTTACTTCCTGTCTCCGAAGCCGGAGTTGTTCGGAGAACCAGGGGGCGGAGGGTCTTTTCCTTGCAGAATAGCAGGGCCTTGCGGGAGCAAGCTCCTCCATGGCTTCAGCAATGGTACTTTCAAATAGAGAGACTGCAGTGGAGGTATCTGCCTCCCGAGGAATGGACAACCTATTTGTCCATGGGAGGAAGGAGTCATCCCTGATCTTTTTAAGGTTCCTTCGCACTTCCGTGGTGCTCGAGGCCCTTCTAATATAGCCCTGTGCGGGATACAGCAGGTTGAAGGGAACGGCCAGATGGTCCGACCAGGAGAGGTGAAAAGGGCTAGCAACTGTCAACCTAGGATCGTTGGAAAAGATGCCATCAAGCGTGTGGCCCGCTCGGTGAGTGGGACCGTTCACCAGCTGGGTGAGTTCGCAGGCTGACATAATTTCTACCAAGGAGATCGTGTCGTGAGCCTCGAGTAGCTCAAGGTGAAAATTAAAATCACCTAGGATGGTCAGATTTTGTAGGCCAAAATAGGGTTCCAGAACCTGCATCAGTTTCAGCCCAAAGCCTGCTCTTGGACCAGGGGGCGGTATATCAAGATTCCATTGAATGCTGGGTTTGCAGAATCCGAGAGGGAAAAATATAAGACCTGAAATGTGTCCTTAGTATTAGAAAGGGGTATAGTGTGACAGTGAAATATGTCCCGATAAAGAATGGCCAGTCCACCGCCAACACGGCCTGATCTGTCCAAGCGAGTAAGGCAGTAGCCCTCAGGGACCGCTTCAACCAGATCAGGACCGGAAGAGTCTTTGGCCCAGGTCTCGGTAATAAAGACCCAGGAAGGAGTCTTATCTAAGACCAATTCCTTGAATGCGACGTTGTTTTTAATAAGCGAGCGAGCGTTGAGAAGGAGACCGGACTCGCTAGGGTTTTTAGATGTTGATAGAGGGCAGGGTTCCGAAGGGACAGAGGCAGGAGTGAGTAAAGGCTCATCCATCGGAGTCGTGAAGCACGCACAGCTGGGACATGTCAGATAATCCTCAGGTCTATAACGATGAGAGCACAGGGCAGGTCATTGACATCCATTGTCCCCACAGCACTCTTCCACGTTGTTCTTTTCTGTTAAATTGTGTTTATTGGTTTATTTTTTATATATATATATATATATATATATATTAATTAAAAAAATAACATTCAAAAATAGTTTATGGTTTATATGTGTTTATAAAAAAATAAAGTTTGACAAAAAAAATTATTAACCTTTTCGGTTGTTTTCTTAACTGCTGTGTGACTCTTATCCCGGGAATACTATAGATCTCTGCAGTTTGCACCAACTTCTGAATACTGTGTTGGATTTATCTCAACTTTAGTTGAATTAAAGTGCTGATAATGAAATGCAGAATAGCCATCCCGTGCAAAAAGACACATGGTGCACCTTTGCAATGTATTCAATATACTAAAATCCTGTATTGAATTGCAGATAGGTAGTGCCTACACTTACAGTGGAGTTAAAGAAAAGGGGTAACCCTGTTTCCCTCAGAACCTGGGCATTTTTAGTTAAATAAAAAATGGTTCTGTTGGGTAGGACCAATTAATTTGAAGATATCTCATTAATGTAATCAAAAACACAAGAGCTCGCTGATACAAGTCTAAATTTTGAGAAATGAATGCTCAAAAACGTAAGATCACGTGATCAATAACTTGTATTATGCAGTTCAATCATTTAGTATCTGAATTGTAATCATTCATGGATAACATTCAATGAAGGATGTGACTGTCAGAATAAACTGACTTTTTGTGAAGGGTGCTCAGTGGATGAAAAGAATATACAGTGCAATAGAATTCTTATGTACAAATATATACAGGTATTTCATAGGCCAGTTAACAATTCTAAGCCAAGGATTCCTAGTGTTCCTATCCGGATCCTGGTATTTCTGGGCCTATGATGTTCGTCGACTTTTCGACCCTCATGCGCAGAAGGAAGACAGTCTAGGAGGTAACAGAGACTGTGTATCAGAGAGGCAGAAGCAGGTGCTATGACGAGTTACACCCAACTTGAGTAGTTAATAGGGGGGTACTCACTGTGGGGTCAGGCCGGTGGACTTCAGCCTGAATCAATTTGCGGCGCAGTGGCCAATCAATTCTGTGAAGGAAGAGAGCAGTTTTAGAACTCTGTCTCAGGGAGAGGGGGGCAGGGGGGTGGGGTGGTGGGTGATTAGCTTTTTTAAAGTGTCTTGAGACAGTTAAAACCAATGTCAGGGGGAGCCTCATACACCACACAGTTATGGACATGGGAAACGAGTGAGAGGATAAAGCCATGTCTACCTACTCCGTGGACGGGGGGGCTGGTGGTTTAGGTTACGAGTAGCGACTAAGCTCATGCGCAGGGTCAACAAGTTACGTAAACTAGATTGCTTTGCGGAGGGCGATTAAATACATAAACCTCGCAGCATGCCAGGTAGAGCCTCTTAATGGTGGTGCCTTATCGGTGGGGGTATGAGTCCTATATCACATAGCGTGACCTGATACAAAAGGCTAACACGCATTATAAGGGTTTAGCCGTAGTGAGAGGTTATTAATAAGAAAAGTGTGTCCAAAACTCGCGGTTAATAATGGCGCTTAGACTGGCAGTGGATCATGGCGGGATGAGAATGCCCAGCGGCTTACCTCGTAAAAAGAAACTTTCTTTGTCGGTTGCGGAGATGCTTAATCCCTCTCGTCAAAGTGCAAATGCTTTCGGCGCTTAGCCTGCATGCCGTTTTACATGGTACGGCTGTGGCGTGCAAGTTGATCGCATTTGTTGCCAAGCAACGACGTGTTGCCTGTCACTGTATCATGCGGCGTGCGTGATCAGAAAAGAAGACCCACGGCAGTGTGGACGTGTGTGGGTTAGGGGTAACTAAATCCAAACCCGGGGGGGGGGGGTGGCATTGAGGTTTAAAGAATGTTTCATAGATAGGAGTATGCCACAAGGAATATATACAAAGTTCTGTATTAAAGTACATAAACATTGTATTAGAATACATAAACATTGTGGGAGGCAAAGACATGGTGCATATCAACCGGGTACATGGAGCGTGTACATTATATGTCGGCATTGTAACAATATCATAATAAACATTACTGAAGACCAAAGATGAGGTACATTGGGTATTGCGTACATAGTGCATGCAATTTATGCGAGAAGTAAAGTGATGGCAAACAGTTAAAGCATATGAAAGTAACATGCACACCCGGTAGTGGGAGGGATGGTTCTGGTCTGGACATGGAATGTTACTCAGGTGGTGTGCTGGCATGTATGACCTCGTTCCTGGCAAGAAGGAACAGTGCAGTTGATAGATTGGATGCGCAGCAAATAAGCAAAACAATTGGTTGCAATATGGTGGATGTAACAAAGTTTACAACAAACCCATTTGTTTAGATATCTCCTCATGCTCATTCAGACCGAGCATTACAGCATTCAGAGTATGGATCCACTTACATTCCTTCCTATTGAGGATAGATGTTAATGACCCACCCCTGGGGTTGGCATTGATTTTTTCAACCACCCTCCAACGTATACTCTCTGGGCTGTGGCCTTTGTCGGTGAAGTGTTCCACTAAGGGTGCACCTTGTGTCTTACATCTGATTTTACTCATGTGTTGCAAGATTCTCATTTTCACCTTTTGTGTTGTCTGCCCCACATATGACATGTTGCAAGGACATAAAATTATGTAAATAACATTAGTGGTGTTACAGTTTGTTAGTGAGGGAAGTCTGTATGTTTTGTTTTCATGTACAAGCGCTAAGCCTTCTATGCAGTGGGGGCATGCCTTGCACGTTCCACATTTGAAGTGGCCCACAACAGGCGGGAGGCCAAGTAGATCTCGTAGGTCCGGTGCTTTAGGGGGTTCGAGGAAGGCTTTAACAACATTTTCTTTCACGTTGTGTCTTCTCTTGAAAGCGAACACGGGGTTTTCCTTCATGTTAAGTTCTGACGCGACCAGATTCCAGTATTTCATCACCATTCTCTTGACCACATTGCTTTTTGTATGGAAGGTGGTGACACATACCAGGTTATTGGTTGCTGGTTTGTTGTCCTTGGGGTCTAGGAGTTGTTTCCTGGGGCAGTATCAAGCCCGCTTTTTGGCACATTTAATAAGTCCTAGGGGGTAGTCAACACTTCGCATTCTTTAAAGAAGTCACATCTTCTGGTACAGTTTCTTCTCATACGCAAGTATTGGCCATATGGGAGGTTGTCTCATAGATTTCGAGGATGGTGTGAGTCATATTTGAGTAAGGTGTTTCTTTCTGTAGCCCTTCTGTAGAGATCACAGTAGAGCATGTCATTCTCCACCTGGAATGAGAGGTCTAAAAATGCAATGGTGTTGCGATCATAGGTTATGGTGAATTGAATGTCCCTGCTTCTTTCATTGAGCCACTCATTGATCTTATTTAGGTCTTTTTCAGTGCCGGTCCAGATCATAATGACATCGTCAATATACCGCTTCCAGATGGTGATTGAGTCAATATATGGGTTCTCATGTGTGTATAAAAACTCCTCCTCGTAGTTGTCCATATATATGTTCGCCAGGCTGGGAGCATAGGTTGCGCCCATGGCTACTCCTTTGCACTGGAAGTAGAATTGCTGTTTAAAAGATGAAATAATTATTTTTCATAGCAATTTCTAGTAGGTTGATCAAAAAGTCTGTTGGTATCCAATGGGGGGCTGGACCTCTGTCCAGTGTGTTATGGATAACCTCAATGGCCTTGTTCTGGGGTATGGAGGTATATAGTGAAGAAACATCCAATGTTACCATAAATTGGGTAGTGTTGTTGTATGGTTGGTTTTCCAGTAGTTGAATGATATGCATGGAGTCACGAACATATGATTTAGTTTCAGGGACCAGTGGTTGCAAAAAGTAGTCTATAAACTGGTTCTCTGGTTCCAGCACTGAACCGCAACCGGATATGATCGGTCTGCCGGGCGGGTTGACCAACCGCTTATGAACTTTCGGCAATGTGTATATGGTTAGGAGGCGTGGTTCTCTGTTGATCAGGAATTCCTTTTCAGGAGTACTTAAGAATCCTTTATCTACTCCTTCCTCTACCAGATTCTCAATGAGTGACTTTATGCTTGTTGGGTCCCTTAGGGTTGGTTGGTAATTTTCTCTAACCCCAAGTTGGTGATGGATTTCCACGACGTAGTCCCGGGTATTCTGTAACACCACCGCTCCCCCCTTATCAGCTGCCTTCACTACGATGGATTGATTTTCATTCAGTTCACGCAACGCAGTTTTCTCCTCTTTGGTGACATTGTGTTTGATGTAGTGTTTCTCTTCCAGGGATGCCATTACTTCTTGCATCACAACCTGTTCAAATGCCAATCTGCGCTGGCTCATGCAATAAGATCCAGGCATAAAGGATGACGGGGGTTTGAAAGGAGTTGCTGTTTGCTTGGGCGTGTATTCATTCTTCCCAAAGTAATATCTCAATCTCACCTTCCGGAAGAATTTTTGTAGTTCATGTTTCATGGTGAATGAGTCTGGCCTGCTCGTTGGGACAAAGGAGAGTCCCTTGCTTAGGACTCTCGAGGCAGGGGTGTGCCTATCTGGCAAGGGAAATGGGGTGTCTCGGACTTGTGCAGTAAGTGTGTCTCTGTGTTCCGGTGTGGCCTGCCACAAGGGCCGCAGCAGACAGCAGACAATGTTGTAAAGTGGGATACACCACCACCAAACGGCACTCTCATGGTGTAATTCGAAAGTGGCAGGACATGCCGGAATATACATTACAATGCTGTGCCGTACGAGTGCACGGGATAGAACAGCGCACCTCACACAAGTGTGGGGGCTCGCGGGAGGGAGGAGCAACTGTTTGGCAACATAACACACAGTGAACCCGCCCATGTGCCACGTGCAGGGCATCTCATCCATGATGACTACGGTCACAGACATCCCACAACACCCACGACCGGCCTTTCTACACATGCTGTATGAATGCAGCCTGGTTTTCACTTCTATGCTCGTTCAGTGGTGTGATGTTGCCAGATTGTGTGACTTCTGCTCCTTGTTGGTGTGTTTCATTTAGGACATTCTTTGTATACACTTGTGCTGTACTTCATTGTACATGTGTGCCATTGTGCTAATTTACCCCCGTACCCCCACTCCCTGCTTCTTCCTCTTCCTGGTGCTGTTTGTATAAATGTGTTCCTCCACACATAAATACAAGTAACAAACAAATTAGAAGACTTCCTTGATTCTTTTACGTTTCAAAACTTCTCTCTATTAGTTTCTTTTTAGTTTTCCATATACATTTTTTTTTATATTCAACAACACATCGAAGTCAGCAGTGCAATGTATTCTATCAACACACTTTCCATAACATGTGCAGGTTAAAAGCTCATACATTTTTTAAAACCTAACAATATTTTTTTGCAACATTTTTTGAAACATTTAACAGCATGTGCAGTTTAAAAGTTCACGATTGTTTTAAGATCAAACAGTGTCTTCCAAATGCAAGTAGCAGGTGTGGTTGAGTTGAGCAATTTTTATCCTATAGTATGTACTCCTCCGCTTTTTCTTAAGCAATCACAAACATGCTTTTCCACAAAATGAATGTGCACCCTACTTTTAAAAAACAATGCTTTTCATCTCCCAATCAGGTATCGTTTTGTATGTGAAAAAAACTGGTTCCCTATCTTTAAACATATCTCTTATTCTACGAAGGAACTGCATGAGCTACAGACATCTTTCCATACCTTTCAGCCATACCTTCAAAATGCTAATGTGGATTTTTGGACATAACTATGTTTTTGGTGCAAGAGGGAGGAGCAACTGTTTGGCAACATAACACACAGTGAACTCGCCCATGTGCCACGTGCTGGGCATCTCATCCATGATGACTACGGTCACAGACATCCCACAACACCCACGACCGGCCTTTCTACACATGCTGTATGAATGCAGCCTGGTTTTCACTTCTATGCTCGTTCAGTGGTGTGATGTTGCCAGATTGTGTGACTTCTGCTCCTTGTTGGTGTGTTTCATTTAGGACATTCTTTGTATACACTTGTGCTGTACTTCATTGTACATGTGTGCCATTGTGCTAATTTCCCCCCGTACCCCCACTCCCTGCTTCTTCCTCTTCCTGGTGCTGTTTGTATAAATGTGTTCCTCCACACATAAATACAAGTAACAAACAAATTAGAAGACTTCCTTGATTCTTTTACGTTTCAAAACTTCTCTCTATTAGTTTCTTTTTAGTTTTCCATATACATTTTTTTTTATATTCAACAACACATCGAAGTCAGCAGTGCAATGTATTCTATCAACACACTTTCTATAACATGCGCAGGTTAAAAGCTCATACATTTTTTAAAACCTAACAATATTTTTTTGCAACATTTTTTGAAACATTTAACAGCATGTGCAGTTTAAAAGTTCACGATTGTTTTAAGATCAAACAGTGTCTTCCAAATGCAAGTAGCAGGTGTGGTTGAGTTGAGCAATTTTTATCCTATAGTATGTACTCCTCCGCTTTTTCTTAAGCAATCACAAACATGCTTTTCCACAAAACGAATGTGCACCCTACTTTTAAAAAACAATGCTTTTCATCTCCCAATCAGGTATCGTTTTGTATGTGAAAAAAACTGGTTCCCTATCTTTAAACATATCTCTTATTCTACGAAGGAACTGCATGAGCTACAGACATCTTTCCATACCTTTCAGCCATACCTTCAAAATGCTAATGTGGATTTTTGGACATAACTATATTTTTGGTGCAAGAGGTATGCAGTACAGAGACCTATTGACTTAGACCTAGGTTAACAAAATGTGGACTTTAAATGGTTTCCACATAGAGGATTGAAGTGGCACCAGTTGGTGCCTTTGTTTAAAAACCTGTTTGCATCTCCAACACCCTGACCTCATGATTGTGCACTGTAGTGGAATCCACCTAGACTCATTGACTGGGGTAGGTTTGGAAATGCTTCTGAAAAACACATTTGGACAATTGATGTTACTTTTGCCTCAAACTGTCTTTGTATACTCCAATACATGCCAAAGACAGAAGTGCAAATGGTCAAAACAATTTTGTCCTCAGACTGAAAATCTTGGAAGAAAGTCAACAAAGCTGTGTCTGTAAACCTCAGAGACCACAAAATGGGGTCCATCTACAACAACAACATACGTTTTGACATGGCTGATACCTACAGAAGTGATGGAGTACATTTCACAGATCAGGAAAATTGAGTTTTCCTAAATAACTTGAAGCTGTGCATCCGCACTTGTATGTAGCTCCAACTAATGAGCACAAGGGCTCTTTTTAGAGCCACCCTATAACTTACAACTTAGGTACGCTATTTTAGGGCCAGCTAACGACAACTCCTGGACCCTCGCTAAAATGTATTCTCCACACAGCTGTGGTGCAGTGGCCACACCATCTCCCTTTGCAGCACAGAGCTCTCGCTTTGATCACCGGCTCTACTCACCCATAGGGGTCAGTAGTTTGCGCTTTACAGATACCGTATTGATTTACCTTTGCATTCCCTTTACAACACCACCTAAGCACCATATACAAGTTAGACAGGTGTGGCACAGCGCCCAGAACACATGACTTCACAGCATAGGACACACAGTTTGGGCTCACGGTTTCATCCCCGAGCCCAGCCACAGCTCAATTTACCAGCATGACACTCTAGGCAATGCCTCACTTAATTTCCGTACCCAGTGCTTTCAAACCGGTAGGGGTCAGTAGTTCAGCAACTTTACCCCGACTCCTTCAGCAGCTCAGCTTACGCCCCCAGTGCCATCACACCCATAGGAGTGAGTAGTTTGCACTTCACAAATACCGAATTCATTTGATACGCGCAAATGTACCTTTACACTCCCTGCATAACACCCCATAAGCACCATACACAAGTTACAATGTTCGAATCAAAAGTTAACCCGAGTAGATATAACTACATGCTCACACAACTTGGATAGATGTGGAACAGCGGCCAGAGCAAATGACTTCACAGCATATGACACACAGTTTGGGCTCACGCTTTCATCCCCGAGTCTGGCAGCAGCTCAGCTTAGCAGCATGAGACTCTACAGTACCTCACATATTTTTTCCATATCCCAGGACTTTCAGACCAGTACGGGTCAGTAGTTTGTCCTAGTAACACATGCTGACACTACTTCTGTTATGTCTCATGCTTATTTGTTTTCCTATGACTTATGGAACTTTGGGGTTACTAAGATACTGAACTGGAGGGTTGGAGGAACTGTTACTGAACCTATGGTGGAAGCTGAAGTTGTGTCCCAGAGGTCCCTGCATTTCTACAAATAAACCAACTCCTTCTAACTCATCTGTGTTGGTGTCTCTCTTCAAAAACTTCCACAAGTGTAGTGCAGCGGCCAGAGCACATGACTTCACGGCATAAGACACACAATTTGGTCTCCCGCTTGCAGCTCACCAGCGCACCAGCTCACCTTAGCAGCATCAGACTCTAGGCAATACCTCACTTAATTTCCATAGCCCACCACTTTCATATAGGTAGGGGTGAATACTTTGCTTCATACCCCCTCTATAGCACATCCTAAACACCCCACAGAGTTTACAGTGCTCCTAACCTACTCTTTCCCTCTTTTTTTAACCTTTTTTCCCCTTACTCGCTTCAATAGAATCACAATATGGCACCCAAAATTTCCTAGTTGCAACTGCTTGCATCGCTCGCAGTCAATTAGCAGCAAGCTCGTGCTCGTAACGCCTCAGCCAATCAGATGGCAGAATTCCCAAATATCGATATCCGTAAATTTTGATATTTCTCCAGAACTACTGAACTAATTTACACCAAATAAACAAAAGCGTGCATTCAAGACCAAGACCCTTCTCTCTGCCAAATTTGGCGTAAATCCGTTCACCTGTTTGACCTGTAGCCTGGTCTAAAGTTTCCTAAGGAAATTAACATGGAGAAAACACGTTATGAAACGCCCCTTTTATCTCAGCCCCCCTTGAAAAATCACCCACAAACTTTCAATATAGGAGCTGATATGAACAAATAATTTGTTTTTGAAAATTTCATGAAGATTCATCAAATGACACCAAAGATATAAGCAAAACAAAAAATGCTCTTCCTATGGAAACTTGGTCCTAACTATAAATACCTACTGGTAAAATATATATAAATATATATATATATATATATATATATATATATATTCACTGAAAAAACCATGGGTTATAGACCATATATAGTTAGGAATTAGCATTTACAAAACCTTATTTTACTCACACAAAACCATTGAAATTCCATATATAGTTAGTTACACTAACTATATATGGCGCACCCGCAATCCACTGCTGATGATGTCACATATTACATCATTTATGACATGGTCAGTGACATCACTGATGACATCACTGATGACATCTCAAATGACATCACTGATAACATCCCTGATGACATCTCAAATGACATCACTGATAACATCTCAAATGACATCACTGATGACATCTTAAATGACATCACTGATGACATCACTGATGACATCATCCAGTGACTGTGTGTTTCTGTAAAGTTTAAATATGTTTTACATATTGAAGAATGAGTAGATGTAGAAGTGTCTGGATGAAGGATTTAGTAGGTGTGTGACTGACTGTATGAGTGAGTGATTAAATGTGTCTCACTGAGTGCATGGGTTAGTGACTAAACTGTCTTAATTTGTGCATCATTATGTCTGTTGTTCTGTAAACTGCTGCATGTGTTGATCAGTAGCTATATGAGTAACTATATGGGTTATTGATTGATTGTCCAAGTATTTGTATGGGAGACTGAGTGTGTGTGTGGCTCGCTGGGAGATGTGTGACTCAGTGCAGATCAATGTATTCTTGTATCAATGATTGTATAAGAGAGTAAGAATGTGTTAGTATATGTTTGAAAATGTAAGGTACTCTATGTTTAACTGTATAGATTAGAAAATGGAAGTGTGATTGATTCTTTACAGGACTGACTAGGTGTGTGAGTAACTCCATGGATGAGTGGCAGAGTGTGAGTGTCTGTATAGGTGTATGAGGGCATATGATAGTGTTGTAAAGATGAGTGATTGTATGTATGAATGATTGTATGGGTGAATGAGTGAATGTGTGTGTAGACGTAGGAATCAGTGAGTGCGTATGTAGTAGCTAGTATTGGTGTGTCATTGGTTTAAAAAAGTATATTCTGTATTTAACACTGGGTGTAACAGAGGTTATATTAAAGTGTGAGGAGATGCATTGTATTGTCACATGAATGATATCATCAGTGATGTGACCATTGATGTCAAATGAGATGTCATCAGTGATGTCATCAGTGATGTCATTTGAGATGTCATCAGTGATGTCATTTGAGATGGTGTCAGTGATGTCATTTGAAATGTCATCAGTGATGTCATCAGTGATGTCATTTGAGATGTCATCAGGGATGTTATCAGTGATGTCATTTGAGATGTCATCAGTGATGTCATCAGTGATGTCACTGACCATGTCATGAATGATGTAATATGTGACATCATCAGCAGTGGATTGCGGGTGCGCCATATATAGTTAGTGTAACTAACTATATATGGAATTTCAATGGTTTTGTGTGAGTAAAATAAGGTTTTGTAAATGCTAATTCCTAACTATATATGGTCTATAACCCATGGTTTTTTCAGTGAATTTTCAAGGTTTTGTAAATGCTAATTCCTAACTATATATGGTCTATAACCTATGGTTTTTTCAGTGAATTTCAATGTTTTTTTATTAGCAAATATCAAAAGCTTTAAAATGTCAAGTACGTGGTAGGTAAAAACATTTTTGTGTTTATGCACGCTGATGTGCTTTGAACGCTGCCCCCCCCTCTTTTCTTTTAGGAGTATTCTCTCTTTGCATATAGTGAAGGGTAGGTAACGCAGGCCTTTGCCCCCGTTGTAATCCGTCGTGCCTGCTTCCCTCTCCATTTGATTGATTGTTATCCAAGCATTTACTGTTTTGGAATTGCTTCTCTTTGGTTCATTCTCTATTTAAAAACAAGCACAGAGTCGCAATACTCTGTTTAGTCTTTGTAGATAGTGAAAAATCGTTAGAAATAACAAAAGGAATCAAGCAAAATCAATAGGCCACTAATGGGATCTCTTTTTGACCTCGCTAAAATAGAAACATTAGGAACAACCCCTCATGAGAAATATGAAACTAGTGAGAGGAACCGAGCTCGACGCCATGATGGCTGCAAGACAGCTCGGCTCCGCCGCCCACCCCGCCGAAATTAACGACAAACCCTACGCAAATATTATAAATATATACAACACACCAGCAAAGTAACAGGGTAAAACGTTTTATTAAATAACTATTTACATAGCAGCCTGCTGCAACATCGATCCAAATACATGCCGCCGTTCCCGGGATTTCTCCCCGACTACTCTGCGGCCTACGAGATGGAGAGGCCGGGGCGTTGACTAGGCGGGGCCTCCGGCCGCAACCACATCGCCAATGATCGCTGCTGACGGAGGGGAGCCTTGCCGGTGAGACCACTGTTCTGAAGAACCGCTGCCTGCGGTGCCTCCCTGAGCCGCTTGACGGAGGCCCCCGAGGAGCGGTGTGGTGGCGCGGACTCGGAGGGGGCGCTTGGCTCCTGCCTCCTCCCCAAGTCTTGTTGCCCTGGTGTGGCCTGAGATCGCCCCCGACATAGGCGGCCGGCTCCCGGGGTCCGGCGGAACTTTTTGCCTTTTGGTGACTCTTCCATTCTGGACCTTGTCCCACAATCCGTTTGACCTGAAGACACGTTCTGCGGTGCCCTGGTCCGACCATCACATATACCTGCGCCAGGAGACGGCGTGGGGTGCACTGGAAGGGAGAGGCGGCGCGAACGAGCCTCCCCCACCTCCCCAGGTGGAGGTTTCTTAGCTGCACCCCAGCGCTTCACTCGGCCACCTGAATTGCGCCCGCTCTTGCGGCACAGTGCGTCGCTCGGCCACCTGAGTTTCGCCTGCTCTTGCTATTACAGCGTCTCACCCGACATCCGGCTGAATTGCACCCACTCTTGTGGTACAGCGACAGGCGGCTGCCACGGAGCTCACGAAATGGCGGTTGGCTCCACAGACTTGGGCCTGGCCTGCAAGGATGGCTCTGGGCAACCCTGGAACTCGGACGCTTGACTGCTAGGGCATGGGCCCCATTCCCAAAAGCGTCCCCTCAGCCTTGAAGATTCTACAAGAGTCACCGGGGCCCCCGACTCCCGCAGACTTCCGGTGGGGAGCGACTGCCATGATTGCTCGCGGAATGGCCACGACGTAGCCACGGGGTGCTCTCATGCTGACGCCAGCTTCAGTCTGAAACATCCAGAAACACTGTAGACTACCAATTCGATCCGTTCCGGTGGAGCCCCAACGTGACCCGGTAGAGAAGAACTTGCCCTCCCCTCTTTGACTGATGGTTCTTGTTGCCTGTCCCTTCTGTTGTCATTTAACGGAACTTTTTGGACTGCTGAAAGGGGTTCTGTTCCGACCGCTGGTTGGTGGAGACATTTTGACTATATTCTGGACCTGCCCGGCCTCGCCCAAAATGGCGTCGGTATAAATGAGACTCGCAACTCCTTGATGTGTACTGGTTGCTCAGCCTTGATATCACGAGATATGTATGCAGTTTTGGAGCACATGGCGGGCGGGGACGGGTACTGATTGAACATTTGCACATCCCTATTGATATTAAGTTCTGATGTATTATTCATTACTGTACTATTGAAAGTTCGAATTAACGTTACTCATGGTACTTGCCCGCAAATGTATATCTAGATAATTTCATTGTAACTGGTCCTGTCGTACTTTCATTATAAAATTAACGTCCACCGATTCCGCAACTGTTAGACACCTTAATTCCTGCAACCTAATGACCCGCCTGTTACGTTTTTCTACAGTGTAAAGGTCCCCTCATCATATACGATTCCAGTTTGCTCCGTGGCCGGCCCACGTGGTTGTAGGCCCATATTTGTATACTGACATTTTTGCAAAAAAAAAAGTTTTCGAAGGAAGTATGGAATCAGCGTCATAACAATCGTCTAGGTTGGTAGGATTTTAGAATAATGGCTGTTATTCCCAAACAATAGAAGACAGATAATGCAGACCCTTTGCCTGAATTTTGGATTGATTGAAATTTGTATCCGTCACACATGCCCTTTTTCCAGAATTGTTAGAAAATGGTCGACCGTAGCTTAAGGTATCTGCCGAATGTAAGGTGTGGTATTTTCTCCCATAAAATAAGACTAATTGAGAAACAAATACACGAAGAGGGAACTCGAATTTAGAGACAAACAAAATGAAAAAATTTTTGGCATCATAAGAAGGGGAGGATATGTTACACAGAAAAATATTGCGAAAGGGATAGCCAAGATCTGTTGTATCACACATTCCTGCAGCTAGTCTGATACATGGTAAGTAGAAGCTTTTTCGTGTTTGCGCGCGCTGAAATCCTCTGAATGCTGTTCCCCCCCCTTTCTTTTCTCCTCTGTAGGTTACATCGGAATTCCGACTGAAGAATGGAGTGGACATGGACCGCACCGTGCTCCATGTAGGGAAAGACATAGACAAGCGCTGTGAGATATTGCATGGAGTGCAGACCATCACTGTGAACGTGAAAAATTGTATGGTGTGACTGAGCGTACATGCCCTGATTGTATGGTATGAATGTGTATGTATTCCATATGCCCGGCCGATAAACGTTCTGTTTGCGCAACTGCCGCGTTAGAAAACAACATCGTGACGCATCGCGTAACCGCGACATATCGCGTTGTCGTGTAATGCGTCATATGACGAGCCGCGTTAGCGCACCCGGAAGTGCTCCGATGCGCGAGGCCCAAACGCAGCTTCCCGGAAGCGATCCGGGGCGCGGCGCGGAACGCGTAACGTAAGCATAACAGGTCATGTGATTGTTAATAAAACTTTTCATTGGTTCATTTCACTTTTGGGTTCCTAATGATGTAAGGCTAGGTCATGTGACCTAAAAATAACACTTTTCATTGGTTTAGAACTATTTTTTGTCCCAAATGATGAAAACCCCTCCTTGTTTCCTCACTCTGACTTTCATCATTGTGAGAGGAAGACCTTTTTTCATCACTTATCAATGGCAAGTGTTGTAGCTTCAGCTGGTGCATCCCCACCACCACCACCACCACCTCCTAGGAAGAGAATACCACCTCCTCAAGTGGTAGTTGAGCAAGAGGTGCCCCCCCCACCTTCTTGTTGCCTGATTCGGCCATCTCAATCGATCGAGCTTGAGACTCTGTTGTGATCTGAAGAACCGCTGCCTGCGGTGCCTCCCAGAACCGCTTGACGGAGGCCCCCGAGGGGCGGTGTGGTGGCGCGGACTGGGAGGGGGCGCTTGGCTCCTGCCCCCTCCCCAAGTCTCGCTCGGCCAGCTGAGTTGCGCCCACTCTTGCGGCCTACGACATGGAGAGGCCGGGGCGTTGACTAGGCGGGGCCTCCGGCCGCAACCACAGCGCCAACGATCGCTGCTGACGGAGGGGAGCCTTGCCGGTGAGAGCCACTGATCTGAAGAACCGCTGCCTGCGGTGCCTCCCAGAACCGCTTGACGGAGGCCCCCGAGGGGCGGTGTGGTGGCGCGGACTGGGAGGGGGCGCTTGGCTCCTGCCCCCTCCCCAAGTCTCGCTCGGCCACCTGAGTTCCGCCCGCTCTTGCGGCACAGTGCCTCACTCGGCTGGTTGAGTTTTGCCTACTCTTGCGGCTACAGCGTCTCACCCGCCATCCAGCTGAGTTGCGCCCACTCTTGCGGCCTACGACATGGAGAGGCCGGGGCGTTGACTAGGTGGGGCCTTCGGCCGCAACCACAGCGCCAACGATCGCTGCTGACGGAGGGGAGCCTTGCCGGTGAGAGCCACTGATCTGAAGAACCGCTGCCTGCGGTGCCTCCCTGAACCGCTTGACGGAGGCCCCCGAGGGGCGGTGTGGTGGCGCGGACTGGGAGGGGGCGCTTGGCTCCTGCCCCCTCCCCACGTCTCGCTCGGCCAGCTGAGTCCCGCCCGCTCTTGCGGCACAGTGCCTCACTCGGCCGGTTGAGTTTCGCCTACTCTTGCGGCTACAGCGTCTCACCCGCCATCCAGCTGAGTTGCGCACACTCTTGCGGCCTACGACATGGAGAGGCCGGGGCGTTGACTAGGCGGGGCCTCCGGCCGCAACCACAGCGCCAACGATCGCTGCTGACTGAGGGGAGCCTTGCCGGTGAGAGCCACTGATCTGAAGAACCGCTGCCTGCGGTGCCTCCCTGAACCGCTTGACGGAGGCCCCCGAGGGGCGGTGTGGTGGCGCGGACTGGGAGGGAGCGCTTGGCTCCTGCCCCCTCCCCAAGTCTTGTTGCCCTGGTGTGGCCTGAGATCGCCCCCGACATAGGCAGCCGGCTCCCGGGGTCCGGCGGAACTTTTTGCCTTTTGGTGACTCTTCATTCTGGACCTTGTCCCACAATCCATTTGACCTGAAGACACGTCTTGCGGTGCCCTCGCAATGCGGCCTGGTCCCTGAATGTGTGCAGGGGGACGGTATTGATTCGATCAAGATGGCGGATTCACACAAAGCTGACTCAAGTGTTGCTGCTGATGCTATGCAGACAAAAACTGGTTTTCAGTTTGTACATTCTTCAGGATTTTTCCATCCAAGGCTGGTTGAGAGTTTGTAGAACGATGGCTTCAGATTTTCAACATACTACTCTTCAACATTCTTCATAAATGTAACAATGTGAGACTCACTAGGAGAACGGCCGTTTATCTTTCCTTTCAAAATGCTGCCAACAATATTTTCTGAATGGAAGACACCATCTTGTAGCATAAAGGGCTGCGTCAAGGGTGGTATTGCCCAGAATGTCTTGTTTTCTAGTGCTCGTAATGACGAAGCCAGAACTGCCGAAAGGGATTCTGCTCCTGCCGCTACTTATTGGAGACATTGAACTATACTCTGGACCTGCCTGGCCTCAACCAAAATGGCGCCAGTATGGGAGTGACTTGCAACTCCTTATGACGTTCTAGTTACTTAGCCTTGACGTTATGGGGGATGTATGCGGTCTTTGTGCACATGGCGGGCGGGGAAGCGTACTGACTAGGAATACGGACAACCCTATTGATGTCGATTTTTCATTATTGATTATTGTATTAATAAAGCTTCGAAGTAATGTTACCCATGATACTCGCCCATGGTGTGCGTATGGACGATTTTATTGTAACTGATCCTGTTATACTTTCAATTAAAAAATCAACCTTCACTGATTCTGCAACCGTTTGTCACGTTTAGTTTTTTCAATTAAATGGCTCGCTTGTTACATACTCCTATACCCCTGGCTTTTGAAAACACCATCTTGTAGAATAAAGGGCTGCGTCAAGGGTGGTATTGCCCAGAATGTCTTGTTTTCTAGTGCTCGAAATGACGAAGCCAGAACTGCCGAAAGGGATTCTGCTCCTGCCGCTACTTATTGGAGACATTGAACTATACTCTGGACCTGCCTGGCCTCGACCAAAATGGCGCCAGTATGGGAGCGACTTGCAACTCCTTATGACGTTCTAGTTACTTAGCCTTGACGTTATGGGGGATGTATGCGGTCTTTGTGCACATGGCGGGCGGGGAAGGGTACTGACTAGGAATACGGACAACCCTATACCCTTTCCTACGCGCGGTCTGTACTACCGCCCTCGGGCGATCTATGTAATGAACAGACTACCATTGCCGAAACACAAGGGAATGCATCTCAGAGAGATAAGTCAAGTATGTGGTAGATAAAAACATTTTCGTGTTTATGCACGCTGATGTGCTTTGAACGCTGCCCCCCCCTCATCATTTAGATTACCACCGCCCATTGCACAAAAGCGTACCGGGCGCTCCCCACGCAAAAAAAACCGTTTTTTTTTGCCCCGTGGGGCCTTTTAAAGCCTCCACATCAAACCTAGGGGGTCAGGGAGGATCTACTATGCCCCCTTATGGTCATTTCCCCCTTTGTTTTGGCCTCCTCTTGTCTCTCGATCCTACCGAGAGACAAGATGGCGGCCGCTCCGGACTGTTTAGAATGTTGACAGACACCGGAGAGCCAATCAGCTTCCCTTCGCGAAGTTCCGTTACGCGTCAAGTACGCGAACCGGAGCGCTACCCGGAGCGCTGTTACAGATATATATATTTTTTTGAACGTTAATTTATCAACATCCACTGGAGCACATATATTGAGACCTAGCAAAGGCACATCGGGCTACTAGTCCCTACAATTTTTCCAAGTTTAGTGCAAATCCATTCAGCCGTTCGAGCTAAAAGTGAGGCCAACCGCCCTATGGAAATTAACATGGGAAAAACGCGTTTTGGGACCCCCCTTTTTTCTCGGCCCCCCCTTGACGAAACCCCCCCAAACTTTCAGGGGCTGCTCAGAAACAAAATGTTCCATTGTCCTGAAAATTTCAGCCCATTCCGTCCACAAACGTCAAAGTTATTAGACATAGAATTTTCAAAAATCCCATAGAGAAAAAATCCTAACTATATATACCTACTGGCGACCGCCAGTAGGTAATGCCAGAAATTCAGCATCGATTGATTGCAAACGTGTAATGCAAGTAATGAACTCTTAGGGGTTAAAAAAGTAAGGCAGATTCATTTTGGCTCCTCCTAACCCTTTGGTGAAATTGTATAAGTACCCTCTTTGATTTTCGCAACGTTATCATGTGACCAAGCCTCGTGTCAGAGGCGAAACGCGTCATGCGGACTTGCTGGGTTTTATTTAAAAAGAAAACACTAATTGCACTAAGAACATTTGGGTCTGTTCTGTTCGCTTTCTCCTTGTGAGCTGTCTGGAGGGAAAACGGACACGGATGAGACGGCGGTCTCATCAGGCGGAGTTCAAGAAATATATATGAACCTATGCTCAATGTGGAACACATGGAACTGTTACAAACTCTTATAGGATTGGAACAATCCAGTGAAATCACCAATGAGGAAATCACACCCAGTGGTGCGGCCGGGAGTGCAGATATTGACATTTGGCAGTCTGTCAAAACAGGTTTCAAACCCAAATCCAATTTCCTCCCAATTATGCCCAAAGATGGACTTGACCTCTTTGCTGAGTACGTAATAAGGGATCTCAAGGAACTTTCTGTAGTGAGTACTAAGCAAAACCATCAAGACAACCTAGACCACAATAGAAAATACAACGCTCTGATGCAAAAAATCAAATCAAGATCAGATATAGTGGTAAGGTGGTCGGACAAAGGGGGAAACATTGTCCTTTGGCCCTTGGAAATGTACAACAATGAGGCTCTTAGCCAACTTAAAGACAGAGAATGTTATTCGAGAATCAGCCCAACTCACCTAATCGGAATCCAAGAGAAATACCACGTGGAACTTTACAAATGGAAAGGGAAAGGATTGCTAAACAAAAAGGAGTTTGAGTTCCTGAAGAACGACTATCCTGTGACTGCTCAAATGTACCTTATCCCCAAAATTCACAAAGACGACAAAAAACCACCAGGAAGGCCGATCATATCGGCAATGGGGAGTTTATTTGAAAACACTAGCATTTACATTGATCACTTTCTGCAACCTGAAGTCCGCAAGTTACCAGCGTACATTAAAGACACGGGAGACTTTTTAACCAAAGTGTATGATGTCAAATGGAAAGAAGATTATCTATTTCTAACCCTGGATGTCCAATCGTTGTACACGAGCATCAGACATAAAGATGGACTCAATGCCATGAAACATTTTTTGGGGAAAAGACCAATAACACTATTTGAACACACCAAAATGCTTCTAGAGATGACGGAATGGTGCTTGACCAATAACACCTTCATCTTCGATAGACTGTTCTACCAACAAGTCCAAGGATCAGCCATGGGTACTTGCTTCTCTCCCAGCTATGCGAATCTCCACATGGGCTGGTGGGAGGAGCAAGTACTCATGAAAGGGTATCAAGAAACTATGTCGAAAAATGTAATTATCTATAAACGTTTTATAGATGACATATTTATTTTGTGGGAGGGGAGTGTGGAAAGTGCTGTTTTGTTTACTCAAAAACTAAATGAAAACGCTTTAAACTTGAAGTTTACATGCAACACTAGCAGGGAAAACATCCATTTCCTAGATGTAGAACTCTTCATCCAGAATGATAAAATCCAATCACGCACATACCGCAAACCAACTGCTGGTAACTCCATCCTCCACGCCAACAGCTTCCACCCGACACCACTCAAGCAGTCGATCCCCTACGCTGAATGCCTTAGGATGACACGAAATTGTAGCACCGCTGATGGACTTACTGATGCCAAACGTAATCTCTTCACAAGACTCAAACGAAGGGGTTACTCTGAAACAACATGCAACAAAGCTGAAACTAAGTGTAGCACTAAAAACAGACATGATCTACTGTTTCCCCAGACATCGGAAACACCCGCACAACAAAGACAACCTCCAAGATTAATCACAGGGTATAATCGACATCATGCGAACCTTCGCAAAATCTTGAGAAGGCACTGGCCCTTAATAAGTAATGACACCACCATAGGTAATCTAATGGGCAATCACCCATTGGTGTCATTTAGGAAGGCTAAATCCATGCGGGCAGAACTAGTTTGCAATGCCCCGGCAGTTAAAAAGAAGAAAAACTGGCTGCAATCACAAACCGGGTTCAAAAAATGCAGTAAATGCAAGGCATGCACGCACGGTGTAAACACAACCAGTGTGATGACACCATTCAGAAAAAACCCACTGACTATTAGAGATCAGTTTTCCTGCAAAACCGAATTCGCAGTGTATGTTCTTACATGCGAATGTGGGAAACGGTATGTAGGATCCACCATCCATCAAGCACACGTCAGGATACTACAGCACTTGCGTGCTATAAATAACAAAGACCAAACCTACCCAGTAGCGCGCCATATCCATGAAGCACATGGTGGAGATTCGTCTGGTCTAACATACTTTGTTATTGACAACATTCCCAAAAATGTGAGAGGCGGGAACCGCAAATTGGCCTTACGTCGATTGGAATCAAGATATATAATCCTCTTGAATTCCAAGATCCCGTCAGGGCTGAATGCTGATGAAGCCCTTACTGTCCATATTTAGTAGCCTCCTCCCTTCCCCCAGTACCCGTGAAGTACGTTTCACCATCGTTCAATTCACTACACTCACTAGACTGCGGTCGAGCACAAGTAAACACATATCATGTGCACTAAGGCATACAATCGCAATAACGAATCTCCGAGGCACACCCTGTCATCCCGCGCTTACCTGAGCTAAACCATCAGGGTAGGTACATACCCGTAACCGTAGTTTCCCACCGGCACTATGCCGCAATTAGAAACCGCGCCTTAGACCGACACAACTCTCGAGCATACTGTCTCCGCGCATTAGGAAGCAAACCAGAGTTGTCGGCATGGTTGCTAAGGTTATACTCACAACAATAGCCCTTAGCCAATCAGGGACCCACACGTCTCCCAGTTTACTGAAGCCGACGTATCAGAATCCTTAAAGTTTAACGAGGGCGGACATGGGAGGGCGCAATGTGGATGACACAATTAGGACGGAGATTTGTTTACATGAACTTGTAGAAATAGCCTCAGTGTACGATCAGTATTTTTCACTCGTCTAAGGGCAAAACTGACAATGTAAGATGTGATAGTATTTTTGACATGACGTAATGTTTAAATATCGCACAAGGGGTTAAACTGTATGAATACACTACGGCCATGCAGTTAATGTGCCTTTTGTAGATAACTGTGACGTCACTAGCCAGGATGTAATTGATTCACCTTAGCAACAAGTAATGCTAATTATGTGTGTGACGTCTGTGCTCCAAACGCTGTTTGTATATATAAGTGCACTGTGAGATGGTCAGATGTTAGTGAGCAAGGCGGGAGTAAGCCGCCGAAACGCGTCTGAGCAGAAGCTGTAACTGAGAATAAAACGCTTGAATATTGATACACGGAGTCAGCGCCTTCTTTTGATGGAAAGTTTGGTATGGTGAAAATATATATATATATATATATATATATTCACTGAAAAAACCATAGGTTATAGACCATATATAGTTAGGAATTAGCATTTAAAAAACCTTATTTTACTCACACAAAACCATTGAAATTCCATATATAGTTAGTTGCACTAACTATATATCGCGCACCCGCAATCCACTGCTGATCATGTCACATATTACATCATTCATGACATGGTCAGTGACATCACTGATGACATCATCTAGTGTCTGTGTGTTTTTGTAAAGTTTAAATATGTTTTACATATTGAAGAATGAGTGGATGTATGGAAGACTGAGTGTGTGTGTGGCTGGCTGGGAGGTGTGTGACTGTGCATATCAATGTGTACTTGTATCAGTGATTGTATAAGAGAGTAAGTATGTGTTAGTTTATGTGTGAAAAGTATGGTGTTCTGTGTTTAACTGTATAGATGAGGAAATCGAAGTGTGATTGATTCTTCACAGGACTGACTAGGTGTATGAGTGCATATGATAGTGTTGTAATAATGAGTGACTGTATTTATGAGTGATTGTATGGGTGAATGAGTGAATGTGTGTGTAGACGTAGGAATCAGTGAGTGCGTATGTAGTAACTGGTATTGGTGTGTCATGATGTCATCAGTGATGTCATTTGAGATGTCATCAGTGATGTCATCAGTGATGTCATTTGAGATGTCATCAGTGATGTCATCAGTGATGTCACTGACCATGTCATGAATGATGTAATATGTGACATGATCAGCAGTGGATTGCGGGTGCGCGATATATAGTTAGTGCAACTAACTATATATGGAATTTCAATGGTTTTGTGTGAGTAAAATAAGGTTTTTTAAATGCTAATTCCTAACTATATATGGTCTATAACCTATGGTTTTTTCAGTGAATTTTCAAGGTTTTGTAAATGCTAATTCCTAACTATATATGGTCTATAACCTATGGTTTTTTCAGTGAATTTCATAGGTTTTTTAATAGCAAATCTTTATAAAAATAATACATTTTAAATCTAATTTTATATTTTATAATTTTTTTATTTTTTTTTAATATTATTTTTAGTGCGCTCCCGGGGCGCGGACAGGTGAACGCACGGGTAAGCGCAATCTGGCGGCGCGCCCCGAGGCGCGTACTAATGCGCGTCCCGGAAGCGCTATTGTCGAGAACGAAAACAACATCGTGACGTATCGCGTAGCCGCCACGCCTTGCGTCATAAGACACGTATCGCGTAGCCGCGAGATGCGTCTTATGACGCACCGCGTAAGCGCACCCGGAAGCGCATACGATCGCGCAACGTAAGCGCCCCGATGCGCTTACGATACACGCCCGGGACGCGCCCCGGGCGCGTAGCGTAAGCGCGTCAAACCATGTGACTTTAAAATAACACTTTTCATTGGTTCAGAACTTTTTTTTTTCCAAATTGTGTGAAACCCACCCATTTCTCTCACTATTGCTTTGTACTTGGAGAGAGCAAGAGCTGTTGTGTCTACTCTATCTCCTACTTTTCTGATCTCCAGCAATGGCTGCAAGAGAGTCATCCAGCAGTGATTCAGAGGGATTTTTGGATGAGGACCCTCCTCAGCAAAAGAAAAAAACCCATTTCATTTGGAAATTTTACGACATCCCAGAAGGACAGAAAAAAGTGAACGCTCCCAAAGTAACATGCAAAATATGTGGGAGTAGTTTATCCAGAGGCAATCCTCTGAAAAAATATAGTTTTGGCAATGCCAATTTGATCCGGCATGTCAAAAGAAGACACCCTAACAACTTTGCCAGGGAGAGTGTCAGAGAGCTGGCACGGAATGTACCAACAGATGGCGGCAGCACCTCCACTGGTGGAGCAACACCTTCGGGACCACCCCGTGGAAGAATGATCCCTAACATTCAGCCGGTGTTTGCGGGCATCAAATTTTTGTGCGCAGAGTGTGACGAACTGCTCTGCTATGGGGAGCAGAGTGTTGAACTGATTGCCCTAAAGAAACAGCAACACCGCTGCTCTTCCAGTCCCTAAATTTTCAATTTTTTTTGCTCCTGTTGAGCAGTTTTGGAATCCTTGTTTTTGTTTTTCCCTTGAAAAAAATACAAAAAAAATATAAAATTGTTTTAAAAAGTCTAAAAAAATATAAAACAAAAAAAACAAAAAAAAAATATATATAAAACAACAAAATGAAAAAAAAAGTTCTTTTCAGAACTACCTCCAATTTTTAAAAAGAAGCTTTATTTTTTTTAAAGTCTGTCATTTTTAATCTCCATGGTACGCTCCCCCGTACGCTCCCCGGTGCGCGTACCGGGCGCTCACCCCCGCGAAAATCGATTTTTTTTTTATTTATTTTTTTCACCCGCGGGAGCCTTTTATGGCCCCCACATGAAACCTAGGGGGTCAGGGGGTGTGTACCCTGCTCCCTCTTGCTCATTTCCCCCTTTGATTTTTGCCACCTCTTGTGTCTCAATCCTACCGAGACACAAGATGGCGGCCGCTGCGGACTGTTTCGAATGTTTATAGACACCCGAGAACCAATCAGCTTGCCGTGCGCAGATCGCGTGGCGCGCCTGGAGCGCTCCCCTGTACGCGTACGTGGGAGCGCTCCAGGCGCGGCTCTAGATATATATCTTTTTTTGAACGTTAATTTCTCAAAATCCACTGGAGCACATATATTGAGACCTACAAAAGGCACATCGGGCTACCAGTCCCTACAAATTTGCCAAGTTTCGTGCAAATCCATTCAGCCGTTCGGGCTAAAAATGAGGCTAACCGCCCTATGGAAAACTCAATGTTAAAAACACGTTTTGGGACCCCCCTTTTTTCTCGGCCCCCCCTGGACCAACTCCCCCCAAATTTCCAGTGGCTGCTCAGAAACAAAATGTTCCATTTTGCTGAAAATTTCAGCCAATTCCGTCCACAAACGCCAAAGTTATTAGACATAGAATTTTCAAAAATCCCATAGGGAAAAAATCCTAACTATATATACCTACTGGCGACCGCCAGTAGGTAATATATATATATATATATATATATATATATATATATATATATATATTCACTGAAAAAACCATAGGTTATAGACCATATATAGTTAGGAATTTTTTTTTACTCACACAAAACCATTGAAATTCCATATATAGTTAGTTGTACTAACTATATATCGCGCACCCGCAATCCACTGCTGATCATGTCACATATTACATCATTCATGACATGGTCAGTGACATCACTGATGACATCTCAAATGACATCACTGATGACATCACTGATGACATCTCAAATGACATCACTGATGACATCACTGATGACAACATCCAGTGACTGTATGTTTCTGTAAAGTTAAAATATGTCTTACATATTGAAGAATGAGTGGATGTATAAGTGTCTGGATGAAGGATTTAGTAGGTGCATGACTGACTGTATGAGTGAGTGATTAAATGTGTCTCACTGAGTGCATGGGTTAGTGACTAAACTGTCTTAATTTGTGCATCATTATGTCTGTTGTTCTGTAAACTGCTGCATGTGTTGATCAGTAGCTATATGAGTAACTATATGGGTTATTGATCGGTTGCCTAAGTATTTGTATGGGAGACTGAGTGTGTGTGTGGATGGCTGGGAGGTGTATAACTCTGTGCATAGATGTGTGAGCAGTTGATTCACTAGATGTATGGGTTCAAAAGTGCATGTGGAAACAGCTGTATGGGCGGTTGACTGTGTGCATGAGTGTATTGGTGAGTGAATGGATATCTCAGTGCTACATGTCAAAGTAAGTACATATGTAAAACACAGTACATGTGAGAGTTGACATATATAAATAACTGTGCATAAGAGCCAGTGAATGTGTGAGTGGCTGTATGGATCATTGTGAACTTGTATCAGGGATTGTATAAGAGAGTAAATATGTGTTAGTATATGTTTGAATAAGTAAGGTGTGTATAACTGTATAGTTGAGGAAATGGAGGTGTGATTGATTCTTTGTATGACTGACTAGGTGTGTGAGTAACTCCATGGATGAGTGACAGTCTGTGAGTGTCTGTTTACACTGAGTGTATCTAAGGTTATATTAGAGTCTGAAGAGGTTCATCGTATTATCATATGAATGATGTCATCAGTGATGTCATCAGTGATGTCATTTGAGATGTCATCAGTGATGTCATCAGTGATGTCATTTGAGATGTCATCAGTGATGTCATCAGTGATGTCATCAGTGATGTCATTTGAGATGTCATCAGTGATGTCATCAGTGATGTCATTTGAGATGTCATCAGTGATGTCATCAGTGATGTCACTGACCATGTCATGAATGATGTAATATGTGACATGATCAGCAGTGGATTGCGGGTGCGCGATATATAGTTAGTACAACTAACTATATATGGAATTTCAATGGTTTTGTGTGAGTAAAAAAAGGTTTTTTAAATGCTAATTCCTAACTATATATGGTCTATAACCTATGGTTTTTTCTGTGAATTTTCAAGGTTTTGTAAATGCTAATTCCTAACTATATATGGTCTATAACCTATGGTTTTTTCAGTGAATTTCAATGGTTTTTTAATAGCAAATATCAAAAGCTTTAAAATGTATTCTTCTTTAAATCAAAAAATATATTTTATATGTTTATTAATAAATTTTTTATTTTTTTATTTTTTTTTTGTTTCGCTCCCGGTCCGCGAACCGGTTAGCTTTCCGTTAGCTCAATTTATTGCCGCGATCCGGTCCGCGAACCAGTAAACGTTCCGTTTGCGCAACTGTCGCGTTAGAAAACAACATCGTGACGCGTCGCGTCAGCGTGACGTATCGCGTTGTCGCGTGATACGTCATATGACGCGCCGCGTTAGCGTACCCGGAAGTGAACCGGTACGTGAAGCAAGGCGCGAAGCGCAGCTTCCCGGAAGCGATCCGGGACGCGGCGCGAAGCGCGTAACGTAAACACAACAGGTCATGTGACTTGTTAATAACACTTTTCATTGGTTCATTTCACTTTTGGTTTCCTAATGATGTAAGACTAGGTCATGTGACCTAAAAGTAACACTTTTCATTGGTTTAGAACTATTGTTTTTCCCAAATGATGAAAACCCCTCCTTGTTTCCTCACTCTGACTTTCATCTTTGTGAGAGGAAGACCTTTTGTCATCACTGAGCAATGGCTTCATTAGTAGCTTCAACTGGTGCTTCCCCACCACCTCCACCACCTCCAAGGAAGACAGGACCACCTGCTGAAGTTATCATTCAGCAAGAGGAGGAAGAAGAGGAAGAAGGGGAAGAGCAGGAAGAGAGGCAGTTTTTGCCTGAGGAGCCCAGGAGGTCTCATGTGAAAGAAAACTTTATTTGGCAATTTTTTAAATATCCCCGGGGTCAAAAAAAAGTCAATGCCCGGTACGTAACTTGCCTTATCTGTAAGAAAGATTTGTCCAGAGGGACAGATAAAAAATATAGTTACGGAAATTATACAATGCATCGCCATATGGAAAGGTGGCATCCTAACAACTACAGTGCTGCGCAGGTACGTGACCTGCAAGATAATCCCCCTTCTGTGGCCAGAAGATCAGTTGTAGAGGAAGTGACGGGACCAGAGGCGAGGGAGATGGTCCCAAATATACAGATGAGGTTCGGGGCAGTCAAACAAGTGTGCGTGCGTTGCGGTCAGTTGATTTGCTACAGAGAAAGTAGCATCACTTTAATCAATTTAGCAATTGATAATCATGTTTGTACAAAACGATTCAGAAAATAAATTATCTTTTTTTTTGTTGCTCCTGTTGAGCCCTTTACAATGAATCGTTTTCGTTTCCCCCCCCAAAAAAAACAAAAAAAATAAAACCGTTCAAAAAATACAAAAAAAGTAAAAAAAAAATCAGAAAAATAATACAAAAATATAAAACAACAATAATTTAAAAAAAGTTCTTTTCAGAACTACCTCCCCTTTATAAAAAAATTGCTAGAATGTTTAGCACTCTGGCAACCTCTATTTCTTTTGGTTCGCTTCCCGGTTCGCTCGCCGGGAGCGAACCAAAAAAAAAAATCTTTAAAAAAAAGAAGAGTAAGTATAGGGGAAGTAAACATTGAGTAATGTTAAAAGAAATACAGCTATAGGGACTAAACCAGAGATACTGTTTAATAGATCTATTTACCGAAGTAAAGATGGAAGAGGGTATAATTGTGAAAAACAAAATAGATAAGGAAGAGAAAGAAAAAAAGGAGAGTAGAAGAATAACAAACAAGAGTTTCTTAGAGAATGTGACTGAATGATCAAATTAAGATTAAAACATTGGAATAACAGAGAGAAAAAACAGAATGCAGAAAAGAAGTAACAGAAAAGGAATGATTGAAACAGCAAAGAAAATTAAATAACATAGGGGCATATTATCAACATAGGCGATAAAAGTTTCGCTGCTTTTATCGGCAGAAATCTGCCACTAAAGCCGCTTTTGCGGCAGAAAACTGCCGCTAAAGCCACTTTTGCAGCAGTTTTCTGCCGATAAAAGCAGCGATAATTTTATTGCCTGTGTTGATAATATGCCCCTTAGTGTGCTTGAACTACACAGAGAAAGCATAATGAACAAGTAGTGAAAGAGTGATCAGTCAGAGACAGTGAGAGTAATAGAGACGAAGTGAGTGAACAAGAGTGAGGAACTATGAGAAGAGAGGGACTGAGAAAAAGAGTGGAAGGAGTAGAGTAAGTAAGTAATAGAGAAAGGAATGAGGGAAGTAGCAAAGGAAGAAAAATAAGGGTTAAAGAAATGAAACAGTGGAACTAATAGAAGTTAAATGTGATAGAAATGTAAAGAAAAGAGTACAAAACATTTACCTTATAATTGTCGTTAACTTAGTCACTTGGTATTTTTATACTTTCAATCTGTGAAAGAGAGAACAAACATTTGAAAAATATTAAAACATGTATTTAAAAATTAGAAAAGACAAGGGAAAAGATTGAAGGACAAACAGTTTTTCAACAACTTTGACACTTACAGAAGCCTCTGCTTCTCCATGCCCCCTACACACTCCTAAAAATATACATTTTAAACTAACAGTATCTTGATGCAGATGAAGTGAGGCCTATCTTGCAACATGGTGCATCTTTTGCACTGCTGCTGTCTCACAAAAGTGATGCAATGGCAGTGCAAAAGAGGTGCACAGTCATCATAAAACTGTCCCTAACATTTTAAATGATTGTTTCAGGATGCCAATAAGGTGTGTCCTATCCAGAGGTTTGTTTGAGGTGAGGCCTACTCAGGGTTGCAGATGAAATTTAGGCTTGTTGAAGAGTACAGAGGAGATAATACATGTCCATGCCTACCAATGAAGTGAGTCATGTCCACTTCACTCTTGAACAAAGGCCAGACCTCCTCTGTTTCCCTGGACAGGCCTAAACTTGATCTGCACAATGTGATTCGTAATGTTAGGAAACACAGGTAATGTAATTGAAAAACGTGCAATTTCTTTTGCTCATTTCACAATCACATCACTTGTGTTTCCTTTGCTTAGGTATCTCATTGTGCAGATGTAGTCCAGCATATGAAAGAGTACGCAGAAGTGCAGCACTGCATGCAACAACTTTGACACTTACTGAAGCCTCAGCTTCTGCATGCCCCCTACACAGTCCTAATTATATACATTTTAAACTGACGGTATCTTGCTGGAGATGAACTGAGGCCTATCTTGCAACATGGTGCATCTTTTACACTGCTGCTGCGTCACAAAAGTGACGGAACAGCGGCGCAAAAGAGGCGCACGGCCATCATAAATCTGCCCTTAACATTTTAAATGATTGTTTCTAGATGCTGATAAGGTGTGGCCTATCCACAGATTTGTTTCAGGTGAGTCCTACTCAGGGTTGCAGATGAAATTTAGGCTTGTTGAAGAGTACAGAGGAGATAATACATGTGCAGGCCTACCAACGAAGTGAGTCATGTCCACTGCACTCTTGAACAAATGTCAGACCTCCTCTGTGTCCTGGAACAGGCCTAAACCTCATCTACACAATGTGATGTGTAATGTTAGGAAACACAGGTAATGTAATTGAAAAATGTGCAATTTGTTTTGCTCATTCCACAATCACATCACCTGTGTTTCCTTTGCTTAGGTATCTCATTGTGCAGATGTAGTCTATCATATGAAAGACTACGTAGAATGTGAGCACTGTATGCAACAACTTTGACACTTACAGAAGCCTCAGCTTCTCCATGCCTACTACACAGTTCTAAATGTATATCATAAATACAAAAAGTACAGAATTAATTATACATGTTAAATGGTTTATTTTTGCTGTTCTCAGAATGTATCAAATTTCACTAAAAACAGTGACTTGAAGGTATTCATCATATAACAGCGGGGGAAAAAAAACACAATCAAAATGATTGTGTTTAAAAAACCCATATAACATAACCAATCAAAAATCAGAACTCGTAAAATTAACTTACTTTCCATGACGTCGAAGGATATCCTATGAACAGCTTACACTCTGTTGTGCTGTCATTATTTTCAGCCCGTCACTTTCTGAAAGAAAACCTCCATCGTTTTGACAAATATGTTACATACAATAAATGACTTCTCGCTCTCTACCACACTTTTCCACAAGGCCAAATCGTGTAAGAGCCATTTATAACTCTTGGAATTCTTCTAAGCAAATCCCGTCATTTTGTATTTCCGCAACTTTCAGAAAGAAAACGTTCAAGATCACTTTCACAATCCTGTACTAGTAATATCTTACCCTTCTTGCTCACTCATGTTCTACATTTCCTATGACACTGATACTACTTACTATGAAGCAGACTTACACTACCTCTATGACTACTACAATTATTTAATTCTCTACATCACTTTTAATCACAAAGCAATTTAAAACAGTAGATAAAATTATATCAACCCCTAGAATCATTATAGGCCAGTTACCTACCCTAAATTCTCTCTTCTGAAAACAGAAAGTAAGAATATTTTTAAGTAAAAAGGCAACATTGTATCGTAGTCAAATGGGAATCATTTCCGAAACACCAGCTTTTTTTTACATTTTCAATAAGCTGTGTAATAAGCGGATCTTGTCAAAGGACCATCATGTCATATAATAGCTGCAGTTACAAATGTTCTTCCTAAAATCAACGACTGTGTAGCCACAACATTTGTAATTAAAGTTGAAGACTTACTTTCATCAGGTTTATATAGTTGGAATTTTAAAATGACATTATAACCAAAAGTTTGTACAAAAAATGTGGACAGCATTGCAGACTTACATTACCTCTACTCCATGTTTTGATTGGCTGCTTGAATTAGCTTATTAAAAGAAACAGTTTTTCTGAACTCATTCAAAGTGCAGTTATTTTTCCATGACATCAAGTGTTATGGTAAGAACACCGTTTACTTTGGGAAATACTCTGTTGTCCTTTAACTAATCCGTGCCCACCACTTTCTGTAAGAAAACCTTCTATTTTTTCAGGAAATACTTAAAACTCAAAAATAACTTTTTACTCTGTACTACACTTATCCTCAAGGCCAAAAAGTGTAGGAGCCATTAGAACCTCTTGAAATTCCTCAGAGCAAATCCCGAGATTCTTTCCCTAAAATTTTGGTTGTAAAAACACCAGGTAAGAATTTTTAAGGTCAAAAGGCAATTTTTTTTTTAAAGTTAAAACAGAATCATTGCAGAATGACCAGCCGTTTCTAGACTTCAAATAAGCTGTGTAATGTCCTGATGTTGCTGAAGGACCGTCATGATATATAATTGCTGCAGTTACAAAAGTCCTTCCTGATATTGACAACTGCGAAGCCACAACATTTTTAATTAAAGTTGTCAATTTTGTTCCATCAGGCCTACATAGTTGGAACATTAAAATGACATACTGGCCATATGTTTGTATAAATAATGTGGACAGCATTGCTGACTTACATTGGCTACACTCCATGTTGTGATCGGCTGATTTTACTAGCTTATTAAAGGACACTGATTTACTGTCTGGCAAAGGTAAATATATAAATCTTTCTGAGTCTACACTACTAGTACTTGATACCCTACAGTTCTCGCAGTCATGCTGCCATTGATAAGAAAGGCCAAACAGGTGATCTACATCTACACCTTCATCTTGCAATACATCAAGCATATACATTAAAAACTCCTGACAATCTTGCTGAATATTTTGAGAGAATTGCGTTTGACCTGAACATTTGTCTAACAGATTTCGAATTTCAGACACACTTTCTATTTTTGTTCTATCAGTGCTACATTTCTCTAACACAGAATTCAACAAACTGCAAAATCTTTGATCCGAATTGACCACAATCTCTTCTTTTAAATTTTCTAGAGAAAACAAAACATTAACCACTACATTAGCATAGCAGTTGACACCAGAACTGTTTTCAAATTGAAAACCAACAACATCTTCAACAGAATCCTTTTTCTTTCTGCTTATAATTTCTGGTTCATCGACTTTTCGTCTTTTTGCTACAACCTCCCTACTATTGGTCCCATTTCTTCGTTTCCGGCCTACCACACGTTTCTCAAACAAAGGATATTGAGGCAAATGTGGCGCATACTCTCTTCTTAACCTATTGTATTCCTTAACACAATCTAGTTCTGCACAAATGTTTGTGACGTCACACTCAATCAAGTACAATCCCGATAAAGTTCTGACTCGTGACAATGCCACATATGCCATACCCTTCTTGAACACAGAACTGCCAATATTCACCAATGCACTGTCTACACTTAAACCTTGCGATTTATGGATTGTCACCGCATATGTCAAGCAAACAGGAAACTGCTTACGGCGAACATATAAGTCATTTACAAGCAAAAACCTAGCAGAGCAACGACCAATTAGCTGTACTACTCAATGCCATAAAATTTAATTTTTAAAAATTCAATTCCATCTCTATTTCTGTATTTCACAAAATCAACAACATTATCCATTGATCCATTTACCAGACCTCTTTCAACATGTAAATTCCTTCTTAAAATTATACGGCAATTTAAGCACACATTCAGAGTCTTTTCAAAACCTGCAGTTTTAGATATAGTCTTCTCTAATGAATCCAATTTTGATTTCAAATTCTCAGACAAAATAATTGTTGATCCCATATGCTCTACTCTGTCAATAGCTTCCAGTTTCACAATCTCTTGGTTTTCTAAATTCAACATTTTGTTGTTGAAGATGGCACATTCTGCAAGAGTTGGCATCAAACATATTCCAGATTTCTTCTCAGTAATTTTCTGAAAAATATTCTCAGGCACAACGTCTTGTTCTGGATACAAATTTGAAAGTAATCGTGCATGTAAAGCTTCTTTCCCATGCTCGGTCACTTTTCCGATTCTAACATCTTGTAGAATATTCTTGTAATCTTCATCCTTCGCCTGACGCATATTTTCACGCAGTTCAGCATAATTGAAGTTTAACCATATATTAACGTTGCCAATGCTCCCTAGGCACTTCCTGGTATCTTCATGCGTGAGCATTTTGAACACAGGTTGTCCTTTCACTGGTGTCAGCTGCAGAAGATCACCGAAAACAATGATGTGTTTGCCACCAAATAACACATAATACTCTGTTTTGAGAACTTCTTGCATTCTCAAATGCACAAAGGCAAGCATGACATTGGAAACCATGCTTACTTCGTCAATGATAAGAAGTTTCATTTTCTTCAAGACTCTTGAAACTTCACAACAAGCATCTCCAGATAACTTGTGGTATTGTAATTTGTTCTCATGCTCCACTGGCAGCATCAGTAGACGATGCAAAGTAATACCTTTAATGTTATGTGCTGCCAGTCCAGTTGGAGCAGTGACAACACAAGACAGCGATGACTCAGTCCTTTCCTGCAAATAACATGAAATTGCTTTAATGAGGAAACTTTTTCCAGTTCCCGCTTCTCCACTCACGTACAGTTGGACAGGCTTCAACGATGTACATGAGCACTCTTTCTTCTCATGACTTAATCCATGATCAATTTGGTTGGTAACTTCGTCATATATTTTCCTCTGCTCAACGTTGAGTTGTCTTTCCAAGTCTTCTAAGTTAACCGCATCCTCCTGAGCATGTGCCATGGCTCTTTCCACTTCAATCATGGCAGTAGCAGCTTCATTTTTGATAACTGGTCCTCCTAGTGGATCCTGACTCAATGAAACAGAACTCTGACTGTCCTGAGAACTGTCTCTAGCAATCTCGGCTGCAATCGTTGCTTCCTGCTCGATTTCCGCATTCAACATTTCTAGATATTTGGGAAAAACAGGACATTCTATGGTCTCCTTGGTGGAATTGAAAGAGTCTTCATAACAGAGGAAATCTCCAAGCAGTTCCTCTTCTGCACGCCAAGGCTTGAAAAGTTGCAAAAGTGCTAAATAGAAAAACTCTTTTTTTTCAGGAGATTCGCCACTCAATTTTCGATGGTTTACCAAGTGGCATTTTCTTTGCTTCACCAGACATCCCTCACTTCCAATTACAGCATACACTCCTTTATCAATATCTTCTTTGATGTTCCTCTTGAATATGTAATTTTGTAGAACCTCATACAGACAAACATTCTCGAGGTGACTGCTTCTATTTGGATAATATGTATCCAACATGTTTGTCTTTTAAATATCGGTACTGTTTGGCTCCTTTTCCGCCAAATACTCAATTTCCCGCACAGGTTTCAGAACTCGATTACGCGTTGCAGCAAGACCAAGACTCGCCCAAACAATACTCCTGGATTTGGCATAGAGACTTGCTGAAGACAACCGGTCAGAACATTCGTAAGCTCCGATTTCTCGATGCGACAACATCTTCAGACTGAAACTGTACAACTTCTTACTGAGGCTCTTTTCATGGGAAATGTCCTCCCACATATCCTTCAATTCTGTCTTTTCCTTTTTGGTGATGTAAGATGTCACATACCGAGCCACAGCCATACAGTTATCAGCCACAAACTGTATATCCATGTTAGCATTCCACATGGACAAAATCACTGGGTTGTAGTCGTTGATGTACTTGGACTCTTCGTTCCTTTTCAAATTGTATGTGTTTTTAGGTGATTTCTTCATCACATTATGTCGCAACGAAGACATCAAACTGTACACTCTTCCTTTAGAAATCACCGGTCGTGGAAAGCCGAAATGACATTTGGTGTAGAACTTGTCCTTGTTTCTGAATTTACGACGACAGTACTATCCGCAACGATGGCTTTGGAAGCGTAAAACTTGTTCTCTTAGGCTTTTGTCTTCCTTTGCCTTTGGAACAGCACATGTAGAATGCTGTTCTATGAAACTCATCACTAAGTCATCCGGATCTGTTCCAAATTTTGGTGCATCTTTGATCCACAGCAGCATATGTATATGAGGAGCACCTCTTGCTTGGTACTCCTTTCTCCAGAAGAAATCCAACACCTCTCCAAGAGGTGGATTTTTCTTGTTCATGATGAAAGACATCATAGCTTCAAATCTATGATTGAAGTACCTGCATACATTCACTGGATCCAAAGAGCACAGTTCTCCGGGTGTCTTGAATTCGATATTTTCAATGTTTCCATTTGCCTCTCGTAGAAATTCAAGTAAGTCTTCCCAGCCATACTCGGCACAGCTGAGAGTGAGGAACCATGTGGGAGTTCCTAAGTTCCTCAGCATACATTTTAAATCACCATGACGACGGTACCAGTACTCATTAGTACCACGCTGACACGCCATGAGATTAATCAAGTGAGAATCCAAAATACTATCTTGCACATTGACTTTATCCATAAAGTCACTTGCCGAGATGTTTTGCATCTGTACACCACTTTTCAAGATGTGATTCACTGCATATGACAGTCCAGACAGATCGCTTTCAAACAGGAGATGAAACAAATAGGGAATGCATTGTCGAAACCTAGGATCTTCTGCATACAATCGTAAAGTCCGGTATTCAGAAGCAGGAATTTGATGAGGTCGCTCATCATATCTTCCTCCTTGACCTGTTGGAAATAGCTGTGGGAAACACCGAGCTTCCAAACTTTCCTCCCAAACACTAATGGGACTCCCTTTGGCTTGTTTCATTTGAAACAACTCAATAGCATTCCCCATGACTTCCTTGGAATGCAAAGGATGAACACTATAATGTTCATATATTTCTTCATTTTTAGAGGGTTCTACTTTCTCAATTTGACCAGCACACAAATCGCTATCCTCTTCTTCACTTACTTCCTCTTCTGCAACATATACATTCTTGTAGTACTTATTGTTTTTCTTCAAATACAATGTTGCCTTTTTGACTTTCCTAACATCTACTAAATATTGCCATATGTTCTTACTCTTTGTCGGAACCCCATTAACTAAGATAACCAGAGGTTCCTCTTCCACTTTCTCTACTCCAATTGTATTAATGTTTTTCTTCAAATCTAGAGGCAAATAAACAACTCTTCCCATTAATCCTCTCTGTAAATCTGATGGAGGCAATTTCCCTGTCTTTGGCTCCATTCTTACAATAGCCTGAAAGGGATGGATACTTTGAATCAAAATAGAGTCATAAGTATTTAAATCCTTCACTTCAGAAGGAATCTCAACGAATTCCAGATTATTATGAACCGCTCTAGCAGGCATCTGGTTTTCATTTAATTTGTTACAACAATAAGTACACACACGTTGATCCAATCCCAAATCAAAACAATTTTCTACCATCAAGTATGTTGCAAAATCCTTCCATTCACTATTATTTTCCCTTTCACTTTTCGCATATAAATCCACTAACTTAGTCTGATTCTTATAATAAGTGCGTCGACAACACACACAAGTGAAATTAGGCCTCTCACTTGATTTCACCTGAAACGTGGCAATTTCCTTCTGAAAATTATCTGTACTGGAAACCTGTACACTATCTTCCACATTACCCTCTTCTTCTGGGTCAATTTCAACATTCTCCTCTTTACTTGCAAAGTAACAAAACTCAATTTCTTCACAAATATTCTTCACATCTATTTCAGAACCATGCAAAAGAGCAGTGCATAATTGTTTAAGCATAATTGCTGGACTCTTAGCATAATACAACATTCTAACTAATTTCCTCACTTTATTATGATGCACTGCTAGCATCCTGAAATGATGAAAAACACTCTGGCATACTCTTCTGGAAAGACAAGCCAGTGAATGACCATGCAAACCTGTCACTTCTCTCACTCTTCAAGGATCTAATTCTTGCAAAAACTTAATTTTCTGCTTTAACCTTTTTTTATTAAATGTCCGTACAAAATCACAAAGCAAATTGATGGAATCCTGTCGCACACAGCAAATACTACTACACTTCCAGATATACACTGGTCCCTTAGGACGTCTTCCTAAATCCTCATTAACTAACACCTCTTCTGCCTCTGTTGTCACAAGTTTTTCTTTTTCAACTGGACTACCATCTTTCACCTCATAAGCTCGACCACTGGTGTCAACTGCATGCACCAAATCATTATCCTGGAAATAACTCTCCTCATTAAAAAATGCCTCACTACTTGAACTATGCATCCATTCTCCTGAAAAAACTTCACAAAAATTACTACGATTAACTGTTCTCTTCCATCTACTATTACTTTTGAAATCATAAATTGCCTTGTTTAGCTTCCTAATTCTATTGATTATCAAAATAAATAACTTTCGCTTAATTTCAAATGCCTGATCAATAATTTTCTCCACTTTTTTTTTTCTCTTATAAAAAACCACTTTCTGTTGACCTTTCTTAATATTTTTTAACAAATTGCCAATTATCCTGTTGCGGAACATGCGTCTACGAATGTCCCTAAAATGATTTTTCCTTCTACTACCATGCACAGAGTTATCTCCTGCTCTAGCAGTAACATTTTTGATTGGCCTTTCCTTTCCGTTTAAATTCGTTCTCTTTTTCTGGACTAAAACATTTTCTGTAGTACTACTTTTTTTTCTACAAAGTTTCTTATGAATGATTTCGTTGTCTTACCCGGATCTTTCTTGGTGACTTGACGAGTTTTTATTGTAGAGGACTGCTGCAAAAATTTTGTAAGCTGCTGTCTTTGACGTTTTGTAGCCTTTCGGTTTCGTTGTTTAGATGGCATTATGTACTTTTGAATTGATCTGCAGTTGAATCTGTGGTAAAATATAATTAGAAATGTTATTAACCACTATTAGCAAACAGTAAATCAATAACAGTCGTCAAAAATTTAACACACTACTTGTCATTTTTTCATATAAAATAATTTTTAGTGCATTGGCAAATTTAGTAGTCACAAATAGTAGCACAGAAATGGAATACTTCTACATTTCACCTGTGCTGTTTTATATGTGAATCTGAACTAATTTTATTAGCATATTTGACTATTTTATTAAAGACACTACACACAACCTGTTTTTGAAGTTGTGTTTAATTTTAAATGAAACGGTTTACATGTTTACTTTTCATTTCCAGTAACTTTTAAAAATAAATGTTTATAGTTCCATAGGCTCAAGCAGGTCAGCTTCCCACCCTATGTCATACAATTCTGACAAATCGGCATCCTCATCATGTTCTTCATCATCCTCAGGATTTAAATCATCCAAGGGATCTACTTCCACTGATGTTTCAATCACAATTTCAATGATAATATCAAGATCAACAGATTGCTCATTATCACTCATGCTTGATGTTGTCGTTATCTTTAAAGAAAGAGAACAACAATGAGATGTTGCAGAGTAAGAGACAAATCTCAGAGACTATAATTGTAATTTTTTTTAACAAGAGTAACATTTTGCAGATATTAATTAACCATGTCCAGCGATGCTATGGAGGTGAGGCCTATGTCCAATTTTTCAGTGAACAGGACTCATTTCTTCTTAACCTTGGATAAGCCTCACCAACTCTGTGTCCCCTGCTCATACTTAAATGTAAAGGGGCAGATTTATGTTAACTGGCGCATCCCCAGGGATGCACCAGTTAACGTGCGCTGTTGTTCTGCCACCCATGATGTGCCGCATTTACAATGTGGAGCACCATTGAGCAAAAACAGCACAGATGCGTCACGCATCTGTGCCGCAAAAGCATCACATTGCAGGAATCACGTCGTAAGCGCAACATGTCTACTGCAATGCACAGGGGCAAGCCACACATTGCATGGTGCATCACTCCTTATGCCTGTTTCAAACAGGCGTAAGGATTTGATTCAGCAATGCCATAAAGCTGACTCAGTGAAATCTTCTAAATTTCACTGTGTTAGTTTTACAGGGCTTTCATCCAAATGAATGCCCACCCTGCAACAAAACGCCTATATGAAACCTGACGCAGGTTTCATGTGGCACAGGACTTTACACCGTGACACATCTGCCTAGATGCATCAAGTTGTAAATATGTCGCAACATAGCGCATCTTTTGCGCCGCCGCTGCGTCACAAAAGTGACGCACAGCGGCGCAAAAGAGGCACACGGCTATCATAAATCTGTCCCTAACATTTTAAATGACTGATTCTTGATGACGATAAGGTGTGGCCTATCCAGAGGTTTGTTTCAGGTGAGGCCTACTCAGGGTTGCAGATGAAATTTAGGCTTGTTAAAGAGTACAGAGGAGATAACGATTTCATGTGTCTTAGGGCATTTTAAGTCACTTCCCGATGAATGTAGGTATATAATTGGTTTACATGATGTGTTTAAAAACGTTTTTTGAAATCAATTAGATTTCTGGATATGTACTGCTAGAGTTTCATAGGTTGCTTGGGGCATATTTATAAGGCTTTTGAGTCTCTCTGATGTTATTTTTCCCATTTTAATTTAAGACCTTTCCCCGTGGTGCAAGGTCCTTGTAAATACGCCCCCATCTGTGCTTGGCAAATTTAGATTTTGATTCTTTGAGTTACATAGCCATGTTAAAAGTGACCCAAAAATCGTGCAAGGGCCTTAAAAAACGCTTTCATGTGTCTTAGGGCATTTTAAGTCATTTCACCTTGAATGTAGGTATATAATTGATTTACATGATGTGTTTAAAAACGTTTTTCGAAATCAATTAGGTTTCTTGATATGTAGTGCTAGAGTTTCATAGGTTGCTTGGGGTATATTTAAAAGGCATTTGAGTCCCTTTGATGTTATTTTTCCCATTTTAATTAAAGACATTTCCCCGTGGTGGAAGGTCCTTGTAAATACACCCCCATGTGTGCTTGGCAAATTTAGATTTTGATTCTTTGAGGTTTAGGCCTGTTCACGGACACAGACGAGATCTGGCTTTTGTTTAAGAGTGAAGTGGACATGACTCACTTCATTGGTAGGCCTGCACATGTATTATCTCCTCTGTAGTCTTCAACAAGCCTAAATTTCATCTGCAACCCTGAGTAGGCCTCGCCTCAAACAAACCTCTGGATAGGCCACACCTTATTATCATCCTGAATCAATCATTTAAAATGTTAGGGACAGATTTATAATAGCCGTGTGCCTCTTTTGCGCCGCTGTGCGTCACATTTGTGACGCAGCGGCGCCGCAAAAGATGCGCTACGTTGCGACATATTTACAACTTGATGCATCTAGGCAGATGTGTCGTGCTGTAAAATCCTGTGCCACATGAAAGCAATGCAGCAGTGATGCAAAATATACACCATGTTGCAAAACAGGCCTCACTTCATCTCCAACAAGATATCGTCCGTTTAAACTGTAAACATTTAGGACTGTGTAGGGGGCATGTAGAAGCTGAATCTTCGGTAAAAGTCAAAATTGTTGTATACAGTGCTCAACTTCTGTGTACTCTTTGATATGCTAGACTCCATCTGCACAATGAGAACTCCATGCCCCCTACACAGTCCTAAATGTTTACAGTTTAAACGGACGGTATCTTGTTGGAGATGAAGTGAGGCCTATCTTGCAACATGGTGTATCTTTTGCATCACTGCTGCATTGGTTTCATGTGGCACAGGATTTTACAGCACAACACATCTGCCTAGATGCATCAAGTTGTAAATATGTTCCAACATAGCGCATCTTTTGCGGCTCCGCTGCGTCACAAAAGTGACGCACAGCGGCGCAAAAGAGGCACACGGCTATTATAAATCTGTCCCTAACATTTTAAATGATTGATTCAGGATGACAATAAGGTGTGGCCTATCCAGAGGTTTGTTTGAGGTGAGGCCTACTCAGGGTTGCAGATGAAATTTATGCTTGTTGAAGACTACAGAGGAGATAATACATGTACAGGCCTACCAATGAAGTGAGTCATGTCCACTGCACTCTTGAACAAAGGTCAAATCTCTTCTGTGTCCGTGAACAGGCCTAAACCTCATCTGCACAATGTGATTCGTAAAGTTAGGAAACACAGGTGATGTAATTGAAAAATGTGGAATTTCTTTTGCTCATTTCACAATCACATCACCTGTGTTTCCTTTGCTTAGATATCTCATTGTGCAGATGGAGTCTAGCATATCAAAGACTACGCAGAAGGTGAGCACTGTATGGAACATGGCTATGTAACTCAAAGAATCAAAGTCTAAATTTGCCAAGCACACATGGGGGTGTATTTACAAGGACCTTCCACCACGGGGAAATGTCTTTAATTAAAATGGGAAAAATAACATCAAAGGGACTCAAATGCCTTTTAAATATACCCCAAGCAACCTATAAACTCTATCACTACATATAAAGAAACCTAATTGATTTCGAAAAACGTTTTTAAACACATCATGTAAATCAATTATATACCTACATTCAAGGGGAAATGACTTAAAATGCCCTAAGACACATGAAAGCGTTTTTTAAGGCCCTTGCATCATTTTTGCGTTATTTTTAACATGGCTATGTAACTCAAAGAATCAAAATCTAAATTTGCCAAGCACACATGGGGCGTATTTACAAGGACCTTGCACCACAAGGAAATGTCTTAAAATAAAATGGGAAAAATTACATCAAAGGAACTCAAATGCGTTGTAAATATGCCCCAAGCAACCTATGAAACTCTAGCAGTAAATATCAAGAAACCTAATTGATTTCAAAAAACGTTTTTAAACACATCTTGTAAAGCAATTATATTCCTACATTCATGGGGAAGTGAGTTAAAATGCCCTAAGACACATGAAAGCATTTTTGTAAGACCCTTGCACTATTTTTGCGTCACTTTTAACATGGCTATGTAACTCCAAGAAACAAAATCTATTTGTAAAACACTTGACACAAAGCAACTTTTTAAATACACAACTTTCTTCATAATTTTCTCCTTAAAGCATACTATTCTCTATTTAAATTAAATGAATCTTTTCTCACCTTAGCAAATACTTTTTGAGTTTCAAAACAGTCTCAGACACACACCAAATATTCTTTAGCAGAGCAAAAGGTATGCACTCTAGAGGCTGGAACCAACAATGGCACAGAAATGCTGTAATTCATCACAAATATCTCTCATGTCACCCAATCAAAACTCTTCCCTCACTTTTTTCAAATCAACACCCTTCCCCCCTCTGCCCTTTCTGCCTTTTCTCCATAGCAACCACCTCCTGAAAGACCTCTGATGTTTGCAAGTTCACACAACAATGTTTCAATTGAACTCTGAACTCTCAGTACACCTGCATATCCAGTGCAATCTTTCATAAAATGATTTTTTCTTGACCATTCAAATTACATCTTTCAAACAACTCATCCATGCACCCTAACTTTCTGTTTTCAGCAATCAAAATCCACCAATCACTGCTACTGCTTCATTAACACTGAAACTCCACAGTTTTTTTCATTTTAAACTCTTATTTTTTCAACTGCCATTTCATTGCCACACTTCATCTGACTGCAGCAGAACCTTCTCTCACCATGTTTTCTGTCTGGATTGTTGGACATAGTTACATCTACTGGGCTCAAAGGTATGCTGATAACAGAAATTTACCTAACCTCAATTTACAAAATGTGGAAATTAAGTGGATTGGCCACAGAGGATTAAAATGTCACCAATTGATACCATTGGTGAAAACCTTTTTGCATTTACCAAAACCGGACATGTTAATTGTGCACTGTGGAGGAAATGACTTGGGCACTTTGACTGGGGTAGGTCTGGAAATGCCTTTAAAGGACACCTTTGACCAATTGATGGCACTTTTTCCTCAAACTGCCTTAGTATATTCAAATATATGCCAAAGACAGAAATGGAGGTGGTCGAACCAATTTTGTCCACAAATTGAGAAATCGAGGAAGCATGTAAATAAGTCTGTTTCAGCTTACATGAGAGACCATGGAATGGGCTCCATGTACAACAATAACTTGCGTTACTACATGCAAGATATCTACAGAGAAGATGGAGTTCACTTCTCAGATGAGGGGAACAGAATTTTCATTCTGAATTTAAGACTGTGCATTGGTACCTACTTATAAGTACCTAAATCTACCATAAACCCAAAAGCTCTTCTCAGAGCTACCCTAACTATGATCACCATAAACAAATTTTAAATGTAAATTTTTTTTTACTAATTTTCACAATTTACGCTTTCTGGAGCGCTACCCGGTACGCGCACCGGACGCTAACCGCGCCAAATTTTTTAAAAAAATGTTTTTTTTGCACATATGGACCTCCTCAGCCACCCTCAGAAAACCTAGGGGGTCAGGATACGTCTACCGTGCCCCCTTCTACCCATTCTGAAATTTTTTTGCCCTCCATCTTGTATCTCAATTCTACCGAAACACAAAATGGAGGACTCCCGTAACGCTGCCGGTTCGCGTACCGGGGCGCGCTCTGGGAAGCGCTCGATCCAAAAAGGTGGGAAAGTAATTTACAGAAAAACGACTGGAGACACTTTCACCAAATATACATTAGCTCATACTACATACCAATCCCTACCATTTTCACAAATTTGATTGAAAATCCATTTAGCTATTAACCCCTTCAACGCTGATGACGAGCTGGGCTCGTCATGGCGTAGCCTCCTCGCACGCTGATGACGAGCCCAGCTCGTCACGTAACATGCGATTTAGAAAATCTCAGCGTACGGGCGGAATTCCGCCCGCACGCATGCGGTTAAGCCTGTAGACCTCTCTAAATACCCTGAGGTAAATTACTTCACAAAACACATCTGAAGTGTTGGAATTGACAACCAATTAAAATGTTACTTTCATTTTCTACTTTTTTTACCTGACATTTGATTGGTTATGTACCTGAATATATACAAAGAAAAAGAGAGGAACACAGCCATTTTGACTACTACTTCCTGAAGTACATTGCAAGATCATTTTCACTCACAACTTAAACTTGTTTTTAAAAGGTAAGATGTTATTTTATAAATTTGAAAACATTTTCAGATAGTTATATACTATCCCTCTGTAAGAGTTAGACATTGAAAAATGCTTGTTTATTATAATTATGGATTGATTTAGGTTTCTGTGGTATAATTATGAATTTACTTAGGCTTTTTCACAAGCACTTTTTAATAGTACTACTTCACGCCTCAAAAGTACCTGTCTGAACTTAAACCCAACAGTGCCCTATCTCTACTGATATATTTATTTTTTATGCAAATTTCAGCACAAAAATGGAAGGAGAACAGAACGTTTCCTTTGAAATTGTCCTAGACATGAACAATGAGGAAATCATTGAACCCATTGACTTGGAATTCATGGATGTATCACGAGACCATGAACTTCTACAATGTGTAGAATCTGTGGATTTGTTACTTCATTATGATGACGGTCAAATGTGGGAAGTTATGTTCACTCAACAAGAGGACATATCGGACAGTCAAATGTTAGACGTTCTATTAAATTTTGAAAAAGAATCAGAAAAATAAAATTATATTTAATATTAAAAAATTGTTTGAGTCTTTAATCATTTTTATATGTAATTCATAAACTAGTACCAAATTGATTATAATGTAAAGTTAGACTTATAGTATACTGTGCACAATCCCAAAAATAAATTTATATTTAATAATCATAAATACTGCTACTTAAATAAAAAATAAATAAAAAAAACCAACAAAAAGAACAATCAATAAACATACAATATTTCAAAATATCATAGTCTATCATTCTTTTTTCCTTATAGTACGCTACCCAGACCGATTCCCGGTGCGCGTACCGGGCGCTCCCCAAAAAAAAATATATATATTTTTTTTTTTGCCCCGCGGGGGCCCTTTTAAAGCCTCCACATCAAACCTAGAGGGTCAGGGAGGATCTTCTAGGCCCCCTTATGGTCATTTCCCCCTTTGTTTTGGCCACCTCTTGTCTCTCGAACCTACCGAGAGACAAGATGGCGGCTGCTCCGGACTGTTTTTAATGTTGACAGACACCGGAGAGCCAATCAGCTTCGCTTCGCGAAGTTCCGTTACGCGTCAGGTACGCGAACCGGAGCGCTACCCGGAGTGCTGTTACAGATATATATATTTTTTTGAACGTTAATTTATCAAAATCCACTGGAGCACATATATTGAAACCTAGCAAAGGCACATCGGACTAACAGTCCCTACAATTTAGCCAAGTTTCGTGTAAATCCATTCAGCCGTTCGGGCTAAAAGTGAGGCCAACCGCCCTATGGAAATTAACATGAGAAAAACGCGTTTTGGGACCCCCCTTTTTTCTCAGGCCCCCCTTGACGAAACCCCCCCAAATTTTCAGGGGCTGCTCAGAAACAAAATGTTCAATTTTTCTGAAAATTTCAGCCAATTCCGTCCTCAAACGCCAAAGTTATTCGACATAGAATTTTCAAAAATCCCATAGAGAAAAAATCCTAACTATATATACCTACTGGCGACCGCCAGTAGGTAATATATATATATATATATATGTGTATTGCTACCGGCGCCAGGTGAGGGACGTTTCTGGCATACTGATGGCAGCAGCAGATTGAATTTCGGCTGGACTGGCTGGAGATGCCTCACATTCATGTGTAATCAATTATGGTATCATTTTGGCATCAAAGCAGAGTATTTTCGAATTGTCTGCTCTCCATTGACAGCCCTACAGAGCATGCTGCCTTCCTATTGGTTAACCTCTTCGATTCTCATGACGGAACGGTTCCGTCATGAGCGTCGGTTGGCCTGTGAGTCCGTTGGCCCAATAGAACCTTCAGCACAGCGCGAAAATTCGCGCCACGCTGAAGGGGTTAAGAAAGAACCAATTAAAATCAATGAACTATTTCAACAGTGCCTTTACGAGTACGCGGGCTACGAGTACCGTACGAGTACCATACGTGTACCTTTCCGAGTCTGAGCTGCACGCTCACTGGCTGTGAACACTCCAACCAGGAAGTGTTGGCAGCCATCTTGTGCTCGGTAGACCGAGGCACAAGAAAGCGGAAAAACAAACCTGTAGACCGCAAAAAGGGGGCAAGGTAGAAACAGCTTGAACCCCTAGGCCTGCTCAGGTGGTCACACAAGGAACCCCAAGGCCCCCAATTTTTTTTTTTTTAAAACCCGGTCTGCTTTTTTTTTAATTACCCCCCACGGGGACCAAATCCTGGGGGCATAGTGAAAAAGAAGTGGGGGGGCAATCCCCCCACACTGCCCCGGGGACCCCCAGCCCCCAGGGCAAAGCAACGCAGCCCACTGGCGCATACTGTAGGTTCCAGGTGGGCTAGTTGGCCCCCATGGACCCACGGTATGCAAGGGGAGTTGATTCCCCCTCTGCAAACGCACCAGGGGGTTGCGTTGCAGAGATGTGTAAAAAGGAGGGTGGCCTCATTACACCTCTCTGCAGTGCAGCCCCCTGGCACATACTGGAGGTTCCTGGTGGGCTAGTTGGCCTCCATGGACCCCCAGTATGCAAGGGGAATTAGTGCCCCCTCTGCAAACGCGCCTGGGGGCTGCAATGCAGAGAGGTGTAAAAAGGGGCATGGCCTCATTACACCTCTCTGCAATGCAGCCCCTGGGAGCATACTGGAGATTCCTGGTGGGCTAGTTGGCCCGCATGGACCCCCAGTATGCAAGGGGAATTAGTGCCCCCTCTGCAAACGCGCCTGGGAGCTGCAATGCGGAGAGGTGTAAAAAGGGGCATGGCCTCATTACACCTCTCTGCAGTGCAGCCCCCTGGCACATACTGGAGGTTCCTGGTGGGCTAGTTGGCCCCCATGGACCCCCAGTATGCAAGGGGAATTAGTGCCCCCTCTGCAAACGCGCTTGGGGGCTGCAATGCAGAGAGGTGTAAAAAGGAGCATGGCCTCATTACACCTCTCTGCAATGCAGCCCCTGGGAGCATACTGGAGATTCCTGGTGGGCTAGTTGGCCCCCACAGGGACACCCATTATGGAAGGGGAATTAGTTCCCCCTCTGCAAACGCGCCCGGGGACTGCGTTGCAGAGAGGTGTAAAAAGGGGCGTGGCCTCATTACACGTCTCTGCAACGCAGCCTCCTGGCGCATACTGGAGGATCCCATTGGGCTAGTTGGCCCCCAGGGACCCCCAGTTTGCAAGGGGACTTAATCCCCCAACTTAGAATACTCTACAGGGTGCGTTAGCACAGTGGTGAAGGTAGGGGGCAAGGCTTGAGGTGATGTGAGTGCAAACATGCCCTGAGGCGTGTTTTAAGTTGGGGAATTAATTTCTGTTCAATCCAGAGTTCTCCTAGGGGGCAACTAGTCCAACAGGTATCACCAGTAAGCGCCACGGAGCTGTGTTGCAGTGTTGTAAAAAGGGGGTATGCCCTTTGAACGACTCTCTGCAACACAGCTGCCTGGCGCATACTGGAGGTACCTGGTGGGCTAGTTGGCTCACAGGGGACCTCAGGACTGAAGAGGAATTAATTCCCCAATCTAGCTCACAACTATTCCTGAAAAGTAAATTTAACTGTACTTACCAGTAACTTGAATTTCCTTACATAGAATATCATTGCCTGCTATATAAAATATATATAAATTAAAAAATATTTAAAAAAATATTAATATTACCATTTCAACATTTAAAAAAAAGAAAAATTCAATTTATATTAAAAATATGTAATGTAATTTAAAAAATAAAATATCTAAAAATAAATAGTTTAAAATAATGTAGTAAATCAGTATAAAAAAATATAACAAATAATACATATAAAAATTATCATTTACAAAACCTTTGAAATTCACAGAAAAAACCAGAGGTTTCAGCCACGTTATAGTTAAAAATTAGCATTTAAAAAACCTTTTAAAGTCACTGAAAAAACCATAGGTTTCAGCCATGTTATAGATCAAAACTAGCATTTAAAAAACCTTAGAAATTCACTGAAAAAACCATAGGTTTCACACACGTTATAGTTAGGAATTAGCATTGAAATAACCTTAGAAATTCACTGAAAAAACCATAGGTTTCACACATGTTATAGTTAGCTGGACATTTCACTCATACAAAACCATCGAAATTCCCCCGTTATAGTTAATTCAGCTAACTATAACTCACGCGCCCGCAGTCGTAATGCGTTTCATAGACGACCTGTTTTTAATTTGGCATGGTACAAAATCTGAGGCGACTGAATTTATCCATCAGCTTAACCAAAATTACTTGAATTTACAATTTACTTCTGAAACTTACTCTTGATAGGGCTGCACCCCTCCCAAGACACCGCGCAGCCGATTTGGCGCTGTCGTGGAGGTCTCCTTGCACCGAGCCGCCATCTTGGGGGAACTGGACGGTTGGAGGTACAGTTGCCTGGCCCCTCCCACCCTCCCCTCCTAGATATGGCCGCTTTCTCTTGGCCGCGCAGCGGACGAGTGCAGCGGGCGCGCCATAGGCAAGCCCGTCTGCGCCCATCCGCGACCATGACGCGGCCGGGGCCGGTCCCCCTGCCCGATTCTCTAGCCACGCCGGGGTGATCTACAAGCGTTCAGAGTTGATGGCCCTGAGACCCCTCCGGTGTCCTCACAGCCCTCTGCTTACTCCTGATGCTTGGAGCCAGGATTATTCCTGTAGGGACTGTGAATTCCATCTTTCTCATTACGAACTAAGAAACAGTCAGGCCCACGCTCGGAGCCCCAACTTCTCTCGGGGATCAGGTTCCTCCATGAGCCTTAAAGTGGCTCTGGTCAATTGTAGATCGCTGGTTAAACATGCCATTGACATCTGGCAGTCCCTACAGGACAATAATTGGGATCTTCTTTTTCTTACTGAAACGTGGCTGAATGATACCACGAACCCCACTGTTTCCCTCGCCATGCCGGAAGGCTACAGCATTATCTGTTCTAACAGAACCAATGGCAAACAGGGGGGTGGTGTTGCACTTATTCATAAGTCCAAATGGACGGTTACTATCCCTCCATACGACCAAATAGATTGCATTGAGGGACTGCCTTTCAGCATCAAAATATCCCCTTCCATTTCTTGCTCTGGAGTATTGATCTACCGCCCCCTCATTCTAGTACGACACATCTGCCGGTCTTGGCGGACTACATCGTCCAGATTAGCACACGTTATGCTAATTTCACTGCTTTAGGGGACTTTAATCTCCATGTGAATGATGAGTCTTGCCCCATAGCAATAGTTTTGTCTCAATGTTGGCGGCATTCAGTTTAGCCCAAAAGGTAGAACTACCCACGCATAAAGCTGGACACATACTGGACCTGATCTGCTCCAACTTGACAAATATCCAGATAGCTAATCCCGTACCAGTCATATGGTCAGATCATTTTCTCATCCCCTTTAAGATTGACATTCCTTATCCAGATAGGCCCTCACTGATTCCTAAGGCATCAGGGAGAAACTGGAGTCGTATCACCCTAGAATCACTCCAGGAACATTTAAAAAACTCGCAGCCTATTCCTGCGTCAGATCTTGACAGGCGCATTGACAATCTGGATGTTTGGATCGGCCAGGCCATGGAGGCATTGGCCCCTCTGAAGCCTATTAAAACTTACAGGGCAGTACCATCTGCTCCTTGGTATTCCGACGAGCTTCGTCAGAAAAAAGCCTCGTGTAAAACCCTTGAACAAACTTGGAGGCAGAAGTACTCTTTGGAAAGCAAAGCTACTTACAAGACGGCCCTCAAGGAATACCGCAGATTGATTGTGGAGCATAAAAAGGACTATTTGGCCTCCAGAATTAACAAAGCCAGTCATAGCGCCAGGGAGATTTTCAGCATTGTTAGATCCTTTACGGACCCTCATGCGCTGACTCGGAGCCAGCCTGCTACCCAGTCTTTCTGTGACAAACTATCGGAATTTTTTGAGGAAAAAATCGAGAACATATATGCCTCCTTCCCTATTTCCAACTGTGGAGAATTGGAGGAAGAACCTATTACTCAGAATACACGGCCCCCTGCCCTTTTAGAATTTGCAGATATATCTGAAGCTGACACCATTGCAGAACTACTTAATTGTAAATCCGGATCACCGAATGATCCCTGGCCGGCGAAGCAATATAAGAAATTGGCAGCTCTTCTTAACCCCATCCTCAACCACATTTGGAACGACTCGTTGAGAATGGGTAGGTTTCCTGCCAAATGGAAGCATGCCTCCTTGGTTCCCATCCTGAAAACTCAGATCCGGACAATCCGAGTAATTACAGGCCAATATATCTTCTGCCTGCTCCAGCTAAGATCCTGGAAAAATTGGCACATTCCCAGCTTGCCAATTACATAGAATCCCATGGGCTTTTGCATGACTCTCAGCATGGCTTCCGGTCTGGCCACAGCACGGAGTCAGCCCTGATTGAAATGTCTGACTCAGTGAAATGGACGCTGGACCGTGGGTCGAGGGCGGTGTTAGTGCTGCTGGATCTCTCAGCAGCATTTGACACCGTCTCTCATAAGACTCTGCTGAGGAGGCTGGGGACCTAGGCATAGGCGGCACTGTGCTGAAATGGATCACTTCCTATCTATCTGACCCCGCGCAGCAGGTATACACCCCTCCCTATACTACCCCCGCCAGACCACTTAAATGGGGAGTCCCTCAGGGCTCTTCCTTGAGCCCGCTCCTGTTTAATGTCTACTTTACTCCCCTGGCCAAAATGATTGCGCGGACTGGGATTAAAACTACTTCCTACGCTGATGACATTCAGCTACTCTTTACCTTTGATGAGCCCTCTGCCTCTGCATTTGACCCTTTGAAATCCTCCCTTAAGGATATTTCTAAATGGATGGACTCTATTTCCTTAAGACTTAATGCAGGAAAAACGGAGATCTTGTTTTTTAATACAACGTCTCCTCTGGAATCCAGCCTTTGGTGGCCTGGAGATTTGAGTCAAGCCCCCATACCTAAAGACTCTGTCAGGAACCTGGCGGTCCGTTGGGACAACCAACTTACTTTTAATGCCCAGGTACAAACAGTAGCAGCATCCTGTTTTGCTAAGATCAAAACAATAAATAGGCTCATTAACCCCTTCAGTGCTAATGACAAGGGTAACTCGTCATGGAGTTTCCATTGATTTCAATGGAAAGTCAATGGACCTACTCGCACACCCCTTAGCATCCAAGTGGTTAACTATCTGCCTACTGACTGCCGTAAGACTGTGGTCCACGCATTGATAACCTCTCATCTCGACTACGCCAATGCGCTATACCTGGGCATTACGGCAGGTTTATGTAATAAACTCAAGACTGTTCAAAACGCTGCTGCTTGTCTGGTGGAGAGAATCCCTCCCAGACAACTTATTTCTCCACATCTCCGCAGATTGCACTGGCTACCCATTGCTAAGAGATGCGTATTTAAGGCCATGACACTGGCCTATAGAGCTTCTAAGGGTAAAGGACCAGCCCATTTGAAAAGCAGCCTACGTCCATATCAAAATGCCAGAACACTGCGCTCAAATTCCCAACTTCTTCTCGCAACCCCTAGATTTAAAAGAACTCGTTCAGGAGGGAAGAAATTTGAAGTTTGTGCTACTCAGCGCTGGAACAAGCTCCCGATTGCCCTCCGTGCTTGTCAGACAGAATCTGCATTTCGAAAGTCCCTTAAGACCCATCTCTTTTGCTTATAACCCACTCTTTCCTTTCTTGTTGCGTCCTCTGTTTCCAGATCTATGGGACGCCCTGTCGGGGGAGCTGTGCGCTCAATAAAATACACAAATAAATAAATAAATAAATTAGTGCTGAACGGGTCCTCGTCTTAGATGTAGACGTCTATATCGAAGATGGTAAAATAGAAACAAAGGTGCATATAAAACCCAGCGCAGTTAATGCAGTATTACATCGCAGAGCCATCATCCAAAACACTTAGTTAAAAGCATCCCCTATGGGGAGATGCTACGCATAAAAAGGATCTGCAGCACTAAAAAAGAATTAACAAAAGCACAACAGGAATGAGAAAACAGGTTTTTAGCCCGATGGTACAGTACTGCATTAATGGCGCCATTTTGAAAAGTAAACAAACTAATAGAGATGAACTTTTAAAACTAGCAGGACCTAAGACCAATATTAATGTGAATACTGTAGTACAAACAGAAATAGTTGAAAATCAACCTGCAAAATAATTCAGAATGATTGTAGGGTACAGTAATCAACAGAAAGAAGTTAACCATATAATACAAAGAAATTGGCCATTGGTCAAAAGTGATCTTGTCTTGGGCCCTACCTTACCTCTCAGACCATCTATTACCAATAAACGGGCCCCTAATATGAGAGATAAATTAGTGGTAAATAACCCAATTGAACAACCAAAAACAAACTGGTTTAGTCAAAGAAAGTTTTTTTTAGGTGTAAAACCTGCAAAGCCTGCCAGAACAGGGTGAACACCACTAGCTTTGCGAAAGCATTTGGGGCAGGAGACCACATGATCACAAAATCTCTGACTTGCAATACGGAATATCCTCGAGTGTCCCTGTGGGCTTACGTATGTGGCAAGTATCAAGCTGCAGGGGCACAAAAGGATTTTGCAACATATTAGAGCAATCAAAAATCACGATCCGGTGAACCCTGTTGCTCGCCACTTTAATGAAACCCATCAAGCAGATCCCAAGTTCTTAAAATGCTATAATATTGACAGTGTACCCTTTAACAAAAGAGGTGGAGACAGAGAGGGTGCTCTCCGGAATCTGGAAACCAGATATATTTTAGAACTTGATTCCAAACACCCAAATGGCCTCAACATTATACACATGTTTATAAATTGAAAAACTGTTTCGAGAAGTAATAACAATCCCTTGAGGTCAGCTAAGGTGGGAGTTTGATATAAAAAAATGTTTTTGCATTAGGCAAAAATGAAATTAGTTTCAATGTGAGCTAAAATATTTTAAATTAAAATAATTATGGTTATAGGCGGGGCATTAAGTGTTGTTTTTTGTTTTGATGATTTTTATGGACTAATTTTCACATTTATGAAATCCTTCTTCACATTTTGCACTTTATTGAGGACAGAGGCTTCTGTGGCTCTAAAAAATGGAAAAAAATCTCATATGCATGAATGGTAGACCATGAGCATAGAATAAGGAGAATACCAAAACATACATATACCCAGGATCTAAATTAAGTTGAATGATGTAAATAGATATATTTTTGAAAGTATTGACAAAGAAACTTTTTAGAAATATATATTTATCTATTTATTAACTTATTTATTTCAATATTTGTATATTAAGATATTTATTTATTTATATAAATGTGTATATCTATTTTCGGCATCTATATATATGTACTTGTAACGGTAGCGGTAGGAAGGGGCAAGAGACGGGTCTTGGTTAACGGTTGCTTTATTTTTGACAACAAGTAGTCAGTGCAAGTAGGGAGCGAGGAAACTCTTCTGGGGGAACGACTTTGATCCGCTCGTCGTCTTCTCCTTGAAACGTCATCGGCCTTTGCTGTTCTGGCAGGGCTTCTCAGGTATTTCGTCTCTCGGCTCCGCGGTGCCCACAGCACGCTTGAGGCGGGGAGAAAGGAGAGGACAAGTATCAGTTCAATCGTCTAGAACACTTAGTGCAGGGGAAGTGAGTGAGGGACCCACCTATGGTGACATCACGTCTACGAGCGAAAGTGAAGGGCAGGGCAGTGCGGGGACGGGAACACCGGCAAAACAACCCAGGGTAGCGGTCATGTCACAGACCCACCCTTGCGTCCCCCCCAACCTGCTATACGTCCACATACCTCGCGGAGCCACACGCCTCCTCCTAGCATGCGGCTGGGTGGCTCATGGTGTCATTGGCCTCCTGGCTCTTGTAGCGCCGAGGTCTCCTCTCCTTCCGTCCTGCTTCCCGTCGATGTTCTTTCGTTTGGCTCCTCTGCTCTCTCCGCTCCTCCAAAGGCTCCGTCTTTCTCCTGCAACACACCACTCGTCTCCTCTCCTCGATTCTCACGTCCTCCGGTGAACAAGCACACCTGATCCAACTTCACCTCGGCTTTTGACGTGGTGACAGGCTCCGCCCTCTCTCCAGCTTTTGCCCAGTTAAAGGAACCGCTCTCCTCGTCTTCTTCGGATTCCGGCCACGGCATGTCGGACTGCCACCACTCCTGCTGCTGCTCGGGTGACTGTTGAGACAAGAGGCGTGAGTCATGGTTTGTATCCCCGATCAGAGTTCTGGGGGTTGTTAATCGTTGGGGCGACTAGCTCCCCCGGTTACAGTACTGTAATTACATCATATCGCACTTAGCACTTTACAAACTAATTGCGTTAGATTGCAGAAATTGATGTGATAGAAACATGATAACAAAAGCAATATGGTATTCAGACCACGATCTTCGAGAAAAAAATTCATGTGAAATACAAACTGGAAACAATTGTAAAACCAGATACATTGTTCATGCATTATCACATGGCTATTTATATGCACTGTCACCTTAAATGGTGTGGAAAGCAAGTAGAGAACTGTTGAAAGAAAAAAAGCCACAAAGAAAAAAGGTTTGGGTTTAAAAGCAGTCAGGTGATGCATACATGTGATCAAGGTAATATACATATATATATGACCTTTAGGTAGATTGAAACACCACTGGGTCATAGCACTAGCGTGTCCCACTCTACTCACTGTTTTTATTAAAGTAGTGAACCACACCAATAAAAAATCCCTCTGGATTTACTAACTTTTTTTAATATTCCCACTATCACAGACACGTCTGCACTCTCACTAAAACCCTTATACCCACATGCACCAATTGGCAGGAACAAAAGATCTCTGATAAAGAGCCCCTCAAACATTGCAGTGCCAGTTTGACGAGGAGCAAAACCCAAATGATGAAGCATGACACCTAGCTTGCTGGGTGTGTGAGGGTTGTAGTTCCGGAAGGGGAATTCCCCCTCCCCTTCCCACCTTCTGTGCCTTACCGGTTGGTTGGGCTTGGTTACGCACTGCTTCACCCTTCTTATCCCCAGTGAACAGCATTATTCTTTTGTTGTTACATGTGATCAAGGTACTCTGGTGCTGAAACAAGTAATGGCCGACTGAGCGCAACCTAATAAAGGATTCTGTGCACTAAATGGTGGTATATATATTACAGGTAGTTATAGTTAGGACCTATTTTCCAAAGGAAAATCCGCAACATTCTATTCCAAATAACTTTGGCACCGATTAAACAATCTTCGTGAAATTTTCAAAACTTATGGTCAGCTCCAGTCTGCTCCTATCCTGAAAGTCTCGGGATGATTAGTGTAGCGGGGGCCCAAAAATAATGGGGGTCCCAAAACTTGTTTTACCCATGCAATTTCCCATTGGACCTTTAGCCGCAGCTACAGCCTGAACTGCTGAACGGAATTACTCCAAATTTGGCAAAGAGGTAGTCCTCTGTTCAGCTTTATGCTTAAATGGTGTCAATCTGTTCAGTAGTTACTGAGAAAATTACAGTTAAAAGTACGTATATATCTATGGCCGCGCAGCACACTGAGCGCACCCTACCGATCATGCGATGAATGCCAATTGGCTGTCAAGTGGTTGTCAACATTCGAAACTAGGAACTGTTGGCAGCCATTTTGTGCCTCTGTAGAAGCGAGGCTGAAGAAGTCTGTGGAATATGTGTGCAAAATTTATAAAGAGGGCAGGGTAGAAATACCCTGACACTCTAGACCTGCTTAGGGGGTCCCAGAAGGACTCCCAGGCCCCCCAAATTTCTTTTTTGTTTTAAAACACAAAGTGCGCGCAGGGTGCGCGGATCCTGCCATAAAAAAAAAATAGAACGGAGCTTCTTTTATAATTAGCCCCCGGGTGGCCAAATCCCGGGGCAAAATTATTCAATTTAAAGGGGGCCCAGAGGACCCCCTTAAACCCTGGGGACCGCCACCCCCGGGACTATAAAATAAATTGTTGGGAGGGGCTCAAATGCCCTTCCCAGTATAATTTGTGTGGGGCCTCAACGGCCTCTCCAAGCCCCAGGGACCACCATTCCCAGGGCTTTATTTATTGTGGGAGGGGGCTGCGTGGCCACCCTCCTGGAGTCCTCGAGGGCCCTGGGGACTGCCCCCCCCCAGGGCCCGATCCTGCAGTGTCCTTGGGTACCTTCCCCCAGGACACTGTTGTTTGCTATGTGGGGGCGAGTGTCTCCTGCCCTCCCATAGCAAACGTGGTTTGGATTTTGAAAGATAGAGCAGCGAAACCTGCTCTCTCTTTCAAAATCCAAACCTTATTGCTTTTCCACACGGGGAGCTGCATGTTAGCAGCTCCCCATGTCGAAAAGCAATGCTGGCTACCGTAGGACACGGGGAACCGGCTGGAACCATGAAGGGATTGGGGCTCCCCCCACCATCCCCAATGTTATTCATAAGCCCTGGAGGATGGGGTCCCTGGGGATAATAGTAATTACTGATAGGGGCTATTTTTTTTTACAGTGAAATTAGGAGTTGCGCACCCAGCGCGGTGCTCAGTGCGGCCCTGTGGTGTATACGCGTTGGATGCACAACTCATAACTTGTAGGGTGCGCGACTCCAGCGTGTGTGGTGCACGATTTGTACGCATTGGGTGCACGACTCCAAGCAAAAAAATATATATTTTTCAGATATACATCAAGTTTATGTATTTAGTTCTTAGGTGGCTCTAAAAAGAGCCCTTGTGTTTATTGAGAGATTTTAGTACCTAAATGTAAGTACCTATGCAGAGTCTAAAGTTCAAGATGAAGACTCTGTTCCTCTCATCTGTAAAATGTACACCATCTCTCCTATAGATGCCATACATATTGAAACGCAGATTGTTGTAGTAAATGGAGCCCATTCTATAGTCTCGGAGAAAAGCAGAAACAGATGTATTCACCTGTTTCCTAGCTTTCTCAATTTGTGGACAAAATTGATTGGACCATTCCATTTCTGCCTTTGGAATATGTTAGAATAGACAAAGGCAGTTTGGTGGAAAAGTGACATCAATTCTCCAAAGGTGTCCTTCATAAGCATTTCCAGACTTACCCCAGTCAAAGTGCCTAGGTCTTTGGCACCACAGTACACAATTATGAGGTATGGGTGTTAGAGATGCAAAAAGGATTTAACCAATGGCATCAATTGGTGCCACTTTAACCCTCTTTGTCCAATCCATTTAATGTCTACATTTGGCAAACCTAGGTCTTTGTGAATTCCTTTGTTTTCTGCATACCTTTGGCTCCAGAAAATATAGCTGTTTCCCACAATCCACACTCTAAGCATCTTGAAGGGAGGTCTGGATTCACTCAGATGGTCTCTGTAAATAAAATGGCAGTTTGAAAACTAAGAATTTTCTAAAATTGTGGATAGGATGCAGTTTTGAAGAAAGAAAAGAAATGATTGGTTGTTTGAGAACATTCTACACTGAAAACTAGGGTGCATGTTTCTGTTTTTTAAAAGCATGATTCTTATTGGTTAACAAAAACTGTTTGAAAGGAACATTACATAAGAAAAGCTGATATGTTTAAAAGCCAAGCACACTTGCCGTTTTGATCAGCAACATTGTGTGGTGAACTTTTGATCTGTTGGCTCAGTTAAGTTTTCTATGAACTGTTTCTATGGTAACAGGTAGAAGGCATATTGGGGGTAGGGTTGAAATTTATGTCAATTGGAAAGGGTTGAAATGTGTAACCAATAGTAATATGTGTTTGCTTTTGAATTAATGTGGGAAGTGATGTGATTTCATGTTTAGGTGTATATGTGTGTAAAATGAGAGGGAAACTTTGCCATTCTTTGATGTTGGTGAGAGGTGTACAGAACAGAGATTCTGTACAAGAAAATATGATGTGTGACTGACATACTTCTTAATCTACAAAACAATTTGAAAGGTGAGTTATTAATTTGTGAGGGGATGTATGTGGTCCATTTTGATTTTAATCATACTAATGTGTTTCTCCTGCTAAAGTGCAGGGAATACTTTTTTTTCTCTAGAATGTTATTGTGAGTGTGTGTGTGCATTAAGAAACCATTCTGAGATAAGCATTTGTGTATTTCATGTGTTTGCAGACAGATAATTGTTCTGTTCTCATGTTTTGGTAGAATTAGAAACCAGTCATTGTTTATGTATTTGCAGAATGAGTCAAGTTTCTACACTAAAATGCAGTACTCCTTCTAGACTATGACATTTGTTTTGGTAAAATGCAAGGGATAGTGTTGTTTGTCTAGAATCACACAGTGAGTCTTGTGTGCATTTAGGAATCATTCTGACAGAAGCACTCTATACTAATGTGTAACAGAAAATGTTGTGCAATGTGTGCAGTCACCTTGTCTTGTAGACTAGTAAATGCGTTTTGGAAAAAATGCAAGGGATAGTGTTGCTTGTTTGGAATCACACAGTGAGTCTGTGTGCATTTAGGAATCACTCTGAGAGAAGCATTTTGGTACTTCATGCGTTTGCAGACATGTAAATGATTAACATCCTATTGGGTTCTCACATTTTGGTAGAATTAGAAAATAGTCATTGGTTATGTATTTGCAAAATGAGTTTAGCTTTAATAGTAAAATGCAGTAATGAAATATGTGGAATGGATGCTCGATGTGTTTGCAGACACATAAGTACATGTACTCTTGCAGTGAGCTATGCTTTAGGGTACGTAGTACTTGAAACTCCTATGCACTATGCATGTAGTAGTCTAAACACCTTCACACTTCTGATTCAGGCCTACAATTCCTCAGTCAGTATCTATACAATCCAACAAACACTGTGAGAGAGCTATTGCAATCCCATAGTGACTCTTTCAGTAGCATGTAGTAATCCCTTCAGTGAAGTGCAATGGATACTGTTATTTGTCTAGAATCACACTGTGAGTCAGTGTGCATTTGGGAAAATCGGGAGAGAATGATTTGGTTAGCTGATGTGTTTGCAGACACATAAGTTCATGTACTCTTACAGTGAGCCAGGCTTTAGGGTACACAGTACTTGAAACTCCTATGCACCATGCATGTAGTAGTCTAGCCACCTTCACACTTGTGATTCATTCCTACAATTCCAAAGTTAGTATCCATACACCCCAGTTAACACCATGTGAGTGCTCTTGCAATCCCATAGTGACTCTTTCAGTAGCATGTAGTAATCCTTTCAGTGAAGTGCAAGAAATACTGTTATTTGTCTAGAATTACACTGGGAGTCAGTGTCCATTTTGGAAAATTGAGAGAGAATGATTTGGTTGGTCAATGTGTTTGCAGACACATACATGTACTCTTGCAGTGAGCTAGGCTTTAGGGTACGCAGTACTTGAAACTCCCATGCACCACCTTCATACTTGTGATTCAGGCCTACATTTCCCCAGTCAGTATCTATACACTCCAACAAACACTGTGTGAGTGCTCCTGTAATCCCATAATGACTCGTTCAGTGGCATGTAGTAATCCTTGTAGTGAAGTGCAAGTTATATTGTTATTTGTCTAGAATCACACTGTGAGTCAGTGTGCATTTGGGAAAATTGAGATAGAATGATTTGGTTAGTTGATGTGTTTGCAGACACATAAGTACATGCACTCTTGCAGTGAGCCAGGCTTAAGGGTACACAGTACTTGAAACTCCTATGCAGTATGTATGTAGTAGTCTAACCACCTTTAGACTTGTGATTCAGGCCTACAGTTCCCGAGTTAGTATCCATACAGTCCAGTAAACACCGTATGAGTGCTCTTGCAATCTCATAGTGATTCTTTCAGAAGCATGTAGTAATCTTTTCAGTGAAGTGCAAGAAATACTGTTATTTGTCTAGCATCACACTGTAAGTGTCCATTTGGGAAAATTGAGAGAGAATGATTTGGTTGGTTGATGTGTTTGAGACACATAAGTACATGTTCTCTTGCAGTGAGCCAGGCTTTAGGGTGCGCAGTACTTGAAACTCCTATGCACTATGCATGTAGTAGTCTAACCACCTTCACACTCGTGATTCAGACCTACAAATCCCCAGTTAGTATCCATACACTCCAGTAAACACCGTGTGGGTGCTCTTTCGATCCCATAGTGACTCTTTCAGTAGCCTGTAGTAATCCTTTTAGTGAAGTGCAATGGATACTGCCATTTGTCTAGAATCACACTGTGAGTCAGTGCGCATTTGGTAAAATTGAGAGAGAATGATTTGGTTAGTTCATGTGTTTGCAGACACATAAGTACATGTACTCTTGCAGTGAGCCAGGCTTTAGGGTATGCAGTACTTGAAACTCCTATGCAATCTGCATGTAGTAGCCTAACCACCTTCACCCTAGTGATTCAGGCCTACAACTCCCCAGTTAGTATCCATACACTCCAGTAAATACCGTGTGAGTGCTCTTGCAATCCCATAGTGTACTTTCAGTAGCATGTAGTAATCCTTTCAGTGAAGTGCTAGAAATGCTGTTATCTGTCTAGAATCACACTGTGAGTCAGTGTCCATTTGGGAAAATTGAGAGAGAATGATTTGGTAGGTTGATGTGTTTGCCGACACATAGGTACATTTACTCTTGCAATGACCTAGGCTTTATGGTACGCAGTACTTTAAACTCCTATGCGATATGCATGTAGTAGTCTAACCACCTTCACACTTGTGATTCGGGTCTACAATTCCCCAGTTAGTATCCATACACTTTAGTAAACAACGTGCGAGTGCTCTTACAATCCCACAGTGACTCTATCAGTAGCATGTAGTAATCCTTTCAGTGAAGTGCAAGAAATACTGTTATTTGTCTAGAATCACACTGTGAGTCAGTGTCCATTTGGCAAAATTGAGAGAGAATGATTTGGTTGGTTGATGTGTTTGAGACACATAAGTACATGTACTCTTGCAGTGAGCCAGGCTTTAGGGTGCGCAGTACTTGAAACTCCTATGCACTATGCATGTAGTAGTCTAACCACCTTCACACTCGTGATTCAGACCTACAAATCCCCAGTTAGTATCCATACACTCCAGTAAACACCGTGTGGGTGCTCTTTCGATCCCATAGTGACTCTTTCAGTAGCATGTAGTAATCCTTTCAGTGAAGTGCAAGAAATACTGTTATTTGTCTAGAATCACAATGTGAGCCAGTGTCCATTTGGCAAATTTGAGAGAGAATTATTTGGCTGGTTGATGTGTTTGCAGGCACATAAGTACATGTACTCTTGCAGTGAGCCAGGCTTTAGGGTACGCAGTACTTGAAACTCCAATGCACTATGCATGTAGTAGTCTAACCACCTTCATACTTGTGATTCAGGCCGACAATTCTCCAGTTAGTATCCATACACTCCAGTAAACACTGTGTGGGTGCTCTTGCAATCCCATAGTGTACTTTCAGTAGCATGTAGTAATCCTTTCAGTGAAGTGCTAGAAATGCTGTTATCTGTCTAGAATCACTCTGTGAGTCAGTGTCCATTTGGGAAAATTGAGAGAGAATGATTTGGTAGGTTGATGTGTTTGCCGACACATAGGTACATTTACTCTTGCAATGACCTAGGCTTTATGGTACGCAGTACTTTAAACTCCTATGCGATATGCATGTAGTAGTCTAACCACCTTCACACTTGTGATTCGGGTCTACAATTCCCCAGTTAGTATCCATACACTTTAGTAAACAACGTGCGAGTGCTCTTACAATCCCACAGTGACTCTATCAGTAGCATGTAGTAATCCTTTCAGTGAAGTGCAAGAAATACTGTTATTTGTCTAGAATCACACTGTGAGTCAGTGTCCATTTGGCAAAATTGAGAGAGAATGATTTGGTTGGTTGATGTGTTTGCAGACATATAAGTACATGTACTCTTGCAGAGAGGTAGACTTTAAGGTACGCAGTACTTGAAACTCCTATGCACTATGCATGTAGTAGTCTAACCACCTTCACACTTGTGATTTAGGACTACATTTTCCCAGTCAGTATCTATACACTCCAACAAACACTGTGTGAGTGCTCTTACAATCCCATAGTGACTCTATCAGTAGCATGTAGTAATCCTTTCGGTGAAGTGCAATGGATACTGTTATTTTTCTAGAATCACACTGTGAGTCAGTGTGCATTTGTGAAAATTGAGAGAGAATGATTTGGTTAGTTCATGTGTTTGCAGACACATACGTACATGTATTCTTGCAGTGAGCCAGGCTTTAGGGTATACAGTACTTGAAACTCCTATGCAGTCTGCATGTAGTAGTCTAACCACCTACACACTCGTGATTCAGGCGTACAATTAACCAGTTAGTATCCATACACTCCCAGTAAACACAGTGTGAGTGCTCTTGCAATCCCATACTGTACTTTCAGTAGCATGTAGTAATCCTTTCAGTGAAGTGCTAGAAATGCTGTTATCTGTCTAGAATCACACTGTGAGTCAGTTTCCATTTGGGAAATTTGAGAGAGAATGATTTGGTTGGTTGATGTGTTTGCAGACACATAAGTACATGCACTCTTGCAGTGAGACAGGCGTTAGGGTATGCAGTACTTGAAACACCTATGTACTATGCATGTACTAGTCTAACCACCTTTACACTCGTGATTCAGCCCTACAATTCCCAGGTTAGTATCTATACGCTCCAGTAAACACAGTGTGAGTGCTCTTGCAATCCCATAGTGACTCTTTCAGTAGCATGTAGTAATCCTTTCAGTGAAGTGCAACAAATACTGTTATTTGCCTAGAATAACACAGTGAGTCAGTGTCCATTTGGTAAAATTGAGAGAGAATGATTTGGTTGGTTGATGTGTTTGCAGATACATAAGTACATGTACTTTTGCAGTGAGCCAGGCTTTAGAGCACGCAGTGCTTGAAACTCCTATGCATTATGCATGTAGTATTCTAACCACCTTCACACTTGTGTTTCAGGCCTACAATTTCCCACTCACTATCCATACACTCCAGCAAACACAGTGTGATTGCTGTTGCAATGCCATAGATACTCTTTAAGTACCATGTAGTAATCCATTCACTAAAGTAAAAGTCAACCAATTAAGAGTTCATTCAGTGTCTCTCCTTATAGTACTGTAATCATTCAGTTAGTAAGCATGTACTCATGCACTGAGCTAGATGTTAAGGCATGCAGTGCTTCAAAGTGCTTCAAAGTGCTATGCAATATGCATATAGTGGTCTAACAACCTTCATAGTTGTGCTTCAGGCCTACAATTCTTCAGACACCATCCATACACTCCAGCAAACCCACTGTGACTGCTATTGCAAAACCATAGTGACTGCTTATATACCATGTACTAATAATCTATACACTAAAGTAAAAGTGAACCAATTATGAATTCACTCAGTGTCTTTCCTTATAGTATTGCAATAATTTAGTTAATATGCATGTACTCATGCAGTGAGCCAGGTTTTAGGGTTATAGAGTGCTTCAAACTGCATGTAGTGGTCTAACTACCTTCACACTTGTGCTTCTGGCCTACAATTTCTTAGTCAGAATTTATATGAAATGTGTTTTTATAGTAATAGAAAAGTATGATCTATAAAGTTATTAATATACAAATATTTATGATTATTTTTTACAGATACTGTTTATCATCATTAAAATAAAGTTATCATGCCGGAGAAAGAAAGAGAGAAAAAAAGGTCAGAAAAAGGATACTTACTTGAAAAAAGCTCAACCACAAGTATTGGATGACCAACATAATGTGGCTAAAAAGAGAAACATGTCTGGTAAGATCACAAAGGACTTTATTCAAAATATTATTAGACTCAGAAAAAAACTGAAAATGTTGAAAGCACTGAAAATGTTTCAAGCACAAAAAAAGTGCAAAGAATAGGAAAGGAGAAAAAAAATACATACAAAAGATACAACTTATAGCAAAATAAGAGAAAATCAGTATAAAATAATCCGCAAAAAAAATGTTTTACAACAGAGTAGTACATAATTTGATGAAAGATACACAGAAATATAAAAAGAGAACACTATTTTATAAAAAGAAGACGCATATCAAATCATTGTTGTAAAGGCTTTTGAAGTAAAAAGGAAACTATTCATTTTAGTATTAAACAGAATTTGATCACTAGATAAACCAATCCATTTAATGAAGGCCAAAAGTAAGAAGAAAAGAGTAATTAACAAAAGTAATTTTTGAGATATTTTTTTTGAGGAATGGAAACACAGTTCAAGTTCTGAGCCTTTTTTTAGTGAAGAGAATTATTTTCAGACCAATGATTTGTTGCATGCAGTTGACACCAGTGGTCGAGTTTATGAGGTTAGAAATGATTTTCCAATTGAGAAAGAGATAATGATTCCCAGAAATGCAGAAGAAGTGATAGCTGATGAAGTTCTAGGCAGAGGCCCTAAATCCCCAGTGTACACTTGGGATTGCAGTAGTATTTGTAGTGTACAACAATAATCTATTGATTAATTAAGCAGTTTCTTACAAGCATATACTAAAAAAGTGTTACACAAAAGATTAAGGTGTTGCAAGAACTAGACCCTTGCAGAGTGAGAAAAAATACTAGTTTGCATGGCCATTCTCTGGCTTGTCTTTCTAGGAAAGTATGTCAAAGTGTTTTTCACCATTTAGTGAGAAGATTGTATTATGCAAAAAAGTCCAGCACTAAAGTTAAATGAGTTGAACAGTGCTCTTTTGCGTGGGTCAGTATCAGATGTGAAAAAGGTTTGTGATGATATTGAGTTTTGTTACTTTGGTCCTGAACAAGAGAGAGAAGAAACTCAAACATTAATAGAAGAAAATGTTGTAGAGAATGTTGAACATAGTTGTACAAAACATTTTGAAAGTGAAATTAAAAAGTTAAAGGTGATTTCAGGTGAAAGGCCAAATTTTTCTTGTATTTGTTGTTGGCGAACTCACTATAAAAATCAGACTAGGAGTGTTAATCTGTATTTAAAAAGTGAAAAAGAAAATAATGATAAGCGGAAGGAATTTGCAACTTATTTGTTGGTAGAGAATAGTTTTGATTTGTGTTCTGATCAGCGTATTTGTAAATATTATTAGAACAAATTAGATGAGAATAAAATGCCGGCTGTGCATAATAATTTAGAGTTAGTTGCTATTCCTCCAGAATTGATGGATTTAAACACCTATGAGTCTATTCTCATTCAATGTGTGCACCCGTTTCAGGCTATTCTTCGCATGGAGCCTAAAACAGGTAAATTGCCTCCTTCAGATTTACAAAGAGGATTAAAAGGAAGAGTGGTGTATTTACCGTTAGATTTAAAGAAAAATATTTAAACTATTGGTGTAGACAGTGTAGGAAGTGAACCACTAGTAATTCTTGTTAATGTTGTGCCAACTAAGAATGAGAAAATCTGGCAGGAGTTAGTGGCTGTCAGGAAAGTGCAAATTTGCAACATTGTATCTGATAAAAAACAATCAGTACAGAAATGTGAAAGTGGGAGAAGAAGAAATAGTTTTAGCAGAAGATACTGAAACGTCAAGTGCACAATTTGAAAATGTGGACATGTTAAGATGTGAAGAAATCTATGAACATTACAGTGTGCATCCACTTCATTCAAAAGAAGTGATTGGGAACACTATTGAGTTTTTCCAAATGAAAAAAGCAAAAGGAACTCCCATGAGTGTATGGGAAGAGAGCGTGGAAGCTCATTGTTTTCCGCAGTTATTCCCAACTGGAAAAGGAGGACGATGTGATGAACGTTCTGTTCAGATTCCAGCATCTGAATATTGGACAACAAGGTTATATGCAGAAGATCCAAGATTCCGACAATGTATTCCTTATATATTTCATCTTTTGTTTGAGAGTGACTTGTCTGGACTTTCATATGCAGTCAATCACATTTTAAAAAGTGGAATATATCTGCAAAATGTATCTGCAAAAGAATTTATGGATAAAGTGCACCAGAGAGATGATCATTTAGAATCTCATCTCATTAATCTGATGGCATGTCAGCGTGGGACTGATGAATATTGGTACCGTCGTCATGGAGAACTGAAATGTATGCTACGGAACTTAGGAACTCCTACATGGTTCCTTACCCTAAGCTGTGCTGAGTACGCTTGGGATGATTTACATGAATTTCTTCGACAGGCCAATTGCAATATAAAAATATTGAATACAAGACACCTGGAGAATTGTGCTCTTTGGATCCTGTTATTGTATGCAGGTATTTTAATCATAGATTTGAAGCTATGATGTCTTTTATCTGCAATAAAAAGAATCCTCAACCTGGAGAAGTTGTGGATTTCTTTTGGAGAAAGGAGTATCAAGCAAGATGTGCTCTTCATATACATATGCTGTTATGGATTAAGGGCGCTCCCAAATTTGGAACAGATGCAGATGATACTGTTTTGACTTTTATTGAACAATATGCAACATGTGCTGTACCCAAAAGCACAGAAGAAAACAACTTAAGAGCACAAGTCCTACGATTCCAAAGCAACTGATGTGGAAAATACTGTAGACAAAAGTACAAATCTAAGGATAGTTCTACACCAAAGTAATTTTGCATTTCCACATCCTGTAATATCCAAAGGAAGAGTGAACAGTTTTATGTCATCTTTGAGACATGCCATCACAAGAAAGTCTCCAAAAAATACCTACAACTTAAGAAGAAATGAAGAGTCAAAATACATAAATGACTACAACCCAGTTATTTTGTCCATGTGGAATGCTAACATGGACATTCAGTATGTTGTGGACAATTCCTTTGCTGTTGTTCAATATGTAACGTTCTATATAACAAAATCAGAAATGAAGGAATTGAAAGAAATGTGGGAAGAGAATTCTCACGAGAAGACTCTGAGTAAGAAATTATACAGTTTCAGTTTGAAGATGTTATCGCATCGAGAAATCGGAACATATGAATGCTCAGATCGGATATCATATGCAAGTCTATGCTCCAAATCTAGAGGAATCATTTGGGTGAGTCTATACCTTGCAGCAATGCAAAATCGGGTACTGAAATCTGTACATGAAATTGAATATTTAGCAGAAAAAGATCCAGAAAGTACATATATTTTGAAAACGAATATGTTGGACACATAATACCCAATCATTAGTCATCATCTTGAGAGCATGTGTCTCTATGAAGTGCTGCAAAACTACACTTTTAAACGGAATACTACAGAGAACATCAATGATGGAAAATATGGAGTCATTGGTTACGAAGGATGTTTGGTGAAACAAACTAAAGGAGATTTGATTAATCACAGGAAGCTGAGTTGCGACACTGCTGATAGAAGGGAATTTTACTCTTTAGCCCTTTTACAACTGTTCAAACCATGGTGTTCAGAACTGGAATTACTTGGAGATTTTCAGAGCTATGACCATTCCTTTAATGCTTGTAAAGATAGCATACAATGCAGTGCTTTTGCAAATGATGTGAACATGTTGATGATGAAATTGAGCAAGAAGCTAGAATTGCAGCTGAGATTGCTAGATATAGTTTTCAAGACAGTCAAAGTTCTGCTGTGCTTAGTCAAGATCCACTAGGACAAACAATTGTTGAAAATGAAGCAGCAATCGCCATGAATGAGGCGAAACAGCAATGCATCAAGCTCAAGAAGATGTAACAAACTTAGCAAACTTGGAAGAACAACTAAATGTTGAACAAAAACAAATATATCAGCAAGTGAGACAACAGATTGACCATGGATTACTTCATGAAAAGAAAGAGTGTTCATGCACTCTATTTCAACCTATCTGAATGTAGTGAGTGGAAAAGCTGGAACAGGAAAAAGTTTTTTAATTAAAATAATTACAAGTTATCTACACAGAAAACAACTGAGTCGCATTTGTCTTGTGTTGTCACTGTTCCAACTGGGTTGATAGCACACAACATTAAAGGAATTATTTTACATCGTTTACTAATGCTACCAGTAGAGCATGAAAACCAATTGGAATACCACAAGCTTTCTAGAGAAGCTTGTTGTGAAGTCTTGAAGAAAATGAAACTTCTGATTATTGATGAGGTAAGCATGGTATCAAACGTAATGCTTGCCTTTGTGCATTTAAGAATGCAGCAAATTCTTAAAACAGAGTACAACATGTTATTTGGAGGAAAACATAGTTTTTGGAGATCTACTACAAATGACTTCTGTAAAAGGACAACCAGTATTTAAAATACTTGCGCATGAAGACACCAGAAAGTCTCTGGGTAGTGTTGGAAACGTGAACATTTGTTCATCTTTTGAATACAAAGAACTCATTGCAAATATGTGACAAGCAAAAGATGTTGATTATGGAACTATTCTCCAAGATATAAGAATTGGACTACTGACTGAACATGGCAAACAAGCTTTGCAGAGTCGATTACTTTCCAACTTGTTTCCAAATAATAATGTAGTTCCTGAGAAAAAATACATAAAAATTGCAGAAAACAAATCTGTAATCTGCTTAATGCCAGCAGTGCGTGAGTGTTCTATATTCAACTATCAACTTTTGAAACTGGAAAATGAAGAAATATAAAAAATGGAAGCCATTGGTAAAATAGAGTATGAAGGAATCACTATTATTTTGACAGAAAAATTGAAGACAAAACAAAATTGTATTCTATAGAAAAATCAATACCTAAAACTGCTGGTTTAGAAAAGAATCAATATGCATGTAGAAACTGTTGAGTCATTTTAAGGTGTAATTTGGACGTAGAAAAAGGTTTAGTTAATGGAGCAATGGGCAAAGTTGTGGATTTTGTTAATTATTAAAATAAAGATGGTATTGAATTCTTAAAAATTAAATTTGATCAGATTGAAGAAATTAAACAAATTGGTAAATTTTCAGTTCACATTTTTGCTTATAAAAGATTTGTATGTCCGTAAAAAAAAGTTTCCAGTTTCTCTGGCATATGCAGTGACTATTCATAAATCTCAAGGTTCAAGTGTTGACATTGCTTTGGTGAAGATTGGAAATGCTGTGTTTAACCCCTTCCACGCTCATGACGAGCTGGGCTCGTCATGAGGTAGCCTCCTCGCACGCTCATGACGAGCCCAGCTCGTCACGTAACATGCGATTTAAAAAATCTCAGCGTGCGAGCGGAATTCCGCCCGCACGCATGCGGTTAAAGAGGGTACGGCATATGTTGCTTTGTCGCGAGTCAGAACATTATCTGGTTTGTTTTTGATTGATTTTGATGACACAAAGGTTACTGCAGATGCAAATTGTGTCAAAGAGTATAATAGGTTAAGAAGAACATATGCTCCCAATTTAGGTCAATATCCTGTATTTGAAAAGCGTGTGGTTGGTTTAAAAAGAAGGTATGAGAATATCAGTACTGAAGGTGTAGAGAAGGGAAAAAAACAAGATAATGTTGTGATTGCAAGCAAAAAGAAAAAGGACAGTGTTGAAGAGATTGTTGGTTATCAGTTTGAAAATAGTTCTGGTGTTAACTGCTATGCTAATGTAGTGGTCAATGTTGTTTTGTTTCTTGAAGGTTTGCAGCAGCAAATTATGGAGAATCTGCAAAAAAGATTTTGCTCCTTGCTGCATTCTGTTTATGAAAAATTGAGAAGTGATACAAGGAAAATACAAACTCTATCTGATGTTCGTAATCTTTTGGATGTATGTTCTGGTTTACCACAATTTACTCAAAATATCCAACAAAATGCTCAGGAATTTATAATGTATACGCTTACCATATTGGAAAAAGAAGGTGTAGAAATAGAAAATATTTTGGGCCTTTGTTATAAGTGGGAACATTATTGTGAAAATTGTATTTATGCATGTAGCACTAATGTAGACACTGAAAGATTTCTATATTTGACATTACCGGACTGTAAATCAATGTCTTCCAATAAATTAGTTAAAGCTGCAAATCAAAACATGGAGTGTAGCCAATGCAAATCAGAAATGTTATGAACATCATTTTTACAAATATATGGACAATATAGAATTTTAATGAAGCAATGTTGTACAACTGATGGAACAAAATTGGACACTTTAATAAAACATTTTGTAGCAAGTCAACTATCAATATCAGGAAGGACTTTTGTAGTAGTAGCAATAATTTTCCATGATGGTTCTTCCACAACATCTGGACATTACACTGCCTATCTAAAATGTGACAAGGCTGGACACTATGTAATGATGCTCAGTTGGTTTTTAAACAATGTGGGCCTCATTTATGAAAAGTGACGCATCGCTGCGTGAAAACAGCGATGCGTCACTTTTCACTGCGCTCTCCCTGCGACATGATTGATGCGTCATATTTATAATATGACGCATCATGTCGCAAGGAGTTACAGATACCTCAGTATTTCTGACGTATCTGTAGGCGCAAAAGTGACGCATTGCTGGAGTATGTCACAAAAGTGACGCAACTCCTCCAATGCTTCCTTTCACATGGGGAAAGCCCAATGTGAAAGGGCTTGCGTCAATCTTACGCCTGCTGTGAGGCAGGCACAAGATTTTGACGCAACAGCGTCCTAAAAGTGACGCAGCGAAATCTCATAGATTTCACTGCGTCACTTTTACGAGGCTTTTTGCGAGTGAGCGCCCCCTCTGCATACATTATACCTGACGCAGATATAATGTGGCGCAGGGGTTTAAAAAGTGACGCATCTACCTAGATGCGTCACTTTTTAAATATGGCGCAACAAGGCGCATTTTTTACGCCGCTGGTGCGTCGCAAAAAGTGACGCACCGGCGGCGTAAAAGGCACGCATGGCCTCATAAATGAGGCCCTGTGTGCCTAGCGAATTACCAAATTCCTACTGAATATTTTTAAAGCCAAAGTTTTAGGAAGATAATTCAGCCTCTGAAGAATTTAATATTATCATTTAATAGGATTAGCATTGGACAATTTACATAAAAAGGAGTGCATAAATACTATTTGGCCTCAAGGAAAGGTATATGTTTGAATTATGGACTTTTTCTTGCACATTGTCTCAGTGTATATTTTTAACCGACAACATTTACATTGTTTATAAATTTAAGTTATAACATTTTCTTAGCAGTAACCATTTCATATAGGTGTGATTTGTATTATCCGGTATTTTACTGGGGATAGATTGTTGTTGTTTTTTAAACAATCTAATTGACTGGTTTTTTTTGCCCGCTGTTATGTGATGAGCACAATTGAAATCACGGTTTCTAGTGAAATTCAATATATTCTGAGAACAGCAAAAAAAGCTAAGAAATTGTTAAATTTATGCTGTGCTGTTAAAAATATAATATTACATGTTATAACTATTTTTTCTTTTCTTTTACAGATCCTAATTTTAAAATATGGAATTTACTATATTGTACATTATAAAAAACAACTGAATAAAATGTGTAGCGTTTTTTAGATGTATTACTGTAAGTACACAATAGAGTCATATGGTAGTCTTGTAGGTCCTGGTAATTTTAAAATTATAAGAAATAAAACTATTTAACTTAAAACACATCACTAAGTGTTTTTGCGCATGTACAGTAGGTCCCATCCATTCTCTTCAGTCATATATAAAAATGTGCTATAAGTTTCCTAAAACATAAGTACTTATACATTTTAAGCATGGGTGAAATTTGCGAATTTGCGGTACGCTAATTTGTGCGAATATGTACTAGCGGTCCGCAAAATTCACTAATCAGTGCAAATTTGCGGATTTTTTATTTTTCAGCACAGCTACCACGAAGTTACCCATGCGGTCGTACATGGGCGCGGCCATCTTGTTTTCAGTGTTCGCGTTGCATATTTCCATTTCCGGGCGCTAGTTGCATGCTCACGTTGGGCATTTCCTACGTGAGAGGCGCAATTATGTGATCGCGTCCGTTTTTGCATGCTCGCGGGAGAAAATATCAAACTTACCCAATGGGCGCAGCCATCTTGTTTTTCATTCATTGCTATGGTTCTGGGCATGCTTTTTCTATCCTGCTTTAATCTTTGCAATCCTTTGTTTGATTGAACTTTTTTTTAATCTTTTTTACTCATTATCTATCCCTCTATTTTTCTACATCTATATTTTGTATTTTTTTCAACATTTTGTTACTTTAATAACAACTTTTTTTGTTTAGCTCTCTTTTATTTACGTTTTTTTCCCTATTCTTTTATTCTTTCACCCAGTACCATGGCAAAGGGGAGCCAGCAAGTCTAAGGGGAAGGGTCCCGCACCTCGTAGCCGGTTCCTTTGCGGGCGCTTTAGGGGGAGGAAGTAACTGCCCGGGAGATCTTTAGCGCGGTGGAGGTGGCCGCACTGGTTTTCTTTGTCCAGCGCCACCTCCCCAAGACTGTCGCGGCAGGCCCGGTACCGGGTTCGGGCTCCGGGAGCATCGTCAGCTATGCGAGAAGGTGTGCCGGACCATGTATCGGGAGTCTGGGGTCCGGTGCACCTACAACCAGGCGACGCACTGGTGGTCCGAAATCCTGGACCGGGAACACGACCTGCTCGACCTGCTTGGCGTGGAGATCCCTGGGCTTGGTGAGTAGTGGTAGCTATTTAATCATTACTTTGTTTTCTCCTGCTCTGTGTTATTATGATATTGCTAATTTTTGTTTTTTCCGAGGAGCAAGAATGCTGCCGATTACATTGCAGGTAAATTATGTTTCACAAGCTTCTGTGATTGCAGGTGCTCGCCTTCTCACTGGCGGTGCTACTATGCTTACTTGTTTTCAATTTTGTGCTCATTTGGCCTGGATGATTATATATGAGTGTACTTTACAGAAGTGTGTAATGCTAGACACTAGAGATTACATTGCAGGTAAATTATGTTTCAAAAGCTTCTGTGATTGCTGGTGCTCGCCTGCTCACTGGTGGTGCTACTATGCTCACCCGTTTTCAATTTTGTTCTCATTTGGCCTGGGTGATTATGAATGAGTGTACTCAACAGAAGTGCCTAATGCTAGACACTAGAGACTCAAGTCCAGTCCTTCCTTTGTACTCCTGCCACTGCGAAGAGATAGTGGTGGTGGATTGATAGTTTGAGTATATTATGACTGGTTATTCAGTAGGAAACTTTTTAGTGGTCTGCAATCATGACGGACTGTGTCTGTCACTTTGCATGCTGCGGAGTGCTGCCTGCCAGTCCTTGTAGAACCTTTTTGTAGTTGGTTTAGTGAGTTACAGAACTTTCCAAGTAGATGATCCGCGAATCCAGCAATACTAATATCTTAGTAGACCACATCAGATAGGTCAATACATTTAGTGCAATTGTTGTCTATGTCCCCGAAATAATTTGTTATAATTTTTTTGAAATGTTTAGTTTGGTTGACAACAATCATCCATGTTTGTGTCTTTCTTTCATGTTGTACATCAGCTCCCCCCAGGGGCAAGAGGACAGAGGAGGAGGTAGCGGTGCCGGCGGAGCAGGAACAACAGGAAGGCCAGGATAGGTCCCCCGAGGGCTCTTTTGCTGGCCCCAGTAAGTTTTCCTGTTAATATTAATAATTATACTTCCCTATCATTTACAGCACCTATCTATTCCAAATGTTCCTCATAATTCTATTTTTTCCTAAATCGTCTTTGATCTTCTTGTAGACTGTTTCTAAATTCTTATTCTGCCTCTACTATGACTCTCTGTGCTACTACTAGATTATTATTAGTCTGTCTGTGTAGCTAGCTAAGCTTGCACAGTTGGCAAATAGTGTACTGTTAAACAAAACTCCTATTCAGCAATAGCTCTAGGCACTGAGTGCCATCATCTGGGTTGTCCATAATGTCTATTGAAGTCTTCTAAATGTTTATGCTTAGACAATTCCCAAAAATAAAATCTCAATGGCCACCAAGAATAAGATACTAGTTTACTTTTGATTGGATAGGAGGACATACTACTACTGTTGCAGGGACTATTCTGCACATACAGAACTATGTACAAGTAATAGGGCATTGGTGATAATAGGCGCAGTTAGACTTTCCACATACCTCAGTCATAACAGAAGTTGAACCCCGATCTCCTTACTGACTAGATAGTGTGTCAGAGTCATTATTTATCTCCCGAATGCAGCGATGATCCCCAATGATTATACAACCCGCAACATAAGACGATGGAGTCAGAGTCCCGACCTCTCAGAGTCACAGACACATGCTTGCAAGTTGCAGACCCTTTTGCTCACTCACTCATGACCAAAAACCACAGAGTCTATGTAAGTTTTAAATCTTTATTAAAAGTAAAACAACTAGCTCTGTGTGTACTCTGTAAAAATTTAAATTGTGCATTATATAAAAACCTTTATTAAAATCAATGTCATATAACAAACGGTGAACGACTGAAAAGTGGCTGATTTCAACACATTAATTGTGGGAGAGCTCTCACCTGGTTGGAACTTAAAGTCTTGGTGGGGATGATTCGTTGATGGCTCCGCCTAACATATGATGATGATCTTGCTCTTGTTTGTAGAAGGGAAGCTTCTGTCTGTTATGAGAAAAATGGTGCGTGTTATAAAGCAAGCATTCATCAGCATGTGTCAAAAAGTGTAGCATCATATGTTATGGCTAAGCATAAATAAAAACAGCCTTCCCTGAAGAAAGGGAAATGTTTAGTTTAGACTAGAGAGTCACAAGTTATTAAATTTGTTTATGTAGTACTAATAACGTTTTTTGTATTCCTAGACAAAATAGGAAGTGGTATATATGGCATCTATAAATATTAAATGTATTTTCTAGGCGTAACACCATCTGCACAGCCATCCACCAGTGCCGGGGCCAGCGCGGAGGGGGGCACTCCAGGGGCGGATGCGGTGCAAAAGCCAGCAGGAACTGCTGTGAGGGATGCCACGTTAGTGGCGGGCAGTGGTAAGCTATTATATTCCTTACTTATTGAGATTGCAGAGTGGGCTCTCTGCAGGAGTGTATATGTTGTCCAGTACAAGTACACTTTACTGTTAAGAAGACTTACAAATTTAGAACTAAGTTTTTGTCAACCAGGTAGAAGACAGTCACCCTTGACTTCTCATTAGCAATAGCATTAGCGGCGGGAGTTGACCAGTAACCTATGGCCTCCTCTAAATTTGACTTCAACTCAGCTGTGAAAGATTTATCGAGAAGTCAAGTCAAATCAGAGATGAACTTGGTGGATGCGATGAACGAAAAGGGAAAGAAGGGTGTAAGGAAGGACGAGCGAGTTAAAATTAATGACTGGCAAAGAATGATACGTGTTTTTGAATGCTGCCCGAGGTGGCTGGGAATCTGATGCATGTCCGGTTGAAGGCTGAAGCAAGGATGGGTGGAAGGAGAAAGAAAAGAGGACTGCCTGTGTGTGGTGAAACAGAAACTGAATGTGTGTGCAATATATCCTTTGGTTCAAATTCAAATGCAAGTCAAGCATGGATGCATGGCTGGCGGTTTACAAAATAAATTAAAAAGGTTGTTTTTCGGTGAAAAAAAGTAAGGTTTATCCAGTTTGACATTATTAAGAGTGATTAACATTTACTTTGAATGGATGGATGCCGGGATGGTATCTTCCTCATATATAGCATAGGGGTATGTAGACAGAGTAGACGGTCACTGGATAAAGAGTGTTATTTTGAAGAACATGTAACACAGCACCTCCGTGTCAGAGTATCAAAGCCGAGGAAAGAAGTTGTAATTGTACAGAATACTACCATGACTAGTAACAGTAGTTTGCAAGCACAGCATATATCCAGCAATTACGGGGAGTAGGGACCACTCACTACCTCTCTTAATAATTTTATTACAACTCTGTCATTGATATTGATGTCTGGCTTATTGGTGTTTAGTCAATCAAATACAAAGCACCTAAAGCCATCCCATATGTAAGCAAATATCCTGTGAAGGGATAGATGATCATATTATCTTCTTCATTTTCCTTTTGTAGTAGTCAGGGGCAGGCCAGGGTGAAAGTTAAATTAATTGAGCAGTAGCCCTTGTAACAGAGTATGCCCAGTGCCACCCGTAATAGAAAAGTAGGAACTTCACCACCTGCATGTACTGGACTGGTATCAGTAACGCAAGTCTGTGTCATCATGGCTTGCGTCTGTTTTTGTCTGGTGCAAGTTGACTGCGCTGGCATTATGCCGGCTTCCACAAATTTACATACCAATTTCGCTAAACAAGAGAGAAGAAGAAGACTGGTGTACTGTCTGAGTCTAATGTAGTGAGTCCTTATAGTGTTAGTAGAATTCCTGAAACTCCCACTAATGTTACAGCAGAGGCCGATGAAGTGGGAGGTTAGATAGATACATGCCACAAATGTTATGTACTGTGCTTGCAAGTTGCTAGTGCTACTGTGACACAACTTTCTGCTGAATTATTTTGTGTTAATCTTAAAGAGCATTGGTTACAGTATGTTTTTCTTTCTTCATATAGATGGTTCTTCCAAACTAACAAGGAAGGAGTTGGCTAGACGGGCCCGGCAACGGAAGCTGGAGGAAATTGTCGCTGAATATCGGCGGCTGGTGGCCCAGGAGGAGGAGGACATGCAGTCGCAGTCGACAACATCCACAACAGCTGCATCCTCCTCCGCTGCCCCTGGGTCATATGGTCAGCGCAAGCCTTCAGCAGTATGGAGCCGTGGTCAGGCAGCCACCCGCCGTCCCCGAGCAGCAAAAAAATCAGCTGCCCCCCACAGTACCTGCAGGTGCAAGGCTTGTGTGCACCGCTTGACCCTCAGAGTGTCCAACCTTGAGCAGGAGGTGGCGAGGCAGAAAGCCCTGCTCAAGGACCTCCGGAGAGAGCTGTGTGACCACCTGGCCACAGGACACCGCCGGCGGAAGTAGAGGAGAGACTGTCCCTTGCCTCTTTTTTAAAGACTTTTGGAGGGTGGGAATTGGGTGTTGGGTTTTTGGACTTTGGGGACTTTGATTTCATGGACATTCATTGGGGTTAGGGAGGGGGTGGGTCGGGTCTTCTTGTGGGATAGTTTATTTTTGTTAGGGCTCAAATAATTATTTATTTTAACTTAAACATAGCATATGCGTTTTTTTAGGGGGAGTCAGGGGGGTTAACTGTACGTTTGTGTTCCTGAAACTTAACTGACTGGTTGATTCAAGTTATTTAATCGCCCAAATTTGTACAAAAGTGCCACGGACAGTGTTAGTGAATTCAAGTGGCCTACTACTTTCCTAGTACTACCGTCAGTCTCTCCTCTCCTCCTAATCCATTTTTCTTCCTCCCCCACAATGCTTATCTTACCTGTGATTCGTGTTGGAGAATAGGGCTAGGCACATGGCTGGCTGCATGGCAAATGCCGATTAAGGTTGGCTATGGAATCCTAGACGGATGAAATGCCATCGTTGTGGTGGTAGTAGTAGTGGTACACACTGGCAGTAGCATGATATGAAAAAAAGGAAATGAAACATTGAGTGGCCTGAGCGGAGCATTAGGGCAGTATGATAGATAGTACAGTACACAAGAACAGTGCCATAAATTGTAGCCTAAGTAATGTTAAAGTATTCAAAATATAACTACTAGTTGCGTGGTGTATGGGTACTACAAGAGATAGTACTGAAGGTGAAGGACACAGCAGCGCAAGCATTTGCGACGTTTAGGAGGAGGATGTTTTTGATGATCAATCCACTTGATAGCACACATGAAATTCTGATTTGATTTGCAAATACTCATGGGTGTGTGTCAAGCGGAATAAGATAAGAATATATCCTTGGATTCCTTCACCAGCCTTGAAATAGATTTTCTGTTGCTTTGACCTTATTCTCCCCAGCAAGTGTGTGGAATATTGTTGTCATTTAGTCACACGTCAATGAGAACCACACAGCCCGGGGGAAGAGGGTAGGGTTTCAAAATTGGATGGGGATGGGGGTTTTTGGGAAAGTTTTGTGGAGAGAGGAAAAAAAACACAGCATGGACAAACAATACATGAAGAAAAACAACTGTTTGGATACGAAAATATCCATACATCTTTTAAGGGACATAAAGAAAGTGCACTGCATGCATGAAGTTGTTTGCTAAATGGATGGTTAGGATACTGTAAAGTAGTACTTACTACAACTTACTAACTATGAATAAACAATTTGACAGTACAGGGCTGCAGTAATTACGCAATTTCACTTGCCTATCTGCCCTCAGAGAGAATAAACACCTCTTAGTACATTAAATTAGTTTTAAAAATAGCAAAGAAACTTATCAAATAGCTGTAGGGATGAATTTGAAGCAGAGAGCAAACGCAAAGAGTCACACTCATAGAAGTTCACAACAATACCATTATTTAAAAGATAAGGAGAAGTGAAGAGGATACTGTAACTGTATGTTGTAGTGTCCTGTTCAATTTGGGAAGTTGCATGCATCCAGCCATTCCTCTTATATGCATTACTCCTCCATTCCATTTGATGCTCCGTTGATCAATCGTGGTGACCAGACACATTGTCCAGTGCCTGCTTGGCGGATGCGGAATTGCGGATTGCTAATGGTAAGCCTGAGTTAATGTTTTTACCATCGCGACAGGGTAAAAGCCGGCCTGTAATTGTTGAGGGAAAAACAGGAATTGATATTAAAACACCACGGAGAAAAAATATAAGGTACTGTGTGTAGTGCAAAAATAACACTTTCAGTTTCAGAGGCAACAGTATTACATACAACAAGCATCATTTCTAAAGGGCGTACTCTGAGTCTCCTTTTCAGGGATAGTAATTAGCACACGGCAGGCCAGGGCCATGCAGACGGTCAAGGCAGGCACCACTGAGTGAACCAACCTGATGTAGCATACCTCTTTGACACTAACAGACAAAGCATAACTTATTGTATGCAGCAACCCCCATAGCCGCAATTTTACATGAACTGCTGTCTGGACTCTGGCATAACAGCACTACACTGGCTCAACCACTCCATAATACCATTAGACAGACATGTAGTTCTGCTGTGGTTCTTGTTGCCTTGTTTACCTGTTTACCACTCACGAAATGGCCATAGTTCTTCCGTAAACTGACGATGATGATCCAGCATCCAACCCAGTGAGTGACTGTAAAGAATAAAGATAATATGTAACTTTGATTATCAAGGTTCATCATCATCATGGTATTGGCAACCTCAATGTTGTTCATGCAGTCATAGTCTACACACAGTGAGTCCAAGGACATTTTCCATATTAAAGAATGCATCATAGTGGCCCCTGCAGTAGAAGTACAATTTGAATTAAACAAGGTAAAAACAGAGTAGACTTGAGTTAGATTTAGTGTGTAAAAGATTAAATAATAACAGAACACATATGATTCATTTCATGGACAACAAACAAACAACAATTGCTCTCAACAGAGCCAATCTGTCAGTGTTGTCTACTGCATGCCACCTCATTATTCATTACCTGTTCCACTATTTGTCCGCATCTTGTTCTTAAAGTTAAGGCCCACAGGGCAGTCTCTCGTGTCAATTTCCGAAGTAACAGTCAGCATCAGCAATCAGCATATAGTCAGTAATTCCAGTCCCACTTCTTTTGAGGGGACTCGTCTACGAAGCGACAGTTTCTTGATTCTGCGTAATCCAGCCATCTGCTTTGAGGGAAATGGATAGGGGGAGTCTGGAGGAGGAGGATAGAGGGGCATGACTGAGTTGTGAAATTGTGAACTTCAGGAATGCAGACAGCGGCACCTTCATTAAGGAAATAAGACGAAGAGTGTGCTGGTGATGGATTTGTTGTGATTAGAGTTTTCTTGTGGTAAAAGTTGCAAAACAAAGAAAGACATACAGGAATAAAAGTGAATAAGGACAAAAAAAGGAAGCCATTATTTCAGACCTAGGTGTCAGGGAAATAGAGCTCGTCCTCAAACTCTGTGACTTGTAACGGGAGTAGGTCAGCTAACAGAGATGAACTTCCGTCACCTAAGTTGGTGTCCTCCTCTTCTTCCTGCGTGGATTCACGTATTTTGTAATCTGATGGTATGTAGTGCTGATTCATCTTGATCATTGTTAACTTCTCCACATTTTTGGGTGAGAGGCGGGTCCTTTTTGAAGTTACAATGGCACCAGCAGTACTGAAAACACGTTCAGAAGACACGCTTGCGAGTGGGCACGACAAATAATTTAGAGCCGGCTTTGTGATCAGTGGCCATTGAACCTTTTCCCATACCAATACATCAATGGGTTGTGATCAATGTAGACCTCTGTTGGGTCATCCAGATAGGCCTGCACCATCCACTCAAGGTCATCCAGGGCTGCTCCACTTTGCGTACCATCTGTGGCATTTGCATCACCACTGGAACGAGCAAACCCTTGATGAGTAATCCAATCCGCTTCCGACAATATTATGGCTGGGCCTGGTGCAGGTGAGGATGATGATGATACGGTTGCTGCTGTTGGTAACGGCTCTGAGGGAAAGTGACTGTCTTCGGCCACAGAAGTGGACCTTGACGCCGGATGGCTTGCTGATTCAGTAGTACTTCTGCCGGTTCCTTCAATTTCCTGCTACTCTTTTTCGAACCGAGTGGCTGACAGAGCTAGTCAATGTTTGTACTTTGAAACATCTGCTTCTTTAAAAGTAATGAAAGTATTGCTGGCCAGTGCCTTTTTGTACCGTGTATCCAGAATAGTGGTACAAATGTAATGTTGATCACAATGTATTCCATTAAGACTTGCATTGTCGAGTAGGCGGGTAATAAGCTCTCCGCCAACTGATATGCGTCTTGCTTGTCAGTATCATCTTTGAACGTTGAAGACACCGCCTTCAGTTGGTGCGCTAGCATGCGCAACAATGGGATAGCTTTGCCCAAAGTACAGTCCTCCCTGCTGACTTCACACGTAAAGACCTCAAAAGGACGAAGCATGTCTGACAGGCTTTTAACTAGGTCCCATTCCTCCACCTCTAGCCTCATGTCTTTCATAGAAGAACCCAATGCAAAGACATACACATTGATTACCAAGCACTGCTCAAACAGACGCTCAAGCATGTAGAAGGTTGAGTTCCAACGTGTTGCCACCTCCTGGATGAGTTCTCTGACTGGCACTCTATGGTCACGTTGAATGATCCTTAGCTGCTTCTGGGCCTTAAAGGAATGGTTGAAATGTGTGCAGATTCTTTGGCAGGTGGTCAGTAACTTGCTGACTTTGTTTTCTTTTTTCAGGAAATCTTGAGCAACAATGTAATACTGTGCGCCAAACACGGCACTATGAAATAGCCACCATCATTCATGGCCCTAACTATATTACTGCCATTATCCGTGGAACCATATCCAATCATGCACTTTCTTGGATGCAGCCATTTAAAGACCTTACTTTTAAACTCCTCCAAAATGTTTACTGCAGTATGAGATTTCTCCATGGCAAACATGGCTACTGTTGCATGTTTCCGACTAGCTTGAAAAATTGTGGAAGTGTCAATACCTGCAGACATCTTGTCTCTAACCCCTGCAAAAGAGACCCAGTATGCAGTGATGCACATGTAATCAAAGGCTTGGCAACTGGTCCACATGTCTGTTGTCAGGTGGATAGCGTGAACAGCACTCTTCAGTACAGCTGCTCCAATCACCTCCAGCACATTTTGATGTATTGCTGGAACCGCAACTCTGGTAAAATAGGACCTGCCAGGAACCTTCCATTTAGGGCAGACTGTTGCCACAAATTCTCGAAATCCCACCCCTTCCACGTAAGAAAAAGGGAGAAGGTCCAGCACTAACATTTTAGCCAGCATTGCATTATAAAGACGTGCCGTTGGGTGGTTGCGTTCAAATGGCGCCTCCGACCAAGACAAGCTTTTAATGGTGGTCTGGACCGTTTTCATATGTGATGAGGAGGATCCAGACCTCTTCAACCCAGTTAGGGTCATTGATGTACATTTTCGTATTGCTGTCTCTCCCAGACTCTTAGTGTGCCTCATAGATGTTGCTGGGATTGAGGGTGTGGGTGCTACCACTGCAGCGCTGCTGCCAGGGGTACTGTGTGTACCAGAAAAAATGTCTGTTGCTTCTTCACCTCCCCCTGCACAATCAGCCCCTTGTCATCATCAGATGCAATATCAATGGATACATTTGGATTTGTTGTACTTTTGGCTGTCCGGACCTTACTTAGGTGCACCTCCCACTGGATAGTGTGGTGTTTTTGGAGATGACCTCTCTGGCCTCCGGTACCATAGTTGGTACCAAGCTTACCCCGACTAACTACAGTTTTACAAATAGAACAAATAACTAGGTTTTCTGCCTTTTTGCTAATACTAAAGAAGTCCCAAACTGGGGAGTTGAGATTTCTGGTGGTGGTGGTGGAGGTGCTACTTTCAATGCCAGATGAAGTGGAAGATAGGCGTGGCCGAATTTGACTCTGTTGTGCACTTACAGTTACAGCACCACTACTTGAGGTAACGGAGGTCAAGCTGGATGGAGGATCCTGCCGGCCCTTCTGAAGAGAAAATATGGCAGCTGTAGATCATGTTGTTGTAGTAGTTACCTTTGTTGGTGGTGGTACCAGTGCCATGCCGCCCACATCTCGCTCAGCAGCAATTCGGGATAGGGTAAAAATGTCTGTCTTCTGCATGCCCGCTGGGGCTGGAGTGACGACTGTGACGACTGGGTCGTCATCGTCAGACTGTTCATCAGCAGCAGTATACACCACTTCTACTTCTTATTCGTCATCATCGACCACAAGTGAAAGCCTTGCAGGAACCTTCCTTTTAGGCTTAGCTAACTTGGTCTGCTCATGGCGTGCCTTCCTCTCAGACTGCATTGGTGGGTTCCAATCAAGATCTAGATCATCAGAAGGAAGGGGGCTTGAAGAAGAACTTGTAATAGCCCTCCTTGACCTTTTTCTTGCTGGGGATCTGGAAGACAATGGATCATCAGGAGTAGTGGCTTGCTCGGATGATACCTCTGCCTGAATCTCGATTTCCTGATGTGCCTCTACTTCTGGAGGAACAAGCGTTGTGGGCAGTTGTGCCTCTCCATGTGCCTCTCCATGCGCCTCTCCATGCACCTCTACTTGCGCCTGTACTTGTGCCACTCCTTGCACCACTCCTTGCACCTCTACTTGCACCACTCCTTGCGCCAGCGCCACTCCTTGCGCCGCTCCTTGCGCCCCACCTTGTGCCACTCCTTGCCCCTCTCCTTGTGCCTCTGGTTGTTGTTGCGGCTGTGGTTGAACACTGGTCAGATGAGTTACACCCTGCGTTGATTGGATACTACTTTCTTGCGATGAGTCAATGCCAACATCATTTGTCGATGGAGATTGAGCAATTAAAGTGGCTGCCTCTGCGGCACTCATGGCCTTTGGTCTAACTTGACGTGGTGGCACTGAGACCAATGAAGCTGAGGTGCTGCTCCCAGCTTGGTCCCCGGCGGACACCACTGCTGCAGGCGTAATTTTTTTTTTCCCCAAAAAGGTGTCTGTGGGCAAACCAGTCTCCTTGGTAAGTGGCGCCACTTGCTTCTTCTGCTCCTTCTTACTGGCAGTGGCACTGGCAACTTTCTTGGTAGAGGAGCTACGGCCACCTTTCTTTGGGCCCATCTTCTTCAGATGTCTGAATAGCAGGCCGCAGTTGCACGAGTTGCAGCGTTGTCTGTGGCCACATGTGACATCAATCAATCAATCAATCACTGCATTTATATAGCGCACTACTCACCCGGAGGGTCTCAAGGTGCTTGGGGGGGGTCCGCTACTGCTCGAATAGCCAGGTCTTGAGCTGCTTCCTGAAGGCGAGGTGGTCTTGGGTCAGGCAGAGGTGGGTCGGGAGGGAGTTCCAAGTCTTGGCAGCCAGGTAGGAGAAGGACCTTCCTCCTGTGGGGGCTCTTCGGATGCGGGGGATGGCGGTGAGGGCGTGGCTGGTCAATCGAAGCTGGCGTGTGGGAGTGTAGAAGTTGAGGCGGCTGTTGAGGTATCTTGGGCCTTGGTTGTGTAAGGCTTTGTGTGCGTGGGTGAGGAGGCGGAAGGTGATTCTCTTGTTGACCGGGAGCCAGTGCAGGTCTCTCAGGTGTCCGGAGATGTGGCTGTGTCGGGGGAAGTCGAGGATGAGTCTTGCTGAGGCATTCTGGATCCGCTGGAGTTTCTTCTGGAGCTTGGCGGTGGTTCCGGCGTAGAGGGCATTGACGTAGTCCAGTCGGCTGGTGACGAGGGCCTGGGTGACCGTCTTCCTGGTCTCGGTGGGGATCCACCGGAAGATTTTACGTAGCATGCGTAGGATGTTGAAGCATGACGAGGAGACGGCGTTGACTTGTCTGGTCATAAAGAGGGAGGAGTCCAGGACGAAGTCCAGGTTGCGTGCGTGGTCTGTTGGTTTGGGTGCGCTGCCCAGGGCGGGGGGCCACCAGGAGTCATCCCAGGTGGAGGGTGACGATCCCAGGATGAGGACTTCCGTCTTATCTGAGTTCAGTTTCAGGCGGCTGGTCATCATCCACTCGGCTACATCTTTCATCCCTTTGTGTAGGTTGGTTCTGGCGGTGGCGGGGTCGTTGGTGAGGGAGAGGATCAGCTGGGTGTCATCGGCGTGGGAGATGATGTTGAGGTTGTGTTGGCGTGCGATGGCCGCAAGGGGGCTCATGTAGACATTGAAGAGGGTGGGGCTGAGCAAGGAGCCTTGATGACAGGTGGCTTCGGTGACTTCGGTGGCTTCGGTGGCTTCTGATCTGATTGGGGGAGGCGGACTCTCTGTGTCCTTCCGGCGAGGAAGGAGATGATCCATTCTAGTGCGTTCTCCTGGATTCCGATGTTGCTGAGGCACTGCACTAGGGTGCGGTGGCTGACAGTGTCGAATGCTGCGGAGAGGTCCAGGAGGATGAGGGCCGCTGTTTCTCCGTTGTCGAGCAGGGCTCGGATGTCATCGGTGGCTGCGATGAGGGCGGTCTCGGTGCTGTGGTTGGCCCGGAAGCCAGACTGCGAGAGGTCGAGGGATCCGTTCGTCTCGAGGAAGGCGGCCAGCTGCTTGTTGATGGTCTTCTCGATGGCTTTGGCCGGAAACGGGAGGAGCGAGATGGGGCGGTAGTTTTTGAGTTCGGTGGGGTCCGCTGATGGTTTCTTCAGCAGAGCGCTGAGTTTGGCGTGCTTCCAGCTCTCCGGGAAGGTAGCGGTGTCGAAGGAGGTGTTGATGATGTCCCGTAGATGGGGTGCGATGACAGCGTCGGCCTTGTTGAAGACGTGGTGGGGGCAGGGGTCGGTTGGAGATCCGGAGTGGATGGAGTTCATCGTGCGTATGGTCTCCTCGGGGTTGATCGAGGTCCAGGCGCGGAGGGGGGTGGGGCGTTGGTGCGTCCGTGGGGTGCGTCGGTTGTGTGTTGAAGCTGTTGTGTATGTCTGAAATCTTGTTGTGGAAGTAGGCGGCGAGGGAGTTACAGAGGTCTTGTGATGGGGTGATGTCGTTGATTCCGGCGTTGGGGTTGGAGAGCTCTTTGACGATGTTGAAGAGTTCCTTGCTGTTGTGTGCGTTGTTGTCCAGTCGTTCCTTGAATGCTGGTTTCTTGGTGGTGTGGATCAGTTGGTGGTGTTTTCGGGTGGCGAGCTTGAGAGTGGTCATGTTGTCTGGTGTTGGGTTTCTGCGCCAGGCTTTCTCGAGGGCTCGGCAGTTCTTCTTGGAGGTCTTGAGTTCGTCGGTGAACCATGGGGCTTTCTTGCTGCCAGGTCTGTTAGGCGGGGTCCTCAGAGGGGCGAGGTTGTCTGCGCAGTTGCTGATCCACTTCGTGAGGTTGTTTGCGCCCTGGCTGGGGTTCGCTCAGCTGGCGGGGGGGTCCTGGCTCAGGGATGCGGCGAGCTGGTCGGCTGTGATCTTGTTCCAGCTTCTGCGTGCAACCTGTTGCTGGTGGTGGTGGGTCGTGTTCTTTCTGAAGCTGAAGTGGATGCAGCTGTGGTCTGTCCAGTGGAGTCCGGTGGCGTGGCTAAAGGCGATGTCCTTGCTGGATGAGAAGACGGGGTCGAGCGTGTGTCCGGCGTAGTGGGTGGGGGTGGTCACCAGCTGCTTGAGACCGAGGTTGGCGAGGTTGTCCAGCAGGGTGGTGGTGTTGCGGTCGTTGTTGTTCTCCAGGTGGAAGTTGAAGTCCCCGAGGAGGATGTAGTCAGAGGAGGGGAGGGCGAACGGGCTGATGAAGTCGGCGATGTCTTCGCTGAATTGTGTGCGTGGTCCCGGGGGTCTGTAGATGAGGGTGCCTCTGAGGGTGGTCCTGGGGTCGGTGTGTATCTGGAAGTGCAGGTGTTCGGCGGTTGTGAGGGTGTCGTTGGTGTTGGTTGTGATGCGGATGGTGTTCCTGTGGATGATGGCAATGCCTCCTCCGGTCTGGTTGCCGCAGTCCCTCCGGGTGATCTTGTATCCGTCCGGAATGGCGATGGCGATTTCGGGTGCTGAGGAGGCGTTCATCCAGGTTTCCGTGAGGAAGGCAACGTCTGGTGATGTTGTATCGAGCAGGTTCCAGAGCTCAACGGCGTGTTTGTGGACGGAGCGGGTGTTGAGTAGGATGCACTTCAGGTGGTTGCTGCTGGTGCTCGGCCTGGTGGGTGCGGGTGCAGTGCAGGTCCGGATGCAGGTGAACTTGCAGGAGTGGCAGCTGAAGGGTCCGTGGGTGTGTCTTGGGGTGGCTCGGTAGCATCCTGGGATCCGGTCGGCGTTGAGTGCGTTGAGTTCGGTGGCGTTGTACGTCCAGCGGGAGGGCTGGTGTCTGCGGGGGCCAGGGGTTCTGGTGCTGGGCGCGGTCCAGGCGTGGACGGGCGCAGACGGGCTTACCTTTGGCGCGCCTTCGGCTGCGCGTTTGCCACTCTGCCATATGTGGAGAGTGGGGGGGGGGCGGAGCGAGGGAGGAGCAGCTGGGAGGCGGGAGCGGGCGGCGAATGGGAAGGGCTGCAGAGGGAAGGGGGCTTGGCCGCAGGGGGCAGCGGCGGGGAGGTGGCGGGAAGCGCGGCAGGGGCTGGGTGAGACGAGAGGAAAAAAAATCACAAAATAAAACAACACGGGCACAGGGAGAGAAACAGAAATTAAACAAGGAGCAATAACACAGGGGAAATACAATCGGAATCGAAAATACAAATGCAGCGCAGGCGGGGCAAGAGCAGTAACAGTGGTGGACCAGGGTCACAGCTGCGGGCAGCGGCGGCACTTGGCGGGAACGGGGGGGCAGCCTGGGCTCACTCACGAGGAGTGTGCGCGGTGCGTGGGGGTGATCGGCCCAGAGGGACAGAGGTCACCCCCTCTGTCCCTCTGGCACATCACGTGACGTTGTGCACACACCGCAGCAGGATTTCTTCCTGGCGCTGATGATGAACGATGAGGATGATTCGTGGTTCTCTTTGTGCACCTAAAAGCAAAGGAAGCCAGAGGAACATCAGTTAAATAAATGGAAAGACCAAAAATAAAGATTGCAATTATTTCTAATCAAAAATGGATGTTTACATTAATAGAAGAGAGACCACACGGAGAGAGTTGTTTCATGCACCACTGAGTACCCCTGGGCATAATGGATGAAAGGAGGCAGACTGGGTTCAGGCCTATGGCACAAACGAAACTGCCTGGCTTCAAAATGGCTCCTTGACCCACACCCACATGGCCTGGTCCTGCCTGGACCAGGCCTCAAAATTACCCCCACCCACATGGCCAGGCCCCAACAACACCCCAAAAATCGAAAAACACACAAAAATAACCACAATCCAATGCCATCCATACCCTAAATTACGTTTAAATTCAAGATACCCCACATAAAGCCTTAGTCCATGCACCACTAAGTACCCCATGGCATAATGGATGAACGCAAGGCAGACTGGGTGCAGGCCTATGGCACAAAGCAAACTACCTGGCTTCAAAATGCCCCCTTGACCCCCACTCATATGGCCAGGCCCTGCCTGGACAAGGCCTCAAAATGGCCCCCACTCACATGGACAGGCCCCAACAACACCCCAAAAAAGTGAAAAACACACAGAAATCACCACAATCCAATGCCATCCATGCCCTAAATGATGTTTAAATTCAAGACACCCCACAGAAAGCCTTGGTCCATGCACCACTGAGTACCCCTGGGCATAATGGATGAAAGCAAGGCAGACTGGGTGCAGGCCTATGGCACAAAGCACACTGCCTGGCTTCAAAATGGCCCCTTGACCCCCACGCACATGGCCAGGGCCTGCCTGGACCAGGCCTCAAAAAGGCCCCCACCCACATGGCCAGGCCCCAACAACACCCAAAAAAATAAAAAAACACACAAAAATCATGACAATCCAATGTCATCCATACCCTAAATGATGTTTAAATTCAAGACACCCCACAGAAAGACTTGGTCCATACACCAATGACTACCCCTGGGCATAATGGATGAAAGCAAGGCATACTGGGTGCAGGCCTATGGCACAAAGCATACTGCCTGGCTTCAAAATGGCTCCTTAACGCCCACCCACATGGCTAGGCCCTGCCTGGACCAGGCCTCAAAATGGCCCCACCCACATGACCAGGCCCCAACAACACCCCCAAAAATTGAAAAACACACAAAAATCACCACAATCCAATGCCATCAATGCACTAAATAATGTTTAAATTCAAGACACCCCACAGAAAGACTTGGTCCAGGCACCACTGACTACCCCTGGGCTGAATGGATGAAAGCAAGGCAGACTAGGTGCAGGCCTATGGCACAAAGCACACTGCCTGGCTTCAAAATGGCCCCTTGACCCCCAGCCTCATGGCCAGGTCCTGCCTGGCCATGAGGCCATTTGGCCTCCCGCGCATTTCTCGCGAGAAATGCGCATGCGCGGGCGGCTTTCACTTCTCCTCATTTTTTCTCTTTCAATATATGCTACAATGCAAAGCATATATTGAAGGAGAAAAATGCCTTTACTGATTGTTTTTTTGCATAAAGGTGTCCCTTCCTGCACAAAAATAATCTCTGCATGACACAGACATCCTTGCACCATGGTGCCAGGGTGCCTGTGTCACCACATGGCTGCAGTTTAAGCAGCTGTGCAGAGGGAAGCACAGACTTGTAACATAATTATGTACATATGTTGCATCCCTGTGCTTCGGAAGTACCACAGCATGCTGTAGCTAAACAATGTACAGTGTCATGCTGTAGCACTTCCTTATAGTTCTGCACTTATGCATTCACCACACATCACAAATGCATTCTTTCAGTCAATTATGCACTGCACATACATTTATCTAAACTTTCACACACTAGCATACAAGTTTAGCTCTTTTTTTAACCACAGTAGGTAGTTCTGAAAATAACTTTTATTTTGGTTTTGTAGTTTTGTATTTTTGTTTTGTTTTTTTGAACGATTCTTTTGATTTTTTGATTTCTTTTTTAAACAGGGAAAAAACTGTAAACAGGACGAACAAAACCAAAAACTATGAGGAGAAAAGAAAAAGAAACTAGCAACGGTGGTTGTCGATAGACCGACAAACAAGGTCCACTGATTGTTCTCCATAAGCAATTCGACTATTGCATTTAATGCAATTCATTTTCACTCTCCCAAATTGGGGACGTATATCTGGTGGTGAAGTTGAAGTAGAGGGTGTTGTCCCAGATGTGCTTGGAACAGCTGGTGGTACAGGAGCATTTTGTTGTAACCTTCTCATCTCCTCTCATGCAAAGTTCACAGGATGGCGTGTTTGCAAGTGCTTCCTCATGCGAGCTGTTCCACATGAGTATTTTTTATGTAGGTCTCCTCTGGAAAGGACCGCCTTGCAGATCTTACATGTGACCTTTTTTTGCATTCACCTTTTTGAGCCCAGGTGGGAAAGTGAAAAACTGATAGACAATAGAACTATATCTCTCTGGAGGGGGAGGTTCTGGAACAAATTCCTCAGTGGTAGAATGTTCTGAATCTGGAGAAGAAGGACGTTGGTTTGTAGCCATTTTCAAAATTATCAGGACAACCAGCTCTGCAATCAGCAAAAAACAGCAGTTCTTCTTAGCAGAAGTCTTATCCCAAGGAAGGTCTAAGAAAAGTGATTGAAATGGGTGGGGTCCTTCAATACTTAGAATAGGAAGTGTTATGAACCAATCAAATCTCTTTCTTTTTGGTCCCATGGGGTCCACGTAGGGTGCGTGCGCGCAGCTCGCACCCAACGCACACCCAGTGCGAATTCGCCATATTGCATTTAAAAGTAATGTAACTTTTTCAAAAGTTAATGAATATCATTTTTATGATTAGTTCAGATAATGTCTTGTCTTGATATTTATTTTAAATATATATATATATTTTTTTTTTGCACACTTCCTCAAAGAGGAATAAGGTAGCTGGCACTCCGTTTTCTTAGTATCTTCATGCAGATCTTTTATTTTAATTCACAAACAAACCACCAATGTTTCGGTTTCCACTGAAACCTTGTTCACGGTGACGCCCTCCATTTTGCATTTCCTTATAAACATTTGAAAAAACTGTATCATTTCCTGTTTCAATCACAGAGGGCATTCTGGTAGTTGTAGTATAATATGTTTCTTTCATTATAATACATTATATTTACACAGATAAAAGATGTTCTCAAATCACACCTTTTGTCATGTATTTGCAATATATGAAATACATGACATAAGGTGTGATTTGAGAACATCTTTTATCTGTGTAAATATAATGTATTATAATGAAAGAAACATATTATACTACAACTACCAGAATGCCCTCTGTGAATGAAACAGGAAATGATACAATTTTTTCAAATGTTTATAAGGAAATGCAAAATGGAGGGCGTCACCGTGAACAAGGTTTCAGTGGAAACCGAAACGTTGGTGGTTTGTTTGTGAATTAAAATAAAAGATCTGCATGAAGATACTAAGAAAACGGAGTGCCATCTACCTTATTCCTCTTTGAGGAAGTGTGCAAAAGATTTGAAGTAACCTGGCTTGGTTACATGACAACGCACCGTTCAAAGAGCGCCATGCCAGCGAGAAAAGCCATTTTGTGAAAGGATATATATATATATTACCTACTGGCGGTCGCCAGTAGGTATATATAGTTAGGATTTTTTCTCTATGGGATTTTTGAAAATTCTATGTCAAATAACTTTGGCGTTTGTGGACGGAATTGGCTGAAATTTTCAGGAAAATGGCACATTTTGTTTCTGAGCAGCCCCGGAAAATTGGGGGGGGTTCGTCCAGGGGGGGTTGAGAAAAAAGGGGGGTCCCAAAACGTGTTTTTTACATTGAGTTTTCCATAGGGCGGTTGGCCTCACTTTTAGCCCGAACGGCTGAATGGATTTGCACGAAACTTGGCAAAATTGTAGGGACTGGTAGCCCGATGTGCCTTTTGTAGGTCTCAATATATGTGCTAGAGTGGATTTTGAGAAATTAACGTTTAAAAAAAGATATATATCTGTAACAGCGGACCGGGCAGCGCTCCAGTACGCGTACTTTTCGCGCAACGGAGCTTTGTGAAGCGAAGCTGATTGGTTCTCCGGCGTCTGTAAACATTCCAAACAGTCCGTAGCGGCCGCCATCTTGTCTCTCGGTAGGATCGAGAGACAAGAGGAGGCCAAAGCGAAGGGGCAAATGACCATAAGGGGGCATAGTAGATCCTCGCTGACCCCCTAGGTTTGATGTGGAGGTTTTAAAAGGGCCCCGCGGGGCAAAAAAAAAAAATAATAATAATAATCGAACGGCTGAATGGATTTGCACGAAACTTGGTAAAATATTAGGGACTGGTAGCCCGATGTGCCTTTGCTAGGTCTCAATATGTGTGCTCCAGTGGATTTTGAGAAATTAACGTTCAAAAAAAGATATATATCTGTAACAGCGCTCCGCTTCGCGTAACGGAGGTTTGCGAAGCTGATTGGTCATTCTGTCACTGGGCTATAGTTGGGCTACATCTGGCTGATATTTGGGCTACATTTGTTTTTTTGTCTCTGGCGGCCATCTTTGGGCTACATTGGGCTACATTGGGCTTCATTGGGCTTCATTGGGCTACATTGGGCTACATTTGGGCTCCAACATATATATAGGCCAATGTAGCCCAATATATATTTTTCAAAGTTAATTTTCGTAAAAACCACTGGAGCATATATCTTGAGACATAGCAAAGGCACATCGGGCTACCAGTCCCTACAATTTTGCCAAGTTTCGTGGAAATCCATTCAGCCGTTCGAGCTAAAAGTGAGTCCAACCGCCCTATGGAAATGAAGGAAATGAATGGGTAATTTGTAATTAGCAAATAGCTCATCGCAAACTAGGAATGGTAAAGAATCGCTATTTATTCCTTAAAGTTCGCTATTTAGGAAATGCAAAAAACTTTGATGATACATATGGCGGTTCATCTCTAACAAGATAAGAAGCATAGGGATAGATTTATGATGACTGGCGCATCACCAGGGATGTGTTAGTCATTCTGTGCCGCTGTTCCGTCACCTATGGTGTGCTGCATTTACAATGCGGCGCATCATGGGGCAAAAACAGCACAGATGCGTGATGTATCTGTGCCGTAAAGGTGGCGCATTGCTGGAGTTGTATCGCAAGTGTGATGAAGCTCCAGCAAGGGTCGGGGGTGCCCCTGTCGCAGGGTTTCTGTTCTCACACAGAACTGTGGACAGAGGATTGGAACCTCGGCAAATTAGGGTGTCCCAAAACTCACCTTAGTAATCAAAAACCCCTTAGCAAGCTAGGTACAGTGTCACATTGGATATAACAAACTCTCAATGTTTAGACAATCCAGAATATGAACTTATAGTACCTCAGGATACGTGGAACTCATGAACAGTCGGTCGTTATATATTTCTTAGAAACCAGAACATGGAGTTAAGAAGAACACATGTGTATTTGAAATGTTTATTTACTAATGCCGTCTTCTCAGGCGTAGTATCTTAGATAATACAAGTACACATATTATCAGTAGCAAAATTACCAGCATAGTTACTAGTACATAAAAAGCGAATGGTGACAGTATGTTAACATGCTGTAAATGAATAAGAGTTAGCAACACTTATAAGCAGCCACGGGCCGTGGAGGGAGTTACGGTGGGGCAGGGAGGCGGGGAGGGGGAGGGGCAGGGTGGAGAGGGCTCCACCCTGCCCCTCCCCCTCCCCGCCTCCCTGCCCCACCGTAACTCCCTCCACGGCCCGCGGCTGCTTATATCTCACCCTCCCTAATACACATATTATATTATTTGCTAAGAAGGTCTCTTTGTGTTGGTTTAGGGCGTGCCCATACTTTAGTGTCTTAGATTTGAAGGAATCACATCAGCATACACCAGCTCTCTCTTCATGTGAACCGCATCAACTGTTGTGTATGTGTGTTCGGCAAAGCAATATAAAACCCGCCTCATGCCCAGAATTGGCAGAAGCTGCACTTATGTTATGAGTATGAAGTCGTGGAGATCAGACCTCATAACAATTCTGTATCGTGTTGTTCTTGAAACTTCAGCACTCGCTGTACAGATATAGTTTAGCAAGCAAAGCAGATAGTAGAGCAATAACATATTATTCTCATGTAAACCACGATGAACTACTAGGTTGAAAGCTAAAGCAACAACTAAGTGTCGTGTGCAGAAGTTGCAAAAAAGGAAAAATGGCGTTTAAACCGGTAATGAGCCCATGCTAACTTAACACGGTGTAAAGATATCCAGGACCTAGATGACACCTCCCCATGATCCGGAAACGAACTGAATAAGATAATAGAAGTGCCATCTCATGAGAGCAGATTGCAACTTTATATGTGGACGGTCCGCAAGGTAAAACATTAAAAACTAGGAAAATTGAATGCTAAAGAAAAATAAAACAGCCAAGTACTTTATCGAGTCTTAAGCCAATAGGCAAGCTAAATAATAAAAACTTGACAAATAAGTCAATGAATTGTCAATGAAATGCTAGTACTCAGCATATCAAACATGAAAAAGGTCTATGACATAACTGTGTATGCAAAATAAGCTGCAACAGCCTCCAATAGGAAGTCACCGTCTTCATCCGAAAAGAGTTCAGCCATCCAATTTAAAAGCGGAAAAGAACATACGTGCTCTCCCAGCACCGGATCCTCTATCACCATCAGAGGACAGCTCGGTGGGTTTTAAAGAAAGCTCTGTTCGAAGAAAGACTGTGTTGCCGCCAGTAAATTCCAGGGACCAATTAGTCCATGCATCAATGCCACAGCCATAATCCTTTCGCCAGGACAAACCAACTCGTGAGTAATGATAGGAGTCATCAGCTGATTAAAGTCGACGTCAGGAGAAACCGGTCCGCAGAGACACAAATCAATGGCCCAATCGAAATCACAGGTCAGGCAGTGAAATACAGGCTGGACACAGGTGAAGTAGGAGAATCGAAAAGATAATCCATATGCCGTGCTTAATATCGCCAACGGCATTGTGCCATAATATTCTAGCATGCGATTGCGGAACAGTGTCAGCAGCTGCAGGGCGGGAGCTTGCACAGGAGGGACATCCATATTTAAAAATGTAAAAAAGCACAAGAGCGTCCGCTGGTAATGCAAGTAAAAATGGGAATCCACGAAGCACAGTGGAAAAAAATAGAATGAAAGAAAGCAGGGATGACTCCAAAGATTTTCTCAAATGAAGTCACGAGACCACTGGTAACAACTTTAAAAAAGTGCGCCAGGGCCTTTGTGGAGGACGCGTTAAAGATAGTCCGAACCATCTTGCTGAAATGGAAAGGCGAATCAGTATTGAAAAGGGTCTGCACCTCTGTATGGGTGTTCGCTATGTGAAGCACGAAAGTTTCACGGGCCAAACTCAAGGCCACCTCTTTCTGAGACAAAAGAGCTCTTATTCTTGCCATGCCGTTGAAATCTGCTCCCAAGGTTGGTATTTGTGGCCAGATTGAAAACTCCCTATGTTCATGTGTGGGAGGAAATAGAACATTTCTGCAGCAAATAACCCGTTCACTTACTGTTACGATAAAAGGAATACTTTTAATTAACCCAGAACAATCTTCATTATTGAGCATCAAATAACTACCATTTTCCAACAACTTGAACGTGGGGATGATAGCAGGAACTGGCGTGCCTTGCAACACGCAAGCCATATTTGGTCGGTGTTTGTTGCATGAACCGTGTAACTCTATGTGCCTACACATTAGTGAATGATCTGGCGTCTCAGTGCATTCCTCTCCATTCAGATAAACTTCTTGATCATCTTTGAAACATCTGTATGTGTATGGAAGCGACCAGACCTCATGAAGAAAAGCACTACCTAAAGGTTCATAACGACCTATTGGTATATATTTCATACAATTTGAAAACTTATATAAAGCAAAAGGCAGCGTTATTAAACCGTGGATAAGGCACGTTGCCAAAAAACCCGCAATCCTCTGCTGATGATGTCACTGAGCATGTCATGAATGATGTAATATGTGACATCATCAGCAGTGGATTACGGGTAATAGTATCTCTAGTTTACTCCCCTATAGCTGTCTTTCTTTTAACATAAGTGTCTGTTTCCTTCCCTTATACTTACTGTTCTTTTTTTAAAAAAAAATTTTTGGTTCACTTCCGGTTCGCGTACCGGCGAGCGAACTGGGAAACGAAGTACGAGAAATAGAGGTTGGCACAGTTCCAAATATTGTACCAATTTTTTAATAACGGGGAGGTAGTTCTGAAAAGAACTTTTTTTTTAATTGTTTTTGTTGTTTTATATTTTTTTTATTATTTTTCTGAACATTTTTTTTACTTTTTTTGAATTTTTCTGAACAGTTTTATATTTTTTTGGGTTTTTCTTGCAGGGGGCAATGAAAACGATTCATTGTAAAGGGCTCAACAGGAGCAACAAAACAAAAAAAAAATATTTATTATTTGGGGCGTTTCGTACAAACTTGCATATGATAGTCAATAGCTCTGTTGATCAGAGTGATGCTTCTTTCTCCGTAGCAAATGAATCCATTGCAATGTACGCAGACGTGTTTTACTTCATGAAATCTCGTTTGAATATTTGGCACCATCTCCCTGCCCTCTGGTCCCGTTACTTCCGGTACAACAGATCTTCTGGCCATAATAGGGAGATTATCTAGGTCGTTACGAAACTGTGCAGCACTGTAGTTGTTAGGATGCCACCTAGTCATATGGCGATGCATTGTGTAGTTTCCGAAACTGTATTTTTTGTCGGTCCCTCTGGACAGTCTATCTTGACATATAAGGCAAGTTACGTATCTTGCATTTACTTTTTTCTGACCTTTGGGAATTTTAAAAAATTGCCAAATGAAGTTTTCTTTCCGGTGAGACGTCCTGGGCTCCTCAGGCAAAAAGTGCCTCTCTTCGTGCTCGTCGTCCTGTTCCTCTTCTTCCTCTTCTTGCTGAATTATAACTTGAGCAGGTGGTCCACTCTTCCTTGGATGTGGTGGAGGTGGTGGGGAAGCACCAGCTGAAGCTACTAAAGAAGCCATTGCTCACTGGTAACAAAGGGTCTTTCTCTCACAATAATGAAAGTCAGAGTGAGGAAAGAAGGAGGTATTTTCATCATTTGGGAAAAACAATAGTTCTCAACCAATGAAAAGTGTTCATTTTAGATTATATGACCTAGTCTTACATCATTAGGAAACCAAAAGTGAAATGAACCAATGAAAAGTGTTATTACCAAGTCACATGACCTGCTGTGTTTACGTTAAGCGCTTTGCAGGGCCTCCCGGTTTGCTTCCAGAAACCTGTGCTTTGCGACTCGGTAAGCGTACCAGTTCGCTAACGTAGCACGTCATATGACGTATCACGCGACAACGCGAAACGTCATGCGGACGGGAGGCGTCACGATGTTGTTTTCTAACGCGGCAGTTGCGGTAAAGAAACGTTTACCGGCTCGCGGTCTATTTCGCGGCATCAAGGTCAGCTAACGGGAAGCTTCCCGATTCGCGAAGCGGGAACGAAGAAAAAAAAATATAAAAAAAAAAAATTATTAATAAACATATAAAATATATTTTTGGATTTAAAGAAGAATACATTTTACAGCTACAGATATTAGCTGTTAAAAAACCAATGAAATTCACTGAAAAAACCATAGGTTATAGACCATATATAGTTAGGAATTAGCATTTACAAAACCTTGAAAATTCACTGAAAAAACCATAGGTTATAGACCATATATAGTTAGGAATTAGCATTTAGAAAACCTTATTTTACTCACACAAAACCATTGAAATTCCATATATAGTTAGTTGCACTAACTATATATCGCGCACCCGCAATCCACTGCTGATGATGTCACATATTACATCATTCATGACATGGTCAGTGACATCACTGATGACATCACTGATGACATCACTGATGACATCTCAAATGACATCACTGATGACATCATGACACACCAATACCAGTTACTACATACGCACTCACTGATTCCTACGTCTACACACACATTCACTCATTCACCCATACAATCACTCATACATACAGTCACTCATTATTACAACACTATCATATGCACTCATACACCTATGCAGACAGTCACACACTGCCACTCATCCATGGAGTTACTCACACACCAAGTCAGTCCTGTAAAGAATCAATCACACTTCCATTTCTTCATCTATACAGTTAAACACAGAACACCATACTTCAGTGACATCACTGATGACATCACTAATGACATCTGAAATGACATCACTGATGACATCTCAAATGACATCACTGATGACATCATGACACACCAATACCAGTTACTACATACGCACTCACTGATTCGTACGTCTACACACACATTCACTCATTCACCCATACAATTACTCATACATACAGTCAGTTATTATTAGAACACTATCATATGCACTCATACACCTAGTCAGTCCTGTGAAGAATCAATCACACTTCGATTTCCTCATCTATAGTTAAACACAGAACACCATACTTTTCACACATATACTAACACATACTTACTCTCTTATACAATCACTGATACAAGTACACATTGATATGCACAGCGTCACACACCTCCCAGCCAGCCACACACACACTCAGTCTTCCATCCATCCAGTCATTCTTCAATATGTAAAACGTATTTAAACTTTACAAAAACACACAGACACTAGATGATGTCATCAGTGATGTCATCAGTGATGTCACTGACCATGTCATGAATGATGTAATATGTGACATCATCAGCAGTGGATTGCGGGTGCGCGATATATAGTTAGTGCAACTAACTATATATGGAATTTCAATGGTTTTGTGTGAGTAAAATAAGGTTTTCTAAATGCTAATTCCTAACTATATATGGTCTATAACCTATGGTTTTTTCAGTGAATTTTCAAGGTTTTGTAAATGCTAATTCCTAACTATATATGGTCTATAACCTATGGTTTTTTCAGTGAATATATATACATCCCGAGGTCCCACCACACGGGATCCTGGGACTTGTAGTCTTCCCTCACCCATGGGACGCTACACAGGTGCGCTGAAACTACAGAGGGCGGGGCGGACTCACAACAGCGGGTCCTTAAGCGGCAGAACTTACCAGCGAGACGCATCTCATCTGTGGAGGCTTTGGGCGCTGACGACGGCAAACATCGGCCAGAAATGCATCCGCCATCTCTCTTTAATAAACGCCCTCCAACTGTTCCCCTTGGGTCTCTGCTCTTCTTTTCGGGGAGGAGCTCTTGTGGCATTAAATTGTGCGGAGCCAGAAACGCACTTTAGAGACCCCTGCTTCGCTTTGGGCAAAGACCGCTCTGGCTTGGACGGCGCAAGCTTTCCCCTGTTTTCCTCAAAGGTATTTGAATGGTCTGCGCCCGCCTTGGAGCTGTGGAGAATAGTCGGCGGTAGCGAGGTTATCCTAACCCCGCGCTGGGCTGCCTGCACTGACAGTGTAACCCCCGCCTCATGGACCCCGCAGCATCTGAGGCTGAGGCAGTACAGGGGAGCTGAGGAGATCGTGACATTGAACTGCAAAGCCGGAAAATTTGAAACATCGCATTTTGTTTTATTTTTTCATTTTGGGAAAACCTACGCTGACGATTCTGCAACATGCACAGTGGATTGTGCTACCATTTCTCCCCCCAAGCAACACCATCCCGAGGTCCCACCACACGGGATCCTGGGACTTGTAGTCTTCCCTCACCCATGGGACACTACACAGGTGCGCTGAAACTACAGAGGGCGGGGCGGACTCACAACAGCGGGTCCTTAAGCGGCAGAACTTACCAGCGAGACGCATCTCATCTGTGGAGGCTTTGGGCGCTGACGACGGCAAACATCGGCCAGAAATGCATCCGCCATCTCTCTTTAATAAACGGCCTCCAACTGTTCCCCTTGGGTCTCTGCTCTTCTTTTCGGGGAGGAGCTCTTGTGGCATTAAATTGTGCGGAGCCAGAAACGCACTTTAGAGACCCCTGCTTCGCTTTGGGCAAAGACCGCTCTGGCTTGGACGGCGCAAGCTTTCCCCTGTTTTCCTCAAAGGTATTTGAATGGTCTGCGCCCGCCTTGGAGCTGTGGAGAATAGTCGGCGGTAGCGAGGTTATCCTAACCCCGCGCTGGGCTGCCTGCACTGACAGTGTAACCCCCGCCTCATGGACCCCGCAGCATCTGAGGCTGAGGCAGTACAGGGGAGCTGAGGAGATCGTGACATTGAACTGCAAAGCCGGAAAATTTGAAACATCGCATTTTGTTTTATTTTTTCATTTTGGGAAAACCTACGCTGACGATTCTGCAACATGCACAGTGGATTGTGCTACCATTTCTCCCCCCAAGCAACACCATCCCGAGGTCCCACCACACGGGATCCTGGGACTTGTAGTCTTCCCTCACCCATGGGACGCTACACAGGTGCGCTGAAACTACAGAGGGCGGGGCGGACTCACAACAGCGGGTCCTTAAGCGGCAGAACTTACCAGCGAGACGCATCTCATCTGTGGAGGCTTTGGGCGCTGACGACGGCAAACATCGGCCAGAAATGCATCCGCCATCTCTCTTTAATAAACGGCCTCCAACTGTTCCCCTTGGGTCTCTGCTCTTCTTTTCGGGGAGGAGCTCTTGTGGCATATATATATATATATATATATATATATATGTTTTTGAACATTAAAACATTTCGCAGGAGTCGCTCACCCCATCTCGTCCGTGTATGATGTCACGCACAACCCCGCGACCGTCCTGTCGCATAATACATACATTACGCGTACATAAGTCACGTACCAGTCGCATAGCATCAGCGTTGGGAAAGTCGTACTCGTCGCACACCCTACTCAGATCCTACAGAGCAATCCTAAAATGGTAAACATGTTCCGTGCAGTGAACAAGAAGGGTGCGCTTTGGGTGCGTGACTCCAGAAAAAATAAATAAAGAAAAGAATATAAAATATATTTAAAAAAACATAAAATTATAAAAAAATATATTTTTTACATTTAAAAAAAGTATATGTTTATTAAGTATGTCTCTTGTAATAAAAAAATAAGATATCTAAAAAAAAGATTAAAAAGTGTAGTAAAACAATATGAAAAAAATAAAACTATAATTAATAAATGAAAAATTATTATTGAAAAAACCTTTGTAATTCACTGAAAAAAACCATAGGTTTCAGGACTGTTATAGTTACAAATTATCATTTAAGTGATGTAATTTGAAATGTCATCAGTGATGTCACTGACCATGTCATGAATGATGTAATATGTGACATCATCAGCAGTGGATTGCAGGCGCGCGAGTCATAGTTAGTACAACTAACTATAACGGAGGAATATGTATATATATATATATATATATATATATATATATATATATATATATATATATTACCTACTGGCGGTCGCCAGTAGGTAGTTATAGTTAGGACCTAGTTTCCATAGGAAATCCTCAACATTCTATTTGGATGAACTTTGGCCCTGTTGGATGAATCTTTGTGAATTTCTCAAAGAAGATGGCTCGGTCCGCTGCGCTCCTTCCCTGAAAGTTTGGGGGGGATTGGTGAAGTGGGGGCTGAGATAAAAGGGGGGTCCCAAAACATGTTTTCTCCATGTTATTTTCCATAGGACGTTTAGACACGGCTACAGGTCGAACGGCTGAATGGATTTATAAGAAAATTGGCAAAACTGTAGAGTCCGGCTTGCAGATTAAGCTTTTTTTGGAATGGTGTAAATCCGTTCAGTAGTTGCTGAGAAAATTAAAGTTGAAGTCAATTATATATCTATACGCGCGCACTCAAGCGGCTGCGCGCGAGCGGATTTTTTTTTTTTGCTGCGTGACGTCTGTTAACGTTCGATTCGAAGGAAATCAGGAAGTGTTGACCGCCATTTTGTCACTGCGAGTAAATATATTGTCATTTCAAAGCGTTGGAACATGGAAAGGGGAGAAGGTAGAGATTGTTTTGCTGCGTAGATTTTCTCAGGGTGTGCAGTAAGGTCCTAAAAGGCGAAAATATATATATTTTTTTTTTGAAAAAATTGCGGGGTGCGCGCACACCTATTTACAAGAGTGTGAAAATGGAGATAAATCAGAAGTTTGAGTGCTTTGATATAAGGTGGCTCTGAAAAGAGCCCTTGTGTTAATTGAGTTGTTTCTCCATTTATAAGTAAGTACCGATGCAGAGTCTGATGTTGCAGAGGAAGATTTTGTTTCCCTCATCCGTGAAATGAACACCATCTGTCCTATAGACGTCTTTTCATTTTCAAGGCAGATGCACTCGTACTCCGATGGGTTCTGGAAGTGGAATGGCAGTTAGAAGCTGAAAGTCAGGATAAAAAAATGGATGAGGCTTGGTGTGGTTGAAAAACAAAAAATGATTGGTTGATTCTAATACGTGAAGATTGAAGACTACGTTGCATGTTAATGTTATGTAAAAGAAAAAGTAGTATTGGGTGTGAAAAAAATTACATGTAACAGAGCTGTGGATAGGCAGGTGTTTCTGGAGGGAAAACAGTGTTGTTAGTTTGCTGTAGAACGTTGAGATATGAACTTTTGACCTGTGCCTTCAGCCAGGTGCAGAATGAGGTGTTACCATGGAAACAGCCAGAGATGGCAGTGGGTGATGGGTGACTTTTATGTGACATTGAAAATATTGTGAGGGACAAACAACTGAAATGTAAATTTGAATACAAAATTTGGTGGGAAGAAATATGATTGGCTGAAGAGACATATATGAGTCTGTATTGACTGGATATCTGTGCCATTGAATTTTGGTTGTAGTGATAGCAGCATAATTGAGACTTCCGTCAAACGAATATCTATTTTGTGACTGTCACTGTTGTACATCGTACAAAGCATTGGTAAAGGTAAGTCTGTAACTGTTTGTTTTGTCATGTACCGTAAAAGAAAGGGTTCACGGGCTGTTATAGGCCTGTGGGTTCTAGTATGAGTAAATCAGGTCGACAAAAGAAAATATTAAGTTAGTACAGCTGAAGTTACGTGGAACACATGAATACTGTTTCAATATACAATCATTTTAGTTGAGCTTATGGATTAAAAGAGAGAACGTGTATATTTGAAATGTTTATTCAGAAATGCACTGTTTTCAAGGCAAGTTTCTTATCTAATACGAGTGCAGACATTGCAAAAAACAAAGTAATCGGTATAGCCACTAGTACATAAAATACAAACGGTATAGTTGATGTAAAATGAATATGGTTTAGCAAAATTATTTATACACTCTTATGAGGAAGTATATTGGGGCAGATTTATGAAGGCCTTGCGCCGCCGGTGCGTCACTTTTAACATAAATAAGGCTCATTATATGTTAATAAATGGATGAAGGTCTCTGGCCTTTCAGTTTAGGAACGATACATGAAAATGCTAGTGGTTAGACAATATGTCTTTATCAATGAGCTCTCTGCATGCGAAGCACTATCACGTTTCTGTTATGGTATTGTGTAAGGGAGAAAAAAACGCGCCAAAAACGACAAAATGGCGAGAGGTACATGTATGTAATGTGTTGGATCGTTCGCAAATCAGTGTTGGGTTCAGAGAGTGAGTCGTTTCTAAGTAAGGGAGTGTTATATCTATGCTTGTTCGTCGTAAACAAAGAGGCACCATGTTCAGACCCCCTCTTTCCCCATTGCATCGGTCGTTCGATCATCACTCAAGTCGTACAAAAACATCTCTCTTATCGAGTCAACGCGTGCAACGTATAGCCTGTCGAGTTGTACACATTTGGTCATACACGCGTGCATTCATATCACCCAAAGTCGTCATGTCCTCAGGGGCAGTCCCCATGGATAATGTATCATTTTTCCCCGCGGAACCATGGCTCGTTGCTTAGGTTTTCTCGATACCTTAGTCGATGTTCCGATGTGACCTGCAGTGACAAGGGGAACAAGAGGGGCTGGGGGCAGCGTTTTAAGACACATCCGCTTGCATAAACCCAAAAAGGTTTTTACTTACCGCGTACTGGACCTATCTCCCCGGGGTGCAGTCCCTTCCATCTCGGCGTTTTAAGCCTAGAGGGACTGGTAGTGCGGGGGGCATAATCATTGATTGACTGTACATTGCATAGATCGTCCACGTGTGGTATTGTGGATCTTGTGTGGGGGGGTCTTCGACACAAAAGGGCAGTCAGTGTAGGGTGGGGTTGAACTCGTGTTCTCCTTCGAGGAGGCGGGGCGGTCTACAGTGGTACCGGGTCTGGTTTAGGGACATCTGAAACAATTTCCCTGAGATATGTGGCATACAAGGTAAAACAGAACCCTGGGACCTTTATCGATTGCCTTATGTTGCACAAAAGAAAAAAATACACGTAACAGACTTGGATCATTTACATTTTCACTATTTCTGGGTACTTTGCTTTTTGACCTTTCAGTAACCGACTTGCTTTATTTCGCTTGTATTTTACGTAGATCGGAAACAATGGCTATGTATTCGAACTTACCAATCCAAGAGCTACTATTATATTTGGTTTTCACAAAATCTTTATTAAAAAATCATGACGTACAAATGCAGGCATACAACCACTTAAGTGATGACGCACAAATGCAGGCCTAAAACCACGTGGGCCCGCCACGGAGCAGATTGGGGCTGTATATGAGGGCATATTTATCTGAGGAAAACATAACTGAGTCGGTGGTCATTTTATTTCATCAAGGTACGATAAGTGCAATAGAATCATATCGAAAATTCATTGTGGGCAAGTACCATCAGTGTTGAAAAATCGACCTTTCAATAATACTGTAATTAATGATGCGTCAGAACTTAATATCAATTCATTGTCCGAATGTTCAAGCAATACTCATCCCCTCCCGCCATGTGCTTCAAGAACTGCATCCATATTTCATGATCTGAAGTCTGAGCATCTGGAACACAATTGCGAGTTTCGTTTATACCGGCGCCATTTTGGGTGGGGTCAGGCGGGCCCAAGTATAGTCAAAATGTCTCCACCAACTCGGGGTTGGACCAGAATCTCTTTCGGCAGTCCAGAAGTTCCGTTAAGGGGCAACAGAAGGGACCGGTGACATGAACCATCAATCAAAGAAAAGGGAGGGGCAACAATCTTTCCTACCGGATCATACTGATGTTCCACCGGAACCGATCAAATCAGTAGTCTGCAGGATTTTTGGTCATTCAAACTGAGGCTGGCGTCAGCATGGGAGCGCCAACGTCTCGTGGCTACGCTTTGGTCGTTCTGTGGGCAATCATGGCAGTCCTTTCCCATCGGGGGCGGTCGGAGGCCAGCGGAAGGCCGAGGGCCCTCCGCAGCTCTCGTAGAATCTTCAAAGTTGAGGAGAACGCCTCTGGACAGGGGCCCATTTTCTGGTTAACAGGCGACCAGGCCAACTTTTCACGCCAGGCCCATTCCTGCAAAGTCGACCGCCATTTTTAGGAGATCTGCAACCACCGGCAGTCACCTGGTTGCAGGAGCAGATGGACTCAAGCCTGTCGGGCGAAGCGTCGCTGCACCGCCACAGTGGACGAGACCCTGCTGGGTGAGTGGAGCGTCGCTGTACCGCAACAGTGGACGAGTCCTTTGCCGGGTGCGTGGAGCGTCGATGCACCGCAAGAGTGGACGAGTCCTTTGCCGGGTGCGTGGAGCGTCGCTGCACCGCAAGAATGGAGGAACCCTTTGCCGGGTGCGTGGAGCGTCGCTGCACCGCAAGAGTGGAGGAACCCTTTGCTGGGTGCGTGGAGCGTTGGGCATTGGGGGTGCAGCTGAGGGGCCTCCACCTGGGGAGGCGGGAGAGGCTCGTCCGCGCCGCCTCTCCCTCCCAGTGCACCCCATGGCGTCTTGCTGACATTTGTTATGGCCGGACCAGGCGATGAAGAGGGGGGGGGATCATATGCAAGACATCCCCCCCTCGTGGCCTGCAAGGCGCCGAAAGAGGAAGGGAATGGGAAGACACTACATCTCGGGTCGGGCCCATGCCTTCTCCGGCCGATGGCGGCTGGCCGCTCTTTGCCACGGCCCCAGGAACGGATCCCTTGGTTCATCATGGGGACAGGCCTTGGCGCGTGGTGTCGCCTCCGGACTATTCGCGTAATGGTTCTCCACCCCAGGCCGTTGCCGACGGCTTTTGTAGACTTTCTGATGCTCAAAAACCCTACTAGAAAGCAGCCCAAAAGTAGCCCAACATTGCTACTTTGGGGAAGGAGGGACAGGGACGGCGTCAAGTAGACGGCGAAATGCATTGTGGGTTTGTTGCTGTGGCCGTTTGTCATGTAAATAGTTGTTTTAATATATTTTTGTTCAAGAATAAAAACGTTTTAACCTGTTATTTTGCTGTCGTGTGGTATATTTCTAATATTTGTTGCTCTGATGTCGTTTCCCCTCCCAAATGTAACATGTGATTGTAATCTACAGCCGGACATTCCGACAGGACATGAGAGCAAAAGGGGGGGTCAGATCTGAAGTTGGGCAGGCGATAAGATCACGTTTTGCTATGTGGGGCCGGGGGGGGTACATCCACGAGACCTAGCTTTATGACATGGGGCTGGGTCGAGAGGCCAGGTGTAGCCGGGGGGGGGGTGTCATCAGAAGAGAGGAAGGATGTTCCTGGGAGGAAAGCAGGGGTTTTTGTGGCGCCATTTTGGTCGAGGCCAGGCAGGTCCAGAGTATAGTTCAATGTCTCCAATAAGTAGCGGCAGGACCAGAATCCCTTTCGGCAGGTCTGGCTTCGTCATTACGAGCACTAGAAAACAAGACATTCTGGGCAATACCACCCTTGACGCAGCCCTTTATTCTACAAGATGGTGTCTTTCAAAAGCCAGGGGTATAGGAGTATGTAACAAGCGAGCCATTTAATTGAAAAAAATAAACGTGACAAACGGTTGCAGGATCAGTGAAGGTTGTTTTTTTAATTGAAAGTATAACAGGATCAGTTACAATAAAATCGTCAATACGCATACCATGGGTGAGTATCATGGGTAACATTATTTTGAAGCTTTATTAATACAATAATCAATAATGAAAAATCGACATCAATAGGGTTGTCCGTATTCCTAGTCAGTACCCTTCTCCGCCCGCCATGTGCACAAAGTCCGCGTACATCCCCCATAACGTCAAGGCTAAGTAACTAGAACGTCATAAGGAGTTGCAAGTCGCTCCCATACTGGCGCCATTTTGGTCGAGGCCAGGCAGGTCCAGAGTATAGTTCAATGTCTCGTTGGTGCTGTGGTTGCGGCCGGAGGTCCCGCCTAGTCAACGCCTCGGCCTCTCCATGTCATAGGCCGCAAGAGTGGTCGGAACTCAGCTGGCCAAGCGAGACTTGGGGACGGGGCAGGAGCCAAGCGCCCCCTCCCAGTCCGCGCCACCACACCGCCCCTCGGGGGCCTCCATCAAGCGGTTCTGTGAGGCACCGCAGGCAGCGGTTCTTCAGATCACAACAGAGTCTCATGCTCGATTTTTGTCTGCATAGCTTCAGCAGCAATACTTGAGTCAGCTTTGTGTGAAGCCGCCATCTTGATGCAATCAATACCGTCCCTCTGCACACATTCAGGGACTATGCCGCATTGCGAGGGCACCGCAGGACGTGTCTTCAGGTCAAACGGATTGTGGGACAAGGTCCAGAAGACAAGAGTCACCAAAAGGCTAAAAGTCCCGCCGGACCCCGGGAGCCGGCCGCCTATGTCGGGGGCGATCTCAGATGGTGTCTTCCATTCAGAAAATATTGTTGGCAGCATTTTGAAAGGAAAGATAAATGGCCGTTCTCCTAGTGAGTCTCACATTGTTACATTTATGAAGAAAAAGTCTGAAGTATGTACAAACTGAAAACCTGTTTTTGTCTGCATAGCATCAGCAGCAACACTTGAGTCAGCTTTGTGTGAAGCCGCCATCTTGATCCAATCAATACAGTCGCTCTGCACACATTCAGGGACCAGGCCGCATTGCGAGGGCACCGCAGGACGTGTGTTCAGGTCAAACGGATTGTGGGACAAGGTCGAGAAGACAAGAGTCACCAAAAGGCTAAAAGTTCCGCCGGACCCCGGGAGCTGGCCGCTTATGTCGGGGGCGATCTCAGATGGTGTCTTCCATTCAGAAAATATTGTTGGCAGCATTTTGAAAGGAAAGATAAACCAAAAGTGAAATGAACCAATGAAAAGTTTTATTAACAAGTCACATGACTTGTTATGCTTACGTTACGCGCTTCGCACCGCGCCGCACCCCGGATCGCTTCCGGGAAGCTGCGCTTTGCGCCTCGCTTCGCGCACCGGATGCGCTAACGCGGCGCGTCATATGACGCATTACGCGACAACGCGATACTACAGTGTTTCTGGATGTTTCAAACTGAAGCTGGCGTCAGCATGAGAGCACCCCGTGGCTACGTCGTGGCCATTCCGCGAGCAATCATGGCAGTCGATCCCCACCGGAAGTCTGCGAGAGTCGGGGTCCCCGGTGACTCTTGTAGTATCTTCAAGGCTGAGGGGACGCTTTTGGGAATGGGGCCCATGCCCTAGCAGTCAAGCGTCCGAGTTCCAGGGTTGTCCAGAGCCATTCTTGCAGGCCAGGCCCAAGTCTGTGGAGCCGACCGCCATTTCGTGAGCTCCGTGGCAGCCGCCTGTCGCTGTACCGCAAGAGTGGGTGCAATTCAGCCGGATGGCGGGTGAGACGATGTAATAGCAAGAGCAGGCGTAATTGAGCTGGCCGAGCGAGGCAATGTGCCGCAGGAGCGGGCGCAACTCATCTTGTCGAGTGAAGCGCTGGGGTGCAGCTGAGAAACCTCCACCTGGGGAGGTGGGGGAGGCTCGTTCGCACCGCCTCTCCCTTCCAGTGCACCCCACGTCGTCTCCTGGCGCAAGAGCGGGCACAATTCAGCTGGCCAAGTGAAGCGCTGGGGTGCAGCTGAGAAACCTCCACCTGGGGAGGTGGGGGAGGCTCGTTCGCATCGCCTCTCCCTTTGGACAAGACCCTGCTGGGTGAGTGGAGCGTCGCTGCACCGCAAGAGTGGACGAGTCCTTTGCTGGGCGTGTGGAGCGTTCCTATACCGCCACAGTGGACGAACCCTTTGTCGGGTGCGTGGAGCGTTGAGGGTGCAGCTGAGGGGCCTCCACCTGGGGAGGCGGGAGAGGCTCGTCCGCGCCGCCTCTCCCTCCCAGTGCACCCCACGGCGTCTTGCTGACATTTGTTATGGCCGGACCAGGCGATGAAGAGTGTTGAACGTTGTTCTCTTTTGAGAGTAGAAAAGATAGTGAGAGAAGTGGGTGGAGTGCTGCGTGTAAATTCCAGAATAGAAACTAGTAAGAACCAATTGGAAGTGTTGTTTTCATGTTGCAGCAGGCTGCCATGTAAATAGTTATTTAATAAAACGTTTTACCCTGTTACTTTGCTGGTGTGTTGTATTTATTTATAATATTTGCATAGGGTTTGTCGTTATTTTGGGCGGGGTGGGCAGCGGCGCCGAGCTATGTTGCAGCCATCATGGCGTCGAGCTCGCTTTCTCTCACTAGTTTCATATTTCTCATGAGGGGTTGTTCCTAATGTTTCTATTTTAGCGAGGTCAAAAAGAGATCCTATCATTGGCCTACTGATTTTGCTCGATTCCTTTTGTTTTCTCTAACGATTTTTAAGTTAAAGTTTGCTAGCACGATACAGCGGCTAGTCCGCATTTTATATATATGTCTTTTTTATTAGGGGTATCCTCCGGTGGAGTCGGACGATCTACCTCTAATAAACGGTAAGTGTTCCTCTGAAGGAATGCGTCTTGAAAGTGGCTGACTGTAATGTATGATATTTCACTCAGTGACTCTCAGGCCCATGCTGTTTCAAAACTGTGCATGTGCTTGAAGCAGGCGTAGGTATTGACGCAGCATAGAAACTACTAAGAACCAATTGGAAGTGTTGTTTTCAAGTCACATGACTTCACATGCGCGTCTCAGGACGTGTACGCGGTGATAGTATCTGGTCACGTACGCCATTTGGAAGTAGCGTTCTAATTCAGCAGTTTCAAAACGTGAAAAGGAGTAAATCCAAACACATCTGGATTTAATATATCTTCTGAGCTCGATTCAAGCATACAATTGTTAAAGTATAAAACCTTTTATATATTTTTTTTAAATACCAAGGTGTGTACATTTGGTCACACACGAAAGTTTAAAAAGACATTCGGTTCCATTTTCCACAAATTCAATAAGTTCACATTGCAAAGTTTTCACGAAATATAGGTGGGTGCGCGCACACGGTCGCGCACGAAAGCCTGGAAATGCGATATCCATTTTATTGAGAACTGTTGCCGAGAGTGCGCACACCGGGTCGCGCACGAAAGTTTATTAAGGCTATTTTTATTTACAGACAAATTTTAATGCGTTCAAAAAAAGGCAAGGTACAGACTTTCTAATTCTGTATCGCTTTACAAGGAGTCTCTATGCAACTTGAACAGTGAAGAAAACGGCTTGTTTCCGAAAAAAATATTGCCAGAACTTTATTGACAAAAGTATAGGTTGTATATACAAGATATTTCTGAATTAGCATTTTAAAAACCAATGAAATTCACTGAAAAAACCATAGGTTTTACACACGTTATAGTTAGGAAGTAGCATTTACAAAACCTATGAAATTCACTGAAAAAACCATAGGTTTGACACCAGTTATAGTTAGCTGTAAATTTTACTGATATAAAACCAATGAAATTCCACGTTATAGTTAGTTGGACTCATTATAACTTGCGCGTGTAATGCACTGCTGATGACGTCACATATTACATCACTCATGACATCACTGATGACACCATCCTTGTGACACAGTGACAGACCTCCTTTCACTGTAATCTAACCCTTGAAACACATTCAAAAATAGAAACTAAAATGTTCAAAAAAATGGAGATACCCATACCAGTTACAACAACCAATTCAATAATTCCACCATCTATATACACATGCACTAATTCACCAACAGTTCTATATAGTCACTCATACATATATTCACTAATCATATGTAGTGATACACCTACACATCCTGTTACACACCGACAGTCATCCAAAAGTTATTCACACACATACTCACACATGCAAATAAACTATTGAACATCCATTTATTTGCATAAACAGCTATACACACACTACCACTTTACTTCTAAGGAAACTTACACATACTTACTATCTTAAAAAATCACTTATAGAAAGACATACTAATTTAAACAGGAACTCTTACAATCCCTCACTCTCACATATAGTCACTTATATACATCAATATTCACATATACTACATTAAAACATATGTAGTTGCTGATAAAGACACTAATAAGACAGTCATTCACTCACTAACACAGACATATGCACACTAATCCACCCATACAGTCCTGCACATATGCTGTCTTCAAAACACATTCAAACAGAGACTCAGTCATTCTTGCATCTATGTAGTAAGTAACACTCCCACCAAACCATGCAAACACTCATACTGATACTAAAAAAAACATCTAATAACCTATATACATACACATGTACCTACTCATCAACCCATGCAGCCACTTATACACAAAGTGAAACACTAATACATATATTTAAATATTTAAGCATTACTCAGTAATATATGTATTCACTAACATATACAATAATATATACATATATAACACATATTTATTTTTCAGAAAGACTCACATTCACTGGATGGTGTCATCAGTGATGTCATGAGTGATGTAATATGTGACGTCATCAGCAGTGCATTACACGCGCAAGTTATAGTGAGTCCAACTAACTATAACGTGGAATTTCATTGGTTTTATATCAGTAAAATTTACAGCTAACTATAACTGGTGTCAAACCTATGTTTTTTTCAGTGAATATATATATATATATATATATATATATATATATATATATATATATATATACATATATATATGCGGTGTGAGCAAGAGCATGGCTGTGATCGAAACGTGTCGCAGCAGAGCGGGAAAAGTGAAATAAACTACCTTTCTGCCATGTGCCTTGTGGTCCACCTTCCTCATTTCGCCAGGATTGGAGGTTTTGAGGGATCGTTGTACATGGGATATATATATATATATATATATATATATATATATATATATATATATTCACAGAAAAAACCATAGGTTATAGACCATATATAGTTAGGAATTAGCATTTACAAAACCTTGAAAATTCACTGAAAAAACCATAGGTTATAGACCATATATAGTTAGGAATTAGCATTTAGAAAACCTTATTTTACTCACACAAAACCATTGAAATTCCATATATAGTTAGTTGCACTAACTATATATCGCGCACCCGCAATCCACTGCTGATGATGTCACATATTACATCATTCATGACATGGTCAGTGACATCACTGATGACATCACTGATGACATCTCAAATTTCATTGGTTTTTTAACAGCTAATATCTGTAGCTGTAAAATGTATTCTTCTTTAAATCCAAAAATATATTTTATATGTTTATGAATAATTTTTTTTTTAAATATTTTTTTTTCTTCGTTCCCGCTTCGCGAATCGGGAAGCTTCCCATTAGCTGACCTTGATGCCGCGAAATAGACCGCGAGCCGGTAAACGTTTCTTTACCGCAAGTGCCGCGTTAGAAAACAACATCGTGACGCCTCCAGTCCGCATGACGTTTCACGTTGTCGCGTGATACGTCATATGACGTGCTACGTTAGCGAACTGGTACGCGAAGCGAGTCGCAAAGCGCAGGTTTCTGGAAGCAAACCGGGAGGCCCTGCAAAGCGCTTAACGTAAACACAGCAAGTCATGTGACTTGGTAATAACACTTTTCATTGGTTCATTTCACTTTTGGTTTCCTAATGATGTAAGACTAGGTCATATAATCTAAAATGAACACTTTTGATTGGTTGAGAACTCTTGTTTTTCCCAAATGATGAAAATCCCTCCTTCTTTCCTCACTCTGACTTTCATCATTGTGAGAGAAAGACCCTTTGAGATCACTGAGCAATGGCTTCTTTAGTAGCTTCAGCTGGTGCTTCCCCACCACCTCCACCACATCCAAGGAAGAGTGGACCACCTGCTCAAGTTATAATTCAACAAGAAGAAGAAGAAGAGGAACAGGACGACGAGCACGAAGAGAGGCAGTTTTTGCCTGAGCAGCCCAGGACGTCTCACCGGAAAGAAAACTTCATTTGGCAATTTTTTTAAATTCCCAAAGGTCAGAAAAAAGTAAATGCAAGATACGTAACTTGCCTTATATGTCAAGATAGACTGTCCAGAGGAACCGAGAAAAAATACAGTTTCGGAAACTACACAATGCATCGCCATATGACTAGGTGGCATCCTAACAACTACAGTGCTGCACAGTTTCGGAACGACCTAGATAATCTCCCTATTATGGCCAGAAGATCTGTTGTACCGGAAGTAACGGGACCAGAGGGCAGGGAGATGGTGCCAAATATACAAATGAAATTTGGTGAAGTAAAACACATCTGCGTATTTTGCGATGGATTCATTTCCTACGGAGAAAAAAGCATCACTCTGATCAACAGAGCTATTGACTATCATATGCAAGTTTGTACGAAACGCCCAAAATAATAAATACTTCTTTTTTTGTTTTGTTGCTCCTGTTGAGCCCTTTACAATGAATCGTTTTCATTGCCCCCTCCAAGAAAAACCCCAAAAAATATAAAACTGTTCAGAAAAATTCAAAAAATGTTCCGAAAAATAATTAAAAAAATATAAAACAACAAAAACAATAAAAAAAAAGTTCTTTTCAGAACTACCTCCCCGTTATTAAAAAATTGGTACAATATTTGGAACTGTGCCAACCTCTATTTCTCTTAGTTCGCTTCCCAGTTCGCTCGCCGGTACGCGAACCAGAAGCGAACCAAAAACAGTAAGTATAAGGGAAGGAAACAGACACTTATGTTAAAAGAAAGACAGCTATAGGGGAGTAAACTAGAGATACTATTACCCGTAATCCACTGCTGATGATGTCACATATTACATCATTCATGACATGCTCACTGACATCATCAGCAGAGGATTGCGGGTTTTTTGGCAACGTGCCTTATCCACGGTTTAATAACGCTGCTTTATATAAGTTTTCAAATTGTATGAAATATATACCAATAGGTCGTTATGAACCTTTAGGTAGTGCTTTTCTTCATGAGGTCTGGTCGCTTCCATACACATACAGATGTTTCAAAGATGATCAAGAAGTTTATCTGAATGGAGAGGAATGCACTGAGACGCCAGATCATTCACTAATGTGTAGGCACATACAGTTACACGGTTCATGCAACAAACACCGACCAAATATGGCTTGCGTGTTGCAAGGCACGCCAGTTCCTGCTATCATCCCCACGTTCAAGTTGTTGGAAAATGGTAGTTATTTGATGCTCAATAATGAAGATTGTTCTGAGTTAATTAAAAGTATTCCTTTTATCGTAACAGTAAGTGAACGGGTTATTTGCTGCAGAAATGTTCTATTTCCTCCCACACATGAACATAGGGAGTTTTCAATCTGGCCACAAATACCAACCTTGGGACAGATTTCAACGGCATGGCAAGAATAAGAGCTCTTTTGTCTCAGAGAGAGGTGGCCTTGAGTTCGGCCCGTGAAACTTTCGTGCTTCACATAGCGAACACCCGTACAGAGGTGCAGACCCTTTTCAATTCAGATTTGCCTTTCAATTTCAGCAAGATGGTTCCGACTATCTTTAACGCATCCTCCACAAAGACCCTGGCGCACTTTTTTAAAGTTGTTACCAGTGGTCTCGTGACTTCATTTGAGAAAATCTTTGGAGTCATCCCTGCTTCCTTTCATTCTATTTTCTCCACTCTGGTTCGTGGATTGGCATTTTTACTTGCATTACCAGCGGACGCTCTTGTGCTTTTTTACATTTTTAAATATGGATGTCCCTCCTATGCAACCTCCCACCCTGCAGCTGCTGACACTGTTCCGCAATCGCATGCTAGAATATTATGGCACAATGCCGTTGGCGATATTAAGCACGGCATATGGATTATCTTTTCGATTCTCCTACTTCACCTCTGTCCAGCCTGTATTTCACTGCCTGACCTGTGATTTCGATTGGACCATTGATTTGTGTCTCTGCGGACCGGTTTCTCCTGACGTCGACTTTAATCAGCTGATGACTCCTATCATTACTCACGAGTTGGTTTGTCCTGGCGAAAGGATTATGGCTGTGGCATTGATGCATGGACTACTTGGTCCCTGGAATTTACTGGCGGCAGCACAGTCTTTCTTGGAACAGAGCTTTCTTGAAAACCCACCGAGCTGTCCTCTGATGGTGATAGAGGATCCGGTGCTGGGAGAGCACGTATGTTCTTTTCCGCTTTTAAATTGGATGGCTGAACTGTTTTCGGATGAAGACGGTGACTTCCTATTGGAGGCTGTTGCAGCTTATTTTGCATACACAGTTATGTCATAGACCTTTTTCATGTTTGATATGCTGAGTACTAGCATTTCATTGACAATTCATTGACTTATTTGTCAAGTTTTTATTATTTACCTTGCCTATTGGCTTAAGACTCGATAAAGTACTTGGCTGTTTTATTTTTCTTTAGCATTAAATTTTCCTAGTTTTTAATGCTTTACCTTGCGGACCGTCCACATATAAACTTGCAATCTGCTCTCATGAGATGGCACTTCTATTATCTTATTCAGTTCGTTTCCGGATCATGGGGAGGTGTCATCTAGGTCCTGGATATCTTTACACCGTGTTAAGTTAGCATGGGCTCATTACCGGTTTAAACACCATTTTTCCTTTTTTGCAACTTCTGCACACGACACTTAGTTGTTGCTTTAGCTTTCCACCTAGTAGTTCATCGTGGTTTACATGAGAATAATATGTTATTGCTCTACTATCTGCTTTGCTTGTTAAACTATATCTGTACAGCGAGTGCTAAAGTTTCAAGAACAACACGATACAGAATTGTTATGAGGTCTGATCTCCACGACTTCATACTCATAACATAAGTGCAACTTCTGCCAATTCTGGGCATGAGGCGGGTTTTATATTGCTTTGCCGAACACACATACACAACAGTTGATGCGGTTCACATGAAGAGAGAGCTGGTGTATGCTGATGTGATTCCTTCAAATCTAAGACACTAAAGTATGGGCACGCCCTAAACCAACACAAAGAGACCTTCTTAGCAAATAATATAATATGTGTATTAGGGAGGGTGAGATATAAGCAGCCGCGGGCCGTGGAGGGAGTTACGGTGAGGCAGGGAGGCGGGGAGGGGGAGAAGCAGGGTGGAGCCCTCTCTACCTTGCCCCTCCCCCTCCCCGCCTCCCTGCCCCACCGTAACTCCCTCCATGGCCCGCGGCTGCTTATAAGTGTTGCTAACTCTTATTCATTTACAGCATGTTAACATACTGTCACCATTCGCTTTTTATGTACTAGTAACTATGCTGGTAATTTTGCTACTGATAGTATGTGCACTTGTATTCTCCACCCTGCTTCTCCCCCTCCCCGCCTCCCTGCCTCACCGTAACTCCCTCCACGGCCCGCGGCTGCTTATAAGTGTTGCTAACTCTTATTCATTTACAGCATGTTAACATACTATCACCATTCGCTTTTTATGTACTAGTAACTATGCTGGTAATTTTGCTACTGATAATATGTGTACTTGTATTATCTAAGATACTACGCCTGAGAAGACGGCATTAGTAAATAAACATTTCAAATACACATGTGTTCTTCTTAACTCCATGTTCTGGTTTCTAAGAAATATATAACGACCGACTGTTCATGAGTTCCACGTATCCTGAGGTACTATAAGTTCATATTCTGGATTGTCTAAACATTGAGAGTTTGTTATATCCAATGTGACACTGTACCTAGCTTGCTAAGGAGTTTTTGATTACTAACGTGAGTTTTGGGACACCCTAATTCGCCGAGGTTCCAATCCTCTGTCCACAGTTCTGTGTGAGAACAGAAACCCTGCGACAGGGGCATCCCCGACCCTTGCTGGAGCTTCATCACACTTGCGATACAACTCCAGCAATGCGCCACCTTTACGGCACAGATACATCACGCATCTGTGCTGTTTTTGCCCCATGATGCGCCGCATTGTAAATGCAGCACACCATAGGTGACGGAACAGCGGCACAGAATGACTATTACATCCCTGGTGATGCGCCAGTCATCATAAATGTATCCCTATGCTTCTTATCTTGTTAGAGATGAACCGCCATATGTATCATCAAAGTTTTTTGCATTTCCTAAATAGCGAACTTTAAGGAATAAATAGCGATTCTTTACCATTCCTAGTTTTCGATTAGCTATTTGCTAATTACAAATTACCCATTCATTTCCTTCATTTCCATAGGGCGGTTGGACTCACTTTTAGCTCGAACGGCTGAATGGATTTCCACGAAACTTGGCAAAATTGTGCCTTTGCTATGTCTCAAGATATATGCTCCAGTGGTTTTTACGAAAATTAACTTTGAAAAATATATATTGGGCTACATTGGCCTATATATATGTTGGAGCCCAAATGTAGCCCAATGTAGCCCAATGAAGCCCAATGAAGCCCAATGTAGCCCAATGTAGCCCAAAGATGGCCGCCAGAGACAAAAAAACAAATGTAGCCCAAATATCAGCCAGATGTAGCCCAACTATAGCCCAGTGACAGAATGACCAATCAGCTTCGCAATCCTCCGTTACGCGAAGCGGAGCGCTGTTACAGATATATATCTTTTTTTGAACGTTAATTTCTCAAAATCCACTGGAGCACACATATTGAGACCTAGCAAAGGCACATCGGGCTACCAGTCCCTAATATTTTACCAAGTTTCGTGCAAATCCATTCAGCCGTTCGATTATTATTATTATTTTTTTTTTTTGCCCCGCGGGGCCCTTTTAAAACCTCCACATCAAACCTAGGGGGTCAGCGAGGATCTACTATGCCCCCTTATAGTTATTTCCCCCTTTGTTTTGACCTCCTCTTGTCTCTTGATCCTACCGAGAGACAAGATGGCGGCCGCTACGGACTTTTTGGAATGTTGACAGACGCCGGAGAACCAATCAGCTTCGCTTCACAAAGCTCCGTTGCGCGTAAAGTACGCGTCCTGGGACGCTGCCAGGTCCGCTGTTACAGATATATATCTTTTTTTAAACGTTAATTTCTCAAAATCCACTGGAGCACATATATTGAGACCTACAAAAGGCACATCGGGCTACCAGTCCCTACAATTTTGCCAAGTTTCGTGCAAATCCATTCAGCCGTTCGGGCTAAAAGTGAGGCCAACCGCCCTATGGAAAACTCAATGTTAAAAACACGTTTTGGGACCCCCCTTTTTTCTCGTCCCCCCTTGACGAACCCCCCCAAATTTTCAAGGGCTGCTCAGAAACAAAATGTGCCATTTTCCTGAAAATTTCAGCCAATCCCGTCCACAAACGCCAAAGTTATTAGACATAGAATTTTCAAAAATCCCATAGAGAAAAAATCCTAACTATATATACCTACTGGCGACCGCCAGTAGGTAATATATATATATATATATATATATGCACATGAAGAGAGACCCGTTTTCTGAAGTCCGCGTCCCGTGGACAGATGGCGAGCTGAAACCGAGCGGGTCACTCGGCAATTCAATTAACCACAAAGTTTTCCTCACAGAAAGGCTCGCACTAGGGAATAATTGAACCAAAGTTTATTCCAGCAAAGTAACGCGTTTCAACAGCAAGAACTGTCTTGATCACACAATTTGCAATCTGACCAGGAAGTCAATACATAGATGACTGAAATAGACAAAGGACTATGTTTGTTAACTGGTGTCCACATTTGGAAATGGCAGCCATCTTGTAGTGGATAATATTTACATGTGGAGTTATATAAACAGATCATGATTTGTTATATTTACACAAATATATTTACACTCATTGGTCATTCATGGACAAATATTCTGTACAATATAATTATATATGTACAAAAAACTATTTGTTGCCAGCTGTTCACCTGGTACATGTATTCGACATAGTGTCAAATTCATTCCATGTCTATAGGAACCTAGATTTCGGCATAGTGCCCGTATCTACATACTAAGGTGGTCACTACTATATATATTTTACAAAGATCTAACATCATACAACCCAATTTGACCACTTTACATATGAGCCATAAACATATACAATCAATGTCCAAAGACTGCTTCCTGAGTCAGAAAAAAGAGAAAAAAATGTGCAACACCAAGAAATCTTCCTCATTAAAGTGCAAAAAGAATTCAAAAATTCAAATATTTCTTATCTGATACATAGGACCCTCGGAAGAAAGGAGTAGGTTATGGGGATCAATATTCAGGCAACCTGTCCTTTTCTTCCTACAAAAAAATGAAGGAACTAGATAAGTAATCTATATACAGAAAAACAACATGGTTTGCAGAGTAATATACATTATTTACATTGTACACAGGCAGTTAATAGGTCAAATAGGCAAAAAATACTCTAAAGCAGATGTTATTCCTTTAGATGATAGGCTAACTCCTCATCTAGATTATGTCCCCCAGGATATTTCGTCTCGAGAGTTATTATCCATTTCGACTCACGTTTACGCAATGCCAGAGTTCTGTTTCCGCCTCTTGGACCCACATGCACTTGTTCCAAAGCAAAAAAACTTAATAGATTGCAGTTTGAATGATGGAAAAGTTCAAAATGTCTGGCAATTGGATAGTGGGGGTCTTTGTTGGTTATCGCCCTCATGTGTTCGAGTACTCTTTTTTTCGAGGTGTTTGTAGTACTACCTACGTATTTCATTTTGCAGGGACACATCAAAACATATACACAGTATGTAGAACTGCATGTTAGAAATTGATTGATATTTCTGGGAGACTGCAGACCTGGAATTTTGAAGGATTTTACCATGCTGCTATTGCGACAAGCTTTGCAGTGCCCACATGGGTAGAAGCCTTTGAGGTCATGGTCATTCTGGGTTTTCTCAGACGTTATATCATTACGGATAATGATATCTCTTAGGCTTCTCCCTTTCCTGTATGTAATTTTGGGCCTGCGTGTCATACTAGGACCGATGATGGGGTCACTAGTCAGCACGTCCCATTTATCTGCTAGAATTTTAGATATTTCGGTGGAATTACTGTTGAAAGTGAATATCGCTCTCAAAGTTGTTTCTGACTCTTGGTGTGGAACTTGCGTGTTTGTGTCTTTGTGGGGATCAAGAAGTGAACTTCTTTCCACCTTCTTGACTCGTTCCTTGGCCTTATTAATTACCCAATCAGGATAGCCTCTAACTTTGAACCCTTTGGTCATAGTCTTCATTTCCTCTTCAAAGGCAGATGTAGTACTGCAGTTTCTTTTTGCCCTCAGCAGTTCCCCATAAGGGATACTCCACTTAAGGGTGTCAGGGTGACTGCTGAGAGCATGAAGAAGAGTATTCCCTGCTGTGGCCTTTCTATATAGGCTTGTTCTGAGGGTATTGTCTTCCACTGTTATGAGTAGATCTAAAAACTCAATAGAGGTATTACTACTCTGGCTCGTAAGTCTGATGTTATGGTTATTGGTATTCAAGATGTTGACGAATTCCAATGCCATTTCTTTCCCACCTGTCAATATGACAAACAAGTCGTCGATATATCTGAGCCACACCTTTACTTTGGAAAAATATACATTCAGTGTGGGATCAGATCTAATCTCCTCCTCCTACTTTCCCAGAAAGAGGTTGGCAAAACTGGGCGCAAAGCACGTGCCCATAGCTGTGCCACGGATTTGCTGGAAAAGTTCACCATTGAACATAAAAATATTACTGGTTAAACACAAGGACATCATGTCTAGTATCATGTTAGTATGATCCAAAAACTGTATTGATCTCTGTTCCAAAAAGTACTGACTAGCTTGTATACCCTCTTTATGATCTATTATGGTATACAGGGAGTTTACGTCCATAGTAATTAGCAAGTCATCAGGTTCCCATTGAACATTCTGCAGTTTACAAATGAAATCAGTGCTGTCTCTCACGTATGATGGTAAATTAATTACATATTCCCTCAAAAAGAAGTCTACGTATTTTGAAACATTTTCTAAGGCACTCCCAATCGAGGACACAATTGGTCTCCCTGGTGGAGAAGTGGGGTTCTTGTGTATCTTTGGGAGTAGATACAGTATGGATAATTTTGGATAATCACGTTTTAGAAAACAGTATTCCTCCCAAGTTATCAGACCTGTTAGCTCCCATTGTTTCAGTCTTTCCCATATGTCAATGACACTGTTGTTGTACACATTTGAGGACACAGGGATATAGAACTGGTTGTCATTTAACTGTTTCTTAGCTTCGATCAGATATGAATCTTTTGGCTAGAGGACAAAATTGCCCCCTTTATCCGCAGGGCGGATAATGATGTCTCCATCATTGGCTAAATCCATGAGAAAGAGTCTTTGTTCGTATGACAAATTCTGGCAAACTTTTGTATTGTTCGATTTCCTTTTTAATTTCAATAGTGCTTGGGTAACAACATCCTGAAAAGTGTCTATATTATCATGAGGTAAGTTGGGATAGAAAATAGAGCGTGGCTTAAACCCAGTCTTAGGAGTACGATCGGTGGTCATACCCAGCTCTCTGCTATTATCCAAACTTATAACACTATTTCCCACAGTCACTAAGTCCTGTATATTTTGGATTCCTGATGCATCACCTACGGTGAGTTTGACTTTTCTCACAAACCTATATAAATCAATTCTTGTATCAGCATAGTTAAAAACCTCAGAAGGACAAAATGTAAGTCCAAGACACAAAGTACTTTTTTCAGAAAAAGTTAATTGTCTACTACTCAGGTTAATAATAGTTTGATTTACCGTAGTAGGATCCATTGTTCCTTGTTCATTGAGCCTCTTGTTCTTGTTCCCACGGACTCTTTTGTGTTCTTCTTTGCTTTGTTGTTGTTTTCTGCGTTTTCGCCTTTGTTTGCTCCTTTTAACTATGCTGATCTATATAGGTTTGTGAGAAAAGTCAAACTTAAGCAATGGCATCACCTATATAAACAAAATTATGCTCAAACATCCTTAGAAGGAGACCACCTTCCAAGCACCTTCCCTAATTTCACCGTAGGTGATGCATCAGGAATCCAAAATATACAGGACTTAGTGACTGTGGGAAATAGTGTTATAAGTTTGGATAATAGCAGAGAGCTAGGTATGACCACCGATCGTACTCCTAAGACTGGGTTTAAGCCACGCTCTATTTTCTATCCCAACTTCACGACCGTGACCAAGGCAGCGGACGCTGTCGAAACGCGTTGGTTGTTTTTTGCTTTTGATCCCCCAATGGATTCATGAAATAAAGAAACTTTCACGAAAATAAGCAATTGAATTCCGTTTTTTCTGCGACTCCAACCATCCCCGGGACCGGGGAAAACCTGTTGTAAATTGTTAGCGGTTGGTTCAACCGCAGGAGTAACGCGACCAAGGAAAAGCAGCGCCTAACGAAGAGGAAGGGAGCCAAGTGGTAGATATATATATATATACATATATATATATATATATATATATATATATACAAACAAACTTCTCCTTCCCACAGAAAAAGAGTAGAGACCCGAGGGGATACAGTTGGAGGCTTTTAATCGTGGTACATGGCGGATGCATTTCTGGCTTAGATGATAGCCTTCCTCAGCGCCCAAAAAGCCTCCACGAGTGATGCTGCACACTGTTGGTTAGTCCCGCCCCTCTTAAACCTGATGTCACAAGTCCGCACCACCCCCTGTATCCAACTCAGCACACCTGTGTAGCGCCCAGTGTATGCAGGGAAACTACAAGTCCTAGAGTCCCTAGTAGTGGGTCCTTGGAGGTGTTCCTGGGGGGATGAAGTGATGGCATCTTCATTGTGCGTACGTGCGGGACGCAGGGTGAGCCCACAAAAACAAAAATCAAAATGCGATGATATTGTTGGTTTCGGCTGATTAGTCCACAAGAAAGCGCCTCCTCAGCTCCCCTACACCGCCTCAGCTTCAAAGTCCAGGGATGCATGCGGCAGGGAAAACATGACAGTGCACGCTTCCCAGCGCGAGGCTTGTATGACCTCGCAACTGCCAAATTTCTTCCCGGGCTCCAAAACGGGCATTGGACACTCCAAACAACTTTGGCGACACCTTTTGGAACTGCAGCAGTTCAAGCCAGCGAAGTCCAAGCCCAGGGTGAGGCGGGGGGACTCTGTAGCGCGTCTCTGGCTGACGCGTAGGTATGTACAAACAAACTTCTCCTTCCCACAGAAAAAGAGTAGAGTATATAAGCTACTGGCAGTCGCCAGCAGGTAGTTATAGGTAGGACCTAGTTTCCATAGGAAATCCGCAACATTCTATTTGGAATAACTTTGGCTCCGGTTGACGAATCTTGGCAAAATTCTCCAAGAAGATGGGGCGCTCCGCTCCTTCTCTGAAAGTTTCGGGGTGATTCGTCAAGCAGGGTCCGAGAAAAAAAGGAGGGGTCCCAAAACGTGTTTTTCCCATTCAATTTTTCATAGGGACCTTTAAGTGAGGCTACAGCCCGAACTGCTGAATGGAATTACACCAAATTTGGCAAACAGGTAGAGTTTGGTTCGTAGATTACGCTTTTTGTTAAATGGTGTAAATCCGTTCACTAGTTCCTGAGAAAATCAAAAGTAAAATCATAGATATATCTATAGGCAAAGTACGGTATGCATATGATACGCGTAACCTCCCGAGCACCCGCTTTATGCTAATTGGCTGTCAACACTGCAAACTAGTAAGTGTTGGCAGCCATCTTGTGCCTCAGTAGAACCGAGGCATAAGAAAACTGAAAAAGAAACGAGAAAAACAAGAAAAGGGGGCAGGGTAGAAACACCCTGACACCCTACCATACCATACCAAACCACCCTACCATACCAAACTGCTTTGGTTTTTGTAAGAGAGAGCAGAAAACCTGCTCTCTCTTTCAAAAACCAAAAACGATTTATTTTCTGCATGGGGAGCAGCATGTTAGCTGCCACGCGGCACCCCTCCCAAAATATTTTAAAAAATGTTCAAAAAAAAAAAGGAGGCAGGCCTACCCCGGCGGATGGGGTCCCCAGGGCCTTAAGTGGCCTGCATAGGGGGGCTATGCAGCTCTTTAAATTTTTTTCAAAAAATATGGCTATGCCCCAGGGGATGGGGTCCCCGGGGCCTAAAATTAGCCATGGGAGGGGGACTTCTTTTAACGCCGCAGATCAGCAGCGGGGAACGCTGCTTGTTGGAACTCCGCCTCACCTTGCACGCTGACCACGGGGGCTGCCCAAATCTCATCAGGCTCCCTGCATTGCGACCGGTCCCTCTCCGCCGCCGTTTGCCTCCTGACATCAGGCACGGCCGCCGAGTGAGGGGGACTACAGGTCCCAGCAGTGCTTGCGGCAGGAATCCGCCGACGCCCTGCCCGCGCCCGAGGCAGCGGGTGTCCGCGCATCGCGGGACGCGCACGGGCGACGCCGGGCTAAGCCCGGGCAAAGGGCGGGCCCTCTGAGGCCCTCAGAGGTCAATAGTGGTCGGGCGGGCCACATATCTAACGCCCCTCTTGTAAGGTGAGACTTTTCTTGGCTAGTTGGCTGTAACCATGGCCAAATGCAATGTTGTTAGCAAAACAATAAACACAGCCAGTCAGGACGTTGAAAACTCTGCATCCCTTATTACGTACTTTGAGGCATTAATAGACACTGCATTTAATGAGATTGTTGAAACTGAGAGGAGGTTCTCAATGGGTTCGCCTACCACTAACTTACCAGCTGCAACAGGAAATCTAAGTGGTAACATGCACATATTTCCCAAAGTAACTGTGGAGAAACAACAATCTGTTGCTGTAAATGTGCCAACTGTCCTTGAGGATGAAAACACTATCACCTACACAGCCTCAGCTATAGCTCCGGACCCTACCCCTCTATTAACAACCATTGAACTCACTGAGAACACAGGAGCCAAGCGTAAAAGAGGCGCAGTAAAATTAACACATAATAAAAGGAAGCAGCCGCCTAGGACTGTTAATCAACCAACACCGCAAAGTATGTGGAATAGGGGGAAGAAACAAAAACAACATATAGTATCCGAGCAGGTTGAACCCCATCTGGATGATGTTGTTGTCATAAATAATGATGGTCTAAATTCAATGACTACTTCCACCCAAACGGATTTTTCCAATGTAAATAGTTCGTATTCTAAATCTGAGGGAAATCTCATCGAGACCATTGCGGATACAATTTTTAAGCAACTGGAAGGTCAAATGATCAAACAATTTAATAACATTTTTAAGAGACTTGACAGACTTGAAAATTTAATTAAAAATGAGGATGCCAAAAGAAAAGGGACAGTGTCACTGGATAAATTAAGAGGTGAACGTCTGCTAAAAGACCTGGAATCTACTACTTGTGCACTCACTAGCAGTAATCACACAACAAATGGCAATCCGCCGACAGAAAATAGGGTTAAGGTATCAGAAGCTGTGAATGGTCTGTCAACAACTGTGCCACCCGTGGTGACCACCAGCATAAGGGAAAGTAACCCCCCTGATCCTCCAAGTAAACCTTCAATGCCCTCTACTGTCACTAGTGCACCTAAGAACAACTATAAATGTAATTCCGCTATAGGTACAACAACGCAGAATGTCCCTTCTAACCCAATCCAGCGCCATAATAAGACTTTACATGAAGACACCAGGCCTCTTAAACATCAAGGCCCTGCCTTACATCTACCACCTGAGGCGTGTCCTTATGTTTTAGTTCTGGCTGGGATTCCACCTCTCAGGGAAGGGTAAGGAGAGTCGTGGGTGCAATTGCACAATAAATGCATCGACTGGCTAACCAAGCACAAGGGGGTTGGCTATGATGTTTCCAAAGAAATTATATCCACACGCCGAGTAACATGGGTTGGTCCTCTTTTTAAAAACATTAATGGGGACTGCATTATAGTCAATTTTAGGAATCCTGGTACTGTGAAGTCTTTGTTAAACAAGAACTTTGTCCATTATGGCCCATCCACTCTGGTAACCCCCTTACCGTTAAATTATTTTTATCGCCCCCACACAGAATGATGCAGCCTCCACCTGTGTTTCCATTACATAACAGGTTTTCACCACTTCACGATTTGGGAACACTGGATTGACTGCCTCCTACTATTGAGGTACCTGTTTCTATGTGTCCAGCTTCTGATTACACAGTGGAAACATCCTCTGAGGCACCCCCATTAACATCTGAAATTTTCCCCGTTGAAACATCATGTGAACTACAGGGGCAAATTACAACAGCACCTTCTCTAGCAACTGACCAGGTCCCTTGTTTGAGGCCCGATAATAACTTGTCAATACTCAGCTGGAACATTGCTGGCCTGAAGGCCAAGATGGTAATTACATCTTGGATGGATTGGGTCTCTTCTCACGACGTACTAATGTTCCAAGAAACCTGGTGTACCGATGACTTGCTACTCGAGGGGTACTGTTGCCATAACAGGATTGTCTCGGCCCCCCCCCTTAGGCCGCCCCAGTGGGGGCCTTTCCATCTGGGTTAAAATATCTGCAGAAGTAAAAACCGACTTACTTCAAACTAATAGCCCAAGTTTCATGGCATTGGCATACATCAATAGGATAAGGCTATGTTTGATCAATTTTTATAACAATGATTTCTTGTCCCAACCAAATTGTAATTTTATTCTTTTATTTGAGTTTATTGATGAAATTATGGATGGACAGAAATATGGGAAATTCGATGGCATTTGTATAGGAGGGGATTTTAATGCACATCTACACCTTAGAAACCCCCCCTGAAGAAGAGGCATAGAACTATCAAATTTCCTTGCAGGTAGAGATCTTGTAAATTGCATGGAGCATGCCGGCATGGAAATCAGCACTGCCCCGTTTCCCACTTTTATTGGTCATGGTAGTGGCACCACAATTGATTACGTATTTGTCTCACCTACTGTCGCCAATGTTTTAATGAATGCTGAGGTTGTGTGTAAAGTATATAGTGACCATCTCCCTATTGTAATTCACATATTACTTCCGAGGGGCAAATGCCCACAAACTGAAATAGGCGCAAGGAACTTGGAAGTTTCAACTGACAAACTGAGGGTAGTCTGGAGGGGCGTGAATAACAGGGAAATTTTGGTCAAAGTCATCAAAAAACATCCAACCCTGATTGACATCTGCCTCACCAGCGATGACCATGGGGGTAACATTATCAATTCATTTAGCGAACTCTGCTCTGTAATAAAAAGTGAGATCTCCAGACCTGCTTTGAGAACATCTGAGGAAACACCTAGATGGTTCGATGCCTTTTGCTCTAAAGCAAATAGGAAGTCAAGGGCCGCTTTAAAAACGGAACCCAGAGATATTCCTCAAATTAGGCTACTCAGAACAGAGTATAAATCCATCTTACGAAATAGAACTAATGAACTGGTTAAGACTCACTGGGATTCTTTGGCACGCTCAGCCGAACTAAAATACACTACTGGGTTCTGGAGGGAGGTAAAGAAATTAAGATCCATGGGGTCGAATTTAACGGCAATTAATTGCAACATCACTGGACCCACATGGGTCGAACATTTTGCAAAAATGTATGCCACACCGGATAACCCTGCTTTAACCTCCCCCCCTTTAAGCCCCCTTAACATCTCCGTGTCTGAGGTCGAGGATGCCATAGCGGAAAGTGCAGGAAATAAAGCGCCTGGCCCCGATGGGCTCTCAATCGATCAGTTAAAGTGTGAACTTAACTTTTGGGCACCATTGCTATGTAATGTTTTTAATAACTTAACGAATGAACAAATACCAGAAACATGGTCTTGTAGCACCATCGTGCCCATTTTTAAAAAAGGTGACAGGCTGGATCCGGGGTGTTACCGTCCTATATCGTTAATCGATAATACCTTGAAAGTTTTGGGAAGGGTTATTTTCAAAAGGATCAAATCTTGGGCGGAGGAGAGTAAGATTCTACACCCCAGCCAGCTTGGTTTTCGTAGTAATGTTGGCACGGTTGAACAATGTTTGAACTTGAGTCTGATTATGGCAAAATATAATACTGCTAAAAAAACTCCTTTATATTTCGGTTTTATGGACTTAAGTTCTGCTTTTGATTTTGTTAATCGTTCCCGTTTATGGTCCACCCTTCTTAATTATGGTTTGGATGATTATTTGGTGAACTTTTTAGCTTTTTTACATAGTGATCTAAGAGCTTGTGTGCGTATTAATCAATCTGGCGAAGTCTCGAACGATATCAGCATTGGCAGGGGGGTCAGACAGGGATGTGTGCTGGCCCCCCTCCTTTTTATTCTTTACATCAATAATTTGAGCTCCTCTTTGAGTACTTTAACAAAAGATGTACCCTATGTGAATGGAGTCCCTATTCCTACCTTCCTTTACGCTGATGATGCGGTCCTAATGGGCCGCACACCAAAGGCACTCCGTATTTTAATCTCAGGCTTTGTCAAATTCATGGCAGACCTAGGTTTGACCACTAATTTTAAAAAATCGTTTATTATGAGCTGTGGCCCGAAAAAACATAAAATTGTTGAGATCAAATCAGGGTCAAACGTTTTGAAAAGCACTTGTACTTTTCCCTATCTGGGGTTGCTATTTTCAAACTCTGTTTCGTGGCAACCACACGTTTCTTATGCCAGGAACAAGTTGGGTAAAGCTATAAATTGTGTCACTTCTTTGCGACAACCCTCCCACGCTGATGTGATTACACCACTAGTAAAAATTTATCAAACCCAATGCATCCCAACTGGTACTTATGGCGCCGAGGTTTGGGGCTACACAAATTGTATCCATCTCCAAACCGAAGAAAACAGGTTTTGTCGTAAGGTGTTGGGAGGGGTCGTTTGTTCCCCTCAATATATATGTCACAATGAATTAAACATCTCATACATAGAAGACTTTGTAAAATCAAGACCAGCACTCTTCTGGCTAAAATTATGGATTAACCCGGCTGCCATTTTGACCCGTGATATAATTTTGGACTGCCTAAAATGTGACAGGGCACACTATATACCCTGGTTAAAAGCTGTAAAAGATTGCCTTGATCATTTGTTCACTTCACCCACCCACTTCACCCACCTTGATAAATCGTTCCCACAAGATTACTATTCAAAGGGCACTGTATCATGTGTATAGAGAAGAGCGGGAAAGGAAAAATCTGTCAAAGTGTACTGTTATAAAATACATGGGCTATTCTGATTCGCAAATCAAACATCCAGGCCCTCCTCATAGATATCTATGTTTACACCTTGGCAGATGGAACAGAAGCCTGCTGTTTCGCTTTCGTGATGGGAGCATAGTAAATCTGTTAAATTTTCCTTTGGGTTACAATAAACATCTAGAAACACTGTATTGTCCATGTAACCAAAATATGAAACAGAGCCTTTTGCACTTCTTGTTTTTCTGCGGTTTTTATAAAAAAAATTCCGCTGATTATTTGATGTCTTACTGTAGAAAACATAAGTTGACTTGCTTTAGAAAAGCACTGAGAACCTTTTTATCATTGGAATCTGATGAAGTAATATTCAGAGTGAGCTGTTTTCTCAAAGCTGCCGTTCGTTCACGAGCCACTTTATATATTGATGTATATTGATGTATAACATCCGCACACTATACTTTTTATGCACTTTATAAATGCGCTCTTTGCACATTGGGTTTAATTTGCTCCTTTGCACATGACTGATGAGGATTAATTGAATGTTGTTGCTATTTCTGCCATCCATCTTTTTATCTCTGTTTGCTAGAAAACAGTTTTAATTGTGTAAAATGTTGTTTTTTAAGAATAGGAGGGACATTTTGTGTTTTATGTAAGATAAGATTGATTGGTTTATGCCTTTTTTCTTTCCAGCTGTCATATTATCATTGTACTGTATTGTTTTTAAAATTGCACTTGTATGCACTTTTATGGATGTTTTTATTCCGAATAAAGATCATTTGACTTGACTTGAGCCATGGGAGGGGGGCCACACGGCCCTCTTCCCGTTAAAGAAATTAAAAAAAAATATATTTGTGGGTCAGGAACTAGGGGATGGGGTCCCCAGGGCCCAAAATAAAGAAAAACGGGATCGGGGGAAGCCACTCCTCCTCCCTGCACCACTCAGCAAATGCGCCCCCTGGGGCATTTACAGAGGGGGAAGTAATTCCACTTGAATACTGGGGGTCCCTGGGGGCCAAGGAGCCCACCAGGAACCTCCAGTATGTGCCAGGGGCCTGTGTTTTTACACCTCTCTGCAACGCAGACCCCTGGCGCATACTGGAGGGTCCTGAAGGGCTAGTTGGCCCCCAGGGACCCCCAGTATTCAAGGGGATTTAGTTACCACTCTGGAAACGTGCCAAGGGGCTGTGTTGCATAGAGGTGTAATGAGGCCACTCTCCTTTTTAAACCACTCAGCAAACGCGCCCCCTGGCACGTTTGCAGAGGGGGAAGCAATTCTCCTTGAATACTGCGGGTTCCTGGGGGCCAAGTAGCCCACCAGGAACCTCCAGTATGCACCATGGGGCTGTGTTGCAGAGAGGCGTAATGAGGCCAAGCCCCTTTTTACACCTCTCTGCAATGCAGCACCCTGGCGCATACTGGAGATTCCTGGTGGGCTAGCTGGCCCCCAGGGACCCCCAATATTCAAGGGGAATTAGTTCCCCCTCTGCAAACGTGCCAGGGGGCTGGGTTGCAGAGAGTTGTAATGAGGCCATGCCCCTTTTTACACCTCTCTGCAACGCAGCCCCCTTGATCATACTGGAGGTTCCTGGTGGGCTAGTTGGCCCCCAGGGAACCCCAGTATGCAAGGGGACTTATTCCCCCAACTTACAATGCGCTAATGGGTGCGTTTGCACAGTGGTGAAGCTAGGGGGCGGGCTTGAGGTGATATGTGTGCAAACATGCCCTGTGGCGCGTTTTAAGTTGGGGAATTAATTCCTCTTCAATCCAGAGGTCTCCTAAGAGCCAAATAGCCCAACAGGTACACTATACTACCACTACACTACAGAAACGTACACATACTTACTATCTTAAACAATCACTTATAGAAACACAAACTTATTTATACAGGAACTCTTCCAATCTCTCACTCTCACATATACTCACTTATATACATCAATACTCATATATACTAGTTTAAAACATATGTAGTTACTCCTAAAGATACTATAGAGACAGTCATTCACTCACTAACACACCCATACACACACTCATCCACTCTTACACTCCTGCTCACATGCTGTCTTCAAAAAACATACAAACAGTGAGTCAGTCATTCATGCATCTACGCGCTAAGTAATACCCCCCACCAAACCATACAGAAACTCATTCCTACAATTTTTGGTTTGCTACGTTGTATGCAGCTAAACGTTAATACTGGGCACGGTGCTCCGAAGACCTGCAAGCAGTCCTGCAGCATTCTCTGGGAAGATCGTTCTGCTGGTGGTGACGCGGACGGTCTCAAACTACATCCCCCAGCATTCCCGACGCTGCTGTGGGCTGCAGCTGTTCACCATCATCCATAAGCAACAGGAGGTGCTTAAAAGCAGGCCAAGCCTCCCGCGGCGCGGGTTCCTACAATTCTTGGTATGCTACGTTGTATCCAGCTAAACGCAAATACTGGTCACGGTGCACTGAAGACCTGCAAGCAGTACTGCAGGGGGAGACCGTTCCGCTGGTGGTGACGCGGACGGTCTCAAACTACATCCCCAGCATTCCCGGCTCTCCTGTGGGCCGCAGCTGTTCGCCATTATCCATAAGCGCCAGGAGGCGCTTAAAAGCACGCCAAGCCTCCCGCCCGCGCACAACGCGCGCAGGCATGCTCGGGCAAAGCCAGGGCCAAGGAAGAGCCCGTCCGCGCCCATCGTAGCCAGGAGGAGGCAGGGCTGGGCAACCCCCTTTCCAACAGCTAATTGGCGCTTCCAAGGACTTGGTCAGTGACTTTGACTTTTATCAAATCTTTGCTTAATTGTCCCCATTTTCCTAGGTAAATAGTTTTTGTGATAAAAGCCAACAATGAGTAAGAATAATCTTAAGGGGTCAGGGGGCTTAGGGGTTGTTGGAACACTTGATGCCTTTCTCGTGAGGGCGGGGTCTGTACTTATCCATGAGATTGAGCTCACCCAGAAGAGATTGTCTTTAGATCCTCTTAGAGCTTCTACTGGAGATTCTCTAGCATGTTCCCAGCTAAATTTGGATCCATCTGCTGAACCAATGCAACAATTAGCCTTTGGGTCATCTGTAACATCATCAGTGGTTCCTTCTAACCCAAGCAAGAGATTGCGCCCCCATTACTTTATCCCCAGTTAAGCTACTCATTCGCCAGCGGTGGCAAACCTAGGTAAAGAAGGGGGAGGGTGCAGTCACAGTCTCATCTAAGAAAAGGAAGGCGGGTGGCTTGCCCCTTAACTCGCATCAGGCCAGTGAAGTGGCAAAACCAGGGGGGCTGCCCGCGGAAAGAAAGGCTGTGTCCAAGAGGTCATAACCTCAAATGTCTCTAGTCCAACAGTTATTAGTTCACAGGCCAGCTCTAAGCAGATGACATGTGACATGGAGGACCGGCTTTTAGACAAACTTGAAGGAAAATTATTGGTAATGCTTGAACCCCTAGTATCTAAACTTGTAGATATAGCGCAAAGATTGAGTAATATTGAGCAACAACTATCACTGCCAAAATGCAATCCATCTGATGGTATGCTTAGTGGCCCTATTCTTTCTAATGGAGTGCCAGTTTCCGTATCAAACTTGCCCCCCCGCGAAACTGACACGGCCGCCAACATTGTTTAACAAGCCCCTCCCAGACCATGGGTAATAGGTTAGTCTCTGACGCAATAGTTTCGCACAGGAGGGAACCACCTGGGACCATCAATAAAAGGTTGCCACAGGGAGGCATGGGTATCGACAATTGTAATGATCATCTTAACTTACCCCCTGAGGCTACACCCATTACTATTGTACTCTCTAACATACCTCTCCTACAGTCCGGTATTGAGGAAAGCTGGGTTTCGCTTAGGAATAAGGCCCTTCATCTAGTAATTGCCAAAACAGGGCTGGAAGGCCATCTATTTAGGGGATTCAAAATGGCATGCAGGATTGCCTGGATAGGGAAATCAAGAAAAGTAAGTAGAGGTGACTGTGTGGTGGTGAACTTTGGGTCCCCCCATATAGTAAAAACAATTCTTGATAGAGCTGGGTCAAGGCATTTGAGCGGGGAAGGTATCAACATCTTACCCCTAGGGTATTTTTTACCAAAATATACCACTTTCAATAACGGGCGTGGTTGATCACAATACACTAATACATGCCAAGGGAATGTACGAGTACTCGGTACCGACTTATAAAAGATTTGAATCCTTCACAAATCTGGAGGATATAGATTTATTGAGTCCAATAACTTTAATTGAAAAGACCCCGTCTCCAATGGATGGCCAAGATGGGGGCCACTATGCAATGGGCATTTGCAGAAGTGGTGAGGATGTTACAAATGGAACACAGTGGCGATTACTGCATATAAATTCGGGTCCATCTGTAACCACCAGTGCACGTGACAATGTTATGGTTCACTCGTGTAATTCTATAGTTGAAGTTCCAGAATCTTACATGGTAAATCATGGACAAGGCCCCCAAACAAAAACTTGTGTTCCTATCGAGTCTAGTACTATTTAAAAAATAGCTTCTTGGAACATTGCGGGACTTGTGAATAAAGTAGCTTCCACTGAATGGACCTCATTTATTGAGGACCTAGATATAATATTTTTTCAAGAAACCTGGGCAGTGGACCAGGTCTTCTACCAGGGTTATATTAATTTTTCAAAATTAGCTGTACAGGGTGAACAGGGTAGACCGAACGCGGGTCTGACAATGTGGGTCAGGCAGTTCCACCAATACAAGCTAGAGGAGATTGCTATTGACACCAGGGACATTCTCATTGTCAAGTTATCACAGGATAATTCCCTGGATGTTTTACTCATTAATGTTTATTCTAGCGTTCAGCAAGGCGGGAAGGCCTCAAACATTGTAGCCCTACTTGATGCTTTTTTAACGAATCACAGAGGCCATAGTAATATATTAATAGCTGGGGAATTTAGTTGCACTTATGAACCTCTTGATTGTGAGGATATGAATTTTAGTGTGGAGGAGGATGATCAGTGGTCGATCCCACCTCTGGAACTTCCTCCCATAAAAAAGTGTACTAGTGCAGCACTCCAATTACAAGTATTCTGCCTGGAACATGGGTTGAGAGCAGCAAATGGTCGTATGAAATCTGATAAATCTGGGATGCCAACATTTAGCAGTGTTTTGTACACAAAAAATTGCCGCCCCACTTATTCCATTAGCCCTTGGTTATAGGCAACACATCAACTTTAATTAGATATGTTAGGTATTTTATTTACCTTTGTTTTCAATTCTTTTTTTGAAAAAATCATAACATCTCATGACAGAGAAGGAACACTGCACGTGTAACATATAAATACATCAACTGTAATACAACATTAACCAAATGAAAAAAATCACGAAGTGAGACATACAAGACAACTGTACCAATTTCGAACTGTTCAAAAAAGGCAGGTTAACTTTACAAGCCTCAATGACCAACAATGGACAAATTCTTAAGAACAGTATTAGACAGAATCACATTAGCAGGAGATATCACAGTGCACAAATGACATGAGTATAAAGCTTTCAATGATCATGAATTGCATCTCCTTTCATGCCGACGCGTTTCGAACTCCAAACAGTAGTTATGGGTTCTCTTCAGGGCTTTGTCATTTTCTGTCTGTACATATGTAAAAGAAAGGTAACAGTGTGTAAGTGTAATTGACTATGGCCCCCTTGTTTTATACTGCTAGTAGTGTACCACATATAAATCCCATAGTACCTTGGTTGTAGCTGTGGTTATCCTATGGGAGTTTGTGCATCTTTGGAACTGCCGTCTACAAGGTAATTAAAATCAAATTGTCATTTCCAAGTAGTTCCAAAGATGCACAAACTCCCATAGGATAACCACAGCTACAACCAAGGTACTATGGGATTTATATGTGGTACACTACTAGCAGTATAAAACAAGGAGGCCATAGTCAATTACACTTACACACTGTTACCTTTCTTTTACATATGTACAGACAGAAAATGACAAAGCCCTGAAGAGAACCCATAACTACTGTTTGGAGTTCGAAACGCGTCGGCATGAAAGGAGATGCAATTCATGATCATTGAAAGCTTTATACTCATGTCATTTGTGCACTGTGATATCTCCTGCTAATGTGATTCTGTCTAATACTGTTCTTAAGAATTTGTCCATTGTTGGTCATTGAGGCTTGTAAAGTTAACCTGCCTTTTTTGAACAGTTCGAAATTGGTACAGTTGTCTTGTATGTCTCACTTCGTGATGTTTTTCATTTGGTTAATGTTGTATTACAGTTGATGTATTTATATGTTACACGTGCAGTGTTCCTTCTCTGTCATGAGATGTTATGATTTTTTCAAAAAAAGAATTGAAAACAAAGGTAAATAAAATACCTAACATATCTAATTAAAGTTGATGTGTTGCCTATAACCAAGGGCTAATGGAATAAGCGGGGCGGCAATTTTTTGTGTACAAAGTATTATAAGGTCCAGCCTTCCCCATTTCCTAAGGACCTAACTCCTTTTTCTTGTAAAAAAAAAAAAAAAAAACATTTAGCAGTGGGCATCGTTCTAGTCGTATAGACTATTTTATCATAAATAAGGAGTTTTGGCCAAAATTGCTAGTCATGGTGGTAGAGCCCGGCCAGAAAGTGATCCTAATCCCCTTATAGTTTCCATGCGGGCTTTGGAATCAAACCATGCTGAAGAGTTGCCACCATGTGTAGATTTTTTTGAAGGACACCTGTGAAATGACACAAGACGCCTTAATTGGGCCAAGGTTGCATTCAACCCTGAGAAGGTGCTAGACATGAACAACCTAGTAGCTAACACTATAGTTAACCTCCAGGCAGATGCTGTACTTGGGGTATACTTGGATAGAGTTGGCCAGGCACATGAGCATCTTTTTAAACAACTTAAAAGTTTTTTTAATATGAAAAATAAAAAAGGGCCCTTTGATCCCACCATAAGGCTGCAGTTTGGTATAATTCCACCTGTCGCTTGGCCTATAGAACTCTGGCAGCTACAATTAGGAGTAAAGAACTGGTCACTATAAAAGAGAAGAGGCAGGCATATAAGGCAGCACAATCCAAGGCTAAAAGGGGCTGGGATGAAGCTCACTGGGCAGACCTACATAATGCATGCTCTGGGAGAGATATGACGAGATTTTGGCATCTGGTGAAATGGGGGAGTGGGGACCCTAGAAACGTTCCCACAAATCACGTGGAACCAGATCAGTGGGTCCCCCACTACAAAGGTCAGTTCTCCAGCGACTCATATGACCAAACCATCTTTGTAATGCCGTCTTCTCCCCCTCCTCTTTGCATTACTAAAAAGCAAGTAGAAAATGCTCTTCTCGAGGTCCCCAAAGGTAGGGCTCCCGGTCTTGACTGCATTCCTATAGACCTTTTCCTTCAAGATCTGGACTCCTGGGCAACGTATATTCAACTACTAATGAATGCTATCGTTAAGGGAGCAGCGATTCCTAGTTCCTGGGCAGGCACAGTAATCCTTCCTATTTTTAAAAAGGGGGATCTCTCCTTACCAAGGAATTACAGGCCAATAAGCCTGATTGATTGCATCCAAAAGGTATCGGCCAGGGTGGTTTTAGCCAGAATGCAGGCTTGGCTGGAGGAGTGCCATATTCTCTCCAATTGAGAAGCAGGGTTTCAAAAATGTATTAGTACAGGGGACCAGGTTTTAAGGTTTATTCTTATTTGGGGAGAGGCTCTATTTATGCAGCCTTTGTGGACCTTAGGTCAGCTTTTGACTTAGTTCCACTTCCCAAGCTGTGGCACAGTCTTTTAAAGTTGGGTATGCCATTGGATATTTTGGCGTTTGTTGTCAAATTGCATATGGATAATTATGCCCAGGTTAGATGGGATATGGCAGTTAGCACTACCGGAAAGTTCCCGGTAGAGAAGGGTGTGAGGCAGGGATGCATGTTGGCGCCCACCTTATTTTCAATATATATAAATGGGGTTTTGAAATATTTTGGAAATTGCCCCAGGGATGCCCCAAGTCTAGCTGGGTCAAAGATCCCACTCCTAATATTCACCGACGACACACTCATTCTTTCAAAAACAAGACAGGGCCTCCAACGTGCCCTCCCAAGATTTGAGGAGTTCTGTGCGGATCATGACCTCGTTGTCAATGTTGACAAAACGAAGTTTATGGTCCTCCAGAACTCAAATAAACTCTTCTGTGAAGTTAGAATGCAGGAAGGTGTTCTGGAGCAAACAGTGACTTTTTCATATCTAGGGGTAATCATAGACAAAAAACAAAGTTGGAAGCCACAAACAGTCTGCCTAAGGGTGAGACATGCTCAACTCTCGGGTGTGTTTCTTAAAGAGCATAGATGCTCTTATACCAAACCCATAGCTCCTGTATTGCAAATCTATAATACCAAAATTGGTGCTTCAATAATTTATGGTGCAGAATTGTGGGGGCATGTAAATCTCGATTCTCTAGTGGTGGGTCAAAATACATTTTTAAGATCACTAATTGCCCTCCCCCAATCCACCCCACTGGTCCCTCTCTATTTGGATTTGGGATGCGATTCCATCAGGGATGTAGCACATTATAAGTTAATAGCATACTGGATGAGACTCTGGGTGACTCCAGAGTTAGCCAACTATGCCCTGGCCTTGTTAGAAGTCAGGGAGTTGGATGTAAACAAGAAGATTGCATGGTTTAGCTGTGTTAAAAATATGCTCTATGAGCTGGGGTTGAGTCTGCTGTGGACCTCTCCAGCTGGAAGTATGTTCCCAAGTAAAACAGAGTTAAAGGAAGCATACTGGCACATGATAAATCTTAGATGGTTCACAGCTTTTACTAGTCTTACTCTGCCCAGCACCTTTCTTGAAATTAAACATGAACCAAAATTTGAGCAGTACTGCGATTTGATCACAACAACACGTGATAGAAAATTATTCCATCAGTTCAGAGTGGGAACAATACCCATGAAGGCCTTTACCTCGAAGTGGTCTAACCTTGATGCAAACAATAGTAGTTGCCCCTTCTGTCTGGATAGGGTAGAATCATTGTCTCACATTCTTTTTGCTTGCCCAGCATATAGCAACCAAAGGCGACGCTGGTTGAAAACCTTCTGTTTATTATTGGGCACCAGGTCATACAGTGAGGCATTCAGAATGCTTAAAACAGCAGAAGACTGCCCCACTGTGATTGCTATAGCCAAGTTCTTGGGTTGGGTGTGCGTGGTTCGTTGGACTGAAGGGAGGCATAGGTAAAGATCCTCCTTTCTTCATCACCCTATTTTTTTATCATTGTTATATGTATTTTATTGTACAGATTTGATGTTCTTTTTATAGGAGAAATACACTATGCTATTTCCTGACCGCCGATATGGCAGTGTTATAGAGTTACATCAAATTATTTATTATTTTAATGATGATTATTATATGTCCATGCCAAAAAACAAGTGTGTTGATATATTGATATGATGCATTGCCCAATTTGGCCTCTTTGTTTGTCTTTGTGATAACTTTTGTGATTTTGTAAATCGAAATAAAGTTTCTAAACTGAACTGATACTCAAAAAACCAACTAATAACCCATATAGACACTCATGTAGCTACTTACCAACCCATGCAGCCACTTATACACAAAGTGAGACACTGATACAGATATTTCCATATTTAAACATTACTTGCTAATACATGTATTCACTAAGATACACTTATTAATTCAGTTATACAATCAATTTTACAAAAACAAAATCCATTTAGACACTTATTTACCCATTTATTCTTCCATCAACCTTTAGATATACATATATAAAAAATATTTTTTTTTCAGAAAGACACACATTCACTGGATGATGTCATCAAGGATGTCAACAGTGATGTTATTTGAGATGTCATGAGTGATGTCACTGACCATGTCATCAGTGATGTAATATGTGACGTCATCAGTAGTGCATTGTGGGCACGCGAGTTACAGTTAGCAGAACTAACTATAACAGGGGAATTTCAATGGTTTTGTATGAGTGAAATATCGAGCTAGTTATAACATGTGTGAAACCTATGTTTTTTTCTTAACATATACAGTGTTGTTATCAATCATTTTCCGCCAGATATCATTAGGGATAATCTGAATGCATTAATTGTAGATGTCATTGGTGAGGTGATATATGAGGGTACAAGTAATGCATGGCGAGGGCCCGAGTTATAGTTACTCTAGGGCATATATCTGAATTTAATACGCTCTGGCCAGCTACACCTGAATTTCCTGGAATCTGATTGAGTACATTTAGTTTAATCTTCTCCTCAGGTGCTCTTGGTGGTAGTTGATGATTACAACAGCCAACATTTTTCTTCTGACCATGAAGATAGTGCAGACTGACATTGTCAGCTTATTCTTTACAATGTTGCCATTTTTGCCTAGTGATAGCTGTGAAGGGGTGTAGCCCTGCAAACGTAACCAGTAATATGTTGTTTAGTCTATGTTTAGAATTTTTAAATGGCAGCATCTACAATGACTCCCCTGCTCAAAGAACTTTTCGCTGTGGTGTCTCATTGGCTCCTATGGACTCTATGGATATATTTATCCAGCTATTAAAGTTGCTTGCCAATTTTGAAGATAAAAAACATGAGGGTAGTTTTCATTGACAGAGATGTGATTGTCAATAGAACAGTTCCCTAGAGAATCCATACAAGGACTGGTAATTGACTCCTAGTGGTTCTCCTTAATCTATATATCTTCTATAGATCAAAAGTTCTACATTTTTGTTTTATGAAACTCCCAAGGATATGTGATTAGTATGCCACCTTAATTTTGAGTATGATTACATGCCTCACTTTTCGTATACTAAAATCTCCAATTTACCTAGACTAAAGAGAGCTAAAGGAAACCTTGATTAGATCAATTAAAATAGAAAGGTGTTAGCACAGAAGAACGTCTGTAGAAGTTCTCTAGAGCGAAATTATCGTATAACATTAACCCACACAATGAGAATAGCGCCAAAAGGTCTGTACCTCGCCTAGCCTGAAAGGAAACTGAACAAAGCTAAAAAGTATTTCCTAGTTATAACCACATAAGACCTTTTTAGCAGCAGCATCAAAGGCACAATTAGTGACCACCTTCAAATGATTCTCTTTGGCAGAAACACTCCTAATTCCTCTTCCTTGATCCACATATTCAAACTGACCTTCTCCTCATTCTACACAGACAGTAGTCCTCCCTTCTGCTTGTTAATTTGTTTCACCCTCAACTCCCCTCATGCTTCCCTATCTTATTCACACAATGTGCCTTTCTCCATTCATTAGATCATGCACCAGGCACCAGCAGTGGATAGAAAAAGACTGAAGCCAAATAAAACACTAACATTGAAGGTTAAACATTGCAAAACCCAAATAATTAAGGCCTTTAGTCAAGTTACTAAAGCTAAGATTTTAATACACGTTGTAACTGCCTGAATATAGATACATAAATGATCATATTCTAAGTGTAAAATGCAATTATAATAAGTACATGTTCCATTATACAGTAAATGCAGTATACCTTTAAAGGAATACATTTACACATGACATTGAATCAATGTTATTAAACACACATGTGTTGGGAATGGCAATTTGTTGTTACTGCAAAAGAAGCAATAGAGAACACATATGTATATAAATGTTGAGGTTACACAATAAATGTGCTTTCTATATGGCTTTAAGTGCACTTCACTTTGTTAGTCACGTCATACCACATGAATGCCTAAGGCTCTAAATAAACATATATGTGGCCTAATCAATAATAATAAGGGTGGAGCCAAAATTATGCCGCAGCACTACCAATGTAAAACAATAAGGCCCGCTACATAAGGTCTGCTTTGACAAAGATTGTTCTGTTTTGCATTTAAATGTGCAGCTAGCTGAGAGGCACTGGAAGTGCAGTGGTGACCTTTCAGAAACGAAGTCATGGTTAAGTTTGAAGCTACATTACGGCAATCTCCTATGACAGAAGAAAGTAAACAGATCCAATAAAATTGGCAACAAATTAGGGAGATAATTGAATCTGGCAATTATTAGCCTTTTGACTATTGGACTGGATCCGCAATTATATGGCTAACTTCGTTCCTGCATAATAAATCTGTTCAACTCTGTGGAAGACTACTTTGTCAAACCCCTATTCTATTAACTGTGGGGTTCCTCAAGGGTCCACACTGAGCCCCACACTGTTCAATCTATATGTTATCGCATTGGCAGAAATCATAAACAGCAATGGTTTCTCCTCAATATCATATGCTGATGACACTCAGATTGTTATCTCCTTCTCACCAAACAGATAAAACCATGACCCCCCTAAACACCTGTCTAAAGCATGCTGTGCAGTGGATGACAGCAAATAGCATTAAACTTAACAGAGAAAAAATAGAGGTGGTGGTAGGAAAAAAACCTCCAGATGGATGGAACTGAACTACCCTAAACCTCTTGGCAAGCATCCTATTCCAAAAAGAGAAGTCAAAAGTCTTTTGACTTGATGAAAAAATGGCAATGGGAACACAAGCCAATAAACTGGCAACAACCTGCTTTGGGACAGTAAGAACCTTGAGAAAACTGATTGGATGGTTACCAAAGGCATTGTGTAGGAAAATTGTACAAGGTTTATGAAAAGAAGTGGGGCCCACATGACAGGAAGGAGAAAGGCTTTATTTAACATCCAGCCACAGCAACTCCTCGGCAGCAACTGCCGAGAACTGAATCTTACATGTGTTCCACGCAGGGAACATTCTGTGTGGAATGTAAAGGCAGAGAAGAGAAGTCCCAACACACCTCCCTTTCTTCATAAAGAAAACAAAAGAAGAGAAAAAGAAAAAGGAGAAAATAGAACCAAGGAAGAGATAAAGACAGAAGCAAATAAGAAGATGAAAACAAGGCAAATGAAAACAAGGCAAAACAAAACACATCATTTCCTTATATAAAACAAACATTACTTTACACCCATCATGTGGTTTAGGAATTTACCCCATCACATAGTCCTGAAACTTCGTAGGAACAGATCTGACCCTGGAGGAAGTTTCCCTCTGCGGGAAGTTTCCCTCAGAACGCACAACACCACCCACCTTGGGAGAAGGAGGGGAAACGCTAACCCCTAACTGCTTCCCGACACTCTCAACCATGGGACTAGGCACAATGGAAACCATACTCTTGCTCCAAAACCTTCCATCCTCCAACACTACCACAGAATCCTTCACTGCAGACACCTTCTTAGGAGAATAAAACCGTGATTCCCCTTTACGGAGAAACCCAGGTTTCTTTATCCTCACCCAGTCACCAACCTTCACCTTGCAAGAAGACAAAACGTCCTATCTAGTATCATACTTGCTCTGAACCGAAACCCTGACATCAGCTACACCAGCTAAACAAGCAGCATCCACAACTTTCCTAGACATCCATTCTTTGTTCAACTTGGTACCAGCAACCCTACCACGCAACAATGTGAAAGGAGCAACACCAGTCGAAACATGCGGAGTGGTTCTTACAGCCCATAACATGCCGCTAACCGCTTGACGCCAATGCAAACCATTCACTAAAGCCAGTTGAAGGTGCTCTTTAACAACACAGTTGAAACGCTCAACCAAACCGTTGCTACGAGGATGATAGAGTGACGTGCAAATATGTTTAATACCAACCTCCTTGAAAAACGAAGTAATCTCTGCAGAAACCAACTGCGTACCATTATCCGAAACTATCTCTTCAGTAAAACCCTCCCTGGAGAAAACATCACGTAAAAATGAAATCACCACAGAAGAACTGATGGAATCAACAAACCTAACCTCAGGCCACTTGGTCATATAGTCAATCAACACTAAGATAAACTTGGGAGTTGAACCAATGAGACCATAAGGTCCAGCAATGTCCAAAGCTAACTTGGACCAAGGAACATTCTTCACTAAGATAGGTTCAACAGGCAAAGGATGGGTGACCTGTGACTTATCACTAACAATACATTCACAGCATTCACGAACAAAATGTTCAACATCCTTGTCTATAGATGGCGACCAAAAATCCTGCCTCACCCTACGTTTCATGGAACGAATACCAGGATGGCCTTCATGAGCCAGATCGAGAATTTTACCACGGATCGAAAAAGGAACAACCAATAAACCCACTCTTTTCAATATTCCATCTACATGGGACAACTCATCCTTAACCCTCATGTAAGGAACAATAGCAGCAGGATAAGCTTTTTCGCACGGCCAAGGTTTGCAGAGGAGATCAATAACAATCTGCATGTCATCATCTGAAGCAATCCCCTCCAACCGCTCACACTCAGAGAGAGCACACCCAACAGAGTCACATAAAGAACCAACCGCACAGACCACCTCCAAATCGTCACTTGCAACACTGTCATCACAATTGGAAAGGGGTAGCCTAGATAAGCAATCAGCAACTAAATTCTTAGCTCCGGCTACATACTCAAGCTGATATTGGAATTCTTGCAAATTGAACTGCCACTTGGAGATTCTTGGAGTTGCCCTGCCACCACCTTTGGTCGCGAATAGATCGACCAAAGGCTTATGGTCAGTCCTCAAGATAAACCTGTTGCCCCACAGAAAATTCTTGAAATGCAAAACCCCCCACCACATTGCTAGAGCTTCCTTTTCAATGGTAGAGTAAGTTCCCTCAGCACCCCTTAAAGTTCTGGAGGCAAAAGCAAAGGTTTCTTCATGACCATCACTCCTTCTCTGCATGAGTACAGCCCCCAACCCCACATTACTTGCATCGGTGGAAAGAATGCATAAGTCATTAATGTTAAACAATTTCAGAGGGCGAACACCAATAATTTCTTGCTTAATGACATTGAAGTTGCTACTACAATCATCATCCCAAACAAACTTGGCATTCTTCTTGAGTAGGCTACGCATAGCAGCAGTTTTGGAAGAGAAATTTTTAACAAATTTGGAGTAATACTCCACCAGACCTAGATATGAACGTAATTGATCCTTGTTCATAGGAACAGGAGCATTTTGAATGGCATCAATAATCTTGACCTTTGGTTCAACACCATTTTGGGAAATATGGTGACCAAGATAGTCGACTCAGTCTTGAAGGAATTTGCATTTGTCTTCCCTCAAAGTTAGCCCACTAGACCTTAAGATGTTCAGAACAAGTTTAACACGCTCATCATGCTCAAGTTCGGTTTTGCCATGGACTAGTATGTTGTCCTGGAAAAAGACAACACCAGAAATGTTCTTGAATAGGTTGTTCATTAACCTCTGAAAAACAGCTGAGGCCGAAGCTAAACCAAATGGTATGCGGATGTAACGATAAGCTCCCTCCGGAGTTACAAAAGAGGTAAGGTGCTTGGAATTTGGACACAGCTCAATCTGATGATATGCGGATGAAATATCGAGGGAAGTGAAAAATTTGGCACCTTCGAGGGTAGCTAACATCTCGTTGCAATTTGGAAGTGGTTGCCGGTCGATCCAAATGTTTGCATTGAGATCACGCAGGTCAACACACATCCTCAAACCTTTGTCAGATTTCCTTGCCAAAACTTTGGGAGCAAGCCACTCGGAACCCTCAATTGGTTCGATCACACCTGCAGCACATAAACGCTCTAATTCCCTCTTTAATTCCGCACGTAGGCTTAAAGGCACTTTGCGCACCTTGTGGGCAACAGGAATGGCATTTTCTTTTGAAATTATACGGTGTTGAAAACCCTTGAGTTTGCCTAATTCCCCACGAAAAACTTCAGGAAACATAAGCGCCCATTTGGTGTTAGACATGTGAGATACAGCAGGTGTCTTAGGTGATGCAGAAACCGAAGAGTAAAATTCGCATAATTGACTGCGGGATATCACCATGTTTGGATGGTTGGGATCCAAAACAATGTTCAAATCACCCTGTTCGTCCCACCCCAACAAATTTGTACCATCCTTAACTATGAATAATACACTGGTAGTATGATCGCCATGAAATTCCAGTTTGGTAGAACATTTTCCCAAAACTTCAACCCTTTTGCTACTATATGCAAAAATCTTGATGCTGGAAGGTTCCAAAAGTACATTGGATAGTTTACTGAAATCAGTAAAATTCAACAAAGTAAAAGGAGAACCAGAATCTGCTAGGAACTTGCAGACAACTCCATTCACAGCTATCAAACAAGAAGGAGACTTCCTTTTCCGAAGACCAGACAAAGCAGACAGTTCAACTACTCCGGCCTCATGCGAAGTAGCAGACAGCATCAACAATTCGTAGCATTCCTCATCAGATTCCCCTGAAATATTTTTTACAGAAAGAACGGGCTTACTTGAAGAAGCAGCTTTCCACATGCGGGAATAATGACCTTTGTTCCCACATTTATAGCAGGTTTGATTGAGAGCAAAGCAAAATTTAGCAGAACCTAGATGTGACCTGCTACCACAACGAAAACATATTAATTCATTCTGCACAGACTTGGTTCTGGAAGAAACATTAGATGGAAATGAAAGGGTAACGTTAGGCAAAGCAATGGCTTTAGGTTTGAAAGGAGGTGTGGAATTTAACAGTTTAACCTCCACTGACAAAGAGGATGTGGATGAGGAGGGAGAACTCATTTCTCTAACACAAAACTGAGAATGCTCAATACTTTCGGCTAAAGAGAGAGCAGTCTCCAAGTCAGGGTCGCCAGAAGCAAGTAGTTTCTCTTGAATTTTCTTGTTGGAAGTCCTTTCAATAAGTTGATCACGTATGATCTCATCCCTGAATTCACTATAGTTACAGTTAATGGCTAGTATGCGAAGGGCTGCTACAAAGTCGTCAATTGATTCACCAGGGGTTTGGGCACGTTGAAGAAATTTATGGCGTTCGAGCACAACATTCCTCTTGGGAGAGAATCTTTTATCAAGAGTTTTGATCAACGAGGCATAGTCATCAATTAGAAGAGATTCTCCAGCATCACCACCACTAACTGTAATAGTGACCACTTCAAGAGTAAAAGTTTTTAATATGTTTCTGCCTTCAGTGCCAAAATTATAAATGAGCAGAGCTTTTTTCTTTTTGCCAGTAAAGGTATCACCATCAATAGCTTCCAAATATGTTTCAAAAGTGTCCTTCCACTGCTCCCATGGTACAGGCGGAGTGCCAGCAGTTTGCAAGAAAGGAGGAGGGGCCAAAATACGATCCATTGCGTGGGTGAGTTGCTGCCCTAACAATAAACACACAAAATGTAACTCCAATGAGGCTATTTAAAATTGTCCAGATTGCTAAATAAAGTCATGAATAGAAAAAAAAAAAATTGTGCACATTAGCAATGATAAGGAAACTCAGCATGTAAAGTTTAAAAATGTGTGCAAAGATTTAATCTGTGAATTGAAGAAAATTCGTGCATCACACAAAATTATACACAACAAACAAAGAAAACATTGTGTGCACGTCAAAATGATAAGCAAAATGTTTTGATTAGACAAAACAAGCTGTGTGCATCAGCGATGAAGATAATGAAGGGTTGGACATTGCTGTGCACTTTAGCGTTGAAATGAAAAGCAAAGCGCTTGGAAAGACATGCTGGGCGCATCAGTGATGAAAGCGGTGAAGTGCTGAACAGCTGTGCGCGTCGTGCGAGCGTTGCTTACGTTGCTAGGTTACCAAAGCAATTCAAAATGGCCGCACGCAACGTCGAAAGTCGCGCTGACGTCGTCAGGCAGGTCAGGCAGGATTCACGTTGCAGCGCGAGAGCAGAGCAACAGCTCGATCGCGCACATGAATTAAACAAATTGTACCTTAACCATATTGAGGCAGTATCGAGGAGTCAGCAGGCATCGAGGACACAATTGGAAACTGCAGAGAGTAAACAGGAGTCACAGGGAATTTTTCCTGACGAAACGTCGAATTCCCAAAAACACCAAAATGTCAGGAAGACCGGATCTCCACAGAAAGGATCTTCTTCGAGGTTGGGGAGGCTGGAAGCTGGAATCGATCGTCGCCACTGAAAAGAAGTGGGGCCCACATGACAGGTAGGAGAAAGGCTTTATTTAACATCCAGCCACAGCAACTCCCGGCAGCAACTGCCGAGAACTGAATCTTACATGTGTTCCACGCAGGGAACATTCTGTGTGGAATGTAAAGGCAGAGAAGAGAAGCCCCAACAGTTTAGTACTTTCCACACTTGATTATGGTTATTCCTTGTATCTTAGCAGCCCAAATTCCATCATGAATATACTTCAAGTCATTCAAAATGCTGAATCACATATACTATAAAAAATCCCCAAATGTCACTCTGCCACCACTGCCTTGGCAAGCCTTCATTGGCTCCCTGTGCTTTAAAGGATACACATCAAGGATTTTGCATGTCCCACAAAGAATTGCACAAAAGGGGTCCCAAAGTGATTCAAAACCTACGTATCTCGTATATTTTCCCACTGGAATGCTGTGATCCAACACTCAGAATTACCCAGGATAATGATGACAAAAAGTGGAAGAAGATCCGTCACTTTCATGGTACCTAAACTTTGAAACGCACTCCATCAGAACCCAAGGTACACCAAATCAGAAATAGCATTTAGTAAACAGCTAAAAACATTCAGTTTCTATCAGCACACCCTTCTGATGGATACCTGTTTTCATAGTACTGGGAGGTCCCTCTGGGTAGCAATGCGCTCAAGAAATCCCCATGAATATAATATAACTGTAGGTTATCCTGAAATCTTACTCTGTGTAGTCCACTAAAGTGAGTGATGTTTGCATTTGCGAATTTATATGGTCACACAAATGATTCTATACCCATTCCAATATATGTGGTCAAAAATAACTTAATGGAATACCTAACATCGAGAAAAATTAAGTAGGTCATACCCTTAATGAAACTGACCCACGGGGCTTGACCTAGCAAACCTCCAAGGGCAATAGTTAAAAAAAAATTATTAATGGGTTGTCCAGCTTTTGTGCATTTGTTTTGTCGGATTACATCATATGGATGATCCAGCTAAGGCCTTTCAATAAATTTAAATTAGGACATCATTAAAAGTTTCACGGAATTTGGTGTGAGGATCCCGGGGACCAGGGTCTATGAATCTGGCCGTTATCCCCACACCAAATTCCAGGTATTACAAATGTTCCCCAGTATGAGGATTAACTGATTGGACCTGGTAACCATTCACTGTTCAGGCTGTTTTTCACCCGATGGCGAGGAAAAAACTGCAGAATTTTTCCACCTGATCTTAGCAGGTAGAAAGTGTACGCTGCAGGGGTGGTGTGAGAGGAATTATAGAATGGGAGGCTGAAGTGCAAAGCAAACTTGCGCCTGTCTAGAGGGTTCAAAAGAAAAAACGAATCCCAAATAAATATGGTGATATTCAAAGATGTCAATTCAATAACAGTCCATTTCTTCTCCCTATAGTTAAACGTTGGGAAGCCAAACAAGGTTGGTGGCGTATTAAATTCCTGGTTTGTTAACTTGTTTTCTGCTTTTAACCTGATGGCTATAGAGAGGCTATGGTAAAAGCTGCAATAATGCAATATTCTAGATGGAATGTTATCAATCTTGAGAATATTGCACTCAGGTACCCAGGACCACGTTGAAAACGACATGCAACATCACCTATATATTCAGATAGTGGTATCTAGTGGCCTTAAATAGAGCTGTGTATTGTCTATGTTGTTGTTGGGATTTATCTAACCAACTATTTCAATACCCAGCACTCAGTTCATATTTTCACACCTAAAATATGAGGATGCCTCATACCCTGTGTTCTTCATGTGGAAGACTTAATTTTGCTTGATCTTATGCCCATTGAGTTACAATGTACACTGAATTTCTTGGGTGTGTATTGCGCTCCAAGCCATGTCATTATAAATGTAGAGGTAACAAAGAGATTACTCTTTGGGAAGGTGAACTTAAAGAAAATTAAGGGTCATATTAACAAAGGTACATTTACATAAATAAACATGCTCATGTGTAAATCTCTTATGCACTTAGGTGTAAATCCACACTTTTTTGCTACTCATAATTTAGAAATTTAGGGCCTAATTTATGAAAAGTGACGCATCGCTGCGTGAAAACAGCGATGCGTCACTTTTCACTGCACCCTCCTTGCGACACCAATGATGCGTCATATTTACAGTATGATGCATCATGTTGCAAGGAGTTGCAGATATGTCAGTATTTCTGACGTACCTGTAGGCACAAAAATGATGCATTGCTGGAGTGAGTCACAAAAGTGACGCAACTCAAGCAATGGGTAATTACACATGGGCAAGTACCATGTGAAATGTACCTCCTTCAGTCTTACGCCTTCCATGAGGCAGGCGTAATATATTGACGCATTTGTGTTGTAGAAGTGGTGCAGTTTAATCTTATAGATTTCATTGCATCACTTCTATGACCTTTCTTGCGTCGGAATGCCCCCCATGCATACATTATACCTGGTGCAGGTATAATGTGGCGCTGGGGTTTACAAAGTCGCGGTACAAAAGCGTTTACAAAGTGGCGCATCTGCCTAGATGCGTCACTTTGTAAATATGGTGCAACAGGGCTAATTTTTTACGCCACTTGTGCGTCACAAAAAGTGACGCACCGGCAGCGCAAAAGTGACGCCAGGGCTCATAAATAAGCCCCTTAGAATGTATACATTATTTTAGGCTCACATGTCTCCATCCCCTGCAAGAACCTCATACTCCAGATACAACAGAATTTATGAGTGTAGAGTTATTACTAGTAACTTTTCACACGTAGGTAGAGTTCTCCGTCACAGTTGTGGAGATCTCTCTATGGAAAAGTAAAGGGAAAAATAATAAAGTTTATTATCATTTTATAAAAATATATTTATTATTTTATTATAAAAATATATGAACATGAATCTAAAATAGCCATTATTTTATAAGCTTTTTAAATCAAACGTATATTTAATAATTAGTTAAAATCTATTTATTATATAGAAAAATCCCATCCAGACTAACACTTTTATTTCTATTTATGAAATTAAATGAAAAGACCATTTGTTAAGCGCGATAGCTACTCTTAGGCATCCTAGCGCTGCAGACGACATGTGGAGGGAAACAGTTAGGAACTAAACAGGTTTATTGAAAAGAAGAGTTTTCAAAAGCTTACTGAATGGGAGCCGATTGGGCTCGAAGTGGAGGGGAAGAGACTTCCAGAGTTTTGCCGAGTTATAGGCAAAAGAATGGCCACCACATTTGGTCTTTTTTATCCTGGGTACTATGTCAAGGAGAGAGAATGCTGATCTAAACTGTCTGGTTGGATTGTAGGGGGTAATCAGCCATCAGTTGATAAATGTCTTCCAGAAGGCCCTGTGGGTAATGCATAGGGCCTTAAATTCAATTATCTCCCAAACCCTGAGCCAATGGAGGTTTTTCAAACCAGGATTGAATGTGGGTCGACGGGGAATCTGAAGGAGTGTTTGAGCTGCGCCGGTATGGATGACCTGGAGCTTGCGCAGAGTGGACTGAGGGGCCCCTAGATAGAGGATGCCTTCAAGGGATTTATTTCACAAAGATTTTTTTATCTCTTCTTAGAGAGATTCAACTTGTTAAGGTCAAATAAATGAACACCTTTCTTTTGAGTAACAATTCCTATTCTGAATTTAGCACCAAATACATTTAGTAATATCTAAATCTATATCATTTAGTCTACTATAAAAATGTATTAAGTAAACTTACACATACTGTCAAAGTAATCATGCAGATAATGGAAAAGAAAAAAGCTGAGAGGGTGTATATAAGAAAATAGATGATTTTATCTTGTCAAATAAATTTTAGGGTACATAAAAAGTAATTACACAAATATAACAGATAGGTGACACTGTTATTCAAGTAACCTCACTGTTACATTAAATAAACACCTTTCTTCAAAGTATTAATTCAAAAATAAATCATAGAAGAGAAGATGTAAGTCGACGTTTCGGTCTCTACGTTGTCATACATGAGACCATCTTCAGGACAAAAAGTAAATGTTACAGTTGACCCCTTGGTAGAGATGTAGATGGCTTTTATGAATTTCCACCTTGACAATAGAGACTTTTATGTGTCCACAGGTTTATTTTTGCAGGTTAATTTTTGTAGAGTCTCTTTTTTATATCGGGCTATTCCATGCCTTTAGTAGGAAAATAGAAGAAGCAATTCTATGTCGTGTCACTTATTTAATTATATAAGGGCCACGAGATGGCAAACTTCTTGTATATATATCCGAGTAGCTTCCTAGATCAATAACGAAGCACTGCACGGTGACGGTGATTTAGTCTAGGAAGAATTTTTTGTACTGTTTTTCTTGCATGAGCCGCTGCGAGCGTAACGTGCCATTCAAAGGAATTAGCATATGGATAGATAGAGGGCATTCCCAAAGTCCAGGCGCAACAGAATGAGACCCTGGGCCATGATCTGTCTCGCCTGGAATGGAAGTAAGGGAAGAATGTTCCGAAGTAGCCTCAGCAGACCATAACAGGTAGCTGCAAGTTTGGCAACTTGATGGTTGAAGGTGAGGGCGTTATCCAACCAGATGCCCAAGCTTTTGATCGTGTCCTTTGGCGCACGGGTAGGACCAAGGAAGGTGGGCCACAATGAGTTCATAAATCGCTTGGGGGTGTTGCCCAAGAGCATAAGCTCCGTTTTGTCCCCGTTCAGCTTTAAACAGGAGAGTGTCATCCATTTGACCACCTCCTCCAAGCATCCACTCAGGTTGTTAGTGGGAGTGTTAAGCTGGTTAAGGGCCACCACTAGCTGAGTATCGTCGGTAAAAGTGTTGACTTTTATGCCGAAGTATGGACAATCTCAGCTAGGGGGTTCATATAAATGTTAAATAACGTTGGGCTCAGGGAGGAGCCCTGAGGCACACCACAACTGAGTGGCTTACTGGGGGAGGTGATGTGGCCCTCAAATACCTGGAAGAAACGGTCCGCCAGGAATGATCTGAATAATTTGATGACATTTCCTGAGACTCCTAGGTTGGTAAGTCAGTGTATTAATATTTTGTGATTTACAGTGTTGAATGCGGCACTTAAGTCAAGGAGGATGATTGCTGCAGCGCCTCCTTGATCCAGGATCTTCCTGGCCTCTTCAGTTACTGCGAGAAGGGTGGTTTCGTCCCATGTATGGGACGGAAACCTGTCTGGGAAAGATCAAGCAGATGATTGTTCTCCAAAAACTCTACCAGTACTGAGTTGACATATTTCTCCAGAACCTTGCTCAGCCATGGCAGCAGGGAAATAGGCCGGTAATTACTGGGGTTGTCTAGGTCTAAGTTAGTTTTCTTCAAGAGGAAGAGGTCTGGCACAGCGGTCAGGGCAACTGACTCCAGAACTCGGGGACTCACGGTTCGATCCTCGGTGCTGGCAGCAGATCAGCCAAGCACCATGTGACTCTGGGCAATAGCTTGCTTAATCTTCCCGATGGCCCCCAGCGCCTTGACTCCTTCGGGTAATTGTTCACGCTTTACAAATACTGGACATTTACATTTACAAGAGGGCCTTAAGCATGGCGTGTTTCTAGGGGGGAGGGCTAAAACGTAGGAGAGGGAATTAAGAAAGTCAAGTGTGATGGGAAGAATGTTACCAAGAGCCCGCAGCAGAGCATGTGGGGGTGCCGGGTCTTGGGAGGAGCCAGATTTCACCTGGTGCATAATGGGTTCTAATGTGGAGGGGTCGAGAGGGGTGAGGGTGTCCAAGGTGGCTGAAAGTCGGAGTTCTACATTTGAGGAATGGGCGGGGGATTGTTTAAGCTGGGTGGGTGAAAAGGAAGTGTAAATTGCTAGCATTTTTGGGGAGAAGAACTCTGCAAGGTTATTGCAGCAGATTTGTGCATCAGTAGTGTTAGATGGCTTCTCAGGGAGTTTAAGGAGGGCTTTGACAATTCGATATATTTATTTGGGGCTGGAGGCAGCTGCTTTAATTTCCAGCCCCTGCTGTGCAACCGACGGGTTGCGGCGGACTGAGGCTCCACCGGCTTGCCCACTGATCATTGTAGTGCAGTAAGGAGGGCACAGCGCTGCTCGGTCTGCCGTGATTGTTGCCCCACGGAGTGACTCTGCAAAAAGAGCCCTGCACTTGCAGGGCTGCCTGCTAAGCGCCATCGGCCACTACCTGTATTAGCAGGCTTCACCACACTGATAGTGCTGGCGGGTCTGGAGACAAGCTGAACTTTGACTGTGGCTGCACAGGATACACCAACCTGCTGATGCCTCCATCCATATGTTGTGTGCTGCCACCTGGAAGTAATTCAACATTGCTTCACTAAATTCCTACGATCTGCAAAGCTGGTGCTCCCCCCAGCTATCACCGTATAGATACTGGGGTGTACTCTTAATGCTCAGCCCGGCGTAACCTGGAGTGGTGGGGAGCCGTGTGCTGGAATTCTGGCAGTTGCTGTATAGTTGTTAAAGACACAACACTGCTCTAACGAGCCGCATCTGAAACGCCTGGCACCGACTACCTGGGCGGTGGCTGAAGGGGGACTGGCTAGTGCCCATTGATGGAAACATAACCGAAGCTGACCAAGCCTGACCTCCTATTGAGGTGAACAGATACGCCTCTGGCTGATGCGAACTGGGCGGTCGCAGGACGCAGCTGACGACCGGGCTGTGGAGGAGTCATTTGTGCGTGGCAGTGGAGGCCCCCTGTGAGCTGTGGGATCTTTGTTGATCATGACCTTCTGGCATCAAGGAGGGACCTGCGGTGAGGCTTGCGCCCTGGAGGTGTCGCGTTGAGATCTTGTGGTCTGCGAAGCAACACTGGTACATAGGATCTGCGACTGATGTCGGGTTGCACCCGAGCGTGGACCGGAATGGGAGGAGCGCAGACCTTGCAACCGCCGTCCAAGCCTAAATTGGACAAGATGGCGAAGCAGGGACTCACGGACCAAACTGCAAACAAGCTGGATGCAGTGCTTGCTGCAATGGAACAGTTGGAAGAAATCATTAATCAGACCCGCACATCCCTGGAATCTAAAATTGATAAAGTGGCCATTGACCTCACTCATCTACATGCGGATCACCGGAAGCTTACGGACCGCACTACCGTATTGGAAACTACGCTCGCAGACATCAAACCGCAGGTGACCCAGACAGATAAGCAGGTACAAGATTTACTAAATCGTGTGGAGTTCCTGGAAGGCAGAGCTGAGGATGCCGAAGGGCGGGCGAGACGCAACAATGTACGCATAGTAGGTGTGCCGGAATGATGGGAGGGGAAGGAACCTGCTTTGCACATGGAAAATTGTCTTACAGATATATTACCTGAAGGGTCCCTCTCACCGCACTTTGTCATAGAGCACGCACATAGGGTCCCGGCGAGGCCCCCTCCTACAGAATCGAACCCGCGGCCCTTGCTCCTCTGGATCCTAAATTATCGAGACCGAGACACCATTCTACAGGAAACCAGGAAGCTTCAGGATGTCCATATTGACAATCACAAAATAATGTTTTTTCCGGATTACACTATCCAGGTGCAGCGACAGAAGTTTTCCTTCATGGCAGTGAAGAAGCGCCTTCGGCAGCATGACCTGAAATATTCCCTGTTGTTCCCAGCGCGCCTGTGTGTGGTTGCAAGCCACAAAACGCACTTCTTTAACACATCGGAAGAAGCAGAGGACTGGCTGGACATCTTCACCACTGCGAGACCTCGGAACAACGCTGTGACGGCAACGCTGCCGAAGCAGGGAGGCCCCTTTCGCCGCCACTGGAGAGAGCATAGATTAACAGGGTTGAGGACGTCGCCTTCACCAACGTTAGGCCCACATTCAGAACTGATTCTCAGCGGTCAACTAGACACCCTACAGGCAGTGGCAAAGATCAGCGGCTCATTGGTGACTGAAGATGTATCCACTTCCAGTCAACAAGACCTGTCTAGTGACGACGAGCAGATATACAGCCTGCAGAACTCACAGGATTCCAATGAGCAACCCTATGTCACCCCGCAGACGGCGTACACAAAAGCATGAACATTGCAGACTCTTATCTTTGAATGGACTGCGAATTGAGGTATTGGGGTATGTACGTGGGGGAGTGCTGCCGATAAAAGTGTAGGTATTTGTGGTAGATGTAACTATGATTCCAACTGGTCACATGTAGTTGGGGGCGGAAACATGCAGCCTGGCGGGGTGGCGGGCCTTCATTGCATGTTTAGTTGCTGCTTTGTGGACTCAAATGTACATTGCCCACTCGATGGATGTTCCTGAGCCGCTATATGCCTACTGCCTTATCTATATTGTATATTGCCTGATAACGGGGAGCCTCTGAGACGCTAGACACGAGTATTGTAGACTAACTAAAAGCAGTACGCAGTGCACCCTCCCAGATCACTTTGACTATTTTCTCCATTGAGAGTTTGGACGATTGCTAGTTGCATTTTCGCCCTTTTGGAATTGTATATGATTATGTCTTTATGTTGGTTTTATTGTGAGATATCATTTATTATGTGTTGCTCTACACGATGTAACATGCCACTAGTCAGCACGCTAGGTAGACTATGCGACACCAGGTCATATATATTGTGCATATCTGTTGGGCTGCTACAGACACATGATCACTGGACGCGTTATAGGGTCTATGTCTTCATTTAAAATTGGTACATGGAATGTGAGGGGCATGCATTCACCGTCATGTAGATATAGGATATATTCCTACCTCAAACGCCATCACATGCAAATAGCCTTACTGCAAGAACCTCACCTGGCCAAAACAGAAATTCAGCGCTTTCACCCCCTCTGGCGTGGCCAACTGTATGTCACGGGGTATTCGGCTTTTGCGCGAGGTGCGCTAATATGGATGAGACCGGGGGTTCCACTCATGATCACACAGTCGCTGGTAGACACGGAGGGCAGGTATGTAATCATTAGGGGCACACTGGATGGCCGGCACATTGTACTTGCATCACTGTATGCTCCTATTACAGAACAGGCTGCCTTCCTTGACAATATGTCACATATTCTTGCACCATGGCATGATCTTCCCTTGTTACTGGGGGGCGACTACAATAGCATGCTCGATGTATCACTTGACCGATCTTTTCCACCCCTTCCGGGTACGGGCACACACCATGCCATGAAGGCGTTGACCAATTGGGCAACACAATGGCACTTGAAAGATGCCTGGAGACACTGTTACACCCACAATAGGGTGTATCCCTACTATTCAGGTGCTCACAACTTGCATGTACGGCTGGACCGTGGCATGCTTTCGGAGACGCTCCTCCCCCACATATCAGCAGTTTATTATTTAGGCAGGACGCACTCTGATCATAACCCGCACATGCTAGAGATGTTATGGGAACACCCCTGCCCACCAATTCCAACCCAGAGGCTGGAACCAGATCTGCTATTAGACACACCCTTTCGTGACCTGCTAGCTGCCAATATCACCCAATATTTTGAGAATAGCACAGGCACAGCCACATCACCTCAGGTGGAATGGGACGCATTCAAGGTAGTGATCAGAGGGTATTGCCTCGGTGCGCAGGTGGGTATGCGTAGACAGTTGGAAACTGACCTTACACACCTTGAAGCTGACCTGCTTTGAAGGGAGGGAGACCCGCTAGAGGGCAATGCTGAGCTTTTAGAGGACGTTAGAGGAGAACACTCCAGGCTACTTGACCGACACCACAATTTAAACTATGCAGCACATTCTGCGCGCACCCACCACATGGGAGACGAACCTGGTAGATTGCTGTTGTGGTTGATACGTCAGGAGGCAGCCACTGCGCCCGTGATTTCACTACGAAATGCGCAGGGAGTCACGGTACATCCCCAAAGGGATATACACCACGCTTTTGTAGAACATTACTCCACTATATACAGATCTTGTTTGACAGCTACAGATGCAGATATACAGGTCTTCCTTTCCACCCTGATGCTGCCGCAGCTGACAGAGCATCAACAAGGGGAATTAGGCACTACACTGCTGTCAGAGGACCTAAGGGATAGTATTTATACCCTCTCGAACTGTAATACGCCTGGTCCTGACGGACTACCAGCTGAATTTTACAAGGCCTACTCAGATATACTGATACCAGAGTTACTGCGGGTATATGCAGTGGCCCTGGAATACTCAGCACTCACGCCCACGCAAAATGAAGCGACGCTGATCTCCCTTTTAAAGCCGGGTAGAAGCCCTTAACTCCTCGGCTCCTGTCACCCACTGGCTCTGTTGAACACAGGGTACACAGACAAAATATCGATTTTTAAATATCGATATGCAAAAATATCGAAGTTTAAATATCGATATACAAAAATATCGAAGGTAAGTAATATCGACAGTCTAAATATCGATATTGGCATGATATCAGTAATATCGAAGTTGTAAATATCGATGTTAATAATATCGAAATTAATAACTTTGATGTTACTAATATCAATTTTTAAATAAATTTAGTGTATATTATATTGTATTTATTATGTTTTATTATTTATTTTTAATGTTATTTTATTAAATATTGTCTTTTACTACTGTAGCGGGTTGTGGGTGTATAGGGGAATAGGGTGGGAAGTAATTTAATTATGTTAAATTAATTATTAATTAGTAGGAATTATTAATTAATTAATTGAGAATTAATTTTTAATTATTTTTAATTAATTTATTAATAGATAAATATGTTCTGTAGCGGGTTATGGGTTTATAGGGGAATAGGGTGGGAAGTAATTTAATAATAATTAATTAATTGATATATGTTTGTACATATTTTAATTAATAATTAATTGGTAATTCATTTCTATTCATTAGTTAATTAAATATTATAATTTTTTACATATTTATAATTATTAATTAGTTGGTAATTAATTATTATTAATTATTTAATTACATTAATTATAGTAATTTTTTATATATAATTTATTGTTATTCTTAATTAATTAATTGTGCAAAATAATATTAATTATTAAATTAAATTAATTACAGCAAATGTGCTAATATATTAACTTTATTGTTATTGTTAATTAATAATTAATTGGTAATTAAATAATATTAATTAATTTTGGGTACAGGGGTATTTTTAGGGTTCAGGGTCAGTTTTCAGTTCATGGGTACAGGGGTATTTTTAGGGTTCAGGGTCAGTTTTCAGTTCATGGGTAAAGGGGTATTTTTAGGGTTCAGGGTCAGTTTTCAGTTTTTGGGTAAAGGGGTATTTTTAGGGTTCAGGGTCAGTTTTCAGTTTTTGGGTAAAGGGGTATTTTTAGGGTTCTGGGTCAGTTTTCAGTTCATGGGTAAAGGGGTATTTTTAGGGTTCAGGGTCAGTTTTCAGTTTTTGGGTAAAGGTGTATTTTTAGGGTTTAGGGTCAGTTTTCAGTTTTTGGGTAAAGGGGTATTTTTAGGGTTCAGGGTCAGTTTTCAGTTTTTGGGTAAAGGGGTATTTTTAGGGTTATGGGTCAGTTTTCAGTTCATGGGTAAAGGGGTATTTTTAGGGTTCAGGGTCAGTTTTCAGTTTTTGGGTAAAGGGGTATTTTTAGGGTTCAGGGTCAGTTTTCAGTTCATGGGTGAAGGGGTATTTTTAGGGTTCAGGGTCAGTTTTGGGTTTTTGGGTAAAGGGGTATTTTTAGGGTTCAGGGTCAGTTTTGGGGTTTTGGGGTACAGTCGTACAGGGTAAAAATAAAATAAATTTAAATTAAATCAATTAAATGAAATTAAAAAATATAAAATTACATTAAATTATTAAGTTTTTAATTTATTTTAAATGTATATGTATTAGTTTTAATTTTTTAATTATGTTTTAATATTTTTATTTAATATTTGTAACATTATATGTATTTTATAATTATTTTTACATTATTATTAATACATTTAAAAAAACGATATTTTTAATTTCGATATTTTTGTACTACGATATTATTTTTTCGATATTTTTGTACTTACCTTGTTAGGGATAGGATTCCTATATTTTTGACTTCGATATTTTTGTTCCGATATTTTTGTATTTCGATATTTTTGATTTTGATATTTTGTCAGACATTCGAACACAGACTATAAGATCCTTGTCTCCACCCTCGCTAAACAACTTGACCCATTTGTGTCGACTCTGGTGTACGCAGATCAAAACTGATTTGTTCCCACCAGGAACACCTCCCTAAATGGTCGCAGGCTATTTAGCATCCAGAAGTATGCAACAAAGAACTGGACTCTATTTGGCTGTCTAGTACTGGACCTAGAGAAGGCCTTTGATTCACTGAAATGGGCCTATCTTGCGGTGGTGCTGCATAAGTACGAATTAGGAGATGATTATTTACAGCTGGTGCAACGACTGTATCAGCACCCCACAGTGCATGCTTGCACAGGAAAACTCCTCTCAGATATGATCAGGGTTAAACGGGGAACCAGGCAGGGATGCCCCTTCTCCCCGTTGCTTCTTTTCCTTGCCATGGAGCTCTTGGCGGTTCTCCTCCGAGTGAGTGGTGCGGATTGGGGCATCCCCTTGAGTGATGGACTTCACACAGTGTCCCTATATGTGGATGACCTACTATTCTACATAAAAAGACCTGCATGCTGTACCGCAGGCAATATCAGCTCTGTTTAGCAGCTTTGAGAAGGTGTCGGGTCTACGGGTAAATTGGGCTAAATCAGGCGCATACTCTTTCTGCAAAGATGTGGCTGTGACGGATATAATCATTAATAGCACTTGACTGGTATCCGACCACGTTCAGATATCTGGGCATATATATCTAAAGGTCCCCAATAGACACACTGGAAGGTAATCTGGTTTGCGCCATCTCCTCTATTAGGTCCCAGATGCAATTCTGAAAGACGCTACCACTTAATGTGATGAGCTGTATCACCTTGACCAAAATGATAGTGCTGCCCAGACTATTGCACTATTTTGCTATTCTTCTGGTATATGTCCCAGTGCGACTTTTTAGGGAACTGGAAGGATAAACCCGAGGTTTGGTTTGGAATGTGGGGCGGCCCAGAATAGCACTACAGAAGCTGTATGCACCACCAGAGAGTGGAGGCTTAGCAGTTCCTCATCTGGAACTATACTAATTAGCTGCGTAGCTACAATGGGTCACCAAGTGGCTGAGGTAAACATTTGGCGGACACGGCGACCGAGACAACAGTATGGATGCAGACTCAGATCTACGAACTGTTCTATCCGCTGGCAAACACCCTCTGCCCGACCCAGATACATGTTGAGTTAGCCCACAGATGTTATAGGAGAAGCCTTCAACTCGCGAGAGACACGACACCCTATGCCCCGACCCAGCCACTTATAGGGATGCCCAGAGGTTGAGATCCTATAATGGACATAGAATTGATGCCCTGGACTGAAGCGGGTGTGGAGACGCTAGGAGACTTATAAGCAGATGGTACCATACTACCTTTTGCGACACTAACGTTAGATAATGGATTACCGGTGGGCCAATTCCTTTTATATGCAGCCATTACACGGACGTTGATGCTGGCATGGGGGGATATGACTAATGAGCCACCGACACATCAGTTGTTGCACTACCCTCATGTAATGGGGGAGGGTTCGCATGTGATACGCTGGCTAGTACAAGCCCTTGCTATCCACGTATTGAAGCCGTTACAGAGGCTCCGCACATGTTGGACCGAGGACAGGGACTGTTCCTGGACTGATAAGGAGTTGGAACGCGTTCTGGCCGGTGACGAACACATACCACGTAATTCACGCTTTAAACTTATACACACCTATATTTTGCACAGGGTTCGCATGTGATACGCTGGCTAGTACAAGCCCTGCTTATCCACGTATTGAAGCCGTTACAGAGGCTCAGCACATGTTGGACAGAGGACAGGGGCTGTTCCTGGACTGTTAAGGAGTGGGAACGTGTCCTGGCCGGTGCCAAACACATACCACGTAATTCACGCTTTTAAACTTATACACACCTATATTTTGCACAGGGCGTATCTTTCACCAGATGAAAACAATAAATATTTTAATATCAATACTTCCGAATGCCCAAGGAGACGAATCCTAGGTGCTAACCTCTTACATACGCTATGGTCTTGCCCTCTGCTCTCACCATATTGGCTTGCGATAACAGAAACAGTTGCAAAATGCACCAATACTGAGGTACCTATCACATGGGAGGTCTGTAGCTAGGGGTATTACAAAAGATCTAAGGCTAACAAAGTAAGCCCCAGATTTTAGGATCTAGGCCTCAAAACAGCTAAATGACTAATAACTAAGAGATGGAAGCACAAGGACCCACCAGAGGCATTATATTGGGTGAGCACCACCCTACACAAGGAAGAAATGGCAGGGCTACGAAAATATCCCATTGCGCAAACCTGGGATGATATGCTCAGAACCCTTACACACTCTGGTGCTATATTGCGGGCACCTCTGGCGCAACTAGCAGGAACTGATGCCCAACATGACACAGCTGGTGGGTTAAACGCACACCTCGCATTCCTTGAAGATGATATATGGACGTGGCTCCCGTCATACGATACCCTAGCGTCCATGTCACCGCATATACAACAGGAGAGGCAGCCCACACCCACTACTTCCGCACTGGCCTAGTCGCAATTACATTCAAATGATACGCTAGTCACCAGATACATACCTCTTCACACATTTGATATCTCTTTTCTTTTGCTTTATTTGTTTTATTTTTGTATTCATTAGATGTGGTTATAATGTTATGAACGGAAGTATCTAGTGAATCGATACAACATTTAAATGTATTTTGGCATATGTTTGTTTATGAAGCAGTACATGTAGTGATTTTGAAGCGGAGTCACATATTAATAGCATGCTTTGATATACATAGATATGCTCACACATCAATTACCATTATTGTGAAGAGGCGTACTTAATAGACTCATTTCACTCCTCTATTGGAGACAACAGTATATGCGGGCCGTTGGTGCCCATGGTCCTTTATATAATCACGAGCAATACTGCACTGCAGATACAAAATACATCATGACAGTGTATAGGAATTGGTTTGATTTATGTTCGCAGTGGTTTAATATATATGCTGTTCTTATCAATGTGACTTGTATCGATGCTCAAAATACATGTAATGAAACAGATAAAATGCAATAGAGATATTTTTTTTTAAAAATAGTAACTTGTGTCACTCCAGGGCTTCACAATAAGTGATTTCCATTTAAGAAGAGCAGTCAAGGACAGGTAAAACATACAGAGGAGAAGCTTTAACTACTGCCTAATTATCAAAAACAAATGTAAGTGTTAGGACCCAAAGACTTTCTTAAAGAATTTTGCCTTCTGCAGCCACTAGAGTCATCCCTTACTGTACTGTCTCTTTCTCTGGCGTGGTACATATGTCAGCCACAGTGATATATACAGCATCGATATCTGTTTAGATTTGTGCAACAGTAAATAAATATCATCTTATTCGTTTAATTTTGAAATGTATTTGAAATATATCAGCTTTTCGACAAAAATGCAAAAAATGATTGCCCCTGTATTGTTTCAATCCTGCTGTGAGTATATAACACATGGCAGTTTTTTTGTTTCTATTCTGTTATTTGTTGTACATTAGGAAGGAAAAGAAACTAACAGGCTTTGCCTATCATTGGTCAATCTGAAAGTTCATATTTGTTTTGGCTGGGGTTCAAAATGTAAATATAGACACATAATACCAGTCACCATTACCCGCATTGCTTAACAGCCCAGCATGGGGTGCCCTAACATTAAAATGGTGGGCTTGTGCAGCCTTTTTCACTGGTAGGTAAGCTGATGTTCAGTGCAAGGTGTGATAGAAATATTGCCTTGGCCTATTGCACTCTGCCTTAGGTCAGGCAATGGTACATAACATAACAACATAAGCCAGTGTTTTTTCCTGCTTGCGTTGTTTGTAGGCCGTGGTAGCAGTGGTATTTCTGAAATATACAATATATGTCACTCAATCATTTATGTTGCTCAATGGTAACACTTTGTTCATGCAAAATGTGCAGCTACCTGGCCTATTCTAAATCATTGCTTTTTTTTAAGTTTCAAAAGGGTAAAATATATTTAGTGCAAAGGCAATAACACTACATTCAAATGAGACTCAAATCAACAAATAATGAAAAAGTGCAGTGTCATACATACATAGCCAGCAAAATGTATGAAGTTTCTAAGTTATATAAGATCTCCGAAAGGTAGTCGGGCATGCCAAGGGCAAAGCTTTCCCTGACTGGAGCCCAACATTTTCCCAGTGGGCGTATTTTAGTGTTGGAGTGAATAATTGGCCTATCAAATGCCGAGGCCCAAAATAAACTCAGAGAGGGGCAAGTGGGAAGATATGGGTGGCATCTGCTCCTAGCATCAAGCACCTAAAGCAATCAGAGCATGGCCATTGGCCTAGTTTAAACAATCAATGAGGTGTGTGGTATATATCAAATGGCATCTGAAAAAATAAGCCTTCAATCAAAACCTAATAGTGTTACTTGACCCAACTGATCATTTAAACCGATATCATTTTCAGACACCAGCGAACCTAGATGTTTAGTCCACTGATTTTCCAGCAGTTGTAAGTGTTGGACATTTGGTCTAAAAGAATGAACATTCATCAAGGCTGGAGATGGTTAAAGAACTTGAAACAGATCTGGAAACCTATATTGACCAGAATTCTTTCATATTTGGGCAGGAGACATTAACATCTCAAAACATAATATTACGTCCAAACCAGCATGTAGGTACCATGATTTCGAGGGTAACACCTTAGTACAATTTTTACACATTCCATATGCTTTAGCACTCAGGAAATTGATGTTAAAATTAAACCTGAAAGTAGCCAAACATGGTGGTACTGGCGACCAACACCGCTTAGCTACATTCATGGGGAAAGGCAGTGATAGTAATCGTGACCACATTCTCATTACAGATTCCAAAAAGGGATCTATCCTAGCTCTATGGGTGGGGTCTAACTGTATTGGTGACCACAACCCGGTGATCCTTAACCTGAATCCCAACCTTCCAAAGATCCTGGATTCTGAGAAAAATGTTAATACTGCCCCTGTAGGTCGGAATAGTGTTAGGATTTAATGGGAAGGTGTTTACCCAGCTGATTTTATAAAGAACCTGTTGGCAAAGAACTTGGACCAATTGCTAATTGGGCTGGAGCCTGAAACCAACTATAGGGAGACACGGGACTCCCACATAACCATTTCTAACTCTATTAATCAATCACTGACAACGAGGGATTAATCTCATGGGAAGGTAAGGAATGGATGGTTTGATGGGGAATGCACAAAGGCTAGAAATAGGTTGATTAAAATCCTAAACCTATACCCAAGGGACATCACGGCAGTCAGGGCAGCTAAATCAAATTAAAACAATGCTTTAAAGACTGGGAAGAAGTTCCTATAGGAGGAGGCTTGAGTGAACCTGGAACCGGCCACCAAAACTAAAGATAGTATTCTGCTCCTGAGAACCATTAACAACGTCCTGTTTCCCAAGGGAACAGACCCCGGTATGGAATTTGTAATTACTCCTGCCCAATGGGCAGACAATTTTGGTTGGATGTTCTCTAGGTCTGACCCAAATGAGGGTGACCTCTGCATTTGGGCAGCTGAGCAACCCATCTGTTTTCCATTTACTTTAGAGAAGGCAGTGAGTGCTATTAACGACTGTCCAAAGGGTAAGGTCGCAGGACCAGATGGGGTCCCAATGGATGTGTTTAGATCTGAGCCCAATTTGTGGGCCCCTTTTCTAACCAAGGTTCTCCATGCAGCAGGAACCATGTTTGTACCACCTACCTGGTCAATCTTCTCATTATACCCATTTTTAAGAATGGTTCCAGAAATTACCCAACATGTTAACAGCCCATCTCACTGCTAGACCCTCCACCAAATTGTTGGGGAGAGTCTTGCTAGACAGATTGGAACTATGGGCTGCAGAGATCAGCATTCTCTTCACTGCCCAGTATGGGTTTAAGAAACGCCTGGGGACAGTTGAGCAATCGCTCAACATGACCCTATTAATGGAGAAGTATACCCAAGCCATGGGCGAATGACTCCATATTTGTTTCATTGATCTGAGTAGTACCTTTGATTTAGTTAATCACAGGATACTCTGGGAATGTTTAGATAAAAAGGGGGCCCTAAAGAGGTTATTTCGTGTTGTGTCCATTTGTACAAACATCTAGAGGCAAAAGTTAGATGTAGAAGACAGGGCAACCTAACAGAACCCTTTGGTATAAGGAGAGGGGTTTGACAGGACAGGACTGGCAGTGCCAAAGGGAGATTTGTGTCTCCAACATGATCAGGACTAATGAAGGGCAAATGAGGTTTGCCTCTAGGTTGGGCAACAAACCTATTGCCCAGATGCTTACCCTATATAAGGCTAAAACAATTTCAACTGCAGTTTATGGCACAGGGATGAGGGGTATAGGGGAGAAGAGTGTTCTACAGAAAACAGAAAATACCTTTTAAAGGAGATTACTGTCAGTGCCCTGCTCTACCCTGACATCTATTGGGCATTGGGTGTTGATTTCCTTTCAAACATCCTTGAAACTAAACCCCTGTTACTGTGGCAATCAGTTTAGTTCAAGCAAAAAACTCCATTCACTAAGTTAATTCTTAAGGACTGTATGTACCTAGATTTGAATAATAGAATCCTGTGGTTATGGAACATAAAACAGGCCCTCTTGGGCCTGAACCAGACATAGAGAGATTTGTGGTCTCATTCAAAGGATATCTTAAGGTATTCAAAAAAAGAAATTAGAGAGCATGTTCTGGAGGCCTGTTGTGGTAAGAGGCAACAAGTAGACCATCTAAGGTTACAGTGGGGCAGTACAGAGTATGGGATTAACAGCAAGGTTGTAAACTGTACTTTATGATAGTTACCAATACACTGCACTGGTATCTTTAAACTCGCGTCTACCTTCTAATTTGTCATTATATGACTGCAGTCCCAAAACATGAGAGCTGGGGCACAGTTACCAGGAAATGTTCTGGTGACAATAGATCAGAACAGTCCACCTCGCACCATTATTTTTCCAAGAGAGAATTGTTTACTATCAGGCAGCTTTTACATTTTTGTATGAATTATGGGACGCCAGACTATGCTATAGATTTGCCCTGTTTCGCTCCAGGGTAATCCATATTAGAGCCTTCTTAGTTGATTCATGAAACTGGAAAAGTTTATAAGGGTTAATGTGCTAATTTTGGTAACATGCTTTGCTTTTTTGTTGATTCCATTAGGGCTGTATTATTAAATGTAAACTGTGTCAGCAGAACTCAATTGTAACCTAGTGGTTATTATTTCATTTCGTATATTTATGCATGACGTTTGAATATAATTCCAATGTATTCACATTTATGCTTTATTTTAACTGCTTTGTCAATGTGTGAATTCTGGTTTTAGGGGATCAATCTTTCTAACAACACTCTAATAATTTATTCTAATATCTTGTGCTTTTATGGCTCAGATAATTTGTACCTAATAAAGCGTTTTCTGATCTGATATGAGTGAAAAGTAATACACAAAGTGCAAATGGACTGAGATTTGGGAAGGCGGTAAAGCTACTCCAGAAATAGATTAGGGCACACGAAGAGACCTTTCACTGGTAAGTGGGTACAAACTCCTTAAATTGCAGGTATTTAAAAAAAAGTCCTGTTGATGTGCCCCATACAGACCCGGGATTTCCTCAGATTACTGCAATATGCTGTCAGTGAACTGTTGGCCAAGTTGCTTAATGTTGATCTGATGCAAAACTGCGAATGACCTTCTTTCAATGGCACAGGGGTTGCTCTCAAAGAAGGGGAATTGATTAAAAGCAGAAATTCCACTGTATATCCTAATTGCAGCACAACCCTATAATAAAACACCAGTGTCTTTAACAGTATGCGTCTGAAATAGACTGCACCAATCAATCCTGACGTTAATGGTGGTGCTTAGTTAAAAACCCTGGGGCAGATTTACTACTTCTGGCTCAGCTCTGCTAATCAGCAGGGATGCGCCAGAAGAGTTGTGATGCATCTGTCCACCCATGCGCCACCACTGATGCGCCACATATACAATGTGGCACACCGTGGCGCACAGATGGGCAGATGGGAAAGGTGGCGCATTGCTGGATTTGCGTCGCAAGCGCAACGCAGCTCCAGCAAGGTTCGGGGGTGCCCATCCCTAACATGCTGCTTCAATCCTTACGCCTGCTTCAAGCAGGCACAGGGTTTTGACGCTGCATGGCCTTAAAAGTGACTGAATGAAATCTTGTAGATTTCACTCAGCCACTTTTAGGAGGCGTTCCTGCTCCGGAACGCCCCTCCTGCACCGGAACACCTACATGTGGCGCAGGGCTTTACAACGTGACGCATTTCCCAGATGCATCACGTTGTAAATACCCCAAAGCGTGACACAATGGCATCGTAAAAGAAGCACAAGGGGCTTGTAAATCTGCCCCCCAGTACTCTGAAAATAGATAGGATAGCTGTCAATTCTGTCCTCCCCATGACTGCCCTGAGTCGAAGCCCAAATGATGAAAGGAAATTCAACCATAAAGAGGGAAGAGCCAGGCTACCCATATTTTGAGGAAACTGCAGACATCGTATAGCGCAACACATTTTCTTATAAACCCATATGAATCCCTGCTAACTAATCTCTACCGTTTTGACGAATTTCCTGGGAAGTGTAACGGAATATACTAAAAAAAGATATTAGAACCGAAGCAGGATAACCATTTTGATGAGGTTGCATCGGCCTATCAGCCCTAACTGAAGTTTATACCATTTAGGAAAGAGTGCCATAGATTCATAGTATAGTCCCAAGTAATTATGCTAAATCACCTGCTTTGTGCATGGAAAATTGCAGACCCCTAGGAAAGTGCCTCATTTACATTGCAAGGTTCAGTAGGGACTACAGCTGAGATAGTTATGATTTGGTTTTGCCAATATTCAATTTTTAACCGCATCGGTGCGGCGCATCTTCCCGCTGTGCGCTGAAGATTCGTAAATACCGCGGTTCATGACGAGCTCAGCTCGTCATCAGCGTACGAGAGGTGTAATTCATTTTTTTTGTTTTTGTTATTTAGAAGACCTTTATTGTGCAGAAGGTTGACATCATACAGTTTACATTTTACGGCTCACAGGGTCCAGCCGAGCAGAGAACAATCAGGTAAAGGTTTAACTGGATGACACAGCCATTTAGCCGGCAACCTGGGGGTCCGGCGGCGAATCTTATGAAATTGCATTTGCAGCCATCTGGTATCTAGCTATATAAGTGACAGATCTTAAGATTTTTGTCGTTCTTCGTCAAAATTAGCTTTGCAGTTTTCACCCAGCATTAGTGCCATGATAGTAATCTCCCAAGTCCCCACAGATAGCCTGAGAGACAGCTGTGGTAGTCGATAGTGGGGGGGGGATCAGCAATAGATATTTCACCAATTCTGTGTCCGTATTGCTGTCTGTGAAGCGGCAAAATGTGTATTAGTATAGCTCACTGAGGCGTAGGAGCAAGCGGTTATGTTCGGCAGGGTTAGTCTGCAGCCATTTCGATCAAGGCTCAGATATCCAGCAGTATGGTGCCTGTGTGCCTTCCCAGTTCCGTCATTTGGAGGTCGCTAAGGACGTGGCAGTGGCTAATATACAGCGCAGCAAATCCTTGGCTAACACGTGCGAGGCTGAGTACTAGTCCGTACCTCTCGTAGTGTGTAAGTGTCATCGTGTCTCCGCAATTTGTGGGTAGCATGAGGTCAATAAGGTATCGCTACCTGATAGTGACATGTTGCATCTAGTGTCCTCGTTTGAAGTAAGAAAGGGGGCCCGGTCAGGGAACTTGACCAGCGAACAAACTGTTCCCTATGCCTATACAATGGCGAGGAAAACCTGGGGTCGGGAAAGTAAAAAAGAAGGGAAAGGGGGGGGGGGGAGATCGTCACAGGTTCTCATATGTGCCAGCAATTGTAAAGCGGGGCCTGGCAGGGCATCCTGCAATGTAAAGGGAGAACTGGGGGGGGGGTTTATTCCCGGGCTGGGGCTGGTAGGCGTTGCCTGTGGTGTATAGTCAGAGTGCAAGCTAGCGATCCGCGGGGCGTTGGTGCAGTCCATTTACATGGTGATCGTCCTCCTGCAGGGGGGAGGGGGGCCCCTCCCTGTCAGCATCCGCAGTCGGCGTGGGCAGGCTGAGGCAAGGGCAGCGGTGAGTGCGCAGTGCCGCGAAGGCGTCTGGTGTACAGTGGAGAATTGTAAGTGCCTGTATCCGGTAGTGTAGGTCCTGAGGTCGGAAGAGGTGAGGGTGTGGGGGAGAGGGGTACAGGGCCGTGTCTGCTCTCGGTGTTGGTTGGCATCGCTATGGCGATGTTGCCCTTTATCTCAAGTGATCCCCCGTTCCTGGCAGGTGTGCTGGAATGCCCTAAGGAGGTTGCCCCAGAGCTGAGCAATAGGGAATTTACGGAGTCCCGCTGTTTCCTCTCGGAGGAGCACCGTGCCCTCCGCTCGTGCCCAGTTGGTAAAGGAGGCGCGCCAGTGCCGAGTGTGGGGGGTCGCAGCCTTCCAATGCTTGGTAAGCAGGCGTTTGACCGTTATAAGCCCCATGTCCTAGAAGCGCATCCGCACTTTGTTATGTTTCGTACGTTTATACAACCCCAAGATACACGCTTCCCACGTGTGTGGTATCTGCTCGACAGTGCTGCGTGTGAGGAGCGTCACGACTTCGTCCCAGTATGTGTTAATGTCAGGGCAATGCCACAGCATGTGTAAAAGGTCTGCTCCAGTCAGAGAGCAGCGTGGACAGGCAGCATCAGTGGTTGCAAAGTATCTATTTATTTTGTCGGGTGTAAGATAGGCACGGTGCAAGATGTAGAATTGAATAATTTTGAAGCGGGGGTTGCGTGGGACATATGTCGGTCCGGCTAGGATCATCGCCCATTCTTTGTCAGTCCAGGCCTTTCCCCTATCCGTCACCCACTTTTCCCGTAGTGGCAATGTAGATGGCTGCGAGTGCGTCTGTAGGGCCTGCGCCAGCCAATGGATGACGTGCGAGCCATTTCCCATAACATGTAGATACTGCATGAAGCTGTGCATCGGCAATTCTTCAGTCACATCGCCCCAGGAGGCAGTAAGTGTGCGTAAGAGAGTCGCGTGTAGCAGGAACTGACCAGCTGGGAGTTGCGTGTTAGCAGCCAGGTCCACAAAGGGGAGCAGCGCTCCGTCAGCGTACAGGTCGCCCAAAGTGTCCACCCCTGCGTGCGTCCAGCTAGCCAAGCGAGGCACAGTCAGTGCGTCCGTTGGTCCTGGAGTGCCCAGAATGGGTAGTATCGGGGCGTATGGTGTCGTTGCTCGGGTGAGTCGCAGACAGCGTATGAAGCACTTGTGCGCCACCGCCAGGTGCAACTATGAAGGGCAGGAAGTTTGGGTTATCGGGTGGAACAGAGTGCAGATTTGTGTTTGCGTCCAGGCAGCAGTGTCCGAGGCAGTATCCTCGAGATGTTTGCCGCTGAGCCACCCCGTCACCCATTGCATCTGCGCCGAAAGGTAGTACAGCTCCATGTTAGGAACCGCCAGGCCTCCCGACTCAGTTGGCATGTAGAGCTTGGTCAGCGCTACTCGGGGTCGGCCCGTATTCCAGATGAGGCTACGCAGCAGAATCTCCGGATCACGAAATATTTTATGCGGCACGTAAGTGGGTATATTGGCGAAATAGTACAGCAGTCTAGGCAGCACTATCATTTTGGTAAGTGCTATACGACCCGGTACGTTGAGGGGTATGGTGTTCCAGAATTTGATCTGCACCAGAACCGAGGCAATTGCCCGCAGGAGATTCCCTTCCAGGACATCTATTGGATTCCGATATATTCATATCCCCAGGTAGCGGAACATAGTGGGATGCCATTGCAATCTACCTCCGCCCAGGCGTACGTCACATTCGGGCGTGTCCGGGCTAAAGGAATAAGCCCCCGATTTGGACCAATTAACTCGCAGTCCTGACATCTCTTCGAAAGTTCGAAAGACGTCGGCCAGGGAGGCAGGGATGTCAGTTATGTCTCTGACGTACAGCAGTAAGTCGTCTGCGTACAGCGACACTGTGTGTAGGCCATCCGCTAGTGGAATCCCCCATTCAGGTCCCTGTGTCCTGAGGATTGTGGCCAGGGGTTCCATGGCCAAGGAGAACAATAGAGGCGACAGGGGGCAGCCCTGCCTAGTGCCTCTTCGCACCCGGATGGTGTCTGAGAGCAATGTGCCCGTGCGGACTCGGACTGTCGGCTTGTCATACAGCAGGCCCACCATGGCTTCATAGCCTCCACCCAGCTGGTACTTTTCCATAACTGCTCCCAGGTACGGCCACTCAACCGAGTCGAAGGCCTTCTCTAGGTCTAATATCAGGCATCCTGCTCTGGGCCACTGTTGGGTAGCATACTCTTGTATTCGGAAAAGGTGGCGTGTCGGGACAAAGCCGTTCTGGTCTTGGTGCACCAGGCGGGGCACATAGGGGGCTAGCCTCCGGGCTAGCATGGAGGCCAGTATTTTGTAGTCTGTGTTTAACAGCGCCAGGGGGCGGTAAGAGCCCATCCGTGTGCAGTCCTTGTCAGGTTTGGGGATGGAGATCAGGGTTGCTTCATTTAACGTTGAGGGTAAGGCTGCATCCTCCGATGCTGCAGCGTACATTTTCAGAAGTTCTGGGATAAGTACATCTGAGCCTGCTTTGTAAAATTCGTCTGGGAGCCCATCTGGGCCCGGGGATTTGCCGTTAGACAGGTTAAATATTGCGTCGCGGACCTCATCAGGTTCAAGCGAGGCTCCCAGTTCGTCGTGTTGCGCAGCAGTCAGCTGTGGCATTTGCAGAGGGGCGAGGTAGTCAGCAATGTCCGGGTGTGGGTGTGGCAATCGGGAGCGATATAGTGCATTATAGTGAGTGGTGAACGCGTCATGGATCTGGCGCTGCGAGTATAATAGGCCCCTCCCTTCTACGTGTATTGCTACCACTGGGGTCGAGCGTGTCTCTTGTGAAATCAGCCAGGCCAGTAAATTGCCAGGCCTGTCACTCAGATGATGTGTCCTCGCCGAATGCGCTGCATAGTTGATGTCGCGAAGGCGCTCCAGTATGCGCGCGTGGTCTGCGCGCGCCCCCTGCAGCGAGTCAGCACTGCCTTCAATGGTCTCCCCCTCCCTGTCGAGTAGGGCAGATTCTAGCCTGGTCAGTTCACTCTCTAGTTGTTGTCTCATGTGGCCCTGCGTCCTCAAGCAGTGTCCCCGAATCACTACCTTGAAGGCGTCCCATTCTACCTGTGGGGAGGACGCCGGGCCTGCGTTGTCTTCAAAGTACTGAGCAGCGCGTGTAAGGAGCGATTCGCGGAAAGCCGCGTCAAGCAGCAGGGTTGGTTGTAGTCGCCAGGTGAGTATGGGGGGGCGCGGTTGGTCCCAAGAAATGGATAAAAAGTGTGGGTTATGGTCTGAGTGCGTGCGGCCCATGTATAATGCATCGGTCACAAGGGGCAGGAGTTCAGTAGACGCCATAAATCAGTCTAGGCGGACATGTAAGTCGTGAGCGCCAGAGTAATAGGAGTAGACCCGTGTCCCAGGGTTGTGTGATCTCCAAACGTCATGGAGGTCCCACTGCTCGGCCCACTCCAGCAGCGCCTTCGTGGCACCACGCGTCAGAGCGCCTATAGGGGAGGAGTGATCTATTGTTGTATCTAGTGTGCAGTTATAATCTCCACCCAGTAGCCTTGGGGCCGCATGCCAGGTTGCTATCAACGTGGAGAGGCGCGCCAGGAAGCCTCCCTATTCAGTGTTTGGGGCGTACAGTGATACCAGTACTATCTGTTGCCCATCCAGCCTGCCTTGTACTGCAACAAACCTGCCCTCCTGGTCTATCGTAGTGCCTGTAACCATCCAGGGGGTCCCAGGGCGGACCCATATCAGTGTGCCGCGGGCGTAGGAGGAGTAGGTTGTGGCATAGAGTTGTCCGCGCCATTTGCGGTGTAGTGCTAGGACCTCTGCCTTGTTCAAATGTGTTTCCTGAAGCAGTGCTATGCCTATCTTGTGTCGCTTTAAGTACGAGTACATTTGGTAACGCCTAGCTGGTGTGTGCATTCCCCTGATGTTCCAAGTGCATATCCGTGTCTCAGACATAGCTTCCGTAGGTGTAAGCTCCTCCAGCCCCCCCGCGTGTCAGATCCTCAAGCAGTGCTTCCCACTGGGCCCAGGATCTCACCCCCAGCACAAAACTGCCCCAAGGTCTCAGCACAGAGCGTGGTGATCTCCAGTGGTGTAGAAGGGTAGGGAAAGGGGGGGAAACATAGGGCCTCAACATGGCAACATAACCTGAAATGCCAAAAGGTCGGCTGCACAACATGTCGCCGTCCAAACACTCGAATGAGCTCGTAAACTATACAGTTCTAGGGGGTACCGTGTGGCTTATGTTATAACAATAGAAATTACGGTATAGTCCATAGGGAGTGCAGCGTCCCTCCCGGGTAGGGTAGAAAGGCCGTTGCTGTCTGGCAGATGCCCAGGTCCTGTCGCTCAGTGCGGTGCCAGCGGCCCTCTCAAGTATCTAGCAGTAGGGGCTAGGCTCCCGGGGGGAGATCCCCCTCTCCGGATAGTCTAGGTGGCGCCGGCTGGCATGTATAATGCTACTGATTAAGTGACCAGTTCGGGGCAGTGGGCGGCTGGGCCGCATGTATATAGTACGAGAGGAGTACTTCATGACGAGCTGAGCTCGTCATCCGTGTCGATGTGGATAAACAGAGACTGTGCCAAAGTCAGCAGCCGCAGCTACAATCCTGACCCATGCCGGCGCTGGGGATGACAAAAAAAAGTAAATGTCACCCATATAGTCCATTACCTTGATGGTAAGCTGATTCAGGTACAATGGAGGTATAGTATCCAGAAGCTTAAGTCTCCGGGTAAAGGACTCCAAGTATAGCGCAAACAAGAGTGGGGACAGAGGGCTGCTCTGCCGAGTACACCGCCGAAGTGACAGGCTGTTCAATATTTAGACCAAACTGAAAATACTAGTAGATAGAGAAGTGTAGAGAGTTTTAATCAACCCTATATCTTTTGTCCAAATCCAATTTTTGAAAAAAACTAACAGAAAAAGTCCCAAGCCACCCGATTAATTGCCTTTTCGGCATCGACTAGGATCAGGCCCGCAGGCTTGCCTCTTGTTTCAGCTACATACAAAACAGAGATAGATGTATTAACAAGGGCTGGGGTATCCTGTCCCAGAACTGGCTGCACAAAAGCTTGAGAATTAACCAGGTCTTCAAATCTTGGGACCAAAATGTCAGCAAATGTTTTGTAAAACTCGAGAGGAATAAAGTACGGGCCTGATGCTTTCCTTGAGGCTAACTCACCCAGGGCTTTTGTAATGAATGAATGAATCTAGCATTTATAGAGCACTTCTCTCCCTCCCAAGAGAGCATCCTCGCACTAGGTGGTAAAGAACAGTCAAAAAGTCCTAACAGTTAACCCCTTCGATGCTCATGACGGAATGGTTCCTTCATGAGCATCGGTCGAGCTGTGCTTATGACGGAACCGTTCCGTCATGACCACGCCCGTTTTCATTAGGGCTCAGCACCGGGGGGGAATTGGGGCCGCACGGAAGAGGTTAATGAAAAGAAACTGGAACTCAGTATCAGCGAGATAGACCTACAGCGGAGTCATCAAGTTAATGAATGACACATGGAGTCCGAGGCTATAAAAAGTCACGTCATCAATAGTTTCCTAAAAAGGGATCCCAAATCAGTGTGTCTCAACTGCGTGGAAAGTAGATTCCAAGCCTTAGTCCTAAAAACACGAAAGATCTGCCTCTTTTAGTCTTGAGCCTAAAAGTAGGAGGTTTAAGGTTAGTAGATGAAGATCTCAAAAACCAAGAGGTAGTGTAATGAGTGGATCTGGCAGTAAGGCACTTTGGTCCTATTGCTCTGTAGGCTTTGCAGGAGGACTCTTGTGTGGATAAGCAGATAATTGATAGTAATAAGGGCTGCTGAGGCCAATGAACGACATGGCAATTTTAGCATTGACCTAGAGGCTACGTGTTGTGCTATCTGACGTTTTTGAAGAGTGTGTTTAGTGGTACCTGCATATATACTATTACAATAGTCCATTCGGGATGAAGTCAGTTCAAATGCCACTGTTTTTCTTGCTGAAAGGGGAAGGTAGTCAAATAATAATTTTTTGTGATTTAGTTAAGTTAAAGCACATCTGCACTGCTTGAGGATGGAATGATAGGAGGAGTCATATATCACTCCCAGGTTTTTTACTACGCCAATGGTGTTGGGCGGGGGGAAATTAGGCCACCATAATATGTGCTCAAATGTGCTATCCTTGCCTAAAAGCATGATCTCTGTCTTGTCAGTATTACACTTCCGGTGGTTAGTTTGCATCCACTGAATAAATTCTGTTAAAAATTGTTTAAAACTCATCTCAGAGCCAATTGGCGTTTATCCCTATATGCGTAACGGGGGCCTCTAACATCTGGGTTGAATAAGCATTAAGTATGGTAAGTTTATGTCTTCCAGATACTCTGTTATAGCTAATAAACATAAAGAAGGGGAGAGCTTTCTTCATGACAAAGTGCTGCATAGAACTTCAAAAAGACAGATAGAATAGTGGCGGAGCCACAATGCACCTGCCCTGACAAATACCAAATGCCAGCAATTACATTCTTTGATTGTATATCTCTGATCTGAAAAGAGAAAATCTGTCTCATTCCTTCAGTGTTTTCAAAACAGAGAGCCGGTTTTGTGCGCCTTCTCTGTTAAACTGTATCCCACACCTCTTTATAAAGTCTTATGCAGGTGATAGTTAATTGCTCCCATACTCTTTCAGCTGCCTGTAGAGAGCCTCCGAACAATTTTTTTTGAATATTCAAGCTCTAGAGTAAAAAGATCCGCACGGGTCTGCTCGGCTTATATCTATTCCTTTTATTGCGCTATAACTAATTGTCTGACCATCGATAACCGTTTTCATCATATTCCACACAATAGTCAGATAGGCTGAGTTTTGGTAATACGAAAAATAATCATCCATGGGCATCAACATTTAGTTCAAATAATGCTTGTAAAGCAGCAATTTTTGGGCTAATGTGGACCATGACGGAGAAGCAGTAGCATCGCTGGAGCTTAAGGGCATAAAGAAAGAAAGATAATTGATATCAGAAATAATGAATAGGTTCAGCTTGATTGACAGAGATGGAACAATGATGCAGCTTACAAAGATCAGATCTTACAAAGGGCCTTATGTGTGTGGTGCAGAGATGTTTTCATGCCTCCTGTAATAACGTGATACAGTCTAGTGGTTGGGGTGGAGTTAAGGGGAGGAACAGCAACGGGAGGAGCCGGGGGGACAGGAACTAGGACACTTAGAGTAGGGACAGGGAACATAGAGGAAGCATAATAAAGAGCAACTAAATATGTACCTTTGTGTAGCGTCATCATTGTAGCAAGTTGCTACAGCTGGCGACGACGGTGGGATCGGGCACACTGTGTGACATGTGCTGATCCTGTGATGCTGCACGACCCTGTTCCCCGGCGGCGTGAGTGAAAAGCCTGCCTTCGCGACTGACAAGAAGAGCGTTGCGGCGAAGAGCAAGCCGCCAGACGTACTGGCCCTGAAGCTCCATGGCTGCGTGGAGCGGTAAATGCCGTGAATGAGCATTTGAGCGCGATCGCCCGCAAGAGGGCCAGAGCTCGCCCGTGTGTGGCGGGTGGAGCGTAAGGACAGAAGTGCCCACCGGGAGCCCATCCCGGTGGCGATTAATTTGAAGCTCCCCTGCGTGTGGGGCTGGAGCGTGAAGTTGAAAGCGCCTACCGGGAGCTCACCCCAGCGGCGACTGACCCGAAGCTGCTCGCCCGCGTGTGGGAGCTGGAACGTGGAGCCTGAAGCGCCTACCGGGAGCCCACCCCGGCGGCAATGGCGAAAAGACAACGATAAAGAATAAAACAGCCTCACCTGTAGCGGTGGCTGTGCCTGAAGGCGGAGACCGGTGAGTGACATCCAGCGCTGATGAACGCGGTGCCCCGGCGAAGGTAAAGACCAAATCTCATTGCACACGAGATTCTCATGGCGGCCATCTTGAGGTCAGGCACAAGATTCACCCAATCCCTTGTTAAAGATCCTCGGCGGCCATCTTTAAGTCAGGCCAAGCAGAGGTTGGAGACAAGCATTGGAAAATACAAGTAACAAGCATTGGAACATACAAAACAAACATTGGCAAGTGTAAGGCAACAATAGAGGCAAACAAGCACAGGCTAAGGCAAGGGGTGAAACAAATAAACAAGCACAAGGAAATGCAAGAGCTGAAACAAGTGGCAGGCACAAACAAGGACAACGATAAACACAACAAGCGCTGGCAAAAGGTAAATGAACGAACAAAGACAAATGTGAAGGAACGAGCAGTGATGAATATAGATGAACAATCCTTGACAAATGTAATAGAACAAGCCGTGACAAACGTACAGGAACGCGCAGTAGCAAATGCAAGAATTGCAATGAAACAAGTGCAAGCCAATACCAAGCGCGAAGGCAACAAGCACCAGCTCATACAAGCCTCAGATGCAACAAGCCCGAGCAAATGCAAGTCTGGAATGCAACAGGCACAAACGAAGTTCCAGTGCTAAGTGAAAGCAGGCGATTAAAATCAAAGAGGAAACAATTGCACATAAGACCTCGACTGCAGAGTGTTATAGAATAACGCAGAAAACACAAGGAAACAGTCTTGTGGCAGTAGCATACCAGGACTCTCCTCCGCCATGTCAGTGAGAAAAGGAAAACACAAATCCAATATCTGCATTGGGGTGCCACCCCCGGTGACACAGACCAGTGACCAGAGTCAGGGCTCTAGATGGAACCAGTGGCTAGAATCACTAGATGCTTTTCTTGAAACAACCGGAGAGCAAAGAGATAGCAACCGTCTACTGTTACTACTTCGGCTGGTGGGTCACGAAGGCCGACGCCTAATCAGGACGTTCTCAGCAAAGGACACAGAGACATATAGAAACCTCAAAGAGACGCTACGCACTCATTTCAACGCACAGGAAAGCGTGGATCATGAACGCATGGTTTTCAATGCAGCACAGCAGCAACCAGGAGAATCATTGCCAAGCTTCATCACAAGGCTGAAAGGTCTGGTACAATGCTGTCATTTCAACACCTTCTCAAATGAGGAGGCAGTTCGGCTACGGGTAATCAAAGGCTGCTCGAGTTCTAATACAAAGCGCAAGATCCTTCGAGGGCAGTGGTCACTAAAGGAAATCATCAAGAAGGCCGAAGTTGGAGTGCGAGTGAAAGCAGGAGAATTATCAAAAGAATTAGCCCCAGAAACAAACAAAACAAGAAACAGGGAGAGTGAAGGCGAACCAGAGATAAGACAGCAGGAGAGACAAAGTGACATGAAATATTCTGAGTCAACAATACAAAAGACCGGGAGGATCCAGGATTACGACAGCCGCAGTGATACAACCTCAAGGAGTTCTTCAACCTAAAGGGGTTCTTCAACCTCAAGGAGTTGTTTAACACTAAGGGGTCATTCAAGGTATGGTGCAAACGTTTCTAAAGCAGATGAAGTGCCCAGTAGGACAGATCGCATCGATGAACCAGATGACAGCTTGTCCAACAAAGGGGCAAGAAAGACAAAATATGGAAGACCGGACCAGCCACGTCAACACTGGAAATCGGTACACGAACACGCCAGAGCACCTCACCACTCGCCAAAGTCTGGAGATGAGTCGGAGAAAGCATCAAGCAGTGAGACACATCGCACCTGTAGCCCAGGTGTCAGGGCACCAAACAAGCGTGAGGAAGAAGCAAACCACACAAGACGGAATGAGTCACTCAGACACCGGAAAAGGGAAGACAGACGCACACACGACACCCGAGACAACGAGGCAATTGAGAGGAGGCCATCACCATCTCACGAGAGAGGCAGAGACAAAGTGCCCGGGGATCAACCACAAGAAATAAGCATGTGGTTATCGAACAACCTCTCCATCGAAATGACAACGAAGGCATGTCGAAAAAGGTACCCGGAGAATTATCCCAAAGATAACTCTGACTCGAGGAGCAGCTCGTCATGGCCTACCCGTTTCGGAAATCTACCATTCAAGACACCCTCAAAGGAATGTTCTCAAAGAGCATCAACAAGACTCCTCCGATTCAGAAAGCATGTCTGTCCGATCTCTCGGGTCCACCGAGTCATGGTCCCAACAATGGCCATGGCATCAACCACTCGAACACACCACAGAACCACCGGACATTCTTCCCATCCAGAGCGACACAGCTCACACCATTGTCTCTGAATACTCAATCACCCCACAAGATAACATGTCATGTCAGTCGCAGGTATATCAAGACATCAACAATATACCGTCACCTCTAAAGGGGTCAGCGAGACTGACTCAAAGGGCCTACAGAAGGAAAACAGACATGAGGGGCATTACCAACTGGATGGGAAAAGGCTATCCAGTCCCTCTGCAAGGAAGATTGGGTGTGGTGACAGCGACAGATCATCATTGGATGAGGGAGAAACAGGTCCATGCCCAGATAGTTAAAGGGCTCACCAGTCTCGGGGCGAGACAACCAGAGGCAGCAGATGAGTCCCCTAACAAAATTAGGAAGACCCTTTCAGATAGTGTCCTACCGGCTGGCATGCATGACTCTGAACAGGAGGACAGTGTTGCCCCCGACCGGACGAGACAAAAGGAAGTAGAATTATATGCAGGTGCTCGGAAGAGAACCAGAACAACATCCACTCACAGAGGAGATCGAGTGTCAATTGAACAAGAGCCACCAAAGAAGACGGAGTGCCGCTATCAAGCTGAGCCCTTCACGGTCACCTCCCGAGGGGCAATCATGGTTGCCTCAGAAACTGAAGATGAGTGGATAACCCCCAAGCTCATAGAAAACCGGCCCGGATCTAGGAACAAGAAGATCAGACGAGACATTTCGCAACTTCAAAGATGCACTCCTGTGTTCAAGGATGATCTTGTCAAAGCAACGGAAAGCCACACCAAGGAAATGGAGACGCATCTCCAGAGCCTAAACAGGTGGCCTGCAGACCCGTGTGGCTGACTGAGGAACTATAAACATGTTGGACGCTAAGTTTATTTTTTTTGTTAACAAGGGGGGAGATGTAATAACGTGATACAGTCTAGTGGTTGGGGTGGAGTTAAGGGGAGGAACAGGAACGGGAGGAGCCGAGGGGACAGGAACTAGGACACTTAGAGTAGGGACAGGGAACATAGAGGAAGCATAATAAAGGGCTCCTAAATATGTACCTTTGTGTAGCGTCATCATTGTAGCAAGATGCTACACCTCCCACGGCCAATGAGCCTTAGGTGATATCAATTTGAGGGACATATGGCAGATTAAAGTCACAACAAATTACCAAAGGGGTGCCATTGGGACAATTTGTCTAGTAAAAAGTAAAAGGCAAGGCATCACCCTTATTGAGTGCATACACCCCACAAAAAGTAAATCTGACATTATACTTTGCTATATCGGCAATGACGCATCTGCTGAACTGATCAATTTTAGACTTATAGACCGTCCAGCCTTGATCCCTGCCTTGTCAACCTACCCCCCCAATCCCTGCTTACAGCCTTTCCCGCCTGAAGCTGTCAGCATATGTTACCCCTGCATATTCAACTATTTAGGCTCTATAGTAGATAGGTGAGTATCTTGGAGGCAGAGCAGGTGACGTTTAAGAAGGAGGAGGTCTTACTCCACATGACAGCACTTAGCAGCCATTCTTAGAATGTTGATTTCCAGCTTCATATATGTAGTGCCCAACTACCGCTACTACCATACACTATTGTCACGCATTATAGACACCATATTCTGCATGACATTGCACACATCATTCCTGTTTGATACTTTCTCGTTTTGGTCCAGCACCAAAAAAGAAAACACAGCAGATCCTTCACCAACTATTACCAGATAAACTAAACCCACCCCTTCTTTGCCCCCGCCAACACTCCCACCTACCCAACCCCTTACCTATCCTGGATTCCCAAAAGAAGCCAGGAGTTTCAGTACAACCTCTCTCCGCCCCTAAACAACAATGCAAACTCTGGCTAATCTTTGAGACTAGCCCCTCCCATACTCCTAGTACTATCTGCCGTAGGTGTGACGGACCCCCCCTACCAACTCACCCCCCTGGCAGAGGAGCAGTCAAGAGGGTCTGCTTGTCCTCACACTTTACTAGTCATGCCATCTTTGACCATTAATCCATTAAGCACTTAGCCCAAGCCGCATCATTGCAGAAATGGTTCCAGACCTAGTCTTTGGTGTAGCAGGTTCAAGTGAAAAAACAGTTGCCCCCAACCACTCTAAATCCAGATTTAACTCATGACGCTGCCACATACGGGTCGTTGTTTCTTAATAAAAGCCAGACCTTACAAAAAATAATTCAATACCAAGTGCCCTGACCGGTGCTCTATGGTGGGCTGCTTGATGAATATGTTAATGTAAAATTAATTTGCCTACATGAATCAAAATTGCCGACACATATTGGGAAATTCGCGCCCATGCAAATTTGTGAAATGGTAATCTGTTTGTCCTCTGAATAGCACTATTCATATCCCAGTAAGCAAACTGCGAGGCTGCAACTTTACGCAGTGGGATGACAAAGGATTGAGTGTTTTTTCCTTGAATCCAAAATGTATTCCTGTGGAGGCGATTTTCCATGTCCTCAACTCAAAATGTCAACTGGACGAGTTTCGAGTCCTCAAGTTCCATCTGAGTTTGATTATCCCGGGTTTGATCCACCAAAAAGCTCTGTTTCTCTTCAACTGCTGTAATCCGGGTCTGCAGGACATCTATATAGCTTGACAGTTTGCAAAGTACCCTTGCGTCTTCACCTGAGCAGTTCTTAACTTGCGACTCTTGTCTTTGCTGGTCTGTATAAGCCCGGAAGTCTCGAACACAGATGGTTCGGAGTGCCTCATTGCAGTTTATTTTACCTGTGTGCCCGGACCTTCCACAGTCACCTTGCTGTCTTCATGCTTCACCCCTGCTTTTTTTTTAAACTCATCCTTATTTTCATTTTGAAAATGTTTATATATATTTCACATGTAGGAACAATCAAGTAGGATTACTAGTCTTGCTAACCCGAACAATTCTGAATTTACTGTTACTAAGTAATCAGGAAATACACCTAATTTACAATATCATTAGTGGTTCGCATATATAATTTAATCCTACATTCTGTATCATATCCTATGCATGCTTAAGGAATTACTTCCTCGACAAGCCTGAAACTTACAGTCGTTTCTCACCATTTTATTAACAAATAACAGTATATAATAAAACTTTGTATTGGTGTGTCTCTTAATGTGTCTACTATAAGTAACGGGGTCTCCCGCATGTCCACTAGTCCGGTGGAGGGCGTCTAGTTCAGGATATTTCCTCTGTGTCTGTATTCGGGTGTTTGACAAGATGGAGGACTGGGTGGGTCTGGGAATCACATATTAGGGGTATTATCTCCCAGTTCCTCTGCTACCTCATCTCCTCCTTCCCATTCCTCTATGTTTGTGGATTCTCAGTCTCTCAAGACCTCTGCCCATAGCTCAGTGACGAGATGTTTGCGTAGTCCCCATAAATCTTCTTTCTGAATGGCCCCCAGTTCTGCCTTAGACCAGATATCTACATTTTTCTCCCATGCCGTTATCGAATGGGTGGTGTGCGCCATCCACCTTTGAGCAATCTGTCTTCTTGTTAGAACTAGAGCTAAGTCAGTGAATATATTCCCTATTTTCCTGGCTTCAGTCTGGGAAATAGGCCCAACAAGCAAATCTCTGGTGTATTCGGGAATGAATGAGCTATGGTTTTCCAATTTGTGGCCAGGACATTTTCCCAGAAATCTCGTAGGTGTGTAATGTCCCATGCCATGTGTACCAAGCCTGAGTCTCTTAATCCACATCTACCACATGATCGGTCTCCTTCCCCTCCCATTACGTTTAATCTATAGGGGTTAGATACACCATGTGTATATAGTTAAATTGAATCGTTTTGAAGTTGTCATTTCTGGATACTTTTTTTAACCCCAGTACCAATGTCCATTCCTTGTCGGTTAGTGGTTTCCCGATTCTCTCCTCCCATTTTCCCCTTGTATGGTCAAGCAGTTTTGTAACTGATTCAAGAAGTGCTTGGTACAGCCATTTCACTAGATGCTGGGCAGCCCCCAAGTCAGTAATGCCTGGAGCACTCTATGTGTGGGTGGTTCGATGGAACCACCTCGCCACATTTCTTGAACAGTTTGTATCAGTGAGTGATAAGTAAAAAAGTGCCTATGTGTAAAATCATGCTGAACCATTAGGTCATCTATAGGTATCAGTGTTCCCAGGTGGAAACAGTCTCCCACCGATCCAAGCTTGGTCCACCCTGCCAGTTGAGGTCCAGAATAGGGGGCCAGTGGATTCCCGTGCAGGGTTCCTATGAGTGGTATCATTGGAGTGTGGGAGGATAACTTTCTGATGTAATAATTTAGCCACCAACCATCCCCGACTGTTTCTCCCACTCATCTCACCCAGTAGTTCCACACTCCAGCCATCCAACCACTAGGCCAGCACTTGAAGTTGGGCTGCCAAGTAGTATAGCTCAAAATCTGGGGCTACCAGTCCTCCATTTTCAGCTGCCCTGTGTACTACTTCCAAGGCTACCATATTTTGTTCCCATCCCAAATCAATTCCTGGAGTAATTGATTAAGGTCTGAGAACCAGCTTTGGGGCATCACCACTGGAAAATTCACAAAGTGGTACAACAATCTGGGAAACATCATCATTTTTTAGAGTGCCAAGCGGGCCATCAGTGACAGCTTGAGGGAGCGCAAGAACTGTATGGACGTCCTCACTGATCTAATAACCGGGTTAAGATTTTTTTGGTTTAAAATTATTTATTTGGAGATAGCTCATAAGTTCATAGTACATAAGTATGAAAAGGCAAGAAATCCATTAATAACAATAACAGAATATCCACACATTTACGGCCAATGTTTAAAAACCATACACAGTGCAAAAAATGTATAAGGTTTATAAAGTGCAATAATTCACATATTTAATTATACAATCTAATTTATCAATATTTTTAAAGCATATCCACTCTGAGAGCATAACAACCCACCATTGTGTTTTAACCTGAATTTTCCCATAACGTCTTAATCTTCTTATAGGAGCCTGCTTTTAAAGCGTACTTTCTTTCTTGCTCTTTAATCCTGCTTAATTTGCTAAATAACTGTGTGGAAGTGGGAATGTCATTCGATCTCCACCTTTGTAGGATCAGCGATCGAGCAGCTAGGACCAGGATAAATATCTGTTTTTTCTGTAGCGTGGTTGCTGTAAAACCTGTGGAATATCCTTGAACCAATGTCTGGGTATCTAGTGTCTGGGGGACTCTCGAAATGTCATGGCAGTATCTGTTGATGCTCTCCCAGAAATTATCTATTTTCGGACATCCACAAATGATATGGGTCCAGATCCCCCCTCCCTGCATCGGAAGCAGTTTGATCAGATCTGGGGGTTGATTTTATGCAGGAAATCTGGAGTGCGGTACAGCAGCCACTTAGAATAAAACTAAATCCGCTTAAAGTTAGCCGCTTTCAGCAGGGAACTATTAAACATATTAATCTGATTCCAGTCCATACTGGGGATATGCAACCCTTCCTGATTAACTCATTTTTTCTGTACTTTCTGATACAATGTATCTGCCCCTCGGGTTCAGAACAGGGAGACCCGGCTGCTTATTGAAATATGTTGTGTATGGTTTACTAGTTGCCCTAAGATATCTTAGGCATCCCAGATATGTGTAGGGTTAAGTTCCAACAGAAAGCCTTTAACCCTAACAAATGACAATTGTATAATAACTTTACTATGTTTAAGCATTGGTTCTATTTCAGACCAGGTCTTCCAACCTCCCAACAAAATATCTCCTATTTTACTAAAGCCCTGTTTTTTCAAGTTGGACATAATTTCTGGTTCTAATAATAGATCTTGCTCTACATGGCTGTCCGAGAGGAGGGTTTCTCCATTTAGAGTGGGGATCGAATAATTCCTATATAGCTGTTTTTTCCGTTTAATGCTCAATTAAAAAGTTTAATATTTGACTTTTTTAGGGGTTTTTATTAAACGCATGAAATCTCGGATTAGATATTCCTTATAAATTAAGTCTAAAAAGAAGTTATTGTACCTATTGATGTTTAAATCCTTCGTAGTTCTGTATGTGGTGTGTGCAAAATTAGCATAGTAGTTCTCTTTCATATCAGGACGAGCTAGTCCCCCTTCGGACACTGGTCTAAAAATCGTATCCATTGAAAGCCTGGGTATTTTTTTTGCCCTTATAAATGTAGAAAAAAGACCTTGCACTTACTTAAAAAAGTTCATTTGGACTGCGTTAGTGATGACTAAAAAGAGAGAGTTACATAGAGGCAATATCACCATTCGAATTATGGCTACTCGTCCTATTATTGAAACTAGAAGCTCTTTCCACTTTGACAGTTTATTCTTTATTTTATTAATGGGGGGGGATATAACTTAAGACATAACGGTTGTTAATGTTTTCTGTTAGATATATCCCTAAATACCTCATTGTATTAATCAATGGAACTAGGTCCACCAATAAAGAGTCAGGCATGCAATTGGAAAGCAGAATCTCTGTTTTAGATGCATTCATTTTATTGCACCATATCGATTAAAATTCCTTAAATAAATAAAACAAATTGCATTTGCGCTTCCCTTTCAGGTTTTAAAAAAAGGGCTCTGTTGTCAGCATAAAGTTTAATATTAGTCATTCCAGGCATTGGGGATGTTGTGTTACTTATAGTTCAAATAGCTGTGGCCATGGGCTCTATAAAACAAGCAAAATGCAGAGGAGGAAGGGGGCAGCCTTGTCTAGTCCCACTGACTACTCTGCAGGCACCCACCATCTTGGCATTCACTATTATTTGAGCCGTGGACCTCTAGTAAAATTTTGAAATAACTGTAATCAACTCAGGGTGAAAACCACATTTCGCAAGTGAATAATATAGGCTTTGCCAACACACAAGGTCAAAAGCCTTTACAGTGTCTAAAAGCATGATCTGAGGTGGGATTTTATTTTGTGTAAAATAATCCAGTGCTTCAATTAAGAAAGTGGTGTTAAAAGATAGTTGTCCCCCTGAGACAATGCCCCATTGGTCTTTATGAATTATTGACCCTATAAAGTTGCTAATTCTATTCTATTCTATTAATTTAGCTATGAATGTATAATCTGAGTTCAGCAGACTGATAGGTATATATGAGTTTATGTCCTCTTCAACTTTATAATTTTCTGAAAAACTGACGGCCACAGCGGTGCGGAAAGAGGATGGTATTTCCCCACTGTGTAAAATATGGTTGGCCAATATCACAAGTTTGTTATTCGGACTTGCGCTAAATTTTCTAAAAACTCAAGCAAGAAACCATTTTCCCCGCAGGCTTTGCCATTCGCCATTGATTGGCCCACTCTTTCCATTTCTTGTGTTAAAGCATCAGCCATTAAGTTTGTACGTTGGTCTGAAATTAGATCTGGGAATTGTAACCCACTAAAAAATGAGTCTAACTTCCTACTATCTACCTCTTGTCTAGTGGAGTAAATGGATTCGTAGTGCCCTGACAAACTCGCTCTGTATTGTGTTTTGATCTATGGTGTGGCTGTTTCTGAGCTTGTTAGTCAATGCATGCACCCAGTTCTGAGTTTGTTCATCCTTTATTTGTCAGGCTAAAAATCTACCTGTAAATTCGCTCTCTTTGTACACTTTCTGAAGATAAGCAGAATTAGCAGTGTCATCTTTGGTGTAATAATAATCTTGCATTTCCTGGCGTGCTTGCTCCAGTGCCCTTTTATTCCTGCTATTTTTATTCTCTAGGTATTGCTCATTTGTGAGCATAACTTTAGCTTCAAGGTGATTTCTCTCTAAAAGTTGCGCCCGCCTAGTGGCGATCTGTTTAAATGATATGACCCCGTGGATTTTGGCCTTAAATGCCTCCCACACATTCTCCAGCGAGGCGGTGCCTTTGTTAATATGAAACAAACCCTCGATTTCCCCACGAATTTCCCTACACCAGCCTTCGTCTTCCAACTGAATTCTATTAAATGTCCATTTAAAGTTTTTTTTTTATCCCTACCGATTCCTGATAATTCTAGTTTCAATAATGCATGATACAAAAAACAATTTTGTGTAAAGGTATAGTTAGCCTGAGATAGTTCCATAGAGATTAAAAAACAGTCAAGCCTGGCAGCCGAGTTATATTTTTCCGAATAGCACGAGTACCGCCAGCAATCTACTAGGTTTAACTTAGTTTTGCATTCCTTTACTGCTGCCCCTAGCTGTGTTTTTTGTTTCTGAAACCCTGAAGATGAGTCTAATATTGGATTCTGTAAATAATTAAAATCCCCGCCTAAGATAATCGGTCCGGGAATTAAAAGTAATGCATAAACAGATCCAGTAGGGGAGCAGGATTGTCCTCTATTGGGGCATAAATCGTAGCTATTGTCAACGTAGTGTTTATACCATTAACTAATCCCCATTTTCCCTCTTTGTCTATCTGGGAGTGTGTAGGCTGAAAGGTAAAGAATTTGTTAAAAAATATTTCTACTCCTCTTTCAGCTATGCCTGTCGATGATAAGTGACTACTGCCAGCCTATTTCTGAAACATATTAAATGAGAGTTTCCTATTAGCAACATAGTGGGTTTCCTGTAACTGGATAATGTCTGGGGAGTAACCTTATAGCCATTCTTCCACAGTACGTGCTTTAATTTTATCATTCAGGCCATTGGCGTTAAAAGAGAGAATTCTAACACTATCTCTAGTCGCCTGCTGATTGAGCGCCATTACAGAAAAGATTGATATTCTGCCTAATATGCTAATTCCTGGATCTTTTCAATGGATTATGAACAATGATGTAATTTAAGGTATATAATATATATAACATTGTGAATTGCAAGCTTAACCCCTCGGCTGCAAGGGTAATTTCCCTACGGTGCGGGGGGGTGGGGTGGCGGTGGGGTGAGCGCGGCACCGCCGTGCTCGTGACGAGCCCAGCTCATCATGAGTCACAATGGAGCTGTGCTCATGATGAACTGGGCTTGTCCCAACCCCGCCCACTGAATAATTTGCTCGCACAGGCTGGGAATCAATCTTGCGTGGGCGGTACGCAGCAGTTATGACGAACCTCACTCGTCATGAGCACAGCTCCATTGTGACCATGATGAGCTGGGCTCGTCATGAGCACCAAAGGAGTTAATTAAAATAATCAACTTCACAATCCCCTGAAGGCACACTGATTCTTGGTGTCTGGATAACTATAAAAGTGCAGAAAGCAGAATAAAGCGCATAGTTGCATACAGTAGAGTGAAAGACATTACCTCTAAAGTATGTAACAATTAGTGACAGCGCCATTAACGTGTTTAATAAAAATAAGTAAGCCTTTGATTTCCTGAAGACGCACTGCTCCTTGTTTCTTAAGGGGCTCTATTGAATACCTTAAAGCCTTCCAGTACAAATCATGACATTGGCAATAGCCTGTAAGATAACTAATATTCAATTCAGTACTGAAAAGAGGTTTAGCCAAAATGAAGCGTCTATACACCAGCAGTCTTAGTGCATTGGGCATAAAGTGCAGTATAGTGCCTAAAGTACATACAACAATTACAGAACTACCTAAAAAGCTCACTTGATAGTTATAAATAATCAATAGTCCCAATAAATTAGCCATAAAGTGCAAATTAGTGCCAAAAGGGCAAACAAAATTGTTATTCAGAGTATGTTTGAAGTAACATACAAATTAACAAAAGAGGGAGGTAGAGTAACACAGAAGGATTCTTACTCCACAAACGTATTCATATAAACAAAAGGAATTCTACTGGGGTAAGGAAAGAGTGTTCGCCATTGGTGTGGGAGCACTCAGTGTTTGATAAAATACCCCTCACACCAAAAGGCCGCTTGTTGTCATGCTTCATCATCGGGGTCTTTGCACCCTTCTAACGGGATGCGGCGTGCTATGACCTACGACTACGCGGCAGCACTAAGTGGCGTGTGAGGGGTATTTTATCAAACACTGAGTGCTCCCACACCAATGGCGAACACTCTTTCCTTACCCCAGTAGGATTCCTTTTGTTTATATGAATATGTTTGAAGTAATCCTTTCAGAGATCAAGGAGCTCCGTATCACGCAGGCGGTGGAAATTGCTTCATTACATGCCAGGCTCTATAAGTTAGAAGAATCAATAGGGAAATCAATAGGGAAAATTCTGGAACGTCTGGATGAGGTAGAAGAGTGAGTCTCCAGTCTGGAAGATAGAGACTCAACCTATGATCAGGAACTAACCCAATTCAAGCATAATGCAGAAATTCTAGAATCCAAGTTACAGGACAAGGAAAACTTCAATAGAAGATATAATTTGCATCTGGTAGGTGTGCCAGAAGCCATTGAAGATCCTAAGGTATGTGAGTGGGCTGGGACACTCCTGAAGAAGGCAAATCCTGAACTCGAGGGAGAGCTGACTATTACAAGAGCCCACAGAGTTCCCTTCCAGCTGTCCTCCAATGCGAGATTTACTCGTACTATCCTATTGAACTTTGCGGATTTTCGAATATAGGAGAAGATTCTTACTAAGGCTATAGTGTAAAGAACATTATCGAAGCAAGAAGTACCACATTTTAGAATCTTCTTGAACATGTCAGCTATGTCAGCAAAGAGAAGTCTGGAGTTCGTAAGAATGATTGAAATGTTCAAATTCAAGGGTGCGCAGGCATCCAACTTTCAGGAATCAAAGCTGAAGATTCTTGCAAAAGGAAAGTTCCACATATTTGATAATGTTGTGAAAGTGCAAGAATTACTTCAGCAGATTTCTAATTAAGACAGGGCTATTGGAAGAGAGCAAGATATAAGTAAGGGAAGTTAGAAATACTTGGTAGAGTACAGACTTCAGTACTGATAATGCTTTCAAAATAAAGTATAAAGCGGGTCGGGGTCACCAGGGTGGAGGAGGCTATTCAACCTCAAGCAGCAGAAGCACACAAGGGAAGGGGGGCAGCTACATGTCCGACAACAATCACAAGGGGGGGGAGGGGACAGGAGGAGAAGTGGCCTACTCTTCCATGTGCACAGGGAGGGGAATGTCCGAATGATGTAGGGGTGCACAGGGTGTGAAGGGGAAGCAAAGGAGGAAAAAAAGAGATAGCTCTTTTAAATTTAGAGGTATGCCTGAGATGAAAAATCTAGAGATCTTTATAAGATGGAACGGAAGGAAAATGTATAACATCTATAATAATCGGGTTACAGTTGACCTTTCGCAAGTCTTCTAACCTATGAAAGATCAGGAGTCCCAGGTATTTGAATGAGTGGGGGGCCCACACCAGACCCGTCGGGAGAGTCCCCGGCTACACTTGGTCTTCGATTTAATAATTTTGAACCCTGCTAGGTTTGTATACTCAGCCAGCATAGCCAAAGTCTGGTGTGCTCCCAGCCCCTGTCTCTTAATTACAGCAACAGATCATCTCCATAGAGAGAAATCACATGAGGCCTGTTGGACTTGGCCCTTCTGGCAGGTTCACCCCTAAACTTTTTGCTTTTAATGGTGACCTGGTGTTAGTGATTTTTTTGCTTCTGCGCACTTTACCACTCTATCCCAGGGTAAAGTGCATGCGTGTAGTAAGGTTGGCCTGCCCTCCCTTAGGAATGCATGGGGAATGTATGTGTCCCTGGTAATTCCTGATGCGTGGGGAGTGCAGATGCGAGTTTGGTATGTGCGGACTCGTGTAAATAAATGCTGCGCAATGATGTGTGCGGCATGATTGTGTCTAGTGTGGAAGTGCCACTTCTGGAAGATGGCCTGTCTGTGTAAATTATGTGAATTGGCTGTCTGGCTTGTGATTGGCTGGAGTTGGCTGGTGAGCCTGGCTCCAGGAGTCAGGATGGGTCTGCCCGGGTGGTGAGTGGAGAGATCTGCATCATTGATGTGAGGGAAGAGTGCACCTGGGACCTGAATAGGGCAGGGCTTTCCCCACACAATGCTGGCTCCGCCCCCTGTGGTGCGACTGATGACCCTAGCCTGGCCAGTGAATAGGGAGAGGGGCTGAGAAAAACAAAGTGCTCCAAAACCAGCTGCGACTGGTTTTTCCCCCACCCTGCAGACACAGACAAAGGGATTTAGTGTATAAAAAGGGTCTGTGACCCCTTACAAAAGGTTCTCTACCTGATCCTAACTTGGAGGGGGGGCTGCTGCTGCTGCTGGGCACCAGGAGGACCGCCACTGGGACTGCCTCCCTGCCTGGAGGACCCTGTGAGCTGGCCCCTGGGCCCAACCTTTGCCCCCCCCCTGCCTTCCTTCTTGCTTCAGGATTTGGTCCCTGGACTCTATGGGGACTTCTGAGGCCCGCCAGCGCCTGGGGAGTGCTGGTCTCCCCCCCTCCGAAAATAGCGCGTTGCGCAGCTAGTGCGACAACCCCTACCTCAAGGGATTTCCCGGCGTGGGGATCCCCCTTTGTGCCTCTTTTTTGAAGCAGGTGCCCACGCTGCGTGTGGCCCCGCAAATTGGCAGAGTTTGCGGCGCGGGTGCCCACCCCGCTTATTTGCCAATTTTACTACGTCCCGGGCGGATGCCCACCCCGCCAGGGACCTTGCCGCATTTTTTTTCTATCTCGGGAGCCTACCCCGTGTTTTCACCGGCCGCGTTGCCATTGGCTGCCTGCAGCAAAACGACCCGGAAGTGCTTCCCCAGACAGCCGGAAGAAGACGGGAGCCCACCCCGCGCTCCTGGGCCGGAAGCAGCCTGCCGTGTCCTGACCAGGGCTCCCAAGTGCAAGGGAGAGCCCCGGACTTCCTGCTGGTACCGAGGGAGGATGGGAGCCCACCCCGCCTCCCAGGACGTCCCCGCCCCTGGAGCAGCACCAGCCCGACCAGAGGAGCCGGGAGAGAGAGGTGGAGTCCCCAGAGCAGCCCAGTGAGTGCAAAGGGCTGGGGGGCTCCGTGAGGGCAGAAAGAAGACAATATCTTCCCAGGGCTGCGTACACAAGTATTGTTGGAGTCTGAGTCTCCACCTGGGCATAGCTGTGTGTCGAGTCCCCGGAGAGGGACTCCACAGACGGGGGCATTCCTTCAGAGCCCACAAGAAGCTCCAAGCGGCATTATTGCAGTCCGATTCCCCCGAGCGGGACACCACCGGGTCTGGCAACCATTCTTCCGAGCCCGAGAGGCTCCACCAATGACTCTGGGGGTATTTGCTGATTCCGAGTCCCCAGAGGGGGGACTCCAACGTCGGGGGCATTATTGTTTAGAGCCCACGGGGATCCCAACCTTCCATGTTGTTTTGGGCCCCATTGCTTCCTTAAAAAAAAGCCCAGAGGAGATCCCAAGATGCCCAGCACTTAGTTGGCAGCTGCTTCGTTAAGGCTTTGCGCATCTTTCTTTGGCTGCCTGCGCAGCCTGCCCTAACATTTTGGACACAGGGCGTTTCAGCCCCTGAGAGGTCAGTTGGCCTAGGGGACAGTTCTGGTGTTGTGCCCTTGCTAGGAGTAAATGTATGGCCCCATGTGATCTTTGCACAATTGTGATACCTGCCAAATGTCATTGCTGCATCATGTGTATTGTTTTATACCTCTGAATGTATTGTGGTGCTTAGGAGGTTGTTTTTCCTAGTATAAGGTTATGCTAGTGAGTTTATAATTCCCTACGTGATATTTTCCTAAGATGGTTAGGGTTGTGTAGGTGGTACTTACCTCTTACCAGTGGTTACTGGTTGTGTGCACTATTTTCTATTTTATGCTACAGTTATTATATGTCCTATGTGCTAATTATTATTCCTACAAGTGCTAATTCTACCAAGTGCTAGTTCTAAAAGTGCTTATTCCTGACAGTGGTCCACATGGCCCTGTCCTGTAGATAAACCCCCTGTAAATTCTGCCCGTGCCTATGGCCCATTGTAAAGTGTGTGCTTTTATCTAATGTGTTTGGTATAATACAAAGGCTATTTTTACATATAACCTTGTGTAGAGTTTCCATTGTGGTGGGCCTTGGATGTTGTTGCTGGGGGTGCTGTGTAAATACTTAACTTACATTGCCTCCGGGATAAGCCTTACTGCTCACATCACGTTGCCTAGAGGGTGAACAGGGGTTATCTTTGGCGTGTAACTCCCTTGCCCTGACTGGATTGGTGGTTTCTGCCTGGCTTTGGTGCAAGCCTCAGCCAAATGGAAATCCGATTTCTAACAAGGCCTGTGTAACAACTGAATCCCAATAAGGTGTTCCTGTTGCTGAAAGACTGAATCCCAAAAAACTATTGCAATAGCAAACAACAACGGGGACAGGAGGCACCACTGTCTCATGCCTCTGTGTATATTATAGGGTTCTGAGATCACTCTGTTTGTCCTAACTCGTACAGATGGGTGCATATATAGTATTTTCATACATATAATCCATTCTTCCCGCGTCCAATTCGTTCCATTGTGATTTCAAGAACGTCCCACCTCACCAAATCAAATGCCTTCTCTAAGTCTGTGGATATTATAAGTGCCTCCAGGAAACGGTCTCGGTCTGGATGTTGCAGCACAGAAAACAACCATTGTAGGTTACCAGAGGGGGATCTGATCGGCCCATTTTGATCTGTATGTATTAAACTGGTCATATATGCCAAGAGACGTGTGGCTAAGATTTTGCTCAGAATTTTGAAATCTTCGTTGAGCTTCGAGAGTGGGCGAAAGTCTGATACTTGTGGGTTTGGCATTTTAGTATTGGGGAGAGACATGACTAGCGCATCCCTGGTCCCTTTTACCAGGCCTCTGCATACACCTCCTCTAAATTCGGTGCCAGGGTTTCACTGTAGGTCATGTAGAACTCCACTGACAAACCACCAGGGCAGGGTGTTTTCCCTCTAGCCATTTCTTTCAATGTTGCCCTCATTTCCATCTCAGGTACCAACACCCCTAAAGTCTCTCGTTGGTCAGGTGGTAGAACCGTTAGGGGAAGGGCTGCCAAGTAGTTTGTTATTATCGAGGTTCACAATACAATTTGACCTAATGGGACCTGAAAACATCATTTATTTCTCTAGGGTGGTGCGTAATCTCCGCCTCTGTCAGTTGTATCTGGGAGATAGGGCTTCTCCCTTGTGTTCAGGCCCGATTAGACAGGCAAGCAATTTGCCCGCTCTACCTTCCTCCATGTGCACCCACCTCGGATATTCTCAGGTGGCAAAGCATTTCAATGGTTCTAATGTTTCACTTGATTCTTCCTGTGCATCCCCATCTGTGGTGAACCTGAATTCCCTCTTATGTAGTTAGGTTTCCACATTGGTGAGTTCCCCCAGGATTTCCCTCTTCATTCCTACTTTGTGGCCCATACATTGTCCTCCTACAGCCACCCTAAAGGCTCACCACTCTGACGCCCTGGAAGAGGCTGGGTACTAGTTAAACTGGAAGTATTCTGTGATGACAGAGCCAATATTCAGTTGCCCTCTTGAGTTAAGCTTAGGAAATATTGATACCTGTGTTACTACGTTTAACACTACTCTATTGGCGGCGATCGATGAAATTGCCCCTTGTATAACGATGTCATCTGCTAGAGCTCGCCCTTCTGCTCCCTGGTTTTCAGATGCCTTACGTAAAGAAAAAAGCCATTGTAAAAAACTCGAACGTAAATGGAGACTTACGTACGACCCTGAGGCAAAAACTATCTATAGAATGGCCCTTAGGAATTTCACTAAATCAAGAAAATTAGCCATGAAAGAGTTTTTCACCTCACAAATTAAAGACGCAGACAATTCGGCTAAAACACTGTTTAATATTGTCAAGGACTTTGTCAAACCCCCTGCTATGACACCTATTAATCCTGCTAGTCAGTCTCTTTGTAACGGACTATCAGACTTCTTTCAAGAAAAAATCGATAAAATTGCTGCCTCTTTTCCTCTAGCTGGTAATCTGGACCTCTCCCTTATCCCGGTTTCAATGAACCAGGACATTGTTCCTACTTTAGCTGTTTTCAAGGACCTCACTCCTAATCTTGCACATAAACTACTATTACAGTGCAAATCAGGTTCCCCTTTGGACCCGGTCCCCCCAAAAATCATGAGTGAGTTGGCCACTTTACTGTTAGACCCTCTTATTTCCATTTGGAACGCCTCTTTACAACTAGGCCAGTTCCCTTTAGTCTGGAAGGAAGCTCTGCTGGTACCCATTTTGAAGAAGGCTGATGCCGATCCTACACAATTTAGTAATTATCGGCCTATCTCTCTGCTTCCCAAACCTGCTAAGGTTTTGGAAAAGGCAGTCCAACTTCAACTAGCGGAATACCTGGAGACTTACTCTCTTTTGCATGATTCTCAGTCCGGTTTCCGTGCGGGTTTCAGTACGGAGACCGCACTGCTTGAAGTGTCAGAAACTGTGCGAGAGTGTGTGGACAAGGGCGAGGAGGCCATGCTGGTCCTCCTCGACCTGTCCGCCGCTTTCGATACGGTGTCCCATAAAATCCTCCTGGACCGTATGAAGCAGATTGGAGTGAGTGGCGTTGCCTTAACATGGCTGGGTTCCTTCCTCCAAGGGCGATCGCAGAGGGTTCTTCTTAGACCTTTTGAATCAGAATGCAAACCTCTGGTCCGCGGAGTCCCACAGGGCTCAGCGTTAAGCCCCCTGTTCTTTAATGTGTACCTTGCCCCGTTGGCTAAGGTAATAGAGGCTTGCGGAGTCAGAGTGATTTCGTATGCTGATGATACTCAGCTTATATTCTCTTTCAGCGATCACTCTGACTCCAGCCTCTCCAGTTTTCGCCACTGTCTTGGCGAAATTTGCTCCTGGATGTCCACTAACCATCTGCAATTAAACACCGATAAAACGGAGGTTTTGTTCTTTAATCAAAAAATGACCATTCCACCTTCTCTATGGTGGCCTACGATTCTCAACCCTCCGCCAACCCCGGTTCACTCTGCCCGTAACCTGGGGTTCATATTCGATGATACTCTATCCTGCAGCCCCCAAATCAATAAGGTCACGTCAATTTGCTATGGCAAATTAAAAATGATGAGGAAGATTTTCCCTTTTTTACCCATGGATGCACGTAGAACTGTCACCCAGGCCTTAATTACCTCCCACCTGGATTACGCGAACAGTCTTTATGCAGGGGCTCCTCTGTACCAAATTGAACGTCTCCAGGTGGTGCAGAACGCGGCTGCAAGATTGATTGGTAACATTCCCTATAGACATTCGATCTCGGCTTTTCGCAAAGAGCTTCATTGGTTGCCCATAGCTAACCGAATTAAGTTCAAAACGCTCATTTTTGCCTTTCGAGCGTTGAATGGAACTGGCCCGGACTACTTAAGAAAAAGACTGAGGTTGTCTTACTCGGTCAGGGATCTCCGCTCTAACAATCTGCGCCTAATGTATGTGCCTAGATTCCGTCGTACAAGAATGGGCGGCAGAGCTTTTGCCGTCCTTGCAGCCAAATACTGGAACAGTCTTCCTATTGATCTTAGATTTGCCCCATCTGAAGTGATTTTCCGTAGACGCCTGAAGACTTGGCTTTTTGTATCTGTGTAGTCTACTTTCTCTCTTTTCTGCCAATCAGTTTTTAGCGCCGGGACACCCCCATTGGGGGTAGCCGTGCGCTCTACAAAATTCATAAATAAAATAATAATGACCGTTTGTAATGAGGTACAAAATGGGCCATTTTCCAGGAGAGCAGGGTCAAGTCTCCATATGGGGGTTAATGTGGGCTCTGATAAGGGGCAAATATACAACAACAAAGGGTTGTCATCCAATATAGTGCGGCCCAGGTATTCATGTTGGTAACGGACTGCCCCAGAGTATTTGAGCAGGTAAACATGTCCAGCCTGGTGTGCAATTTATTCAAATGGTAGTAATACGAATAATCTCTATGTCCATGCTGTAGTCTCCAAATATCCCCGACATCCCATTCCTCCAGTCACTCTCGAAACCCCTAGTCACATGAATTACCGAGGTGTCATTCAACAGGGGAGTCGACCTATCCATTTCCATGTCAGATATGCAATTGAAATCCCCCGAGCAACATGTGGGAAGTGTTGAATGTAGAGAGCTATTTTGACAGGCGTTATAGGAACTGGACTTGATCATGGTTTGGTGCATAAATGTTTCCAAGTATAAGTTCCTTACCTAAGATCTTTCTCTATATCAGGACATATTTGCCCTCTGGGTCTGTGAGAACCTTGCTCACCTCAATGGGAGTGCCTGCTCTGATCTATATTAAAGTGCCCCTCAAGAATACAGAGCATGTGGTGGCATACAAGTGACCACTCCTTCTGCGTCTCAGCTGGGCACTCTATTCCAGAGTAAGGTATGTTTCCCGTAGCATCGCCACCTGTATGCCTCGGCGTGTGAGGTAGCTATGTATTTTGTGTTGTTTGGGCATTACCCCATGCCTCTCACATTCCAGGAAAATATCTTAACATCTTGGTGTACTAGTGGCATGACAGGGGATGCCTTGTATTATATCTCCCTTTCTTCCCCATCAGGTCCCCCCACCTCTTGTGGACATCTTGGCATGCAACAACAACAACCCTTCAGAGACCACCACATTACCCCAACAAGTAACTCACTTTTCCCTGGGCAGCTTTGCACTGCTGGCCACCCAAACCTGTAAAAAAACAAAACAATTAGTGCAAGATTTTCCCTGTTTCCCTTCCAGTGGGGACTATCTTATTGGGGGTGCGTAAGGTTTTAGTAACTGTATGTCTTATCAACTTAGACCTCTATATCTTCTGGTACAAAAACATTTCCCTCCTGCCATCAGGAACCCATAAATCTTATCAGTCTTGTACTCCTGTGCATCTTCACCAGGTTGCCATGACCAGTTCAGATGATATTATCAGCAGTTTGTGGAGCTACATATGGTATAGACATCTCGGTTCTGGCTGAGGCCCCCGATTCAGAGTCCCCTACACTGTGGTCTGAGGTTTTGTCGTAGCTACCCTTCTCCGTTTGTTGTGTTAGGACCTCAGCCACAGCTTGCAGGGTTGCTTTTCTCTCCTGTGCAGTCTGCGATGCGAAGGGTTTCTGTAGTGGGGTTCTCCTGGATGAGCATCGTAGTCATTTTGCTGTGATTTGGGCAGCTTAGAGCCATACAATCTTTCCTGAGCCAATGGACCACCTTTTCTGTAGGTCTCCAGCCAGGTCCACACATTCTCTGGTGAGTGGCAGAAATGGGTAGCTGTGTCTAGAGTGATTTGTAATTTTTCTGGGGACATTAAGGAGTGTCTGATTCCCTCTCTGCGCAATGCCTTCATGACCTCTAAAAAGGAAGCCCCCTGTGCCTTCACTTTGGCTGTAAAGCTCGAAAAAATTGACACCATGTTGTTGTCCATGGAATAAGGTCCATTAGTACGGGCCTGTTGTATTAAAATATAGTGGTCTTTGTAGTGCAAGAGGCGTGCCACCGCCAGCCGGGGGGGCCTCCCTGGTGCTGGCGGGCATGAGGATACTCTGTGCATTCTATCTAGAGCAAAGATGGGTGTGTGCCAACCTGGGACCACAATGGTCTTCAACCATTCTTCTAAAATATCTACCTTATCTGTGCTTTCTTTATTTTAACGTAATCCTACTATACATATATTTTTGCTTCTGTTAAGTCCCTCAGCGTCTTCTGCCCATCTTTCCAGAGTAGACACTCTTGCTGACAGACTCTCCAGTTTGTTGGATGTGGTTGTGCAATCTGGTTGCATTGTTTTAATTGATTGTTCCACTACTTTCATCCTTTCCACCAGTTTGTGGTGTTCTGCTTGCAGTTATCGAGGCCAACGGACACCGCCCCTATATATTGCCGCAGTGTTGCTTTTGTGTCTGCGATAGCTGCTAATATTTTATCAAGGTGGTTGTAAGGGCATGATCTGATTGTCCCTAGTCCTCAGTATCAGGTGGGGCTTCTTCTTCTTCCGCTGGCATGCCCCCTGCTTTTGCCGCGCTTTGCCCATGGTGCAGGAGTGTTCAAGTTCTGGGAGTGTATCTCCCTGGGGCCCGATGAGCTCACAAGCTCCTTCTCTGAGAAGCCCTCACCTCCTCCTCCATGCTGTGGTGGTGTATTGCTGGTACGCTACACATTCCCCTTAGAAGTACTCTGCCTCTACTCCTGCTACTTCACCAGCACATTTGTATTGCCACCGCTCGGGATTTCCCCTCTTTTCTGGGTGGTTCCTGCACGGTTTCCTCTTGACAAAACATGTGCGTATTTTTGTTGTGACTTGCATTATCCCTAGTCACAGTGCCTTCGTTTACAAGGCAGCCCCATAGTCCCTACCCCTAAGCCTAAGGGGTTCCTCAGGGAACAGATATGGGAGACCCCAAGCCAGGTCAGCAGTTCCTCATTGTCTACCCCATCAGCAACTGGCTAGAAGGGGAGTTCGGTTGTATAATGGGACCAAATTGCCCCCATGTTTGGGTATTTCATTCTCTGATTTCGGCCCCCAAGTATCCATGTTGGGTCCCAGCGGCACCCACCCTGATAAATCACGGAGCGAGAGAGAGGTGTCCCAGGAGCCACACTGTGCCTCATCCACCGCGCGTGCCTCTCAGGGTCTGTCTTAGTTCATGCCATCTCCCATGCTCGCTTCTGGCCACAAGGCATTTCTATAGGGTCACCACAGCTTGCTCTGACCTCTTAATCCTCAGTCTCTAAATGATGTAGGTATTTCCCCAGGGGCCCAGCTCAGGTTCGATCACTCTTGGACCGCACTTCCTCCCCAAATCGTGCTTGACAGTGCCAAGGTTGTCAGGATAGCCCGTGAGCCCCGGGGGGGAGGCTGTCCCGAGTGTCCCGTTCTTCTAGGGGTATTGCCCAATGCGTAAAAGAACTTCCGGTTCAAGGGCCTACCTCATTGGTAGCTGGTGCTCCTCAGCCCGGCTCTCCTGTGTTCCATTTCGAGCGCCGACATCTGTCCTCTCGGCCTTCCCCCTTGGTGTCCTGACTCACTTGGTACAGTCGTATTGTGTCCCCAGGGCAGAGTCTCCATATCTTCCAAGCCCAGTGTGGGCCCACTTAATGGTGCGGAGCACCGCGTCCCCAACTGCGTTCATCTGGGCTTGTGTCCACTGCGGCCCGTGGCTTTCAGGCTGCTCACGGCATCTGGCAGCGCACTAAATTCGCCAGCCCTCTGCAACATGTGGTAATATCATCTTGGTATCGGCAACTGGCTGTTTTGTCAGGATTAATGTTAGGCCTCTGAAGAGCACCTCGCCCACACAGCTGCCATGATTTGCGTTCAAACCATGCCCCCAGCTTCATCCCTGCTTTTTATGTTCTTAGCACTGTTAAATGTTAAATGTGATCCTTATCAGCTGTTTTCCTTATTTCAGTTTATAAACAGTGTACCGCAGCTCTGTGTTCAGAGATACGTTTTTTAAGGCTATAAGCAATGGACATTTCAATGGGTCCCTTCCAGGCCCTCTAGTCATGTCCTTAACTTTTCAGGCAAAACCACTTATTGATATCTGAATAATTAGTGTAAAAGCATTACTGTAACCATGTTGTTCCTGCTCATACTTCTCATGCTTTACTTAACCGTGCATTCCCTATGAGTTTTTGCTTTTTCAAGAATGTTTTTACTTTTTTTTCAGGCAGCATATTGATCTTGTTTACTGCATAATTTTAATTGAGTCACATCCAAGTGTTAATAGCAGGGCACATTTGGGTTGTAGTTGAAGGCAGTGCCGGTTGTTGTCAGTGGTACAGTATGGCTTTCAGTGGGGGGAGATGATGTGGCAATATGGCCAGAGCTGTTGAATGTGGAACTGGGGAACCAAGTTCAGCCTTCATGACCAGTCCACCAGACCACTCTTTTGAGGTAGCACATTTCCATGCCAGACCTTACAAGGCCAACTATACCTCAGAAGCCCTGATGTCTTAGCACCAGCAGGTGGATCTTTATGGTGGCAAGTGTGGTTTAACCTTGAAGTCCTGTCCACTACAATCTATGGGGAAGTTTAGCTCCAGTCTTGTGGGCAGGCCTACAAAGCAGCACACCTTAGAGCAACAGTGACTCTGTAACTGAGGTCAAAGGACCCTTGAGGTCAATCCGCCTCACCCATTGGCACCTCCATTTGCCTCGTTTCAGCAATTGTAGTGCTACTCACCAGGGATTGGCAATGCAGGATTTTCATGCACACCAAACTAAGTTCACACATGTCACGGCCTCTTTACTTCATCCACAAGCACTTTTAACATGTGCTGTCTGCTTTGGGGCCACTGGAATTATGCAGCAATGTACAACAACATTTTATCACAGTTTGACAAAAAAGGCTGCAGCGTGTTGTGGTACATTTTCTGATACTTTATTATTGTAAAATTCTTACAGATGTTAACAGTTGCTGCAAAGATTTTTCCTCATTAGTACTAATGTAACATACAAATGCAGCAGGGTGAAAGGTGAGCAGTCAACCTTTGCAAAGGGCCCTCCAATTTGCAGTAACACAAGTCACACTTTTTTGTAACTTTTGATCCGTTTGAGCTGCAAACAATTTTTTTTGTTAAAATCATCAGATTGTGCAGCAGGTGATGTATTATGTGGCAAATATGGCAGATCTATAATTATGTGGAAACATTTGCAAACTAGGATATTTTTCCATTGATATTTGAAATGCCCTTGTGAAAAAAGGGAAACAAGTGCTGATGACAGCAACTGCATGGCTCAGAGGTGAAAAGCTTGTAATTCCACTTTTAAGCATATTTGAGACATTCTGTGCTAGGAAACGTATTCCACTTTGTGAATGTATTTATGGCAAAAACTCATTAAATCTTAAAAACATTTGTGTACCCATTAGTTGAATTAAATATGGTAAAAAGCTGTAACTGGACAGTGTATTGGCAAACAAATACCAAAAATTGGGATGCTTTGCTCTTTTTGGACCCACCTCTGACTCCGCCCACTGACCCAATGCCCAGGTTATTCCCGCACTCTGAATCTCTGCCCACAGCTCACCAACTTGTTTCCCCCACTTCAACCACTGTAACCCCCATTCTGCATCAGCATGTGCCTGCAGTCCCACGCCATCTGATTAGCAACGCCGCATTAATAGCCATTCACAGTTTGCAAAATAGGAATTATTTACCTTTCATTGCCACAGTATCTCATCCTCTTGCGACATGCTGGTTCGGTGACAATTGCTCTCACTGTCACTGTCAAATTTACAGACTGTGCTTCTTTATCGCACTGTGCCTAGCCGACCAGCTGGGAGAAAGGCAGGGAGGCTCGCTCCGCAATTAGCAGCACTTCGCCATCACACGCTCCATCAAAGGACTTTGAAAATCATTGCAAGTTTCGAAATCATTGAAATGATAGATGCAAGCCACTCAGTTTAGTTCCACTGTGTCCTGAAATAAGTTCCATGGCTGAGCCCTGGCAAGCACCAGCTGAATTTAATCACTGGCTCTAGAGTGGGTGGCTTGTGCTATTCAGTTTGTATTATGGTGAATGGTTGTTTAGCTGCTGGAGAAATCCTTCATTATGTTAATAAAAAGGTTTGATACATCACAGATATTATTAGAATTATCTCCTGTTCATATTTTTTTTTTGCCTTGCTAGAAGGGCGGCAAACTCACCGTGGGACATGAGACCCGTTCGGGCAGACGATGAAGATGCTATAGTTGCAAAGAGGGCTGATTCAAACATTCCGTCGCTTGTGAAAAAGATACAGGAATCTGTTGAAGAAGCAAAGAAATCCAAAATGAAAAAATAATAATTCCCAAAAAAGGTGGGAATTTTCAAAAGGTTTTTAAAAAAGCTGCAAACTTAAAGGTACCCAAAAATGTTTATATTGATCATGCACTAGTCTCTTTGTCTGGTAGTTGCTTACATCTATAACTGAAATTGCTTTGCAATCAAAAGACAGATTGATTGTCATATTGATAGATTTGTAATATAATATAACAGTTAATTATTTCATCTTTTTGACAGAGATCAAATAGTATAGTTTATGAATGGAATTAGCTGCGTGAAAATATTCCGTAAAACATACAGATGCAGGAAAATATAATTCTTTAATTATGTTAACTGGTTGTCTGTGCTGCAATAGTAAATGCGCAAACTCATTTTATACATGTATTTCATTTTAGTGAAACCACATAGCTTTCTTTGACAGTAACATAGGGTGAAAACCGCTAGCTAATAGTGCACAGCTGAGTCTGGTAAAACACAGAAACATGAGTCAATATCTGGGCAATGAATATTGAGGTTTCCTGTGCTATTCAGTTTCGGTGACATGAACAACTTAAGCCCAAGATGATGCTGATGGATCAGAGACAGTGATGTTCTCACCAGGGCTATAGTCATTCTGAACAAATAGAGATGTATATGCTTCTTTGTGTCCTGTAAGTGGCCTATCATATATCAATCTGATAGCTATGGAAATCTTTTATACGATTGTCTGTAACAGTTCCTGATGGGGAACTTTCTTTCAAAAGAAAACATTGATTATGAAAGATATATTTTCCACTCCATGCGTCAACAAGACTGTAAGACTATGGATGCTTTTTTGATAAGAACAAAAGAATAAAAGACCGAGTGCTGCATAATAATTTCCATAATCACAACAATGAAGAGGCACTAAGATCACAAATCATTGCTGCCTGTGAATCTGACATCTTCAGAAGTTGAGGAGTCACTGTGCAAGGTTGTAGACAGATGCTCCCTGAAAGATGATGGCAAATACACTTGTTTCAGATAAGGATTCTGCTCCCTGCACTCAAGCATGTAACCTGCACTGCAGAAGACAAAACACAATTATGGCAAGAAGTGTTGCTTTCAATCCTGATGTCGAAGTAAGAAGGAGAAATGCGTTGATTCACAAGTGACTCCATTCTCTGATAACATATGCAGCTGTGAGAGAGCAGTTAAAATGCACATCTTGTACTCATCACCAGGTAAAGGAGGGGGCTACACACCTAAGGTCTTCAAGGTCATCGGGGGTCATCTGATTTGTTGCCCTCATAAACTGAACAATGTAAAAAAACTATTGAATTGGGAGTGCCATGGTCAAAGACACACAACAAATAGGTTGAACAAAAACTTGACAACCTCGTGAAACTCACTATCATTGAACCTGTTCAATGTGATGCACTCCCCTGATGGGTGCTTGCAGGGGAGCCATCAGGGCTGCGGGGCCATGAGCCTCCCCCTGCAGCCCCCATAGAAAGGAAATGTTATGGGTGCCCCAAGAGGGGCCAGGGCACTGACCAATTAAAAGGTCGGCCGGCCAGCTCTCATGCAACCAGGATGAGTGCTGGTCAGGTAACCAGTGGGGCCACTGGGGCCACAGGGCTCCCCTCAAACCCCTAAAAATATTAACAGATGTGGGTGTCCAGGTGGGACTAGGACACCCAAACAAAAACAAAAAATGCATCCAGAGGGCATTAAACTGTATTATTAAATGAGTGGCCAAGCTGCTCATTTATTTTTTACTGCTTCTGGCAAGGAGTGCCCCATAATGCCTTTCATGGGCTAATATACATATTTGTTTTTCCTTTTAGGTGCCCCAGTTGTGGCAGCGTCACCACAAGTGTCTTAAAAATGTTGGGGCTGAGGCAATGCAGCAGTCCTACAGAAATCATTTTTTAAGATAATCCCATGTTTCCTGGGGTGTTAACAACCTGAACCAAGGAAAGGTTTATAGTATTTCTAAGCTTGAGCTTTTGATTTTCAGCTGAGGATTATAGACCCGGCCACCCTTTGTGCATGGTGTTATGATGGCATCATTTGACATGAGGTGTGTAAAAGAAAGACCGGCACTTGTTTTATATGGTTGATAAAGCTAGTAAGTTTGCTTTTCCTATGTTAATGTGGTTATTCTTTGGCAAAGCTAATAGACATGTGTTATGTAATGATGTGGGCACTCCTTGACAAAGCCTATTGAGTTGTCTTCATATAATGATGTAGTGACACCGTGCATAGCCATTAGACTTACTGTAGACATTAATATAGACATCCCCTGACAATGCTAATAGGTTTGCCTACATATACTGATGTGGTGACCCTTTGACGAAGTTAATAGGCGTGCCTTGTATATTTATGCTGTCTCCCTGTGTCAAAGCCAGCAGTCTTGCCTTGTATGTTCATGTGGTCAACTATTGACAAAGCTAATCAGCCTGCCTTTCACATGTTGATGTTAACCATTGTGAAAGTCAGTAGACCTACTTAATTTATAATAAAATCCCTTTCTTTTGGGATGAGTGGTACCATTGACTTGACATGCAAAGTGTGTTGGCCGCCCTGGTGGGGCTGGGCATAGGGCCTGTCCACCACAGGCCAGTGATGTTAAGGTTAGGTATAGGTAGTAAGATCATATTTTGCATTGACCACAAAACATTCACTCAAGAAAAAAAAAGAGTAAAGTGATGTCATAGTTAGGTAGGGTTACAAGATTTTACTTTATGTTACAAAACCTCAGAAATTCAATAAGAAAAGGTTAAAATGGGATTATATTTAGGTCTAATAATATGATCTAATTCCATTGTAAAAACAGTAAAAAACACTGAAATAAACAAAGGTTAAAGTGATGTTATAGTTGGGTGAAAATATCAGTAAAATATAAAACTTTTAACAAGCAAAACACTAATATTCACCATTTATAGTTTACATAGCTAACTATAACATGTGCCCCCACTATGCACTGCTTATGACTTCACATATCACATCACTCATGACAGCATCAATTATATAATTGATTACATCACTGATCATAAGTCAATGACATTATTAATGAGTTCATTGATTACATCATCCTCTATACTGCTGATCAATTTACTCTACAATCCAGTACAGTCTATGATATGTAAATATTTAATACAGGGCACAACATCTTGTAAACATCCAATCTTATATAAAATTATTAGTCAGTATCCCACTGCCTTTAGACACACAAGGTCCCTTAGCTAGCCATGCTCCTGCTACCCACATCCTGAGCAACACATTTTCATGTAAAATCCACAACCTTTTGATGTCCAACCCCATTAAGCGACCAAGCCTACACTACACACAACCTTCACCCTGTGCAAAACTCTTTTTGGAGAGCCTACTTCCCCAGGCATCCAAGTCCTATTATCTGGTCAAGCCCCTACTAAGCAAACCTTTAGCCCAGTGCACTGATTTCACAGAGAGCTCATCCAGTTGAAACACTGATGTCCCATTAGGTGGTCAAGCACCTACTATGCACAGCCTCAACCTTGTGCACAAATGTTAATGGATTGGGCACTCCCTGCAGACACCACACCACATTAGGTCAGCATATTCGTACTACACACAGCCATCGCCCTGTGCACAACATTACACTTACAGCCTACTACCTACAGACCCTTAAACCCTGTTAGGTGGTGAAGCCCCTGCTATACACAGCATTTGTCCTGTGTAGAACTCTCCATGGAGAGCCCACACCCTAATGCCCTATTTGGGGTTCAAGTATGTTGCAAAAACATACATGCTATAGCTGTATACAAGCTATAGAAAAGTTGCTCTAGAGGTAGCTCACTAAATAAAATGAAGTGCCAGAACTGTTTAGAAAACTGTCTTAATCATTGGAATGTCATCAATGATAGCAAGTGTGCAAATTATAGTTACTTCTGTTACATATAGCTGATGAACTTCAGTGTTTTTTAGTTTAAATTGGGCCCTTTAACCTTTGTTTTTTTCAGTGAATTTCTAAGGTATTTTTTATATGTAAGTTAAATTAAATTAAATTAAGGTATTACCATGTCGAACTATAACATCAGTTTAACCTTTCCTTTATTCACTTTCTAGTATTTTAACATGAAGTAAGATGTTATTACCATACTTAACTATTCCAGCCCTGCACAGCACACAGCTTTTGGATGTGTGCAGCATGGGGATTGGATTCCCAACTCTCCAGAGGTTCACCAGCCACCACCACGCATGACCTTCAGCCAGGCAAAGCTTGGATTTGGGTACATGGCCTGGCCGGTGATGATGTCCTACAGCCAACTCCACACAGGCAGCCAGCCCTCCATGGTTGTCTACCCCCCCCCATTGGTCAAGTGATAGCACTTGACACCCTCCCAACTTTTTTTGTCTTCTTTTCTTCCCACAGTAATCTTGTGGTACCTTTGCAGCACTACCAGACATTTTCACAGGGAGGTCACACTGAGTACCTGAGTCCACTGCATGCTGACATTTTTCTTTCACTTTCAACCTATGGGGTCTCTCTAGAACCCTTCCCCTACAAGGGACAATGGACAGCGTACTCCAGTCTTGACCCTTTATATGTTACGTTATTTTTATTTTCATGACAGGAGACTGAGTCTCTAAGTTCATAATAGCGGCCATATTTTTCTTCGTGTTGTGGTCAACCAATCACAATTCTCTGGAGCAGCTCAGTGGCCAGCTTCATTTGTTGTTTTGCCCTTGGTATTCCCTTGAGAATACAGCCTGTCGGTGGTGAGGCAAATCAACTCATACCACCCTGCCCATGTATTTATTTGTTCTAAAATGATGGCCGCCCTTTTGTTTTCTTTTTTGCTACAATCCTGCAGGTTGGGTTGGGTTGGGTCCTCAAGAGTGTTGAGAAACTCTTTCTGGAGCGCCAGTTTAAAAATAGAGCATTTTGATTGGCCCAGGAAGCTTTAGTTCCCCTTGGCCAATTCACTCCCACATGAGTTGGACTCCTGCAGGAGTGAGAACTCTAATTTGCTGTTGGTAACACGAAAAAAATGTTGCTAAAACCATTACAGGTCTCCTGTCTTGATGTTAAAAAAAACTAATATAAGGTGACAGCGTAGGAATCGTGTACCCCCTAGGCCCCATGGGGGGACCTGGAGGAAGCCCCTCTAGGGACTAAGTAAAAAATAAATCTGCAATATTTGCCACGATCCCGCAAGAGTTCTGCCAAAACAAAAATAGAATGGTGCCTAGGGCAACATTCTTCACCTATATGCCCTGTGGAGCCCAACCATAGGTCCACATTGTTTGTTTAAGGAGAGGGGCTGTACCCCCCTCCCCAAGCCAGTATAGGCCCAAGAGAAACCACCCACGGGGCTGACATTTGCATGAAAAGGGCTGGGCCATGTGCTCAACCATCTCAAGCCGCCAAAGGCCCTGGGGATCCTTTCCCCTGGGCCGTATTCATTCATTAAGAGGAGAGGTATCTTGCAGCCCGCTCCCCTAATATTGGCCCTGGGAGTCCACTTCTGGTGCCAATATGCCACTGAAAGGCTAGGGGGCTGCGCAGTACAAATCCTGAGCCTCTAAAGACTGCATCCCTATGGTCCGCCAAGCTTATTAAGAGGAAAGGGGGACATGCAGCCCCACTGCCTGACACTTCTATGGCCCTGAAAATTCCTTCTCCCAGGGCCAGCTCACATGCCCGTAAGAAAAAGTTGAAGGAGCACGATCTCAATTAATTAATTAAACAAACAAATGGGTTCAATTTTAAAAGCCATATTTAATTATATATCCAACAATCCGTAGCATAGAAACATAAACCAATATATCAGGAAGAAAGAAACAAAAAAAATGAGGCAATATCTTGATTTGTGTATCTGTAGACTTCTTTCTTTTATTAGCTGTTTCATATAGTGAACACACAAATACAGCCAACACATTGTGTCCTATCATAGAGGGACTTCTTCAGGGCTGTTCAAAAACTTTTAACACAAACACATTGCAAACACTTCACAGAGAAATTAACACATACATTTACAATAGTATATACACAATGTTTTTTGATAACCAACTTTATTAGTATTTTTATTGATAAGAACAACCTAGGCACACCACCATATTGACATATCAGGTATTGCAACATAATTGACTAGTGATTTGTCCATTCTTTTCATGTGAAGTATAAGTCTACCCATACCACGGACAATCAAACCACTCGTCCCAACCATTTGCCCCACATATGTTTATGCTTAGCTGGGTACCCTCTCGCCTTGTAAATGGCTTTTTCTTGGGTGACGTACCAATCTAAGCCCCTGGGCCATTTGGTTAAGGAGGGAAACGTTGAGTCCTTTCAAGCTGCTGCTATATCTCTTTTGGCTACAAGAGTTTCTGTCCCCAGACATAATTTATCAGCCCGCGAACCATCCAGTCCCTCCATCACCCCCTGAAGAAGGGCACAAGGTTTGAGGGGGACCTCCCAACTCAACACTTCACTCAACTCAGCCACAATGGATGCCCAGTATTAGGCAAGGATGACACAGGACCAGACCATTTGATAGCAGCCGGCGTTTTCTGCTTTACAGTGTGGACAGTGTGGGGCAGGAGGAAGCCTGCCCTGTGGAGCCGCTCCGGGGTTAGATATGCACAGTGAAGGTAATATATCTGAATAAGGCAGAGCCTAGCAGAGATCATGAGTGTCCTAGGGGCCATCAGGGTGTCTCTCCAGGCTTCCTCCTCAAGAAGACCAAGCCATCGGTCCCAACTGGCCTTGAGAGGTTCTAGTGTGGACGGGGTATTGTTGATCAGAGAGGGATACATTTGGGATATCCCCTCCTTTCCCTGGTTCCCCATAAGAGCTTTGACCTCTAAAGGGCTGAATTCAGGGACAGTTGTGTGGTCAGGGACATGGAGGTTCAGGGCATGCTACAATTGAAGGTAGCAAAAGAATTTGGCAGAGTGCAAGGAATATGTCTGCTGGAGGTCTCGGATGAGGGACAGGTGTTCACCCTTCCAGATATCACTCAAAGATGTTATGCAGATTAAATCCCATTTCTGGAACCCTGGTAGTGTTGTGGCCTCCTGCAACCAGGTGCCATGCACCAACAGACAACAGTGTCTGCAGTGTGAGCTTGGTGTCCCAGTGAATGTGGCGCAGCCCTGAGTCCTCCTGGCTTGGCGCCAGGAGGACTGTGCGGGTAACTGCTGGGAAGGTGCATGGTACTGGCTGGGGTTCGGTAAAGTATGGCTTGGATACGGGAGCACCCTAGGCTCTCTAGCCCCATGCAGTAGTTTGGGTCCGACCATCCACCATTGAACCAGTCATGGATCACTAAAACGCAAGTGGCTAGATAGTACAAGAATGGGTTTGTCATCCCCATACCCCCATCATAAGTGGATCGTTGACACATTGTGAGGGCCAGATGTGATCTCGTCCCACCCGAGGAAGGTCGTGATTACCCCGTCCATGTCATAGAACCAGCTGCAAGGGAGGTGGAGCAGAAGTTTTTGAATGGTGTATAAAAGACGGGGGAGAACGATCATTTAAAAAAGTTCTACTTTGCCCAGGGGATTCAACAGAAGGGTCTGCAAGTGGTGGAGGTCATCTATGAAGCGCTTGAAGAGTGGTGTGAGATTAAAGGACCAGGTCAATTTGGGAAGGAGTGCCGCCCAGATCCTGAGTTATTTGAATGAGAGCCTACGCAGGGGAATGGTTGTTAGCCAATCCACTAATTCCAAGAGACATGGAGAGGCACCATCATGGATTTAGCCGGATTGAGACGTAGTCCTGATGCTTTACCGAACAAGTGAAGGATATGGAGAGCCCTTGGTCCCGACCAGGCTGGTTCAGCCAGATAGAGGAGGTTGCCATCGGCGTATAAGGCAATCCGGTCCTTATTCATCATGGGACCCCTGCCAGTGCCAACCCTGGATCAGGTTATCAATCCAGATGCGACATGCCAAGGGCTCAATTGCGAGGGCAAATAAGACAGGGGAAAGCGGGCGCCCCTGGCGGGTCCCCCTCGCAAACAGAAAGGTGTCTGATAATGTGCCGTTGATGAGCATTCTGGCTGAAGGAGTGGAGTAAAGGACCTTCGCCAGTCTTTCGTAGGAGGGCCTGCATCCTGCCCTGTCCACACCTCTCCAATGTAATGATAACCCTATCAAAGGTCTTTTCAAAATTAAGCAGCACTAGAGCTACGTATGGTGTCAGGTGACTATGGTGAGCAAGGGCTACCTTTAGGTGTCTGAGACAGTGTCTTGTGCTGTGGTATGGCATGCAGCCACACTGGTCGGGGTAGATGAGGGAGTGGAGCACTTGCTTCATATGAGTGGCAAGGATGATTGCATATACTTTGACCTCTGTATTGATGAGTGAAATTGGGCGGTATTGGGCATAGAAGGGTGGTGGGGGATGTACTTTAAATATGGCCACAATGGTGGCAATGTATGTGGCTGCTGGGAAGGCACGCCTTTCTACAGTTTCTTCAAAGAGGGCATGGAGTCTCGAAATAAGGGTCTCTCATAATGCTGCGTAGTACTCCATGGGGAACCCATCGGGACAAGGAGTTTTATGGGTGATGAGTGAGGAAATAAGGTCCCCGATTTCATCAGGTGTGATGGGTTCCTCCAGGCTTGTGCTCTCTGCCCGGGAAAGACACAGAAGGGGGGCATTGTGCAAAAAGGATGAACTGTTAAGCACCCGATGTGAGGGGTCCATTGAGTACAGCTCTCTGTAATAGGCTGCAAAGGCCTGGGCAATTGCCACTGGGGAGCGAGAGACTTGTCCTTGTGCATCACAGATTTCAGGCACAATCTAGTTGGCCATGGGGTGGGTGGCAAGCCAATGGAGCAATTTTAAGATCTTGTCCCCCCATCAGACCAGTTTGGCAGATTCAAGGGAGATATTTGTTATCTCTTCTCGCACAAGGTGCAGTTGATGGCATTCTGCTTCTCCCATCTCTGCACCCAAGGTGTGCTCCAGGTGGAGGGCCTGGGCTTCAAGCTGGGAGAGCCGGTTGTCTTCAATCTGTTGTTTGTGTTTGAGGAACCCTTTTGAGTAGCCTCAAATTGTGGTTTTACCCGCCTACCACAGTGTGCCTTTTAGTTGCACTGTGCCTTCATTCCTGCGGAAATAGGTGCCTAGTTCTTCTTCCACTTTCTCTTTATTTTCGGAGTCTTTAAGAAACCAGGCGTTTACTCGCCACTTGGGTCATAGTGCCTCTGTGGGCCCCCTACCCGAATGAGGACCGGGCAGTGGTCAGACACTCCACACGCCAATATTTGAATGTCCAAGGCAGCTCGGCAGTCTGGGGCCAGCATAAAGATGAGGTCTATGCAAAACTGGGTATGGTGAGCAGCCGATGTATGCATGTACTGTAGCGCATGCGGGAGCCAGGTGCACCAGGCGTCCCACAGGCCTAGTGTTGAGGCCCAGTCTTTGAGATGTTTGCTCCCTTCTTTCCTGTGGGAGGTCGAGGTACCTGTGTCATCAGTTGTGAGTTCAAGGACAGCGTTAAAATCTCCCCCAATTATGGTCAAGCTCTGAGGAAGGGTGGACAATGTCTCCATTGCAGCTCGAAGGGTGGATTCCAATGTCACTGGAGGCGCATATAATGACATGAAATTAACCGTGGAGTTTCCAAGAGTACCCGTAAGAGAAGTGAACAAGCCTTGTGGGTCAGTAAGTGCTTGCGTCGGTGAGAAGGAAAAGGAGCATCGCAGGTGGACTGCCATCCCGCGTGTACCCCTGGAGAACCCAGAGTGCCATACCCTGTCAAACCCTTGGCGTGCTAAGAAGGGACAATGGTTGCCCATCAATTGTGTTTCTTGTAATAATAGAATGTCTGGGTTGACCCTTTAGGTATACCTTAAAATCTCAGTGTGTTTACCTAGAAGGCCGTTGAGCTTCCATGAGATGACCGTCAGGGGATCATCCCCAGCGTAGGGATTGGGCATTGTGGCAGTGTGGTGGAGTAGGGACCCAGTAGGTGGAGTCACTAAGGTAGATAATGTTCCGAGGTTTTGGTGGAGGCTGAGTACATTTTGGGTCGTCACAAGGATCGTCCCAGGGAGATTTCTGGGTGGTGTGCAATGGGCTGTAGTTAAGTAACGCAACTAATTGCCGGAAAAACAACCCCAGTCAATAAATCCAACCCACCCCATACTTCCCAAAATGAAGCATCTGTCATTCTGTAACCAAAGCCTGAAAAAGAATCAGGTGATCAGTTAGTCAACGGTGGGAAGTGCTATAGGGCTATGTAGTGGGCCCCTCAATGTTCAAAGATACCAGTTCTTTATGCTAAAGTGTTCTTGTGACGGTGCTTAGAATCCAATGCGGGGGCTGCGTGATAGGTCGGTATCTTGGGAGCTGGGTCTCGGGGAGCCACTGGGGTCCCGGGCAGTCATCTGGTCTGTTCACAAGAGTTGTCCTGGAGTCAGGGGGATCCTCCCTGAGGTAGGAGCTAGCCAGCGAGAGGGGTTTTGCCCCACGGGTGTTGTGTTATTTCCGGGACCCAGTGGGCCTCCCACAGGGGACTGCAGGTGCAGCCCCGCGTAGCCCCAGCTGGGGATCCATCATAGGATGCTTTTCATTGGGTGGATCAAGCAGTCCTCAGTGGCCCAGGTCCACGCCGCTTCTGGCAAATCAAAGAAAAAGGATTTGCCCTGGAACTTTACCTTAAGGCGGGTGCGAAAAAGGAGCCACTAAGGCAGATTGAGAGTATGTAGCTTTTGTTTCACATTGAGATAAGAAAGTCTGTGGGCCTGCACCTCCTTAGTATAATCAGGAAAAAGCATAGGTTTGACCCCTTTGTGGAGCAATTCTTTTTGCGAGAGGCCCTCTTGGACAATAGCATCTCGGTCCCTGAAGTTGAGGATTTTCATGATAATTGGACGGTGAGGAGACCCTGGTCGCTTTTTTCAGGGCAAGAGCGTGGTGAGCCTGCTCCACAACAAATCACGGGGAGAGGGCCTCTGCCACCATCCAGGACCTGATTCCTCAATGAAGGTGGTCAACTGAGTGGGTTCTGTGCCCTCAGGGAGGTCAACCAGGCGGAGGTTGTTTCATCAGGAGTGGTTGTAAGCATACTCAGCCCATCTGTGAAGATCCGATGTATGGGTCAGAAGCTGCTTTAGATAAACAAATTATATCCTGAGCTAAACATAGAAATAAAAGTGACGCGACACATCGCAAGAAACCAATAGCCCCAAGAAAAGATAAGAAGATAAATGCGCAGAAAGTTAATTCCTTTTGCTTCCTAGTATTATTCTTCATAAGCACTTGAGTAACACTCACCTATACCTAGAGTCAAATAGAACTCTCCATAGTTCATGAGAGCATATAAAACATTGATACTCTATAAACAAAAGAGAGAATAATATGAGACACAGGCCAATCACTATACCCAATTGGGAAAACATCTAGTAATCACTTCGTAGTCACTCACTTATTTCACGGAGGCTCCTAATTCAATGTGAGTGACGAGATCCCAAGTATAAACTCTTCTTTCATTGGCCTCCAAATTCTTATCCTATAGAGAAAGACCAACATCACTCATGTGTATATTCCTTTATTGGAAAGGGGGGCCCCCTTTCTTTATAATGGGATCGCACTTTGGATTTAAAATATGGTGACCCAGTTATGCATATGGACGAAGGGACTTTATAAAAAAAAATTGTTTACAATAAAGGAATATACACATGAGTGATGTTGGTCTTTCTCTATAGGATAGGAATTTGGAGGCCAATGAAAGAAGAGTTTATACTTGGGATCTCGTCACTCACATTGAATTAGGAGCCTGTTTACTGCTCGGACGGGCTTTTTAGACATCGAGTCTCGTGGAAGCTGGACTTCTGGAAGTGGCTCACATCGAATACGTGTTGCATACATTTTCCACTCTCGAGGTAAGCCGCCAGCAGTTTTCGTGTGACGGGACAGTTAGTTTAGAGAAGCGGCTGGTTACTGAGAGCTATTTTTTATTTTACAGCTGTGGGTGTTCGACCTCTCAAACGCGTGCGACTGTACTGCTTTGAATATTTGTCGAATCTCTACACTTTAAGGTAACCCTCGGTTGTAATGAGTGTTTCCATTGTGTTCAGACCAAGCACATGTTTTATATAGCAATTAGTATCGATTCCACACATTTTTATCATCATTTTTCAGATAGAATTCAGGCGTACTTTGGACACCTGTTGAAGTGACATTCACCATACAGCTTTGAATAGTTGTCGAATCTCCACACTTTAAGGTAACCTCTGGTTTTTCTGATCGATTGTTAGTGTGTTCAGACCATGCGCCCGTTTCACATAGTAATAAACATTGACTCTTCGCATTTACGTAGTCATTTTGCAGATACAATTCAGGCGTACTTTAGACATCTGTTGAAGCAATATTCACTGTATATGTAAGTTGCCAATCGAAGGCCGAGTGTCCAGGAGTCTGGCCGTGGTCAGCCCGGGGCACCCTGTACAGTCCTGGAAGCAGCGCCGCAGGCCCCCACCACAAACAATGCCCCCCATCACATCTTCGCCCGCAGCCAGCAGACACCTCTCACCACCAAGATTGCCACACCACCTGCAGGGGGAGGATGGCCAGCACGGTCCTACCACCAATCGCGGGCTGAGCTCTGGTCAGGCCCCCATAGCAGGTTGGAGAGGACGGCTGATCACCTGCAATCCAGGTGTCTCAGAAGATAGAGCGGCAGCCTCCTTGCCACAGCATACACCTCCACCGGTCACATATGCCAGAAACTGCCAGCACACTCTCCTCAGGATGGCCTCTGGTTCCAATGGGGAAGGAGGGCTGGTGATCGCTTTATGCCAATTGCAGTTCGAGTCCCATTCAGGCCACTATTGCAGAACGTAGAGGGCGGTTCACCGCCAGCAGTCCGACCGCCGGCGGTCAGTGCAATGACTCCACCGCCGTGGCCAGAACCTCCACTCTGTGCCACATCACTGAATCCGCCAGCCCACTCACTCGACAAGGCCCCATAGTGCCACTCTGCCATCAGGATGTAGTGATCAAGGTATTTTGTGCACCTGGGCTGTGCAGTGTGGGGTACCAACCTGATCTCAGGGGTCACTCTGGGTGTGTCTCAGCAGGCCTTCAGGACACGGGTTGCCTAGGCACCATGATGCCTCGTATCTCGCCGCATTTCATGGATCTTTGGTGGCTTTTCACAGTCCAGTCGGGCTTTCGACAGTCGGGTATTGCTAACGCTTGTGTGGTCACCTCACCAGTAGTAGTCTCCCTGCAAGGTTGTAGCTAGAAGAGGTTAGGGATGGCGTTGGATTGATGAGGGGTCCGGAGCACTCTCAGAGTGAGGCCGCCATCTTGGCTTACCAAGCCTGGCCCCCAGCATATAAACAATGTTAAAAACTTTGCAATAGGTACACTCTGACAGATAACATATAGTCAAACATTAAAGCATTTTTTTTGTATGTCATGACATATGACAGTGTATATACAGATGCTATGTAATACACTTTAATTAATTATTATCATAGTCCAAAAATGTGTACATACTCCAGAAACAAAAACAAATAAATGATAAAAAAACTGTAAACAACAAAGTTTGTTGACAAAAAATACTTTTTATTACATTTTTTTAAAAATGTGAACTGGTGAATAAGGGGGGATAGAACATCTTATTAGGTTTAATGGAGGGTCATTAATGATACTGTCACATTTTGTAGTTTACTGTTATTTTTATTTATTGTGCAATTGTTTTTGTTTCTGGAGTATGTACAACATTTTTTGACTGTGATATTAATTAGTTGAAATTTATTATGTAGCATCTGTATATACATTGTCACATGTAATGACAGACGAAACAAGGCTTTAATGTTTCACTATATATTATCCACCGTTGTATATGTATAGCAATGTTTTAGCCTTATTTATATGCTATTGTAAATGTATGGGTTAACTTATCTGTGAAGTATATATAATGTGCTTGTTGTGTGATATGTTTTTTAACAGCCCTGAAGTTCCTCTATGGTGGGATGAAACGCTTTGGCTGTATTTGTGTGTTCACTATATGAAACAGCTAATAAAATAAAAACGTCTACGGATATACAAATCATGATATTGCCTCATTTTGGGGGTTTTCTCCCTGATATATTGGTCTCTGTTTCTATGGATTGTTGGATATATAATGAAATATTACTTTAGGAATGCAAACCATGAGTTTGACTATTTAATTAATTAAGATAGTGCTCATTCTACTTTTACTTGTGTGAATTTAAATATTGAGGTGTTTATCATGGTTGACACTTGGAGTGAGTACATCTCTACTGGGAACTTCACAGAGAGCAGCACCTGGCATGGGCAGGGAAGCTTGTGTTTCCTCCCACCTGGCAGGAGCATTTTTGAATCTCTCTCCACAAGGGTGCAAACACAAAGTCTGCTCCCAGCTAACAGGAAATGCTCCTGCAGCTGGGAGCAGACATTTGATCTGTTTCCCTGCCCATACTGATGCGGGCAAGGATATATATCAAGAGATTGATCCTTCCCAGAAGGAGCAGCATAAGTTGCTGCTACTTCCAGGCAGGAGCACTGCTTTCTCCCACAGCATGGGTGGTGACACCTGGGGCTGTGGGGACCATGGGACTCCTCCTCAGTTTGCTACATTGCGAACAGTGGGTGAACCCACCTTTAAATAGTGTGTAGGGCCACCATCCTCTTTAAAAACATATATGGCCCTGGAAGCTGGTGTCTTTGGAGCCTTTTAAAGGCTTGGGGAGGAGGGCTGAATGTCCCTCTTTAAAAGAAAATGCCCTTGGCAATTTGGTCCCCAGGGCCTAATTTGGCTCAGGAGGGAGCCACTTGGTCCCCTGCCCCATTAAAAAATATAAACCCATAGGGGGTGGGGTTCCAAGGGCATAATGAGGCCTGGGGATAGAGATCATCTGGCCCCTTCCCCTTTTAAAGAAAAAAACTGGCCTCAGGCAATGGGGTCCCATGGCCTTATAAGGCTCTGGGTGCTCACACCAAACGCTGTGCACAGTATGGATTTGGCAGCCTGCTTGGGGTTTGGCTGCAGAACCTGGTGGAAGGTGTAGACCTATGATAAACCCCTACTGTGCACAGCCAAAGGTGGCATGTAACATGGTGTTAGCTGCTTGCAGGGAGTTTAAAACACAGTCTGGCTGCAACACAGGCCATGCAGCTATCCCTATGACATGAACGGGCAAAGGTCATGGGCGGCTTGGGGTTGGCTGATTCTTGATGGTTGCCTGCAGGGAGTTGGATGCAGAGTCTGGCTGACAGCTAGTCCCTCCGGCCAACCCCACGCCATGTGTGCTGAAATGCAGTGCTCAGCGTCAGGTTGGCTACCTGCAGGGGGTTGGCTGACTCAGAGTGGGTTGCCAACTCACTGCTATGCATGGCCAAAGCCTGTGCATAGCGTGGGGTTGGCTGCCTCTGGGAGTATGATGCAGAGTATGGGCAGAAGTCAGGCCCTATAGTAAACCCCCACCGTGCACAGAAAAAGAACGTTCGAAGCGGAAGGTTGGTTTTATATTATAGTAATAAACCTTTATTTATGTTAAACTAATCCACACCAAAGTTTAAAGTAACATTATATAAGGTATAATAAAGAAAAAACAGTTTTTGTTTAAAATATCCTTAGAAATTCACTGAAAATACAAGAGTTAAAGTAATGTTATAGTTAGGTAAATATGTCAGTGACAACATTAACTCCACGGGAGCCTGTTATTTTTAAACTATTACCACCGATTTTCCAGATCCTCCACTAAGTTGCGGCAAAATAAAAAATGCAAAACATTTTTTGCCACCACGCCTAGGAGGTCATGAGGTCCCTACCCTGCCCCCTTACATATTTTTTCAATTTTTTTTAGCACTCGGGACTAAGTCCCAAGTCCTAAGGTGGCTGCAGCCACATCACTGTTGATGTGGTGGCAGCAGACACCAATAGATCTGCCAGGTGTGCTGATTCTCTGCAGCATGATATATTCAACATTTCTGAGCATTAATAGCTGGAAAACTACTGAATGGATTTATATCAAATGACAAAAGCACTCTTTCTGGTCCAAAATCTAGTTCTTTGTCAAATGTGGTATAAATCTGTCAACGGTTTGGGCTGTAGCTGTGTCTAAAGTTCCTATAGACAAATGAATGGGGGAAAAGTGTTTTAGAACTCTCCTTTTTGTCTCAGAGCCCTGTGTGTTGGATCATCCCAAAACTTTTCAGGAAGGAGCTGAGGTGGAAGAGCGTTTTTGGGGACATTTGGTGTAGATTCATCAAACAGTGCCAAAGTTATTAGGAAAACAAAAAATGATTTACCTATAGAAATGTACTCCTAACTGTAACTACCCAGAGGCATAGCGTAGGGTGTATGGAGGTGCACAAGTTATAATAATTAGAAAGTGTTGCATAAATAAATGTACAAGTTTAAAAACGTAGGTTTTTGTGTACCTTCTCTTTTGTTTGTAGATATAGAATGAAAAAACTATCATAATTTAATGGTGGCGCCTAAGTCATAAATTTAAGTTATAACTATAACTTAAGAATTTCTAATGTATGTGTATTTTAAGTTTGGTTTGTACAGTGAGAATAAATAAGTGTTCACAACAATAAGAAAGGTTTAACCTTAGTTAAATCATTTAATTTGAATGGTTTTTAAATTTTTATAAACATTTTATTGAAATAGTAGAGTTTACTTTCCTCAACTGGCGTGTTATTAAGAGTAGAGTGTGGTACAGAAGAGTGGATGAGAGCGTTGCAAAGTATACTGTCATTGACTATAATCTTGTAAAGCAGGGCATAGTGGAATGTGGTTCAGTGCAGTGGCATACAGTGGAGTAGCGCACCATGGAGTAGAGTTACAGTGGAGTGGTGTAGAGGGGTTTTAAGTAGAGTGGAGTATCGTAGAGTACAAAACTGTGGAGTTGAGAAGAGAGGAGTGGCCTACTGTACACTGGAGTAAATTGTTTTAAATGTGAGTGGCATCTTGTATAGTACAGAATGACCTGTATTGTAGAGTGTTAGAAAGTGTCATAGAGTTGAGTACAGTGTTGAACACTGGGGTGTAGGAGCATCGAGTGGAGTAGAGGGTTGTACAATGTGGTATAAGGGCATAAAGCAGAGTACAATGTTGTATGGTGGCACAGTGCATAGGAAAGTCTTGTAGAGTGGAGTTGCATAGAGTGAAGTACAGTGTGATACAGTGAGGTGGTATAGAGGGGAGTGATGTATAGTGCCATAGAGTGGAGAAGAGTGTAATGTAGTTCAGTGGAATGACATAACATAGAGTGGAGTGGCGTGTTCTACAGTACAGGGGTGCGTAATTGAGTAGATTGGAGTGGCATAGTATATACTAGAGTAATATGTTTTAGAGTGTGGTCTGGACTGCTGTGTTGTAGAGTGTCAGAATGTATCATAAAGTGGAGTAGAGTAGTGTGTCATAGAGTAAATAAAATCTGTGTAATGAGGTAAAGTGCATTAGAGTGTGGTACAGTATGGTAGAGTGTAATGGAATAGATTGCCATACAACTGAATAGCATAGAGTAGCATACAGTGGGGTGTCATAGAGTGCAGTAATGGAGAACAGTGGATTAGTGTCTGATACAATAAAAGTATATTAACTGGGGCGGAGCAAAGCAAAGGGAGTTGGGTAGTGTGTCGCAGAGTGGAAGAGAGTATTATAAAATGCTACAGCGTAAAGTACTATGGGGCAGATTTATGAAGGCCCTGCGCCGCCGGTGCGTCACTTTTTCCCATGTTAAAAGTGACGCACCGGCGGCGCAAGGCCTTCATAAATCTGCCCCTATGTGTTGTACAGTGGCATTGAGAGGAATAAACTCTTGAACACATTAGTGTCATGCAGTGAAGTATAGTATGGTGCAGTGAAGGTGCATATGCTGTTGTTGACTGGAGTATAGTGTAGAGCGGAGCATCATGGAGTGGTGAGGTGTGAGGTTGGGTGGAGTAGAGTGCCATAGATTGGAGCAGCATATAGTGGAGTGATGTAGAGTGGAGTCGCATGGAATGAAATAGCATAGAGTGGAGTGTGTTAGAATAGAGTCATGTACAGTGGAATAGCATAGAGTACAGTGTTGTAGACTGGAGCGGCATACAGGGAAGTGTTGTTTTTGCAGTGGCATTGAGTGTAGTGGCCTACAGAGGAATAGCGCAAAGTGGAGTGCTGTAGAATAGACTGGCATATGGAGTAGATTGGGTTGGCGTACACTGGAATAGCGTAAAGAGGTGATGTGTACAGGGGAGTGGCTTTGAGTGGATTGTCAAACATTGCAATAGCGTACACTTTAGTAGCGTGCATTGAAATAGCATACAGTAGAGTGGAGTGGCATTAACTGGAGTGCTGTAGAGTGTAGCGCTGTAGAGTGGTTTACTGACATAATTTCTAAGCCCTGAAAATTGTGTAAAAAATATCATTTTTGTATCCATGTAATGGTAAGTATGAAATATTGAAAAAAACATTGTTTTACACTAATATTGTAAACATATGTGCAAAATATCATGGTATAATATAAATACAGATATATATAGTTAAAAATAGTAAAACACTCTAACTTTTAACATTAATATAATGTTAATTAAATGTATTTAAATAGTATTGAAAGATATATAACATAAATATATATTTATTTAAAGACACATCTGTTTATGTGTGTATGTTGATGTACACACTTATAAATTACAACTATAAGTAAAACTAATAAATGTAATCTATAGTATAATTTTCTGTTTTTTTTACTAATATAACAAATATATATATATATACACACCACATACCTATAAAACAAAAAATAAAAACCATAACAATTACCTGGCACAAATATAAAAACATTCCCAAATTAATTATATATAGAAAGTAAACAATCAATAAACTATGTTTTACTAAAAATATCTTACAAATAACACATTTCTTATTAGAAAAAATTACATTAAATACACATATACATAATAATATATATTGTAACAAAACTATTATATTTCAGAAATTATGAATCTACTATTCCCACTCCAGTGGGTGCAATATTAGGGAAAGCGCTGGACCCAAGAGTGGGAGAAATTGCCCTTCCCATGTCAGTCTGTGTAACAGTAAGGAAAGCATTGGACTCAGGAGGGGTAACATTTACTTTTCCCACTCGAGTCTATACAACATTAGGGAAAATGTTGGACTGAGGATTAGTAAGAAGTACTATTCCACCTCCAGTCTTTTCAAACGTAAGGAAAGCGTTGTACTCATGAAGGGTACCTTTTACTATTCCCACACCAGAGTATACAACAGTAGAGAAAGTATTGAACTCAGGGGGGGAAACATTTATTATTCCCACTCTAGTCTAGGCAACACTAGGGAAAATGTTGGACCGAGCAAGGGTAAAATGTACTATTCCCACTCTAGTCAGTGCAAAAGTAGGGAAAGCGTTCGACTCATAAAGGGTAGATTTTATGATTCTCCCACCAGTCTATGCAACAGTGGAGAAAGTGTTGGACTCAGGAGGGGTAACATTTATTATTCCCACTCCAGTTGCAACAGTATGGAAAGTGTTGGACTGTTGAGGGGTAACCTTTGCTATTCCCACTCCAGTCATTGCAACAGTAGAGAAAAAGTTAGACTCAGGAGGGGTAAATGTACTATTATCACTCCAATCATTGCAACAATAGGGGAAGCATTGGACTCAGGAGGGGTAATATTTACTAATCCCACTCCAGTTGTTGCAACAGTAGGAAAAGCATTGGACTCAGGACGGGAACAATTTACTATTCCCACTCTAGTCTGTGCAATATTAGGGAACACATTGGACTCAAAAGGGTAACATTTACTATTCCCACTCAACTCTATGCAACAGCAGGGAAAGCGTTGGACCCAGCAGGGGTGGAATTTACTAATCTCACTCGAGTCTATGCGATAATAAGGAAAACATTGAACACCAAAGGGGTAAAATTGACTATTCCCACTACAGTCTGTGCAACAGTAGAGAGAGAGTTGTTCCCTTCAAACAAATAACATATTTTAACAAATCTATTAAATAACCAAAACATATATAATTCAAAATATAAAAATGTTATATCTAAATTGTGACCAAAAATTACTACAAATGTTAACAATTATTATAATTTAAAACAAATATTAACTTTATGAAAATCGCACACTATATTCCTAAAAACATCATAACGGCCAATAGTTAAAATGTAATTGAAATAAAAAAGCATAATATAATTAAAATATACATATATTTGTATTGCCTTTTGCCAAAAAACAACATGTCCCAAACGCAGGTGAGAAACATCGTATACAAAACAGTTGTATCACCCACTCCCACACTACCCATGCAAAAGGCCTCATTTAAAGGTCTGTTTGTGCAATAACAACATCCCCATACCAACTGCAGCCTGTTCATGTTGCAACTATAAGCCTCTAGCAACATCTGTCCCGTTTATGTTGTCTGATATCAACAATAAATATGCATTTAGAGGGCCCCATATATCTATAGATCTCAATGTTGTCGGTAGTTCCTTTGTGTATAGTTCCATTTGGGACTGACAGTAAGCATGTCTGACAACCAAGCCATCTTAGTATATTAACTCTACTCCTCCAATGAAGTGTGATCCTCCTCTTTGCCAGCAGAAGGCTCACTGACACATATCTCCGGTTTAGAGATTGGTGTTATTTAATCGATCTCAATAGATATACCAATGGTCACACCTAGCACTCTCTGTCACCATATTTGTGGCCTGCCTCCAGTACTGTTCACCGAGGGTCAGGTCCAGGCCAGATGCAGAAAATCTGCCTTCCAAGTTCTACTTCTCACATAGTTCACATCATCTTTTAACCCATATTTGTGGAGTTTTGTAGGAGTGTAGTACATTTGATGCAGGAATTTAAAGTATATTATTCTCAAATTACATTTAGAGGTGAGTGTGTGTAATTGTGTACAGCAAAGTTTCCAATCCCCATCTGCTATAGGTTGTGGAAGCACAGCATTTCAACCCTCTAGTTCTTTATCATCTCCATGCTATCTATCTGTCTTCGCAGCATTACAGAGGTGTTAGTGATAAGGTGTTGTTATATTGTTATGTTGTGCTAGTGAGCAGAACCTGAAGTGCTTGTAAGTGTAGGTGGTTCTTATGGGCATTGGACGTAAATTGAGTGCATAGCCACACTGAAGTGGTATTATATGAACTCCGGTGATGGGGTGCCCTCCCGGGATGTATGGAGGTCCCCAAGAGCCACGAACTTGCCATTAAGGTGTGCATCACACATAGTTTTTAAGGATACCTTGATTAGCAGCTGAAGTGCCTTTTCTTCTTGAGATACCGATATTTCAGGGTGATGCTCTAAGATTAATGCAGGAGCATACATTGTGAGTTTCCCAGCAGTGTAGAGTGGTTCACTGACATAATATCTAAGCCCTGAATATTGTGATCTAAATATTGTGTCAAGAATACCGTTTTTGTAGACATGCAATGGTAAGTTCAAAAATATTGAAAACAAAAGAATTGTTTTACACTAATATTGTAAATATATATGCTAAATATCTATTTCTTATTTTCTTACAAGTTTGCATAACTGGGGGCGAAGCAGGTGCCCATTGCCGTACCAGAGACTTGTCTGTAATATCTTTCCCCAAAAAGGAAGATCCTGTTTGTAAGAAACAACTCTATGAACTGTATCAGCAAGTCTCTGGTACGGCAATGGGCACCTACTTTGGCCCCAGTTATGAGAACTTGTTTGTTGGCTGGTGGGAGGAGCAGGTGCCCAGGTCATATGAGAAGGACAAGCAAAGAGGAGAAATAATTAAATAGTATTGTTACATCGACGATCTATTTAATATATGGCAAGGGGCAACTGAATTAGCTATAGGTTACATTGAAAGCCTTAACACCAATGACTTGAATTTACACTTTTCAGGTATTGTTAGTCCCGTGGCAGTGGACTACCTGGACCTGAAGGTGTTGATAGACAACAGAATGATACAAACTTCATTGTATCACAAGTCTACTGTGGGGAACTCCACACTGTACGCTACCAGTAACCATCCCCCCAAATTAGTGCATAGTATTCCATATGGGGAACTGCTTAGGTTAAAACGAAACAGTACCAGAGATGTAGATTTTGAAGAAGCAGCTAAGGATTGCATCGTTACATTCATGCAAAGAGGCTATGACAATTCAACTTTAGAAAGTGCACTTAAAAAAGTGAGAGGGATTCCAAGAACAACTCTGCTGAAGGAAAAAGATGAGGAGAAAAAAGCAATGGATGGGAAATTCCGGATGGTGATCCCTTACACAGCAGAAGCCAACGATCTGAAGCGGATGCTGAAGAAAAATCGGCATATATAAAAGAATGACAATATTATCCGGGAAGACATCCCAGCACATCCTCTCGTTACTTTTAAAAAAGTGAGATCTCCCAGAGATATGCTGGTGAAAAGTCACTTAGACAAACCACAACAAAAAAACAGTACCTTAGTGGATATGAAAGGTTTCTATCCCTGTAATCATTGTAAAGCGTGCACAAACAGCAAAAGGGTCCTATCTTATGAAATACCTGGGAAATTTCTGACTTGTAGTACACCATAATCTGTATAGTGTCTGAAATGACCGTGTGGGTTACGCTACATTGGTAGCACGATCCACCAACTCAAAATTAGAGTATTAGAGCATTTAAGAGCTATAGACAAGAATAATTCAGATTACCCTGTGGCACGTCACTTTCATTAAAAACATGCAAGTGATAGAAACCAGTTGCAATATTTTGGTCTGGATTTTGTTTCTGCAAATGTTCGAAGAAGAGATAGGCTACGCAAGTTGAGAAAACTTGAGTCACAATATATTATAGATGTAATGACAAAATTCCCTGAGGGATTAAATAGTGGTGAGGAATTAGCATCACACATTGGGTCATAATATTAGAGAACCTTTGCTGTTGGCATTAGATTATGAGAAAATGACAACTGTGGGCCAATGTTTCAATAAATCACAAAAAGAGAAAGAGGTCCTTTGTATATGACGATTATAGTGAAGTTCTGAACTGTAAAAGTGAAAAAGATATTTTATATCATGAGACGGCATGAGATTGAGAATGTCAGGTGTTAATCCCCCACAATGTCTATATCAAGTATAGTATTTTAGAAAATGTAATTTGTAACAGTGCGTCACAAAATAAGGGACTTGAGCCGATCCACGGCGGGATAATTCAGGACAGGTTATGGGAGGAAACCATTGTGGTGAGCAAAAGCCGATCTATGGCGTAAATATGAATTATGCAATTGGTGGTATTATAAGAAAACACATATATGGTATATAATGATGTAATTATAATTTTTCAGGAATAATATAAGAACTGAAAAGATGACGACTAGTTTTAAATGGCAGCTGTCTTTGTTGTAATGCAGTTGCACAACGTATATGAATTTAATATCGGGCAGCAGATCATTAATGGGTGAAAAAACATAATGCATTCGAACAAACACTTATGTATGACGATAACAACCACTATGCATGTTATTGTTTAAAATAACCTGAAAACTACTAAGCTGGCGATCAATTCATTGATATGATTGTAGCCCCTTGTCTGTTTCAAGTGCACTGTTTTGGTGATGCCTCGTTAAAATGGCCACTTCCAGTGTGTCTCAGAAACACGGAAGAAGGCAGAACGCCGAAACACGTTTGTTACTGACTTTTAAATAAACAGTAAGTTTAAATGACCCCGAGAGTGTGAAGTTTCTTTGTAAATTGAAGAGACGAGAGCTGGAATAGATTGCGGCTTCCATTACCGCACACCGCACCCGCCCAATAGTGCTTCACGAGTGGTGAAGTTCGAGTGATAACATATATATCGTGATCAAGGGAGTAATCCCGAAATGCGTAGAGTGTTCCTGACACCCAGACGGTCTTGTCGTGTTGCTGAAGTGTCTACTAATATGTCTGTGGCTGTTGTTTTCAATCATAAATGCGTTTTTATGTATATGTATATATATATCATTGCTCCCAAGTTTGCACCGAGTCCTTGCACTCACGGGCGTGTGCTCCCCAGCGGATGGTGCCCTCCGCAATATTATCGCTCCAAGATTCCTGCGGTACTCCCCGCAAAGAAGACAAGCACTCGGGGTGGCGAGCTCAAAAGATTTATTAAAGAGCGCACGGCGTCCAGACGCGTTTCGGCATTCGCCTTTATCGATGGTGACATGGCGGTGCCGAAACGGCGTTTTTTATGTTCACTTCATCATGGACATTGTTAACGGACAACAGATTAATTCATGGTCACCATCTTGGAACATGCAAATGATCACATTTCATTAGATTGAAAACATGAAAACATATAGGGTAGGCTTGTAATTTTACGTTATATACATTATTTTGGTCTCTCAATATCTATCATATTGCCCTTTTTACGAGATCAAAATCAAAGTCACCTTCCAGCCCACAGATGGGCCCTTCGGAAGTATTACTTCCACTATAATCATTATACCGCCCTTGATGGGCATACGCCATGTCAACCTCTATCTAATCCTGTCCCTCGGTGGTCATATACTGTCCGTAATCAATAATCCATGTCATAACCATCTACTACTGGTCTATTGTTCACATATCCTTTACACAGCTACCTAATCTCCCAAATGTACAGCCAATTCCTCATGTGTGTTAAGACCTCCTGGTGTCTTTGTTTGGAGGTCGATTATGTACCTCGATTCCAACCTCCTAAGGGTCATGAGCCTGTCCCCCCCTAGGGTTGATAGGTACGTGATCTAAACAGAAATAAGTCAACAGATCCCTGTCTCCTTTATGAAAATTCTTAAAGTGTTGTGCCACTGGATACGTCATATCACCGTTGGCTATCGCCCTGGCATGTTCCAACACCCTAATCTTCGCTTGATGGATGGTACTACCTACGTACTTCAACCCACACGGGCACTGCAAGCAGTACACCGTGTAGGGAGTAGTATATGTTAGGAATTTGCTTATTGCTTTTGGCTTTTCCATCCCTGGTATCTTGTAATTTGCAACTTTCTTGCTTCTCTCACAAGCTTTGCATTTATTGCAGGGATGGAAACCTTTAACATCCTTTGCGAAGCCTTTCTGTTCCTTCTTCTTATAACTACATGTGAGGCTGTCTCTGAGTGACCTGGCTTTTCGGAACGTGAGGAGGGGTCTCCTTGGAATCTCCATTCCAATAATAGGGTCCATCTGTAGCAGGCCCCAATGTTTCCTGAATATCTGCCTGAGCATTGTAGCATCCTTTGAGTATGTGGTAATCATTCTAAAACCTACATTTTTCTCCTCTTTCTTATTTTCTTGATTTCAGGGTTCTAACAATTTCTCCCTCTTCAGATGGCCTACTCTGTTTTTAGCTCCCCCCAAAGTCTGTGTGTTGTATCCCCGATTTCCAAATCTCCTTATGCACTCCCCCGCATCTTTTTGGAAGTCTATCTCTCGTGTGTTGTTTCTCTTTATACGGAGTAGCTCCCCATAGGGAATGCTGTTGATCAGCCTTGGAGGGTGCCCACTGCGGGCATGCAAGATCGAATTGCCCGCAGTGGGTTTCCGGTACAGTTTGGTACATATCTTGTTCCCAACCACTGTTACTTCCAAATCTAGGAAGTTAACCGATTGAGTAGTCATTTCCGCCGTGAATTCCAAGTTGTAACTGTTGTCGTTGAGGGCTCTTATATATTCTTCCGCACTCTCTCTCGGACCTCTCCAAATAATGAAGAGGTCGTCGATATATCTGTGCCAGGTGACTATTCTCTCAGTCCAAACCCCTTTCTCTGCTGCCCAGGCAACCTGCTCCTCCCACCAGCCCACGAATAAATTTGCATAGCTGGGGGCGAAGCAGGTTCCCATCGCAGTCCCTGCCACTTGTTGAAAGTGTTGGTCCTCAAAGATAAAGATGTTATTATATAAACAAAATCCCAGGAATTCTAACAACATATTGTTGTGTTCGGTGTACTTTGCTTCTCTGTTACCCAGATAGTATTTTATCGCCTCCAGGCCTTGGAGATGTGCAATACTCGTGTACAAGCTCGTGATATCCATTGCTATCATAAGGTCTCCTTCTCTCCAGTTTACCTTCTCTAGCTTCCCCAAGAAATCTTTTGTGTCCTTTGTATACGACCTTAGATTGACCACAAACTTAGATAGAAAGTGATCAATATAGATCGAGATATTCTCTGCCAGGCTACCTATAGAAGACACAATAGGTCTGCCTGGCGGACTGAGAGCATTTTTGTGTACCTTGGGTAGATGATAGAAACAGTTTTTTCAGTGAATTTCAAAGGTTTTTTAAAATGCTAATTCCTAACTATATAAGGTCTGAAACCTATGTTTTTTTCAGTGAATTTCAAAGGTTTTTTAAATGCTAATTCCTAACTATATAAGGCCTGAAACCTATGTTTTTTTCAGTGAATTTCAAAGGTTTTTTAAATGCTAATTCTATTAGCGGATAACGTTTAAATATATTAATATCCTAGTGGGACCACCTGAGCAGCCCTAGGGGGTCAGGGTGTTCCTACCCTGCCCCCTTTTTGTGTTCTACACGTTTGTTTTTCTGCTTTCTTGTGCCTAATTCCTAACTATATAAGGCCTGAAACCTATGTTTTTTTCAGTGAATTTGCAAGGCTTTTTAAATGCTAATTCCTAACTATATAAGGCCTGAAACCTATGGTTTTTTCATTGAATTTGGAAGGTTTTTTAAATGCTAATTCCTAACTATATAAGGCCTGAAACCTATAGTTTTTTCAGTGAATTTGCAAGGTTTTTTTAAATGCTAATTCCTAACTATATAAGGCCTGAAACCCATGGTTTTTTCAGTGAATTTCAAAGGTTTTTTAAATGCTAATTCCTAACTATATAAGGCCTGAAACCTATGGTTTTTTCAGTGAATTTCAAAGGTTTTTTAAATGCTAATTCCTAACTATATAAGGCCTGAAACCTATGTTTTTTTCAGTGAATTTCAAAGGTTTTTTAAATGCTAATTCCTAACTATATAAGGCCTGAAACCTATGTTTTTTTCAGTGAATTTCAAAGTTTTTTTAATGCTAATTCCTAACTATATAAGACCTGAAAGCCCACCAGGAATCTCTAGTATGCACCAGGGGACTGCATTGCAGAGAGGTGTAATTAAGCCACGGCCCTTTTTACACCTCTCTTTAACGCAGCCCCCGTGCATGTTTGAAGAGGGGGAACTCATTCCCCCTGCATACTGGGGGCCCCTGGGGGCCAACTAGCCCACCTGGAACCTCCAGTATGCACCAGGGGGCTGCATTGCAGAGGTGTAATGAGGCTATGCCCCTTGTTACACCTCTCTGCAACGCAGCCGCCTGGCGCGTTTGCAGAGGGGGAACTAATTCCCCTTGCATAATGGGGGTCCCTGGGGGCCAACTAGCCCGCCAGGAGCCTCCAGTATGCACCAGATGGCTGCATTGCATAGAGGTGTAATGAGGCCACACCCTTTTTTACACCTCTCTGCAACGCAGCCCCCGTGCATGTTTGAAGAGGGGGAACTAATTCCGCTTGCATTCTGGGTGTCCCTGGCAGCCATCTTGTGCCTTGTTCAAACCAAGGCACAAGAAAGCAGTGAAACAAAGGTGTGAAACTCACAATGGTGCCAGAGTAGAAACACCCTGACCCCCTAGGCCTGCTCAGGGGTTCCCACAAGGACACCCAAGGCAAAAAATATATATATATATATATTTTTTTTTTAAGTCACGGGGTACAAAAAACAATAAAAAAAATATAAAACAACAATAAGAATTATATATTATATAAAAATGCTACATTTAAAAAAAAACTCTGTCTTTCTTTTTTTCTCCAGGGTACGCGTACCGGTACGTGTACCGATTCGTGTACCGGGGCGCGCACCACCTCAAAAAAAAAAATAAAAAAAAATGAGTGTGTGTGTGAGTGGTGTGTGTGTGTGTGGGGGTATGTGTGTGGGGGGTATGTGTGTGGGGTGTGTGTGTGTGTAGGATGTGTGGGTGTGTGTGTGGGGTGTGTGTGTGTGGGTGGGTGTGTGTGTGGGGGGGTGTGTGGGTGTGTGTGGGGGTGAGGAATGTGTGTGTGGGTGTGGGTGTGTGTGTGTGTGAGGTGTGTGTGTGGGGTGTGTGTGTGTGTGTGGGGGGGTGTCAGAGGTGTGTGTGTGTGGGGGGTGAGGTGAGGTGTGTGTGGGGGATGTGTGGGGTGTGTCTGTGAGGTGTGTGTGTGTGTGGGGGGAGTGAGGTGTGTGTGGGTGTGTGGGGTGTGTGGGTGTAGGTGGGGGTGTGGGGGTGTATGGTGTGTGTGTGGGTGTGGGTGTGTGGGGTGTTTGGGTGTGGGTGGAGGTGTGGGTGTATGAGATATGGTGGGGGGGGGTGTGTGGGGGGTGGGTGTGGGGTGTGTGTGTGTCAGGGTATGTGTGTGGGGCACCCCCTCAAAAAATAATAATGAGTGTGTGTGTGGTGTGTGTGTGTGGGGGGGTGGGTGTGGGGTGTGTGTGTGGGTGTGTGTGTGGGGGGTGTGGGTATGTGTGTGAGAGGAGTGTGTGTGTGGGGGGGTGTGTGTGTATGTGTGAGGTGTATGTGGTGTGTGTGTGTGTGTGTGTGTGTGTGAGGTGTGTGTCAGAGGTGTGTGTGTGTGGGGAAGGGGTGAGGTGTGTGTGGGGGATGTGTGGGGTCTGTCTGTGAGGTGTGTGTCTGAGAGGGGATGAGGTGTATAGGTGTGTGTAGGTGTGTGGGGTGTGTGGGTGGGGATGTGGATGTGTAAGGTGTGTGTGTGGGTGTGTGGGGTGTTTGGGTGTAGGTGGGGGTGTGGGGGTGTGAGGTGTGTGTGGGGTGTGTGTGGGTGTGGGGGGTATGTGTGTAGGATGTGTGTGTATGTGTGGGATGTGTGGGTATGTCTGTGAGGTGTGCGTGTGTGTATGTGTGGGGGGGAGGTGTGTGTGTGGGATGTGTGAGGTGTGTCTGTGAGGTATCTGTGTGTGCGTGTGTGTGTGTTGGGGGGGAGGTGTGTGTGTGAGTGTGTGTGTGTGGGATGTGTGGGTGTGGGTGTGGATGTGTAAGGTGTCGGTGTGGGGGTGTGGGGTGTTTGGGTGTGGGTGGAGGTATGCGTGTGTGAGGTGTGTGTGGGGAGTGTGTGGGTGTGGAGGTGTGGGGTTGTGTGCGTGTGGGTGTGTGTGGGACGTACACATCAGTGATGTCATTTGAGATGTCATCAGTGATGTCATCAGTGATGTCACTGACCATGTCATGAATGATGTAATATGTGACATCATCAGCAGTGGATTGCGGGTGCGTGATATATAGTTAGTACAACTAACTATATATGGAATTTCATTGGTTTTGTGTGAGTAAAATAAGGTTTTTTAAATGCTAATTCCTAACTATATATGGTGTATAACCTATGGTTTTTGTCAGTGAATTTTTAAGGTTTTGTAAATGCTAATTCCTAACTATATATGGTCTATAACCTATGGTTTTTTCAGTGAATTTCATTGGTTTTTTAATAGCTAATATCAAAACCTTTACAATGTATTATTCTTTAAAAAGAAAAATATTTTTTACATGTTTTTTATACAATTTTTTTTTTATTTTTTTTGTTTCGCTCCCAGTACGCGTACCGGTTAGCTTCCCGTTAGCTCAATCCGGAGGCGCGACCCGGTACGCGAACTGGTAAACGTTCCTTTTGCGCACCTCTCGCGTTACAAAACAACATCGTGACGCTTCGCGTCAGCATGACGTTTCGCGTTCTCGCGTAATACGTCATATTACGTGCTACGTTCGCGTACCCGGAAGCGCAGCGGTACGCGAACCGGAAGCGATCCGCGGCGCGGCGCCGACCGCGTAACGTAAACATAGCAGGTCATGTGACTCGGTAATAACACTTTTCATTGGTTCATTTCACTTTTGGTTTCCTAATGATGTAATACAAGGTCATGTGATCTAAAATGGACACTTTTCATTGGTTTAGAACTTTTGTTTTTCCCAAATGATGAAAACCCCTCCTTCTTTCATCACTCTGACTTTCATCTTGGTGAGAGAAAGACCCTTTATTGAGACTTTGAGATGGCTTCATTAGTAGCTTCAGCTGGTGCTAGCCCACCACCTCCACCAAATCCAAGAAAGAGAGGACCACCTGCAGAAGTAATTTTGCAAGAAGAGGAAGAACAGGAAGAGGAGGAAGAGGAGGAAGAGCATGAGTTTTTGCCAGAGGAGCCCAGGAGGTACAATCGAAAGGAGAATTACATCTGGCAATTCTACAGAATTCCTGAGGGGCAAAAGAAAGTGAATGCACGTTACGTGTTTTGCCGCATATGCGGTGATAGATTGTCAAGGGGCACTGATAAAAAATACAGTTATGGCAATCATACTATGCATCGGCATATGAGTAGGTGGCACCCAAATAATTATAGTGCTGCCCAGCTACGTGACGAACAACAAAATCCCCTCCCAATGGCAAGAAGATCGGTGGCTCCAGAGGTGTCGGGACCAGAGGCGAGGGAGATGATCGCAAACATCCAAATGTTGTTTGGGCACGTAAAGCAAGTGTGCGTGGAATGTGGCACTTTCATCTGCTACAGAGAAAGTAGCATCACTTTGATTTTGCGAGCAATTCAAAATCATATTAATGTTTGTACGAAACGCACCAAAAAATAAATTCTTTTTTTTTTTTTTGCTCCTGTTGAGCCCTTTATAATGGATCGTTTTTGTTTCCCCCCCCCCAAAAAAAACCCAAAAAAATTTAAAAACGTTCAGAAAATACAAAAAAAGTAAAAAAATGTTCAAAAAATACAAAAAAAAATATAAAACAACAAAAACATAAAAAAAAAAGTTCTTTTCAGAACTAACTCCCCATTATAAAAAAATTGGTAGAATATTTGGAACTCTGCCAACCTCTATTTCTCTTAGTTCGCTCCCGGAGCGCTACCCGGTACGCGTACCGGAAGCTAACCAAAAAAAATATTTTTTAAAAAAAAGAACAGTAAGTATAAGGTAAGCAAACAGACAGTTATGTTAAAAGAAAGACAGCTCTAGGGAGTAAACTAAGGATACTGTTACCTACAATCCACTGCTGATGATGTCACATATTACATCATTCATGACATGGTCAGTAACATCAACAGCAGTGGATTGTAGGTAACAGTATCCTTAGTTTACTCCCTATAGCTGTCTTTCTTTTAACATAACTGTCTATTTCCTTCCCTTATAGTTACTGTTCTTTTTTAAAAAACATTTTTTTGATCAGTCATAAACAGTGACATTAATAGAAACAGAGAGAGTGAACAAGAGTGAAGAACTATGGTCCTCCTCAGCCACCCTCAGAAAACCAAGGGGGTCAAGATACATCTACCGTGCCCCCTTCTACCCATTCTGAACATTATTTGCCCTCCATCTTGTATCTTGATTCGACCGAAACACAAAATGGTGGACTGCCATAACGCTGCTGGTTTGCGAACCGGGCAACTTCCCGGGAAGCGGTCCAAAAAAAAAAAAGTTGGGAAAGTAATTCACAGACACTAAGAGTAATAGAGATGGAGTGAGTGAACAAGACTGAGGAACTATGAGAACAGAGGGACTGAGAAAAAGAGTGGAAGGAGTTGAGTAAATAGGTAATAGAGAAAGGAATGAGGAAAGTAGCAAAGGCAGGAAACTGAGGATTAAAGAAGTGAAGCAGTGGATCTAATAGTAGGTGAATGTGATAGAAATGTAACGAAAAGAGTACAACTATTTACCTTGTAATTGCCGTTAAATTAATCACATTTTATTTCTATACTTTCAATCTGTGAAAGAGAGAACCAACATTTGAAAAAAATTAAAATATGTATTTAAAAATTACAAAAGACAAGGGAAAATATTGAAGGACAAATAGTTTTTCAACAACTTTGACACTGACAGAAGCTTCTGCTTCTCCAGGTCCTCTACACAATCCTAAAGATATACATTTTAAACTAACAGTATCTTGATGCAGATGAAGTGAGGCCTATCTTAAAACATGGTGCATCTTTTGCATTGCTCTTGTTTCAGAAAAGTGTCGCTTCAGTATGCCAATAACATGTCTCCTATCCAGAGATTTGTTTGAGGTGAGGCCTACTCAGAGTTCAAGATGAGATTTACACTTGTTGAAGTGTACAGAGGAGATAATATCTGTGAAAGTCTACTAATGAAGTGAGTCATGTCCACTGCACTCTTCAACAAAGTAGAAACCTCCTATGTTTCCCTGGACAGACCTAAACTTGATCTGCACAATGTGATTCGTAATGATAGGAAACACAGGTGATGTAATTGAAATATGTGCAATTTATTTTGCTCATTTCACAATCACATCACTTGTGTTTCCTTTGCTTAGGTATCTCATTGTGCAGATGTAGTCCAGCATATGAAAGAATACGTAGAAGTGCAGCACTGCATACAATAAATTTAACACTTACAGAAAACTCACCTTCTCCATGCCTCCTACACAGTTCTACATATACATCATAAATGCAAACAGTACAGAATTAATTATACATGTTAAATGGTTTATTTTTGCTGTTCTCAGAATGTATCAAAATTCACTAAAAACAGTGACTTGAAGGTATTCATCATGTAACAGCGGGGAAAAAAAAACACAATCAAAATGATTGTGTTTAAAAAACCCATACAACATCAGAAATTAAAATTCAGAACTCCTTAAAGTTAACTTACTTTCCATGACGTCCAAGGATGTCCTATGAACAGCTTACACTCTTTTGTGCTGTTATTACTTTCAGCCCGCCACTTTCTGAAAGAAAACCTCCATCGTTTTTAAAAACACGTTACATGCAATAAATGACTTCTTGCTCTCTACCACTATTTTCCACAAGGCCAAATCTAGTCAGAGATATTTATAACTCTTGGATTTCTTGTAAGCCAATCCCATCATTTGGCATTTCCGCAACTTTCAGAATTAAAATGTTGAAGATCATTTTCACAATCCTGGAATAGTAATATCTTCCCCTTCTTGCTCAGTCATGTTCTACATTTCCTATGACACTGATACTGCTTAATATGAAGCAGACTTACACTACCTCTATGAGTACTACAATTATTTAATTCTCTACATCACTTTTAATCACAAAGCAATGTAAAACAGTAGACAGCATTGCAGACTTACATTCCCTCTACTCCATGTTTTGATTGGCTGCTTCAATTAGCTTATGAAAAGAAACAGTTTTTCTGAACTCATTTAAAGTGCACATACATCTCCATGATGTCCAATCCTATGATTAGAAGTTATGTCTCTGAACTACACTTATCCTCAAGGCCAAATTGTGTAGGAGCCATTAGAACTTCTTGAAATTCCACAGATCATATCCCGAGATTATTTTCCTAAAATTTTGGTTTTAAAAACACCAGGTAAGAGTTTTTAAGGTCATACGGCAATTTTTTTTTGAAAATTAAAACAGAATCATTGCAGAATGACCAGCCATTTCTAGACTTTAAATAAGCTGTGTAATGTCCTGATGATATTGAAGGGCCGTCATGATATATAATTGCTGTAGTTACAAAAGTCCTTCCTGATATTGACAACTGCGAAGCTACAAATTTTTTTATTAAAGTTGTCAATTTTGTTCCATCAGGCCTACATCGTTGGAACATTAAAATGACGTACTGGCCATATGTTCGTATAAATAATGTGGACATCATTTCAGATTTACATTGGCTACACTCCATGTTGTGATTAGCAGCTTTTACTAGCTTATTAAAGGAGACTGATTTACTGTCTGGCAAAGTTAAATATATAAATCTTTCTGAGTCTACACTAGTAGTACTTGATACCATACAGTTCTCGCAGTCATGCTGCCATTGATAAGAAAGCCCAAACAGCTGATCTACATCTACACCTTCAGCATGTAATACATCAAGCATATACATTAAAAACTCCTGACAATCTTGCTGAATATTTTGAGAGAATTGTGTTTGGCCTGAACATCTATCTAACAGATTTCTAATTTCAGACACACTTTCTATGTTTCTTCTATCAGTGGTACATTTCTCTAACACAGAATTTAACAAACTGCAAAATCTTTGATCAGAATTGACCACAATCTCTTCTTTTACATTTTTTAGAGAAAACAAAACATTAATTACTACATTAGCATAGCAGTTGACACCAGAACTGTTTTCAAACTGAAAACCAACAACATCTTCAACAGAATCCTCTTTGTTTCTGCTTGTAATTTTAGGTTCATTCACTTTTTGTCTTTTTGCTACAACCTCCCCAGTATTGTTCTCATTTCTTCGTTTCCGGCCTACCAGACGTTTCTCAAACAAAGGAAACTGAGGCAAATGTGGCGCATACTCTCTTCTTAACCTATTGTATTCCTTAACACAATCTAGATCTGCACAAATGTTTCTGACATCACACTCAATCAAGTACAATCCCGATAAAGTTCTAACTCGTGACAATGCCACATATGCCATACCCTCCTTGAACACAGAACTGCCAATATTCACCAATGCAGTGTCTACACTTAAACCTTGCGATTTATGAATTGTCACCGCATATGCCAAGCAAACAGGGAACTGCTTACGGCGAACATATAAGTCTTTTACAAGCAAAAATCTAGCAGAACAACGAGCAATTAGCTGTACTTCCTCAATGCCATCAAATTTAATTTTTAAAAATTCAATTCCATCTCTATTTCTGTATTTCACAAAATCAACAACATTACCCATTGATCCATTTACCAGACCTCTTTCAACATGTAAATTCCTTCTTAAAATTATACGGCAGTTCAAGCACACAATCAGAGTCTTTTCAAAACCTGCAGTTTTAGATATACTCTTCTCTAATGAATCCAATTTTGTTTTCAGATTCTCAGACAAAATAATTGTTGATCCCATATGCTCTACTCTATCAATAGCTTCCACTTTCACAATCTCTTGCTTTTCTAAATGCAACATTTTGTTGTTAAATTTGGCACATTCTGCAAGAGTTGGCATCAAACATATTCCAGATTTCTTATCAGTAATTTTCTGAAAAATATTCTCAGGCACAACATCTTGTTCTGGATATAAATTTGACAGTAATCGTGCATGTAAAGCTTCTTTCCCATGCTCGGTCACTTTTCCAATTCTAACATCTTGTAGAATAGTCTTGTAAACTTCATCCTTTGCCTGACGCATATTTTCATGCAGTTCAGCATAATTGAAGTTTAACCATATATTGACGTTGCCAATGCTGCCTAGGCACTTCCTGGTATCTTCATGCGTGAGCATTTTGAACACAGGTTGCCCTTTCACTGGTGTCAGCTGCAGAAGATCTCCGAAAACAATGATGTGTTTGCCACCAAATAACACATCATACTCTGTTTTGAGAACTTCTTGCATCCTCAAATGCACAAAGGCAAGCATGACATTGGAAACCATGCTTACTTCGTCAATGATAAGAAGTTTCATTTTCCTCAAGATTCTTGAAACTTCAAAACAAGCATCTCCAGATAGCTTGTGATATTCTAATTTGTTGTCATGCTCCACTGGCAGCATCAGTAAACGATGTAAAGTAATCCCTTTAATATTATGTGCTGCCAGTCCAGTTGGAGCAGTGACAACACAAGACAGCGATGACTCTGTCCTTTCCTGCAAATAGCATGAAATTGCTTTAATGAGGAAACTTTTTCCAGTTCCCGCTTCTCCACTCACGTACAGTCGGACAGGCTTCAACGACGTACATGAGCACTCTTTCTTATCATGACTTAATCCATGATCAATTTGCATGGTAACTTCGTCATATATTTTCCTCTGCTCAACGTTGAGTTGCCTTTCCAACTCTTCTAAGTTAACCGCATCCTCTTGAGCATGTGCCATGGCTCTTTCCACCTCATTCATAGCAGTGGCAGCTTCATTTTCAATAAGAGGTCCTCCTAGTGGATCCTGACTCAATGAAGCAGAACTCTGACTGTCCTGAGAACTGTCTCTGGCAATCTCGGCTGCAATCGTTGCTTCCTGCTCAATTTCCGCATTCAACATTTCTACATATTTGGGAAAAGCAGGACATTCTATGGTCTCCTTGGCGACATTGAAAGAGTCTTCGTAACAGAGGAAATCTCCAAGCAGTTCCTCTTCTGCACGCCAAGGCTTGAAAAGTTGCAAAAGTGCTAAATAGAAAAACTCCTTTTTTTCAGGAGATTCGCCACTCAATTTTCGATGGTTTATCAAGTGGCATTTTCTTTGCTTGACCAGACATCCCTCACTTCCTATTACAGCATACACTCCTTTCTCAGTATCTTCTTTGATGTTCCTCTTGAACATGTAATTTTGCAGAACCTCATACAGACAAACATTCTCTAGGTGACTGCTTCGATTTGGATAATATGTATCCAACATGTTTGTCTTCAAAATGTCGGTACTGTTTGGCTCCTTTTCCGCCAAATACTCAATTTCCCGCACAGGTTTGAGAACTCGATTACGCGTTGCAGCAAGACCAAGACTCGCCCAAACGATACTCCTGGACTTGGCATAGAGACTTGCTGAAGACAACCGGTCAGAACATTCGTACGCTCCGATTTCTCGATGCGACAACATCTTCAGACTGAAACTGTACAACTTCTTGCTGAGGCTCTTTTCATGGGAAATGTCCTCCCACATATCCTTCAATTCTGTCTTCTCTTTTTTGGTGATGTAAGACGTCACATACCGAGCCACAGCCATACAGTTATCAGCCACAAACTGTATATCCATGTTAGCATTCCACATGGACAAAATCACCGGGTTGTAGTCGTTGATGTACTTGGACTCTTCGTTCCTCTTCAAATTGTAAGTGTTTTTAGGTGATTTCTTCATCACATTATGTCGCAGCGAAGACATCAAACTGTTTACTCTTCCTTTAGAAATCACCGGTCGTGGAAAGCCGAAACGACATTTGGTGTAGAACTTGTCTTTGTTTCGGAATTTACGACGGCAGTACTTTCCACATCGATGGCTTTGGAAACGCAGAACTTTTTCTCTTAGGCTTTTCTTCTCCTTTGCGTTTGGAACAGCACACATAGAATACTGTTGGATGAAACTCATCACTGAGTCTTCTGGATCCGTTCCAAATTTAGGTGCATCCTTGATCCACAGCAACATATGTATATGAGGAGCACCTCTTGCTTGGTACTCCTTTCTCCAGAAGAAATCCAACACCTCTCCAAGAGGTGGATTCTTCTTATTCATGATGAAAGACATCATAGCTTCAAATCTATGATTGAAGTACCTACATACATTGACTGGATCCAAAGAGCACAGTTCTCCGGGTGTCTTGAATTCGATGTTTTCTACGTTAGCATTTGCCTCTCGTAGAAATTGAAGTAAGTCTTCCCAGCCATACTCGGCACAACTCAGAGTGAGGAACCATGTGGGAGTACCTAAGTTCCTCAGCATACATTTTAAATCACCATGACGACGGTACCAGTACTCATTAGTACCACGCTGACACGCCATGAGATTAATCAGGTGAGAATCCAAAATACTATCTTGGACATTCACTTTATCCATAAAATCACTTGCCGAGATGTTTTGCATGTGTATACCACTTTTCAAGATGTGGTTCACTGCATATGACAGTCCAGACAGATCGCTTTCAAACAGGAGATGAAACAAATAAGGAATGCATTGTCGAAACCTAGCATCTCCTGCATACAATCGCAAAGTCCGGTATTCAGAAGCAGGAATTTGATGAGGTCGCTCATCATATCTTCCTCCCTGACCTGTTGGAAAAAGCTGTGGGAAACACCGAGCTTCCAAACTTTCCTCCCAAACACTAATGGGACTCCCTTTGGCTTGTTTCATTTGAAACAACTCAATAGCATTCCCCATGACTTCCTTTGAATGCAAAGGATGAACACTATAATGTTCATATATTTCCTCACTAGTAGAGGGTTCTACTTTCTCAATTTGACCAGCACACAAATCGCTATCCTCTTCCTCACTTACTTCCTCTTCTGCAACATATACATTCTTATAGTATTTATTATTTTTTTTCAAATACAATGTTGCCTTTTTAACTTTCCTAACATCTACTAAATCTTGCCATATTTTCTTATTCTTTGTCGGAACCCCATTAACTAAGATAACCAGAGGTTCCTCTTCCACTTTTTCTACTCCAATTGTGTTAATGTTTTTCTTGAAATCTAGAGGCAAATAAACAACTCTTCCCTTTAATCCTCTCTGTAAATCTGATGGAGGCAATTTCCCTGTCTTTGGCTCCATTCTTACAATAGCCTGAAAGGGATGGATACTTTGAATCAAAATAGATTCATAAGTATTTAAGTCCTTCAATTCAGAAGGAATCTCAACCAATTCCAGATTATTATGAACTGCTCTAGCAGGCATCTGGTTTTGTTTTAATTTGTTACAACAATAAGTACACACACGTTGATCCAATCCCAAATCAAAACAATTTTCTACCATCAAGTATGTTGCAAAATCCTTCCATTCACTATTATTTTCCCTTTCACTTTTTGCATATAAATCCACTAACTTAGTCTGATTCTTATAATAAGTGCGTCTACAACACACACAAGTGAAATTAGGCCTCTCACTTGATTTCATGTCAAACGTCGCAATTTCCCTCTGGAAATTATCTGTACTGGAAACATGTACACTATCTTCCAAATGACCCTCTACTTCTTGCTCAATTTCAACATTCTCCTCTTTACTTCCAAAGTAACAAAACTCAATTTCTTCACATATATTCTTCACATCTATTTCAGAACCATGCAAAAGAGCAGCGCATAATTGTTTCAGCATAATTGCTGGACTCTTAGCATAATACAACAGTCTAACTAACTTCCTCACTTTGTTATGATGCACTGCTAGCATCCTGAAATGATGAAAAACACTCTGGCATACTCTCCTGGAAAGACAAGCCAGTGAATGACCATGCAAACCTGTCACTTCTCTCACTCTGCAAGGATCTAATTCTTGCAACAACCTTATTTTCTGCTTCAAACTTTTCTTGTTAAATGTCCGTACAAAATCACAAAGCAAATTGATGGAATCCTGTCGCACACTGCAAATACTACTACACTTCCAGGTGTACACAGGACCCTTAGCACGTCTTCCTAAAACCTCATTACCTAACAACTCTTCTGCCTCTGTTGTCACAAGTTTTTCTTTTTCAACTGGACAACCATCTTTCACTTCATAAGCACGACCACTGATGTCAACTGCATGCACCAAATCATTATCCTGGAAATAACTCTCTTCATTAAAAAATGCCTCACAGCTTGAACTATGTATCCATTCTCCAGAAAAAACTTCACAAAAATTACTACGATTAACTATTCTCTTCCATCTACTATTTCTTTTGAAATCAAAAATTGCCTTGTTTAGCTTCCTAATTCTATTGATTATCAAAATAAATAACTTACGTTTAATTTCAAAAGCCTGATCAATAACTTTCTCAACTTTTTTTTTTCTCCTATAAAAAACTAATTTCTGTTGACCTTTCTTAATATTTTTTAACAAATTGCCAATTATCCTGTTACGGAACATTCGTTTACGAATCTCCCTAAACTGTTGTTTCCTTCTACTATCATGCACAGATTTATCTCTTGCTCTAGCAGTAACATTTTCATTTGTCCTTTTCTTTCCATTTGATTTACTTCTCATGTTATGGATTGAAACATTTTCTGTACTAATATTTTTTTTATTAGAAATATTTCTTATGAAATATTTAGAGCTCTTACCCGGTGCTTTCTTCATGGCTTGAGAAATCTTTTTGTTAGAGGACTGCTGCGTTTTTTTTTTCTCCTGCTGTCTTTGACGTTTTGCAGCCTTTATCTCTCTTATTTTTGTAGGCATATTGAAATCTTGAAATGATCTGCAGTTGAATCTGAGGAAAAATATAATAAAAAATGTTATTAAACATTATTATCAAACAGTAAATCAGTAATAGTGATCAAAAACATAACACACTACTTGACATTTTAATTTGAAGATTTTTTAGTCATTGCCATTTTTACAATACAGAAATACCAGAAAAGAAATGACATTTATATTTATGTTACCTATGCTATTTTATATGTGAATCTGATCTAATTTTATGAGCATATTTTAATATTTTATTGAAGACACTACACATAACCTGTTTTTGAAGGTGTCTTTATTTTTAAATTAAACGGTTTACCTTTTTACTTTTTATTGATTATAAATTTTAAAAATAAATGTTTATAATTCCAAAGGCTCAAGCAGGTCAGCTTCCCATCCTATATCATATAATTCGGACAAATCTGCATCCTCATCACGCTCTTCTTCATCCTCAGGATTTAAATCATCCAATGGATCAACATCCACTGATGTTTCAATTACAAGTTCAATGATGAGGTCAAAATCAACTGATTGCAGATTGTCGCTCATGTTGAGGTTGTCTTTATCTTTAAAGAAAGATAACAACAATGAGATGTTGCAGAGTAAGAGACAAATCTCACAGATTATAATAGTAAAATTATTTAACAAGAGTAACATTTTGCAGCTATTATTTAGCCATGTCCAGCGATGCTGAGCAGGTGAAGCCTATGTCTAATTTTTCACTGAACAGGACTCATCTGTTCTTAACCTTGGATAAGCCTCAACGACTCTGTGTCCCCTGCACATACTCAAATGTTAAAGTGCAGATTTATATTAAATGGCACATCCCCAGGCATGCACCAGTTAATGTGCACCACTGCTTTACCACCCATGGTGTGCCGCATTTACAATCAGATAGGAGAAAGCTGCTTCAAAACCCTGCGCCTGCTTGAAGCTGGCATAGGTCTTGACGCAGCATTGTAGAGATGGGGCACCCCTGAGCCTTGCTGGAGCTGCATCGCACTTACGATACAACTCCAGCAATGCGCCACCTTTACGGCACAGATGCGTCACGCATCTGTGCCGTTTTTGCCCCATGCTGCGCCGCATTGTAAATGCAGCACAACATGGGTGGCGGAACAGTGGCGCAGGATGACTGTCACATCCCTGGTGATGCGCCACTCATCATAAATCTATCCCTAAGCTTCTTATCTTGTTACAGATGAACTGCCATATGTATCATCAAAATATTTTACATATTATAAATAGCAAATTTTAAGGAATAAATAGCGATTCTTTACTATTCCTAATTTGCAATGAGCAAATTGCTAATTGCAAATTACCCATTCATTTCCATAGGCTAGGAGGCTCATAAGAATTAATGTTGCAAGTTGTGATTAGCAATTAGCTCATCACAAAATAGGATTTTTTTCAAGCGTGCAGGGGTATCTCAAGAACACCCTGCTGCACCCCTGAAAAAGAAATTTGGGAGCACATGGCACACCTACATGCCCTAATGGCATGTATGGGCGTCATATGGGACCTTTTTTTTTTTTTTAAAAAAAAATGCTTTTTGAAAAGAATTCGCAAATTACCACAAACTAGAAGTTGGTGGTAGTTTCCAAATCCTTAATATCATTTTTTACATATTTTTTTTTGATACATTGCATTTAAGGAATCACAAATCACAAAAAATTGGGGAAAAGTAATGGTTTGCAAATTTATGACAAGGACATAATGGTGTATGCTTCTCTATAAGGCATTTCAGTGTCTCTGATGTCATTTTTCCCATATTACATTATAAGACCTTTCCCCATGAAGCACATTCCTTGTAAATATGCTCCCACCTGTGCATTGCAAATTTAGATTTTGACTGTTTCAGACACATAGCCATGTTGAAAGTGACCCAAAAAAATTGCAAACGTTTTAAAAAAAAACATTCATGTGTCTTAATGACATTTTAAGTCATTTCCCCATGGACAATGTTTTCTAAGTGGCACAAAAGAGGTATACACCTATCATAAATCTGTCCCTAGCATTATAAATGATTAAATCAGGATGACAATAAGATGTGGCCTATCCAGAGGTTTGTTTAAGGTGAGGCCTACTCAGGATTGCAGATTAAAGTTACGCTTGATGAAGAATACAGAGGAGATAATTTATTGTAAAGGCCTACCAATGAAGTAAGTGATTTCTACTTCATTGCACCAGTCATCATAAATGTATCCATAAGCTTCTTATCTTGTTAGACATCAACCGCCATATGTATCATATAACTATTTTGCATTTCCAAAAAAGCGAATTTTAAGGAATAAATAGCGATTCTTTACCATTCCAAATTTGTTTGAGAAAATTGCTAATTGCAAATTACCCATTCATTTCCATGGACTAGGAGGCTCATATAAATGAAGGTGCAATTTGCGATTAACAATTTGCTCATCACAAATTAGGAATTTATTCCAAAGGTGCAGGGGTGTCTCAAGAACACCCTGCTGCAACCCTGAAAAAGAAATTTGGGGGCATATGGCGAACATAAATTTTAACAACATTCCTTTACCTCAAAAACGATTTTCAAATCATAACTTCAAAACACTACACATGGGAAAATTACTTAAATTGTCCTTAAGACACATAAAAGCGTTTTTTGATTGGCTTTCCTGCATGGTAGGGTCACTTTTAACATGGCTATGTAACATAAACATTCAAAATCAAAATTTTCCATGTACAGGTGGGAGCATATTTACAAGCAATTTGCGCCACAAAGAAAGGTCTGACATTAAAATGGGAAAAATAACATCAGGGACAGTCAATTGCCTTATAAAGAACCATACACCATTATGTCCTTCTCATGAATTTAAAAACAATTCCTTTTTCCCAAAAACGATTTTCAAATCATAATTTCAAAAAAACTGCACATGAGAAAATGACTTAAAATGTCATTGAAACACATGAAAGCGTTTTTTGATTGGCTTTCCTGCATGGTTGGTTCACTTTTATCATGGCTATGTAACACAAACATTGATAATTAAAATTTTCATGCACATGTAATAGCATATTTACAAGCAATTTGCGCCACAGAGAAAGGTCTTACACTAAAATGAGAAAAATAACATCAGGAACAGTCAATTGCCTTATAAAGAACCATACACCATTATGTCCTTGTCATGATTTTATAAACAATTCCTTTTCCCCAAAAACGATTTTAAAATCATAATTTCTAAACACTGCACATGGGAAAATGACTTAAAATGTCATTAAAACACATGAAAGCGTTTTTTGATTGCCTTCCCAGCATGGTTTGGTCACTTTTAACATGGCTATTTAACACAAACATTCAAAATCTAAATTTTCCATGCACATGTGAGAGCATATTTACAAGCAATTTGCGCCACAGAGAAAGGTCTTACACTAAAATGAGAAAAATAACATCAAGGACAGTCAATTGCCTTATAAAGAACCATACACCATTATATCCTTGTCATGAATTTAAAAACAATTCCTTTTCCACAAAAACGATTTTCAAATCATAATTTCTAAACACTGCACATCAGAAAATGACTTAAAATGTCATTAAAACACATGAAATCATTTTTTGATTGGCTTTCCAGCATGGTTGCGTCACTTTTAACATGGCTATGTAACACAAACATTCAAAATCAAAATTTTCCATGCACATGTGAGAGCATATTTACAAGCAATTTGCGCCACATAAATCATAATTTTCTCCTTAAAGCACACTATTCTCTATCTAAAGTAAAGAAATATTTTCTCACCTTAGCAAATACTTTGAGTTTGAAAACAGTCTAAGAAACACACCAATTTGTCTTCAGCAGAGCAAAAGGTATGCACTCCAGAGTCTGCAGCTATCAAAAGCACAGAAATGGTGTAATTCTTCACACATATTTCTCATGTCACCCAATCAAAACTCTTCCCTCACTTTTTTTCAAATGAAAACCCTTCCCCCTCTGCCCTTTCTGCCTATTTTCCATAGCAACCACCTCTTGGAGAAACTCTGGTGTTTGCAAATTCACACAACAATGTTGCAATTGAACTCTGAACTCTCAGTGCACCTGCATATCCAGTGCTTTCTTTCATTTAATGATTTTTTATTGACCACTCAAAATACATCTTTCAAACAACACATCTGTACACCCTAACTTTCTGTTTTCATCAATCAAAATCCACCAATCACTGTTACTACTTCATGAACACAGAAACTCCACAGTTTTTTTCATTTCAAACTCACATTTTTTCAACTGCCATTTCATTGCCACACTTCATCTGACTGCAGGAGAACCTTCTCTCACCATGTTTTCTGTCTGGATTGTTGGTCATAGTTATATTCACTGGGCTCAAAGGTACGTTTAAAGCAGGAATTTACCTAACCTCAATTTACAAGATGTGGAAATTAAGTGGTTTGGCCACAGAGGATTAAAATGTCACCAATTGATACCATTGGTGAAAACCTTTATGCATTTGCCAAAACCTGACCTGTTAATTGTGCACTGTGGAGGTAATGACTTGGGCACTTTGACTGGTGTAGGTCTGGAAATGCTTTTAAAGGACACCTTTGAGCAATTAATGGCACTTTTTCCTCAGACTGCCTTGGTATATTCAAATATATGCCAAAGACAGAAATGGAGGTGGTCAAACCAATTTTGTCCACAAATTGAGAAGTCGAGGAAGCATGTAAACAAATCTGTTTCAGCTTACATGAGAGACCATGGAATGGGCTCCCTGTACAACAATAACTTGCGTTACTACATGCAAGATATCTACAGAGGAGATGGAGTTCACTTCTCAGATGAGGGCAACAGAGTTTTCACTCTGAATTTAAAAATGTGCATTGGTACCTACTTATAAGTACCAAAATGTACCATAAACCCAAAAGCTCTTCTCAGAGCTACCCTACATCTAATCACTCACAATTATTATTTTACTCTAACTTTTTTCACTAATTTTCAACAAAGTACACTCCCTGGGGCGCTACCCGGTACGCGTACCGGGAGCTAACCTCGCGAAATTTTTTAAAAAAATGTTTTTTTTTCGCACATATAAACCTCCTCGGCCACCCTCAGAAAACCTAGGGGGTCAAGATAAGTCTACCGTGCCCCCTTCTACCTATTCTGAACATTATTTGCCCTCCATCTTGTATCTTAATTCGACCGAAACACAAAATGGTGGACTCCCGGAACGCTTAAGGTACGCGAACCGGGGCGCTCAACGGTTCGCGTACCGGGTCGCTCCCTGGGAAAAAAAGGTGGGAAAGTAGTTCACAGAAAAGCCACTGGAGACAATTTCACCAAATATAGATTAGCTCATACTACATACCAATCCCTACCATTTTCACAAATTTGATTGGAATTCCATTTAGCCATTTAGCCTGTAGACCTCTCTAAATACCGTGAGGTAAATTACTTCACAAAACACATCTGAAATGTTGGAATTGACAACCAATTAAAATGTTACTTTCATTTTCTACTTTTTTTACCTCACATTTGATTGGTTATGTACCCGAATATATATAAAGGAAGAGAAGGAAACACAGCCATTTTGACTACTACTTCCTGGTGTACATTTCAATAGGATTTTCATTAATAACTTCAACTTCTTTTTAAAGGTAAGTTGTTATTTTTAAAACTGAAGTATATTGTGCACTTTAAGTTAATATGGCAAACTTTTTCTGTTAGTTATATACTATCCCTCTGTAGTACTTATAAATTTAGATACACTTTTTTATATTCCTACTTCCACTCTGATACTATACACTGCCCAAAGATAAATTCTCTGTTAAAAACTGCCTATCTAAAATTAATCCCAACAGTGCCCTACCTCTACTAATATATATTTTTTTTTTATGCAAATTTCAGGAAAAATGGAAAGTGAACAAAACATTTCATTTGAAATTGTCCTTCCAGAGTCCAACACAGAAATCATTGATCCAAATGAGATTGAATTTATGGATGAAACTTGGGACCAAGAACTACTGCAATGTGTACAAGCAGTAGATAACCTCCTTGCAAATGAGGACATTTTACAACCTCAGAGACTACAATCTATATTCCATGATTATTATGAAATTTCTGACAATGAAATGTTAGAAAGTTTAATAAATTATGAAACACAATAAAAAAAGCTTAAAAAAAAAAAAAAAAAAAAATAATCAACAAAACCAACAATCAATTAACATACAGCATTTGAAAAGTCTATCATTCATTTTTCATTGTGATACGCTCCCCAGAACGCTTCCCGGTTCGCGTACCGGGCGCTAACCACGAAAAAAAACAAAAAAATTTTTTTTTTTTTTGCTTAGCGGGGCCCCTTTAAAGCCTCCACATCAAACCTAGGGGGTCAGGGAGGATCTACTATGCCCCCTTATGGTCATTTCCCCCTTTGTTTTGTCCTCCTCTTGTCACTCGATCCTACCGAGAGACAAGATGGCGGCCGCTCCGGACTGTTTAGAATGTTGACAGACACCGGAGAGCCAATCAACTTCCCTACGCGAAGTTCCGTTACGCGTCAAGTACGCGTACCGGGGCGCTGCCTGGTCCGCGCTTACAGATATATATCTTTTTTTGAACGTTATTTTCTCAAAATCCACTGCAGCACATATATTGAGACCTACAAAAGGCACATCGGGCTACCAGTCCCTACAATTTTGCCAAGTTTCGTGCAAATCCATTCAGCCGTTCGGGCTAAAAGTGAGGCTAACCGCCCTATGGAAAACTCAATGTTAAAAACACGTTTTGGGACCCCCCTTTTTTCTCGGCCCCCCCTGGACCAACTCCCCCCAAATTTCCAGTGGCTGCTCAGAAACAAAATGTTCCATTTTGCTGAAAATTTCAGCCAATTCCGTCCACAAACGCCAAAGTTATTAGACATAGAATTTTCAAAAAACCCATAGAGAAAAAATCCTAACTATATATACCTACTGGCGACCGCCAGTAGGTAATATATATATATATATATATATATATATATATATATATATATATATATATATATATATATTACCTACTGGCGGTCGCCAGTAGGTATATATAGTTAGGATTTTTTCTCTATGGGATTTTTGAAAATTCTATGTCTAATAACTTTGCCGTTTGTGGACGGAATTGGCTGAAATTTTCAGGAAAATGGCACATTTTGTTTCTGAGCAGCCCTTGAAAATTTGGGGGGGGTCGTCAAGGGGGGGCCGAGAAAAAAGGGGGGTCCCAAAACGTGTTTTTAACATTGAGTTTTCCATAGGGCGGTTGGCCTCACTTTTAGCCCGAACGGCTGAATGGATTTGCACGAAACTTGGCAAAATTGTAGGGACTGGTAGCCCGATGTGCCTTTTGTAGGTCTCAATATATGTGCTCCAGTGGATTTTGAGAAATTAACGTTTAAAAAAAGATATATATCTGTAACAGCGGACCTGGCAGCGTCCCAGGACGCGTACTTTTCGCGCAACGGAGCTTTGTGAAGCGAAGCTGATTGGTTCTCCGGCGTCTGTCAACATTCCAAAAAGTCCGTAGCGGCCGCCATCTTGTCTCTCGGTAGGATCGAGAGACAAGAGGAGGTCAAAACAAAGGGGGAAATAACTATAAGGGGGCATAGTAGATCCTCGCTGACCCCCTAGGTTTGATGTGGAGGTTTTAAAAGGGCCCCGCGGGGCAAAAAAAAAAACAAAATAATAATAATCGAACGGCTGAATGGATTTGCACGAAACTTGGCAAAATATTAGGGACTGGTAGCCCGATGTGCCTTTGCTAGGTCTCAATATATGTGCTCCAGTGGATTTTGAGAAATTAACGTTCAAAAAAAGATATATATCTGTAACAGCGCTCCGCTTCGCGTACTTTTCGCGTTACGGAGCTTTGCGAAGCTGATTGGTTCTCCGGCGTCTGTCAACATTCCAAACAGTCCGTAGCGGCCGCCATCTTGTCTCTCGGTAGGATTGAGAGACAAGAGGAGGCCAAAGCGAAGGGGGAAATGACCATAAGGGGGCATAGTAGATCCTTCCTGACCTCTTAGGTTTGATGTACCATTTTGCCAAGTTTGGTGTAATTCCGTTCAGCCATTCAGGCTGTAGACGTATGTAAATGTCCTATGGAAAATTGCATGGGGAAAACACATTTGAAAGTGTTGAAATTTAGAACCAATTAAAATGTTACTTTGGTTTTGTATTTGTGTGTGATGAAAGTTAATTGGTTATGTATATATGTCAAATGAGAGGAAACCACAGCCATTTTGTGATACTACTGTCTGAGGTACATTTGTGAGGAATTTTTGGTGGTGAATTTCTGGTGTTTGATTTACACAGTACTAACACTTCTGCTACTTTTAAAAAGGTGAGTTGTTAATTTGTAAGGGGAACTATGTTGTACACTTGAAGATAATTTGAAAAATGTTTTCTGTTATTTATTTGCAGTCCTTCTGTTATACTAAATACTTGATAAAGTTAGTTTTATATTATGTATTACTAAAAACGATAAATGAAAGTGATTATTTTTTTCTGCAATTTACAGCAAGCAATTTCAAAATAAAATGGCTCACAATGAAGAGACCGTGGCAATTTCTTTTGAATTGTCCACTACATTGATTGAAATTGAGAGCACCAATAATGAAATATTGTCACAAGGAGGACATGACTTGTAGGATTCCATTAGATTGATTGAAATGGACAGCACCAAGAATGAAATATTGTCACAAGGAGATGACTTGAATGATTCCACTACATTGATTGAAATTGAGAGCACCAATAATGAAATATTGTCACAAGGAGGAGATGACTTGTATGATTCCATTAGATTGATTGAAATGGACAGCACCAATAATGAAATATTGTCACAAGGAGGAGATGACTTGAATGATTCCACTACATTGATTGAAATTGAGAGCACCAATAATGAAATATTGTCACGAGGAGATGACTTGAATGATTCCACTACATTAATTGAAATTGACAGCACCAATAATGAAATATTGTCACAAGGAGGAGATGACTTGAATGATTTTTTTGATCAATCTCTTGATGGCGAATTTATCGAGTGTTTGGAGACCATAGAGTTACAAGAATCATCATTGGAGACTTTTAATGAGGACATTGCTGATGAGGACATGTTACTAGTTCTTTCAAATTTAGAAAATTCTGAAGAATACATTTATATTTAGAAATCAAAAATTGTTTGAGACATTATTCATTTTTATTTTTAATTTATGAGGTTGTAGCGAAGTGATTGTAGTATAAAATGAGACTTATAGTATAGAGTGCAACATTTTTATGTTACATGGTAAGTTTACTCATATTTACTTCCCTTCTGCCACTATATTATCTCCAATGTGTATTTGACATCTCTTCTTCATCTCCGGCCTCCTTTCTCTCACTGTGTGTCTCCGATGCATCTTATCGCTGCTATTTTGTGTAATTACAGAAGAGAGTAAAATAAAATAGTTCGGAACGTGAAAAGGGGGCAAAGTAGAGTACTCCTCACCCCCTAGGCCTTTTTAGGCGGTCCCAAAAGGATCAGTTTCTGCTTTCCTGAGAGATTATGGTATGAGTTCCATATACCACAATAACTTGCATTACAACATGCAAGATATCTATCTCCTATTACCAACTTTTGGAGATATTCGCGCTAAGCGCGAATATCTCCAAAAAGTAACACCTGCCCTGAGCAGTTCTTAGCCATGTTATCCAATGGGAGGTGGATAACATGGCTAAGAGCATTAGCTCGGTAATGCATGAATATCGCTGAGTTTTTAGCGATATTCATGCATTGCGGCCGTTTATTATCGCATTTGCGATAAACCTTGATAATAGCAAGGTTTATCTTCGATAATTTCTGACGATGCTTAGTGGTAAAAAATTGGTTGGTAAGCATCGTTAGCGATAAATATCGCTTAACTTTGGTAATATGCCCCAACGTCTGTTAACGTTCGATTCGAAGGAAATGAGGAAGTGTTGAAAAACATTGTCTGCGCCATCTTGCCTTTTTTGAAATGCCACACTTTTGTCGTGCACGGCAGCCATTTTAGATGTCTTGACCAGACCCACTCTCTGCACGCTGTCGATTCGTAGCATGGCTCCTCACCCACGCAAGCATCTTCCCTAGGCACTGGTCACCACCGCTCTCTGTCTTATGCATGGGCAATAAACCTCCCCCCATCTGCGCTGCTCTTCCCTGAGAATCACACTCTGTGCCCGCCCGACACCTCCCTTTCGCCCTATTCACTACCGCACCCTCTGACACTCCTCTTTCTCTGTGTCCGATTGTCCAGGCTATCAGCTAGCCCTGCAGATGTAGTTTATGGCCCCAGCTGTAAAGAATCACCCCTCTTCAAAGGAGTTATAGTAGATCAAGGCCCACACCCGATGAGATCCGTCACACCACACGTGTTCCTACTATCTGAAAACCATCCTGTATTGTGATTGGGGAGGGGACCGAGCCTGAAGCGGAAGATTCCAGGAATGACTCTTTGTACATCAAAGTTTTTACAATTATGTGTCACATTAAAAATATATAGCACTCCAACAAAGTAGTAGGAATATAAAACTTTAATAACATATAAATATATACAAGAAAACAAAAACAGTAAAAACATTTAAACAACGAAGAGACCGTGGCAATTTCTTTTGAATTATCCAATAGATTTATTGAAATTGACAGCACCAATAATGAAATATTCTTGTCAGTAGCGGTCTGTTGTGCGAATAGTTCCAAGGCAGCAGAACGCGCTGAAATCTAGATGGCACGAAAGTGATGTCTAGTAAGTTGCCGCCCAGCAAAAAACGGCGTGGGGCGCCGCGGGGGTGAGTGAGTCCAGTAGGCACCACAGCTATTCTTACCGGCATTGCAGAATTACTGCTGGGGACAATGCCTGTGCTGTAGCAGGGTCACAGCAGAAACAAAAAGGATTCTGTTGAAGATGTTGTTGGTTTTCAATTTGAAAACAGTTCTGGTGTCAACTGCTATGCTAATGTAGTGGTTAATGTTTTGTTTTCTCTAGAAAATGTAAAAGAGGGGGAGGCAGTACAAAGTTCCGTTAAAAGGGCAAAGGAAAGGATCGGTGGTTTGAACTATCAGTCAAAAAGGGGAGGGGGTGCAATACTTTTTCCTACCGGGTCACACTGTGCTTTCACCGGAAGTGAGGTCTGCAGGATTCTAGTAATTCAAAGTGAGGCTGGCGCCATCATGGGAGCGCCGACGTCCCGCGGATACAGTTTCGTCACTCCACGGGCGATCATGGCAGTCATTCCCCATCGGGGGTCGGAGACTCCCGCGGCTCCTCTAGAATCTTCAAGGTCGTGGAGGACTACGGTGGTGGAGTCAACCAGTGACCGGGCCATTTCTTTATGCTGGGCCCGCTCTTGCCAGGTCGACCGCCATTTTGAGAGTTCGGCAGCTACCGGCGATCGCGGGGTCACATGAGCGGACGGGCACCACCCTGCCGGGCGAGACGTTGCAGCATGGCCACAGTGGAAGAACCCTTTTCCGGGCGCCTGGAGCGCTGAGGGTGCAGCTGGGCAGCCTCCACCTGGGGAGGCGGGAGAGGCCTGTTCGCACCGTCTCTCCCTCCCAGTGCACCCCACGGCGTCTCGCTTGAGATTTGTTATGGCCGGACCAGGCGATGAGGACGAGGGGGGGGGTCGGAGGCATGTGCAAGACATCCCCCCCCAGTGTTGTCGCAGCCATTATAAAAGAAAGAAGTGTCCCGTCCGTCTTCGGGCCGGGCTTCCGGTGGATGTCGGCCGGACGCCCCTGGCTCTGGCCCCATGAACGGGTTTCTTGGTTTATCGGCTGCAGCCGGATCCCGTCGGACTCGGCCCCCCGACCGTTGGTGGTCGGACCGGAAGAGCATGTGGCGGGACTACCTGCAACTCTCAAGGGCCACCGCGGCCGGACTGGGAGAGAGAGGGGAGGGTCGAGGAGACATTCCCCCCCCTGCAACTTTTCAGCGTTGTAAAGGCAATCCCCTGGCCGGGTCCCGCTGGCCTCGGCCTCTCCTCCGGCTACACCCTACGTTAGCATCTCCTGGCCGAGGCGTGGCAGCAGGACCTGCCTTATATGGGCTGCTCCCGGCTGGGCGTAGCCGGAACCCTGCCCCACCTTGGAAGTTTCCAGAGTGGGGGTGGATGTTCTACTGACTTGCATTTTCCCTAGTCTATCGATTTTTTTGGCATGGCAGGCGGTGGGACAGCGAGGGGTGATTTGGTTTCTCTTACTGTTTTTCTGGTCTCTCACCACTGGCATATTTTAACGTTTTCTTGTTTCTAGGACATTAATAGGTTTTATCATTACGTTATGTTATCGTTTCTTTGTTCGTTGTTTAATAAAAGTTCATGTTCATCAGTGGCCTACTGATTTTCGTTTTCCTATTTTTTTCTTTCCAGGTTGTTTCATGCTAAAGTTTCTGTTAACAGGATACAGTGATCACTTTGTTATTATTGCATATGTCCTTTTCACTAGGGGTGCTCTCTTGTTGGGCCAGATATCTCTAGTAAATGGTCCGGGTGAAACAGGTGCATCAATCAGTGGGGAGTAGATAGGCATGACAGATTACAACGGGGGAGAAAGGTCCGCATTACCTACCCTTTCACTACTTGCAAAGATTTTCCTACGTTTATTTGCAAACAGGGAATACCTCCAAAAAGAACTAATTCCCAAACAGTCAATGTTCGGACAATCAATCAATCAATGAGGAATGAAATAGGTACGACGTGTTAAAGGCTTGCGTTACCTACCCTTCACTATCTGCAAAGGGAGAGAGAATATTCCTATTCTTCCTTGTTTGCAGGCAGAGAAGATCCTTAAGAGAATTAACTTCGAACAATTCAATGCTCGATTCAAACAATCAACAAGGGGTACTGTGAACACAAATGAACGCCGCTTATGTACATACACATTGCTATTTTCAACAGGTTGTTCCTAATGTTTCTATTTTAGCGAGGTCAAAAACAGATCCCATTAGTGGCCTACTGATTTTGCTCGATTCCTTTTGTTTGTTTACACGATTTTTCGCTATCTGCAAAGACTAAACAGAGTATTGCGACTCTGTGCTTGTTTGTAAATAGAGAATGAACCAAAGAGAACAATCAATCAAATGGAGAGAGAAGCAGGCACGACGGATTACAACGGGGGCAAAGGCCTGCGTTAACTACCCTTCACTATCTGCAAAGAGAGAGTACTCCTAATAGAAATGAGGGGTGGGGGGCAGCATTCAAAGCAGATCAGTGTGCATAAACACGAAAATGTTTTTACTTACCACGTACTTGACATTCGACAGCTTATGATATTTGCTATTAAAAAACCATTGAAATTCACTGAAAAAACCATAGGTTATAGACCATATATAGTTAGGAATTAGCATTTACAAAACCTTGAAAATTCACTGAAAAAACCATAGGTTATAGACCATATATAGTTAGGAATTAGCATTTACAAAACCTTGAATATTCACTGAAAAAACCATAGGTTAGAGACCATATATAGTTAGCTGGACATTTTATTGACATAAAACCAATGAAATTCCATATATAGTTAGTTGCACTAACTATATATCGCGCACCCGCAATCCACTGCTGATGATGTCACATATTACATCATTCATGACATGGTCAGTGACATCACTGATGACATCACTGATGACATCTCAAATGACATCACTGAGGACATCACTGATGACAACTCATTTGACATCAATGACCACATCACTGATGATATCATTCATGTGACAATACAATGCATCTCCTCACATTTTAATATAACCTCTGTTTCACCCAGTGTTAAATACAGAGTATAATTTTTGAAACCATTGACACACCAATACTAGTTACTACGTACGCACTCACTGATTGCTACGTCTACACACACCTTCACTCATTCACCCATACAATCATTCATACATACAATCACTCATCTTTACAACACTATCATATGCACTCATACACCTATACAGACACTCACAGTCTGCCACTCATCCATGGAGTTACTCACACACCTATTCAGTCCTGTAAAGAATCAATGACACTTCCATTTTCTTGTCTATACAGTTAAACATAGAGCACCTTACATTTTCAAACATATACTAACACATACTTACCTTCTTATACAATCATTGATACAAGTACACATTGATCTGCACAGAGTCACACACCTCCCAGCTAGCCACACACACACTCAGTCTCCCATACAAATACTTGGGCAATCAATCAATAACTCATATAGTTACTCATATAGCTACTGATCAACACATGCAGCAGTTTACAGAACAACAGACATAATGATGCACAAATTAAGACAGTTTAGTCACTAACCCATGCACTCAGTGAGACACATTTAATCACTCACTCATACAGTCAGTCATGCACCTACTAAATCCTTCGTCCAGACACTTACACATCCACTCATTCTTCAATATGTAAGACATATTTAAACTTTACAGAAACAAAAAATCACTGGATGTTGTTATCAGTGATGTCATCAGTGATGTCATTTGAGATGTCATCAGTGATGTCATCAGTGATGTCACTGACCATGTCATGAATGATGTAATATGTGACATCATCAGCAGTGGATTGCGGGTGCGCGATATATAGTTAGAGCAACTAACTATATATGGAATTTCATTGGTTTTATGTCAATAAAATGTCCAGCTAACTATATATGGTCTCTAACCTATGGTTTTTTCAGTGAATTTTCAAGGTTTTGTAAATGCTAATTCCTAACTATATATGGTCTATAACCTATGGTTTTTTCAGTGAATATATATATATATATATTACCTACTGGCAGTCGCCAGTAGGCAGTTATAGTTAGGACCTAGTTTCCATAGGAAATCCGCAACATTCTATTTGGAATGACTTTAGCGCCGGTGGACGAATTTTTGCGAAATTCTCGAAGAAGATGTCGTGCTCCGCTCCGCTCCTTCCCTGAAAGTTTGGGGTTGATTAGTCAAGTGGGGGCCGAGAAAAAGGGGGTCCTGAAACGTGTTTTCCCCATGCAATTTTCCATAGGACCTTTAGCCAGGGCTACAGCCCGAACGGCTGTACAGAATTACAATAAATTTGGCAAAAAGGTAGAGTTTGGTTCGCAGATTACCTTTTTTGTTAAATGGTGTAAATCCGTTCAGTAGTTCCTGAGGAGTAGTTCTTGAGGAGCTTACCGTACGTGTACGGTAAGCGTACAGTAAAGCGTACCATTACGAGCACGAGCTGCATACTCATTGGCTGTCAACTGTCTGTCAACACTCCAAACCAGGAACTGTTGGCAGCCATCTTGTGCCTCGGTTGAACAGAGGCACAAGAAAGCAGTAAAAGAAAGGTGAAAAACACGCAAAGGGGGCAGGGTGGAAATACCCTGACCCCCTAGGCCAGCTCAGGGGGTCCCACAAGGACCCCCAAAGACCCAATTATTATTTTTTTAAAGAAAAATCGCGTGGTACATGTAGGTACGCGTACCACGTGGAAAAAAAATAAAAATACGGTCTGCATTTTTTTAAATTAGCCCCCAGGGGGACCAAATCCCGAGGGCATTATGCCAATAAGTGTGGGGGGGCCCAATCCCCCCCACACTGCCCGGGGACCACCACCCCCAGGGCAAAGTAATTATGGTAGCTGGGGGCACACCGCCCCCCACGCAGCCCCGGGGACCGCCACCCCCCGGGGCTTTGATATTAATGATGGGGGGCCTCTAAAGACATGAAAAACAACGGATCTCTGTGGGTCTACCAACAAAATCAAGACTATGTGTGTGTAGGGCTGGCTATGTGTCTGCTTCCAAAGTTGAATAGAAGACAAACTATTGGACAATTAACCATTGTGAAAAAATGTCCATCAGTTACTCGTTCTGTGCCACCCAGTACATCATTTGGTTTACTTCACAGTAGGTAGTCCATTGTTTTATCTCCGTAAATATGAAAGGGAGATAGTTAATGAAGGATGGGTGTCTGGTAGATGTTATTCACTTGTAACTGAGAGCAGTGCATTGGTGAAAAAAGTGAGTGTGTTAAACAAAAGATTGGATGATGCATGCAATGTAACTTAATTCTGGAGTCATGCACCTCCAACGCTAAAAACAATAGAGTGCAAAAAAGTCAGATGGTTCAAACAAATAACTTCTGACTGGGTAATCTGGTCGACATGTTTCTGCGGACTATTAAAGGTCAAGCACTGTACCTGCCGCTTCCTCAGGACCCATAAACTTGATTGCTACTTCTTACGTGAAAAATAATAATAATTACATACAAAAGGACATATGTGAACAGAAATGCTAAATGTCACCTGTTCACTACCACTTTCCCTCCTTTGGATCATAGGGTCCGATTGTAAATTCGCCAGCATGCCCACACATAGACAAGGAATGAAATATAGAAAATACAATAACACCTTCATTAGTAAGGGCTATCAATAGACATTGCTAAATTATAATTCATAACATATCTTGGTCCAATGACCTTAATATGCAGTCCATTGTACAGGTTATCAATGGCTCATCTTAATTTGTAAGGGGAAAATGCCTCGCCTCACCTGGCAAACAGCTTAGGAAATTGAAGCACCGCTCTATAGTGCAGAAAATGTAGAAAAGTCGAGATGAAACATATGACAGCCAAACAATGTCAGACTCACTCCCTGTAGAATACTGGCTTGTGTATTACAGAGGCTATAGGTCTTTCAATAATCAGGTTATTCAAATGTCCAATTGCTCATTCGCTGGACTAACTCTTATTCATTGTGGTTTATAACCTCTTCAATTTATTATAAATTTTCCTCTTTACCACATTAGATATAGGTGGAATACCTATCTTAGAGTTTAACAACAATCCATTTGTGATCCGATATGCTGTTGCAAAGATCACATTGAATATGATGGAAACACCTCATTACAGAACCCAATTTGTGAATTGGGCTTTCAAATTATAAATTTCTGTCCGTGGTTCGCTAATTACTCTATTCTATCACTCTAGGTGAAGTTCTCATTATGGAAGAGTGAAATCAAGTGTTTAGCGCAAACACGCAGTAAAAGTCAGTTCTGCGCAAACATTGAGTATAGCCATTCCATCGGCTTACTAGCTCGCACGTTCGAGCACATTGCCGTTTATAGTACAAACAGTCAGCACGCATACCGTTAATGGGTTAATCTGGGTCTCTCGCCCATGCACCCTTACCTCTCCGTCGGTACTCCTAACAGCCTGCCGGGCTGTTTGGGGAGGTGCCGCGGATAGAGGAGGGTACTTCCTTATCGTTTCTTGCACGAGCGTGATTGGACACACGCGCATTGATTGAACTACCAAGGCTCATGGGAATTGTAGTCTGTCGTGCGACGTTCACTCGCACATATAGATGAAAATGCCTATGTTAACGGTGTTAGCATGTTCATATGGAGCATTATTAAATAGATTAAATAGTGTCATGTTCGTTTTCATGTAATTGTGATAGATTTACAAGACTTATAGTAACAAATTAAATAGTATCATGTTCGTTGTCATGTAATTGTGGTAGATTTACAAGACTTATAATAACGCTACCAAAATAAATGTAAATTATTGTGGTAGACACCACGCGCAAACCATAGATTCTGGGATCTCTAATAAACATTATTTTATAAGAGACATCCTAGGTGCATTGTGGGATATGTGGTTCATAATTGGTTCCAAGAGAGATCTCACTAGGTGTATCTTTCAGTACACTGTGATAAATGAACAACCACATATTTATATTGATTGGATCGATAAATCATCAGGATACCAGCAGGTGGCCAATGGTAATTACGCCAAATCTGTGCACATAATACCTTCTTTAGCGCTAGAGAGAAGGATTTATATCTTATTCATGAGATCATTCCTAGCAATCAAGGCACATCGTGAGTTTGTGATTCTATAATGTCATCCAGGGGATATCTTCATTCAGCCCCGCTTTATCACAATCAAGTTTGTACACCCATTTTTGTTCTATTTTAAAAAGGTATTTGGACACATCGGTGATATGCGCGGGGATGTTGGGTTGTTCTAGTACCGTCCATTCAAAATCTGTAGGTTTGTGGCCCACTTGAATATAGTGGTTCGTCAGACGGGTCGCTTGTTTTTTGCACCTTATTGTGCTTTTATGCTCGGAGATCCTTGTTCTGATCTTCCGGGTAGTCATTCCGACATACCTAAGTAAGCACGGACAGGTGATAAGGTAAATCAAATTGCTAGTATTGCAATTTGTAAAACGCTTTTGTTCCCAACGACGGCTAGTCCCTATGTCGATAGATGCCGTGTGTTTAGTCTGAGGGCACGCAGCACAATTTCCGCAAGGATGGTGCCCTGTCACTGGTGGCATATTCCATAGTGTGCCCACTTGATGGATATCTCATGGTGGGGGTCTGGTATATATCAACTCGTCTCTTATGCTAGTTGCTCGTTTAAAAGCAAACAATGGTTGTTCCAAGGAATCCTTCCCGGTGTTCAGAATCTTCCAATGTTTACGAACTATGCGTTGAATCGCGTTGGACCTTGTACTGAAAGTATTGACACATGTCAGTCTTTCATTCTTTTCTTTAGGGACAGGTGGTTCAAGTAGAGCTTCTCGATTATTGTTCGCTGCTCTCTTCTTTGAGCGCTTGATAAGTTTCTTTGGATAACTCCTGTCCACAAGTTTTTGGGCTAGGTCTTCAGAGTGTTTCTCGAAATCTTCTCTTGTAGAGCAGTTTCGTTGTACACGTAGAAACTGTCCATATGGTAAGTTGTCACGCAAGGACTTCGGATGACAACTGGTGTACTGTAGTAGTGAGTTGCGGGCCATGGGCTTCCTAAACAGTTCTGATTTGAGGCCCTGTGGTGTCGCAGTGATCAGAAGGTCTAGAAAAGACAATGAGTGTTGACTACTTTCCAGTGTGAAACGTAAGAACCTGTTACGATTATTCAGCCAACTATGGAAAGACTGGAGAGAAAGTTCATCCCCACGCCAAATCACCAGGATATCGTCAATGTATCTCCTCCATGTACGTATTGATGTTACATTTGGGTTGTCAGTGTTCAGAACGTGGTCCTGTTCGAATTTGTGCATGTATAGGTTCGCCAGGCTCGGCGCAAAAACGCTGCCCATGCTCGTCCCAGATGTTTGCAGGTAGCACTGGCCTTCAAACTCGAAAAAGTTTTCCTTCATGGCTATGGTAGCCAGATTCATAATCATTGAGATAGGTGTTATTGAATCAAGATCTCGTTCAGCCAGCAAGGTTTCAATCGCTTCTAGAGTTTCATTTTGAGAAATGGAGGTATACAATGACTCCACGTCAAAGGACACTAGAAGATCTGTCACGATGTCAAATTCGATTTCAGGTAGGAGTCTAAGTAGGTCCTTCGTGTCCTGAAGGTAAGTGGGCATCAATTTGACCATTGGTCTCAAGAAAATGTCAACAAACGTTGATAAAGGTTCCAGTATCGAACCGATCCCGGAGATTATCGGATGACCGGGTGGCGGTCTCATCGCCTTATGAATCTTCGGCAGGACGTAGAAGTAAGGTCTGATCGGATGTGAAGTTGACAAATAGGCTGCTTCCTTAGCTGTTATCCAGCCCTCTGCCAACGCTTCCTCTATAATGTGTCCAATGGTTGTTGCTAGTCTTGGTGTTGGGTCTTCTGTCAATGGTTGGTAAGAGCGTGTATCTCCCAATTGGCGTAAACATTCCTCTCTGTAGGTAGTTGTATCCATCAATACCGTAGCCCCTCCCTTATCGGCTGGTTTAATTGTAATTGAATGATCTTTTATCAATTCTTTCAAAGCCTCTTGTTTGGGTTTGGAGATGTTCACAAACGGTTTGTGTGCTTGTTTGAATAACTCCTGCACATCGTGCTGAACAGCTTCTTCAAAGGTGAGAACCTTCGTGGGAACCATCCCTGTTAGTGGACTGAAAGTTGATGGTTTTTTCAGTCCCGTGTTCTGGGAGTTGGTATCAGTTTGATCATTTTTAGAGAAAAAGAAGTGGAGTCTCACTTTCCGGAAAAATTTGGACATTTCGATCTGTGTCTGAAACGGGTCGCCCACGTTCGTACTCACAAAACCAAGGCCTCTATTCAGTACCTTTTCTTCCAATGGTGTTGGAGTACGCAAGCTCAGATTAACTATGAGGTTGGTCCCACGCTCGGGCCCGGCTGTTCTTGCGGGATCTGTTTGCCGCTCCGGAGCCCCATTCCTTGTTGTGGTGCATTCCATTGTACTTGTCCTTGTGTGGTCCGACGTCTTCCGCGCGACCTCCCTCTGCCATACCCTAAAAAAGGCATGTTTTGGCCTGGTGGGTACGGTCCAGGTCCAAAGGGTCCCATGTTTTGCGGGAACTGTGGTGGTCCTTGCATCCAAGGATTGGGTGGCCACCAAGGGTTGAATTGACCTTGATTACAATTCTGTGCACCTCTGTGCTTCCACTGACCTCTCCCTCTATTGATGATTGTTTGGTTGCTCTGATTAGAAGAGTCAGAGTCGGTCGAATTATCTGATGAAGATATCCTGTAAGTGGAGCCTCCTGTTCTTCCGTTGCGATTAAATGGCGTTGGAACATAGTTCGCACTCGTATAAGGATAGATCTTTTCTTTAGAGAATTTTGCTAGATCTTTTTTGCATTTCTCTAGTTTTGTGAATAGGATGTTGTCTTTAAAGTCCTTATTTGTTTTATTATTCTCATCCTGTTGTTTGGTGAATAATTTCCCGGATATGGTGGCTTTTATTTGGCCTTCCAACATTTGGATCTCTATCATGATTTTATCTGCAGCTTTCTTTGCAGTTTTTATGATTAAGACCAACCAGTCTCTCGTGCACTTCCATGCGATGAGGTACCATTCTCTTATAAAATCTGGGTCATCTAGAAAAATCTAGGTGAATTAATGACAATTAATCCAGAGGGTGCACCGTTCCCTCTGAGATATTCTGCCATGGTAATTCTGTGAATGCACGTACGAGAATGACTTTTTTTCAGGGTCAAAATCTTTGGCCAACCATCCTGGCTAGTATCCTGGGGCTTTGGTAGATTATCCAGCATGCTAGGATTGTCATCTAGTATTGACTGTATTTCAGCCTCATCATAGGCTAAGCCTAGGTTAGATGCCATCGTTATCAATAAAATGAGGAGTAGAGTCTCTGACAAGACAAGCTATCAATAGTAATCAGCACAACTTAATATCCACATCTACGCTCTAGAGGTGGACAGTGATAAATTTATCACTCATTTCAAGAAATGAACCCGCAGCCTCAGCTGCTCTGGAACTACAACATACATACAATTAGTTAAGGGTTCGAGGGATAGTTTAAAGACCTGAGCACAGATATAACCCCCCTGGGAAGACTATGAAAAACAACGGATAGCTGTGGGTCTACCAACAAAATCAAGACTATGTGTGTGTAGGGCTGGCTATGTCTCTGCTACCAAAGTTGAATAGAAGACAAACTATTGGACAATTAACCATTGTGAAAAAATGTCCATCAGTTACTCGTTCTGTGCCACCCAGTACATCATTTGGTCTACTTCACAGTAGGTAGTCCATTGTTTTATCTCCGTAAATATGAAAGGGAGATAGTTAATGAAGGATGGATGTCTGGTAGATGTTATTCACTTGTAACTGAGAGCAGTGCATTGGTGAAAAAAGTGAGTGTGTTAAACATAAGATTGGATGATGCATGCAATGTAACTTTATTCTGGAGTCATGCACCACCAACGCTAAAAACAATAGAGTGCAAAAAAGTCAGATGGTTCAAACAAATAACTTCTGACTGGGTAATCTGGTCGACATGTTTCTGCGGACTATTAACGGTCAAGCACTGTACCTGCCGCTTCCTCAGGACCCATAAACTTGATTGCTACTGCTTACGTGAAAAATAATAATAATTACATACAAAAGGACGTATGTGAACAGAAATGCTAAATGTCACCTGTTCACTTCCACTTTCCCTCCTTTGGATCATAGGGTCCAATTGTAAATTCGCCAGCATGCCCACACATAGACAAGGAATGAAATATAGAAAATACAATAACACCTTCATTAGTAAGGGCTATCAATAGACATTGCTAAATTATAATTCATAACATATCTTGGTCCAATGACCTTAATATGCAGTCCATTGTACAGGTTATCAATGGCTCACCTTAATTTGTAAGGGGAAAATGCCTCGCCTCACCTGGCAAACAGCTCAGGAAATTGAAGCACCGCTCTATAGTGCAGAAAATGTAGAAAAGTCGAGATGAAACATATGACAGCCAAACAATGTCAGACTCACTCCCTGTAGAATACTGGCTTGTGTATTACAGAGGCTATAGGTCTTTCAATAATCAGGTTATTCAAATGTCCAATTGCTCATTCGCTGGACTAACTCTTATTCATTGTGGTTTATAACCTCTTCATTTTATTATATATTTTCCTCTTTACCACATTAGATATAGGTGGAATACCTATCTTAGAGTTTAACAACAATCCATTTGTGATCCGAAATGCTGTTGCAAAGATCACATTGAATATGATAGAAACACCTCATTACAGAACCCAAATTGTGAATTGGGCTTTCAAATTATAAATTTCTGTCCGTGGTTCGCTAATTACTCTATTCTATCACTCTAGGTGAAGTTCTCATTATGTAAGAGTGAAATCAAGCGTTTAGCGCAAACACGCAGTAAAAGTCAGTTCTGCGCAAACATTGAGTAAAGCCATTCTATCAGCTTACTAGCTCGCACGTTCGAGCACATTGCCGTTTATAGTACAAACAGTCAGCACGCAAACCGTTAATAGGTTAAACTGGGTCTCTCGCCCATGCACCCTTACGTCTCCGTCGGTACTCCTAACAGCCTGCCGGGCTGTTTGAGGAGGTGCCGCGGATAGAGGAGGGTACTTCCTTATCGTTTCTTGCACGAGCGTGATTGGACACACGCGCATTGATTGAACTACCAAGGATCATGGGAATTGTAGTCTGTCGTGCGACGTTCACTCGCGCATATAGATGAAAATGCCTATGTTAACGGTGTTAGCATGTTCATATGGAGCATTATTAAATAGATTAAATAGTGTCATGTTTGTTTTCATGTAATTGTTGTAGATTTACAAGACTTATAGTAACAAATTAAATAGTATCATGTTCGTTGTCATGTAATTGTGGTAGATTTACAAGACTTATAATAACGCTACCAAAATAAATGTAAATTATTGTGGTAGACACCACGCGCAAACCATAGATTCTGGGATCTCTAATAAACATTATTTTATAAGAGACATCCTAGGTGCATTGTGGGATATGTGGTTCATTATTCGTTCCAAGAGAGATCTCACTAGGTGTATCTTTCAGTACACTGTGATAAATGAACAACCACATATTTATATTGATTGGATCGATAAATCGTCAGGATACCAGCAGGTGGCCAATGGTTATTACGCCAAATCTGGACACATAACACCTTCTTTAGCGCTAGAGAGAAGGATTTATATCTTATTCATTCGATCATTCCTAGCAATCAAGGCACATCGTGAGTTAGTGATTCTATTATGTCATCCAGGGGATATCTTCATTCAGCCCCGCTTTATCACAATCAAGTTTGTACACCCATTTTTGTTCTATTTTAAAAAGGTATTTGGACACATCGGTGATATGCGCGGGGATGTTGGGTTGTTCTAGTACCGTCCATTCAAAATCTGTAGGTTTGTGGCCCACTTGAATATAGTGGTTCGTCAGACGGGTCGCTTGTTTTTTGCACCTTATTGTGCTCTTATGCTCGGAGATCCTCGTTCTGATCTTCCGGGTAGTCATTCCGACATACCTAAGTAAGCACGGACAGGTGATAAGGTAAATCAAATTGCTACTATTGCAATTTGTAAAACGCTTTTGTTCCCAACGACGCCTAGTCCCTATGTCGATAGATGTCGTGTGTTTAGTCTGAGGGCACGCAGCACAATTTCCGCACAGATGGTGCCCTGTCACTGGTGGCATATTCCATAGTGTGCCCACTTTATGGATATCTCTTGGTGGGGGTCTGGTATGTATCAACTTGTCTCTTATGCTAGTTGCTCATTTAAAAGCAAACAATGGTTGTTCCAAGGAATCTTTCCCGGTGTTCAGAATCTTCCAATGTTTACGAACTATGCGTTGAATCGCGTTCAACCTTGTACTGAAAGTATTGAGACATGTCAGTCTTTCATTCTTTTCTTTAGGGACAGGTGGTTCAAGTAGAGCTTCTCGATTATTGTTCGCTGCTCTCTTCTTTGAGCGCTTGATAAGTTTCTTTGGATAACTCCTGTCCACAAGTTTTTGGGCTAGGTCTTCAGAGTGTTTCTCGAAATCTTCTCTTGTAGAGCAGTTTCGTTGTACACGTAGAAACTGTCCATATGGTAAGTTGTCACGCAAGGACTTCGGATGACAACTGGTGTACTGTAGTAGTGAGTTGCGGGCCATGGGCTTCCTAAACAGTTCTGATTTGAGGCCCTGTGGTGTCGCAGTGATCAGAAGGTCTAGAAAAGACAATGAGTGTTGACCACTTTCCAGTGTGAAACGTAAGAACCTGTTACGATTATTCAGCCAACTATGGAAAGACTGGAGAGAAAGTTCATCCCCACGCCAAATCACCAGGATATCGTCAATGTATCTCCTCCATGTACGTATTGATGTTACATATGGGTTGTCAGTGTTCAGAACGTGGTACTGTTCGAATTTGTGAATGTATAGGTTCGCCAGGCTCGGCGCAAAAACGCTGCCCATGCTCATCCCAGATGTTTGCAGGTAGCACTGGCCTTCAAACTCGAAAAAGTTTTCCTTCATGGCTATGGTAGCCAGATTCATAATCATTGAGATAGGTGTTATTGAATCAAGATCTCGTTCACCCAGCAAAGTTTCAATCACTTCTAGAGTTTCGTTTTGAGGAATGGAGGTATACAATGACTCCACGTCAAAAGACACTAGAAGATCTGTCACAATGTCAAATTCGATTTCAGGTAGGAGTCTAAGTAGGTCCTTCGTGTCCTGAAGGTAAGTGGGCATCAATTTGACCATTGGTCTCAAGAAGATGTCAACAAACGTTGATAAAGGTTCCAGTATCGAACCGATCCCGGAGATTATCGGACGACCGGGTGGCGGTCTCATCGCCTTATGAATCTTCGGCAGGACGTAGAAGTAAGGTCTGATCGGATGTGAAGTCGTCAAATAGGCTGCTTCCTTAGCTGTTATCCAGCCCTCTGCCAACGCTTCCTCTATAATGTGTCCAATGGTTGTTGCTAGTCTTGGTGTTGGGTCTTCTGTCAATGGTTGGTAAGAGCGTGTATCTCCCAATTGGCGTAAACATTACTCTCTGTAGGTAGTTGTATCCATCAATACCGTAGCCCCTCCCTTATTGGCTGCTTTAATTGTAATTGAATGTTCTTTTATCAATTTTTTCAAAGCCTCTTGTTCGGGTTTGCAGATGTTCACAAACGGTTTGTGTGCTTGTTTGAATAACTCCTGCACATCGTGCTGTACAGCTTCTTCAAAGGTGAGAACCTTTGCAGGAACCATCCCTGTTAGTGGACTGAAAGTTGATGGTTTTTTCAGTCCCGTGTTCTGGGAGTTGGTATCAGTTTGATCATTTTTAGAGAAAAAGAAGTGGAGTCTCACCTTCCGGAAAAATTTGGACATTTCGATCTGTGTCTGAAACGGGTCGCCCACGTTCGTACTCACAAAACCAAGGCCTCTATTCAGTACCTTTTCTTCCAATGGTGTTAGAGTACGCGAGCTCAGATTAACTATGAGGTTGGTCCCACGCTCGGGCCCGGCTGTTCTTGCGGGATCTGTTTGCCGCTCCGGAGCCCCATGCCTTGTTGTGGTGCATTCCATTGTACTTGTCCTTGTGTGGTCCGACGTCTTCCACGCGACCTCCCTCTGCCATACCCTAAAAAGGCATGTTTTGGCCTGGTGGGTACGGTCCAGGTCCAAAGGGTCCCATGTTTTGCGGGAACTGTGGTGGTCCTTGCATCCAAGGATTGGGTGGCCACCAAGGGTTGAATTGACCTTGATTATAATTCTGTGCACCTCTGTGCTTCCACTGACCTCTCCCTCTATTGATGATTGTTGGGTTGCTCTGATTAGAAGAGTCAGAGTCGGTTGAATTATCTGATGAAGATGTCCCGTAAGTGGAGCCTCCTGTTCTTCCGTTGCGATTAAATGGCGTTGGAACATAGTTCGCACTCGTATAAGGATAGATCTTTTCTTTAGAGAATTTTGCTAGATCTTTTTTGCATTTCTCTAGTTTTGTGAATAGGATGTTGTCTTTAAAGTCCTTATTTGTTTTATTATTCTCATCCTGTTGTTTGGTGAATAATTTCCCAGATATGGTGGCTTTTATTTGGCCTTCCAACATTTGGATCTCTATCATGATTTTATCTGCAGCTTTCTTTGCAGTTTTTATGATTAAGACCAACCAGTCTCTCGTGCACTTCCATGCGATGAGGTACCAATCTCTTATAAAATCTGGGTCATCTAGAAAAAGTCTAGGTGAATTAATGACAATTAATCCAGAGGGTGCACCGTTCCCTCTGAGATATTCTGCCATGGTAATTCCGTGAATGCACGTACGAGAATGACTTTTTTTCAGGGTCAAAATCTTTGGCCAACCATCCTGGCTAGTATCCTGAGGCTTTGGTAGATTATCCAGCATGCTAGGATTGTCATCTAGTATTGACTGTATTTCAGCCTCATCATAGGCTAAGCCTAGGTTAGATGCCATTGTTATCAATAAAATGAGGAGTAGAGTCTCTGACAAGACAATCTATCAATAGTAATCAGCACAACTTAATATCCACATCTACGCTCTAGAGGTGGAAAGTGATAAATGTATCACTCATTTCAAGAAATGAACCCGCAGCCTCAGCTGCTCTGGAACTACAACATACATACAATTAGTTAAGGGTTCGAGGGATAGTTTAAAGACCTGAGCACAGTTATAATCCCCCTGGGAAGACTATGAAAAACAACGGATAACTGTAGGTCTACCAACAAAATCAAGACTATGTGTGTGTAGGGCTGGCTATGTGTCTGCTACCAAAGTTGAATAGAAGACAAACTATTGGACAATTAACCATTGTGAAAAAATGTCCATCAGTTACTCGTTCTGTGCCACCCAGTACATCATTTGGTCTACTTCACAGTAGTTAGTCCATTGTTTTATCTCCGTAAATATGAAAGGGAGATAGTTAATGAAGGATGGATGTCTGGTAGATGTTATTCACTTGTAACTGTGAGAAGTGCATTGGTGAAAAAAGTGAGTGTGTTAAACATAAGATTGGATGATGCATGCAATGTAACTTTATTCTGGAGTCATGCACCTCCAACGCTAAAAACAATAGAGTGCAAAAAAGTCAGATGGTTCAAACAAATAACTTCTGACTGGGTAATCTAGTCGACATGTTTCTGCGGACTATTAAAGGTCAAGCACTGTACCTGCCGCTTCCTCAGGACCCATAAACTTGATTGCTACTGCTTACGTGAAAAATAATAATAATTACATACAAAAGGACATATGTGAACAGAAATGCTAAATGTCACCTGTTCACTTCCACTTTCCCTCCTTTGGATCATGGGGTCCGATTGTAAATTCGCCAGCATGCCCACACATAGACAAGGAATGAAATATAGAAAATACAATAACACCTTCATTAGTAAGGGCTATCAATAGACATTGCTAAATTATAATTCATAACATATCTTGGTCCAATGACCTTAATATGCAGTCCATTGTACAGGTTATCAATGGCTCCCCTTAATTTGTAAGGGGAAAATGCCTCGCCTCACCTGGCAAACAGCTCAGGAAATTGAAGCACCGCTCTATAGTGCAGAAAATGTAGAAAAGTCGAGATGAAACATATGACAGCCAAACCATGTCAGACTCACTCCCTGTAGAATACTGGCTTGTGTATTACAGAGGCTATAGGTCTTTCAATAATCAGGTTATTCAAATGTCCAATTGCTCATTCGCTGGACTAACTCTTATTCATTGTGGTTTAAAACCTCTTCATTTTATTATATATTTTCCTCTTTACCACATTAGATATAGGTGGAATACCTATCTTAGAGTTTAACAACAATCCATTTGTGATCCGATATGCTGTTGCGAAGATCACATTGAATATGATGGAAACACCTCATTACAGAACCCAATTTGTGAATTGGGCTTTCAAATTATAAATTTCTGTCCGTGGTTCGCTAATTACTCTATTCTATCACTCTAGGTGAAGTTCTCATTATGGAAGAGTGAAATCAAGCGTTTAGCGCAAACACGCAGTAAAAGTCAGTTCTGCGCAAACATTGAGTAAAGCCATTCCATCGGCTTACTAGCTCGCACGTTCGAGCACATTGCCGTTTATAGTACAAATAGTCAGCACGCATACCGTTAATGGGTTAATCTGGGTCTCTCGCCCATGCACCCTTACCTCTCCGTCGGTACTCCTAACAGCCTGCCGGGCTGTTTGGGGAGGTGCTGCGGATAGAGGAGGGTACTTCCTTATCGTTTATTGCACGAGCGTGATTGGACACGCGCATTGATTGAACTACCAAGGCTCATGGGAATTGTAGTCTGTCGTGCGTCGTTCACTCGCGCATATAGATGAAAATGCCTATGTTAACGGTGTTAGCATGTTCATATGGAGCATTATTAAATAGATTAAATAGTGTCAGGTTCGTTTTCATGTAATTGTGGTAGATTTACAAGACTTATAGTAACAAATTAAATAGTATCATGTTCGTTGTCATGTAATTGTGGTAGATTTACAAGACTTATAATAACGCTACCAAAATAAATGTAAATTATTGTGGTAGACACCACGCGCAAACCATAGATTCTGGGATCTCTAATAAACATTATTTTATAAGAGACATCCTAGGTGCATTGTGGGATATGTGGTTCATAATTGGTTCCAAGAGAGATCTCACTAGGTGTATCTTTCAGTACACTGTGATAAATGAACAACCACATATTTATATTGATTGGATCGATAAATCGTCAGGATACCAGCAGGTGGCCAATGGTTATTACGCCAAATCTGGGCACATAACACCTTCTTTAGCGCTAGAGAGAAGGATTTATATCTTATTCATGAGATCATTCCTAGCAATCAAGGCACATCGTGAGTTAGTGATTCTATAATGTCATCCAGGGGATATCTTCATTTAGCCCCGCTTTATCACAATCAAGTTTGTACACCCATTTTTGTTCTATTTTAAAAAGGTATTTGGACACATCGGTGATATGCGCGGGGATGTTGGGTTGTTCTAGTACCGTCCATTCAAAATCTGTAGGTTTGTGGCCCACTTGAATATAGTGGTTCGTCAGACGGGTCGCTTGTTTTTTGTACCTTATTGTGCTCTTATGCAAGGAGATCCTCGTTCTGATCTTCCGGGTAGTCATTCCTACATACCTAAGTAAGCACGGACAGGTGATAAGGTAAATCAAATTGCTACTATTGCAATTTGTAAGACGCTTTTGTTCCCAACGACTGCTAGTCCCTATGTCGATAGATGTCGTGTGTTTAGTCTGAGGGCACGCAGCACAATTTCCGCACGGATGGTGCCCTGTCACTGGTGGCATATTCCATAGTGTGCCCACTTGATGGATATCTCTTGGTGGGGATCTGGTATGTATCAACTTGTCTCTTATGCTAGTTGCTCGTTTAAAAGCAAACAATGGTTGTTCCAAGGAATCTTTCCCGGTGTTCAGAATCTTCCAATGTTTACGAACTATGCGTTGAATCGCGTTCGACCTTGTACTGAAAGTATTGACATATGTCAGTCTTTCATTATTTTCTTTAGGGACAGGTGGTTCAAGTAGAGCTTCTCGATTATTGTTCGCTGCTCTCTTCTTTGAGCGCTTGATAAGTTTCTTCGGATAACTCCTGTCCACAAGTTTTTGGGCTAGGTCTTCAAAGTGTTTCTCGAAATCTTCTCTCGGAGAGCAGTTTCGTTGTAAACGTAGAAACTGTCCATATGGTAAGTTGTCACGCAAGGACTTCAGATGACAACTGGTGTACTGTAGTAGTGAGTTGCGGGCCATGGGCTTCCTAAACAGTTCTGATTTGAGGCCCTGTGGTGTCGCAGTGATCAGAAGGTCTAGAAAAGACAATGAGTGCTGACTACTTTCCAGTGTGAAACGTAAGAACCTGTTACGATTATTCAGCCAACTATGGAAAGACTGGAGAGAAAGTTCATCCCCACGCCAAATCACCAGGATATCGTCAATGTATCTCCTCCATGTACGTATTGATGTTACATATGGGTTGTCAGTGTTCAGAACGTGGTCCTGTTCGAATTTGTGCATGTATAGGTACGCCAGGCTCGGCGCAAAAACGCTGCCCATGCTCTTCCCAGATGTTTGCAGGTAGTACTGGCCTTCAAACTCGAAAAAGTTTTCCTTCATGGCTCTGGTAGCCAGATTCATAATCATTGAGATAGGTATTATTGAATCAAGATCTCCTTCACCCAGCAAGGTTTCAATCGCTTCTAGAATTTCGTTTTGAGGAATGGAGGTATACAATGACTCCACGTCAAAGGACACTAGAAGATCTGTCACGATGTCAAATTCGAATTCAGTCTAAGTAGGTCCTTCATGTCCTGAAGGTAAGTGGGCATCAATTTGACCATTGGTCTCAAGAAGATGTCAACAAACGTTGATAAAGGTTCCAGTATCGAACCGATCCCGGAGATTATCGGACGACCGGGTGGCGTTCTCATCGCCTTATGAATCTTCGGCAGGACGTAGAAGTAAGGTCTGATCGGATGTGAAGTCGTCTAATAGGCTGCTTCCTTAGCTGTTATCCAGCCCTCTGCCAACGCTTCCTCTATAATGTGTCCAATGGTTATTGCTAGTCTTGGTGTTGGGTTTTCTGTCAATGGTTGGTAAGAGCGTGTATCTCCCAATTGGCGTAAACATTCCTCTCTGTAGGTAGTTGTATCCATCAATACCGTAGCCCCTCCCTTATCGGCTGGTTTAATTGTAATTGAATGATCTTTTATCAATTCTTTCAAAGCCTCTTGTTCGGGTTTGGAGATGTTCACAAACGGTTTGTGTGCTTGTTTGAATAACTCCTGCACATCGTGCTGTACAGCTTCTTCAAAGGTGAGAACCTTCGCAGGAACCATCCCTGTTAGTGGAGTGAAAGTTGATGGTTTTTTCAGTCCCGTGTTTTGGGAGTTGGTATCAGTTTGATTATTTTTAGAGAAAAAGAAGTGGAGTCTCACCTTCCGGAAAAATTTGGACATTTCGATCTGTGTCTGAAACGGGTCGCCCACGTTCGTACTCACAAAACCAAGGCCCCTATTCAGTACCTTTTCTTCCAATGGTGTTAGAGTACGCGAGCTTAGATTAACTATGAGGTTGGTCCCACGCTCGGGCCCGGCTGTTCTTGCGGGATCTGTATGACGCTCCGGAGCCCCATTCCTTGTTGTGGTGCATTCCATCGTACTTGTCCTTGTGTGTTCCGACGTCTTCCGCGCGACCTCCCTCTGCCATACCCTAAAAAAGGCATGTTTTGGCCTGGTGGGTACGGTCCAGGTCCAAAGGGTCCGGGGACCACCACCCCCAGGGCAAAGTAAATATGGTAGCTGGGGGCACACCGCCCCCCCACAGCCCCGGGGACCGCCCCCCCGGGGGCTTTGATATTAATGATGGGGGGCCTCTAAGGCCCCCTGAACCCCAGGGACCGCCACCCCTAGGGCTTTATTATTAAGTATGCAGGGGGGCTCATGGCCCCCCGCAGCCCCGGGGACTGCAACCCCCCGGGGCTACCAATAAAATATAAAAAAAAACCTATGTGGGGGCTCCAGCCCCCCCACACGCCCCGGGGACCGCCACCTCCGGGGCTTTACAATTGTTTGGAGGGGGCGCGCGGCCCCCCTCCTGGAGCCCTCGATGGCCCTGGGGACCGCCACCTCCCAGGGCCGGCTCCTGCAGTGTCCCGGGGTGCCTACCCCTGGGACCCTGCTGTTTGCTATGATAGGGCGGGAGCCTCACGGCTCCCACCCAACCACAGCAAACAGCTTTCCTATTTGAAAGAGAGAGCAGGAAACCTACTCTCTCTTTCAAGTAGGAAAGCAGATTGCTTTTCCTCAGAGACGGACCCCCCAGTCCCGGGGACCACCAACCCCTGGGGCTTTACAATTGTTGGGAGGAGGGCCGCGCGGCCCCCCTCCTGGAGCCCTCGATGGGCCTGGGGACCACCACCTGCCAGGGCCGGCTCCTGCAGTGTCCCGGGGTGCCTACCCCGGGACACTGCTGTTTGCTATGGTAGGGCAGGAGCCTCGCGGTTCCCACCCTACCACAGCAAACTGCTTTCCTATTTGAAAGAGAGAGCAGTTTAACCTGCTCTCTCTTTCAAGTAGGAAAGCAGATTGCTTTTCATCAGAGAGAGCAGCATGTAAGCTGCTCTCTCTGACGAAAAGCAATGCCGGCTCCCGAAGGACGCGAGTAGCCTGCTGGGACCATGGGGGCTTTGGGACTCCACCCACGGTCCCCAACGTTATATTTCTGCCCCGGGGGATGGGGTCCCTGGGGATTATAAAAAATTAGTAATACCGGCTATTTATTTTATTTTACGGTAGATTTACCGTACGCGTACCATGCTTGTAAGGACGACGTACGATGCGAAGTCTGTAAGTCGTCCCATAAACATACCTCAGCAAGAAAAAATCAATTTAAAAATATATATTTTACAGATATCTATCAAGTTTATGTGTTTATGTGTTGGTTGGTTCTAATGAAACCTTTTCTCTTTATTAGTACGTATAAGCAAGTACTTATGCATAGTCTAAAGTTATTGAGGAGCAGTGTTTTATAGCGTGCTGAACTTTTGACCTCTGTTGACAGTTGACTTTTGCATGATCTGTTGGGGGTATGGTGGAAAGTTATGTCAGTTGGAAAGGTTTGAAATGTTGAACCAATAGAAATGTGTGTTTGGTTTTGAATTATTGTGTGAATGAATTTGGATTGTTATTAATGTGTATATATGTGTGAATTGAGAGGGAAAATGTACCATTTTTGGTTCTGCTGCACCACTGAAGCAGAGAGATTCTGTGTAATACTATCTGCTGTGTGAGTGGTATTCTTCTTAATCTCCCAATCAGTTTGAATGGTGAGTTGATAACTTGTAAGGGACTGTATGTGGTGCATTTTATTTTTAGTAGAGAGTAATGTGTTTATCCTGGTAAAGTTTGAAGAATCATATTCTGAGTTTGTCTGCATTTGGATTACTATTGTGATAAAATCATTTGGTAAGTTAATGTGTTTAGTTAGTCACCTTTGTGCAATAAAGTGCAGTACTAAAAAATGTAGAATGTGTGCAGTCACTTTTTAAGTTGTAGAGTAGTTAATATTGTTGCTTGTTTAGAATTAGGCTTGTGTTCTAAATCTACAATTTTGTAGTCAGTATACATAGACTGCTGCATACACTTGGCAGATTTACAAGCCCCTCTGGGCCCCTTTGTTATTCTATTGTGTCTCCTTTTTAGATGTAATATTGGCAAAAAACATAATGCAGCAAATTGGAAATGTATTTGCAAAATGTGTCAGGATTGTCCACTGAAATGTAGGTGTTATGTACATGAAATGAGTTCAGTCAGTTAAATGTTTTAGTGTAGTAAATGTGTTTTGGGTAAAATGTATTGTTTTAAAATGTTTTTTGTCTAGAATCACACTGAGCGTCTGTGTAAATTAAGGAATTATACTTGCCCTTTTTTCAAAAATCTCCCCTGTCTCTCCTCACAGCCTACCTCTCTCTGCTTATACTGTCCCCTATCTTGTGATATTTGATCTCTTTCCTTATTTTCACTTGTCTTTCCTCATTGAGCTGCTTGTTCTGTTAGTCCCTCCTGACCTCTTAGTCCTGCTCTGCCATCTTTGTCTCCTGTGTCTCCTAATAGTGCTCCTTCTTTTTATACTCCCTCCTCTGACCTCTTAATCCTCCCTGTCTCATCATACCTCCCTGTTAACAATGCGCCAGTCAGTATACCTAGACTGCTGCATACACTCTTGGGCAGATTTACAGGCCCCTTTGGGCCGCTTTCTTGTTCTATTGTGTCTCCTTTTTGGATGTAATGTTGGAAAAGGAATAATGCAGCAAATTGGAACTGTGTTTGCAAAATGAGTCAGGATTGTCCACTGACATGTAGGTGTTATATACATGGAATGTGTTAAATCAGTTAATAGTTTTAGTGTAGTAAATATGTTTTGGCAAAATGTATGGTTTTACATTTTTTGTCTAGAATCACACTGAGTGTCTGTGTAAATTAAGGAAATATACTTGCCCCTTTTTCAAAAATCTCCCCTGTCTCTGCTCACAGTCTACCTCTCTCTGCTTATACTGTCCCCTCTCTTCTGATATTTACACTCTTTCCTTATTTTCACGTGTCTTTCCTCATAGTGCTGCTTGTTCTGATAGTCCCTGCTGTCCTTTTAGTCGTGCTGTGTCCTTGTTGTCTCCTATGTCTCCTAATAGCCCTCCTTCTTTTTATACTCTTTTCTCTGACGTCTTAATCCCTCCTGTCTCATCATACCTCCCTGTTAAAAATGCACCACTCAGTATACATAGGCTGCTGCATACACTCTTGGGCAGATTTACATGCCCCTAGGGCCTCTTTCTTGTTGAATTGTGTTTTCTTTTTGGATGTTATTTTGGCAAAAAAATTACGCAGGAAATTGGAAATGTGTTTGTAAAATGAGTCAGAATTGTCCACTGAAATGTAGTGGTTATATAGAATGTGTTGAGTCACTTAAACGTTTTATTGTGCTAAATGTGTTTTGGTAAAATGTATGGTTTTACATGTTTTGTCTATAATCACACTGAGCGTCTCTTTACAGTCTACCTCTCTCTGCTTATACTGTCCCCTCTCTTCTGATATTTCTCATCTTTCCTTATTTTCACTTGTCATTCCTTATAGCGCTGCTTGTTCTCATAGTCCCTCTTGTCGCCTTTGTTCCCCTCTTTCTTCATTGTCTCCTGTGTCTCCTAATAGTCGTCCTTCGTTTTATACTCCCGTCTCTGACCTCTTCATCTTTCCTGTCCCATTATATCTCCCTCTTAACAATGCCTCAATCAATATACATAGACTGCTGCATACACTCTTGGGAAGATTTACAAGCCCCTTGGGCCTCTTTCTTGTTGTATTGTGTCTCATTTTCCTCTCTCCTTATACTTCTCTTTTCTGTTCCTTCTTGCCTTTCTTTTTGCATAGTACTCCTACTCTTCATTATCTCTCCTGTCTTAATATTCATCCCTGTCATCATAGTTTTTACTCTCTCCTCATAATAATCTCTCTCTTGTTATACATTCAGTATTTTCTTTTATTTCTGTTTTCTCCACATTTTTACCTCTCTCTCTCTCTTTATATTCCCTTTTTTGTGCTCATATATACTTTTGTTTTCTTATATTCTCCTTTTCTTCTTATTTTTGCTCTTCTTTGCACATTTCACATTCTTTTCTTTTCTTTTTTTTCTCTTCTCATACTCTTCTGTCTCTGCCCTCACTTCTCTTCTCTTTTCTTATACTCCCAATTCTGTCCTGATATTCTACACTTTTCTTATCGTCATATTCCTCTTATCATTCTCACCCCTGTCTTTATACTCTCTCCTGTTTTCATATTTTCTCTCTTTTCTTTTACTTCTCCCTGTCTCTTCATACTATTCTCTTTTACACATATTCCGTTTTGTCCTATACTCCTTCTCTTTGTGTTTGTCTTCTCCTGTCTCTCTTCATATTCTTTTTCTGTTTTCATTTTGTGTTGGCTCTCTTTATACTTCCTGTTTCTGTTCATATGATATATAGTAATATATTATAATATAATTGTGTATTTCATATATTTATTTTTGTAAAATGATATATTTTTTATAATAGATTGTTTTGATCAACATTGAAAATAAGTCATCATGCCTACAAAAATTGAGAAGACGAAAGAACGAAAGAAAGCAGTTTATTTAATAAGAAGTCATCTACAAGATTTACCTGAAGAACAATATGTTATTAAAAAGAAAAAAGTTCTGGTAATAAAACTAAGACTTTTCTGCGTAAATTGTCAAACACTAAGAGTAATGTGCACAAAGAGAAAAAATTTTATTATTTCATCTGCAACTAAGAGGAAAGAGAAGAACCATGCAAAATTATCTTCTGAAAAAAACGTGTTCAGCAAAAGGAGGATAAACCAATATATGGAAATAAGGAAGAAGATGTTCTATAATAGAGTATTGTGTAATTTGATTAAGGTAGTAAAGAATTGTAAAAGAAAATCTGTATTTTATAAGAAAAAGAAATGTATTGAAAAAGTAGTTGAGAAAGCTTTTGATTTGAAAAAAACTCTTCATTTTAGTAATCAATAGAATTCGATCACTTGATAAGCCAATCCATTTAATGAAGGCCAAAAGTAAGTGGAAAAAAATAATTAGTAGAAGTAATTTTTCTGAGATTTTTTTGGGTGAATGGAAACATAGTTCAAGTTATGAGCCTTTTTTTAATGAAGAAAGTTATTTTCTAGATAAATGATTTGTTGCATCCAGTTGACACTACTGGTCGTGCTTATGAGGTTAAAAATGGTTGTCCTATTGATAAAGAGAAAATTGTTCCTAGAAATGCAGAAGAGGTGGTAGCTGATGAAGTTTTAGGAAGACATCCTAAAGCTCCAGTGTACACTTGGAATTGCAGTAGTATTTGTAGTGTACGGCAGGAATCTATTGATTTTTTACACAATTTGTTACATAACTATACTAAGAAAAGTGTTAAACAGAAGATTAAGATGTTGCAAGGATTAGACCCTTGCAGAGTGAGAGAAAATACTGGTTTGCAAGGTCATTCTCTGGCTTGTCTTTCTAAAAAAGTATGTAGAAGTGTTTTTCACCATTTCAGGATGTTAGCAGTTCATCATACTCAGATGAGGAAATTTGTCAGAACATTGTATTACGCGAAAGGTCCAGCACTAATGTTAAAAAAGTTAAACAGTGCTCTTTTGCGTGAATCTGTATCAGATGTAATGAATGTTTGTGATGAAATTCAGCTTAGTTATTTTAGACAGTGCAGAAACTGAGACATTAATAGAAGAAAATGTGGAAGAAAATGTACAACAGTGTACTCTAGAAAATGTTGAGCAAGAAATTACAAAGTTTGAGGTGGTTTCAGGTGAAAGGCCAAATTATTCTTGTATCTGTTGTCGACGATCTCATTATAAAAATCAGACCAGGACTGTTGATTCGTATTTAAAAAGTGAAATAGAAAATAATAATGAGTGGAAGGATTTTGCAACTTATTTGTTGGTAGAGAATTGTTTTGATTTTGGAACTCATCAGCGTTTTTGTAAGTATTGTTTTGATTTTGGTACTCATCAGCGTATTTGTAAGTATTGTTATAACAAATTAGATGAGAACAAAATGCCTGCTAGAGCTGTGCATAATAATCTTGAGTTGGTAAGTATTCCTTCTGAACTGAAGGATTTAAATACTTATGAGTCTATTCTGATTCAATGTGTGCATCCATTTCAGGCTATTGTTCGTATGGAGCCTAAGACAGGGAAATTGCCTCCTTCAGATTTACAGAGAGGATTAAAGGGAAGAGTTGTATATTTGCCTCTAGATTTAAAGAAAAATATTGAAACTATTGGTGTAGGAAATGTAGAAGATGAACCTCTGGTTATTCTTGTTAATGGGCTTCCTACAAAGAGTAAAAAAATCTGGCAAGAATTAGTGGATGTTAGGAAAGTGAATAAGGCAACGTTGTATCTGGTACTATAAAAATGTGTACGTTAGAGAAGTAGAAATAAATGTAGAAGGAGATAATGAGTCGCAATCTGGACAAATTGAAAAAGTTGATGTGTCCAGAACTGAAGAAATATATGAACATTACAGTGTTCATCCACTTCATTCTAAAGAAGTGATGGGGAATACTACTGAGTTATTCCAAATAAAAGAAGCAAAGGGAAGTCCCATTAGTGTATGGGAAAAAAGCTTGGAAGCTCGTCGTTTCCCTCAGTTGTTTCCCACAGGAAAAGGAGGACGATATAATGACCGACCTGTGCAGATTCCTGCATCTGAATACCGGACATCAAGATTGTATGCTGAAGATCCAAGATTTCGACAATGTATTCCTTATTTGTTTCATCTTTTGTTTGAGAGTGATTTGTCTGGACTTTCTTATGCTGTAAATCATATATTGAAAACAGGTGTACATCTTCAAAATGTTTCGGCAAAGGAATTTATGGATAAAGTACATCAGAAAGATAATGTTTTGGAATCTAAGCTAATTAATCTCATGGCATGTCAGCGTGGTACTAATGAGTACTGGTACCATCGTCATGAAGAACTTAAATGTATGCTAAGGAACTTAGGTACTCCTACATGGTTCCTTACTCTAAGCTGTGCTGAATATGCTTGGGACGATTTACTTCAATTTCTTCAAGAGGCAAATCTAAATATACTAAATATTGAATACAAGACACCTGGAGAATTGTGCTCTTTGGATTCAGGTAATATGTGCAGATATTTCAATCATAGATTTAAAGCTATGATCTCTTTTATCACCAATAAAAAATCCTCCTCTTGGAGAGGTTCTGGACATCTTTTGGATAAAGGAGTATCAAGCAAGAGGTGCTCCTCACATACATATGCTATTATGGATCAAAGATGCTCCCAAATTTGGAACAGACTCAGATGATACTGTGTTGTCTTTTATTGAAGAATATGCTACATGTGATGTACCCAAAAGTACACAAGATAAGGACTTAAGACAACAAGTTTTATGATTCCAAAGCCATCGTTGTGGGGAATACTGTCATCGAAAGTACAAATCTAAGGACAAATTCTACACCAAATGCCGTTTTGCATTTCCACGTCCTGTAATATCGAAATGAAGAGTGAACAGTTTCATGTCATCTTTGCGATATACTGTCACAAGAAAGTCTTTAAAAAATACCTACAACTTAAGAAGAAATGAAGAGTCAAAATACATAAATGACTATGACCCAGTCATTTTGTCCATGTGGAATGCTAATATGGATATTCAATATGCTGCGGACAATTCCATTGCTGTTGCTCGATATGTAACATCGTACATAACAAAATCAGATAAGACGGAATTGAAGGAAATGTGGGAAGAGATTTCCCACGAGAAGAGTCTAAGTAAGAAATTATATACTTACAGTTTGAAGATGTTATCTCATCGAGAAATTGGAGCATATGAATGATGGGATCGCTTATCATCTGCAAGTCTATACTCCAAATCTAGAAGAATCATATGGTTGAGTCTAGGTCTTGCTGCAACAAGAAACCGAGTACTTAAGTCTGTACAAGAAATTGAATATTTAGCTGAAAAAGAGCCAGAAAGTACAGATATTGTGAAAACAAGTATGTTGGATGCATATTATCCAAATAGAAGTCATCATCTTGAGAATGTTTGTCTCTATGAAGTTCTGCAAAACTACATTTTTAAACGGAATATTACAGAAAATATCAATAATGGTATATGTGCTGTGGTTGGTTCTGAAGGATGTTTGGTGAAACAAAGAAAAGGACATTTGATTAATCACCGCAAACTGAGTTGCGAAACACCTGACAAAAGAGAATTTTACTATTTAGCTACTTTGCAACTTTTCGAGCCATGGCGTTCAAAATTGGAATAACTTGGAGATTTCGAGACCTATGAAGATTCCTTCAATGCAAGTAAAGATACTATAGAATGTCCTGTTTTTGTTATTTATGTGAAAATGTTGAATAATGAAATTGAGCAGGAAGCTACAATTGCAGCTGAGATTGCTAGAGACAGTTCTCAAGACAGTCAAACTTCTGCTCCATGAAGTCAGGATCCATTAGGAGAACCAATTATGCAAAATGAAGCAGCAATTGCTATGGAAGAAGTGAAAACAGCAATGTATCAAGCTCAAGAAGATGTAACAAACTTACAGAACTTGGAAGAACAACTAAATGTTGAGCAGAAATAAATATATGAACAAGTGAGAGAACAAATTAACCATGGATTAGTTCATGAGAAGAAAGAATGTTCTTGCTCATCATTTAAACCTATCCGAATGTACATGAGTGGACAAGCTGCAACATGGAAAACTTTTTTAATTAAAGTAATCACAACTTTTCTACAGAAAACAACTGAGTCGCATTTGTCTTGTGTTGTCACTGCTCCAACTGGATTAGCAGCCCACAATATTAAAGGAATTACTTTACATCGTTTATTAATGCTACCAGTAGAGCATGAAAACAAATTGGAGTACCACAAGCTATCTGGAGAAGCTTGTTGTGAAGTTTGAAGAGTCTTGAGGAAAATGAAACTTCTGATTATTGATGAGGTAAACATGGTATCAAACTTAATGCTTGCCTTTGTGCATTTAAGAATGCAGCAAATTCTTAAAACAGAGTATGATGTATTATTTGGAGGAAAACACGTCATAGTTTTTGGAGATCTACTACAACCTACTCTTGTAAAAGGACAACCAGTATTTAAAACACTGGCACAGAAAATCTTTGGGAAGTATTGGAAATGTTAACATTTGGTCATTTTTTTCCAATATAAGGAACTTATTACAAATATGTGTGAGGCAAATGATGCAGATTATGGAAATATTCTTCAAGATATAAGAGTTGGAAAAGTGACAGATCATGGCAACCAAGCTTTACAGAGACGATTACTTCCCAATTTGTTTCAAAACAAAAATATTGTTCCTAGGAAGTATATAGGAGAATTGCAGAAAACAAATCTGTAATCTGCTTAATGCCAACACTGCGTGAATGTTCTATATTCAATGAAGAAATCTTAAAGTTGGAAAATTAAGAAATTATAAAATTGGAAGCAATTGATAAAATAGAACATGAAGGAATCACCATTATTTTGACTGAAAAGTTGAAGAGGAAATTGGATTCTTTAGAGAAATCAATAAGTAAAACTGCTGGTTTAGAAAATAATTTGTATGTATGTGTAAACTGTAGGGTAATTTTACGTTTTTAATTTGCATGTGGAAAAAGGTTTAGTAAATGGAGCAATGGGTAAAATTGTTGAATTTGTTAATTATGTAAATAGAGATGGGATTGCATTTTTGAAAATCAAATTTGATGAAATTGCTGAAGTACAACAATTTAGTCGTTGTTCAACTCGGGTTTTGCTTGTAAAAGATTTGTGTGTACGCAGAAAACAGTTTCCTATTTGTTTGACATATGCAGTGACTATTCATAAATCTCATGGTTTAACTGTAGATAATGCTTTAGTGAATATTGGAAGTACTGTGTTTAAAGAGGGTATGGCATATGTTGCTTTGTCCCGAGTGAGAAATTGATCTGGATTGTACTTGATTGACTTTGATGAGACAAAGATTAGTGCAGATGCAAATTGTGTGAAACAGTACAATAGGTTAAGAAAAAAATATGCACCCTATTTAGGTCAATATCCAGTATTTGAAACGCGTTTGGGAGGTAGAAAAAGAAGATTTGAGAATATCTGTGAAACTGTAGAGAAAGGAAAAAATCAAGATGTAGTTGCGCCTGCAAGTAAAAAGAAAAAGGACAGTGTTGAATAGAATGTTGGTTATTGGTTTGAAAATAGTTGTGGTGTCAACTGCTATGCTAATGTAGTTGCAAATGTTGTTTTTTTTCTTGAAAGTTTGCAATAGCAAATTGTTGAAAACCGGGACGAGAGATTCTGTTCATTGTTGTCTTCTGTTTAGGAGAAATGTGGTAGTGATAAAAGTAAAATACAAAGTGTTTCTGATATTCAAAATGTTTTGGACATATGTTCTGGTTCTAATTAATTTACACAGAATATTCAGCAAGGTTGTCAGAAATTTTTAATGTTTATGCTTGGTGTATTTGAAGATGATGGTATAGATATTGAACATCTTTTTGGCCTTTCTTATAAATGGCGACATGACTGTGAAAATTGTTTGTTTACATGCACCACTAACATAGACACTGAAAGATTCACATATTTGACTTTACCAGACTGTGAATCAGTGTCTTTTAACAATCTAGTTAGAGGAGGAAGTCAAAACATGGAGTGTAGCCAATGTAAATCAGAATTGTCATCAACATTACTTATACAAAGATATGGACAGTATGTAATTTTAATGCTGCAGCGTTGTGGAGCTGATGGAAGAAAATTGGAAACTTTATTTAAAAATTGTGTAGCTACTCAAGTATCAATATCAGGAAGAACTTTTGTAGCTGTTGCAATTATTTTTCATGATGGACCTTCTACAACATCTGGACATTACACTGTTTACTTAAAATGTGTAAAAGTTTGGATACATTGTAATGATAGTCAATTACTTTTTAAGCAACGTTTTCCTAAAGAGTTACCAAATTCTTACCTAATATTTTTAAAGCCACAATTTTAAGAACAAAATTCGGCCTTTCAGGATTACTGTTGTTAAGGTAGATTAGTTTGGTGTTGTAGAGTATTTTGTAAGTGATGGTGAGGAGCTTGAAGGTGATTCTCTTGTTGATGTTGAGGCAGTGTAGGAGTATCAGGTCATGAGTGATGTAGCTGCAGCAGGGGACATTGAAGATCAGTCAGGTGGAGGTGTTTTGAATTTGTTGTAGTCGTTGAAGGTGTTTGGCTGTAGAGTGTGTTGCCGTAGTGTAGTCTGCTGCTGATGAGGGCCTGTGTTACTGTTATTCTTTTGGTTAGGATCTACTCGTAAATGTTGCGGAGCATGTGGAGGGTGTTATAGAAGTATGAGGAAATGATGTAGACTTGTTTACACATGTAGAGGGAGGAGTTGAGGATGAATCGTAGGTTGTGTACTTGGTCAGTAGGTGTTGGTACTGTTTACAGTGTAGTTGGCCAGCAGGAGTCATCTGAGGTTGAGGGGGTGGTTTTGAGGATGAGTACCTCCATGTTGTGCGAGTTCAGGTTTAGCGAAATGCTCCTTATCCAGTGGGTGACATTCTTAATTACATCGTGGACGTTGTTTTTTGTGGTATGTGGCTCCTTGGTGAGGAAGAGGATGACCTTGGTGTCGTTGGTGTAGGAGATGATGTTGAGGTTGTGATGGCGGGTCACTTGTGTGAGGGTGGCCATGGAGATGTTGAATAGCGTCGGGCTGAGGGATGAGCACAGCACTGGGGGACGGTGCAAATTATGTCAGTGGTTTTGGATCAGAAAGCAGGGAGACAGATGCTGAAAGTTACTATTGAACAACTGTTAAACTAAGAATTTCACACATACTATTTGGCCATGGGGAAAGTATGTGAAACCATTAGGGACTTTTTGTTGTAAATTTTGTAAGCATATATTTGTAAGTAACATTATTTATAATGGAAGAAAATTATTGAAAGTGTTTTGTTATTTTAAGATTGTTTGACATACCTCATAGTTACATAAGAAATTGGTCTTAGAAAAAAACATTTAACATGTGTTTTATTTCTATTGTTTAGATTGTTATTGAGATTGTTGTTGGTTTTTTTTTAAGATAATCTTCTTGATTGTCTTTTTTGTTGCCCGCTGTTATGTGATGAGTACTATTGAACTCACTGTTTCTAGTGAAATTCAATATATTCTGAGAACAGCAAAAAAGGCAAATGAAATGCTTTACAAATTATTTTGTGTTGTAAAAGATGAATTGTAACTGTATTTTCTTTTTGTCCTCTACTGATGCTAATTTTATAAAAAAAATGTTAATTTATTATTTTTAAGGTAAGTATAAGTAACTGTTAAAAATGAGATGTACTTCTACAGAGCTGGATTAAGAGAACGTGGATGAACTACATAAGTATGTAAAGATGGTTTGTATCTTTTAAACATATTTGAAGAAAATAGGAATAATACATACTGAGTGTACCTGTATTCTTTGCATTTTACTACAACACATTTAGGGCCAGATGTATCAAACAGTTTTACCCATTCTGTGTCTATGGGAAAATGTGTTCATGCATCTGGCCCTTACTACTTTGGAACTGGTAAAGTGAATAGATATAATGTATTTTTTTAGTACTGCATTTTATTATAATAGCCTTAGTTTTTTACTATAGTGATGAGGAGTGACTGGTTTAAAAATGTAAGAAAATGTTAAAAACAAAAAAATCATATAAGCAATTTTATTAATGTGGTCTTATAAAGTAGTTGAGAATGGTGTTTGTAAAATATTTTTTAAAGGGAAAAATAGTTGATAAAGCTAGAATTTTATTAAGTAATAGGAAAAATGATCAAATAAAGTGTTTATGTTTTTCTACAAGGAACAACAACCTTTAAAAAAATCACTATGGAAGAACAGCAGAACTATGTAGAAGATAGTGTTGAAATTTCTAACACTTTGATAGAGGAGTTAAATGTACCTTTTATTGATTAAGAAAATGAAGATGGAAATATTGCTGCAGATATAAGCTTCAATTTCTTCGATAAAACAATGAATGAGGATTTCATTGAAGCATTAGAGGACATCGAGTTACATGAAATTACTTTTGAAATTTATCATGGAGAAAATGAAATTTCAGATGAAATCATGTTGGAAACTCAATTAAATTATGAAATTTTACAGGAATAAATTCATGATTTAAAATTAAAAATGGTTTGAGAGACTCTTCTTGCAGAATTGTAATCATTCAGGTAGTGTCCAAGTACTCATGGTGCAAAGTGGGCCTTAGGACATGGACTGCTTCAAACCTCTATAGATTATGTATGCACTCTTCTATGCACCAGCAAAGTTGTGTTTTATAGCTTTTATTTCCAGGTCTATATCATTTGACTTCCAGCAAAGTCTCTGTGATTGCTGATTCCGTATTGTACTGAGCTATTCAGCTATGCACTGCGCTAAAAAAGAACCTATTTTAAATTTAGTCAGGCACTCTCCTTGGAGAGCTGTAATTATCCACTCAGTATCCAAATATTCATGGAGGAAAGTAGGCCTTAGGCCACAGCTTTCTAAACTGTTCGTGTTGGTGACACACTTTTTGGAGAGGCATAATTATGTGACATAGTAAGATAGTGTAGTGAACGAGCACGAACCACCAAAGGGGGTTTGAAGGGGGGGTTTTCTCCGTCTGGAAGAACATTTTGAAATACAAGTGGGAAAATGGTCTCCCTCTGTCTGTGTCCCACTGTCGCCCTCCTCCCTCCCTCTGTCTATTGCAGGCTCGCTCCCTCTGTCTCCCTCCCTCTGTCTCCCTCACGCTCCCTTTCTGTTTGTCTTCCCAGGGTTTCCATCTTTGTCTGTCTCCTTCCCTCTGTCTTTCTCCCTCCCTCTGTCTGTCCCCCTCTATCTCCATCTCTGTCTGTCCCTGTCTTCCTCCCTCTGTCTCCCTCTCTCTCTCTGTCTGTCCCTGCCTCTATCTCTCTGCCCCTCTCCCTGTCTCTGCATCTATCTGTCTGTCTCTGTCTCTGTCTCTATCTCTGTCTCCCTCCCTCTCTCTGTCTCTCTCTCTCTCTCTCCATCCCTGTCTCTCTGTCTCTTTCTGTCTCCCTTCCTCTCTCTCTCTGTTTACCTTCCTCTCGCTTGCTCTCTACCTCTCTCTTGCTCTCTCTCTGTCTGTCTCAATCACTCTCTCTGTCTCCCTCTCTCTCTGTCACTACAAGGCCGCAGAGGGGGAAGCCAGCACATTTTGCAATTTTCCCCCAGCAAGAAACCTTCCCTTACACCCAGCTGAAGTTGAGTTCCATACTGGTTTCTAACCTGAAAGGAGTTTACTAGAGCCCTTTTCAGGAGCAGATGTCTGCCGTGTAGACACCACTAACACAAGAAAAGCCAAGCCGTGATCCACACGCAGACCACTTCTTCAATAGGGTTTACTCTTGCTAAATTGTCCACAGTTTTAGCTTGCAACATATCATGAACATTCTACCATCAATAAATGAGAGAGCAAGCAGAGAGAACGTGCATTGAATTTTTAGAGAGCAGCCAATGAACGTCTCTCTAATGGTTCTATGCAGAATAGCCCTGGCGTGCACCAAAACTGAAGATAAACTATGAACGGATGCACACATGTTTAACTCGGCATGCATACTGTACATCCAGGTTCTCTGCAAGAGGCTTCCCTGGCTTCGCTGTGCGTAGGCAGCCGAGGCCAAGGTTAAGGCTTAGTTGTGCAAGTTCGAGACACGGAATGAATTTCCACAAAAGGAATTCTAGAGCCCCGATTAACACTGAAAGCCTTTAGTGTGCTTTTTTTGTAGCTGAAGGCAGGCAGCATTTCCCTTCCTCTAGCCTGGAGATGAGAGCTGTCAGCACAGCTGCACTTCACAAGTGTTTAAAAGACCATAGAGCAGAGTGTCAAGAAATGCATCTTAATTAGCAGCAGTTATGTGCTAAGTGCCTGCGACACACCCACCATTTGTAGGCGACACAGTACTGTGTCGGGACATACAGTTTGGAAAGCTCTGCCTTAGGCCATGGACTGCTTCAAACCTGTATAGACTATGCATGCAGTCTTCTATGTACCTACAAACTAGTCCTTTATACATTGAATTCCCCAGTCTGTATCATTAGACTTTCAGCAATCACTCTCATTCTACTGTTTCATGAGAACACTTGTGCCATCGGATCGTCACTTTTTGTGATGTTCTGTGGCACAGCTGTCTACGTGATATTTATCAGGCACAAATAGGCCAATTTCTTTGGCGTACTGCTGCATGATAAAAAGCAGCCCCATTAACATAGTGTTCTGCCTTAAAGGGGCATGCAATGGGTGTTGCTGGGAGTATTCCCAGCAACACCTATAGCTTTTTGACACTGCCCCAGATTTACGAGAGATTGTAAATCTGAGGCAGTGGGAAAAGCTTACGCCTCCCAGGGGAGTCGTAAGGAAGTCACAACAGGGAAAAATAGTTTTATATCTATTTGTTTCTCCTTTTTCTATAGAAAAAGGAAAAGTCTTTTGTGATTAATTTTGTACAAAAAGGTTTCCCTTTCTGAACAAAAATAATCATCCCCGCAACACAGGCACTCGTGCACTATTGTACAAAGGTGCATGCGTTGGCACAGGCACACCATTGTGTGCAGGTGCGGGGGAAAAGGAGAGGCATGTGCCGTATCTTATAGATACGGCGAATTCCTCTCTTTTTAATTCAACATAGGGAAGTGCAACAGGAAGGCCTGCTGTGCTTCCCTATGGCAAAATCTCATAAATGAGGTGCTATGTCAGTAGCCAAGTATTCATAGTGCAGAGTGGGCTTTAGGGCAAGGAGTACTTCAAAGCCCTATAGACTATGCACACACTGTTCTATGCACCAGCAAATTTGCCTTTTATATGTTGAATTCCGCAGTCTCTATCCTTACACTTACACCAAACACTCTGTCAATCTCGGTATACTTTTATAGTGACTCATTGATCATTGTATAGTAAGGCATTCACTACATTAAAACACTAATCCGTAGATGTACAATAAGTGGTAGATTCGCATAGATATGCCAGTTATTGTGCAGTGTAACATCACACCATGGATGCACCGTATTTACAATGTGTTGTACTATGGGGCAAAAACTGTACAGATATGTGATGTATCTGTGTTGTGAAGATGGCGCATTGCTTGACTTGTGTTGCAAGTGCAATGCAGCTCCAGCAATGCTGTTGGGGCCCTATGCTCATAATGCTGTGTCAATCCTTACACCTGCTTCAAGCAGGTGCAGGGTTTTGACGCAGCATAAGGCCAAAAGTGTCTTTTAGGAGGCGTTCCTGCACCAGAACATCCTCTCCCTGTGCAGGAATGTCTCCTTCTGGCGCAGGGCTTTACAATGTGATGCACCTTCCAAATGCGTCACATTGTAAATACCACACACCATGGCACATCTTTTGCACCACTGCTGCGTCACAAAAGTCATGCAACGGCTGTGTAAAAGAGGCACAAGGGGTTGTAAATCCACCCCAACACATACAAATTCAACCAGGCAGTTTAACCAGCAGTGTAAATTGAAGCATAGACTTGTAACATATTCATGTGCATATGTTACATTCAAGTGCTTCCTTATAGATTTATGCTGTAGCCCTTCCTTATAGTTCTGCACTTTCACATTCACCATACACTACTAATGTATTCATTCATTCATTTATGAACTACACATTCATTCTGACAAACTTTTTCACACTAACATTGAAATATAGTTCTTTTTGTGAGCAGTGGAGGTAGTTCTGAAAATAACTGTTTTTTTGTCCTTGTTGTTTTATATATATATATTTTTTTAACAAGTTTTTAGTTTTTTTTAAGCAAAAAAATGCAACTGGAAACAAATAAACTGTGGAATTGCAACAAAAAAGTTAAATAAAAAATATTTTTGGGGCAACGGTGCTCCTCTTGCCTCTTTACAATGAGGTCAATTGACTGGGCGCCATAATAAAAAAGTTCTTTGCAGTACTTGCAATGAAAAATCAGGTTGGCAAACTGAGGGACAATAATTGGATGTGGACTGCTCGGAGGAGGTGGTGGTGGTGCAGTTGAAGTACTAGCCACTGCAGGTGGAGGATTCTCTTGCAAGCTGCATTTGGCCTTCCTTGCATAGTTGGTAGGATGCAAGTTCTTCACATGGCGATCCATGCAACAGTTCCAAAAGAATATTTTTTAGAGCGGTCATCCCTTGACAGAGTAACATCGCATATTTTGAATGTTACCTTAGGAGCATTTACTTTCTTCTGCCCTTTGGAAATGTAAAAAATGTCCAAATAAATGCTTCCTTGGCTCAGCTACAAATTCTTCCTCTGACGAATGTTCTGAAGAACTCTCAGGAAGACCAGCCATTTTTCACTTTTCTTCTTAAGGACTACAGCTCTTTAAAATAGATGGTGGTCCTGAGAAAGTCCAAGTAGAATCATCAAAATGGGAGGGGTCTTTCAACAGTTGGAATAGGAAGTGTTATGAACCAATGAAATCCTTTAAAGTCACATGGCTGTGCGTACTATTACGGTGCGCTTACTGAGCTCTTACGTTGCGCTTCTGCTGCTCTTACGGTGCGAGTACGTACGACGTACCTTCGCGATGTGCGTAATTGCTTTCAAAAGTAATATACGCTTATTAAAATTTTTAAAAAACGATTTTTATGATTATCCCAGATAATGTCTTCCCTTAATATGTACATTAAATACATAAATATATGATTTTGAACAATTAGAAACTTTCGCGGCGTGCGCGTACGGTGCGCCGTATATGACGTCACATGGAAGCGTTGATGTGACGCGTAACGTCAAAGCGCATACGTAACGTGTGCGTGGGTACGCGCAGAGAATGATTTACTGTACAAAGTATGGTGCGTTCACGGTACGCGTACATATGATTATAAAAAAAAACATTGAAAAAGGAATTATATAGAATTTAATTTTAATATATTGAAAAAAAATTAATAACAGATATTTTGGAATTTAGTTTTGTTATTATTATTTTACATTAAGAATATGAAATATAACTTAAAAAATAAAATAAATATAAATATTTATAATAAAAATGTAGGAAATTAGTATAAAAAGAAAGAAAGAAAATAATTATTACATTTAAAAATTATCATTTACAAAACCTTTGAAATTCACTAAAAAAAAACATAGGTTTTACAGACGTTATAGTTAGGAATTAGCATTTAAAAAACCTTAGAAATTCACTGAAAAAACCATAGGTTTGAGTAATGTTTAAATATGTGAATATCTGTATCAGTGTCTCACTTTGTCTATAAGTGGCTGCATGGGTTGGTGAGTAGCTACATGAGTGTCTATATGGGTTATTAGTTGTTTTTTGAGTATCAGTATGAGTGTCTGTATGGTCCGATGGGGAGTATTACTTAGCGCATAGATGCTTGAATGAGTGACTTACTGTATGTGTTTTGAAGACAGCATGTGTGCAGGACTGTATGGGTGGATGAGTGTGTGTATGGGTGTGTTAGTGAGTGAATGACTGTCTCAATAGTATCTTTTGAGTAACTACATATGTTTTAATCTAGTGAGTATTGATGTATATTAAGTGATTATATGTGAGAGTGAGAGTTTGGAAGAATTCCTGTACAAATAAGTATGTGTTTCTATAAGTGATTGTTTAAGAGAGTAAGTATGTGTACGTTTCTGTAAAAGTAAGTGTAGTGGTGTGTGTATAGATGTAAATGCAAATAATGGGATGTTTGAGTTTATTTGCATGTTTGAGTATGTGTGTGAGTAACTCTATGAATGAGTGTCGGTGTGTAACAGGATGTATAGGTGTATGAGTACATATGATGAGTGAGTACATGTATGAGTGACTAAATAGAACTGTTGGTGAATGAGTGGATGTGTATGTAGATTTTGGAATTACTGACTAGGTTGTTCTAACTGGTAATTGTATCTCCATTTTTAAAAAAAATGTAGTTTCTATTTTTGAATGTGTGTATCAAGGGTTATATTACGCTGAGAGGAGGTCTGCCACTCTTTCGCAAGGATGATGTCATCAGTGATGTCATCAGTGATTTCATTTGAGATGTCATCAGTGATGTCATGAGTGATGTCACTGACCATGTCATGAATGATGTAATATGTGACATCATCAGCAGTGCATTGCGGGCGCGCAAGTTATAACTATAACGGGGGAATTTCAAAGGTTTTGTATGAGTGAAATGTTCAGCTAACTATAACATGTGTGAAAACTATGTTTTTTTCAGTGAATTTCGAAGGTTTTTTAAATGCTAATTCCTAACTAGAACGTGTGTGAATCCTGTTTTTTTCAGTGAATATATTTATAAATATATAAATATATATATATATATATATTCACTGAAAAAACCATAGGTTTTACACCAGTTATAGTTAGCTGGAAATTCTACTCGCATAAAAGCATTGAAATTCCCACGTTATAGTTAGTTGGACTCACTATAACTTGCGCGTGCAATGCACTGCTGATGACGTCACATATTACATCACTCATGACATGGTCAGTCATGACGTATCGCGTACACGCGTGATACGTCATATGACGCCCAGCATAATCGCAACCGAAAGCACGCGATCGTGAAATGTCCTGACGCGCTTACGCTGCGCACCCGCGGGTGTGCCCCGGAGCGCGACTACGGGCGCGCCCCGGGGCGCGTAGCGTAAGCGCGTCGGGTCATGTGACTTGAAAATAACACTTTCTATTGGTGCAGAACAGTTTTGGTTTTCTAAATGAGTAATGCCTGGGTCTTGTGACCAAATAATTAACAACAAGGGGGGGTGATGGACAGAGTCTCTGAATTAAGCAGAAAACTCTCACCCAGTCAAGAGATCAGGGCTAGATCCAACACTGTTTTTTAGCTCACTGCATCATCCCAGTTTCAGAACCTGGCTGTATGCAAATTAGTCTGTTCCTGTCCCAGTGCATGATGGGAACAGGGCAAACCAAACTACAAAGCCAATTCTTACACTGGAAAGGAAACAAGCTACCGGGGACCGGTTTCTGGCATTTCAGCCTCTTCGGCCCGGCTTGCTTGAATCCTGATGGTGCAGTGAGCAAGGGACTCATGTCTGAGCATACCCTTCCACGCTTAGGGTGGACAAAATAATTAACAACAAGGGGGGGTGATGGACAGAGTCTCTGAATTAAGCAGAAAACTCTCACCCAGTCAAGAGATCAGGGCTAGATCCAACACCGTTTTTTAGCTCACTGCATCATCCCAGTTTCAGAACCTGGCTGTATGCAAATTAGTCTGTTCCTGTCCCAGTGCATGATGGGAACAGGGCAAACCAAACTACAAAGCCAATTCTTACACTGGAAAGGAAACAAGCTACCGGGGACCGGTTTCTGGCATTTCAGCCTCTTCGGCCCGGCTTGCTTGAATCCTGATGGTGCAGTGAGCAAGGGACTCATGTCTGAGCATACCCTTCCACGCTTAGGGTGGACAAAATAATTAACAACAAGGGGGGGTGATGGACAGAGTCTCTGAATTAAGCAGAAAACTCTCACCCAGTCAAGAGATCAGGGCTAGATCCAACACCGTTTTTTAGCTCACTGCATCATCCCAGTTTCAGAACCTGGCTGTATGCAAATTAGTCTGTTCCTGTCCCAGTGCATGATGGGAACAGGGCAAACCAAACTACAAAGCCAATTCTTACACTGGAAAGGAAACAAGCTACCGGGGACCGGTTTCTGGCATTTCAGCCTCTTCGGCCCGGCTTGCTTGAATCCTGATGGTGCAGTGAGCAAGGGACTCATGTCTGAGCATACCCTTCCACGCTTAGGGTGGACAAAATAATTAACAACAAGGGGGGGTGATGGACAGAGTCTCTGAATTAAGCAGAAAACTCTCACCCAGTCAAGAGATCAGGGCTAGATCCAACACCGTTTTTTAGCTCACTGCATCATCCCAGTTTCAGAACCTGGCTGTATGCAAATTAGTCTGTTCCTGTCCCAGTGCATGATGGGAACAGGGCAAACCAAACTACAAAGCCAATTCTTACACTGGAAAGGAAACAAGCTACCGGGGACCGGTTTCTGGCATTTCAGCCTCTTCGGCCCGGCTTGCTTGAATCCTGATGGTGCAGTGAGCAAGGGACTCATGTCTGAGCATACCCTTCCACGCTTAGGGTGGACAAAATAATTAACAACAAGGGGGGGTGATGGACAGAGTCTCTGAATTAAGCAGAAAACTCTCACCCAGTCAAGAGATCAGGGCTAGATCCAACACCGTTTTTTAGCTCACTGCATCATCCCAGTTTCAGAACCTGGCTGTATGCAAATTAGTCTGTTCCTGTCCCAGTGCATGATGGGAACAGGGCAAACCAAACTACAAAGCCAATTCTTACACTGGAAAGGAAACAAGCTACCGGGGACCGGTTTCTGGCATTTCAGCCTCTTCGGCCCGGCTTGCTTGAATCCTGATGGTGCAGTGAGCAAGGGACTCATGTCTGAGCATACCCTTCCACGCTTAGGGTGGACAAAATAATTAACAACAAGGGGGGGTGATGGACAGAGTCTCTGAATTAAGCAGAAAACTCTCACCCAGTCAAGAGATCAGGGCTAGATCCAACACCGTTTTTTAGCTCACTGCATCATCCCAGTTTCAGAACCTGGCTGTATGCAAATTAGTCTGTTCCTGTCCCAGTGCATGATGGGAACAGGGCAAACCAAACTACAAAGCCAATTCTTACACTGGAAAGGAAACAAGCTACCGGGGACCGGTTTCTGGCATTTCAGCCTCTTCGGCCCGGCTTGCTTGAATCCTGATGGTGCAGTGAGCAAGGGACTCATGTCTGAGCATACCCTTCCACGCTTAGGGTGGACAAAATAATTAACAACAAGGGGGGGTGATGGACAGAGTCTCTGAATTAAGCAGAAAACTCTCACCCAGTCAAGAGATCAGGGCTAGATCCAACACCGTTTTTTAGCTCACTGCATCATCCCAGTTTCAGAACCTGGCTGTATGCAAATTAGTCTGTTCCTGTCCCAGTGCATGATGGGAACAGGGCAAACCAAACTACAAAGCCAATTCTTACACTGGAAAGGAAACAAGCTACCGGGGACCGGTTTCTGGCATTTCAGCCTCTTCGGCCCGGCTTGCTTGAATCCTGATGGTGCAGTGAGCAAGGGACTCATGTCTGAGCATACCCTTCCACGCTTAGGGTGGACAAAATAATTAACAACAAGGGGGGGTGATGGACAGAGTCTCTGAATTAAGCAGAAAACTCTCACCCAGTCAAGAGATCAGGGCTAGATCCAACACCGTTTTTTAGCTCACTGCATCATCCCAGTTTCAGAACCTGGCTGTATGCAAATTAGTCTGTTCCTGTCCCAGTGCATGATGGGAACAGGGCAAACCAAACTACAAAGCCAATTCTTACACTGGAAAGGAAACAAGCTACCGGGGACCGGTTTCTGGCATTTCAGCCTCTTCGGCCCGGCTTGCTTGAATCCTGATGGTGCAGTGAGCAAGGGACTCATGTCTGAGCATACCCTTCCACGCTTAGGGTGGACAAAATAATTAACAACAAGGGGGGGTGATGGACAGAGTCTCTGAATTAAGCAGAAAACTCTCACCCAGTCAAGAGATCAGGGCTAGATCCAACACCGTTTTTTAGCTCACTGCATCATCCCAGTTTCAGAACCTGGCTGTATGCAAATTAGTCTGTTCCTGTCCCAGTGCATGATGGGAACAGGGCAAACCAAACTACAAAGCCAATTCTTACACTGGAAAGGAAACAAGCTACCGGGGACCGGTTTCTGGCATTTCAGCCTCTTCGGCCCGGCTTGCTTGAATCCTGATGGTGCAGTGAGCAAGGGACTCATGTCTGAGCATACCCTTCCACGCTTAGGGTGGACAAAATAATTAACAACAAGGGGGGGTGATGGACAGAGTCTCTGAATTAAGCAGAAAACTCTCACCCAGTCAAGAGATCAGGGCTAGATCCAACACCGTTTTTTAGCTCACTGCATCATCCCAGTTTCAGAACCTGGCTGTATGCAAATTAGTCTGTTCCTGTCCCAGTGCATGATGGGAACAGGGCAAACCAAACTACAAAGCCAATTCTTACACTGGAAAGGAAACAAGCTACCGGGGACCGGTTTCTGGCATTTCAGCCTCTTCGGCCCGGCTTGCTTGAATCCTGATGGTGCAGTGAGCAAGGGACTCATGTCTGAGCATACCCTTCCACGCTTAGGGTGGACAAAATAATTAACAACAAGGGGGGGTGATGGACAGAGTCTCTGAATTAAGCAGAAAACTCTCACCCAGTCAAGAGATCAGGGCTAGATCCAACACCGTTTTTTAGCTCACTGCATCATCCCAGTTTCAGAACCTGGCTGTATGCAAATTAGTCTGTTCCTGTCCCAGTGCATGATGGGAACAGGGCAAACCAAACTACAAAGCCAATTCTTACACTGGAAAGGAAACAAGCTACCGGGGACCGGTTTCTGGCATTTCAGCCTCTTCGGCCCGGCTTGCTTGAATCCTGATGGTGCAGTGAGCAAGGGACTCATGTCTGAGCATACCCTTCCACGCTTAGGGTGGACAAAATAATTAACAACAAGGGGGGGTGATGGACAGAGTCTCTGAATTAAGCAGAAAACTCTCACCCAGTCAAGAGATCAGGGCTAGATCCAACACCGTTTTTTAGCTCACTGCATCATCCCAGTTTCAGAACCTGGCTGTATGCAAATTAGTCTGTTCCTGTCCCAGTGCATGATGGGAACAGGGCAAACCAAACTACAAAGCCAATTCTTACACTGGAAAGGAAACAAGCTACCGGGGACCGGTTTCTGGCATTTCAGCCTCTTCGGCCCGGCTTGCTTGAATCCTGATGGTGCAGTGAGCAAGGGACTCATGTCTGAGCATACCCTTCCACGCTTAGGGTGGACAAAATAATTAACAACAAGGGGGGGTGATGGACAGAGTCTCTGAATTAAGCAGAAAACTCTCACCCAGTCAAGAGATCAGGGCTAGATCCAACACCGTTTTTTAGCTCACTGCATCATCCCAGTTTCAGAACCTGGCTGTATGCAAATTAGTCTGTTCCTGTCCCAGTGCATGATGGGAACAGGGCAAACCAAACTACAAAGCCAATTCTTACACTGGAAAGGAAACAAGCTACCGGGGACCGGTTTCTGGCATTTCAGCCTCTTCGGCCCGGCTTGCTTGAATCCTGATGGTGCAGTGAGCAAGGGACTCATGTCTGAGCATACCCTTCCACGCTTAGGGTGGACAAAATAATTAACAACAAGGGGGGGTGATGGACAGAGTCTCTGAATTAAGCAGAAAACTCTCACCCAGTCAAGAGATCAGGGCTAGATCCAACACCGTTTTTTAGCTCACTGCATCATCCCAGTTTCAGAACCTGGCTGTATGCAAATTAGTCTGTTCCTGTCCCAGTGCATGATGGGAACAGGGCAAACCAAACTACAAAGCCAATTCTTACACTGGAAAGGAAACAAGCTACCGGGGACCGGTTTCTGGCATTTCAGCCTCTTCGGCCCGGCTTGCTTGAATCCTGATGGTGCAGTGAGCAAGGGACTCATGTCTGAGCATACCCTTCCACGCTTAGGGTGGACAAAATAATTAACAACAAGGGGGGGTGATGGACAGAGTCTCTGAATTAAGCAGAAAACTCTCACCCAGTCAAGAGATCAGGGCTAGATCCAACACCGTTTTTTAGCTCACTGCATCATCCCAGTTTCAGAACCTGGCTGTATGCAAATTAGTCTGTTCCTGTCCCAGTGCATGATGGGAACAGGGCAAACCAAACTACAAAGCCAATTCTTACACTGGAAAGGAAACAAGCTACCGGGGACCGGTTTCTGGCATTTCAGCCTCTTCGGCCCGGCTTGCTTGAATCCTGATGGTGCAGTGAGCAAGGGACTCATGTCTGAGCATACCCTTCCACGCTTAGGGTGGACAAAATAATTAACAACAAGGGGGGGTGATGGACAGAGTCTCTGAATTAAGCAGAAAACTCTCACCCAGTCAAGAGATCAGGGCTAGATCCAACACCGTTTTTTAGCTCACTGCATCATCCCAGTTTCAGAACCTGGCTGTATGCAAATTAGTCTGTTCCTGTCCCAGTGCATGATGGGAACAGGGCAAACCAAACTACAAAGCCAATTCTTACACTGGAAAGGAAACAAGCTACCGGGGACCGGTTTCTGGCATTTCAGCCTCTTCGGCCCGGCTTGCTTGAATCCTGATGGTGCAGTGAGCAAGGGACTCATGTCTGAGCATACCCTTCCACGCTTAGGGTGGACAAAATAATTAACAACAAGGGGGGGTGATGGACAGAGTCTCTGAATTAAGCAGAAAACTCTCACCCAGTCAAGAGATCAGGGCTAGATCCAACACCGTTTTTTAGCTCACTGCATCATCCCAGTTTCAGAACCTGGCTGTATGCAAATTAGTCTGTTCCTGTCCCAGTGCATGATGGGAACAGGGCAAACCAAACTACAAAGCCAATTCTTACACTGGAAAGGAAACAAGCTACCGGGGACCGGTTTCTGGCATTTCAGCCTCTTCGGCCCGGCTTGCTTGAATCCTGATGGTGCAGTGAGCAAGGGACTCATGTCTGAGCATACCCTTCCACGCTTAGGGTGGACAAAATAATTAACAACAAGGGGGGGTGATGGACAGAGTCTCTGAATTAAGCAGAAAACTCTCACCCAGTCAAGAGATCAGGGCTAGATCCAACACCGTTTTTTAGCTCACTGCATCATCCCAGTTTCAGAACCTGGCTGTATGCAAATTAGTCTGTTCCTGTCCCAGTGCATGATGGGAACAGGGCAAACCAAACTACAAAGCCAATTCTTACACTGGAAAGGAAACAAGCTACCGGGGACCGGTTTCTGGCATTTCAGCCTCTTCGGCCCGGCTTGCTTGAATCCTGATGGTGCAGTGAGCAAGGGACTCATGTCTGAGCATACCCTTCCACGCTTAGGGTGGACAAAATAATTAACAACAAGGGGGGGTGATGGACAGAGTCTCTGAATTAAGCAGAAAACTCTCACCCAGTCAAGAGATCAGGGCTAGATCCAACACCGTTTTTTAGCTCACTGCATCATCCCAGTTTCAGAACCTGGCTGTATGCAAATTAGTCTGTTCCTGTCCCAGTGCATGATGGGAACAGGGCAAACCAAACTACAAAGCCAATTCTTACACTGGAAAGGAAACAAGCTACCGGGGACCGGTTTCTGGCATTTCAGCCTCTTCGGCCCGGCTTGCTTGAATCCTGATGGTGCAGTGAGCAAGGGACTCATGTCTGAGCATACCCTTCCACGCTTAGGGTGGACAAAATAATTAACAACAAGGGGGGGTGATGGACAGAGTCTCTGAATTAAGCAGAAAACTCTCACCCAGTCAAGAGATCAGGGCTAGATCCAACACCGTTTTTTAGCTCACTGCATCATCCCAGTTGCACCATCAGGATTCAAGCAAGCCGGGCCGAAGACGCCTGAAATGGCAGAAACCGGTCCCCGGAAGCTTGTTTCCTTCCCAGTGTAAGAATTGGCTTTTGTAGTCTGGTCTGCCCTGTTCCCATGATGCACTGGGCCAGGGACAGACTAATTTGCATACAGCCAGGTTCTGAAACTGGGATGGTGCAATGAGCTAAAAAACGGTGTTGGATCTAGCCCTGATCTCTTGACTGGGTGAGAGTACTCTGCTTAATTCAGAGACTCTGTCCATCACCACCCCTTGTTGTAAATAATTTTGTCCACCCTAAGCGTGGAAGGGTATACTCAGATGTGAGTCCCTTGCTCATTGCACCATCAGGATTCAAGCAAGCCGGGCCGAAGACGCCTGAAATGGCAGAAACCGGTCCCCGGAAGCTTGTTTCCTTCCCAGTGTAAGAATTGGCTTTTGTAGTCTGGTCTGCCCTGTTCCCATGATGCACTGGGCCAGGGACAGACTAATTTGCATACAGCCAGGTTCTGAAACTGGGATGGTGCAATGAGCTAAAAAACGGTGTTGGATCTAGCCCTGATCTCTTGACTGGGTGAGAGTACTCTGCTTAATTCAGAGACTCTGTCCATCACCACCCCTTGTTGTAAATAATTTTGTCCACCCTAAGCGTGGAAGGGTATACTCAGATGTGAGTCCCTTGCTCATTGCACCATCAGGATTCAAGCAAGCCGGGCCGAAGACGCCTGAAATGGCAGAAACCGGTCCCCGGAAGCTTGTTTCCTTCCCAGTGTAAGAATTGGCTTTTGTAGTCTGGTCTGCCCTGTTCCCATGATGCACTGGGCCAGGGACAGACTAATTTGCATACAGCCAGGTTCTGAAACTGGGATGGTGCAATGAGCTAAAAAACGGTGTTGGATCTAGCCCTGATCTCTTGACTGGGTGAGAGTACTCTGCTTAATTCAGAGACTCTGTCCATCACCACCCCTTGTTGTAAATAATTTTGTCCACCCTAAGCGTGGAAGGGTATACTCAGATGTGAGTCCCTTGCTCATTGCACCATCAGGATTCAAGCAAGCCGGGCCGAAGACGCCTGAAATGGCAGAAACCGGTCCCCGGAAGCTTGTTTCCTTCCCAGTGTAAGAATTGGCTTTTGTAGTCTGGTCTGCCCTGTTCCCATGATGCACTGGGCCAGGGACAGACTAATTTGCATACAGCCAGGTTCTGAAACTGGGATGGTGCAATGAGCTAAAAAACGGTGTTGGATCTAGCCCTGATCTCTTGACTGGGTGAGAGTACTCTGCTTAATTCAGAGACTCTGTCCATCACCACCCCTTGTTGTAAATAATTTTGTCCACCCTAAGCGTGGAAGGGTATACTCAGATGTGAGTCCCTTGCTCATTGCACCATCAGGATTCAAGCAAGCCGGGCCGAAGACGCCTGAAATGGCAGAAACCGGTCCCCGGAAGCTTGTTTCCTTCCCAGTGTAAGAATTGGCTTTTGTAGTCTGGTCTGCCCTGTTCCCATGATGCACTGGGCCAGGGACAGACTAATTTGCATACAGCCAGGTTCTGAAACTGGGATGGTGCAATGAGCTAAAAAACGGTGTTGGATCTAGCCCTGATCTCTTGACTGGGTGAGAGTACTCTGCTTAATTCAGAGACTCTGTCCATCACCACCCCTTGTTGTAAATAATTTTGTCCACCCTAAGCGTGGAAGGGTATACTCAGATGTGAGTCCCTTGCTCATTGCACCATCAGGATTCAAGCAAGCCGGGCCGAAGACGCCTGAAATGGCAGAAACCGGTCCCCGGAAGCTTGTTTCCTTCCCAGTGTAAGAATTGGCTTTTGTAGTCTGGTCTGCCCTGTTCCCATGATGCACTGGGCCAGGGACAGACTAATTTGCATACAGCCAGGTTCTGAAACTGGGATGGTGCAATGAGCTAAAAAACGGTGTTGGATCTAGCCCTGATCTCTTGACTGGGTGAGAGTACTCTGCTTAATTCAGAGACTCTGTCCATCACCACCCCTTGTTGTAAATAATTTTGTCCACCCTAAGCGTGGAAGGGTATACTCAGATGTGAGTCCCTTGCTCATTGCACCATCAGGATTCAAGCAAGCCGGGCCGAAGACGCCTGAAATGGCAGAAACCGGTCCCCGGAAGCTTGTTTCCTTCCCAGTGTAAGAATTGGCTTTTGTAGTCTGGTCTGCCCTGTTCCCATGATGCACTGGGCCAGGGACAGACTAATTTGCATACAGCCAGGTTCTGAAACTGGGATGGTGCAATGAGCTAAAAAACGGTGTTGGATCTAGCCCTGATCTCTTGACTGGGTGAGAGTACTCTGCTTAATTCAGAGACTCTGTCCATCACCACCCCTTGTTGTAAATAATTTTGTCCACCCTAAGCGTGGAAGGGTATACTCAGATGTGAGTCCCTTGCTCATTGCACCATCAGGATTCAAGCAAGCCGGGCCGAAGACGCCTGAAATGGCAGAAACTGGTCCCCGGAAGCTTGTTTCCTTCCCAGTGTAAGAATTGGCTTTTGTAGTCTGGTCTGCCCTGTTCCCATGATGCACTGGGCCAGGGACAGACTAATTTGCATACAGCCAGGTTCTGAAACTGGGATGGTGCAATGAGCTAAAAAACGGTGTTGGATCTAGCCCTGATCTCTTGACTGGGTGAGAGTACTCTGCTTAATTCAGAGACTCTGTCCATCACCACCCCTTGTTGTAAATAATTTTGTCCACCCTAAGCGTGGAAGGGTATACTCAGATGTGAGTCCCTTGCTCATTGCACCATCAGGATTCAAGCAAGCCGGGCCGAAGACGCCTGAAATGGCAGAAACCGGTCCCCGGAAGCTTGTTTCCTTCCCAGTGTAAGAATTGGCTTTTGTAGTCTGGTCTGCCCTGTTCCCATGATGCACTGGGCCAGGGACAGACTAATTTGCATACAGCCAGGTTCTGAAACTGGGATGGTGCAATGAGCTAAAAAACGGTGTTGGATCTAGCCCTGATCTCTTGACTGGGTGAGAGTACTCTGCTTAATTCAGAGACTCTGTCCATCACCACCCCTTGTTGTAAATAATTTTGTCCACCCTAAGCGTGGAAGGGTATACTCAGATGTGAGTCCCTTGCTCATTGCACCATCAGGATTCAAGCAAGCCGGGCCGAAGACGCCTGAAATGGCAGAAACCGGTCCCCGGAAGCTTGTTTCCTTCCCAGTGTAAGAATTGGCTTTTGTAGTCTGGTCTGCCCTGTTCCCATGATGCACTGGGCCAGGGACAGACTAATTTGCATACAGCCAGGTTCTGAAACTGGGATGGTGCAATGAGCTAAAAAACGGTGTTGGATCTAGCCCTGATCTCTTGACTGGGTGAGAGTACTCTGCTTAATTCAGAGACTCTGTCCATCACCACCCCTTGTTGTAAATAATTTTGTCCACCCTAAGCGTGGAAGGGTATACTCAGATGTGAGTCCCTTGCTCATTGCACCATCAGGATTCAAGCAAGCCGGGCCGAAGACGCCTGAAATGGCAGAAACCGGTCCCCGGAAGCTTGTTTCCTTCCCAGTGTAAGAATTGGCTTTTGTAGTCTGGTCTGCCCTGTTCCCATGATGCACTGGGCCAGGGACAGACTAATTTGCATACAGCCAGGTTCTGAAACTGGGATGGTGCAATGAGCTAAAAAACGGTGTTGGATCTAGCCCTGATCTCTTGACTGGGTGAGAGTACTCTGCTTAATTCAGAGACTCTGTCCATCACCACCCCTTGTTGTAAATAATTTTGTCCACCCTAAGCGTGGAAGGGTATACTCAGATGTGAGTCCCTTGCTCATTGCACCATCAGGATTCAAGCAAGCCGGGCCGAAGACGCCTGAAATGGCAGAAACCGGTCCCCGGAAGCTTGTTTCCTTCCCAGTGTAAGAATTGGCTTTTGTAGTCTGGTCTGCCCTGTTCCCATGATGCACTGGGCCAGGGACAGACTAATTTGCATACAGCCAGGTTCTGAAACTGGGATGGTGCAATGAGCTAAAAAACGGTGTTGGATCTAGCCCTGATCTCTTGACTGGGTGAGAGTACTCTGCTTAATTCAGAGACTCTGTCCATCACCACCCCTTGTTGTAAATAATTTTGTCCACCCTAAGCGTGGAAGGGTATACTCAGATGTGAGTCCCTTGCTCATTGCACCATCAGGATTCAAGCAAGCCGGGCCGAAGACGCCTGAAATGGCAGAAACCGGTCCCCGGAAGCTTGTTTCCTTCCCAGTGTAAGAATTGGCTTTTGTAGTCTGGTCTGCCCTGTTCCCATGATGCACTGGGCCAGGGACAGACTAATTTGCATACAGCCAGGTTCTGAAACTGGGATGGTGCAATGAGCTAAAAAACGGTGTTGGATCTAGCCCTGATCTCTTGACTGGGTGAGAGTACTCTGCTTAATTCAGAGACTCTGTCCATCACCACCCCTTGTTGTAAATAATTTTGTCCACCCTAAGCGTGGAAGGGTATACTCAGATGTGAGTCCCTTGCTCATTGCACCATCAGGATTCAAGCAAGCCGGGCCGAAGACGCCTGAAAGGGCAGAAACCGGTCCCCGGAAGCTTGTTTCCTTCCCAGTGTAAGAATTGGCTTTTGTAGTCTGGTCTGCCCTGTTCCCATGATGCACTGGGCCAGGGACAGACTAATTTGCATACAGCCAGGTTCTGAAACTGGGATGGTGCAATGAGCTAAAAAACGGTGTTGGATCTAGCCCTGATCTCTTGACTGGGTGAGAGTACTCTGCTTAATTCAGAGACTCTGTCCATCACCACCCCTTGTTGTAAATAATTTTGTCCACCCTAAGCGTGGAAGGGTATACTCAGATGTGAGTCCCTTGCTCATTGCACCATCAGGATTCAAGCAAGCCGGGCCGAAGACGCCTGAAATGGCAGAAACCGGTCCCCGGAAGCTTGTTTCCTTCCCAGTGTAAGAATTGGCTTTTGTAGTCTGGTCTGCCCTGTTCCCATGATGCACTGGGCCAGGGACAGACTAATTTGCATACAGCCAGGTTCTGAAACTGGGATGGTGCAATGAGCTAAAAAACGGTGTTGGATCTAGCCCTGATCTCTTGACTGGGTGAGAGTACTCTGCTTAATTCAGAGACTCTGTCCATCACCACCCCTTGTTGTAAATAATTTTGTCCACCCTAAGCGTGGAAGGGTATACTCAGATGTGAGTCCCTTGCTCATTGCACCATCAGGATTCAAGCAAGCCGGGCCGAAGACGCCTGAAATGGCAGAAACCGGTCCCCGGAAGCTTGTTTCCTTCCCAGTGTAAGAATTGGCTTTTGTAGTCTGGTCTGCCCTGTTCCCATGATGCACTGGGCCAGGGACAGACTAATTTGCATACAGCCAGGTTCTGAAACTGGGATGGTGCAATGAGCTAAAAAACGGTGTTGGATCTAGCCCTGATCTCTTGACTGGGTGAGAGTACTCTGCTTAATTCAGAGACTCTGTCCATCACCACCCCTTGTTGTAAATAATTTTGTCCACCCTAAGCGTGGAAGGGTATACTCAGATGTGAGTCCCTTGCTCATTGCACCATCAGGATTCAAGCAAGCCGGGCCGAAGACGCCTGAAATGGCAGAAACCGGTCCCCGGAAGCTTGTTTCCTTCCCAGTGTAAGAATTGGCTTTTGTAGTCTGGTCTGCCCTGTTCCCATGATGCACTGGGCCAGGGACAGACTAATTTGCATACAGCCAGGTTCTGAAACTGGGATGGTGCAATGAGCTAAAAAACGGTGTTGGATCTAGCCCTGATCTCTTGACTGGGTGAGAGTACTCTGCTTAATTCAGAGACTCTGTCCATCACCACCCCTTGTTGTAAATAATTGGGTCTTGTGACCAGCCTGGGTCTTGTGACCTGAAAATAACACTTTCTATTGGTGCAGAACAGTTTTGGTTTCCAAATGAGTAAAGCCTTGGTCTTGTGACCTGAGAATAACACTACTGATTGGTTCAGCACAGTTTTATTTCCAAATGATAAAAAACCCCACCTTTCTTCCTTACTCTGACTTTGTCTTTTGACTGAGGAAGACCTGTTTCATCTACAGAGACAATTATTTTGTACTTTGAAATGGCTACTGTAGCAGCAACAGCTGGAGCATCTGCACCACCACCACCACCACAACCACCAAGAGGACCACCACAACAATACATTGGTGGTGAAGAAGAGGAGGAGGAGGAAGAGGAAGAGGAGGAGGGGAGCAGATGGCTGTCTGAACAAAATACCCCATACAAGCCAAAAGAACACATTGTATGGGAGTTTTTTTTCACTTCGAGAGGGCAAGAAAAAAGTTAATGCAGCCAAGGTAACATGTCGAATCTGTGGTGCAGAACTCTCAAGGGGCAATCCAGATAAAAAATATTCATTTGGTAATAATACCATGATTCGGCATATGACCCGGAAGCATCCTGCTAACTATTCTTGTGCAGAGATCAGGGAACTGGCCAGGTACCTCCCCCAGTGTTCAAGGACCAGCTCCAAAAGAAAGCAACCCACTCAATCGGGACCAACAACATCAGAGGTGATGCCTTGTATCCAGGAACGATTTGGTGATTTTAGAATCACCTGTATTGCATGTGGCAAGCTCATCGCCGATGATGAAAAGAGCATGAAGCTCATCGTCCTTGCTGGTGACAATCACAAATGCCCCAAAAAACAGTAATTTTTTCAGTTTTTTGTTTTTTGCTCCTGTTGAGCCATTTACAATTCCCTGTTTTTTGTTTCTCCCCATAAAAAATACAAAAAAATATAAAACAGTTTTGAAAAGCCAAAAAAAAATACCAAATGTTCAAAAAAACATTAAAAAATATAAAACAACAAAAAGAAGAAATAAAACTGTTCTTTTTAGAACTAGCTTTCATTTATAAAAATAAACCTATATTTTTAATAAATCTTTGTCAATATTTAGAAAAAAAAAATTAATGAAGGCGTTAGCATGAGGGAAGAACACAAAGAGAGTAATGTTAAGAGAAAGAGAGCTACAGGATGAACATAGAGGGATTGTTTATTACATAGTAAAAAACAGAGAAGGTGTAATAGGGTGAAAGTGAGAAAAGTAAAATGACTAAAGGAGCAAAAGAAAGTAAGAGAGAGGAAGAACACTAAAGTAGAGATAGTGGGAGAATGTGACTGGCTGTTAAAAGAAAAAGAAAGGACAGTAAAAAATGGGGAATGAAGGGTAGTGGCGGAACCGGGATAAATGAAGAACGATGAGGGAAAGTGAGAAAAGACCAGGTAGTATAAGTAAAGAGGGGTGAAAGAGGGGGAAAAATTGAATTAGGATAAGACATGGGGAGTGAGAAAGAGAAAGGACAAAGAGAGTAAAGGACACAGTACCTGAATGGGCTTGAGTGAAACAGCAAAGAAAGATAAGTAATGCAGTGTGTGTGACTTATAGGGAGTCAGTGGGTGTAGGTCGGGGTGTGGGTGTGTAAGGTGTGTCTGTGGGTGTGGCTGTGTGGGGTGTTTCGGTGTGGGTGGACGTGAGGGTGTGTGAAATATGTGTGAGGAGTGTATGAGTGTGGGGTGTATATGTGTTCAATGTATGTGTGTGTATGGAATGTGTGTGTGTGTTTGAGGTGTGTGTGTGGGAGGATTTTTTGTGTGTATGAGGTGTGTGTGTGGTGTGTGTGTGTGGGGTGTATGTTAGAGGTGTGTGTATGTGTTGGGAGGGGGATGAGGTGTATGTGTAGGAGTAAGGTAAATAATTAAGAAAAAGAGAATGAGTGAAGAAGCAAAGGAAGGAAACAGGGGGTAAGTGAAGTAAAGAATAGGGATTGAAAGAAGTTGAATATGAGAGGGAAAATACGGAAAGGGGAGTAAACATGTAGAATAAGAATAGGTAAGGGAAGCAGAGTAAATACACAGGAGTGAGGTTGATTGAGAAAATTTTAGTGAGCTTAAAGCAAAGGGTGATGACAAACTACATTTTTTTTCTCATACTTACCATATAATAAATGTAACGTTAATTATTTTTTTTACTATAGTTTGTATCTGTGAAAGAGAGAAGACAAAATAAGTTATAATTAATGAAATATGTATTTTAAATTAAAAGATACAAATGAAGAGGTTAAAAATCATAACACTCTATTTAGAAATAAAGTAAGAGTGAAGGACACGGAAAGGGAAATAAAGTAAGGTAGAAGGACAAAAAGAGAGAAAAGAAATAGAAGGAGAGCAAATTACAAAGAGTAAGGCATATAGATTCACTGACAAAGAGAGAGAGAAGAACAGAGAATTGAACTGAAGGTAAGAAAGATACTAAAACAATGTGAGTTAGCAAAACTAAATCAGGAAACAGAAGTAAGTAAAAAGATAATGACTGAGACAGAAAACAGTCTAATTAAGGATGCATTTAGAAAAATGAGGAATAGAAGATAACTGAGAGTAAGTGAAGGACAGTCATAGAGTGAAAGGATGAAGGGAGAGAGGATAATATACAACGATTGAGGGAAATGGACTAAGGAAGTTAGTAGGCAGACACACTAGAGAAAAACTGAGTGAGGTGGAGTACAATGAGTGAGATAAGGAAATGAGTAAGAGAGCAAAAAACAGGAAAGAGAGGAGAAGACGACTAAAACAGTGGTACTGAAAGAAAATAATTTGGTGATGAAAGTAAAGAGAAGGACATTGAAAGAAAGGAAATGAGGGATAGTAATGGAACCAGAGTAAAAGAAATGGGATGAAAAACGATGAGAGAGGAGCAGTGAAGTTATTGTAAAAGAAGGGATAGAAGGTATATAAACACAACTGAACATAACACAAGGAGAGTGTGGCACTGAGGACATAGAAGTAGTGAACGAAAAATAGAGAGAAGAGGTCAATAGTAAGGAGCAATTAAAGATAAGCGAAGGAGAGTGGTTGATTTATAGTGATAGAGTGCAATAATACTGCTGAGTGAGTAAACAGGAATTACTAAAAGAGCAAAGGAGGAAAATACAGAAAAGGGAAGTAAAGCAGAGAGACTGAAAGCTGAAAAGTTATGCAAGGGAGAGAGGGGATGCACACAGGTGAAATGAGAATGAGGGGTTGTCAAAGAAGTGGAGTAAAGGAACGGGGGTTACAGAGAATGAGAGAAATACATTATAAGTGAGTAAAAAGAGCTGAAAGAGGATGGAAAAAGGAAAGTGAGTGTCAGAGAATGGGAATACAATTTAATTTACACAATCCAAAGTATAAAATAACTTGTACAACATGTTACATAGTTTATTTTAGCCGTTCTCAGAATATATTGAATTTCACTTAAAACAGTGAGTTCAAATTACTCATCATATGACAGCGGGAAAAAAAACCACAATCTAAAAGATTGTGTTTTAAAAAAACACCTTAGATACTGACAAATGACAAATGTACACTAATCTTCGATTGACTTACTTTTCCTTGAGGCCAAATAGTATATCATGGAGGTCCTTTTCTCATTGCAAAGTACTTTGCTGTTCAGTAAAAAATCAATTTCATCGACTTTCTACAAGAAAAGCTCCAAGAACATCTGAAATATTTTCATTATTTTCATATACTCCTTTGTTTCAGTCATGACTCTTTACTCATTCCTGTACCTTTCCTTTTGGGCAAATAGTGTCAGATGTATGAGTATATTTTCAAATTAATTCAAAGAAACTCTGAAATGACCTTTTTTCCGACGTTCTGAAAGAAAGGCTCTACAGTATTTTCACAATATTTAAGTATTTGTAAAAGCATCTCTGACTCACTCATGTTCATCATTTTGTATAATACTAATATCACTTAGTATGAGATCCACTTACAGTACCTATATGACAAGTCAATTTTTCATATTACCTGGATCACTTTTACTCATAATATATTTTTAAACAGCAAAATAACCTTTATTAACTGCTCCCGTCTTCATAGGCCAATTACCTTTACCTAAATTTTGGTTGTAAAAACACTAGGTATGAATTTTTAAAGCCAAAAGGCCAACGTTGTTTGAAAGTCAAATGAGTGTCGTTACATTGGGTCCAACCTTTACAACTTTTTAAATAGCATGTGTAATGCCCTGATGTTGTAGAAGGACCATCATGAAAAATAATAGCTGCAGTTGCAAAGGTTCTTTCTGATATCGATAACTGTGAAGCCACGAAATTTTTAATAGAAGTTGTCAATTTAGTTCCATCAGGTCTACATCGTTGGAACATTAAAATGACATACTGACCATAATTTTGTAGAAATAATGTGGACAGCATTGTAGAATTACATTGGGGACACACCATATTGTGATCCGCTGCTTTAACTAGATTATTAAAAGACACTGATTTGCAGTCTGGTAAAGTCAAATATATAAATCTTTCAGTGTCTATTCTAGTAGTACTTGATAAAGTACAGTTGTCGCAGTCATGCTGCCACTGATAAGAAAGGCTAAAAAGATTTTTAATATCTACACCTTCATCTTCCAATACATCAAACATATACATTAAAAATTCCTGACAATCCTGCTGAATATTCTGCGAAAATTGATTTTGACCAGTAGATATGTCTAGAAGATTTCGAATTTCTGAAACACTTTCTATTTTTGCTCTATCACTGGTACATTTCTCAAACACGGAATTCAACAAACAACAGAATCTTTGATCCCGATTTTCAACAATCTGTTGTTGTATATTTTGAAGAAAAAAAACAACATTAACCACTACATTAGCATAGCAGTTGACACCAGAACTGTTTTCAAACTGAAATCCAACAACATCTTCAACAGAATCTTTTTTCCTTCTGCTTACAATTACAGTTTCATCTACTTTTTGTCTTTTTGCTACTACCTCACTGCAATTACTCTCATTTCTTCTTTTTCGGCCTACCACACGTTTTTCAATCAGAGGATATTAAGGCAAATGTGGAGCATTCTCTCTTCTTAACCTATTGTATTCTTTAACACAATGTAGATCTGCACAAATCTTTGTTTCATCACACTAAATCAAGTACAATCCTGATAAAGTTCTGACTCGTGATAATGCCACATATGCCATACCCTCTTTAAACACAGAACTTCCAATGTTCACCAAAGCGCTATCTACACTTAAACCTTGAGACTTATGAATTGTCACCGCATATGCCAAACAAATAGGAAACTGTTTTCGCCGAACATATAAGTCTTTCATGAGCAAAAATCTAGCTGAACAACGACAAATTTGTTCTATTTCATCAATGCCATCAATTTTAATTTTTAAAATTTCAATTGCATCTCTATTTTTGTAATTCACAAAACCAACAACATGACCCATTGCTCCATTTACCAGACCTCTTTCCACATTTAAATTCCTTCTCAAAATGATACGACAATTTAAACACACATTCAGAGTCTTTTCAAAACCAGCAGTTTTAGATATAGTCTTCTCTAATGAATCCAATTTTGATTTCAAATTTTCAGACAAAATAATTGGTGCTCCCATATGCTCTATTTTATCTGTAGCTTCCAGTTTCACTATCTCTTCATTTTCTAACTGTAACATTTTGTTGTTGAACATGGAACATTCTTTCAGAGTTGGCATCAAACATATGCCAGATTTCGTCTCGTTAATTTTCTTAAAAATATTCTCTGGAAGAATGTTTTCATTTGGGTACAAATTTGAAATTAATCGTCCATGTAAAGCTTCTTTCCCTTGCTGACTTAGTTTTCCGATTCTTACAATTTGTAAAATATTTTTATAATCTTCATCCTTTGCCTGCCGCATATTTTGAAGCAGTTCTGCATATTTGAAGTTTAACCATATATTAACGTTTCCAATACTTCCTAAGCACTTCCTGGTATCTTCATTCGTGAGCATTTTGAACACAGGTTGTCCTTTCACTGGAGTCAACTGCAGTAGATCTCCAAAAACAATAATGTGTTTTCCTCCAAATAAGACATCATAGTCTGTTCTAAGAATTTCTTGCATTCTCAAATGCACAAAAGCAAGCATTATATTTGACACCATGCTTACTTCATCAATGATAAGAAGTTTCATTTTCTTCAGGACTCTGGAAACTTCGGAAAACACATCTCCAGATAGCTTGTGGTACTCCAATTTGTTATCATGCTCCCCTGGCAGCATCAGTAAACAATGTAAAGTAATCCCTTTAGTGTTATGTGCAGCCAGCCCAGTTGGAGCGGTAACAACACAAGACAGCGGTGATTCAGTCCTTTTCTGCAGATAAGTTGCAATTGCTTTAATCAGAAAACTTTTTCCAGTTCCCGCTTCTCCACTCACGTACAGTTGGACAGGCTTAAATGATGTACATGAGCACTCTCTCTTCTCATGACTGAATCCATGTTCAATCTGTTCTGTGACTTCGTCATATATCTGTTTCTGCTCAAGGTTTAGTTGTTTCACCAAATCTTCTAAGTTAACTACATCATCTTGAGCTTGTTCCATAGCTCTTTCCACCTCATCCATGGCAGTGGCAGCTTCATTTTGTATAATTGGTCCTCCAAGTGGATCCTGACTCAATGAAGCAAAACTCTGACTGTCTTGAGAACTGTCTCTAGCAATCTCTGCAGCAATTGTGGCTTCTTGCTCTATTTCTTCATTCAACATTTGTAGATAATTTGGAAAAACAGGGCGTTCTATGGTATCCTTGATTGCATTAAAAGAATCTCCGTAACACAGAAAATCTCCAAGTAGTTCCTCTTCTGTACGCCATGGCTTAAAGAGTTGCAAAAGAGCTAAATAGTAAAATTCCCTTTTTTCTGGATTTTCGCAACTCAATTTTCGATGATTAATCAAATGGCCTTTTTTCTGTCTCACTAGACATCCTTCACACCCAATGATAGCATATATTCTATTGTTGATATCTTCTCTGATGGTTCTCTTATAAATATAGTTTTGCAGAACTTCATACAAACAACTGTTCTCAAGATGACTACTTCTATTTGGATAGTATGTATCAAACATGTTTGTCTTCAAAATATCTGTACTTTCTGGTTCTTTCTCCGCCAAATACTCTATTTCTTGTACAGATTTCAAAACTCGGTTTCGTGTTGCAGCAAGACCTAGACCCACCCAAATGATGGTTCTAGATTGGGAATAGAGACTTGCTGACGACAATCGATCAGACAATTCATATGCTCCAATTTCTCGATGCGACAACATCTTCAGACTGTAACTGTATAATTTCATGCTTAGACTCTTTTCATGTGAAATGTCCTCCCACATTTCCTTCAGTTCTGTCTTTTCTTTTTTTGTGATGTAAGACGTCACATATCGAGCCACAGCAATAGAGTTGTCAGCAACGAACTGAATATCCATGTTAGCATTCCACATGGACAAAATCACTGGGTTTTAGTCGTTGATGTACTTGGACTCTTCATTTCTTTTTAAATTGTATGTATGTTTTTGGTGATTTCCTCGTCACAGTATGTCGCAGAGAAGACATCAAATTATTTACTCTTCCTTTAGAAATCACTGGTCGTGGAAAGCCGAAACAACATTTTGTGTAGAACTTGTCCTTGTTTCTGAATTTTCGACAACAGTACTTTCCACAACGATGGGATTGAAAGCGCAAAACTTGTTGCCTTAAACTGTTTTCCTCTGTAGTTTTCAGAACAGCACATGTTGAATACTCTTCAATCAAACTCATCACTGTTTCATCCGAATCTGTTCCAAATTTGGGTGCATCTTTAATCCACAACAACATATGTATGTGAGGAGCACCTCTCGCTTGATACTCCTTTCTCCAAAAGAAATCCAAAACCTCTCCAAGGGGAGGATTTTTTTTGTTGGTAATAAAAGACATCATAGCTTCAAATCTATGATTGAAATATCTTCATACATTCACTGGATCCAAAGAACACAGCTCTCCAGGTGTTTTGAATTCTATATTTTGTATATTTGCATTTGCCTCTCGTAGAAATTGAAGTAAGTCGTCCCATGCATACTCGGCACAGCTAAGTGTGAGGAACCATGTCGGAGTTCCTAAGTTTCTTAGCATACATTTCAATTCCCCATGACGACGGTACCAATACTCATTTGTACCACGCTGACATGCCATGAGATTGATTAGATGAGATTCCAAAATATTTTCTTGCAGATTCACTTTCTCCATAAAGTCCCTCGCCGAAACATTTTGCAGATGTGCTCCACTTTTCAGAATATGGTTTACTGCATAAGAAAGCCCAGACAAGTCACTTTCATACACTAGATGAAACAAATAGGGAATGCATTGACGAAACCTTGGATCTTCAGCATATAATCTTACAGTTCGATATTCAGATGCAGGAATTTGAAGTGGACGATCATCATATCATCCACCTCGACCTGTTGGAAATAGCTGTGGAAAACAACGAGCTTCCAAAATTTCTTCCCATACACTAATGGGACTTCCTTTTGCTGCTTTCATTTGAAACAATTCAATTGCATTCCCCATTACTTCTTTGGAATGCAAAGGATGAACAGTATAATGTTCATATATTTCTTCACTTCTAGACACATCAACTTTTTCAATTTGGCCGCCTGAACAATCACTGTCTTCATCTGCAGCTGTTTCCTCTGCTGCAACACATACATCTTTGTAATACTCATTGTTTTTGACTAAATACAACGTTGCCTTTTTGACTTTCCTAACATCCACTAAATCATGCCAGATTTTCTTACTCTTTGTCGGAACCCCATTAACTAGAATAACTAAAGGTTCCTCTTCTACTTTTTCTATACCAATTGTATCAATATTTTTTTTCAAATCAAGAGGCAAATAAACAACTCTTCCCTTTAATCCTCTCTGCAAATCTGTAAGAGGCAATTTCCCTATCTTAGGCTCCATGCGAACAATTGCCTGAAAAGGATGGACACATTGAATCAAAATTGCTCATATGTATTTAAATCCATTAATTCACGGGGAATGTCCACCAACTCCAGATTATTATGAACACTTCTAGCAGGCATTCTGTTTTGATTTAATTTATCATAACAATATTTACAAATACGCTGATCAGAACTCAAATCAAAACAATTCTCGAACCCACAAATAAGTTGCAAAATCCTTCCACTCATAATTATTCATCTTTTCACTTTTTACGTATAAATCAACTAATCTAGTTTGATGCTTATAATGACTTTGTCGACAACACACACAAGTACAATTCGGCCTTTCACTTGATTTCACCTTAAACCTGGTAATTTCCTGCTCAAACTTTTCTGTACGTTAAATCTGCACATTGTCTTCCACATTACCTTGGATTGCTGTGTCAATTTCTACACTATCCTCTTTTTCACCAAAATAACAAATCTCGATTTCTTCACAAATCTTCTTCACATCTAATTCAGTTCCATGCAAAAGAGCACTGTTTCATTGTTTAAGGTTAAGTGTTGGACTGTTTGCATAATACAACATTCTCACTAATTTCCTCATTTTGGTATGATGCACTGCTAACATCCTAAAATGATGAAAAACACTCTGACAGACTTTTCTAGAAAGACAAGCCAGTGAATGGCCTTGCAAACCTGTGTTTTCTCTCACTCTGCAAGGATCTAAGTCTTGCAACAACTTCACTTTCTGCTTTAGACTTTTCTTACTATATGTACGTAAGAAATTACAAAACAAATCAATTGATTGCTGTCGCACACTACAAATACGACTACACTTCCAAGTGTACACTGGACCCTTAGTACGTCTCCCTAAAACTTCATCACTTAACAACTCTTCTGGTTCTCTAGGCACAGGTTTCTCTTTTTCAATCGGACAACCGTCTTTCACTTCATACGCTTGACCACTGGTGTCAACTGCATGCACTAAATCATTCTCCTGGAAGTAACTCTCCTCATTAAAAAATGGCTCACAACTTGAACTGTGCATCCATTCTCCTGAAAAAACTTTACAAAAATGTGTCCGATTAATTACTCTTTTCCATCTACTGTTTGATTTGAAAACATCAATTGTCTTGTTAAGTGTCCTAATTATATTGATTATTAAAATAAATAATTTTTTCTTAACTTCAAAAGCCTGATCAACAATTTTCTCTACACTTTTCTTTTTCTTATAAAAAGCAGCTCTCTGTTTACCTTTCCTAATGTTTTTTAACAAATTTAAAACCACCCTATTGCGAAACATTCGTTTACTAATGTCTCTAAACTGATTCTGCCTTCTATTCCTATACATATTATTCTCTCCTGCTCCAGTTGTAGGATTCTTTGAGGTTCTCTCCTTCCTTTTCAAATTTACTCTCTCATTCTCTTTTTCTACATGCTGTCCAACAATTTTTTTTGAAGTACATATGTTCCGTATGAAAGACTTAGTTGTCTTACCAGGAGCTTGGTTCCTGTTTTTTGAAGTATTTGTTGTGGAAGAGCGCTGTAATTCCGTTGCTGTTTTAGTTTTTTGGCGGTTATGTTGTTTTCTTCTCCTTTCCCTTGAGGGCATGTTTGCTTACTCTTGAAATCTTGATTTCAATCTGTGTTAAAGAAAAAAATAGCACATTATAGACCACTATTACCAAACAACAAAGCAATGACAAAAAGCAAACGATCTATTCAGGGTTACAGATCAGGTGAGGATTCTCCAGGGGTGCACAAAAGGTGAGGCCTGTATTAAAGAGTATAGTGGAAGACAGCTCTGTCCACAGGTACAAAGAAGTTGAGACCTGTGTCTAAGAGTCCAGTAGGGGATAGACTTCATGAAGTCTAGTCCACTGCACTCTTATTCACATGCTTCACCACCTATGCTTCCCAGGAAAGGCCTCTCTCCCACTACAGTCTTGATCATAAACCTCACCTCCTCTGTCCCTCTGGACATGTCTCACCTCATCTGCACAATCTACTTCCTAATCTCAGGTAACTCAGGTGACATAATTGTGAAAAGGTCAAATTTTTTTATGTAACCATGCACACACTTTTTATTTTTTCTCAAAAATGTAAAAGCTATTAATTTGCACCAAAATCGATTTTTCAATAACATTTTAGAAACACAGTTCTTTTCCTACTATTTAAACTTTCTCAAAAACTGTAAAACTCATTAATTTGCAACAAAAATATTTTAGTAGTGTAATGAAAAGCTTATACATATGACCTTTTCATTGTTTTTCAAATGTTATTCTAAAAATTTTTTTTACGGACTAAGCAGGAATACTCATGTGATGAAGCCTGTCCAGGGGAGCAGAAAACGTGAGGCTTCTGTCCAAGAGTGCAGTGGACAGGACTAAACTGGAGTAGTGTGTAAGAAAAAGATGAGCCTCATTTATAAGCCCCTGCGTCAGTTTTGCGCTACTGATGCGTCTTTTTTTGTGACGCATTGGCGGCATAAAACATGTGCCTTGTTGCGCCATATTTAAAAAGTGACGCATGTAGGTAGATGCGTCATTTTTTAAACCTCTGCGCCACATTATACCTCTGTCAAGTGTAATGTACACAGAGGGGTCATTTCTCCGCAAAAAGCCTCGTAATATTGACGCAGTGAAATCTATGAGATTTCACTGCGTCACTTTTAGGACACTGTTACGTCAAAATCTTGCACCTGCCTCACAGCAGGGATAAGACTGAGGCAAACGCTTTCACATGGGGATTTCCCCATGTGATAGGATTCTGACACCTAAGCAGGAGTGCAGATGAGATGAAGACTGTCCAGGGGAGCACAAAACGTGAGGCTTGTGTCCAAGAGTGCAGTGGACAGGACTAAACTGGAGGAGTGTGCAAGAAAAAGATGAGCCTCATTTATAAAGCCCTGCGTCAGTTTTGCGCTACTGATGCGTCACTATTTGTGACGCATTGGCGGCATAAAACATGTGCTTTTTTGCGCCATATTTAAAAAGTGACGCATGTAGGTAGATGCGTCATTTTTTAAACCTCTGCGCCACATTATACCTCTTTCAAGTGTAATGTACAGAGAGGGGTCATTTCTCCGCAAAAAGCCTCGTAATAATGACGCAGTGAAATCTATGAGATTTCACTGCGTCACTTTTAGGACACTGTTACGTCAAAATCTTGCACCTGCCTCACAGCAGGGATAAGACTGAGGCAAACGCTTTCACATGGAGCTTTCCCCACGTGATAGGATTCTGACACCTAAGCAGGAGTGCAGATGAGATGAAGACTGTCCAGGGGAGCACAAAAGGTGAGGCTTATGTCCAAGAGTGCAATGGACAGGACTAAACTGGAGTAGTGTGCAAAAAACAGATGAACCTCATTTATGAGGCCCTGCGTCAGTTTTGCACTGCTAATGCGTCACTTTTTGTGACGCATCGGCGGCATAAAACATGTACCTTTTTGCACCATATTTAAAAAAGTGACGCATGTAGGTAGATGCGTCACTTTTTAAACCTCTGCGCCACATTATACTTCTGTCAGGTGTAATGTACACAGAGGGGGCATTCCCCCGCAAAAAGCCTCATAATGGTGACACAGTAAAATCTATGAGATTTCACTGCATCACTTTTAGGACATGTTACGTCAAAATCTTGCGCCTGCCTTACAGCAAGCGTAAGACTGAGTCAAACGCTTTCACATGCAGCTTTCCCCATGTGAAAGGATGCATTGCTGGAGTACAAGCATTCCATTTCATTACTGAAAACTCACTAATTTACAAAATACATTTCCTCTCTCTTGCAAACAATGCTACCAAGCATTACCAAAAAAATAACACAAATCAACAGCAAACAAGCTCAGTGTGCCTCCTAATCGTTTTCCAATTACCATTTTATGAACAGAACACAGGTCCTATGTACAAGCATTCATTTTCACTACTGAAAGCCATTAATTTACCCTAAAATCATTTTTTATTTAATATTTTATGAACAGAGCACAGATCCCATTTACAAGCATTCATTTTCACTACTAAAACCCATTGATTTGCACTAAAATCGTATTTCAATTACCATTTTAGGAACACAACACAGGTCCTATGTGCTTCATATACAAGCATTCATTTTCACTACTAAAACCCATTGATTTGCACTAAAATCGTTTTTCAATTACCATTTTAGGAACACAACACAGGTCCTATGTGCTACTTAATCTGAACTCTCTATCTAAATGAATCATAACTCACCTTTACAAATGCTTTAGGAGATTCGGAACAGTGTCAGATACACACACCAATATTTCTTTAGCAGAGCAAAAGGTATATTCTCCAGGCACTGCAACCATTTGCCTCACAGCAGGCATAAGACTGAAGCAAACGCTTTCACATAAGGCTTTCCCCATGTGATAGGATTCTGACACCTAAGCAGGAGTACAGATGAGATGAAGCCTGTCCAGGGGAGCACAAAAGGTGAGGCTTGTGTCCAAGAGTGCAATGGAAAGGACTAAACTGGAGTAGTGTGCAAAAAAAATGAACCTCATTTATGAGGCCCTGCGTCAGTTTTGCACTGCTAATGCGTCACTTTTTGTGACGCATCGGCGGCATAAAACATGTACCTTTTTGCGCCATATTTAAAAAGTGACGCATGTAGGTAGATGCGTCACTTTTTAAATCTCTGCGCCACATTATACTTCTGTCAGGTGTAATGTATGTATTGTATATATGTAATGTACACAGAGGGGGCATTCCCCCGCAAAAAGCCTCATAATAGTGACACAGTAAAATCTATGAGATTTCACTGCATCACTTTTAGGACACTGTTACGTCAAAATCTTGCGCCTGCCTTACAGCAAGCGTAAGACTGAGGCAAACGCTTTCACATGCAGCTTTCCCCATGTGAAAGGATGCATTGCTGGAGCACAAGCATTCCATTTCATTACTGAAAACTCACTATTTTACAAAATACATTTCCTCTCTCTTGCAAACAATGCTACCAAGCATTACCAAAGAAAATAACACAAACCAACAGCAAACATGCTCAGTGTGCTTCCTAGTCGTTTTCCAATTACCATTTTATGAACAGAACACAGGTCCTATGTACAAGCATTCATTTTCACTACTGAAAGCCATTATTTTACCCTAAAATCGTTTTTTATTTAATATTTTATGAACAGAGCACAGATCCTATTTACAAGCAATCATTTTCACTACTAAAACCCATTGTTTTGCACTAAAATCGTTTATTCAATTAACATTTTAGAAACACTGCACAGATCCTATGTACAAGCATTCATTTTGACTACTAAAACCCATTGATTTGAACTAAAATCGTATTTCAATTACCATTTTAGGAACACAACACAGGTCCTATGTGCTTCATATACAAGCATTAATTTTCACTACTAAAACCCATTGATTTGCACTAAAATCGTTTTTCAATTACCATTTTAGGAACACAACACAGGTCCTATGTGCTTCTTAATCTGAACTCTCTATCTAAATGAATCATAACTCACCTTTACAAATGCTTTAGGAGATTCAGAACAGTGTCAGATACACACACCAATATTTCTTTAGCAGAGCAAAAGGTATATTCTCCAGGCACTGCAACCATTAATGGAACAGAAAACCTCTAATTCTACCCACATATTGCTCATGGTAACCAATCAAAACTCTTCCCTCTGTATTTTCAAACCAACACCCCTCCCCCCCTCAGCCCTTTCTACCTGTTACCATAGCAACTCCCTCCTCACTGAGCTCTCAGGTTTGAAAGTTTATTCTACAATGTTGCAAATCACCTCAGCAAGGATGTTTGACCTGCAAATACACCAGCTTATCTGGTGCAATGTTTCTTTAAATGACTTTTTTTTAACCATTCAATTTACTTCTTATACAGAACACAACCATGCACCCCAACTTACAGTTTTCAACTATCTCAATCTACCAATCATTGCTTGTGATTCAAGAGCACTGAAACTCCACAGGTTTTTTTTTGCAAACTCCTACTGTTCCAACTGCCATTTTATTCCTACACTTCATCTGGCTGCACCAGAACCTCCTCTACCATGTATTCTGTCTGGATTATTAGACATAGCTATATCCACTAGGCTCAAAGGTATGCAGCTACCAGAAATTTTCACAACCTTGATTTACCAAATGTGAACATTAAATGGATTGGCCAGAGAGGATTGAGATGTCACCAATTGATACCATTGGTGAAAACCTTTTCGCATTTGCCACACCCTAACCTCATAATTCTGCACTGTGGTGGAAATGACTTAGGCACTTTGACTGGGGTAGGTCTGGAAATGCTTTTAAAGGACACATTTGAACAATTGATGGCACTTTTTCCTCAAACTGCCTTCGTATTTTCCAATATATGCCAAAGACAGAAATGGAACTGGTCCAACCAATTTTGTCCACAATTTGAGAAAGCACGGAAACATGTGAATAAATCTGTTTCTTCATACATGAGAGACTATGGAATGGGTTCAATATACAACAACAACTTGCGTTACAACATGCAAATATCTACAGAGGAGATGGTGTGCACTTCTCAGATGAGGGGAATAGAATATTCCTCCTGAATTTAAGACTGTGCATTGGTACCTACTTGTAGGTACCTAAATCAGCCACAGAACCCAAAAGCTCTTTTCAGAGCTACCCTACCTCTGATCACTCCAAATGATTATCTTTTTCTAACTTTTTTCACCAAAGTACGCTCCCCGGTACGCTTCCCGGTGCGCGTACCGGGCGCTCCCCCCGCGAAAAATTAATATTTTTTTCCGCCTATATTGGCCTCCTAAGACCCCCTCAGAAAACCTAGAGGGTCAGGGAGTGCCTACCATGCCCCCTTCTACCCATTTCCAACGTTGTTTGTCCTCCATCTTGTGTCTCAATTCTTCCGAAACACAAAATGGAGGACTCCCGTAGCGCTGCAAGGTACGCGTACCGGGGCGCGCACCGGTGAGCGCTCCCTACATTTTTTTAAAGTTAATTTACATAAAAACCTCTGTAGAGATGTTCACCAAATATAGAATATGCCATACTACATACCAGTCCCTACCATTTTCCCAAATTTGGTAGAATTCCATTGAGCCATTTGCCCTGTAGTCCTGTCTAAATATCCTGAGGTAAATTATTTGACAAAAACACATATGAAGAGTTTGGATTTACAACCAATTAAAATGTTACTTTCATTTCCTACTTTTTTTTCCTGACATTTGATTGGTTATGTACATGAATATAAAGGAAAAATGAGAGGGAATCACGGCCATTTTGACTAGTACTACCTGAGGCACATTTATAAAAGATTTCCTCTGAAAACATCAACTCCTTTCTGAAAGGTAAGTTGTTCATTTGTAAGGGAAACTATGTTCTGCACTTTAACTTAAATTGGAAAAACGTTTTCTGATAGTTTTTTACTGTCCCTCTGTTATAGTTATAGATTGAGATAGGCTTCTCTGTTATACTTATGGATTGAGTTAGGCTTCTCTGGTATAATTATGAATTTACTTAGGCTTCATCACATGCACTTTTTTATATTTCTACTTCCTGCCTGATTCCATACACTGCCCAAAAATAACTTCACTGTTAAAAACTAAGAAGTACCTGTCTGAACTTAAACCCAACAATGCCCTAACTCTACTGATATAGTTATTTTTTATGCAATTTACAGCAAAAATGGAAGGTAAAGAGGAGAGCAATACAATTTCTTTTGAAATTATGGATAAAGATATTCTTAAGGAAGACTTGGATTTCATGGATGAGTCTGAGGATCAACAACTAATTGACTGTCTTGAATCATTTGAATCATGTAATGAAAATTTGGAGGACATTCCGGATGATGTAATGTTAGAAGTGTTATTAAATTATGAACAATCTCAACAATAAATTTTTATTTAATAATTAAAAATTGTTCGAGACATTATTCATTTTTATATGTAATTCATTAAATACTACCAAAATGATTATAATATAAACTGAGACTTACAGTGCAACTTTTTTGTGTTACATAGTAAATTTGCTCATAGTTACTTCCTTTCTCCCACTATATTATCTCCAATGTGTTTTTCACATCTCTTTTTCATCTCCTGCCTCCTTTCTCTCACTCTCTGTCTCTAATGCACCATATCACTGCCAATTTTGTGTAGATTCAGAAGAGAGTAAAATGTAATACTTGAAAACATCATAAGGGAGCAGGGTACACTACAATGTGTGGTGGGGGAGGTGTGTGTGGGGGATGGTGGGGTGTGTCTGTGAGGTGTGTGTGTGTATGTGTCTGGGGGTGAGGTGTATAGGTGTATGTAGGTGTATGGGGTATGTGGGTGTGGGTGGGGGTGTGGGTGTGTAAGGTGTGTGAGTGGGTGTGGGTGTGTGGGGTGTTTGAGTGTAGGTGGAGGTGTGGGTGTGTGAGGTATGTGTGGGGGGTGTGTGGGTGTGGGGGGTATGTGTGTAAGATATGTGTGTATGTGTGGGATGTGTGGGTGTGTCTGTGAGGTGTGTGTGTGTGTGGGAGGGGGAGGTGTGTCTGTGGGATGTGTGGGGTGTGTCTCTGAGGTATCTGTGTGTGTGTGTGTGTGTGTGTGTGTTGGGGGGTGGTGAGGTGTGTGTATGAGTGTGGGTGTTTGGAATGTGTGGGTGTGGCTGTGGATGTGTAAGGTGTTGGTGTGGGGGTGTGGGGTGTTTAGGTGTGGGTGGAGGTGTGCGTGTGTGAGGTGTGTGTGGGGAGTGTGTGGGTGTAGGTGGAGGTGTGGGTGTGTGAGGTGTGTGTGGGGGGTGTGTGGGTGTGGGGGGGTATGTGTGTAAGATATGTGTGTATGTGTGGGATGCGTGGGTTTGTCTGTGAGGTGTGGGTGTGTGTGTGGGGGGGAGGTGTGTCTGTGGGATGTGTGGGGTGTGTCTGTGAGGTATCTGTGTGTGCGTGTGTATGTTTGGGGGGGTGGTGAGGTGTGTGTATGAGTGTGGGTGTGTGAAATGTGTGGGTGTGGGTGTGGATGTGTAAGGTGTCGGTGTGGGGTGTTTAGGTGTGGGTGGAGGTGTGCGTATGTGAGAAAGCCACAGAACCCAAAAGCTCTTTTGAACCCAAAAGCTCTTTTCAGAGCTACCCTACCTGTAATCTCTCAAAATGATTATTTTACACTATTATTTTAGCTATTTTTCACCAAAGTACGCTCCCCGGTGTGCGTACCGGGTGCTCCCCCCGCGAAAACCGAAAAAAATTAAAACATTTTTTTTACCCGAGGGACCCTTTTATGGCCCCCACATCAAACCTAGGCGGTCAGGGGGGTCTTCCCTGCCCCCTTTTGATTATTTCCCCCTTTGTTTTTACCACCTCTTGTGTCTCGATCCTACCGAGACAAGATGGCGGCCGCTCAGGACTGTTTCCAATGTTTACAGACACCCGAGAGCCAATCAGCTTTCCGTGCGCAAGTCGCATGGCGCGCCCGGAGCGCTCCCCGGTGCGCGTACCGGGGCACGGCTATAGATATATACATTTTTTTGAACCTAAATTACTCAAAATCCTCTGGAGCACCTATCTTGAGACATAGCAAAGGCACATCGGGCTACCAGTCCCTACAATTTTGCCAAGTTTGGTGAAAATCCATTCAGCCGTTCGAGCTAAAAGTGCGACCGACCGCCCTATGGAAATTAACATGGGGAAAACACGTTTTGGGACCCCCCTTTTATCTCGGCCCTCGCTTGACTAATCCCCCCCAAACTTTCAGGGAAGGACCGGAGCGCCGCGAGGCAAAGTTGAGGAGAATTTCAGGCAGATTCCTCAACTGGCGCCAAAGTTATTCCCAATAGAATGTTGCGATTTCCCTATGGAAATCAATCCTAACTATAACTACCTACTGGCGACCGCCAGTAGGTAATATATATATATATATATATTTTTTTTTTTTTCACTGTTTCCCCACAGGGGGAGGTGGAGCTGCACACGACAACCAGATTTGTCAATTTCTTTTATTTTGTTTTCGATTGCATTCTTCAGCGCAGCATTGTTACAAGACGCGTTTCGTTCTTCCTAGAACTTCCTCAATTGCAGAACACCGCTTTTCCGGGAACGCCAGCTTTTTACTGCAAGTACCTCGTGATTTCAATGTTTTAAAACCTCCAGTGGTTGTATTTGACAGGTCACTTCCTGTTGTAAGCCTTATGGTACATGTAGTGCAAGCGGCTCCCCGGGTCTTTTTAATAATTTTCTACCCTCCAGTGGGCACGGTGTTGCTTCAATGCCGATAATGTTTTTTGTTCATTGGACTTCTGTCCGACAACAGGTTTCCCCAAATCCGCTCTTTTGAAAGCTTGTTTGAGTCCAGAACCGGGTATGGTACCCGGGAGCACCACAGCCTCCTAAGCCGTTTTACCGGAGCAACACGAGAGGTTCAGATTGGAGGATGTATGGCGCTCTAGATGGCAGCGCAGCTCCTTCGGCGGAACCAAGCCGGTAATTAATTTTCACTGTTTCCCCACAGGGGGAGGTGGAGCTGCACACGACAACCAGATTTGTCAATTTCTTTTATTTTGTTTTCGATTGCATTCTTCAGCGCAGCATTGTTACAAGACGCGTTTCGTTCTTCCTAGAACTTCCTCAATTGCAGAACACCGCTTTTCCGGGAACGCCAGCTTTTTACTGCAAGTACCTCGTGATTTCAATGTTTTAAAACCTCCAGTGGTTGTATTTGACAGGTCACTTCCTGTTGTAAGCCTTATGGTACATGTAGTGCAAGCTGCTCCCCGGGTCTTTTTAATAATTTTCTACCCTCCAGTGGGCACGGTGTTGCTTCAATGCCGATAATGTTTTTTGTTCATTGGACTTCTGTCCGACAACAGGTTTCCCCAAATCCGCTCTTTTGAAAGCTTGTTTGAGTCCAGAACCGGGTATGGTACCCGGGAGCACCACAGCCTCCTAAGCCGTTTTACCGGAGCAACACGAGAGGTTCAGATTGGAGGATGTATGGCGCTCTAGATGGCAGCGCAGCTCCTTCGGCGGAACCAAGCCGGTAATTAATTTTCACTGTTTCCCCACAGGGGGAGGTGGAGCTGCACACGACAACCAGATTTGTCAATTTCTTTTATTTTGTTTTCGATTGCATTCTTCAGCGCAGCATTGTTACAAGACGCGTTTCGTTCTTCCTAGAACTTCCTCAATTGCAGAACACCGCTTTTCCGGGAACGCCAGCTTTTTACTGCAAGTACCTCGTGATTTCAATGTTTTAAAACCTCCAGTGGTTGTATTTGACAGGTCACTTCCTGTTGTAAGCCTTATGGTACATGTAGTGCAAGCGGCTCCCCGGGTCTTTTTAATAATTTTCTACCCTCCAGTGGGCACGGTGTTGCTTCAATGCCGATAATGTTTTTTGTTCATTGGACTTCTGTCCGACAACAGGTTTCCCCAAATTCGCTCTTTTGAAAGCTTGTTTGAGTCCAGAACCGTGTATGGTATGGTATGGTATGGTATATATTACCTACTGGCGGTCGCCAGTAGGTATATATAGTTAGGATTTTTTCCCTATGGGATTTTTGAAAATTCTATGTCTAATAACTTTGGCGTTTGTGGACGGAATTGGCTGAAATTTTCAGGAAAATGGAACATTTTGTTTCTGAGCAGCCCCTGGAAATTTGGGGGGAGTTGGTCCAGGGGGGGCCGAGAAAAAAGGGGGGTCCCAAAACGTGTTTTTAACATTGAGTTTTCCATAGGGCGGTTAGCCTCACTTTTAGCCCGAACGGCTGAATGGATTTGCACGAAACTTGGCAAAATTGTAGGGACTGGTAGCCCGATGTGCCTTTTGTAGGTCTTAATATATGTGCTGCAGTGGATTTTGAGAAATTAACGGTCAAAAAAAGATATATATCTGTAAGCGCGGACCAGGCAGCGCCCCGGTTCGCGTACTTTTCACGTAACGGAACTTCGCGTAGCGAAGCTGATTGGCTCTCCGGTGTCTGTCAACATTCTAAACAGTCCGGAGCGGCCGCCATCTTGTCTCTCGGTAGGATCGAGAGACAAGAGGAGGCCAAAACAAAGGGGGAAATAACTATAAGGGGGCATAGTAGATCCTCGCTGACCCCCTAGGTTTAATGTGGAGGTTTTAAAGAGGTCCCGCGGGGCAAAAAAAAAAATTTTTTTTTTTGTTTTTTTTCGTGGTTAGCGCCCGGTACGCGAACCGGGAAGCGTTCTGGGGAGCGTACTACAATGAAAAATGAATGATAGACTTTTCAAATGCTGTATGTTAATTGATTGTTGGTTTTGTTGATTATTTTTTATTTTTTTTTATTTTTTAAGCATTTTTTATTGTGTTTCATAATTTATTAAACTTTCTAACATTTCATTGTCAGAAATTTCATAATTATCATGGAATATACATTGTAGTCTCTGAGGTTGTAAAATGTCCTCATTTGCAAGGAGGTTATCTACTGCTTGTACACATTGCAGTAGTTCTTGGTCCCAAGTTTCATCCATAAATTCAATCTCATTTGGATCAATGATTTCTGTGTTGGACTCTGGAAGGACAATTTCAAATGAAATTTTTTGTTCACTTTCCATTTTCCCTGAAATTTGCATAAAAAAAATATATATTAGTAGAGGTAGGGCACTGTTGGGATTAATTTTAGATAGGCAGTTTTTAACAGTGAATTTATCTTTGGGCAGTGTATAGTATCAGAGTGGAAGTAGGAATATAAAAAAGTGTATCTAAATTTATAAGTACTACAGAGGGATAGTATATAACTAACAGAAAAAGTTTGCCATATTAACTTAAAGTGCACAATATACTTCAGTTTTAAAAATAACAACTTACCTTTAAAAAGAAGTTGAAGTTATTAATGAAAATCCTATTGAAATGTACACCAGGAAGTAGTAGTCAAAATGGCTGTGTTTCCTTCTCTTCCTTTATATATATTCGGGTCCATAACCAATCAAATGTCAGGTAAAAAAAGTAGAAAATGAAAGTAACATTTTAATTGGTTGTCAATTCCAACACTTCAGATGTGTTTTGTGAAGTAATTTACCTCACGGTATTTAGAGAGGTCTACAGGCTAAATGGCTAAATGGAATTCCAATCAAATTTGTGAAAATGGTAGGGATTGGTATGTAGTATGAGCTAATCTATATTTGGTGAAATTGTCTCAAGTGGCTTTTGTGTGAACTACTTTCCCACCTTTTTTGATGGTGCGCTTCCCAGGGAGCGACCCGGTACGCGAACCGTTGAGCGCCCCGGTTCGCGGACCTTAAGCGTTCCGGGAGTCCACCGTTTTGTGTTTCGGTCGAATTAAGATACAAGATGGAGGGCAATTAATGTTCGGAATGGGTAGAAGGGGGCACGGTAGAGTTATCTTGACCTCCTAGGTTTTCTGAGGGTGGCTGAGGAGGTTTATATGTGCGAAAAAAAAACATTTTTTTAAAAAATTTCGCGAGGTTAGCTCCCGGTACGCGTACCGGGTAGCGCCCCAGGGAGTGTACTTTGTTGAAAATTAGTGAAAAAAGTTAGAGTAAAATAATAATTGTGAGTGATTAGATGTAGGGTAGCTCTGAGAAGAGCTTTTGGGTTTATGGTACATTTAGGTACTTATAAGTAGGTACCAATGCACATTTTTAAATTCAGAGTGAAAATTCTGTTGCCCTCATCTGAGAAGTGAACTCCATCTCCTCTGTAGATATCTTGCATGTAGTAACGCAAGTTATTGTTGTACAGGGAGCCCATTCCATGGTCTCTCATGTAAGCTGAAACAGATTTGTTTACATGCTTCCTCGACTTCTCAATTTGTGGACAAAATTGGTTTGACCACCTCCATTTCTGTCTTTGGCATATATTTGAATATACCAAGGCAGTCTGAGGAAAAATTGCCATTAATTGCTCAAAGGTGTCCTTTAAAAGCATTTCCAGACCTACACCAGTCAAAGTGCCCAAGTCATTACCTCCACAGTGCACAATTAACAGGTCAGGTTTTGGCAAATGCATAAAGGTTTTCACCAATGGTATCAATTGGTGACATTTTAATCCTCTGTGGCCAAACCACTTAATTTCCACATCTTGTAAATTGAGGTTAGGTAAATTCCTGCTTTCAACGTACCTTTGAGCCCAGTGAATATAACTATGACCAACAATCCAGACAGAAAACATGGTGAGAGAAGGTTCTCCTGCAGTCAGATGAAGTGTGGCAATGAAATGGCAGTTGAAAAAATGAGAGTTTGAAATGAAAAAAACTGTGGAGTTTCTGTGTTCATGAAGCAGTAACAGTGATTGGTGGATTTTGATTGATGAAAACAGAAAGTTAGGGTGTACAGATGTGTTGTTTGAGAGATGTATTTTGAGTGGTCAATAAAAAATCATTAAATGAAAGAAAGCACTGGATATGCAGGTGCACTGAGAGTTCAGAGTTCAATTGCAACATTGTTGTGTGAACTTGCAAACACCAGAGTTTCTCCAAGAGGTGGTTGCTATGGAAAATAGGCAGAAAGGGCAGAGGGGGAAGGGTTTTCATTTGAAAAAAAGTGAGGGAAGAGTTTTGATTGGGTGACATGAGAAATATGTGTGAAGAATTACAGCATTTCTGTGCTTTTGATAGCTGCAGACTCTGGAGTGCATACCTTTTGCTCTGCTGAAGACAAATTGGTGTGTTTCTTAGACTGTTTTCAAACTCAAAGTATTTGCTAAGGTGAGAAAATATTTCTTTATTTTAGATAGAGAATAGTGTGCTTTAAGGAGAAAATTATGATTTATGTGGCGCAAATTGCTTGTAAATATGCTCTCACATGTGCATGGAAAATTTTGATTTTGAATGTTTGTGTTACATAGCCATGTTAAAAGTGACCCAACCATGCTGGAAAGTCAATCAAAAAATGATTTCATGTGTTTTAATGACATTTTAAGTCATTTTCTCATGTGCAGTGTTTAGAAATTATGATTTGAAAATCGTTTTTGTGGAAAAGGAATTGTTTTTAAATTCATGACAAGGATATAATGGTGTATGGTTCTTTATAAGGCAATTGACTGTCCCTGATGTTATTTTTCTCATTTTAGTGTAAGACCTTTCTCTGTGGCGCAAATTGCTTGTAAATATGCTCTCACATGTGCATGGAAAATTTAGATTTTGAATGTTTGTGTTAAATAGCCATGTTAAAAGTGACCCAACCGACATTTTAAGTCATTTTCCCATGTGCAGTGTTTAGAAATTATGATTTGAAAATCGTTTTTGGGGAAAAGGAATTGTTTATAAAATCATGACAAGGACATAATGGTGTATGGTTCTTTATAAGGCAATTGACTGTCCCTGATGTTATTTTTCTCATTTTAGTGTAAGACCTTTCTCTGTGGCGCAAATTGTGTGTAAATATGCTCTCACATGTGCATGGAAAATTTTAATTTTGAATGTTTGTGTTACATAGCCATGTTAAAAGTGACCCAACCATGCAGGAAAGCCAATCAAAAAACGCTTTCATGTGTTTCAATGACATTTTAAGTCATTTTCTCATGTGCAGTGTTTTGAAATTATGATTTGAAAATCGTTTTTGGGAAAAAGGAATTGTTTTTAAATTCATGAGAAGGACATAATGGTGTATGGTTCTTTATAAGGCAATTGACTGTCCCTGATGTTATTTTTCCCATTTTAATGTAAGACCTTTCTCTGTGGCGCAAATTGCTTGTAAATATGCTCCCACCTGTGCATGGAAAATTTTGATTTTGAATGTTTGTGTTACATAGCCATGTTAAAAGTGACCCTACCATGCAGGAAAGCCAATCAAAAAACGCTTTTATGTGTCTTAAGGACAATTTAAGTAATTTTCCCATGTGTAGTGTTTTGAAGTTATGATTTGAAAATCGTTGTTGAGGTAAAGGAATGTTGTTAAAATTTATGTGCGCCATATGCCCCCAAATTTCTTTTTTAGGGTTGCAGCAGGGTGTTCTTGAGACACCCCTGCACCTTTGGAATAAATTCCTAATTTGTGATGAGCAAATTGTTAATCGCAAATTGCACCTTCATTTATATGAGCCTCCTAGCCCATGGAAATGAATGGGTAATTTGCAATTAGCAATTTTCTCATCGCAAATTTGGAATGGTAAAGAATCGCTATTTATTCCTTAAAATTCGCTTTTTTGGAAATGCAAAATAGTTATATGATACATATGGCGGTTGATGTCTAACAAGATAAGAAGCTTAGGGATACATTTATGATGACTGGCGCAATGAAGTAGAAATCACTTACTTCATTGGTAGGCCTTTACATGAATTATCTCCTCTGTATTCTTCATCAAGCGTAACTTTAATCTGCAATCCTGAGTAGGCCTCACCTTAAACAAACCTCTGGATAGGCCACATCCTATTGTCATCCTGAATTAATCATTTAAAATGCTAGGGACAGATTTATGATAGGTGTATACCTCTTTTGTGCCACTTAGAAAACATTGTCCATGGGGAAATGACTTAAAATGTCCTTAAGACACATGAATGTGTTATTTTAAAACGTTTGCAATTTTTTTGGGTCACTTTCAACATGGCTATGTGACTGAAACAGTCAAAATCTAAATTTGCAATGCACAGGTGGGAGCATATTTACAAGGAATGTGCTTCATGGGGAAAGGTCTTATAATGTAATATGGGAAAAATGACATTAGAGACACTGAAATGCCTTATAGAGAAGCATACACCATTATGTCCTTGTCATAAATTTGCAAACCATTACTTTTCCCCAAAAACGATTTTCAAATTATATTTTGAAAACACTGCACATGTGGAAATTACTTAAAATGTCAATAATTCAAAATTTGCGATTCCTTAAATGCAATGTATCAAAAAAAAAAATATGTAAAAAATGATATTAAGGATTTGGAAACTACCACCAACTTCTAGTTTGTGGTAATTTGCGAATTCTTTTCAAAAAGCATTTTTTTCAACAAAAAAAAAAGGTCCCATATGACGCCCATACATGCCATTAGGGCATGTAGGTGTGCCATGTGCTCTCAAATTTCTTTTTCAGGGGTGCAGCAGGGTGTTCTTGAGATACCCCTGCACGCTTGAAAAAAATCCTATTTTGTGATGAGCTAATTGCTAATCACAAATTGCAACCTTAATTCCTATGAGCCTCCTAGCCCATGGAAATGAATGGGTAATTTGCAATTAGCAATTTGCTCATTGCAAATTAGGAATAGTAAAGAATTGCTATTTATTCCTTAAAATTTGCTATTTAGGAAATGCAAAATAGTTTGATGGTACATATGGTGGTTCATCTGTAACAAGATAAGAAGCTTAGGGATACATTTATGATGACTGGTGCAATAAAGTGCACATTACTTACTTCATTGGTAGTCCTTTATATGTATTATCTCCTCTGTATTCTTCATCAAGCGTAACTTTAATCTGCAATCCTGAGTAGGCCTCACCTTAAACAAACCTCTGGATAGGACACACTTTATTGTCATCCTGGATTAATCATTTAAAATGCTAGGGATAGATTTATGATAGGTGTATGCCTTTTTTCTGCCACTGTGCGTCACTTTTATGATGCAGCGGTGGTGCAAAATATTTGCTATGAGGTGACAACATTAAAAATTAATGCATTTAGGCAGATATGTCATGGTGTAAAAAAAAAACGTACCACATAAAACCCAATCAGCAGTAATGCAAAAGATGCACCATGTCGCAAGACAGGCCTCACTTGGGGCCATATGTATCAAGCTAATTAGCATTTGCAAAGATCAAAATTCTATGAATTTCGGCCTTTGCGAATGTTAATTAGACAAATGGTATGTATCAAACAACTTTGATGCAAAATAAGGAGTAGCAAAATTTGCTATTCCTTATTTTGCGATTGCACTGAAGCATTTGTAAATTTTGTGACTACTTAAATGCAATGTATCAAAGAAAAACTATGTAAAAAATGACATTAAGGATTTGGAAACTATTGTGGTAAATTAGTGGTAATTTGTGAATTCTTTTCAAAAAGCTTTTTTTCAAAAAAACAAAAGGTGCCATATGACGCCAACACATGCCCTTAGGGCATGTATGTGTGCCATATGCCCCCAAATTTGTTTTTCAGGGGTGCAGCAGGTGTTCTTGAGACACCCCTGCACCCTTGGAAAAATTCCTACTTTGTGATGAGCAAATTGCTAATCGCAAATTAAACCTTCATTCATATTAGCCTCCTAGGCCATGGAAATGAATGGGTAACTTGCAATTAGCAATTTGCTCATCGCAAATTAGGAATGGTAAAGAATCGCTATTTATTCCTTAAAATTCGCTATTTAGAAAATGTAAAATATTTTGATGATACATATGGCAGTTCATCTGTAACAAGATAAGAAGCTTAGGGATAGATTTATGATGAGTGGCGCATCACCAGGGATGTGACAGTCATCCTGCGCCACTGCTCCGCCACCCATGTTGTGCTGCATTTACAATGCGGCGCAGCATGGGGCAAAAACGGCACAGATGCGTGACGCATCTGTGCCGTAAAGGTGGCGCATTGCTGGAGTTGTATCGCAAGTGCGATGCAGCTCCAGCAAGGCTCAGGGGTGCCCCATCTCCACAATGCTGCGTCAAGACCTATGCCAGCTTCAAGCAGGCGCAGGGTTTTGACGCAGCTTTCTCCTATCTGATTGTAAGTAGTGTGTTATGTTTTTGATCACTATTACTGATTTACTGTTTGATAATAATGTTTATTAACATTTTTTATTATATTTTTCCTCAGATTCAACTGCAGATCATTTCAAGATTTCAATATGCCTACAATACAAAGACAGATAAAGGCTGCAAAACGTCAAAGACAGCAGGAGAAAAAAAAAAACGCAGCAGTCCTCTAACAAAAAGATTTCTCAAGCCACGAAGAAAGCACCGGGTAAGAGCTCTAAATATTTCATAAGAAATATTTGTAATAAAAAAAATATTACTACAGAAAATGTTTCAGTCCATAACACGAGGAGTAAATCAAATGGAAAGAAAAGGACAATGGAAAATGTTACTGCTAGAGCAAGAGATAAATCTGTGCATGATAGTAGAAGGAAACAACAGTTTAGGGAGATTCGTAAACGAATGTTCCGCAACAGGATAATTGGCAATTTGTTAAAAAATATTAAGAAAGGTCAACAGAAACTAGTTTTTTATAAGAGAAAAAAAAAAGTTGAGAAAGTTATTGATCAGGCATTTGAAATTAAACGTAAGTTATTTATTTTGATAATCAATAGAATTAGGAAGCTAAACAAGGCAATTTTTGATTTCAAAAGAAATAGTAGATGGAAGAGAATAGTTAATCGTAGTAATTTTTGTGAAGTTTTTTCTGGAGAATGGATGCATAGTTCAAGCTGTGAGGCATTTTTTAATGAAGAGAGTTATTTCCAGGATAATGATTTGGTGCATGCAGTTGACATCAGTGGTCGTGCTTATGAAGTGAAAGATGGTTGTCCAGTTGAAAAAGAAAAACTTGTGACAACAGAGGCAGAAGAGTTGTTAGGTAATGAGGTTTTAGGAAGACGTGCTAAGGGTCCTGTGTACACCTGGAAGTGTAGTAGTATTTGCAGTGTGCGACAGGATTCCATCAATTTGCTTTGTGATTTTGTACGGTCATTTAACAAAAAAAGTTTGAAGCAGAAAATGAGGTTGTTGCAAGAATTAGATCCTTGCAGAGTAAGAGAAGTGACAGGTTTGCATGGTCATTCACTGGCTTGTCTTTCCAGGAGAGTATGCCAGAGTGTTTTTCATCATTTCAGGATGCTAGCAGTGCATCATAACAAAGTGAGGAAATTAGTTAGAATGTTGTATTATGCTAAGAGTCCAGCAATTATGCTGAAACAATTATGCGCTGCTCTTTTGCATGGTTCTGAAATAGATGTGAAGAATATATGTGAAGAAATTGAGTTTTGTTACTTTGGAAGTAAAGAGGAGAATGTTGAAATTGAGCAAGAAGTAGAGGGTCATTTGGAAGATAGTGTACATGTTTCCAGTACAGATAATTTCCAGAGGGAAATTGCGACGTTTGACATGAAATCAAGTGAGAGGCCTAATTTCACTTGTGTGTGTTGTAGACGCACTTATTATAAGAATCAGACTAAGTTAGTGGATTTATATGCAAAAAGTGAAAGGGAAAATAATAGTGAATGGAAGGATTTTGCAACATACTTGATGGTAGAAAATTGTTTTGATTTGGGATTGGATCAACGTGTGTGTACTTATTGTTGTAACAAATTAAAACAAAACCAGATGCCTGCTAGAGCAGTTCATAATAATCTGGAATTGGTTGAGATTCCTTCTGAATTGAAGGACTTAAATACTTATGAATCTATTTTGATTCAAAGTATCCATCCCTTTCAGGCTATTGTAAGAATGGAGCCAAAGACAGGGAAATTGCCTCCATCAGATTTACAGAGAGGATTAAAGGGAAGAGTTGTTTATTTGCCTCTAGATTTGAAGAAAAACATTAACACAATTGGAGTAGAAAAAGTGGAAGAGGAACCTCTGGTTATCTTAGTTAATGGGGTTCCGACAAAGAATAAGAAAATATGGCAAGATTTAGTAGATGTTAGGAAAGTTAAAAAGGCAACATTGTATTTGAAAAAAAATAATAAATACTATAAGAATGTATATGTTGCAGAAGAGGAAGTAAGTGAGGAAGAGGATAGCGATTTGTGTGCTGGTCAAATTGAGAAAGTAGAACCCTCTACTAGTGAGGAAATATATGAACATTATAGTGTTCATCCTTTGCATTCCAAGGAAGTCATGGGGAATGCTATTGAGTTGTTTCAAATGAAACAAGCCAAAGGGAGTCCCATTAGTGTTTGGGAGGAAAGTTTGGAAGCTCGGTGTTTCCCACAGCTTTTTCCAACAGGTCAGGGAGGAAGATATGATGAGCGACCTCATCAAATTCCTGCTTCTGAATACCGGACTTTGCGATTGTATGCAGGAGATGCTAGGTTTCGACAATGCATTCCTTATTTGTTTCATCTCCTGTTTGAAAGCGATCTGTCTGGACTGTCATATGCAGTGAACCACATCTTGAAAAGTGGTATACACATGCAAAACATCTCGGCAAGTGACTTTATGGATAAAGTGAATGTCCAAGATAGTATTTTGGATTCTCACCTGATTAATCTCATGGCGTGTCAGCGTGGTACTAATGAGTACTGGTACCGTCGTCATGGTGATTTAAAATATATGCTGAGGAACTTAGGTACTCCCACATGGTTCCTCACTCTGAGTTGTGCCGAGTATGGCTGGGAAGACTTACTTGAATTTCTACGAGAGGCAAATGCTAACGTAGATAACATCGAATTCAAGACACCCGGAGAACTGTGCTCTTTGGATCCAGTCAATGTATGTAGGTACTTCAATCATAGATTTGAAGCTATGAAGTCTTTCATCATGAATAAGAAGAATCCACCTCTTGGAGAGGTGTTGGATTTCTTCTGGAGAAAGGAGTACCAAGCAAGAGGTGCTCCTCATATACATATGTTGCTGTGGATCAAGGATGCACCTAAATTTGGAACGGATCCAGAAGACTCAGTGATGAGTTTCATCCAACAGTATTCTACGTGTGCTGTTCCAAACGCAAAGGAGAAGAAAAGCCTAAGAGAAAAAGTTCTGCGTTTCCAAAGCCATCGATGTGGAAAGTACTGCCGTCGTAAATTCCGAAACAAAGACAAGTTCTACACCAAATGTCGTTTCGGCTTTCCACGACCGGTGATTTCTAAAGGAAGAGTAAACAGTTTGATGTCTTCGCTGCGACATAATGTGATGAAGAAATCACCTAAAAACACATACAATTTGAAGAGGAATGAAGAGTCCAAGTACATCAACGACTACAACCCGGTGATTTTGTCCATGTGGAATGCTAACATGGATATACAGTTTGTGGCTGATAACTGTATGGCTGTGGCTCGGTATGTGACGTCTTACATCACCAAAAAAGAGAAGACAGAATTGAAGGATATGTGGGAGGACATTTCCCATGAAAAGAGCCTCAGCAAGAAGTTGTACAGTTTCAGTCTGAAGATGTTGTCGCATCGAGAAATCGGAGCGTACGAATGTTCTGACCGGTTGTCTTCAGCAAGTCTCTATGCCAAGTCCAGGAGTATCGTTTGGGCGAGTCTTGGTCTTGCTGCAACGCGTAATCGAGTTCTCAAACCTGTGCGGGAAATTGAGTATTTGGCGGAAAAGGAGCCAAACAGTACCGACATTTTGAAGACAAACATGTTGGATACATATTATCCAAATCGAAGCAGTCACCTAGAGAATGTTTGTCTGTATGAGGTTCTGCAAAATTACATATTCAAGAGGAACATCAAAGAAGATACTGAGAAAGGAGTGTATGCTGTAATAGGAAGTGAGGGATGTCTGGTCAAGCAAAGAAAATGCCACTTGATAAACCATCGAAAATTGAGTGGCGAATCTCCTGAAAAAAAGGAGTTTTTCTATTTAGCACTTTTGCAACTTTTCAAGCCTTGGCGTGCAGAAGAGGAACTGCTTGGAGATTTCCTCTGTTACGAAGACTCTTTCAATGCCGCCAAGGAGACCATAGAATGTCCTGCTTTTCCCAAATATGTAGAAATGTTGAATGCGGAAATTGAGCAGGAAGCAACGATTGCAGCCGAGATTGCCAGAGACAGTTCTCAGGACAGTCAGAGTTCTGCTTCATTGAGTCAGGATCCACTAGGAGGACCTCTTATTGAAAATGAAGCTGCCACTGCTATGAATGAAGTGGAAAGAGCCATGGCATATGCTCAAGAGGATGCGGTTAACTTAGAAGAGTTGGAAAGGCAACTCAACGTTGAGCAGAGGAAAATATATGACGAAGTTACCATGCAAATTGATCATGGATTAAGTCATGATAAGAAAGAGTGCTCATGTACGTCGTTGAAGCCTGTCCGACTGTACGTGAGTGGAGAAGCGGGAACTGGAAAAAGTTTCCTCATTAAAGCAATTTCATGCTATTTGCAGGAAAGGACAGAGTCATCGCTGTCTTGTGTTGTCACTGCTCCAACTGGACTGGCAGCACATAATATTAAAGGGATTACTTTACATCGTTTACTGATGCTGCCAGTGGAGCATGACAACAAATTAGAATATCACAAGCTATCTGGAGATGCTTGTTTTGAAGATCCAGAGAATCTTGAGGAAAATGAAACTTCTTATCATTGACGAAGTAAGCATGGTTTCCAATGTCATGCTTGCCTTTGTGCATTTGAGGATGCAAGAAGTTCTCAAAACAGAGTATGATGTGTTATTTGGTGGCAAACACATCATTGTTTTCGGAGATCTTCTGCAGCTGACACCAGTGAAAGGGCAACCTGTGTTCAAAATGCTCACGCATGAAGATACCAGGAAGTGCCTAGGCAGCATTGGCAACGTCAATATATGGTTAAACTTCAATTATGCTGAACTGCATGAAAATATGCGTCAGGCGAAGGATGAAGTTTACAAGACTATTCTACAAGATGTTAGAATTGGAAAAGTGACTGAGCATGGGAAAGAAGTTTTAAATGCACGATTACTGTCAAATTTATATCCAGAACAAGATGTTGTGCCTGAGAATATTTTTCAGAAAATTACTGAAAAGAAATCTGGAATATGTTTGATGCCAACTCTTGCAGAATGTGCCAAATTTAACAACAAAATGTTGCATTTAGAAAAGCAAGAGATTGTGAAACTGGAAGCTATTGATAGAGTAGAGCATATGGGATCAACAATTATTTTGTCTGAGAATCTGAAAACTAAATTGGATTCATTAGAGAAGAGTATATCTAAAACTGCAGGTTTTGAAAAGACTCTGAATGTGTGCTTGAACTGCCGTATAATTTTAAGAAGGAATTTACATGTTGAAAGAGGTCTGGTAAATGGATCAATGGGTAATGTTGTTGATTTTGTGAAATACAGAAATAGAGATGGAATTGAATTTTTAAAAATTAAATTTGATGGCATTGAGGAAGTACAGCTAATTGCTCGTTGTTCTGCTAGATTTTTGCTTGTAAAAGACTTATATGTTCGCCGTAAGCAGTTCCCTGTTTGCTTGGCATATGCGGTGACAATCCATAAATCGCAAGGTTTAAGTGTAGACAGTGCATTGGTGAATATTGGCAGTTCTGTGTTCAAGGAGGGTATGGCATATGTGGCATTGTCACGAGTTAGAACTTTATCGGGATTGTACTTGATTGAGTGTGATGTCAGAAACATTTGTGCAGATCTAGATTGTGTTAAGGAATACAATAGGTTAAGAAGAGAGTATGCGCCACATTTGCCTCAGTTTCCTTTGTTTGAGAAACGTCTGGTAGGCCGGAAACGAAGAAATGAGAACAATACTGGGGAGGTTGTAGCAAAAAGACAAAAAGTGAATGAACCTAAAATTACAAGCAGAAACAAAGAGGATTCTGTTGAAGATGTTGTTGGTTTTCAGTTTGAAAACAGTTCTGGTGTCAACTGCTATGCTAATGTAGTAATTAATGTTTTGTTTTCTCTAAAAAATGTAAAAGAAGAGATTGTGGTCAATTCTGATCAAAGATTTTGCAGTTTGTTAAATTCTGTGTTAGAGAAATGTACCACTGATAGAAGAAACATAGAAAGTGTGTCTGAAATTAGAAATCTGTTAGATAGATGTTCAGGCCAAACACAATTCTCTCAAAATATTCAGCAAGATTGTCAGGAGTTTTTAATGTATATGCTTGATGTATTACATGCTGAAGGTGTAGATGTAGATCAGCTGTTTGGGCTTTCTTATCAATGGCAGCATGACTGCGAGAACTGTATGGTATCAAGTACTACTAGTGTAGACTCAGAAAGATTTATATATTTAACTTTGCCAGACAGTAAATCAGTCTCCTTTAATAAGCTAGTAAAAGCTGCTAATCACAACATGGAGTGTAGCCAATGTAAATCTGAAATGATGTCCACATTATTTATACGAACATATGGCCAGTACGTCATTTTAATGTTCCAACGATGTAGGACTGATGGAACAAAATTGACAACTTTAATAAAAAAATTTGTAGCTTCGCAGTTGTCAATATCAGGAAGGACTTTTGTAACTACAGCAATTATATATCATGACGGCCCTTCAATAACATCAGGACATTACACAGCTTATTTAAAGTCTAGAAATGGCTGGTCATTCTGCAATGATTCTGTTTTAGTTTTAAAAAAAAAATTGCCGTATGACCTTAAAAACTCTTACCTGGTGTTTTTAAAACCAAAATTTTAGGGAAATAATCTCGGGATGTGCTCTGTGGAATTTCAAGAAGTTCTAATGGCTCCTACACAATTTGGCCTTGAGGATAAGTGTAGTTCAGAGACATAACTTCTAATCATAGGACTGGACATCATGGAGATATATGTGCACTTTGAATGAGTTCAGAAAAACTGTTTCTTTTCATAAGCTAATTGAAGCAGCCAATCAAAACATGGAGTAGAGGGAATGTAAGTCTGCAATGCTGTCTACTGTTTTACATTGCTTTGTGATTAAAAGTGATGTAGAGAATTAAATAATTGTAGTACTCATAGAGGTAGTGTAAGTCTGCTTCATATTAAGCAGTATCAGTGTCATAGGAAATGTAGAACATGACTGAGCAAGAAGGGGAAGATATTACTATTCCAGGATTGTGAAAATGATCTTCAACATTTTAATTGTGAAAGTTGCGGAAATGCCAAATGATGGGATTGGCTTACAAGAAATCCAAGAGTTATAAATATCTCTGACTAGATTTGGCCTTGTGGAAAATAGTGGTAGAGAGCAAGAAGTCATTTATTGCATGTAACGTGTTTTTAAAAACGATGGAGGTTTTCTTTCAGAAAGTGGCGGGCTGAAAGTAATAACAGCACAAAAGAGTGTAAGCTGTTCATAGGACATCCTTGGACGTCATGGAAAGTAAGTTAACTTTAAGGAGTTCTGAATTTTAATTTCTGATGTTGTATGGGTTTTTTAAACACAATCATTTTGATTGTGTTTTTTTTCCCCGCTGTTACATGATGAATACCTTCAAGTCACTGTTTTTAGTGAATTTTGATACATTCTGAGAACAGCAAAAATAAACCATTTAACATGTATAATTAATTCTCTACTGTTTGCATTTATGATGTATATGTAGAACTGTGTAGGAGGCATGGAGAAGGTGAGTTTTCTGTAAGTGTTAAATTTATTGCATGCAGTGCTGCACTTCTACGTATTCTTTCATATGCTGGACTACATCTGCACAATGAGATACCTAAGCAAAGGAAACACAAGTAATGTGATTGTGAAATGAGCAAAATAAATTGCACATATTTCAATTACATCACCTGTGTTTCCTATCATTATGAATCACATTGTGCAGATCAAGTTTAGGTCTGTCCAGGGAAACATAGGAGGTTTCTACTTTGTTGAAGAGTGCAGTGGACATGACTCACTTCATTGGTAGACTTTCACAGATATTATCTCCTCTGTACACTTCAACAAGTGTAAATCTCATCTTGAACTCTGAGTAGGCCTCACCTCAAACAAATCTCTGGATAGGAGACATGTTATTGGCATCCTGAAGCGACACTTTTCTGAAACAAGAGCAATGCAAAAGATGCACCATGTTTTAAGATAGGCCTCACTTCATCTGCATCAAGATACTGTTAGTTTAAAATGTATATCTTTAGGATTGTGTAGAGGACCTGGAGAAGCAGAAGCTTCTGTCAGTGTCAAAGTTGTTCAAAAACTATTTGTCCTTCAATATTTTCCCTTGTCTTTTGTAATTTTTAAATACATGTTTTAATATTTTTCAAATGTTGGTTCTCTCTTTCACAGATTGAAAGTATAAAAATAAAATGTGATTAATTTAACGGCAATTACAAGGTAAATAGTTGTACTCTTTTCGTTACATTTCTATCACATTCACCTACTATTAGATCCACTGCTTCACTTCTTTAATCCTCAGTTTCCTGCCTTTGCTACTTTCCTCATTCCTTTCTCTATTACCTACTTACTCAACTCCTTCCACTCTTTTTCTCAGTCCCTCTGTTCTCATAGTTCCTCAGTCTTGTTCACTCACTCCATCTCTATTACTCTTAGTGTCTGTGAATTACTTTCCCACCTTTTTTTTTGGACCGCTTCCCGGGAAGTTGCCCGGTTCGCAAACCAGCAGCGTTATGGGAGTCCACCATTTTGTGTTTCGGTCGAATCAAGATACAAGATGGAGGGCAAATAATGTTCAGAATGGGTAGAAGGGGGCACGGTAGATGTATCTTGACCCCCTTGGTTTTCTGAGGGTGGCTGAGGAGGACCATAGTTCTTCACTCTTGTTCACTCTCTCTGTTTCTATTAATGTCACTGTTTATGACTGATCAAAAAAAAGTTTTTAAAAAAAGAACAGTAACTATAAGGGAAGGAAACAGACAGTTATGTTAAAAGAAAGACAGCTATAGGGAGTAAACTAAGGATACTGTTACCTACAATCCACTGCTGTTGATGTTACTGACCATGTCATGAATGATGTAATATGTGACATCATCAGCAGTGGATTGTAGGTAACAGTATCTCTTGTTTACTCCCTAACGCTGTCTTTCTTTTCACATAACTGTCTGTTTGCTTACCTTATACTTACTGTTCTTTTTTTTAAAAAATATTTTTTTTGGTTAGCTTCCGGTACGCGTACCGGGTAGCGCTCCGGGGAGCGAACTAAGAGAAATAGAGGTTGGCAGAGTTCCAAATATTCTACCAATTTTTTTATAATGGGGAGTTAGTTCTGAAAAGAACTTTTTTTTTTATGTTTTTGTTGTTTTATATTTTTTTTAGTATTTTTTGAACATTTTTTTACTTTTTTTGTATTTTCTGAACGTTTTTAAAAATTTTTGGGTTTTTTTGGGGGGGGGGGAAACAAAAACGATCCATTGTAAAGGGCTCAACAGGAGCAACAAAAAAAAAAGAATTTATTTTTTGGGGCGTCTCGGACAAACATTAACATGATTTTGAATAGCTCGCAAAATCAAACTGATGCTACTTTCCCTGTAGCAGATGAAAGCGCCACATTCCACGCACACTTGCTTTACGTGCCCAAACAACATTTGGATGTTTGCGATCATCTCCCTCGCCTCTGGTCCCGACACCTCTGGAACAACCGATCTTCTTGCCATTGGGAGGGGATTTTGTTGCTCGTCACGTAGCTGGGCAGCACTATAATTATTTGGGTGCCACCTACTCATATGCCGATGCATAGTGTGATTGCCGTAACTGTATTTTTTATCAGTTCCCCTTGACAATCTATCACCGCATATACGGCAAAATACGTAGCGTGCATTCACTTTTTTTTGCCCCTCAGGAATTCTATAGAATTGCCAGATGTAATTCTCCTTTCGATTGTACCTCCTGGGCTCCTCTGGCAAAAACCTTGGCTCTTCCTCCTCTTCCTCCTCTTCCTCCTCTTCCTGTTCTTCCTCTTCTTGCAAAATTACTTCTGCAGGTGGTCCTCTCTTTCTTGGATTTGGTGGAGGTGGTGGGTTAGCACCAGCTGAAGCTACTAATGAAGCCATCTCAAAGTCTAAATAAAGGGTCTTTCTCTCACCAAGATGAAAGTCAGAGTGAGGAAAGAAGGAGGGGTTTTCATCATTTGGGAAAAACAAAAGTTCTAAACCAATGAAAAGTGTTCATTTTAGATCACATGACCTAGTATTACATCATTAGGAAACCAAAAGTGAAATGAACCAATGAAAAGTGTTATTACCGAGTCACATGACCTGCTGTGTTTACGTTACGCGGTCGGCGCCGCGGATCGCTTCCGGTTCGCGTACCGCTGCGCTTCCGGGTACGCGAACGTAACACGTAATATGACGTATTACGCGAGAACGCGAAACGTCATGCTGACGCGACGCGTCACGATGTTGTTTTGTAACGCGAGAGGTGCGCAAAAGGAACGTTTACCGGTTCGCGTACCGGGTCGCGCCTCCGGATTGAGCTAACGGGAAGCTAACCGGTACGCGTACCGGGAGCGAAACAAAAAAAAATAAAAAAAAATTGTATTAAAAACATGTAAAAAATATTTTTCTATTTAAAGAATAATACATTGTAAAGGTTTTGATATTAGCTATTAAAAAACCAATGAAATTCACTGAAAAAACCATAGGTTATAGGCCATATATAGTTAGGAATTAGCATTTACAAAACCTTGAAAATTCACTGAAAAAACCATAGGTTATAGACCATATATAGTTAGGGATTAGCATTTAAAAAACCTTATTTTACTTACACAAAACCATTGAAATTCCATATATAGTTAGTTGTACTAACTATATATCACGCACCCGCAATCCACTGCTGATGATGTCACATATTACATCATTCATGACATGGTCAGTGACATCACTGATGACATCACTGATGACATCTCAAATGACATCACTGATGACATCACTGATGACATCTCAAATGACATCACTGATGACATCACTGATGACATCTCAAATGACATTACTGATGACATCACTGATAAAATCATTCATGTGATAATACGATGAACCTCTTCAGACTCTAATATAACCTTAGATACACTCAGTGTAAACACAGACTCACAGATTGTCACTCATCCATGAAGTTACACACACACCTAGACAGTCATGCAAACAATCAATCGCACCTCCATTTCCTTAACTATACAGTTAAACACACCTTACTTATTCAAACATATACTAAAACATATTTACTCACTTATACAATCCTGGATACAAGTTCACAATGATCCATACAGCCACTCACACATTCACTGGCTCTTATGCACAGTTATTTATATATGTCAACTCTCACATGTATTGTATTTTACATATGTACTTAATTTGACATGTAGCACTGAGATATCTATTCACTCACCAATACAGTCATGCACACAGTCAACCGCCCATACAGCTGTTTCCAACATGCACTTTTGAACCCATACATCTATGCACAGAGTCATACACTTCCCAGCCACCCACACACACACTCAGTCTCCCATACAAATGCTTGGGCAACCAATCAATAACCCATATAGTTACTCATATAGCTACTGATCAACACATGCAGCAGTTTACAGAACAACAGACATAATGATGCACAAATTAAGACAGTTTAGTCACTAACCCATGCACTCAGTGAGACACATTTAATCACTCACTCATACATTCAGTCATGCACCTACTAAATCCTTCGTCCAGACACTTATACATCGACTCATTCATAAATATGTAAGACATATTTTAACTTTACAGAAAAATACAGTCACTGGATTTTGTCATCAGTGATGTCATCAGTGATGTCATTTGAGATGTCATCAGTGATGTCATCAGTGATGTCATTTGAGATGTCATCAGTGATGTCATCAGTGATGTCACTGACCATGTCATGAATGATGTAATATGTGACATCATCAGCAGTGGATTGCGGGTGCGTGATATATAGTTAGTACAACTAACTATATATGGAATTTCAATGGTTTTGTGTGAGTAAAATAAGGTTTTTTAAATGCTAATCCCTAACTATATATGGTCTATAACCTATGGTTTTTTCAGTGAATTTTCAAGGTTTTGTAAATGCTAATTCCTAACTATATATGGTCTATAACCTATGGTTTTTTCAGTGAATATATATATACATATATTACCTACTGGCGGTCGCCAGTCGATATATATAGTTAGGATTTTTTCTCTATGGGATTTTTGAAAATTCTATGTCGAATAACTTTGGGGTTTGAGGACGGAATTGGCTGAAATTTTCAGGAAAATTGAACATTTTGTTTCTGAGAAAAAAGGGGGGTCCCAAAACGCGTTTTTACCATGCAATTTTCCATAGGGCGGTTGGACTCACTTTTAGCTTGAACGGCTGAATGGATTTAGATGAAACTTGGCAAAATTGTAGATATTGTTTGCCCGATGTGCCTTTGCTAGGTCTCAATATATGTGCTCCAGTGGATTTTGAGAAATTATCGTTCAAAAAAATATATATATCTGTAAGCGCGCCCCGGTGAGCGCCCCGGTGAGCGCCCCGGTTCGCGTACTTGATGCGTAACGGAACTTCGCGAAGCGAAGCTGATTGGCTCTCCGGTGTCTGTCAACATTCTAAACAGTCCGGAGCGGCCGCCATCTTGTCTCTCGGTAGGATCGAGAGACAAGAGGAGGCCAAAACAAAGGGGGAAATGACCATAAGGGGGCATAGTAGATCCTCCCTGACCCCCTAGGTTTGATGTGGAGGCTTTAAAAGGGCCCCACGGGGCAAAAAAAAAAAAAAAAAAAAAGTTTTTTTTGCGTGGGGAGCGCCCGGTACGCGCACCGGGAAGCGGTCCGGGGAGCGTACTATGAGTAAAAAAGAATGATAGACTTTTCAAATATTGTATGTTTATTGATTGTTCGTTTTGTTGTTTTTTTTTTCAAAATTTAATAGAACGTCTAACATTTGACTGTCCGAAATGTCGTCATTTTCAGTGAATATAACTTGCAACATTTGAGTGTCCGAAATGTCCTCATTTTGAAGGAGGAAATCTACAGATTGTACACATTGTAGTAGTTCATGGTCCTGTGATTCATCCATGAATTCAATGTCATTTGGTTCAATGTTTTCTTGATTGGTCTCTTCAAGGACAATTTCAAAGGACACTTTTTGTTCTCCTTCCATTTTGCCTGAAATTTGCATAAAAAATATATATATATATCAGTAGAGATAGGGCACTGTTGGGATTAATTTAACAGTGAATTTATCTTTGGGCAGTGTATGGTATCAGACTGGTAGTAGAAATATACAAATGTGTATGTGATGAAACCTTAGTAAATTCATAATTATACAAGACAAGCCTAAATCCATCCATAACTATAACAGAGAAGTCTATCTAAATCTATAACTATTACAGAGGGATAGTATATGACTATCAGAAAAAGTTTTCCATATTAACCTAAAGTGCACAATATACTTCAGTTTTCAAAATAACATCTTACCTTTTAAAAACAAGTTTAAGTTGTCAGTGAAAATGCTCTTGCAATGTACTTCAGGAAGTAGTAGTCAAAATGGCTGTGTTTCTCTCTCTTTCTTTATATATATTCAGGTACATACCCAATCAAATGTCAGGTAAAAAAGTAGAAAATGAAAGTAACATTTTAATTGGTTGTCAATTCCAACACTTCAGATGTGTTTTGTGAAGTAATTTACCTACAGGCTAAATGGCTAAATGGAATTCCAATCAAATTTGTGAAAATGGTAGGGATTGGTATGTAGTATGAGCTAATCTATATTTGGTGAAAGTGTCTCCAGTGGTTTTTCTGTGAATTACTTTCCCACCTTTTTTAAGCGAGCGCTTCCCGGTGCACGCCCCGGTACGCGTACCGGCAGCATTACGGGAGTCCTCCATTTTGTGTTTCGGTAGAATTGAGATACAAGATGGAGGGCAAATAATGTTCAGAATGGGTAGACGGGGTACGGTAGACGTATCCTGACCCCTTAGGTTTTCTAAGGGTTGCTGAGAAGGCCCATATGTGCGAAAAAAACCCATTTTTTTTCTAATTTTTGCACGGTTAGCGTCCGGTGCGCGTACCGGGTAGCGCTCCGGAAAGAGTAAATCGTGAAAATTTGTAAAAAAAAAGTTACATTTAAAATTTGTTTAGAGTGATCATAGTTAGGGTAGCTCTGAGAAGAGCTTTTGGGTATGTGGTAGATTTAGGTACTTATAAGTAGGTACCAATACATAGTCTTAAATTCAGGATGAAAACTCTGTTCCCCTCATCTGAGAAGTGAACTCCATCTCCTCTGTAGATATCTTGCATATAGTAACGCAAGTTATTGTTGTAGATGGAGCCCATTCCATGGTCTCTCATGTAAGCTGAAACAGACTTATTTACATGCTTCCTCGATTTCTCAATTTGTGGACAAAATTGGTTGGACCACTTCCATTTCTGTCTTTGGCATATATTTGAATATACCAAGGCAGTTTGAGGAAAAAGTGCCATCAATTGCTCAAAGGTGTCCTTTAAAAGCATTTCCAGACCTACCCCAGTCAAAGTACCCAAGTCATTTCCTCCACAGTGCACAATTAACAGGTCAGGGTTTGGCAAATGCAAAAAGGTTTTCACCAATGGTATCAATTGGTGACATCTTAATCCTCTGTGACCAATCCAGTTGATTTCCACATTTTGTAAATTGAGGTTGTGTAAATTTCTGTTATCAGCATACCTTTGAGCCCAGTGGATGTAACTATGTCCAACAATCCAGACAGAAAACATGGTGAGAGGAGGTTCTGCTGCAGTCAGATGAAGTGTGGGAATGAAATGGCAGTTGAAATAGTAGGAGTATGTAATGAAAAAAGTGTGGAGTTTCTGTGCTATTGATTCAGTAGCAGTGATTGGTGGATTTTGATTGCTGAAAACAGAAAGTTAGGGTGCATGGATGAGTTGTTTGAAAGATGTAATTTGAATGGTCAAGAAAAAATCATTTTATGAAAGATTGCACTGGATACGCAGGTGTACTGAGAGTTCAGAGTTCAATTGAAACATTGTTGTGTGAACTTGTAAACATGACAGGTCTTTCAGGAGGTGGTTGCTATGGAAAAAAGGCAGAAAGGGTAGAGGGGGGAAGGGTGTTGATTTGAAAAAAGTGAGGGAAGAGTTTTGATTGGGTGACATGAGAGATATGTGTTATGAATTACAGCATTTCTGTGCCATTGATGGTTGCAGCCTCTGGAGTGCATACCCTTTGCTCTGCACTTGGTGTGTGTCTGAGACTGTTTTGAAACTCAAAAAGTATTTGCTAAGGTGAGAAAAGATTCATTTAATTTAGATAGAGAATATTGGGCCCGATGTAGGTAAATCCCATTTACCGATTTTTAAATACCGAATCTTAACGATTCGGTATTTTAAAATCGGTAAATGGGATGTAGGTCCCAACATCTGGATTCGTTACCGAATCCTTAACAATTCTATAATTACCGATTCGGTAAATACCGAATCGGTAATGCCTATTCTTTCCTATGGGCTTTGAAGCCCATAGGAATGATTAGGCATTACCGATTCGGTATTTACCGAATCGGAAATTATAGAATTCACAAGGGTGCAGGGGGTGTCACTTTGACACCCTCTAGCACCCCCAAAACGGCCATGTGTGCAATGTGGCACACAGACATGCCCTAAGGGCACGTCTGTCTGTCACATGGCACATGTGTACATGCACAGATGTGCATGTACACAGGAATCGGTTTTTTACCATGGATTTGTATTCCATGGTAAAATACCGATTCTGTAAGCCATGTGCTGATGGAACATAGGCTACCTACATAGCATTTTCGGTAATGTTACAGAATCGTTATCATTACCGAATCGGTAAATATTACCGACTCGGTAAATTTACCGATTCGGTAATGATAACGAATCGGTAAAATTACCGAAAATGTGCCCCTACATCTCCATAGCCCTTTACCGATCGGAAACGGCCGAAAATCGGTATTTTCGGCCGATTCCGATCGGTAAAGGGCTACCTACATCTGGCCCATTATGCTTTAGGGATAAATTTATGAAGAAAGTTGTGTATTTAAAATGTTGCTTTGTGTCAAGTGTTTTACAAATAGATTTAGTTTCTTTGAGTTACATAGCCATGTTAAAAGTGACGCAAAAGTGGTGGAAGGGCTTTAAAAATACGCTTTCATGTGTGTTAGGGCATTTTAATTCACTTCCCCATGAATGTGGGTAAATAAGTGATTTACTTGAAGTGTTTAAAAACGTTTTTTGAAATCAATTAGGTTTCTTGATATGTACTGCTAGAGTTTCATAGGCTGCTTGAGGCATATTTACAAGGCCTTTGAGTCACTCTGATGTTATTTTCCCCATTTTAATTTAAGACATTTCCCTGTGCTGCAAAGTCTTTGTAAATATGCCGCCATGTGTGCTTAGCAAATTTAGACTTTGTTTCTTTGAGTTACATAGCCATGTTAAAAGTGAATGCAAAAGTGGTGGAAGGGCCTTAAAAATACGCTTTCATGTGTGTTAGGGCATTTTAAGTCACTTCCTCATGAATGTGGGAAAATAGTTTTTTTTTGATGTGTTTAAAAACGTTTTTTGAAATCAATTAGGTTTCTTGATATGTACTGCTAGAGTTTCATAGGCTGCTTGACGCATATTTACAAGGCCTTTGAGTCACTTTGATGTTATTTTCCACATTTTAATTTAAGACATTTCCCCGTGGTGCAAAGTCCTTGTAAATACGCCCCATGTGTGCTTGGAAAATTTAGACTTTGTTTCTTTGAGTTACATAGCCATGTTAAAAGTGACGCAAAAATGGTGCAAGGGCCTTAAAAATACGCTTTCATGTGTGTTAGGGCATTTTAAGTCACTTCCCCATGAATGTGGGTGAATAAATAGTTTACTTCATGTGTTTAAAAACGTTTCTTGAAGTCAATTAGGTTTCTTGAAATGTACTGCTAGAGTTTCATAGTCTGCTTGGGGCATATTTACAAGGCCTTTGAGTCACTTTGACGTTATTTTCCCCATTTTAATTTAAGTCATTTTCCCCGTGGTGCAAGGTCCTTGTAAATACGCCCCCATGTGTGCTTGGCAAATTTAAGTACTGACAGGGTGTGCTTCTACATAGGAGCTGTGTTGTGTTTTCAAATTATGACCAGAAAATCGTTTTTTTTTTAAAAGAAATGCTTTATTGTGAGTAATGTACATTGCTCTGTTGCATACAGTCCTCATCTTCTGCGTACTCTTGGATATGCTAGACTACATCTGCACAATGAGATACCTAAGCTGAGGAAACACAGGTGATGTGATTGTGAATTGAGCATAAATATTTGCACGTTTTTCAATTACATCACCTGTGTTTTCTAACATTACGAATCACATTGTGCAGATGAGGTTTAGGTCTGTGCAGGGAGACAGAGGAGGTCTGGCCTTTGTTCAAGAGTGCAGTGGACATGACTCACTTCATTGGTAGGCCTGCACATGTATTATCGCCTCTGTACTCTTCAACAAGCCTAAATTTCATCTGCAACCCTGAGTAGGCCTCACCTCAAACAAACCTCTGGGTAGGCCACACCTTATCGTCATCCTGAATCAATCATTTAAAATGTTAGGGGCAAATTTATGATGGCCGTGCGCCTCTTTTGCGCTGCTGTTGCGTCACTTTTGTGACGCAGCAGTGGTGCAAAAGATGCACCATGTTGCAAGATAGGCCTCACTTCATCTGCAACAAGATACCGTCACTTTAAACTGTATACATTTAGGACTGTGTAGGGGGCATGGAGAAGCTGAATCTTCTGTAAGTGTCAAAATTGTTGCATACAGTGCTCACCTTCTGCGTACTCTTTGATATGCTAGACTACATCTGCACAATGAGATACCTAAGCAAAGGAAACACAAGTGATGTGATTGTGAAATGAGCAAAAAAAATTGCACGCTTTTCAATTAAATCATCCTTTGTTTCCTAACATTATGAATCACATTGTGGAGATCAGGTTTAGGCCTGTCCAGGGAGACAGAGGAGGTCTGGCCTTTGTTAAAGAATGCAGTAGACATGACTCACTTCATTGGTAGGCATGCACATGTATTATCTCGTCTGTACTCTTCAACAAACATAAATTTCATCTGTAACCCTGAGTAGGCCTCACGTCAAACAAACCCCTGGATACGCCACACCTTATCGGCATCCTGAACCAATCATTTAAAATGTTAGGGGCAGATTTATGATGGCTGTGTGCCTCTTTTGCGCCGCTGTTGCGTCATTTTTGTGACGCAGCGGCGGCGCAAAAGATGCGCTATGTTGAGACATATTTACGACTTGACGCATCTAGGCAAATGTGTCACGGTGTAAAGTCCTGTGCCACATGAAACCTGCGTCAGGTTTCATGTGGGCGTTTTGTTGCAGGGTGGGCATTCATTTGCATGAAAGCCCTGTAAAACTAACACGGTGAAATTTAGAACATTTCACTGAGTCAGCTTTATGGCATTGCTGAATCAAATCCTTACGCCTGTTTTAAACAGCCATAAGGAGTGACGCACCATGCAATGTGTGGCTTGCCCCTGTGCATTGTAGTAGACATGTCGCGCTTATGACGTGATTCCTGCAATGTGCCGCTTTTGCGGCACAGATGCGTGACGCATCTGTGCTATTTTTGTTCAATGGTGCTCCACATTGTAAATACGGCACATCATGGGTGGCAGAGCAGCAGCGCACGTTAACTGTTGCATCCCTGCGGATGCGCCAGTTAACATAAATCTGCCCCTTTACATTTAAGTATGAGCAGGGGACACAGAGTTGGTGAGGCTTATCCAAGGTTAAGAAGAGATGAGTCCTGTTCACTGAAAACTTGGACATAGGCCTCACCTCCTCAGCATCGCTGGACATGGCTAAATAATATCTGCAAAATGTTACTCTTGTTAAACAATTTTACTATTATAGTCTCTGAGATTTGTCTCTTACTCTGCAACATCTCATTGTTGTTCTCTTTTTTTAAAGATAACGACAACATCAAGCATGAGTGATAATGAGCAAACTGTTGATCTCGATATTATCATTGAAATTGTCATTGAAACATCAGTGGAAGTAGACCCCTTGGATGATTTAAATCCTGAGGATGATGAAGAACATGATGAGGATGCCGATTTGTCAGAATTGTATGACATAGGGTGGGAAGCTGACCAGCTCGAGCCTATGGAACTATAAACAGTTATTTTTAAAAGTTACTGGAAATGAAAAGTAACCATGTTAACCATTTCATTTAAAATTAAACACAACTTCAAAAACAGCTTGTGTTAAGTGTCTTTAATAAAATAGTGAAATATGCTGATAAAATTAGTTCAGATTCACATATAAAAGAGCAAAGGTCAAATGTAGAAGCATTCTATTTCTTTGCTACTATTTGTGAGTACTAAATTTGCCAATGCACTAAAAATTATTGTATGTAGAATTGACAAGTAGTGTGTTAATTTTTTGACGACTGTTATTGATTTACTGTTTGGTAATAGTGGTTAATAATTTTTTTTTTATATTTTACCACAGATTCAACTGCAGATCATTTCAAAACTACCGAAAGGCTACAAAACATCAAAGACAGCAGCTTACTACATGCTTGCAGCAGTCCTATACAATAAAAACTCGTCAAGTCACCAACAAACCTCCGGGTAAGACAACGAAATCATTCATAAGAAACATTTGCAGAAAAAAAAATATCAGTACAGAACATGTTTTAGTCCAGAAAAAGAGAGCCAATTTAAACGGAAAGGAAAGGCCAATCAAAAATGTTACTGCTAGAGCAGGAGATAACTCTGTGCATGGTAGTAGAAGGAAAAATCAGTTTAGGGACATTCGTAGACGAATGTTTCGCAACAGGATAATTGGCAATTTGTTAAAAAATGTTAAGAAACGTCAACAGAAAGTGGCTTTTTATAAGAGAAAGAGAAACATTGAGAAAATGATTGATCAAGCATTCGAAATTAAGCGAAAGTTATTTATTTTGATAATCAATAGAATTAGGAAACTAAACAAGGTAATTTAGGATTTCAAAACAAATAGTAGATGGAAGAGAACAGTTAATCGTAGTAATTTTTGTTTTTTCAGGAGAATGGATGCATAGTTCAAGTTGTGAGGCATTTTTTAATGAGGAGAGTTATTTCCAGGATAATGATTTGGTGCATGCAGTTGACACCAGTGGTCGAGCATATGAGGTGAAAGATGGTTGTCCGGTTGAAAAAGAAAACCTTGTGTCAACAGAGGCAGAAGAAGTGTTAGGTAATGAGGTTTTAGGAAGACGTCCTAAGGGACCAGTGTACACCTGGAAGTGTAGTAGTATTTGCAGTGTGCGACAGGATTCCATCAATTTGCTTTGTGATTTTGTACGGACATTTAATAAGAAAACTTTAAAACAGAAAATGAAGTTGTTGCAAGAATTAGATCCTTGCAGAGTGAGAGAAGTGACAGGTTTGCATGGTCATTCACTGGCTTGTCTTTCCAGGAGAGTATGCCAGAGTGTTTTTCATCATTTCAGGATGCTAGCAGTGCATCATAATAAAGTGAGGAAATTAGTTAGAATGTTGTATTATGCTTAGAGTCCAGCAATTATGCTTAAACAATTATGCACTGCTCTTTTGCATGGTTCTGAAGTAGATGTGAAGAATATTTGTGAAGAAATTCAGTTTTGTTACTTTGCAAGTAAAGAGAAGAATGTTGAAATTGACCCAGAAGAAGAAGGTAATGTGGAAGAGAGTGTACAGGTTTCCAGTACAGATAATTTTCAGAAGGAAATTGCCACGTTTCAGGTGAAATCAAGTGAGAGGCCTAATTTCACTTGTGTGTGTTGTCGACGCACTTATTATAAGAATCAGACTAAGTTAGTGGATTTATATGCAAAAAGTGAACGGGAAAATAATAGGGAATGGAAGGATTTCACAACATACTTGATGGTAGAAAATTGTTTTGATTTGGGATCGGATCAACGTGTGTGTACTTATTGTTGTAACAAATTAAATCAAAACCAGATGCCTGCTAGAGCGGTTCATAATAATCTGGAATTGGTTGAGATTCCTTCTGAATTGAAGGATTTAAATACTTATGAATCTATTTTGATTCAAAGTGTCCATCCCTTTCAGGCTATTGTACGAATGGAGCCAAAGACAGGGAAATTGCCTCCATCAGATTTACAGAGAGGATTAAAGGGAAGAGTTGTTTATTTGCCTCTAGATTTCAAGAAAAACATTAATACAATTGGAGTAGAGAAAGTGGAAGAGGAACCTCTGGTTATCCTAGTTAATGGGGTTCCGACAAAGAGTAAGAAAATCTGGCAAGATTTAGTGGATGTTAGGAAAGTCAAAAAGGCAACATTGTATTTGAAGAAAAACAATAAGTACTACAAGAATGTATATGTTGCAGAAGAGGAAGTAAGTGAAGAAGAGGACAGCGATTTGTGTGCTGGACAAATTGAGAAAGTAGAAGCCTCTAAAAATGAAGAAATATATGAACATTATAGTGTTCATCCTTTGCATTCCAAGGAAGTCATGGGGAATGCTATTGAGTTGTTTCAAATGAAACAAGCCAAAGGGAGTCCCATTAGTGTTTGGGAGGAAAGTTTGGAAGCTCGGTGTTTCCCACAGCTATTTCCAACAGGTCAAGGAGGAAGATATGATGAGCGACCTCATCAAATTCCTGCTTCTGAATACCGGACTTTACGATTGTATGCAGAAGATCCTAGGTTTCGTCAATGCATTCCCTATTTGTTTCATCTACTGTTTGAAAGTGATCTGTCTGGACTGTCATATGCAGTGAACCACTTTTTGAAAAGTGGTGTACAGATGCAAAATATCTCGGCAAGGGACTTTATGGATAAAGTCGATGTGCAAGACAGTATTTTGGATTCTCACCTGATTAATCTCATGGCGTGTCAGCGTGGTACTAATGAGTACTGGTACCGTCGTCATGGTGATTTAAAATGTATGCTGAGGAACTTAGGAACTCCCACATGGTTCCTCACTCTCAGCTGTGCTGAGTATGGCTGGGAAGACTTACTTGAATTTCTACGAGAGGCAAATAGAAACATTGAAAATATTGAATTCAAGACACCTGGAGAACTGTGCTCTTTGGATCCAGTGAATGTATGCAGATACTTCAATCATAGATTTGAAGCTATGATGTCTTTCATCATGAACAAGAAGAATCCACCTCTTGGAGAGGTTTTGGATTTCTTCTGGAGAAAGGAGTACCAAGCAAGAGGTGCTCCTCATATACATATGCTGCTATGGATCAAAGATGCACCCAAATTTGGAACAGATCCGGATGACTTAGTGATGAGTTTCATAGAACAGTATTCTACACGTGCTGTTCCAAACACAAAGGAAGACAAAAGCCTAAGAGAACAGGTTTTACGCTTCCAAAGCCATCGTTGTGGAAAGTACTGTCGTCGTAAATTCAGAAACAAGGACAAGTTCTACACAAAATGTCATTTCGCCTTTCCATGACCGGTGATTTCTAAAGGAAGAGTGAACAGTTTGATGTCTTCGCTGCGACATAATATGACGAGGAAATCACCCAAAAATACATACAATTTGAAAAGGAACGAAGAGTCCAAGTACATCAACGACTACAACCCAGTGATTTTGTCCATGTGGAATGCTAACATGGATATACAGTTTGTGGCTGATAACTGTATGGCTGTGGCTCGGTATGTGACATCTTACATCACCAAAAAAGAAAAGACAGAATTGAAGGATATGTGGGAGGACATTTCCCATGAAAAGAGCCTCAGTAACAAGTTGTACAGTTTCAGTCTGAAGATGTTGTCGCATCGAGAAATCGGAGCTTACGAATGTTCTGACCGATTGTCTTCAGCAAGTCTCTATGCCAAATCTAGGAGTATCATTTGGGCGAGTCTTGGTCTTCCTGCAATGCGTAATCGAGTTCTGAAACCTATGCGGGAAATTGAGTATTTGGCGAAAAAGGAGCCAAACAGTACAGATATTTTGAAGACCAACATGTTGGATACATATTATCCAAATAGAAGCAGTCACCTCGAGAATGTTTGTCTGTATGAGGTTCTACAAAATTATATATTCAAGAGGAACATCAAAGAAGATATTGATAAAGGAGTGTATGCTGTAATTGGAAGTGAGGGATGTCTGGTCAAGCAAAGAAAATGCCACTTGGTAAACCATCGAAAATTGAGTGGCGAATTTCCTGAAAGAAAAGAGTTTTTCTATTTAGCACTTTTGCAACTTTTCAAGCCTTGGCGTGCAGAAGAGGAACTGCTTGGAGATTTCCTCTGTTACGAAGACTCTTTCAATGCCGCCAAGGAGACCATAGAATGTCCTGTTTTTCCCAAATATCTAGAAATGTTGAATGCGGAAATCGAGCAGGAAGCAACGATTGCAGCCGAGATTGCTAGAGACAGTTCTCAGGACAGTCAGAGTTCTGTTTCATTGAGTCAGGATCCACTAGGAGGACCAGTTATCGAAAATGAAGCTGCCACTGCCATGATTGAAGTGGAAAGAGCCATGGCACATGCTCAGGAGGATGCGGTTAACTTAGAAGACTTGGAAAGACAGCTCAACGTTGAGCAGAGGAAAATATATGACGAAGTTACACACCAAATTGATCATGGATTAAGTCATGAGAAGAAAGAGTGCTCATGTACGTCGTTGAAGCCTGTCCGACTGTACGTGAGTGGAGAAGCGGGAACTGGAAAAAGTCTCCTCATTAAAGCAATTTCATATTATTTGCAGAAAAGGACTGAGTCATCGCTGTCTTGTGTTGTCACCGCTCCAACTGGACTGGCAGCACATAACATTAAAGGTATTACTTTGCATCGTCTACTGATGCTGCCAGTGGAGCATGATAACAAATTACAATACCACAAGTTATCTGGAGATGCTTGTTGTGAAGTTTCAAGAGTCTTGAGGAAAATGAAACTTCTTATCATTGACGAAGTAAGCATGGTTTCCAATGTCATGCTTGCCTTTGTGCATTTGAGAATGCAAGAAGTTCTCAAAACAGAGTATGATGTGTTGTTTGGTGGCAAACACATCATTGTTTTCGGTAATCTTCTGCAGCTGACACCAGTGAAAGGACAACCTGTGTTCAAAATGCTCACGCATGAAGATACCAGGAAGTGCCTAGGGAGCATTGGCAACGTCAATATATGGTTAAACTTCAATTATGCTGAACTGCGTGAAAATATGTGTCAAGCGAAGGATGAAGATTATAAGAATATTCTACAAGATGTTAGAATCGGAAAAGTGACCGAGCATGGGAAAGAAGCTTTACATGCACGATTACTGTCAAATTTTTATCCAGAAGAAGACGTTGTGCCTGAGAATATTTTTCGGAAAATTACTGAGAAGAAATCTGGAATATGTTTGATGCCAACTCTTGCAGAATGTGCCATCTTCAACAATAAAATATTGAATTTAGAAAACCAAGAGATTGTGAAACTGGAAGCTATTGACAGAATAGAGCATATGGGAGCAACAATTATTTTGTCTGAGAATTTGAAATCAAAATTGGATTCATTAGAGAAGACTATATCTAAAACTGCTGGTTTTGAAAAGACTCTGAATGTCTGCTTAAATTGCCGTATAATTTTAAGAAGGAATTTACATGTTGAAAGAGGTCTGGTAAATGGATCAATGGGTAATGTTGTTGATTTTGAGAAATACAGAAATAGAGATGGAATTGAATTTTTAAAAATTAAATTTGATGGCATTGAGGAAGTACAGCTAATTGGTCGTTGCTCTGCTAGGTTTTTGCTTGTAAAAGACTTATATGTTCGCCGTAAGCAGTTTCCTGTTTGCTTAGCATATGCGGAGACAATCCATAAATCGCAAGGTTTAAGTGTAGACAGTGCATTGGTGAATATTGGCAGTTCTGTGTTCAAGGAAGGTATGGCATATGTGGCATTGTCACGAGTCAGAACTTTATCGGGATTGTACTTGATTGAGTGTGATGTCACAAACATTTGTGCGGATCTAGATTGTATTAAGGAATACAATAGGTTAAGAAGAGAGTATGCGCCACATTTGCCTCAATATCCTTTGTTTGAGAAACGTGTGGTAGGCCGGAAACGAAGAAATGTGACCAATAGTAGGGAGGTTGTAGCAAAAAGACGAAAAGTCGATGAACCCAAAATTATAAGCAGAAAAAAAATGGATTCTGTTGAAGATGTTGTTGGTTTTCAATTTGAAAATAGTTCTGGTGTCAACTGCTATGCTAATGTAGTGGTTAATGTTGTCTTTTCTCTAGAAACTTTAAAAGAAGAGATTGTGGTCAATTCGGATCAAAGATTTTGCAGTTTGTTGAATTCTGTGTTAGAGAAATGTAGCACTGATAGAATAAAAATTAGAAAGTGTGTCTGAAATTCGAAATCTGTTAGACAAATGTTCAGGTCAAACGCAATTCTCTCAAAATATTCAGCAAGATTGTCAGGAGTTTTTAATGTATATTCTTGATGTATTGCAAGATGAAGGTGTAGATGTAGATCATCTGCTTGGCCTTTCTTATCAATGGCAGCATGACTGCGAGAACTGTAGGTTATCAAGTACTACTAGTGTAGACTCAGAAAGATTTATATATTTAACTTTGCCAGACAGTAAATCAGTGTCCTTTAATAAGCTAGTAAAAGCAGCTGATCACAACATGGAGTGTAGCCAATGTAAGTCTGCAATGTTGTCAACATTATTTATACAAACATATGGCCAGTATGTCATTTTAATGTTCCAACGATGTAGGCCTGATGGAACAAAATTGACAACTTTAATTAAAAATGTTGTGGCTTCGCAGTTGTCAATATCAGGAAGGACTTTTGTAACTGCAGCAATTACATATCACGACGGTCCTTCAACAACATCAGGACATTACACAGCTTATTTGAAGTCTAGAAACGGCTGGTCATTCTGCAATGATTCTGTTTTAACTTTAAAAAAAAAATTGCCTTTTGACCTTAAAAATTCTTACCTGGTGTTTTTACAACCAAAATTTTAGGGAAAGAATCTCGGGATTTGCTCTGAGGAATTTCAAGAGGTTCTAATGGCTCCTACACTATTTGGCCTTGAGGATAAGTGTAGTACAGAGTAAAAAGGTATTTTTGAGTTTTAAGTAGTTCCTGAAAAAAAAGAAGGTTTTCTTACAGAAAGTGGTGGGCACGGATTAGTTAAAGGACAACAGAGTATTCCCCAAAGCAAACGGTGTTCTTACCATAACACTTGACGTCATGGAAAAATAACTGCACTTTGAATGAGTTCAGAAAAACTGTTTCTTTTAATAAGCTAATTCAGCTAGTTCTTTCTTTCACAGATTGAAAGTATAAAAATAACAAGTGACTAAGTTAACGACAATTATAAGGTAAATGTTTTGTACTCTTTTCGTTACATTTCTATCACATTTAACTTCTATTAGTTCCACTGCTTCATTTCTTTAACCCTCAGTTTCCTGCCTTTGCTACTTCCCTCATTCCTTTCTCTATTACTTACTTACTCTACTCCTTCCACTCCTTTTCTCAGTCCCTCTGTTCTCATAGTTCCTCACTCCTGTTCTATTACTCTCACTGTCTCTGACTGATCACTCTTTCACTACTTGTTCATTATGCTTTCTCCCTGTAGTTCAAGCACACTAAGGGGCATATTATCAACACAGGCGATAAAATTATTGCTGCTTTTATTGGCAGAAAACTGCCGCAAAAGCGGCTTTAGCGGCAGTTTTCTGCCGCAAAAGCGGCTTTAGCTGCAGTTTTCTGCCGATAAAAGCAGCGAAAATGTTACCGCCTGTGTTGATAATATGCCCCTATGTTATTTACATTTCTTTGCTGTTTCAATCATTCCTTTTCTGTCACTTCTTCTTTTCTGCTTTCTGTTTTTTCTCTCTGTTATTCCACATGTTTTAACCTTAGTCACTATCATACATCTTGTTTTATTCCTATTTACTTTTGCTCACTGTTTTCTTAACACTTTCCCTCAGGATTGTTCTTTTAGTCCGGTTCTATCCCCACCTCTCATTCCACATCCTTTACTATTTTTCTTCTTATTTTGAACATTCACTCACATTCTCTAAGAAACTCTTGTTTATTATTCTTCTACTCTCCTTTTTTTATTTCACTTCCTTATCTATTTTGTTTTTCACAATTATACCCTCTTCCATCTTTTCTTCGGTAAATAGATCTATTAAACAGTATCTGTCTGTTACTCCCTCTAGCTGTCTTTCTTTTAACATTACTCTCTGTTTCCTTCCCTTATACTAACTCTTCTTTTTTTTTTTTTTAAATGTTTTGGTTTGCATCCGGGTCGCGTACCGGTGCGCGTACCGGGAAGCGCACCAATGAGAAAAATGAAGTCGAGTGCTAAAAATTTTAGTAATTTTTTAAAAATGGGAGGTAGTTCTGAAAAGAACTTTTTTAATGTTTTTGTTGTTTTATATTTTTTTTTAATTTTTCTGAACATTTTTTGTTTTTTTTGTATTTTTTGAACAATTTTATGTTTTTTTTGTTTTTTTGGGGGGGAAACAACGAAAAACAGCCATTATAAAGGGCTCAACAAAAAACAAGAAACAAAAAACTGGGAATTAACAGTGGCTCGAGAGGAGCAAAAAAAAAAAAAAAAACTACTGCTTTCTTCTCTTGCTGCAGTTGTGGTTGTCGATGGAATCATTAATAAGGTGAATGCTTAGTTCCCCGTAGCAGAGGGTCTTTCCGCAAAAAATGCAGACCATTTTTATCACACCAAATTTTTTTTGTATATTTGGTACTGTTTCGCGCACTCCTGGTGCTGCAACTGAAGATTCACCTGAGGAGGTGCTGGCCTGATGGTCTCTTTTTTTCTGAGCCAGATCCCGTACCTCAGCTTGTGCCAGATTGTTAGGGTGCCACCTCTGCATGTGGCGGATCATTGTGTAGTTCCCAAATGAATATTTTTTATTTGGGTTGCCCCTGGACATGACCTCGTTGCAAATTAAGCATGTCACCTTCGGGGCATTCACTTTTTTTTGCCCAGCAGGGATGGAAAAATACTGCCATATTTAATGAACTTTGACATGGCTTTGTCTTGGTTCTTCAGGCAAGTATGTTCTGGTTTGTTGGTCCTCATCATCTTCTTCCTCCTCTTCTTCAACTCCTGGAAGGATCTGGGGTGGTGGACCTTCCTTTCTGGGTGGTGGGGGTGCACCAGCTGCAGCTACTACTGAAGCCATGTCTCACAAATAGCCCTTGCTTTCTCAAAGAAAAAAGTAAGAATGAGGAAAAAAGGAGGGGGCTTTCATCATTTGTAGAAAAAAAAATTTGAGAACCAATGAAAAGTGTTATTTTCAGGTCACATGTCCCGACGCGCTTACGCTACGCGCACAGGAGCGCTTACGTTGCGTGCTCCGAGTCGCGCCACGGAGCGCTTCCGGGTACGTTTACGGAGCGCGCCGAAGAAATGCATCACGCGGTTACGCGATGCGTCACGTTTATGCGGCGCATCACGCGACTACGCGAAACGTCATGATGTTGTTTTCGTTCGCGGGAAAAGCGCTCACAGGACGCTCCCCGGTACGTGCCCCGGGGCGCTAACCCGTACGCTCACCGGTACGTGCCCCGGGAGCGCACTGGGGCGCGTAACGGGGCGATTAATAAAAAAAAAAAAATTACACATTTTAAAATTTCTAATAAAAATTATTACTTTCATACATATAGATATTTGCTATTAAAAAACCTATGAAATTCACTGAAAAAACCATAGGTTATTGACCATATATAGTTAGGAATTTGCATTTACAAAACCATTGAAATTCACTGAAAAAAACCATAGGTTATAGAACATATATAGTTAGGAATTAGCATTTACAAAACCTTGAAAATTCACTGAAAAAACCATAGGTTATAGACCATATATAGTTAGGAATTAGCATTTATAAAACCTTATTTTACTCACACAAAACCATTGAAATTCGCATATATAGTTAGTTGTACTAACTATATATCGCGCACCCGCAATCCACTGCTGATCGTGTCACATATTACATCATTCATGACATGGTCAGTGACATCACTGATGACATCACTGATGACATCTTTAATGACATCACTGATGACATCACTGATGACATCTCAAATGACATCACTGATGACATCACTGATGACAACATCCAGTGACTGTGTATTTCTGTAAAGTTAAAATATGTCTTACATATTGAAGAATGAGTGGATGTATAAGTGTCTGGATGAAGGATTTAGTAGGTGCATGACTGACTGTATGAGTGAGTGATTAAATGTGTCTCACTGAGTACATGGGTTAGTGACTAAACTGTATTTTTTGTGCATCATTATGTCTGTTGTTCTGTGAACTGCTGCATGTGTTGATCAGTAGCTATATGAGTAACTATATGGGTTATTGATTGGTTGCCCAAGTATTTGTATGGGAGACTGAGTGTGTGTGTGGGTGGCTGGGAGGTGTATGACTCTGCGCATAGATGTGTGAGCAGTTGATTCACTAGATGTATGGGTTCAAAAGTGTATGTGGAAACAGCTGTATGGGCGGTTGACTGTGTGCATGAGTGTATTGGTGAGTGAATGGATATCTCAGTGCTACATGTCAAAGTAAGTACATATGTAAAACACAGTACATGTGAGAGTTGACATATATAAATAACTGTGCATAAAGAGCTAGTGAATGTGTGAGTGGCTGTATGGATCATTGTGAACTTGTATCAGGGATTGTATAGGAGAGTAAATATGTGTTAGTATATGTTTGAATAAGTAAGGTGTGTATAACTGTATAGTTGAGAAAATGGAGGTGTGATTGATTCTTTGCATGACTGAGTAGGTGTGTAAGTAACTCCATGGATGAGTGACAGTCTGTGAGTGTCTGTTTACACTGAGTGTATCTAAGGTTATATTAGAGTCTGAAGAGGTTCATCGTATTATCACATGAATAATGTCATCAGTGATGTGCTCAGTAATGTCATCAGTGATGTCATCAGTGATGTCATTTGAGATGTCATCAGTGATGTCATTTGAGATGTCATCAGTGATGTCACTGACCATGTCATGAATGATGTAATATGTGACATGATCAGCAGTGGATTGCGGGTGCGCGATATATAGTTAGTACAACTAACTATATATGTGAATTTCAATGGTTTTGTGTGAGTAAAATAAGGTTTTATAAATGCTAATTCCTAACTATATATGGTCTATAACCTATGGTTTTTTCAGTGAATATATATATATATATTCACTGAAAAAACCATAGGTTATAGACCATATATAGTTAGGGATTAGCATTTAAAAAACCTTATTTTACTCACACAAAACCATTGAAATTCCATATATAGTTAGTTGTACTAACTATATATCACGCACCCGCAATCCACTGCTGATGATGTCACATATTACATCATTCATGACATGGTCAGTGACATCACTGATGACATCACTGATGACATCTCAAATGACATCACTGATGACATCACTGATGACATCTCAAATGACATCACTGATGACATCACTGATGACAAAATCCAGTGACTGTATTTTTCTGTAAAGTTAAAATATGTCTTACATATTTATGAATGAGTCGATGTATAAGTGTCTGGACGAAGGATTTAGTAGGTGCATGACTGAATGTATGAGTGAGTGATTAAATGTGTCTCACTGAGTGCATGGGTTAGTGACTAAACTGTCTTAATTTGTGCATCATTATGTCTGTTGTTCTGTAAACTGCTGCATGTGTTGATCAGTAGCTATATGAGTAACTATATAGGTTATTGATTGGTTGCCCAAGCATTTGTATGGGAGACTGAGTGTGTGTGTGGGTGGCTGGGAAGTGTATGACTCTGTGCATAGATGTATGGGTTCAAAAGTGCATGTTGGAAACAGCTGTATGGGCGGTTGACTGTGTGCATGACTGTATTGGTGAGTGAATAGATATCTCAGTGCTACATGTCAAATTAAGTACATATGTAAAATACAATACATGTGAGAGTTGACATATATAAATAACTGTGCATAAGAGCCAGTGAATGTGTGAGTGGCTGTATGGATCATTGTGAACTTGTATCCAGGATTGTATAAGTGAGTAAATATGTTTTAGTATATGTTTGAATAAGTAAGGTGTGTTTAACTGTATAGTTAAGGAAATGGAGGTGTGATTGATTGTTTGCATGACTGTCTAGGTGTGTGTGTAACTTCATGGATGAGTGACAATCTGTGAGTCTGTGTTTACACTGAGTGTATCTAAGGTTATATTAGCGTCTGAAGAGGTTCATCGTATTATCACATGAATGATTTTATCAGTGATGTCATCAGTAATGTCATTTGAGATGTCATCAGTGATGTCATCAGTGATGTCATTTGAGATGTCATCAGTGATGTCATCAGTGATGTCATTTGAGATGTCATCAGTGATGTCATCAGTGATGTCACTGACCATGTCATGAATGATGTAATATGTGACATCATCAGCAGTGGATTGCGGGTGCGTGATATATAGTTAGTACAACTAACTATATATGGAATTTCAATGGTTTTGTGTGAGTAAAATAAGGTTTTTTAAATGCTAATCCCTAACTATATATGGTCTATAACCTATGGTTTTTTCAGTGAATTTTCAAGGTTTTGTAAATGCTAATTCCTAACTATATATGGTCTATAACCTATGTTTTTTTCAGTGAATTTCATTGGTTTTTTAATAGCTAATATCAAAACCTTTACAATGTATTATTCTTTAAATAGAAAAATATTTTTTACATGTTTTTAATACAATTTTTTTTTATTTTTTTTTTTGTTTCGCTCCCGGTACGCGTACCGGTTAGCTTCCCGTTAGCTCAATCCGGAGGCGCGACCCGGTACGCGAACCGGTAAACGTTCCTTTTGCGCACCTCTCGCGTTACAAAACAACATCGTGACTCGTCGCGTCAGCATGACGTTTCGCGTTCTCGCGTAATACGTCATATTACGTGCTACGTTCGCGTACCCGGAAGCGCAGCGGTACGCGAACCGGAAGCGATCCGCGGCGCGGCGCCGACCGCGTAACGTAAACACAGCAGGTCATGTGACTCGGTAATAACACTTTTCATTGGTTCATTTCACTTTTGGTTTCCTAATGATGTAATACTAGGTCATGTGATCTAAAATGAACACTTTTCATTGGTTTAGAACTTTTGTTTTTCCCAAATGATGAAAACCCCTCCTTCTTTCCTCACTCTGACTTTCATCTTGGTGAGAGAAAGACCCTTTATTTAGACTTTGAGATGGCTTCATTAGTAGCTTCAGCTGGTGCTAACCCACCACCTCCACCAAATCCAAGAAAGAGAGGACCACCTGCAGAAGTAATTTTGCAAGAAGAGGAAGAACAGGAAGAGGAGGAAGAGGAGGAAGAGCCAAGGTTTTTGCCAGAGGAGCCCAGGAGGTACAATCGAAAGGAGAATTACATCTGGCAATTCTATAGAATTCCTGAGGGGCAAAAAAAAGTGAATGCACGCTACGTGTTTTGCCGTATATGCGGTGATAGATTGTCAAGGGGAACTGATAAAAAATACAGTTACGGCAATCACACTATGCATCGGCATATGAGTAGGTGGCACCCAAATAATTATAGTGCTGCCCAGCTACGTGACGAGCAACAAAATCCCCTCCCAATGGCAAGAAGATCGGTTGTTCCAGAGGTGTCGGGACCAGAGGCGAGGGAGATGATCGCAAACATCCAAATGTTGTTTGGGCACGTAAAGCAAGTGTGCGTGGAATGTGGCGCTTTCATCTGCTACAGGGAAAGTAGCATCAGTTTGATTTTGCGAGCTATTCAAAATCATGTTAATGTTTGTCCGAGACGCCCCAAAAAATAAATTCTTTTTTTTTGGTTGCTCCTGTTGAGCCCTTTACAATGGATCGTTTTTGTTCCCCCCCCCCCAAAAAAACCCCAAAATTTTTAAAAACGTTCAGAAAATACAAAAAAAGTAAAAAAATGTTCAAAAAATACTAAAAAAAATATAAAACAACAAAAACATTAAAAAAAAAGTTCTTTTCAGAACTAACTCCCCATTATAAAAAAATTGGTAGAATATTTGGAACTCTGCCAACCTCTATTTCTCTTAGTTCGCTCCCCGGAGCGCTACCCGGTACGCGTACCGGAAGCTAACCAAAAAAAATATTTTTTTAAAAAAAGAACAGTAAGTATAAGGTAAGCAAACAGACAGTTATGTGAAAAGAAAGACAGCGTTAGGGAGTAAACAAGAGATACTGTTACCTACAATCCACTGCTGATGATGTCACATATTACATCATTCATGACATGGTCAGTAACATCAACAGCAGTGGATTGTAGGTAACAGTATCCTTAGTTTACTCCCTATAGCTGTCTTTCTTTTAACATAACTGTCTGTTTCCTTCCCTTATAGTTACTGTTCTTTTTTTAAAAAAAATTTTTTGATCAGTCATAAACAGTGACATTAATAGAAACAGAGAGAGTGAACAAGAGTGAAGAACTATGGTCCTCCTCAGCCACCCTCAGAAAACCAAGGGGGTCAAGATACATCTACCGTGCCCCCTTCTACCCATTCTGAACATTATTTGCCCTCCATCTTGTATCTTGATTCGACCGAAACACAAAATGGTGGACTCCCATAACGCTGCTGGTTTGCGAACCGGGCAACTTCCCGGGAAGCGGTCCAAAAAAAAAGGTGGGAAAGTAATTCACAGACACTAAGAGTAATAGAGATGGAGTGAGTGAACAAGACTGAGGAACTATGAGAACAGAGGGACTGAGAAAAAGAGTGGAAGGAGTTGAGTAAGTAGGTAATAGAGAAAGGAATGAGGAAAGTAGCAAAGGCAGGAAACTGAGGATTAAAGAAGTGAAGCAGTGGATCTAATAGTAGGTGAATGTGATAGAAATGTAACGAAAAGAGTACAACTATTTACCTTGTAATTGCCGTTAAATTAATCACATTTTATTTTTATACTTTCAATCTGTGAAAGAGAGAACCAACATTTGAAAAATATTAAAACATGTATTTAAAAATTACAAAAGACAAGGGAAAATATTGAAGGACAAATAGTTTTTCAACAACTTTGACACTGACAGAAGCTTCTGCTTCTCCAGGTCCTCTACACAATCCTAAAGATATACATTTTAAACTAACAGTATCTTGATGCAGATGAAGTGAGGCCTATCTTAAAACATGGTGCATCTTTTGCATTGCTCTTGTTTCAGAAAAGTGTCGCTTCAGGATGCCAATAACATGTCTCCTATCCAGAGATTTGTTTGAGGTGAGGCCTACTCAGAGTTCAAGATGAGATTTACACTTGTTGAAGTGTACAGAGGAGATAATATCTGTGAAAGTCTACCAATGAAGTGAGTCATGTCCACTGCACTCTTCAACAAAGTAGAAACCTCCTATGTTTCCCTGGACAGACCTAAACTTGATCTGCACAATGTGATTCATAATGATAGGAAACACAGGTGATGTAATTGAAATATGTGCAATTTATTTTGCTCATTTCACAATCACATCACTTGTGTTTCCTTTGCTTAGGTATCTCATTGTGCAGATGTAGTCCAGCATATGAAAGAATACGTAGAAGTGCAGCACTGCATGCAATAAATTTAACACTTACAGAAAACTCACCTTCTCCATGCCTCCTACACAGTTCTACATATACATCATAAATGCAAACAGTACAGAATTAATTATACATGTTAAATGGTTTATTTTTGCTGTTCTCAGAATGTATCAAAATTCACTAAAAACAGTGACTTGAAGGTATTCATCATGTAACAGCGGGGAAAAAAAAACACAATCAAAATGATTGTGTTTAAAAAACCCATACAACATCAGAAATTAAAATTCAGAACTCCTTAAAGTTAACTTACTTTCCATGACGTCCAAGGATGTCCTATGAACAGCTTACACTCTTTTGTGCTGTTATTACTTTCAGCCCGCCACTTTCTGAAAGAAAACCTCCATCGTTTTTAAAAACACGTTACATGCAATAAATGACTTCTTGCTCTCTACCACTATTTTCCACAAGGCCAAATCTAGTCAGAGATATTTATAACTCTTGGATTTCTTGTAAGCCAATCCCATCATTTGGCATTTCCGCAACTTTCACAATTAAAATGTTGAAGATCATTTTCACAATCCTGGAATAGTAATATCTTCCCCTTCTTGCTCAGTCATGTTCTACATTTCCTATGACACTGATACTGCTTAATATGAAGCAGACTTACACTACCTCTATGAGTACTACAATTATTTAATTCTCTACATCACTTTTAATCACAAAGCAATGTAAAACAGTAGACAGCATTGCAGACTTACATTCCCTCTACTCCATGTTTTGATTGGCTGCTTCAATTAGCTTATGAAAAGAAACAGTTTTTCTGAACTCATTCAAAGTGCACATATATCTCCATGATGTCCAGTCCTATGATTAGAAGTTATGTCTCTGAACTACACTTATCCTCAAGGCCAAATTGTGTAGGAGCCATTAGAACTTCTTGAAATTCCACAGAGCACATCCCGAGATTATTTCCCTAAAATTTTGGTTTTAAAAACACCAGGTAAGAGTTTTTAAGGTCATACGGCAATTTTTTTTTGAAAACTAAAACAGAATCATTGCAGAATGACCAGCCATTTCTAGACTTTAAATAAGCTGTGTAATGTCCTGATGTTATTGAAGGGCCGTCATGATATATAATTGCTGTAGTTACAAAAGTCCTTCCTGATATTGACAACTGCGAAGCTAAAAATTTTTTTATTAAAGTTGTCAATTTTGTTCCATCAGTCCTACATCGTTGGAACATTAAAATGACGTACTGGCCATATGTTCATATAAATAATGTGGACATCATTTCAGATTTACATTGGCTACACTCCATGTTGTGATTAGCAGCTTTTACTAGCTTATTAAAGGAGACTGATTTACTGTCTGGCAAAGTTAAATATATAAATCTTTCTGAGTCTACACTAGTAGTACTTGATACCATACAGTTCTCGCAGTCATGCTGCCATTGATAAGAAAGCCCAAACAGCTGATCTACATCTACACCTTCAGCATGTAATACATCAAGCATATACATTAAAAACTCCTGACAATCTTGCTGAATATTTTGAGAGAATTGTGTTTGGCCTGAACATCTATCTAACAGATTTCTAATTTCAGACACACTTTCTATGTTTCTTCTATCAGTGGTACATTTCTCTAACACAGAATTTAACAAACTGCAAAATCTTTGATCAGAATTGACCACAATCTCTTCTTTTACATTTTTTAGAGAAAACAAAACATTAATTACTACATTAGCATAGCAGTTGACACCAGAACTGTTTTCAAACTGAAAACCAACAACATCTTCAACAGAATCCTCTTTGTTTCTGCTTGTAATTTTAGGTTCATTCACTTTTTGTCTTTTTGCTACAACCTCCCCAGTATTGTTCTCATTTCTTCGTTTCCGGCCTACCAGACGTTTCTCAAACAAAGGAAACTGAGGCAAATGTGGCGCATACTCTCTTCTTAACCTATTGTATTCCTTAACACAATCTAGATCTGCACAAATGTTTCTGACATCACACTCAATCAAGTACAATCCCGATAAAGTTCTAACTCGTGACAATGCCACATATGCCATACCCTCCTTGAACACAGAACTGCCAATATTCACCAATGCACTGTCTACACTTAAACCTTGCGATTTATGGATTGTCACCGCATATGCCAAGCAAACAGGGAACTGCTTACGGCGAACATATAAGTCTTTTACAAGCAAATATCTAGCAGAACAACGAGCAATTAGCTGTACTTCCTCAATGCCATCAAATTTAATTTTTAAAAATTCAATTCCATCTCTATTTCTGTATTTCACAAAATCAACAACATTACCCATTGATCCATTTACCAGACCTCTTTCAACATGTAAATTCCTTCTTAAAATTATACGGCAGTTCAAGCACACATTCAGAGTCTTTTCAAAACCTGCAGTTTTAGATATACTCTTCTCTAATGAATCCAATTTAGTTTTCAGATTCTCAGACAAAATAATTGTTGATCCCATATGCTCTACTCTATCAATAGCTTCCAGTTTCACAATCTCTTGCTTTTCTAAATGCAACATTTTGTTGTTAAATTTGGCACATTCTGCAAGAGTTGGCATCAAACATATTCCAGATTTCTTTTCAGTAATTTTCTGAAAAATATTCTCAGGCACAACATCTTGTTCTGGATATAAATTTGACAGTAATCGTGCATTTAAAACTTCTTTCCCATGCTCAGTCACTTTTCCAATTCTAACATCTTGTAGAATAGTCTTGTAAACTTCATCCTTCGCCTGACGCATATTTTCATGCAGTTCAGCATAATTGAAGTTTAACCATATATTGACGTTGCCAATGCTGCCTAGGCACTTCCTGGTATCTTCATGCGTGAGCATTTTGAACACAGGTTGCCCTTTCACTGGTGTCAGCTGCAGAAGATCTCCGAAAACAATGATGTGTTTGCCACCAAATAACACATCATACTCTGTTTTGAGAACTTCTTGCATCCTCAAATGCACAAAGGCAAGCATGACATTGGAAACCATGCTTACTTCGTCAATGATAAGAAGTTTCATTTTCCTCAAGATTCTTGAAACTTCAAAACAAGCATCTCCAGATAGCTTGTGATATTCTAATTTGTTGTCATGCTCCACTGGCAGCATCAGTAAACGATGTAAAGTAATCCCTTTAATATTATGTGCTGCCAGTCCAGTTGGAGCAGTGACAACACAAGACAGCGATGACTCTGTCCTTTCCTGCAAATAGCATGAAATTGCTTTAATGAGGAAACTTTTTCCAGTTCCCGCTTCTCCACTCACGTACAGTCGGACAGGCTTCAACGACGTACATGAGCACTCTTTCTTATCATGACTTAATCCATGATCAATTTGCATGGTAACTTCGTCATATATTTTCCTCTGCTCAACGTTGAGTTGCCTTTCCAACTCTTCTAAGTTAACCGCATCCTCTTGAGCATGTGCCATGGCTCTTTCCACTTCATTCATAGCAGTGGCAGCTTCATTTTCAATAAGAGGTCCTCCTAGTGGATCCTGACTCAATGAAGCAGAACTCTGACTGTCCTGAGAACTGTCTCTGGCAATCTCGGCTGCAATCGTTGCTTCCTGCTCAATTTCCGCATTCAACATTTCTACATATTTGGGAAAAGCAGGACATTCTATGGTCTCCTTGGCGGCATTGAAAGAGTCTTCGTAACAGAGGAAATCTCCAAGCAGTTCCTCTTCTGCACGCCAAGGCTTGAAAAGTTGCAAAAGTGCTAAATAGAAAAACTCCTTTTTTTCAGGAGATTCGCCACTCAATTTTCGATGGTTTATCAAGTGGCATTTTCTTTGCTTGACCAGACATCCCTCACTTCCTATTACAGCATACACTCCTTTCTCAGTATCTTCTTTGATGTTCCTCTTGAATATGTAATTTTGCAGAACCTCATACAGACAAACATTCTCTAGGTGACTGCTTCGATTTGGATAATATGTATCCAACATGTTTGTCTTCAAAATGTCGGTACTGTTTGGCTCCTTTTCCGCCAAATACTCAATTTCCCGCACAGGTTTGAGAACTCGATTACGCGTTGCAGCAAGACCAAGACTCGCCCAAACGATACTCCTGGACTTGGCATAGAGACTTGCTGAAGACAACCGGTCAGAACATTTGCACGCTCCGATTTCTCGATGCGACAACATCTTCAGACTGAAACTGTACAACTTCTTGCTGAGGCTCTTTTCATGGGAAATGTCCTCCCACATATCCTTCAATTCTGTCTTCTCTTTTTTGGTGATGTAAGACGTCACATACCGAGCCACAGCCATACAGTTATCAGCCACAAACTGTATATCCATGTTAGCATTCCACATGGACAAAATCACCGGGTTGTAGTCGTTGATGTACTTGGACTCTTCATTCCTCTTCAAATTGTATGTGTTTTTAGGTGATTTCTTCATCACATTATGTCGCAGCGAAGACATCAAACTGTTTACTCTTCCTTTAGAAATCACCGGTCGTGGAAAGCCGAAACGACATTTGGTGTAGAACTTGTCTTTGTTTCGGAATTTACGACGGCAGTACTTTCCACATCGATGGCTTTGGAAACGCAGAACTTTTTCTCTTAGGCTTTTCTTCTCCTTTGCGTTTGGAACAGCACACGTAGAATACTGTTGGATGAAACTCATCACTGAGTCTTCTGGATCCGTTCCAAATTTAGGTGCATCCTTGATCCACAGCAACATATGTATATGAGGAGCACCTCTTGCTTGGTACTCCTTTCTCCAGAAGAAATCCAACACCTCTCCAAGAGGTGGATTCTTCTTATTCATGATGAAAGACATCATAGCTTCAAATCTATGATTGAAGTACCTACATACATTGACTGGATCCAAAGAGCACAGTTCTCCGGGTGTCTTGAATTCGATGTTATCTACGTTAGCATTTGCCTCTCGTAGAAATTGAAGTAAGTCTTCCCAGCCATACTCGGCACAACTCAGAGTGAGGAACCATGTGGGAGTACCTAAGTTCCTCAGCATACATTTTAAATCACCATGACGACGGTACCAGTACTCATTAGTACCACGCTGACACGCCATGAGATTAATCAGGTGAGAATCCAAAATACTATCTTGGACATTCACTTTATCCATAAAATCACTTGCCGAGATGTTTTGCATGTGTATACCACTTTTCAAGATGTGGTTCACTGCATATGACAGTCCAGACAGATCGCTTTCAAACAGGAGATGAAACAAATAAGGAATGCATTGTCGAAACCTAGCATCTCCTGCATACAATCGCAAAGTCCGGTATTCAGAAGCAGGAATTTGATGAGGTCGCTCATCATATCTTCCTCCCTGACCTGTTGGAAAAAGCTGTGGGAAACACCGAGCTTCCAAACTTTCCTCCCAAACACTAATGGGACTCCCTTTGGCTTGTTTCATTTGAAACAACTCAATAGCATTCCCCATGACTTCCTTGGAATGCAAAGGATGAACACTATAATGTTCATATATTTCCTCACTAGTAGAGGGTTCTACTTTCTCAATTTGACCAGCACACAAATCGCTATCCTCTTCCTCACTTACTTCCTCTTCTGCAACATATACATTCTTATAGTATTTATTATTTTTTTTCAAATACAATGTTGCCTTTTTAACTTTCCTAACATCTACTAAATCTTGCCATATTTTCTTATTCTTTGTCGGAACCCCATTAACTAAGATAACCAGAGGTTCCTCTTCCACTTTTTCTACTCCAATTGTGTTAATGTTTTTCTTAAAATCTAGAGGCAAATAAACAACTCTTCCCTTTAATCCTCTCTGTAAATCTGATGGAGGCAATTTCCCTGTCTTTGGCTCCATTCTTACAATAGCCTGAAAGGGATGGATACTTTGAATCAAAATAGATTCATAAGTATTTAAGTCCTTCAATTCAGAAGGAATCTCAACCAATTCCAGATTATTATGAACTGCTCTAGCAGGCATCTGGTTTTGTTATAATTTGTTACAACAATAAGTACACACACGTTGATCCAATCCCAAATCAAAACAATTTTCTACCATCAAGAATGTTGCAAAATCCTTCCATTCACTATTATTTTCCCTTTCACTTTTTGCATATAAATCCACTAACTTAGTCTGATTCTTATAATAAGTGCGTCTACAACACACACAAGTGAAATTAGGCCTCTCACTTGATTTCATGTCAAACGTCACAATTTCCCTCTGGAAATTATCTGTACTGGAAACATGTACACTATCTTCCAAATGACCCTCTACTTCTTGCTCAATTTCAACATTCTCCTCTTTACTTCCAAAGTAACAAAACTCAATTTCTTCACATATATTCTTCACATCTATTTCAGAACCATGCAATAGAGCAGCGCATAATTGTTTCAGCATAATTGCTGGACTCTTAGCATAATACAACATTCTAACTAATTTCCTCACTTTGTTATGATGCACTGCTAGCATCCTGAAATGATGAAAAACACTCTGGCATACTCTCCTGGAAAGACAAGCCAGTGAATGACCATGCAAACCTGTCACTTCTCTTACTCTGCAAGGATCTAATTCTTGCAACAACCTCATTTTCTGCTTCAAACTTTTTTTGTTAAATGACCGTACAAAATCACAAAGCAAATTGATGGAATCCTGTCGCACACTGCAAATACTACTACACTTCCAGGTGTACACAGGACCCTTAGCACGTCTTCCTAAAACCTCATTACCTAACAACTCTTCTGCCTCTGTTGTCACAAGTTTTTCTTTTTCAACTGGACAACCATCTTTCACTTCATAAGCACGACCACTGATGTCAACTGCATGCACCAAATCATTATCCTGGAAATAACTCTCTTCATTAAAAAATGCCTCACAGCTTGAACTATGCATCCATTCTCCAGAAAAAACTTCACAAAAATTACTACGATTAACTATTCTCTTCCATCTACTATTTCTTTTGAAATCAAAAATTGCCTTGTTTAGCTTCCTAATTCTATTGATTATCAAAATAAATAACTTACGTTTAATTTCAAATGCCTGATCAATAACTTTCTCAACTTTTTTTTTTCTCTTATAAAAAACTAGTTTCTGTTGACCTTTCTTAATATTTTTTAACAAATTGCCAATTATCCTGTTGCGGAACATTCGTTTACGAATCTCCCTAAACTGTTGTTTCCTTCTACTATCATGCACAGATTTATCTCTTGCTCTAGCAGTAACATTTTCCATTGTCCTTTTCTTTCCATTTGATTTACTCCTCGTGTTATGGACTGAAACATTTTCTGTAGTAATATTTTTTTTATTACAAATATTTCTTATGAAATATTTAGAGCTCTTACCCGGTGCTTTCTTCGTGGCTTGAGAAATCTTTTTGTTAGAGGACTGCTGCGTTTTTTTTTTTCTCCTGCTGTCTTTGACGTTTTGCAGCCTTTATCTGTCTTTGTATTGTAGGCATATTGAAATCTTGAAATGATCTGCAGTTGAATCTGAGGAAAAATATAATAAAAAATGTTAATAAACATTATTATCAAACAGTAAATCAGTAATAGTGATCAAAAACATAACACACTACTTACAATCAGATAGGAGAAAGCTGCGTCAAAACCCTGCGCCTGCTTGAAGCTGGCATAGGTCTTGACGCAGCATTGTGGAGATGGGGCACCCCTGAGCCTTGCTGGAGCTGCATCGCACTTGCGATACAACTCCAGCAATGCGCCACCTTTAAGGCACAGATGCGTCACGCATCTGTGCCGTTTTTGCCCCATGCTGCGCCGCATTGTAAATGCAGCACAACATGGGTGGCGGAGCAGTGGCGCAGGATGACTGTCACATCCCTGGTGATGCGCCACTCATCATAAATCTATCCCTAAGCTTCTTATCTTGTTACAGATGAACTGCCATATGTATCATCAAAATATTTTACATTTTCTAAATAGCGAATTTTAAGGAATAAATAGCGATTCTTTACCATTCCTAATTTGCGATGAGCAAATTGCTAATTGCAAGTTACCCATTCATTTCCATGGCCTAGGAGGCTAATATGAATGAAGGTTTAATTTGCGATTAGCAATTTGCTCATCACAAAGTAGGAATTTTTCCAAGGGTGCAGGGGTGTCTCAAGAACACCTGCTGCACCCCTGAAAAACAAATTTGGGGGCATATGGCACACATACATGCCCTAAGGGCATGTGTTGGCGTCATATGGCACCTTTTGTTTTTTTGAAAAAAAGCTTTTTGAAAAGAATTCACAAATTACCACTAATTTACCACAATAGTTTCCAAATCCTTAATGTCATTTTTTACATAGTTTTTGTTTGATACATTGCATTTAAGTAGTCACAAAATTTACAAATGCTTCAGTGCAATCGCAAAATAAGGAATAGCAAATTTTGCTACTCCTTATTTTGCATCAAAGTTGTTTGATACATACCATTTGTCTAATTAACATTCGCAAAGGCCGAAATTCATAGAATTTTGATCTTTGCAAATGCTAATTAGCTTGATACATATGGCCCCAAGTGAGGCCTGTCTTGCGACATGGTGCATCTTTTGCATTACTGCTGATTGGGTTTTATGTGGTACGTTTTTTTTTACACCATGACATATCTGCCTAAATGCATCAATTTTTAATGTTGTCACCTCATAGCAAATATTTTGCACCACCGCTGCATCATAAAAGTGACGCACAGTGGCAGAAAAAAGGCATACACCTATCATAAATCTATCCCTAGCATTTTAAATGATTAATCCAGGATGACAATAAAGTGTGTCCTATCCAGAGGTTTGTTTAAGGTGAGGCCTACTCAGGATTGCAGATTAAAGTTACGCTTGATGAAGAATACAGAGGAGATAATACATATAAAGGACTACCAATGAAGTAAGTAATGTGCACTTTATTGCACCAGTCATCATAAATGTATCCCTAAGCTTCTTATCTTGTTACAGATGAACCACCATATGTACCATCAAACTATTTTGCATTTCCTAAATAGCAAATTTTAAGGAATAAATAGCAATTCTTTACTATTCCTAATTTGCAATGAGCAAATTGCTAATTGCAAATTACCCATTCATTTCCATGGGCTAGGAGGCTCATAGGAATTAAGGTTGCAATTTGTGATTAGCAATTAGCTCATCACAAAATAGGATTTTTTTCAAGCGTGCAGGGGTATCTCAAGAACACCCTGCTGCACCCCTGAAAAAGAAATTTGAGAGCACATGGCACACCTACATGCCCTAATGGCATGTATGGGCGTCATATGGGACCTTTTTTTTTGTTGAAAAAAATGCTTTTTGAAAAGAATTCGCAAATTACCACAAACTAGAAGTTGGTGGTAGTTTCCAAATCCTTAATATCATTTTTTACATATTTTTTTTTTGATACATTGCATTTAAGGAATCGCAAATTTTGAATTATTGACATTTTAAGTAATTTCCACATGTGCAGTGTTTTCAAAATATAATTTGAAAATCGTTTTTGGGGAAAAGTAATGGTTTGCAAATTTATGACAAGGACATAATGGTGTATGCTTCTTTTTAAGGCATTTCAGTGTCTCTAATGTCATTTTTCCCATATTACATTATAAGACCTTTCCCCATGAAGCACATTCCTTGTAAATATGCTCCCACCTGTGCATTGCAAATTTAGATTTTGACTGTTTCAGTCACATAGCCATGTTGAAAGTGACCCAAAAAAATTGCAAATGTTTTAAAATAACACATTCATGTGTCTTAAGGACATTTTAAGTCATTTCCCCATGGACAATGTTTTCTAAGTGGCACAAAAGAGGTATACACCTATCATAAATCTGTCCCTAGCATTTTAAATGATTAATTCAGGATGACAATAGGATGTGGCCTATCCAGAGGTTTGTTTAAGGTGAGGCCTACTCAGGATTGCAGATTAAAGTTACGCTTGATGAAGAATACAGAGGAGATAATTCATGTAAAGGCCTACCAATGAAGTAAGTGATTTCTACTTCATTGCGCCAGTCATCATAAATGTATCCCTAAGCTTCTTATCTTGTTAGACATCAACCGCCATATGTATCATATAACTATTTTGCATTTCCAAAAAAGCGAATTTTAAGGAATAAATAGCGATTCTTTACCATTCCAAATTTGCGATGAGAAAATTGCTAATTGCAAATTACCCATTCATTTCCATGGGCTAGGAGGCTCATATAAATGAAGGTGCAATTTGCGATTAACAATTTGCTCATCACAAATTAGGAATTTATTCCAAAGGTGCAGGGGTGTCTCAAGAACACCCTGCTGCAACCCTAAAAAAGAAATTTGGGGGCATATGGCGCACATAAATTTTAACAACATTCCTTTACCTCAACAACGATTTTCAAATCATAACTTCAAAACACTACACATGGGAAAATTACTTAAATTGTCCTTAAGACACATAAAAGCGTTTTTTGATTGGCTTTCCTGCATGGTAGGGTCACTTTTAACATGGCTATGTAACACAAACATTCAAAATCAAAATTTTCCATGCACAGGTGGGAGCATATTTACAAGCAATTTGCGCCACAGAGAAAGGTCTTACATTAAAATGGGAAAAATAACATCAGGGACAGTCAATTGCCTTATAAAGAACCATACACCATTATGTCCTTCTCATGAATTTAAAAACAATTCCTTTTTCCCAAAAACGATTTTCAAATCATAATTTCAAAACACTGCACATGAGAAAATGACTTAAAATGTCATTGAAACACATGAAAGCGTTTTTTGATTGGCTTTCCTGCATGGTTGGGTCACTTTTAACATGGCTATGTAACACAAACATTCAAAATTAAAATTTTCCATGCACATGTGAGAGCATATTTACACACAATTTGCGCCACAGAGAAAGGTCTTACACTAAAATGAGAAAAATAACATCAGGGACAGTCAATTGCCTTATAAAGAACCATACACCATTATGTCCTTGTCATGATTTTATAAACAATTCCTTTTCCCCAAAAACGATTTTCAAATCATAATTTCTAAACACTGCACATGGGAAAATGACTTAAAATGTCATTAAAACACATGAAAGCGTTTTTTGATTGCCTTCCCAGCATGGTTGGGTCACTTTTAACATGGCTATTTAACACAAACATTCAAAATCTAAATTTTCCATGCACATGTGAGAGCATATTTACAAGCAATTTGCGCCACAGAGAAAGGTCTTACACTAAAATGAGAAAAATAACATCAGGGACAGTCAATTGCCTTATAAAGAACCATACACCATTATATCCTTGTCATGAATTTAAAAACAATTCCTTTTCCACAAAAACGATTTTCAAATCATAATTTCTAAACACTGCACATGAGAAAATGACTTAAAATGTCATTAAAACACATGAAATCATTTTTTGATTGACTTTCCAGCATGGTTGGGTCACTTTTAACATGGCTATGTAACACAAACATTCAAAATCAAAATTTTCCATGCACATGTGAGAGCATATTTACAAGCAATTTGCGCCACATAAATCATAATTTTCTCCTTAAAGCACACTATTCTCTATCTAAAATAAAGAAATATTTTCTCACCTTAGCAAATACTTTGAGTTTGAAAACAGTCTAAGAAACACACCAATTTGTCTTCAGCAGAGCAAAAGGTATGCACTCCAGAGTCTGCAGCTATCAAAAGCACAGAAATGCTGTAATTCTTCACACATATTTCTCATGTCACCCAATCAAAACTCTTCCCTCACTTTTTTTCAAATGAAAACCCTTCCCCCTCTGCCCTTTCTGCCTATTTTCCATAGCAACCACCTCTTGGAGAAACTCTGGTGTTTGCAAGTTCACACAACAATGTTGCAATTGAACTCTGAACTCTCAGTGCACCTGCATATCCAGTGCTTTCTTTCATTTAATGATTTTTTATTGACCACTCAAAATACATCTCTCAAACAACACATCTGTACACCCTAACTTTCTGTTTTCATCAATCAAAATCCACCAATCACTGTTACTGCTTCATGAACACAGAAACTCCACAGTTTTTTTCATTTCAAACTCTCATTTTTTCAACTGCCATTTCATTGCCACACTTCATCTGACTGCAGGAGAACCTTCTCTCACCATGTTTTCTGTCTGGATTGTTGGTCATAGTTATATTCACTGGGCTCAAAGGTACGTTGAAAGCAGGAATTTACCTAACCTCAATTTACAAGATGTGGAAATTAAGTGGTTTGGCCACAGAGGATTAAAATGTCACCAATTGATACCATTGGTGAAAACCTTTATGCATTTGCCAAAACCTGACCTGTTAATTGTGCACTGTGGAGGTAATGACTTGGGCACTTTGACTGGTGTAGGTCTGGAAATGCTTTTAAAGGACACCTTTGAGCAATTAATGGCACTTTTTCCTCAGACTGCCTTGGTATATTCAAATATATGCCAAAGACAGAAATGGAGGTGGTCAAACCAATTTTGTCCACAAATTGAGAAGTCGAGGAAGCATGTAAACAAATCTGTTTCAGCTTACATGAGAGACCATGGAATGGGCTCCCTGTACAACAATAACTTGCGTTACTACATGCAAGATATCTACAGAGGAGATGGAGTTCACTTCTCAGATGAGGGCAACAGAATTTTCACTCTGAATTTAAAAATGTGCATTGGTACCTACTTATAAGTACCTAAATGTACCATAAACCCAAAAGCTCTTCTCAGAGCTACCCTACATCTAATCACTCACAATTATTATTTTACTCTAACTTTTTTCACTAATTTTCAACAAAGTACACTCCCTGGGGCGCTACCCGGTACGCGTACCGGGAGCTAACCTCGCGAAATTTTTTAAAAAAATGTTTTTTTTTTCGCACATATAAACCTCCTCAGCCACCCTCAGAAAACCTAGGGGGTCAAGATAACTCTACCGTGCCCCCTTCTACCCATTCCGAACATTAATTGCCCTCCATCTTGTATCTTAATTCGACCGAAACACAAAATGGTGGACTCCCGGAACGCTTAAGGTCCGCGAACCGGGGCGCTCAACGGTTCGCGTACCGGGTCGCTCCCTGGGAAGCGCACCATCAAAAAAGGTGGGAAAGTAGTTCACACAAAAGCCACTTGAGACAATTTCACCAAATATAGATTAGCTCATACTACATACCAATCCCTACCATTTTCACAAATTTGATTGGAATTCCATTTAGCCATTTAGCCTGTAGACCTCTCTAAATACCGTGAGGTAAATTACTTCACAAAACACATCTGAAGTGTTGGAATTGACAACCAATTAAAATGTTACTTTCATTTTCTACTTTTTTTACCTGACATTTGATTGGTTATGTACCCGAATATATATAAAGGAAGAGAAGGAAACACAGCCATTTTGACTACTACTTCCTGGTGTACATTTCAATAGGATTTTCATTAATAACTTCAACTTCTTTTTAAAGGTAAGTTGTTATTTTTAAAACTGAAGTATATTGTGCACTTTAAGTTAATATGGCAAACTTTTTCTGTTAGTTATATACTATCCCTCTGTAGTACTTATAAATTTAGATACACTTTTTTATATTCCTACTTCCACTCTGATACTATACACTGCCCAAAGATAAATTCACTGTTAAAAACTGCCTATCTAAAATTAATCCCAACAGTGCCCTACCTCTACTAATATATATTTTTTTTATGCAAATTTCAGGGAAAATGGAAAGTGAACAAAAAATTTCATTTGAAATTGTCCTTCCAGAGTCCAACACAGAAATCATTGATCCAAATGAGATTGAATTTATGGATGAAACTTGGGACCAAGAACTACTGCAATGTGTACAAGCAGTAGATAACCTCCTTGCAAATGAGGACATTTTACAACCTCAGAGACTACAATGTATATTCCATGATAATTATGAAATTTCTGACAATGAAATGTTAGAAAGTTTAATAAATTATGAAACACAATAAAAAATGCTTAAAAAAAAAAAAAAAAAAAAAAATAATCAACAAAACCAACAATCAATTAACATACAGCATTTGAAAAGTCTATCATTCATTTTTCATTGTAGTACGCTCCCCAGAACGCTTCCCGGTTCGCGTACCGGGCGCTAACCACGAAAAAAAACAAAAAAAAAAATTTTTTTTTTTTTGCCCCGCGGGACCTCTTTAAAACCTCCACATTAAACCTAGGGGGTCAGCGAGGATCTACTATGCCCCCTTATAGTTATTTCCCCCTTTGTTTTGGCCTCCTCTTGTCTCTCGATCCTACCGAGAGACAAGATGGCGGCCGCTCCGGACTGTTTAGAATGTTGACAGACACCGGAGAGCCAATCAGCTTCGCTACGCGAAGTTCCGTTACGCGAAAAGTAGGCGAACCGGGGCGCTGCCTGGTCCGCGCTTACAGATATATATCTTTTTTTGACCGTTAATTTCTCAAAATCCACTGCAGCACATATATTAAGACCTACAAAAGGCACATCGGGCTACCAGTCCCTACAATTTTGCCAAGTTTCGTGCAAATCCATTCAGCCGTTCGGGCTAAAAGTGAGGCTAACCGCCCTATGGAAAACTCAATGTTAAAAACACGTTTTGGGACCCCCCTTTTTTCTCGGCCCCCCCTGGACCAACTCCCCCCAAATTTCCAGGGGCTGCTCAGAAACAAAATGTTCCATTTTCCTGAAAATTTCAGCCAATTCCGTCCACAAACGCCAAAGTTATTAGACATAGAATTTTCAAAAATCCCATAGGGAAAAAATCCTAACTATATATACCTACTGGCGACCGCCAGTAGGTAATATATATATATTCACTGAAAAAACCATAGGTTTCAGGCCTTATATAGTTAGGAATTAGCATTTAAAAAAACCTTGCAAATTCACTGAAAAAACTATAGGTTTCAGGCCTTATATAGTTAGGAATTAGCATTTAAGAAACCTTTGAAATTCACTGAAAAAAACATAGGTTTCAGGCCTTATATAGTTAGGAATTAGCATTTAAAAAACCTTGCAAATTCACTGAAAAAAACATAGGTTTCAGGCCTTATATAGTTAGGAATTAGCATTTAAAAAACCTTTGAAATTCACCGAAAAACCCATAGGTTTCAGGAGTTATATAGTTAGGAATTAGCTTGTAAAAATCCTTTGAAATTCACTCAGAAAACTATAAGTTTCAGTGGTGTTATAGTTAGCTGGACATTTTACTCATACAAAACCATTGAAATTACTCCTATATAGTTAGTTGTACAAACTATATTTCGCGCACCCGCAATCCACTGCTGATCATGTCACATATTAGATCATTCATGACATGGTCAGTGACATCACTGATGACATCTCAAATGACATCACTGATGACATCATCCAGTGAATGTGGTTTGCTTCGTTATTTAAATATGCATTATATACATAGCAATTTGCATTGAAGAATAAGTGGATATATATAAATACATATTTGGATGGAGGATTTAGTAGCAGTGTAATTGACTGTTTACTTGACCAATTTACAATGTCTCACTAAATATAGTGGATAGTGACTAAACTGTGTGAATATCTGTATCACTTTGTCAGTTGTTGTGTAAACTGATTCTACAGTTGGTTACTAGCTATGTGAAAGTCTATATTAGTTATTGATTAGTTAACTGAGTATTTGTATGGGAGTGTGAAAGTGTGTGTGGTTTGGTGGGGGGGTGTTACTGTCCAAAGATGTGTGAATAGTTGATTCAGTAGATATATGAAGTTAAAACTACATGTTCTAACAGTTGTTTGGGTGAGTGAATATCTTTATGGGTGTGGTGATGAGCAAATATATTTCTCAACAGGTCCAACAAACTAGAAAAATAAAAGGCAATGTATGTGTCAGTTGTTGTATATAAACAAGTATACGTAAGACACAATGATTGTGTGAGTGACTGTATGGATAACTGTATACTTGTAATAATGATTTTATAATTCACTAAGTATGACTTACTATCTAAATGAATAGAAGAAGTGGTGTTTGTATAAGTGTTTTGCTAAGTAAATATGTAAGTATGATCCATTGTTTGCATAAGTGAGTAGGATGACTTCATATGTGAATAGGATGCGTGCTGTTGTTTAATGTCGATATAGATGTATAAGTATTTTTGATAGTGTTCTATTGTTCATTGACAGCATGTATGAGTGAATCCATAGGTAAGTGATTAGATGTGTGTATACATCTATGAATCACTGAGTGGATTTTTAGATACTTGTATTGCTGTGACAATGGATTTAAAAATGATACTCTGTATTTTACAAAGAGTGATGAAAAATTGTAATAGTGTATGAAAAGGTGTATGTGATTGTCACGTGGATGATGTCATCAGTGATGTCATCAGTGATGTCATTTGAGATGTCATCAGTGATGTCACTGACCATGTCATGAATGATCTAATATGTGACATCATCAGCAGTGAATTGCGGGTGCGCGAAATATAGTTAGTACAACTAACTATATAGGAGCAATTTCAATGGTTTTGTATGAGTAATATGTCCAGCTAACTATAACACCACTAAAACTTATAGTTTTTTGAGTGAATTTCAAAGGTTTCTTAAAAGCTAATTCCTAACTATATAACTCCTGAAACCTATGGTTTTTCAGTGAATTTCAAAGGTTTTTTAAATGCTAATTTCTAACTATATAAGGCCTGAAACCTATGGTTTTTTCAGTGAATTTGCAAGGTTTTTTAAATGCTAATTCCTAAATATATAAGGCCTGAAACCTATGGTTTTTTCAGTGAATTTCAAAGGTTTTTTAAATGCTAATTCCTAACTATATAAGGCCTGAAACCTATGGTTTTTTCAGTGAATTTGCAAGTTTTTTTTAAATGCTAATTCCTAACTATGTAAGGCCTGAAACCTATGGTTTTTTCAGTGAATTTCAAAGGTGTTTTAAATGCAAATTCCTAACTATATAATGCCTGAAACCTATGGTTTTTTCAGTGAATTCGCAAGGCTTTTTAAATGCTAATTCCTAACTATATAAGGCCTGAAACCTATGTTTTTTTCATTGAATTCGCAAGGTTTTTTAAATGCTAATTCTATTAGCGGATAACAATTTTATATATTAAAATGTTTTTTAAATCTCAAATGCCTGCTTTGCTAACAGAGTTTTTAAGCACAGGCTCTTTTGTCTCTGGTGGCCACCTTGTGAGACTGCATATCAGAATTTTTTTTAATGAAATATAAGAGGATTTGAGAAGTCACTCAAAATGTGCCCTAATTTTTCTTTCTTCAGCACTAATCCTAATTTCTATGGCAAAATGAACCCCCTCATTTTGTTCCTTTGCAAATTAAATGTTTTAAGTGTTAACACTTTATTCCAATCAAGATGACTTCAGGTGTGCCATACTTTTGTCATAAGTAAGACTGTTAGCGCTCTAGTTGTTCTTTAGAACACTCTGGGACATTCTGCCATTGGGCTATAGTTGGGCTACATCTGGCTGATATTTGGGCTACATTTGTTTTTTTGTCTCTGGTGGCCATCTTTGGGCTACATTGGGCTACATTGGGCTACATTGGGCTACATTTGGGCTCTAACATATATATAACCCAATGTAGTGCAATATATATTTTTTCAAAGTTAATTTTCGTAAAAACCACTGGAGCACATATCTTGAGACATAGCAAAGGCACATCGGGCTACCAGTCCCTACAATTTTGCCAAGTTTGGTGGAAAACCATTCAGCCGTTCGGGCTAAAAGTGAGTCCAACCGCCCTATGGAAATTAACAGGGGGAAAACACGTTTTGGGACCCCCCTTTTATCTCGGCCCCCGCTTGATGAATCCCCCCAAACTTTCAGGGAAGGACCGGAGCGCCACGAGGCAAAGTTAAGGAAAATTTCAGGAAGATTCCTCAACCGGCGCCAAAGTTATTCCCAATAGAATGTTGCGATTTCCCTATGGAAAACAATCCTAACTATATATACCTACTGGCTATCGCCAGTAGGTAAAATATATATATATATATATATATATTCACTGAAAAAAACATAGGTTTCACACATGTTATAGTTAGATGGACATTTCATTAATACAAAACCTTTGAAATTCCCCTGTTATAGTTAGTTCAGCTAACTATAACTCGCGCGACCACAATGCACTGCTGATGACATCACATATTACATCACTCATGACATGGTCAGTGACATCACTCATGACATCACTGATGACATTTCAAATGACATCACTGATAACATCACTGATGACATCATCCTTGTGAAAGAGTGGCAGACCTCCTCTCACCCTAATATAACCTTTGATACACACATTCAAAAATGAAAACTACAATTTTCAAAAAAATGGAGATACCAATACCAATTACAACAACCTATTAGGTAATTCCAACATCTACATACACATCAACAGTTCTATATAGTCACTCATACATGTGCTCACTCCTTATATGAACTCATACACCTATATATCCTGTTACACACTAATACTCATCCATATAGTTACTCACACACATATTCACACATGCAAATAAACTATCAAAAATCCATGTACTTGATTATACTGCTATATACACACCACTACACTTACTTCTACAGAAACGTACACATATTTACTCTCTTAAACAATCAATTATAAAAACACATACTTATTTATACAGGTACTCTTCCAAACTCTCACTCTCACATATACTCAATTATATACATCAATACTCACATATACTAGTTTGAAACATATGTAGTTACTCATGAATACACTATTGAGACAGTCATTCACTCACTAACCCACCCATACACACAATCATCCACCCATACAGTCTTGCGCACATGCTGTCTTCAAAACACATACAAACAGTGAGTCACTCATTCATGCATCTGTGAGCTAAGTAATATCCCCCACCGAACAATACAGACACTCATTCTGATACTTAAAAAAACAACTAATAACCCATATACACACTCATGTAGCTACTCACCAACCCATGCAGACACTTATACACAAAGTGAGACACAGATACAGATATTTAAATATTTAAACATTTCTCGCTAATATATGTATTCACTAAGATACACTTAATAAGTCAGTTAACCAATCAATTTTACAAAAAAAACATCCATATAAACACTTATGTACCCATTTATTCTTCCATCAACCTTTAGATATACATATATTAAAAAATATTTATTTTTCAGAAAGATACACATTCACTGGATGATGTCATCAGTGATGTCATTTGAGATGTCATCAGTGATGTCATGAGTGATGTCACTGACAATGTCATGAGTGATGTAATATGTGACGTCATCAGCAGTGCATTGCGGTCGCGCAAGTTATAGTTAGCTGAACTAACTATAACAGGGGAATTTCAAAGGTTTTGTATGAGTGAAATGTCCAGTTAACTATAACATGTGTGAAACCTATGGTTTTTTTCAGTGAATTTGCAACGTTTTTTAAATGCTAATTCCTAACGATAAGGTGAGTGAAAATTATGTTTTTTTCAGTGAATTTCAAAGGTTTTTTAAATGCTAATTCCTAACTATAACATGTGCGAAACCTATGGTTTTTTCAGTGAACTTGCAAGGTTTTTTAAATGCTAATTCCTAACTATAACGTGTGTGAAACCTATGGTTTTTTCAGTGAATTTCTAAGGTTTTTTAAATGCTAATTCCTAACTATAGCATGTGTGAAACCTATGGTTTTTTAAGTGAATATAAATATATATACATTTTATATATATAGATACTCAATGAAAACAACAGCTCTTTTTAGAGCCAACCAACATCTAAACACTCAAACTTGTTATTTAACTGTATTTTTTTTGTGTTTTTTTCTGACGTGCGCGCACCTCGTGATTTAAAATAAAAAATAAAATTAATGTTTTTTTGCCCTTTGGGGTCCTTCAGGGACACCCTGAGGAGGCCTAGGGGATCAGGGAGTCTCTACCCTGCCCCCTTTTCATGTTCTCCACTTTTGTTTTTGATACACTTCTGCCTCGGGGATGCGTGCAACGTGAGCGCAACTCGCGATTTTTTTTATAAAAAAAACAAAATTTGGGGGCCCTTGGGGGTCCTTCAGGGAACCCCTGAGAAGGCCTAGGGGGTCAGGAAGTCTCTACCCTGCCCTCTTTTCACGTTCTCCATTTTTTTTTTACTCACTTCTGCACCTCGCGATTTAATTTTATTTTTTTTATTATTTTTTGCCCTTTGGGGTACTTCACGGACCCCATGAGAAGGCCTAGGGGGTCAGGGAGTCTCTTTCCTGCCTCCTTTTCACGTTTTTAAAAGCATTTACGAAAATCGGGTAAAACGTCATTCATATGCGACGGTTGCACACTTTTGATTGGTTTATTGTAGTTTCTTTTCCAAATCTTCAAAAACCCCATCCACTTCCCTCACAACCTGTTTCACTTCTATGAGAGAACCATCTTCAAGATTTTTCTACAACATTTCAAAATGGCAGAACAGCAGCCACAGGAATCTTCATACTCTGAAGTCGACTACTTACCAGAACAACCAAAGGTAAAGAAGACAAAGGAGTCTTTTATTTGGAAAAAATTGTCATACGTTGAAGGGCAAAAAAAAGTGAATGGCCCAAAGGTGACTTGTAACATCTGTGGATCTGTTCTATCAAGAGGTGATCCCACCAAACACTATTCTTTTAGTATCCATACAATGATGCAGCATCTAAAGAATGTTCATCCCAACAATTATGCTCGGGCTTCAACTCAGCATTTGAGGGACAATCCTGCAGCTGCTGTCCCCAGTACGTCTTCATCGGCAGCATCTCCATCCACAAGTACTCTTGACATCCGTCTGGATTTTGCGGATGTCCACATACGATGCAACTTCTGCAATGAGATCTGTGCTATGGAGAGCAGAGTATAGACTTGATTGTGGTAAAGATTAGGCAGCACTCATGCCACCCAAAATTAATTTTTTTCTTTAAATATTTTGTTACTGTTGAGCAGTTTTTGGTTACCTGTTTATTTTTTGTTACAAAAACCCCCCAAATATATAAAATTGTTCAAAAAACAAAAACAAATTTAGAACAAAAAAAGACAAAACAAACAGTTCTAATAAGAATTAACTTCACTTCTCAAAGAAGAGCTATATCTCTTATATACTGTGTCATATTTTTTTTGAATGAATGTGTAGTGTATAAATGAATGACTGAAATGACGGGGAGGAAGGGACTGAGGAAATGAGTGAGGAAAAGGTAGTATGGTGAATGAGGAAAGTGGAGTCAAAGAGTGACTGAAACAAGGGGACTTAGGGGAGTGAAAGAGTAATGAAAGGGCAGTAAGGAAAGGAAAGTGAGGGAGGGGGAGTGAAAAAAGGGGAGCAGGGGACGGACACAGGGAAGGGAAGTAAGAGACGGAGAGGGAGAAGTAGAGCAGGGTAAAGGGAGTGAAGGTAAGAGAAGAGAAGTGACGGTGAGGGAAGGGGTATGAGGATGAGAAAAGGGGGGTAAGGGAAAGTGAGAGATGGGGAGTGAGAGAGAGAGAAGTGGAGTGAGGTGATGGAGGGAGTTAGAAAAGGGGAGTGAGAGAAGGGGAATAAGGAATAGAGTGAGAGAAGGAGAGCAAGGGGGAGTGAGGAAAAGGGAGCGGGAAAGTGAAGGGGTGAGAAATACAGATAGGATGAAGTACAGAGGGGGAAGGGGATTGACGGTGAGTAAAGGGCAGTGACAGTTAGGGAAGGAGTATGAGGGTGAGGGAAGATGAATGAGGGAGAAGGAAGAAAATTATGAGAGTGGGAAAGTGAGAGAGGAAGAGAGGAGGAGTGATAGAAAGAGAGAGGAAAGGAGATTATGGGTAAAGGAAAGAGAGGGACCGAGTGAGAGAGAGGGAGAGCAAGGAACTGAGAAGGAGTGAGGCAGTTAGAGTGAGCGAGACAGAGGGAGACAGGTAGAGAAAAATGGATGAAAAAAAAGTGAGGGAAGGAATAAACGAAGGGGAGTAAGTGAAATGGAGTGGGGGAGTGAGGAAAGAGGAGTGAAGGAAGGGGAGTGAGGGAAAAGTACTGAGGGTGAGTGAAAGGCAGTAACAGTGAGAGAAGGGGTATGAGGGTGACGAAACAGGAATGAGAGAGACGGAAGGAGATTAAGAGAGAGGAAAGGGGACTGAGGGATAAAGTAGGAGTGAAGGAAACAGAAAGGGAAAGACAGGAAGGTTGAGGGAGAGAGAGAGAGGGAGAGAGTGAGAGAGAAATGGAGTGAAGCGGTGTGGGGGACTAAAGGAATAGGAGTTAGCAAAAGTGAATGAGGAATGGGGAGTAAGGGAAGGGGACTGACGTATGGAGTTAGAGAAAGAGAGTGAGGGGGAGTGAGGGAATGGGAGCAGATGAAAGGGAATGGGAGTGATGCACAGAGAGGAGAATATGAAGTAGGAGAAGAGGAGTGAGATTGAGTAAAGGGCAGTGACAGTGAGAGGAAAAGAAGCATAATAAGATAGAGCAAAAGGTAGTGAGTGAGAGAGAAGAATTTATGGAAAGAGAGAGGAAAGAAAAGGAAGATTGGTGGAGAGAGAGGGAGACAGTGAGAGAGAGAAAGAGAGGGAGAGTGAGGGACTGTGAGGGAGTGATGCAGTTATAGTGACTGAGACAGAGGAAGAGACTTAGAGATGGATGGAGGAAAGGGGAGTGAGGGAAGGAATAAAGGAAGGGGAGTGAGAAAAGGAAGTGAGGGAATAAGAGAAGGGGAGTGACTGAAAGTGAGTGAGGGATGGTGTGAAGGAAAGATAGTGAGGGGGAGAGAGAAAAGAGTGAGGGATAGAGCAAAAGAAGGGTAGCTATGGAGGAAGAAAGATAAGAGAAGTGAGGGTCACAGAGAGGAAAGAGGGAGACGTAGAAGGTAAGTGAGGGTGAGGGAAGGGTACTGATGGTGAGAGAAGGAGTGTAAAGGTGAATTAAGGGGAGTAAGGAGAGTGAAGGAAGGAGAGTAAGATGAGCAAAGGAAGTGGAGTAAGAGACAGAGTGAAGAAAGTGAAAAAGGGAAAGAGTAGTAAGAGAGTGATGAGAAAGTATTTTTTGTTTGTCATACTTACCTTATAAGTAATGAAAAGTTAATAATATATTTTTTATAAATATAATATCTGTGGAAGAGAAGAAAAAATGGAGTTATAATATATATTTCACAATACAAAATAATTTGTACAATATGGTATGTATTTTATTTTGCTGTTCTCAGAATCAGTCAAAAAGATTGTCTTTAAAAAACCTATTCAACATTTTCATTAAGAATGTAAAAATTAGAAAAAAACATATCTTAAATGTTTTTTTCGAACAGCATTTTTTTACGTAAGTATGGCATACCTCCAACAATCACAAAGTAACAAAACATTATTACTTCTTTTGATACACTCTAAATAAAGTTATGTATAAGCATGTGCTAACAACATTTACCCGAAATTGTCATTTTTTGTTTCAAATACCATTCCTCATGGCCAAATAGTATGTGTGAAATCCTTAGTTTGGAAGATACTTAATAGTACTCTTAAGCGTCCGTTTCCCAACCTTCTGACTCAAAAGCACCAACATCTTTTGTACCATCTAACAATGGTTATACCTCCACCAGATGCTATATATCATGTACATAGAACCTTAAACATCTAGCATGCTATCAGAATCTCAACATCATCTGGTACGCCGATGACACTCTGCTCATCCTTTATCTTACCAAGGAGCTGTATACCATTAAAAGAAACCTCTACAAGGGAATAAAAAAAAGTCACCAACAACTCCAACAACTACAACAAATATAAAACACCGCTGCCTCACTGATGAACAACATCTCCTGAGAGAGCCACATCACCCACTATCTGATACACTTACACTACCTCTACGTCAACTACAAGAATTTTTTTTAACCTGATCACCCTCACTCACAAAGTACTTTTCAACACCAGACTACCCTTTCTTAACAGCAGTAATTTTCCCAGGACAATTATTTTCCCTAAAAGTTGGGTTGTAAAAACACTAGGTAAGAATTTGGTAAGGTATAAGGCAAACGTTGTTTAAAAATCAATTGAGTATCATTACAATGAGTCCAGCCTTTTGTACATTTTAAATAAGCTGTGCAATGTCCTGATATTGTAGAAGGACCATCATGGAAAATAATTGCTACAGTTACAAAAGTTCTTCCTGATATTGATAGTTGAGAAGCCACAACATTTTTTATTAAAGTTGTCAGTTTTCTTTCATCAGGTCTGCATCGTTGCAGCATTAAAATTACATACTGTCCATATCTTTGTATAAATAATGTTGATAACATTTGTGAGTTACATTGGGTACAGACCATGTTTTAATTTGCTTCTCTAACTAGATTATTAAAAGACACTGATTTGCAGTCTGTTAAAGTCAAATATATAAATCTTTCAGTGTCTATTTCAGTAGTACTTGAATACGAACAATTGTCACAGTCATGTTGCCATTTATAAGAAAGGCCAAAAAGATTTCCAATATCTATACCTTTATCTTGCAATACAACAAGCATATACATTAGAAATTCCTGACAATCTTGCTGAATATTCTGTGAAAATTGATTTAACAATAATGGCAGAACTAGATAAATTAGTGGAGGCAAACATAACACCGGTAATAAATAAGGCTAAGAAGGACTTAGACAGGCTACATAACATACACTTTTCAATAGTAGGTCGAACCAATATGGTCAAAATGATTTTCCTCCCAAAATTTCTGTATTTATTCAGGACCATACCTTTACAGTTTGAATTAAAATGGTTTAAGCCCTTGAGCATATGATAAACCGATTTGTGAGGGCACATGGAAAGACCCGAAGGGCATTGAGATTTATGGCACTCCCTAGGGAGAGAGGTGGGTGGGCCCTACCTGATTTAAGATTGTATTACTGGGCAGCGTCCCTAAAATATATGGCAGGTTTATTTGGAGGAGCAGAAATAGAAGGACAAGATGAGTTAGGAACTTTAGCAATTTATGCATTAGTGCTAGGAGATCATGCTGAGAACCTCTTTCTGAAGTTTACTGATTACAGTTATTTTAAAAGGACTAAATTTAAAACGGTGATGGCCGCACATAAGATCTGGACGTCATTCGCGAAAAAATTTGGCTTAGGTAGATATAATGCATATATTAGACTGAGTAACAATCCCAATCTCCCTGGTGATATATTCTCAGGTGCTGTCTTTTCTGAATGGGGAAATCATGGGATAAACAAGATGGGTGATATGATAGGATTGCAGGGGGTGATGCAGTTTAATGGCATGCAGGCAATATACGGTTTCGATTCAACACATTGTTTTAAGTTTTTGCAAATTAGGAGTTTTATGTTGACAAAAACTGGAGGGCCGGCGGGATTTGGGCCGAATCCTATTTTGGATATTATACAGGATGGTACAGACTGTACAATTAAAAGATTTTACCCTGAATTAATAGAGTACCAAGCAGATGATCTGGAAAAGTATGAGGGTAAATGGGTGCAGAAGTTGGGCTCAGAGAAGGAACTTTTCCGTAGGTCATTAGAATTAGGACAGAAACTTGTGTGTTCAGCACCTCTTCAGGCACAACATTATAAGACATTATACTTTCTGTATCATACGCCCTCCAGGATAACACAGTGGGGAGGGGTGGCCGGTATCATGTGCCCAAGATGTGATAGTTTCAAGGCGGACCTAGTCCATATGTTTGCTACCTGCACCCACTTAAAAACTACCCTGGACGAAATTGAAGTTTTTCTTAAGAGGTCATTAAGGATAGAGATTACCCTAACGTCAGCAGTGGTACTCCTTGGAATAGATGATAATGCTAGCCAGTCCCAGCATGGATATTTTATCTTTGTTGCTATGGCTGTTCTAAGGCTGTGCATTGCCACGGGTTGGCTAAATCGTCTACCACCCACATTCCACCAATGGCTAACTAAATTATTAGCTGCTTACAATTTTGAGAAAGCAATATATGCAAGGAGGGGTAGAAAAGGCAAGAAATTAGGAAAGTAGATATGGGAACATATACAAAGGTGTAAGGAGAGAGACCCGGGTAGGATGTATTGAAATTAATGTGTTTAGGATTCAATTTATCTTATTGTTCTTGTTTTGCTTCTCCTTGCATTGTTTATTTCATTTGTATATTTTATGTTTATGTATTGTATGCTTTGCCATATACTTGCATTTCATCTTTGAATGAATATTTGTGCCCTGTATAACAAAAAGAGGGGGGGGGAAACCCGAATAAAAATATTTTTTTTAAAAAGAAATTCCTGACAATCTTGCTGAATATTCTGTGAAAATTGATTTAAACCAGAACATATGTCTAAAACATTTCGAATATCAGAAACATTTTCTATTTTAGTTTTATCACTGCTACATTTCTCAAACACACAATTCACAAACAACAAAATCTTTTGTCCCGATTTTCAACAATTTGTTGTAGTAAAGTTTCATGAAAAAAACATTAACCACTACATTAGCATAGCAGTTGACACCAGAACTGTTTTCAAACTGAAAACCAACAACCTCTTCACTAAAATCCTTTTTCTTTTTGGTTACTATCACTGTTTCATCTAGTTTTTTTTTTTCTCTGCAACCTCGCTACAATTTTTCTCATATCTTCTTTTTTGACCTACCACACGCTTTTCAAATACGAGACATTGAGGTAAATTGGGAGCATGTTCTCTTCTTAACCTATTATACACTTTTACACAATTCACATCTGCACAAATCTTTGTGTCATCAAAGTCAGTCAGGTATAATCCAGATAAAGTTCTGACTCGAGATAAAGCAACATATGCCATACCCTCTTTAAACACAGTACTTCCAATATTCACCAAAGCACAATCTACACTTAAACCTTGAGATTTATGAATAGTCACCGCATATGTCAAACGTACAGGAAACTGTTTTCGGTGGACATATAAATCTTTTACAAGCAAAAATCGAACTGAACAACGACTCAATTGTTGTACTTCTTCAATTTCATCAAATTTGATTATCAAAAATTCAATGTCATCTCTATTTGTGTAATTAACAAAATCAAAAACATTACCCATTGCTCCATTTACTAAACCTCTTTCCACATGTAAATTATGTCGTAAAATTACCCGACAATTTATACATGCATATAGATTCTTTTCTAAACCAGCAGTTTTAGATATTGATTTCTCTAAAGAATCCAATTTTGACTTCAACTTTTCTGACAAAATAATAGTAGCTCCTTCATGTTCTATTCTATCAATAGCTTCCAGTTTTATAATTCCTTGATTTTCTAACTTTAAAATTTTTTCATTGAATATTGAACATTCTTGCAGAGTTGGCATCAAGCATATCACTGATTTCTTTTTTGCAATTTTTCTATATATATTCTCTGGAAGAATACTTTCGTTTGGAAACAAATTTTTTGTAAGTAATCGTGCCTGTAAAGTTTCTTTGCCATGTTCACTTACTTTTCCAATTCTTATATCTTCAAGAATACTTTTTTAATCAGCGTCCTTTGCATGTCGCATATTTGTAATGAGTTCTGAATATTTGAAATATGACCAAATATTAACATTTCCAATGCTTCCCAGGCACTTTTCTGGTGTCTTCATGTGTAACTGTTTTAAATACTGGCTGTCCTTTCACAGGCGTTAGTTGTAGTAGATCTCCAAAAACTATGACGTGTTTGCCTCCAAATAACACATCATACTCTGTTTTAAGGATTTGTTGCATTCTTAAATGCACAAAGGCTAGCATTAAATTTGATACCATGCTTACCTCATCAATAATGAGAAGTTTGATTTTTTTCAAGACTCTAGAAACTTCCCAACAAGCTTCTGCAGATAGCTTGTGGTATTCTAATTTATTTTCATGCTCTACTGGCAGCATCAATAAACGATGTAAAGTAATCCCTTCAATGTTATGTGCAGCCAACCCAGTTGGAGCAGTAACAACACAAGAGAGTGACGACTCAGTTCTTTTCTGTAGATAAGTTGCAATTCCTTTAATTAGAAAACTTTTTCCAGTTCCTGCTTCTCCACTCACGTACTGTCAGACAGGTTTAAATGACGAACATGAGCATTCTTTAATCTCACGATATAAACCATGCTCAATCTGTTCTGTCACTTGATCGCATATTTGCTTTTGCTCAACATTTAGTTGTTTTTCCAATTCTTCTAAGTTTGTTACATCCTCTTGAGCTTGTTGCTTTGCTGTTTCCACCTCATCCATGGCAGCTGCTGCTTCATTTTTAATAATTGGTTCTCCTAGTGGATCCTGACTCAACAAAGCAGAACTTTGACTGTCTTGAGAACTGTCTCTAGCAATCTCTGCTGCAATTGTAGCTTCTTGCTGTATTTCGTTGTTCAACATTTTCAGGACATTCTATGGTAGTTTTAGTTGCGTTGAATGAATCTTCATAACTGTCAAAATCTCCAAGTAGTTCCAGTTCTGTACGCCATGGCTTAAAGAGTTGCAAAAGAGCTAAATAGTAATATTCCCTTTTGTCGGGAGTTTTCCAACTCAGTTTTCGGTTAATAATCAAATGTCCTTTTCTTTGTTTCACTAAACATCCTTCAGATCCAATCACAACATATACTCATTTATTGATATCTTCTGTTATATTCATCTTAAAAGTATATCTTTGCAGTACTTCATATTGACAAATGTTCTCAAGATGATTACTTCTATTTGGATAGTATGTATCCAACATATTTGTCTTCAAAATATCTGTACTGTCTGCTTCTCTCTCTGCTAAATACTCAATTTCTTCTGCAAATTTCAAAACTCGGTTTCGTGTTCTTCCAAGACCTAAACTCACCCAAATGATTGTTCTACATTTGGAGTATAGACTTGCAGATGATAAGTGATCTGAACATTCATATGCTCCGATTTCTTGATGAGACAACATCTTCAAACTGTAGCTGTACAATTTCTTACTTAGGCTCTTTTCATGAGAAATTTCTTCCCACATTTCCTTTAGTTCTGTCTTTTCAGATTTAGTAATGTAAGACGTTACATATCGAGCCACAGCAATGGAGTTGTCTGCAACATATTGGATATCCATGTTAGCATTCCACATGGACACAATGACTGGGTTATAGTCATTTATATATTTTGACTCTTCATTTCTTCTTAAGTTGTAGGTATTTTTCGGTGATTTTCTTGTGACAGTATGTCGCAAAGAAGACATAAAATTGTTCACTCTTCCTTTTGATAATACTGGACGTGGAAATGCAAATCAACATTTTGTGTAGAACTTATCCTCAGATTTGTACTTTCAACGACAGTATTTTCCACAACGATGGGTTTGAAACCGTAAGACTTGATGTCTTAAATTCTTTTGTTCTGTACTTTTTGGTACAGCACATGGAGAATATTGTTCAATAAAACTCATCACTGTGTCATCTGAATCTGTTCCAAATGTGGGGGCATCTTTGATCCATAGCAGCATATGTATATGAGGAGCACCTCTTGCTTCATACACCTTTCTCCAAAAGAAATCCAGAACCTCTCCAAGAGGAGGATTTTTTTGTGATAAAAGACATCATAGCTTCAAATCTATGATTGAAATACCTGCATACATTAACTGGATCCAAAGAGCACAGTTCTCCAGGTGTCTTGTATTCTATATTTTCTATGTTTGCATTTGCCTCTCAAAGAAATTGAAGTAAATCTTCCCAAGCATACTCTGCACAGCTTAGAGTAAGGAACCATGTAGGAGTTCCTAAGTTTCTTAGCATACATTTCAGTTCCCATGACAACGGTACCAATACTCATTAGTACCACGCTGACATGCCATGAGATTAATTAGCTGTGATTCCAAAACAGTATCTTTCTGTTGGACTTTATCCATAAAGTCCTTTGCCGAAGCATTTTGCATATGTACTCCACTTTTTAGTATATGGTTCACTGCATAAGAAACTCCAGACAAGTCACTCTCAAATAGAAGATTAAACAAATATGGAATACATTGGCGAAACCTTAGATCTTCTGCATATAATCTTGATGTACGGTATCCAGATGCAGGAATTTGCACAGGCCGTTCATCATATCGTCCACCTTTGCCTGTTGGAAATAACTGAGGGAAACAACGAGCTTCCAAGCTTTTTCCCATACACTAATGGGACTTCCTTTTGCTTCTTTCATTTGGAATAACTCAATAGTATTCCCCATCACTTCTTTAGAGTGAAGTGGATGCACACTATAATGTTCATGAATTTCTTTAGTTCTGGACACATCCACTTTTTTAATTTGTGCAGTTGACAAATCACTGTCCTCTTCTACAGTTGTTTCCTCTTCTCCTACATATACATTTTTATAGTAGTGATTATTGTTTATCAAATACAACGTTGCCTTTTTCACTTTCCTAACATCCACAAATTCTTGCCAGATTTTCTTACTCTTCGTAGGAACGCCATTAACTAGAATAACTAGAAGTTGCTCTTGCACATTTTCTACACCAATTGTTTCAATATTTTCCTTTAAATCTAGAGGCAAATATACAACTCTTCCCTTTAATCCTCTCTGTAAATCTGAAGGAGGCAATTTCCCTGTCTTAGGCTCCATACAAACAATAGCCTGAAATGGATGCACACATTGTATAAGAATAGACTCATAGTATTTAAATCCATCAGTTCAGAAGGAATATTTACCAACTCAAGATTATTATGTACAGATCTAGCAAGCATTTTGTTTTCATTTAATTTGTTATAACAATATTTACAAATATGTTGATCAGAACCCAAATCAAAACAATTCTCTACCAACAAATAAGTTGCAAATGCCTTCCACTCATTATTATTCTCCTTTTCACTTTTTAAATATAGATCAACTAACCTGGTCTGATTTTTATAATGAATTCATCTACAACAAATACAAGAAAAGTTTGGCCTTTCAACTGAAATTACCTTAAACCTTGTAATTTCTTGCTCAAAATTTTCTGTATTAAAATTCTGTTCAATTTCTTCCACATTTCCTTCTATTAATGTATCTGTTTCTGCACTGTCTTCTTCAGGACCAAACTAACCTCAATTTCTTCACAAATGTTTATTACATCTAATAACGATCCATGCAAAAGAGCACTGTTTAACTTTTTTAACATTAGTGCTGGACTTTTTGCATAATACAACCTTCTCACTAATTTTCTTATTTCAGTATGATGTACTGCTAACATCCTGAAATGGTGAAAAACACTCTGACATACTTCTTTAGAAAGACAAGCCAGAGAATGACATTGCAAACCCGTTTTTCTCTCACTTTGCAAGGATCTAATTCTTGCAACATCTTCATCTTTTGTTGAACAATTTTCTTACTATACTTACGTAAGAAATTGCGAAAAAAATCAATTGAATCCTGTCGTACACTACAAATACTACTACAATTCCAAGTGTACACTGGAGCCTTAGGACATCTCCCTAAAACTTCATCAGCTAACACCTCTTCTGCATTTCTAGGGACAATTTTCTCTTTTTCAATCGGACAACCATTCTCAACCTCATAAGCTCGACCACTGGTGTCAACTGCATGCAACAAATCATTACTCTGGAGTTAACTCTCTTCATTAAAAAATGGCTCACAACTTGAACTATGTTTCCATTCTCCAGAAAAAACATTACAAAAATTAGTTCTATTAATTAGTCTTTTCCATTTACTTTTGGCCTTCATATCATTGATTGGCTTGTCTAGTGTTCGAATCCTACTGGTTACTAAAAGGAACAACTTTTTTTTTAATTCAAAAGCTTTCTCAACAATTGTCTCTATATGTTTTTTTTCTTATAAAAAGCTGTTTTACAATTCTTTATATTTTATAATAAATTTATAACAACTCTGTTATAAAACATTCGCTTCCAAATCTCAACAAACTGATTTTTTCGTCTATTACTATACACACTATCTTTACCACATATTTTTCCATCATTTTTCCTTTTTGTCTGGTTTTTCTTTGTAGTTACAAATATATATATGTTTTCCTGATTCTCCACACTTTTTTTAGTTTGTGTTATTTTCCTTTTAAAATCCTTTGTTGACTTACCAGGAGCTTTCTTTGTTTTTTCCACACATTGCTGTTTAGATAAATCTTGTACGTTTTTCTTGGAAAAGTAAGCCTGCTTATATCTTTTTCTTTTCTCACTCTTTGACGGCATATTGTGTAGATAAATAAATTCTGCTGTGAAGAAAAAAAACATGTTAATTTTTTTTTACAATTGTAGACCACTACTAGCATACTACATAGCAATTAGAAGCACTATATGTTGTAAAGTCTGGTTCACTCCATGAGTAATTTTAAGGCACAGCAGCAGTGTTCGGGCAGTGTAGGAGATCATGCAGGGAGTGCTGTTTCAGGGTTTAGGACAGTGCAGTGGTGTTTGAACATTATAGGGGCATTTGCTGACAATGATGTTTCAGGGTTTCCAGCAGTGCAGTAGTGTTGAAAGAGTTTAGCAGGTTTTGCTTGGGATGGTATTTCAGGGTTTAGGACAGTGCAGTGGTGTTCCGGCACTGTAGGGGTTCAAGGTGGGACTGATAGTTCTGAGTTTAGAGCAATGCAGTTGTGCTTGGGTAGTGTATGGTATCATGTAAGGGCTAGGAGTATAAAGCACTGCATGTCCTAAAGCCTGACTCACTCCATGAGTACATGTATTCTCATATCTGCAAACACATTAATTGAGCACGTTATTCTGTCACAATATTCCCAAAAACACACTGACTCACATTCTGATTCTAGACAAATCAAATTATCCCTTGCAATTCACTGAAATGATTACTGTATGCTACAGAGAGAGTTGCAATGGCATTTCTACAGCACATCCAGGATCTTTATTATCAACGTTATGTAAACATAATTCAAAATTCACCGAAAAATGGCAAGCCATATTAAATAAATGCTCTTTAGATTTGATACTGTTAATTATAAAAGAATTAGCCAAACTTTTTCCGGAACTTTCAAAAGAAACATTGCAACTCAAAGCAGAACTTAGTGAAATGCTTGCCAAAGAGGAAATGGATGAAACACTTAAGGAAATCAATATACAATTGGATACTTATACCAAAGAAATAAATAAACGAAAAATCTGGAAATTTAAACAGGATTCATTAGATTACAAATTAGGCGAGGTTTACAATTGGGCAGACATATATGCCAGACGCAGACAACAAAAACCAACTGCAGGTAGATCAACGGATGAAACTTCATCTTCAGATGACTCACAGCGTAAAAGATACCAACCGACCAGACCGGATACAAATAAACCTACGGACAAACCAACTACATCTGGTAGTAGACAAATGGGTACACCGTCTGAATCTTTTTTAGAGGCAGGTCCATCAAGATTAGAAGAACCCGGAGGGAAAAAAGAAAAGACAACACAAGATGCAATCGCCAAGAATACGAGGAGTCAAAGACCCTAGTGATTAATTTATCAAAATATCCAATCTCAAAGCATGAAACACAAGTTTTACAAAAAGGTACAACATTTATTGTTTACTTCAGATATAAACTCGGAGTGAATACTACGATATACCGATTAGACTGTTTCATGCATCATTGAAGGTATGAGTTTGGCAAAACACCATGGTGTAATACGTCCACACTACGAGAGTTTATTTGCTGCTCACACCACATATTTACGTTTAGACCCGTGATTTCCGAGTGTTTCGCATGAACATTTTTAGACCCGGAGTTTACGTTAGACTTCGTACACACCCTAAGAAAAGGCACCCAAAGGGATATAAGGTTGTTGAGCTTTAATGAACCAACAGAGATGAATATTGTAAAGGATATGTAAGGTTGTTTGAATTCTACTATGTTTTTTGAATGAATAGTGATGTATATTCTTCTTTGTACAGAGATTAAGCCCCTGAAGAAGGGCTGTGGGCCCGAAATGCATTGGGCATATAATCATGGAATTATGAATAATGTTTGGATGTGATTACAACATTGAAAACAAACAAGTAAAAAACCAAAAAGAATGAAGAAAATAATTTTTTGTGAATAAAACTTTATTCGTTTCAAACAAACAACAAATTGTTGAAAAGATTTGTTATCCAGTGTGCGTTTGGGGACGTTACCCTCGATTAGGATAACGCTACCGATTTCATTTGTGCTGTAGAAATGCCATAGCAACTCTCTCTGTAGCATGTAGTAATCATTTCAGTGAATTTTCATTTTTACATTCTCAGTCCCACCTTGACCCCCTACACTGCCTGAACAACCCTGCACTGTCTTAAACCCTGATACACCATCCCTAGCAAAACCTGCTAAACTCTTTCAACACTACTGCACTGCTTTAAATCCAGAATCACCATCCTCAGTGAATGCCCCTATAATGTTGAAACACCACTGCACTGCCCTAAACTCTGAAACAGCACTACCTGCATGATCTCCTACAGTGCCCGAACACTGCTGCTGTGTCTTAAAGTCTGAAAGAAAACCTCTTTTTCTTTTTTTGTTGTCCTCATTCACCAGCTCGCCGCCCGTTTCTACTAACTATTCCACCACTGGGCTTTTTATCTCATAAGCTGGTTAGAGGAAGAGGCATTAACCTCACCTATTCTTGAATCTGGCCACCGAGATAACCAACCATTCCAGGCCATCTGGCTCAACCGGTGTGTCTACCTCCTCCTCTATTACCGACCTGGGATAACGCATAGTAACTACCAGCGAGATAGGCGGAGGCTTAATCATCGGACAACATCTTTATTTACATTATATCTCAGCCTCCCCTAGTCTACCCTACCCAAAACATAAAAGAAAGGGTACCCAAAACCCACGTTTTTTCTTAGTGTGATCTGAAATATCATGCTTGGCTGTATATCTCATAGCCAGTATCCAGTCCATTATTTTAGGGGTGAGCGGAGAAACCCACAATTTGCATAACTCTCTACGGGCTAATAAATTAGCGTAAAAAATACGTTTCACATTATCATTCATGCTTTTTTCTCTAAATCATATCTCCCCGTTATTACTAGTTCAGGGCTTACCTCAATCTGCATATTCAGGACTTGAGACAGACAATTACTTACATCCTGCCAGTATTGTCTTATATTCGGGCAAAACACAAACATATGTAGGTCATCCACATTGGGGGTCTTGCATTTCGGACACTCCACTGCGCCACCAGCTTTGAATTTCGACAGTCTGCGAGGAGACCAATACGCCCTGTGGATCGTAAACAAGAGGTTTCACCTTAAGTTTGCAGGTTTAACAATACTATAAAGCATAGCCATTGTTACTTGCCATTGGTTTTCCGTCGCGATCTTCGGCAAGAATTCTTTCCATAGAACCTCCGGAAGCACGAAAGGGCCATCCTCCATATCCAATATCATCCAATACCACATGGCCACCTCCTTCTTGAAGACCCTCTCTGTTCCAAGCTTTAACTCAAAGTCATTTTGTGTCCCAATTATGTTTTCTGGATCATTTGCCCAACTCTGAATCTGCAGATATTTATATCTTGAAAAAACCTGCCCCCACATTTGCTGACATTGACCCCAGGTAACTAACTTGCCCTCCTGGAACAAATCTTTCCATCTCTGAAGTAGACCCGCTCTCTTTAGCGGGAGAGCCAAAGCATCCTTTGTCCAAGACGGAGATCCAGGAGAATCCCATCGTGGAGCCATATAACTAAAATACGGTAACTTTAATAGTCTCCTTATCTTGAACCAAATCTCAGCCAAATCCCGAAAGACCGTAAGCCTGAGCTTGCAATTCAGTAAAATGATTTCTACAGTGAAAGGGTGTCTTGCTGGGAGTGCTGTTTCAGGGTTTATAGCAGTGCAGTAGTGTTGAAAGAGTTTAGCAGGTTTTGCTAGGGATGGTGTGTCAGGGTTTAGGACTGTGCAGTGGTGTTCAGGCAGTGTAGGGGGTCATGGTGAGATTGATATTTCTGAGTTTAGAGCAATACAGTTGTGTTTGGCCAGTGTATGGTATCATGCAAGGGCTAGGAGTATAAAGCACTGCATGTCCTAAAGCCTAATTCACTCCATGAGTATATGTATTCCCATGTCTGCAAACACATGCACCGAGCAAGTGATTCTGTCACAATATTCCCAAAAAAACACACTGACTCACATTGTGATTCTAGACAAATCAAAATATCCCTTGCAATTCACTGTAATGATAACTACGTGCTACTGAAAGATTTTCTATGGCATTTGTGCAGCACACCCAGGATCTCTATAATACAGCATGGAGAGTATTTGAGAATTAAGAGGCCTAACAAACATGCTACATAGGAATTTCTACCACTACATGTCCTAAAGCCTGACTTACTTCAATTTTTTTAAAAAATCTTTTTTATTAAATAGTTTTATTCCCATTTATCTTCCAGTACTTTTACATCAAAGCACAGCTTTATACAGTATATCCTAACCATCAAACTTATATACAGTAAATACATATTACAATTAAGCTTCATTGCAGTATATTACGATACTATAGGCTATCTATGTTAGTTTGTAAAAAAAAGAGAAGAAAAAAAGAATACAGGGAAATACAAATTAGTTCAAATATTCCATCACTCAAAACAGTTCCAATCCCTCTTTCCATCTCCTAACGGGGTCCCATATTCTCAACTCAAGCTGCCTCCCTCTCCTACCTTTCCGTGCATAGATAGATTTTTCCAAGTTATATACGGTCAGGAGGTTTGCCAACCAAGTTTGTAATACAGGGGGGGCTTTTCTCCAGCCAGGCCCTGTCTATGCATAATCTGTATACTGCCATAGCTACAAACAAAAAGTCCCTCTGTGAGGTGTCACCATATGGGCTAAGCCCCAATAATATCCAGGTTGGTGTAAGTGTTATTTGGATACCTATTGATCTAGCTAAGAATAACTCTATATCTCTAATAAGGGTGTGTAATTGGGGACAAGTAGCAAAGATATGTACAATATCTGCTTCTAGGAGAGTACAGCGAGGACAGGAAATCCCTGAACTACCACCCCATTTTGCTATCCTTGCTGGTGTATAATAAAGGGAGTATAGTGTTTAATAGTGCTGCGTCTGCAGCGGTGCTGAACAAAGGATTGTTCGCCCTAAGTCCAATGACTCCTGAAACCAGTGTACTTCGCCGCTCAGTTTTTCGGCCCATTTGGTACTGTATTTACCTATATCATCTGGTTTCCCTGCAGCTAGGCTTGCATAAAAACTACGGATCGTGCAGTCACCCCTTTTCTCTATTTTATCCAGGATTTCATTGCTGCCAAACCCTGCAGGACCACCCTGTTTAGCATTCAAGAAACTCCTAACTTGCAGGTATTTAAAAAAGCTCTTAGTATCTATGTCATATTTATCCTTTAGTTCAGCGAACTGCACCATCCTATCCAAGTCCATAATATTACCAATCCTTACTATCCCTTTTTAAGCCCAACCTGCCATAGTTGAATCCGCGAAGACCGCCTGTGGAAATTATATATTTTTATACAACCTCGTGTATCTATTAAATCTGCCTAAACCACATTTTTTCGAAAAGGTACTCCAGATTTTGATAGCAGCACTAACCGTTTTGAACCTCGTCCTCTTATATTATACAACAATTTTCCACCTCCACCCCAAAAACCGGTGCATATACCTCTGTCGAGTTATTAGTGATGCTTTCATCTATACCTCCCCCAGCGATCAACCCCTGCATGTATTGTAGAGCCGCCGCCCAATAGTATAACCTGAAATCCGGGGCACCCCATCCACCTCTATCTCTAGGGAGAGAAATAAACCTATATGCCCGGCGTGTTTTGCCATGAGCCCAAATAAATCTATTGAGAATTAATTCAAAAGCATTAAACCACCTAGCCTCAAAGTATAAAGGAATGGCTCTAAAAAAATAAAGAAACTTGGGCAAAACGAGCATCTTGATAACGTTGGTGCAGCCAACAAGGGATAAATGTAGATTATTGATTCTCTCTAAGTCTACTCTTACTTTAGCAATTAGCGGAGACATATTATTCTCCACCACCTTATCCAAATCTGCCGAAACCTTCACCCCCAGATATACTGCAGAGCTGGTGACCCGTGTATTGCTGCAGAATGTGTAGGTATTTTTAACTATCTGGGTCTTAGCTTTGTTAATCCTGTAGCCAGAGACCTCTCCAAAATGCTGAGCTTCAGCTTCCCCCTCCCTGATAGCTATATTCGGGTTAGATGTTAAAATGGCCACATCATCCATCAATGTTTTTACCTCCCTGACATTTATCCTTATCGGTGGAATAGCAGGATTGGCTTCTAGGTTACGCAGCAAAGGGTCCAGGTATAGGGCAAACAGCAAGGGGAAGGAGGGACAGCCTTGTCTAGTCCCTCTATGAATCCTGACAGCCATTGAATACCCTCTGTTAACCCTAATCCTAGCTGCTGGTTCTCTATACAGGGTCTGAACAGCTTTTATGTAGCTCTCTCCAATACCACACCATCTCATTGGTGCCCACAGATAGTCCCAAGAGACCCTGTCAAAAGCCTTTTCCGCGTCAAGGAACAAGGCAGCCATAGGGTCTCCTGGGACTCCGGCTGCATCAAACATTGTAACTACCTGTCTGACATGCTGAGTAGTACCTTTGCCGGGAATAAAGCCATGCTGTGATTGGCTTACCAAACTCTCGATAATCCTAGTAAGTCGTTTTGCTAATATTTTAGAGAATATTTTCGCGTCAGCGTTCATTATTGTGATTGGCCTATATGACCCTGGTGGTGTTGGGGGTTTCCCTTTCTTTAATATCACTATGATGTCTGCCCCCCCATGAATTCGGAATCGAATCCCCTTGCTGTGCCTGTAACATAACATCAAACATATCAGAAACCAACACTCTTTGAAATACTTTATAAAATTCTATCGGGAGCTGGTCAGGGCCGGCAGCCTTACCCAAGGGGAGGCTGCCCAATGCTGTGATGAATTCCTCTAACTGGAATGGTAGATATAAAGTCAACTTTTCTTCCTCAGGCAGAATCGGGGGTTGAATGTCTCTAAAAAACCTTGCTATATCAGATGGCCCCCTTTGATTATCAAGAGTATATAGGTCCGTGTAGAATTGCCTAAACACATCCCTCACCATATCTGGTTCAGTAACACAGTTACCCTGTCCATCAGTAATCTCCTTGATATCAGATGAGGCTAGCACTACATGGCCTAACGCCTGACTTACTTCATGAGTACATGTATTTCCATATTTTTAAACACATCAACTAAGCAAATTATTCTGCCACAATTTTCTGAAATGAATACTAACTCACAGTGTGATCTTACACAAATGACAGTATCCCTTGCAATTCAGTAAAATAAACTAAAGGAGTGCAGGAGGAGTGACATGATGTTTGCCGGAGTGTTTAGATTCTGACTGGAGAATTAAAACTGAGAAACACAAGTGTGTAGGTGGTTAAAGGGCTGCATGTGAATTAGAGAGGCGTTTGTAGCAGTCTATGTGTTAAGGCCTGAATCACTGCATGAGTACTTGGGTACTAACTGACTGATTAAAATACTGCAAGGAGAATACCTACTGAATTTTAAATAGCTTCATTTTTACCACAGTGCATACAAACAGACATTCTCTTGAATACCTCTGTACAATAGGAAATCAACAATCACAGAGACTTTGCTAAAAGTCAAACAATACACACCTGGAAATAAAAACTATGCTGTAAGACTCAGTTTATACCACAATAACTTGGCTACTAGCTCAAAGATTACAATTGTACAAGAAGACTCTCTCAAATCATTTTTAATTTTTAATCATGAACTTATTCTTGTTACATTTCATATTGTAATAGAACATCTAGCATGATTTCATCAGATAGTTCATTTGCTTCTTCATCAACTTCAAAACTTGTGACATTAAACTCAATATCATCTAATGCTTCAATGAATTCATAGTCCAAACTTTTATCCAAAAAATCACAGGTTATATCTCCTGCACCAATAGGTTGTTCTTCATTGCTGGTGTCCACAAAAGGTACATTTAAGTCCTTATTATGTTGCTGTACCTTACAGCAAAATATAAACACTTCATTTTATTATTTTTACTAATGGATAATACAAAACTAGCTTTATCAATTTCATGAGTACATGTATTCCCATATTTTTAAACACATCAACTAAGCAAATTATTTTGCCACATTTTTCTGATATGAATACTGACTCACACTATGATCTTAGACACATGACAGTATCCCTTATAATGATGATTACAGTGAAAGGGGGTCTTGCTGGGAGTGCTGTTTCAGGGTTTAGAGCAGTGGGGTAGTGTTGAAAGAGTATAGCAGGTTTTGCTAGGGATGGTATTTTAGGGTTTAGGACAGTTCAGTAGTGTTCAAGCAGTGTAGGGGGTCATGGTGGTATTGATATTTCCGAGTTTAGAGCAACACAGTTGTGTTTGGGGAATGCATAGTATCATGCAAGGACTAGGAGTATAAAGCACTGCATGTCCTAAAGCCTAACTCACTTCATGAGTACATGTATTTCCATAGTTTTAAACACATCAACTAAGCAACTTATTCTGCCACATTTTACATAAATGAATACTGACTCACACTGTGATCTTAGACACATGACAGTATCCCCTGCAATTCAGTAAAATGATTACTACAGTGGAAGGGGGTCTTGCTGGGAGTGCTGTTTCAGGGTTGAGAGCAGTGCAGTAGTGTTGAAAGAGTTTAGCAGGTTTTGCTAGGGATGGTGTATCAGGATTTAGGACAGTGCAGTGATGTTCAGGCGGTATAAGATGTCAAGGTGGGACTGAGAATGTAGAAATGAGAATTCCCTGAAATGATTACTACATGCTACAAAGACAGTTGCTATGCAATTTCTACAGCACACCCAGGATCTTTATTACACAGCATGGAGACTATTTGGGCATTCAGAGGCCTGGCACACTAGCTGCATAGGACTTTGTAGCACTAAATGTCCTAAGGCCTGACTCACTCCATGACTACATGTATTCCAATATTTTTAAACACATCAACTAAGCAAGTTATTCTGAAACAATTTTGTGAAATGAAGACTAACTCACACTGTGGTCTTAGACACATGACAGTATGCCTTGCAATTCAGTAAAATGATTACTACAGTAAAAGAGAGTCTTGCTGGGAGTGCTGTTTCAGGGTTTAGGACAGTGCAGTGGTGTTCAGGCACTGTAGAGTGTGACGGTCAGACTGAGAATATAGAAATGAGAATTCACTGAAATGATTACTACATGCTACAGAGACAGTTGCTATGCAATTTCTACAGCACACCCAGGATCTTTATTACACAGCATGGAGACTATTTGGGCATTCAGAGGCCTGGCACACATGCTGCATAGGACTTTGTAGCACTAAATGTCCTGAGGCCTGACTCACTCCATGAGTACATGTATTCCCATATTTTTAAACACATCAACTAAGCAAATTATTCTGCCACAATTTTGTGAAATGAAGACTAACTCACACTGTGATCTTCGACACATGACAGTATGCCTTGCAATTCAGTAAAATGATTACTACAGTGAAAGAGAGTCTTGCTGGGAGTGCTGTTTCAGAGTTTAGGACAGTGCAGTGGTGTTCAGGCAGTGTACACGGTCAAGGTGAGACTGAGAACGTAGAAATGAGAATTCACCGAAATGATTACTACATGCTACAGAGACAGTTGCTATGCAATTTCTACAGCACACTTAGGATCTTCATTACACAGCATGGAGACTATTTGGGCATTCAGAGGCCTGGCACACATGCTGCATAGGACTTTGTAGCACTAAATGTCTTAAGGCCTGACTCACTCCATGAGGACATGTATTCCCATATTTTTAAACACATAAACTTGGCAAATTATTCTGCCACAATTTTGTGAAATGAAGACTAACTCACACTGTGATCTTAGACACATGGCAGTAGGCCTTGCAATTCAGTAAAATGATTACTACAGTGAAAGAGAGTCTTGCTGGGAGTGCTGTTTCAGGGTTTAGGACAGTGCAGTGGTGTTCAGGCAGTGTAGAGGGTCAAGGTGAGACTGAGAATGTAGAAATGAGAATTCACTGAAATGATTACTACATGCTACAGAGACAGTTGCTATGCAATTTCTACAGCACACTCAGGATCTTCGTTACACAGCATGGAGACTATTTGGGCATTCAGAGGCCTGGCACACATGCTGCATAGGACTTTGTAGCACTAAATGTGAAATGAAGACTAACTCACACTGTGATCTTACACACATGACAATATGCCTTGCAATTCAGTAAAATGATTACTACAGTGAGAGTCTTGCTGGGAGTGCTGTTTCAGGGTTTAGGACAGTGCAGTGGTGTTCAGGCAGGGTAGAGGGTCAAGGTGAGACTGAGAATGTAGAAATGAGAATTCACTGAAATGATTACTACATGCTACAGAGACAGTTGCTATGCAATTTCTACAGCACACCCATGGAGACTATTTGGGCATTCAGAGGCCTGGCACACATGCTGCATAGGACTTTGTAGCACTAAATGTCCTAAGGCCTGACTCACTCCATGAGTACATGTATTGCCATATTTTTATACACATCAACTAAGTAAAATGATTACTACAGTGACAGCGAGTCTCGCTGGGAGTGCTGTTTCAGGGTTTAGGGCAGTGCAGTAGTGTTCAAGCAGTACAGGGGGTCATGGTGTAGGTGGTTAGACCACTTCATGTACACACTCTACATTTTTAACAACAGCACTGTACTGCAAAAAATATCTCCTCAAACACATTAACATACCAAATGCAACTATCACAATGTTTTTCCCAATGCAGACAAATTCAGAATAGGACTCTATGCAAATAAACTCCTGCTTCCACATTAGAACACATTTTTCTTATTAACTTACAGCGCACAACATAGATCCCCTTACAAATGAACAACTCACCTTTAAAAATGCTTTTGTAATCTTAGAACAGTGTCAATCACACACCAAATTTTCTGAAGCAGAATCTCTGAATTGTGCACCAGTCACAGGAATCATAGAATGACATAGCTTCCCTCTAATTTAACACACATATTCTTGGAGATAACCAATGAAATTTCTTCCCACACGAATTCAAAACCAAACTAACATTTTAATTGGTTCTACATTGCAACACTTTCAATCTCACATAATATTCAACCTTCCCCCACTGCTCTCTCTGCCTGTTACCATGATAAGACTCCATGGAACGCCTAACTGAACACACAGGTGAAAAATTCATCTGCAAACCAAACCAGCAAGGGTGTTTGACTTCTCAATACACCAAATTATCCTGTGCAATGTTCCTTTCAATGACTTTTTCTCAACCATTAGCATTTCTCCTTTTAAAAAACAGTAGCATGCACCCTAGTTTTCAATGTTGAATTTTCAGAAATCACCAATCATTACTTTTTTTGGAAAATGCACTGAATCTCAGCCACATTTTTTTCTAAACTCCAACTTTTCAAACTGCCATTTAATTTCCAGAGCCCATCTGACTACGACCAGATCTCCCTTCAAGATGCTTTGAGTGTGGATTGTAGGACACAGCTATATTTTCTGGAGTGAAAGGTATGCAGCAAATAGATGCTTTCTCAACCTTGATTTACCAAAAGTGGATATTATGTGTATTGGCCAGAGAGGATTGAGATGTCACCAATTGATGCCATTGGTAAAATCCTTTTTGCATCACCCACACCCTGACCTCATAATTGTGCACGGTGGTGGCAATGACCTAGGCACTTTGACTGGTGTAGGTCTGGAAATGCTTTTAAAGGACACCTTTGGGCAATTGATGCCACTTTTTCCACAAACTGCCTTTGTATATTCTAATATATGCCAAAGGCAAAAATGGAACTGGTCCAAACAATATTTTCCACAGATTGAGAAAGCAAGGAAACATGTGAATAAGTCTGTTTCTGCTTTCCTCAGAGACTATGGTATGGGTTCTATATACTACAACAACTTGCGTTACAACATGAAAGGCATTTATAGAGGAGACGGTGTACATTTCACAGATGAGGGAAACAGAGTCTTCCTCTTGAACTTTAGACTCTGCATCGGTACTTGTAGGTACAAAAAACACTCAATGAACACAACGGCTCTTTTTAGAGCCAACCAACATCTAAACACTCAAACTTGTTATTTAACTGTATTTTTTTTTTCGATGTGTGCGTAACATGCGTGCACCTCGCGATTTAAAAAAAAAAAAAGAATATTTTTTTTTGCCCTTTGGGGTCCTTCTGGGACCCCCTGGGAAGGCCTAGAGGGTCAGGGAGTCTCTACCCTGCCCCCTTTTCACGTTCTCCACTTTTGTTTTTGATTCACTTCTGCCCCGAGGGTGCGTGCAACTCGCGTGCACCTCGCAATTTTTTTTTTTTTTTGCCCTTCGGGGTCCTTCAGGGACCCCCTGAAAAGGCCTAGGGGGTCAGGGAGTCTCTACTGCCCCCTTTTCACATTCTCCACTTTTGTTTTATATTCACTTCTGCCTCAAGGGTGCGTGCAACGTGCGTGCAACTCGCGATTTAAAAAAAAAAATGTTTTGCCCTTCGGGGTCCACTTTTGTTTTTGACTCACTTCTGCCTCAATGGTGCGTGCAACTTGCGCGCAACGCGCTATTTTATCAAAAAAAGAAAAAAAAAATGGGGGCCTTCAGGGATCCCCTGAGAAGGCCTAGGGGGTCAGGGAGTCTCTACCCTGCCCCCTTTTCACGTTCTCAACTCAGACTCCCTATGTATCTAAATGCCCAGATACTTGCCCACGTCTGTATCCCAGACCAATGGAAATTCAAGCATGCACTGGTGAATGGCAGGCATGAGTGGGAAAATAACACATTTCTACCAATTAATACAGAGGCCAGAATAGTATTCTAATTTAACACACGCAACATGTTATTTGGACAAGAACTGCGATTCCTGTTTTGCGAGATCAGTGAATTCCAAATATACCTCTTTATTACGCTTGCTGTCACCCCGCATGTTGTTACAGCAAGGTCATTTTAGCGACTGCTTTGTAACAACTCATACCATTACCATGCAAGTCGTAATAATGACTTGCGGAGGGGGCCGCTAGATGTTGGAATAGCATGATTTACTAAGCCAGCTCCAAGGGAAGGTATTGGATTTTAAATCAAACACCTTATTCCCCCTCCGCAAGTCATTGTTACACCTAGCAGGGTAATGGTATGCATTGTTACAGCATCCCGGCCTGGGTATTGATACGGAGCCGCTGAACTGTGACCTTAAAGCCCTCCAACAGAGTGTCCTTCCCCGCCACGCTGTAAGTATTGTTTTCAAAATAATAAGTGGTTAACCTGCAAACTCCATTTCTAAACACCGTATCCAATAGTGCTGTTGCACAGAACCTCCATGTGAAAGGGGAGGTGGTATATTAGGCAGTGTTAACCATAGCAAGACTAGAGCATGGTTGGACAGTGTTTTTGGCATGAGTTTTATCTTGTCTACCCACGGGTACGTTTCTGTGTTTATAAACCAATAGCCAATCTGGACCATGTTTCATGCACAGACAACACAAATGTGCCCTCTCTCAAGGACAGGTGTTGGATACACCATACATCCACCAGGCCATAGCCCTTCATTTCTTGCCCAACAACCTTTGCCACCTGCTTCCCATGCCAGTCCACTATAGTGGACTTATCCACAATAAGGTTTCGCTATGTATTCAGATCTCCTCCTCAAAGGATGTCAACAGGTGAAAGGAAATATATATGTTGCCAGGTTGATGAGAAGAAGTCACAATCGTCTGCATTTAGAGCATATGTATTGACCAGGGTGAGAGGAGTGCTATATAGCGCCTCCTGGTCAATGGCCATGCGACCATGCTCGTTAACCAGGGAATTCGTAAGTACAAAAGGGACCCCACATTTTGCCAGTATTAGTACCGGTCTGGCATATGTGGAGACGGACAATGCCAGCCGCTGTACCGCCCAATTGGAACCTATGGCTCTCTCAGTGTGTTGTGTCAGATGAGTTCCCTGTAGTACAATTTGAATATTGTGGCAATCCAAATATTGCGATACCAGTCTGGTTTTGTGAGGGTCATTGAGTCCAAGTATATTCCATGTAAATAGGTTTATTTTGCCACTTGTTCTAGCCATCTAGGGTATTTAAAAAAAGTAGGTGTATGGGTGTACAGGTTATGCCTTGTAGAGTACCCTATGCCAAGCAATGCGAGCAGTGAGCAGGTTACATGGAAACAAACATCCCTTACACTCCCTTCAGAACTTGCCAAAGACATTCCCATGTACTAAGAAAAAGGCATACACCATGAAAACATTTGGAAATAACCAAAGTAGGTCAGTTGTACTTACCCAACTCATCTGGGGTACTCCCTTTAAGAGCACGGAGGTGGCTCATTGGGAAGTACATAATCTTGTCATTTTTTGTAAGTTGAGTCAGTATCCTTATGAAGAACATAGAAACCTTCTCAGGGGTCTCACTGATACCTGGTCCTTTTAAACCAACAAAGAAGAAATTGGCACAGAAGCTGAAATATAAAAAGAATGCATTTATTCACCTCAGATGAGGGAGACTACGTCACACAGAAGCCTTAGCAACTGAATGAGGCATTCTAAGGAATACAGAAAATTGGGGCCTATATATGCTTAGGGTTACATAGTCAGCATAATACCAAGGGGCAGTCCTGGCACATGTAAGCATGCAAAATGCCTAATATGGGCATACAAGATCTGCTTGCTCAACAAAGTGGGAGGAGAGTTACTTTTCCATACAGCAGCAAAAATAGCCTGACAGTTATACTAGAGAAACAGGTGCATTCTACTAGCTAGGCTCTTCTGAGCATGTGAAAAGCTCTGAAGGGGGAAACAGCACATGGCAAGCACATGGCTACCTAAAATGTCTGCCAAAATACAAAATGACTTTCAGCTCATGCTAACAAATCCCTGCAATATTTAACAGATAGTCCTTTTAGCATGGGTTAAAGACATTCCTATGATCCAGTAGGAACACAGAAAATATTTGCACATTAATTTTCATAAATTTATCAATATCCTAATTCCTTACTAGGTGGGCATTTTCCATTCTAAACATTTCATTAAATGGGTATATATGAGGTATAAGCACTAATACAAAGAGAATAAAGCATCGGGTCATAATTAACATACTGATAGCAGGAGAGAGTAGTGACCACTATTACGAACAAAATTATAATTTTTCTAGTCCTAAGCAAAAGCAAATCCTAAAACCGTCTAGTAAAAACATTTTCTGGGCTCCTATGCATTTTAATTACCATTCATTTAAATTTCTGAATTATTGACAAGAAAAAAGAAGAAGTCCTTGGGGAAATTGAAGCCGCTGTACAACCAAGCCAGAGGGGAGTCTTCTCCCTGTGTCTGTTTGAGCCTCACAGACAGGCTCTTGTTGTTTACACGGTGTAGCTGCGCAACTCAAGAATCACAGCCCAGTTTCAAGGAAAAGGTATCTTCTTTCAGGATAGGGCAGTCACCCACCAGGGCAAATGCTCTCAGTGATCCTGCCCAGTGTCTCAGGCCATTCACCTGTTTTCTTCACTTCAATCTAACAGGCACCAGAGACACAGCACCTGTACCCTAAACGCAAGTCCTTCCCTAACTCCTGTATTGCTCTGCTGGTGCACTGCTCATTTGTTGGGGCCACACATTGCATCCAGTGTGCTCAGACACCTCTTGACCAACAAACAAAGGTGCAAACTTGCATTCACTTTAGGTCCAGGATTCTGAGGCCTGATGCTAGGATCTCTGAAGCAACCCTTGTTTCAAAAGGGGTCACCTCAAGCGAAGGCTCCTCGCCATTCTGGTCGGTCTGTGATTCTCAGCTGGGCATTAAAAACTTTATTCATGGTTTCCCCTTTCTGATTTGTGACCCCGTCTTTCGCCCAAGACAGTGGCAGGGGTACACACAACATCAAAGGGCTTCCGCCTTCACTGAGGTCCTAGTTGCCAGCAATGCCTGTGCTGGTTACCTTCACTTTCGCTTCAAGCTGGACTGGTGCTGACGCTGACTCCCCAGGCTGAATCAGATGTCCGGGCCCCTGTGGCAATTATTATTATTATTATTAAATGAAATTTGTTGAGCGCACTGACACCATGAGTTTCCTGGCGCTATAGAACAGAGGTGATACACAGGCTGGGGGTTTGCAGGGTTTAGCAGGGTGACGGAAAGAGGAAGGTTTTGAGCTGCCTCCTAAAGTGGAGGAGAGAACTGCTGGTTTTAATGGTCAAGGGAATAGAGTTCCAGAACTTCGGAGCCACGAGAGCAAACCTTCGTCCGCCGAATTTGTTGGTTCTGGTTTTGGGTACAACAAGCGAATGAATATGGGCAGAGCGAAGATTGCGATTTGGGCGGTAGGGGTTGATGAGTGAAGTAAGGAAGGCGGGGCTGGCGCAGTAGAGAGCCTTGAACGTGAGGCAGCCTACTTTGAAGGCCACCCTCTGTTCTATAGGCAGCCAGTGCAGTTTGTACAGAAGGGGTTTGGCGGATTGCCATTTGGGAGATTTAAAAATGAGGCGGGCTGCCTGATTCTAGACTACCTGGAGGCGATAAAGAAGAGATTTAGGAAGTCCGTGACAGACAGAGTTGGAGAAATCCAATCGGGAGAGAACAAGGGAAATGATTACTTGAATCAGGGCAGGTGGGGGAAGCAAATGGCTGACCTTCCAGATCTTCCGGAGTTGGAAGGAGCAGGATGAGATCACGGAGCTGACTTGGGGTCGAAGGGAGAGTTTGGCGTCGATGGTCCCTCCGAGGCTCTGTACAGCATTCGCAGGGGTCGGTGGAAGGCCCAGTTCGGTGGGCCAGAACTGGGTTCCCCAAAAGGAGGGACTGAAACCCGGAAGGAGAAGCTCGGTTTTTCCAGGGTTAAGTTTCAGTTGGTTGGAGTTCATCCAGTCCTGGATATGGAGCATGACAGAATGGAAATTGTCTACGGCGTTGGGGGAGTTGAGAGGGAAGATGATCTGCAGATCATCCGCATAATTATAAACTGTAATTACCCAGTTGCGGTGCGAGTGGAGAAGGGGGCGGAGGTATAGGTTGAACAATAAAGGTGACAGAGAGGAGCCCTGGGGAACTCCACATGACGTGGGGGTTTTAGGTGCAGTGTAGGGACCCAGCCGGACGGCTTGAGTTCTACCAGACAAGAAGGACCGAATCCAGCTGAGGGCAGAGTCCTGAATGCCAGCCTGTTCGACACGATGGAGCAGGATGTTATGGTCAACCGTGTCGAACGCGGCCGATAGGTCCAGGAGTACGAGGGCCTGGGGGGTCCCCGAGTCGGTGTTCTTCCTCAGCATGTCAAGAACAGCTAGGATAACAGCCTCAGTGGAGAAGGATGGCCTAAAACCGACCTGGTTAGGCTCCAGATAGCAAGAGGTCTCAATAAAGTTGGAGAGGCATCTATTAGCATGCGCTTCGAGTAGTTTGGAGAAATAAGGCAGAAGCGATATGGGGCGGTAGTTGGATAGTTCAGCTGGGTTTCTTCAGTAGCGGGACTAAGATGGCCTCTTTAAAGGAGCTGGGAACAGTGCCTGAGCTGAATTAGCCGTTCAGTAGAGGTAAAATGCATTCAGGTAGAGAGTGACAAATGTTTCGAAGGACTGGAGGGGCAGCCATCGTTCGGGGAGCCCGATTTTATCCGGGACGCAAGCTGTGTGGGTTGAGGGGGGGGAATTCAGTGAAGACGGATGGGTTATTGAGGGAAGTGTCAGGAGGGGTGATCTGAGGAAAGGTGGTGAACGAAGCTTTGATTTTATTAATTTTTTCAATGAAAAAAAGGTTGAGAGCGTCGCAAGTTTCTTGGGTGGGGGTTTGACCTGGAAGGGTTCTATCGTCAGATGTAAATTCATTCATAACTTTAAAAATGTCTTTAGATTTGTTATCCGAGGATGAAATTTGGTTAGAGAAATGGACTGATTTAGCTGAGGCAATTGCGATTTTGTAGTCTCTGCGGGCTGAGATGTATTGCGATCTATCAGATTCGGAGTAATTGCGTCGCCATGACCTTTCCAACTGACGTACCTTCAGTTTAGGTTTTTTGAGGTCGTCCATGAACCATCTATGGGAGTTGTGATGTCTGGTCGGGGGGAATTTGGTTAATGGGGCAAATTTGTCACTGGCTAACTTTAGCCAGATGCCGATGTCACTTTCTATTTTATCGATGTTGGTTCGCAGAACGAGGTCAGGCCGAGTATCTGAAAGGGTAGCAAGAAATCCTTCGGAGTCATAAGAGCTCCATTTGCGAGAGAGGCCCCCGGCCATCAGAGGAGTGGAAATGTTGCCACTGAGCGTGAGAGTGGTATCTATTAAGTGGTGATCTGACCAGGTGCAAGGGGAAACTGAGGGGGGGAGAGATAGGTTTTGGGTCCAGATTTGATCCAAGATGTGGCCCTTAATGTGTGTAGGTGAGGAGATATGTTGAATCAGGTTGAGGCTGGAGAGAGCCTTGAAGACCTCCAAGGCATGTGGCCCGGCGTTGGCGTCATTGAACCAATAGTTTAGATCGCCGAAGAGGGCGAATCTGGGGTTGGAGGTAAGAAGATTAATCAGCTGATCGGTTAGGGTGGCCGCAAAGGAAGGCATTGGGTGGGCAGGTCGGTAGAGGAGAAGAAGATTTTATGCCCCAATGTCCGTTTTTAGGCTGAAGATAAGATTGTCCACTCCCGGGAGGGAGATAGATGAAGTGGAGATGAAAATGAAACGTTTGGATATTATGGCAGCTACTCCACCCCCAGAACGATTACCTGGCTGGTCGGCACGAAGGATGTAATAATCTGGGGGGAGGGCTGCTAAGATGTCAGGGAGGGAGTCTGCAGTCAGCCATCATTCAGTGAGCAGGAGGACGTCAGGATTTTCGGTGGATAAAAGAATAAAAATGTCGGCATGATGTTTTACCAGGGAGCGGGTGTTCAGATATAGGAGCCGGATGGTAGTATTACTCTCCGTAGGTGTGATGGGGGGCGTGCACCAACTGGTGGGGGGCCGACTGGCCGAGATGATACCGGCTGAGGAGATGCGTCTGATGGTGGAAGGAGAGGGCGAAAGGTTGGGGAGTTGGAAGTCCCTAAGGGAGTCAGCCGAGTATGAAATAGAGTAGCCGGCTTGGCTGGCCCCTGGGCCCGGCCTGGCGCGGCCTGGCGCAGACGGGCTTGCCTTTGGCGTGCCTTCGGCGCGCAGGCGGCGTGCCCGTTGCACGCGTCCACTGCGCGTCCGGGGGTGGCACATTGTTAATATATGAGAGCAGGGGGCGTGGCCTCAGGGCCGTGGGCGTGGCCTTGGCCTGATGGAGGGGAATGGCGGCGGGAAACTTAGTGCCGTGACAGCTTTTAGATCGGCTGTGCGGAGAAGTTTAAAGTGAGAGAGGGCGGGAGTAAGCCCTGAGATGAGTGCAGAACAGGTAAAAACAGCTGTTCAGTACACAATAAATGTTAAAAATATCAGCGTGCTCCCGGCTTCCGCCTCAGGAGTGTAGAACCTCTTACTGCGGGCTGGAGCGTCAGCGCGCCTTAAGAATCAATCAATCAATCAGTGACACTTATAAAGCGCGCTACATACCCGTAGGGTCTCAAGGCGCTGGGGGGGGGGGTGCCGCTACTGCTCGAACAGCCAGGTCTTCAGCTTCTTCCTGAAGGAGAGGTGGTCTTGGGTCAGGCGCAGGTCGGTCGGGAGGGAGTTCCAGGTTTTGGCGGCCAGGTAGGAGAAGGACCTTCCTCCTGTAGTCGTCCTTCGGATGCGGGGAATGGCGGCGAGGGCGTGGTTGGCTGATCGGAGGTGGCGTTTGGGAGCGTAGAAGTTGACTCGGCTGTTGAGGTAGCTCGGGCCTTGGTCGTGTAGGGCTTTGTGTGCGTGGGTGAGGAGGCGGAAGGTGATTCTTTTGTTGACGGGGAGCCAGTGCAGGACTCTCAGATGTCCGGAGATGTGGCTGGTACGTGGGATGTCGAGGATGAGTCTGGCTGAGGCGTTCTGGATCCGCTGGAGTCTCTTCTGGAGCTTGGCGGTGGTACCGGCGTAGAGGGCGTTGCCGTAGTCCAGTCGGCTGGTGACGAGGGCCTGGGTGACGGTCTTCCTGGTCTCGGTGGGGATCCACCAGAAGATCTTCCGTAGCATGCGTAGGATGTTGAAGCACGCCGAGGAGACGTTGTTGACTTGCCTGGTCATGGAGAGGGAGGAGTCCAGGATGACGCCCAGGTTGCGTGCATGGTCTGTCGGTTTGGGTTCGGTGCCCAGGGCGGGAGGCCACCAGGAGTCGTCCCAGGCGGAGGGTGAGGAGCCCAGGATGAGGACCTCCGTCTTGTCCGAGTTCAGTTTCAGGCGGCTGGTCGTCATCCACTCGGCTACCTCTTTCATCCCTTCGTGCAGGTTGGCTCTGGCGGCAGCGGGGTCGTTGGTCAGGGAGAGGATCAGCTGGGTGTCGTCGGCGTAGGAGATTATGCTGAGGTTGTGTTTGCGTACGATGGCCGCGAGGGGGCTCATGTAGACGTTGAAGAGGGTGGGGCTCAGAGAGGATCCTTGGGGGACGCCGCAGATGACTTCGGTGGCCTCTGACTTGTACGGTGGTAGGCGGACTCTCTGTGTTCTTCCGTCGAGGAAGGAGATGATCCATTCCAGTGCCTTCCCCTGGATTCCGGCGTTGTTGAGGCGCTGCACTAGGGTGCGGTGGCAGACCGTGTCGAAAGCCGCGGAGAGGTCTAGGAGGATGAGGGCCGCTGTTTCTCCATTGTCCATCAGGGCTCGGATGTCATCGGTGGCGGCGATGAGGGCGGTCTCGGTGCTGTGATTGGCTCGGAAGCCGGACTGTGAGGGGTCGAGGGATCCGTTCGTCTCGAGGAAGGCGGCCATCTGCTTGTTGACGGTCTTCTCGATGACTTTGGCTGGAAACGGGAGGAGCGAGATGGGGCGGTAATTCTTGAGGTCGGTGGGGTCCGCTGTTGGTTTCTTGAGTAGAGCGCTGAGTTCGGCGTGTTTCCAGCTCTCAGGGAAGATGGTGGTGTCGAAGGATGTGTTGATGATGTCTCGCAGGTGGGGTGCGATGACAGCGTCGGCCTTGTTGAAGACGTGGTGAGGGCAGGGGTCGGTCGGTGATCCGGAGTGGATGGAGTAGCAGGTTTCGGCAGGGGGCGTGGCCTCAGGGTCGTGGGCGTGGCCTTGGCCTGATGGAGGGGAATGGCGGCGGGAAACTTAGTGCCGTGACAGCTTTTAGATCGGCTGTGCGGAGAAGTTTAAAGTGAGAGAGGGCGGGAGTAATCCCTGAGATGAGTACAGAACAGGTAAAAACAGCTGTTCAGTACACAATAAATGTTAAAAATATCAGCGTGCTCCCGGCTTCCGCCTCAGGAGTGTAGAACCTCTTACTGCGGGCTGGAGCGTCAGCGCGCCTTAAGTAGCAGGTTTCGGCAGGGGGCGTGGCCTCATGGTCGTGGGCGTGGCCTTGGCCTGATGGAGGGGAATGGCGGCGGGAAACTTAGTGCCGTGACAGCGTTTAGATCGGCTGTGCGGCGAAGTTTAAAGTGAGAGAGGGCGGGAGTAAGCCCTGAGATGAGAGCAGAACAGGTAAAAACATCTTTTCAGTACACAATAAATGTTAAAAATATCAGCGTGCTCCCGGCTTCCGCCTCAGGAGTGTAGAACCTCTTACTGCGGGCTGGAGCGTCAGCGCGCCTTAAGTAGCAGGTTGCGGCAGGGGGCGTGGCCTCAGGGCCATGGGCGTGGCCTTGGCCTGATGGAGGGGAATGGCGGCGGGAAACTTAGTGCCGTGACAGCGTTTAGATTGGCTGTGCGGCAAAGTTTAAAGTGAGAGAGGGCGGGAGTAAGCCCTGAGATGAGTGCAGAACAGGTAAAAACAGCTTTTCAGTACACAATAAATGTTAAAAATATCAGCGTGCTCCCGGCTTCCGCCTCAGGAGTGTAGAACCTCTTACTGCGGGCTGGAGCGTCAGCGCGCCTTAAGTAGCAGGTTGCGGCAGGGGGCGTGGCCTCAGGGCCATGGGCGTGGCCTTGGCCTGATGGAGGGGAATGGCGGCGGGAAACTTAGTGCCGTGACAGCGTTTAGATTGGCTGTGCGGCAAAGTTTAAAGTGAGAGAGGGCGGGAGTAAGCCCTGAGATGAGTGCAGAACAGGTAAAACAGCTTTTCAGTACACAATAAATGTTAAAAATATCAGCGTGCTCCCGGCTTCCGCCTCAGGAGTGTAGAACCTCTTACTGCAGGCTGGAGCGTCAGCGCGCCTTAAGTAGCAGGTTTCGGCAGGGGGCGTGGCCTCAGGGCCGTGGGCATGGCCTTGGCCTGATGGAGGGGAATGTCGGCTGGAAACTTAGTGCCGTGACAGCGTTTAGATCGGCTGTGCGGCAAAGTTTAAAGTGAGAGAGGACGGGAGTAAGCCCTGAGATGAGTGCAGAACAGGTAAAAACAGCTTTTCAGTACACAATAAATGTTAAAAATATCAGCGTGCTCCCGGCTTCCGCCTCAGGAGTGTAGAACCTCTTACTGGTTTTAAGGCAGCAAATATCTATTGGTGGACAGAACAAAAGGTCTTTAGACAAGGCACAGAAACAGTCTATCAACAAAGAGGATAGTGTCAGAATACTTCCTAGTCTTGTGACGCCCCATATATTAGCAAGGCACCCAAGAACCACTTCCATCTATCTATGTGAGAATAAAAAAAACAACATCCTGGACCTATTGGCAAGTATAAAAGGAACTCCTTGGTGATCTGACAAGAGTAATACATCACCCAATCCCAAGCAGCCAAGGAAGTCTGTTAATTTACTAAATTGTGAGGAAAAGATAAAAACAACACAGACATACCCTAAATCCTTACATTGGTGTATTCCTGTGTACTAATCTGAAAACCCTAAAAAAAAAGGAAATGTTCTACAATTTTGCTCATGAACCTTACATTACTTGTAAAGGACTGCAGACACTTCTAAAATGATTTCTTCTTAATAAAATCACCTACATTGTATGCTTAGGACCATGCTCCCATGTTATAGGAGCAACAGGAAAGTTTAAAACTGCTAATTTAACAGGAGTCCTTATCTATAAAACAATATTTCGTTAAAAACATTTTTTGCTAAGGATCACATTGTCATCTTCCCTGCGTTCTACTTTTCATGATGCAAACTATGCAACATCAGCTCTAGGGACTGTCAGTTCATTTACACAGACTAGCTAATAAAAAGCTAGCAATGCCCTTGCAAAACTATGAAGCATGAGAATAACATACACTAATGGTGTTATCAAATAAGACTTGTAAAACAAAAACTACCCATATCTAGGTCCCCTTAAAGGTCAAAATAAGGAAACAACAATCTAGACTACTGATCATGTCATAATTTCATCAAACAGGATGGGCAGTAACATAACATATATATTTCATAGTAGAGGAAGAGGAGGAGCTACGCTGCTGCGAATCGTTTAGGTGCTGTGGGAGCTGTGTTGGAAGCAGCCGCCGCGAGCCGAGAGACGCGAGCCGATCACGAACCGCTCTGTGCCGCTCTGAGCCCTGAAAAAAAAAAACCTAATCGAGCTTGTCTGCGCCGGGCCGGGCCGGGCCGGTGGAGCTTGCTGAGTTGCTGCGCTGCCGTCGGCCCCAAAACATCAAACACTGGCTGCCGCATTGAGTTGGAGAGGTGCTCGAGTTGTTTGTGGCACTTAAGTGCTGGGAGGAGCGGAGCTTGGCAGCTACCGGCTGTTACCGACCCTGCGGCAGCTTCTCAGTGAGGAAGCTGGGGAAGTTGCTGAAGAGCCGCAGAGAGAGACTCGGAAGACGGCAGTCTGCTGGGAGCAGCAGGGCAAATTTCCGACGTTGCGAGTGCGAGTAGATGGGGGAAGTGAGGCAAGTAGGCGAATTACAGCTGAACGCCCGTTCCAGTTCCTCGGAACAGACCTCGCTATCGCCACTGCCACCGACACCCAGCTGCTGGGAGTGAATGTCCGGAGGGGGCTAAGCGGAAAGCTGTAGGGGTGCCCAGCGCTTCTCCCTGCACCCAGCACCCAGCACCCTGCGTCCTGTGCCCTGTCCGGCTCAGGCCAGCACAGCCCTGCCCAGCCCTGCATACCGCTTACCGGAAGCCTGCATCGAAAGTCCTGTAGGTTCTTGGCCCAGGAGGGCGTAAGCAGGTTCTTGGCCCAGGAGGGCGTAAGCAGGTGCAAGGTGTAAGCGGAAAGCATAGGGCGGCCGCCCTCGCAGAGCTAGGGGGCGCCAGAGCTGGAGAGAGCTTGGGCAGCTCAGCAGATTGGTGGCACGCACAGGAGATTGGAGACCGCAAATCGGGAATAGAGAGCGGGGCTTAGCAGGAAATCTGGAAAACGTCGATAAGTCCTGCTAAACCCCTTCTACAAACACGCAGTGGGTGGAGTATCTAGCAGAAAACCCGGTAAGCTGCATTATTCTGCATGATACAGTGGCTACATTGCCCTATGAGTGGTAGAAGTATTTGTGGAATCAAGGAGTTGCGGAGAAGAGAGGAGACATTGGCTTTTGCTATACAGTTGCCGAGTAGAAGACAAAATTGTACATTACAGTTTTGAGAGCTAGGCACTGGTCGGGCTGATTGGTACACGTGACATTGTGACATCTGTGATAATATAGACGTGTCCTAACCAGAATGTGCTTCACCCGCCCCCTCACAGATTGCTTACTCTTTGCATAAAGCCAAAAAATGCTTTGATAAAACCTAACACTGGGATTATACAGATATAAGAATTAGATAAGTGCATCTGCGGGCTGCAAACAGTCGAACTCAGCTACGAAGAAGGTATCGAGCACTCTGCAAAATACCCTCTTGGTTACTCAGGATATAAGTCAACCAAATCTAGACCCAGAAACAACTATGCGGCCTGGTAAAGTAAGGAAGGCCCCTGGTGAAAAGTCAAGGGCCCCTAAGGGATCAGCCAAATGGAGAAAACTGGATAAAATAACTGGAAACAAAGCAAATAACAACATGAAAAATCCTTTAATTTCCCCAATTGCTTCTCTATTCGAAAAGTCTGCGACAAACAAAAGCTTACGATTCCAATTCCTGAAAGGATCCAGGGTGTGTACTGTTTTCCCTAACGGGGGACGTTGCGGATCTATCAACTCCCATAGACCCAGCAAAAAACCTGGTAGCAAACGAACAGCGGATGGCTGATGCCACTCATGCATCTACTTCAGGAGAACAAAAGCACCAAAAGTACCAACTAAGCGAAAATTGCGTCTCACCTAAAGGGTCAGTACGATTGGACAATTTAGATTACAAAAAAAGCAGCATAGTTACAACCCCTACTGTTCATTCAGCTATTGATGATACTAATACGATATCTGTTCATCAACCGTATGCGACACATTCAACTTGTCGACGTCAAAGTTCGGAAATAATTTATAATTCACAACATAATCATATACAATCCTTACATTCGAGCTTTGATGACCTCTTGCATCCTTGGCACAATTCAAACAAGTCAAACAACTTAACAAATAATAGCAAAGAAAACGATCGATTGACTGATACAAATTCAGCCAATGCTGAGGCAGCAGAAGCCGTAGAAAAGGGCAGTCAAGAAGAGGCACAGCAATCTGCTTGCACGTGTCATACGGAGAATCAGCCAAGGCCAACCACCCTCAGTGAACCATTGTTACCATCAGCAAATGCGAGGCTCGATAAATCATCAAGCAACAAGGCCAAGACAATGCTCTACGAGGATGTAGGGCCCCCAGATTTAGTTACTCCACTACTAAAAGCACTACAAACCTCTACGGCAACCCTAATAATGCAATAAGACAAATTGGATATCCAGATAGATCTGATGAATGTGATAGCATCTTACATAGCCGGGATAAATATGAAACTAGATAATCTGAGCAACTTAATAAAGAGTACAATTACAAGCAGACTGCTTTCAACCTCAATTTACCTGTCCTTGTGGTCCAGTTCTCGATAAATTAAGTTCATTACCAATCATATTAAAACAAATACTCACTCTTAATAAGCGCATTATTAATCCAAACCCAAAGCTCGATCGACCGGATACCCTCAATAGTGAGCTCCTACAGCCAGCCGATAATAATCTGAGGTTAGGAAACTCTACCATAAGAAGCGATTTAAATGAAATAGTTAGGTCCGAGGCAAACACCCCTGAACCAATAAAGCAAGGACTAACAAAACGACAAAGGAAACGAGAACGGAAGGCGAGGAATAAGAAATGTGATGCAGCCTTACAATCAGGCATTGGGTTATTTCCCATTTTTCTAAATTCAAAAGCAAGATTAATAGAAGAAGACCGCACTATGGACATCCAATCAGATGCAATCAAAAATTACTACAATACCGCCAATGAAAGGCCAACTAGTAAAAGGGAACCTAAGAGCTCCCAATCATCTGGAAGCATGACTATCCCTTTAAATGCAGCAACAAATAAGCAAGACATGCTGCGGAGAATACATCAGTCGCCCACTATTAGTTCCGGTAATAAGACCAGCAAAACTACAAATTTGGAAGGAAAAAGTGATCCTTACTCTAATGCAAACATGCAGTTGAAATCAACCCGGAATAGGATACCTTCCCAAGACATAATTCTCCCTCTCAAAAATAACAACACCAAAGTGCATATAATACCTACAGCAATAAAAAATGTATCTAGTACCTGAAATCCTCCAAATAACAAATCCAATAGCAGAAAAATCTGGGGTTCCTGACATTACCAACAATCAATTATACCCGGAACATCGAAATGAAGTAGGGGAACAATTAAGCTCTGCTTCTTCCTCACAAACGGTACTAGTAAAAGGAAACCAAGATAAGGTGGATAACTCTCGGGGTGACAAATCAAGATCGCTTTTTGGAATAAAAAGCAGCTTGAGTCAGGGAAAGTTAAGCTTCAGTATAACGAATAAGGATATAACGTACTCAAACCAAATGGATGGCAAAGAGCAAAGGACTAATTCTCCAAAGCCAGGTATCGAATGTCAGCAAATTCTCTGGACACCGCAGTATAAGACTCAGGGCTGCCATGATATACTGAATAGGGGTAATATCCTGAAATTAATGGCCGAAATTAAGGAGTTAAGAGACATTAAATCCAAAGATCTAGAACTAGTTCAATTTCTAACGGGGTCAAAGGACTCAACAAGTGAACAGACACTGACCACCTGGTCAACCCCGGGGATCGTACAAATCATACTAGGAAGATCAGACCTATTCCAAACATGGGGTATTCACCTATCACAGCCCGCTACTCCTTGCTATCCATTTCCACTAAAGAAAACTTGTAGTTTGCAACCCATTAGGCTACTGGCTGAATTGGCTCCCCAAAAGCCAGTCTATTCGATCCTATATAATGCCAAAGGAAGAAGTAATGCAGTCCTCACCCAGAAAGGAGTGGAAGCAGAAAGAGGGGGGGAAGCAATATCTCCAACAGAGCTCTGGAAATGGCTCCCCAGTATGTTAAATACTAAGCAGAAGAACTGACCGTATAGAGATAACATTAAACAAGAGGAAAAAAGCGGTATACACGTTCTATCATGGAACATTGCCGGAGCTAAAAGATTGCTGGAGGACGGATCACCTTTGGATGAATGGGCAAATTGCAATATAATCGCTTTACAAGAGACTTGGCTGCAAGAAGAAATTGCGCTGGCCGGCTTCACGCACTATTCAGTACCCGCAGAAAAAAGTAACATCCATGGTAGAGCCATTGGCGGCCTCTCAGTCTACGTGTCTTCAGCTTTCAAAATTAAGACTGAACAACTCAATTCTCCCGATCCAAGTATTCAATTAATCAAACTATTGGGCTCAATTGCAAGCAATATTATGACAACTATTTTGATTAATTATTACACACAACCCAAAAATCAGGTGAAAAAGATAAAAAATTCCATATTTTGCGATGTAATAACAATACTACGCAGCACTGAGCCATTGTGGAACATAATAATAACAGGAGATTTTAATTCCAACCTGATATACTCCGTGGAGGAAGATGGAATTTTAACTTCAGATAACATGCACTGGAGTGTTCCGCAACAGAAACAAGGCGGGCCAATGACCCGTGTGGATTGAATGGAAGGACTGATGAAGATCGACCACCGAAAAAAAAACTTCTATGGTCCGCATGCCCAATCAACACTGGATTATACAATTGCTAGTCTCTCACTGTTTCCTCTTTTAGATCGTTTTTATATAGAATATACACCTATGAGTGATCATGCAATGAAACACACCATATTTAACTTGTGTGTGGAAAGATTTCAATCCTCATACATACTTGAGGGCCATTTATGCACAACCAACCAAAAACGTATATTCTGGTCTAATTCAAATAAAATCGAGTGGTTCTTGAGAATCGAGGAAATAATGAATAACTTGGGTGACACACAAACGAACAGCATACAAGCATGGTCTCTCTTTTTAGAGAAACTAAAGCTCAAAATTAAATCGCCCAATGGGAATGGCAATTGTTGCGGTTGAAAAAGCAAACTGCCAAAGGAACTGAAAGATTTAAGAAGGGATCTGCGAAAAATACATAAAAAGCTGCAATCGAATGACAAAGACATAACTCAGTTGGACATCTTTCTCTCGCTAAGAAAATTGTATAAAAAGAAGGTCTGGGAACATAAAAGAGGAATATACGAGAGTTTTTGGACTAAATTGCTTTACAGCTCCAAACTTCCTAATTCAATTACATTTTGGAAAATTATAAATCAACTAACAAGACCTCGGAATGTATTAACATCAAATGTGCAGGAAAGCGAATGGGCTACTTTTCTTATATCAAAATTCAAAGAAAATACAATAAAATCTTCAGGGGATCAATTTACTTCGCAACTTCATCATAATAGGATTAAAGTGGCATCGGCTGCAACGCTTGGTGCTTATACTGCGGAAGAGATAAAAAAAGTAATTAAAAAGGGTAAAAGCAACGGGCCCCAGGACCAAATGGTATCCCGCAAGCTGTTTTCAAACACGCACCCGAATATTGGAGCACACCTCTTGAGAACCTCTTTTCAGATGTCCAAACTTACAATCAAGTGCCAGAAAGCTGGAAGGGCTCTATAATAATGCCTATATATAAAGGTGGCGATAGATCTAGTCCACTTAACTACCGATTAATTGCACTGCAGGACGTGGAAGCAAAATATTTTGCATCTCTGCTCCTAAAAGATCTGGTAACTTGGTCAGGAGAAAGAGATCTGATCCCAATCAACCAAACAGGGTTCAGAGAGGGGATCGGCATGATTTCAAATATTTTATCCATCACCATGATTGATGAAAAATGTCAGCGCACAAAACAGGAGGTGAACTTATGCTTTATAGATTTGCAAGCCGCATTTGACAGGGTAGACCGGGACCTATTATGGGCAAAACTGAGAGCATGGGCTATTCCGGAGAGCATATTGCGGGGCCTGCTACTCTTTTACTCAGATACATGGACACAGGTAAAATTAGGCGATGGTTCCCGTTTATCAAGGAAAGTGCTTACAAAATCTGGCTTAAAACAAGGCTGTGTCTTGGCTCCTCATCTATTCAACTTATTTCTCTCCGATCTTTCCGGCAAATTAAACATCTGTAACGCTCACTCACCAAATGTAGGCAATTTGCAGCTTAGTCACCTTGCATATGCTGATGACATTGTCCTCATGAGCGTAACAAAAGTTGGTATGTCTAGGTTGCTAACCGCACTCTCTGCTTTCTTGTCCGTAAATAAATTGTCTCTGAACTTATCCAAGACTAAAACGATGCTAATCACCAATCGACGCTCAATCGATTGTAACATCTGTTTTGAAGGAAAAAGGTTGGAAAGAGTATCAAATTATAAATATCTGGGATACTTCATTGATGAAAAACTAGCGCTAAAAGACCAGAAAAGCTATTTGACACACAGAGCTGGAGCCCTAATCTTTGCACTCAGCACCCTGTCAAAAAAATTGGAGGGTCCATCTTTTAACCCCTTCAGCGCTAATGACAAGGGTAACTCGTCATGGACTTTCCATTGATTTCAATGGAAAGTCAATGGACCTCGCACACACCCCTTAGCAGCCAAGTGGTTAAACCATTAATATCTGTAATTGCCAGCAAAGCACTTCCCACTTTAGCTTATGCTAGTGTTGCAATGCATGGTAAGGAGTCCGCGCTTTTAAATAATTTAATCACCAAAATCTACAAGAGGGTCTTCCAACTTCCTAATTCTGCGTCACCTGCGCAAGTGCGCTTAGAATTTGATCTTATGAATGAGACAGTGGGCAGACTGTATACATGCATTAAGGTATGGTACCGGATTAAGATGAATGCCATCGACAATAATTTAAACAAATTTCTATGGCAAGAATTTGAAATACAAAAAAAATCTGAGGCATACAAATTTGTGTCCAGCGCACAGAAATTAACATGTACTGTAGAGCTTTGGGATAAAAAATTACCATATACCTCCTTCAAACAGGCAATAAACAAAGCTGCCAAGTTCCATTCATTGATAACTGATAAGGACATTTTTTCCCATCCCATTATTTATTTAACATCAGAACCAAGAATGTGCTTATGTAAAAAGGCTTTAAGAAAGGAAATCCTTACTTTGAATGTATTTCTGTTATCCAAAATAATGAACCAGATTTTTGTAACTTTTTAAAACAGCAGTCTGAAATGCAGGATTTTACCCCGTGCTTGCCCTGACAAAATCCTAGCTGAATCAACAGCCCTTCCTCTCCATGGCCTACAATCAAAACAACAGCTGTTCCTCAGGGGCAGTTAAAACACAGTTGTTGGAAAGCTTTTTTTTAGTGTTGAAATGTAAGCATAGTGACAGACTATTTAAAACTGGGGCATTTCAATGCATGTTTCATAATACGTGTTTAGTTCAGCAATATTAACTCAGATGATGTGTTTGCCTGTTAATATCTAATACAATGTATCTAAGAAAAATGTAGTAATATTTTATAATTGTTTATTTATTGCAAAACACACAAGTTCGTTTTTGAGGCCCATTGTATTCCTATTCAACGTGAATCTAATGTAATCTTATAAGAATTGGCAGTTTGTACATGTGCATAGTTGCTTACTCTATAAAATTAATAGTAACATGCAGTTATTTAGCATATCATATGGTTAATTTCTGGATTTTTATTGTTTTTATTTAATAATTATTAAATGACATTTTGCATAACAGACTGATGACAGCAAGAAAACACAAACAAACACATTGAGCTCATTCCAGACATATAAATAAGAGGGGGTCATACACTCAGAACACATGATACAGCTCACTTAAGGCAAGCAATCCTTACACAAAGAATGCAATCGCTATTTACTCACAGAAGTATCACTAATGGGAAAACCACAAACCACAGACATTTAAACACACATTAACCCACAGATCAACACTTTAGGACAGAAACAAAGGACAGACAAACTTAAATCAAACCATCTGTAAATAACTAGTTGTGAGTCATATTTACAAGAAGAGCTTCTCAATAGTATTCCAAAAGACTGCAAAAAACAGCCCAACAGACTGTTTCATTTTCAAGCAGCCAAAATACACTCAATTCACTAGCTTTGTCTGGCAGAACACCAAAAAATAGCTCTGCATATCTCTATATATAAAAGTGCGCAGAAAAGGATCCTTGTTTGTATTATTGTCAAATTTTAATTCCATGGGGATACAAAATCACCAAGGAAGAAATATGTTTTTATACCTAAACCTATTTAGGTATTCCCTCAGGGGAGCCGGCTAATTCACTTCACATCTCACTTTGGTACCTCCAAAAAGCAACACATTTTTCGATGTGTGCTTGAAACAGGCATGCCAAAAATATTGCAACATATGCAAATATTATAATCAAAGTAGCACTTAAGGTACTCTTGCTCTGTGTGCCGTTCAAATCAATTCAAAACAGTTAAAAGTCTCCTCATTACTTGCCTACATAAATTGCAATTTATATATTACAAATACAAATATTGGCCAATCATACAAATCAAAAGCCACAGTAAGTGTTACTAAACTACCTTACCAATCCAAGGCATCACAAACCAACAGCAAGTGCCGCAGAACGACTGTTACCAATCAAATGGTGTCCAAATTCTAACTGCCAAGTTCTGAATGACCTAACGGTTGTTTTATTTTAGAATACTCACGCCAAAAAGGTTCTCAGTCAGGAGTGGTAAACATCATGTGGAGAATCAAAATCAGGGAGGTCAGAAATATACTGGGTTGCAGAGACAGAGAATCCCCAGAATCTCCGTGCACAGAGTACCTTCTTAGTAGAATCCTGTCCTGTCCACCTCAGTAGATTTCTGTCCCCTGACAAGATCACTCCCTTAGATAGCAACTTCTCTGATGAGGTCCACGTTGAAGCACCATTTGAAGAACATAGAAACCTTCTCAGGGGTCTCACTGATACCTGGTCCTTTTAAACCAACAAAGAAGAAATTGGCACAGAAGCTGAAATATAAATAGAATGCATTTATTCACCTCAGATGAGAGAGACTACATCACACAGAAGCCTTAGCAACTGAATGAGGCAGTCTAAGGAGGCCTTATATATGCTTAGGGTTACATAGTCAGCCTAACACCAAGGGGCAGTCCTGTCACATGTAAGTATGCAAAATGCCTAATATGGGCATACGCTATCTGCTTGCTCAACAAAGAGGGAGAAGAGTTACTTCTCCATACAGCAGCAAAAATAGCCTAACAGTTATACTAGAGAAGCAGGTGCATTCTACTAGCTAGGCCCTTGTGAGCATGTGCAAAGCGCTGACGAGGGAAACAGCACATGGCGAGCACATGGCTACCTAAAATGGCTGCCAAAATACAAAATGGCTTTCAGCTCATGCTAACAAATCCCTGCAACATTTAACATTTAGGCTACCATCCTTATGATAGGGAAGAGTGCCCTAAACCATCACACATCATGGAGTTGGCACTGAATCTTGTTTGATTGCAGATGTATTTGGTGTTGGAAATCTCACTTAGGATTCCTTGGCCTCTGGTTCATCCATACGTCGATCTCGTTTCCATGTGGAAAGTGACTTGATGAAGTCTTTAGAAGCTTTGGTTGTTACAAAGATTCTCTGCTTCCCCTTTTAGTCAACCGACGGTCAAGCTACTAGAGCATAGCATATGGGATGTTGGACTTTTGTAGCTGTCACTTCACCTGTAGGAATTTTCTTTGGGCCTCCTGGACAGCAACCATAAAGTTGGGATAGAACACAATCTGATTCCTTGATACTCAATGTTTCTTTTGTCTCGTGCCATTCAAAAGACTGCATCCCTGTCTCGATAATTTGAAAGTTTTGCTATGATTAGGTACGACCAGGTGGGGGCAATGCCATGAGGGTTCCATGTGCCCTTTTGACTAGCAGGAGCTGGGATAAGCTATCAGCACAAAATACTGCGGCCAACATCGTCTCTATGTATGTTTCCATTTCCCTGTGCTCGTTGATTCAGGGACTCCAGTAATGCACAGAATATGTTGGCCCAATCGTGTCTCTAGGACCTCATTTTTGGCTTGGATAACCACCAAAACGCACTCCATGTTTAAATAATTCATTCTTTATGGTCATCTTTCATTTGAGAAATTTGCTGTTCAGCTTCTGTGAGATGAGAGGATTGTTTGTGTAGCTGTACAGCCATGTGGTCCATTATTATATTTACGTTGGCTATCTATCCATGAGTAGACTGGAGACTACTCTGCCTCACAAGTATTGTTGATTCCACTGAGGTCATGTACTTATATTCTGAGGCCTGCTCCTGAGATGGCATGGCATCCAATGGTGGTTTCACTGAGCTCTGACTCTCAAAATTGAAGCACATTTGATTTCTGTTCGTATTCCACGTGCTAGCGTGCTACTGCACCTCTGAAGCTTGTTCGGCAACTTCCCTAGTGGAGAGGGCCAAATGCTGCTGTATTTTAATTATTTTTCTTTTACTTGTTGCAGCACAGGAGTGATTTGCCGATGCCCTCAATTTCACATTATTATCCCTCACCCCGTGGCACTCAACAGCTGTGGCTGGAGAATGTCAGTGGCTGGACAGTAGTCCGCCTCCTCTACCATTAGGTGATGGTATGATCTGCGAGGAACACACATTGGTTGCATCAGGTGGATGAACGGTGCTCGAGTCCTGCTTATCTTACGCAGCCAATAGCATGCATTGCTCTGATGCTACTCTGCTGGCTGTGCTTGTCCCTTGGGTGTCCGCCCAGTTGGGGCATTCATTTACATCCTGTGCTGGCCGGAGCCGCAGCTCAGGCCACATGTGTGTTCTCTGCAGTGTGTAGGTGGCTGGACTGTTCAGCTTTGGTCTAACCCCACTGTCGGTCGCTCATGCGCTGCTTTAGAAGAAAATGGCAAGCCACCACCACGTACCAAGTGGCAGTTCTTTACCGCGGGGCGGGAGGGGTTACCGCTAGGCAAAATGGTGGCATTAGTTGTTTCTTGGTATTCGCCTCTATACATAGTGTGACAGATGTGTCCCATCAGCGCTGGTTGCAGCATCCTTCCCATGCTGGTCAGGGAGTATGAGCCCTCTGAGCACCTCACCATTAGCGGTCGGTCCTTTTCTTGCTTCCTGACATGCCTCCACAGTGCGAATTTGCAGCCAGTAGAGTGAATTGGCATAGAGTGGAGTACCATAGAGTGCAGTGGGATACACTAGAGTAGAGTATAGTAGGGCATCACACAGTGTTGTGGTGTACAGTGAAGTGGCATAGAATCAATAATGGTATAGTTGAGTAGTGTAGAATGTAGATGCATACTGTGAAATAGTGTATAATTAGGCTCTCCGCAAATCAGTTAAAACCGATTGTGCGCGACATTACCCTACCGGTTTAAATGGAGTATCGCTGATTTTTTACATTTGTTGCAATGCTTGGCCACGTGAGGGAGCCAAAGCAGTACAAAACAGCATCCAAGCTATGCATCGGTAATTCCAATGTACCAGCTCACCCTCCTCCCGCTGTTCATGGTGTTCTTTGCTCCCTCCCACCCTTCTCCTACTATCTGTGGCCATGCTTGCTCATTCTACCCTCCTCCCAGTGTCCGTAGCTTTGCTGTCCACCATCCTGTTCCTGTCCTATTCCGATTAATCACCTTTGGAAAAAGAAAATCTATGCTTTCGCCTAAATCAAATCGGGCCTGCCGAATGCACACAGATCACTGCAGCAGATGCCTTGATCACAATTCAGCTCTGCTATTTGGTCACTGAATTGGAAATGCTTCTAGCTGTGCATTTGACACTTCACCTCCCCTGCTCCCAGTTTATTTTATGAGAGGCGCATTTGGCCCTCCGGGGGTCCATTCTCTGCTGGGAGCAAAGTCCTCAACCTTAACATCCGAGATACTTGATTGAACCCAGACTGATGGCTCTGTTACAAATTAAAACAACTCTATTTCTTTGTTCATGCAACAATCGTATTCACTGCTCATTTTTTTTATTTGTGCAGCATTCAAACTCATAGGTTAGGTCTCAAATTATTGTTAATTTGCAATTGCTACTGATGGCTCTGTGTTGGTGTTAGGAAAGGGACTGTATGCAGCCCAATGGCTTTGGTTCAGTTAATCATTTGGGCATTTACTGAAATCGAGGCTCATGTTACACCGAGGAAGGCAACCTTATTTGAAGGTGACCAGGTCATTAGGTTAATCAGATAATTTAAGGAAGCCATTCAGCTGCTTATGCTCGTCTTGCGGTATGGATGGGTCATTTTAGTTATGCATCATTGGATTAGCATTTCAGCAGTCTATCTACGTCTTCCAGGAAGGCAAAGCATGTTTTAGTTGGTAATGGTTAGCGCAACATTTCATCAATCTTTTGTATGTCTTACAGGAAGGAGGGTGAAACATGTTTGTTAATACTGGTTGGCTCAGTATTTCAACTTTCTTTGCATGTCTTTATCCCCTGCCTCTCATATAAATACAATTTAATATAAACCTCGCCTGTTTTTGCCGCGTGAATAAAAACTGAGGTTAGCCAATATTAATAACGTGTACAGGCAGATCTTTGGGTGCATTTAAGTTGACTTCTGTACATTCTACAGTACCTTGATGAGGCCTCTTGGCCAGACTACGCAGGTAGCCACACTGGCCTTAGAGTATATACACAAGCCAAACATACAAACACAGCAGTGACACAAATCTCTATTAAATAAAAATATTAAACACACAAGTCAGAAAATTGGGGTGTATTGCAATATATAAGCAAGTCACTAAGGGAGCATTGTAGCATCGAGGCATGTCACAAAAGGGAGTACCTCACAATATCCATGTAAATAACAATTGGGGGGTTAGTTGTGAAATATGGCCAGGTCATAACAGGAGTGCTCAACAATATGCTGGCAATCGCAAATGAAGAAATTTATAACACGCAAGCAGAGCACAAAACAAGATGTTTTATATCTCAAGAAAAAACCTAAAAGGCAGTACATTCTATAGAAGGGTACAGAAAAGGGGTACAGTTGAAAATAGGGAAAGTCACAAAAGGGTCGCTTTATTGCTTACAGGAAGGGCATTATGGCACAGGTGGCTGTCAAGCCGCAACGGTGGACCCATTTCACATGCACATTTTGCCTTTATGTACACGGTTTGGTTTCAAAATTCTATCTCCTATGCTATCCCTTTGGGTGGTGCAGGGAAGCGGGGAGCACAAACCTTCCCTCTCCCAATAACAGAGAGGTGGGTCAGTACCTTTTAACAATTTTAAAATTAACAGCTTGGCTGCTCATCACCACTTAGGAAGGAAGGCCACAGTCCCGCCCCCACACAGTTACATTTCTATTAACTCCAGTTGATAATTAACGAAGGCAAATATCTCCAGAAAGCTGCATAAATAGAAGTGGGGAAGAAGGAAGGCTCTGTGGGTGGGCTGGTTATGGGCAAAGCGGGCTAGTTTTTTGAAAGGGAACTTGCCACTTTCTGGCCCAAAGTAGCATTTCCGAATCCCCATGAAGTAGTTCACACAAGGCCACAGTGATAAAGTGTATGAGTGATGCTGCCCGCCCTCCAGCAGTCACCACCAAGACCTCAGAGGGATAGGAGTGTCTCGGAGCTGGCAGCACGTGACTCGTTCTTTGAGATGGCGTGGTGGCTGCTACCAATGTCAAACCACTTCAACATCTGGCATCAACAAACGAGGTGCCGTAACAAGCCTTTGTATTTGTTAGCGATGCACCTTTCATATGCTGCTACTCTTTTTATCTGTTGGCACAGTGCTTATATCTGTTAATGCTGTACCTTGCATGTACATCTCAGCTCTTTCACACTCCTGGCAAATATGGTCGGATCTTTGTCAACCCTCTTCCTTGACCAGCCTCTACCTGGGCCCATTCCTGGAATAAACAGCCTCTCTGGTGGCAAAAGAACAGCCAGAAGACTAGATGTTTGAACAAGATAGCTGGTGCCTCACTTGTGGGCCTGTGCATAGAGAGAGTGTTTTTATGCTGTCTGCACTCCTGTCTCTGCTCTATGAGGAACAGGATTTTAAGTCAAGTGGTACTAGATTGTGATTGTACCTACACAGTCATGGAGAGATCATATAATGTCGCTCTGCACGGAACTTTGACACTTGGTGTTCCCTCGAGCCCTACATCGGCAAAGTGGTCTTCAGCTGGAATGTGTCCAAAAGGTCGAAAAGGAAAAAACAAGGGAACCCTACTCACAATGGAACCAGGGTGATTAAGTATTTTAAGAAAAACAGTGGTTCCTGTGGAGAAAAGTACTTAATGTAATTTGATAAGATACAAGTGAAAATGTGCATATATAAACAGGGTTATAGTGAGATATCAGATAGAAAGGGACTCAAACGCACTCTTTGATTTGTATATTAAATGCATTGAAAAACACAACAATTTGTGAAACAACTAAACAACAAGTATTTACATTTGTGGATGTGTGTCCCAAGTGAAATTATGAACCAAGGCATATGAATAACATTTGCGAAACAATATGAGCAGGTTTCAAAATAAAGTTTGTTATCTACAAAAGCGACCCATTTCTTTTTTTAAATTAAATACATAACATCTATAAGATGATAGAATGTCAGTTTATATAGGTTCGCTTTGTCTCAGTTTTCGACTGCGTTTTGACCCTAATATGGATATAGGGTCTCTTCAGGACTTATGATGTGGGGGACATCTGGAAAAACAGAGATATGTGTTTAGAATCTAAGACCAATTTGTAGTTTAAGACTTTGTCTTAGAGTAGTTGCTGGAAAAATTACCTGGTATTGGAATTGCTCAATGTAAGTGAAAGTGCGTGAAAACCGTGTGCCAGTGAAATAAAATAAATATACTCACTAGGAAACCCCGCCGGGTTCTATTGGGAAGACAAAAAAAGATAGTCCATGCTTAAGGATAGGGAGAAGAAAAAAGAAAAGGATGAAAGGGGTACGTGGATGGTCTTGGTGGAAGGGACGTCGAGGGTGTGCGGGGGATGGGGGGTTGGTTTACTTACCCCTAGCAAGTATGTAACTCTAACAATTCCCTGGGGTGCACAATGGCAGTCCTTTCTCAGTCAGTCAGTCAGTCAATCGTTTTCGGGTACCACAGTACCCATAAAAGCACAATATAAAATACATTACATACATATTAAAATTTTAACCGGTCAAATAGTATAGATACATTCATTATACAGATCATGAGTGATTTAGTGCAAAATTTAGGATCATCACAGTACAAAACTATTTACATTACTCTCAGTCTTCAACCATGGATCTGCGTGCCCTTACTGCCGTTTTAAGGAAAGTGCAAGTGCGAAAAATAAGGTCCTCATAATCTAAAATTAACATGGAATCAAATGCTGCCTCTAAACTAATTGGTCTTCTCTTATTAAAATACGAGCATAAAAACTGTTTAAAATATTTGATATAGAATTTGCAGGAGAATATAAAATGCTTTACAGATTGCTCACTCCTCCCATCGCACAGACACGTTATTGAGTTTAAATTATAACAATAACCAAGTGGGAAGGAGAGTACAAAACGAATTGTGCCAGCCCTTAAATGGAACAATAAACTTGTCTCCCAGCGAGTCATCGGTAGTAACAAATGGATGTGGAGTGGGTGCCTATAATGTTCAATGGCCATATAGTTACACACAGTAGTTTTACTGACCTCTACTGCCTCACGCTCGGTCTTATAGGGCATTCTGCATATCCTTTTTGTGACTAAAGCAGCAAGTGAAGGGTCCCAATAAATGCTTTCCATATTTATACTGCGCAAACTGCTCAACACTCCACCCAACCACGGGATATCTAGGCCCCTAGCACAACCTAAGCAGTCCTTAATGATTGACTGGGTCAGGGTGGCTGCTACGTTCTTCCATACAGCAATCCACGTAAGTGCTGAGCGAGCCCTGATAAAATCAGAAATAGCATTAATATTGAGCTCTTTATGAGATATGTAATCGGAGGTTGAAATAGGGACATTCAGTATTTTTCTGCAGAATCTATTATCCTCCTGCTGTATACCAGAGCAGCTGGCCGTCCCCCATATCTCAGCGCCATAGGTCGCTACTGGGGTAGACTGATGTTTATAAATCTTTTGGACAGCTAATACTGCACCCATCGTCTTAGGACGAGGGATGCTTAAAATTGAGTTATTGGCCTTTGAGAACTTGCTCCTGGCGCGAGCTAAGTGCTCACTCCAGGAGCTGTTCGCAGCATAGGCCAAACCCAAATATACAAAGGATTTTACGGCCGTCATCTTATGGCCGTCTATCGCAATCGGGCCTATAGCCCGTTTGCCTTGGCCACTGCTCATTAAAAAAGATTTTTTTTAATGGACTTGTAAGTCTAGATTTTTCATAAAAATATTAAAATCTTCGACAAGGAGGCGTAAAGAATTTGATGTGCGCCCTATTAAAACTGCGTCATCGGTGTAGAGCAACGCAGGAATGGGTACTTTGTTAATATATGGGACGTCTTCGGTGGCCAATTTCAGGGAGGCGTTCAGGTCATGGATATATATATTAAAAAGCAGGGGGGCCAGAACACAACCTTGTCTGACCCCCCTGCCAATATCAATAAACCCTGAGACCTCTCCTCCCACCCCCATTTTTACTTGGGCCTTAAGATCTCTGTGCAGATAAGCCAGGAAATTGGCCAGAGTTTCGCCCAGACCCTTGGATAGAAGGGTTGCCCACAGCTTAGACCTATTAACTAGGTCAAAAGCTGTGGACAAGTCCATGAAGGCTATATAGACCGGGGATTTCTTAGCAATAGCATATTTATTATTAATTAAATTCAAGTTAAGGCATTGCTCCCTTGTTCCCACCTTACTCCTGAAACCCAGCTGACAAGGGTCCAAGATGTTAGTTTCCTCTGCCCAATCTGAGATTTTGTTATAAAGAACTCTACCTAAAATTTTAAGGGTGTTGTCTATTAGGAGATGGGTCGATAGTTACACGGTAGTGATCTATCGCCTTTTTTAAAGATCAGAACTAGTACACTTCTCGCCCAAGTCTCTGGGATCTTTGCCAGGGTCAAATTGTTAAAAATATTCAGAAGTAAGGGGGCCCAAAATGCCGGATTCCATTTAATTAAGTCTATTGGCAACCGATCCGGGCCGGGGGCTTTATTGCCTAAACTGTGGTTAATTGCTTCAGTTACTTCTGAAATGCCGATGTCTATAGGTGTAGGATTACCAAAAATAGGGGTTGGGTCAGATGGAGGTGGTGCACAGTAAATAGTTACAAAATGGGCCACCCAGGCCTCACTAGTTATATTGCAACTGATAGGTGTCAATGACTGCCCCATGGAACGCACTTCCCTCACTGCCGCCCAGAAGATGTTAGCATTATTTAAATTGGCGGCGTCGGAGAGCTTGTCCCAGCGCTCCTTTAGGACTTCATTTCTCCTAATTTTGGTTACTACCTTGTAATTGTTTCTGGCCTACCTAACCATTATAGGGCATCCTGGGACAGTGGTTAGGGCCCTGCGAAGATTCCTGTTTGCTTTCGAGCAGTCTCGATTAAACCAACTAGGGACAGGTGCTACCTTTTTGGGAGGTTTGGATATGAGGCTTTTACAGTCAGACATATCTTACCAAAGTCCTCGATTATCTGTTCAGGTGTTGAGACAAGAGAAAGGCAGGACTGGATCAGAGGCATGTTGTTTTTAGCCAGTGCCTTAAAGACTTCTGCATTGTCTGCCCCTTTCCAACATAATCTTAAATTATCTGTTGAGACTGATAGATTTGCCGCTACACAGTCGCTATAAGCGATAGTCCATCTGGTTGCTTTTAGTATTACTTTAATCGGGTTATGATCCCCAAAATCAGACGGTGTCACCGCAGCAAAAATCACCAGTTTATCAATTAGGGGGCATATAAAAATACAGTCTAATGTAGAGCCACTCCCCCTTCCTCTATATGTCGGGTGGTTAATCCTATGAGAACTTACAAGTAAGTCCATGATAATAAATAGGTTATGCAAGTTAATAAGTCTTTTAAGTTCTCGGCCTCTGGTATAAGAGGGTTGTGTACAGAAAGATGTTAACATATCAGTACCTTGGCTTTGAAATTTAGCATTAAAATCGCCACCTAATAAGATGCCTAAAGTATCTCCTTTTGCGGACTGGTTATCCAGATCAGACATAAACTCAAATAACTTAAAAAAACTTTTGTTAGGGACTGACTGAAAATCATTATTGTAGAAATGTAATAAATAAAATTGAATACCCCTTTTAAACAATGCAGTTAGAAAATCTAGGCTATACGTTGGGATTATTTCAAATGTGCCACCAGATGTCACCTTGAATCCTATGAACAATCCCCCTAATGGCCTTCCCTTCCTTGGTTTTTGTGAAAGGACACTATAACAATGAAAACCCTCAATGTATAAGTTTTCGGTAGCCCAAGTTTCTTGAAACGTCAAAATATCATGTTCCCTGACCAAATTTAGCCATTCAATATCATCAAGTTTTGATCGGAGACCTGCCACATTCTAACTGAGTATGCTCAGACTTGTCCCATCATTCCTTGTTGCTTGGACTTTCTTCCCTTGAGGTGGTGCGGTCAGTGCTACTCTGGGTGCTGAAAAAATACAGTCCTTTCTGTTTCAAGGCTTCCTTTTAATTTGGGATTTTGTCTTTATGTGTGCGGGGGCTGGATCGCAATCACCGCAGCCTAGGTTGAGTCTGTTTTGGATAGTTATACTTTACTTGCTTTACTCAATAGGACCACCAGGAAGGTTAGATTAATTCTAATACATATTATGGCTGTGTGATTATAGGTCTGAGGCTATGCACGTGTCTAATCTCCCCATATCAGACCACATGCAGCTAATTCGCGCAAGGGTTGTGGAATCCCCAGGTGCGGTTTCCCAGTGTATGTCTATGGCAATTCAGACCCATTTGGATTGTGTCTGTGTTAAGGCTTAGCCATAGAATACTTGCTATATTAATGAAAGCATCTTGCTGTTCTGCCTGATAATGTGGCTTACCAGTTATCAATGTGAATTGTTTTTACAAAAACACGGTGTCAGGATGTAATTATAGCAAAACGGATACATTTGTAAATTATGTCAGACTCAGCCTGTGACTATCCCTAATTACTTTACCAGGTTTGAGGCTTTACATGATACTGTGTATTAGGTTCCTTTCCTACTAGAGGGTAGGCTGTTGCTGCATTCGATGTCTCATAGCAACTCAGTTATCCCAATAAATTTGACGTTTTCCGCGTTACATAGGCAAGTCCTACCAGACTAATTTATACACTAGATCTCCCTATTTTGCAAGCTGTCAATTGCACGTACCTTGGTATGAGGAAAAGGGGAGTCTGTAGTGAGAAACTGCTTCCGTCCGTCCTCACTGGGCGCAGTGACTGCAATCGAGTGTGTTTGGTTTGTGTTTTTGCCGTCTTTGCACAACTGGATCCAGCCAGCTGGAACAGTGGCGTGCACGGCAGCGCCATACAACGTCGGTTGTTACGGCCAAGGTCACATGCGAGTATTACATCTCTGACGTGTCCCGCTCTATTTTCTGAAGGCAATGTGAGTTTCCTATGCTTCACAGCCTAGTGTGTGCCGTGTGACAGTGACCTGGTGGAATTGCACAAGGGAAGGGGGCAGGGATATGAATTTATGAAAAGGGGAAACAAATAGAAAAGGACTTCAAAAGTATAATCCTAATGTGAGTGTAATTAAATCACCATTTAGTCTATACATCCCTTCACATGGTTAGAAGAAGGGGACATATGGGGGGCAGAGCGGTTGGAATATATTATTCAGTAGTGCCTCTACATGTGGTAGCTTTGTATGTGTGCGTCAGTATAATGACGCGGGCATGCTGGCAACTGTCTATATATGTTGTGTCTATGTATGATATCATGTATTGTCTGTCATGTGGCTTTACAGAGGCGGAGTCAAGAATGCATTGTATAGTGAGAAGTTATACAAGACAAATTAGAATTAAAAGTTAAAAACAGAAGTGAAAATAATAATGATGGAAAATGAAAATGAAGGTGAACACAGCCTAGCGGAGTGCACCTAAAATCCATGATTAAGGAGATTCTCTGCAAACAAATTTATGATCATATTCGAGTACTACATTTCATTACGCAGTTCAATCAATCAATCAATCAAAGCATTTATAAAGTGCGCTACTCACCCGTGAGGGTCTCAAGGCGCTAGGCGGGGGCGCTGCTACTGCTCGAATAGCCAGGTCTTGAGGTGCTTCCTGATGCCGAGATGGTCCTGGGTCAGTCGTAGGTGAGTGGGGAGGGAGTTCCAGGTCTTCGCTGCCAGGTAGGAGAATGATCTTCCTCCGGCGGTGGTTCTGCGAATTCGTGGGATGATGGCGAGTGTGAGGCTGGTGGAGCAAAGCTGGCGGGTGGGGGTGTAGAACGAGAGTCGGCTGTTGAGGTGGTCGGGGCCCATGTTGTGGAGCGCTTTGTGTGTGTGGCTGAGCAGTCTGAACGTGATCCTTTTGATGACGGGGAGCCAGTGGAAGTTTCTTAGGTGGGTGGATATGTGGCTGTGACGAGGGATGTTGAAGATGAGACGTGCGGAGACGTTTTGTATGCGCTGGAGCCGAGTTTGAAGTTTGGCGGTCGTTCCTGCGTATAGGGCATTCCCGTAGTCCAGTCAGCTGGTGACAAGGGCCTGGGTGACTGTTCTTCTGGTCTCGGTGGGGATCCATCGGAAGATCTTTCGGAGCATTCGCAGGGTGTTGAAGCATGAGGATGAGACGGCGTTTACTTGTTTGGTCATCGAGAGGGAGGAGTCCAGGATGAAACCCAGGTTGCGTGCGTGGTCCGTGGGTGTTAGTGCGGTTCCCAGCGCCGAGGGCCACCATGAGTCGTTTAATTTTGAAGCAGGGGACCCCTATATATGTAATGGACTTGCTATACATAGGGAAATTACCTCTGTAGGTAAAGGCCTATAGCTAAGTCAAAGAAACTATACAAACACATTTGTAGGGAAGTGCCCACTAGTTTATTTCAATCAAATGTGACATAAACATGACATTATAACAACACATCATTTCGAATTGAGTATTATTTTATTTTATAGTTTCATCATGTTTTGGATAAAATATATTTGTTTAATGTTTTTTTTGGTATTTAAAGTCATATCAAAAAAAGAGGGATTGTTTCACTGTTACAAAAAGTGATTAAAAAGACAGTACACATAACTTATAGACAGATATTAATGGAGGCAAGGCGGTAGTGAGGACTACGCGGGTTTTGGCGTTATCTCCTTCATCAGGTCCCCGTCTTTTTGTACTGTATGAAAATAAGCCCAATGGGGCAGGACACCAATTAACGGCTAGCGAAGTGAGGCAGCTAAGCGATGTTCCACAAGAATTAATATATTGATGATGACAAATGATGAAGGCACACTGGTACAGACACCTCAATGTGCTAATCAATTGTAGAGATTCCAATTATTTTTCTGTTTGTTTTCCAAGAAGAGACTTCTATAGTATTGTCATATGTTATGCTGGATCGTCACGATCGTAGCCAGAGTCTGTAGTGAAAGCAGACGAGGGCCAAAGGGAATTATATTGTGCGCTCTACCCGTCCTAGGCAGTTCAATGAATAAATGAGAGCTGCCATAATAGTTAAAACCGGCCACTTGAGGGGGATTAAACGCTGTATGTGAATGTTTACACAGGGGATCCAATATCACGGATCAAGTTGGTATTGATCCAGTATTCCGGTACGCCAGCTGTCAGTGAGTTCAAAGCGATTCGTCCCAGGCAGATGGGGATTGTCCGAGGATGAGGACCTCTGTCTTGTCTGAGTTGAGCTTGAGACAGCTGCGCTTCATCCAGTCTGCTACCTCTTTCATTCCTTCCTGGAAGTTGGTTTTGGTGGTGGCTGGATCCTTGGTGAGGGAGAGTATCAGCTGGGTGTCGTCGGCGTAGGAGATGATGTTGATGTTGTGTTTCGTGTGATGGTGGCGAGGGGGCTCATGTAGATAGTGAAAAGTGTTGGACTGTGTGAAGATCCTTGAGGTACGCCACAGATGATCTCTGTGGCCGCGGACCGGAAGGGAGGGAGGCAGACTCTTTGGGTTCTATCGGAAAGGAACAAGGTGATCCATTCCAGGGCCTTTCCTTGGAGTCCAGTGTTGCTGAGGGGGTGTATTAGGGTGCGGTGGCATACAGTGTCAAAGGCTGCTGAGAGGTCCAGAAGGATGAGGGCGGCTGTTTCTCCGTTGTCTATCAGGGTTCTGATGTCGTCGGTGGCTGTGATGAGGGCGGTTTCGGTGCTGTGGTTGACACAGAATCCGGACTGGGAGGGGTCGAGCGAGATGTTGTCCTCGAGGAAGGCAGTCAGCTGTTTGTTGATGGTCTTCTCAATGACTTTGGCCGGGAAGGGGAGAAGAGAGATGGGAAAGAAGTTCCCGAGGTATATACAATATTTACAACATTCAATCAATCAATCAATCAATGCATTTGTATAGCGCGCTGCTCACCCAGAAGGGTCTCAAGGCGCTGGGAGGGGTATGTTACTGCTCGAAAAGCCAGGTCTTGAGTTGCTTCCTGAAGGAGAGATGGTCCTGGGTTAGCCGAAGGTGGATGGGGAGGGAGTTCCATGTCTTGGCAGCCAGGTAGGAGAAGGATCTTCCTCCGGCGGTGGTTCTGCGGATGCGTGGAACGGCGGCGAGGGCATGGCTGGTCGATCGTAGCTGGCGGGTTGGCATGTAGAAGGTCAGGTGGCTGTGTCGGGGGATGTCCAGGACGAGTCGTGCGGAGGCATTCTGGACGCGTTGGAGTCTTTTCTGGAGTTTTGCTGTGGTTCCAGCGTAGAGGGTGTTTCCATAGTCCAGCCGACTGGTGACGAGTGCCTGGGTGACCGTCTTCCTGGTTTCGGTGGGGATCCATCGAAAGATCTTTCGGAGCATGCGCAGGGTGTTGAAGCACGATGATGAGACGGCGTTGACTTGTCTGGTCATCGAGAGGGAGGAGTTCAGGATGAAGCCCAAGTTGCGTGTGTGGTCCGTTGGCTTGGGAGTGGTGCCCAGGGCAGGGGGCCACCAGGAGTCGTCCAAGGCGGAGGGCGATGACCCCAGGATGAGGACCTCCGTCTTGTCTGAGTTCAGTTTCAGGCGGCTGTTCTTCATCCACTCGGCGACGTCTTTCATCCCTTCGTGTAGGCTTGTTCTGGCGGTGGCGGGGTCGTTGGTGTGGGAGAGGATCAGCTGGGTGTCGTCGGCGTAGGAGATGATGTTGAGGTTGTGTTGGCGTGCGATGGCTACGAGGGGGCTCATGTAGATGTTGAAGAGTGTGGGGCTGAGTGACGATCCTTGTGGCACGCCGCAGATGACTTTGGTGGCCTCGGATATGAACGGGGGAGGCGGACTCTCTGGGTTCTTCCGGTGATGAACGAGATGATCCACTCTAGTGCCTTCTCTTGGATTCCGATGTTGTTGAGGGGCTGTACTAGGGTGCGGTGGCAGACAGTGTCGAACGCTGTGGAGAGGTCCAGGAGGATGAGGGCAGCTGTTTTCCCGTTGTCGAGCAGGGATCTGATGTCGTCAGTGGCTGCGATGAGGGCGGTCTCAGTGCTGTGGTTGGCTCTGAAACCGGACTGTGAGTGGTCGAGGGATCCGTTCATCTCGAGGAAGGCGGCAAGCTGTCTGTTGACGGTCTTCTTGATGACTTTGGCAGGGAAAGGGAGGAGCGAGATGGGGCGGAAGTTCTTGAGGTCGGTGGGGTCCGCTGTTCGTTTATTCAGGAGGGCGCTGGGCTCGGCGTGCTTCCAGCTCTCCGGGAAGGTGGCGGTGTTGAACGAGGTGTTGATGATGTCGCGGAGTTGGGGTGCGATGATGGAGTCGGCTATGTTGAAGACGTGGTGGGGGCAAGGGTCGGTTGGGGATCCGGAGTGGATGGTGTTCATCGTGCGGGTGGTGTCTTCGGTGCTGACCTGGGTCCAGGCACAGAGGGTGGTGGTGGGGGGCGTTGGTTCAGTGGTTGGGTTAGTGGCCTGTTCGTTGAAGCTGTTGTGTATGTCGGCGATCTTGCGGTGGAAGAACGAGGCGAGTGAGTTGCAGAGGTCTTGCGAGGGAGTGATGTCGTTGTTTCCGGCGCTGGGGTTGGAGAGCTCTTTGACGATGCTGAAGAGTTCCTTGCTGTTGTGGGCGTTGTTGTCCAGTCGTTCTTTGAATTCTGTCTTCTTGGTAGCGCGGATCAGCTGGTGGTGTTTGCGGGTGGCGTTCTTGAGGGCAGTCATGTTGTCTGTAGTCTGGTTGTTGCGCTAGGCTTTCTCGAGGGTGCTGCAGTTCTTCTTGGAGTTCCTAAGTTCGTCGGTGAACCAGGAGGCTTTCTTGCTGCCGGGACTGCTGAGAGGGGTCTTCAGTGGTGCGAGGTCGTCTGCGCAGTTGGTGATCCACTGTGTGAGGTTGCGGGCTTCTTTGTTGGGGTCCATGGTGCTGGCGGGAGGGTTCTGGCTGAGGGAGGTGGTGAGCTGGTCGGTGGTGATCTTGTTCCAGCTCCTGCGAGGAACCTGTTGCAGGTGGTGGTGATCCGTGGTTCTTTTGAAGCTGAAGTGGACGCAGCTGTGGTCAGTCCAGTGAAGTCTGGTGGAGTGTCTGAAGGAGATGTACTTGCTGGAGGAGAAGACTGGGTCAAGCGTGTGGCCGGCGTAGTGGGTGGGGGTGTTCACCAGTTGCTTGAGTCCGAGGTTGGCGAGGTTGTCCAGCAGGGTGGTGGTGTTACTATCCTTGTTGTTCTCCAGGTGGAAGTTGAGGTCCCCTAGGAGCATGTAGTCCGCGGAGGGAAGGGTGTGCGGGCTGATGAAGTCTGCGATGTCTTCGCTGAATTGTGTGCGTGGTCCCGTGGGTCTGTAGATGAGGGTCCTTCTGAGGGTGGTCTTGGGGTCGGTGTGAATCTGGAAATGAAGGTACTCGGTGGTGGTCAGGGTGTCGTCGGAGTTGGTCGTGATGCGGATGGTGTTCTTGTGTATGATGGCGATGCCTCCTCCAGACTGGTTAACGCGGTTCCTCCGGGTGATCTTGTATCCGTCCGGGATGGCGATGGCGATGTCGGGGCCTGAGGAGGCGTTCATCCAGGTTTCTGTGAGGAAGGCGACGTCTGGTGATGTTGTGTCGAGCAGGTTCCAGAGTTCGACGGCGTGTCTGTGGACGGAGCGGGTGTTGAGCAGGATGCACTTGAGGTGGTTGTTGTTGGTGCTCGGCTTTGTGGGTGCGGTGCAGGTCCGGAGGTAGGTGAATTTGCAGGCTTGGCAGGTGAAGGGTCCGTGGGTGCGTTTCGGGGTGGCTCGGTAGCAGGCGGGGTTACGGTCGGGTTTGAGTGCATTGAGGGTGGCGACGTCGTAGGTCCGTCGTGTGGGCTGGCGATGACGGGGGCCAGGGGTCTTGGCGCTGGGCGCCGTCCAGGCGTAGACGGGCGCAGACAGGCTTGCCTTTGGCGCGCCTTCAGCATGTATCATGCGTCATCTGACTGTTGCATAGTCTTACAAACATGTATTGGAGAATAGTGGTTGTACAAGCCAGTCAAACTAGTGAAGACAATCAATGGAGATTGTATACATTCAAAAGTGTTTCAGGTCAGAGTGGCCACAAAACTCCGCCATTCTTCAGCAGTATTTAGACCCTGATTAATAGAGTTAATGCGGTCTATCCAATGGCACTCACGTCTTTGTAGGATATGCAAGATATCCCCACCTCTCTCCGGTATCAGGCCTATGTCAATCACTTGCCATCTGATATCATCTGCTGAATGGTTTTCGTCTTTGTAGTGAGAGACCAGCGGGGCATTTCCCACCGAACGTCGTATACGACTCCGGTGTTGCCCAATGTGCGCTTTGACGGGCTGTTGCATTTGTCCAATATATTGTAAATCACACGGACACCATATGCAATAAATTACATTTCTAGTGTTGCAATTAGAGAAAAAGTTCAATGTGTGTTTCCATGACCAATGTTCAAACGTTTGTGTATTGGATGTAAAAGGACATACCACACAGTTTCCGCATTTGTGATGGCCTTTGATCTCTGGGAGTCCCCATATCGATTCCAGGGTATTTTGTTTTGGTCTTGTTATCTCAGTGGATGATCTGACCAGATGGTCATTTATATTTGTGTCTCTTTTGTATGCAAAGAGTTGAATTGTCATTACTGGGTCGTAGCTCTCAATTATATTCTAGTTTTTTTGTGATGAGTTTCCTTACTTCATTTGTATGTACTCCAAAGGTCTTAACACATGCAAATTTCTCTAATGATTTCTTTTGTTTGGGTTTTAAAAGTTCCTCCCTGGGGCAGTACCAGGCCTGTTGCAATGATTTTTTAAATACTCTATTGGGATACCCTCTGGACAGTAGCTTGTTTTTCAGGATTTATGCTTCATGCATGTATTCCTCCTTTTGCGAGCAGTTTCTACGAATGCGTAGAAATTGCCAGAAGGGTAATCCATCTCTGAGCGCTCTGGGCTGCTGGCTTTTATAGGATAGTAACGTGTTACGTTACGTCGCTTTCCTATGTAAGGTGGTATAGATTTAACCATCCTTATGCCTAATATTTAGGTCCAGCAAGTCTATAGTAGACCTATGTACAGTGGATGTAAAGGTCAAGTGGGGTTGCACTGTATTTATATATGATATAAAATTATTGAAGTCACTTTCATTCCCTTTCCAGATCAGGAAAATGTCATCCAAATATCTATGCCAGCATTTAATGTTGGTTTGTTGGGGGTTGGTAATATTCAGGATAAAGGTCTGTTCTATGTAATCCATATATATATTTGCCAGATTCGGTCAAAAAATAGCTCCCATACTTGTCCCCGAGCGTTGTTGATAATATTCACCTCCCGATATGAAATAGTTGGACTGTAGAGCAATATGTAACAGAGAGATGATGAAGGAGGTGGTTACCTGTTGGGGTCTGGGTCATGATTCTAGAAGCCCCTCTATTGTACCAACACTGTTATTTTGGGGAATGTTTGTGTGGAGTGACGTAATGTCACGTGTTGCCAGCCAATCTGTCGTGGCATCAAAGTTTTTGCCCTCCACCAAGTTGATCATGGGCATGGTGTCTTTTACATGACTTTCTTGAATGGTCACAAAATCCTTTATAAAGAAATCAATGTATTGCCCAATAGGTTCTAATATGGAACCACACCACGACAAGATGGGTCTGCCTGGAGGATTTGTGAAGTCAAAAATTCAAATTCCTTTTTATCAATGTATCCCTCATTCAGTCCCTCCATGGTAATTCCTAGTATCACTTTCTTGATTTCTGATGGGGGATTACCCTGCAGTTTTTTATAGTGTTTTACCTCTCTAATTTGTTTGTTTATTTCATCGTCATAGTCTTCGCGATCTTGGATGACAATTCCCCCTCCCTTATCGGCGGGTTTCAGTATTATGCTTTTGTCATTTTTGAGCGAGTTTAAAGCATATCTTTCCTGTAGTGTAAGGTTATATGGTATACATTTTTGGGTGTTCTTAAGCTTATCTACGCCTGTCATAATCAATTTTTCAAAAGTTAACATTTCGTTGGGCATCATACCATTGGTATGGTAGAAAGCGGATGGTGGCCTGAGACCTGTCACAGAGCTCTGTGGCAAGTTCTCTTTATCTTTGAAAAATACTTTTAGGCGCATTTTCCTAAAGAATTGAAATAATTCTGCTTTGAGTGCGAAAAAGTCAGTTTTTTCAGTTATGACATAGGATAAGCCTTTTGTCAGAAGTGATGTCTCAGGAGATGATAGTACATGTTGGGCGAGGTTACAAATGGGGACAGTTTCCATCCTGTCAGTATTGTCTTCTAGTACGGTTGTGGGCCCCACTGATAATATTTGTTCCTTGTTTTTCTCTCCCCTGGGGGATGGTACCATGTTTTCCTCTTTGCCTTTCCGCCCCTGTCTAAAAAAGGCTGTCCTGGATGATTTCCTTTGTGGCTCGGCCATGGTTGTACGCCTGAATCACTAGAGCCTCCAGAGGATTCAGAAAAGGTTATCGGTTTGTTATTTCGATGTCTCCTCCAGGTGTTTTGTCTGTTTTGGTTACCCAATGTGCTATAGTAATCTTCTCTAAGATATGGGTACGCTTTTTCTTTTGAAAAACCCTTTATGTCCTTTGTTACCTTATCAGCCTTTTTCTTTAGTTCAAAAGTACTAAAGTCTGCGATAGTTTTATTCCATTTTGCCAACAGTTTCATGGCTTATTCTATTCCATCACCTCCTAGCAATTCCTTCTCTATTTCTTCAATTCCTTTTAGTTCTGCCTTTGAGTGTTCTAAGGCGGTTTCCACCCCTAGCACCATACAGTGCCGTGAGCAGGTTGTAGAGATACTGCTGAAACCTCCCTTAAATTTTGGATCCTCCCGAAAGATGCCAGGTACATTTCTAACTTGAAGTCCCTGGGGGATTATGCCTGCCCTTAGATAATCCGTTAACATTTGTGCATGCAATTCAGTTCAGACATGCTTTTTCTTGAGCTTCTCTAATTTTTCCAGCAGTTGTTGTCTTGGACTTGTACTACTGTTTGGTAGATTTGTGAACAAATATGGACCGGTAATGATCTTTGCAATATCATCTTCAGTGTATAATGGTGCCTCTCTATTTGACATCTCAAACCCTGGAGAGAAGGTGACCCTTTATGTCCTAAAGGGTAAGATAAACAATCACATTACAGATTAATCCCTTGTGGTGCAGCCACCGCACAAAGAGTCAAAAAAGAAAAAACAAGGGAACCCTATTCACAATGGAACCAGGGTGATTAAGTTTTTAAAGAAAAACAGTGGTTCCTGTGGAGAAAAGTACTTAATGATGTAATTTGATAAGATAACAGCGAAAATTTGCATGTATAAACAGGGTTATAGTGAGATGTCAGATAGAACGGGACTCACACGCACTGTTTGATTTGTATAATAAATGTATTGAAAAACACAACAATTTGTGAAACAACTAAACAACAAGTATTTACATTTGTGGATTTGTGTCCCAAATGAAATTATGAACCAAGGCATATGAATAACATTTGTGAAACAATATGTGCAGGTTTCAAAATAAAGTTTGTTATCTACAAAAGCGACCCTTTTCTTTTAAAAAAAATTAAATACATAACATCTATAAGATGATAGAATGTCAGTTTATATAGGTTCGCTTTGTCTCAGTTGTCGACGGCGTTTCGACCCTAATATGGATATAGGGTCTCTTCAGGACTTATGATGTGGGGGACATCTGGAAAAACAGAGATATGTATTTAGAATCTAAGACCAATTTGTAGTTTAAGACTTTGTCTTAGAGTAGTTGCTGGAAAAATTACCTGGTATTGGAATTGCTCAATGTAGGTGAAAGTGCGTGAAAACCGCATGCCAGTGAAATAAAATAAATGTACTCACTAGGAAACCCAGCCGGGTTCTATTAGGGAGACAAAAATCGATAGTCCATGTTTAAGGATAGGGAGAAGAAAAAAGAAAAGGATTATAGACTATGAGCCAACCAACCTAAGGAGCCAACCAGTCCTTGTGTGGTGAAGCTACTCTGTCAGTACCATCAGGCATACAGTGCTGATTGATGTTTTTGTTTGCTGCACTCCCGGAGCTGTCCAGGACTGGTATTCAGAGTCAGATAGTACTATGCTATGATCTTACCGGTCTGGCAGCAGCTCTACAAAGTTTATGCAGTCACAAAGTGAGCACAAAATGCCAATTTCCACTGTACATTAAGAGGCATATGCTGATATTGTTCTTTCAAATTCAGCATGTCACTGCAATTGTGCTGCCATAGCACTCTCCTACCTCTTGTAGATGCCCCAAGGGGCTTTCTGGTTGATTGAGTAAGTAGCTACTCCATTGTGTTTGACCGCAGGGTTGGTAGAGGTGCCTGCTGTAGAAAGAGCCCTAATCTACAGTTGGACATTAACTTTGGGGAATAGGGCACCCAGCAGTAATAATGTTACTGCAATCAAGAGGTGAATTGAGAATTCTGGAGCAAATACATTTGGTAAAGCATGCGTAACAGCTGTCTCTAGAGTAAGGCAGCCATATTGTGCTCACTGAGGGCCTCTCCTTCCCTCAGCTGTGGATGAACCCTTCCCATATGCCCAGGCCTGAGCCATGATCTGGCCACAGCCTGGTTTGATGGTTTGGAGCACAGGCTCCATCCTGTGAAACAATTGTGCATCCGTCAATGTTGAGAGGGGGGAAACATCACTTACAACGAAACTTTTACAACGCACTACCATTACAACGCGGTCATTACAACGCAAACTATTACAACGCATTGCGCTGGGGGGCGCTCTAGGATAGGGAATAGGTTAATTTACTATCCAATAACCTTCCCTAGTGTCCACGGGGACTGGAGTTGGAATAGTAAATTAAACTATTCACTATCCAACACCCAAAAGCGCTATGCGTTGTAATGGTATGCGATGTAAAAACCGCGTTGTAAAGGCAGGCGTTGTAATAGCCTGCGTTGTAACGTCATACATCCTTGAGAGGGTCTTTTCACAGATACAAGTTTACATGGGAGGGAAAGAGTGAGTGTGCATGACTAAAAACTCACTGAAGAAGTATTTTATGGTGTTGTATAATATGTTTGATTTGTAAAAATGTATTTGGACCTCACATACACTGTACGTACACTTTCTATATGTCATTCATTATCAGTGCAGAACGCAAGCAATAATAAAAGCAAAACGTTCCATAAACACTGGAAAAATACTCTTTCTGTTGTTTTTAATGGCACGAATATGGGAACCACTGATAACCACTGTTTATTTAAGGTATTGAAATCACTGGAAAACACTGGAAAAACACCACCAGAATTTACCAAAAATAGAAACTGAAAACAGGAAAGTCTATGTATAATGGAGTGGCGTAGTGGAGTCATGTACAGTGAATTGGCTTAGAGTGAAGTGGCATATAGTGTAGTGGAATAGAGTAAGGTGCAATGCTGTTGAGTGGAGTGGCGCACAGCATAAAAGCATATAGTGATGTGGCGAACAGTGCAGTGCAATAGACTGTGGTGTGGTAGAGTATAATAGCATACAGTGGAGTAGTATAGTGTTCTGTGGCCTAGAGTGGAGCAGAGCAAGTGGAGAACGATACAATATACAATGTAGTGGCATACCGTACAATACATAGATTTGAGTGTTGTAGAGTAGAGTGTCAGAAGAAAATAGTGTATTTTTTGTGCGTTGTACAGTGGAGTGTCATAGAATGTAATGGCATAGATTGGAATAGCCTATAGCAGAGTTGTGTACAGTGGAGTGGCATCAATTGGAATAGCGTGGACTGTAGTGTTGAGAGTTGAGTTGAGTGCAGTGGAACCTCATAGACTGGAGTAGCATAGAGTGGACTAGTATAGGGTGCAGTGGCATGTAATGGCACAGAGTTGAGTGGTATAGAGTGGAGTGGCACAGAGTGGAGTGGTGCACAGTGGAATACCACATATCAGAGTGGTTGTTGCTGGCCAGATACACATTTCTGCCCTCCTGCTGCTAAGCCAGGCTTGGGCAGAGGAAGGCAGGACAATAGGCATCTTATCACAGAGAGATGTGACCACCTCCTAGACAGGGTTTAGTGTATTAGGGATGGATCGGTGGGCTTGCCAGTGACTGAAAGCCTTTTTGAGGGGCACATTTGGTATCCCTGTGCATAGTCTAGTTCAAACCAGTCCTGGGAGCCTTTGCCTCCCACTCCGTAGCAAAACTGGGCAAAGGACATGGTAGTAACCTCCCGCTGTCCAGACCATCCCCTGGGAGGGCCCCTGAATATTTACAACCCTCTCCTGTGGATTAGTAAGGGCTTACCTGACTGTTGGACCTTAGATTTGTTGTGGACAAGATTCAGAATTGAAACCAATGCATTCGACCATCTGGGCACTCTTGACTTCGCTTGACTTTGTTTGGGCCTGACTTCAACTCCCTCCTAGCCTGCTGCCTCACCTGTGCCTGTGCACCATACAGGATCCATGTAGGGCCTGTGGGGCATCCAAGATACCTGAAGATAATCTCACTTGGTGTGAATGAGTCACTCCCCTGCATTCACAGGCACTGTAACACTGCTGACTGGTCTGCTGATCCCAAGCTCCTATGAACTCTGAATGCTTCAGAAACACAGGAGGTGGGTTCCTACATCCCTTGAGGCCGGAGCTGCCCTCTCACTCAGTTTGAGGCCAGAATCACTTGTGGGTACAGCAATACCCGAACCCCTGTGCTCTGCATACTTTTTCCAAGTGCAAGTCTGCAAGCTGCTATTTCGTTTTTAACAATTTTAAAAACCTATTGCTGTGAGAATATGTGTTTTTAAAATTACATTTCTGTGCTCTTACTTGTTTTCTGGTCGCTACTCCCCGGTCCACCACAGCCTGTGCTGATTGTGTGGAGGGAGGCTTAAGCGACACCACTTCCTGGTTGTCCCATCCTGGGCAGCCATCTTGGGGAGGTTGACGGGCTAGTCTCCACCCTCGCCTAATCTATATGACCTCTTCCCACCCCGCGCAGCGGTGACGCGCAGCGGTAGCGCCGTATACGCGCCGAAGAGGCGCCAAAGAGAAGCCAGTCTGCGCCAGTCCGCGTCCAGACGCTTCTCGCTGGCCCGGGTCTGGGGTGGTGACCGGCACCATGGTGGGTACTCGAATTGCCTATAACTCCACGAGGTTACACTCCTTACGTCCCCCCGTCAGTCTTTCCTGTTGCCATTCTGTCTCCCCAGCTAATATCGACCATCACTGTAAACATTGTACATGGAGCACCTCCCGCCCATATAGCGACTCCCTCCCTTTGGGAGAGACTTGGAGAATGTATCTCCTTAATTGCCGGTCGCTACCCAAACATTTCACAGAGCTGCATCTGTTGATCGATGAGCTTAATCCTGACGCCCTATTTTTAACGGAAACTTGGCTTCAGATTGACAACGACCCGTCCTTAATATGGGCCACACCTCCAGGCTACACACTTAAGCGCCTCGACCGCCAATCGGGGAGAGGCGGAGGCCTAGCAATTATATACAGGGACAGCTTTAAGTGTCGGGTCACTCCTAATTCCCTGCTGACTTGCGAGAGCTTACACTTTGCACTTGATCTCTCCCCTACCACCACTTTTTCTGGTATTTTACTCTACCGCCCACCGGGTTCCCTGAATAATTTTATCACTCAAATTACTGATCTCACTGCCAACGCAGTCTTGACCTCATCTAACCTCACCCTGCTTGGGGATTTTAACATCCATTCAGATGACCCCCAGGATATGGCAGCTAATAACTTGCGTGCCAACATGCAAGCGTTAGACCTCTGCCAGAGAGGCCATCAGGCGACCCACAAGAAGGGACATCTCCTTGATCACATATACAGTAATACCAACCTTAATGTAGAGTCCCCTGTTCCACTGCCTTGGACTGATCATTTTTTGATACCGTTCACCTGGCTTTCTAACTCCTGTTCCCCCCGTGAGGCCTCTACCAAGTACATGGGCAGGAAATGGTCCTCACTTCCCCTCACCGACTGGACATTGGCTCTCACTCAAGACCCCCCGAGAAGGGCCTTGACCCCTGCCTCTGCTTCTAGCAACTTTGATCACTGGATCTCCAGCACCCTAGACCGAGTTCTTCCCAAACGCCCCTGTAAACTCATCAGAAGACCTAAAGTTGCACCCTGGTACACTCCTGCTCTGAGGTTATTAAAGCTTGACTGCCGCAAACTAGAGAGAGCGTGGAGGAAGGACCATTCTCTGTCTAGGAAAGATGATTATAGGTCCGCAATAAGGCTCTATAAATCAGAGATTAAATTGGCGCAAACCTCCTTCTACGAAGGGAAAATTAGTGCTGCAGCCAACGCGCCTAGGGAAATCTTTAGGATAGCCAAGTCCCTTATTTCACCCCCGGCTGAGCGTCCTACTGCTGAAGGGGCACAAGACCGCTGTAATGAGCTAGCTGCCTTCTTCTCCAAGAAAATTTCGACCATATACTCTTCTTTTAGTAATCCTACGGTCAACGCCCCCTCCGTCCCATCTAAGCCAGCTGATTCTCCGGCTCTCTGCAAACTGGATATAATTCCGCTTCTTGATGCCGGCAGCCTGGATAGATTAATTTCTAAAGTTTCTTCCGGGTCTCCCAATGACCCGGCACCCCCCCGGATCCTTGTCAAGGCACTGGACGTTATTCGTCCTGTCATCCTGGAAGCCTTAAACACCTCCATCGTGGCCAGGTCGGTCCCACTCCCCTGGAAGTGCGCCATGGTGAGGGCGCTTCTCAAGAAGCCCTCCCTGGACCAGAGCAACTTGTCCAACTATCGCCCCATTTCGTTGCTCCCCTGGCTGAGTAAACTGCTGGAGAGGCACGCCAACAATATCTTAACAGACTATTTGGAGTCCAACTGTCTGTTGCGTGCCTCCCAGACAGGTTTTTGCCCTCAACATGGCACAGAAACCGCTATGTTAGCGGTTACAGAGGAAGCAAGAACGACTTTGGATCGGGGCGGAAAGGTGGCCATTATCCTGTTAGACCTTAGCGCCGCGTTCGACACGGTGAACCATGCCACGCTATTACACCGACTGGCGGGCATGGGCGTGTCGGGCGCGGCTCTAGACTGGCTTACCTCCTTTCTGAGTGAGCGCTTTTTCCAGGTCTTCGAGGGTGAGATAGTCTCTCCCAAACACCCTCTCAGGTGTGGGGTCCCTCAGGGCTCCTCCCTGAGCCCGACCCTCTTTAACGCCTACATGGAACCTCTGGACAGGATAGTCCATCCCTTTGGTGTGCGTATAGTCACCTACGCGGATGACACGCAGCTTGTGGTCTCGTTAGACCACGCAGATGGATCATCCGACACCTTAGGCCCCTGTCTAGAGGCTGTTGCCAGATGGATGCAAGCCTCCTGTTTGAAGCTTAACGGGGAGAAGACAGACATCATTCTACTCGGAAATCCCTCCCCGTCTGCTCTTGCACCCGTCTGGCCACCATGTCTTGGCGCTCCTCCTGCCCCCAAGTCCCAGATAAAGAGCCTCGGGATCTGGCTTGACACCGCCCTTGATTTCTCGGTCCAGGCTACTAAGACTGCCGCCACTTGCTTTGGACTAATGAGGATGCTCCGGCGGGTGCTCCCTTTGCTCCCTTTCCAGGCGAGGAGGACCATGGTCCAGGCCCTGATTCTCTCTCGCCTGGATTATGGGAATGCTCTCTACCTAGGAGCACCGGCTTCGGTACTGCAGAGGCTTCAGGTCACACAAAACAGTGCGGCCCGCCTACTGTTCAATCTCTCCCGTCGGCAGTCGGCGAGGAAGGCTCTGAAAGACCTCCACTGGCTCCCAATGGCTGCCAGAGTGCAGTTTAAAGCTTTGTGCATTATGCACAAATCCTTTCACCGTGTAGGCCCAGCGATTCTGCACCCTTTGGTCACGCCTTATGTCCCAGCACGCCCCCTTCGGTCTGGTACCTTGCAGCTGGCCACCTCCTCTAAAATTAACAAAGCCCGTTGGGGTGGCCGCTCTTTTTCCCATTCGGCGACCAGACTTTGGAATGCCCTCCCCTTTGCCATCCGAGGAAATAGCAACCTCCTCTCATTCAGAAAGGCCTTGAAAACGCATTTGTTTGCTAAATCCTGCTGATCTGCCCCGAGCCTGCGCTAAACCATTTTATCTTCAAGCGCTGCGAGGCCCTAGGGCAGTTATGCGCTATACAAATGCAATTTTTCATTTCATTTCATTTCAAGTGCGTGTTGGCAATCCTGCAACAATTGCATTGGGCTCCAAGTAGCCGAACCTCTGGCAACTTCTTCTGCAAAGATCTTCACCCATATCGCACCAAGTGCTCCGTGTCCTGTTGTCCTGTGAAGCTGCTTGAGGTCCTCTCATGACTCCTGTGCCTCTGGCCTGTGGGTCCAATTATTGAGACTCAACCTTGTTTTCCTTGGGCTCCCCTGATTGCTCAGGGCCTGCCCTGACTTCCTTGTGTGTTGAGAGACTCCTGGACATTGCTGGTCTGAACCGTACACTTCCCTGACCTCCCGCGTGAGTTGGCATTACCAAGGCTTATAGGTTCCCTCGCCGGACACCAACTCCTCAGTACTCGATAAACCTTCATGGAACAGCTTGTACCCGGCTCCTGGCCATTTTCAATGTTGACTGATCCCTGCAGCTGCAGAGTTGAGGTCACTGTCAGCTATCTTGTAGCACCTGGCATCAGTGGTCATTCGTCTACCAAGCCCCTGGTCGCTCTCAATTGACCCAGACTCTGTCCTCTTTGCTTTCCAGTACTCCTCGACAAGAATCCACATTTGGATTTCAACTGACACTTTCTCCCCTTCCAGCAGCGACTCTTTCTCAAAGTCTTCCATTGGGTTCGACTGAGGATTCTGACACCACTTCACACCTATGCACCCGGCTTTCCTGGGATATATAACTTGGGTACTTTGTGGTAAATAAATAAATAATACCCTATTTTTGAGTGCATGAATGAATAAATAACAGATAGCTCAATAAATAAGAGTCAAGATTCGAGGTAGTAGGAGTTTCTGCAGGTTTATTACAGCATAAGGACAGGATCAGGACAACCTGCATAGGATGAGCAGAACGACAGGGCCCAGCAGGACAACTGGGACCCAGTAGGGGAAAAAGATGCCCAGCAGCTGCTGGGGCTTGGTCTGGGATGAGCGCGCTAACATTCAATAACATAACATTGATATATATATATACATAGCGCAAACACATAGCATTACATTGCAGTAGGCGTAACAGTGGGTGGAATAGAAGGCGTGACGTGTAACAGTCGCGAGAGATAACAGTAAAAGTGGGTGTAACTGGGAGTTTACATAGACATGTGATGCAAACGTAACAGAATATGTCATGAATGGGCGGAAACATTGGAGGGGGCTACCTAAGGAGCCGGGACCTTTAACCTAATGGTGCGCGAAAACTGACAATGACGTGTTTACTAGGAGAAGTTGGGGGCTACGAACTCTGTGCTAGGAGCAGAGACTAGAGTCTGGAGGGTCGGAGCGACATGTACCTAATCCTATCTGGTATCTAATGTTTAGGGAACATGTTGATATAAACTAGAAGTCATGAGGGGAAAAGCTAACCTGATTCTAAGACTGGACCATGCATTATTCTACATGTAGTACGTGAAGAATATTAAATGACCATTAAATACAGTATTTCTCTAACGTGGAGCCGAGAAGGCTAGACAATGACGGAAACTATTGGTGCAGTTCAGTAGCTTAGGAATGCAGAAGAGGAGGACTGAACTGATAGCAGGAACTATAACATACTTTTGGCAGACTCAGAGGCAGAGCCGGGCTGCACCGGGCACTGCGAGGCAGGAAGTAAGTGAAAGGTCGAGGATACAGGTGGGGGCTGTATCGCTCCTCAGCGAGGCTTTCAGGAGACAGGAGCTGAATCTGTGGTCCGGGCCCTTTTGAGGCCTAGAAACGGGGACTTTATAATTGAATAACGTGCACACTGAGAAACGTGGCAACATTACTTACATAGGCCTGATATTCGTAGTATTCACGAGGACTGGAAAATAGCATACCAGAGGTGGACACAACTGTAATTGCGTCTTTAATCAGAAATGGGGAATAACATATGCATATTGGTCATGCATACATAACATATGATGGATGAGGCGTAGGGACACAGAACATGGCAAAATTTACTTTTCCACATTCCCTCCTTGTCACTACGTTTACATCAGGAAACATCAATATTCATGATACCGTCTATCATTTCATACAGTACCATTTGCTCGTCTCGAATTGTCTTGGAACGGGATTTAGAACGGGGCTTGGGACTAGGAATACAAGAGGTAGCACACATGCTGCAAATCGCAGGGCCACATTGTATACAGAGGCAGCAGCTAAATATGATCGCTACTGCAATACCTAGGAAGGACAGGACTTTCCATCCCCATGCGGAAATGATATTCCAGAACCAACCGGACCATGTCCAGGTGCCTGGATCTTGATGTAACAGATGGGCAATTTTATGAAGTCTGGTTATAGCTGAATAAACAGACGGCGCGTTATTTGGAATAAAAATGCAACAACTGGATCCGAGAATTCTACAGGCCCCGCCCCTATCGGCCAGTATGACGTCAAGGACGAGACGATTCTGTAAAACGACAAATCTCATAGCAGATTGCTCTTCGGTTAAGTTACCTAGAGCAGAGGCAGTCTCATTTACTACAGCTTCGAGGGTTCTTGTTAACCTACGGATTAGTTTACTATTCTGGACAGGTCCTATAAAGAAAAAGAAACCTTTATTGAAATCTGTATACTGTTCTAGAGCAGTTTCAGTTTGATCGACAATTGGGGACTCCCTTCTAGGTCTAGTGTGTACTAAGAAAGAATTCCTATGATAATCAGGTGGAGCTAGAAAAACAGGTGGCAGTAGGAAGGCAATGTAACAGGTTCCCTCCCAATCGAGGGGCAGACGGACATATGCAGTTTGACCACAAACAAAATAAGAATGACGTGAAGCTTTAAAAATAGATTTCCCACTGTCACCATACTTGACAACAGTAGTACATTCACTATGACCTATATGTACAGAACCATAACTACGGATACATAATTCGCCTTTGACTGGTAGTACTGAAATAGCAGGTAAGTCTGGAGTATTATCAGACTGAACATTCAGAACCATGAAATTCGACGAATAATTTCCTAAATTATATACCTCATTTTCTAAATCTAAACCTGTTCTGTGGGGAAAACCTTGCTTGTCTGGAAAACATGTACTGTTAAGAAAAGACATATCTGTTGAGGATGACGTTAACGTGGACCATGCTCCACACGAACCATTGTGTGAGAATGGATAAGGAAAGAGTGGCAGAACTCCCTTCGATGTCTGGAAAGGGGGGAGTCGACCACACACCCAACAATTAGTGGCATTGCTGGTCTGGTGTGAATAATGTAACATACGGATGAATGTGTTATTACGCATGGCGAGGCGGTATGAATATTCGTGAGGAGGCAGATCACTAAACGTGTGCTCTACTGTAGCATTAGCAGACATATTTACATGAGGAACTGGTAAATACAGAAAAAATGCGTAGCTGGTGCAGGAAATCATTAGGCTGAGAAATAATATGAAACTCAGAAAAACGATGCATTGTAGTGAACTGCGACTGACTCTCTCACTATGGGGGTCTATTTTATACATGTCAGAAACAGTCTAACCGTTTCACCTAGGGGAGGACTTATACAATCAAACTGGCTGACTTATTAGACCTGAGCTTTAACTTATACTCCTGTTGCGGAGTTTTTTCTAACAAGGGAGGGGTTGTAACAAAGTCTGGTGCGGGACAGTCCTTTAAAACGATGTTCTGGCAATCCTTCGAATCCTGGGAAATGTTCTTGGCAATGTCTTTGACGACTGGCTTTGGTCCTTTAAAAAGTTTTACATGAGAAAGGTGGACCCACCCCTTCCTGCCTTCTAACTTGACGGCAGTTCGGGTGGTCAAGAGGACTTGACGTGGCTCTTTCCAACGTGGTTCCAGCGGACTTGATCTGTCAAAGTTGCGGATCATCACCAACGACCCTGGAACGATCTCGTGCGGTGCCACCTCGGTATTGTCTGGAAATGTGGCGGCAACCTGTGAACGACATGAGTTGAGGGCAGACATCAAGGAAGCTAGGTAATCTGTCAGCATATTACATGAAACATCGGTAATACTTCGGGGTCTAGGAGTACCCCACATGTTAGGGGGGCGGCCGAAAACGACCTCATACGGGGACAGACCTGATCTGGAATGTGCGACCATACGCATGTAAAACAGAGCGACTGGCAAAGCTACTAACCAGTCTACACCTTTGTCTTTACAGACTTTTGCTATACGGATTTTCAGAGTCTGATTATGTCTTTCTACTAGTCCAGCTGCTTCTGGATGGCGTACACAATGGAACTTCCACTGGTACCCTAACAACAGGGAAACGTGCTTCATGAGTTCGGATGAGAATGGCTGACCGTTATCAGAATATACGACTCTAGGGAGTCCGTATCTAGGGAAAAATTCACGAACCAACTGTTTGGCAGTGGTCGCGGCTGTGTAATCTGGGACTGGATATGCTTCTGTCCACCTGGACAAAGCGCATACTACTACAAGGACATACTTGAAACCTCGACATCGCTCCATCTGAATATAATCCATCTGGAGGACCTCAAAAGGGTGGTCAGGGGGCTGGAAACCACCTTGTTCCACCGGGACACTTTTACCTGGATTAAACTGACAACATATCATACAGGTACGGACTTTCTGCTTGGCTGCAGCTCGTAAATGCTTGTTGAACCAAATGTTCTGGATACTGTCTAACATAGCTTTTTCTCCTAAATGTGCTGGACTATGTGCGGTATTGATAATGACTTGAACCATAGAATCGGGGAGAAACCATGTGGCTCTACCCTTCGTTAACCATCCTTGATCTGTCTGGACCCCTCCTTGTACAGACCATTTCTTGATTTCATCGGGAGTAGCATGTAACTGGATATCTATGACATCTTGTGTAGGGTCCTTAACTGTCATGCATGTAATCAGATCTGGAGTATGTGTCCGATTAACTGGAATGTCTGGAGTCTGTGCTGTAAGCTTGGCTGTGCGGTCTGCTAGATCATTACCTTGGGAAATAATGTCTGTGACTTTCGTATGTGCTTTGCACTTCATGATAGCAATAGATGTCGGTAAATGTATGGCATCTAACAGGGCTTGAATAAGGAGACCATGCTGAATCTTGGTTCCATGAGAAGTCATAAAACCTCTCTCCTGCCAGAGCACTCCGAAGTCGTGTACAACTCCGAATGCGTAACGTGAATCTGTGTAAACATTAACCTTCAGGTTCTTGGCATGTATACAGGCTTGTGTCAGAGCAACTAGCTCTGCTGCTTGAGCGGACAGAGTATCAATACGGTGTGTTTCAATAACTTCAGTGTCAGTAGTCACTGCATACGCGGCGACTAGTTCTCCTGTACTAGTTCTCATACATGAACCATCCACATAAAGTGTCAGGTCAGGATCTAGTAACGGAATGTCTGTCAGGTCTTGTCTTGGCTTAGTCGTAATGTTAACTACTTCCACACAATCATGTGGATCTGGATTTGAATTAACTGATGGTAACAGTGTAGCAGGATTCAGGACGTTGCAGCGTCTAATTTCTATGTGTGGCTGGAACAGTGTCAATTCATAACCTGTTAAACGTGCAATTGTCAAGTGCTGAGTCTGTGTTCAGTTTAAAAGAACTTCTACTGAATGTGGAACTTGTACTGTCAGGGAATGTCCTAAAACTATGGAATCACTTTGTCTGATAGCTAGTGCTGTGGCTGCAACTGACTTGAGGCACGCAGGCAACGCCTGGGCGACTGGATCTAATGTGCTCGAAAAATAAGCACAGGGCTTGTATTGACCTGCTTGATCTTGTGTGAGAACAGATAATGCTGTACCTTCGCGTTCTGTAACGAAAAGTGTAAAAGGCTTACTGTAGTTCGGTGTAGCTAGAACTGGAGCTTGACATAGGGCTTTCTTTAACTCGTTGAAACTAAGTGTATGTTCAGATGTCCAAGGGAGGACAGTCGATACGGCTGCCTCCTGTGTCGTTAACTGTATCAATGGCTTGGCTAGAAATGCATACTGGGGAATCCATTGTCTACAATAAGAAGTAAGGCCGATAAAAGCACGTACCTCCTTCTGGGTTCTGGGCTGGGGAAGACTCGCTATTAACTGGATACGGTCGGGTGTCAACTGCCTACCCCTCTTGGACAGCAAGTGTCCTAAGTATACCACTTGCTGGACACAGAATTGAAGCTTCGAAGGTGACACCTTGTGCCCCATCTCGGCTAGAAAATACAGAACTGTAAGTGATGCTCGCTCGCAAGCACGTTCAGAACGGGCTGTGATCAGTAGATCATCCACATACTGGAGCAGGGCAGTGTCAGTTGGCATGTGAATGTTGTCTAGTTGTCTCTTGAGTGCTTGACTGTAAATACTAGGGCTTTCTGTGAAACCTTGAGGAGCGCGTGTAAACATATAGCTCCTTCCATTTAAACAGAATCCGAAAAGAAACTGGCTGTCTGGATGAATTGGAACACTAAAAAATGCATTCTTGAGGTCAATAACAGTGAAAAACATGGCTTCGGAATCAATGGCAGTTAACAGAGAAGAAATGTCTGGAACAACTGGGTACTGAGGAATAATACATTTGTTAAGCTCTCGTAAATCAATCACTAATCGATATACTGGGGGTGCATTCGGATCAGTACGTTTCATGACTGGAATGATCGGAGAATTACATACATTGGAGTCAGTTTCTACAACTACCCCTTGAGCCATGAGCTCGTCAATAATTTTGGATAAGGCTGCTACAGCCTCAGGTGGCAATCTGTACTGTCTGATTCGGGGTAACACTACACCTGGTTTGAGAGTCACACGATAGGGTGTGATTTGCATGTAACCTACATCAGTTGGACCTCGCGCCCATAACTGCTGCGGAACATTAGACAATCTTGAATCAAAATCTCGTAATACATAGTGACCCTTAAAGTCACGTAGGAACAGACGTATTCCCTCTGGGGAACAACAAATAATTGCACCTAATTCTTTCAATGTCTTAATACCCAATAGATTTTCTGGACATGACTTAGTAAGTAACAGATCAGTAGTACGGGACAATGGACCTACTTCTAGAGTAACTGGCTGAGATATTTCATTAACTATGGGTTTTCCTGAAAATCCAAGGGAAACATTTCTTGAGCCTGAGAGCGGAGCCCCTGGAACTTCGGCATGACTAATTGTGGTCCTACTTGCCCCTGTATCGATCAGAAATTTTCTGTCTTTCCCTAATACTTGACTATGAACATAGGGACCTTCTTGGTCTACAGGTATCTCGATGAGAGGCACGCCTACCTCCCTCTCTAGGCTGTTTCATGAATATGACTGGTACTCTGGATACTCAGACTGTGCATACTGGTACATCTGCGATGTAACGTGCTGTGTTGCAGCAATAGGCTGCGGTACTGTAACTGTCTGCGGTGCATTCTGTGACTGAGGAGCCTGTGAAACTTGTTCTTGTCTAGGCGGACGTGGTCTTTCTTTAGTCTTACCAGTAGCTATGTTGTGCTTCAGAACTGCACAATCGTTTATGAAATGACCTGGCTGTTTACAATAATTGCAGTTCCCTTTAACGGGAGCTGCAGGATGACTGGCTTGATTCGGACCCCTCTTCTGACTGTCTTGGGGAATAGATTGTGCAACTAGCACTTTCATTTTCGTGTCTTTCATACGTTTTCTCTCGTGTTCTTGCTCTTCTCTGATTCTATTCTGGTGGTACTGGAGCATCTGGAGCATCTGGGACGGACTATTTGCTTGCCAGGTGCTTTCGACTTTCAAAACTCGGTTTTTAATCTGTGGACTTGAATTCTCGACCAATTTGGTAACGAAAAGATGAGGGTATGACTCACTACTTGTCTTGAGACCACTGTTAATACTGAAACATTTCTCGAATCTAGAATAAAAATCACTAATATCTTCTTCTTGTTTCTGTTTGCAGGCTGAGATTGCATCCCAGTCTTCTTTCCTAGTTGTCAATAATCTGGGTAAAACTTGAATCAATAATTCTGGTAATTCTTTACATTTATCTCCAAGACCGGTACCTGGTACTCGTGCCTTGTCTTCAGCTTCTAGAGCTGTCCAATCGATCTTTTTCTCTCCCACCTCCCATTCTTTTTCCTTTAGCTTTTCATACACCCCTGCGGGTAGCAGAACTTTTAACATTTTAATGATATCTGGGTAGGTGTATTCTCCCATACGGAGCATGTCTTTTAATTCTCGATGGAACCCTGCTGGATCTTTGTCATGACAGGGAATTAATTTCTTCATCTCGAGGAGTTCCATCTTTGATATCGGAGTGTATACAAACACTCGTTGCATGTCGCCACCCGCCCCTTGGACTGGGTGGACTTCTCGTAACGGATTCTGTCTGTCTATGTAAAACGGTTTACTTTCTGGGGGTGAGACATGAACAAAATGCGGGTTCAGGAACGTTCTATACTTGTGGCGCTGTTCTAGAATGACACTAATTAAATCGGTACCTAGACCTCTCCATCTATACTGGAGTAACTCGTTCAGGATATCATGTAACGGACCTGGATCAGAATGTTGACCCTCATACAGGGTAATGAGGTGCTGGATCATATACATACCCACCAGTCGTTGCTCGGCTGGGGGCAGTTTCAGAAACATTTGTGCCACTATTTCGTCTGGAAAAGTGGTAGAATCAGTAATCCATCGGACTGCTGATCGGGCTAGTTCTTGTTCGTGCATAGTACTTAATTCGCTATAACCGACTCGTGATTTCAGAATGTGATCGGTAGCTTGAAATACTTGTTCGAGAGAGCGAGGCTCTCGTGCTGGATGATGAAAAATAGACTTAGGTTCTGGACGTAAATGGCGATCTGGAAATCTGGATTTTCCTACATACGCTATTCTGACGGGATTCTCGTCTTCCTCTTCAGGATCAGAGGCACTTTCTTTCTCGCTTACTTGTGCTGCTTTACGCTGTTCGTGTAACTTTATTATTTCTTTACGAATTTTCTTGTACATACTTTCCATGGCACTAATGGTCTTGTGCTTACCCTCGGCTATATTATCACTCCACCTTGTTAGGATTCTCATGTCGGCGGGATCTTTAGTCGGGTAATCTTGTTCTCTTATTAGACAATTGATCAGGAACTTTAATATCATGAGCTGAATCTCGGCTTTCCTTTGGGACATAATCTCGCCAATACTTTCTGGATCATCCCCTGTACGGATGAAACGATATATTCTGTCTAGATCTTCTTTCATATTCGGCAAGGTGACTAGATACTCGGTCACTCTTCTTACACGCAAGGAATATAAAACCATAGTATTTTCGCCTGGAACTGGATCATAACTACATTCGTTAAGGGCTTGCCTGATTTCTGCGACAGACTTATTACTCTTGGGAGTACGCTGTGATGCTTGAGCATGTAATTCGAGTGCTGATAAACGCTTGTGTGGCGGCGGGGTTTGAGGAGGACCTCCTCCTGCGGCCCCTAGACTAGAATCGTCAACTGACATTCTTCGTGCTTGCAGGGTCGGTAATTGTAACGTGGGCTGAACTTGTATGGCGGGCTGACCCGGGGGTACCGTAACAGGTACTCCGGTGCCTGGAAGAGCGGGAAGTGCCTGATTTACAGGGACAGGTGGAGCGCGAACTGGATTTGCATATTCTGGGACGGTGTCATCCAAATAGGACGAAATGAAAATATCAGCTGCGGTCGGTTTGTGACGTAGCTTGGTCGGAACTAATGGTGGCGGGAAATTACTGGATGCCTCCGGGGTCGCTTTTGGCACACCTTCGGCAAGAAGAGGATACATACCCTTAATAAGGGCATGCCTCTGTCTGTCTGACTGTTCGGCTTTGACTTGTTCACCTATCTCGATTAATTCTCTTTCTTGGGCTCGTTCTTGGGATTCTCTACTTAACTCTGACTTTCTGACTTCCTTTTCCGTTCTTCTATGCGCTTCCTTACGCCATAACTCGATGGCATCTTTCTGTGACTGTCTGGCTTTCTTTTTCCATAATGCTTCTTCTACTCGCATGATACATTCGGCATCCCATGTACCCGATACGGGCCATCTATACTTTTCTTCTAACTGTTTGGTATACTCTACCCATAAATCTAAATACAATATGGCGCTTATGCCATGTTTCTGATACATAAAGTGACCTGGACTGTCCCTTGGCGGAACAGGAACTGCTGCTTCCAGCAGACCCTTTCTAGTTTTTAACTGACGTAACTTTGAAAAGAGCGGCATTCTAAACTTAAATCGGAACACAATACAATACACGAAAAAACAATAACAATTGGGAAAACAATTCAGGCATACCACGACATTGAAAATACATTAAAACAACATCATAAATAACAGTTCGAACAGAATACTACCTGAAAAATACTGAAAACAGAAACAGAACAGAATTCTCGAGAACGGAACAGACTAGAGTTACTGGATGCACTGCTGTAACAGTACGGAACATACCGGTCCCCTAAAGGAACACATCAAGACCCGTATCCACCTAGGTGGACACTTCGTTTGCGGGCTTGGGTACCACCAACCCACGGACCAGAGTCAATTTAGACTGACCCTGTCTAGACACTACCCCAGCAATGGTACTCACCGGGCAGCACGGAACGGAAGGCCTCGGACGGGACTTACGACGACGAACTTCGGACTTCGGACTTCAGTTACGGGTGGACCTCCGGATACCTCGGACCTTGGACTCTCGGCTTGGGCTCTGGTCGGGACTCGCCGCGTTCCTCCACCGTCTCGTTCGGATGCTGGACCGCCTCCTCCGTCTCCTCCGTGGGCCTGAGGGATACTTAAAGCAGAAATATCTGCACTTGGCCAGAAGAGTTCCGTCACGACTGCAGGGGGTCAGGGGGTCGGCGTGGCTTCACCGACGCGTGGGGAAAGGGCAAGTCCCTATTCGGGCGCCATTATGTGGTAAATAAATAAATAATACCCTATTTTTGAGTGCATGAATGAATAAATAACAGATAGCTCAATAAATAAGAGTCAAGATTCGAGGTAGTAGGAGTTTCTGCAGGTTTATTACAGCATAAGGACAGGATCAGGACAACCTGCATAGGATGAGCAGAACGACAGGGCCCAGCAGGACAACTGGGACCCAGTAGGGGAAAAAGATGCCCAGCAGCTGCTGGGGCTTGGTCTGGGATGAGCGCGCTAACATTCAATAACATAACATTGATATATATATATACATAGCGCAAACACATAGCATTACATTGCAGTAGGCGTAACAGTGGGTGGAATAGAAGGCGTGACGTGTAACAGTCGCGAGAGATAACAGTAAAAGTGGGTGTAACTGGGAGTTTACATAGACATGTGATGCAAACGTAACAGAATATGTCATGAATGGGCGGAAACATTGGAGGGGGCTACCTAAGGAGCCGGGACCTTTAACCTAATGGTGCGCGAAAACTGACAATGACGTGTTTACTAGGAGAAGTTGGGGGCTACGAACTCTGTGCTAGGAGCAGAGACTAGAGTCTGGAGGGTCGGAGCGACATGTACCTAATCCTATCTGGTATCTAATGTTTAGGGAACATGTTGATATAAACTAGAAGTCATGAGGGGAAAAGCTAACCTGATTCTAAGACTGGACCATGCATTATTCTACATGTAGTACGTGAAGAATATTAAATGACCATTAAATACAGTATTTCTCTAACGTGGAGCCGAGAAGGCTAGACAATGACGGAAACTATTGGTGCAGTTCAGTAGCTTAGGAATGCAGAAGAGGAGGACTGAACTGATAGCAGGAACTATAACATACTTTTGGCAGACTCAGAGGCAGAGCCGGGCTGCACCGGGCACTGCGAGGCAGGAAGTAAGTGAAAGGTCGAGGATACAGGTGGGGGCTGTATCGCTCCTCAGCGAGGCTTTCAGGAGACAGGAGCTGAATCTGTGGTCCGGGCCCTTTTGAGGCCTAGAAACGGGGACTTTATAATTGAATAACGTGCACACTGAGAAACGTGGCAACATTACTTACATAGGCCTGATATTCGTAGTATTCACGAGGACTGGAAAATAGCATACCAGAGGTGGACACAACTGTAATTGCGTCTTTAATCAGAAATGGGGAATAACATATGCATATTGGTCATGCATACATAACATATGATGGATGAGGCGTAGGGACACAGAACATGGCAAAATTTACTTTTCCACAACTTCAGTATCCATGGGTGGGGTGGCTCTCCAACCTTCTGTCTTCCACTGGGTTTCTTTGAAGGGTCCTTAAACTTTTAAAATTCCAACTGTGACTTACACATAGACTTGTACTGAGCACGCAGTCGTGTTCTTACACTGCACACTCACTCTGTGGGGTCCCTATCTACTCACCTTGGGTGGTTCCTTGGGGTCCCAGCAATTTTATGTCCTCTCAAAATTGTCCTGACTCGAGTCTTGGTTCTTATACCACTTTCTTAGTATATAGTTGGTCCTCCCCTGGGGCACACTGTGTATTAGTGCTATTTACTGTCATTTATTTGCTTAAGTATTGTGTGCTTTGTGTCTATCTTTGTGTAGAAGATTCTGTAACGTACAACATAGCGTTATAAAATATATACCTATTTTTATACCTATTGTGTGGCTCTCTTTTTCATTTAATCTATACTTTAAGATTGTATTCTGGTAAATTGATTTACACTGCTTTAAGAGTAAGCCTGAAGGCTGCTCTCCACAGCTACCTCTTGGATAGCTTTCTAAGGTAGTCTGAGACCTCTTAAATCACCGTAAGGGTTGTCTGCACTGGTACAAGGTGCCTACTTTAAGAAGTGGACATCATATACCAGGCCAGCTTCTCACAGGAATACAGGGGGATAGCATGGAGTGCAGTGCTATACAGTTAAGTTTCATACAGTGGAATAGTAAAAAGTGGATTGGCATGCTGTGTAGTGGCATGAGGTGAAGTCGTGTAGGCTAGAGTGCCATAGAGATGAGAAGCATATACTGGAATAGCAAAAAGGATAGTGATGTACGGTGCAGTGGTGTAGAGTGGAGTATAGTTGAGTGAAGTGGTGTATAGTGGAATATGGTAGAGTGGAGTGACATATAGTGGAGTGGCATAGACTGGAGGGGTGCCATTCGGAGCATTCTAGAGTAGACTTGCAAGAGTGGAGTGAGGTACAGTGTAGTGGTGTACAGTGGAAAGGTTTACAGTGGAGTGGCATACAGTGCACACTAGAAAGTGGTAGAGTAGAGTTGAGTGGTGTAGAGTGGAATAGTGTAGAGTATAGTGGTGTACAGTGGAGTGGTGAACAGTGAAGTAGCGCACAGTGCAATGGAGAGAGACATTGTGTAGAGGTCTACAATGAAATAGCGTAAAGTGGAGTGGGTTAGAGTAGAGGACTTATACTAAAGTGGCATACAGTGGAATAGTGTACACTGGAGTAGTATAGAGTGGACTAGCATAGGGTGCAGTTTTCACAGATCAGAGTGACATAGAGTGGACTGGTGTACACTGGAGTGGCATAGAGTGAAGTGGAGTGGAGTAGAGAAGAGTGGCATACAGTGCAGAGGTGTACAGTGGAATTGTTTGCTGTTAAAGTTAGGACCAAAGTTTGCATAAGAAAAGCAATTTTTGTTCTACTAACAACTTTGGTGCTGCTTGACTAATCTTCACGAAAGTTTTCAAAATCTGCCCCGTTTTTGGTTCAGCTGCTGTGTTGACAGTTTTGGGGTGATCCATCAGGTGGGAGTGAGAAAAAAGGGGGGGTCCCAAAGCATATTTTCCCCAATTTCTGCCTATGGGGATTTTCCATATAATGAACGCGACTACTATCCGAACTGCTGAACAGAATTACACCACATTTGGCAGAAAGTTATATGTTGGTTCTCAAAGTGTGCTTTTTGTCATTTGGTGTAAATCCTATCACTAGTTTCAGAGATATTAAAGTTTTAAAAATCTAGATATCTGGGGACGCGAGTCCTTGCAGTGGGCTCACGGGTCCTCCCAAAATTTGATTCGCTGTCAACATTTCAACCAGAAAGTGTTGCCAGCCATCTTGGGACTCAGTTGAAACATAAACAATAATGAAATAGGGGCAGGGTAGGAAAACTATGACCCATCAGATATGGGCAGGGGTTCCCACAGGGAACCTGCTGGGGTTAAAAAGCTTTAAAAAAAACACACAAATTCACTGGTAGATCTGCAAATCCATGGCAAACTAAAAAAAACATGACACACAGGCATGCAGCTTAATATAATAAAGGAGGAGGCTCATTGGGCCCATCTTAGGCTTTTGCGAAGCCCCAGGGGCCACCATCTTCCCAGGGCACTAAACAATTCAAAAGCCACTTGGCCCCCTGCAGCCCCAGTTACCACCCCTCCCTGGGGCTGTAAATGTGAATTTTCTGTGGGGGAGCCGTGAGGCTATCCCGCTGCCCCAGGGACCATCACCTCCATGGGCAAGGGGAGTACATCCACCAACTAGTAGTACACCAGGAGGCATGTTTGTAGAGTGGTGGAGAAAGGGGAGGTGGCCACCCAAAACATCACAGCAATACCACTGTGTGGGACTTACTGGAGGTAACCAGAGGGGTAGTTGGCCCCCAAGGACTCTCAAGAGCCAAGGGGACTTCATCCCCCAAGTAGTGGTGCACCAGGAGGTGTGTTTGTACAGTGGTAGGCAAAGGGGGTCTGGCTTCCGACAACCTCTCAGCAATCCTGCTATGTGGGACTTACTGAAAGTAGCAGGAGTAGTTGGCCCCGAAGGACTTCCTTGGGGGTGTGAGTGGGTGCCTCAGAGAATCCGTGGATGATGTCATCAATGAGGTCACTGACCATGTCAAGTAAGGTCATAAGCAGTACATTGCGGGGCCACAAGCTGTAGTTAGCCCACTAACTATAATGGCTGAATTTCACTGGTTTTGTATGAATGAATGCTGAGCTTACAGAGTAAAACATAATAAAAAGGGGGCAGTTAGAATGCCCTTACCCCACAGATACGGTGGGGGGTCCCTCAGGGACCCGGTTGGGTTTAAAAAGCATTTTTTTTCAAATTTCCACAGACTTGCAGGTGGATCCGTGAATCTTCAGCAACATTTAAAAAATAAGAGTAAGCCAGCATGTAATTTTTTAAAACCCCGGGTGGGCCAAAACCTGGGGGCATAAAGGAGGGAGGCTCATGGGGCCCTCTCCTAGGCTTATGCGAAGCCCGAGGACTGCCATATCCCCGGGGCACTAAATAATAAAAATACAGTGGTCCAGCTAGCTGAGCCCCTCGCAGCCCTGGTGGGCCCCACCTCCCAGGGACAATGAACACTCTAAATGCGGGGGGTCCGCTCGGCCCCTATTCCCCGTGTACCACTACCTCACCGGGGCACACTATTTTATTAAAGAAATGTGGGGGGTCCCTTACAGTGGGATTGCTAAGAGGTATTTCTCCATTAAATGCAGCTCCTGACACACTACTGGTTGGGGGATGAATTTCACTTTACTCCTGAGGAACCTGGGGGACCAAGAAGCTCTCCTGGTACCTCCTGTAAGTCCTACACAGCAGGGATCCTGAGAGTTGGTCGGAGGCCCCACCCATTTCTCCACCGCTCTGCAAATGCAACTACTACCTAAAAAACTATAGAAATTCACTGAAATAACCAAAGTTTACAGAGACTTTGTCATTGGGAATTAGCATTTAAAAAAATCTTAGAATTTACAGAAAAAAATAAAAGTTAGAAGGACATTATAGTTAGGCTCAGATTTCACTCCTAAAAAAACAGTGAAATTCAGAATTTATAGTTATCTGAGCTAACTATAACTCATGCCCCTGCAATGCACTGCTTTTGACCTCACATATTATATCACTGATAAAATGGTCAGTGACATCATGGATTACATTTCAAAAGACATCACTGATAACATCATCCGGTGACTGTGAGTGTTTTTAAAAAGTTTAATTAAAAAAGAAATATTCAATTCATAGCAAGTAAATCGATCGTGATCAATTACATACATGTTTTTAATATCCACTAACAAAAATCATAAGAATACCATAGCAAATTAACATTATTGGGGCTATATCTTGAACAATAAAGAGATACCGATTTGACATCAGAAAAGGAAAACTAAACAGCTATTAATTTGGATGCAACTCTCAATCCATATGTTCTATCATTGGCCCCCATATCTGAGCCCCAATTTTTTCCTCTTCAATGATTTCAAACAATAAAGGCTATATTCCAAATTGAAAATATTATAAAATGTGGGCCGCCACATCTCAAACGATGGGGCGTACTCCTACAACCAGACAGAAGCAACACAGAATTATGCTACTACCACTGCTATAAATATAATATATCTAAATGGATAGCATAGGTGGCCCTGTTTGATAGCCTCACCAAGTCCTGTTAGCATTGCATCCTTTGAAATATGAACATCAACGCCCGTAATTTCGGACAAAAACAGAGCTATATGTCTCCTAAATTTTACAAGACATGTACAATCATAGAAAACGTGAACTATATCAGCCCTCTCCATAGCACATCTAAAACACTTCCCATCATTGAGCCACCCCATTTAATCATTCTTGCTGGTGTGTGATACAGCTTAAATAGTGTCTTATAATGTTGAGCTCTAAAATTAGCTGTCAACAAAATGTTACCTGCAATATCAATTGATTTATGTATATACAAACCTTCCTGTCCTAATTGGACAAACCATTTGCTATCTTGAATTTCCAAATCATCCTGCTCTGTGTCCATTAACATACCATATAATATGCCTCACTTTGTTCTTCTTTTGATTGCCTCCACTAAAGGGCTGGGTGCTATCCCGGCATGCTTATCATGTTTAAATAGAAAATCCCGAATTCGTAAATATTTAAAAAAAATCATATTTTTTGCAGGATGTATTGATCCACTAAATCTAAAAATGAAGCAAGTACTTCCCCCCTCCACCTCTCCATCCTTAAATCCCAAAAAATGGCAGGGAATATAAAGTAGAATGTATAGGAGTATAGTAACATATCCCCGTCATGGCTATCATCTTACGAACTGATTTCCAAACCTTGGATGCCGTCAAAATTACCTTAAATATGTTTTTTTTAAATAACTTGCCTCCAAAAACCAAAATAAGGAGTTTCTAGCATCTGACCCCAACAACATCTGATAAATCGCTGGTGCTTCCGCCAGTGGCCCTTCCTCTCCCATCAGCAATATCCGCATATTTTGAAGACGACCCACATAATAATAGATTATAAAATGCGGCAGAGACCATCCCCCCATCCTGTGGTAGCATCATATACTTGGAGGCGCTGTGAGCTTTCCTTTGCCCCCATAAGAACCTGTCACATAGAGATTGTAATTTCAATAGTTGTGTTCTAGTCAACTCTAATGGAACTGCCCTGAAATAGTACATGGCCTTGGGGAGGATAAACATCTTGAGTACATTACACTTCCCCACCAACGAGAGATGCAAGCATTCCACCCTATCTAATTGTTGTTGAACCCCAGACACTATACCTCTATTAAGTGCTGCAAAGACAGCGTCATTTTGTTACCCAGATACATGGCTCCATCAGTAACCCAAACATCTCTAGGTAAGCTGCTTCAGTACACACATTCAGAGTTTTTGACAAATTAAATTTATATCCTGACACATACCCAAATGCATAGGCCGGACATCCTATCTCTGCAACTGCTCAGGATCTGTGGTCGCCACCACGATATCATCTGAATAGGCTGACACACGCTCCTAATATTGCCCACATGTCATAGAAATAATCCTATTGTTCTTTTCCAACATTAACAGGAACGGGTTGATGTATTTAGCAAATAGCAATGGGGAACTGGAACATCCCTGTCTTGTCCTCCTGCTAATATACATGGGAGCTGAATCTATACCCATTACATAGACGTTAGTTCGAGAGATTTATACATAATTTGTAAAGCCCTGATATAAAATACACCAAACCCTATCTTGCGCATGACGGCCCATAAGAATAGCCAGGAGATGTGGTGAAACGCTTTTTCAGCATCTGAAAAAATCAAACCTAACCTACTATGTTGTATATTAGCATAACCTATCATCGTGATAACCCTATTTATATGGTTGACCGTGCTCATGCCAGGTATAAATCCGTGCTGATGTATGGATAACAAGGGAGTGATTACTTGTGCTAAGCTTGTTGCTAGGATTTTCGCATATATTTTACTGTCCGCATTTATCAAAGAAATCGGTCTATACGACCCTGGCAATTCAGAGGGGTTTTCTCTCCTTTTAAAAACCACTATATTGGCCTCTTGCCATGATGGTGGTAGATTCCCAAATTGCCATTCTTGAAATGTGGCCAGCATATCTTCCTTAATTACTTGAAAAAGCATTCGATAAACCTCAAGTGGCAACATATCTGGCCCTGCCTATTGCCTCCTCAATCTCTGCCATAGTTATAGGGGCATTCAATAATACCTGCTCCTCTTGTCTTAAGCCCACTAAATCCAATTGTTGAAGCAATATCTCTATATTCTCCTCATTTGATATATCTTGCATACACAGCTCTTCGTAAAAAGCATAAAATACCTCCAGGATTCTTTCTATAGTTTCTATTGTGTTCCCCATGGAGTCTACCAATGTCGATATTTTTTGTGAGGATTGTTTGGCTCGTAACCTCTGTGGAAAGCTTTGTCCTGTAGCTTCACTATATTCATACCTTTCATCTTTATACGCCTTGTACTGACTAGCAATTTCCTTGCTCCACACACTATTCATTTTAGCTTTGCAACAGGCAATATTAGTTTTAATTTCCTTAACTTCTTCTCCCTTTCTTATCCCCTGTATGAGTTCCTGCTCCCCTTTCCTTAAATCCTCCAGGAGTCCCTGTATCAAAATCTGTTGTTGCCTCTGTTTAGCCAACCCATAGCTAAGCATTTCTCCTCGCAGCCCTGCATTCAGCGCATCCTATACCATTGCACAGGAAGTAGATCCCCTATTTATCGAGAAGAATTGTATAGCCCAAATTTTCATATGATCAATGAACTGGCTATCCAACAGGAGTTTCCCAATAGGACCACAGACAGACAAAGAAATAAAAACGTTGGTGTAATTATTTAAGAAATGTTAAGAAAATATTTTAAAAAAGAGATAAAGAAAAAAATATTAAATTAAAAAAGGAATTGTATACATTTTTTGTAAAATTATTTACTGCATATTGTATAACTGATGGATAGCCCAACGGAGCCACTTGTGGCCGAAATTGAATTAGTGTTGGTCGAGTGGGATGTATATATATATTTGTATATGTCTTGTTTAGTAGGAACATATAGCTGTAATCTGGGTTTAGTGGAGTCCCTAGTGCTTTTGGCCCCAGTGCCACTGCATCTGCTGCACCATTAAAATCAAGTCTTTTTTAACAGCAAGGTAACTGCAATCAGGAATGCCTGTTTTGTAGTCAAATATAGCAATATTATGTGTTTAGATGAGTTCTGACAACTTTTAGGCACAATGCTACTGCACCTGCTATACCATACAGATCATGACCCTAGTGCCTAAAAGGTAAGTGCACTTTTAGATGCATGTTTAGTTGTAAAATATAGCAGTAGTCAGTGTTTGGTGTGGGTGTCTGGAGCTCATGGGCCCAGTTCCACTGCACCTGCTGCACCATTCAAATAATGACCCTGTTGCCTGCAAGATAACTGCACCTGTGACTGCCTGTTGAGTAGTAAAATATAGCAATATTTGGTTTTTAGTGGAGTTATGCCAACTTTTGGCCTGGTTCCACTGCACCTGCTGTACCATTAAATCAAGACCCTTTTCACTGCAATGTACCTGCAATTGTGACTGCCTAGATAGTATACAAACAATTGCAATATTAGGTGTTTAGAGGAGTTTTGAAAACTTTTTGGCCCAGTGCCACCGCTCCTGCTGCACCATTCAAATCATGACTCTATTGTGTGCAAGTCAACTGCACTTGTGACTGCCTGTTTAGTTTTCTGTTGAAGCAATACTCTGAGTTTAATGGGGTCCCTGGAGTTTTTGGCCCTGGTGCCTCTGACCTGCGGCACCATTCAAATCAAGTCCCTTTTAACTGCAAGGTAACTGCAATTGTGACTGCCTGATAGTAGTCAAATCTAGCAATGTCATTTGTTCGGAGGAGTTCTGACTGATTTTGGGTCCGGTGTCACTGCACCTGCTGCACCATTCAAATCATAACCCTGTTTTCTGCAAGGTAACTGCAATTGTGACTGCCTGTTGAGTACTAAAATATAGCAATATTTGGTGCTTAGTGGCGTAGTGGCGTTATGACAACTTTTGGCCTGGTGCCACTGCACCTGCTGTACCATTTCAATCAAGACCCTTTTAACTGCAATGTAACTGCAATTGCGACTGCCTATATAGTATAAACATGTTGCAATATTAGGTGTTAGAGGAGTTATGAAAACTTTTGGGCCCAGTGCAACCGCTCCTGCTGCACCATTCAAATCATGACTCTATTGTCTGCAAGGTAACTGCACTTGTGACTGCCTGTTTAGTTTTCCATTAAAGCAATAATCTGAGTTAAATAGGGCCCCTGGAGTTTTTGGGCCCCAGTGCCTCTGACCTGCTACACCATTCAAATCAAGTACCTTTTAACTGCAAGTTAACTGCAATTGTGACTGCCTGTTAGTAGTCAAATCTAGCAATAACCTTTGTTTTGAGGAGTTCTGACAAATTTTGGGGCCGGTGTCCCTGCACCTGCTGCACCATTCAAATCATAACCCTGTTGTCTGCAAGGTAACTGCACTTGTGGCTGCCTGTTTAGTAGTAAAATATAACCTAGCTCTTGTATATTAACTTAATTTTTAACTTGCAATGTTTAATAAAACATTTAAAATTTGTTCATAATGCTCAAATCAGTTAAGTTGAAAAAATCTATCCGATAATGCCTACAAAGTGCAAAAAAAGGTACTGAGGCATGAACAGGCAATGCACCAAACGTTCTAAGGCTAAAGCATCTGCTTTACACAACTAAGTAATAAAATCAAGTATTCCAGCGTACTGTTCAAATCTGTCTGACTTTTCCATGGGAAAAGATCTTATCTTGACAGTGAATGGGCCCTAAACAGTGTGAAAAGCTTTAGTCAAAGTATCGTAAATGTGTGCAGAGAGAGGGAGTTAACAAAAAATTAAGTTCCACACAAAAGCGAATGAACAAAATAATTGGGTTTTGGCGAACAGATAAGAGCCCCCTTTGAAGATGTATTAAATACAATAGATTTCACAAGCACATCACACTGCAGATGAAGCCTATATATCGGGGCCAACTACATTATTTTAAACCTGCTGATGTACTTCATTGAGTCCATACACTAACGCAATCAGTGTATTGTGAGGCTCCTGTATATAAATTATTTTTCATATTTTGATATAAACGAATTCAGACAATCATAAGCAATTGGTTGTGGGATGATAAAATGCTCAATCGCTAATGCAAATCCAAAGGAACATTGTTAAGCAAAGAGCATTTTAATGTAACTAGACTATGGTAGTTTAATTTGTGTTGAACCCTTTCTTGCCTTTTTCTTTTCAAGTACTATGAAGATGTCTTGTTGAAGGCCATGGATGAGATGAGCCTCAGCCCTCAAATGAAACAAAATGTGGAGAAATATCTGAAGTTTTAAAGCGATACACGGATCAAGGCACCAGAATAAATCATCAATGAAGTTCCTTTTAAAAACATGCATAATCTAAAGAAAAGGCAATGATGATGTTATGTCTATCCATCTATAAATAGTAAATGATTCTTGCATATATGATTTGCTTGCAGCAGAAATCATTGCTCCTAATGAAAAATGGAATTTGGTGTATTGTCTGTATGACTGGTTGTCATCCCTGTTGGAAATTTGAAATACCGCAGCTAAGGATGTGGGAAAAAGAAAGTTTGAATTGGAGAAAAAGAGAGGATTTATCTGTTCGCTGGCAAATAATCAGCACATTTCTGCACTGTGCAAATATTGTGATCATCATTAGAGATTGTATGGGTCACAAAATGACTTGCAAGGTTATGGGGACAATTGGAGGTTATCCAAGGAATAATGTATTTTCTAAATTCTGGGATCTAATTGAGTTTGTGGGGGCTGGACCTTTGTTTTGTTTCCTTTAGACATTCGAATAAAAATTTCAAAAGCTCTAGTTGGAGGAGTGAAGTTGCATGAGAACCAGTGAGTTGAACTTACAGGAATTTCTACCAACATTAATACCCTGTATTTACTAGAAAGGTTGTGACTGGGGGCATCAAAGATTATGACTGGGGACAAAAGGCTTTCATGTAGGTAAAAGAAAAAATAAATTCCCACCTAGGGTTAAAAGTATATAATTTTCTTACTCAGCTTCAATATTCAGTGATGTATAAAATTACCTAAAAGTAATCTAATTATATTTCAGAAAAAAAATGTCCCAATAATTTTAAATTAGTGATTCCTTTATGTTTACTTGATTGAACCATTGAAGGTACAAATAAAACAATCATATACAACAAGATCAAGTCATTCAAAAAGCACATTATAGGTACTGTAAAATACAGTTTGTACCATAGATAAAATGATGTAGTACACATAGTTGTCAGAAAGGCATAATCTATGAAAGGTGTTTGTGCAAATGAATGCTCAGTTCCTTGTCAGATAGCTTACTAATAAAGCTAGGTAAACAACTCAATATTCGCACATCAAATCATACAAGCTATCATTAGGAACAATACTCATATCTAAAAATGCTACTCACATGTAAATGTATGATTCTCTGAAACCTGCTTATTTCAGTGCTTTCATCCTGATATACCATATTGATGACACATAGTGTGAAATTGAATAAACGATACAGGCATGTGTATTTGTTTTACATACTCTTAGAGCTGTATGGTGATTAAAGAAGACAATAAATCAATAAAGGGGAATAATCCACTGTGAACATTGCCTTATTGCCTCATTCTCGATTGATGGACAGTTCATGGGAAATGTGTTGGATATAATTTCTTTTTATTCCATAAACAAGTAAAGCAAGCCAAGGGTAGCATCCCCAGTCTGGATTTTATATACAGTGCTCGTACAATAGGGTTACTTATACAATGCATGAATGACTCATATTCAGGTACAAATGTAAGCATCATATAGGAATTTACCAGACTGCCTGAATCAACAGTGGATGACTTCGCTTCTGACACAATATTCCATTACCTCCTTTCCACTTTTCGTGGCCACTACAAGTCAATGGAGTGAGATGTAACGAATAATCATTCAAATCCAGCTTCATAAACCATGTTTTTATGTATAGTTGCCAAGGGATGTTACTCGCTGATTGGCCCTTGAGCAATACCCTGACACAATCCCAATTTGAATTCAGATTCTCATTTGTCAACAGCCTGATCCAATATAAAATTAATCTCAAGGCAACTATATCCGAGATAGACTAAAGATTCATATGAAATCTTATTGGGAGCATAGAGGCACTGGTACGAAGTCTCAATAGAGACTTCTCAAAAGCGTTTTTAGCTTTTTTAAGAGAAACAAGCTTACAGTGGCCTCACAGATCCGCCCCGTACAGGGCTTAACCACAAGCTTGACTCCTTTATATCTCGATAGGAGGTAAAACAGCAAAAGTGGACACCCTTTTAGCAAACATTAAGATTGACTTTTGCTTTAAGGGCTGTATACTTTTTTCTATATCTGAGTCTGCCATCTATGAGAATCACTTATTCTAGCACCTAGATAGTCAAATTCATTAGCCCTGCCCAATGTCTCATCCGACCTCAAGCACTACCTTTTGCTTAGTTTTTCTGAGTGCATTAAACACCATGGGCCTCATTTATGAAAAGTGACGCATCGCTGCGTGAAAACAGCGATATGTCACTTTTCATTGCGTTATGATTGATGCGTCATATTTATAATATGACGCATCATGTCGCAAGGAGTTACAGATACATCAGTATTTCTGACGTATCTGTAGGCGCAAAAGTGAGACATTGCTGGAGTGTGTCACAAAAGTGACATAACTCCAGCAATGTGTACTTTCACATGGGCAAGTCCGATGTTGTTAGTGCCTGCGTCATTCTTACGCCTGCCATGAACCAGGCGTAAGATTTTGACGCACTAGCGGCCAAGAAATGGCGCAGTGAAACCTTACAGATTTCACTGCGTCACTTCCATGACCTTTGGTTGCGTCAAAACGCCCCCCTTGCATACATTATACCTAGCGCAGGTATAATGTGGCGCAGGGGTTTGCAAAGTGACGCATCTACCTAGATGCGTCACTTTGTAAATATGGCGCAACAAGGAGCATTTTTTACGCCACTGGTGCGTCACATAAAGTGACGCACCAGCGGCGTAAAAATGAGGCCCCATATATTTAGTTTTGTTACTATTAATCTCTAGACCCCGCTCCTTACAAAAAGGTAACAATTTACCAGGGGAATAGATAGTCCCTTTTCACAATTTTGGAAAGAAGCAAGGTATCTTCTGCAAGAAGAAGGCCCGATATTTTGTGACCACCCCATGTTGGGTGAATCATTTTCGCAGTCAAAAAAATCCATTTATAAATAGAAGAAAGAGGGTAGGGGCCAAAATGTACCCTTGAATGACACCTCTTCGAATGGGAATATCCTCTGCCATTCTCCTGTCAGTCCTCAACTAAGTCTTGCAAATTCTCTGTGTACAGGGTTTGTTTAAGAGACAGTAGACCCCGGGGAACTCTTATGCTTTGCAAGACCGGCTCCCAAAACTTTCCCTTCGAGACAAAGCCAAATGCAGCGTGAAGGTCCAGAAAGGCAACAAATTATGACTCCCGATCAATGTCTACATTCTTCCATTAATGGATAAAAAAACATTATTTAGTCGATTGTACTAATATTTTGACAAAATCATGTCTGAAGATGGGACAACACTTGACATGAGGACATCCATTCCTGTAGCCTTATCATGATCTGCCTACATTTGACTTCTTTTATATAGTTTCAATTAGGCTCATAGGCCTATAATTTCCTGGGACGATTCCATCTCCCAATTTTTAAAATGGGGATTATTACAGCTCCTTACCAAGTTCTCTGTACAGGGGCCCCTGCCAATAGAGTATTAGGGAGGGACATAATATGGTCCCCAAATCTCCGGTTCAGTGATAAGAAAATCAGCCGGAACTCTGTCCAGGCCAGCACCTTCCCTGGTTTCTTTGCCTGGATCTCAGCATTACTTTCCTCTATTGTAAATGGCGTTTTCTCATCATCAAATGTATCATTAGGAGCAACATAAGGAATGTCTGTTATGTCTTCTAATTTGTGTCTGCATAAAAGGCTGTAAAGGGTTTAGCCCTCTCCTCCGTAACTAAATGACAGTCGGTGTGAGTGAAAACTCTGCAACCATTATGTGCGACCAGGTGCCAAAAGCGCTTTATATGCCTCTTTATGGCAGAAACTAACAATTCATCCTAGATACTGGCTTCACACTAGACTTTACTGTTTTTGAGATTCTTACCATATTCCTGTCTCTTTTATAGAATCTCTGTTCTTTGGTTACGCCTCAGAGCAATTACTAAATAATTTTGAGCAATTTTACATGAGTCATCACACTATTAATTCACTCTCATTTTACCATAGTCCCTGCTGTATTTACAGTCTTTCATAAATATATCCCCTTACCTTGTTAAAAAAGGCTTTTATGGACTATCATCATCTGTAAGGGATTCAGGGTCTGATGCTCAAAAACTTTCAATTCACTAGAGACAATGATATAAAGCTCATGTATGGCTATATCAGATTTAGAGATGACCTCCCATCCAACATTCCGCTTGTTATTGGTCAAAGCAATGGGGCAAGATAACTAAATTGGGTCTAAGCAATGCATGTCCCGGGTCCGTGCCCATTCCCAGTGTAGTGTGATTGGGAGATGGTTGCTCTTGTGATGGCCAATAACTTCATTGTCTGTTATTTCATGCCACATCTGCATATCCTTGAGATAATAATTGATGTGGCTTTTACAGTTGGCCCACACAAATGTTGGCCTAACATCTATATCCGATGTGAATCAACCATTACACGGTCTCAAGTCAAGTGAGACCACTATACCGACAATCTGAAGAACAGCTAGATTTATTACAGGGGATTTTCTGTGGTCAGGGTAGAAGGGAATCTCCCAACATTTGTCTTCATCCCTAAATACATCCTTAAGGGGGTATAGGTTTCCAACATACATTAGAATTCCCTGCAAAGATCCCATAATCATTTACACTAAGGCCCTCTAGGAAGGTATTTACGATTCTTACGGTCTGAAAATATTTGTTAAAACGGGTCGACCTGTTGTAGATGGTATTTAATAAGTACGGGGAACCTAACTGAGGTGGTATTCTCACTACTAAAATATCTGGGGAAGCAATACTGATTCTCTTAAAGGCACAACATAAAGATATTTTCAGCCAAAGAATGAACCCTCCCAAAGGGCTACCTGCTGCTGATGGAATAACCTTAACACTTTTTTTTTTATATATTTTTTTTTAGTCCTCATTACTACCATGGTTCAATGCCAAACCAAAGTTCGCATACAAAAAGCTGTCTCAGTTTGTGAAAAACTGGCAGGGATAAGGAGCGACGGAATGGGGGGCCAAGCATCCCTCAGCTATTGCAAGCACAGTCAAGAAGGCATAAAACCAACCGGTTACCTAAGCAATGGCAACCCTGGTAGGAGTGACAGCCACATCAGGCCGGGCTAAGACCGGGCAACGGCTGTATACATAGTGCCGGAGCAAAAAGGGCACCATAGTAGAGTAATCATCGGACCCGGAGAAAAAAAAAAAAAAAAACCCGGACACTTTATTACACCCATGATAACAGATACCAAAAAGCCCTTTTGCTCTGGTTACCAGACCTGGCCAGGTCCATGCGAGCTGTCTGCAATACGGAAGCCTGCCATTCACTAAAAAAGGGGGGTGAAGGTTCCTTCCACTTCCTGCAGATTTCCCTTCTTGCCATCAGCACCGCATAGAACACCAAATTTTTAGCTGCACTTTGATGTCCATCCAGAATCCCAAAAATCACAAGAGGCAGATCTATATTAACCTGGGCACCCAATGATGTTGTTAAAGTCTTACTAATCGCTGCCCAAAATGTATCTAGCCTGGGGCATTCAAAAAACATATGGGTATCAGATGCTGCCAAAAGCCCACATCTTGCACAAGCAACAGAGTTTCCCTCAGTGAATTTAGAGAATTTAAGGGGAGAATAATATGCCCTGTGCAGAGTAAAAAGGTGATTTCTGCGTAGCCATGAGGGCTTCACAATACTACACAAGAGCTCAAATGACACAGACCAAAGGTCATGCAAGTTATGGCTAGTGATTAAAGGGCTCCACAACGACTCCGGTAAGGTGAACTCTCCATCCGTTTCCTCAAGGATGAGTTTATACCACTGTGAAGTCTCCTTTTTAGCTGGTAAATTATTCACTAGATTGTTGATAAGTAGGCTGTGACCTCCAAGTGCAAACTTATTCCTTCTGGATGGTTGAGTTTTGTAAGCTTGCGTCCAACTGGTCATTTGTAGATATTTAAACCTCGAAAGGTTAGGGCCGATCTTAGCCTGAATATGTTCCCATGAAAGCAACTCCCCTTCAAAAAAGAGATCTCCCCAAACTTCTAATCCTGCATCTCTTATGGGCACCGCTAAACTGTCTCCGAGCCAGGCAGGATTTTCAGGTAGCCCCCAAAGCGGTGTTCTATCACAAAAATACCCTTGTTTTATAGATCTTGTGACTTCCGCCCACATTTTTGCCAATCCTTGCAGGACCTTCAGTTTGATTTTTTTTTTAAATTTCGGGTTGCCAAACTTGAAAAGATAAGCAGACTGGCCAACCCCCTCACCTTCCAACATAGCTGAAAACATAGAGCCCACCCCATGATTCGTGGGCGTTTTTAATAACATACGAGTGTGAGACAGCTGGAAGGCCCATGCGTATAATTTTAAGTCGGGGACAGCCAACCCCCCCTTGTCTCTTCGCCGCCTTTTCCATGATATCCTTGCCAGTTTATTGTTCCAAATAAAAGATGTGATGTCTGACTGTAATTTGGCTAAACAAGCATGATCAAAATATAAGGGGATAGTGCTAAACAAAAAAGAAATTTTGGGTAGAATCAACATTTTAATTAGGTTAACCCTCCCAATTAAAGACAGTGGGATATGGGACCATGATTGTAACAACTTACGGCACTCTTTAGCTACTGTTGATAGATTAACTGAGGCAATTTTATCAATGTCTTTCACAATACGTAGGCCCAAATACCTCATTGAAGAACCTGCCTGTACCTCCATGGCGCTCCCATCGTCATTCCAGACAAGCATCTCTGTCTTTGCTTTGTTGATCTCGTAACCGGATACTTGACCAAATGCGTGGGCTATTTTTAAAATTGCGGGGAGTGCAGTATCTAAGTGTGACGTAAAAATAAGCACGTCATCGGCATATAGGGCTACTTTCCTCTCCCACCCTCTATAAGAAAAAGATTTGATGGTAGCCATCTCCCTTAGTTGTTGCGCGAAGGGCTCAATATAGAAATCAAATAGTAGGGGGGAGAGCGGGCAACCCTGCCGTGTCCCCCTAGAGATGGTAACCGGGTCAGACAAATCTCCATTAACCAACAAACGCGCAACTGGACTATTATATAACAAACCGATTGCGCGGCGAAACCCTGCACTAACGCCAAACTTGGCCAAAGCCCCCGACAGGTACTCCCAGTTGACCCTGTCGAAGGCCTTGGTTGTGTCCAACGTCAGGGCAGCTAGTGGGAGGCTCCGGGACGATGCTATATCCAGGGCCCCTATCAGGTCATAGGTAAGCTCAAATAGTTGTCGTCCCTTCACAAAACCTTTTTGGTCAGGATGGAGGACCAAGGGCGCAATCAAAGCCAACCTAGATGCCAAAATTGTGGTAAAGATCTTGTAGTCCACATTTGTGTAAATATCTTTATTCGGCAAATTAATCACCATAAAAGAAATACATATGCATATACATTTACCAATTCTCCATAAAAATATTAAAACGAATAAAAGAAGAGGTACACACAGTCACTAATTTGCTACCAGCGAATGCAGCATTAGACCGTTGGGACCCCCGGACGCAGTTTCAGTAATCTGGAGCGCGTCAACCACGCGCTACCCAAGAATTTTGCCACCCCGCAAATCATAATGGAAGATGAAGTGTCCGTAGAAAGTACACGTAGTGCCTGGCTATGACACCTCAGCCCCAGTTCCCTGCAGACCGGTTTCAACCAAAGTTTCCGCGCCCCTTTGTAAGCTGGGCAGGCAAAAAACAAATGGGCCACAGACTCCTTTGGTGCCACACAGCCAGGGCATGAACGCAGGGGGGCACCAGAGTTTGACCACCTCTCCGTGAAATCATGCACCGGAAGCGTCCCATATCGCAGTTTTAGATATAGCGCTCGATCTAGAGGTTTAGTTATCAGGTCGAGGAAGGGCTCCAATTTTCTCACACATTTAAATGACAAAAATTGATCCGTGAGTGAGCCCCCATCCGCAGCCCTCAGCGCATTACTCTGTACCCAGTCCCAATATAGCTTTTTGATCACTTCCTTGGGTGGTGGCGATTGTGACTCCCATGCATCCCTTAGCCCCAGGTTAAGAGCCAGGTCTTTCAATCTGTTCAACCATCCTATTTTTTTACCCGTGTCCAGTATCAGAAGATCATCCAGCCCTTCAGCATATTTTGCAAGCTCCGCAGTTCTTCTCAAACGAGTCCAAAAGAGCAACGGGCGTAGCCTTACCAAGTCCTTTAGTGCTCTTCTGCCCAGATCTAGTCTCAGGGGGATCAGTGGGGTGGAAGTAGGAAGAGCCACCACCTTCCTTAGAAAGTTGTTTTCCGCTATCGATAGTTCAGAAACATTTTCAAACCCCCAGAGTTCAGAGCCATATAATGCCGCAGGAAGAATCTGGCCCTCATAAATGGCCATTGCGGGGGAAACAGGTTTACTACATGATTCACGGAGCTCCCTCAAAGTCACCCCAGATACTCTTTGGTGACTGAGTAGCATTTTGGCCAAATGATTCTTCCAGGTCATGCGACTGTTTATCCGGACACCAAGATAATCAAAAGACTCAACCAACTCCAGTGGGACGCCATTGAGCAGAAAATTATTTTTTAATCTTTTGGAGGGGGAGAGTGCCATCAATTTAGTTTTTGAGGTGTTAATGGTTAAGCCTCGGATGGTACAGAAGGAGCTAAACCGGTTCAAGAGTTTTTGCAGACCCACTGGGGATTTGGAGATTAATAAGGTGTCGTCGGCGAAGAGTAAGGTGGGTATTCTTTCCCCCGCCAGGGATGGGGCATCCGCCTCCTGCCCCTTCAGATGGTCCACCACTCCATTCACGAATAGGGAGAAAAGGGTCGGAGCCATAACGCAGCCCTGGCGTACTCCTCTCCTCACAGGGACCCTATCTGTTAACTGTCCCTGGGATCCCCATCTGACCCTCGCGTAATTCCCCTCGTGGAGCTTTACGATTAGGTTAAGGAGACCACTGGGAAATCCCATCTCCCCTAGGATTTTCCATAATTTTGCGCGAGGGACCAGGTCGAAAGCTGTTTTGAGATCTATGGAGGCCATATATAAACTGCCTTTCTTGATGGTCACTGCCTTCCAATAGATAGCAAAAAAGCGAAAGACCTGGTCCATCGTCCCTACCTTTCTTCTAAAACCCGCTTGTAGGTGGGAAAGAATACTGGCCTCCTCCATCCAATCTCCTACTCTTGAGATGATGACCCTGCCAACCACTTTCTGAATTATGTCTATCAAGCTGATAGGTCTGTAGTTTGCAGGGTCCTCTCTTGCCCCCTTCTTGAACACGGTCACTGCCTCTGCACCTTTCCAAGAATCTGGCACCTGGTGGCCCCTACTAATCAAATTCATTATTATGGCTATTAATTTGGCCCAGGCCTGTGGGTCCACTATCAACAGATCTCCAGGAATCCCATCCTGCCCGGCTGCTTTCTTGGGGGTTAGATGTCTAATTGCCGCCACTACCTCTGTGGTCGTAAATGGAAGGTCGTCCACCACTAAGGAGTCCCCCTCACCCAAACTATCTGCCCCAGGGCTGGCTGTTTCCTCAATGCCTCCATACAGGGATGAGAAATGATCAAACCATTGCTGACTAGTTATGTGTGCAGCCAATGGTTGCGAATTCCTCTGTCTAGTTCTATTAATCAAATCCCAAAAAAGGTTTGGGTTCCTACTACTCACGGCATTGGATAGGTCCTGCCAATGCTGTTCCTCCCACTCGCGTTTGGCCAGTGATAATACTTTCAGGTAATCCTTCCTGGCCGCTCTAACCAGCAAAGGATCCCCAGAAATCAGGGCTTTTGTCAAGTTTTTTCTTTTACCCTTACACTGGTCAGTATACCAAGGTTTATTAAGAGTGGGGGGTGTAACAGTAGCCCTATTGCTTTTCCCTTTCGAAGTAAAAAATTGACCAACTTGATCTACTGTGGCTTTATAAGCAGAATCAAGGGAGGGGTAAGGAAGCCTACTAATCTGGTCTTCACCAATCCAGACCTCCAAATCTGAAGACAAGGGCTCTACCAAAGATTTAATGGCCCCTAGATCGTCCTCCTTAAGTTTAGCCTTATCCCATTTCAGTCTGCGATTGTTATTATATGGGATAACCTCTTTAGATGTTTTTGAGGTGACTTTCGCCCTCCTGTCTTTTAGGGTAACCCAGTTAAACTTGCAACACAGGGGATTGTGGTCGCTATCCTGACTTGGGTAGACCTCCATATCAATAAGGTCTGCCCAGAAACTAACATCCATTAGGATGTAGTCAATTCGGGACGGCCCAGTAAGTCTATTGAAGGTCAGTGCCCCTACCTGATCGGATATAGTCCTACCGTTAAGGGCTCTTAGCTTGTGGTCCCTAGTCAGTGCATTAATTTGAATTGCCCTAGCTGACCATTTCCTAATGGGGGGCAGGGATAAGGTTGGGATGGACCATTTTGAATCCTCCTCTTCGATACCCAAGGGATCATCTCCGAGGAGGGGTTCAAACGTACAGTTAAAATCACCCCCCACGATGATCTTTGCTGATGACGGATAATTGGCTAAGGCGGAGTCCAGAGCTGTTAAAGTCAGAGAGGCAGAGTCCCCAGGGGCCCCTCTAGCATAAACATTGAAAAGGTCAAGCCTACTACCCTCCACCTTTCCTCTAAAGGAGAGGTGGAGAATATCATTACACTCCAAGGTGTGGCGTGTAACCACCCAATCCAGTTCTATTTTGATCCAGACCGTGAGGCCCCCCGCTGGTCTACCCCTTCCCTTGCTTACTGCTGGAAAAAAGTGGGTGGTATACCCCGCTTTGTGTAGCGGAGATAGGCTCCAAGTTTCCTGAAACAGGCAAACATCAAACCTCTCAATGAACATGTGCCACTCTGGAATTTCTAACTTCCTTTTTAACCCCGCGATGTTCCAGGAAAGGAGGTTTATTACCCGCCTTCCTTTTGGCACTAAGGTGTATCCCTCCCCGGTCCCACCCTCATTGTCCACCATGGTCATACAGCACCCCCCCTCCTGTGCCAGGGGGATAGTAGTCACAGGACAGCCATCCGTGCTAGTCAAAGGCCTGGCTGACATAGAAGTCTCAGTAATATTGTTGGTAATAACAGTTTGAACTGAGAGTGGCCCAACTTCCTCTATATCTACACTGCCACAGAGTCGTCGTGAGGTCTCCCCCTCAGGGAGTTCACTTGACTCCCCCCCGGGCGCTGAACTTCAATCGCAATCTTCCAGCCCGGAGAGCTGAGAAAACCGATTGTAAGTGTCCAGCGGGGTAAAAGGTCTCAGACGACTCATCCTGGTGTCGTGATTACTCGTATGTCTATAAGGGACCGTAGACCACGCAAGGTGCTGATCAGGCACCAAGGCAAAATGTTGTCCATGCTGGGGATAATTATTATTAAAGGGCAAGGCAAGAGAAGGCCTATAGGATTGAAATTTATTTGGATATTTAAAAGGGGTAGCCTCTGTCCTGGGGTAAAAATATGTTAAGGCCCGAGGGGTAATGCAGGTTTCCCCGTTTCCTGGTGGCCAATTTAAAATATAATCAACAGCCCGAGGATCTCTAAAATTAACCACCACTATGTCCCCCTCTATATTTTTAGTTCTACTCCCCAGCCAATTGATCCGTCTAACATGGACTATATCCCCATCTATATTGGGCGCTATCGGCCTGTACGTTCTCAGCCAATGAATCATTTTATTCTTGAGGTCAACGTATCCCTCCTTTTTATTTTCCGCTAACTGAGGGACCCCTGTTAAGACCACCACAAAGGGCGCTGCTTCTGGGGGAATCTCCACTTGTGGGGCCTTTTTGTGTGGTATCTTGTTATTTTGACCTACCCCTTGGATGTTCTGATTACTACTTGTCGTGGCCTTTAAGATTGGTTTATTAGGGGCATCACCTAATTCGGTTCGTGGTGGCTTTAATTGTTTTGGGGGCGGTGGGTTTTCGGAGGGAGGGTCAACTCTACCCTGGGGCTGTAGAGTTTGCTTGGTCGGCTGAGCTGGGGCGGGAGGGTTTTTTTTAACTAAATTAGGAGGGGGCATTGTCGAGGGTGTAAGATGCGCCACCCCACTCCCCTGGGTTTTAGTCAGAGTGGCCATGCTAGTTATAGCAGCTTCCAGTATGGTCAGTCTGATTTCCACCTTTTTAATGGACTCATTGATAGGTAAAAGGAGAGATCTCAACAAAAACTCCAAGTTCCCTATCAGTGTGGGGGGAGATGAAGTAACAGCTGCTGCAGCTCTAGTGCTATCATCAGGAACCACTGACTGTATAGCTACTTCAGATGGGCTAAGACCCAATGGTAGCACTACTGCTGGTGTAAAATCCTGATCTACTGCTGGGTAATATCAGATAAAAAGGGGGTTTTTGGCCCTTTGCCGAACTCAGTATGCGGGGTTTTGGCTTTACCAGGTGCCACCCTAAGTTTGTTCCTTTATTTACTAGGTGGTGGGCGGTGGATCTGGGCCGCAATTAAAAGCTTTGGTTTTTGTTTCCTGAGTTTAGATGTGGCAAAGACACGAGTAGGACTAGGGGTGGGAGAAACAGTTATAATGTTATCCAAAGGAAGATCGGGTGTGGATACAAAGTCACGGAACAATAAGGGGACGCCTTCTTGGCTAGCGTTGTCCACACTCAAGTCTACAGAACCTCCCTCCCGGGTCAAATCCAACAAGGAACTATCAGTGAGGGGTCTAAGTTTCAAGCTCTCAACTGAGCGACGCCGCTCTGCCCTACGCTCCGCTAGAATAGAGTCCTTTTCTCCCTCGCTCTTCTTGGGAAAATAATTCTCCAGTGACCCGTTCCGTAATCTACCTTTTTTCCCTGGGGTTTCCTCTTCTGTCGCCATATTCAACGTGTGGCCAGGCACGGGCCACTAAACTACAGATGTTAAGGGGTTGGCCCAGCCCGGCCTCCTTCGGCCCCGGACGGCCACAGACGGTCCCGCCCTTGTCCCGGGCTTCTCCCGGCTCGCTCCCGCGCGCTCCCGCGCTGTGAGTGCGCAGCAGGCTTTTATTACAAGTGTCGCGATTGGCGGGTGGGCGTGTCAGGCAGGGAGAGCAGCCCAGCTGATGGCAATTAGGCGCGCAGGGACTCCTGGTCCACGGAGTCCCTGCCTGTGCTCGCAGCCCTGCCGGTCCTGATACACCAGCCCCTTGCAGAATGGAAGTGAGAGCAACAGCTGCCCCCTCCTGGGCAGCCGCGCTGCGGGACCCGCGAAGCGGGTCCGGCGAGCTGTGGGCGCTGTGTTTGTTTTCTCCGCTGGCAAAAGGCTCCCGCTGCTACAATCCGTGAGGCGTTTGATTAGAAGATCCCCACATTTAATATTGATATTGGCCTATAAGATCCACAGGCAACCCTTGGCTGCCCCGGTTTCAAAATGAGGGTAATAGATGCAGGCGGAGTCTGTCCTTCAAGTAGGATTTGATTAAATAATATAGTTAGAAAGGGGACGAGGAATAACCTTAACACTATAGGTTGTAAGGCTCTGCTTATTAATTTCCATAAGGGACCATGTCTCTTGGAAAATCCATATGTGAAATGTATCTACAAAAGAGCCACAATCTTTTTTTTTGATTTGTCAAAAACATTTATTGAACCAAATTGCATTGCACAGTTACATGATTGCACTGTATCAAAACATCGAATACAGGCATGCAATGTATTTCAGCAAAAGATACCTCAAGTACCAAATGAGTGAAAACAATACAGAGAGGCAATATCAATAGGAGCATCAATGCAATGGGGTGGACTACAAAAAAGCACCATAGGTGAGGGAGTGAGGGTTATTGACCAAAAGGGAGGAAAAGTAGGAAGCAAGCAAATTATAGACCATCAACGGTGGCCGCCACGGCCAGATCACCTGCGGGGAGCGCAGGAGAGCGCTGGGAATCGCGACTAAGAAGGTAGGATGTGAGTGAGCCCCATATGTTAATTGGGCGGGATCTAGCAGGCATGAGGTCACAGAATTCAGACAAGAGAGTCTGGCAGCGTGAGGCATCCTCGAGCCAAAGGGTGGCATTAGGTGCAGACTTATGGCCCCAGATCATGGAAACCCTGCACCGTGCAAGGACAAGTAGCATGGAGGCCCAGCGGTGGGAGGCATCAGGGCAATATTTGACAAAGCCTAGAAGGCAAAGTGGGGCATCAGGCTGGACCAGTGACAAGGTGATATCAGAAATGGCGGAGCAGACCTCACGGCACTACACAGAGACCTGGGGGCACACCCAAGCGGGCTCTGAAAAGTCATCGGCAGGAGCAGAGCAACACAAACATCTGTCATTAGGTCCCATTGTGTGCAGTTGAGCAAAAGTCCGGTAGAGCCTATGTAAGTATTTAAAATGAATAAGGCGCTGACGATAATTCGGGGACAGGCATTTAATCTGGTTACAGCAGTAGAGCCAGTCAGCTTGAGAGATTTCGATACCCAAATCCTCACCCCACACCACACGTGCTTGGTCAGTGGAAATGAAGGATCCTGCCAGCGTGAGGGCATATATTTTAGTGACTAGGTTACGAGGGGGACAGAGGGAACGAGGGGTGAAGTTCCCTGCAGGGGGCTCTGAGTTGGTAGTAGAGTAGAGTGTCCATGGAGCCAGAGTTAGCAGCCCGCAAGAAAAAAGTACCCCCAGGGTAGAGGTCCGACACTGTAGGGAGCCCTAAGCGATTGGTGTGCTTAACCATCCCAGAAGTTTGAAGAGGGGGGAAGGCTGGATAATGAGCGATTGACACCTCATGCGCTGAGAGCTCATCGGAGCCTGAAAATTGGCGAAGTCCCTCCCAGGCCCAGCGCGTGGGAGTTTTGCAGGGGCGAACAAGGCGGTCGAGAGTGGCCATGGGGCAGCAAGGTCGGCCTCCACGGCCATGTGCGGCTGAAAGGGAGTTGGATGGTGCTAAAAATGAAGAAAACTGGCTTGGGCACTAAGTGCATAGAATTTTAAATCAGGGGCGCCAAGGCCGCCACGCGACATCGGGAGGGTAAGCATGTTATATGTGATTCTAGGCTATCGGCCAGCCCAAACCAAGGTGATGAGCAACAAGCGGATTTTGCAGAAAAAGTGGGCAGTGAAAGGGATGGAGATGCTCAAGAACAGATACAAAAACTTAGGGAGCACCACCATATTAGCGATGGCTATGCGATCGGCCAAGGATAGAGGTAGTCGGTTCCAGAGAGGGATCTTGGACTCAAACCAGTCCACGGCATGGCCAAAGTTAGCTCTTCAAAGTTTGTCCACGTCCCTGCTCAGCCAGATGCCACACGAAGGGGTAGTCTAAAGTGAAAGGTGCTGTGGCATCAGTGAGGGGGAACAGTACAGATTTATTCCAGTTCACCTAGATTCCAGAGTAGCCCCCAAACTGTATCACCTCACGGACCAGAGAGCTTAGATTTTCTGATGCCTTGTTGGGTGTGGTATTGTCGAAGTCTGGCCGCAAGGTCATGCCATAGTAATGGAAAAAAGCATGGGTAATAGCGGGCACCCCTGCCAGGTGACTCGTCCAAAGGAGATAGGCTCAGATATTTGACTGTTAATCTGAAGACAAGCAGTGGGGAGGGTGTAAAGAAGTAATATTTTGTGGATGAAGACCGGGCTGAAGCCCAAACTAGGAAGCAGAAACAAAAAGGAAGGGCCACTCAAAGGCATCAAGCAGAGTGGCCACTGCAAGAAGCGCAGGGTTAATTTGATGAAGGACAGAAAAAATGGTCCGGAGATTATGGGAAGTTGCGTGTCCGGGAATAAAACCTAATTGGTCTGGATGGGCAATAAGCAGCATGAGAGGGAGAAGGCGGGAAGCTAGGAGTTTGGCAAAAATTTTATTTTCCGCATTAATCAGTGACAAGGGATGATAGGAGTCTCTCAGCTCAGTGGGTTTACCCGGTTTTAGAAGTAAAGTGAGGAGAGCCTCTCGAAGTGAAAGGAGAAATTGGCCGGTCTCATAAGATTGATTATACATGGCAGCCAAGTGCGGAACACAGGCTGTGAGCAAAGTATTTATAAAAGGAGACAGGCAGGCCGTCTGAACCAGTGGCCTTATCACCAGGCATACCATTAATTGAGGCAAAAATCTCTTCCTGAAAAGAGCCTCAATCTTCATAATCTAATTTGGGACAAATTCCAAGCAATATTTCATGAAGCTAAATGCGGAGAAGACATATTCTTTTTGTGCATACAATTCATATTTGGAGGAATAAACATTGGGTGCAAACAAAATTTATCGAGTGAGCTTCCTTAATGCCCTTCTTCATATCTTCATTTGGAGCCAATTCTCCCAAGCTGGATTCAAAATACTCTTCTCTTACTGTTAAAGAAGGTGACAGAGTCATTGGAACAGGAAAAACAACATGAAAATCCAGAAGTCAATCGACCACTTTCAATGTACTCTCTTGAGCAATACCAAGCGTAATCCCACATTTCTTGCCAGTTCCATTCTCTCCTTGGTAGAAACCGCACACCCACCCCCAATGATGAGCACAAGTATATCCAAAACTGGAGGACTTGATTTGAAAGACATTTTTGAGCCATTTGAGGGGGGGGGGAATCTGTTGGTCTAATGAGATCAAGCCCTCGACCAACTCAAAGGAAGTTAAGTTTAAATTAATTGAATCTTTCACTACACCAAGCTTTACAAGGCATTTTGCATGATTAATGTAGGAAAGTAGGATCTGCTTCTTTTGGTTACCCCTACGTTTTGCATCCACTGTTTTGACTAGTCTGGCTGGGATCCTGCTATTCAGGACCCAGACTATCTGTTTTCTCCTCTAAATTGACATACATGTACTTTGGTACATTCCATATTGGATACTGAGGTACCCTTATAAGTCCCTAGTATATGGTGCATACATGTACCCAGGGCATAGGTGCCTCCCAGGGGCAGAAGTATGTATTATGCCACCCGTGAGAGGCCATGCAAAATGGAGCCTCAGGTCTGCTACTGCAGCCTGTGTAAGATGGTGCTTGCACCACTTACATTAGATATAGGTTCGCTGTATCTATATATATCACTAAACTTAAAACCTTATAAGCCACCCCAATGGCAGGCCCTGAGCAATGCCCCGCTGCAGCCTATGGAAACCATCCTCCCGGGTTGTACATAAGACTATCAGACAAGAACACAAGAAATGAGAGAGGCAAGTTTGTAACTGCAAACAATCATAGGGTTATAGTCCCAATTTGGTTTGGCCAATGTTTCAAATCTTTGGATGTGTGAGGATTTCCCTGTGTGGTCGCATGATTAGGCTAGCGATTGAGTGTGTGACACTTCCCATATTCTGGGTTCTGACTGAGACAGTGACCGCAGATCTCTATACGAAAAGATATCCTGTTTCAGACCTTCTGATCGGGAACAATACTTATGAAAGTGCCAACCGATGTGGGACTATCTGAATGATTCAGTTGCCCTGAAGAAGCCCGCAAGGTTGAAACACATTAGCTGTTGTGTATAAAAACTTGATTAAAAAAGATGTACAACATCTTCTAGTGAAAGAATCATTATTACTGTCATCACTTTCATCACTGTCTTCTATTCTAAGTAGGGCAAAGCACTAAGCTACGCTCGCGTAGTTTGCGAAGTTTATGCTACTTCGCACTATGCGAATTGCACGTAGCACAGTGCACACACGCTTACAAACACGCATAGTGCAGCGGTCATTTTTTGCATGCTCGCGGTCCTCAACCTCAAGTTGGTGACCGCGTGCTAGCAAAATGACATCCCGGTGAGACTTTTTCCTCGTTCGCGATCAGCAACATCAAGTTGCCGATATCGAGCGTGGAAAATAAACCTGCAGGCGAGCTTTTCAATGCGGGGAGGTCAGGTTTCTCATTGCGAGTGGTCGCGTATGCTTGCGACCGCTCGCGATCAGAAACTACCAGTCCGCGTTGAGAAAGCTGCTCTCGAGTAGAAATCTACTCGAGAGGCAGAAAACGACTGCTTGCACTTTGCAAGATGCAGTTTGCACTGATTGCACAGTGCGGACAAGCATCTGGCACTGTGCAATTAGTGTGAACAGCATTTCGCACAGTGCACTACGCAGTTCACATAGCTATACGTAGCTCGCGTAGTGCGAAGTGCACTTGGCGTAGCTACGCGTAGCGCTACTTCACAAACTATGCCCAGATTTATTCTATTCTCTATGGGATTAGAACCCAATGATTGTTTGCTATTACAAACTTGCCTCTCTCATTACTTGTGTTCTTGTGCTGTATTTGAAACCATAGTGTGTGGCTGGTTTCGAGAGGTGGGCATTGTTAGTTAACAACTGTATGGAGTGGTATTTAACTCTTTATGACTTATTTTGAAAGAAAAATTAGTAGTTTGTGCAGCACCTTATACTCTGCCACTGTGTAGTAATACTACCAGACATATAGGTAGAGGTACATTATGACCTCGTGGTAAATGCTATCTCGAAATGAACTGCAACGAAGTATGTCGTATTTGGTGTCAAACACCTTGGAATCATACCTCCACACCAGTAACTGGTGTGGGAGGTATGATTCCTCCCCTCAGAACAGAGGGTCTGGGGTACCTAAGTCTACTGGTACCAGCTTTCTCAACACTTACAGCACAAAATGGATGCTGTCAGCCACAGACACAAGTCTGCCCTCCTGCTGCTGAGCCAAGCTCGAGCAGGGAAGGTGGCACAAAAGGCGTCCTGTCGCAGGGAGGTGTTACCACCTCCAGGACACACTTTAGTTTTTTGGGGGGTGGGTGGGTTTGTAGAGGTGGGCCTCAGCCAGGCCTACCAGTGCTAGGGGTTCGCCCTTCTCTGCACACAAGTCCTCAGACCAGTAAATAGAAGTTGGCACGGAAACTGAAATGTCAAAAGAGACATTTATTAAACCTCATGAGGTGGAACTACATTCACATAACACCCTTCGGTAGAGTATGAAGTAGCACAAAGAGTAGAAGAACCACGGGTCTTTTATATCCACACTGGGGCTCAAAAAAAGGTGGTAGTAGCACACATAGGAGAGTTACATACATAAATGGTCATACAGAAATGTGCAGTCAACAAAGAAGGAGGAGCCAACAGTTGCTGACTTTAGTAGAAACAACCTTATTCACATACTGTGCATCTGCCAAAAACTCCGAGTCCAAAGAAACTTCTGGTTGCATCCTATTTGGCTTCTTCTTAACATCAGGACCTGCCAGGAAGCACTAAACGCTTGCATGAGGGGAGACTTGTTTTGTTAAGTTTATTCTAGACATTAATTCCCCTAATCTGATTTCTGACCCAGCCTGAGTTTTTCTTATCTCCTGGTGACACTACTGGACGTCTTTTCTAATTTATAATTTCTCTGTTTTTAACTGTTTTGTGTATTTTCTCACCCTTAATACGTAATGGTCAACATAGTGTGTTTACATTGCAATGATTTTAATTAATTGCACAATAAAAACTTTACTTACTTACTTACCTGACAGTAACAGACCTAAACAGATGCATGGGCAGCTACAAACTTTTCTACGCATGTGCAAAGTAGCAGGGGCTAAGTATTTGAGCAAGGCACAAGGGCAAATGACAGAGAAGAATGAAAGAGCACATGGCAGACAAAATGGCTGCCGGAAACAAGATGGTTTCAGCTAAATGCTAACATCGATCTCTGCCAAATTTCCACAGACTGCCCTTTTAGCATTAGCTGAATACATTTACCTTTTGGAGGAGTCTAAATGTACGTCATGTACATTGATTTCCATCAATTGATCAATTTCTCTGTCTAAGATGTGCTGGGCATTCATTTGTGCAACATTTTGTTTAGCAGGTGTACAGTCAGTAATACAGATGGAGCAAAGCATTGGACCACATTGCATACATAGGCAGCATGTCAGCAGAATTGCAAACAATATACACAGGACTGTCAACAGTTTCCAGCCCCAGTTAACAAACAGTGTCCAAAACCAACTGGTGAAAGTCCATGTGCCTGTATCGGGGTGGTTTTCAGCAGCAATTTTGTGGAGTTTGGAGATTGCATCAAAAACTGAAGGGGCATGATCCGGTATGTACACACAGCAGCTACTTCTGATGATGTTACATGCACCGCCTCGATCTGCCAAGACTACATCTAGGACCATACGGTTTTGGAGCACCACAATCCTTGCAATTTGCAGTTCCTGTTTGATGTTTCCAAGTGCCATAGTTGTCTGGTTGGTCACAGCTTCTATGACACAAGTCAACCGACTTATGTTCCTACTGTTCAAAGCAGCACAAACAAAGAAGAATAGTCCCAAATTGAAATCAACGTAGTGCTGTAGTGCAATGTCAGTCTGGTCCACCTCATCATTACTTATTGTTCTTACAAATCTGGTTTTAGAAATGTCATCAAACAATCAATAGTCCTTGTGATATGATGCAGGTACCATAAACACAGGAGGTAGTAAAAAGGACACATAACACACTCCAGACCATCCAACAAGTAGATGGTAGCATCCCTTGTTCCAACAGATGAAATATGTATTATGAGAAGACGTAAAACTACTATTGTTACTACCCTCAATGGTCAAAACCTGAGTACATTCGCTTCTTCGAACTGGAATTTTCCCAACACTGCTCTCACACAAATCTGCTCGGGCTCAAGTGACAGCTACTACACATGGCCCATTACCCTTGGTAGTTTGTGTACTTGGGTAAACATAATGTGTAGAAGCATTTTCTCGTCAGTACTCCTCCATCTCCCACATAGTCCCTTTAGCTTGTGGATCACCTTCTTCATCAGGGTAACACGCTTTATTGAGGTAGTAGTTTATTCTCCCCACACCCATATTAGTGATATTAGCCACTAGAGAAGCCAATGGAAGTGCAAAGCAAGCTTGACGTCGTGTACATTGATTTGCATCAATTGATCAATTTCTCTGTCTAATATGTGCTGGGCATTCATTTGTGCAACATTTTGTTTAGCAGGTGTACAGGCATTAATACAGATGGAGCAAAGCATTGGACCACATTGCATACATAGGCAGCATGTCAGCAGAATTGCAAACAATATACACAGGACTTTCAACAGTTTCCAACCCCAGTTAACAAACAGTGTCCAAAACCAACTGGTGAAAGTCCATGTGCCAGTATCGGGGTGGTTTTCAGCAGCAATTTTGTGGAGTTTGGAGATCGCATCAAAAACTGAAGGGGCATGATCCGGTATGTACACACAGCAGCTACTTCTGATGATGTGACATGCACCGCATCGATCTGCCAAGACTACATCTAGGACCATACGGTTTTGGAGCACCACAATCCTTGCAATTTGCAGTTCCTCTTTGATGTTTCCAAGTGCCATAGTTGTCTGGTTGGTCACAGCTTCTATGACACAAGTCAACCATCTTATGTTCCTACTGTTCAAAGCAGCACCAACAAAGAAGAATAGTCCCAAATTGAAATCAACATATTGCTGTAGTGCAATGTCAGTCTGGTCCACCTCATTAGGGTAACACGCTTTATTGAGGTAGTAGTTTATTCTCCCCACACCCATATTAGTCATATTAGCCACTAGGGAAGCCAATAGAAGTGCAAAGCAAGCTTGACAAGAGCCATAATGGGCAAAGGGAAGAGGAATGAAAGGTGTTCCTCCCTTTTTATGATGAGCTGGCATCATTCCACACACCCAACAGTCAGTAATGTTCTTAGCATTGAGCATGTGGTGCAACATCTGGATGAACGTGTTCAGATAAGATTGTCTATGTTTCTGCTCATGATAAGGGAGAATAAAATAGTGATGTACAATGGGTGCCGGAGTAGTGACAGTCAGAACTTGTCGAGCTGGAGCAACTTCCTCTACAACACAAGTTATCACTGCCATATTGACCACAGTGACAATAAACCCAGTAATGCACATTAACTTCTTATCACAGATTCTTGCAGCAGTTGATTTTTCCTCCACAGGCATATTCATCTCATTGTTGAAGTAACAAAAATTGTTGAAGCTCTAAAGTCCTGGGCAGCCATTGGTTTCTTCACTGAGGGTTAAGACGGGTGTCACTACACAAAAGGATTCACCCCTCGTCAGCTCAGGTTCCCACTAACCTAGGACGGGTGCTCAACCAGTCTTTTTCAACAATGAAGTTTCTTTCCGCGGTCGCAGTGGGTATCGGTATACACCAGGGATAGTGTGGTACAGGAAGACTTCCGCAGGTTCTTCAGGTGATATGACTTGGCCTTTCTCCGTACCCAGTATGTCTTGATGGTCGATCAGGGCAGCAGGTTCCACCAGGGTAGACAGCACTCTTTTGCAATGTTTTGGATGAACTCAGCTCCTCCTGTTCGTCACTTGAATTGCAGTTCTCGTCACAAGGAGTACTTGCTCTGGGTCCCGCCACCTAGGCTTCAAGCTGCTTGACCTCTGGAAGGATCGTACCATTACATGGTCCCCAGGCCGGAGTCCATGACAGTCACCTGCAGACCTGTTAGGAAGAGCTTCTTGAACCTGTTGATGAATAGAAATCAAACTGTCAGTCAACTGTGATGGGTAGTCACTCATCAAAACACATGGTATATCATGTATGGGGCGTGGCTTAGGAATTCCCCAAATATTCATAGGCCTTCCAAATACCACCTCATATGGGGTAAAACCAGATCGTGAATGTGGCACTGATCTAATGAACAACAAGGCCAACGGTAGTGCATCAGGCCATTTCAAAGATGTGGAAGCCTGGATTTTAGCTAGATTCATCTTGAGATTAGCATTGTATCTCTGCACTAGCCCTGCTGGTTGTGGATGGAAGGCAGCATGAAACTCCTGCTTAATCCCTAATCCTTTCAGGACATATTCAACAACTTGCCCAATAAAATGGGGTCCGTTTCCACTCCATAAACGTTTGCAAACACCAAATTTGGGGAAGAATTCTTTCAGAAGCACATTTGCTGTAGTAAGAGCTGTATTATCCATCATAGGGTACACCTCTATCTACACATTGAAGGCACATACCACTACTAAGACATATTTCAGAGTGTTACAGCCTTCAAGCTCGATGTAATCCATTTGCAAAACTTTAAAAGGTGCAGTTGGTGTAGCAAACCCTCCTGTAGGAGTTTGTGTCCCTATACCAGGATTGTACCGGAGACAAATCAAGCAGGACTGTACTGTTTTTTTAGCTGTCCTAGCAATTTCTGGATGCTCTCAAACTTGAATGAGCAATTACGTTATCGAGGAAGCTCCAACATGTGCCGGCCCATGTGTCATATGAATCATAGGTTGTAAATAGACTGTGGACAGCTTCCACCTAGTCATATCTTTATTTCGCCAACAGCCCTCATCATCCAACGTTCCCTCTTTAGACCTTGCTCATGTTCTTCAACAGAAGCAGATCTCTGCATGTCTAGCACTTCCTTCCTAACATAATGCCAACTTTCAGCCTGTGACTTCACTACGTACATGGATGTGGTGCTTCGCTGCATTGCAGTTTCACGGGCTGTGTGATCTGCGAAGGCATTGCCTTGTCCTATTTTATCGGTCACTTTCTTGTGTGCGCTACATTTAACGATTTCTATTTTCTTCGGGTATGTCAAGGCAGTCAAAAGATTATGCAACAATTGTCCATACATTATTTACATCCTGTGGAATGTAAGAAAGCCTCTTTCCTTCCAGACTAACCCAAAGTTATGAGCCACTCCAAAAGCATAGCTGCTATCTGTATAAATGTCCATAGACAAGTCAGTACTAAGTTCACATGCTCGTGTCAAAGCTATTAGCTCAGCTGCCTGAACTGACACAACCCATTGTCCGTTTCTCAGTAAGGAATATACAATTATGAGGCTCCTGTGACTGAGACTGAGTTGCTGGGTATGGCAACAAAGTAGCTGGAATCAGGGTTGAACATCTTTTTTGATATGAGGGGCCAAAAGTGTCAATTCATATCCTGTCAACCTAGCACTAGTTAAATGCTGTGTTTTAATTTGGTTCAAAAGGGCATCAACTGCATCGGGTACTAACACCTACAGTCTGTGTGACAAGACTATCCCTTCACTCTGACGTATAGACACAGCTGCCGCTGCGACAGAAAGAAACAACCAGGCAATGCACGAACAATTGGATCGAGAACAGCTGAAAAATATGCACAAGGACGTTGCTTGTCACCGTGTGTCTGTACTAAAACAGAAAGTGCACACCCATCTCTCTCGTGTACATAGAGTGTAAAAGTCTTAGTATAATCTGGAGTGCCTAACACTGGTGCAGAACAAAGAGCTTGATACAAGTGATGGAAAGCATTCTGACATTCATTCGTCCATGGAAGGGGCATTGGAGTGTCTTTAGTCAGAAGAGCCAACAAAGTTTTAACAATGTGTGAGAAGCCTGAAATCCATTCCCTACAAAAAGAAGTAATACCAATGAATGCACAGACATCTTTTTGAGTACGGGGCACTGGTGTGTCTAAAATAGCTTTAATGCAATCTGGTGTAAGTGCACGTTCCTCCTTAAAGAGGAGGTGACCTAAATAGGTAACCTTCTATCTAGAATATTGCAATTTCTTCCGTGAAACCTTATGATGGTGTGATGCAAGGAAGGAAAGCAATGACAGTGTTCCGTCTTCACACTGTCCAGGTGTATCAGCTGCCAAGATGTCATCGACATATTGTATGAGATCCACCCCAGTCGTCACAGGGAAAGAACCAAGTTGTCTTTTCAATTCTTGGCTGTAAATACTAGGACTCTCTGTATACCCTTGGGGAACTCTACAGAATCTAAATATTCGGTTATTCAAAGTGAAGCCGAACAAATATCGGCTATCAGGATGAATAGGTATTGAAAAGAAAACACTCTTCAAATCAATCACGGTAAAGGTAGTAGCAGTCAGAGGAACCAAAGTAAGAAGTGTCATGATGTCAGAGACTACCGGGTATTGTGGCACTACAATCTTGTTAACCTCTCGTAGATCAATGATAAACCTGTAGATTTTATTATCAGTATCTTTCTGCAAAATAGGAAGGATAGGGCTATTGCAAATATTGTAAGGAACTTCTTCCATAACCCCCACTTTAATCAGATCATGAACAATGCGCACAAGTGCCTCTTCCTCTTCTCAAGAAATTTTGTATTGAGGCAATCGTGGCAATGAAGCTCCCTCCTTGACATTAATGTGCACTGGTGGAATAACCATTTGTCCCACATCAGTATCTGAAGTAGCCAACAAAGTACTGGGGGTCAGGCCAATGCAATATCCTCCCTAATGAGACAGGAATTCTCAACCACCGGATAGTTATAATTCAAAATAACACACACACCTTTTGGGGAACAACGTATTGTGACCCTAAAATACTTGAGCATATCAAGACCCACAATATTGTCTGGTGTGTTAGGGGAAAGCAAAAATGGACATAGAGCAGTAAATTTATCAACATGAAATGCAAGTGGTTGTGACATTGGGCTAAGGGAAGGTGTTTCATCGAAACCTATCGATGTAATGGTTAAGCCAGACAGGGGAGCCCTTGGAACCAATAGTTTAGACAAGGTGCTACGAGTAGCTCCTGTATCAACCAGAAATCGATCAGTAGAAAGCAAAACATATGCTTGGACATGGGGACCCTTTTGATCTACTGGGACATCAACTGATTCCTTACTCCATCCTAGGCATTCCTATGCATAAGCAGAGTCCTTCAAATTCGAATCCACATAATCAGATATTTGATACTGATGTATTTTAAGAATTTGGAGGATGCCCAACAGTCTCAAATCTAGAATGATCATCCATACCTCCCCTATGTCCTGGATTCCCCGGGCGACCTCTCATTTGTCCCCAACCACGCTGATACTGCTGAGTGCACAAACGAGGACATTCAAAAGCCCAATGTCCAATCTCCATGCAGTAAGCGGACTGAGCAACAGACAAAGTAGCTCGGGAAAAAGAGGGTGTACCAGGGCGATACATTGCACGTCCGCCTCAATCACTATATCTATAAGATGGACCACAAACCTGAGCAATCATAACCTTTGTTTTCAGCTCCTTATTCTTTTTATCCTCATTGCCTTTATCATCTAATTCCTGACGTTCATAATACTGGGCCATGGTCAGAAGGGAGGCTGGGGAAGACATAGTCCATGAAATTTCGCTGGCTTTTAGGCGACTAGCTATTCCAGGCAATATGTTTGCGACAAATTTTTCGACAAACAGATGCCTGCCTGTGTCATCTGTCAATGACTGGCAACTAAAGTTGTGGAATGCCTCTTCAAATGTGTGAAGAAGTCAGAAACCGATTCATCCGCCTTTTGCTTGCAGGATGCTAACACAGTCCATTCTGTTTTTTAGGAGGAATGAGAGTTTTCAGTTTAACTACTATAGCTTTAGGAAGTTCTAAAATCTCTTGCTGTGGTTTCTGTGTGGGTTCCCTTTCTGCATCAACCCTTTCTAGTTCTTTCTAAACATCCCCAAAAGCTGTATGATCATCGACTTTACGAATAGATCCCCACATATCAGGGGATAAAATAAGTCCAAAAAACATATCAATATCAGATAAAGTCATGGTACAATAACTAATGGGTCCTTCAATTTCTTCATAAATTGCGGCCGCTTTTTTCCGCGAGTCAGGCAAAGCAGCTTTAAGAGCCATGACATCTGCTCTACTCCAAGGAGTGTAAACCCAATTTTAAATAAAATAACCCTTCACATCCACTGAATTCTTATTATCATCTGTTCCCGTACCCCAAGGAGGGACATACAAAGGTGCGGCTTCCCGCATGAGTTTCCTATGAACTACAACAATCTTATCTGACTCTGAAGCATCAGCCTGCAGCACGGTGGTCTGAAGTGTTTGTGCAGCTGCAGCAGCTGCCTTTTTCTCCTCTCACAATTGGGATACATCAGCTCATAGTTTAACCACACTGCTAATTAAGTCAGCCACCTGAGGGAGGAGAAAGAGACCATCACATAATTGCTTATAATCCTTTGCTATATCAGCAGGCTCTAACTCTGTGGAATGCTTCCTAAACAGTTCAATTACTTCTATGGCAAACATTTTGGCAAAATATAACTGCTCCCTCTCCTGCCATTGTTGTTCGTCAGCTAAAAGATCAGAAGCAGAAATACTATCAAGAGCAGCTATACGAGCAGCAGCTCTAAAGGTAGCCATACCATCAGCAGTCAGCATGGAGCGAGTCTCTCACAGAGGTACCTATCCTGATCCCAAGGAGAAATATCATCATCAGAATCAAGGACAGGAGCGGAGGGGAAAATATATGGAGGTGGTGAACGATCTAGCAAAATGTAATCATCCTGCGGTTTATTAAGGAGAGGGTAGAGGGGGCGCCGGACAGGGTATTGGCCATTTACCTGTAACCGACGCTCCCTATCCTCTCTCTCTTTTATCTCCTTCATTTCTTTATTTTTCAATTCCAGCTCTTTCACATGGATATTTTTGCGTTGTTCCTTATCTATTAAAGCTTGTTCTCTTCTCATTCACACACTTCTTTCTCCCACATTCGTACACAGTCAAACATATCTTGTCTACTTCTGCATTTAAACATACATTGTTCCACATACTGATTTTTCTAAGATCAAATGACCCATGTATAGGCCACCACAACTCAGGATCCTTGCTAGTATATTGATTCCATAACGTGCTGTATATTATAGAGGAAATACCATTTTTAATATACGTGTCCCTGTTGGACCTGACCCTTTTTGGCAGGTTCACCCCGAAACTTTTTGCTTTTTACTAGCCTGTTTCTGGAACCTGGTGTTGGTGATTTTAGGTCTTTGCACACTTTTTCACTGTGGTACAGTGTGAAGTGCGTGAGATCTCTGTGTATGTGTGGTGAGTAACCTGCCCTCCCATAGGAATGCATGGGGAATATGTGTGACCATGGTAGTTCCTGATGTGTGTGGCGTGCAGGGTCGAGTTTGGTATGTGGGACCTCGTGAGATTAAATGCTGCGTAATGATGTATGTGGCATGAGTGTGTCTAGTGTGGAAGTGCCACTTCTAGACATGGATGTGCGTGTGTAGTGAATCTGCTGGCACGTGATTGGCTGAAGCCTGGCTCCAGGAGTGTGCCTGGGCCTGCTTGTGGATTGACTGTCTGGTTTGAGGATGACAGGGGCTGGGGAGCCCCAGGAGGTTGTCTGAGTCAGCCCTTGGTTGAATGACTGCATCTGCCACTAGAGTGGTGGGAGGAGATAGCACCTGGGAGTGAATAGGGCTGTGCCTGCCTGCCACAATGCTGGCTCCACCTCCTGCTGGGCGGCTGTCGCCTCTGGCCCTCACACTGAAAGGAGTTCCCTATAGACCAGTTGTAGCTGGTTCTCACACTGCCTGCACCCTGCTAGACAAAGGAATTCACTGTATAAAAAGGGACTGTGTCCCCTTCCAAAATGTTCTTGTTTTTGGACTTGAAACGACCAGGGACGTGCTGCTGCTGGGGCCCAGGGGAAAGGTTTGCCTCCCTAGGTCCTGCCCAGCCCCTGGATGCTGGAGGACTCTTCTTTGCAGGGAGCTGTTTTGCTCCACTTTTACTCCTCCAGGACTGCTGGGACCTTTTTGATCACTAATAGTTGCTGCCCAGGACCTTGTCCTTGAATCCTGAGCTGCCTGTGACCCTTCTTCATGCAGGGGTACCTCTGAGGACTTGTGGGGCTGTCCGTGCCCCCAGCGCGATGTGAGCGCTTTATTGGGGCTCTGCAGCATGGAGCTGCTCCCTGTCCTGCTCTTTGTGCCTCGCAGGTGGCTGCATTTAACCTGAGTTTTGATATATTTTTATATCATGGGTGCCACCCCATTTATTTGATTATCTAACGGGTGCTCACCCCGTTTCTCCTTTTATTTTGCAAACCGAGGGTGCCCACCCCTCATTTTGCCCCTTGTTAATCACCGCCGCGGCCCTCTTGCGCCGCCAACAGGAAACTAGGCATCGTAGTGCCTGACCCGGGGCGGGACTTCCGGTTTTCGGAGGAAGTCCCGCCCGCACCCGTGCTCTGATTGGCCAGTGCCCCGGCCAGAGGAAGAGGAGCATGGTGGCACCGGTGTGAGCAGGGCTCCTGTGTTCTGGGGAGAGCCCTGCTGGTGCCGAAAAGGAAGAAGGAGATGGCGTGGGGTCGGTGCGGGGCTCCCGTGAGCTAGAGGGAGCCCCGAGATGGACGACGCGGGCGGTCAGGAGCCCACCCCGCCTCCCGGAGCATGGTGATCGAGTCCTGGGTCCCGAGAGGGGGCCCGGGTGAGGAGGAGGGCGGGGCGCTCCTCCGGAGAGAGAGAGAGAGAGCCCCGCAAGCATGGTGCCTCCAGAAGAGAAGCCGCACCAGATGAAGAGAAGCCCCCTCCCGCCAAGAGGAGCCGCCGGTGAGTAGGTGCGGCTGAGGAGGGGGGCTCTGGGTGCATGATATATGGTGCCTGATTGATGCACAGTGTCCTGCCTGCATTTTGGGCAGCCCCGTCTGGTAGTGGGCCGCCCCAACGTTCCATTGTGCAAAAAGGCCCCCGCGGGGGCCCCGTGGCAGTCAGAGCAGCCCCATCGAGCAGCGGGCCACTCCAACAGTGGGGCATGTTTTCTTTTAGAGCCCCGTGTGTCTCCAACGGTGGGCCATTTTGTGTTTAGAGCCACAGAGGCTCTTGGGGGCAGTGGGCATTGTCGATCCAGAGAGGCTCAGCCCGGCCCATTTGTTTTAAGAGTCCAGAGAGGCTCCATGGCCATTTCCGTGATCTTGAGCCCCCAGAGAGGGGGGCTCCAACGACGCTGCATGATTCTTCAGATCCTCTGAGGCTTGTGGGGGCATTTGGCCATGTTTAGCCCATGAAGGGCTCCAGAGGTACATTCAGAGCCTCGAGGGCTCCATGGGGCATATTTGTTTTAGAGCTTAAGTGGCTCCAACGTTTGGCCATGTGTAGTGTCAGAGCCTGTGTGGCTCCAACGTTCTGCGCAGTGTTATGTCAGAGCCTGTGTGGCTCCAACGATTGGGCGCAGTTCTGTTCTAGGGTCAGTGAGGACCCTGTCACAATTTTGATTCCCAGCTGCCCAGCAGTTAGTGGGCAGCTGCACCGTTTAGGCGCTTGGGATTGTCCTCAGCTGCCCAGCAATTTGTGGGCAGCTGCCACGTTTAGGCCCCTGTCATTGGGACACAGGGCGTCCTAGCCCCATCAAGAACAGTTGGCCTAGAGACTGCCACAGGTGGTGGCTTATGTAAGTTTTTGCGCAATTGTGTGGTTTTTCCTTGCACCTCTGAATGTTTTTAGGCATCATGTGTTTTTGCGCTATTGAGTTGTGTTCTGGCACCTCTGAATGTTTTTATGCATCATGTGTCTTCCTTGTTCTTACACCTCTGAATGTTTTATGCATCATGTGTCTTCTTTCCTTACACCTCTGAATGTGTTTTTATGCCTCATGTGTTTTCCTTGCCTGCACCTCTGAATGTGTTTTGATGCATCATGTGCCTTGTTCTTACACCGCTGAATGTTGTGATGCATCATGTGTAATGTGTTCTTGCTTATACCCCTAAGTGTATTTTATTCTTAGGTGGTTGTGTTTGCCTAGTATAGTTATACTAGAGAGGTTATGTGTCCATGCGTGATCTAGGCCTATGGTTATTAGTATTGCGTAGTGTGTACCTACCTTTACCAGTAGTTACTGGTTGTGACCTACAATTGTTCTTTTTTGTTACACTTATTCTAAGTTCTAAAAGTGCTATTTCTACTAAGTACTGATTCTGACTGTGGCCCATGTGGCCCTGTCTTGTACATAATCCCTTGTGAATATTGCCCCTGCCAGTTGGCACAATTTACATGTGTGATTTCTATCTGATGTGTTTTGACAATACAAAAGTTATTTTATATAACCTTGTGTGGAGTTCCTTTTGTAGTGTGCCTAGGATGTTGTTGCTGTTGTGTGCTGGCGCAAATGCTTTAAACATTGCCTCCGGGATAAGCCTGTCTGCTCGTGCCAAGCTACCAAGGGGTTGAGCAGGAGTTATCTTGGCGTGTGACTCCCTTGCCCTGACTAGAATGGTGGTTTCTGCCTGCCTTTGGCGTCAGCCTTAGCCTACCAGAAATCCCAGTTCTAACAGTCACTATTAGGTGTCCCCTCAGAGGGGGCCAACTGACTTTGCTCAATACTCACAATGGTACCTCCAAAGAAGCAACACATTCTACAAAGTGTGCTTGAAACAGGCATGCCCAAAATATTGTAGCATATACAATACTATACAGCAGTGGCACTTAACCCTATGTGTGCCGTTACATGTTATTCGAAAGTTGTGGAAAAGTCCCCTCATTACCTGCCTATATAAATTGGAATTCATATATATCCAATCAATTCCATTTATTGGCCAATTTCCATATACAAAGTGTCGCATCAAACTACCTTACCAAACAAAAGTCTCCAGATTCCAACTGCCAAGTGTCAGGGACTGTCCGGGACTATGTGGGGAACACAGTCAGGGACTTGGACAAGGACTGGGTACTGGGTAGAAGACGTACACAGAAAGAAGGAGTACAGTGCTGCCCAGGATCATACAGGGAGTCAGAGTAGAAAAAAGGATCCAAAGGGGAAGCCTGTACAAGTGAACAAGATGGGTAAGACTCAGAAAGGAAGGGCACTCACAAGGCAATTTAGCATTCAGACTAACTACACCCAGGACGGACGTGCAAGACAGATATATAATACAACATTAACAATAAAGGGGGGTGTGGGGTAAAGCACTCAGGAGCTCCACATGGTAAGACTGAAGCACAGTAAAATTCTTAACCGCAATTGCTGTTACAGATACTGACTGCAAATACCCACATGTAGGATATGCATGCAAATGCAGGGTCTATGGTGCTTATACCTATAGTGATGTTATGATTGTAACTCAAAGACAAAACTCAGAGTGAACAAGAAACACCACCTAGGTAGTCAGCTGAGCCCACGGATCCTGGCGATCAAACAGGAACGCGCAAGGCAGTAACAGCAAAGGGGTAGAACTAAACACAAGCACAATAGACAAGGAGCTAGCAAGGAGGAGTGCTTAACAGGAAAGGAAGGAAATGACAGGGAACACTTGCCAGAAAGTAGGTAACAAACATGCAAGGTAACAGAAGTAAGACAGCAGAATAGAAAGGCAGCAAACTAGAACTGGAACGAAGGAAATGGGAAGCAATGCAGGGACTGGAAATGGATATACAGAAGGGGAGGCTACAAGGGTATACTAGAATAGTGCAGGTTAAGGAATCAAGAAAACAAAGAAGCATAGAAAGCAGTATTGGGGCAGGAACAAGAAGTGAGCTAAGGCTCAGGAGTCAAGGCAGCACTGCAGGCAGTGCTGGTTCAGGAACAGGGAATTACTAGAGCTTCAAGGAGTCAAGGCAACACAGCAGGCAGTGCTGGTTCAGGAACAGGGAATTACTAAAGCTTCAAGGAGTCAAGGTAGCACTGCAGGCAGTGCTAGTTCATGAACAGGGAAATTACTAGAGCTCAGGAGTCAAGGTAGCACTGCAGGCAATACTGGTTCAAGGAAACATGACATAGCTACAGCTCAGGAAACAAGGAGTCAAGAGAGCACTGCAAGCAGTACAAATCAGGAACAAGAAATAGCTAAGCCCAGGAACAAAGAGTAACTATAGCTCAGGAACTCAGGAAAGAAGGTAGCATTGCCGGCAGTGCTAATTCAGGTACAGGGAATAGGTATAGCTCAGGAACTCAGGAAACAAGGTAGCACTGCAAGCAGTGCTAATTCAGGAGAAGGGAAACGGCTGCAGTTCAGGAACAAGGAATACTAAGGCTCAGGGGTCAGGGTAGCACTGCAGCCAGTGCTAATTCAGGAACAGGGAAAACAGCAGCAGATCAGGTACAAGGCATAATTAAAGCTCAGGAAACAAGAATAGCAAAAGCTCAGGAGCACTAGAAACAAGGATTGGTCTCACCGGTAAACAGCTACAATGACCAACCTTTGCCTGAAGGTAGCTGGGGCTTAAAATAGCTCACAGTAATCACATGCAGCTGGTGTGAGCAGGCTAGCAGCAGCCAGCCATAGGTGAGCTGAATTCCTCTACCCATACTTGGCCTGCAGGGGTGGAGACAAAACAGTGAGCAGGGAATTCTGGGTAATGGAGCTTCAGGCATGAGTAGGCTGGCTTTAATTCTAAGCAGGCTCGCTTTCACAAAACCCGGCATGGATTGGGAATGGATGTCAATTCCCAAATAGTGTCCAAATGGCTGGAAGTCAAGATATGCATGCAGGGGAGTGTCAGGAAGCATATTAGAACACTTGAGAGTCCCAGAGTTAAGCTCCCTGGTGGTGGACACGAGAACACAGGGAGCAAATCGTGACCCAAGTTCTTAATTGTCCAAATGGTGTCTGCATGACGAACACCAGAAGAGATCACAGTCAAGGGCAGGCACCACCTGGAGGGTCAGATCATAAAGAGAGGAAAAATGCCGTGGGTGTCAAGACGGGGGTCTCCTCGGGCAGTGATCATCCGCAGCGAGATTCCAATCCTTCGTTTCAACCACTCCTTCGGGAATCCGAGTCACCGATGAGCCCCACTTGGTTGGGCGCCAATCTGTAGAGGTGGGCCTCAGCCAGGCCTACCAGTGCTAGGGGTTTACCCTTCTCTGCACACAAGTCCTCAGACCAGTAAATAGAAGTTGGCACTGAAACTGAAATGTCAAAAGAGATATTTATTAAACCTCATGAGGTGGAACTACATTCACACAACACCCTTCGGTAGATTATGAAGTAGCACAAGGAGTAGAAGAACCATGGGTCTTTTATACCCACAGAGGGGCTCAGAAGAAGGCGGTACTAACACACATAGGAGAGTTACATACATAAATGGTCATACAGAAATGCACAGTCAACAAAGGAGGAGGAGCCAACAGTTGCTGACTTAAGTAGAAACATCCTGACAGTAACAGACCTAAACAGGTGCATGGGCAACTACAAACTATTCTGCGCATGTGCAGAGTAGCAGGGGCTAAGTATAGCCACTTCTTTGAGCAGGCACAAGGGCAATTGACAGAGAAGAAGGAAAGAGCACATGGCGAGCATATGCCAGACAAAATGGCTGCCGCAAAACAAGATTGCTTCAGCTAAATGCTAACATCGATCTCTGCCAAATTTCCACAGGTGCAATGTCTCAGTGCCAGAAAGTCTGTACGTAGGCCACATTTGGTGTCTTTGTGCACAGTCCAGTTCAAACCAGTCCTGGGAGCCATTTGCACCCGCTCTTGAACGAAACTGGACAATGGACACAGGAGTAGCCTCCATCCTGTCCTTACCCTCCCCTAGGAGGAACCCTGGAATCTGTCCAACCCTCTCCCCTGGATATAAAATGGGTTACCTGGCTATAGGACATTAGATTTTATGTGGACAAGATTCTACTAAGAAGAAACCCCAACACTAACTGTCTGGACACAGCTGGACCTCCTTGGACCTCCTTTGGCCTCAACTTTGTCTTCCCTGGCTAAACCTCACTGCTCCAGTGTCCAAGATCCATACAGACTCCATGCAGGACCATGTGGAACTTCATAGACTGATCAAGAATCTCCCTTGGTGTGAAGGAGTCACTCCCCTGCAAATGCAGGCACCACAACGCAACTGTCTTGTCTACTGACCCAGAGTTCATACGGATTTTGAAGATTTCAGCAACACAGGAGGTGGGTTGCTGAAGGTCTCTGAGGTTGATCTGCTGTCTTACCACGTTTGAGGGCAGTATCCCTCATGGAGACCTCATAACCCATACCACTGTGCATTGGGCTACTTGTAGACTGACTCCAGCGCACCTTTTCTACAAAGGACTCAGGCCTCTTTGCACTCTGTGCCATGTCAGCTGGTATCCTGTGAAGCTGCCTGATGTCCCCTCACAACTCCTGTGCCTCCAGCCTGTGGGTCCTCTTGAGGGTCATTTCTGCTTTTCATGGGCTTCCCTGGTTCCTCCAGGCATTCCCTGAATCCCCTTGCTGCGCTGAGTCTCCTGGTCCATGCTGGACCGGAACAACACCCATCTTGACCTTTCTTGATGTTTGCCGCTACCAAGGCTTGTTGGTGCTACAGCCAGACACCGACCACTCAGCACTCGACATGCTTCATGGGACAGCGTGCCTCCAGCTCTGGGTCATCCAAGACATCTCCTGGTCCTCGCAGCTGAAAAGTCAAGGTTACCGTCATCACTCATGAAGCACCCGACATTGGTGGGCGTTCATCTACCGGCCCCTGGTCACTCCAAAGTGACCCAGACTCTGTCCCCTCTGGTTTTAGGTTCCTCACATCTAGAATCCATGTTTGGATTCCAACAGACACTCTTCTTACTTCCCGCAGCAGCATTTCTTTGCAGGCCTTCATTAAGAATGACTAGGGTTTAGAACCTATGAACCTGTCTCCTCTTGGATAGGTAACTCTGGTACAAAGGTATTCAATGGTGGGGTGTCTCTCCAACCTCTTAATTCCAAGGGTGGTCTTCATAATCTGCTGGGAAGGGTCCCTCTTCTTTAATTTTCCAACCACGACTTCCCTATTGAATTGTACGGAGCACGCGGTTGTGTTCTCGCTCTGCACCCGTCCTCCGTTAGGGTGCCTATCTACTCACCTTGGGTAATTCCTTCGGGTCCCAGCAATTCTACACCTTCCAGACTAGGTCAGCACCCAAGTCGTGGTTCTAAAACCACTTACTTATTATATGGTTTGGTCTCCCCCTGGAGCCCACTGTTTTTTGTGCTACTTGTGCTACTTACGTTTGAGTCTATGCAACCGTGTTATTTGAATTGTGTTCTATCCTTGTGTAGAGTAGGCCTGGGCAGTAAATTCTGGAACTTGCGGAACTTGGGGAATTATGTGTTCCGCGGAGAACAGGGAATTGCCCAAAAATTCCGCGATCCACGGCTTCCATGAATTTATTGCTTGTTCCTGCTTTCAAAGTTCGTGTTCGTGAGATATTTTTCCCTGAGCACGCAAACAGCGTTCGTGACCAGGAAAAAAGCAACGCGAACGGGCGGAACAAGAAATTCTGCGTTTTCGCTGAACTTTTGCCTGCTTGCGGGGATTTTTTCCTGTTTCACGGATCTTTGTGTACTCAAATTTCACCCACCCCTAGTGTAGAGGATACTAGAGAGTGTTATATATTATGAGTACATAATTTTATAACTATTAAAACAAGCTTCCTTCAAGACTTAGCCTGACGGCTGCTCTCCATAGGTACCACTAGGATAGCTTTCTATAAAGGTTATCTTTAACCTAATCACCATAAGGGTTGTTTGAACTGATACAAGGTGCCCACTTTATTTAGTGGACAGCATATACCAGGCCAACTTCTCACAATTATTATCTGAGTAAACAATCAACAAACATTTTCTAACATGCCTAATCCAATGTAACGCCTTGTTCTTTAGGGAATCACTATTTTCATAGGAACCAGTTGGCAGCTACGGCCCTCTCACCATAAATACTGAAAATCCATCTTAGGTGTTAGTGCTCCCCTGTAGTCTCCCTGTGGGAACAGTGACAGAAGAAGGCATATGTTTGGAAATATGCACCCCATAAATATAACCAGCTCCACTAGGCATGGTGGACATAGGATAAATAGACAGCAGATCGGCACTTGAAGGGCACAATAACCCACTTGTAGCCAAGCCACATCATGAACTATCATACTAATCACTCCATTGACTTTGAATAGTTAATCAGAACAAGAATGAGAATTCAATAGGAGTCATAGATAAGCTTGTCATAGCGCCCTGACCTTGTTGGGATTGCAAAGTCTGAGCACTATGCTTCCAATGTGATTAGAAATGTAAAGACCCTGCTTTAAGGGTTTTCACCACATCCAGGAGAATTTCCTTCAGTTTGGCAACCTCTTCTCTTAGTGCTAATATCAAGCCGATTGCTTCCCCAAGCATTGAGGGTACATGTGGAGGTAAGCTTTCTAGGCTGGGTATAGAATGTATCTTTGAAGGAGAAGCAGAGTCACATACTTCGTGTAGAATCAGAAACCTGTTAGAACATTCTACATTTATACATGTTTGAGTATCACCCTTGGAACCAGAGTTCTGGGAGGGCTCCTAATCTTGGTCTAATGTAACAACAAGTGTCAAACTGCAGTTAGAATCAGCTGGAGTGATGATAGAGTTTTTTCTGGGGATTGGTTTCAATTTAAATACATCTGAAACGCCCCCCTCTATGTTAACTCTAGTAGCATTATCTTGAGCATTATCTTTGTTCCCGAGAATAGACTCCTCTTTTTCTATCCATGTATCAATCTCGTTTGTTACACAGTTCATTGTGGAAGAGCTTGACTTCTTGGGAAGTTTAATAGTTTAGATTACACGGTCATATCAACCGGACTTTTCATTATCCCATTCTTTTCATACCTGTGCGGGCTATAAACTATAACAGAAGCAGTACCTTCAGTCATCTGGAACACTAAAGTCTTTGGGGTTCAATTTTCAGATCAGGGGGTTGAGTGGCCCTGCACTGGCTCTTCCTGGTGCCGACGGGTAAAGGATAGGCTCACGCTTGGCCCAGGCATTGCCAAGGCACATCCCACAGTGTGGTGAAACAGGGCTGCTTAAATGCACCCAATGTCACTTCCCAGGTGTTTAGCCCCCCTTAACTGGTCTCAAACTATCCGGGTAAACTGGAACCTAGAGTCCCCCTCATAGTGGTCCCACGCTGTGGCGAAACAGGGTTGCTTAAATATGCTTGATGCGGTTTCCCTGGTGTTTTTCCCCCACCATCTGGTTTCAAACATTTTGGACAGTCTGGGACCTGGAGTTCCCCTTGAAGTCCATAAATCTAAAAGCTAACAAACTATTTTATAATGAAATGATAATGTGTATTATGTTTAGTTTTCTTTATATTAAATTACATTTATTTATATTTGTTAATATTTTAAATAATTTAATTTAACGTAACATCTAAATATATTTTACATATCTCAAAAATATATGATATATTACCTACTGCCGGTCGCCAGTAGGTAGTTATAGTTAGGAACTAGTTACCATAGGAAAATCGCAACATTCTAATCCCAATAACTTTGGCGCCGATAGACGAATCTTCGCAAAATTTCCAAAACTTATGGCCCGCTCTGGTCCGCTCCCATCTTGACAGTTTTGGGGTGATTCGGCAAGCAAGGGCCGAATAAAATGGGGTCCAAAAACGTGTTTTCTCGATGCAATTTTCCATAGGAAACTTTAGACACGGCTACAGCCCGAACTGCTGAACGAAATTACACCAAATTTGGCAAAAAGGTAGCCCTTGGTTCAGAAAGAGCCCTTTTTGTTCAATGGTGTACATTTGTTCAATAGTTGCTGAGAAAATCAAGTTAAAAAAAATATCGATATCTAGAGGCGCACAGGATCTGTGCACCCTGCAGATTAGGGTCTGCGCACCCTGCCAATCACAAGCTGCATTCTAATTGGCTGTCAACACTCTAAAGCAGGAACTGTTGGCGGCCATTTTGTGCCTCAGTGGAAGCGAGACACAAGAAAACAGTAAAATTAAGGCACAGATCAAGAATAGGGGGCAGGGTTGAAACACCCTGACCCCCTAGGCCTGCTTAGGGGGTGCCACAAGGACCTCCAGTGCCAAAAAAGCATTTTTTTAAATGCAATGATGCGCATTGGGTACGCAGATCCAGCCACAAAAATAAAAAAAAAACAAAGCAGGGGCTCCTTTTTATTTAAATGGGTGGGGGCCTCCAAGACCCGGGGACTGCCACTCTGGAGCTTTTCTAAATTATTTGCGGGGGTCTCACGGCACCCCCGCAGCCCTGGGGACCATCACACCCCGGGCCTTTTGTTAAATGAGTGCGGGGCCTCCAAAGCCACCCAAGCCCCGGGGACAGCCACCCCTGGGGATTTTCTAAAATATTTGTGGGGGGCTCATGGCCCCCCCACAGCCCCGGGGATCACCAACCCCGGGGCTTTTGAAAAGTTGTGAAGGAGGCCATGGGACCCCCTCCTGGAACCCTTGATGGCCCTGGGGACCACCACCCCCCAGGGCTGGCTCCTGCAGTGTCCCGGGGTGCCCACCCCAGGACAGTGCTGTTTGCTTCGGTAGGGCGGGAGCATGTCTCCCGCCCTACCATAGCAAACTCTGCTTTGAATTTTGGAAGAGAGAGCAGGGAAACCTGCTGTCTCTTCCAAAATTCAAAGCAGAATTGCTTTACCACACGGGGCGTTGCATGTTTGCAGCTCCTCATGTGAAAAAGCAGCGCTGGCTCTCCTAGGACGCGGGGAGCTGGCGGCAGCATGGGGGTATTGGGGCTCCACCCACGGTCTAAGTGCATAGGCCCCAGGGGATGGGGTCCCCGGGGAGAATAGAAATTAGTGGTATGAGGCAGGTTTTATTTTACGGAACAATTTGGAGTCGCGACTCCACCGCGACGCTCAGCGTGGACCCCAGGTGTGAACGCTCTGGGTGTGTGACTCCAAAACGTGCTGGGTGCGCGCCCCCAGCAAAAAAAAAAATTTTTTTTAAATATAAATCTAGGTTATATGTTTAGATTTTGGGTGGCTGTAAAAAGAGCCCTTGTGTTTATTGGGAGATTTTTGTACCTACAAGTATGTACCTATGCAGAGTTTAAAGTTGTTAAGAAAGACTCTGTTACCCTCATCTGTGAAATGCATACCATCTCTCCTATAGCTGCCATCCATATTAAAACGCAAATTTTATTGTAAATGGACCCCATCCTATAATCTTTGAGATAAGCAGAAACAGCTTTATTGACATGTTTCCTAGCTTTCTCAATTTGTGGACAAAATTGATTGGACCAGTTCCATTTCTGTCTTTGGCATATGTTAGAGTAGACAAAGGCAGTGTGGGGGAAAAGTAGCAGCAATTCTGCAAAGGTGTCCTTCATTAGCATTTCCAGACCTGACCCAGTCAAAGTGCCTATGTCATTGCCACCACAGTGCACAATTATGAGGTCAGGGTGTTGGAGATTCAAAAAGTATTTAACCAATGGCATCAATTGGTGCCACTTTAATCCTCTCTGCCCAATCCATGTAATGTCTACATTTTGCAAAGCTAGGTCTTTATCAATACCTCTACTTTCAGCATACCTTTTGCACCAGAAAATATAGCTGTGCCCCACAATCCACACTCTAAGCATCTTGAAGGGAAGTCTGGATGCACTCAGTAGATGTCTGTAGGTGAAGTAGGCAGTATGTAAAATAAGATGTTTCTAAAATGGTGGACAAGATGCAGTTTTAAAAAAGAAGCGAAGTGATTGGCTGATTGAGAACAGTATACACTGAAAAATAGTGTGCATGTTCCTGTGTTTAAAAAGCATGTTTCTTATTGGTTAGTAAAACCTGTTTGAATGGTACATTAGATAAGATAAGGTTGTAATTTGGAAAGTCAAGCACATTTGCTGTTTAAATTTGTAACATTGTGTGAAGAACTTTTGACCTGTGTGTTCAGTTGAGCGTTCCATGAACTGTTATTATGGTTACAGGCATTAAGCAGAATAGGGGTAGCGTTGGAATTTATGTGTGCCATTAAAATGTGTATTTCTTATTAATATTACAGTAATATGTAATTGCAGTCATATTTTACAAGTCACTGGTATAGTTAAGGTCTCGTCTGGATCAGCAGTTCCATCGCTTAAGGTGCACGGACCAGGCGTGACTCTAGAAAATTCCAGAAGCAATTTTATTTCAGTTAGAGGTCAGTTGGCAAGGGTTGATATATGTAACCAATAGACATTTGTGTTAGACTTTGAATTAATCTGGGAAGCAATGTTTTTTGATATTTACATGTATATGTGTGCAGAATGAGAGGGAAAGTTTGCCACTTTTTTGTTTTACTAAGAGCAGTGCACTACATTCATTGTGTGCATAAGAAAATCTGGTGTGTGATATAGATACTTCATAATCTACAAATCACTTTGAAAGGTGAGTTATTAATTTGTGAGGTGTTCTATGTGGTGCCTTTGTTTTTAATCATAAAATATAATTCTTAACATTTGGAGTTAGTGATATATGTTCTAATGTAGAAATATTTATTGTAGGAGAGTAGGGTTTGCTTCCTATGGTCACCCCCACTTTTTGCTGTGATTCTCTGGTTTTTCGACCTTAGTGTGGCTGTGGGCCTGCTAATCAGACCCACAGCCCAGCTGTTCTCTCTCTAAATTGATACCATGCACTTTAGGTGCATACCAGATTGGTTACTGGGTCACCCTTGTGAGCCCCTGTATTTTGTACCGTAGGTACCCAGGGCATAGGTGCACCCTAGGCCTACCAGGAGCTGCAGCATGTTTTGTGCCACCCCTGGTTGGTCTTCCAAACTGACACCACAGGTCTGTTCAGACAGCCTGGGTAAGGTGGTGTAATCACCCCTACTTAAATATAGTATACCTATATCTACCTTTACATATAGACACATAAACACCTATAAGCCACTCCTATGGTAGGCCTCGACAATCCTGGAGGCAGAGTGCTTGGTTTTATGTGAGAGGGTGCTCTGGCATGAGCTGAGCCCTCTGCAGCTTTCGGAACCATCTCCTTATAGCTGTTCTATGATATAGCCATACCATATACTCTTAAGTGTATTATAAATCTCGCGGTTAATGCTAACGTTGGTTTGGCTTTATCAAAACATGTCGTGTAAGGTGTCAAACACTTTGGAATACTCCCCCCCCCACCAATTCTGGCAGCGGGGGTAGCATTCCACCCTTCTAGAGGGAGAAGACATGTAAGTTACTGCTTTACCCGGTTAAAGTTAAACAGAGCCTCAACATCACAAAATGGATGCTGCTGCCACAGACACGAGTGGGGAAACTCCATTAGGGGAGGCCTGGACAATAGGTTTCCTGTCCATGGAGGTGCTGGCACCTCCCCAGACAGGGGTTTTGTGTATTGGGGCAGGGAGGGATGCATTCAGTGAATGCATCTAGAGACTGCCTGGGGCACACATGGTGCTCCATGCATAGCCCGGTTCAAACCAGTTGCTGGGGCACTCCAGCCCCAGCTCTGGCACAAAACTGGACAATGGGAAAGGGGTGTAACCAACCCCTTCTCAGGTCCACCCATAGGAGGGACCTAGACAGGTAAACCAGCCCCCTTTCTTAGTATAAGTTTAGGAGCTGTGTCCCCATGACTTTAGATTATCCTGGACGAATCTTTGAAAGACATATCTTGGACCTTTGACATTCTATTCTGACTGGAAGATGGAAGACATCTCCCTTAGGGTCAAGGAGTGACCACCCTTTGCAAACAGGCACCAACTGCAACTTTGCCAGTCTGCAGTTTCAAGGTTCCTGTCGGAACCCGAAGACTCTGCAACACAAGAACAGGACTTCCAGACTTCACTGACACCGACCCACATACACAGCAAAGCTGAGACAAGTGGCAGACACGAGATACGTGGGATCAGACATCTTGGACATCCTGCATTTTGCTACCTGCACTCCTTTCCTAAAGGTTTAGTAAGTTGTGCATTGGGGTACAAGAAGCCCCAGACCTGAGCACCATTTGCACCCAAGCTCAGGTCCCCACACTCCGCGAGTGTCCCGTGGGCACTGCCTTTGCATTTGAGCTTGATGTGTCTTCTTGGTTCCTTGCCCATCGGCTTGTGAGCAACCTAAATACCTTCCTCTGAATTTTACTTGCTATCCTGGTTGCTCCCGGCTTGCTCCAGTTTCCCTGAAAGAAGACGTGCCATAGACCTTGCTGGTATGCAACAGAGCCAATCTCGACATCCTGCATGGGTTGCAGTTGCCAAGGCTTGTTGGGTCCAATCCGGACATCAATGCCGCAGTCATCTAGAACTATTGTGGGACAGGTCAAATCCAGCTCCTGGTCATCATCGATGCCTCCTAGATCTCGTGGCTGAAGAGACAAACTCACCTTCTTCACCTGCAAAGCACCCAACATCGACTGGTTTCTTCCTGGTTCCTTCCTGGTGACTGGCTAGTTACCCAGACTCTGTCCCCTCTGTTTTCAGGTTCTTCACATATTTGGTCCACCCTTGGATCCACCCGGACACTTTTCCTCTGGTCTCCTGCAGCACTTCTTTGCAGCTCTCCATAGAAAACGACGACGAAACCCGACTCGAAAAGACACCTATGCACCCGGCTTCCCTGGGTGAGGTAACATGAGTACTATGGTGCTCCCGTGTGTCTTGACTCTCGAAGTGTCCTAGTTTAAAAGGGTTCCATCCTAGTCCATCCGGAAGTGTCCTTAAATTGTAACTTTGTAACTTTTACGATCTCCATAGAAAGTCAAAGGAAACCGCCCCTGTGTTTAGACACTGCACACGTCTTCCGTGGGCCTCCTACTTCCTAACCTTTGGTTGTTTAGTGTAGCCCCAGTGATTCCACAGGCCCTAGGCCTGCTTTCTAATTCTTTCATAGTACTTATACCACTTTCTTAGTATATGGTTTGTGAGGCCCCTAGGGCATAACGTAGACTGTGCAACGTTTCGTATACTAATTGTGTGACTTCTATTGTACTTGTACCTCACAAAGAGTGCAGAGGGGTTGTGTTTAGATTAAATACATATATATTTGATATATACCTTGTGTGGTGTCCTTTCATGTGGTATTCAAGGTAATATATATGGTAAAACAACTTGCTTTAATTGCCTACTGAAGTCTTAGCCTGAAGACTGCTGGTTCATGCTACCATAGGATAGCTTTCTTTAAGGTTGACTTTACAACCACCATCAATAAGGGTCGATTAGACTGGTGCAAGGTGCCCACTAGAGCTAGTGGACATCATATGCCAGGCTAACTTTTCACATTGGTGTGCAGTGGTTGGGATTAGAGCTTGCAATTTGTTTTACCAAATAATCTTGAAATATAATCTGAAAGATCATATCAAGGTACCTGTAGGTACATATAAATCAAGTCTTATATACATAAGTTCTACTGAACTTAGTAGTTGTAGTTGGTAAGGGCTTAGCACACCCTGACTGTAACTCCTAGAGAGGTTCTAGTAGGAAACCATTTAGTGTAGGTAGGTGCACACACCACACCTCACTAGAAAATGTCCTTGGAAGCAGGTCCTAGTGGACCTCTTCAAGAAGACAACCAGAGGTTGCCTTCTAAGTATGACTCATTCACTTGTCAAGAGTTGAGAAGCCTGTGTACAGTCAAAAAGTTGAGACAAGGACAGAGTCCAACCTTTAACCACCTGGTCGATATCTTAGTTGCTCATGTTGTAGAGAATGCATCGGACCCAGGTAGCCAAGGAAGTAGAGAGGGGGGCCATCTCTCAACAGAGGAAAATACAACTGGAGAAGATCCACTGGTCTCTGATGAGGATGCCGACCAGGATGCAGTTGATGAAGCGACCTGGGCAACATAGGAATAACTGGAAGTGGAGAGGGCCAAGAGAGGCCCCCCTCCACTCACCCCAGTAGGCCTAACACTGGAAACAGAAGGTGCAGGTCCCTTTCCAGTGGCTCTGAGCATTCTGATTCCTCAGTAGGGTCCAGTGCCTCTGTTCAGAGGAGGATGACTTTCCCTCAGAGGAAAGAGCACAACTCTAGGATGAAAGAAGTCACGCTTAGGATCAAGAGGCAGGAAGTTGCCCTTGCAAAAGAGACCCTGGCTCTTGAAAGAGAGAAAACGTTTTGTGGGCTAGAGCCCACTGGTTGCTGCATGATTCCTAGAGATAGGGAAAGGTCTCATGACCATAGACACCTGAAGAAGATTGTCCCTCCCTATCAGATTGGGGATGACATCCACAAATGGATAACTGCTTTGGCGAGGGCTTGCAAAGTAGAGCAGGTACCCCAAAGTCAGTGGGCAGCAATCTTGTGGCTCTCCTTTGCAGACGAAGGCAGAGACAAGCTCCTCACTGTAAGTGAAGAGGATGCTGATAATTACTATGTCCTGAAGAGTGCTCTGATAGATGGGTTTGGCCTAACCACTGAGCAGTACAGGTTGCTGTTCAGGGATACCCAAAAGACACGGACTCAGGACTGGACTGATTTTGTAGGTTGTGCAACTAAGGCTCTGGAGGGCTGGTTACTGGGCAGTAAGGTAAATGACTATACAGGATTGTATAATCTGATTATGAGAGAACAAACGCTTAACAACTGTCAAAACCAGTTATTGTATCAGCACTTGGTTCACTCTGATATGACCTCTCCCCAAGAATTGGGAAAGAAGGCAGACAAATGGGTCAGAACCAGGGTGAAGCAGAAGGTACAGAACCAAGGTGGTGATCAGAAGAAGCAAGACCAAAAGAGTGGGGAGAAAGCAAAAGACCAGAAGTCTTCTCAAAGTCCCCAAAAAGCTTCTAATGGTGGGGGTTCCCAACAATCTAAAAAGAAAGAAGGCCCAAAGAAACCATGGTGTAAATTTGTAAGGTTACTACTCACTGGACGAGTGAGTGCACCAAGAAGGAGGCAGCTCCAGCCACCATTGCCCCTAAGACAACTGTTCTCCCTAGTTCAGCTCCAAGTGTTGGTTCTCAACAGAAGGGTGTAGTAGGGTTAACCCTGGAAACTGAGATGGATTCTGGCCTAGACTGTGAGCCACAATAACTTGGGCAAGTACAGACAAACTTCTTTAATTAATGACAAAGTGGCTCAGGCCTACAGGGACAGGTGTGCTAGTATGGTAACACCTGGCTTTGTGGACCCTGGACAGATCATACTAGGTGAAAATTACCTAGTGACCAATGCGAGCAAGGTCACTACCACTCACAGTATGGCACTTGTTAATTTCTCCTGGGGAGGGGTATCTGGCCTCAAAAAGGTTGTGGTTAGCTCAGACCTCCCTGTAGAATGCTTGCTTGGAAATGACCTGGAGACTTGAGCTTGGGCTGAAGTGGAGTATAGGACCCATGCAGAAATGTTAGAGATATCAGCACATGTCCTTGCTGTGAATAGGTCACAGGTCAGAAATTGCAACACTGAACAGGTGCTGGGTTCTGGAATAATGGACCAGTTGCCTACAAGGAGGAGAAGTAGTAGGGTTAAGGCAGTGCCTTCCCCCTTGCCTCGGGAAGAGGTTCATACTTCTCAGGAGTGTGAGACCCAGGAGGAAAATGTCCTGGAAGAGCTTGAGCCTGATCAGGTTGAGTTTATTGGGACAGGGGGACCCTCCAGGGCAGATCTGAGGTAGGCGCAGTTAGACTGCCCTTCTCTTGAACCCCTCAGACAGCAAGCTGCTGCTGAGGCTGCAGGGAATGCTAGTGGGGCCCACAATGTTTATTGGGATGATGGGCTCCTGTATGCAGAGGCTAGAGACCCCAAGCCTGAAGCTTCCAGGAGGTTGGTCATACCTTTGGCATTCAGGGGCTTCCTTCTCACACTAGCCCATGATATTCCCCTAGCAGGACATCTTGGCCAGAACAAGACTTAGGACAGACTTGTTCCTCACTTTCACTGGCCTCATATGTCAGAAAATACCAAGGAGTTTTGTCTCTCCTGTGTCACCTGCCAAGCCAGTGGCAAATCAGGTGGCACCACAAAGGCCCCCATAATACCACTACCTGTGGTGGGGGTTCCCTTTGAACGTGTAGGGATTGACATTGTTGGACCAATGGATCCCCAAACAGCATCTGGGCACAGATTTATTCTGGTGGTAGTGGATCATGCCACCAGATAACCAGAAGCAATTTCCCTAAGGACCACAACGGCACCTGTTGTGGCAAGATCCCTCCTGGGAGTTTTCTCAAGAGTGGGCTTTCCGAAGGATGTTCTCTCAGACTGAGGTGCGCACTTTATGTCTGGATATTTGACTGCTATGTAGAAAGAGTGTGGAGTGAAGTACAGGTTCACCACACCCTATCATCCACAGTGCAATGGTCTAGTTGAGAGATTCAACAAAACCTCAAAGGGCATGATCCTGGGTTTACCTGAAAAGCTTAGGCAAAGATGGGACATCCTGCTCCCTGCCTTTTGTTTGCTTACAGAGAGGGCCACCAGAAGGGGGTTGGCTACAGCCCTTTTGAACTTCTGTTTGGGCACCCAGAAAGAGGACCCCTGTGTTTGGTGAAGGAAGGATGGGAGTTACCTCTCAAACCTCCCAAACAAGACATTGTGGATTATGTACTTGGTCTCCGCTACAGGATGGTCGAGTACATGAAAAATGAATCTAAAAACCTTGAGGCTAGTCAGGAATTGGAAAAGGCCTGGCATGACCAGAAGGCTGTGCTGACTGTTTCCCAGCCAGGACAGAATGTGTGGGTGTTGGAACCTGTGGCCCCAACAGCTCTCCAAGGCATGTAGAGTAGACCCCACACTATTGTTGAACAGAAAGGAGAAGTCACCTATTTGGTTGCCCTTGAAACTCCCAGGAGCCCCCACAGGGTGCTTCATGTCAACAGATTGAAACCATATGTTGACAGGGCAGACATGGGCTTGCTCGTGGCTACAGATGAGGGACAGGAGGAAGAGAGTGACCCCCTCCCACACCTGCTTTCTCAGAACCCTGATGATCTTTCAGTTGATGGTGTAGCCTTGGCAGGCAGCCTCACTGACCAACAGCAGAAGGACTGCAGACAGGTTCTACAGTCCTACAGACATATGTTTTCTCTGACTCCAAGTCAGAGTACCTGGTGCACTCATGAAGTGGACACTAGGGACAGTTTGCCTGTTAAAAGTAACATTTACAGGCAACCTTATCATGTCAGTGACTGTATCAGGACAGAGGTCCAAAAGATGTTGGATTTGTTAATGTTAATGTTAATGTTATTGCTATTTATAAAGCGCACAAATACCAAAAATGGTGTCTCGGCGCTATAGACCGTAAGCAACCCCGCATAGCACCCCTCACTGGAACAGCCAAGTTTTCAAGCTTTTTCTAAAGCTCATAAGGGAGCTGGCCTTCCTGATCTCGGGAGGCAGCAAGTTCCACAGCTTCGATGTACCATACTGAAAACTCCGCCCCCCCAATGCATGGTCCGAATTTTAGGCACCACCAGTAATTTTGCACCAGTGGAACGGAGCTGTCTGGCTGGCTGGTACCACACAAAGAGTTCCTGTAGAAACAGCTGACCCTTCTGTGTCAGAGCTTTGTAGGCCACACAGAGTGCCTTGAATATGATTTGTTGCACCACTGGGAGCCAATGCAACTTCCGAATTTCCTCTGAGATGGACGTATGCCGGGGCAGACTCAACAAAAGGTGAGCCGCCGAGTTCTGCACTACCTGAAGTTTCTTCAGACACTGCTTCTGGGCATTCAAATAAAGCCCGTTGCAGTAGTCCAGCTTGGCCTGTAGGAGGCAAGTGATCACCACTTTTTTGGTCTCCACTGGAATATAGGGAAGTACCTTCCTGATTTTTTTTATCAGAAAGTGGGAGGCAGACACGATGGCATTAGTATGTTGAGTAAACGTCAATCTGTTATCAATCAGTACGCCTACGTTTTTGGTCTTTGCCGTTGGAATGGGCGGAGAGCCCAATTCTGCTGGCCACCAGTGATTACTCCAAGAAGGTTGTAAATTGCCGAAAATCAACACTTCCGTCTTGTCGGAGTTTAATTTAAGGCAGTGACTGCTCATCCAGATGTTAATTGCGGCCATGCAGTTATGAAACTGCACAGCGTGTGAACTCTGTTTTTTGTGAGCTGCAACCACAATTTGTGAGTCGTCCACGTAAGATGTTAACGAGAAACCATAATCCCTGACCAGCAGAGCAAGTTCAGAGACATAGACAATGAATAACAGTGGACTCAGCGAGCTTCCCTGCGGAACTCCACAAGGCAGCATATAGGCCTCTGAGTTAAATCCGTCAAACAACACTGTTGATCTCCTCTCCTGAAGAAAAGAGGCTAGCAGGGCCAATGTCATGCCATACACACCCAAGATTTTTAATCGGTGAACCAGGAGAGTATGATCAACAGTGTCAAATGCGGCGGAGAGGTTGAGTAGAATTTTTGCAGCAGTGCCTCCTCCATCCATAACCGCTCTGATCTCTTCGGTCGCCTTGATAAGTGCTGTCTCAGTGCTATGTTCCTTACGGAAGCCAAACTAAGAATGGTCCAGCAGCCCATTGTCATCAATAAACTGAGTCAGTTGAACATTCATAATTTTGTCAACAATTTTAACCGGTAAAGGGAGGCGGGCAATGGGGTGGTAATTTGACGTAATAATAGCGTCTAGGGTAGGTTTATTTAGTAACGGGAGAGTGAAGGTCTCCTTCCAACTGATAGGAAATCTGCCAGAGGCAAACATCCTGTTGAAAATGTCCAGCAGCACAGGATTTGGGAGTCATTGAGCCCTCAGAGAGCCATTGGGCCAGTCCAGTAGTCCTGGAGCCTAAACCTCACACCCAAGATGGTAAGAGAGAGATGAGGTTTTGCGTAGATTACAGAGGCCTCAATGCTGTCACTAGGACAGATGCCCATCCAATACCCAGGGCAGATGAACTCATTGACAGATTGGCATCTGCCAAGTTTTTTAGTACATTTGACCTGACAGCTGGCTACTGGCAGATCAGACTAGCTGATGATGCAAAGCCAAATACAGCATTCATTGTCAACCCCTAGTGGGCATTATCAATTTGTGGTGATGCCCTTTGGTCCCACAAACGCACCTGCCACATTCCAAAGGTTGGTGAACCAAGTCCTGTCAGGTCAGAATGACAACTGTGCAGCTTATCTAGATGATATTGCTGGCTTTAGCTCCACTTGGGAAGATCACCTGATCCGCCTAAAGAATGTTTTAGAGGCCCTGCAAAAGGCAGGCCTTACTAGCAAGGCTACCAAGTGCCAGATAGGGCAGAGTCAGGTTGTATACCCTGGGCCACCTTGTAGGTGGAGGCCAGGTTCAACCATTGCAGAGCAAGATCCAGACCATAGTGGACTGAACTGCTCCAACCACCCAGACTCAGGTCAGAGCTTTCTTGGACTTCAAGTTCAAGTTCAAATAGTGCTTTATTCGAGTAATTACTCATAAAAGCAAAATATACACAACATATTAAAATTGAATTAAATTTACAGTCAATCACAATGACACTGCACTATTGAATTCATAGAGTACACACAATTATAACATTTCTCACAATGCTTGTTAAATAATTAAAAAGAGATTAATACATTTAAAAAATTGCAAGGTTATAAGAGCATTGACAGTCTAAAAAGCAGTGATGGCAAATTCATGGAGACAAATATTACTAACCCCGGGCGTAGTGGGCGTAGTGGGGCTCCGTGGAGCTACGCGGAGAGGGCGAGAAGCTACGCCCACTCCCGCACTCCGCGTAGCCCCACTACGCACCTCCCTCCCGCTCTCCCCTACATACTTTATTTAAGCAATTACACTGATTAAAACAATTTTAAAGCACTTACCTTGTCCGGGGCTCGTCCGGGGCTCCCTCATTGAATAGCGTCCTTTCCTGGATACCAATGCGCATGCGCGGGCGGCCGCGCATGCGCATTTCTCCCGAGAAATGCGCATGCGCAGGCGGCCGCGCATGCGCATTTGTTTCCAGGAAAAGGACGCTATTCAAAGAGGGAGCCCCGGACGAGCCCCGGACAAGGTAAGTGCTTTAAAATTGTTTTAATCAGTATAATTGCTTAAATAAAGTATCTAGTGGAGGGCGGGAGGGAGGCGGGTGGCGGCCGACTCGGCTACGCTCACGGAGTGGGCGTAGTGTTGCCGGCTACGCTGTCTACGCAAAATGCGTAGAAGGCAACACTACGCCTACTCCGTGGGCGTAGCCGAATCGGACGCCCAGGGTTAAATATTACAGACAGAGAATAGTTAACTAACTAGCAATCTCCATCTGAATACAAAAACATTAATATTTTAAAGAGCAGTGGTAACAAATTCATAGAGACAGATTTTACAGACAGAGAATAGTTAAGTAACTAGCAGTCTCTGCCTGATCGCCCATGCCCAACCAGTATATTTTGCTGTGGCTATTAATATCCATGTCAATGAGCTTGAACATATAATACGGAGGGCAACAGAACTACAGGTGGTCCCAAGGTTCCTGCACATAGGTGCTAACCAGACAAGCCTTGGAGCACAGTAAGCTTTACAGGAAAACAAAAAGTGACCAAGTGTTTCCTGCCCCGTACCACAGGCTGGGCAGGTGTCACTCCCCCCTGTACCCCATTTAGCAGTCAGTGACCTTATTTGGAGGGCTCCAGCTCTCAGTTGGAATAGGAGCTTTCTGTCACCTGGCTTTGAGATAATATCCCAATACGACTCTAAAGCGGGATACAATTTAACCTCAAGGGAACCCACAGACATAGACCCATTACTAGATCTGCTCAGGCTCCTGTTAGCAACATTTTCCCAAAATATATTTTTTAGGGCAGACTTGGTGGGAAATAATGCACCTGCTGGATCTAGCCATATAGAACTTAACCCAAGCTCAAACAGTGTTGCTTTCAGTGAATTGAGCCAACTAATTTTATGAAAGCTATCCGCCTTTATGACATCAATAAAACCTTCAGCGTAGTGCGAAAGCTCGGGAGTAGTCCAGAGCCTTCGCCAATAAAAGATGGGTCGTAAGCTGGCCAGATCCTTAATTTGTTTCCTACCAAGATCATATCTTAAAGGCAACAGCGGAGTGCTTTTTGGTGTGCCAGTGAGTAGCCGTAAAAATTTGTTCTCTGAGGTTTGCAAGGAATTCAAATTTTCAAAGCCCCACATCTCCTCGCCGTAAAGTGCGGACCCAATTGCCTTTGCTTCGTAAACCAGCAAAGCTGGCTTAACGGGTTTAGTCAAGGACTTCCTGTGTTCTGAATTAATGGCACCCGCTAATTGCTTGTGTGTCAGTGTAGCAATGTTTATATGCTGACTCCACCTGTTATTGTCTGCAATATGGATACCCGGATATGTAAATGAGTTTACTACCTCAAGAGGCCGACCACTCATAACAATTTTGGACTTAAAACTGCGGTGCGGCTTAAAGATCATGAGTTTAGTTTTAGTTGCATTCACCTCTAATCCATGTTCCCCACAGAAATATTCAAAGATTAACAGAGCACGCTGCAAACCACTAAGGGTTTTAGATAGAATAAGCGTGTCATCCGCAAACATTAATATAGGGATTTTTAGTCCTGAAAGAGAGGGAGCATCTACTGAAGCTGGTACCATACGAGAGACAACACCATTTATGAACAAAGTGAACAAGGTTGGAGCCATTGAGCACCCTTGTCGAACACCACGCTCAACAGGAAAGTCAGCTGTGACCATCCCATAGCCGCCCCACTGAATTTTAGCAAAAGTGAGCTCATGGAGGCGCATTATCAAGGTCAATAATTCCTCAGGGACCCCCAGACTCTGTAAAACTTGCCACAATTTGGCCTATGGCACCAGGTCGAAGGCCGCCCTTAGGTTGACAAAAGCCGCATATAGGCTGCCTCCACCCAGCACCACGGTCTTCCATTGTAGCAATTGAAAGCGGAACACTTGGTCCACCGTGCTAGTCGCCCTTCGAAATCCCGCTTGGGAGGGTGATAATATGTTATTGTCCTCTGCCCAGTCAAGGAGCCTATTTACCACCACACGCCCAACTATTTTTTGCACAGTGTCTATGAGGCTTATTGGCCTATAATTACCTGGCTGTGCACGGTCACCCTTTTTAAACACAGGGATGATCACAGCTCCTCTCCATGATGCCGGGACCTCAGCTCCCTTAGCGATGAAGTTAATAAGTAAATGAATATATTTACACCATCGATCTTTATCATTTAAGAAAATATCAGCAGGGACACCATCTAAACCGGGAGCACGCCCTCTATTCACTGCATTAATGGCTGACATAATCTCTTTGTAGGTAAAAAGATTACCTTGGGAAAAGGACATAGTAAGACTGTCCTCACCTGTAATCTGAGTATTAAGAGCATATTGTGAGCTAAAAAATTCTACCCAGGCCTCTTGTGGCACGTTGTTATTAGGGGGTTCCTCTACTCTCTCACTACCCCATTTGACGATGTTCCAGAACACTCTGGAGTCCTTCCTGTCGCTAGCTTTTTTCAGTTTACACCAGTGTTGCTCATCCCAAGCTCTCTTGGCTTTCGCTATGCAGGCTTTATAACCCTTTCTGGCTAGGCAGATGGTCACGGGCTCCCTCCTCTTAATGGCATGACCCAGAGCAAGTCGTGCCGCCCTACATTCGGTGTTATACCATCTTGCACCTTTACAAGCTGTTGCCCCATTTCGCTTAGCAGGTTTTAGAAAGTGTTTTTTGATCTTGCCAAAGAGGGTATCATGGATGTTGACCACATCCCCCAAGCCAGAAGAAGAAACGCTAATTGATTCCATCGCTAGTATAGCTTGGTCAGTTTCATGGGTGATAGTATCAATGGCCTGTTGATTGGTCACTACGCTAGCCCATCTCAGCCTGCGCATGTTGTTTTCTGGGATGATCAAAGGTGGAGCAAGAGCATTCGAGCAGGTTGAGTTAGTCCTAGCGGGCCACCATTTATGCTCCACGCATAGGGGGTTGTGGTCGCTCTCGGGTCTCACGACAACCTCCATGTCACAGACAGATGGCCACAGAATCATGCTACAAATTTCATAGTCTATTCGACTTTTATGTCTCCCGTTATCAAAGGTCATAGAGCCATTTTTATCCCGTGCTGTTCGTCCGTTCAGAGCTCTCAGACCTTTTTCGAGACTTATGGCATACAGGGCTATTATGTCCTCGGTCCACCGTGTGACTGACTTCACTTGTAGCTCAGGGATACCCCAATGGGAGTCCTCTTCTGCTCCAAAGTAGGCCTCACCCGCGACCAAAGGCTCAAACGTCCGATTAAGGTCGCCTGCTATAACAATATTATTATCATGGGAATGTGTATCAAGAAAGTTATCCAAGGCGATTAAAACTTCAGATCGGCCACCCTTAACACTTCTAGCATATATATTATAGATGTCGAGTGACCCTAGAATATCATTAGTTATCCTGATCAACTGGATGTCATTATGGCTAGTCCCTATACTTTTGGTTGTGAATTTAAGGGACTGTCAGACCCAAATTGAGAGACCCCCCATTGGTCTCCCTTTTGGACCCTTTATTGCTGGCACAGAAAAATTTAGATATCTTAACACAAAAACAGGTTCACATGCCCAAGTCTCCTGAAATATGCACACATCGAATATACTAACAAAGCCAAGCCAGTCACCACAGTCTAGTTTAGAGGACAGACCAGCCATATTCCAAGAGATTAGATTCGCCCCCCCAGTAGAACAACCAACTAGCACTTCAGGAGTAACGTTCGGGATTCTAGGCTCACCAGCTGCTATCACTACTGGACTTGACTGGGCTATATTACTTGTAGCATCACTATTACCTGCCCCCTGAAAACCAACGACAAGATTGCAGTGTACAGAGGATAAGGCCGTAACTGTTTGAGGATCCTTCTTGCCGAACACGGCCCCGGTATAGTCCTCATCCTTTTTCTGCAAGAATTGACAGTCTGGACAGGCAAGCTGCATAAACTCTGATCGGTTGTAGCTGATAATGCTAAACTTTTGCCCCCAGGAAGTCAATCACAATCGTTCAGATTAGAGAGAGCTGAATACCTATTCTCCAGATTTAGTCCCCACTCAGTGGATTGGGCAACCCTCCTCCCCTTAGTTGAAACCACATTCCATTTTGTCCTTAACGTACACCGGTTAGGAACCCTCCCACTCCGATAGTAAAAAAAGTCTAAGGTGAGTGGGATAATCTCGGTGGATATTCGTTGTGGCGGAAGGAGGTTGGGCAGTATGTTGGTTAAAACATCCGGATTTGAGAAATTCAAAACAACACAGTCACCCCTGAATCTTTTTGGACTGTTTCCAATCCACTCCACCCTCCTAGCCATAACTAGTTCTTCTGCCAACTGTTGCTTACCCCAGGGAGTTATCACCATATTGTCTGTCAGCCAGTGTAAGGCCTTAGACAGCAAGGATGAAGTAGTTTCATCCTGTCCTGGAGCCAATGTGGGGACGTTAGCTAGGACCAGGACTAGAGGAGAAGCCTCAATTATAAGCTCGACCAAGCCTTTCACAGGTTCCGGAGCAGTAGATACAGCTGTAGGGACAACTTTCCCCTGCGCACCATCCAATGTGGCTACCTGAGGAGCCGCCGGTTGATTGAGCAAAGGGAAGGCTCCACCGCCGCCCACAGATGTAGAGGTGCCCATCCTTAACTCAGCCCTATTAGTGATTTCGATATATGAGGAGGGGTCCCAGATGGAACAAATTAAAACACAAAAATCAACAGTATAACAAAATTCACTTCATCAATATGAATTTCAAAGAATGTTATTTAATATACATCCTTCTTTGAAAACTAATTACCAAGTTTTTTACAATAATATAATTGAAAGCATTTCATGATAAGCCCAGAAAAAAGCGTGAAGGGGGGAGTGAAGGAAGGAAATTTGTGCAACATAGGTTCAAATTAGTCATAGAGAAATAACATAGTACGCGGTCTCATCAGTATTTGCACATGTAGTACCACATTTTACATTTACAAATTGTCATATATCAACTCATAAAATAAAACAATCCTATCCTGTTAATGGCTGGCACAGTCACAAATGAACAGTTTGCCAACAGGTAAGAGCAGATAACAGTATGTCGACGTTTCGACCCCAGTTGAGCAGGCGACGCTAATGCCCTACAGCGGGGTCTTCCTCAGGACGGGTGATAGTGGGGTGTGGGGGTAGTATACAAGGGCACCTATAAGGGAGAGACTTAATTAGAATTAATATATTCTTAAAGGAAGAGATGGAGGCTTATTAAAGCCAAACCAAATTACCTACACGAAGCACGATGATTCTAATGGCTCCGTCTGATACCGTTGTTGGGCCAAGGGCTCCTAATGTCAGGAGAGCGTGATCCTAAAAGTAAATTAGGCATTTGTAAGACAGTGGACTGTATTTGACTATAATCCACCCAAAACCTCAATTAATATAAGCACAAGTGTCTGAATTAATAGAACATCAAACACTACCCAGCCGGGTTAAAAACACATAAATTGACAAATCACACACCGGAGAACCAACCAAACCTGCCAACCTCAGGGCTGGCCTTAATCATTCCTGACATTCCTTATTCAAAACCAACCAGTGTAACACTAATCAAAGGCTCACCTATTCACGCTGCGGCGCTCCTAGGTGTTATTTTATATGGAAAACAGCTTCTACTGTTGACAAATGTATCATCTGCAATTAACAACAAAGCGAGAAAATACTGTTTTATCAAAAAACATATCTCTCATATCACCATGGCATCTAAAACCACTATTTCGTTATTTTACTCACCATTAAAGAGTGAAACAAGCGTTTACGCTCGCAATGGCTTTTCACTTCAAAATTAATGTTTGGAAATGCTGCCTCTTCAAAGGCGCTCGAAATTTCCTCTCTGATTTTTCCTGCGTCCCTGTGGGACAAAATAGACAGGAGGAGCGTTTTAAAATAAACACTAGCAACCTCCGCATGGACAGGGGGATGATTAATGATTCATCTGAGGCTTACCCGAAGAATGGAGAAATGCAAGCGGGAAAGAAACCTCGCTACTCATCTACACATCACTCCGTTTACTCGAGTGACTCACCGCGAGGCCAGGAGCGGTAAAGGGAAACCGGGCAGCAGCTAGATGTCAGTGCTTTTAATGCAGCCAATAGGCGCACACTTGCAATGGTGAACAGACTCGACCCCGGTTGAAATTAAGCGGGGAAAATGCATGGTTTGTCGTTTCTACCGCGTTGGTGATTCTTTACTAGCACAACAATATATAGTATAACTGCGATTGTGCACAGACATCTATTACTTTTATTACAAAGTCTGCTTCCTAACACATCTGGATTAAGATGCTCATCTATCGTTTTACCGCGTTAGTGATTCCGAGCCATATTTTAGCACAAAAACAGATTGTCCTAAAAGGCGCACAAACATCAACTATTTATATTTGGTAAGTCTGCTCCTGAACGCGTCTGGATTATTGTGACGAGATTCTTATCAGGACAAAACACCCAAGGGGATTCAGTATGTTAAAGACAATGTTCTACCCACCAATCCTATTACATTTCAAAAATGTGGAAGCTTACAGAAGTTGCAGACATGTAATAATTAGACACATGTAAACAATAATAAAAAGCATTTTATCTCAGTTGAATTACAGAAAACCCGGCATATCACAGTTGATATTACAATCTTAGCACTGACAATTATATGTCACATCAGACAATCATGGCATTACATTACATTGAATCTGACACTATAAGCATGCCAGTTGGGCATAATTATTCTCTTGTTCATTGAGCCCATGCACTATAGTGTCCAAACAGTGCATCCATTTGCTTTCTCTTACAGTGAGGATGGATGATATACTCCCTCCGCGGGGTCCCAGGGTCACCTTTTCAAGGACCACCCACTCTAACTCATCTACCTTATGGCCAAACCTTCTGTAGTGGTCTACGAGTGGTGCCCCCACTACCTCACATCTGATCCTGCTTTGATGTTGCAAAATGCGGACCTTAATTTTCTGTTGTGTTTGGCCTACGTAGGCCAGGCCACATGGGCATTTAATACAGTAAATCACACAGGTTGTATTGCAATTTGTAAATGATTTTAAATCTACACATTGCTGTTTGTATTTGAACTGTTTTGTTTGTGCACACATTGGACAAGCTTTACACTGGCCACATCTGTAATGGCCGAGCACTGATGGCAAATTCCACAAAGTTTGCAGGGTGGGTGGCTCAGGTGTCGCTAGGTAGGAGCTAACCACTTGATCCTTGATATTCCTAGATTTCTTAAACGAGTGCATGGGTTGCTGTGGTTGACCAATCTCATCTGACACCAGAGGCCAATGTTTATTGACAATTTTCTTTATGTTGTGACTTTGTGTGTTATATGTAGTAACACAAATCATCCGCTCATTAATGTTGTCGTTTCTGATGTGCGGAGTGAGTAATTCATCTCTGGGACTATACCATGCCCGTTTCTGTGCTCTCTTCACGAGTCTTTTCGGATATCCCCTTTCCAACAATTTCACCGTTAGGACATCAGACTGCAAGAAATAATCATCTTTTTTGGAACAATTTCGTCTTATCCTGAAAAATTGACCAACCGGCAGGTTGTCCCTCAGGCCTCTAGGATGATGGCTATTATATAGTAAGAGCGAATTGCGTTCAGCAGGTTTCCGATACAGTGTTGTGGACAGTTGACCCTCTTCATGGAAGATAGTGCTATCAAGGAAGTCAACTTTTTCTCGATGTGACTGCATGGTAAATTGAATATCAGTACTTCGTTGGTTCAGCCAGAGGTGGAATGAATTCAAGGTTTCTTCTGAGCCAGTCCAAATCATTAAGACGTCATCTATGTAGCGACGCCACATCTTTAATTGTGCTCGGTAAGGATTGTCTTGATTCAGGACAAATTTCTGCTCAAAGTCTGCTGATGATAAATTCAGTTGGCACCAGCACGGGTGCAGTCCGTCCACCGTGCTGGTGCCAACTGAATTTATCATCCAACTACTAACCATCGCAATGAGAAAGAATTTCTTCATGTTTCAGGGCAAATTTTATGTACAATCCAAGGGAGTCGCTATGGGGGCAGCCTTTGCGCCGGACCTGGCCATTATTTATATGGCAGACTTTGAGCAGAAATTTGTCCTGAATCAAGACAATCCTTACCGAGCACAATTAAAGATGTGGCGTCGCTACATAGATGACGTCTTAATGATTTGGACTGGCTCAGAAGAAACCTTGAATTCATTCCACCTCTGGCTGAACCAACGAAGTACTGATATTCAATTTACCATGCAGTCACATCGAGAAAAAGTTGACTTCCTTGATATCACTATCTTCCATGAAGAGGGTCAACTGTCCACAACACTGTATTGGAAACCTGCTGAACGCAATTCGCTCTTACTATATAATAGCCATCATCCTAGAGGCCTGAGGGACAACCTGCCGGTTGGTCAATTTTTCAGGATAAGACGAAATTGTTCCAAAAAAGATGATTATTTCTTGCAGTCTGATGTCCTAACGGTGACATTGTTGGAAAGGGGATATCCGAAAAGACTCGTGAAGAGAGCACAGAAACGGGCATGGTATAGTCCCAGAGATGAATTACTCACTCCGCACATCAGAAACGACAACATTAATGAGCGGATGATTTGTGTTACTACATATAACACACAAAGTAACAACATAAAGAAAATTGTCAATAAACATTGGCCTCTGGTGTCAGATGAGATTGGTCAACCACAGCAACCCATGCACTCGTTTAAGAAATCTAGGAATATCAAGGATCAAGTGGTTAGCTCCTACCTAGCGACACCTGAGCCACCCACCCTGCAAACTTTGTGGAATTTGCCATCAGTGCTCGGCCATTACAGATGTGGCCAGTGTAAAGCTTGTCCAATGTGTGCACAAACAAAACAGTTCAAATACAAACAGCAATGTGTAGATTTAAAATCATTTACAAATTGCAATACAACCTGTGTGATTTACTGTATTAAATGCCCATGTGGCCTGGCCTACGTAGGCCAAACACAACAGAAAATTAAGGTCCGCATTTTGCAACATCAAAGCAGGATCAGATGTGAGGTAGTGGGGGCACCACTCGTAGACCACTACAGAAGGTTTGGCCATAAGGTAGATGAGTTAGAGTGGGTGGTCCTTGAAAAGGTGACCCTGGGACCCCGCGGAGGGAGTATATCATCCATCCTCACTGTAAGAGAAAGCAAATGGATGCACTGTTTGGACACTATAGTGCATGGGCTCAATGAACAAGAGAATAATTATGCCCAACTGGCATGCTTATAGTGTCAGATTCAATGTAATGTAATGCCATGATTGTCTGATGTGACATATAATTGTCAGTGCTAAGATTGTAATATCAACTGTGATATGCCGGGTTTTCTGTAATTCAACTGAGATAAGATGCTTTTTATTATTGTTTACATGTGTCTAATTATTACATGTCTGCAACTTCTGTAAGCTTCCACATTTTTGAAATGTAATAGGATTGGTGGGTAGAACATTGTCTTTAACATACTGAATCCCCTTGGGTGTTTTGTCCTGATAAGCATCTCGTCACAATAATCCAGACGCGTTCAGGAGCAGACTTACCAAATATAAATAGTTGATGTCTGTGCGCCTTTTAGGACAATCTGTTTTTGTGCTAAAATATGGCTCGGAATCACTAACGCGGTAAAACGATAGATGAGCATCTTAATCCAGATGTGTTAGGAAGCAGACTTTGTAATAGAAGTAATAGATGTCTGTGCACAATCGCAGTTATACTATATATTGTTGTGCTAATAAAGAATCACCAACGCGGTAGAAACGACAAACCATGCATTTTCCCCGCTTAATTTCAACCGGGGTCGAGTCTGTTCACCATTGCAAGTGTGCGCCTATTGGCTGCATTAAAAGCACTGACATCTAGCTGCTGCCCGGTTTCCCTTTACCGCTCCTGGCCTCGCGGTGAGTCACTCGAGTAAACGGAGTGATGTGCTGATGAGTAGCAAGGTTTCTTTCCCGCTTGCATTTCTCCATTCTTCGGGTAAGCCTCAGATGAATCATTAATCATCCCCCTGTCCATGCGGAGGTTGCTAGTGTTTATTTTAAAACACTCCTCCTGTCTATTTTGTCCCACAGGGACGCAGGAAAAATCAGAGAGGAAATTTCGAGCGCCTTTGAAGAGGCAGCATTTCCAAACATTAATTTTGAAGTGAAAAGCCATTGCGAGCGTAAACGCTTGTTTCACTCTTTAATGGTGAGTAAAATAACGAAATAGTGGTTTTAGATGCCATGGTGATATGAGAGATATGTTTTTTGATAAAACAGTATTTTCTCGCTTTGTTGTTAATTGCAGATGATACATTTGTCAACAGTAGAAGCTGTTTTCCATATAAAATAACACCTAGGAGCGCCGCAGCGTGAATAGGTGAGCCTTTGATTAGTGTTACACTGGTTGGTTTTGAATAAGGAATGTCAGGAATGATTAAGGCCAGCCCTGAGGTTGGCAGGTTTGGTTGGTTCTCCGGTGTGTGATTTGTCAATTTATGTGTTTTTAACCCGGCTGGGTAGTGTTTGATGTTCTATTAATTCAGACACTTGTGCTTATATTAATTGAGGTTTTGGGTGGATTATAGTCAAATACAGTCCACTGTCTTACAAATGCCTAATTTACTTTTAGGATCACGCTCTCCTGACATTAGGAGCCCTTGGCCCAACAACGGTATCAGACGGAGCCATTAGAATCATCGTGCTTCGTGTAGGTAATTTGGTTTGGCTTTAATAAGCCTCCATCTCTTCCTTTAAGAATATATTAATTCTAATTAAGTCTCTCCCTTATAGGTGCCCTTGTATACTACCCCCACACCCCACTATCACCCGTCCTGAGGAAGACCCCGCTGTAGGGCATTAGCGTCGCCTGCTCAACTGGGGTCGAAACGTCGACATACTGTTATCTGCTCTTACCTGTTGGCAAACTGTTCATTTGTGACTGTGCCAGCCATTAACAGGATAGGATTGTTTTATTTTATGAGTTGATATATGACAATTTGTAAATGTAAAATGTGGTACTACATGTGCAAATACTGATGAGACCGCGTACTATGTTATTTCTCTATGACTAATTTGAACCTATGTTGCACAAATTTCCTTCCTTCACTCCCCCCTTCACGCTTTTTTCTGGGCTTATCATGAAATGCTTTCAATTATATTATTGTAAAAAACTTGGTAATTAGTTTTCAAAGAAGGATGTATATTAAATAACATTCTTTGAAATTCATATTGATGAAGTGAATTTTGTTATACTGTTGATTTTTGTGTTTTAATTTGTTCCATCTGGGACCCCTCCTCATATATCATTGATTACCCAGGTCCCAGTACTAGTGGGTGGACCCATTTATTATAACACTATTAGTGACTTCATCAAGCAGCTTTTCTACTTCAGCTAATGCTTTATTCAATAGATCCCCTAGTCGGTTAACCTCACTAGTGAGCTTCTCTATCATGCCTACCAACGGCTTTAAAATGCCCTTAACCTTAGTGTCTATCATGCCCAACAATTTCTTAAATTGCTCATTAGTTAAAGACATGGAATCTTCATCAATTAATCCATCTTCCTCCACCACAATGTTACTAGGGGGGGGAAACAGGCTTTTTCCGGCTTGATCGAAGCCCTCCACGTTTGGGCAGTCCCTTTCTAACACCTCTAGTAGAACGCGGCACAGGCACTGGGGTAGGGGCTTTTTCCTCAGTTAGATGTAGTTCAACCTCCTCCTCGTTTTCACTGACTTCCGCAACACAGTTTATCTGAGCCGAAGTCACATTGTCAGCATGGTCAGATATTACAGCAGTACTACTACTATTGTCTAACTCAGGGAATTGGGCCAGGTCTGGTGCCGGTGAAGTGGATGTAGATGATTAAGGAGATACACCCAACCCAAGTGAGGATCTCCTTTCGCTGTTGATTTTAGCAACTACATGGACTAGGTAGTTGTCCATAGTATTTTTAGCCGGAGATAGCTTTTTACAAGACATAGCTCACCAGTGTACAATACCCTTTCCAAATACCCTTTGTGGATACGTTGGCAATGTGTGTCACAAACCCTCAGAGCGGCGTAGCCACAGTTCAACAAAGTCTATAAACGATAGTAACCAAGTTGGGCCTCAAGCAATGGGAATGTCTCACCTAAAAAATACGGACAGAGTAACTGGCCCAGTCCAGTCTCGGACTGTCTTAGACTGTCCGCCCTTAGTCCGGGCTTCGTCCGGCACATCCCGTGCGCGTCCTCGCGGGACGAGGGACCTGCCGGTGCTTTATGCGCCGCCTGGAGCGCTGTTTGCTGGCTTCGTCGATTCCCCCTGGAGGCTGCTGGGAAATGGAGTTCGACCGACGGAGCCAAGCCCGGCCGGTCGATTTCAGGGACGATGTGGCGGAGCCAAGCCCGGCCGCTGGACAAGCAGGTAGAGTGCCTCGAGAAATCAGGCTGCCAGATTAGAAGGAGAACAGGGAACTCGGCCTCTGCCGGTGCTTTATGCGCCGCCTGGCGCGCTGTTTGCTGGCGTCGTCGATTCCCCCTGGAGGCTGCTGGGAAATGGAGTTCGACCGGCGGAGCCAAGCCCGGCCGGTGGATTTCAGGGACGATGTGGCGGAGCCAAGCCCGGCCGCTGGACAAGCAGGTAGAGTGCCTCGAGAAATCAGGCTGCCAGATTAGAAGGAGAACTTGGACTTGACTGGGTATTACAGGAAATTTGTCAAGTGGTATGGTTCCATAGTGACACCGCTGAATGACTTAACTTCCAAGAAAATGCCAAAGTTCAGTGTACAGTCAGCTGTCAAAAGGCATTTGATGACCTGAAGCAGGCCATGTGCACTGCTCCTATTGTGCAAAGTCCAGACTACTCCAAAGAATTCATTGTCCAGACAAATGCTTCTGAGTTGGGGGTAGGTGCTGTGCTTTCACAACTGAATAAAGATTGTCAAGACCAGCCAGTAGCTTTTATTAGCAGAAGGTTGACCCCTAGAGAGAAACAATGGTGAGCTATTGAGAGGGAGGCCTTTGGTTTGGTTTGGGCCCTGAAGAAGCTGAGGGCATACTTGTTTGGCACCCACTTCAAGATTCAGACAGACCATAGGCCACTCTTGTGGTTAAACCAGATGAAAGGTGAAAATCCCAAACTCCTCAGGTGGTCCATTTCCCCTCAGGGGATGGACTTTACAGTGGAACATAGACCTGGGACTGACCATGCCAATGCAGATGGACTCTCCAGAAATTTCCACTTAGAACATGTAGACTCAACTGGTCGAGGTTAGTTTAATGTCCCTGCGTTCGGGTGGAGGGGGGGTGTAGGAGAGTAGGGTCTGCTTCCTATGGTCACCCACACTTTATGCTGTGATTCTCTGGTTTTTCGATTTTAGTGTGGCTGTGGGCCAGCTAATCAGACCCACAGCCCAGCTGTTCCCTCTCTAAATTGATACCATGCACTTTAGGTGCATACCAGATTGGTTACTGGGTCACCCTTGTGAGCCCCTGTATAATGTACCATAGGTACCCAGGGCATAGGTTCACCCTAGGCCTACCAGGGTCAGCAGCATGTATTGTGCCACCCCTGGTTTGCCTTCCAAACTGACACCACAGGTCTGTTCACACAGCCTGGGTAAGGTGGTGTAATCACCCCTTACTTAGGTATAGTATACCTATATCTACCTTTACAGATAGACACATATACACTTATAAGCCACTCCTATGGTAGGCCTCGACAATCCTGGAGGCAGAGTGCTTGGTTTTATGTGAGAGGGTGCTCTGGCATGAGCTGAGCCCCTCTGCAGCTTTAAGAACCATCTTCTTATAGCTGATCTATGATAGAGCCATACCATATGGCTTTATCAAAACATATCGTGTAAGATGTCAAACACTTTGGAATACTAGCCCCACACCAATTCTGGCGGTGGGGGTAGCATTCCACCCTTCTGGAGGGAGAAGACATGTAAGTTACTGCTTTACCCAGTTAAAGTTAAACAGAGCCTCAGCATCACAAAATGGATGCTGCTGCCACAGACACGAGTCTGACTTCCTGATGTTGGGGGAAACTCCATCAGGGGAGGCCTGGACAATAGGTTTTCTGTCCAGGGAGGTGCTGGCACCTCCCCAGACAGGGGTTTTGTGTATTGGGGCAGGGAGGGCTGCATTCAGTGAATGCATCTAGACACTGCCTGGGGCACACAAGGTGCTCCTTGCATAGTCCGGTTCAAACCAGTTGCTGGGGCACTCCAGCCCCAGCTCTCATGTGAAACTGGACAAAGGCAAAGGGGTATAGCCACCCCATTCTCAGGTCCACCCATAAGAGGGACCTAGTCAGGTAATCCAGCGCCCTTTCTTAGTATAAGTATAGGAGCTGTGTTCCCAGGACGTTAGATTATCCTGGACGAATCTTTGAAAGACATATCTTGGACCTTCGACATTCCATTCTGACTGGAAGATGGGAGACATCTCCCTTGTGGTCAAGGAGTGACCACCCTGTGCAAACAGGCACCAACAGCAACTTTGCTGGTTTGCAGTTTCAAGGCCCCTGTCGGAAGCCAAAGACTCTGCAACATAAGAGCTAGACTTCCAGACTTCGCTGACCTCGACCCACAGCCACAGCAAAGCTGAGACATGTGGCAGACACGAGAGACGTGGGACCAGACATCTTAGACCTCCTACATTTTGCTATCTGCACTCCTTTCCTGAAGACTCAGTAAGTTGTGCATTGGAGTACAAGAAGCTCCAGTCCAGAGCACCATTTGCACTGAAGCTCAGGCCCCCACACTCTGTGAGTGTCCCGTGGGCCTTGCCTTTGCATTTGAGCTTGACGCATCTTCCCGGTTCCTTGCCCATTGGCTTGTGAACCCCCTGAAGACCTTCCTTTGAGTTTTACTTGCTATCCTGGTGCTCCAGGCTTGCTCCAGCTCCCTTGAAAAGGAGAAGTGCCACAGATCTTGCTGGTCTGCAACAGAGCCAATCTTGACTTCCTGCATGGGTTGCGGTTGCCAAGGCTTGTTAGCTCAAATCTAGATACCGATGCCGCAGTCATCTATATCCATTATGGGACAGCTGGAATCCAGCTCCTGGTTATCGTTGATGCGTCCTGGACCTCGTGGCTGAAGAGGCAAACTCACAATTTTCTCCTGCAAAGCACCCAACATCGCCTGGTTCCTTCCTGGTCACTGGCTAGTGACCCAGACTCTGTTCCCTCTGCTTTCAGGTTCTTCACATCTCCGATCCACCCTTGGATCCACCCGGACACTTTTCCTCTGGTCGCCTGCAGCACTTCTTTGCAGCTCTCCATAGAAAACGACGTCAAAATCCGACACGAAAAGACACCTATGCACCAGGCTTCCCTGGGTGAGGTAACACGAGTACTCCGGTGCTCCCATGGGTCTTGACTCTCAAAGTGTCCTAGTTTAAAAGGGTTCCAACCTAGTTCATCCCGAAGTGTATTTAAATTGTAACTTTGTAACCTTCACGATCTCCGCAGAAAGTCAGTGTGAACCCTCGACTGTGTTTAGACACTGCACGCGTCTTCCGTGGGCCTCCTACTTCCTAACCTTTAGTTATTTAGTGTAGCCCCAGCAATTCCACAGGCCCTAGGGCTGCTTTCTAATTATCTCATGGTACTTATGCCACTTTTTTAGTATATGGTTTTTGAGGCTTCTAGGGCATAACGTATACTGTGCAACTTATCGTATATTAACTGTGTGACTTGTATTGTATTTTTACCTCTGACCTCATAAAGAGTGCAGAGGGGTTGTGTTTAGATTAAATACATATATATTTGATATATACAGCTTGTGTGGTGTCCTTTCATTTGGTTTTCAAGGGATTATATATATATGGAAAAACGACTTGCTTAACTCGCCTACTGAAGTCTTAGCCTGAAGACTGCTGGTTCATGCTACCACTAATCCTGGGCCTAAAATCCGTTCCGTTCGCGGAATTTGCGGATTTTCTGCAATTTCGCGGTCCGCGAATTTCGCGAAATTGCAGAAAAATCCGCTAAATCGCGTTCGGGACGGATTTTCAAAAACTGAAGTACATGAAGCACTTACAGGGTTATAGCAGGTGCCCAAGTTGAAAAATGGTTACAAAGAAATTAACTTCAACTTGGGACCTGCTTTAACCCTGTACGTGCTTCCTGAGCGACGCCTCCAGAGTTGTTGCCTACTTGCAACTATTCTCTGACCCTGCTCTGACCCTCGAAGCAGGGTCAGAGAATAGTTACAAGTATGGCACAATGCTCCAGGCTGTCACAAAAATTAAACCACAACAGGAAGCACTTACAGATAAGGAAGGTGGTGCCGGACTTGAAGCTCAAATTCAGTAACATATTAACCAGCCCCCGGTTGAGGCTGGGCAGGTGTGCTTTCTCCCCATAATCTACAGTGGTGAACCAGAGGGGGCTGTGATGAACCAGAAGGTGCAGTTGTGAACCAGAGGGTGCAGATGTGAACCAGAGGGTGCTGTGATGAACCAGGAGGTGGCAGGGGTGAACCAGAGGGTGGCAGTGGTGAACCAGAGGGTGCTGTGATGAACCAGAGGGTGTCAGTGGTGAACCGGAGGGTGGCAGTGATGAACCAGAGGGTGGCAGTGGTGAACCAGAGGGTGACAGTGATGAACTAGAAGGTGGCAGTGGTGAACCAGAGGGTGGCAGTGATGAACCAGAGGGTGGCAGTGGTGAACCAGAGGGTGGCAGTGATGAACCAGAGGGTGGCAGTGTTGAACCAGATGGTGGCAGGGATGAACCAGAGGGTGGCAGTGGTGAACCAGAGGGTGGCAGTGGTGTAGCAGAGGGTGGCAGTGATGAACCAGAGGGTGGCAGTGATGAACCAGAGGGTGGCAGGGGTTAATCAGAGGGTGGCAGTAGTGAACCAGAGGGTGGCAGTGATGAACAAGAGGGTGACAGTGGTGAACCAGAGGGTGACAGTGGTGAACCAGAGGGTGCTGTGATGAACCAGATGGTGGCAGGGGTAAACCAGAGGGTGGCAGTGGTGAACCAGAGGGTGGCAGTGGTGAACCAGAGGGTGGCAGTTGTGAACCAGAGGGTGGCAGAGATGAACCAGAGGGTGGCAGTGGTGAACAAGAGGATGGCAGTGATGAACCAGAGGGTGGCAGTGATGATCCAGAGGGTGGCAGTGGTGAACCAGAGGGTGGCAGTGATGAACTAGATGGTGACAGTGATGAACAGAGGGTGGCAGTGGTGAACCAGAGGGTGGAAGTGGTGAACCAGAGGGTGCTGTGATGAAACAGAGGGTGGCAGTGATGAACCAGAGGGTCGCAGTGGTGAACCAGAGGGAGCTGTGATGAACCAGAGGGTGGCAGTGATGAACCAGAGGGTGGCAGTGGTGAACCAGAAGGTTCTGTGATGAACCAGAGGATGGCAGTGATCAACCAGAGGGTGGCAGTCGTGAACCAGAGGGTGTCAGTGACGAACCAGAGGGTGGCAGTGATGAGCCAGAGGGTGGCACTGGTGAACCAGAGGGTGCTGTGATGAACCAGAGGGTGGCAGTGATGAACCAGAGGCTGGCAGGGATGATCCAGAGGGTGGCAGTGGAAAACCATCGGGTGGCAGTGATGAACCAGCAGGTGGCTGTGATGATCCAGAGGGTGGCAGTGGTGAACCAGAGGGTGGCAGTAATGAACCAGAGGGTGGCAGTGATGAACCAGAGGGTGGCAGTGATGAACCAGAGGGTGGCAGTGGTGAACCAGAGGGTGGCAGTGATTAACCACAGGGTGACAGTGATGAACCAGACGGTGGCAGTGGTGAACCAGAGATGGCAGTGATGAACCAGAGGTTGGCAGTGGTGAACCAGAGGGTGGCAGTGATGAACCAGAGGGTGACAGTGGTGAACCAGAGGGTGGCAGTGATGAACCAGAGGGTGGCAGTGATGAACCAGAGGGTGGCACTGCTAAACTGCCCAGGAGCCCTGTGGGTGTGAGCCCCTGCGCTGCTGAGCTGCCCAGGGGTTGTGAGCCCACGCGCTACTGAACTGCCCCAGGGCCCAGTGGGTGTGAGCCCCCATGCTGCTGAACTGCCCCGGAGCCCTCTCAGTGTGAAAATCATTCGTGCTCAATTGCCTGGGAGCCCTCTGGGTGTGAGCACACATTGTGCTAAGTGTCCCCCTGCCCCCAGTACGTATATACCCGTACCGCACAGCACCATTATGCTCTTGCACCATGAAGTCTGGTGCCTGATTGATCCTGATCCGTGTAGGTGGTACCACCATCTGGTGCAGTCAAAATGTAAAGTCATAACTTGATACACAGCACCAATAAACACGTGTCCACCCTGGCACCGGTATGCGCATGTACCAGGCGTGGAGCACCCGCATGCCACTGCACCCTTCTGCTCAGCGCCAGCATATGCCTGTACGGGGCAGTTTAGTATGAGATGGGACATTGGCCAGCAGCAGCAGCTGCATGCGCCTGAACCCACTGAGCAGGATTAGAATGGCATTGTACCAACACGCGCAGCAGAGCTATCTTGGACATCTGAAGGATTCTGGGGTCCTGTGCCAAATGTATTTTTGCATCCATGGGTTTCCCAAGCACCATCCCCGTGTAGTTCCTGTGACCAGGAGGCTGCTTTCTCCTCATCTGCTGCCCTGCCCGGTCTCTGACCATTTATAAACAAGATGCATGTGAACTCGCATAGAAGCCCCGCCCGTTTGGCCCCATCCACCACACACTAGCGGTATGAAACGTCTTCCCGCCCGCTCCCACTATAATGGCCAGCTCACTCGAGGGACCTCGGCGCCTTTTGGCGCGCTGGCAAAGTTACAGGCACACGTGATCACATATTTGTGCAAATGGCACAAATATCCGCTCGTTCGCGGGAAAATTCGCTAACTCGCGGACTTTTTTGCAATATCGCACGAATTCGCGGACCGTGAATTCGCAAATTTCGCCCATATTTAGCTACCACTAGGATAGCTTTCTATAACGTTGACTTTACAACCACCATCAATAAGGGTCGATTAGACTGGTGCAAGGTGCCCACTAGAACTAGTGGACATCATATGCCAGGCTACCTTCTCACATTTATTACAGTTTTTTGTAATGCGGTAATATTTAGTTTAATACACAGTTTGTCTAATATTACCTGTCTTTTGCAATAGGAATTGCTGATTATGACTGATTGTTTTAATGTGTGCATATGTACATTGATATTATATGCATAATTTAAGGTGTTGATTTGAAATTGAAAATGTATATGTTGAGTTAAGGTATTAGTGATGAGCGTAGTTTTTATAAGTGTCTACAGAGGTATAGTTTAAATATGTGACACAATTTTCCAGGGAATAGTCTTGCCTGACTGGAAATACACTGTGAGTCTGTGCCCACTGCTACAATCAGCCTGACAGAAGCATGTGCTTATTTAATCACTTTGCTGACGCATAGGTGCTTATAAACTTATCCTGCTGTCACCTACTAGCAGTATGAGAACCCAGTCACTGTTTATGCACATGGAGAATGAGTCAGGCATTCACACAAGCAGTAGTATAGTCAAATGTGTATAATGTATTCTGACCCTAACCCTTTCCAGACTACCGAGTCTCTCCTGCCAAAGTCGAGGGAATAGTCTTGCCTGTCTGGAATCACACTGTGAGTTTGTGTCCACTCCTACAACCATCCCAACAGAAGCATGTGCTTATTTAATATCTCTGCTGACACATTGTGGAGTGGTGTGGCTCACTGGTTAGAGGCGGCAAACCCGGGAGCAGAAGTTGGCCCGGGACCAAGGTTCATTTCCCGACACGGCAGGGTCGTGGACCTGGGTCAGCGGACTCGACAATTCTCACCTCAGTGCCAACTCTAACCTGGGGTCCCACTCGGCAACTCTGGGCATTAGCTTGCCTAATCTCCATCAACGCCGGGGATGCCTGGCTCCACCTTGGGGATTCCCAGTAGGGACCATCCCACAGGGAAAGCCAGGACGGGTTCCCCAGCGGTATACAGCGCCAGGACGGCCCTTTGCTGGGGCAGCTGTGCGTTTTACAAGTATACGACATTTAACATTTAAGTGCTTATAAACCTATCCTGCTGTCAACTATTAGCAGTATGAGAACCCAATCAATGTTTAAGCACTTGGAGAATGAGTCAGGCATTCAAACAAGCAGAGGTATAGTCAAATGTGTAGAATATATGCAGCCCCTTAACCCCTTTTAACACTACTCAGTCTCTTCTGCTAAAGTCCAGGGAAAAGTCTTGCCTGTCTGGAATCAAACTGTGAGTCTGCGTCCACTTCTACAACCATTCTGACAGAAGCATGTGCTTATGTAATCTCTCTGCAGACACATAAGTGCTTATAAACTTTTCCTGCTGTCAACTACTAGCAGTATGAGAACCCAGTCACTATTTATGCACTTGGGGAATGAGTCAGGCATTCAGACAGCCAGTGGTATAGTCAAATGTGTAGAATGTATGCAGTTCTTTAACTCCTTCCAGACTACTGAGTCTCTCCTGCTAAAGTACAGGGAATAGACTTGCCTGTCTGGAATCACACTGTGAGTCTGTGTCCACTCCAACAATCATTCTGACAGAAGCATGTGCTTATTTAATCTCTAATGCTGACACATAAGTACTTATGAATTTATCCTGCTGTCAAATACTACCAGTATGAGAACCCATTCACTGTGTATGCTCTTGGGGAATGAGTCAGGCATTCACACACATTCACACAAGCAGTGGTATAGTCAAATGTGTAGAATGTTTGCAGTCCCCTAACCCCTTCCAGACTACTGAGTCTCTTTTGCTAAAGTCCACGGAGTAGTCTTGCCTGTCTGGAATCACACTGTGAGTGTGTGTCCACTCCTACAATCCTTCTGACAGAAGTATGTGCTTATTTAATCTCTAATGCTGACACATAAGTGCCTATATATTTCCTTCTGTCAACTACTAGCAGTATGAGAACCCAGTCACTGTTTATGCACTTGGAGAATGAGTCAGGCATTCAGAAAGCAGTGGTACATTCAAATGTGTACAATGTATGTGGTCAACTAACCCTCTCCAGATTACTGAGTCTCTTCTGCTAAAATCCAGGGAATAGTCTTGCCTGTCTAGAATTACACTATGAGTCTGTGCCCACTCCTACAAACATCCTGACAGAAGCATGTGCTTATTTAATCTCTCTGCTGACGGACAAGTGCTTATTAACTTATCCTGATGTCAACTACTAGAACTATGAGAACTTAGTCACTGTTTATGCACTTGGGAAATGAGTCAGGCATTCAGATAAGCAGTGGTATAGTCAAATGTGTAGAATGTATGCAGTTCCATAACCCTTTCCAGACTACTGAGTATCTCCTGCTAAAGTCCAGGGAAAAGTCTTGCCTGTCTAGAATTACACTATGAGTCTGTGCCCACTCCTGCAAACATTCCGACAGAATCATGTGCTTATTTAATCTCTCTGCTGACACATAAGTGCTTATAAACGTATCTTGCGGTCAACTACTTGCAGTATGAGAACCCAGTCACTGTTTAAGCTCTTGGAGAATGAGTCAGGCATTCAGACAAGCAGGGGTACTGTCAAATGTGTAGAATGTATGCAGTCACCTAACCCTTTCCATACTACTGACTCTCTTCTGCTTAAGTCCAGGGAATAGCCTTGTCTATCTGTAATCAGACTGTGAGTATGTCTCTATTTCTACAACCATTCTGACAGAAGCATGTGCTTATGTAATCTCTCTGCAGGCACATAATTGCCTATAAACTTTTCCTGCTTTCAACTACTAGCAGTATAAGAACATAGTCACTGTTTAGGCACTTGGAGAATGAGGCAGGCATTCAAACAAACAGTGGTATGGTCAAATGTGTAGAATGCATGCAGTTCTTTAACCCCTTCCAAGCTACTGAGTCTCTCCTGCTAAACTCCAGGGAATAGGCTTGCCTGTCTGAAATCACACTGTGAGTCTGTGTCCACTCCTACAATCATTCTGACAGAAGCATGTGCTTATTTAATCTCTAATGCTGACACATACGTGCTTATAAATGTATCCTGCTGTCAACTACTAGCACTATGAGAATCCAGTCACTGTTTATGCACTTGGAGAATGAGTCAGGCATTCAGACAAGCAGAGGTATAGTCAAATGTGTAGAATATATGCTGCCCCTTAACCCCTTTCCAGACTACTCAGTCTCTTCTGCTAAAGTCCAGGGAATAGTCTTGCCTGTCTAGAATCAAACTGTGAGTCTGTTTCCACTTCTACAATCATTATGACAGAAGCATGTGCTTATGTAATCTGTCTGCAGACACGTAAGTGCTTATAAACTTTTCCTGCTGTCAACTACTAGCAGTATGAGAACCCAGTCACTGTTTATGCAGTTGGAGATGAGTCAGGCATTCCTGCAAGCAGTGATATAGTCACATGTGTAGAATGTATGCGGTTGTTTAACCCCTTCCAGACTACTGAGTCTCTACTGCTAAAGTCCGGGGAATAGTCTTGCCTCTCTGGAATCACACTGTGAGTCTGTGTCCACTCCTACAATCATTCTGACAGAAGTATGTGCTTATCTAATCTCTAATTCTGACACATAAGTGCCTTTAAATGTATCCTGCTGTCAACTACTAGCACTATGAGAACCCAGTCACTGTTTATGCACTTGGAGAATGTGAGAAGTTAGCCTGGCATATGCTGTCCAATAGTTCTACTGGGCACCTTGCACCAGTCTAATCGACCCTTATTGGTGATGGTTGTAAAGTCAACCTTATAGAAAGCTATCCTAGTAGTAGCATGAACCAGCAGTCTTCAGGCTAAGACTTCAGTAGGCGAGTTAATCAAGTTGTTTTACCTTATATAATCCCTTGAATAAAAAAATTAAAGGACACCACACAAGGTATATATCAAATATATATGTATTTAATCTAAACACAACCCCTCTACACTCTTTTTGAGGTCAGAGGTAAAAATACAATACAAGTCACACAATTAATGTACAATAAGTTGCACAGTATACGTTATGCCCTAGGGGCCTCACAACCCATATACTAAGAAAGTGGTATAAGTACCACGAGAGAATTAGAAAGCAGGCTTAGGGCCTGTGGTATCACTGGGGCTACACTAAACAACCAAAGGTTAGGGAGTAGGAGGCCCATGGGAGACGCGTGCAGTGTCTAAACACAGGCGCGGGTTCCAATTGACTTTCTATGGAGATCGTAAAAGTTACAAAGTTACAATTTAAGGACACTTCCAGATGGACTAGGATGGAACCCTTTTAAACTATGACACTTCTAGAGTCAAGCCCCACGGGAGCACCACAGTACTCATCTTACCTTACCCAAGGAAGCCGGGGGAATAGGTGTCTTTTCGTGTCGGGTTTCGTCGTCGTTTTCTATGGAGAGCTGCAAAGAAGTTCTGCAGGCGACCAGAGGAAAAGTGTCCGGGTGGATCCAAGGGTGGATCGGAGATGTGAAGAACCTGAAAGGAGAGGGGACAGAGTCTGGGTCACTAGCCAGTGATCAGGAAGGTACCAGGAAGGAACCAGGCAATGTCGGGTGCTTTAAGATGAAGAAGGTGAGTTTGTCTCTTAAGCCAGGAGGTCCAGGAGGCATCGACAATGACCAGGATCTGAATTTGAGATGGATCTAGATGACTGCTGCGTCGGCATCCGCATTTGACCCAACAAGCCTTGGCAACCGCAACCCACGCAGGATGTCAAGATTGGCTCTATTGCAGACCAGAGAGGTCTGTGGTGCTTCTCCCTTTCATGAAAGGTGAAGAAACCCTGGAGTAACCAGGAAAGCAAGTTAAATTCAAAGGAAGCTCTTCAGGGGGCTCACAAGCCAACGGTCAAGGAACTGGGAAGACACGTCAAGCTCAAATGCAAAGGCGGGGCCCACGGGACACTTGCAGAGTGTGGGGGCCTGAGCTTCAGTTCAAATTGTGCAAGGGGCTGGGGCTTCTCATACCCCAATGCACTTACTTTGGCTTCAGGAAAGGAGTACCGGTAGCAAATTGCAGGATGTCCAAGATGTACGGTCCCACGTCTCTCATGTCCGCCACTTGTCTCAGCTTTGCTGTGGATGTGGGTCGTTGTCAGTGAAGTCTGGAAGTTCTGTTCTTGTATTGTAGAGACTTCGGGTTCCAACGGGACCCTGGAAACTGCAGACCTGTGAAGTTACTTATGGTGCCTGTTTGCACAGGATGGTCAATCCTTGTCCACAAGGGAGATGTCTTCCATCTTCCAGTCAGAATGGAATGTCGAAGGTCCTAGATATGTCTTTCAAAGATTTGTCCAGGATAATCTAAAGTCCTGGGGACACAGCTCCTATATTTATACCAAGAAAGGTGGCTGGATTACCTGTCTAGGTCCCTCCTAGGGGTGGACCTGAGAAGGCGGTGGTTACACCCCTTTCCCTTTGTCCAGTTTTGCGCCAGAGCTGGGGCTGGAGTACCCCAGCAACTGGTTTGAACCGGGGTATGCATGGAACACCTTGTGTGCCCCAGGCAGTGTCTAGATGCATTCAATGAATACAGCCCTCCCTGCCCCAATACACAAAACCACTGAATGGGGTCACCACCACTTTTTGCTGTGATTCTCTGGTTTTTCGACTTTAATGTGGCTGTGGGCCTGCTAATCAGACCCACAGCCCAGCTGTTCTCTCTCTAAATTGATACCATGCACTTTAGATGCATAGCAGATTGGTTACTGGGTCACGCTTGTGAACCCCTGTATAGTGTACCATAGGTACCCAGGGCATAGGTGCACCCTAGGCCTACCAGGGGCGGCAGCATGTATTGTGCCACCTCTGGTTTGCCTTCTAAACTGACACCACAGGTCTGTTCACACAGCCTGGGTAAGGTGGTGTAATCACCCATTATTTAGATATAGTATACCTATATCTACCTTTACATATAGACACATGTACACCTATAAGCCACTCCTATGGTAGGCCTCGACAATCCTGGAGGCAGAGTGCTTGGTTTTATGTGAGAGGGTGCTCTGGCATGAGCTGAGCCCCTATGCAGCTTTCGGAACCATCTCCTTATAGCTGTTCTATGATATAGCCATACCATATACTCTTAAGTGCATTATAATCCTCGCGGTTAATGCTAACTTTGGATTGGCTTTATCAAAACATGTCGTGTAAGGTGTCAAACACTTTGGAATACCACCCCCCCACCAATTCTGGCGGCAGGGGTAGCATTCCACCCTTCTAGAGGGAAAAGACGTGTAGTTTACTGCTTTACCCGGTTAAATTTAAACAGATCCTTAGCATCACAAAATGGATGCTGCTGCCACAGACAAGAGTCTGACCTCCTGTCGCTTGGGGAAACTCCGGCAGGGGAGGCCTGGACAATAGGTTTCCTGTCCAGGGAGGTGCCAGCACCTCCCCAGACAGGGGTTTTGTGTATTGGGGCAGGGAGGGCTGCATTCAGTGAATGCATCTAGACACTGCCTGGGGCACACAAGGTGCTCCATGCATAGACTGGTTCAAACCAGTTGCTGGGGCACTCCAGCCGCAGCTCTGGCATGGAACTGGACAAAGGGAAAGGAGTGTAACCACCCCCTTCTCAGGTCCACCCATAGGAAGGACCTAGCCAGGTAATCCAGCCCCCTTTCTTAGTATAAGTATAGGAGCTGTGTTCCCAGGACTTTCGATTATCCCCTTTTATTTAACATTCATGTGACTTCCCTTGCTTCGTTGTGAGATCGTTTGGCTTTGAGGTGTTGACATACGCTGACGACACCCAAATCCTTGTCTCTCTCACCCAGTCAGTGGCCGAGTCCGCCTCCAAATTTAGATCTTGTATGGAAGCGGTCTCCCAGTGGATGATCTGAAATTTCCTGAAACTTAACGGAGATAAAACGGAGGTTCTGATCTTTTGGGGGGAGTCAGGACATCTGGTCCAGTGAATGGTGGCCGCCCTCCGTCGGGGACTGTCCTGTCCCCTCGCGCTCTGCTAGAAACCTGGGGGTCCTGATTGATACCACCCTCTCCTTCAACCTTCAAGTCAGTAGGACAGTGTCCACCTGTTGTGGTATCATCAGGGTGCTCAGAAAGATTGCCTCCTACCTATCTCCGGGTGCCAGGAAGCAAGCTACAGTGGCTCTGGTCTCATTGAGACTAGACTATTGTAATGCTTTATATGGAGGTATGAACAAATCGGCGGTTCATCGACTTCAAATGGTACAGAACGCCGGGGCCAGGATGGTCTTGGACCTCCCCCGGCTTGCCTCTATATCCCAGGCCCGGAAGGGCCTTCACTGGCTTCCTGTTCAGGCTAGGATATCTTTCAAACTTCTTAGTCTCGCCCATGGGGCCTTTTATGGCTATGGTTCTGATGGTGTCAATTCCCTTCTTCAGCCTTACGCTCCTGTAGGGTGCTGCGCTCCTCCTCTAAAAATCTTCTTGCTGTTCCAAGATTTGTTAAGGCTAGATGGGGAGGTAGAGCCTTTTCCACTTTGGCGCCCAGACTCTGGAATTCCCTCCCCCCAGAACTGGCCTCCCAATCTTTGCCGGGGCCCTTCCGTAAACAACTGTAAAGCTGGCTTTTCCGGGAGGCCTACTCGTAGATCTTGGACTTGGTGCTAAAAGACTCTGTGTCCGTTTGTCTGTCCACTTTCTATGTTTGGGGCCTTGATGCCCTTGGGCTAAGTAGCGCCTTATAAGACCTATTTCATTCATTCATTCATTCCCAGGACTTTAGATTATCCTGGATGAATCTTTGACAGGCATATCGTGGACCTTCGACATTCCATTCTGACTGGAAGACGGAAGACGGAAGACATCCCTTATGACCCTTGACCCGGTCACTCCACTATCGCATGGCCCCCGTGTGCCCGGATTCTGCTGCCGCTGCCTGCTTGGCCCTCTTGCTGCCGCCTCTCCTTAGGGCCCCTGCTCTCCAGGCTTACCATCGCTCTCCAGGCTTGCCCAGGCTTGCCCTTGCTCTCCAGGCTTGCCCAGGCTTGCCTTCGCTCTCCCCAGCTCCGCTTTCCCGCTCTTTCCAACCCCCCCTTTGCTCCCCGCCGCTGCTCTCCTGCGGCCCCACCCCCTTCTCCTGTCACCCGCTCCCCATTCGCCGCCCCGCTCCCGCCTCCCAGCATCTCCTCCCTCCCACTTGACCATAAATGGCGGGGACCGCGCGGCAGTGAGCTGTGACCCTTGACCCGGTCACTCCACTACCGCACGGCCCCCGTGTGCCCGGATTCTGCTGCCGATGCCTGCTTGGCCCTCTTGCTGCTGCCTTTCTTTAGGGCCCCTGTTCTCCAGGCTTGCCTTCGCTCTCCAGGCTTGCCCAGGCTTGCCCTCGCTCTCCAGGCTTCCCAGGCTTGCCCTCGCTCTCCCCACTCCGCTTTCCTGCTCTTTCCAACCCCCCTCAGCTCCCCGCTGCTGCTCTCCTACGGCCCCACCCTCTTCTCCTGTCTCCAGCTCCCCATTCGCCGCCCCGGTCCCGCCACCCTGCTGCTCCTCCCTCCCACTTTGCCATAAATGGCAGGAACCACGCGTACGCGCAGCGGCCGCACTCAGCGGGTGCCCCGAAGGCGTGCCAAAGGCAAGCCCGTCTACGCCCGTCCACGCCTGGACCACGCCCAGCGCCAGATCCCCTGGACCCCACCAGTACCAGACAACCCGACTGAGCTACGACACCGCCACCCTCCATGCACTCAACACCGGCCGACATCCAGCCTGCTACCAAGCCACCCTGAAACGCACCCTTGGACCCTTCACCTGCCACGCCTGCTACTTCACCTGCACTCGGTCCTGCACCGCTCCAGCCAAAACAACCGCCAACAACAACCACCTAAAGTGCATCCTGCTCAACACCCGCTCCATCCACAGGTATGCCGTCGAACTATGGGACCTCTTGGACAAAACGGCACCAGACGTCGCCTTCTTCATGGAAACCTGGATGAACGCCTCCTCAGCCCCCGACATCGCCATTGCCATCCCGGACGGCTACAAGATCATCCGGAGGGACCGCGTCAACCAGACCGGAGGAGGCATCACCATCGCCCACAGAAACACTATCCGCATCACGACCAACACCGACGACACCCTCGCCACCGCAGAGCACCTGCACTTCCAGATTCACACCGACCCCAAGACCACCCTCAGAGGAACCCTCATCTACAGACCCCCAGGACCACGCTCACACTTCAGCGAGGCCATCGCAGACTTTATCAGCCCTCTCGCCCTCGACTCCCCTGACTACATCCTCCTAGGAGACCTCAACTTCCACCTGAAGAACGACCAGGACAACAACACCACCGCCCTACTAGACAACCTCGCCAACCTCAGATTCAAGCAACTTGTCAACAACCCCAACCATTACTCCGGCCACACGCTCGAACCCGTCTTCTCCTCCAGCAACCACATCTCCTTCAGCCACACCACCGAGCTCCACTGGACCGACCACAGCTGCGTACACTTCAACTTCAGGAAAACAACGACCCACCACCGCGCTCAACAAACCCCCCGAAGATGCTGGAGCTGGATCACCACCGACCGACTCACCACCTCCTTAAGCCTAAACCCTCCCACCAACACCACAGACCCCAACGAAGGAGCCCACAACCTCACACAGTGGATCACCGACTGCGCTGACACCCTTGCTCCACTGAAAAACCCTCCCAGCAACCTCAACAGCAAGAAAGCAGCGTGGTTTACCAACGATCTCAAAGACTCCAAGAAATCCTGCTGTGACCTCGAGAAAGCCTGGCGCCACAACCATTCAACGGATAACATGACAGCCCTCAAGAACGCCACCCGCAAACACCACCAGATGATCCGCACCACCAAAAGGTCATCCTTCAGAGAACGACTGGACAACAACACCCACAACAGCAAGTGACTCTTCAACGTCGTGAAAGAGCTCTCCAACCCCAATGCCAGCAACAACAACAGCACACCTTCTCAAGACCTCTGCAACTCTCTGGCCACCTTTTTTCACCATAAGATCGTCGACATACACAACAGCTTCGGCGCTCAGAACTCGTACCCCACCACCGAACCTACACCCCCCACCACCATCCTGTGTGCCTGGACTCAGGTCAGCACGGAAGATACCATCTACCACCCACACGATAAACACCATGCACTCAGCTCCCCAGCCGATCCCTGCCCACACCACATCTTCAACAAAGCCGACTCCATCATCGCACCCAAACTTTGGGACATCATCAACAACTCCTTCATATCCGCCACCTTCCCGGAGAGCTGGAAGCACGCAGAGATCAGCGCCCTCCTGAAGAAACCCACCGCAGACCCCTCAGACCTCAAGAACTTCCGCCCCATCTCGCTCCTCCCCTTCCCTGCAAAAGTCATTGAGAAAACCGTCAACAAACAGCTGACAGCCTTCCTGGAGACGAACGGCTCCCTCAACCCATCGCCCCATCGCAGTCCGGATTCCGAGCGAACCACAGCACCGAGACCGCCCTCATCGCGGCCAGCTACGACATCCGGACCCTGCTGGACAACGGAGAAACCGCCGCTCTCTTCCTGCTTGACCTTTTGGCTGCGTTCAACACGATCTGCCATTGCACCCTGACAACCCGCCTCCACCACGCCGGGATCCAAGGAAAGGCCTGGAATGGATCACCTCCTTCCTCTCCGACAGAACCCAAAGAGGCCGTCTCCCGCCCTTCCTCGCAGAAGCCACCAAGATCATCTGCGGCGTACCTCAAGGCTCCTCGCTCAGCCCCACCCTCTTCAATGTCTACATGAGCCCCCTCGCAGCCATCGCACGCAAGCACAACCTCAACATCATCTCCTATGCCGACGATACCCAACAGATCCTCTCCCTCACCAACGACCCCACCTCCGCCAGAGCCAGCTTCCAGGACGGAATGAAAGACATCGCAGACTGGATGAAGCTCAGCCCCCTGAAACTGAATTCAGACAAGACGGAAGTCCTCATCCTCGGCCCATCCATCTCCTCCTGGGATGACTCCTGGTGGCCCCCTGCTCTGGCCCCCCCAACCAAGCCCACGGACCACGCACGCAACCTGGGCTTCATCCTTGACTCCTCCCTCACGATGGCCAGGCAAGTTAACGCTGTTACCTCCTCCTGCTTCAACACACTCCGCATGCTCCGTAAGATCTTCCGCTGGATCCCCACTGGAACCAGGAAAACGGTCACCCAGGCCCTCGTCACCAGCCGTCTGGACTACGGGAAAGCCCTCTACGCTGGGACCACTGCCAAACTACAGAAAAGACTCCAGCGCATCCAGAACGCCTCAGCACGACTCGTCTTGGACATCCCCCGACACAGCCACATCTCCGCCCACCTGAGGGACCTGCACTGGCTCTCCGTCAGCAAGAGGATCACGTTCACACTCCTCACCCACGCACACAAGGATCTCCACGACTTGGGCCCCGAATACCTCAATAACTGCCTCACGTTCTAAACGCCAACCCGCCAGCACTGCTCCGCCAGCCTCGCCCTCGCCACCGTCCCACGGATCCGCAGAACCACCACCGGAGGAAGATCCTTCACCTACCTGGCGGCCAAGACCTGGAACACCCTCCCCACCCACCTACGACTCACCCAGGACCATCTCTCCTTCAGGAAGCAACTCAAGACCTGGCTTTTTAAGCAGTAGCAGCCCCCCCAGCGCCTTGAGACCCTAGCGAGTGAGTAGCACACTTTACAAATACTCTTGATTGACTGATTATGGTCAAGGAGTGACCACCCTGTGCCAACAGGCACCAACAGCAACTTTGCCAGCATGCAGTTTCATGGCTCCCATCGGAACCCGAAGACTCTGTGACTCAAGAACTGGACTTCCAGACTTCTCTGACCCCGACCCACATCGACAACAAAGCCGAGACCCACGGCAGACACGAGAGATGTGGGACCGGACATCTTGGACATCCTGCATTTTGCTACCTGCACTCATTTCCTGAAACCTCAGTAAGTTGTGCATTGGGGTAAGAGAAGCCCCAGCCCCGAGCATCATTTGCACTGAAGCTCAGGCCCCCACACTCCGCGAGTGACCCTTGGGCCCCACCTTTACATTTGTGCTTAATGCATCTTTCTGGTTCATTTCCCAATGGCTAGTGAGCCCCCTGAGGTGGCAATAGTACAATAAATGACAATTATGCCGAAATAATATAGGGCATATAATGATGTGAATACAATACATATACAATAGACAGTCAATGCAAAATGTAATTAAAAGAACAAAAAAGTGGGTTAAATGGTAACGCCCTTCTCAACTCAGTCCAAGTTAAGGCATATAAGTCGGTGTTACACATACCAAGGACAGCAAGAAGAACCAGGCTAAGACTGGAGCATGGCCTTGCAAGGCCAGACTTGATATGCCAGGAAGAGATTATAAAGTTGTATCTAAGGACATTAAGGGCCCCGGTTAACTCCCTAAAATATCACTTGAGTTCCATCTTCAAAGGGCCAGCCTCGATATGGCACACCAGGCTGGGAAAGGCAATCAAAGCTTTGAAGATCGAGGAAGAAAATATGCCACGGCAGGACATCCCACCGAATGCTTGGAAGAGAGCTGTTAATAAACAAGTGTACGAAATCTCTTTTGACCTCGACGACAAAATCCTTCGCCGAAGCTCCCATTTGGATGCATTAAATAATTCATACATGGTAGGAAAAGCACAACCATATCTAAGTGAGGCCCTCACAACACAGGTCCGAAGCAAAATTCTATACATGAGGCTGACCATGCTTGGGATAGTAGACTTTAACCCCGCATGGGCTCAAAGAGGGGAATCCATAACTTGCAGGCTATGCCCGTACAAGAGGGAATCTTGGTTGTACCTTCTCTGCTGCTGTCCCTATCTCAACAATGAACGCCGACGACTGCTGCGTCCGATCTCCTTCAATCAGAGTATAAAGTCATGCTCTGAAGCATCAGCCTTGTGTTTGTCAACCATCAACACAATGACCCTAGCGTGACTGGTGAAATTCGATCACCAAATTAGGTTAGCCTTAAAAGTCAATAACGAAAGTACTTCAACATACGGGAAGCCCACGGCAAACGCTGCGGACTAAAGCTGAAGGGATCTCGCTATGCAGTACCATTGACAGTGCCCCACTGGTACGCCCCCTAAAGAAAGAAACGTCTCCCTGCACAGACTAACTCCAAGGCACACAAGGTTGGGAAAAGGCCAATCATATGGGACTCAGACAGGGGTGCTGTATTTTTTTTACTTCTTTTTGTTTTTAAATCATTTTTTATTTAGTACAGAAGTACACATTTTTTCAAGCAAAGAAGTTTACAATCACTGTTCTTTGTACTCTCTCCTTTTACTGTAAAGATTTTAGTTAATTGTACAGTTAATAAAGACTTCAGACTGGTAATCTCTACGCACGTTTTGGCGTAACACACGCCTTCTTCTGGAGAACCACTTGGAGATTCTAAAAAATAACAATTAAACATTACAATTTACGCAAAACATGTTGCACACTACAGTACACTGTAACTGATGGCAAAAAGCTACTTATAGGTGGAGGCATTAAATGGAAGAGGCTGGCTAAAGTTCAAGAAGGGAACATATATTTAATCAAAATAAAATACATAATCAAACCACCAGGTCTGTAGAGTCCAGTTGCTTATGAAAAGTAAAAAGGGAAAAAGGAGAAAATAAGGTGCAAAGGATGAATTTGTGCAAAAAAAGAGAGAAAGGTGGAAGGATAAAGCAGCATAAGATATAGATCCACTTAGGCATCCCAATGTGACAAAAACCTTCAGTGAACATGCTTAAAGGTAGAGAAAGATGACTATAAATCCTTACCTAAGAAACAGTTAAAAATGGGCGCAGAATAGCGCAAAGGAGGTTATTCGTAGGTGTGAATAGCACTCTAGACTGTAAAGAAAATGACAGAAAGAATGCTTTTTTATGATAGTCCAAAGTAATGCACCTAGGTGCAGAGGCAAATGATTGATCGTGGTTGGTCTATTTACCTAGTTTAAAAGGGTTCCATCCTAGTCCATCCGGAAGTGTCCTTAAACTGTAACTTTGTAACTTTTACGAACTCCATAGAAAGTCAATGGAACCCGCGTCTGTGCTTAGACACTGCACACGGCTCCTATGGGTCTCCTACTTCCTAACCTTTGGTTGCTTAGTGTAGCCCCAGCAATTCTACCGGCCTTAGGCCTGCTTTCTAACTCTCACATGGTACTTATACCATTTTTTTAGTATATGGTTTGTGAGACCCCTAGGGCATAAAGTATACTGTGCAACTTGTCGTATATTAACTGTGTGACTTGTATTGTATTTTTACCTCTGACCTCACAAAGAGTGCAGAGGGGTTGTGTTTAGATTAAATACATATATATTTGATATATACCTTGTGTGGTGTCCTTTCATTTGGTATTCAAGGGATTATATATGGTAAAACAACTTGCTTAACTCTCCTACTGAAGTCTTAGCCTGAAGACTGCTGGTTCATGCTACCACTAGGATAGCTTTCTATAAGGTTGACTTTACAACCACCATCAATAAGGGTCGATTAGACTGGTGCAAGGTACCCACTAGAACTAGTGGACATCATATGCCAGGCTAACTTCTCCCACAGGATACAATATCTTATATGGAGGAAAACATGTGATAGTTTTTGGAGATCTACTGCAACTTACTCCCATAAAAAGACAACCAGTATTTAAAACACTTGTACATGAAGACACCAAAAAGTCTTTGGGAAGTGTTGGAAACGTGAACATTTTGTCATATTTTGAATACAAAGAACTCATCAAAAATATGCGACAGGCAAATAATGCAGATTATGGAACTATTCCTCAAGATATAAGAATTGGAGTATTGACAAACCATGGCAAACAAGTTTTGCAAAGTCGACTACTTACAAACTTGTTTCCTTATGAAAATATATTTCATGAAAAAATATATTAAAAAATTGCAGAAAAATATCTATAACCTGCTTTATGCCAACACTGCACTAGTGTTCTATATTCAATGAAGAACTTTTAAAGCTGGAAAATGAATAAGTAGTAAAAATGAAAGCCATTGATAACATAAAGCAGGAAGGAATCAGGATTATTTTGACGGAACAATTGAAAACAAAACTGGATTCCTTCGAAAAATATGTATCTAAAACTGCTGGTTTAGAAAAGTATTTATTTGTATGTGTAAACTGCTGGGTAATTTTACGGCGTCATTTGGATGTGGAAAAAGGCTTAGTAAATGGAGCAATGGGTAAAGTGTTTGATTTTGTTAATTATGAAAATAGAGATGCAATTGAATTTTAAAAAATCTAATTTGATCAAATTGAAGAAGTAAAACAAATTGGTTGTTGTTCAGTTAGTTTTTTGCTTGTTAAAGATGTATATGTTCGTAGAAATCAGTTTCCGAGGCAAGATGGCGGCGGCTTGCTAGACCGCTGTGAGGCTGCTTCCAAGCCAGCCCAATGAAGGGAACAGTGTAGCGAAGGAGAAATGAAAAAATCGCCCCGTTAAAATAAGCAATTACTGGAACTGAGGCACTTACCCCTCTTTGTTGCAGACATTGTGGTTGCTATACGCCCTGATGCCCTGATGGGGGGACTGGTGTAATGTCTATGATTGAAGTTGTCGGTGATCAGCGGGACCCGATTGTGCTGCAGCAGCGCTTTGTGTTTTGCACATCATTAATCGGCGTGACTGTTTTGCGGCTTCTGGCCCGCCTGCCGACCAGTGGAGGAGCTGTGCTGGCGGGACGGGACGGGTTCCCAGAGTTGGAACCGCCGGCTCGGCATAGGTGCATAGCCCCACCTTTGGCGAATCTCGTTGAAACTTTTGGAGGAATGGCGCCGAAAAACGCCGCTGCTGTGGCCGCTGCTGCAGCCAAGACAAGGGCAGCGAAGCAGGCTCTGCTTCGAGAAAGGGAGCTGGCTACAAAGCGGGGCGGCTCACGTTTGGAGGACGGTGGTGATGTTGCTGATCTCGACACGGGGGCAGAAGCTGGTAAATTAAAAGCCCTGAGACGACAGCCGAGTACATCCATTGCTGGTCCATCCGTGATAGATCTGCTCCGGAAAGCCCCTGTTTCAACCTCTGCTCTGGGCATGAACGCAGCTCCGGCAGCTCCGGCACCACAAAACCCAGCAGCCTTGCCGGTAACTGGCACTATTCTGAATGGCAATCCAGGGCTTACAGTGACATCTAGTGGGCAAAGAGAGAGTGGCATAACCAAAGAAAAAGAGAAGAGGAATGTTAATGTTAATGCTAATATAAATAAATCATTAACTTCAGGAGAGGATTCCTCAGTGAAAAGCGTGGAACCTACAGTCATGGAGGCAGGAATATCAAACCCTAAGGCTGTGGCGGATTCAGATGCAGGAACACAAGGTATGAAAAATCTCTCCTTGTGTGAAACTCCTGTTTCTTCTTCTTCTATTACGCTAACTTCTTTGACAGTGGTACAAACCAGCCCATCAGTGCCACTGACAGAAACAGTGCCAGAAACCACACCAGTAGTCTGTGAAGCCGTTAAGTCTGTGATTGTACAGGAGATATTGCAAAATCAATCACCAAACAATGTTCTTGAGAGTGATCTCGCGGCATCAGACTTTAGAGGTATTACAAAAAATCTGGGGGGCTTGCTGGAGATCACTGATGGTAACGAGAGGAGTTACAGAGATGCGATAACTCCTGATCCTACTGATACTGACAGGGATCCATCGGACTTTTATTCACTATCAGAGGGGATAGAAGATGCAAGATGGTCAGATGATTCTGAACTGGGGATTGAAACTGACACAGGCTCCGAGACGGAGAGCGACCAAGAGACGAAAACGACAGTATCTAGGGAAAATAAAAGGACTATCATACGAAAGAAAAGAGCCCAGGGGCTTACGTGGGACTATTCAACTTCAATCGCCTTGGAGGGCCAAGAACATGCCAACGGATCTCGTCCAGCTCAACGGAGCTCTACACACCAACCAGATGCCACGCTCTCCACGGTAATGGATACAGTTCTCCAGGCTATCGCCTCACATCGAGAAGAGATATCAAGGGATGGGCGCAAAGCACAATCAGCGCTACACAAGGTTCAGGGTGTAGTGTGTAAATTATCAAGATCAGTTAATGCCTTCAACACTAGAATGACAGAGATGGAAGAACGAATAGTCATTAATGAGGCAGAGGCCACAGTCACACAGGAAAAAGTAGAATCTCATGAAGCAGAATTGAGCGATGTCAGATGGAAGCTCGAGGACATGGAAAATCGTCTACGGCGTAATAACCTGCGCCTACCTGGGAGACCAGAAAATATTGAAGGTTCCCACACCCGAGCTTTCATTATCCAACTCTTTAAAGACACTCTTCCAGAACTCTCTTCATGGGACTGGGAGCTTGAAGTACAACGAGTGCATAGAACTCCATTTACCTTGAAATCTACTAGCAAGCAGGGGAGTTATCCACGAGCTGTCCTTGTATTTTTGGGAAATTTTCTTCTCCGACAAGCCATCTCGGAAAAAGCCAGGCCAGAAGCTCGCAGGACCAGGGACACCATTTCCTATTTTGTAAGACCTGATTTCTGCCACACAACGGTGGAAAGGAGGTGGCGTCTGCGTCAACTTATCAAACCCTTTATGGAGAAGAAAGCACAAGTCTACTTAAATAACCCAGCTAAACTGAAAGTTATATACAATGGCCAGACTAAATTCTTTACCTCTGAAATCAAAGCTAAAGAATTTCTAGATAGTCTCACTTAATGACACACTAGTGATAAAGATGATTTTTTGAGTAGACATTGAGTGAGAAAAAGAGAAAACAGTGAAGTCCGTTATTTGCTTTCAGCTAGTCTAGTGGAATATAGAAAGCATATGGGTCTATTCTGAAACTAGACATATGGATATACTAGATTATATTAGATTAATTCCCCTCTATGTTTTTCTCTTTGTTTATTTAAAAAAAAAATAATAATAATTCTCTTATCTCCGTCTTTTTTTCATTCCCATCTCTCCTTCTTTTTCTTTTCTTTACTGTGTTTATTATGTCTGGGCCTGGCTTGGGAATGTCTCTCCATCACTAAAGACTCTTATAGAGTCTAATTGCCTCACATTGCGGGGGGAGGGGGGGTGGGTTGCAGGGGTCTGGAGGGAGTGGGAGGGGGAGGGGGAGGGTAAAAGGGGGGGGAAAAAAAGGAAAAAAAGAGTGTGATCTGTAGAGTGATCTGTAGTATCAGAAACTGTGAAGAACTTTTGACTATTTTTATTTTTGTGAATAACCGGAGTACTTTACCTTGTGTTTTGATTAACCTAATTTGGGAGAGGAATGTCAATCTAGGGTGGTGGACTAAAATACATTATAGAGATGGTACTGGTTCAATTGGAAATAATTTGGAATGGGGAGAGTAAAGTTGCGATGTTGGAACATAGCAGGTCTTAATGATGGGAGAAAAAGGGCCCAACTCTTTCAATTGTTACGTCAAGACCCTGTAGATATCCTTTGTATTCAGGAAACTCACATAGCCGGATGCGATAAAAATCTGTTAAAAATTCCCGGGTTTAATCTATTAGCAGCAACATCACAAACGGCTAAAACAGGGGGGGTCGCAATCTTAGCTAGACCAGGATTAGGGAACCCTAGACGCCAACTAGTTGACAAACATGGTAGGTGGGTTGTGGTTCAATTGGAGTCGGACATAACCATTTGTTCACTTTATGGTTCAAACTTGGACGATCCACAACTCTTTATAGAGCTAGAACTAGAACTGGCCTCTTGGGCCGGCCCACTAATTCTGTGTGGGGATTTTAATATAAATATTGAAAAATTAGTAAATAATCGACTCCCGCAGAATTATAGTGGCCGTAAACCCAAAGTATATAAGGCAGTATCTCATCTGATGGATAGTCACGATTTAGGTGATGTCTGGGATATGTTGAAGCATAACGCAAACGGCTATACTTATTACTCGTATCCCCACAACATGTATGCCCGGTTAGATTACATCATGACATCATTACACAAGACAGCCTTCATAAATATAACCAAATCCTTCAAAACCATCTCTGACCACAACGCATTAACACTAACTTTCGAATTGGACAGTATTAATAGACCTAATATCCAATGGTCATTTGACCGAAAGCTTCTTACTAATCTAGACTACATTAATCATATTACACTATTCGCTCAATCCTTTTTTGATAATAATCAATACAGTGCACCAAGATTTAGTGTATGGGATTGTTTTAAGGCAGCTATCAGGGGAGAGACGATGGCATTTGTAGCAAATTATAAGAAAACTCAGGATTGTATTAATAAACAACTAAATACAGAACTCATTAATTTGGAAACAGAACATGCCAAACAAATTCAGCAAGGAAAATCAACTTCTGATATATTACAAAAACTGCTGATCCTAAAAACAGAGATTAATAGCTCATTAACTCAAAAAGCAGCAGAAATGTATCAAGCAAATAGAGCTAGAATTTATGAGGCAGGGGAAAAAGTAGGGAAGCAATTAGCTCTCAAAACTAGACAAAAACAAACATATAATAGGATAAAAAATATCGAATATGAGGGTCAACAATATACCACCCCTCAAGACATTGTAGAAGTGTTTCGGAAATATTATCAGAAATTATATCAAAAAGAAAATGAACATCTATCTACAAGAGACATGAACATCTTCCTTAGTGAGTGGATACCGGAATCAGAAATACCTAGAATACTTGACAGAGTCGATAAAGAAGAACTGGGGAAAGAGATCACAATGGAAGAACTAGAAAATGCATTATCAGATCTAGCTAATGGGAAGGCAGCTGGGCCCGACAAGATACCATTAGAGCTGTATAAATTGTTGGGTAAACAGATACTACCTTACTTATTAGATCTGTTTCTAGGGGTACAATATCACTCAGCTACACCTGAATCATGGAAGCACACAAACATAGCGATATTTCCTAAAAAAGGAAAACCTCCCCATCTTCCTTCTTCATACAGACCAATATCACTCATAAACTCTGACTCAAAGCTTTACTCGAAGATACTTGCAAACCGTCTAAGGGGGGTCATCGAACATCTCGTATCCCCGTGGCAACATGGCTTTATCCCAGGGAGGGGAACAACTGATCATACTCGTAGAGTCATTGCCCTATTTGACATCATGGGTGCCGCGGGGGGAGAGATGTCGATGGTCCTACTCGATGCCGAAAAAGCATTTGATCGAGTGTCTTGGCGGTTTTTATGGGAAATTTTGAAATTTAACAACTTTGGCCCCGGCTTTATTAAAGCCTTGAAAGCTTTATATATCAATCCTAGGGCTAAATTATCTATCGAGGGCTTTGAGTCAGAGTTTGTCGAGGTACAAAGAGGTACTAGGCAGGGCTGCCCTTGTTCCCCGATATTATTTGCCCTAGTAATTAACCCTTTAATTTTAAAGCTTCTTGATTCCCCCCAAATTCAACCGGTAAAGGTGGGTCCGTACTCTACTAAAATACTGGCATATGCCGACGATATTGCTGTGCTTACAACCAAACCAGCAGACGCAGTAGTTGAAATAGAACAAATAACTCAAAATTTTGGACTTTATTCTGGTTATTCACTTAATAGAGATAAAACCATGGTTTTATGTACAAACAATATCATATATGACAGTCCCTATAAAGTCAAAAACGCAATATATCTAGGTGTAAATATCTCTCCCGAAATAAAAGAAATCAATCGGCTCAATTACGATCCACTGATCAATTCAATAAAAACAGATCTGAAGAGGGTAGATAATTTACACCTCTCAATATTAGGGAGAGCCAATTATATCAAAATGAGTATATTTCCTAGAATACTCTATCTATTCCGAGCTATCCCATTGATGGCTGATTACACCACTGTAAAAATCCTGGATTCAACAATTTCTAAATTTATGGGGAATTATGGTAAAATAAGGAGAGCATTACCAGCTTTAACTCTTCCCCTACATAGAGGCGGTCTAGGTATCCCGAATTTGACATTCTATCTCTGGGCTACATTACTTCAACAAATGGGCTTGCTTTTTAAACTGAAACCTTCCAACTTACCTATCACAGATCTTTACATCCCCTCTATTTTTGAACTTGGACTAGGAGAAAAATGCCGAGGATTATTGTTGAAAGAGCTTGAAGCATCTTACTATAAGAAAACGAAGTTTAAGGTAATTGAAGATGCATGGAAAGTTTGGAAACTTGCTTCCAAACAGTTAGGCATACCTAAAATAACAAGGTATATCTCTCTCTGGCATAGCAAGATTATATCATCATCTCTAAAAGACACCGTCTCTAGGAGATGGGAAAATTCAGGTATATACACACTTGGCCATTTTTTCGGGCAGAATGTTGCTCCATCTTTTGAGGGACTACAGCAGAGATTTGATATACCAACTACAGATTATTTAAAATACTTTCAAGTTTATACCAACATTCGTAACTTTAAATCTACTATTAATTTAGATAGCTTTAACTTTTTTTCTATTATAGGGAAACGAGATACTAGAATAGGTACTCTATATGATTTATTTTCACAATCCCTTAATGATGATTTAGAAAGTGTTGAGAGATCCTGGGAACAAAAACTCGGTAATTCTGATGTAGATATTAAGTATAGTATAACTCTTTACACAACATTATTTTTAGCACCTAACCTTAAAGCACAATACTTTAAAACCATCTACAACCTCTATTTTACTCTGGCTAAACTGTTCACCTGGGGTATGCGAGTAGATGATAGCTGCCCCAGATGTAGACAGGGACAAGCAAATTTAATCCATATGTTTGCCGAATGTCCGAAACTAAACAACCTACAGGCAATGATTGGAGGATTCTGGACTCAAGTGTTTGGGCGGAATCTCAGATCCTCCGCCACCCTATATCTTCTGGGTCACGATGGATCCTCAGGTCATAGTTTAGAGGAACAGAGAATTGTTTTTTTGGGTACTGCTGTCTTTCGTATTCTTCTGGCGGCATGCTGGAAAGACCCCAATGTTCCCACATTTCAGATGTGGCTTTGTCGACTTCTTGCCACTTATAAGCAGGTAAGCAGGAGATAGCTATATACCGTACAAGGGGTAAGAAAACCAGAGCCCGGGGCATTCAGATCTGGGCCCCAATTTCTAATTGGTACTACAACGTAAGATCCTCCCCCTGATACGACAAGAGTCGACAAGGGCTCACACGCTAAGAAAATGAAAAATGTATAAATTATAATTGTCCCTTCTTTTTTTTTTTTCTTTTTTCTTTCTCTTTTATTTTTCTTTCAGTTTTTTCGTATGTATCTCGTTCTTAATAAGCTTACGGATGTTGTATTGTATTATTGTATTATTAAGAATTCATTCTTTCTTGTATAAAATGTATTTTTGTTTGTATACTACAGATCAGGCTCAATAAAAAAAAAAAAAAATGTAAAAACTTGTTATACATTTAGCAAAAATATTTTTGAAATACACAAATTGTGTTTATTTTTCAACTATTTTATTTTACATAATTTTATACAACATTTATTTGTGATTTATTATTATAAATTACATTTTTGACATGTCTATTTAAAAAAAATGTGTATGTAAACATTTTAAATGTATTATTTACACTTACTTTTTTTAATAAAAAATTCAAAGGGAAAAAGAAATCAGTTTCCTCTTTCTCTGGCATATGCAGTGACTATTCATAAATCTCAAGGTTTAAGTGTAGATAATGCTTTGGTAAACATTGGAAATACCGTGTTTAAAGAGGGTATGGCATATGTTGCTTTGTCCCGAGTCAGATTTTTATCTGAGTTGTATTTGATTGATTTTGATGACGGAAAGATTAGTACAGATGCAAACTGTGTAAAAGAGTATAATCGGTTAAGAAGAATTTATGCTCCCAAATTAGGTGAATATCCTGTAAATGAAAAGTGTGTAGTAGGTCGAAGAAGAAGATGTGAGAATATCTGTAGTGAAGTTATAGAGAAGGAAAAAACCAACCAAACCAACCAAAAAGAAAAAGGACACTATTGAAGAGATTGTCGGGTAGCAGTTAGAGAATAGTTCAGGTATCAACTTCTATGCTAATGTAGTAGTCAATGTTGTTTGTTTTCTAGGAAGTTTGGAACAGCAAATTATGGAGACTAGTGAAAAAAGATTTTGTTCCTTGTTGCATTGTATTTATGAAAAATTGAGAACTGATAAAAGGAAATACAAAGTGTTTCTGATATTCATAATCTTTTGGATATATGTTCTGGTTCTACACAATTTACGCAGAATATTCAACAAGATGCTCAGGAATTTCTAATGTATATGCTTGCAGTATTGGAAAATGAAGGAATAGAAATTGAAAATCTTTTTTGGCCTTCGTTAAAAATAGGAACATGATTGTGAAAATTGTATGTTTACTTCTAGCACTAACAGACACTGAAAGATGTATATATTTGACAATACCAGACAGTAAAACAGTGTGTTTCAACAAACTAGTTAAAGCAGCAAATCAAAACATGGAGTGTAGGCAATGCAAATCACAAATGTTATCAACATTATTTATACAAAGATATAGACAATATATAATTTTAATGATAAATCATTCTACAGGTGATGGAACAAAACTGGAAACTTTAATTAAACATTTTGTAGCAAGTCAACTATCAATATCAGGAATAACTTATGTAGCAGTAGCAATTATTTTCTATGATGGTCCTTCTACAACATCTGTACATTACACTCTATTTAAAATGCAATAAAGGATGGACATATTGTAAAGATGCACATTTGGTTTTTAAACATCGTTTGCCTTATGAATTACTAAGTTCCTAACTAGTATTTTTAAGAACATAATTCGGCCTATTATTAATATGTTAAAATGTAATAATACGATTACTATTCGACAATTTCAGTATAAAGTATTTCAGGAATATCATTTGGCCTAGAGTAAAGGTATCAGTATCAATTATGCACTTTTTGTTGGACATACTTACAGCATATATTTTCAAAGAACATCATTTAGAGTATATGGAAATTATAATGAATTGTTGTTCTTTCATATTGAAGTAACAAAATTCTCTTAGAAAGAAGCATTTTATATATGTGTAATTTGTATTATATGGTATCTTATCGAGGATATTGTTTTCATGGAAAGTTGAGAGATAGTTGACTATGTTGATAACATTTTTGGCACAGATTTGGGTTTTTTGAAACAATCTTATTGATTGGTTTTTTTTTGCCCACTGTTATGTGATGAGTAACATTGAAATCACTGTTTGTAGTGAAATCCAAAATATTCTGAGAACAGCAAAAAAGGCAAACAAAATAGTTCATATAATGTTAAAATAATGTTGTGTTGTAAAAAATATATTATATATTATAACTGTATTTTTCTTCTCTTTCACAGATCCTAATTCTAAATTAAGAAATTTTTAGAAATTTAAATTATAAAAAACAACTAAAAAAATGTTAAGCATTTTTTGATATGTACTACTGTCAAGGTAAGATTAAGTAATGCAAACACTATCAATCCACTACCACATACAGCTGTGCACTATATATATATATATATATATATATATATTACCTACTGGCGGTCGCCAGTAGGTATATATAGTTAGGATTTTTTCCCTATGGGATTTTTGAAAATTCTATGTCTAATAACTTTGGCGTTTGTGGACGGAATTGGCTGAAATTTTCTGGAAAATGGAACATTTTGTTTCTGAGGAGCCCCTGAAAATTTGGGGGGGGTTCGTCCAGGGGGGGCCGAGAAAAAAGGGGGGTCTCAAAACGTGTTTTTAACATTGAGTTTTCCATAGGGCGGTTAGCCTCACTTTTAGCCCGAACGGCTGAATGGATTTGCACGAAACTTGGCAAAATTGTAGGGACTGGTAGCCCGATGTGCCTTTTGTAGGTCTCAATATATGTGCTGCAGTGGATTTTGAGAAAATAACGTTCAAAAAAAGATATATATCTGTAAGCGCGGACCAGGCAGCGCCCCGGTACGCGTACTTGACGCGTAACGGAACTTCGCGTAGCGAAGTTGATTGGCTCTCCGGTGTCTGTCAACATTCTAAACAGTCCGGAGCGGCCGCCATCTTGTCTCTCGGTAGGATCGAGAGACAAGAGGAGGCAAAAGCGAAGGGGCAAATGACCATAAGGGGGCATAGTAGATCCTCCCTGACCCCCTAGGTTTGATGTGGAGGCTTTAAAGGGGCCCCGCTAAGCAAAAAAAAAAAAAAAATTTTTTTTTGTTTTTTTTCGTGGTTAGCGCCCGGTACGCGAACCGGGAAGCGTTCTGGGGAGCGTATCACAATGAAAAATGAATGATAGACTTTTCAAATGCTGTATGTTAATTGATTGTTGGTTTTGTTGATTATTTTTTTTTTTTTTAAGCTTTTTTTATTGTGTTTCATAATTTATTAAACTTTCTAACATTTCATTGTCAGAAATTTCATAATCATGGAATATAGATTGTAGTCTCTGAGGTTGTAAAATGTCCTCATTTGCAAGGAGGTTATCTACTGCTTGTACACATTGCAGTAGTTCTTGGTCCCAAGTTTCATCCATAAATTCAATCTCATTTGGATCAATGATTTCTGTGTTGGACTCTGGAAGGACAATTTCAAATGAAATGTTTTGTTCACTTTCCATTTTTCCTGAAATTTGCATAAAAAAAATATATATTAGTAGAGGTAGGGCACTGTTGGGATTAATTTTAGATAGGCAGTTTTTAACAGAGAATTTATCTTTGGGCAGTGTATAGTATCAGAGTGGAAGTAGGAATATAAAAAAGTGTATCTAAATTTATAAGTACTACAGAGGGATAGTATATAACTAACAGAAAAAGTTTGCCATATTAACTTAAAGTGCACAATATACTTCAGTTTTAAAAATAACAACTTACCTTTAAAAAGAAGTTGAAGTTATTAATGAAAATCCTATTGAAATGTACACCAGGAAGTAGTAGTCAAAATGGCTGTGTTTCCTTCTCTTCCTTTATATATATTTGGGTACATAACCAATCAAATGTGAGGTAAAAAAAGTAGAAAATGAAAGTAACATTTTAATTGGTTGTCAATTCCAACACTTCAGATGTGTTTTGTGAAGTAATTTACCTCACGGTATTTAGAGAGGTCTACAGGCTAAATGGCTAAATGGAATTCCAATCAAATTTGTGAAAATGGTAGGGATTGGTATGTAGTATGAGCTAATCTATATTTGGTGAAATTGTCTCAAGTGGCTTTTGTGTGAACTACTTTCCCACCTTTTTTGATGGTGCGCTTCCCAGGAAGCGACCCGGTACGCGAACCGGTGAGCGCCCTGGTACGCGAACCTTAAGCGTAACGAGAGTCCACCATTTTGTGTTTCGGTCGAATTATGATACAAGATGGAGGGCAAATAATGTTCAGAATAGGTAGAAGGGGGCACGGTAGACTTATCTTGACCCCCTAGGTTTTGTGAGGGTGGCTGATGAGGCCCAATATGTGCGAAAAAATAACATTTTTTTTTTAAATTTCGCGAGGTTAGCTCCCGGTACGCGTACCGGGTAGCGCCCCAGGGAGTGTACTTTGTTGAAAATTAGTGAAAAAAGTTAGAGTAAAATAATAATTGTGAGTGATTAGATGTAGGGTAGCTCTGAGAAGAGCTTTTGGGTTTATGGTACATTTAGGTACTTATAAGTAGGTACCAATGCACATTCTTAAATTCAGAGTGAAAATTCTGTTGCCCTCATCTGAGAAGTGAACTCCATCTCCTCTGTAGATATCTTGCATGTAGTAACGCAAGTTATTGTTGTACAGGGAGCCCATTCCATGGTCTCTCATGTAAGCTGAAACAGATTTGTTTACATGCTTCCTCGACTTCTCAATTTGTGGACAAAATTGGTTTGACCACCTCCATTTCTGTCTTTGGCATATATTTGAATATACCAAGGCAGTCTGAGGAAAAAGTGCCATTAATTGCTCAAAGGTGTCCTTTAAAAGCATTTCCAGACCTACACCAGTCAAAGTGCCCAAGTCATTACCTCCACAGTGCACAATTAACAGGTCAGGTTTTGGCAAATGCATAAAGGTTTTCACCAATGGTATCAATTGGTGACATTTTAATCCTCTGTGGCCAAACCACTTAATTTCCACATCTTGTAAATTGAGGTTAGGTAAATTCCTGCTTTCAACGTACCTTTGAGCCCAGTGAATATAACTATGACCAACAATCCAGACAGAAAACATGGTGAGAGAAGGTTCTCCTGCAGTCAGATGAAGTGTGGCAATGAAATGGTAGTTGAAAAAATGTGAGTTTGAAATGAAAAAAACTGTGGAGTTTCTGTGTTCATGAAGTAGTAACAGTGATTGGTGGATTTATATATATATATATATATATATATATATATATTCACAGAAAAAACCATAGGTTATAGACCATATATAGTTAGGAATTAGCATTTACAAAACCTTGAAAATTCACTGAAAAAACCATAGGTTATAGACCATATATAGTTAGGAATTAGCATTTAAAAAACCTTATTTTACTCACACAAAACCATTGAAATTCCATATATAGTTAGTTGCACTAACTATATATCGCATTCCTGCTTTCAACGTACCTTTGAGCCCAGTGAATATAACTATGACCAACAATACAGACAGAAAACATGGTGAGAGAAGGTTCTCCTGCAGTCAGATGAAGTGTGGCAATGAAATGGTAGTTGAAAAAATGTGAGTTTGAAATGAAAAAAACTGTGGAGTTTCTGTGTTCATGAAGTAGTAACAGTGATTGGTGGATTTATATATATATATATATATATATATATATATATATATATATTCACAGAAAAAACCATAGGTTATAGACCATATATAGTTAGGAATTAGCATTTACAAAACCTTGAAAATTCACTGAAAAAACCATAGGTTATAGACCATATATAGTTAGGAATTAGCATTTAAAAAACCTTATTTTACTCACACAAAACCATTGAAATTCCATATATAGTTAGTTGCACTAACTATATATCGCGCACCCGTAATCCACTGCTGATGATGTCACATATTACATCATTCATGACATGGTCAGTGACATCACTGATGACATCACTGATGACATCTCAAATGACATCACTGATGATATCTCATTTGACATCAATGACCACATCACTGATGATATCATTCATGTGACAATACAATGCATCTTCCTCACATTTTAATATAACCTCTGTTACACCCAGTGTTAAATACAGAGTATAATTTTTGAAACCATTGACACACCAATACTAGTTACTACATACGCACTCACTGATTCCTACGTCTACACACACATTCACTCATTCACCCATACAATCATTCATACATACAATCACTCATCTTTACAACACTATCATATGCACTCATACACCTATACAGACACTCACACTCTGCCACTCATCCATGGAGTTACTCACACACCTAGTCAGTCCTGTAAAGAATCAATCACAGTTCCATTTTCTAATCTACACAGTTAAACATAGAGTACCTTACATTTTAAAACATATACTAACACATACTTACTCTCTTATAGAATCACTGATACAAGTACACATTGATCTGCACAGAGTTACACACCTCCCAGCCAGTCATACACACACTCAGTCTCCCATACAAATACTTGTGCAACCAATCAATAACCCATATAGCTACTTATATAGCTACTGATCAACACATGCAGCAGCTTGCACAACAACAGACATGCTGATGCACACTTTCAGACAGTTTAGTCACTAACCCGTGCATTTAGTAAGACGCATTTAATCACTCACTCATACAGTCAATCACGCACCTACTAAAACCTTCATTGAGACACTTATACATCCACTCATTCTTCAATATGTAAAACATATTTAAACTTTACAGAAACACATAATCACTGGATGTTGTCATCAGTGATGTCATTTGAGATGTCATCAGTGATGTCATCAGTGATGTCACTGACCATGTCATGAATGATGTAATATGTGACATCATCAGCAGTGGATTACGGGTGCGCGATATATAGTTAGTGCAACTAACTATATATGGAATTTCAATGGTTTTGTGTGAGTAAAATAAGGTTTTTTAAATGCTAATTCCTAACTATATATGGTCTATAACCTATGGTTTTTTCAGTGAATATATATATATATAAACCTCTAACCAATTACTAGGTAAAGTAGTACCTATGCAATCTAGGAATCCTCCTGTCTATCCCATGCCATTCTCCAATTACCCATCCAGCACTATCTACTTACAAGCTACATACTATTAATACACTCCTCTAAATACCTAGTTAATACCTATGCACTGTTGTAATCCTTGTGTCTGTGCCATGTATTTTTGCAATCCCCCATCCAGCACTATCTACGTATCATATCACTTTTCCAATACCTAAGCACTGCTAAATTCAACATATACAGTCTTTGCAGCACTGAAATTATTCTAGTTACTAGTCAAGTATCTAAGGAATAGCCTAATCAGAATAACTAGTATAGCTTTAATATTATGTGCTCTATGCATGCAGACCTGTAATCTGCTCCATAGCATTGGTATAGTCTTTTAAATATTCAGTTAGTACCTATACAGTCTAGGAATCCTTCTCTTTGTGCCACACACTTTTTCATTCACCCATCCACCTCTATATACTTATTCCATTACTCCACCAATATCTAAGCACTTAAAAATTAACTATATACTCTCTTTGTAATACTGTTATTATTGTAGTTTCTAGTCATGAACTTATGGAATGGCCTAGCTTGTAACACAAGTACAGCTATAATATTTTGTGCACTATCCAAGCAGATGTCTAACTAGCTAGATATTATTGATACACTCTTCTAAGTACCCAGTTAGCACTTATACAGTGTAGGAATTGTCCAGCCTGTCCCATGCACTTCTTTAATCACTCATCTACCAGTATCTACTTATCCTATCACTCCATCAATACTTGTAAATGAAGTGTTCACTGTGTTTGCAACACTGTCATCATTCCAGTTACTAGTGGTATTCTTATAAAATGACTTAGGCAACAACACAAGTACACATGCAATATAATGTGCATAATCCCTTCAAATCTCTAAGTAGATACATACTACTGCTCTATTCCATTAAATACTGAAGTTGTACCCATACAGCGTAGGACACCTCCTGTCACTCTCATGCAATTCTTCAATCACCCAACCAGCACTATGTTCTTATTGTATCAGTCTGCCAATACCTAAGCACTTATGGGGCAGATTTACAAGCACCCTGCACCACCAGTACGTCACTTTTTGTAACATAGTGATAGCACCAGACACTCCTTCATATTTACATGGAGAGGAAAAGCCACCTTGCGTAATTTTTCTTCTCCTTGTAAATACGACCCCTTCATACACAGCACATTGCATTGAAGGGGCGTTCCATAAGTGTTGTTGTGGAATTTCCCACACAACACTCATAGAACAAGATACATCTCCAGATTTATGAGAAATCATAAATCTGGAGATGCGTGTGAATGCTGTGGCATCCTAGAGTTTATGTAGCAAGGCACAATGAGAAGGATTGCTTTCATTTCTCCTCATTTTTTTCTCTTTCAATGCAAATTGCATTCCACAGCATACATTAAGATAGGAAAATGTCTTTACTGATTTTTTATTGTACAGGACAGTGTCCCTTCCTGCATAAAAAACAATCTCCCCACGACACAGACATCCTTGCACCATGATCACCACATGGCTGCACTTTGTGCAGCAGTGAAAAAGGAAGCATAGAGTTGCAACATATTTATGTACATATGTGACATCTCTGTGCTTTGGAAGTGCCACAGTGCAATGCAGCTAAAAAGCTTGCACTGTAACGCTGCAGTACTTCCTCATAAATCTTCACCTATAAATTCACTATACACTACTATTACATTCTTTCAGTCAGTCATGCTCTACACATATATTCAACTAAACTTTCACACATTACCATGTAATTATAGTTCTTTCTTTACCCAGATAAGGTAGTTCTGATAAGCACTTTTTTTCTTCTTAATATATATATATATATATATATATATATATATATATATATATATATATATATATATATATATATATATATTCACTGAAAAAACCATAGGTTATAGACCATATATAGTTAGGAATTAGCATTTACAAAACCTTGAAAATTCACTGAAAAAACCATAGGTTATAGACCATATATAGTTAGGAATTAGCATTTAAAAAACCTTATTTTACTCACACAAAACCATTGAAATTCCATATATAGTTAGTTGCACTAACTATATATCGCGCACCCGCAATCCACTGCTGATCATGTCACATATTACATCATTCATGACATGGTCAGTGACATCACTGATGACAACATCCAGTGATTATGTGTTTCTGTAAAGTTTAAATATGTTTTACATATTGAAGAATGAGTGGATGTATAAGTGTCTGAATAAAGGTTTTAGTAGGTGCGTGATTGACTGTATGAGTGAGTGATTAAATGCGTCTTACTGAATGCACGGGTTAGTGACTAAACTGTCTAAAAGTGTGCATCAGTATGTCTGTTGTTGTGCAACCTGCTGCACGTGTTAATCAGTAGCTATATAAGTAGCTATATGGGTTATTGATTGGTTGCACAAGTATTTGTATGGGAGACTGAGTGTGTGTATGGCTGGCTGGGAGGTGTGTGACTCTGTGCAGATCAATGTGTACTTGTATCAGTGATTCTATAAGAGAGTAACTATGTGTTAGTATATGTTTCAAAAATGTAAGGTGTTCTGTGTTTAACTGTATAGATGAGAAAATGGAAGTGTGATTGATTCTTTTCAGGACTGACTAGGTGTGTGAGTAACTCCATGGATGAGTGGCAGAGTGTGAGTGTCTGTATAGGTGTATGAGTGCATATGATAGTGTTGTAAAGATGAGTGATTGTATGTATGAATGATTGTATGAGTGAATGTGTGTGTAGACATAGGAATCAGTGAGTGCGTATGTAGTAACTAGTATTGGTGTGTCAATGGTTTCAAAAATGATACTCTCTATTTAACACTGGGTGTAACGGAGGTTATATTAGAGTGTGAGGAGATGCATTGTATTATCACATGAATGATATCATCAGTGATGTGATCATTGATGTCAAGTGAGATGTCATCAGTGATGTCATTTGAGATGTCATCAGTGATGTCACTGACCATGTCATGAATGATGTAATATGTGACATGATCAGCAGTGGATTGCGGGTGCGCGATATATAGTTAGTGCAACTAACTATATATGGAATTTCAATGGTTTTGTGTGAGTAAAATAAGGTTTTTTAAATGCTAATTCCTAACTATATATGGTCTATAACCTATGTTTTTTTCAGTGAATTTTCAAGGTTTTGTAAATGCTAATTCCTAACTATATATGGTCTATAACCTATGGTTTTTTCAGTGAATTTCAATGGTTTTTTAATAGCAAATATCATAAGCTGTCGAATGTCAAGTACGTGGTAAGTGAAAACATTTTCGTGTTTATGCACACTGATCTGCTTTGAATGGTGCCCCCCCCCCCTCATTTCTATTAGGAGTACTCTCTCTTTGCAGATAGTGAAAGGTAGTTAACGCAGGTCTTTGCCCCCATTGTAATCCGTCGTGCCTGCTTCTCTCTCCATTTGATTCATTGTTATCCAAGTATTTACTGTTTTAGAATTAGTTCTCTTTGGTTCATTCTCTATTTACAAACAAACACAGAGTCGCAATACTCTGTTTAGTCTTTGCAGATAACGAAAAATCGTGTAAAAAAAAAGAAAAGGAATCGAGCAAAATCAGTAGGCCACTAATGGGATCTCTTTTTGACCTCGCTAAAATAGAAACATTAGGAACAACCCCTCATGACAAATACAAAACTAGTGAGATGAACTGAACTCCACACAATGATGGCTGCAAAACAGCTCGGCTCCGCCACCCACCCCGCCCAAAATAACGATAAAGAACGGCTGCCATGATTGGTTGCGGAATGACCACGACGGAGCTACGAAATGGTGCTGCTCTCATGCTAACCCCAGCTTCAGTCTGAAACATCCAGAAACACTGTAGACTACCAATTCGATCAGTTCCGGTAGCGCCCCAATGTAACCCGGTAGAGAAGAACTAGCCCTCCCCTCTTTGACTGATGGTTCTTGTTGCCTGTCCCTTCTGTTGTCATTTAACAGAACTATTTAACCTGCTGAAAGGGGTTGTGTTCCGACCGCTGGTTGGTGGAGACATTTTGACTATATTCTGTACCTGCGTTGTCGCGTAATGCGTCATATGACGCGCCGCGTTAGCGCATCCGGAAGTCATCCGGGGCGCGCAGCGCGTAACGTAAGCATAACAAGTCATGTGACTTGTTAATAAAACTTTTCATTGGTTCATTTTACTTTTCTTATTGTAATGATGAAAGGCTTGGTCATATGACCTAAAAATTACGCTTTTCATTACTTCCGAACATTATTTTTTCTTAAATATATGTTATAATGTTCCAGGCTAATGTACTTTCCCGGAAATTTTACAACTGTCCTGCAAGTAAAATATATTCTTTTTTCGAGAAAAAGAGCGTTTCTTCGTCCCATGACGGAGCCGTTGAGCAAAAGAGGGTCGACCTGCTGTCTTAGTCGCCGATACGCCTGAATATGAGATTCTTATCGATCACTTTGTTGCAGGAATAGAAAACACAACAGCCCTTGACCATTTATCTTTACTGCGTTCCTTCGTATTATACCTTTTACCCTTCATGTAATTGGTCTGCTTTATTTCACTTGCCTTTTAATGATTCTAAAACAGTGACTATTATTAAAAACTTTACCAATGTATATACTACTACCATGTTTTCTTTTAAAAACCTTTATTGTGAAAATTTCATTATACAAATACGAGCCTATAACCACGTGGGCCGGCCACGGAGCAAACTGTAATCGTATATGATAAATAGACATTTACACTGTAGAGGAACGTAACGGGCGGGCCATTAGGTTGCAAGAACTAAGGTGTCTAACAGTTACGGAATCGGTGGACGTACATTTTATAATTAAAATACGACAGGGCCAGTTACAATAAAATTATCTAGATATACATTTGCGGGCAAGTACCATGGGTGACGTTAATTCGAACTTTCAACAGTACAGTAATCAATAACACATCAGAACTTAATATCAATAGGGATGTCGAAATATTCAATCAATTCTCGTCCCCGCCCGCCATGTGCTTCAAAACTGCATACGTATCTCGTGATTTCAAGGTTCTGCAACCAGTACACAACAAGGAGTTACGAGTCCCATTTATTCTGGCGCCATTTTGGGCGAGGACGGGCAGGTCCAGGATATAGTCAAAATGTCTCTACCAACCATCGACTATGATGATGTTCATATGCTGTATTTATTAGAGTAACACTCAGATGTCCACATGAAATAAATTTGCCACAATCTAAACATGTCATTTTAATCTTTCCAAAGTTCTTCTAAATATTTGGGACCGTTTCCCTTGCCTCTGAAGCTCTCAGTGCCACTTCTTTGATGAATGTACTAGCAGGTCAGGGGTTCTCCTCCAAATCTCTCTTTTATGCAGCACTATAATTAATTGGTGCCACCTCTCCATATGACAATGCATGGTATAGTTACCACAACTATATTTTTTTTCGGTTCCTCTAGAGAGTTCATCGTGGCAGATGAAGCGTGTAACGTACCGGGCATTTACCTTTTTTTGCATGTACAGGAAAGGAAAAAAAAATCGAGCGTCCGAGTTCTAAGATGTCCCAGGCCCATTTTAGTGGACCAGGCCCAAATCCAAAGAACAGGCCGCCATTTTGAGAGTCCTGTTGCAGCCGCCTGTCGCTGTAGCATCAAGAGCAGCCGAAACTCAGCTGAATGGCAACTGAAACGGTAAAGGGGCGCCCCACTACAGCAGACGAGCCAGGCCCAAATCCAAAGAACTGCTATCTCACAGGCTAATGGGGCGACCCACGCCGAGTTTCAGCATTGTAGGATGACCACACAAGTACAGCAACTTGCTAGACATCACCTCGGTGCCATCCGGATCTCGGCGCCCCACTGCAGATGAAGTGCCTCTCAACTATGAAACCACCACGGTGACATCCGGATCTTGGCGCGTTGTGCTGCCTTCGGCCTATTCGCACATCGGTCCGCTACTGACGCCATCTCACAGGCTAATGGGGGTTGCAGCCGCCTGTCGCTGTAGCATCAAGAGCAGCCGAAACTCAGCTGAATGGCAACTGAAACGGTAAAGGGGCGCCCCACTACAGCAGACGAGCCAGGCCCAAATCCAAAGAACTGCTATCTCACAGGCTAATGGGGCGACCCACGCCGAGTTTCAGCATTGTAGGATGACCACACAAGTACAGCAACTTGCTAGACATCACCTCGGTGCCATCCGGATCTCGGCGCCCCACTGCAGATGAAGTGCCTCTCAACTATGAAACCACCACGGTGACATCCGGATCTTGGCGCGTTGTGCTGCCTTCGGCCTATTCGCACATCGGTCCGCTACTGACGCCATCTCACAGGCTAATTGGGCGACCCACGCCGAGTTTCAGCATTGTAGGATGACCACACCAGTACAGCAACTTGCTAGACATCACCTCGGTGCCATCCGGATCTCGGCGCCCCACTGCAGATGAAGTGCCTCTCAACTATGAAACCACCACGGTGACATCCGGATCTTGGCGCGTTGTGCTGCCTTCGGCCTATTCGCACATCGGTCCGCTACTGACGCCATCTCACAGGCTAATGGGGCGACCCACGCCGAGTTTCAGCATTGTAGGATGACCACACCAGTACAGCAACTTGCTAGACATCACCTCGGTGCCATCCGGATCTCGGCGCCCCACTGCAGATGAAGTGCCTCTCAACTATGAAACCACCACGGTGACATCCGGATCTTGGCGCGTTGTGCTGCCTTCGGCCTATTCGCACATCGGTCCGCTACTGACGCCATCTCACAGGCTAATGGGGCGACCCACGCCGAGTTTCAGCATTGTAGGATGACCACACCAGTACAGCAACTTGCTAGACATCACCTCGGTGCCATCCGGATCTCGGCGCCCCACTGCAGATGAAGTGCCTCTCAACTATGAAACCACCACGGTGACATCCGGATCTTGGCGCGTTGTGCTGCCTTCGGCCTATTCGCACATCGGTCCGCTACTGACGCCATCTCACAGGCTAATGGGGTGACCCACGCCGAGTTTCAGCATTGTAGGATGACCACACCAACTTGCTAGACATCACCTCAGTGCCATCCGAATCTTGGCATCTCAACGCCTAGTGGTATCTTCCATACAAAAAATATTGTTACGCTGCCTTTGGCCCCATTCGCACATCAGTCCGCAACTTAGACATCACCTCGGTGCCATCCGGATCTTGGCATCTCAGCGCCTTGTGGTGTCTTCTATTCAGAAAATATTGTTGCGCTGCCTTTGGCCCCATTCGCACATCGGTCCGCTACTGACGCCATCTCACAGGCCAACGGGGCGCCCCACGCCGACTTTCAGCATTGTAGGATGGCCACACCAGTACCACAACTTGCAAGACACCACCTCGGTGCCATCCGGATCTTGGCATCTCAGCGCCTTGTGGTCTCTTCTACACCGGAAATATAGTAGAAAATATTGTTGCGCTGCCTTTGGCCCCATTCACACATCAGTCCGCTACTGACACCATCTCACAGGCCAACGGGGCGCCCCACGCCGACTTTCAACATTGTAGGATGGCCACAGAAGTGCGACAACTTACTAGACACCACCTCGGTGCCATCCGGATCTTGGCGCGTTGTGCTGCCTTCGGCCTATTCGCACATCGGTCCGCTACTGACGCAAACTCACAGGCCAACGGGGCGCCCCACGCCGACTTTCAGCATTGTAGGATGGCCACACCAGTGCGGCAACTTCCTACACACCACCTCGGTGCCATCCGGATCTTGGCGCGTAGTGAAGCTGCAGCAGCTGCAAATAAGCTTCAGACAGTGTTACAACCGCTGCTCAGAACTCTCAACTATGACACCACCTCGATGCCATCCGGATCTTGGCGCGTTGTATTGCCTTCGGCCTATTCGCACATCGGTCCGCTACTGACGCCGCCTCACGTGCCAACGTATTTTCTCCGCATTTTATACCCTATGCCGCATAACAGGTCATGTGACTTGTTTATAAAACTTTTCATTGGTTCATTTTACTTTTGGTTTCCTAATGATGGAAGGCTTGATCATATGACCTAAAAACAACACTTTTCATTGGATGAAAACTTTTTTTTCCCCCCAAACGATGAAAGCCCCACCTTGTTTCTGGATGTTTCAGACTGAAGCTGGCGTCACCATGAGAGCACCACCATCTCGTGGCTCCGTCGTGGTCATTCCGCGAGCAATCATGGCAGCCGCTCCCCACCAGAAGCCTGCAGGAGTCGGGGCCCCCAAAACTTTTGATGAATTCTCAAGGCGGAGGGGACGCTTTCGAGAATGGGGTCCAAGACCTAGCAGACAAGCGTCCGATTTCCAAGGTGTCCCAGGGCCATTTCAGTGGACCAGGCCCAAAAAGGAAACAGCCTGCCACCATTTTGAGAGTCCTGTGGCAGCCGCCTATCGCTGCACCGCAAGAGTGGGCGCAACTCAGCTGAATGGCGGATTTTGACACAGTGGACCAAAAGCGGACGGAATGGCAACTGAAACGGTAAAGGGGCGCCCCACTACAACAGACGAGACTCCACCTGGAGAGGCCCGTTCACGCCGCCTCCCCCGGGGCGCCCCACGCCGTTATTCGGAGCAGCATTGTAGGATACCAAAACCAGTGCGGCAACTTACTGGACATCACCTTGGTGCCATCGTTCTGCTGCCTTGGAACTATTCGCACAACAGTTTGCTACTGATGACCCACCCCCCGCGACGCCCCACGCCGTTATTTGCTGGGTGGCAACTTACTAGACATCACTTTTGTGTCATCTAGATTTCGGCGCGTTCTGCTGCCTTGGAACTATTCGCACAACAGTTTGCTACTGATCACCCACCCCCCGCGACGCCCCACGCCGGAAATCTGGACGTTGTGCTGCGTTGGGACTATTCGCACAGCCGACCGCTACTTCGTTGTTTTTCTCTAAAAATGTTTATATGTTATTACTATTTTTGTTTTCTTGTATATATTTATAAATTATTAAAGTTTTATAATCTTACTACTTTGTCGGAGTGCTATATATTTTTAATGTGACACATAATTGTAAAAACTTTGATGTACAAAGAGTCATCCCTGGAATCTTCCGCTTCACGCTCGGTCCCCTCCCCAATCACAATACAGAATGGTTTTCAGATAATAGCAACGCTTCTGCTGTGACGGATCTCATCGAGTGTGGGCCTTGATCTACTATAACTCCTTTGAAGACGGGTGATTCTTTACAGCTGTGGCCATAAACTACATCTGCAGGGCTAGCTGATACCCTAGGACCAGCCTGGACAATCGGACACAGAGGAAAAGGAGTGTCAGAGGGTGCGGTAGTGAATAGGGCGAAAGGGAGGTGTCGGGCGGGCACAGGGTGTGATTCTCAGGGAAGAACAGCGCAGATGGGGGGAGGTTTATTACCCATGCATAAAACAGAGAGCGGGGGTGACCACTGCCTGGGGGAGATGCTTGCGAGGGTGGGGAGCCATGCTAAGGATCGACAGCGTGCACAGAGTGGGTCTGGTCAAGGCATCTAAAATGGCTGCCGTGCACGACAAAAGTGTGGCATTTGAAAAAAGACAAGATGGCGCACACAATGTTTTTCAACAATTCCTGATTTCCTTCGAATCGAACGTTAACAGACGTTGGGGCATATTACCAAGGTTAAGCGATATTTATCCCTAACGATGCTTAGCAACGATTTTTTTACCGTCAGAAATTATCGCAGATAAACCTTGCTATTATCAAGGTTTATCGCAAATACGATAAAAAACGAGCGCAATGCATTAATGTCGCTGAAAACTCCGCGATATTCATGCATTACCGAGCTAATGCTCTTAGCCATGTTATCCACCTCCCATTGGATAACATGGCTAAGAACTGCTCAGGGCAGCTGTTACTTTTTGGAGATATTCGCGCTTATCTCGAATATTTCCAAAAGTTGATAATAGGAGATAGCGATGTTAGCGACTGTTTCCAGTCGCTAACATCTTGGCATGCCCACTTTGCATGTCATTAGTGATAAATATCACTCACATGCAAAGTGGGACCCAAGATGGTCGCTATCTCCTACTAGCCGTCGCTAACTGGTGTTAGCAACAGCTAGGTAATACACATATAATTTTATCTCCGCGAAGCGGAGCGCTGTTACAGATATATATCTTGTTTTTGAACGTTAATTTCTCAAAATGCACTGAAGCACATATATTGAGACATAGCAAAGGCACATCGGGCTACCAGTCCCTAATATTTTACCAAGTTTCGTGCAAATCCATTCAGCCGTTCGATTATTATTATTATTATTTTTTTTTGCCCCGCGGGGCCCTTTTAAAACCTCCACATCAAACCTAGGGGGTCAGCGAGGATCTACTATGCCCCCTTATGGTCATCAGCCGTTCGATTATTATTATTATTTTTTTTTTTGCCCCGCGGGGCCCTTTTAAAACCTCCACATCAAACCTAGGGGGTCAGCGAGGATCTACTATGCCCCCTTATGGTCATTTGCCCCTTCGCTTTGGCCTCCTCTTGTCTCTCAATCCTACCGAGAGACAAGATGGCGGCCGCTACGGACTGTTTGGAATGTTGACAGACGCCGGAGAACCAATCAGCTTCGCAAAGCTCCGTAACGCGAAAAGTACGCGAAGCGGAGCGCTGTTACAGATATATATCTTTTTTTGAACGTTAATTTCTCAAAATCCACTGGAGCACATATATTGAGACCTAGCAAAGGCACATCGGGCTACCAGTCCCTAATATTTTGCCAAGTTTCGTGCAAATCCATTCAGCCGTTCAATTATTATTTTTATTATTTTTTTTTGCCCCGCGGGGCCCTTTTAAAACCTCCACATCAAACCTAGGGGGTCAGCGAGGATCTACTATGCCCCCTTATAGTTATTTCCCCCTTTGTTTTGACCTCCTCTTGTCTCTCGATCCTACCGAGAGACAAGATGGCGGCCGCTACAGACTGTTTGGAATGTTGACAGACGCCGGAGAACCAATCAGCTTCGCTTCACAAAGCTCCGTTGCGCGAAAAGTCCGCGAACCAGAGCGCTGCCTGGTCCGCGCTTACAGATATATATCTTTTTTTAAACGTTAATTTCTCAAAATCCACTGGAGCACATATATTGAGACCTACAAAAGGCACATCGGGCTACCAGTCCCTACAATTTTGCCAAGTTTCGTGCAAATCCATTCAGCCGTTCGGGCTAAAAGTGAGGCCAACCGCCCTATGGAAAACTCAATGTTAAAAACACGTTTTGGGACCCCCCTTTTTTCTCGGCCCCCACTGGACGAACCCCCCCCAAATTTTCAAGGGCTGCTCAGAAACAAAATGTGCCATTTTCCTGAAAATTTCAGCCAATTCCGTCCACAAACGCCAAAGTTATTAGACATAGAATTTTCAAAAAACCCATAGAGAAAAAATCCTAACTATATATACCTACTGGCGACCGCCAGTAGGTAATATATATATATATATATATATATATATATATATATTTTTTTTTTTTTTTAACAATTTTGTATTTTTTGGGTGTTTAAAAAAAAAAAAAACAGAACAAAAAAAACCAGGAAACTTCTGGAATTATTTACCATTACATAAAACAAAAAATTAGCAACAATTGTACCGTTGTGCATCACAAACTCCTTCCACTGACTGCTCTCCAAAACATATTTGTTTTTTGCACTTCACACAGTGCTGTTTGAGGAAGACAAACTCTGGCCTAATGTCCGGTGCAGGTGTGCCTGATGATGATCTAGTTGTGCTTGGCACAGCAGTTGAAGGGTTCATTGCAGCTCGCCTACATTCCTCCCGAACCAGATTTAGAGGATGTATTGTTTTTAAATGCTTGTACATGGAGGCAGTTCCACAAGAATATTTTTTGTCACTACCTCTTGACAGCACTCTTTGGCAAATCCTGCATTCCACCGAATTTCCTTTTTTTTAAATATATTTTTTATTTTGACAAGCAAGTCCATTACATTATTTTTCTTAAAGATACAAAAGTAAAAAAAAAGAAATAACTTTTTTTCCATTCAATACAGGGACAGATCATTATTCTACAGATACCAAAGAAAGAATCGCTAACAAATCATAAAGCACATTTCTTGTCCAGATCAGTAAGTCAAATAAAACAGGAGAAAAAGACAACATAAGTCCTTTGTAATTTACAAAAAATTAGCCCAAATTTTTTCAAATTTAGCAATAGCTTTTAAACTTCTACCCTAAGCAAGAGCCTTTTCCATAGTATAAATTTCGTATAACAAATTCCACCACTCAAGCATATGAAGAGGGTTCTGCGAGATCCAAGCCCTAGCTACAACCATTCTGGCGCAGGACAAAGCTATATTTAGCCAGCTTTTGTTACTATTGGCCATAGGAGGTAAAGATAGTAACACCAAAGGTGCAGTAATTGAAGTATTACCCAATTGCTTTTGAAATAAGACATTTTCGATTTCTTGCCAGTACTTAGTAAGCATAGGACACAAATAAATCATGTGTGTGAGATATGCTGCCACCAGATCACATTTTGGACATTTTGTACGTTCACTGCTTATGATATGTTGTGACCATTAAGATATTTTTAATGGAGTATAATACATTTGACTAACCGTCCTATATAACTGTAACTTCAAGCTAGAGGAAAGGACTAGTTTATTATTATTATCAGAAGCAGTTGAGACATTCTGTGGTGTCACTTTAACTCCTAAATCAACAGTCCATTTTAAAGCCAATCTTGGGCAGTCATCCGATTTGTTTTGGTTAAGACATTTATAGCCCATACTAATTAAAGACTTCTTTTTCGTAGAGTATAAACAACTCCAAATGTCTGAGCTGCTTATTTTTTTCAACTTCATTTTCCGTATCAGGTAGTCCTTGATTTGAAGATATTTGTATATCATTACTTCGGGCAAGTTATACAAAATTTGTAAAGTTGCAAACTGTAAGAATCCCTCTGAGCCATATAGATCTCCTAGCGTCTTAATTCCATAGTTAGCCCAGTCCCTCCCACTTTTGTCACTAAAGATGTCCGGAAGCCCTGGATTGTCCCAAAGTGGTAACTCAGTATGAAACAGGAAGTGTCACAATGAGTCAAAATCAAGTTCCAGATACGTACAGCATCTCTTGCAGTCTTAAATTTTACACGCTTGAAATAGTTAGGATCTTGCACTCTTGCCAAAAACTGTTTTGCGTAAGAGCCAAGCATGAAGTGATAGAATTTTTTTTTTTAATTTTTGCTAACAGACTCCTAAGCCGGCCTAAAAAGGATGCAAAAAAATAAACTTTAAAGTCCGGAAAATCCAGACCCCCTCTTTCAAGTGGTAATTTTAGTATGTACATGGATCTTCTGGCCTTTTTATAGCTCCAAATAAAACTGCTAAAAATTCCATCTAGTTTTTTAAAGAATAAATTGTTAACTCACAACGGAATAGAACGAAAAATATATAAACATTTCGGCAAGATGTTTATTTTAATCAGATTGATTCGGCCAAGTAGATTAAGTGGAATTTTGTGCAATTTTTTTAAGCAGTAAGGTCACCTCCTTTAGTAAGGGGTCATAGTTTAACATATTTATTTCATTGATCTTAGAGGACATTTTTACCCCCAAGTAAACTGCAGATTTACAGAGTCCTGGAACTGCATAATTAGCTTGATAATTCATAATAATTTGTGTTGTATTAAGGTTTAATTTATAGCCTGAGCTAGCTCCAAAGTTTTTAGCTTCTTCCGTAATTCCGATTAATGCCTCCGCCACATTAGTAGTATAGATAGCTAGATCATCCGCGTATGCAGTTATTTTAAGGATTTTATCTTCATGTTGCATCAGTGCGATCTTATCTTGAGTTTGCAGTGCATTAATAAAAGGCTCCATAGAGAGAGCAAAGAGCAGGGGTGAAAGTGGACACCCCTGCCGAGTCCCCCCCGCAAATGTTGGTGAAAGTGACCCAGTGTAACTAATTTTAGCATTAGGATCTCTGTATAGAGCCTGTATGCTTCTATGAAACTGCTCTTTAATGCCGAACTGCTTCAGAACCCTCCACAAGTAATCCCACCCCACTCGGTCGATCGCCTTTTCTGCGTCTAAAAGTATCATACCGAGTGGGGTGAGATTAGTTGCTGCCACATCAAATGCCGTAATGGCCATATTAACATGGGTATTAGTGTCCCTTCCTACTACAAAGCCAAGTTGTTGGTCATTTACTAGGTATGGCATAAGAGGTGCCAGTCGCATTGATAACAGTTTAGAGTAGGCCTTAGCGTCGGCATTAATCAAAGATATTGGTCTGTAAGACCCGCAATCTGTAGGTGTTTTTTTTGTTTTCAAAAAGAACATAATTTTGCCGGTTTTCCAAGAGTCAGGGGCCTTCCCTTTAACACTAATTGAATTAATTACTATGCAAAAAAAAGATAATATTTCATCTTCACAAATTTTATATAGTTCAATTGGAAGTGTATCTTCTCCTGCCGCTTTGTTAGATGGAAGAGAAAACACTGCTAAGCGTAATTCTTCTAATGGATAATTCTTTTCCAATTTATCAATGATTTCCTGGTCTAAGTATTGTTTTACTGGTAATTTATCATTTATATAAGATTGGATCTGATCTTCTGTACTCCTACACTCTGGAGTGTATACATTTTTATAATAAGAGGCAAATTGTTCCATAATTTGTATCGGTTGTGAATATAGAATATCATTATGGCCTTTTATAGATTTAATTAAAGTCGATGCCCGATCATCGGCAACTTTGTAAGCCAAAAACTTCCCGACTCTATCTCCACATTCATATTGAGAAAGTTTAAATGTAAGTATTTTACGACTATTTTTTTCCCTAAGTGAGCTTTTAATAATTGATCGCAGTGTCATAAGTTTATTTTCCAATTGAGCAATCTCTAATCTAGTCAGCACCTCAGCTCTAAGATTGTCAGCTAGTTGGTTTTCAATCTGTAAAATATTTGCATTCGCTGCCTTAGTCTCTTTCCTTCGAACTACATTTTGTTTAAATACATATTGTTGTGCAAGCCCCCTAATAGAGGCCTTACAAGGATCCTATACTGATAAAACATTGGCAGTATTAATATTGTTTGTATGTAATAAATTGAAAAGTGAAGAATTTCCAGACAATGGATTCAGGCCTTTGAGGACGTGGTGCTGCTGTCCAGAAGCCATGTTTTTGATTTTTTTTTTATAAACACCAAAACAAATGATGAAAAAAAGTGTCATTTAAAGAACCGAGATGTCTCTCCAAAGATGCACCATCAAGAATGATTGAAATGGGTGAGATCCTTCAATAGTTACAATGGAAAATGTTATTAACCAATTAACTCTTTTTTTTTTTCAGGTCTCATGGGATCCGGGCACTCTGCGCTCACCTAGCACGCACCCAACACGACTTCGTGAAATTAGATTTAAAAGTAATATATGTTTATTTTAAGTACAAATATATTATTTTTAGAAGTATCTTCGATAATCTCTTGCCCTAATATGTACATTAAAGATACATATATATAATTTTAGACATAAAATGTTCGCGGGAGTCGCGCATACAACGTGCATCAGCACGTATATGACATCACGCGGGACCCGCTGATGTTCAACAGTTGCGTACCGTAATGCATATGTGTCGCGAATGTGCAGGAGAAGGAGTCGCGGATCGGTCGCATACCAATCGCGCACAGCACATAATGTTAAATGGAAATGACGTAACTGAAAAAACACAAAGCAGTCACTCAATGTACGTGGAACCTTCACAACTTTTCTATAAATGGCGGCTAGAATCCGTACACACATTGTGATGGGTACGCTTTGGGTGCGCAACTCAAATAATAAACTTGAAAAAAAACATATGATAAAGAAAATTAGTTAAATATATTATATGAAAAAAATTAAACAAAACATTAAACAATAATTCAGTAAAAAATGTGAAACCTTTTTTGTTGCAATTTTCATAAAGAATATATAATGTTATTTAACAAATAAAATAAATTAAAATAATCAATTAAAAAACTGTAGAAAATCAGCACCAAAAATAGATATAACTGTTATACCACTTAAAAATTATCATTTAAAAAATCAATGAATTCACTGAAAAAACATAGCTTCCAGTGACATTATAGTTAGAAATTAGCATTTAAAAAAACATTGAAATTCACTGGAAAAAAAACATAGGTTTCAGAGACGTTATAGTTAGGAATTAGCATTTTAAAAACCTTGGAAATTCACTGAAAAGACATAGGTTTTAGGGATGTTATAGTTAGCTGGACATTTCACTCGTACAAAACCATAGAAATTCCTCTGTTATAGTTAGTTCTGCTAACTATAACTCGCGCGCCCACAATGCACTGCTGATGATGTCACATATTACATCATTCATGACATGGTCAGTGACATCACTGATGACATCACTGATGCATCTCAAATTACATTACAGATGACATCACTGATGACATCATCCATGTGGCAATCTGAATCACCTCATAACACACTAGCATAACCTTTCGTCACTCACTGTAAAATACAGAGTACCATATTTGAAACCATTGACACACCCATACCAGTTACTACATACCGACTCACTGATTCCTAAGTCTACACACAAAACTACCCATTCACCCACACAATCACTTAAACATGCAGTCACTGATCAATAGAACACTATCAAATGCACTTATACACCTATAAAGACATTGACACATCCGAGGTCATCCTAGTCAGTTATGCAGTCATCCTACTCACTCATGAGAAAAAACAATCGCACTTACATTTACTCACTACCACCGTTATACACACAACACCTCATTTATTCATACACATAGTAAGTCATGGTTACTGTGTTAAAAAATCACCATTACAATTATACACTCATTGATACAGTTACTCTCACAATCGCTGACTCTTGTGTATACTTATTTACATACATCATCTTTCATACAATGCCTTTTGTTTTTTTACTTTGTTGGAGATTTACAAGTACAACATATGTTTGCACACCAACACACAAATAAAGACACTCAGTCACCCAAACAACTGTTATCACATGCAATCTTAAACCCATGCACCTAGTCAATCAACCACTCACACATCTATGCAGAGTTATACACAAACCACCCAACCACACACACTCAGTCTGCCATACAAATACTCAGTCAACTAATCAATAAGTAATATACACACTCATGTACTTAGTGACTAACTGATGCAGCAGGTTATACATTCCCTGATGGGCAAGAAAAGGTGAATGCAACGAAAGTCACCTGCAAAATTTGTGAAAGGGTTCTATCGAGAGGCTGTGCCGATAAAAAGTATTCCTGCTGTACTGATAGTATGTACAAGCATCTCAAGACTCTGCATCCTGTAAATTTGGCTCAGGAGGAGTGCAGGAGACTTCAAGACAACCCTTCACCTGTAGTGCCTAGTACTTCTGGCACTTTCTCTTCACCAGGACGTCCAGACATATGTCCAGAATTTGCAAAACTCAAGATGCACTGCATCAAGTGCAACCAACTTCTCTGCTATGGAGAGCAGTCTGTTGACTATGGGCCCGATTATGATTGCGGTGAATCCGCATCCTCGGGGCCGGCGGAAGCCACCGCCGGCCCCGAGGATGCGGTTTCACCACTGCGGTGATTCACAAGACCCCCCGCCAGATTAGGATGGCAGGGGGGTCGGGAAGTCTGTACGCAGCTTTTCCGCCGCGGTACCGAGGCGGAAAATCTCTAATATGGTGGCGGTGTGTATCAGACACCGCCAGCCATATTAGGATGCATGCGTAAATATGCTTTTCCACGGCGGCTTTTCCGCCGTGGAAAAGCATGTGGTCTTTTCAGTTTGGGGGCCCGTTGCGGGCCCCCAGGGTGTCAGGGGGTGGGGGGTGCACATGGGGGGTACCTATGGTACCCCCCTGCCTTTACATGAACAAAGCGGCAGGCACCGCGCGGTGCCTGCCGCTTTGTACATGTAAAGGCTAAACATGCATTTTTAACATTGCGGTGGGTGCTGCTTCAAGCAGCTCCCGCCGCAATGTTAAACATACAGGATGTGACCGCCAGGGTAGCGGTCACATCCTAATTCGCACGGAGGGACCGCCGCTGCCCCTGCGGACGGTCCCTCCACCTCTGGGATGGCGGACCGACCTAGCGCAAGGAAACCATCGCTGTTAGACTTTTTTTTTCGGGTCTGTTAACTCCTGAAGTTGACTGTTTTTTTCGTCCTTTTTTCTTTTGAAAAACATCAAAAAATCACAAAATCATAAAAAAAAACTACAAAAAAATATTTAAAAAAAAAGTTCTTTTCAGAACTAACTTCTTTGGTTAAAGAAAGAGCTATATTTGTATGATAGTGTGTGAAAGTTTGGTTGAATGTATGCTTAGTGCATAATTGACTGAAAGAATGCATGAGTAGTGTATGGTGGATGTATACGTGCAGAACTATACTATAAGGAGGTGCTGCAGCGTGACACTGTTAGCTCCTGAGCTGCAGCATGCTGTGGTACGTCCGAAGTACAGGGATGCAACATATGTACATAAATATGTTGCAAGTATATGCTTCCCTTTACACTGCTGCTTAAACTGCAGCCATGCGGTGACACAGGCACCCTTGCACCATGGTGCAAGGATATCTGTGTCTTGTGGAATTAATTTTGGGCAGGAAAACACACATTCCTGCATAAAAACAATCATTGAAGGCCATTTTCTCCTTCAATGTATGATGTGCAATGCAGCATATATTGAAAGAGAAAAAATGAGGAGAAATGAAACAATTCTCCTTGTTGTGCCTTGCTACACCAACTGAAAGATGGGACACCATTCACACACATCTCCAGATTCATAATTTCTGATAAATCTGGGGATGTGTCTTGTTTTATGAGTGTTGTGTGCAAAGACCCACAGCAACTTCTATGAAATGCCCCTTGAACGCAAAGTGGTGTGTATGATGAGGTTGTATTTATATGGAGAAGAAAAGCAACACAGAGTGCCTTTTTCTCTCCTTGTAAATATGAAGGAGCGTCTGGCGCCATCACTATGTTACAAAAAGTGACATATTGTTGGTACAGGATGCTTCTAAATCAACCCCATAAGTGCTAGTATTGGAAGACTGTTACAATAAGAACACATTGCTAGTTAATTGATTGAAAAATTACATAAGAGTGACAGGAGGTAAGCACAGAGAATCAAAGGATGCTTAAAGTACAACAATTGAAATGCTTGCAGTTCTTCAATAGGTACAATGGAAAATGTTATGAACCAATCAAATATTTTGTTTTCAGGTCAGATGGAATCCTTCCCCGCTTTCTTTACCAGTGTGAAAAAACAGCCATTGTGCATTTTAATATTAAGTTAATCCTACCTGGAGAGTAGTCGATTTAAAAAAATGCTAAACATTATTTTCAGATATTTATTATAATTAACATTTTTGAAAATGTCATACTTAAGAATTAGGATCTGTGAAAGGAAAGAAAAAATTCAGTTATAATATGTAAAATATATTTTTTATACCACAACATAATTTTAACATTAAATAAAATATTTGATTTGCCTTTTTTGCTGTTGTCAGAATATAGTGAATTTCACTACAGTGATTTCAATGTTACTCATCACAACATCGGGCAAAAAAAACCCCAATAAATAACATTGTTTAAAAACCCCAAATGGATGTAAAAAATTATTTATAATATACTCAACTATTTCTCAACATTCCATAAAAACAACATCCTCAATAACATACTATATAATACAAATCTCATATATATTAAATGCTTTCTTCTAAGAAAGTTTTCTTTCTTCAATTTCAAAGAACTGAATTAATAATTAAATGAACAATTCTTTATTATTTTCAAATACTTTAAGTGATGTTCTTTCATAATATATGCTTTAAGAATATCCAAGAAAAAGTCCTTAATTTAAATGTATACCTTTCCTGTAGGCCAAATGGTATCCCTGAAATCCTTTATACTGAAATTGTCCAATAGTAATTGAATAATATTTTTTAACATGTTCCTCATAAGCTGAATTATCTTCTTAAAACTTTGGCTTTAAAAATATTAGATACGAATTTGGTAATTAGCTAGGCAAACGTTGTTTAAAAACCAATTGAGCATCTTTACAATATGTCCATCCTTAACTGCATTTTAAATAGACAGTGTAATGTCCAGATGTTGTTGAAGGACCTTCATGGAAACTAACTGCTACTGCTACAAAAGTTATTCCAGATATTGATACTTGACTTGCTGCAAAATGTTTAATGAAAGTTCCCAATTTTCTTCCATCAGCTGAACAAAGTTGTATCATTAAAATTATATATTGTCCATATCTTCGTATAAATAATGTTGATAACATTTCTGATCTGCATTGGCTCCATTCCATGTTTTAATTTGCTGCTTTAACTAGTTTGTTGAAAGACACTGTTTTACAGTCTGGTAAAGTCAAATATATTAATCTTTCAGTATCTATGTTAGTGCTACATGTAAACATACAATTTTCACATTGATGTTCCTATTTGTAACAAAGGCCAAAAAGCTTTTCAATTTTTATTCCTTAATTTTCCAATACTGCAAGCACATACATTAGAAATTCTTAAGCAGCTTGTTGGATATTCTGCGTAAATTGTGTAGAACCAGAACATATATCTAAAAGATTACGAATATCAGAAACGCTTTGCATTTTACTTTTATCAGTTCTCAATTTTTCATAAACACATTGCAACAAGGAACAACATCTTTTTTCATGATTCTCCATAATTTGGTGTTGCAAACTTCCTTTTTTTTATTAAACAACTCCAGTGATTACAGAAATGTAAAACAAAAACATGAAAATACTATACAGTAAGAAAAAAAACATGTAAAACAAAACACTTGATAATACTATACAATAGGAGAAGAAAGCTCAGAATGATAGTATACAGCTAGAGAATTTGAACGAGTAAAAAGAAAAGAAAACAAGAGCTAAACAGAGCCATTACATGATATCTACAATGAAGCAAAATAAAACAAAGACTTTTGAGCTCTCATATTGGCCTAAGTGCCGTACTCCAGGCTGTAATGGGAGACCAGATCTTATCGCCCCTCCGTTTAGATTTCCTACCCCTAGTGTCATAGATTGCTTTCTTATGATTATATATTCCCAAAAAGCGGGTTAGCCACAATTGACAGTTGGGCGGGTTGGGGTCTTTCCATTTTGCAGCAAGTATGATTCTGTATACTGCTGTTCCAATAAAGAGAATGGCCTCCTCATCCACGCTTAATTCTAGCATACTATCATATCCCAATATATAAATTGTATGGGAGTCTGGCAGTTCACGCCCAAAGACCCCCTCCCAGAATTCCCAAATCATTTCCTTAAATAGCAGGAGATTCTCGCACTCATAGAACATGTGCAGTAGCGTGGCCGGGCCTCTGTTACATCTTGGGCACCCGTCATTTAATCTCTTCCCCCATAATGTAATTTTGCCGGTGTGTAATAAAGATTATAAATAGTTTTATATAATTGTGCTTTTAGGTTGGATGAGAGAAGAAGAGTTGAGGTCAATACCAGAGTCATATCAATGTCAACATTTGGGTTATCTAGTTTGCCGGCCCATAGTGTTTCGGTGAGCTCTATATCATCTTGTAATTTTTCAAGGAGGATTGTATAAATTGTACCAATTCGCGTGGCAGGTTTTTTGATAATTTCAATAAGTGGTACCCTGTCCCATTTAATCCTGGAAATTTTGGAGCTTACAATAGTGTTTATTTGAAATTTTTTGAAATAGTCAGTATTGGGGATATTAAATGTATTTTGAAGGTTAGGGAAGGTTGTATGCATGTCGTTGCCTAGGAAATCCCAAAGTGTGATGATCCCCAGTCTTTCCCATTTAGTTGAGATCGCATCGTTAGTATGCTGAGGGAGCAGTGATGAGCGCCATAAAGGGTGTAGCGGTTACATTTGGGTATTTGCATATATTTTGCGGCTTTCAACAAGCCTTTCCATACACTAAGTATAGTTTTAAATTTAACTTTCTTAAAGTAGCTAGGCTCTAGTTGTCTCAGGAGAAGACCTTTGGTCCTGTTACCCAGAGCTAGTCCGAAAATTGAAGGTATCTCTAGATCCTCTACATTCTGGGCGGAGGGGACAGTATTGATCAGTGGTGCCAGTTGTAGAAGAAAAGCTGCCCAAAAGTATAGCAGCATATTTGGAATAGCTAGGCCGCCTCTGCTCTGTGGTAGGGATAAATATTTCAATGATCTCCTAATTTTGCCATAGTGCCAAATAAATTTGGAGATCTGAGAGTTAAGAGCTTTGATAAGATTATCTTCAATTAACAAAGGGATGGCACGGAACAGATAAAGTACCTTGGGTAGGACATTCATTTTGACATAATTCCCCCTCCCTATGATTGACAGGTGTAAGCTATTAACTCTGGTTAAATCTTTTTTGATTGTTTTAATTAGGGGTTCATAATTAATTTTTGAGATATTTTGAACATCCGGGCTTATACAGACCCCGAAATATGTAGCTTTTCCAGTTCTCCTTGAAACTATAAAGTCTGTGTTGTCAATGCAGAGTATCACAGTTTTCCCCTTATTTAGGGAATATCTTGAGTGGGATCCAAATAACTGCGTAATTGCCTCTATCTCTATAATGGCTTCTGCCGGGTAGGGTGTTAAGATTGCGACATCGTCCGCATATGATAATACCTTAGTTTCATACATTCCCACCACCACTGGTTTGATTCTTACATTATCTAGAAGTTTTAATAACAAGGGATTAATGTAACAAAGGATTAGTCCTAGAGTGAGCTCAATAATAACCCATCTGCCCTGGTGGTCTGCGGCTTGACGTATGGGCTGTCCTATGAAGTTTTTAGCCAGTACAGCTACGCCGCGGGTGTTTGATGTTTGAGTGGTAGTTATTAAAACATTGTACCCCTGAGTTTTTAACAGATCTTTCTTCTGCCGGGGCAGGTGGGTTTCTTGAAGGCATATTATATCAAAAGAGTTTGTTTGATTATTTCACTCATCCGCCCACGCTTATCTCTGTCATGAAGCCCTGCAATATTCCAACTACATATGGTTATTCTCCCCATGATAGTATATATTTGTTTCCAAGCTTAATGGCATTGTGTGAGTAAGTTTTATAGTTTGAAATATTGTGTTTTCTACTGTTTTCCATGCTGCTAAAGTTGCAGTATTGTTTCTGCTACATGTAATTTATTTTCTTGTTTCCGAAACTGGAGTTGTTTCCATTTTAAAGGCTTCTGCCCCCTGCCCACCCCCCTCCCGGCCCCTCTCGCTCCTCCCTTCCCCCCTCCCCCTCGCACCCAACATAAGGCAAAAAGACTCCATAAGAGTTTGAAAGTGATGAAGGTGCAACACGCTATCAGATCCCGACCAACACCTGATAAAAAAAACAAAAAAATAAAATAGGAAAGAGCACACCGATTAAGTTAGTGAAAAGGTAGTGAAAAATATATAGGAGCTACCACTCTACCTGCCTAATGGGCCAAATTTGTGCAACTAAAAAAATATATATATATTTTTTTTCTTTCCCCCTTCTTACCCCCTTTTTTAAGCCTAAGCCGTTATTATGTCATTACTACAATCCTTACTACATTCATTACATTATAGGATCATTAAATTCAATATCAATTAGCATGTATATCTTAAAGTCAATAATTTCAAGAGTGGTTCAGAGATGCTTCAGATGTATATATATCCTGATGGCAATGATCATGGCAATGTTTTATGGGTAATATATTACTTTAAACCATCTAGATACTCCTTTGCTTTAAATTCTGAAAGGAAGAACTTTGTCTGACCCCCATAAATAACTTTGAGCCGTGCTGGGTTGTTAAGATAGGCCAGTGCCTTTTTGTCCTGGAATGGTTTTATTAGCTGGCGTAGCCTCCATCTTCTTTCCACGGTTGTGTGGCAAAAGTCTGGACGTGAGAAGTACGAAACCCCGTTGGAGGTACGCTTGGCTTCGGGTCTGGCTTTTTCGAAGATTGCCTGCTGAAGCATAAAGTTGCCAAAGAAGACAAGAATAGCCCTGGGGTAGGCTCCAGGTTTCTGAATAAACAGCATGTGATGGGCCCGTTGGATTTCGACATCCCAGTTCCAACTAGAGAGTTCTGGCAGGGAGTCACGGAAAAGATTGATCATGAAAGTGCGGGTGTCATCTCCCTCAGAAGCCTCAGGGACCCCCAAATTGCGAAGAGAATTTCTGCGTTGGCGGTTTTCAAACTCCTCTAGTTTCCATTTAACATCCGCCCATTCTGACTCATGAGCCTTGACCTGCTCTGGATTTGTGGCAATTTCTGACTCATTCGAAAGCATCCTAGATTCCATCTCCGTCAGAGGGTCTCCGAAAGAGCTACAGGTCTTTGTTAATTTCCGAACTACCCCTTGGACCTTGCGTAGGGCAGCTTGCGCTCTTCGCCCGTCTTGTGAGGTTTCTTCTTGCAGCACCGTATCAAGGGATGCAGGCGATGGAGCTGTAGGGGTTGGCTGTGATGGCTGCGAGGTCAGACCTGCTAGAGGAGCAGGGCGGGCTAGTTGATCAGTGGGGGTGTAGTCCCAGGCAAGACCTGCACCGTGAGTTTTCTTCCCCAGCTTATTAGCCATCTTTGATTTAGGTTTGACTCTTAGGGGTTCACCAACGCCCTCACTCAAGCTACCTGACTCATCAGTTAAATATGAGGTAGAAGTATCAGCCCACCCTGCTTCCAATTCCGCCTCATCGGAAAAGGAGAAGAAATCGCTGGCTTCCTTCTCCATATTGACATGTATGTTATAAGCGTTGGCAACATGTTCAGTATTTACAGCATTAACAGCCTTAAGCATGTTGTCCGTGTTTTTAAAGATAGGGTTATGAGGATTGCTAGTGTCAGTCTTATCAGTGCCCTGCTGAGTTGTTTGAATATTTATTCCGTCTCCCCCGCATCCAGCCTCATCCAAACCAGTTTCCCCATCCGCAGTGAATGCTGCTGCAATATCAGTGTCAGTAACAGTATTACCGATTGTACCCAGGGTATTGTTATTGCTCACCTCCGGGGCTGTTGAATTATGCTCGGGTGGTTTGTCCATGAGATTCCTTGCAGCAACTTCCACGATCTTCCCACTGGGCTCCTCTGTCAGCGTCAGACCGGCTGTGCCCGTAATGATCTCTGGCATAGCGGGGTGTTTGCATCGTCTGCGGGCTCGATTTGGCGCTTCCTCTCTTGCCCCGGCAGCAGACCGGAGCCTCTGCGCATTAGATCAACCACCGTCGGGCCCGCAGTGATCTTCTTTGGGTCATTCTTCCGGGTCTTAGCTCCCAGCCTAGGTGAATCCAACATGGCAGGCACCGCATCAGCTTTCTCCGCTCGCTCCGGCTTGTTTAATGGTCTATCCGCCTTCCCAGCTTTCTCCGCCGAAGTTTTTGAACCTTCAAGGCCTCGCCGTTCAGCCGCCTCATGCTGAACCAGCCTCGCGGCCCTCATCCGCGCGGCAGCAGACAGTGGGGCAGCGTCGATTTTGGGAGCCATGTTCGTGCTATCTCCTGGATCTGCCTTGATGATATCTGCTGGCCTTGAGTGGTAAGTGCAGCAATCGGGTTTGAGAAATATCGCAGTCGGGGTTCTTAGAGCGATTCTCAATACTGCCCATCCAATAATGGAGTAGAGTGTGCTAATTGTATTAACTGCAGGGGTATGTGGATCCATCCGGACCTTCGCATTCTGCCAGGTAGTGTTCGTCTGATGGCCACCAAAACGGCCCGAGTTCACTCGATCATTCAGGTAGTGCGATCAGCGCTCTCAGGGCATGACTGGTCGGGAGCTCTGTAGCGTGTGCACTGCGATCAGTGACAGATCGCCATCTTGCCTCACTCTGTTCATACTGTTGCAAACTTCCATGAAAAAAAACAACATTGACCACCACATTAGCATAGCAGTTGATACCTGAACTATTTTCTAACTGATAACCAACAATCTCTTCAATAGTGTCCTTTTTCTTTTTGCTTCCAATCTCAACATTAGCTTGATTTTTTTCCTTCACTATACATTCCCTGCCGATATTCTCATATCTCTTTTTTCGACCTACTATATGCTTTTCAAACACAGGATACTCACCTAAATTAGGAGCATATGCTTTTCTTAACCTATTATATTCTTTTACACAGTTGGCATCTGCACTAATCTTTCTCTCATCAAAATGAATCAAAAACAATCCAGATAAAGTTCTGACTCGGGACAAAGCAACATATGCCATATCCTCTTTAAACATTGTACTTCCAATGTTCACCAAAGCACTGTCATATGCCAGAGAAAGTGGAAAATGTTTTCTACGGACATATAAATCTTTAACAAGCATAAAACAAACTGAACGATGACCAATTTCTTTTACTTCTTCAATTTGATCAAATTAGATTTTTAAAAATGTAATTTCATCTCTATTTTGATAAATAACAAAATCAACAACTTTACCCATTGCTCCATTTACTAAACCTTTTTCTATATCCAAATGACGCCTTAAAATTACCCAACAATTTATACATACATAAAGTTTATTTTCTAAAACAGCAGTTTTAGATATTGATTTTTCTAAATAATCCAATTTTGTTTTCAATTTTCTGTCAAAATTAATAGTGATTTCTTCATGCTCAATTTTATCAATGGCTTCCATTTTTATTATTTCTTCATTTTCTATTTTCAAAAGTTGTTCATTGAATATAGAACACTCACGCAGTGTTGGCATTAAGCAGATTATAGATTTACTTTCTGCAATTTTCATATATATCTTTTCAGGAACTATATTTTCATTTGGAAACAAATTTGTAAGTAGTGTTTGCCATGTTCTGTCAGTACACCAATTCTTATGTCTTAAAGAATAGTTCCATAATCAACATCATTTGCCTGTCGCATATTTGTAATGAGTTATTTGTATTCAAAATATGACCAAATAATAACGTTTCCAACACTTCTCAAAGACTTTCTCGTGTCTTCATGCACAAGTGTTTTAAATACTGGTTGTCCTTTTACGGGAGTAAGTTGCAGTAGATTTCCAAAAACTATGACATTTCCCTCCAAATAAGACACCATACTCTGTTTTAAGAAGTTGCTGCATTCCTAAATACACAAAAGCAAGCATTAAGTTTGAGACCATGCTTACTTCATCAATAATCAGAAGTTTAATTTTCTTCAGCACTCTTGAAACTTCATAACAAGCTTCTCCTGATAGCTTGTGATATTCCAATTTGTTTCCATACTCTACAGCTATCATTAGTAAACAATGTAATGTGATTCCTTTAATATTATGTGCTGCCAACTCTGTTGCAGCAGTTACAACACAAGACAAATGTGAATCAGTTGTTTACTCTAGATAACTGGTCAAAACTTTAATTAAGAAACTTTTTCCTGTTCCAGCTTGACCCTTCACATTCATTCGGATAGGTTGAAATGATGAACAAGTGCATTCTTTCTTTTCATGAAAAAATCCATGGTCAATCTGTTGTCTCACTTGCTGATATATTTCTTTCTGTTTAATATTTAGCTGTTCTTCCAAGTTTCCTAAGTCCGTAATATCTTCTTGTGCTTGATGCATTACTGTTTCCACTTCATTCATTGCAATTGCCACTTCATTTTCAAGAATTGGTTGTCCTAGTGGATCTTGACTCAGTGGAGCAGAACTTTGACTGTCTCGAGAACTGTCTTTAGAAATATCAGCTGCAATAGTAGCTTGATCAATTTCATCGTTCTACATTTCAGATAATTTGCAAAAACTGTACATTGTATGGTATCTTTACTAGCATTGAAGGAATCTTCATAGCTCTGAAAATCTCCAAGTAATTCCAATTCTGCACACCACGGTTTGAACAGTTGCAAAAGTGCTAAATAGTAAAATTCCCTTTTATTAGGAGTATCACAACTCAGTTTTCTATGGTTAATCAAATTTCCTTTCCTTTGTTTCACCAAACATCCTTCGGAACCAATCACTGCATATTTTCCATCATTTATGTTTTCTGTAGTATTCCTTTTAAAAGTGTAGTTTTGCAGCACTTCATAGAGACATATGTTCCCAAGATGAGGATTTCTATTTGGATAATATGTAAGCATGGGCGGATTTTGCGGATTCGCAATCCGCGAATTTGCGGATTTGCGTATTCGCGGATTGCGAAAATACGCGAAATCCGCGAATTCTCGCGGATTAGCGGATTTTTTGGGGGGGTGTATGTTCGCACGGGTTTCTGCAAGTTCGCGAGGGTTTTGTACTATTTCGCAAATTGCGAACTTACTTGTCGGGTCGCCAGTTTAGCGAACTTGTTGTTTCTACGTGCCCAGCCTGTTTGCTAAGCTTTCTTCATCACTGCCACCCTCTGTCACCACTGGCACTCTCTTTGGTCACCCATGCCACCCTCTGGCTCACCCATGTCACCCTCTGTGTCATCACATCACCCTCTAGTTCACCAGTGTACATTATTGGGGCAAAGCAAAGCACTGCCATCCTCTGTCAACACTGGCACTCTAGTTCACCCATGCCACCCTCTGGCTGGCACACCCATGCCACCCTCAGTGTCATCACAACACCCTCTGATTGACCACTGAGTGAACAAACACCTGCTAAGTGCCTTAAGTTTTGCAAACAACAACACCTGCCCTGCCCCAACTGACATTAATGAAGGCTGGCACCTGCTTGTCTGCTCCCTTTCCTTTTTGTTGCAAATGCAAAGTAAATAATTTTTTTTAACAGGATGCAATGGCATACTTGTAACTATTCTGTGACTGTCAGAGCAGGGTCACACAATAGTTGCAAGTAGGCAACCGGATTCTGGAGGGCCCCTTCAGGAAGCACTACAGGTAAATGGTTACAAATGATGAGCTCGAACTTTTGCACCTGCTCGTTCGTTTTGCTTTTGCAAAACTCGTTTTTCGGTAATTTCGCCCTATTCGCGGGGCGCGTCGTAGTGCGAACTGGCCCGTGGAGGCCGCGAACTCGTGCGAGTTACCTCAAGGTTGAGTATGGGCGCCGCCATTTTGTTTGCGTGACGTATTTCCGTTTCCGCCCGCTAAGTGTAATCTCGCCCGACTCGCGCCTTGCGAATACAAGTTCGCACGAGTTCGCGAGAGAAATCGCGTGCGAACTTACTTACGCGCACGTGATCGGGCCGCCATCTTGTTTTTCATTCATTCCTATGTGTCTGGGTATGGTGTTTCTATCCTCTCTATATCTCTGCCATCCTTTGCTTGTTTTACTATTTTTTTGATCTATTTAACTTATTTTCTATCCCTGTATTTTTCTAGATCTATATTTTTGTGTTTTAGGCTATTTTTGTTTACTTTTGAACTACTTTTTTAAACTTTTACTTTCCTTCTTCTCTACTCTTATTCTTTTTCATTTTATCTCCTTACCTGCCCAGAACATGGTGAAGACAGCAGTCAAGCTGCCCAAGACGGGCACCGCAGCCCGTGCCCGGCTCCCGTGTGGTCGATTGAGGGCGGAAATGGTGGTGCCCCGGGAGATATTCAGCCCTGAGGAGGTGGGCGCACTTGTTTTTTACGTGCAGCGCCGTCTCCCCAGGACCATCGCGGCAGGCGGCAGGATTGCTGCTGGTTACACCAACAGCCAGGAGCGACGGAAGCGGTGGGGGCAGGTGTGCCGGGCCCTTTTTAAGATCACGGGGGTCCAGCGCACCTACAATCAGGTCACCCACCGCTGGACCGACATCCTTGACCGAGAGCGTGACCTGCTAGACGTGCTGGGAGTGGAGGTCCCCGGTCTTGGTGAGTAGTAGTAGCAATTTTTTCATTAATATTTCAAAATCTTCTGTGCATTTCAGGTGCACTGTTCTCCTTCTCTGTGCCGGTGCCACTGCTTATTTGTTATCTATTTTGTGTTCATTTAATTGGGCTGAGTATGAGTGTATTTTACAGAACTGCGTAATGCTAGACACAAAGGGGCAGATTTACAAGCCCCTTGTTCCACGTTTACACTGCCTTACCTGACGCACAGCGACGTAAACGTGGCGCATCCCTGCGAGTCATGTACAACGTGATGCATCTCTAAGGAGATGCGCCACGTGAATGCCTGGGCCTGCGCCTCAATGGGTGCGTTCCCACGCAGGGGGGGAGTGGGGGGTGGGTGGTGCCGGTCAGGCAGATGTGTGCCTCGCAAAAGTGCCTGCGTAAAATCTACAAGATTTAGCGCAGGCACTTCCGCGACGCTGCTATGTCAATTCTTTATGCCTGCTTGCTTGAAGCAGGCGTAAGGACTGATGCGGTATGTAGAGTATTGGGCAGCCCTGAGCACTGCTATAGTTGCATTGCGCCCACGAAGCGACTCTAGAGATGCGCCCCTATTTCGTCACGAGATGCGTTACGCATCTGCCTACCCTTGCGCCAGGGTTTGCCGCATTGTAATAGCGGCGCATCTGCCGTGACGCAAGGTTAGTTTTGCGTTACGTATTTGTTCTGGTGCACATCTGGAGGTGTCCAGCTCAGAACTCGTAAGTATGCCCGTAAGTGTCAGATTAGCAATTACCTGCGCATCCCTGCAAAGTGTGTGGCACGGCAGCACCACCCATGGTGCGCCGTATTTACAATGCGGCACACCATGGTCCCAAAACGTCACCGAAGCGTTACGCATCGGTGCCGTAAAGGCGGCTCTTTGATGGAGTTGCGTTGCAACGATGGCGCAGCTCCAGCAATGCTGCGTCAAGCCGTAAGTCTGCTTCATGCAGGCGCAGGGTTTCAGTGACGCATCATTGTCCTAAATGACTGATTGAAATTTTATATATTCCCCATAGCCACTTTTAGCATGCGTTCCTGCGCAGGAACGCCATCCCTTGCGATGGAATGCTCCCTAATGGCGCAGGGTTTTAGAATGGGATGCATCTCCCATATGCGTCACGTTGTTAATATACGCCAGACCATGGCGCCTCTCTTGTGGCGCTGCGTCACAAAATTGACGCAAGAATGGAGCAGAAGAGCTGCAAGGGGCTTGTAAATCTGCCCCTAGAGTAGAGGCTCAGGTGCAGTCCTTCCATTGTAGCCCTCTTTTTGGCTGAAATAGTAGGTTCTTGTTCTTTCTAAATGTTTGATTTGGTTGACAAGGACATCGGCAAGCAGCAATCATCAATGTTTTCTGTTATTTCTTTCATGTTGTACGTCAGGTCCGCCCAGGGGCAAGCGGGCGGAAAAGGAGGATGCAGCAGTGGCTCCAAAGGAGGAGGATGCAGGCCAGGGCGGCGAGTGCTCCTTTGCTGGCCCCAGTAAGTTTTCATTTAAATATAGAGGACCTATTGTTGTCCAAGCATTCCTAATTTAATTGTTTCGAAATAGTGTTTAGATAGGAGCAAAATCCATAATACTACTGTTGCAGGGACACTTCTCCACAAACCGAACTATGGACACCAAAGACCAGAGTAATAATATTTCAGAGTGGCGTGTTTGGCACACTGTATAAATAAACCTGGTAGTGTCAGCAGCACAGATTCCTCCTTCCAAAAATTGCAAAACTTTTCGCTCAGTCACTCTAGTCTGGACTCTCTGGAGGAAAAACTACAGAGTCAATTCAAGTTTAAAAGCTTTATTAAAAGTTTAAGTAAACACATATATTAAAATAAAGTTAGTTGGAAATGGAAAAGTGCTTGGTGCAGAGTTGATGAGTACTGGATTGGTAGAAATTTCTTGTGGTCGAGCCGAGCTTTCACCTGGTTTCAAGTTGATGTTCCTCTTGTCCTTAGAAGTCCAGTTTCTGTCTGTTCAGAGAAAAATAATGTGTGTTAACATTAAGCAAGCATTCAACAATTGTGACAAAAAAATTAAGCAAGACAACAGCTTTCCCTGGAAGGAGGGACATTTACTTTAGACTAGAGTAGACAGTCAATTACTTTTTCAGTTGTTTTCACATTTTTTCATTCATAGACCAAATACTAGTGGAGTGGTGTAATCTAACATTCTTAAATCTACTTTGTAGGTGGAACATCTGGTGGCGGGGCCAGCTCGGATGTGGTCATCATTGACTCGGAGTCTGAGGGTCAATCTGGGGAGGAGGCGGCGCTAGAGGAGTCGGACCAAGAAGAAGTACAGACTGTGAGGAAGGAGACAGTGGCGGTGGCGAGTACAGGTAAGCTGGATCATGGTACTATCTGACTCTTAGATAGGATATGATGTGTATCCAGTGGTGGCCCAGTGACAAATTACAATATGGTAATTACAGCAGGCTGGGACCGAAAGACAGATAGAGGCAGAGACAGAGAGAGAGGAAGACAGAAGGAGAGAGAGAGAGAGAGGGAGGGAGCCAGAGGGAGGGTGAGGGAGGGAGACAGAGAGAGAGAGACAGCGAGGTAGAGGGAGACAAAGGGAGACAGAAAGAGGGAGACAGAGAGAGTGAGAGAGAGAGAGAGAGAGAGAGAGAGGGAGGGAAACAGACATATCGCCTGGGCCTGGTGCAGATGATACGGTTGCTGGTGTGGTTAACGGCTCAGAGGAAAAATCACTCACTTCTGCCACATCTCTTTCATATGAAAGAGCACCAAACCAAGGATACAAGAGAGTTGTGGGAAGGGAAATGGTGATTCAAGCGCCCCTCCCTGCGGACGCCCATGATACTGGCCTGAATAGTTTTGTACTGCCCTGGCTAGTTGCTAGTTGTACTGTGACACAACTTCCTGCTGAATCATTTTGTGTTAATCATATTCCTAAAGAGCATTGCTTACAGATTATGTCTTTCTTTCTTCATATAGTTGGCAATACTAAAACCTCCAAACCAACGAGGAGTATGCTGGCTGTACTGGCCCGGCAACGGAGGCTGGAAGCAACTGTTGCGGAATATCGGCGACTGGTGGAACTCGAGGGGGATGACACGCACTCCAGTGCATCCAACTTAACATCGTCTACATCCTCCTCTGTTACCCCACGTTCTGCCGGTAAGCACAGTGCTCCAGCGAACCGGAGCCGTGCCGGAAGACGCCACCGCCGAGCAGCAAAAGCTGCACCTCGCAGCACTGTTAAAGGTCGCTTGCGCCGTGCACTCCGCAGAGTGTCAGACCTAGAGGCGGAGGTCCAGAAATGGCACAAATTTCAAAATGTGGTGGAGGGCCTCCGCCTAGAGCAAGCCATCCTCCAAGAAAAATATGATGCCCTGGCCCTAAAGCATGATGCCCTGGAGGCCAAACTTACCAGCTTGCATCCCTAGAGTGTCCCTTGCCCCTTTTTTTGAGACTTTTGGGGGGTGGGAATTGGGAGTTGGGTTTTTTGGGGACTTTTGAGGACTATTTGTTGGGGTTAGGGAGGGTCTTGCGGGAGATTATTTTGTTAGGGATATAAATATACTTTTTCAAACTTTATCTGAGCATACCTGTTTTTTTACTACTTTTGAGCTGGGTGGGTGGTGGTTTTGCAGTAATTTCATTTAACTGAACACTGTCATCGTGTTGGTTCACGTGCAATAGGCCAAATGTTTTCCTAAGTAAATGCCTGTCACAGAGTTTGTTAATTCAAGAGCCCTAGGACTTTGCTGCTAGTACCACTGTCACTCTCTCGCCTCTCCGAATACTCCATTATACTACCTCCCATCCAAAAGCTTATCTTACCTGTAATTTGTGTTTGAGGGCTGGCTCCACCTGGAATTCACAGAGTCCTAACGCGTTCTGCAGCAGGGCCACAACTGGAGTTTCCCGGCGTGGATTTTCTGCAAAACAAAAACAATCAACATTAGAAATGTGGTAGCGGTGCTGACACAACCCTAAAACCTAGAAGCCCCAGAGACAGCACCCCTGAGACAGGCAAGCGAGCAATATAACGCCTACACGTTCACGTGCAATAGGCCAAATGTTTTCCTAAGTAAATGCCTGTCACAGAGTTTGTTAATTCAAGAGCCCTAGGACTTTGCTGCTAGTACCACTGTCACTCTCTCGCCTCTCCGAATACTCTATTATACTACCTCCCATCCAAAAGCTTATCTTACCTGTAATTTGTGTTTGAGGGCTGGCTCCACCTGGAATTCACAGAGTCCTAACGCGTTCTGCAGCAGGGCCACAACTGGAGTTTCCCGGCGTGGATTTTCTGCAAAACAAAAACAATCAACATTAGAAATGTGGTAGCGGTGCTGACACAACCCTAAAACCTAGAAGCCCCAGAGACAGCACCCCTGAGACAGGCAAGCGAGCAATATAACGCCTACACGTTCACGTGCAATAGGCCAAATGTTTTCCTAAGTAAATGCCTGTCACAGAGTTTGTTAATTCAAGAGCCCTAGGACTTTGCTGCTAGTACCACTGTCACTCTCTCGCCTCTCCGAATACTCCATTATACTACCTCCCATCCAAAAGCTTATCTTACCTGTAATTTGTGTTTGAGGGCTGGCTCCTTCATTTCTTCATTGTGCAGAATCCAGGCATCAGCATTATGGGTAATGGATAGGGTGAGTCTGGAGGAGGAGGACTCAGGATAGACGACCAGGACTGAGTTCTTGTCAACTAACTGTTGTGAACCTGAGGAATGCTGCGGCATCAAAATCAAGATAGTTCTGTTGATGGGCTTGTTGTTTTATTGGTTGATTACAGTTTTGTTGGGAATGTGATGAAGCACTTGCTAAAGAAAGGCAGACACACAGGAATAAAAGTGAATAAGGAGGACTATTTACAATTAATGAATGATTGAGTCATTTTCAGAACTCGCTGTCAGGGAAGCAGAACTCGTCCTCATACTCTGCTAACTCATCAGTCGGGGTTACTTCTGGTAACTGAGGAGAACTTTCCTCGGGTAGGGCGGTGTCCTCTTCTTCCTGCGTGCATTCTCGTACTCTGTAATCTGGTGGTATGAAGTGCTGGTTCATCTTTATCAAGGTGAGCCGCTCCACATTTGCGGGCAAGAGGCGGGACCTTTTGGAAGTCACAATGCCACCAGCAGAACTAAAAACACGTTCTGAAGACACGCTTGCGAGTGGGCAAGACAAGTAATTGATAGCCAGGTTGGTGAGCTCTCGCCATATTTTTCTTTTCCCATGCCAATACGCCAATGGGTCCTCAGTAATATTGACCTCTGTTGAGTCATCCAGATAGGCCTGCACCATTGAAAGAATGTCCTCCCGGATTCCTGTACTTTGCACTTCTGTGTCCTTTCTAGGACCAGGAAACCCTAGCTGAGTTAGCCAACTCACTTCAGACATATCGCATGCGCCTGGTGGAGATGATACGGTTGCTGGTGTGGTTAACGGCTCAGAGGAAAAATCACTCACTTCTGCCACAGGCACAGATGGTGAAGTGCTTTTTTGGGACGCCTGATCGCCTGCTGATTCACTAGTAGTACTGTCTTCTCCTACAGTTTCCTTCCGTTCTATTTCAAAACGAATGGCTGACTGAGCTAGCCAACCTTTGTACTCTGTAACATCCGATGTTTCAAAAGGAATTATTACTTTGCCAAACAATGGCTTTTTGTAACGTGGATCCAGAATAGTAGCACAAATGTAGTGCTGTTGTTTCTTGATATTTACAAGCCGTTCATTGCTAACTAGGCGTTGTAATAATCTCTGCGCCAACTCATGTGCTTCGTTCTTTCCAACGTCCTTTAATTGTGAAGACACCACCTTGACTTGGTGCTCGAGCTTCAGCAACAGTGGGATAGCTTTGCTCAAAGAACAGTCCTCCCTGCTCACGTCACGCGTGAAGACCTCAAAAGGCCGAAGCATGTCTGTCAGGCTTTTAACTAGCTGCCATTGCTCCACCGCTAGTATCATTCCTGTCGTATCACCACCCAGGTTGTAGAAATACTCATTGACTACTGGAAACAGCTCATGCAGACGCTCAAGCATGTAGAAGGTTGAGTTCCAACGTGTTGCCACCTCCTGGATAAGTGCTTTCACTGGCATTCTACGTTCATTTTGCTTGCGCCTCAGCTCCTTCCGGGCCTTAAAAGAATGGTTGAAATGTGTGCATATTCTTCTGCAGATGGTCAGTGTTTTGTCGACTGCAAGTTCTTTTTTCAAAAAATTTTGCACAACAAGGTTGATACAGTGCGCCAAACACGGCACTCTGAAATAGAAACCGTCCTCCATGGCCTTAACTACATTCCTGCCATTATCTGTAGAAACATAACCAACCTTGCAATTTCTTGGGCGCAGCCATTGCAAGACCTTTTTGTTAAAGTCAGCCAAAATGTTGACTGCAGTATGACTTTTCTCCATGCCAAACATGGCTAATGTTGCATGTTTACGAGCACCCTTAAAAATCTCGACCAAGTCACCACCTGCATTTATCTGTTTAATAACCCCTGAAAAAGAGACCCAGTGTGCAGTGATGCACATGTAATCAGTGGCTGCGCAACTGGTCCACATGTCTGTTGTCAGGTGTATAGTGTGAACAGCACTCTTCTGCAAAGCTGCCCCCACCAACACAAGCACCTCTTTGTGTAGTGCTGGAACAGCAACCCTGGCAAAATAGTACCGGCTAGGAACCTTCCATTTAGGGGCCAATGTTGCCACGAGTTCAAGGAAACCCACACCTTCGACAAACGAAAAAGGGAGAAGGTCCACCGCTAGCATTTTTGCCAGCTTAGTGTTATAGAGGCGTACAGTTGGGTGGTTGCGTTGAAATTGCGCATCTGAGGAGAACATGGCTGAAATGGTGCGCTGGACAAATTTACGGGATGATGCTGATGCCTTCTTCGACCCACTTCTGATCAGTGTTGACATTTTCCGCATTGGTGTGTCTCCCAGACTCTCAGTGTGCCTGCTATGTGTTACGGAGGGTGTGGTGCTGCAAGGGGTACTGGGTGCAACCGGACACATGTCTGACGCTTCTTCTACCTCCCCATCATCTTCAGATGAAACACCTACTATGGGTATATTTTGGCCACTTGCCCTTTGGGATCGCTTTCCCTTGACGTTTGCTAGGTGCGGAAACCATTCGACAGCGTGCTTTCTTTCAAGATGACCTATCTGCCTCCGGTTCCATAGTTGGTACCAGTCTTACCACGGCTAACGCTAGTCTTACAAATGCAACAAACGGCTATGTTATCATATTTTTCATGGACACTAAAAAAGTTCCAAACTGGGGACTGGAAACTTCTGGTTTTGCCGCACGAGGTGATACTGCTGCCAATGCCAGATGAAGCAGTGGTGGATGAGCCTTGCATACATCTACTGGGTTGTGCAATTATTGCAGCAACCTTACTTGAGGGAGTCGAGCTGGATGGAGTCCCCCTCCGGGGAGAAAATATGGGAGCTGTAGGTTTTGTTGAACTTGTGGTACTACTTGACTGCGTTGGTGGTGCTACCAGTGGCACGTCGCCAGGGTCACGCTCAGCATGACGTCGGGATAGGGTGTAAATGTCTGTCTGCTGCATGGCCGGTGTGGCTGGACTGACATGTGTGATGACTAGGTCATTGCTGTCATCCTCTTCAACAACATCAGAATGCACCACTTCATCAAGTCCGACGTTCGGATCCATAAGTATGAGCTTTCCGGGGCCCTTCCTTTTAAGATTTGATACCATTCGCAGCTCATGGTGTGCCTCCCTCTCAGACGTCGGAGATGGTTGCCAATCCAGATCCAGATCATCATCTGATGGAGCGGGGCTTGAAGAGGAACTTCTACACACCCTCCTTGATCTTTTCCTTGCTGGGGAGCTGGGAGAAAATGAATCATCAGGAGGAGTGGCTTCGTCTTCCTGACATGATACCCCGGCTCCAAAGTCAATTTCCTCCTGTGCCCCTACTTCTGGAAGAACAACCATTGTGGGCACTTGCACCGCTCCATGGCCATCTTCACTGACCTCTACTTGCAAGTCTCCATGGACCTCTCCTTCTCGGCCTTCTCCTTCTCGGCCTTCTCCTTCTCGGACAGCTCCTTCTCGGCCTTCTCCTTCTCGGACAGCTCCTTCTCGGCCTTCTCCTTCTCGGCCTTCTCTTTCTCGGCCTTCTCCTTCTCGGCCTTCTCCTTCTCGGCCTTCTCCTTCTCGGACAGCTCCTTCTCGGCCTTCTCCTTCTCGGCCTTCTCCTTCTCGGCCTTCTCCTTCTCGGCCTTCTCCTTCTCGGACAGCTCCTTCTCGGACAGCTCCTTCTCGGACAGCTCCTTCTCGGCCTTCTCCTTCTCGGACAGCTCCTTCTCGGACAGCTCCTTCTCGGACAGCTCCTTCTCGGACAGCTCCTTCTCGGACAGCTCCTTCTCGGACAGCTCCTTGCGCATGTACTTCTGCTTGTACTAGTAGCCCATGCAGTTGTTGTTGCGGCTTTGGTTGTTGAATAGTACTTGTGAGATGAGTTAAAACCTGTGTTGATGGCGTGCTGCTACTTTCTTGCGATGATCCAACATCACTGGTCGTTGGTGATTCAACAACTAAACAGGCTACCTGTGCAGCACTCATGGTGGGCCTTTGTTTTTTTGGTTGTTGTTGCCCAAAAAATGTCTTGGTTGAGCAACCAGTCGCCTTGGTAAGTGGTGCCACTTGCTTCTTCTTCTCCTTAGTAGAGACATCTTTCTTGGAAGAGGACCTACGGGCACCTCTTTTTGGAGCCATCTTCTTCAGATGTCGGAACAACAGGCCGCAGCAGCACTTCTTCCTGGCACTGATGCTCAACGATGATGATGCGTAGTTTTGTGCACCTAAACGCAAACGAAGACAGAGGAACATCAGTAAATATAAATGTTGCATATGTAGCGCTTGAATAAACAGTTAGCAAGTAGGCATTTATGAATACACACGTGCACACCACACAATATGGAATTTTCAAAATTAGGATTTGCTAAATTTTTGGGAAACAGGAATTTAACATTGATCCAAGAGAGCACACACACAGAGGGTTGTGCTTTCATGTACCCCTGACTCCGCCTGGGCACAATGGGTGAAAGCAAGGCACACCTATGTCTCAAAGCTCACTGCCTGCCTTCAAAATGGCCGCTTGACCCCCCCATCCACATGGCCAGGACCATGCCTCAAAATGGCCACCACCAACATAGCCAGCACCCAACCCCTACTCCAAAAAGTGAAAACACACAACACAAATCAAATCACCACAATCCAATGCCATCCATCCATTTTCAGAAGGCTTATGCTGCCTGCTGGTGGTTTTCCGGTGCAAAATTGCATTTTTTACAATTTCGCGAGTGCGAGATTGTTGCTTCACGGCGCGAACGTGGCAAAAACCCACAAAATCCGCGAACAGACCGATTCTGGGCCCCCCTGGGCATAATGGATGACATCAGAGCACAGTGGGTGCAGGCCTATGGCACAAAGCACACAACTTACAAATGGCCCCTAGACCCCCACCCACACGGGACCAGACAATAAAATGGCCCCCACCCCCATAGCAAGCCCCCAACACCACCCCAAAAAGTCCTAAAACACACAAAAATCAGCACAATCCAATGTCATCCATGCCCTGGCCAGAATCATGTTAACAAAAATAATTTCAACAAAACAGTTGTATCATCCATGCACCCATAAATAAGCCTGGTGGTTTTCAATTCATGTGCAGCAGAATTGTAATTTTTACAATTTCGCGAGTGCGAGATTGTTGCTGCGCGGGAGACGAGCAGTGCGAACACAAGCAAAAACACATCCTCAGCTCGCGAACTTGCAGATTTTCCCCCCAAAAAAGTCGAAAAAAAACAACACACACAAAAATCACCACAAACAAACAACATCAACTTACTTCTTTGTGAAATCAAAATTCGAATCCAAAAGTAATCCAAAAAGCCTCAAATCCAAATATCCAGCAGCAACCACAAAAAGTAATCCTTCCCAGTCAAAAATGATCGAAAAGTGGCCAGGAAATGGAGGAGCTTGCTGGACAGGAACAGGAAGTTGGAGACTGGGGCACTTCCTTCACCCCACCCCTATGGGAGGAGCTTGCTGGACAGGAACAGGAAGTTGGAGACTGGGCCACTTCCTTTACTAAGTAATTTTTGTACTTTCGCTAGTGCGAGATTGTTCCTGCCCGCGCCGCGGACCGCGAGCAGCGCGAGCAGTGCGAACACAAACAAAAAATCCGCTTCGCGCGGATTTTGCGTATTCTCGCCGCATCCGCGAGAGTTCGCGGATTGCGGATTCTCCGAAAATACGAAAAATCCGCGAGCGTAACGGATTTTACGCCCATGCTTAATAATATGTGTCCAACATGTTTGTTTTGACAATATCTGTACTTTCCGGATCTTTTTCTGCTAAATATTCAATTTCTTGTACAGATTTAAGAACTCGATTTCGTTTTGCAGCAAAACCTAGACTCACCCAAATGATTCTTCTAGATTTTGAGTATAAATTTGCAGATGATAACTGATCGGAGCACTCATATGCTCCAATCTCTTGATGGGATAACATCTTCAAACTGAAACTGTATAATTTCTTACTAAGACTCTTCTCGTGAGAAATTTCTTCCCACATTTCTTTTAATTCTGTCTTTTCATATTTTGTAATGTAGGATGTTACATACCGGGCAACAGCAATGGAATTATGAACATACTGAATATCCTTATTCGCATTCCACATTGAGAGAATAACTGGATTATAATCATTGATATACTTTGATTCTTTATTTCTTTTCAAATTGTACGTATATTTGGGATATTTTCTAGTGATGGTGTGTCTCATAGCTGACATAAAACTGTTTACTCTTCCTTTGGATATTACAGGGCTTGGAAATCCAAAACGACATTTGGTATAACATTTTTCCTTAGACTTGTACTTTTGTCAATAGTATTTTCCACATCAATGACATTGGAATCGTAACACTTGTTTCCTTAAGTTGTTTTCTTCTACTCTTTTTGGTATAGCACATTTGGCATATTCTTCAATAAAAGACAAAACAGTGTCATACAAATCAGTTCCAATTTTGTGTGCATTCTTGATCCATAACAGCATTTGTATATGAGGAGCACCTCTAGCTTGATACTCCTTTCTCCAAAAGAAATCCACAAGTTCTACAAGAGGTGGATTCTTTTTATTGCAGATAAAAGACAGCATAGCTTCAAACGTATGATTGAAATATCTGCATACATTAACAGGATCCAGAGCACAATTATCCAGGTGTCTTGTATTCAATACTTTTTATATTTGAATTTGCTTTTCGAAGAAATTCAAGTAAATCATCCCAAGCGTATTCAGCACAGCTTAGGGTAAGAAACCACGTAGGAGTTCCTACGTTCCATAGAATGCATTTAAGTTTTCCATGATGATGGTACCAATATTCATTAGTGCCACGCTGATATGTCATCAAATATTGAGCTGAGATTCTAAATGATCATCTCTCTGATGTACTTTATCCATAAATTCCTTTGCAGAAACATTTTGAAGATGTACTCCTGTTTTCAATATATGGTTGGCTGCATGTAAAAGTCCAGACAAGTCACTCTCAAACTAAAGATTAAATATATATGGGCTACATTGTCAAAAGCTTGGATCTTCTGCATACAATCTTGTGGTCTGATATTCTGATACAGGAATCTGCACTGATCGTTCATCATATCGTCCACCTTTTCCGGTTGGGAACAGCTATGGAAAACAGCAAGCTTCCAAGCTTTTTTCCTATACACTCATGGGACTCCCCTTTGCTTTTTTCATTTGGAATAATTCAATAGTATTCCCCATGACTTCTTTTGAATGAAGTGGATGTACACTATAATGTTCATAGATTTCTTCTCTTTTGAAAATGTCCACTTTTTCAATTTGACCACTTGACGTTTCAGTCTCATCTTCTAAAGTTATTTCTTCGTCTTCCACATACACTTTTTGTAGTACTCATTGCTTTTTTATGAGATATAATGTTGCCTTTTGCACTTTCCTAACATCCACTAACTCTTGACAGATTTTCTAACTCTTAGTAGGAACACCATTAACTAGAATAACTGGTGGTTCACTTTCTACATTCTCTACACCAATAGTTTAAATGTTTTTATTTAAATCTAGAGGTGAATATACAACTGTTCCTTTTAATCCTCTCTGTAACTCTGAAGGAGGCAATTTACCTCTTTTAGGCTCCATACGAAAAATAGCTTGAAATGAGTGCACATATTGAATCAGAATAGACTCATACGTATTTAAATCTACCAGTTCTGGAGGAATAGTTACCAACTCTAGATTATTATGGACAGCTCTAGCAGGCATTTTATTCTCATCTAATTTGTTATAACAATATTTGCAAATGCGCTGATCGGAACCCAAATCAAAACAATTCTCCACCATCAAATAAGTTGCACATTCCTTCCACTTATCATTATTTTCCCTTTAATTTTGTAAATACAGATCAACAGTCCTAGTCTGATTTTTATAGTGATTTCGGTGGCAACAAATACAAGAATAATTTTGCCTTTCACTTGAAATCACCCTAAACTTTGTAATTTGTTCTTCAACAATGTTTGTAGTAGTATGTTGCACATTCTCTTTAACATTTTCTTATATTAATGTGTCAGTTTCTGCACTCTCTCGTTCAGGACCAAAGTAACAAAACTCAATTTCATCACAAACCTTCTTCACATCTGATACTGACCCACGCAAAAGAGCATTGTTCAACTCATTTAACATTAGTGCTGGACTTTTTTCATGATACAATCTTCAAACTAAGTTCTACATTTGAGAATGATGCACTGCTAACATTCTGAAATGATGAAAAACTCTTTGACATACTTTTCTAGAAAGACAAGCCAGAGAATGACCTTGCAAACCAGTATTTGTTCTCACTCTGCAAGGGTCTAGTCCTTGCAACATCTTAATATTTTGTTTAACACTTTTTTTTACTATGTTCTCGTAAGAAATTGCGTTAAATATCTATAGATTCCTGTCATATAATAAAAATACTACTGAAATCCCAAATGTACACTGGGGCTTTAGGACGTCTCCCTAGAACTTCTTCACCTATCACTTTTTCTGCATTTCTGGGAACCATCTTCTCTTTGTGAATTGGACAACCATTTCTAACCTCATAAGCTCGACCACTGGTATCAACTGCATGCAACAAATTAATGGTCTGAAAGTAACTCTCTTCATTAAAAATAGGTTCTGAACTTGAACTGTGTTTCCATTCACCCCTAAAGAATCACAAAAATGTGTTCTGTTAATTACTCTTTTCCTCTTACTTTTGGCCTTCATAAAATGGATTGGTTTATCTAGTGATCGAATTCTGTTTAAAACTAAAATGAATAATTTCCTTTTTAATTCAAACGCCTTTTGAACAATGTATTCAATATGCTTCTTTTATAAAATACTGCTCTTTTTGAAATTTTTCACATCTTTTAGCAAGTTAAAAACAACCATATTATAGAATTTTTTTTCTGATATCTTTATACTGATTTTGCCTTCTTTTACCATACATTGTATCTTTTGAATATCATTTCCAATTTTTTCCTTTGTTTTTATTCATATTCTATTTTATGGTCGGAGCTTTCTTTGTACTTTGCAAAATATGCACACTGATTCTAGGCTTTGAAAGTTTTTTAATGAATTCTTTTGTTGTCTTACCAGAATAATTTTTCTTTTTACCCACATGATGTTGGTCATCCGATATTTGCTGTATAGTTTATTTTAATGATGATAAACAATATCTGTAAAAAATAAATATATATATACATTTATTTTAATACATCTATAAATTAAACGTTTCTATTACTAAACAAACACATTGTATATAAAACATTTAAGCACTTTCTTTTATAATCACTAAGTGAAATTGTAATTGAAGGTCTGAAAGACAAATGTTTAGGTAGTTAGAGGACTCCATATGTAATGAACAAGGATTTGTACCAGTGTATGTGTTAATGCCTAGAACATTGTATGAGTAGTTAGGTACTGACTGAATGATGAGAATACTATAAAGAGAATGCCTGGGTGAATTTATAAGTGGTTCGGTTTTGGCATATTGAATGGATTAGTACATGGTGCTGAATGGGTCACTAGAGGAGTGCAAAGGGAGTGACAGGGTGTTTGCTAGAGTGTATGGACACTGACTGGGGAATTGAAGGTGTGAAACACAAATGTGTAGGTGGTTAGAGGACTCCATGCATAGTTCATAGGGGTTTGAAGCAGTCTACAGTATAAGGCCTTTGTCACTGCACGAGTACATGGGTACTGACTAAATGATTGGAGTACTGCAATGAGAATGCCTGGGTGAATTTATAAGTGGTTGGGTTTTGGCACAGTGAATCCATTAGTAAATGGAGCGTGCTGAATGAGTCATTAGAGGAGTGTAAGGGGAATGACAGGGTGTTTGCTGGAGTGTATGGAAACTGGCTGGGGAATTGAAGGTGTGATAGACACATGTATAGGTGGTTAGAGGACTGCATGCATAGTGTATAGAGGTTTGATGCAGTCTGTGTTGTAAGGCCTAAGTCACTGCACAAGTACTTGGGTACTGATTGAATGATTAAAGTTCTGCAAGGAGAATGCCTGGGTGAATTTATAAGTGATTGCATTTTGGTGCAGTGAATGGATTAGTACATGGTGCTGAATGGGTCACTAGAGGAGTGCAACGGGAGTGACAGGGTGTTTGCTGGAGTGTTTGGACACTGACTGGGGAAAGAATGATGTGAAAGACAAATGTGTAGGTGCTTAGAGGACTGCATGCATAGTGGATAGGGGTTTCAAGTAGTCAATGTGGTAAGGCCTAAATCACTGCACGAGTACTTGGGTACAGAATGAATGATTGGAGTACTGTAAAGAGAATGCCTGGGTGAATTTATAAGTGAATTGTGTGAAATACATATACTACCTCTATCAGAACTACATGTTTTTGATTATCTTCATCACTGTCACTCGGAAAGTAATTTTGCACAGCAAACTAAATTTTAATAACTGCTGCAATCTTCATAGGCCAATTACCTTCCCTAAAATTTCGGTTGTAAGAACACTGGGTAAGAATTTTGTAAGACAGAAGGCAAACGTTGTTTGAAAGTCAATTGAGTATCATTACAGTGATTCCATCCTTTATGACATTTTAAATAAGCTGTGTAATGTCCTGATGTTGTTGAAGGACCATCATGGTAAATAATTGCTGCAGTTGTAAAGGTTCTTCCTGAAATTGATAATTGAGAAGCCACAACATTTTTAATTAATGTTGTCAATTTAATTCCATCAGGTCTACATCGTTGGAACATTAAAATTACATACTGTCCATATCTTTGTATAAATAATGTTGATAGCATTGCAGATTTACATTGAGTACAGACCATGCTTTGATTTGCTTGTCTAACTAGATTATTAAATGACACTGATTTGCAGTTTGGTAAAGTCAAATATATAAATCTTTCAGTGTCTATTGTAGTACTACTTGAAAAGGAGCAATTGTGGCAGTCATGCTGCCATTTATAAGAAAGATTAAGAAAGGGGGTGGTGATGGACAGAGCATCTGAATTAAACAGAACACTCATACCCAGTCAAAAGATCAGGGCTTGATCCATCACCGTTTTTTAGCTCACTGCACCTTCCTAGTTCAGAACCTGGCTACATGCAAATTTGTCTGTCCCTGGCCCAGTGCATCATGGGAACAGGGCAGACCAAACTACCAAGCCAATTCTTTACTGGAAAGGAAACAAGCTTCCGGGGAGCGGTTTCTGGCATTGCAGCCGTCTTCGGCCCGGCTTGCTTGAATCCTGATGGTGCAGAGAGCAAGAGACTCATGTCTGAGCATACCCTGCCACTCCTATGGTGGCCAAAACGATTAAGAAAGGGGGTGGTGATGGACAGAGCATCTGAATTAAACAGAACACTCATACCCAATCAAAAGATCAGGGCTTGATCCATCACCGTTTTTTAGCTCACTGCACCATCCCAGTTCAGAACCTGGCTACATGCAAATAAGTCTGTCCCTGGCCCAGTGCATCATGGGAACAGGGCAGACTAAACAACCAAGCCAATTCTTTACTGGAAAGGAAACAAGCTTCCGGGGGCCAGTTTCTGGCATTGCAGCCGTCTTCGGCCCGGATTGCTTGAATCCTGATGGTGCAGAGAGCAAGGGACTCATGTCTGAGCATACCCTGCCACTCCTATAGTGGCCAAAACGATTAAGAAAGGGGGTGGTGATGGACAGAGTATCTGAATTAAGCAGAACACTCCTACCCAGTCAAAAGATCAGGGCTTGATCCATCACCGTTTTTTAGCTCACTGCACCATCCCAGTTCAGAACCTGGCTACATGCAAATTAGTCTGACCCTGGCCCAGTGCATCATGGGAACAGGGCAGACCAAACTACCAAGCCAATTCTTTACTGGAAAGGAAACAAGCTTCCGGGGACCGGTTTCTGGCATTGCAGCCGTCTTCGGCCCGGCTTGCTTGAATCCTGATGGTGCAGAGAGCTAAAAAACGGTGATGCATCAAGCCCTGATCTTTTGACTGGGTAGGAGTGTTCTGCTTAATTCAGATACTCTGTCCATCACCACCCCCCTTTTTGAATCGTTTTGGCCACCACAAGTGTGGAAGGGTATGCTCAGATGTGAGTCCCTTGCTCACTGCACCATCAGGATTCAAGCAAGCCGGGTTGAAGACGGCTGTAAAGCCAGAAACTGGTCCCCGGAAGCTTGTTTCCTTTCCAGTAAAGAATTGGCTTGGTAGTTTGGTCTGCCCTGTTCCAATAATGCACTGGGCCAGGGTCAGACTAATTTGCATGTAGCCAGGTTCTGAACTGGGATGGTGCAGTGAGCTAAAAAACGGTGATGGATCAAGCCCTGATCTTTTGACTGGGTAGGAGTGTTCTGCTTAATTCAGATACTCTGTCCATCACCACCCACCTTTTTGAATCGTTTTGGCCACCACAAGTGTGGAAGGGTATGCTCAGATGTGAGTCCCTTGCTCACTGCACCATCAGGATTCAAGCCAGCCGGGCCGAAGACGGCTGTAATGCCAGAAACCGGTCCCCGGAAGCTTGTTTCCTTTCCAGTAAAGAATTGGCTTGGTAGTTTGGTCTGCCCTGTTCCCATGATGCACTGGGCCAGGGTCAGACTAATTTGCATGTAGCCAGGTTCTGAACTGGGATGGTGCAGTGAGCTAAAAAACGGTGATGGATCAAGCCCTGATCTTTTGACTTGGTAGGAGTGTTCTGCTTAATTCAGATACTCTGTCCATCACCACCCCCCTTTTTGAATCATTTATAAGAAATGCCAAAAAGATTTTCTATATCTTCTCCTTCATCTTGTAAAACAACAAGCATATACATTAGAAATTCCTGACAATCTTGCTGAATATTCTGTAAAAATTGTTTTTGACCAGAACATATGTCTAAAACATTTCGAATTTCAGAAACACTTTGTATTTTTGTTCTATCACTGCTACATCTGTCAAACACAGAATTTAATAAACAACAAAATGTTTGATCACGATTTTCAGCAATCTGTTCTTGTACAGTTTGGAGAGAAAAATCAACGTTAACCACTACATTAGCAGCGAGTCTCCTCAACTGAAGATAACCTGGGAAAACATCAAGCGGCCATTTAGACATTGCAAAGATCAAAATCGGACATAGACTGGAAACTTATAGTCTTGAGAATCGCGCTAGGCGCAATAATTTACGCGTCCTGGGTATTCCGGAAGGTAAAGAGGGGTCGGACCCCCGTAGATTCATTATTAATGCGTTCACTGAGGCCTTTCCGGAATTGAAATCTTGGAATTGGGAAATCGAAATTATTCGTGCACATAGGTTCCCCTTTGTGAATGGGAGGCATGATAATGGGCAGAAAGTGTATTCAAGGGCCATCTTGATCTGTTTAAATAATTTTCTGCCAAGAGAGGCTTTGTATGACCTTGCGCGTCCAGCGAAAAGGAGGAACGGCGCTGGGTGTGAGTTTTATGTTCGGCCAGACTTTTGCCCAACAACGGTGAATGAGAGATGGCAAATGCGGAAATTAATTGCACCGTTCCAGGCAAATGGCGTTCAATGTTTTCTACTTAATCCGGCCAAACTGAAGACTATTTTCAAAAATCAAACTCAACATTTTACTTCTGCATCTGAGGCTCAGGTATATCTGAATCAACTGGACAAACAGGCGAAAACTTAATTTTCATGTACTGAAGCTTCATAAACAGACTATAATTGGTACACTGCATTTTTGAGAGGGTGTTAGAATTGTTTGAATTGAGCTATAATTTAAGATGGTGATCATGGGTGTTAAGGGGTATAGGAGGTGCAATGTTGGTTTGTTCCTAAATTACAGGCTATAGCACATCAGGGTTTTTTCCCCCCATTCAATTTTTTTTTTTAATTTTCTTTTTTTTTAGGTAAATTCAATTTTGGAGTCAGCATTGGAAATAGCTATCTTGAGTAGGTAACTGGTGTCCTGGGGTCAAGGGCCTGAACTCCTATAAATATGATGGCATGAATGACTTAGTTATAGATAGAGGCCTGAGCCCTCCGAGTATCTGTGTATGAGTGAACTACTACAGGCATGATGTAATGCAGATTTGCTGGCTCTTGAAGTAGTATTAATGGGGGACAGTCAAAGGAGTATATATTTAGCCTGAAGCAAGGCTGTTGTTTATGACTGTGGAACGATAAAATTTGGGGGGGAGAAGGGGAGTAATGGTACGCAGGGAAAGTACTTCTGCATCGCAGAGGACATGGTCCTTAAGCCTCGTGAAGGGTGGTGGCGAGGGAGGGAGGGAGGGTTTGGGAGGGGAGGGAGTAAGGGGGGGAGTAGGGAGCTGGGGAGGAAAAAGAAAATAACACATGAGCTACGGTTGGGAAGAGACCTGTATTTTGTTGATGTCGGTAAGCAATTGATGACATTTAGCTGGATTAAACACGCAACATTTGAAGCGGCGAAATGGCAGGAAGGGGATTAAGGGTGGCTACACTGAATGTCAGGGGGCTAAACTCAATGGAGAAAAGACGAAGAGTTACACAAGAGATACAGGCCCTCCAATGTGACATCATATGCTTAGAAGAAACTCACGTGGTTTGGTCTAAGAGACATTTGCTAACACAATTGGGGTTCAATTTAATAGTATGTACTAAATATTCAGGGGCGGCGAGAGGAGTGGCAATTCTTGCCAAGAGTCATATAGTTACTACAGGCAGGATACAATCCGATAGGTTGGGTCGCTGGGCGATAGCAGAATGTGTTGTGGGCAATACTAAAATTACTGTGTGTGTGGTATATGGAGCAAATCTAGATGAAGCAGAAACTATTAACTTTCTAAATGTAGAATTGGCAGCTTGGTCCACACCACTGATTGTGTGCTGTGATTTTAACATAAACCTAGCACCCAACGTGCTAAATAATGAGACGGTGAGATACACAGGCAGGAAGCCGAGAGTATTCAAAGCGTTACAGGACTTCCTGGGAGCCCATGGTTTGTTGGACGCTTGGTCGGTTTTAAGGGGTGGGTCACCAGGGTACACTTTTTTTTCTTTTCCACATCGCACATTGGTCCGATTGGACTATTTTTTTGTCTCTAGGTTTATGTTAAATCAGGCTGCAATTCAAGTATACCCTAGAGTGACATCAGACCACGGGCCAGTGGTAGTGACCTTATCTAGCATCATTTCTAGTGAACGTCCACGACAGTTCTCTTTCGATCGCAAACTATTGACCGAACAATTTTTTATTGAACATATGAAGGACTGGATTGTATCTTTCTTTAATACTAATCGGGGGAGCAGTAATGTAGGGTGTGTATGGGACTGCTTTAAGGCTGCCTTTCGTGGGGAGGCATTGAGCTTGGGTCTGTATAACCAAAAAAAACAAGCGGCGGAAATAAAAACATTCTATCAGGAGTTGATTATGGCTGAAGAGGCGCTCATGCGGGGGATACAGACAGGGACTAACATAGATGAAGAGATTAATGAAGTAGCGCGTCTAAAGGCAAGGGTAAATTTGAGGTGGTCCCAGGAAGCAGCTAAAAAATTTTTTGCTAAAAAACAAACCCATTATGAATATGGGGAGGCAAGTGGCAGATGTCTCGCCCAAAGAGTTAGAGCAAAAATGGCAGCCCAGCGTATCGACGAGGTACTAGATCAGAAAGGCGATTCTGTTAAAGACGAGCAGGGTATCCTGGAGGTATTCAGGCAGTTTTATGAGACGTTATATCACAGGGATGAGTACAATGGTGATAATGCTGCATTAATGATTAGTCAGCACTGTCTGAAGGACCCCTCTGAAGATGATAGGGTAATGTTGGATGCACCCATCACTTTAGAGGAGTTAGAATTAGAGGTAAATGGACTGGCTCTGGGAAAGGCTGCTGGCCCAGATAAATTACCTTTAGAAATATATAAAACTTTTTTTATATTCTTAAAAAAAGACCTCTTGGCAACAATGCTAGAAGCCCAGAAAGGCTCAGCCCCTAAAACATGGCAAGAAGCAACTATAGTGGTATTCCACAAAAAAGGCAAGCCACTGAATTTACCGGGTTCATATCGCCCTATATCGCTCCTAAATGTAGATGGTAAAATATATTCGAAGATTTTAGCGAACAGACTTTCTATGGTCATTTCGGGACTTGTTTCAAAAACACAGCATGGGTTTATCCCTCAAAGGAGCACAACTAATCATGTCAGACGAGTGATAACCTTCCTTGATTATGCTAAGGCAACTAGGGAACCCTTTTGTTTAATTTTATTGAACGCCGAGAAGGCCTTCGACCGCGTGGCCTGGCCTTTTTTGTGGGATATTTTGAAGAGTCGAGGCTTTGGGTCTGAGTTTATCAAATCAGTGCAGATTCTGTATCAACGTCCGACAGCTCGGATCAGCACCATGGGCTTGGAATCGGCGGCAGTACAAATTTGTAGGGGGACCAGACAGGGGTGTCCCTGTTCCCCCTTACTATTTGCCTTATACATCGAGCCTTTCTTAAGAATGTTGGATTCTAATACTCATATAATCCCGCTAAATGTCCATATATACCAGGTAAAGGTGTTGGCTTATGCTGACGACGTGGCAGTGGTCACGACTAAACCTACCATGGCAAAGCAGGCTATAGAGCAATTGGCGGTATAATTTGGCAAATCTTCAGGATACAAGCTGAATTCGGCAAAAACCCAGCTACTTAGTATAAATATACCAAGCTATACTGATTCTAGAGTATGTCAGGAGGTGGTATACCTGGGTGTTACGCTACGAGCTAGTACAACTTCTTTAGTTAAAGCTAATTGGGACCCGCTCCTAGCCGGTGTTCGGAAAAAATTAGATCAGGCAGAATGTTTATATCTCTCATTAGTGGGACGATGTAACCTATTAAAAATGTTGATTCTTCCTCAAATTTTATATTTTTTCCGATGTATACCCCTAGAAGTGCCTAAGACTAATTTAGAACAACTGCAGGCAATATGTATGCACTTTATGTGGGCCGGAGGGAAAGCACGAAGGGCTAGGCGCTTTATGATCCTGCCAAGAAATCTGGGGGGCTGGTCCGTACCAGACTTTACATATTAATATTATGTCTGTATGCTGCAAGGAATGGGAATTTTATTAACCGGCAAAGGTCTAGCAAGACTGGCAGACTGTCCTTCTATTGATCAAATGCTGCTGGGGGCAAAAGTTAAAAAATTGTTTATTTCAACACTTAGAACAAAGTTATTACAAACGCACCCGCTTTAAGACAATTATAGCTGCATATAAGGTCTGGTATATAGTTAGGGGGCTATTGGGCCTCGGAAAAATAATGTGGTACACACCATTATTATCGTCGTTCTTCTTACCTCTAGATGTGTGGGATAGAATAGTATATAATTGGAGGGAGAAAGGCATTAGAGTGGTTGGTGATCTGTATGACGCTAATTATTGCAAATCTTTTGAACAACTACGAGAACAGTATTCTCTCCCTAGAGAGCATTTTGTAAAATATTTACAGATTCGCAACTGTTTAACGTGTATTGGATGTAATATTAAACCAAATTCTTTGATTGAGGATATTATGAAAGGGGCAAAGATTGGTGTTTTATACAAGCATTTGCTAGACATTAAAGAAAACGATATAGAGCAGCAGAATAGTAAATGGGGTGTTAAACTAGGCAGACAGGACATTCAAATAGAAATTTCATTAAATATGGCTAAAGATTTATTCTTGTCTGCAAAGTTGATGGCGCAACATTTTAAATCAATCTACAATTTATACTATACCCCAGATAATGTGTCCAAATGGTCGGGGGATGCAGTAGGGAAATGTTTTCGTTGTGGCTTTCCCTCAGCGGATGATGTTCATATTTTCTATACATGTACTATATTAGCCCCCTTGCTGTCTCAGATAGAAAAATGTGTTTCGGCAATTGTGGGCACTCAGATTCAATTATCAGCAACGCAGATATTATTGGGTGTTGAAATGGGCATATTGAGTACTAACATTCCAAAGAAACATGTTAAATTAATTTACTTAGTAACTGCAGTGTATAGGCTGTGTATCGCATCTGCATGGTTGCAACAGGAACCGCCTGCTTTTGAAGCTTGGCGGTCTCGGTTTTTTTCAATCCACAATATGGAGCACTGCCTTTATGCTTTAAAAAGCCCCCACAGAAGGAAGATTGGAGAACAGATTTGGGGATTAGTTACAAATTATTTGGCGATGTAAGGCAGGATTGGAGGGGATTGTATATAATGGTTTGATGGATCTAATTGAGACCGCCCTCATGCAAGGAAATGTATGTCTATCAACTAGTTTTTTCTTTTTTCCTTTTTTCTTTGTGTTTCCCTGGGCTTGTTCAACTCTCTTTTTATATCTTTGTATATGTATCAAAATGATATGATATGGATTTGTCTTTTGTTTGATAAACAGTCTCCCTTTTATGTTTGTTTTTTCTCTGTGATATTGTACCAACCGACTCATGTGTTTCTGCATGCATAAATAAATAATAAAATAAAAAACACTACATTAGCATAGCAGTTAACACCAGAACTGTTTTCAAACTGAAATCCAACAACATCTTTACCTGAATCCTTTTCCTTTCTGCTTACAATTACTGGTTCATCTACTTTTTTTCTTTTTGCTACAACTTCACTATAATTTTTCTCATTTCTTCTTTTTCGGCCTACCACACGCTTTTCAAATAGAGGATATTGAGGTAAATTTAGAGCATACTCTCTTCTTAACCTATTATATTCTTTTACACAATTTATATCTGCATTTATCCTTGTCTCATCAAAATCAATCAAGTACAATCCAGATAAAGTTCTGACTCGAGATAAAGCAACATATGCCATATCCTCCTTGAACACAGAACTTCCAATATTCACCAAAGCAGTATCCACACTTAAACCTTGAGATTTATGAATAGTCACTGCATATGCCAAAGAAACAGGAAACTGTTTTTGGTGGACATATAAATCTTTCACAAGCAAAAATCGGGCAGAACAACGACTGATTTGTTATACTTCTTCAATACCATCAAATTTAATTTTTATGAATTCAATTCCATCTCTATTTCGGTAATTCACAAAATCAGCAACATGACCCATTGCTCCATTTACTAAACCTCTTTCCACATGTAAATTACGTCGTAAAATTATACGACAATTTAAAGATGCATACAGAGTCTTTTCCAAACCAGCAGTTTTAGATATTGTCTTCTCTAAAGAATCCAATTTTTATTTCAACTTTTCAGACAAAACAATAGTTGCTCCTTCATGTTCTATTTTATCAAAAGCTTCCAATTTCACAATCTCTTGATTTTCCAACTTTAACATTTTGTTGTTGAAGATTGAACATTCTTTTAGAGTTGGCATCAAGCATAAAACACATTTATTTTCAGGAATTTTCATAAAAATATTTTCTGGGAGAATGTTTTCTTTTGGAAACAAATCTGAAATTAATCGTCCATGTAAAGCTTCTTTGCCATGCTCAGTTAGTTTTCCAAATCGAACATCTTGTAGAATATTTTTATAATCTTCATCCTTTGCCTGTCGCATATTTTGAAGCAGTTCTGCATATTTGAAATGTAACCATATGTTTACATTTCCAATGCTTCCTAGGCACTTCCTGGTATCTTCATGTGTAAGCATTTTAAACACTGGCTGTCCTTTCACTAGAGTTAGTTGCAGTAGATCTCCAAAAATGATGATGCGTTTGCCTCCAAATAACACATCATATTCTGTTTTAAGAATGTCTTGCATTCTTAAATGCACAAAAGCAAGCATTACATTTGATACCATGCTTACTTCAACAATGATAAGAAGTTTCATTTTCTTTAGGACTCTTGAAACTTCCCAACAAGCTTCTCCAGATGGCTTGTGGTATTGTAATTTATTATCATGCTCTACTGGCAGCATCAATAAGCGATGTAAAGTAATCCCTTTAATGTTGTGTGCTGCCAACCCAGTTGGAGCGGTAACAACACAAGACAGTGATGACTCCGTTGTTTTCTGCAGATACGTTGCAATTGCTTTAATCAGAAAACTTTTTCCAGTTCCTGCTTCTCCACTCACGTACAGTCGAACAGGTATAAATGATGTACATGAGCACTCTTTTTTTTCATGAGATAAACCATGCTCAATGTGTTCTGTGACTTCGTCATATATTTGCCTCTGCTCAACGTTTAGTTCTTTTTCCAAATCTTCTAAGTTAACTACATCCTCCTGAATTAGTTCCATGGCTCTTTCCACTTCATCCATGGCAGTGGCAGCTTCTTTTTGTATAATTGGTCCTCCTAGTGGATCCTGACTCAATGAAGCAGAACTCTGACTGTCTTGAGAACTGTCTCTAGCAATCTCTGCTGCAATTGTAGCTTCTTGCTGTATTTCCTCGTTCAACATTTGCAGATGATTTGGAAAAACAGGACATTCTATGGTATCCTTGGTTGCATTGAACGAATCTTCATAAGTAAGAAAATCTCCAAGTAGTTCCTCTTCTCTACGCGAAGGCTTAAACTTAAAGAGTTGCACAAGACCGAAGTAATAAAATTGCCTTTTGTCTGGAGATTCACAACTCAATTTTCGATGATTAATCAAATGGCCTTTTCTTTGTTTCAGTAGACAGAATTCACATCCAATTACAGCATATACACCTTTATTGATGTCTTCTGTGACGTTCCTCTTAAAAGTATAGGTTTGCAGAACTTCATAGAGACAAATGTTCTCAAGATGACTACTTCTATTTGGATAGTATGTATCCAACATGTTTGTCTTCAAAATAGCTGTACTGTCTGGTTCTTTCTCCGCCAAATACTCAATTTCTTGTACAGATTTAAAAACTCGGTTTCGTGTTGCAGCAAGACCTAGACTCACCCAAATGATGGTTCTAGATTTGGCATATAGACTTGCTGATGATAACCGATCAGAACATTCGTATGCTCCAATTTCTCGATGCGACAACATCTTCAGACTGTAACTGTATAATTTCTTGCTTAGACTCTTTTCATGTGAAATTTCCTCCCACATTTCCTTCAGTTCCATCTTTTCTGATTTTGTGATGTAAGACGTCACATATTGAGCCACAGAAATAGAGGTATCAGCAACATATTGAATATCCATGTTAGCATTCCACATGGACAAAATGACTGGGTTGTAGTCATTTATGTATTTGGACTCCTCATTTCTTCTTAGGTTGTATGTATTTTTGGGTGATTTTCTTGTCACAGTATGTCGTAGAGAAGACATAAAATTATTCACTCTTCCTTTCAATGTTACTGGACGTGGAAATGCAAAACAACGTTTTGTTTAGAACTTGTCCTTGGATTTGTATTTTCGACGGCAGAATTTCCCACAACAAATGGGTTTGAAAGCATAAAACTTGATGTCTTAAATTGTTTTCTTCTGTACTTTTCGGAACAGCACATGTAGAATACTGCTCAATGAAACTCATCACTTTCTCATCTGAATCTGTTCCAAATTTTGGTGCATCTTTAATCCATAGCAGCATATGTATGTGAGGAGCACCTCTTGCTTGATACTCCTTTCTCTAAAAGAAATCCAACACCTCTCCAAGCGGAGGATTTTTTTTGTTTGTAATAAAAGACATCATAGCTTCAAACCTATGATTGAAATACCTGCATACATTAACTGGATCCAAAGAGCACAGTTCTCCAGGTGTCTTGTATTCAATATTTTGAAGTAAGCCTTCCCAAGCATACTCAGCACAGCTAAGAGTGAGGAACCATGTAGGAGTTCCTAAGTTTCTTAGCATACATTTCAATTCCCCATGACGACGGTACCAATACTCGTTAGTACCACGCTGACATGCCATGAGATTAATTAGCTGAGATTCCAAAAGCCTGTCTTGCAATTTCACTTTATCCATAAAGTCCCTTGCCGAAACGTTTTGTAGATGTGCTCCACTTTTCAGTATATGGTTTACTGCATAAGAAAGTCCAGACAAGTCACTCTCAAACAGTAGATGGAACAAATATGGAATGCATTGAAGTAACCTTGGATCTTCTGCATATAATCTTGAAGTCCGGTATTCAGATGCAGGAATTTAAACAGGTCGGTCGTCATATCGTCCACCTTTACCTGTTGGGAATAACTGTGTAAAACAACGAGCTCCCAAACTTTCTTCCCATACACTAATGGGGCTTCCTTTGGCTTCTTTCATTTGAAACAAGTCATTAGCATTCCCCATTACTTCTTCGGAATGCAATGAATGAACACTATAATGTTCATAAATTTCTTCACTTCTAGAGACATTAACTTTATCAATTTGCCCAGCTGAGAAATCAGTGGCGTCTTCTACAGTTGTTTCCTCTTCTTCCACATACACATTTGTATAGTACTGATGATTTTTTACCAGATACAACGTTGCCATCTTGACTTTCCTAAAATCCACTAATTCTTGCCAGATTTTCTTACTCTTTGTCGGAACACCATTAACTAGAATAACCAGAGGTTCCTCTTCTACTTTTTCGACACCAATTGTATCAATATTTTTCTTAAAATCTAGAGGCAAATAAACAACTCCTCCCTTTAATCCTCTCTGTAAATCTAAAGAAGGCAATTTCCCTGTCTTAGGCTCCATGCGAACAATAGCCTGAAAAGGATGCACACATTGAATCAGAATAGACTCATACGTATTTAAATCCATCAATTCAGAAGGAATGTCTACCAACTCCAGATTAATATGAACAGCTCTAGCAGGCATTCTGTTTTCATTTAATTTATTATAACAATAATTACAAATACGTTGATCAGAACCCAAATCAAAACAATTTTCTACCAACAAGTAAGTTGCAAAATCCTTCCACTCATTAATATTTATCTTTTCGCTTTTTACATATAAATCAACTAATCTAGTTTGATGCTTATAATGAGTTCGTCGACAACACAAAAAAGTAAAATTAGGCCTTTCACTTGAATTGACCTTAAACTTTGTAATTTCATGTTCACATTTTTCTGTACTTGAAATCTCTACATTCTCTTCTACAATTCCTTCTATTACTATATCAATTTCTGCACTGTCCTCTTTTTCACCAAAGTAACAAAACTCAATTTCTTCACAAATGTTTTTCACATCTAATTCAGTTCCATGCAAAAGAGCACTGTTTAACTGTTTTAGTTTAAGTGCTGGACATTTTGCATAATACAACCTTCTCACTAATTTCCTCACTTTATTATGATGCACTGCTAGCATCCTAAAATGGTGAAAAACACTCTGACATACTTTTGTTAAAATACAAGCCAGTGAATGCCCTTGCAAACCTGTTTTTTCTCTCACTCTACAAGGATCTAACTCTTGTAAAATGTAAATTTTTTGTTTTACACTTTTTTTTAGTATATGTCCATAAGAAACTGCGAAACAAATCAATTGAATCCTGTCGCATACTACAGATACTACTACAATTCCAAGTATACACTGGAGCCTTAGGACACCTCCCTAAAACTTCATCAGCTAACACCTCTTCTGTATTTCTAGGCACAATCTTTTCTTTTTCAACCGGACAACAGTCCTTCACCTCATATGCTCGACCACTGGTGTCAACTGCATGCACCAAATCATTATCCTGAAAGTAACTTTCTTCATTAAAAAACATCACAAAAATTAGTCCGATTAATTACTCTCCTCCACTTACATTTTGATTTGAACACATTGATTACTTTATCTAGTGTACGAATTCTATTCATTACTAAACTAAACAATTTATTTTTCACTTTAAATGCTTCATCCACAATACCTTTTTAAATTTTTTAATAAATTGGATATAATTCTGTTATAAAACATTTGTCTATGAATTTCAATACATTGATTTCTCCGTCTATTGCCATAGACAATATCATCTCCTTCTAGAGATCTAACATTTTTGGAGGGTCATTTTTGGAGGGACACACTTTCCCTCTTTTTTTTTATACCTTTTTACATTTTTTAATAAATTGGATATAATTCTGATATAAAACATTCGTCTACGAATTTCAATAAATTGATTTCTCCGTCTATTGCCATAGACAATATGATCTCCTTCTAGAGATCTAACATTTTTGGAGGGACACACTTTCTTTTTTGTAATTAAAGGTGTCTTACTTTTCTTTGAATTCACATGTTTTACTTTTTGACATTTCAATAAGTTCCTGAGAACATTTTTAGTTTGCTTACCAGGAGCATTATTTTTTTCACTGAAGATTTTGTTTTAGATGAGTCTTGTATTTTTCTTTCCTTAGACCTTAAATCCTTTTTATATTGCTTTTCACGTCTTTGTTTAGACGGCATATTGTTTTTCCTTTGTAGAGATGATTATAATCTGTGGTAAAGAAGAAATAACATATTATAGACAACTACAAACATATTACATAGCAATTACAATAAGTAAACGATATAAACACTAGTATACAACAAAAGGCTGATTTACATTACATGTGCTTTGCTTTGTTTCAAAAATGATTTACTATGTAAAAACTTTTCTGGTAAAATGTCTGGCTTTAAAAAAAAATTGTCAAAGATCACACTGAGTTTCTGTGTGAAATAAGGAATTATATTTTCACATTTTTCAATAATATCACCAGTGCCTTCGAACAGTTTGTCTCTTTTAGCTTAAAAGGTACTCTGTGTCTGTATCTCATGTCACTATACATGTGCAAAACTCTCTTTTTATGTGGGTCATTTCTCTCTTTGTATGTCTGTCATTACATGTGTGTCACGTGCCTAAGATCACACTGTGAGTCAAGCTTGATTTTAAATGGATCTGGATGAATAATTTGCTTAGTACATGTACTAGTAGGAAATCTCAGGCAGCATGTCTGTTATGTCTCTTTCTTCTGAAATAAACTCAAAGCTGTGCAATCAAGAACCAGGGTGTGTTATATATGTTGATTTTAAATGGATCTGGCTGAATAATATGCTTAGTTGATTAGTGAAATAATATGAGCAGAGACACACATACTGTTTGCAGAGACAGATATGGTAGATTACATGTAACATCCTGGTCATGTGCCTAAGATCACACTGATGGGTGAATAAAGCTTCACTCACAGTGTGATCTTAGGTACATGACCAGGATGTTACATCTTAGGCAGAGACACACATACTGTTGGCAGAGACAAACATGGTAGATTATATGTAACATTCGGATCATGTGGCTAAGATCACACTGTGAGTGAAGCTTGATTCACCCATCAATGTGATCTTAGGCAGAGACACGCACACTGTTTGCAGAGACAGACATGGTAGATTATATGTAACATTCTGATCATGTGCCTAAGATCACACTGTGAGTGAAGCTTGATTCACCCATCAGTGTGATCTTAGGCAGAGACACACATACTGTTTGCAGAGACAGACATGGTACATTATATGTAACATTCTGATGATGTGCCTAAGAACACACTGTGAGTGAAGCTTGATTCACCCATCAGTGTGATCCTAGGCAGAGACACACATACTGTTTGCAGAGACAGACATGGTACATTATATGTAATATTCTGATCATGTGCCTAAGATCACACTGTGAGTGAAACTTGATTCACCCATCAGTGTGATCTTAGGCAGAGACACACATACTGTTGGCAGGGACATACATAGTACATTATATGTAACATTCTGATCATGTGCCTAAGATCACACTGTGTGTGAAGCTTGATTCACCCATCAGTTTGATCTTAGGCAGAAACACACATACTGTTTGCAGAGACAGACATGGTACATTATATGTAACATTCTGATCATGTGCCTAAGAACACACTGTGAGTGAAGCTTGATTCACCCATCAGTGTGGTCTTAGGCAGAGACACATATACTGTTTGCAGAGACAGACATGGTACATTATATGTAACATTCTGATCATGTGCCTAGGAACACACTGTGAGTGAAGCTTGATTCACCCATCAGTGTGATCTTAGGCAGAGACACACATACTGTTTGCAGAGACAGACATAGTACATTATATGTACATTCTGATCATGTGCCTAAGATCACACTGTGAGTGAAGCTTGATTCACCCATCAGTGTGATCTTAGGCAGAGACACACATACTGTTTGCAGAGACAGACATGTTACATTATATGTAACATTCTGACCATGTGCCTAAGATCACACTGTGAGTGAAGCTTGATTCACCCATCAGTGTGATCTTAGGCAGAGACACACATACTGTTGGCAGAGACAGACATGATAAATTATATGTAACATTCTGATCATGTGCCTAAGATCACACTGTGAGTGAAGCTTGATTCACCCATCAGAGTGATCTTAGGCAGAGACACACATACTGTTGGCAGAGACAGACATGGTACATTATATCTAACATTCTGATCATGTGCCTAAGATCACACTGTGAATGAAGCTTGATTCACCCATCAGTGTGATCATAGGCAGAGACACACATACTGTTAGCAGAGACAGACATGGTACATTATATGTAACATTCTGATCATGTGACTAAGATCACACTGTGAGTGAAGCTTGATTCACCCATTAGTGTGATCTTAGGCACATGACCAGGATGTTACATGTAATTTACCACGTCTTTAAAAAAATGTACTTCCATATTTTTAAACACATCAACTAAGCATACCTTTTTACCAGAAAACATTTTCTATAGTAAATTGTTTTTCACACAAAGCACAGCCCTTTTAAATGACCACTCCAAAGCAAAGCAGAAACCTAACTCATTTCCAAAATACATTTCCAATATACACCATACAATTTTTAAACAGCATTACAAAAAAACATAACACACAATGCAAGAATAAATAAGCACAATATGCTTCTTAATCTTCCCTATACTGCATGCAGCAGTGTATCTTCATTAAATGAATCATATATCAGATAACACACAGGCACAGAGTAAAGTGAGACACAAGCAAAGAATACTCTTTAAGCTAATTGAGGCAAACTGTTACAAGGCACAGGTGACATTATTGAAAAATGTGAAAATGTTTTCTCTTATTTCAAACAGAAAGTCAGTGTGATGCTTCACCAAAATTTAAAAAGCAGACTTTTTTCCAGAAAATATTTTCCATACTAAATCTTTTTTGACACAAAGCACAGCTCATTTAAATGACCACTACAGAAACAAATCAGAAACCTAACTCATTTTCAGAATACATTTCCAATATGCACCATTCTATTTTTAGACAACATTACAAAAAAAATAACAAAAAATGCATGAATAAAGAAGCACGATATGCTTCTTAATCTTCCCCATAGTGCATACAGCTTTCTATCTTTTTTAAAAGAATCATTACTCACCTTTAAAAATGCTTTGAAAGATGTAGAACAGTGTCAGTCACACACAACAGATTTTCTTAAGCAGAATCTCTTAATAATGCTTCTTTCACTGGAGCCTCAGAATAATGGCACAGATTCTTTCTCATTTCAGACCCATATTCTTGTACATAACCAATCAAAATTCTTCCCACACAAATTCAAAACCAAACTGCACATTTTAATTGGTTGTACATGTGAACACTTTGAAACTCACATAACATTCACCCACCCCCCAGTGTTCATTCACCCTTTTACCATGGTAACTCCCATCTAACCCAGCACACAGTTCAGAAGTTCATCATACTATGTTGCAAAATAATCCATCAAGGGTGTTTGACCTCTCAATGTACTAGCTAATCAAATGCAATGTTTCTTTAAATGACTTTTCCCCAACCATTGAAATGACTTCTTTAAAAAAAAAGCATGCACCCTAATTTTCAGTGGAGATTTTTAAGAAAGCACCAATCATTTCTGGTTTTTCAAGTGCACTGAATCTCAACCACTTTTTATCATGAACAAACTGCCATTTCATTTCCACAACTCATCTGAATACAAGCACATCTACCTTCAAGATGCCAAAAGTCTGGTTTGTGGGTCATAGCTATGTCTTCTGGAGTGAAAAATTTGCAAGCAACATAGGCATTTACAACCTTGATTTACCAAATGTGGACTTTGTGTGGATTGGACAGAGAGGATTAAGAAGTCACCAACTGATACCATTGATAAAATCCTTTATGCATCTTCCACACTCTGACCTTATAATTGTGCACTGTGGTGGAAATGACCTAGGCACTTTGACTGGGGTAGGTCTGGAAATGCTTTTAAAGGACATCTTTGGGCAATTGATGTCACGTTGTCCAAAAACTGCCTTGGTATTTTCTAATACATGCCAAAGGCAAAAATGGAACTGGTCCAACCAATTTTGTCCACAAATTGAGAAAGCAAGGAAACATGTAAATAAATCTGTTTCTGCTTTCCTCAGAGACTATGGTATGGGTTCCATTTACCACAACAACTTGCGTTACAACATGCAAGGCATCTATAGGAGAGATTGTGTACACTTTACAGATGAGGGGAATAGAGTCTTCCTCTTGAATTAGAGACTCTGCATTGGTACCTACTTGTAGGTACAAAAAACACCCATATAACACAACCGCTCTTTTCAGAGCTACCTTACCTCTAAGCACTCTAAATTATTTTTTCACTATATTTTCTTGCACTGTTTTTCCCCGTGTTGCGCTCAGGGTGCGCGTACCGGAGAGCGCACCTGGGAATGCACCCAGCGCTTTCACCGCGAAAATTATAGTTGTTTTACCCTTCAGAGTCCTTGTAGGCCCCCTCATTAAACCTAGGGGGTCAGGGGGGTCTTCCCTGCCCCCTTTTAATCATTTCCCCCTTTTTATTTTCACCTCTTGTGTCTCGATTCTACCGAGACACAAGATGGCGAACTCTCCGGACTGTTTAGAATGTTGACAGACATCCGAGAGCCAATCAGCTTACCGCTCGCGCACTCCCGTGCGCTCCCCGGTAAGCGTACCGGTGAGCGCTCGGAGCGCGCCTATAGATATATATGTGTTTTTGAAGTTAATTTAAAAAAAAAAGACTGGAGCAATTTTCACCAAATATAGCAAAGGCACATCTGCGTACCAGTCCCTACAATTTTGCAAAGTTTTGCGTAATTCCGTTCAGCGGTTCGGGCTGTAGACGTGTCAGAACGTCCCATGGAAATTAACATGAGAAAACACGTTTTGGGACCCCCCTTTTTTCTCAGCCCCCACTTCACGAATCCCCCTGAAACTTTCAGGGAAGGAGCGGAGCAGAGCTGGCCAACATGTTGGAAAAGTACACGCAAATTCCTCAACCGACTCCAGAGTTATTCCCAATAGAATGTTGCGGATTTCCTATGGTAGCTAGGTCCTAACTATAACTACCTACTGGCGACCGCCAGTAGGTAATATATATATATATATATATATTCACTGAAAAAACCATAGGTTATAGACCATATATAGTTAGGAATTAGCATTTACAAAACCTTAAAAATTCACTGAAAAAACCATAGGTTATAGACCATATATAGTTAGGAATTAGCATTTAAAAAACCTTATTTTACTCACACAAAACCATTGAAATTCCATATATAGTTAGTTGTACTAACTATATATTTATTTTGAAGCTTGTAGAGCGCACAGCTACCTCCGAAGGAAGTGTCCCGGCGCTAAGATTACTGAATTGTCCCCAGGGCAAGAAAACAGAGACAGATCTCATATAGGGTTCTGACCCACCCAGCCAGGTCCTACTGCTTAGTGAACAGCCAAGTCTTGAGTTTACGGCGAAAAACAGGCTCAGCTTCGCAGAACCTGAGGTCAAGAGGGAGGCTGTTCCAGAGCTTGGCGGCAGTGATGGTAAAAGATCTGCCGCCAGTCCGAGAGAGCTTAAATCTGGGCACTATCAACAGGCGCAGGTTGTTAGATCTAAGATGTTTGGCTGATACCGAGATTTTAAGACGCTTTTTCAGATATGACGGGCCAGTACCATGGATAGCCCGGAATGTCAAAGTCAAAATCTTGAATTCAATGCGTCGTAATATTGGAAGCCAATGAAGTTTTTCTCGAAAGGCTCTGACTGAGGTGCGGGCAGGAATATTGCCAATGAGCCGAGCGGCTGCATTTTGCACAATTTGCAGGCGGTCAACCAGGAAAAGTGGGGCACCTGAGTAAAGACTGTTGGCGTAGTCCAAGTGGGAGGTAATGAGAGCATGGACCACAGTTTTACGTGCTGATTGAGGGAGAAAAGGGAGGATTTTCTTTATCATGCGTAGTTTGGAAAAACAAGCTCCGACCACTTTATTAACTTGAGCTTTACCAGACAGGGCATTATCAAAAATGTAGCCCAAATTACGGGCTGCCTGTACTGGCGTAGGGGGAGGGTTCAAGATAGTAGGCCACCATAAGATAGATGGGGGGGGGGATTTTTTGCTGAAGAAAAGGACCTCCGTTTTATCGGTGTTCAGGGCAAGATGATTGGTAGACATCCAGGAGCAGATGTTGCCAAGGCACTTCCTAAAGTTAGCGAAAAGGGAGTCAGAATGGTCTCGAAAGGAAAAGATAAGCTGAGTATCATCAGCATACGAGACCACCCTGACACCCCAAGACTCAATTACCTTGGCTAGGGGGGCCACATAAGCGTTAAACAATAGAGGGCTTAGGGCGGAGCCCTGGGGAACTCCGCACAAGAGGGGTTTGTCTTCAGATTCAAAAGGGTGCATGGTGACCCTTTGGAGGCGACTGGTAAGAAAAGAAGTGATCCAGGCAAGCACTGTCCCACCAATCCCCAGCTGTTGTAGGCGGGTGATAAGTATTTTGTGGGAGACAGTATCAAAAGCAGCGGATAGGTCGAGGAGGACCAACATGGCCTCCTCGCCCCTATCCACTGATTCCCTGATGATTTCAGAGACCTCAATCAGCGCAGTCTCAGTGCTATATCCGGTCCTAAAGCCGGACTGAGAATCGTGTAGCAACTGGTTCGACTCTAAGTAAAATGCCATTTGTTTTTGTACCACTTTCTCCAAAATCTTGGCAGGTTTTGGCAAAAGTGAAATAGGTCGGTAATTACAAAAAAGTGAAGGGTCGGCACCAGGTTTCTTCAATAAAGGGACAAGCCTAGCCTGCTTCCAAACTGAGGGGAATTGGCCGCCTGACAGGGAGGCATTCCAGATGGAAAGGTAAGGATTCAGTAGGATTGGGGCAAGCGTGCCCATAACTTTGGCCGGGACTGGGTCCAGGGGGGAGCCGGACTTGACATTGCGTAGTAAGGCTAACGCAAGGTCTGAAGTCAGCTCACTAAAAGAGTCAAAAGAACAGTGGGGGGGGCCAAGGTGATCATCAGCATGATCAGATGTAGACACTGCAAAGGAGGAAGACAGTTTGATTATCTTCTCTTGAAAGAAGTCAGATAATCCGTTGCAGAGATCTTGAGTGGGAGTGGAAAGGGTTTTAGAAGCAGGGGGATGTACAAAATCTTTTACAATAGAAAAAAGAGTTTTTGAAGAGTTCTGTGCCTGCTGAATAAGATTGGAAAAGTGGGCTTTCATTGAGGCGCGTTTGAGTTTGTGGAATTTATTCAGGGCCGATTTGTAGGCTAATTTGGCTGAGGGGTTGTAGTTCAGTCTCCATTTGCGTTCTAGCTGCTTACACCTACTCTTCTCCTCTCGCAACAGTGGAGAGAACCAGGGAGCAGAGGGACGGGATCTGTGGGAAGTGACAGGAGCCATGGGGGAGACCAAGTCAAGCGCCTCAGAGAGCGATGTGTTAAGTCTCACCGTTTCAGAATTAAGGTCATATTGCGGATTGAGGTGAAAATGAAAAAGATCTACCATAGAGTCGCAGGTAATTTTGGTCCATTTACGTCCTTTAGCTGGCATGAGGGGGCTAGGGGAGGGGTGAGAGGGAACAGAAAAAGAAAAAGGGATAAGAAAATGATCGGTCCACGTCAGAGGGGTAGGGGGGAAAGTGGAGAGGGAGGGGAGATTTGAGAAAATAAGGTCAAGTGTATGGCCTGCTAAATGGGTTGGGCCTATCACTAATTGGGGCAGGGTGAGTCCTTGAAGGGTTTCAAGCAGAGAGGAGGCCAGTGAACAGGAGGGCTTATCAATATGGATATTAAAATCGCCTAGAACTGTAAAGTGGGGATGTTTGAGAGAGAAGTCAGCGATAGTATGCAGCAAGGTAGTAAGGGAGGAAGCGGTCACATTCGGGGGGTTATAGACTAATATGCCTGCGCAGATGGTACCAGCAGGATCCATAATAGTGAAATGGGCGGCTTCAATAGGGCCCAGATTGGGAATTTTCGTAAGACTAGTTTTGAGATGTGCTTTAGCAATAATCGCAATCCCCCCACCGGTCTTAAAGTTTTCACGGTTAATGGCAGTGAGGCTGTAACCGGGGGGAGTGGCTAAAGTAATGTCTGGTTTAGAGGAGTCTTTTAACCAGGTTTCAGTGAGAAACAACAGGTCCCACTTGTAAGTATCAAGTGACAACCAGACGTCATGGGCATGGGCAGGAAGAGATCTGCAGTTGACTAGAGCGGCATTGAAAATGGTGAGTGGCTGATCAATAATGGTTGGGCGAAGGAGCGGAGTTTTAGATACCATCGGTAAAGAAAAATTGCAGTAAGGGCAGGAGTAAGCTGTAGCATCAAGATTCGTGGTATTGCAGCAAGAGACAGAGACGCAAATAGCAGGGCGAAGGTTCAACAGTTGATTCGAGGACCAGCGGATAATTGGGGTACCTGGAGCAGGGGTTCTGGCGCTAGGCGCGAGTCCGGCGCGGACGGGCGCAGACGGGCTTGCCTTAGGCGCGCCTTCGGCGCGCCATCGGCGCGCCCGCTGCGCCCGCCCGCTGCGCGGACGGGAAGGACCCTTCCTTATATCCATAACTGCCAGAGGGTGGGAGGAGGGTGGGAGGCGTCCAGGAGCTGGAACGCTACCCTGCCTCCCCCCAAGATGGCGGCTCCGTTTTACCCAGCCGGCGAGAGCGCTGTGCTCGGCTGCACCGGTAAGGGGAAAGAAGATCGGGACCCCTGTGACGACTCGATCTCGTCAAAGCAAGCAGGTGGTCAGTGTCCACTAATAAAATCTAGCGGTTAAAATATGTACAGTTTTTAAGAACAGCCGGTCAGCGTGACTGCATGCGGTATTAAAATCACCAAACACACAATTATAGGCTTAAAGTTCATGCACTCTCACACAGAATAAATTCAAGGTTTTAAGCACAGATAAATGCCCCCGGCTTCCGCCTCAGGGGAAAACAAGTAATCTAGGGAGAAAGGTTACCGAGACTCCTTATGTAGTGAGGGAGGGCGGGAGGCGTCCAGGAGCTGGAACGCTACCCTGCCTCCCCCCAAGATGGCGGCTCCGTTTTACCCAGCCGGCGAGAGCGCTGTGCTCGGCTGCACCGGTAAGGGGAAAGAAGATCGGGACCCCTGTGACGACTCGATCTCGTCAAAGCAAGCAGGTGGTCAGTGTCCACTAATAAAATCTAGCGGTTAAAATATGTACAGTTTTTAAGAACAGCCGGTCAGCGTGACTGCATGCGGTATTAAAATCACCAAACACACAATTATAGGCTTAAAGTTCATGCACTCTCACACAGAATAAATTCAAGGTTTTAAGCACAGATAAATGCCCCCGGCTTCCGCCTCAGGGGAAAACAAGTAATCCTATATATATATATCGCGCACCCACAATCCACTGCTGATCATGTCACATATTACATCATTCATGACATGGTCAGTGACATCACTGATGACATCACTGATGACATCTCAAATGACATAACTGATGACTTCACTGATGACATCTCAAATGACATCACTGATGACATCACTGATGACTACATCCAGTGACTGTATAATTCTGTAAAGTTAAAATATGTCTTACATATTGAAGAATGAGTGGATGTATAAGTGTCTTGATGAAGGATTTAGTAGGGGCATGACTGACTGTATGAGTGACTGATTAAATGTGTCTCACTGAGTGCATGGGTTAGTGACTAAACTGTCTTAATTTGTGCATCATTATGTCTGTTGTTCTGTAAACTGCTGCATGTGTTGATCAGTAGCTATATGATTAACTATATGGGTTATTGATTGGTTGCCCAAGCATTTGTATGGGAGACTGAGTGTGTGTGTGGGTGGCTGGGAGGTGTATGACTCTCTGCATAGATGTGTGAGCAGTTGATTGACTAGATGTATGGGTTCAAAAGTGCATGTGGAAACAGCTGTATGGGCGGTTGACTGTGTGCATGAGTGTATTGGTGAGTGAATGGATATCTCAGTGCTATATGTCAAAGTAAGTACATATGTAAAATACAGTACATGTGAGAGTTGACATATATAAATAACTGTGCATAAGAGCCAGTGAATGTGTGAGTGGCTGTATGGATCATTGTGAACTTGTATCCAGGATTGTATAAGTGAGTAAATATGTTTTAGTATATGTTTGAATAAGTAAGATGTGTATAACTGTATAGTTGAGGAAATGGAGGTGTGATTGATTCTTTGCATGACTGACTAAGTGTCTGAGTAACTCCATGGATGAGTGACAGTCTATGAGTGTCTGTTTACACTGAGTGTATCTAAGGTTATATTAGAGTCTGAAGAGGTTCATCGTATTATCACATGAATGATGTCATCAGTGATGTGATCAGTAATGTCAAATGAGATGTCATCAGTGATGTCATTTGAGATGTCATCAGTGATGTCATTTGAGATGTCATAAGTGATGTCATCAGTGATGTCATTTGAGATGTCATCAGTGATGTCATTTGAGATGTCATCAGTGATGTCATCAGTGATGTCACTGACCATGTCATGAATGATGTAATATGTGACATGATCAGCAGTGGATTGCGGGTGCGCGATATATAGTTAGTACAACTAACTATATATGGAATTTCAATGGTTTTGTGTGAGTAAAATAAGGTTTTTTAAATGCTAATTCCTAACTATATATGGTCTATAACCTATGGTTTTTTCAGTGAATTTCATTGGTTTTTTAAAAGCTAATATCTGTAGCTGTAAAATGTATTCTTCTTTAAATCCAAAAATATATTTTATATGTTTATTAATAATTTTTTTTTAAAATATTTTTTTTGTTTGCTCCCGGTTCGCGAACCGGGAAGCTTCCCGTTAGCTCATCTTGATGCCGCGACCCAGTCCGCGAACCGGTAAACGTTCCGTTTGCGCAACTGCCGCGTTAGAAATCAACATCGTGACGCGTCGCGGAAGCGCGACGTATCCTGTTGCCGCGTAATGCGTCTTATGACGCGCCGCGTTAGCGCACCCGGAAGTGCTCCGGAGCGCGAACCGAGGCGCGAAGCGCAGCGACCCGGAAGCGATCTGGGGCGCGTTCCGCAGCGCGTAACTTAAGCGTAAGAGGTCATGTGACTTGTTAATAAAACTTTTCATTGGTTCATTTCACTTTTGGTTTCATAATGATGTAAGGCTAGGTCAGGTGACCTAAAAATAACACTTTTCATTGGTTTAGAACTATTGTTTTTCCCAAATGATGAAAACCCCTCCTTCTTTCCTCACTCTGACTTTCATCTTTGTGAGAGGAAGACCTTTTTTGAGAGTTGAGCAATGGCTTCATTAGTTGCTTCAGCTGGTGCACCCCCACCACCACCTCCACCTCCTCATGGGAAGAGAGGACCACCTCCCCAGTTCATCAGCAACACAGAGGAGGAAGAGGATGAACTAGAGGAAGAGGAGACAGAAGGACCACAGTTCTTACAAGAGGTGCCCCGGGTTTCCCATCGGAAAGCCAGTTTTATTTGGCAGTTTTTTTCACTCCCTCGAGGGCAGAAGAAAGTAGATGCTAGGTATGTCACCTGCCTCATTTGTAAAGACCGGTTATCTAGAGGCACTGATAAAAAATATAGCTTTGGTAACTATACAATGCATCGTCACATGAACAGGTGGCATCCATTGAACTACAGCCAGGCAGAGATACGTGACATGCAGGATAACCCAACAACAACTCCTGTGGCCAGGTCAACATCACAGATATCGTTGACAGGAGCAGAGGCACGGGAAACCGTGCCAAACATTCAGGAGAACTTTGCTCATATCAAATTTACCTGTATGTATTGCGGTGCATTGCTGTCATGTGGTAACATGAGCATTACGTTAATCAACCTAGCTTATGTAAATCACAATTGCCCTAACCGCCCCAGACAGTAATTTTTTTTGTTGCTCCTGTTGAGCCCTTTTCAATGCCTGTTTTTTGTTGTTTCCCCTCCATCAAAAACAAAAAAAAAACATAAAACTGTTCAAAAAATACAAAAAAAACAAAAATATTTCAAAAAATAAAAAAAATATATAAAACAACAAAAACATACAAAAAAAGTTCTTTTCAGAACTACCTCCCCTTTCAAAAAAAAATTGCTAGAATGTTTAGCACTCTGGCAAGCTCTATTTCTTTTAGTTCGCTTCCCCGTTCGCTTCCCGGTTCGCGAACCGGGAGCGAACCCAAAAAATCTTTTAAAAAACAAAAAAAAAGAAGAGTAAGTATAAGGGAAGTAAACAGAGAGTAATGTTAAAAGAAAGACAGCTATAGGGAGTAAACCAGAGATACTGTTTAATAGATCTATTTACCGAAGAAAAGATGGAAGAGGGTATAATTGTGAAAAACAAAATAGATAAGGAAGTGAAAGAAAAAAAAGAGAGTAGAACAATAACAAAGAAGAGTTTCTTGGAGAATGTGAGTGAATGTTCAAAATCAGATTAAAACATGTGGAATAACAGAGAGAAAAAACAGAAAACAGAAAAGAAAAAATAACAGAAAAAGATTAATTGAAACAGCAAAGAAATGTAAATAACATAGAGCCATATCATCAACATAGGCAATAAAAGTTTTGCAGCTTTTATCGGCAGAAATGTGTCGCTAAAGCCGCTTTTGCGGCGGAAAACTGCCGCTAAAACCACTTTTGCAACAGTTTTCTGCCAATAAAAACAGCAATAATTTTATTGGCTGTGTTCATAATATGCCCCTTAGTGTGCTTCAACTACACAGAAAAAGCATAATGAACAAGTAGTGAAAGAGTGATCAGTCAAAGACACTAAGAGTAATAGAGACGGAGTGAGTGAACAAGAGTGAGGAACTATGAGAAGAGAGGGACTGAGAAAAGGAGTGGAAGGAGTAGAGTAAGTAGGTAATAGAGAAAGGAATGAGTGAAGTAGCAAAGGCAGGAAACTGAGGGTTAAAGAAATGAAGCTGTCGAACTACTAGTAGGTGAATGTGATAGAAATGTAACGAAAAGAGTACAAAACATTTACCTTATAATTGTCGTTAACTTACTCACTTTTTGTTTTTATACTTTCAATCTGTGAAAGAGAGAACAAACATTTGAAAAATATTAAAACATGTATTTAAAAATTAGAAAAGACAAGGGAAAAGATTAAAGGACAAACAGTTTTTCAACAACTTTGACACTTACAGAAGCTTCTGCTTCTCCAGGCCCCCTACACAGTCCTAAAGATATACATTTTAAACTAACAGTATCTTGATGCAGATGAAGTGAGGCCTATCTTAAAACATGGTGCATCTTTTGCACTGCTGTTGTCTCACAAAAGTGTCGCAAGACACTAACATTTTAAATGATTGTTTCAGGATGCCAATAAGATGTGTCCTATCCAGAGGTTTGTTTGAGGTGAGGACTACTCAGGGTTCCAAATGAAATTTTGAGTTGTTGAAGAGAACAGAGGACATAATACATGTGAAGGCCTACCAATGAAGTAAGTCATGTCCACTTCACTCTTGAACAAAGGCCAGACCTCTTCTGTGTCCGTGGACAGACCTAAACTTCATCTGCACAATGTCATTCGTAAACTTAGGAAACACAGGTGATGTAATTGAAAAATGTGGAGTTTCTTTTCCTCATTTCACAATCACATCACCTGTGTTGCCTTTGGTTAGGTATCTCATAGTGCAGATGGAGTCTAGCATATCAAAGATTACATAGAAGTTGAGCAGTATATACAACAATTTTGACATTTACAGAAGACTTAGCTTCTTATCTTGATGGAGATGAAATGAGGCCTGTCTTGCAACATGGTGCATCTTTTGCATCACTGCTGCATCGGTTTCATGTGGCACAGGTTTTTTACAGCATGACACATCTGCCTAGATGCATCAATTTGTAATTTTGTCGCCTCATAGCAAATCTTTTGCACCGCCGCTGCATCACAAAAGTGACGCACAGTGGCGCAAAAGAGGCATACACCTATCATAAATCTGTCCCTAACATTTGAAATGATTGATTCAGGATGACGATAAGGTGTGGCCTCTCCAGAGGTTTGTTTAAGGTGAGGCCTACTCAGGATTGCATATCAAATTTATGCTTGTTGAAGAATACAGAGGAGATAATACATGTGAAGGCCTACCAATGAAGTAAGTCATGTCCACTTCACTCTTGAACAAAGGCCAGACCTCTTCTGTGTCCGTGGACAGACCTAAACTTCATCTGCACAATGTCATTCGTAAACTTAGGAAACACAGGTGATGTAATTGAAAAATGTGGAGTTTCTTTTCCTCATTTCACAATCACATCACCTGTGTTGCCTAGGCTTAGGTATCTCATAGTGCAGATGTAGTGCAGCATATTAAACAGTACCCAGAAGTGCAGCACTGCATGCAACAACTTTGACACTTACAAAAGCTTCAGCTTCTGCATGCCCCCTACACAGTGCTAATTATATACATTTTAAACTGATGGTATCTTGCTGGAGATGAACTGAAACCTATCTTGCAACATGGTGCATCTTTTACACAAAAGTGACCCACAATGGAGCAAAAGAGGCGCACGGCCACCATAAATCTGACCCTAACATTTTAAATGATTGTTTCAAGATGCCAATAAGGTGTAACCTATCCACAGATTTGTTTCAGGTAAGTCCTACTCAGGGTTGCAGATGGAATTTAGGTTTGTTGAAGAATACAGAGGAGATAATACATGTGGAGGCCTACCAACGAAGTGAGTCATGTCCACTGCACTCTTGAACAAATGTCAGACCTCCTCTGTCTCCAGGAACAGGCCTAAACCTCATCTACACATTGTGATGTGTAATGTTAGGAAACACAGGTAATATAATTGAAAAACTTGCAATTTTTTTTGCTCATTCCACAATCATATCACCTGTGTTTCCTTTGCTTAGGTATCTCATTGTGGAAATGTAGTCTATCATATGAAAGACTACGTAGAATATGAGCACTGTATGCAACAACATTGACACTTACAGAAGCCTCTCCTTCTCCATGCCTCCTACACAGTTCTAAATGTACATCATAAATGCAAACAGTACAGAATTAATTATACATGTTAAATGGTTTATTTTTGCTGTTCTCAGAATGTATCAAATTTCACTAAAAACAGTGACTTGAAGGTATTCATCATATAACAGCGGGGAAAAACAAACACAATCAAAATGATTGTGTTTAAAAAACCCATACAACATAACAAATCAGAATTCCGAACTCCTTAAAGTTAACTTACTTTCCATGACGTCGAAGGATGTCCTCTGAACAGCTTACACTCTGTTGTGCTGTTATTACTTTCAGACCGCCACTTTCTGAAAGAAAACCTCCATCGTTTTGAAAAACATGTTACATACAATAAATGACTTCTTGCTCTCTACCACACGTTTCCACAAGGCCAAATCATGTCAGAGCCATTTATAACTCTTAGAATTCTTGTAAGCCAATTGTGGAAAAGTAAATTTTGCCATGTTCTGTGTCCCTACGTGTCCTCCATCTTATGTTATGTGTGCATGATTAAATATGCATATGTATCCCCCATGTTTGATTAAAGACGCAATTACAGTTGTGTCCATCTCTAGTATACCAGTTTCCAGTTCTCGTGAAAGCTACGAGTATCAGGCCTATGTAAAGTTACGTTGCCACGTTTCTCAGTGTGCACGTTATTTCATTGGAAAGTCCCCGTTTCTAGGCCTCAAAAGGGCCCGGACACCAGATTCAGCTCCTGTCTTCTGAGTCCTCGCTGAGGAGCGATACAGCCCCCACCTGTATCCTCGACCCTTCACTTACTTCCTGCCTCACAGTGCCCGGCTCAGCCTGGCTCTGCCTCTGAGTCTGCCAAGAGTATGTTATGATTCTAGTTATCAGTCCAGCCCTCCTTCTCTGCATTCCTAAGCTACTGAATCACATCAATAGTTTCCGTCATTGTCTAGCCTTTACGTCTCCATGTAAGAGAAATACTGCATTTAATGGTCATTTAATATTCTTCATCACGCACTACATGTGGAATAATGCATGCACCATTCTTAGAGTCTGTTAGCCTTTACCCCGATAACTTTTGGATTCTATCAACATGTTCTCTAAACATCAGATACTAGATACTGTTTAGGTACATGTCGCCCTGACTCTCCAGACTTCAGTCTCTGCTCCTAGCACAGAGTTCATAGCCCCCAGCTTCTCCTAGTAACACGTCATTGTCAGTTTGCGCGCACCATTAGGTTAGAGGTCCCGGCTCCTTAGGTAGCCCCCTCCATGTTTCCGCCCCATTTATGACATATTCTGTTACGTTTGCATCACATGTCTATGTATACGCCCCTGTTACACCCATTTTCACCCTTATCTTTCGCGACTGCTATTGACCACACCCACTGCTCCGCCTACTGTAATTCATTGTAATGTAACTGTTTTAGTATATATATTTGTGCACTGTTATTAAATGTTACGCCGATTCTGATCCTGCCCCCGGCAGCGCTGTCCATCCTGTTCCCGTGCAGGTTGTCCTGTTCCTGTCCTTTATGCTGTATTAAACCTGCAAACTCCTACTACCTCGAATCTTGACTCTTATTTATTGAGCTATCTGTTATTGCTATGTCCAGTCAAACCTAGATCCGGTATTATTTATTTATATACCACATAATGGCGCCCGAATAGGGACTTGCCCTTTCCCCACGCGCCGGTGAAGCCACGCCGGCCCCCTGACCCTCTGCAGCCGTGACGGAACCATACCGTGCACGTGCAGATATTTCTGCTTCAAGTATCCCTCAGGCCCACGGAGGAGACGGAGGTGGCGGTCCAGCATCCAGACGAGGCGGTGGACGAACGCGGCGAGTCCCGACCAGAGCCCAAGCCGAGAGTCCAAGGTCCGAGGTATCCGGAGGCCCACCCGTAACAGAAGTCCGAAGCTCGTCCGTCCGGCGTCGAAGCAGTCCAGTCCAGTCCGAGGCCTTCCGTTCTTGCTGCCCGGTGAGTACCATTGCTGGGGTAGTATCTAGACAGGGTCAATCAAATTGACTCTGGTCCGTGGGTTGGTGGTACACAGACCCACAAACGAAGTGTCCACTTCGGTGGATGCGGGTCCTGACGTGTCTCTTTATGAGACCGGTAAGTTTCGTACTGTTTCAGCAGTGCATCTAGTTTCTGTTCTAGTCAGTTCTGTTCTCGAGAAAATTCATGTATTCTGAGTATTCCAGGTAGTATTCTGTTCGAACTGTTATTTTAAATGTTCTTCATGTATTTTAATGTCGTGGTATGAATGTGGAGTAATTATCGTGTTCATTGTGTATTGTATTGTGACTAGATTACAGTTCAGTCATGCCGTTATTTTCCAGACTACGTCAGTTAAGAACTAGAAAAGGTCTGTTAGAAGAAGCAGTTCCTGTCCCGCCTAGGGACAGTCCAGGTCATTTTATGTATCAGAAGCATGGCATAAGTGCCATATTATATCTAGATTTATGGGTAGAGTATACCAAACAGTTAGAAGAAAAGTATAGATGGCCTGTATCAGGCACATGGGATGCCGAGTGCATCATGAGAGTAGAAGAAGCATTATGGGAGAAGAAAGCCAGACAGTCACAGAAAGATGCCATCGAGTTATGGCGCAAAGAATCTCATAAGAGAACCGAAAAAGAAATCAGAAGGTCAGAATTAAGTAGAGAATCTTTAGAACGAGCCCAAGAAAGGGAACTAATCAAGATAGGTGAACGAGTCAAAACTGAACAGTCAGATAGACAGAGGCATGCCCTCATTAAGGGTATGTATCCTCTTCTTGCCGAGGGCTTGCCAAAAGCGACCCCGGAGGCATCCAGTAATTTTCCGCCACCACTAGTTCCGACTAAGCTACGTCACAAACCGACCGCAGCTGATATTTTTATTTCGTCCTATTTGGACGACACAGTCCCAGAATATGCAAATCCTGTTCCGCCAGTCCCTGTAAATCAGGCAATTCCTGCTCCCCCAGACACCGGGGCACCTTTTGCAGTACCCGCTACGGTACCCCCGGTCCAGCCTACATTACAATTTCCCACTCTGCCAGCACGAAGAGTATCAGTCGACGATTCCAGTTTAGGGGCCGCAGGAGGAGGTCCTCCTGGTACCCCGCCACCGCACCAACGTAGAACGTTGGCCGAGTTACATGAATGTGCGTTACAGCGTACGCCCAAATTTAAGTCCGTTGCAGAAATCCGACGAGCTCTCACTGAATGCCGCTATGATCCAGTTGCAGGTGATGATAGTACAGTAATATATTCCATCCGTGTAAGACGGGTGACCGGGTATTTGGACACCCTACCAGATATGAAAGGAGATCTAGACAGAATATATCGTTTCATCCGTACAGGGGATGATCCAGAAAGTATTGGTGAAGCCATGTCCCAAAGGAAAGCTGAGATCCAGCTCATGATATTAAAGTTTCTGATTAACTGTCTAATAAGAGAACAAGATTACCCAACTAAAGGTCCGGCCGAAATGAAAATCCTGACAAGGTGGAGTGATAATATAGCCGAGGGTAAGCACAAGACTATCAGTAGTATAGAGAGTATGTACAAGAGAATTCGTAAAGAAATAATAAAGTTACATGAACAACGTAAAGCAGCACAAGTAAGCGAGAAAGAGAATGACTCTTCTACTGAAGAGGTAGAGGACGAGAATCCCACTAGAATAGCGTATGTAGGAAAATCTAGATTTCCAGACCGACAGTCACGTCTAGACTACAAGAAAACTGTTCATCATCCAGCACCAGAACAAGGTTCTCTAGAACAAGTATTTCAAGCTACCGATCACATTCTGAAATCACGAATCGGTTACAGTGAGTTAAGTACTATGCATGAACAAGAACTAGTCCGATCAGCAGTCCGATGGATTACTGATTCTACCACTTTTCCAGACGAAATAGTGGCTCAAATGTTTCTGAAACTGCCCCCAGCCGAGCAACGACTGGTGGGTATGTATATGATCCAGCACCTCATTACTCTGTATGAGGGTCAACATTCTGATCCAGGTCCGTTACACGATGTCCTGAACGAGTTACTCCAGTATAGATGGAAAGGTTTAGGTACCGATTTAATTAGTGTCATCCTAGAACAGCGCCACAAATATAGAACGTTTTTGAACCCGCATTTTGTTCATGTCTCACCTCCAGAAAGTAAACCCTTTTACATAGATAGACAGAATCCGTTACGAGAAGTACACCCAGTCAGGACAACAGATGGTGAAATGCAACGAGTGTTTGTTTACACCCCGATTACAAAGATGGAACTCTTAAAGATGAAAAAGTTAATTCCCTGTCATGACAAAGATCCAGCAGGGTTCCACCGAGAATTAAAAGACATGCTCCGTATGGGAGAATACACGTATCCAGATATAATTAAAATGTTAAAAGTCTTATTGCCCGCAGGGGTATACGAGAAACTCAAGGAAAAAGATTGGGAGGTGGGAGAGAAAAAGATCGATTGGGCAGTTCTAGAAGCTGAAGATAAGATACGAGTACCAGGTACCGGTCTTGGAGAGAAATGTAAAGAATTACCAGAACTGTTAATACAAGTTTTGCCAAGATTATTAACCACTAAAAAGGAAGACTGGGATGCAATCTCAGCCTGTAAACAGAAACAAGATGAAGACACTAGTGATTTTTATTCTAGATTTGAAAAATGTTTTATCATAAACAGTGGCCTCAAGACGAGTAGCGAGTCATACCCTCATCTTTTTGTTACTAAATTAGTCGAGAATTCAAGTCCACAAGTTAAGAATCGAGTTTTGAAAGTCGAAAGTACCTGGCAAGCTAATACCCCGTCCCAGATGTTACAGATGCTTCAGTATCACCAGAATAGAATCAGAGAAGAGCAAGATCATGAAAGAAAACGTATGAAAGACACGAAAATGAAAGTGCTGGTTGCACAATCTATTCCACAAGACAGTCAAAAGAGGGGTCCGAATCAAGCCAGTCATCCTGCAGTTCCCGTTAAAGGGACCTGCAATTATTGTAAACAGCCAGGTCATTTCATAAACGAGTGTGCAGTTCTGAAACACAATATAGCTACTGGTAAGACTAAAGAAAGACCACGTCCGCCTAGACAAGAACAAGTTTCACAGACTTCTCAGCCACAGAATGCACAACAGACAGTTCCAGCACCGCAGCCTATCGCTGCAACACAGCATGTTACACAGCAGATGTACCAGTATGCGCAGTCCGAGTATCCAGAGTATCAGCCATATTCATGAAACAGCCTAGAGAGGGAGGTAGGCTTGCCTCTCATCGAGATACCTGTAGATCAAGAGGGTCCCTATGTTCATAGTCAAGTATTAGGGAAAGACAGAAAGTTTTTGATTGATACAGGGGCAAGTAGGACCACCATTAGTCACGCCGAAGTTCCAGGGGCTCCGCTCTCAGGCTCTAGAAATGTTTCCCTTGGATTTTCAGGAAAGCCTATTGTAAACGAGATATCTAAGCCAGTTACTCTAGAAGTAGGTCCATTGTCCCGCACTACTGATCTGTTACTTACGAAGTCATGTCCAGAAAATCTGTTAGGCATTAAGACACTGAAAGAATTAGGTGCAGTTATTTGCTGTTCCCCAAAGGGAATACGCCTGTTTCTACGTGACTTCAAGGGTCACTATGTATTACGAGATTTTGATCCGAGATTGTCCAATGTTCCGCAGCATCTATGGGCGCAAGGTCCAACTGATGTTGGTTATATGCAAATCACATCCCATCGTGTGACTCTCAAGCCAGGTGTAGTGTTGCCACGAATCAGACAGTACAGATTGCCACCTGAGGCTGTAGCAGCCTTATCCAAAATTATTGACGAGCTCATGGCTCAAGGAGTAGTTGTAGAAACTGACTCCAATGTATGTAATTCTCCGATCATTCCAGTCATGAAACGTACTGATCCAAATGCACCCCCAGTATATCGATTAGTGATTGACCTTCGAGAACTCAACAAATGTATTATTCCCCAGTACCCAGTTGTCCCAGATATCTCTTCTCTATTGACAGCCATTGATTCTGAAGCCTCATTTTTTTCAGTCATAGACCTCAAGAACGCATTTTTTAGTGTCCCCATTCATCCAGACAGCCAGTTCCTTTTCGGATTTTGTTTAAATGGAAGGAGCTATATGTTCACACGAGCTCCTCAAGGTTTCACAGAAAGTCCTAGTATTTACAGTCAAGCACTTAAGAGACAACTAGACAATATTCACATGCCAACTGACACTGCCCTGCTCCAGTATGTCGATGATCTACTGATCACAGCCCGTTCTGAACGTGCTTGCGAGCGAGCATCCCTTACAGTCTTGTATTTCCTTGCCGAGATGGGGCACAAGGTGTCCCCTTCTAAGCTTCAATTCTGTGTCCAGCAAGTGATCTATTTAGGCCACTTACTGTCCAAGAGGGGTAGGCAGTTGACACCCGATCGTATCCAGTTAATAGCGAGTCTTCCTCAGCCCAAGACACAGAAGGAGGTACGTGCTTTTATCGGCCTTACTTCTTACTGCAGACAATGGATTCCTCAGTATGCATTTCTAGCTAAACCACTGATACAGTTAACGACACAGGAGGCAGCCGTATCGACTGTCCTCCCTTGGACATCTGAACATACACTTAGTTTTAATGAATTAAAGAAAGCTCTATGCCAAGCTCCAGTTCTAGCTACACCGAACTACAGTAAGCCTTTTACACTTTTCGTCACAGAACGGGAAGGTACAGCATTATCTGTTCTCACACAAGATCAAGCAGGACAATACAAGCCCTGTGCTTATTTTTCGAGCACATTAGATCCAGTAGCCCAGGCTCTGCCTGCGTGCCTCAAGTCAGTTGCAGCCACAGCACTAGCTATCAGACAAAGTGATTCCATAGTATTAGGACATTCCTTGACAGTACAAGTTCCACACTCCGTGGAAGTTCTTTTAAACCGAACACAGACTCAGCACTTGACAATTGCACGTTTAACAGGTTATGAATTGACACTGTTCCAGCCACACATAGAAATCAGACGCTGCAACGTTCTAAATCCTGCTACACTGTTACCGTCAGTTACTTCAAATCCTGCCACACATGACTGTGTGGAAGTAGTTAACATTATGACTAAGCCAAGACAAGACTTGACAGATATTCCATTACCAGATCCCGACCTGACACTTTATGTGGATGGTTCATGTATGAGAACAAGTACAGGAGAACTAGTAGCCGCGTATGCAGTGACTACTGACACTGAAGTTATTGAAACACATCGTATTGACACCCTGTCTGCTCAAGCAGCAGAGCTAGTTGCTCTGACACAAGCCTGCATACACGCTAAAAACCTGAAAGTTAATGTTTACACAGATTCACGTTATGCATTTGGAGTCGTACACGACTTTGGAGTGCTCTGGCAGGAGAGAGGTTTCATGACTTCTCATGGAACCAAGATTCAGCATGGTCTCCTTATTCAAGCTCTGTTAGATGCCATACACTTACCGACATCCATTGCTATCATGAAGTGCAAAGCACATACGAAAGTTACTGACACTATTTCTCAAGGTAATGATCTAGCAGATCGCACAGCCAAGCTTACAGCACAGACACAGGACATTCCAGTTAACAAGACACCGACATCCACTCTAGAACAGACTACATGTATGACAGTTAAGGACCCTACTCAAGATGTCATAGATATTCAGTTACATGCTACTCCCGATGAAATCAAGAAATGGTCTGAACAAGGAGGGGTCCAGACAGACCAGGGATGGGTAACGAAGGGTAAAGCCACATGGTTTCTCCCCGACTCTATGGTTCAAGTCATTATCAATACCGCACATAGTCCAGCACATTTAGGAGAAAAAGTTATGTTAGATAGTATCCAGAACATTTGGTTCAACAAGCATTTACGAGCTGCAGCCAAGCAGAAAGTCCGTACCTGTATGATATGTTGTCAGTTTAATCCAGGTAAAAGTGTCCCGGTGGAACAAGGTGGTTTCCAGCCCCCTGACCACCCTTTTGAAGTCCTCCAAATGGATTATATTCAGATGGAGCGATGTCGAGGTTTCAAGTATGTCCTTGTAGTGGTATGCGCTTTGTCCAGGTGGACAGAAGCATATCCAGTCCCAGATTACACAGCCGCGACCACTGCCAAGCAGTTGGTTCGTGAATTCTTCCCCCGTTATGGACTCCCTAGAGTCGTATATTCTGATAACGGCCAGCCATTCTCATCCGAGTTGATGAAACATGTTTCCCTTTTGTTAGGGTACCAGTGGAAGTTCCATTGTGTACGCCATCCAGAAGCAGCCTGTCTCGTAGAGAGACATAATCAGACCCTGAAAATCCGAATTGCAAAAGTATGTAAAGAGAAAGGTGTGGACTGGCTAGTAGCTCTGCCAGTTGCCTTATTTTATATGCGCATGGTCGCACACTCCAGATCAGGTCTGTCCCCTTATGAGGTCGTATTCGGCCGCCCCCCTAACATGTGGGGTACACCTAGACCCCGAAGTATTACCGATGTTTCAAGTAATATGCTGACAGATTACCTAGCTTCCTTGATGTCTGCCCTCAACTCTTGTCGTTCACAGGTTGCTGCCGCATTTCCAGACAATACCGAGGTGGCACCGCATGAAATCGTTCCCGGATCCATGGTTCTTGTCCGGAATTTTGATCGTTCAAATCCGCTGGAGCCTCGCTGGAAGGAACCCCGACAGGTCCTCCTGGCCACCCGTACTGCCGTCAAGCTGGAAGGCAGGAAGGGCTGGGTCCATTTGTCACATGTGAAAAGATTTTTTGGATTGAAACCTGTTTCAAAGAACATTTCCGAGGATCTTAAAGACTGCCAAAGTACTATTCTTAAGGACTGTCCCGCAAAAGACATTGATACGAACCCTTCCCTGTTAGAGAAAACTCCGCAACAGGAGTATAAGCTTAAACTAAGGTCTAGTAAAATAAGTCAGCCAGTTTGATTGTCTAAGTCCTCCCCTAGGTGAAACGGTTAGACCGGTTTCTGACATGTATATAATAGACCCCACAGAGAGAGAGTTAGTGAGAACTCTAGAAGTTGCACTATTATTTTATGTTTTCTGCTATATTTTAGCATCATGATTTCCTGCACCAGTTATGCATTTTATTTGTGTTTTTCAGTTTCTCATGTAAATAAGTCTGCTAATGTTACAGTAGAGCACACGTTTAGTGATCTGCCTCCTCATGAACTCTCATATCGTCTTGCTATGCGTAATAACTCCTTTATCCGCATGTTACATTATTCACACCAGACCAGCAATGCCACAAATTGTTGGGTGTGTGGTCGACTCCCCCCTTTCCAGACACCGAAGGGAGTTCTGCCACTCTTTCCTTATCCATTTTCACATAATGGTTCGTGTGGAGCATGGTCCACGTTAACGTCATCCTCAACAGATATGTCTTTTCTTAACAGTACATGTTTCCCAGACAAGCAAGGTCTTCCCCACAGAACAGGGTTAGATCTAGAAAATGAAGTTTATAATTTAGGTAATTATTCTTCGAGTTTTATGGTCCTGAATGTTCAGTCTGATTCTACTCCAGACTTACCTGCCATGTCAGTATTACCAGTCAAAGGTGAATTATGTGTCCGAAAGAATGGTTCCGTACATGTAGGCCATAGTGATTGTACTACTATCGTCAAGTATAGTGACAGTAGGAAATCTATTTTCAAAGCTTCACGTCATTCTTATTTTGTTTGTGGTCAGACCGCATATGTTCGTCTGCCCCTTGATTGGGATGGTACATGTTACATTGCCTTCCTACTGCCACCAGTTTTCCTAGCCCCACCTGACTATCATAGGAATTCCCTCCTAGTACATACTAGACACAAGAGAAACCTCCCGATTGTCGATTATACTGAAACTGCTCTAGAACAATACATAGATATCAATAAAGGTGTCTTCCCCTATTTAGGTACTGTTGTGAATAGTAAACTGATACGTAGATTAACCAGAACACTTGAAGCAGTAGTGATTGAGACTACTTCTGCTCTAGGTAACTTAACCGAAGAGCAATCCTTTATGAGAATTGTCGTGCTCCAGAATCGTCTCGTCCTTGACGTCATACTGGCCGATAGGGGCGGGGCATGTAGAGTCATCGGATCTAGTTGCTGCATTTTCATTCCTAATAACGCACCGTCTGTTTATTCAGCTATTACCAGACTCCATAAAATTGCCCATATGTTACTCCAAGATCCAGGCACCTGGACATGGTCCGGTTGGTTCTGGAATATAATTTCCGCCTGGGGATGGAAAGTATTGTCATTTCTGGGTATTGCAGTAGCGATCATATTCAGTTGCTGCCTCTGTTTACAATGTGGCCCTGCGATTTGCGGCATTTGTGCTACATCTTGTATTCCTAGTCCCGAGTCCCGTCCTAAATCCCGTTCCAAGAAAATTCGAGACGAGCAAATGATACTGTATGAAATGATAGATGGTATCATGAATATTGATGTTTCCTGATGGAAACGTAGTGACAAGGAGGGAATGTGGAAAAGTAAATTTTGCCATGTTCTGTGTCCCTACGTGTCCTCCATCTTATGTTATGTGTGCATGATTAAATATGCATATGTATCCCCCATGTTTGATTAAAGACGCAATTACAGTTGTGTCCATCTCTAGTATACCAGTTTCCAGTTCTCGTGAAAGCTACGAGTATCAGGCCTATGTAAAGTTACGTTGCCACGTTTCTCAGTGTGCACGTTATTTCATTGGAAAGTCCCCGTTTCTAGGCCTCAAAAGGGCCCGGACACCAGATTCAGCTCCTGTCTTCTGAGTCCTCGCTGAGGAGCGATACAGCCCCCACCTGTATCCTCGACCCTTCACTTACTTCCTGCCTCACAGTGCCCGGCTCAGCCTGGCTCTGCCTCTGAGTCTGCCAAGAGTATGTTATGATTCTAGTTATCAGTCCAGCCCTCCTTCTCTGCATTCCTAAGCTACTGAATCACATCAATAGTTTCCGTCATTGTCTAGCCTTTACGTCTCCATGTAAGAGAAATACTGCATTTAATGGTCATTTAATATTCTTCATCACGCACTACATGTGGAATAATGCATGCACCATTCTTAGAGTCTGTTAGCCTTTACCCCGATAACTTTTGGATTCTATCAACATGTTCTCTAAACATCAGATACTAGATACTGTTTAGGTACATGTCGCCCTGACTCTCCAGACTTCAGTCTCTGCTCCTAGCACAGAGTTCATAGCCCCCAGCTTCTCCTAGTAACACGTCATTGTCAGTTTGCGCGCACCATTAGGTTAGAGGTCCCGGCTCCTTAGGTAGCCCCCTCCATGTTTCCGCCCCATTTATGACATATTCTGTTACGTTTGCATCACATGTCTATGTATACGCCCCTGTTACACCCATTTTCACCCTTATCTTTCGTGACTGCTATTGACCACACCCACTGCTCCGCCTACTGTAATTCATTGTAATGTTACTGTTTTAGTATATATATTTGTGCACTGTTATTAAATGTTACGCCGATTCTGATCCTGCCCCCGGCAGCGCTGTCCATCCTGTTCCCGTGCAGGTTGTCCTGTTCCTGTCCTTTATGCTGTATTAAACCTGCAAACTCCTACTACCTCGAATCTTGACTCTTATTTATTGAGCTATCTGTTATTGCTATGTCCAGTCAAACCTAGATCCGGTATTATTTATTTATATACCACACAATCCCGTCATGTTGTATTTCCGCAACTTTCACAATTAAAATGTTGAAGATCATTTTCACAATCCTGGACTAGTAAGATCTTCCCCTTCTTGCTCAGTTATGTTCTACATTTCCTATGACACTGATACTGCTTACTATGAAGCAGACTTACACTATCTCTATGACTACTACAATTATTTAATTCTCTACATCACTTTTAATCACAAAGCAATATAAAACAGTAGACAGCATTGCAGACTTACATTCCCTCTACTCCATGTTTTGATTGGCTGCTTCAATTTGCTTATAAAAAGAAACAGTTTTTCTGAATTCATTCAAAGTGCAGTTATTTCTCCATGACGTCCAGTGTTATGGTAAGAAGTTATGTCTCTGTACTACACTTATCCTCAAGGCCAAATCGTGTAGGAGCCATTAGAACTTCTTGAAATTCCTCAGAGCACATCCCGAGATTCTTTCCCTAAAATTTTGGTTTTAAAAACACCAGGTAAGAGTTTTTAAGGTCATACGGCAATTTTTTTTTGAAAATTAAAACAGAATCATTGCAGAATGACCAGCCATTTCTAGACTTTAAATAAGCTGTGTAATGTCCTGATGTTATTGAAGGACCGTCATGATATATAATTGCTGCAGTTACAAAAGTCCTTCCTGATATTGACAACTGTGAAGCCACAAAATTTTTAATTAAAGTTGTCAATTTTGTTCCATCAGGCCTACATCGTTGGAACATTAAAATAACATACTGGCCATATGTTCGTATAAATAATGTGGACATCATTTCAGATTTACATTGGCTACACTCCATGTTGTGATCAGCTGCTTTTACTAGTTTATTAAAAGAGACTGATTTACTGTCTGGCAAAGTTAAATATATAAATCTTTCTGAGTCTACACTAGTAGTACTTGATACCCTACAGTTCTCACAGTCATGCTGCCATTGATAAGAAAGCCCAAACAGGTGATCTACATCTACACCTTCAGCATGCAATACATCAAGCATATACATTAAAAACTCCTGACAATCTTGCTGAATATTTTGAGAGAATTGTGTTTGGCCTGAACATCTGTCTAACAGATTTCGAATTTCAGACACACTTTCTATTTTTGTTCTATCAGTGCTACATTTCTCTAACACAGAATTTAACAAACTGCAAAATCTTTGATCAGAATTGACCACAATCTCTTCTTTTACATTTTCTAGAGAAAACAAAACATTAACCACTACATTAGCATAGCAGTTGACACCAGAACTGTTTTCAAATTGAAAACCAACAACATCTTCAACAGAATCCTTTTTGTTTCTGCTTATAATTTCAGGTTCATCGACTTTTCGTCTTTTTGCTACAACCTCCCCAGTATTGGTCACATTTCTTCGTTTCCGGCCTACCACACGTTTCTCAAACAAAGGATATTGAGGCAAATGTGGTGCATACTCTCTTCTTAACATATTGTATTCCTTAACACAATCTAGATCCGCACAAATGTTTGTGACATCACACTCAATCAAGTACAATCCCGATAAAGTTCTAACTCGTGACAATGCCACATATGCCATACCCTCCTTGAACACAGAACTGCCAATATTCACCAATGCACTGTCTACACTTAAACCTTGCGATTTATGGATTGTCACCGCATATGCCAAGCAAACAGGAAACTGCTTACGGCGAACATATAAGTCTTTTACAAGCAAAAATCTAGCAGAACAACGACCAATTAGCTGTACTTCTTCAATGCCATCAAATTTAATTTTTAAAAAATTCAATTCCATCTCTATTTCTGTATTTTACAAAATCAACAACATTACCCATTGATCCATTTACCAGACCTCTTTCAACATGTAAATTCCTTCTTAAAATTATACGGCAGTTCAAGCACACATTCAGAGTCTTTTCAAAACCTGCAGTTTTAGATATAGTCTTCTCTAATGAATCCAATTTTGTTTTCAAATTCTCGGACAAAATAATTGTTGATCCCATATGCTCTACTCTGTCAATAGCTTCCAGTTTCACAATCTCTTGCTTTTCTAAATGCAACATTTTGTTGTTGAATTTGGCACATTCTGCAAGAGTTGGCATCAAACATATTCCAGATTTCTTCTCAGTAATTTTCTGAAAAATATTCTCAGGCACAACATCTTGTTCTGGATATAAATTTGACAGTAATCGTGCATGTAAAGCTTCTTTCCCATGCTCGGTCACTTTTCCAATTCTAACATTTCGTAGAATAGTCTTGTAAACTTCATCCTTCGCCTGACGCATATTTTCATGCAGTTCAGCATAATTGAAGTTTAACCATATATTGACGTTGCCAATGCTCCCTAGGCACTTCCTGGTATCTTCATGCGTGAGCATTTTGAACACAGGTTGCCCTTTCACTGTTGTCAGCTGCAGAAGATCTCCGAAAACAATAATGTGTTTGCCACCAAATAACACATCATACTCTGTTTTGAGAACTTCTTGCATTCTCAAATGCACAAAGGCAAGCATGACATTGGAAACCATGCTTACTTCGTCAATGATAAGAAGTTTCATTTTCCTCAAGATTCTTGAAACTTCACAACAAGCATCTCCAGATAGCTTGTGATATTGTAATTTGTTGTCATGCTCCACTGGCAGCATCAGTAAATGATGTAAAGTAATCCCTTTAATGTTATGTGCTGCCAGTCCAGTTGGAGCGGTGACAACACAAGACAGCGATGACTCTGTCCTTTCCTGCAAATAACATGAAATTGCTTTAATAAGGAAACTTTTTCCAGTTCCCGCTTCTCCACTCACGTACAGTCGGACAGGCTTCAACGACATACATGAGCACTCTTTCTTCTCATGACTTAATCCATGATCAATTTGCATGGTAACTTCGTCATATATTTTCCTCTGCTCAACGTTGAGTTGTCTTTCCAACTCTTCTAAGTTAACCGCATCCTCCTGAGCATGTGCCATGGCTCTTTCCACTTCATTCATAGCAGTGGCAGCTTCATTTTCGATAACAGGTCCTCCTAGTGGATCCTGACTCAATGAAGCAGAACTCTGACTGTCCTGAGAACTGTCTCTGGCAATCTCGGCTGCAATCGTTGCTTCCTGCTCAATTTCCGCATTCAACATTTCTACATATTTGGGAAAAGCAGTTCCTCTTCTGCACGCCAAGGCTTGAAAAGTTGCAAAAGTGCTAAATAGAAAAACTCCTTTTTTTCAGGAGATTCACCACTCAATTTTCGATGGTTTACCAAGTGGCATTTTCTTTGCTTGACCAGACATCCCTCACTTCCTATTACAGCATACACTCCTTTCTCAGTATCTTCTTTGATGTTCCTCTTGAATATGTAATTTTGAAGAACCTCATACAGACAAACATTCTCGAGGTGACTGCTTCGATTTGGATAATATGTATCCAACATGTTGGTCTTCAAAATGTCGGTACTGTTTGGCTCCTTTTCCGCCAAATACTCAATTTCCCGCACAGGTTTCAGAACTCGATTACGCGTTGCAGCAAGACCAAGACTCGCCCAAACGATACTCCTGGACTTGGCATAGAGACTTGCTGAAGACAACCGGTCAGAACATTCGTAATCTCCGATTTCTCGATGCGACAACATCTTCAGACTGAAACTGTACAACTTCTTACTGAGGATCTTTTCATGGGAAATGTCCTCCCACATATCCTTCAATTCTGTCTTCTCTTTTTTGGTGATGTAAGATGTCACATACCGAGCCACAGCCATACAGTTATCAGCCACAAACTGTATATCCATGTTAGCATTCCACATGGACAAAATCACGGGTTGTAGTCGTTGATGTACTTGGACTCTTCGTTCCTCTTCAAATTGTATGTGTTTTTAGGTGATTTCTTCATCACATTATGTCGCAGCGAAGACATCAAACTGTTTACTCTTCCTTTAGAAATCACCGGTCGTGGAAAGCCGAAACGACATTTGGTGTAGAACTTGTCCTTGTTTCGGAATTTACGACGACAGTACTTTCCACATCGATGGCTTTGGAAACGTAGAACTTTTTCTCTTTGGCTTTTCTTCTCCTTTGCGTTTGGAACAGCACACGTAGAATACTGTTGTATGAAACTCATCACTGAGTCTTCTGGATCCGTTCCAAATTTAGGTGCATCCTTGATCCACAGCAGCATATGTATATGAGGAGCACCTCTTGCTTGGTACTCCTTTCTCCAGAAGAAATCCAACACCTCTCCAAGAGGTGGATTCTTCTTATTCATGATGAAAGACATCATAGCTTCAAATCTATGATTGAAGTACCTGCATACATTGACTGGATCCAAAGAGCACAGTTCTCCGGGTGTCTTGAATTCAATGTTTTCGAGGTTTCCATTTGCCTCTCGTAGAAATTCAAGTAAGTCTTCCCAGCCATACTCGGCACAGCTCAGAGTGAGGAACCATGTGGGAGTTCCTAAGTTCCTCAGCATACATTTTAAATCACCATGACGACGGTACCAGTACTCATTAGTACCACGCTGACACGCCATGAGATTAATCAGGTGAGAATCCAAAATACTGTCTTGGACATTGACTTTATCCATAAAGTCACTTGCCGAGATGTTTTGCATGTGTATACCACTTTTCAAGATGTGGTTCACTGCATATGACAGTCCAGACAGATCGCTTTCAAACAGGAGATGAAACAAATAGGGAATGCATTGTCGAAACCTAGCATCTCCTGCATACAATCGCAAAGTCCGGTATTCAGAAGCAGGAATTTGATGAGGTCGCTCATCATATCTTCCTCCCTGACCTGTTGGAAAAAGCTGTGGGAAACACCGAGCTTCCAAACTTTCCTCCCAAACACTAATGGGACTCCCTTTGGCTTGTTTCATTTGAAACAACTCAATAGCATTCCCCATGACTTCCTTGGAATGCAAAGGATGAACACTATAATGTTCATATATTTCTTCACTAGTACAGGGTTCTACTTTCTCAATTTGACCAGCACACAAATCGCTATCCTCTTCCTCACTTACTTCCTCTTCTGCAACATATACATTCTTATAGTATTTATTATTTTTTTTCAAATACAATGTTGCCTTTTTAACTTTCCTAACATCCACTAAATCTTGCCATATTTTCTTATTCTTCGTCGGAACCCCATTAACTAAGATAACCAGAGGTTCCTCTTCCACTTTTTCTACTCCAATTGTGTTAATGTTTTTCTTCAAATCTAGAGGCAAATAAACAACTCTTCCCTTTAATCCTCTCTGTAAATCTGATGGAGGCAATTTCCCTGTCTTTGGCTCCATTCTTACAATAGCCTGAAAGGGATGGATACTTTGAATCAAAATAGATTCATAAGTATTTAAATCCTTCAATTCAGAAGGAATCTCAACCAATTCCAGATTATTATGAACTGCTCTAGCAGGCATCTGGTTTTGATTTAATTTGTTACAACAATAAGTACACACACGTTGATCCAATCCCAAATCAAAACAATTTTCTACCATCAAGTATGTTGTGAAATCCTTCTATTCACTATTATTTTCCCTTTCACTTTTTGCATATAAATCCACTAACTTAGTCTGATTCTTATAATAAGTGCGTCGACAACACACACAAGTGAAATTTGGCCTCTCACTTGATTTCACCTCAAACGTCGCAATTTCCCTCTGGAAATTATCTGTACTGGAAACCTGTACACTATCTTCCACATTACCCTCTTCTTCTTGGTCAATTTCAACATTCTCCTCTTTACTTCCAAAGTAACAAAACTCAATTTCTTCACATATATTCTTCACATCTATTTCAGAACCATGCAAAAGAGCTGCGCATAATTGTTTAAGCATAATTGCTGGACTCTTAGCATAATACAACATTCTAACTAATTTCCTCACTTTATTATGATGCACTGCTAGCATCCTGAAATGATGAAAAACACTCTGGCATACTCTCCTGGAAATACAAGCCAGTGAATGACCATGCAAACCTGTCACTTCTCTCACTCTGCAAGGATCTAATTCTTGCAACAACTTCATTTTCTGCTTCAAACTTTTCTTATTAAATGACCGTACAAAATCACAAAGCAAATTGATGGAATCCTGTCGCACACTGCAAATACTACTACACTTCCAGGTGTACACAGGACCCTTAGGACGTCTTCCTAAAACCTCATTACCTAACACCTCTTCTATCTCTGTTGTCACAAGTTTTTCTTTTTCAACTGGACAACCATCTTTCACTTCATAAGCTCGACCACTGGTGTCAACTGCATGCACCAAATCATTATCCTGGAAATAACTCTCCTCATTAAAAAATGCCTCACAGCTTGAACTATGCATCCATTCTCCAGAAAAAACTTCACAAAAATTACTACGATTAACTATTCTCTTCCATCTACTATTTCTTTTGAAATCATAAATTGCCTTGTTTAGCTTCCTAATTCTATTGATTATCAAAATAAATAACTTACGTTTAATTTCAAATGCCTGATCAATATCTTTCTCAACTATTTTTTTTCTCTTATAAAAAAACACTTTCTGTTGACCTTTCTTAATATTTTTTAACAAATTGCCAATTATCCTGTTGCGGAACATTCGTTTACGAATGTCCCTAAACTGTTGTTTCCTTCTACTCTCATGCACAGAGTTATCTCTTGCTCTAGCAGTAACATTTTTCATTGGCCTTTCCTTTCCGTTTGAATTGCTTCTCTTTTTCTGGACTGAAACATTTTCTGTAGTAATATTTTTTTTACTACAGATATTTCTTATGAATGTTTTTGTACTCTTACCCGGTGCTTTCTTGGTGACTTGACAAATCTTTTTGTTAGAGGAGTGCTGCTTTTTTTCATTGACCTGCTGTCTTTGACGTTTTGCAGCCTTTCTCAGTCTTTCTTTGGTTGGCATGCTGAAATCTTGAAATGATCTGCAGTTGAATCTGTGGTAAAATATAATAAAAAATGTTATTAACCACTATTACCCAATAGTAAATCAATAACAGTCATCAAAAACTTAACACACTACTTGACATTTTTACATAGAAGATTTTTTAGTGCTTGGCAAATTTAGAATACAGAAATAGCAGAAAAGAAATGGAATTTATATTCATTTTACCTGTGCTGTTTTATGTGTGAATCTGATCTAATTTTATGAGCATATTTTAATATTTTATTGAAGACACTACACATAACCTGTTTTTGAAGGTGTCTTTATTTTTAAATGAAACGGTTTACATTTTTACTTTTCATTTATTATACATTTTTAAAATAAATGTTTATAGTTCCATAGGCTCAAGCACGTCAGCTTCCCATCCTATGTCATACAATTCTGACAAATCTGCATCCTCATCACGTTCTTCTTCATCCTCAGGATTTAAATCATCCAAGGGATCAACATCCACTGATCTTTCAATTACGAGTTCAATGATGAGGTCGAAATCAACTGATTGCTGATTGTCGCTCATGTTGATGTTGTCTTTATCTTTAAAGAAAGATAACAACAATGAGATGTTGCAGAGTACGAGACAAATCTCAGAGATTATAATAGTAAAATTGTTTAACAAGAGTAACATTTTGCAGCTATTATTTAGCCATGTCCAGTGATGCTGAGGAGGTGAAGCCTATGTCCAATTTTTCAGTGAACAGGACTCATCTCTTCTTAACCTTGGATAAGCCTCACCGACTCTGTGTCCCCTGCACATACTTAAATGTAAAGGGGCAGATTTATGTTAACTGGCACATCCCCAGGGATGCACCAGTTAACGTGCACCGCTGCTCTGCCACCCATGGTGTGCCGCATTTACAATCAGATAGGACAAAGCTGCGTCAAAACCCTGTGCCTGCTTGAAGCAGGCATAGGTCTTGACGCAGCATTGTGGAGATGGGGCACCCCTGAGCCTTGCTGGAGCTGCATCGCACTTGCGATACAACTCCAGCAATGCGCCACCTTTACGGCACAGATGCGTCACGCATCTGTGCCGTTTTTGCCCCATGGTGCGCCGCATTGTAAATGCAGCACACCATGGGTGGCGGAACAGCGGCGCAGGATGACTGGCACATCCCTGGTGATGCGCCAGTCATCATAAATCTATCCCTAAGCTTCTTATCTTGTTAGAGATGAACCGCCATATGTATCATCAAACTATTTTGCATTTCCTAAATAGCAAATTTTAAGGAATAAATAGCGATTCTTTACCATTCCTAATTTGCGATGAGCAAATTGCTAATTGCAAATTACCCATTCATTTCCATGGGCCAGGAGGCCCATAGGAATGAAGGTGCAATTTGCGATTAGCAATTAGCTCATCGCAAATTAGGAATTTTTCCAAGGGTGCAGGGGTGTCTCAAGAACACCCTGCTGCACTCCTGAAAAAGAAATTTGGGGGCATATGGCGCACATACATGCCCTAAGGGCATGTATGGGCGTCATATGGCACCTTTTGTTTTTTGGAAAAAAAGCTTTTTGAAAAGAATTTGCAAATTACCACCAAGTAGAAGTTGGTGGTAATTTGCAAATCCTTAATGGCATTTTTTGCATATTTTTTGTTTGATACATTGCATTTAAGGAATCGCAAAATTTGCAAATCCTTAAGTGCAATCGCAAAATAAGGAATAGCAAATTTTGCTATTCCTTATTTTGCATCAAACTTGTTTGATACATACCATTTGTCTAATTAGCATTCGCAAAGGCCAAAATCCGCAGAATTTCGGCCTTTGCGAATGCTAATTAGCTTGATACATATGGCCCCAAGTGAGGCCTGTCTTGCAACATGGTGCATCTTTTGCATCACTGCTGCATCGGTTTCATGTGGCACGGTTTTTTTACAGCATGACACATCTGCCTAAATGCATCAATTTGTAATTTTGTCGCCTCATAGCAAATCTTTTGCACCGCCGCTGCATCACAAAAGTGACGCACAGTGGCGCAAAAGAGGCATACACCTATCATAAATCTGTCCCTAGCATTTTAAATGATTATTTCAGGATGACGATAAGGTGTGGCCTATCCAGAGGTTTGTTTAAGGTGAGGCCTACTCAGGGTTGCAGATCAAAGTTACGCTTGTTGAAGAATACAGAGGAGATAATACATGTAAAGGCCTACCAATGAAGTAAGTGATGTCCACCTCATTGCGCCAGTCATCATAAATCTATCCCTAAGCTTCTTATCTTGTTAGAGATGAACCGCCATATGTATCATCAAACTATTTTGCATTTCATAAATAGCGAATTTTAAGGAATAAATAGCGATTCTTTACCATTCCTAATTTGCGATGAGCAAATTGCTAATTGCAAATTACCCATTCATTTCCATGGGCCAGGAGGCCCATAGGAATGAAGGTGCAATTTGCGATTAGCAATTAGCTCATCGCAAATTAGGAATTTTTCCAAGGGTGCAGGGGTGTCTCAAGAACACCCTGCTGCACCCCTAAAAAAGAAATGTGGGGGCATATGGCGCACATACATGCCCTAAGGGCATGTATGGGCGTCATATGGCACCTTTTGTTTTTTGGAAAAAAAGCTTTTTGAAAAGAATTTGCAAATTACCACCAACTAGAAGTTGGTGGTAATTTGCAAATCCTTAATGGCATTTTTTGCATATTTTTTGTTTGATACATTGCATTTAAGGAATCGCAAAATTTGCAAATCCTTAAGTGCAATCGCAAAAAAAGGAATAGCAAATTTTGCTATTCCTTATTTTGCATCAAACTTGTTTGATACATACCATTTGTCTAATTAGCATTCGCAAAGGCCGAAATTCGCAGAATTTCTGCCTTTGCGAATGCTAATTAGCTTGATACATATTGCCCCAAGTGAGGCCTGTCTTACAACATGGTGCATCTTTTGCATCACTGCTGCATCGGTTTCATGTGGCACGGTTTATTTACAGCATGACACATCTGCCTAAATGCATCAATTTGTAATTTTGTCGCCTCATAGCAAATCTTTTGCACCGCCGCTGCATCACAAAAGTGACGCACAGTGGCGCAAAAGAGGCATACACCTATCATAAATCTGTCCCTAGCATTTTAAATGATTAATTCAGGATGACGATAAGGTGTGGCCTATCCAGAGGTTTGTTTAAGGTGAGGCCTACTCAGGGTTGCAGATCAAAGTTACGCTTGTTGAAGAATACAGAGGAGATAATACATGTAAAGGCCTACCAATGAAGTAAGTGATGTCCACTTCATTGCGCCAGTCATCATAAATCTATCCCTAAGCTTCTTATCTTGTTAGAGATGAACCGCCATATGTATCATCAAACTATTTTGCATTTTCTAAATAGCGAATTTTAAGGAATAAATAGCGATTCTTTACCATTCCTAATTTGCGATGAGCAAATTGCTAATTGCAAATTACCCATTCATTTCCATGGGCCAGGAGGCCCATAGGAATGAAGGTGCAATTTGCAATTAGCAATTAGCTCATCGCAAATTAGGAATTTTTCCAAGGGTGCAGGGGTGTCTCAAGAACACCCTGCTGCACCCCTGAAAAAGAAATTTGGGGACATATGGCGCACATACATGCCCTAAGGGCATGTATGGGCGTCATATGGCACCTTTTGTTTTTTGGAAAAAAAGCTTTTTGAAAAGAATTTGCAAATTACCACCAACTAGAAGTTGGTGGTAATTTGCAAATCCTTAATGGCATTTTTTGCATATTTTTTGTTTGATACATTGCATTTAAGGAATTGCAAAATTTGCAAATCCTTAAGTGCAATCGCAAAATAAGGAATAGCAAATTTTGCTATTCCTTATTTTGCATCAAACTTGTTTGATACATACCATTTGTCTAATTAGCATTCGCAAAGGCCGAAATTCGCAGAATTTCGGCCTTTGTGAATGCTAATTAGCTTGATACATATGGCCCAAAGTGAGGCCTGTCTTGCAACATGGTGCATCTTTTGCATCACTGCTGCATCGGTTTCATGTGGCACGGTTTTTTTACAGCATGACACATCTGCCTAAATGCATCAATTTGTAATTTTGTCGCCTCATAGCAAATCTTTTGCACCGCCGCTGCATCACAAAAGTGACGCACAGTGGCGCAAAAGAGGCATACACCTATCATAAATCTGTCCCTAGCATTTTAAATGATTAATTCAGGATGACGATAAGGTGTGGCCTATCCAGAGGTTTGTTTAAGGTGAGGCCTACTCAGGGTTGCAGATCAAAGTTACGCTTGTTGAAGAATACAGAGGAGATAATACATGTAAAGGCCTACCAATGAAGTAAGTGATGTCCACCTCACTGCGCCAGTCATCATAAATCTATCCCTAAGCTTCTTATCTTGTTAGAGATGAACCGCCATATGAATCATCAAACTATTTTGCATTTCCTAAATAGCGAATTTTAAGGAATAAATAGCGATTCTTTACCATTCCTAATTTGCGATGAGCAAATTGCTAATTGCAAATTACCCATTCATTTCCATGGGCCAGGAGGCCCATAGGAATGAAGGTGCAATTTGCGATTAGCAATTAGCTCATCGCAAATTAGGAATTTTTCCAAGGGTGCAGGGGTGTCTCAAGAACACCCTGCTGCACCCCTGAAAAAGAAATTTGGGGGCATATGGCGCACATAAATTTTAAAAACATTCCTTTACCTCAAAAACGATTTTCAAGTCATAATTTGAAAACACTGCCCACGGGGAAATGACTTAAAATGTCCTTAAGACACATGAAAGTGTTTTTTTAAAGCCTTTGCAACTTTTTTGGGTCACTTTTAACATGGCTATGTAACTCAAACAATCAAAATCTAAATTTACCATGCACAGGTGAGAGCATATTTACAAGGAATTTGCTCCACGGGGAAAGGTCTTTTAATTTAATATGGGAAAAATAACATCAGAGACACTGAAATGCCTTATAAAGAAGCATACACCATTATGTCCTTGTCATAAATTTTAAAACCATTCCTTTTCCCCAAAAACGATTTTCAAGTCATAATTCGAAAACACTGCACATGGGGAAATGACTTAAAATGTCCTTAAGACACATGAAAGCGTTTTTTGATTGCCTTTGCAGCATGTTTGGGTCACTTTTAACATGGCTATGTAACGCAAACATTCAAAATCTAAATTTGCCATGCACAGGTGGGAGCATATTTACAAGCAATTTGCTCCACAGGGAAAGGTCTTACATTAAAATGGGAAAAATAACATCAGCGACACTCAAATGCCTTATAAAGAAGCATACACCATTATGTCCTTGTCATAAATTTTAAAACCATTCCTTTTCCTCAAAAACGATTTTCAAGTCATAATTTGAAAACACTCCACAGCTCCTATGCTAAAAAACACCCTGTCAGTACTAATACTTCACATTTTCTCCAATTACAATTTCTCAAAGAAACAAAATCTATTTGTAAAACACTTGAGACAAAGCAACATTTGAAAAACACAACTTTCTTCATAATTTCTCCTTAAAGCACACTATTCTCTATCTAAATTAAATAAATCTTTTCTCACCTTAGCAAATACTTTATGAGTTTCAAAACAGTCTCAGAAACACACCAATTTGTCTTCAGCAGAGCAAAAGGTATGCACTCCAGAGTCTGCAGCTATCAAAAGCACAGAAATGCTGTAATTCTTCACACATATCTCTCATGTCACCCAATCAAAACTCTTCCCTCACTTTTTTCAAATCAAAACCCTTCCCCCCTCTGCCCTCTCTGCCTTTTTAGCATAGCAACCACCTCTTGGAAGACCTTTGGTGTTTGCAAGTTCACACAACAATGTTTCAATTGAACTCTGAACTCTCAGTGCACCTGCATATCCAGTGCAATCTTTCATTTAATGATTTTTTCTTGACCACTCAAAATACATCTTTCAAAGAACTCATCCATGCACCCTAACTTTCTGTTTTCAGCAATCAAAATCCACCAATCACTGTTACTACTTCATTAACACAGAAACTCCACAGTTTTTTTCATTTTAAACTCTTATTTTTTCAACTGCCATTTCATTGCCACACTTCATCTGACTGCAGCAGAACCTTCTCTCACCATGTTTTCTGTCTGGATTGTGGGACATAGTTACATCTATTGGGCTCAGAGGTATGCTGAGAACAGAAATGTACCTAACCTCAATTTACAAGATGTGGAAATTAAGTGGTTTGGCCACAGAGGATTAAAATGTCACCAATTGATACCATTGGTGAAAACCTTTATGCATTTGCCAAAACCTGACCTGTTAATTGTGCACTGTGGAGGTAATGATTTGGGCACTTTGACTGGGGTAGGTCTGGAAATGCTTTTAAAGGACACCTTTGAGCAATTGATGGCACTTTTTCCTCAAACTGCCTTGGTATATTCAAATATATGCCAAAGACAGAAATGGAGGTGGTCAAACCAATTTTGTCCACAAATTGAGAAGTCGAGGAAGCATGTAAACAAATCTGTTTCAGCTTACATGAGAGACCATGGAATGGGCTCCATGTACAACAATAACTTGCGTTACTACATGCAAGATATCTACAGAGGAGATGGAGTTCACTTCTCAGATGAGGGCAACAGAATTTTCATTCTGAATTTAAGACTGTGCATTGGTACCTACTTATAAGTACCTAAATGTACCATAAACCCAAAAGCTCTTCTCAGAGCTACCCTACATCTGATCACTCACAATTATTATTTTTCTCTAACTTTTTTCACTAATTTTCAACAAAGTACGCTCCCCGGGGCGCTACCCGGTACGCGAACCGGAAGCTAACCTCGCGAAATTTTTTAAAAAAATGGTTTTTTTCGCACATATAAGCCTCCTCAGCCACCCTCAGAAAACCTAGGGGGTCAAGATAAGTCTACCATGCCCCCTTCTATCCATTCTGAACATTATTTGCCCTCCATCTTGTATCTTAAGTCGACCGAAACACAAAATGGTGGACTCCTGTAACGCTTCAGGTTCGCGTACCGGGGCTCTCGCCAGTTCGCGTACCGGGTCGCTCTCTGGGAAGCGCACCATCAAAAAAGGTGGGAAAGTAATTTACAGAAAAACGACTGGAGACACTCTCACCAAATATAGATTAGCTCATACTACATACCAATCCCTATCATTTTCACAAATTTGATTGAAATTCCATTTAGCCATTTAGCCTGTAGACCTCTCTAAATACCGTGAGGTAAATTACTTCTCAAAACACATCTGAAGTGTTGGAATTGACAACCAATGAAAATTTTACTTTCATTTTCTACTTTTATTACCTGACATTTGATTGGTTATATACCTGAATATATATAAAGGAAGAGAAGGAAACACAGCCATTTTGACTACTACTTCTTGTTGTACATTTCAATTGGATTTTCACTAATCACTTCAACTTCTTTGTAAAGGTAAGTTGTTATTTTTAAAACTGAAGTATATTGTGCACTATAAGTTAATATGGTAAACTTTTTCTGATAGTTATATACTATCCCTCTGTAGTAGTTATAGATTTAGATATACTTCTCTGTTATAGTTATGGATGGAGTTAGGTTTCTCTTGTATAATTATGAAATTACTTACTTTAAATCACATACACTTTTTTATATTCCTACTTCCACTCTGATACTATACACTGCCCAAAGATAAATTCACTGATAAAAACTGCCTATCCAAAATTAATCCCAACAGTGCCCTATCTCTACTAATATATATTTTTTTAATCCAAATTTCAGGCAAAATGGAAGGCGAACGCAAACTTTCTTTTCAAATTGTCCTGCAAGAGAGCAGCCAAGAAATAATTGATCCAAATTATATAGAATTTATGGATGAAACTTGGGACCAAGAACTACTGCAATGTGTGCAAGCAGTAGATGACCTCCTTCAAAATGAGGACATTTTACACCCTCAGAGATTACAAACTATGTTCAATGAAAATAATGACATTTCAGACAGTGAAATGTTAGAAAGTTTATTAAATTTTGAAACACAATCACAATAATAAATAATTGCTTAAAAAATAAAGAAATTAAAAAATAATCAACAAAACCAACAATCAATTAACATACAGTATTTGAAAAGTCTATCATTCTTTTTTCCTTATAGTACGCTCCCCAGAACGCTTCCCGGTTCGCGAACCGGGCGCTCCCCCACGCAAAGAAAAAAATATATATATTTTTTTTTTTTGCCCTGCGGGGCCCTTTTAAAGCCTCCACATCAAACCTAGGGGGTCAGGGAGGATCTACTATGCCCCCTTATGGTCATTTCCCCCTTTGTTTTGGCCTCCTCTTGTCTCTCGATCCTACCGAGAGACAAGATGGCGGCCGCTCCGGACTGTTTAGAATGTTGACAGACACCGGAGAGCCAATCAGCTTCGCTTCGCGAAGTTCCGTTACGCGTCAAGTACGCGAACCGGAGCGCTGCCCAGAGCGCGCTTACAGATATATATCTTTTTTTGAACGTTAATTTCTCAAAATCCACTGGAGCACATATATTGAGACCTAGCAAAGGCACATCGGGCTAACAGTCCCTACAATTTTGCCAAGTTTCGTGCAAATCCATTCAGCCGTTCGGGCTAAAAGTGAGGCCAACCGCCCTATGGAAATTAACATTGGAAAAACACGTTTTGGGACCCCCCTTTTTTCTCGGCCCCCCCTTGACGAACCCCCCCAAATTTTCAGGGGCTGCTCAGAAACAAAATGTTCCATTTTCCTGAAAATTTCAGCCAATTCCGTCCACAAACGCCAAAGTTATTAGACATAGAATTTTCAAAAATCCCATAGGGAAAAAATCCTAACTATATATACCTACTGGCGACCGCCAGTAGGTAATTATATAATATATATATATATATATATGGGTTGAAGCGTTTTGCGGGGGCCTGAGGGGCTCTTAAGTTTTTATTTTTGACTGAATCTAGTTCACCCAGCTCTGCAGTTGCCACAAAACACAAGGACTTTACCTCGGTTTCCCCACATAACATCAACCCAGGTTTGGAGCATGCTGGGAGTTGCAGTGCCAGTAGTTCTACGCTGCAACTGGCGATCACATGGTTGGAGGAGGCGTGCACTCAGCAATCAAGAGTGCTGCAGAGACCTATATCAGCTGGGCGCACAAACTTTTCAGTTGAGCAGAGGCGTCTAAGGAAGGCTCACGCCGAAATGCATTACGCTGTATCTGCATACAAATAAAGAACCCCATTACAAGTCCCCGCTTGTGGCTCCTTCTTTCGGCATCACTGGGGTTGTTTGGGATATATATATATAAATATATGCCAGCGAGAACATTGGTCAATACATCGACCATTTTCTGCAGGATTTGGTTAAATTGCTCCCGAGTTATGTAAAAGATACCGGGGATTTTCTTACTAAAATCAAACATGTGGATTGGTCGGATGATCTATGTCTAATGACCTTAGACATAGAATCCTTGTACACCAGTATCAACCACACACAAGGATTAGCGGCAGTCAAACATTTCTTGGCCACAAGACCTATAGAAATGTATGCACATAACAAAGTGATTGTAGAGCTCATCGAGTGGTGCCTACACAACAACTTTTTCCTGTTTAATAACATCTTGTATAAACAGAGGAGGGGAGTTGCTATGGGGGCCTGCTTTTCTCCCAGCTATGCGTGTTTACACGTTGGCTGGTGGGAAGAGCAGGTCCTCAGACAGGAATACATGCAAGCCATAGATCACCATATGGTGCTGTATTTGCGATACATCGACGATGTTTTTATCATCTGGCGCGGTACAACAGCATCCGCGCAAGACTTCGTCGATAGTATCAACAAAAATAACCTTAACCTGTCTTTTACTTCCCATATCCACACTTCTGAAATAGAATTTTTGGATGTAAAGCTTAGGATTGTGAACAACTCCCTACATAGCACCCTACACAGAAAAAGCACGGCCGGCAATATCACTTTGCATGCGACCAGTTCCCATCCTAAGCATCTCATAGCTAGCATTCCATACGGGGAGGTCTTACGACTCAAACGTATTTGCAGCGATGAACATGATTTTAGGAAATGTGTTGATGGTATGCGTATGAGACTTCTGGCTAGAGGCTATAACAATGAAATCATCAATACAGCCATTGCTAGAGCACAAGAACGACCTAGAAGCAGTCTATTTAATGACAATTCGGTCCAACCCACTACCAAAAACACTAACGGTGACAACCCCAGGTTGATTATGACCTATTCACATCAGGAGAGAAAAATCAGGTCTATTATTCAAAAACATTGGCCAATTGTCCTCACTGACAATGTTTTAGGTGAGAGGCTATCTATCCCCCCTGCTGTAACCTTTAGAAAAGGAAGATCTATGGGCAATGATCTGGATAAAAGTTCACCAGAAACCAGAAAACCGACAATATGGCTTCAACCTATGAGGGGATTCAAAAAATGTTCCTCGTGTCGGGCTTGCAAATTTGGCTGCAACAAATCCACCTATGTGACCCCTTTTAACACATCCCCCGTGTCCATCAAGGGGAATTTCAATTGTAAAACAGACTTTGCTGTCTACATCCTGACATGCACCTGCGGTTTAAATTATGTGGGAAGCACAAAACAACAGGTGCATGTCAGGATCTTACAACATCTGAGGGCCATTCTTCATAATGATGCCTCTTATCCTGTGGCGAGGCATTTTGCTAAATGTCATAACAAAGACATCAATTGTCTCTCTTACTTTGTCATCGCTGCGGTCCCCAAATCTAAATGCGGTGGAAACAGAGAAAGAAAGCTCAGACAACTAGAGACAAAGTTTATACTGGAACTAGACAGCAAGTGGCCTAGGGGTCTTAACAACTCGGAGGATATGTATACATACCTATAGTAAATCCTCATGTCTATAGATATGCAACCATCTTTGCATTTAACTTTAAGCCCAGTTATATATCTTCTCATTGCCATGCCCTCGGCTTAGCCAACTCCCATGACTTTCTCATGTCCTCAAAAATATAGCCTACATTTATTGTTTACAAAACACAACATATAACTAATGACTTTATTTCAGATGTATATATACACTGATAAGAGAATTCTTGAATGTAATAATAGATCTCATAAAATTATATGGTGATGTATATGTGTAAAAATGTATGCCTATAGAATTTCAATTGACCATTTTTGTTATTATTTATATTCACACATCATAACACTAAGGGGGGAGGAAAAAAACCCTTTTTTAATAATTTTCTTCTTGCACTATTATCACCAAAAGCACTTTATGTAGGAATTTGTCGAAAAATCAATTATTGACTATGGTTCTAGAGGTTTCATATGTTTTTTAATTCTGATATGGTAAATGTTAGTTGGTTTAAACAAACATTTCTCTAAGGCTGTATATATAAATGCCATATAGTGGGCAACTATTTTATAACATGGATTCAACCTGTTATTTCTAATTTGATATTTTATATATCATATAACCTTACAACTGTGAGTTTAAAAACCACTACACCATAGAATTGTTTAAACATGCATTTATGCAGTTAACATAATGAGAATTTCACTTGAAGAGAAAAGGAAAAAAAAAAGTTTTTTCCTTTGTAAAATAGTTTGAGGAAGACGCATATTTGTGTATTAGTCTTTCCATTATGTTTATTTATCATGTGACCTACTGACCATGTGGTGTAGGGGGGTGTGTTCCTTTGATGTAGAAAAAACACATAAAACTTTAACGGTCGCGACATTTGCTGAAATGTGATCAAGGGCTCTTGAAGCCCGAAACGCGTTGTTGCAGGCTGGAGAAGAAGCGCAAATAAAAATCTGCATCTTGCCTGACTCGCTGTGGTGGTCTGAGTTCCTTCCTCGCCGCACGCCGGAAGTGGTGGGAATTGTTTGGTGCATATATATATATATATATATATATATATATATATACATATATATATATATATATATATATATATATATTACCTACTGGCGGTCGCCAGTAGGTATATTACCTACTGGCGGTCGCCAGTAGGTATATATAGTTAGGATTTTTTCTCTATGGGTTTTTTGAAAATTCTATGTCTAATAACTTTGGCGTTTGTGGACGGAATTGGCTGAAATTTTCAGGAAAATGGCACATTTTGTTTCTGAGCAGCCCTTGAAAATTTGGGGGGGGTTCGTCCAGTGGGGGCCGAGAAAAAAGGGGGGTCCCAAAACGTGTTTTTAACATTGAGTTTTCCATAGGGCGGTTGGCCTCACTTTTAGCCCGAACGGCTGAATGGATTTGCACGAAACTTGGCAAAATTGTAGGGACTGGTAGCCCGATGTGCCTTTTGTAGGTCTCAATATATGTGCTCCAGTGGATTTTGAGAAATTAACGTTTAAAAAAAGATATATATCTGTAACAGCGGACCGGGCAGCGCTCTGGTTCGCGGACTTTTCGCGCAACGGAGCTTTGTGAAGCGAAGCTGATTGGTTCTCCGGCGTCTGTCAACATTCCAAACAGTCCGTAGCGGCCGCCATCTTGTCTCTCGGTAGGATCGAGAGACAAGAGGAGGCCGAAGCGAAGGGGCAAATGACCATAAGGGGGCATAGTACATTGTCGCTCACCCCCTAGGTTTGATGTGGAGGTTTTAAAAGGGCCCCGCGGGGCAAAAAAAAATAAAAATAATAATAATCGAACAGCTGAATGGATTTGCACGAAACTTGGCAAAATTGTAGGGACTGGTAGCCCGATGTGCCTTTGCTAGATCTCAATATATGTGCTCCAGTGGATTTTGAGAAATTAACGTTCAAAAAAGGTATATATCTGTAACAGCGCACCGCTTCGCGTACTTTTCGCGTTACGGAGCTTTGCGAAGCGAAGCTGATTGGCTCTCCGGTGTTTGTAAACATTCCAAACAGTCCGTAGCGGCCGCCATCTTGTCTCTCGGTAGGATCGAACAGCTGAATGGATTTGCACGAAACTTGGCAAAATTGTAGGGACTGGTAGCCCGATGTGCCTTTGCTAGGTCTCAATATATGTGCTTCAGTGCATTTTGAGAAATTAACGTTCAGAAACAAGATATATATCTGTAACAGCGCTCCGCTTCGCGGAGATAAAATTATATGTGTATTACCTAGCTGTTGCTAACACCAGTTAGCGACGGCTAGTAGAAGATAGCGACCATCTTGGGCCCCACTTTGCATGTGAGTGATATTTATCACTAATGACATGCAAAGTGGGCATGCCAAGATGTTAGCGACTGGAAACAGTCGCTAACATCGCTATCTCCTATTATCAACTTTTGGAAATATTCGAGATAAGGGCGAATATCTCTAAAAGCTACCACCTGCCCTGAGCAGTTCTTAGCCATGTTATCCAATGGGAGGTGGATAACATGGCTAAGAGCATTAGCTCGGTAATGCATGAATATCGCTGAGTTTTCAGCGATATTAATGCATTGCGGTCGTTTTTTATCGTATTTCCGATAAACCTTGATAATAGCAAGGTTTATCTGCGATAATTTCTGACGGTAAAAAAATCGTTGCTAAGCATCGTTAGGGATAAATATCGCTTAACTTTGGTAATATGCCCCAACGTCTGTTAACGTTCGATTCGAAGGAAATCAGGAAGTGTTGAAAAACATTGTCTGCGCCATCTTGTCTTTTTTCAAATGCCACACTTTTGTCGTGCACGGCAGCCATTTTAGATGCCTTGACCAGACCCACTCTGTGCACGCTGTCGATCCTTAGCATGGCTCCCCACCCTCGCAAACATCTCCCCCAGGCAGTGGTCACCCCCGCTCTCTGTCTTATGCATGGGTAATAAACCTCCCCCATCTGCGCTGCTGTTCCCTGAGAATCACACCCTGTGCCCGCCCGACACCTCCCTTTCGCCCTATTCACTACCGCACCCTCTGACACTCCTTTTCCTCTGTGTCCGATTGTCCAGGCTGGTCCTAGGGTATCAGCTAGCCCTGCAGATGTAGTTTATGGCCACAGCTGTAAAGAATCACCCCTCTTCAAAGGAGTTATACTAGATCAAGGCCCACACTCGATGAGATTCGTCACAGCAGAAGCATTGCTATTATCTGAAAACCATCCTGTATTGTGATTGGGGAGGGGACCGAGCCTGAAGCGGAAGATTCCAGGGATGACTGTTTGTACATCAAAGTTTTTACAATTATGTGTCACATTAAAAATATATAGCACTCCGACAAAGTAGTAAGATTATAAAACTTTAATAATTTATAAATATATACAAGAAAACAAAAATAGTAATAACATATAAACATTTTTAGGGAAAAACAACGAAGTAGCGGTCGGCTGTGCGAATAGTCCCAACGCAGCACAACGTCCAGATTTCCGGCGCGGGGCGTCGTGGGGGGTGGGTCATCAGTAGCAAACTGTTGTGCGAATAGTTCCAAGGCAGCAGAACGCCCCGAAATCTAGATGACACGAAAGTGATGTCTAGTAAGTTGCCACCCAGCAAATAACGGCATGGGGTGTCGCGGGGGGTGGGTCATCAGTAGCAAACTGTTGCGCGAATAGTTCCAAGGCAGCAGAACGATGGCACCAAGGTGATGTCCAGTAAGTTGCCGCACTGGTTTTGGTATCCTACAATGCTGCTCCGAATAACGGCGTGGAGCGCCCCGGGGGAGGCGGCGTGAACGGGCCTCTCCAGGTGGAGTGTCATCTGTTGTAGTGGGGCGCCCCTTTCACGTTTCAGTTGCCATTCCGTCCGTTTTTGGTCCACTGTGTCAAAAGCCGCAATTCAGCTGAGTTGCGCCCACTCTTGCGGTGCAGCGATAGGCGGCTGTCACAGGACTCTCAAAATGGCGGCAGGCTGTTTCCTTTTTGGGCCTGGTCCACTGAAATGGCCCTGGGACACCTTGGAAATCGGACGCTTGTCTGCTAGGTCTTGGACCCCATTCTCGAAAGCGTCCCCTCCGCCTTGAGAATTCATCAAAAGTTTTGGGGGCTCCGACTCCTGCAGGCTTCTGGTGGGGAGCGGCTGCCATGATTGCTCGCGGAATGACCACGACTGAGCTACGAGATGGTGGTGCTTTCATGCTGACGCCAGCTTCAGTCTGAAACATCCAGAAACAAGGTGGGGCTTTCATCGTTTGGGAAAAAAAAAAGTTTTCATCCTATGAAAAGTGTTGTTTTTAGGTCACATGATCATGCCTTCCATCATTAGGAAACCAAAAGTAAAATGAACCAATGAAAAGTTTTATAAACAAGTCACATGACCTGTTATGCGGCATAGGGTGTAAAATGCGGAGAAAATACGTTGGCACGTGAGGCGGCGTCAATGTGGAGGCTTTAAAAGGGCCCCGCGGGGCAAAAAAACAAAAAAAAAATTTTGTTTTTTTTGCGTGGGTAGCGCCCGGTACGCGTACCGGGAAGCGGTCGGAGGAGCGTACTGAGGAGAAAAGAAAGACAGGGTATAAACATTTTGGCAATTTTGTTATAAATGGAAGGTAGTTCTGAAAAGAACTGTTTTTTTATTCTTTTTCTTTTTTTTCTTTTTTTTAATGAATTTTCTGAACAATTTTTTGATATTTTTTTGGGATTTTTGAAAACTATTTTGTGTTTTTTGTGTGTTTTGTAAGGGGGAAATAACAAAAAAGCAGGGTTAGAACATGTCTCAACAGGAGCAAAAAAAAATAAAAAGGATTCATTGTTTTCTCATCTTGTAGCATTTATGATTTTCTCCAGCTCGGTTAATCAAAGTAATACTCTTCTCTCCATAAGCAATAGTTCCTCCACAATATATACAAACTATTTTGTAGTGTGCAAAAGGAGCTTGAATATTGGGGATTATTTCTCGGCCTTCTGGTCCGGCGAATGAGCTTTGACCCCTGTTGGTGCTGGGGATGACATCTGGGGGGTTGGCAGCAAGATCCCTTACTTGTGCTTGGGAAAGATTATTAGGATGCCATCGCTCCATGTGGCGAATCATTGTATGATTGCCAAAGCTGTATTTCTTGTTGGGGTTGCCACGAGAAAGTATATTTTTGCAAATCAAACAAGACACCTGGGGTGCATTGACCTTCTTTTGTCCAGGTGGAATTTTAAAGAATTGCCATATGTAGTGGTCTTTAATATGGCTCTGCCTTGGTGTTTCTGGCAGGAACTGCCTTACTTGCTCTTCCTCCTCCTCCTCCTCTTCGTCCTCATTATCTTCCTCTCTACCAAAGTCCAGTGTTGGTGGTGGTCCTTTTGGTGGTGGTGGTGGTGGTGGTTGCTGAGAAGCACCAGCTGCAGCTATTACAGAAGCCATTGTGAAAAATAGGTCTTGCTCTCTGGAAATAGAAAGTAAGAATGAGGTAAAAAGAAGGAGGGGTTTTCATCATTTGAGAAAAAAAAATAGTTCTAAACCAATGAAAAGTGTTATTTTTAGGTCACATGACCAAGCCTAACAACATTATGAAACCAAAAGTGAAATGAACCAATGAAAAGTGTTATTAACAAGTCACATGACCTCTCACGCTTATGTTACGCGCTGCGGAACGCGCCCCGGATAGCTTCCGGGTCGCTGCGCTTCGCGCCTTGGTCCGCGCCCCGGAGCACTTCCGGGTGCGCTAACGCGGTACGTCATAAGACGCATTACGCGGTAACGCGATACGTCGCGCTTACGCGACGCGCCGCGGATCGCTTCCGGGGAGCTGCGTTTCGCGCCTCGGTCCGCGCCCAGGAGCACTTCCGGGTGCGCTAACGCGGCGCGTCATAAGACGCATTACACGACAACGTGATACGTCACGCTTCCGCGACGCGTCACGATAATGATTTCTAACGTGGCAGTTGCGCTAACGGAACGTTTACCGGTTCGCGGACCGGGTCGCGGCATCAAATTGAGCTAACGGGAAGCTTCTTACATCATTAGGAAACCAAAAGTGAAATGAACCAATGAAAAGTGTTATTACCAAGTCACATGACCTGCTGTGTTTACGTCACGCGCTTTGCAGGGCCTCCCGGTTTGCTTCCAGAAACCTGTGCTTTGCGACTCGGTAAGCGTACCAGTTCGCTAACGTAGCACGTCATATGACGTATCACACGACAACGCGAAACGTCATGCGGACGGGAGGCGTGATGATGTTGTTTTCTAACGCGGCAGTTGCGGTAAAGAAACGTTTATATGCTCGCGGTCTATTTCGCGGCATCAAGGTCAGCTAACGGGAAGCTTCCCGATTCGCGAAGCGGGAACGAAGAAAAAAATATATAAAAAAAAAAAGTTATTAATAAACATATAAAATATATTTTTGGATTTAAAGAAGAATACATTTTACAGGTATAGATATTAGTTTTTAAAAAACCAATGAAATTCACTGAAAAAACCATAGGTTATAGACCATATATAGTTAGGAATTAGCATTTACAAAACCTTGAAAATTCACTGAAAAAACCATAGGTTATAGACCATATATAGTTAGGAATTAGCATTTACAAAACCTTATTTTACTCACACAAAACCATTGAAATTCCATATATAGTTAGTTGCACTAACTATATATCGCGCACCCGCAATCCACTGCTGATGATGTCACATATTACATCATTCATGACATGGTCAGTGACATCACTGATGACATCACTGATGACATCTCAAATGACATCACTGATGACATCTCACTTGACATCAATGATCACATCACTGATGATATCATTCATGTGATAATACAATGCATCTCCTCACACTCTAATATAACCTCCGTTACACCCAGTGTTAAATAGAGAGTATCATTTTTGAAACCATTGACACACCAATACTAGTTACTACATACGCACTCACTGATTCCTATGTCTACACACACATTCACTCATACAATCATTCATACATACAATCACTCATCTTTACAACACTATCATATGCACTCATACACCTATACAGACACTCACACTCTGCCACTCATCCATGGAGTTACTCACACACCTAGTCAGTCCTGAAAAGAATCAATCACACTTCCATTTTCTCATCTATACAGTTAAACACAGAACACCTTACATTTTTGAAACATATACTAACACATAGTTACTCTCTTATAGAATCACTGATACAAGTACACATTGATCTGCACAGAGTCACACACCTCCCCGCCAGCCATACACACACTCAGTCTCCCATACAAATACTTGTGCAACCAATCAATAACCCATATAGCTACTTATATAGCTACTGATCAACACATGCAGCAGCTTGCACAACAACAGACATACTGATGCACACTTTCAGACAGTTTAGTCACTAACCCGTGCATTCAGTAAGACGCATTTAATCACTCACTCATACAGTCAATCACGCACCTACTAAAACCTTCATTCAGACACTTATACATCCACTCATTCTTCAATATGTAAAACATATTTAAACTTTACAGAAACACATAATCACTGGATGTTGTCATCAGTGATGTCATCAGTGATGTCACTGACCATGTCATGAATGATGTAATATGTGACATCATCAGCAGTGGATTGCGGGTGCGCGATATATAGTTAGTGCAACTAACTATATATGGAATTTCAATGGTTTTGTGTGAGTAAAATAAGGTTTTGTAAATGCTAATTCCTAACTATATATGGTCTATAACCTATGGTTTTTTCAGTGAATATAGTTAGGATTGATTTTCATAGGGAAATCGCAACATTCTATTTGGAATAACTTTGGCGCCGGTTGAGGAATCAGCCTGAATTTTTCAGCAACTTTGCCTCGCGGCTCTCCGCTCCTTCCCTGAAAGTTTGGAGGGGAATTCGTCTAGCGGGGGCCGAGATAAAAGGGGGTCCAAAACGTGTTTTCCCCATGGTAATTTCCATAGGGCGGTCGGTCGCACTTTTAGCTCGAACGGCTGAATGGATTTTCACCAAACTTGACAAAATTGTAGGGACTGGCAGCCCGATGTGCCTTTGTTATGTCTCAAGATATGTGCTCCAGTGGATTTTGAGTAATTTAGGTTCAAAAAAATGTATATATCTGTAAGCGCGCCCCGGTACGCGCACCGGGGACCGCTCCGGGCGCGCCACGTGACTTGCGCACGAGAAGCTGATTGGTTCTCGGGTGTCTGTAAACATTCGAAACAGTCCGCAGCGGCCGCCATCTTGTGTCTCGGTAGGATCGAGACACAAGAGGTGGTAAAAACAAAAGGGAAAATAATGAAAAGGGGGCAGGGTAGACCCCCCCTGGCCCCATAGGTTTGATGTGGGGGCCATAAAAGGGTCCCTCGGGTAAAAAAAATGATTTTTTTTTATTTTCGCGTGGGGAGCGCCCGGTACACGCACCGGGGAGCGTACCGGGGAGCGTACTTTGGTGAAAAATAGTGAAAATAAAAGTGTAAAATAATTATTTTGAGTGATTACAGGTACGGTAGCTCTGAAAAGAGCTTTTGGGTTCTGTGGCTGTTTTATGTACCTACAAGTACGTCCCATACAACCCCACACCCCCACACCCACACACTCCCCACACATACCTCACAGACGCACACCTCCACCTACACCCAAACACCCCACAGCCCTACACCGACACCTTACACATCCACACCCACAACCACACATTCCACACACCCAGACACACACACACACCTCACCCCCAACACACACACACACACGCACACGCAGATACGTCACAGACACACCCCACACACACACCTCCCCTTCACACACACACACACCCACACCTCACAGACACACCCACACATCCCACACATACACACATATCTTACACACATACCCCCCACATCCACACACCCCCACACATACCTCACACACCCACACCTCCACCTACACTCAAACACCCCACACACTCACACCCACACACACACCTTACACACCCACACCCCCACCAACACCCACATACCCCACACCTACACACACCTATACACCCACATACCATAGTCTGTCAGGAAAACATAAAGAACATGGAGGCGGGAGATGAAAAAGAGATGAAAAAGAATAATGTCTGGAACAATTTTTACTTATTAAATATACATTTATTGCTCTGATTTTTCAAAATTTAATAAGACTTCCAACATTATCTCGTCGGGAATGTCCTCATTTGGATTACATGATTCAATTTCTTCCACATATTTCAGAAACTCTTCATCAAGAGACTGATCGAAAAAATCTGAATTGTTAATCTCTTCCTCTGGGTTGTCCTGAAGATCAAGTTCGAATTAAATATTACATTTATTTTGATCTCCTTCCATTATGTTGCTGTAAATTGCATAAAAAATAAATATATCAGTAGAGATAGGGCACTGTTGGGTTTAAGTTCAGACAGGTAGTTTTGATTTTTTAACAGTGAAGTTATCTTTGGGCAGTGTATGGTATCAGGCTGGAAGTAGAAATATAAAAAAGTGTATGTGATGAAACCTTAGTAAATTCATAATTATACAAGACAAGCCTAACTCCATCCATAACTATAACAGAGAAGCCTATCTCAATCTATAACTATTACAGAGGGATAGTATATAACTATCAGAAAATGTTTTCCAAATTAACTTAAAGTGCACAATATACTTCAGTTTTCAAAAAACATCTTACCTTTGAAAAAGCAATTGAAGTTATTAGTGAAAATCGTTTTGAATTGTACACCAGGTAGTAGTAGTCAAAATGGCTGTGTTTCCCTCTCTTTCTTTATATATATTCAAGTACATAACCAATCAAATGTCAGGTGAAAAAAGTAGAAAATGAAAGTAACATTTTAATTGGCTGTCAATTCTAACACTTCAGATGTGTTTTTGTGAAGTAATTTACCTCAGGATATTTAGACAGTGCTACAGCTCAAATGGCTCAATGGAATTCCATCGAATTTGGGAAAATGGTAGGGATTGCTATGTAGTGTGAGCTATTCTATATTTGGTGAAAGTGTCTCCAGTGGTTTTTATGTAAATTAATTTTTAACATTTTTTGGGAGCGCTTACCGGTGAGCGCCCCGGTACGCGTACCGGTAAGCGCAACGGGAGTCCTCCATTTTGTGTTTTGGTAGATTTGAGTCAGAAAATGGCGGACAAACAATGTTGGGAATGGGTATAAGGAGCACGGTAGGAACTCCCTGACACTCTAGGTTTTCTGAGGGGGTTTTAGGAGGCCCATATAGGCCAAAAAATATATATATTTTTAAATTTTCGTGGGGGGAGTGCCCGGTACGCGCACCGGGAAGCGTACCGGGGAGCGTACTTTGGTGAAAAATAGTGAAAAAAGTTAGAAAAAGATAATCATTTGGAGTGATCAGAGATAGGGTAGCCCCGAAAAGGGCTTTTGGGTTCTGTGGCTGATTTAGGTACCTACAAGTAGGTACCAATGCACAGTCTTAAATTCAGGAGGAATATTCTATTCCCCTCATCAGAAAAGTGCACACCATCTCCCCTGTAGATATCTTGCATGTTGTAACGCAAGTTATTATTGTATATTGAACCCATTCCATAGTCTCTCATGTAAGCAGAAACAGATTTATTCACATGGTTCCGTGCTTTCTCAAATTGTGGACAAAATTGATTGGACCACTTCCATTTCTTCCTTTGGCATATATTGGAATATACCAAGGCAGTTTGAGGAAAACGTGCCATCAATTGATCAAAGGTGTCCTTTATAAGCATTTCCAGACCTACCCCAGTCAAAGTGCCCAAGTCATTTCCTCCACAGTGCACAATTAACAGGTCAGGGTGTGGCAAATGCAAAAAGGTTTTCACCAATGGTATCAATTGGTGACATTTTAATCCTCTGTGGCCAATCCATTTAATCTTCACATTTGGTAAGTCAAGGTTGTGGAAATTTCTGGTAGCTGCATACCTTTGAGCCCAGTGGAAATAGCTATGTCCAATAATCCAGACAGAATACATGGTGAGAGGAGATTCTGATGCAGTCAGATGAAGTGTGGAAAAGAAATGGCAGTTGGAACAATAGGAGTTTGCAAAAAAAACCTGTGGAGTTTCAGTGCTATTGAATCACAAGCAATGATTGGTAGAATGAGATAGTTAAAAACTGAAAGTTAGGGTGCATGGTTGTGTTCTGTGTAAGAAGTAATTTGAATGGTTAAAAAAAAGTCATTTAAAGAAACATTGCACCAGATAAGCTGGTGTATTCGCAGGTCAAACATCCTTGCTGAGGTGATTTGCAACATTGTAAAATAAACTTTTAACCCTAGGAGCTCAGTGAGGATGGAGTTGCTATGGTAACAGGTAGAAAGGGCTGAGGGGGGGAAGGGTGTTGGTTTGAAAATACAGAGGGAAGAGTTTTGATTGGTTACCATGAGGAATATGTGTGTAGAATTAGAGGTTCTCTGTGCCATTAAGGTTTGCATTGCCTGGAGAACATACCTTTTGCTCTGCTAAAGAAATATTGGTGTGTGTATCTGACACTGTTGTGAATCTCCTAAAGCATTTGTAAAGGTGAGTTATGATTCATTTAATATACATAGAGACTTGTATACTCTATGGAGAAGATTTGGAAGGAAATTGTGGTCTTTACATGTTGCTTTGTGTCATGCTTTTTGATAATACTTGGTAAAAAGTTTTTACTGCATAGAGTAATTGTATTTTGTAAAATTGTGAATTTTTAGTCGTGACATGGAATGCTTCTACGTAGGACCTGTGCTGTGTTTTGTAAATGTGATGTAAAAAACGATTTTGGGGGAAAAAAATAGTTTTTACATTTTTTAAAAGGAATAAAGAATGTGTGCATGTTTAATAGAAATACATTTGACTCTTTACAATGATGTTACCTGTGTTAACTCAGTGTAGGAAGCATATTGAGTTTGTTTGCATAGAGGAATTGTATTTTGTAAAATTGTGAAGCTTCATGTGCAAGATTTTGCCTCAGTCTTATCCCTGCTGTGAGGCAGATGGTTGTAAATATGATCTGTGCTGTGTTTCCTAAATGTGATGTCAAAAACGATTTTGGGGAAAATAAATGGAGTTTACATTTTTGAGTATAATGTGGCGCAAAGGTTTAAAAAATGACGCATACATGCGTCACTTTTTAAATATTGGGAAAAAAGGTACATGTTTGGGCTTTCCTGGGGAGAATAGGTGGTGAGGATTGTATCTAAGTGTGCAGTGGACTAGGCTTCATGAAGCATATCCCTGTCTGCATTCTTAGACACAGGTGTCAATTTGACTCTTTACAATGATGTTAGCTGTGTTTTAAAGCAGTGTAGGAAGCATATTGAGTTTGTTTGCATAGAGGAATTGTATTTTGTACAATTGTGAAGCTTCATGTGAAAGCGTTAATTGTATTTTGTAAAATTGTGAATTTTTAGTCATGACATGGAATGCTTCTACATAGGACCTGTGCTGTGTTTTGTAAATGTGATGTAAAAAACGATTTTGGGGACAATACATAGTTTTAAATTTTTTTAAAAGGAATAAAGAATGTGTGCATGTTTAATAGAAATACATTTGACTCTTTACAATGATGTTACCTGTGTTAACTCAGTGTAGGAAGCATATTGAGTTTGTTTGCATAGAGAAATTGTATTTTGTAAAATTGTGAAGCTTCATGTGCAAGATTTTGCCTCAGTCTTATCCCTGATGTGAGGCAAATGGTTGTAAATATGATCTTTGCTGTGTTTCCTAAATGTGATGTCAAAAACGATTTTGGGGAAAATAAATGGATTTTACATTTTTGAGTATAATGTGGCACAAAGGTTTTAAAAATGACGCATACATGCGTCACTTTTTAAATATGGGGAAAAAAGGTACATGTGAGGGCTTTCCTGGTAAGCCTAGGTGGTTAGGATTGTATCTAAGTGTGCAGTGGACTAGGCTTCATGAAGCATATCCCTGTCTGTATTCTTAGACATAGGTGTCAATTTGACTCTTTACAATGATGTTAGCTGTGTTTTAAAACAGTGTAGGAAGCATATTGAGTTTGTTTGCATAGAGGAATTGTATTTTGTAAAATTGTGAAGCTCCATGAGAAAGCGTTTGCCTCACTCTTATTCCTGTTGTGAGGCAGGTGCAAGATTTTGCCTCAGTCTTATCCCTGCTGTGAGGCAGATGATTGTAAATAGGATCTGTGCTGTGTTTCCTAAATGTAATTTCAAAAACGATTTTGGGGAAAATAAATGGTTTTTACATTTTTGAGTATAATGTGGCACAGAGGTTTAAAAAGTGACGCATCTACCTACATGCGTCACTTTTTAAATATGGGGCAAAAAAGGTACTTGTTTGGGCTTTCCTTGGGAGCATAGGTGTTGAGGCTTGTGTCTAAGAGTGCAGTGGATTAGGCTTCATGAAGCCTATCTCTGCTGCATTCTTAGACACAGGTGTTTTGAGGCAAAATCTTGCACTTGTCTCACAACAGGAATAATACTGAGGCAAACGCTTTCTCATGGAGCTTCACAATCTTACAAAATACAATTCCTCTATGTAAACAAACTCAATATGCTTCTTACACTGATTTAAAACACAGGTAACATCATTGTAAAGAGTCAAATTGACACCTGTCTCTAAGAATGCAGACAGGGATATGCTTCATGAAGCCTAGTCCACTGCACACTTAGATACAATCCTCACCATCTAGGCTCCCCAGGAAAGCCCAAACATGTACCTTTTTTCCCCATATTTAAAAAGTGACGCATGTATGCGTCATTTTTTAAACCTTTGCGCCACATTATACTCAAAAATGTAAAATCCATTTATTTTCCCCAAAATCGTTTTTTATATCAAATTTAGGAAACACAGCACAGATCATATTTACAATCATCTGCCTCACAACAGGGATAAGACTGAGGCAAAATCTTGCACCTGCCTCACAACAGGAATAAGACTGAGGCAATCGCTTTCACATGGAGCTTCACAATTTTACAAAATACAATTCCTCTATGCAAACAAACTCAATATGCTTCCTACACTGATTTAAAACACAGCTAACATCACTGTAAAGAGTCAAATTGATACCTGCGTCTAAGAATGCAGACAGGTATATGCTTCATGAAGCCTAGTCCACTGCACTCTTAGACACAAGCTTCACCAACTACGCTCCCCAGGAAAACCCAAACAAGTACCTTTTTGCTCCATATTTAAAAATTGATGCATGTAGGTAGATGCGTCACTTTTTAAACCTCTGCGCCACATTATAATCAAAAATGTAAAAACCAATCATTTTCTCCAAAATCGTTTTTGACATCACATTTAGGAAACACAGCACAGATCCTATTTACAATCATCTGCCACACAGCAGGGATAAGACTGAGGCAAAATCTTGCACCTGCCTCACAACAGGAATAAGACTGAGGCAAACGCTTTCTCATGGAACTTCACAATTTTATAAAATACAATTCTATATAACTATATAACTCAATATTTTCTTGGGAAGCATAGGGGGTGAAGCCTGTGTATAAGAGTGCAGTGGAGTTAGACATAGGTCTGATCTTCTTTGTAGTTGTGGACAGAGCTGTCTTCCACTATATTTTTCAATACAGGCCTCACCTTTTGTGCAACACTGGAGAATCCTCACCTGATCTGAAACCCAGTAATGATCGTTTGCTTTTTGTCATTGCTTTGTTGTTTGGTAATAGTGGTCCATAATGTGCTACTATTTTTCTTTAACACAGATTGAAATCGTTATTTGAAGAAAAAGCAAAGATGCCCACAAAGGAAAGGACAAAGAAACAACGTAACCGGGAAAAATAAAAAACAGCAACGGAATTACAGCATTCTTCCACAACAGATACTTCAAAAAACAGGAACAAAGCTCCTGGTAAGACAACTAAGTCTTTTTTACGCAACATATGTACATCCAAAAAAAATGATGGACACCATGTAGAAAAAGAAAATGAGATAGTAAAATTGAAAAGGAAGGAGAGAACTTCAAAGAATCCTAAAACTGGAGCAGGAGAGAATAATATGTATAGGAATAGAAGGCAGAATCAGTTTAGAGACATTCGTAGATGAATGTTTCGCAATAGAGTGGTTTTAAATTTGTTAAAAAATATTAAAAAAGGTAAACAGAGAGCTGCTTTTTATGAGAAAAAGAAAAGTGTAGAGAAGATTGTTGATCAGGCTTTTGAAGTTAAGAAAAAATTATTTATTTTAATAATCAATAGAATTAGGACACTTAACAAGACAATTGATGTTTTCAAATCAAACATTAGATGGAAAAGAGTAATTAATCGGACTAATTTTTGTAAAGTTTTTTCTGGAGAATGGATGCACAGTTCAAGTTGTGAGCCATTTTTTAATGAGGAGAGTTACTTCCAGGAGAATGATTTAGTGCATGCAGTTGACACCAGTGGTCGAGCGTATGAAGTGAAAGACGGTTGTCCGATTGAAAAAGAGAAACTTGTGCCTAGAGAACCAGAAGAGGTGTTATCTGATGGAGTTTTAGGGAGACGTACTAAGGGTCCAGTGTACACTTGGAAGTGTAGTAGTATTTGTAGTGTGCGACAGGAATCAATTGATTTGTTTTGTAATTTCTTACGTACATATAGTAAAAAAAGTATAAAGCAGAAAGTGAAGTTGTTGCAAGACTTAGATCCTTGCAGAGTGGGAGGAATCACAGGTTTGCAAGGCCATTCACTGGCTTGTCTTTCTAGAAAAGTCTGTCAGAGTGTTTTTCATCATTTTAGGATGTTAGCAGTGCATCATACCAAAATGAGGAAATTAGTGAGAATGTTGTATTATGCAAAAAGTCCAGCACTTAAGCTTAAACAATTAAACAGTGCTCTTTTGCATGGAACAGAATTAGATGTGAAGAAGATTGGTGAAGAAATTGAGATTTGTTATTTTCGTGAGCAAGAGGACAGTGTAGAAATTGAGACAGCAATTCAAGGTAATGTGGAAGACAATGTACAGATTTTAAATACAGAAAAGTTTGAGAAGGAAATTACCAGGTTTAAGGTGAAATCCAGTGAAAGGCCAAATTTTACTTGTGTGTGTTGTCGACGGACTCATTATAAGATTCAGACTAGGTTAGTTGATTTATATGCAAAAAGTGAAAAGATGGATAATTATGAGTGGAAAGATTTAGCAACTTTTTGTGGGTGGAGAATTCTTTTGATTTGAGTTCTGATCAGCGTATTTGTAAATATTGTTATGACAAATTAAATCAAAACAGAATGCCTGCTAGAGCTGTTCATAATAATCTGGAGTTGATAGACATTCCCCGTGAATTGATGGATTTAAATACATATGAGTCTATTTTGATTCAATGTGTCCATCCTTTTCAGGCAATTGTTCGCATGGAGCCTAAGATAGGGAAATTGCCTCCTACAGATTTGCAGAGAGGATTAAAGGGAAGAGCTGTTTATTTGCCCCTAGATTTGAAAAAAAATATTGATACAATTGGTATAGAAAAAGTAGAAGAGGAACCTTTAGTTATTCTAGTTAATGGGGTTCCAACAAAGAGTAAAAAAATCTGGCAAGATTTAGTGGATGTTAGGAAAGTCAAAAAGGCAACGTTGTATTTAGTCAAAAACAATGAGTACTACAAAGATGTATGTGTTGCAGCAGAGGAAACAGCTACAGATGAAGACAGTGATTGTTCAGGCGGCCAAATTGAAAAAGTTGATGTGTCTAGAAGTGAAGAAACATATGAACATTATACTGTTCATCCTTTGCATTCCAAAGAAGTAATGGGGAATGCAATTGAATTGTTTCAAATGAAAACAGCAAAAGGAAGTCCCATTAGTGTATGGGAAGAAAGTTTGGAAGCTCCTTGTTTTCCACAGCTATTTCCAACAGGTCGAGGTGGACGATATGACGATCGACCACTTCAAATTCCTGCATCTGAATATCGAACTGTAAGATTATATGCTGAAGATGCAAGGTTTTGTCAATGCATTCCCTATTTGTTTCATCTACTGTATGAAAGTGACTTGTCTGGGCTTTCTTATGCAGTAAACCATATTCTGAAAAGTGGAGCACATCTACAAAATGTTTCGGCGAGGGACTTTATGGAGAAAGTGAATCTGCAAGATAATATTTTAGAATCTCATCTAATCAATCTCATGGCATGTCAGCGTGGTACAAATGAGTATTGGTACCGTCGGCATGGGGAATTGAAATGTATGCTAAGAAACTTAGGAACTCCTACATGGTTCCTCACTCTTAGCTGTGCCGAGTATGCATGGGAGGACTTACTTCAATTTCTACGAGAGGCCAATGCTAATATACAAAATATAGAATTCAAAACACCTGGAGAACTGTGTTCTTTGGATCCAGTGAATGTATGCAGATATTTTAATCATAGATTTGAAGCTATGATGTCTTTTATTACCAACAAAAAAAATCCTCCCCTTGGAGAGGTTTTGGATTTCTTTTGGAGAAAGGAGTATCAAGCGAGAGGTGCTCCTCACATACATATGTTGTTGTGGATTAAAGATGCACCCAAATTTGGAACAGATTCGGATGAGACAGTGATGAGTTTCATTGAAGAGTATTCAACATGTGCTGTTCCGAAAACTACGGAAGAAAAGAGTTTAAGGCAACAAGTTTTACGCTTTCAATCCCATCGTTGTGGAAAGTACTGTCGTCGAAAATTCAGAAACAAGGACAAGTTCTACACAAAATGTTGTTTCAGCTTTCCACGACCAGTGATTTCTAAAGGAAGAGTAAATAATTTGATGTCTTCTCTGCGACATACTGTGACGAGGAAATCACCAAAAAATACATACAATTTAAAAAGAGACGAAGAGTCCAAGTACATCAACGACTACAACCCTTTGATTTTGTCCATGTGGAATGCTAACATGGATATTCAATTTGTTGCTGACAACTCTATTGCTGTGGCTCGATATGTGACGTCTTACATCACAAAAAAAGAAAAGACAGAACTGAAGGATATGTGGGAGGACATTTCACATGCAAAGAGTCTAAGCAAGAAATTATACAGTTACAGTCTGAAGATGTTGTCGCATCGAGAAATTGGAGCGTATGAATGTTCTGATCGATTGTCGTCAGCAAGTCTCTATGCCAAATCTAGAACCATCATTTGGGTGAGTCTAGGTCTTGCTGCAACACGAAATCGAGTTTTGAAATCTGTACAAGAGATAGAGTATTTGGCGGAGAAAGAACCAGAAAGTACAGATATTTTGAAGACAAACATGTTGGATACATACTATCCAAATAGAAGTCATCACCTTGAGAACGCTTGTCTCTATGAAGTTCTGCTGCGATATATTTATAAGAGGAACATCAGAGAAGATATCAATAATGGAATATATGGAGTCATTGGATGTGAAGGATGTCTAGTGAAACAGAAAAAAGGTCATTTGATTAATCATCGCAAATTGAGTTGTGATAATCCAGATAAAAGAGAATGTTATTATTTGGCTCTTTTGCAACTGTTTAAACCATGACGTGAAGAAGAGGAACTTCTTGGAGATTTTCTCTGTTATGAAGACTCCTTTAATGCAACGAAGGATACCATAGAATGTCCTGTTTTTCCAAATTATCTGCAAATGTTGAATGAAGAAATAGAGCAAGAAGCCACAATTGCTGCAGAGATTGCGGGAGACAGTTCTCAAGGCAGTCAGAGTTCTGCTTCATTGAGTCAGGATCCACTAGGAGGACCAATTATCCTAAATGAAGCCGCTACTGCCATGGATGAGGTGGAAAGAGCTATGGAACAAGGTCAAGATGATGAAGTTAACTTAGAAGATTTGGTGAAACAACTAAACCTTGAGCAGAAACAGATATATGATGAAGTCACAGAACAGATTGAACATGGATTCAGTCATGAGAAAAAAGAGTGCTCATGTACATCATTTAAGCCTGTCCAACTGTACGTGAGTGGAGAAGCGGGAACTGGAAAAAGTTTTCTGATTAAAGCCATTGCAACTTATCTGCAGAAAAGGACTGAATCACCGCTGTCTTGTGTTGTTACTGCTCCAACTGGGCTGGCAGCACATAACATTAAAGGGATTACTTTACATCGTTTACTGATGCTGCCAGTGGAGCATGATAACAAATTGGAGTATCACAAGCTATCAGGAGATGCGTGTTCCGAAGTTTCGAGAGTCCTGAAGAAAATGAAACTTCTTTTCATTGATGAAGTAAGCATGGTGTCAAATATCATGCTTGCTTTTGTGCATTTGAGAATGCAATAAATTCTTAGAACAGACTATGATGTCTTATTTGATGGAAAACATATTATTTTTTTGGAGATCTTCTGCAGTTGACTCCAGTGAAAGGACAACCTGTGTTCAAAATGCTCACACATGAAGATACCAGGAAGTGCTTAGGGAGCATTGGAAACGTTAATATATGGTTAAACTTTAAATATGCAGAAGTGCTTCAAAATATGCGGCAGGCAAATGATGAAGATTATAAAAATATTCTACAAGATGTAAGGATTGGAAAAGTAAGTCAGCAAGGAAAAGAAGCTTTACATGCACGATTAATTTCAAATTTGTACCCAAATGAAAACATTCTTCCAGAGAACATATTTAAGAAAATTAACGAGAACAAATCTGGCATATGTTTGTTGCCAACTCTGAAAGAATGTTCCATGTTCAACAACAAAATGTTACAGTTAGAAAATTAAGAGATAGTGAAACTGGAAGCTATTGATAAAATAGAGCATATGGGAGCAACAATTATTTTGTCTGAAAATTTGAAATCAAAATTGGATTCATTAGAGAAGACTATATATAAAACTGCTGGTTTTGAAAAGACTCTGAATGTGTGTTTGAATTGTCTTGTCATTTTAAGAAGGAATTTAAATGTTGAAAGAGGTCTAGTAAATGGAGCAATGGGTTATGTGGTTGGTTTTGTGAATTACAAAAATAGAGATGGAATTGAAATTTTAAAAATTAAATTTGATGACATTGATGAAATAGAACAAATTTGTCGTTGTTCAGCTAGATTTTTGCTCGTGAAAGACTTATATGTTCGCCGAAAACAGTTTCCTATTTGTTTGGCATATGCGGTGACAATTCATAAGTCTGAAGGTTTAAGTGTAGATAGCGCTTTGGTGAACATTGGAAGTTCTGTGTTTAAAGAGGGTATGGCATATGTAGCATTATCACAAGTCAGAACTTTATCAGGATTGTACTTGATTGAGTGTGATGAAACAAATATTTGTGCAGATTTAGATTGTGTAAAAGAATACAATAGGTTAAGAAGAGAGTATGCTCCACATTTGCCTCAATATCCTCTGATTGAAAAACGTGTGGTAGGCCGAAAAAGAAGAAATGAGAGTAATTGCAGTGAGGTATCAGCAAAAAGGCATAAAGTAGATAAAAGTGTAATTGTAAAGAGAAACAAAAAGGATTCTGTTGAAGATGTTTTTGGATTTCAGTTTGAAAACAGTTCTGGTGTCAACTTCTATGCTAATGTAGCAGTTAATGTTGTTTTTTTTCTTCAAAATTTACAAAGACAGATTAGTGAAAATCGGGAACAAACATTGTGCTGTTTATTGAATTCTGTGTTAGACAAATGTAGTAGTGATAGAGCAAAAGTAGAAAGTGTTTCAGATATTAGAAATCTTCTAGATATATGTTCAGGTCAAAATCAATTTTCACAGAATATTCAGCAGGATTGTCAGGAATTTTTAATATATATGTTTGATGTATTACAAGATGAAGGAGTAGATATAAAAAATCTATTTGGCCTTTCTTATCAATGGCAACATGACTGTGATAACTGTGCTTCATCAAGTACTACTAGAATAGACTCTGAAAGATTTATATATTTAACTTTACCAGACTGCAAATCAGTGTCTTTCAATAATCTAGTTAAAGCAGCGGATCACAATATGGTGTGTACCCAATGTAAGTCTGCAATGCTGTCCACATTATTTCTACTAAATTATGGTCACTATGTTATTTTAATGTTCCAACGATGTAGACCTGATGGAACTAAATTGACAACTTCTATTAAAAATGTTGTGGCTTCTCAGTTATCGATATCAGGAAGAACCTTTGCAACTGTAGCTATTATTTTTCATGATGGTCCTTCAACAATATCAGGGCATTACACATGCTATTTGAAAACTTCTAAAGGTTGGACCCAATGTAACGACAATCATTTGACTTTCAAACAACGTTTGCCTTTTGGCTTTATAAATTCATATCTAGTGTTTTTACAGCCAAAATTTAGGTAAAGGTAATTGGCCTGTGAAGACGGGAGGAGTACTCATATATACTCATACATCTGACACTATTTGGCCAAATGGAAAGGTGCAAGAATGAGTAAAGAGTCATGACTGAAAAAAGGAGTATATTAAAATTTTGAAAATATTTCAGATGTTCTTGGAGCTTTTCTTATAGAAAGTCGATGAAATGGATTTCTAAGTGAACAGCAAAATACTATGCAACGAGAAAAGTACCTCCATGATATACTATTTGGCCTCAAGGAAAAGTAAGTCAATCAAAGATTAGCGTACATTTGTCATTTGTCAGTATGTAAGGTTTTTTTTAAAACACAATCTTTTAGATTGTGGTTTTTTTTCCCGCTGTCATATGATGAGTAATTTGAACTCACTACTTTAAGTGAAATTCAATATATTCTGAGAACAACAAAAATATACTATGTAACATGTTGTAGAAGTTATTCTATACTTTGGATTGTGTAAATTAAATTGTATTCCCATTCTCTGACACTTACTTTCCTTTTTTCATCTTCTTTCAGCTCTTTTTACTCACTTATAATGTCTTTCTCTCACTCTCTGTAACCCCCGTTCCCTTACTCCACTTCTTTGACAACCCCTCATTTTCCTTTCAACTGTGTGTATCCCGTCTCTCCCTTGCATAACTTTTCAGCTTTCAGTCTTTCTGCTTTTCTTCTCTTTTCCGTATTTTCCTCCTTTGCTCTTTTAGTAATTCCTGTTTACTCACTCAGCAGTATTATTGCACTCTATCACTATAAATCACCCACTCTCCTTAGCTTATCTTTGTTTGCTCTTTACTTTTGACCTCTTCTCTCTGTTTTTCGTTCACTACTTCTATGTCCTCAGTGCCTCACTCTACTTGTGTTATTTTCACTTGTGTTTATCTACCTTCTATCACTTCTTTTACAACAACTTCACTGCTCCTCTCTCATCGTTCTTCATCCCATTTCTTTTACTCTGGTTCCGTTACTATCCATCATTTCCTTTCTTTCAATGTCCTTCTCTTTACTTTCATCACCAAATTATTTTCTCTCAGTACCACTGTTTTAGTCGTCTTCTCCTCTCTTTCCTTTTTTTTGCAGACTTACTTTTTTTCTTTTCTCATTCATTGTACTCCACCTCACTCAGTTTTTCTCTTAGTGTGTCTACATTATAACTTCCTCAGTCCATTTCCTTCAATTGTTGTATATTATTCTGTCTCCCTTCATCCTTTCACTGTATGACTGTTCTTCTCTTACTCTCAGTTATCTTCTATTCCTCATTTTTTCTAAATGCATCCTTGTTTTCTGTCTCAGTCATTATCTTTTTACTTACTTCTGTTTCCTGATTTAGTTTTGCTAACTCACATTGTTTTAGTATCTTTCTTACCTTCAGTTCATTTCTCTGTACTTCTCTCTCTTTTTCTTAGTGAATCGATATGCCTTACTCTTTGTAATTTGCTCTCCTTCTATTTCTTTTTCCCTCTTTTTGTCCTTCTACCTTAGTTTATTTCCCTTTCTGTGTTCTTCACTCTCACTTTATTTCTAAATAGAGTGTTATGATGTTTTTAGCTCTTCATTTGTATCTTTTAATTTAAAATACATATTTTACTAATTATAACTTATTTTTCTTCTCTCTTTCACAGATACCAACTGTAGTAAAAAAAATTAAAGTTACATTTATTATATGGTAAGTATGACTACAAAAATGTAGTTTGTTATCACCCTTTGCTTTAAGGTCACTAACATTTTCTCAATCTACCTCACTCCTGTGTTTTTACTCTGCTTCTTTCACTTATTCTTATTCTCCATGTTTACTCCCCTTTCCCTATTTACCCTCTCATATTCATTTTCTTTTGATCCCTATTCTTTACTTCACTTACCCTCTGTTCCCTTCCTTTGCTTCTTCACTCATTCTCTTTTTCTTAATTATTTACCTTACTCCTACACATATAGCTCATCCCCCTCCCAACACATGCACACACCTGTAACATACACCCACACACACACCACACACACACACCTCATACACACAAAAAAACATCCCACACACACTCTTCAAAAACACACACACATTCCATACACACACATACATCGAACACATATACACCCCACTCTCATACACTTTTCATACATATTTCACACACCCTCATTTCTACGCATACCAAAACAGTCCACACAACCACACCCACAGACACACCTTACACACCCAAACTCCTACCTACACCCACTGACTCCCTGTAAGTCACACACATTGCATTACTTAACTTTTTTTGCTGTTTTGCTCAAGCCCATTCATGTACTGTTTCCTTTACTCTCTATGTCCACTCTCTATGTCACTCACCATGTGTTATAATAATTCAATATTTCTCCCTCTTTCACCCCTCTTTACTTATACTATGGGTAGCGCACCGGGGAGCGTGACAAGGGGAAAACTAAGAGAAACAGTAAAATAATATTTTAGAGTGCTTTGAGGTAGGGTAGCTGTTGTGTTGTGTGGGTGATTTACTTACTGCACTCCTTCCACTCCTTTTCTCAGTCCCTCTGTTCTCACAGTTTCTCACTCCCGTTCACTCAGTCCGTCTCTCTTACTCTAATTGTCTCTGTCTCTTCACTCTTTCACTACTTGTTCATTATGTTTTCTCCCTGAAGTTCAAGCACACTACGTTATTTACATTTCTTTGCTGCTTCAATTATTCCCTTTCTGTTACTTCTTCTTTTCTTCTTTCAGTTTTTTCTCTCTGTCAATCCACATGTTTTAACTTTAGTCGGTTTTATCCATCTTATTTCATCCCTCTTTAGTTATGGACACTACTTTTTTCTCTCTCTCCCTCACCAGTGTTATTTAAATCTGGTTCCGTTATTACCTTTTATTTGTACATCATTTTTTCACTTTCCTTTTACTCTTTACAGCCACTCACATTCTTCATGTGCCTCTGCTTTAGTATTATTCTTCTGTCTTTCTTTGTTTCACAGCCTTATATTTTTTTCATTTTCTCTCTTACACTTTCTTATATCTTTTACACTGTTTTACTATGTATTATACAGTACCTCTGTGTTGCTCTCTCTTGCTGTCTGTCTCTTAACATTACTCTCCCTTTCTCTTTCTCTTATGCTCTCCTTCTCTTGTTTTTTTTTTCTTTTTTTTTTTTTATTGCGCTAACGGGGCGCTCTCCGGTGCGCGCACCGGGAAGCGCATCTATGAGAAAAATGAAGTCAAGAGTGTTAAAAATTTTAGTAATTTTTTAGAAATGGGAGGTAGTTCTGAAAAGAACTTTTTTTTAATGTTTTTGTTGTTTTATATATATTTTTTTTTCTGATTTTTTTTAATTTTTTTTGTATTTTTTGAACAATTTTATGTTTTTTTTGTTTTTTTGGGGGGGGAACAATGAAAAACAGGCATTAGAAAGGGCTCAACAGGAGCAAAAAAAAAATTTACTTCTTGGGGCGTTTTGAGCATTTGTGGTTTTCAAACGCTCTATTAATTAAAATGATAATCATATTTCCATATGAAATTAGTTCACCACAATAAATGCACACTAGCTTCATGTGCACAAAATTCTGTTGAATGTTTGGGACCGTCTCCCTCGCCTCTGGTCCCGATAGAGTTACCTGTGATGATGTACTGGCCACAGGAGTTGGTAGGTTATCTTGGAGGTGACGCAGCTCAGCAGCGCTGTAATTGTTTGGATGCCACCTCTGCATGTGGCGGTGAATAGTATAGTTACCAAAACTATACTTTTTATTTGTACCTCTAGACAAAACATCTTTACAAATGAGGCATGTCACATATCGGGCATTGACCTTTTTTTGGTCTCGAGGAAAAGAATAAAATTGCCATATAAAATGGTCTTTGTGGTGTGATTTGTGGGGCTGTTCAGGCAAGAACTGCCTCCGCTCTACGTCCTCTTCCTCTTCTTCTTCCTCTTCCTCTGGGTTTGGAAGGAACTGCGCAGGTGGTCCTTCCTACCTAGGTGGTTTTGGTGGAGGTGGGTCGCCACCAGCTGCAGCTACTACAGATGCCATTATTTCAACAAGGAGAAACAGGTCTTCCTCTCACAAAGATGAAAGTCAGAGTGAGGAAAAAAGGAGGGGTTTCCATCATTTGGGAAAAAAATAGTTCTAAACCAATGAAAAGTGTTATTTACAGGTCACATGACCTATCACGCTTACGTTACGCGTCCCGCTCCGCGCCCGGAGCGCTTCCGGGGTGCTGCGCTTCGCGCCTCGTTCGCGCTCGGGAGCACTTCCGAGTGCGCGAATGCGGCGCGTCATAAGACGCATTACGCGGCAACGCGATACGTCGCGCTTACGCGACGCGATGTTGTTCTCGAACGCGGCAGTTGTGCAAACGGGACGTTTCCCGGTGCGCGGACCGGGTCGCGGCATAAAATTGAGCTAACGGGAAGCTACGCGGTGCGCGAACCGGTAGCGAAAAAAAAAAATATATATATATATATATATATATACATAAAAAAATTCTATGAAATACATATAAAATATATTTTTCCTTTAAAAAAAGAATACATTTAACAGCTTTTAATATTTTCTATTAAAAAACCATTGAAATTCACTGAAAAAACCATAGGTTATAGACCATATATAGTTAGGAATTAGCATTTACAAAACCTTGAAAATTCACTGAAAAAACCATAGGTTATAGACCATATATAGTTAGGAATTAGCATTTTTAAAACCTTATTTTACTCACACAAAACCATTGACATTCGCATATATAGTTAGTTGCATTAACTATATATTTCCGGCACCCGCAATCCACTGCTGATGATGTCACATATTACATCATTCATGACATGGTCAGTGACATCACTGTGCTTACAGATACGTCAGAAATACTGACGTATCTGTAACTCCTTGCGAGAGTGGAGATACAGACTGGATAAAGGCAAGTGAGTGTGAGAAAAGGTGAGTAAGGGAGTGAAGAGACAGAGAAAGTGAAAGCAAAAGTGAGAGTAGAAGACTGAAGGTTATGAGGCCATGCGTCACTTTTACGCCACCGCTGCATCACTTTTTGTGACGCACCGGTGGTGTAAAAAATGCACCTTGTTGAGTCATATTTACAAAGTGACGCATCTAGGTAGATGTGTCACTTTGTAAACCCCTACGCCACATTATACCTGCGCCAGGTGTAATCTATGCAAAGGGGGCGTATTGACACAAGGAAGGGTCGTAGAAGTGACGCAGTGAAATCTATGAGATTTCACTGCGTTACTTTTAGGATGCCGTTGCGTCAAAATCTTGCGCCTGCCTCACAGCAGGCGTAAGACTGACACAGGCCCTTTCACATGGGGGTGGCCCCATGTGAAAGGATGCATTGCTGGAGTTGCGTCACTTTTGTGACACACTCCAGCAATGCATCACTTTTGCGCTTACAGATACGTCAGAAATACTGACGTATCTGTAACTCCTTGCGACATAATGCATCATACATTAAATATGACGCATCAGGAATGTCACAAGGAGAGCGCACTGAGAAGTGATGCATCGCTGCTTTCACGCAGCGATGCGTCATTTCTCATAAATGAGGCCCTGAGTGAGAGAGGAAAGAAACATAAGTGAGGGAGTGTGGCTGTGTTATATGAAGTGAGTGTGATAGAAGAGGAGTGACAGACTAAGGGGTCAGAGAGAATGAGGCTAACAGAGAGAGAATGAGGTAAGAGGAGTGTAGAAGTAAGAGGACAGAGGGAGTAAGAGAAGGAATCAGTGAAGTGGAGTAAGGACAGAAAGGGAAGGGAAAACAGTTAAAGAGCAAAGGATGGGAAGAGAGAGGAAGAAAAGAATAATGGCATAGATTCTTTCTCATTTCAGAACCATATTCTTGTACCTAACCGATGAAAATTGTTCCCACACAAATTCAAAACCAAACTGCACATTTTAATTGGTTGTACATTTCAAGACTTTGAAACTCACATAACATTCACCTATCCCCCCAGTGCTCATTCACCAAGTAACCATGGTAACTCCCTCTTAAACCAGCACACAGTTCACAAGTTCATCATACTATGTTGCAAAAAAAATCCATCAAGGCTGTTTGACCACTCAATCTACTAGCTAATGAAATGCACTGTTTGTTTAAATGACTTTTCTCAACCATTGAAATGACTTCTTACAACAACAAAAAAGCATGCACCCTAATTTTCAGTGGAGATTTTAAAGAAAGCTCCAATCATTTCTGGTTATTCAACTGCACTGATTCTCAAATACTTTTTTTTCATAATCAAACTGCCATTTCATTTCCACAACTCATCTGACTAGAAGCACATCTACTTTTAAGATGCCAAAAATCTGGTTTGTGGGTCATAGCTATGTCCACTGGAGTCAAATATACGCAGCTAACAGAGGTAATTACAACCTTGATTTACCAAATGTGGACATTGTATGGATTGGACAGAGAGGATTGAGAAGTCACCAATTGATACCATTGGTAAAATCCTTTATGCATTTACTACGCCCTGACCTTATAATTGTGCACTGTGGTGGCAATGACTTAGGCACTTTGACAGGGGTAGGTCTGGAAATGCTTTTAAAGGACATCTTTAGGCAATTGATGTCACTTTTTCCAATAACTGCCTTGGTATTTTCTAAAATATGCCAAAGGCAAAAATGGAACTGGTCCAACCAATTTTGTCCACAGATTGAGAAAGCAAGGAAACATGTAAATAAATCTGTTTCTGCTTACATGAGAGTCTATGGAATGGGTAGTATATACCACAACACCCTGCGTTACAACATGCAAGGCATCTATAGGAGAGATGGTGTGCATTTTACAGATGAGGGGAATAGAGTTTTCCTCTTGAATATAAGACTTTGCATTGGTACCTACTTGTCGGTACAAAAACACACCCACATAACACAACAGCTCTTTTCAGAGCTACCCTACCTCTAAGCACTCTAAATTATTTTTTTACTATAATTTTTTACACTGTTTTTCCCTGTGGTGCACTCAGGGTGCGCGTACCGGAGCGCGCACCTGGGAACGCACCCAGCGCTTACCCCGCGAAAATAAAATAAAAATAAAAAAAGGTTTTTTGCCCTTCAGGGTCCTTCTAGACTCCCCTCAGAAAACCTAGGGGGTCAAGGTGTGTCTACTCTGCCCCCTTTTAATTATTTCCCCCTTTCTTTTTCACCTCTTGTGTCTCGATTCTACCGAGACACAAAATGGCGGACTCTCAGGACTGTTTAGAATGTTGACAGACACCCGACAGCCAATCAGCTTTCCGCTCGCGCACTCCCGTAGCGCGCCGGGTGCGCTCCCCGGTACGCGCACCTGTGAGCGCTCGGTGCGCGCCTATAGATATATATCAATCAATCAAAACATTTATATAGCGCACTACTCACCCGGAGGGTCTCAAGGCGCGTGCGGGAGGGGGGTCCGCTACTGCTCGAACAGCCAGGTCTTGAGCTGCTTCCTGAAGGCGAGGTGGTCTTGGGTCAGGCATAGGTGGGTCGGGAGGGTGTTCCAGGTCTTGGCGGCCAGGTAGGAGAAGGATCGTCCTCCTGTGGTGGCTCTTCGGATGCGGGGACGGCGGCGAGGGTGTGGCTGGTTGATCGAAGCTGGCGAGTGGGAGTGTAGAAGTTGAGGCGGCTGGTGAGGTATCTTGGGCCTTGGTTGTGTAGGGCTTTGTGTGCGTGGGTGAGGAGGCGGAAGGTGATTCTCTTGTTGACCGGGAGCCAGTGCAGGTCTCTCAGGTGTTTGGAGATGTGGCTGTGTCGGGGGATGCCGAGGATGAGTCTTGCTGAGGCGTTCTGGATCCGCTGGAGTCTCTTCTGGAGCTTGGCGGTGGTTCCGGCGTAGAGGGCGTTGCCGTAGTCCAGTCGGCTGATGACGAGGGCCTGGGTGACCGTCTTCCTGGTCTCGGTGGGGATCCACCGGAAGATCTTACGTAGCATGCGTAGGATGTTGAAGCAAGCCGAGGAGATGGCGTTGACTTGTCTGGTCATGGAGAGGGAGGAGTCCAGGATGAAGCCCAGGTTGCGTGCGTGGTCTGTTGGTTTGGGTGCGCTGCCTAGGGCGGGGGGCCACCAGGAGTCGTCCCAGGCAGAGGGCGAGGAGCCCAGGATGAGAACTTCCGTCTTGTCTGAGTTCAGTTTCAGGCGGCTTTTCATCATCCACTCGGCTACGTCTTTCATCCCTTCATGTAGGTTGGTTCTGGCGGTGGAGGGGTCGTTGGTGAGGGAGAGGATCAGCTGGGTGTCGTCGGCGTAGGAGATGATGTTGAGGTTGCGTTGGCGTGCGATGGCCGCAAGGGGGCTCATGTAGACATTGAAGAGGGTGGGGCTGAGCGAGGAGCTTTGAGGAACGCCGCAGATGACTTCGGTGGCTTCTGATCTGAACGGGGGTAGGCGGACTCTCTGTGTCCTTCCGGCGAGGAAGGAGATGATCCAGTCTAGTGCCTTCTTCTGGATTCCGACGTTGCAGAGGCGCTGCGCTAGGGTGCGGTGGCAGACAGTGTCGAACGCCGCGGAGAGGTCCAGGAGGATGAGGGCCGCTGTTTCCCCGTTGTCCAGCAGGGCTCGGATGTCATCCGTGGCTGCGATGAGGGCGGTCTTGGTGCTGTGGTTGGCCTGGAAGCCAGACTGCGAGAGGTCGAGGGATCCATTTGTCTCGAGAAAGGCGGCCAGCTGCTTGTTGACGGTCTTCTCGATGACTTTGGACGGAAACGGGAGGAGCGAGATGGGACGGTAGTTTTTGAGTTCGGTGCGGTCCGCTGATGGCTTCTTCAGTAGAGCGCTGAGTTCGGCCTGCTTCCAGCTCTCCGGGAAGGTGGCGGTGTCAAGGGAGGTGTTGATGATGTCCCGCAGATGGGGTGCGATGACAGCGTTGGCTTTGTTGAAGGCGTGGTGGGGGCATGGGTCGGTTGGAAATCCGGAGTGGATGGAGTTCATCGTACGGATGGTGTCTTCGGTGGTGATCGGGGTCCAGGCACGGACGGTGGAGGTGGGGGGTGTTGGTGCGGTCGTGGGGTGCATCGGTTGTGTGCTGAAGCTGTTGTGTATGTCTGCGATCTTGTTGTGGAAGTAGGAGGCGAGGGAGTTGCAGAGGTCTTGAGATGGGGTGATGTCGTTGTTTCCGGCGTTGGGGTTGGAGAGCTCTTTGACGATGTTGAAGAGTTCCCTGCTGTTGTGTGCGTTGTTGTCTAGTCGTGCCTTGAATGCAGTTTTCTTGGTGGCGTGGATCAGTTGGTGGTGTTTTCGGGTGGCAAGCTTGAGGGTGGTCATGTTGTCTGGTGTCGGGTCTTTGCGCCATGTTTTCTCTAGGGCTCGGCAGTTCTTCTTGGAGCTCTTGAGTTCGTCGGTGAACCAGGATGCTTTCTTGCTGCCGGGTCTGCTGGGAGGGGTCCTTAGTGGGGCGAGGTTGTCTGCGCAGTTGCTGATCCATTTCGTGAGGTTGTTGGTGGCCTGGCTAGGGTTCGCTGAGCTGGTCGGTGGGCGCTGGCTTAGGGATGCGATGAGCTGGTCGGCTGTGATCTTGTTCCAGCTTCTGCGTGCAACCTGTTGTTGGTGGTGGTGGATCGTGGTTCTTCTGAAGCTGAAGTGGACGCAGCTGTGGTCCGTCCAGTGGAGTCCGGTGGCGTGGCTGAAGACGATGTCTTTGCTGGATGAGAAGACGGCGTCGAGTGTGTGTCCGTTGTAGTGGGTGGGGGTGTTCACCAGCTGCTTGAGACCGAGGTTGGCGAGGTTGTCCAGCAGGGTGGTGGTGTTGCGGTCGTTGTTGTTCTCCAGGTGGAAGTTGAGGTCCCCGAGGAGGATGTAGTCAGCAGAGGGGAGGGCGTGCGGGCTGATGAGGTCGGCGATGTCTTCGCTGAATTGAGTGCGAGGTCCCGGGGGTCTGTAGATGAGGGTGCCTCTGAGGGTGGTCTTGGGGTCGGTGTGGATCTGGAAGTGCAGGTGTTCGGCGGTTGTGAGGGTGTCGTCGGTGTTGGTCGTGATGCGGATGGTGTTCCTGTGGATGATGGCGATGCCTCCTCCAGTCTGGTTTGCGCGGTCCCTCCGGGTGATCTTGTATCCATCCGGGATGGACGGATACAAGATCCGAATTGAAGTTCATTTAAAAAAAAAACACTGGAGCAATTTTCACCAAAAATAGCAAAGGCACATCTGCGTACCAGTCCCTACAATTTTGCCAGTTTGGCGTAATTCCGTTCAGCGGTTCGGGCTGTAGACTTGTCAGACCGTCCTATGGAAATTAACATGGGGAAAACATGTTTTGGGACCCCCTTTTTTCTCTTCTTTTTCTCTGCCCCCACTCCTCGAATCCCCCCGAACCTTCTAGGGAAGGAGCGGAGCGGAGCTGGCCAAAATTTAGGAAAATTACACGCAAATTCCTCAACCGGCGCTAGAGTTATTCCCAATAGAATGTTGCGGATTTCCTATGGTAGCCAATCCTAACTATTACTAGCTTCTGTTGACCGCCAGTAGGTAATATATATATATATATATATATATATATATATATATATATATATATATATATATATATATATATATATATTACCTACTGGCGGTCGCCAGTAGGTATATATAGTTAGGATTTTTTCTCTTAGGGAATTTTGAAAATTCTATGTCTAATAACTTTGGCGTTTGTGGACGGAATTGGCTGAAATTTTCAGGAAAATGGAACATTTTGTTTCTGAGCAGCCACTGAAAATTTGGGGGGGGTCGTCAAGGGGGGGCCGAGAAAAAAGGGGGGTCCCAAAACGCGTTTTTCCCATGTTAATTTCCATAGGGCGGTTGGCCTCAATTTTAGCCCGAACGGCTGAATGGATGTGCACGAAACTTGGCAAAATTGTAGGGACTGGTAGCCCGATGTGCCTTTGCTAGGTCTCAATATATGTGCTCCAGTGGATTTTGAGAAATTAACGTTCAAATAAATATATATATCTGTAAGCGCGCTCCGCGCAGCGCCCCGGTTCGCGTACCTGACGCGTAACGGAACTTCGCGAAGCGAAGCTGATTGGCTCTCCGGTGTCTGTCAACATTCTAAACAGTCCGGAGCGGCCGCCATCTTGTCTCTCGGTAGTAGTTCAGGAAGTAGTAGTCAAAATGGCTGTGTTTCTCTCTCTTTTTTTATATATATTCAGGTACATAACCAATCAAATGTCAGGTAAAAAAAGTAGAAAATGAAAGTAACATTTTAATTGGTTGTCAATTCCAACACTTCAGATGTGTTTTGTGAAGTAATTTACCTCAGGGTATTTAGAGAGGTCTACAGGCTAAATGGCTTAATGGTATTCCAACCAAATTTGTGAAAATGTTAGGGATTGGTATGTAGTATGAGTTAATCTATATTTGGTGACATTGTCTCCAGGGTTTCTTCTGTAAATTACTTTCCCACCTTTTTTAATGGAGCGCTTCCCGGTGAGCGCCCCGGTACGCGAACCGGCAGCGTTAAGGGAGTCCACCATTTTGTGTTTTGGTCGAATTAAGATACAAGATGGAGGGCAAATAATGTTCAGAATGGGTAGAAGGGGGCACGGTAGACGTATCTTGACCCCCTAGGTTTTCTGATGGTGGCTGAGGAGGCCAATATGTGCGAAAAAAACCATTTTTTTTAAAATTTCGCACGGTTAGCGTCCGGTGCGCGTACCGGGTAGCGCTCCGGGGAGCGTACTTTGTTGAAAATTAGTGAAAAAAGTTAGAGTAAAATAATAATTGTGAGTGATCAGATGTAGGGTAGCTCTGAAAAGAGCTTTTGGGTCCTGTGGCTGATGTAGGTACCTACAAGTAGGTAGCAATGCACAGTCTTAAATTGAGGATGAAAATTCTGTTCCCCTCATCTGAGAAGTGAACTCCATCTCCTCTGTAGATATCTTGCATGTAGTAACGCAAGTTATTGTTGTAGATGGAGCCCATTCCATGGTCTCTCATGTAAGCTGAAACAGACTTATTTACATGCTTCCTCGATTTCTCAATTGGTGGACAAAATTGGTTCGACCACCTCCATTTCTGTCTTTGGCATATATGTGAATATACCAAGGCAGTTTGAGGAAAAAGTGCCATCAATTGCTCAAAGGTGTCCTTTAAAAGCATTTCCAGACCTACCCCAGTCAAAGTGCCCAAGTCATTACCTCCACAGTGCACAATTAACAGGTCAGGTTTTGGCAAATGCAAAAAGGTTTTCACCAATGGTATCAATTGGTGACATTTTAATCCTCTGTGGGCAATCCACTTGATTTCCACATTTTGTAAATTGAGGTTAGGTACATTTCTGTTATCAGCAAACCTTTGAGCCCAGTGGATATAACTATGTCCAACAATCCAGACAGAAAACATGGTGAGAGGAGGTTCTGCTGCAGTCAGATGAAGTGTGGCAATGAAATGGCAGTTGAAAACATAAGAGTTTAAAATGAAAAAACTGTGGAGTTTCTGTGTTAATGAAGCAGTAGCAGTGATTGGTGGATTTTGATTGCTGAAAACAGAAAGTTAGGGTGCATGGATGAGTTCTTTGAAAGATGTAATTTGAATGGTCAAAAAAAATCATTTTATGAAAGATTGCACTGGATATGCAGGTGTACTGAGAGTTCAGAGTTCAATTGAAACATTGTTGTGTGAACTTGCAAACATCAGAGGTCTTTCAGGAGGTGGTTGCTATGCAAAAAAGGCAGAAAGGGCAGAGGGGGAAGGGTGTTGATTTGAAAAAAGTGAGGGAAGAGTTTTGATTGGGTGACATGAGAGATATGTGGAGAAGCGTGGCTCAGTGGTTAGAGGTGGCAGACCCGGAAGCTGAGATCAGCCGTGGACCAGGGTTCGATTCCCTGCCTCGGCAGGTCTCGGGCACAAAAATTCCACGGACTCGACAATTCTCGCTCCGGTGCCTACTCGACTCACGGGGTCACACTCTGCGACTCTGGGCAATAGCTTGCTTAATCTCCACTATGGCCCCTCGCGGCGGGATGCCTGGCTTTCACCTTGTGAATACCCTGCCGGGGTATCTCACAGGGGAATACCAGGACGGGTTCCCTAAGCAAGCGCCTTGAGACCCCTGGGTGATTAGTGCGCTATATAAATCGAAACACATTTACATTTACATGTGTGATGAATTACAGCTTTTCTGTGCTTTTTATGGCTGCAGACTCTGGAGTGCATACCTTTTGCTCTGCTAAAGACAATTTGGTGTGTTTCTGAGACTGTTTTGAAACTCATAAAGTATTTGCTAAGGTGAGAAAAGATTCATTTAATTTAGATAGAGAATAGTATGGTTTAGGGAGAAAATTATGAAGACAGTTGTGTATTTAAAATGTTGCTTTGTGTCAAGTGTTTTACAAATAGATTGTGTTTCTTTGTGTTACATAGCCATGTTAAAAGTGACGCAAAAAAAGTGCAAGGGTCTTACAAAAATGCTTTCATGTGTCTTAGGGTATTTTAACTCACTTCCCCATGAATGTATGAATATAATTGCTTTACAAGATGTGTTTAAAAACGTATTTTGAAATCAATTAGGTTTCTTGATATGTACTGCTAGAGTTTCATAGGTTGCTTGGGGCATATTTTCAAGGATTTTGAGTTCCTTTGATGTAATTTTTCCCATTTTAATTTAAGACCTTTCCCCGTGGTGCAAGGTCCTTGTAAATATGCCCCCATCTGTGCTTGGCAAATTTTGATTTTAATTCTTTGACTAACATAGCCATGTTAAAAGTGACCCAAAAATGTTGCAAGGGCCTTAAAAAAAACGCTTTCATGTGTCTTAGGCCATTTTAAGTCATTTCCCCTTGAATGTAGGTATATAATTGATTTAGATGATGTGTTTAAAAACGATTTTTGAAAACAATTAGGTTTCTTGATATGTACTGCTAGAGCTTCATAGGTTGCTTGGGGCATATTTATAAGGCCTTTGAGTCTCTCTGATGTTATTTTTCCCATTTTAATTTAAGACCTTTCCCTGTGGTGCAAGGTCCTTGTAAATACGCCCCATCTGTGCTTGGCAAATTTAGATCTTGATTATTTGACTTACATAGCCATGTTAAAAGTGATCCAAAAATGGAGCAAGGGCTTAAAAAAACGCTTTCATGTGTCTTAGGGCATTTTAAGTCACTTCCCGATGAATGTAGGTATATAATTGATTTAGATGATGTGTTTTAAAACGTTTTTTGACATCAATTAGGTTTCTGGATATGTAGTGCTAGAGTTTCATAGCTTGCTTGGGGCTTATTTATAAGGCATTTGAGTCTCTCTGATGTTATTTTTCCCATTTTAATTTAAGACCTTTCCCCGTGGTGCAAGTTCCTTGTAAATATGCCCCCATCTGTGCTTGGCAAATTTAGATTTTAATTCTTTGACTAACATAGCCATGTTAAAAGCAACCCAAAAATGGTGCAAGGGCCTTAAAAAAACGCTTTCATGTGTCTTAGGCCATTTTAAGTCATTTCCCGTTGAATGTAGGTATATAATTGATTTAGATGATGTGTTTAAAAACGATTTTTGAAATCAATTAGGTTTCTTGATATGTAGTGCTAGAGTTTCATAGGTTGCTTGGGGTATATTTAAAAGGCATTTGAGTCCCTTTGATGTTATTTTTCCCATTTTAATTAAAGACATTTCCCCGTGGTGGAAGGTCCTTGTAAATACACCCCCATGTGTGCTTGGCAAATTTAGATTTTGATTATTTGACTTACATAGCCATGTTCCATACAGTTCTCACCTTCTGCGTAGTCTTTGATATGCTAGACTCCATCTGCACTATGAGATACCTAAGCAAAGGAAACACAGGTGATGTGATTGTGAAATGAGGAAAAGAAACTCCACATTTTTCAATTACATCACCTGTGTTTCCTAAGTTTACGAATGACATTGTGCAGATGAGGTTTAGGCCTGTCCACGGACACAGAAGAGGTCTGGCCTTTGTTCAAGGTGAAGTGGACATGACTTACTTCATTGGTAGGCCTTCACATGTATTATCTCCTCTGTACTCTTCAACAAGCGTAAATGTCATCTGCAACCCTGAGTAGGCCTCACCTTAAACAAACCTCTGGATAGGCCACACCTTATCGTCATCCTGAATCAATCATTTAAAATGTTAGGGACAGATTTATGATAGGTGTATGCCTCTTTTGCGTCACTGTGCGTCACTTTTGTGACGCAGCGGCGGTGCAAAAGAATTGCTATGTGGCGACATATTTACAACTTGATGCATCTAGGCAGATGTGTCATGCTGTAAAGTCCCGTGCCACATGAAACCGATGCAGCAGTGATGCAAAAGATGCATCATGTTGCAAGACAGGCCTCACTTCATCTCCAACAAGATAAGAAGCTGAATCTTCTGTAAATGTCAAAATTGTTGTATACACTGCTGAACTTCTGTGTACTCTTTGATATGCTAGACTCCATCTGCACTATGAGATACCTAAGCAAAGGAAACACAGGTGATGTGATTGTGAAATGAGGAAAAGAAACTCCACATTTTTCAATTACATCACCTGTGTTTCCTAAGTTTACGAATGACATTGTGCAGATGAGGTTTAGGCCTGTCCACGGACACAGAAGAGGTCTGGCCTTTGTTCAAGAGTGAAGTGGACATGACTTACTTCATTGGTAGGCCTTTGAAATGTATTATCTCCTCTGTACTCTTCAACAAGCGTAAATTTCATCTGCAACCCTGAGTAGGCCTCACCTCAAACAAACCTCTGGATAGGCCACACCTTATCGTCATCCTGAATCAATCATTTAAAATGTTAGGGACAGATTTATGATAGGTGTATGCCTCTTTTGCGTCACTGTGCGTCACTTTTGTGACGCAGCGGCGGTGCAAAAGATTTGCTATGTGGCGACATATTTACAACTTGATGCATCTAGGCAGATGTGTCATGCTGTAAAGTCCCGTGCTCCATGAAACCGATGCAGCAGTGATGCAAAAGATGCACCATGTTGCAAGACAGGCCTCACTTCATCTCCAACAAGATAAGAAGCTGAATCTTCTGTAAATGTCAAAATTGTTGTATACACTGCTGAACTTCTGTGTACTCTTTGATATGCTAGACTCCATCTGCACTATGAGATACCTAAGCAAAGGAAACACAGGTGATGTGATTGTGAAATGAGGAAAAGAAACTCCACATTTTTCAATTACATCACCTGTGTTTCCTAAGTTTACGAATGACATTGTGCAGATGAGGTTTAGGCCTGTCCACGGACACAGAAGAGGTCTGGCCTTTGTTCAAGAGTGAAGTGGACATGACTTACTTCATTGGTAGGCCTTCACATGTATTATCTCCTCTGTACTCTTCAACAAGCGTAAATTTCATCTGCAACCCTGAGTAGGCCTCACCTTAAACAAACCTCTGGATAGGCCACACCTTATCGTCATCCTGAATCAATCATTTAAAATGTTAGGGACAGATTTATGATAGGTGTATGCCTCTTTTGCGTCACTGTGCGTCACTTTTGTGACGCAGCGGCGGTGCAAAAGATTTGCTATTTGGCGACATATTTACAACTTGATGCATCTAGGCAGATGTGTCATGCTGTAAAGTCCCGTGCTGCATGAAACCGATGCAGCAGTGATGCAAAAGATGCACCATGTTGCAAGACAGGCCTCACTTCATCTCCAACAAGATAAGAAGCTGAATCTTCTGTAAATGTCAAAATTGTTGTATACACTGCTGAACTTCTGTGTACTCTTTGATATGCTAGACTCCATCTGCACTATGAGATACCTAAGCAAAGGAAACACAGGTGATGTGATTGTGAAATGATGAAAAGAAACTCCACATTTTTCAATTACATCACCTGTGTTTCCTAAGTTTACGAATGACATTGTGCAGATGAGGTTTAGGCCTGTCCACGGACACAGAAGAGGTCTGGCCTTTGTTCAAGAGTGAAGTGGACATGACTTACTTCATTGGTAGGTCTTCACATGTATTATCTCCTCTGTTCTCTTCAACAAGCGTAAATTTCATCTGCAACCCTGAGTAGGCCTCACCTCAAACAAACCTCTGGATAGGCCACACCTTATCGTCATCCTGAATCAATCATTTAAAATGTTAGGGACAGATTTATGATAGGTGTGTGCCTCTTTTGCGTCACTGTGCGTCACTTTTGTGACGCAGCGGCGGTGCAAAAGATTTGCTATGTGGCGACATATTTACAACTTGATGCATCTAGGCAGATGTGTCATGCTGTAAAGTCCTGTGCCACATGAAACCTGCGTCAGGTTTCATATAGGTGTTTTGTTGCAGGGTGGGCATTCATTTGCATGAAAGCCCTGTAAAACTAACACAGTGAAATTTAGAAGATTTCACTGAGTCAGCTTTATAGCATTGCTGAATCAAATCCTTACGCCTGTTTGAAACAGGCATAAGGAGTGATGCACCATGCAATGTGAGGCTTCCTCCTGTGCATTGCAGTAGACATGTCGCGCTTACGACGTGATTCCTGCAATGTGCTGCTTTTGCGGCACAGATGCGTGACTCATTTGTGCTGTTTTTGCTCAATGGTGCTCCACATTGTAAATGCGGCACATCATGGGTGGCAGAGCAGCGGTGCACGTTAACTGGTGCATCCCCGGGGATGTGCCAGTTAACATAAATCTGCCCCTTTACATTTAAGTATGAGCAGTGTAAAAAGAGTTGGTGAGGCTTATCGAAGGTTAAGAAGAGATGAGTCCTCTTCACTGAAAACTTGGACATAGACCTCACCTCCTCAGCATCGCTGGACATGGGTAAATAATAATTGCAAAATGTTACTCTTGTTAAACAATTTTAATATTATAGTCTCTGAGATTTGTCTCTTACTCTGCAACATCTCATTGTTGTTCTCTTTCTTTAAAGATAACGACAACATCAACCATGAGTGATAATGAGCAATCCGTTGATCTCGATATTATCATTGAAATTGTGATTGAAACATCAGTGGAAGTAGATCCCTTGGATGTTTTAAATCCTGAGGATGATGAAGAACATGATGAGGATGCCGATTTGTCAGAATTGTATGACATAGGCTGGGCAGCTGACCTGCTTGAGCCTATGGAACTATAAACATTTATTTTTAAAAGTTACTGGAAATGAAAAATAAACATGTAAACCGTTTCATTTAAAATTAAACACAACTTCAAAAACAGCTTGTGTGTAGTGTCTTTAATAAAATACTCAAATATGCTCATAAAATTAGTTCAGATTCACATATAAAACAGCACAGGTAAAATGTAGAAGCATTCCATTTCTTTGCTACTATTTGTAACTACTAAATTTGCCAATGCACTAAAAATTATTCTATGTAAAAATGAAAAGTAGTGTGTTAAATTTTTGACGACTGTTATTGATTTACTGTTTGGTAATAGTGGTTAATAACATTTTTTATTATATTTTACCACAGATTCAACTGCAGATCATTTAAAAATTAAAGAATGCCTTCGAAGGACAGAAGGCGAAAGGCTACCAAACATCAAAGACAGCAGCTTAAAAAAATATTGCAGCAGACCTCTACAATAAAAACTCGTCAAGTCACCAAGAAAGGTCCGGGTAAGATAAAGAAATCATTCATAAGAAACATTTGTAGAAAAAAAAGTAGTACTACAGAAAATGTTTTAGTCCAGAAAAAGAGAAGCAATTTAAACGGAAAGGGAAGGCCAATCAAAAATGTTACTGCTAGAGCAGGAGATAACTCTGTTCATGGTAGTAGAAGGAGAAATCAGTTTAGGGACATTCGTAGACGAATGTTCCGCAACAGGATAATTGGCAATTTGTTAAAAAATATTAAGAAAGGTCAGCAGAAAGTGGTTTTTTATAAGAGAAAAAAAAAAATTGAGAAAGTTATTGATCAGGCATTTGAAATTAAGCGAAAGTTATTTATTTTGATAATCAATAGAATTAGGAAGCTAAACAAGGCAATTTATGATTTCAAAAGAAATAGTAGATGGAAGAGAACAGTTAATCGTAGTAATTTTTGTGAAGTTTTTTCAGGAGAATGGATGCATACTTCAAGTTGTGAGGCATTTTTTAATGAGGAGAGTTATTTCCAGGATAATGATTTGGTGCATGCAGTTGACATCAGTGGTCGAGCTTATGAGGTGAAAGATGGTTGTCCAGTTGAAAAAGAAAAACTTGTGACAACAGAGGCAGAAGAGATGTTAGGTAATGAGGTTTTAGGAAGACGTCCTAAGGGACCTGTGTACACCTGGAAGTGTAGTAGTATTTGCAGTGTGCGACAGGATTCCATCAATTTGCTTTGTGATTTTGTACGGACATTTAATAAGAAAAGTTTGAAGCAGAAAATGAAGTTGTTGCAAGAATTAGATCCTTGCAGAGTGAGAGAAGTGACAGTTTTGCATGGTCATTCACTGGCTTGTCTTTCCAGGAGAGTATGCCAGAGTGTTTTTCATCATTTCAGGATGCTAGCAGTGCATCATAATAAAGTGAGGAAATTAGTTAGAATGTTGTATTATGCTAAGAGTCCAGCAGTTATGCTTAAACAATTATGCACTGCTCTTTTGCATGGTTCTGAAATAGATGTGAAGAATATTTGTGAAGAAATTGAGTTTTGTTACTTTGGGAGTAAAGAGGAGAATGTTGAAATTGACCCAGAAGAAGAGGGTAATGTGGAAGATAGTGTACAGATTTCCAGTACAGATAATTTTCAGAAGAAAATTGCCACGTTTCAGGTGAAATCAAGTGAGAGGCCTAATTTCACTTGTGTGTGTTGTCGACGCACTTCAAGTCAAAATATATGTTTATTGTGACCTTAGTCTTTAAACAATACAGTGAGCATAACGCCGAATGGAGTATGCATCATAAAATCATACACTTATTATTTTTAAAAACTTGTCCGTTAAAAATATCATACACACCCTTATCAAAAATACAAAAGATCAGTGCATTTACAGTTATCTTAAAACATATTTTATATATTAAAACCTATACACATTCTTATCACTCCAGGAATTCTTTCCGCTAAAAACCATACAGTACTACAAGTTATTCTTTGGCCCTCAGCGCACTCAGGGCCTCCTTTAAAAATTTCCCGAGGGCTATTACAATATCAATGTAGGGGATTTCAGTTAGGAGGCTGGCCGCCTGTAACCTAGTTTTTACCTCATATTTTATAAATACTGGGCGCAGCCAAATTTTTCTTTGTTTTAGGGGTACCGCACAGTCTAACAGGAAATGCATCAGATCACCTTTGGTTCCCAAATTACACCTACAGTAACCTTCCTGATCTAACATTCTTATATTAAGGTCTCTGTTTATTACCCATGGGTTGATACCAATTCGAAGCCTCAAGATCTCTTGCCTGAAGCCACGACTGGGTAATCTATCAAGGTATGGGAACCAGTTTTCCTGGGACCACGCATTTAACATATGCGCCACAGATTTTTTCGTTGTTAGGTAAACTATATCAGTTGATTTCGAGACCTCTTTCCCCCTTTGCTTCAGATCGACTTTAGAGATAAGGATTTGATATGAACTCAGATCCAAATCGATCTCAAGTGAGTTACAGATTCCCTTCAATTTTTCCCTACTGGACTTTGCCCATTTTAACTCGCTTTTCTGAATTTCTTTGCGACACCAATATGCTACTTTTTTGCTTTCGGGGTCTTCTAATCTCTTCCAGAATCTGATCACAGCCATCTGGGTTAATATCACCCAGGACGCACTTATTATAAGAATCAGACTAAGTTAGTGGATTTATATGCAAAAAGTGAAAGGGAAAATAATAGTGAATGGAAGGATTTTGCAACATACTTGATGGTAGAAAATTGTTTTGATTTGGGATTGGATCAACGTGTGTGTACTTATTGTTGTAACAAATTAAATCAAAACCAGATGCCTGCTAGAGCGGTTCATAATAATCTGGAATTGGTTGAGATTCCTTCTGAATTGAAGGATTTAAATACTTATGAATCTATTTTGATTCAAAGTATCCATCCCTTTCAGGCTATTGTAAGAATGGAGCCAAAGACAGGGAAATTGCCTCCATCAGATTTACAGAGAGGATTAAAGGGAAGAGTTGTTTATTTGCCTCTAGATTTGAAGAAAAACATTAATACAATTGGAGTAGAAAAAGTGGAAGAGGAACCTCTGGTTATCTTAGTTAATGGGGTTCCGACAAAGAGTAAGAAAATATGGCAAGATTTAGTGGATGTTAGGAAAGTCAAAAAGGCAACATTGTATTTGAAAAAAAACAAAAAGTACTATAAGAATGTATATGTTGCAGAAGAGGAAGTAAGTGAAGAAGAGGATAGCGATTTGTGTGCTGGTCAAATAGAGAAAGTAGAACCCTCTAAAAGTGAAGAAATATATGAACAATATAGTGTTCATCCTTTGCATTCCAAGGAAGTCATGGGGAATGCGATTGAGTTGTTTCAAATGAAACAAGCCAAAGGGAGTCCCATTAGTGTTTGGGAGGAAAGTTTGGAAGCCCAGTGTTTCCCACAGCTATTTCCAACAGGTCAAGGAGGAAGATATGATGAGCGACCTCATCAAATTCCTGCTTCTGAATACCGGACTTTACGATTGTATGCAGAAGATCCTAGGTTTCGACAATGCATTCCCTATTTGTTTCATCTCCTGTTTGAAAGTGATCTGTCTGGACTGTCATATGCAGTGAACCACATCTTGAAAAGTGGTATACAGATGCAAAACATCTCGGCAAGTGACTTTATGGATAAAGTCAATGTGCAAGACAGTATTTTGGATTCTCACCTGATTAATCTCATGGCGTGTCAGCGTGGTACTAATGAGTACTGGTACAGTCGTCATGGTGATTTAAAATGTATGCTGAGGAACTTAGGAACTCCCACATGGTTCCTCACTCTCAGCTGTGCCGAGTATGGCTGGGAAGACTTACTTGAATTTCTACGAGAGGCAAATGGAAACATTGAAAATATCAAATTCAAGACACCCGGAGAACTGTGCTCTTTGGATCCAGTGAATGTATGCAGGTACTTCAATCATAGATTTGAAGCTATGATGTCTTTCATCATGAACAAGAGAAATCCACCTCTTGGAGAGGTGTTGGATTTCTTCTGGAGAAAGGAGTACCAAGCAAGAGGTGCTCCTCATATACATATGCTGCTGTGGATGAAGGCTGCACCTAAATTTGGAACAGATCCAGAAGACTTAGTGATGAGTTTCATAGAACAGTATTCTACATGTGCTGTTCCAAATGCAAAGGAGGACAAAAGCCAAAGAGAAAAAGTTCTACGTTTCCAAAGCCATCGTTGCGGAAAGTACTGTCGTCGTAAATTCAGAAACAAGGACAAGTTCTACACCAAATGTCGTTTCGCCTTTCCACGACCGGTGATTTCTAAAGGAAGAGTGAACAGTTTGATGTCTTCGCTGCGACATAATGTGATGAAGAAATCCCCTAAAAACACATACAATTTGAAAAGGAACGAAGAGTCCAAGTATATCAACGACTACAACCCAGTGATTTTGTCCATGTGGAATGCTAACATGGATATACAGTTCGTGGCTGATAACTGTATGGCTGTGGCTCGGTATGTGACATCTTACATCACCAAAAAAGAAAAGACAGAATTGAAGGATATGTGGGAGGCCATTTCCCATGAAAAGAGCCTCAGTAAGAAGTTGTACAGTTTCAGTCTGAAGATGTTGTCACATCGAGAAATCGGAGCTTATGAATGTTCTGACCGGTTGTCTTCAGCAAGTCTCTATGCCAAATCCAGGAGTATCGTTTGGGCGAGTCTTGGTCTTGCTGCAACGCGTAATCGAGTTCTGAAACCTGTGCGGGAAATTGAGTATTTGGCGGAAAAGGAGCCAAACAGTACTGATATTTTGAAGACCAACATGTTGGATACATATTATCCAAATAGAAGCAGACACCTCGAGAATGTTTGTCTGTATGACGTTCTACAAAATTACATATTCAAGAGGAACATCAAAGAAGATATTGATAAAGGAGTGTATGCTGTAATGGGAAGTGAGGGATGTCTCGTCAAGCAAAGAAAATGCCACTTAGTAAACCATCGAAAATTGAGTGGCGAATCTCCTGAAAAAAAAGAGTTTTTCTATTTAGCACTTTTGCAACTTTTCAAGCCTTGGCGTGCAGAAGAGGAACTGCTTGGAGATTTCCTCTGTTACGAAGACTCTTTCAATGCCACTAAGGAGACCATAGAATGTCCTGTTTTTCTCAAATATGTAGAAATGTTGAATGCGGTAATCGAGCAGGAAGCAACGATTGCAGCCGAGATTGCTAGAGACAGTTCTCAGGACAGTCAGAGTTCTGTTTCATTGAGTCAGGTTCCACTAGGAGGACCAGTTATCGAAAATGAAGCTGCCACTGCCATGATTGAAGTGGAAAGAGCCATGGCACATGCTCAGGAGGATGCGGTTAACTTAGAAGACTTGGAAAGAAAACTCAACGTTGAGCAGAGGAAAATATATGACGAAGTTACCAACCAAATTGATCATGGATTAAGTCATGAGAAGAAAGAGTGCTCATGTACGTCGTTGAAACCTGTCCGACTGTACGTGAGTGGAGAAGCGGGAACTGGAAAAAGTTTCCTCATTAAAGCAATTTCATGTTATTTGCAGAAAAGGACTGAGTCATCGCTGTCTTGTGTTGTCACTGCTCCAACTGGACTGGCAGCACATAACATTAAAGGTATTACTTTGCATCGTCTACTGATGCTGCCAGTGAAGCATGATAACACATTACAATACCACAAGTTATCTGGAGATGATTGTTGTGAAGTTTCAAGAGTCTTGAAGAAAATGAAACTTCTTATCATTGACGAAGTAAGCATGGTTTCCAATGTCATGCTTGCCTTTGTGCATTTGAGAATGCAAGAAGTTCTCAAAACAGAGTATGATGTGTTATTTGGTGGCAAACACATCATTGTTTTCGGTGATCTTCTGCAGCTGACACCAGTGAAAGGACAACCTGTGTTCAAAATGCTCACGCATGAAGATACCAGGAAGTGCCTAGGGAGCATTGGCAACGTTAATATATGGTTAAACTTCAATTATGCTGAACTACATGAAAATATGCGTCAGGCGAAGGATGAAGATTACAAGAATATTCTACAAGATGTTAGAATCGGAAAAGTGACCGAGCATGGGAAAGAAGCTTTACATGCACAATTACTGTCAAATTTGTATCCAGAACAAGACGTTGTGCCTGAGAATATTTTTCAGAAAATTACTGAGAAGAAATCTGGAATATGTTTTATGCCAACTCTTGCAGAATGTGCCATCTTCAACAACAAAATGTTGTATTTAGAAAACCAAGAGATTGTGAAACTGGAAGGTATTGACAGAGTAGAGCATATGGGATCAACAATTATTTTGTCTGAGAATTTGAAATCAAAATTGGATTCATTAGAAAAGAGTATATCTAAAACTGCGGGTTTTGAAAAGACTCTGAATGTGTGCTTAAATTGCCGTATAATTTTAAGAAGGAATTTACATGTTGAAAGAGGTCTGGTAAATGGATCAATGGGTAATGTTGTTGATTTTGTGAAATACAGAAATAGGGATGAAATTGAATTTTTAAAAATTTAATTTGATGGCATTGAGGAAGTACAGCTAATTGGTCGTTGCTCTGCTAGGTTTTTGCTTGTGAAAGACTTATATGTTCGCCGTAAGCAGTTTCCTGTTTGCTTGGCATATGCGGTGACAATCCATAAATCGCAAGGTTTAAGTGTAGACAGTGCATTGGTGAATATTGGCAGTTCTGTGTTCAAGGAGGGTATGGCATATGTGGCATTGTCACGAGTCAGAACTTTATCAGGATTGTACTTGATTGAGTGTGATGTCACAAACATTTGTGCGGATCTAGACTGTGTTAAGGAATACAATAGGTTAAGAAGAGAGTATGCGCCACATTTGCCTCAATATCCTTTGTTTGAGAAACGTGTGGTAGGCCGGAAACGAAGAAAAGTGACCAATAGTAGGGAGGTTGTAGCAAAAAGACGAAAAGTCGATGAACCTGAAATTATAAGCAGAAAGAAAATGGATTCTGTTGAAGATGTTGTTGGTTTTCAATTTGAAAACAGTTCTGGTGTCAACTGCTATGCTAATGTAGTGGTTAATGTTTTGTTTTCTCTAGAACCTTTAAAACAAGAGATTGTGGTCAATTCGGATCAGAGATTTTGCAGTTTGTTGAATTCTGTGTTAGAGAAATGTAGCACTGATAGAACAAAAATAGAAAGTGTGTCTGAAATTTGAAATCTGTTAGACAGATGTTCAGGTCAAACACAATTCTCTCAAAATATTCAGCAAGATTGTCAGGAGTTTTTAATGTATATGCTTGATGTATTGCATGATGAAGGTGTAGATGTAGATCACCTGTTTGGGCTTTCTTATCAATGGCAGCATGACTGCGAGAACTGTAGGGTATCAAGTACTACTAGTGTAGACTCAGAAAAATTTATATATTTAACTTTGCCAGACAGTAAATCAGTGTCTTTTAAAAAGCTAGTAAAAGCAGCTGATCACAACATGGAGTGTAGCCAATGTAAGTCTGAAATGTTGTCAACATTATTTATACGAACATATGGCCAGTATGTTATTTTAATGTTCCAACGATGTAGGCCTGATGGAACAAAATTGACAACTTTGATTAAAAATGTTGTGGCTTCACAGTTGTCAATATCAGGAAGGACTTTTGTAACTGCAGCAATTATATATCATGACGGTCCTTCAATAACATCAGGACATTACACAGCTTATTTAAAGTCTAGAAATGGCTGGTCATTCTGCAATGATTCTGTTTTAACTTTTAAAAACAAATTGCCTTTTGACCTTAAAAATTCTTACCTGGTGTTTTTAAAACCAACATTTTAGGGAAGGAATCTCAGGATTTGCTCTGAGGAATTTCAAGAGGTTCTAATGGCTCCTACACAATTTGGCCTTGAGGATAAGTGTAGTACAGAGTCAAAAGTTATTTTTGAGTTTTAAATAGTTCCTGGAAAAAAAGAAGGGTTTCTTACAGAAAGTGGTGGGCACGGATTAGTTAAAGGACAACAGAGTATTTCCCAAAGCAAACGGTGTTCTTACCATAACACTTGACGTCATGGAAAAATAACTGCACTTTGAATGAGTTCAAAAAACCTGTTTCTTTTAATAAGCTAATTCATGCAGCCAATCAAAACATGGAGTAGAGGTAATGTAAGTCTGCAATGCTGTCTAGATTATTTGACCAAACTTTTGGTTATAATGTCATTTTAAAATTCCAACTATATAAACCTGATGAAAGTAAGTCTTCAACTTTAATTACAAATGTTGTGGCTACACAGTCGTTTATTTTAGGAAGAACATTTTTAACTGCAGCTATTATATGACATGATGGTCCTTTGACAAGATCCACTTATTACACAGCTTATTGAAAATGTAAAAAAAGCTGCTGTTTCGTAAATGATTCCTATTTGACTACGATACAATGTTGCCTTGTTACTTAAAAATATTCTTACTTTCTGTTTTCAGAAAAGAGAATTTAGGGTAGGTAACTGGTCTATATTGATTCTAGGGGTTGATATAATTTTATGTACTGTTTTAAATTGCTTTGTGATTAAAAGTGATGTAGAGAATTAAATAATTGTAGTAGTCATAGAGGTAGTGTACGTCTGCTTCATAGTAAGCATTATCAGTGTCATAGGAAATGTGGAACATGAGTGAGCAAGAAGGGTAAGATATTACTAGTCCAGGATTGTGAAAGTGATCTTGAACGTTTTCTTTCTCAAAGTTGCGGAAATACAAAATGACGGGATTTGCTTAGAAGAATTCCAAGAGTTATAAATGGCTCTTACACGATTTGGCCTTGTGGAAACGTGTGGTAGAGAGCGAGAAGTCATTTATTGTATGTAACATATTTTTCAAAACGATGGAGGTTTTCTTTCAGAAAGTGGCGGGCTGAAAATAATAGCAGCACAACAGAGTGTAATCTATTCATAGGACATCATTCGAAATCATAGAAAGTAAGTTAATTTTAAGGAGTTCAGATTTCTGATTTGTCATGTTGTATGGGTTTTTTAAACACAATCATTTTGATTGTGTTTTTTTTTCCCCGCTGTTATATGATGAATACCTTCAAGTCACTGTTTTTAGTGAAATTTGATAAATTCTGAGAACAGCAAAAATAAACCATTTAACATGTATAATTAATTCTGTACTTTTTGTATTTATGATATACATTTAGAAATGTGTAGTAGACATGAAGAAGCTGAGGCTTCTGTAAGTGTCAAAGTTGTTGCATACAGTGCTCACATTCTACGTAGTCTTTCATATGATAGACTACATTTCCACAATGAGATACCTAAGCAAAGGAAACACAGGTGATGTGATTGTGAAATGAGGAAAAGAAACTCCACATTTTTCAATTACATTACCTGTGTTTCCTAACATTATGAATCACATTGTGCAGATGAGGTTTAGGCCTGTCCAGAGAGATAGAGGAGGTCTGGCCTTTGTTCAAGAGTGCAGTGGACATGACTCACTTCGTTGGTAGGCCTGCACATGTATTATCTCCTCTGTACTTTTCAAGAAGCTACATTTCATCTGCAAAACTGAGTAGGACTCACTTGAAAGAAATCTGTGGATAGGCTACACCTTATCAGCATCTAGAAACAATGATTTAAAATGTTAAGGGCAGTTTTATGAAGGCTGTGTGCCTCTTTTGCGCCGCTGTTCCGTCACTTTTGTGACGCAGCAGCAGTGTAAAAGATGCACCATGTTGCAAGATAGGCCTCAGTTCATTTCCAGCAAGATACCGTCAGTTTAAAATGTATATAATTAGGACTGTGTAGGGGGCATGCAGAAGCTGAGGCTTCAGTAAGTGTCAAAGTTGTTGCATGCAGTGCTGCACTTCTGCGTACTCTTTCATATGCTGGACTACATCTGCACAATGAGATACCTAACCAAAGGAAATACAAGTGATGTGATTGTGAAATGAGCAAAAGAAATTGCACGTTTTTCAAATACATTACCTGTGTTTCCTAACATTACAAATCACATTGTGCAAATGAAGTTTAGGCCTGTCCAGGGAAACAGAGGAGGTCTGAACTTTGTTCAAGAGTGCAGTGGACATGACTCACTTTATTGGTAGGCCTGCACATGTATTATCTCCTCTGTACTCTTCAACAAGCCTAAATTTCATCTGCAACCCTGAGTAGGCCTCACCTGAAACAAACGCCTGGATAGGACACACCTTATTGCCATCCTGAAACAATCATTTAAAATGTTAGGAACAGTTTTATGATGATTGTGCACCTCTTTTGCGCTGCCATTGCGTCACTTTTGTGAGACAACAGCAGTGCAAAAGATGCACCATGTTCCAAGATAGGCCTCACTTCATCTGCATCAAGATACTGTTAGTTTAAAATGTATATCTTTAGGACTGTGTAGGGGCCTGGAGAAGCAGAGGCTTCCGTAAGTGTCAAAGTTGTTGAAAAACTGTTTGTCCTTCAATCTTTTCCCTTGTCTTTTCTAATTTTTAAATACATGTTTTAATATTTTTCAAATGTTTGTTCTCTCTTTCACAGATTGAAAGTATAAAAATAACAAGTGACTAAGTTAACGACAATTATAAGGTAAATGTTTTGTACTCTTTTTGTTACATTTCTATCACATTTAACTACTATTAGTTCCACTGCTTCATTTCTTTAACCCTCACTTTCCTGCCTTTGCTACTTCCCTCATTCCTTTCTCTATTACTTACTTACTCTACTCCTTCCACTCCTTTTCTCAGTCCCTCTCTTCTCATAGTTCCTCACTCTTGTTCACTCACTCCGTCTCTATTACTCTTAGTGTCTCTGACTGATCACTCTTTCACTACTTGTTCATTATGCTTTCTCTGTGTAATTGAAACACACTAAGGGGCATATTATGAACACAGCCAATAAAATTATTGCTGCTTTTATCGGCAGAAAACTGCTGCAAAAGCGGCTTTAGCGGCAGTTTTCTGCCGCAAAAGCGGCTTTAGCGACACATTTCTGCCGATAAAAGCTGCAAAACTTTTATCGCCTATGTTGATAATATTCCCCTATGTTATTTACATTTCTTTGCTGTTTCAATCATTCCTTTTCTGTTACTTCTTCTTTTATGCTTTCTGTTTTTTCTCTCTGTTATTCCACATGTTTTAATCTTAATTTGATCATTCAGTCACATTCTCTAAGAAACTCTTGTTTGTTATTCTTCTACTCTCCTTTTTTTCTTTCACTTCCTTATCTATTTTGTTTTTCACAATTATACCCTCTTCCATCTTTTCTTCGGTAAATAGATCTATTAAACAGTATCTTTGGTTTAGTCTCTATAGCTGTCTTTCTTTTAACAGTACTCTCTGTTTCCTTCCCTTATACTTACTCTTCTTTTTGGTTCGCTCCCGGTTCGCGTACCGGCGAGCGAACCGGGACGCGAACTTAAAAAATAGCAGTTGGCAGAGTGCTAAACATTCTACCAATTTTTTTATAAAGGGGAGGTAGTTCTGAAAAGAACTTTTTTTTAAATTATTTTTGTTGTTTTATATTTTTTTTATTATTTTTCTGAACAATTTTTTTACTTTTTTTGTATTTTTTGAACAGTTTTATATTTTTTTGGTTTTTTTTCGGGGGGAAACGAAAACGATTCATTGTAAAGGGCTCAACAGGAGCAACAAAAAAAAAAGAATTTATTCTCTGGGGCGTTTCGGACAATCATGATTGTCGATAGCTCTGTTGATTAGAGTGATGCTACTTTCTCTGTAGCAAATCAACTGATTGCAACGCACGCACACTTGTTTGACTTCCCCGAACCTCATCTGTATATTTGGGACCGTCTCCCTCGCCTCTGGTCCCGTCACTTTCTTTACAACTGATCTTCTGGCCACAGAAGGGGGATTATCTTGCTGGTCACGTAACTGCGCAGCACTGTAGTTGATAGGGTGCCACCTCTGCATATGGCGATGCATTGTATAATTGCCGTAACTATGTTTTTTATCTGTCCCTCTGGACACACTTTCTTTACATATAAGGCAAGTTACGTACCGGGCATTGACTTTTTTTTGGCCCCGGGGATATTTAAAAAATTTCCAAATATAATTTTCTTTGACATGAGGCCTCCTGGGCTCCTCACGCAAAAACTGCCTCTCTTCCTGCTCTTCCTCTTCTTCCTCTTCTTCCTCTTCTTGCTGAATGATAACTTCAGCAGGTGGTCCTCTCTTCCTTGGAGGTGGTGGAGGTGGTGGGGAAGCACCAGTTGAAGCTACTAATGAAGCCATTGCTCAGTGATCACAAAAGGTCTTCCTCTCACAAAGATGAAAGTCAGAGTGAGGAAAGAAGGAGGGGCTTTCATCATTTGGGAAAAACAATAGTTCTAAACCAATGAAAAGTGTTACTTTTAGGTCACATGACCTAGTCTTACATCATTAGGAAACCAAAAGTAAAATGAACCAATGAAAAGTGTTATTAACAAGTCACATGACCTGTTGTGTTTACGTTACGCGCTTTGGGCCGCGTCCCGGATCGCTTCCGGGAAGCTGCGCTTCGCGCCTCGTTCGCGTACCGGTTCACTTCCGGGTACGCTAACGCGGCGCGTCATATGACGTTTCACGCGACAACGCGATACGTCACGCTGACGCGACGCGGCACGATGTTTTTTTCTAACGCGGCAGTTGCGCAAACGGAACGTTTACCGGTTCGCGGACCGGGTCGCGGCATCATTTTGAGTTAACGGGAAGCGACCCGGTTCGCGGACCGGGAGCGAAACAAAAAAAAATAATAAAAAAAATACATAAAAAAATTGTATTAGAAACATATAAAATTTATTTTTCGAATTAAAGAAGAATACATTTTAAAGCTTTTGATATTTGCTATTAAAAAACCATTGAAATTCACAGAAAAAACCATAGGTTATAGACCATATATAGTTAGGAATTAGCATTTACAAAACCTTGAAAATTCACTGAAAAAACCATAGGTTATAGACCATATATAGTTAGGAATTAGCATTTAAGAAACCTTTTTTTTACTCACACAAAACCATTGAAATTCCATATATAGTTAGTTGCACTAACTATATATCGCGCACCCGCAATCCACTGCTGATGATGTCACATATTACATCATTCATGACATGGTCAGTGACATCACTGATGACATCACTGATGACATCTCAAATGACATCACTGATGACATCACTGATGACATCTCAAATGACATCACTGATGACATCACTGATGACAACATCCAGTGACTGTATGTTTCTGTAAAGTTAAAATATGTCTTACATATTGAAGAATGAGTGGATTTATAAGTGTCTGGATGAAGGATTTAGTAGGTGCATGACTGACTGTATGAGTGAGTGATTAAATGTGTCTCACTGAGTGCATGGGTTAGTAACTAAACTGTCTTAATTTGTGCATCATTATATCTTTTGTTCTGTAAACTGCTGCATGTGTTGATCAGTAGCTATATGAGTAACTATATGGGTTATTGATTGGTTGCCCATGTATTTGTATGGGAGACTGAGTGTGTGTGTGGGTGTCTGGGAGGTGTGTGACTCTGTGCATAGATGTGTGAGCAGTTGATTCACTAGATGTATGGGTTCAAAAGTGCATGTGGAAACAGCTGTATGGGCGGTTGACTGTGTGCATGAGTGTATTGGTGAGTGAATGGATATCTCAGTGCTACATGTCAAAGTAAGTACATATGTAAAACACAGTGGCCTTGTGGAAACGTGTGGTAGAGAGCGAGAAGTCATTTATTGTATGTAATATATTTTTCAAAACGATGGAGGTTTTCTTTCAGAAAGTGGCGGGCTGAAAATAATAGCAGCACAACAGAGTGTAATCTATTCATAGGACATTATTCAAAATCATAGAAAGTAAGTTAATTTTAAGGAGTTCAGATTTCTGATTTGTCATGTTGTATGGGTTTTTTAAACACAATCATTTTGATTGTGTTTTTTTTCCCCGCTGTTATATGATGAATACCTTCAAGTCCCTGTTTTTAGTGAAATTTGATAAATTCTGAGAAGAGCAAAAATAAACCATTTAACATGTATAATTAATTCTGTACTTTTTGTATTTATGATATACATTTAGAAATGTGTAGTAGACATGAAGAAGCTGAGGCTTCTGTAAGTGTCAAAGTTGTTGCATACAGTGCTCACATTCTACGTAGTCTTTCATATGATAGACTACATTTCCACAATGAGATACCTAAGCAAAGGAAACACAGGTGATGTGATTGTGAAATGAGGAAAAGAAACTCCACATTTTTCAATTACATTACCTGTGTTTCCTAACATTACGAATCACATTGTGCAGATGAGGTTTAGGCCTGTCCAGAGAGATAGAGGAGGTCTGGCCTTTGTTCAAGAGTGCAGTGGACATGACTCACTTCGTTGGTAGGCCTGCACATGTATTATCTCCTCTGTACTTTTCAAGAAGCTACATTTCATCTGCAAAACTGAGTAGGACTCACTTGAAAGAAATCTGTGGATAGGCTACACCTTATCAGCATCTAGAAACAATGATTTAAAATGTTAAGGGCAGTTTTATGAAGGCTGTGTGCCTCTTTTGCGCCGCTGTTCCGTCACTTTTGTGACGCAGCAGCAGTGTAAAAGATGCACCATGTTGCAAGATAGGCCTCAGTTCATTTCCAGCAAGATACCGTCAGTTTAAAATGTATATAATTAGGACTGTGTAGGGGGCATGCAGAAGCTGAGGCTTCAGTAAGTGTCAAAGTTGTTGCATGCAGTGCTGCACTTCTGCGTACTCTTTCATATGCTGGACTACATCTGCACAATGAGATACCTAACCAAAGGAAATACAAGTGATGTGATTGTGAAATGAGCAAAAGAAATTGCACGTTTTTCAAATACATTACCTGTGTTTCCTAACATTACAAATCACATTGTGCAAATGAAGTTTAGGCCTGTCCAGGGAAACAGAGGAGGTCTGAACTTTGTTCAAGAGTGCAGTGGACATGACTCACTTTATTGGTAGGCCTGCACATGTATTATCTCCTCTGTACTCTTCAACAAGCCTAAATTTCATCTGCAACCCTGAGTAGGCCTCACCTGAAACAAACGTCTGGATAGGACACACCTTATTGCCATCCTGAAACAATCATTTAAAATGTTAGGAACAGTTTTATGATGATTGTGCACCTCTTTTGCGCTGCCATTGCGTCACTTTTGTGAGACAACAGCAGTGCAAAAGATGCACCATGTTCCAAGATAGGCCTCACTTCATCTGCATCAAGATACTGTTAGTTTAAAATGTATATCTTTAGGACTGTGTAGGGGCCTGGAGAAGCAGAGGCTTCCGTAAGTGTCAAAGTTGTTGAAAAACTGTTTGTCCTTCAATCTTTTCCCTTGTCTTTTCTAATTTTTAAATACATGTTTTAATATTTTTCAAATGTTTGTTCTCTCTTTCACAGATTGAAAGTATAAAAATAACAAGTGACTAAGTTAACGACAATTATAAGGTAAATGTTTTGTACTCTTTTTGTTACATTTCTATCACATTTAACTACTATTAGTTCCACTGCTTCATTTCTTTAACCCTCACTTTCCTGCCTTTGCTACTTCCCTCATTCCTTTCTCTATTACTTACTTACTCTACTCCTTCCACTCCTTTTCTCAGTCCCTCTCTTCTCATAGTTCCTCACTCTTGTTCACTCACTCCGTCTCTATTACTCTTAGTGTCTCTGACTGATCACTCTTTCACTACTTGTTCATTATGCTTTCTCTGTGTAATTGAAACACACTAAGGGGCATATTATGAACACAGCCAATAAAATTATTGCTGCTTTTATCGGCAGAAAACTGCTGCAAAAGCGGCTTTAGCGGCAGTTTTCTGCCGCAAAAGCGGCTTTAGCGACACATTTCTGCCGATAAAAGCTGCAAAACTTTTATCGCCTATGTTGATAATATGCCCCTATGTTATTTACATTTCTTTGCTGTTTCAATCATTCCTTTTCTGTTACTTCTTCTTTTATGCTTTCTGTTTTTTCTCTCTGTTATTCCACATGTTTTAATCTTAATTTGATCATTCAGTCACATTCTCTAAGAAACTCTTGTTTGTTATTCTTCTACTCTCCTTTTTTTCTTTCACTTCCTTATCTATTTTGTTTTTCACAATTATACCCTCTTCCATCTTTTCTTCGGTAAATAGATCTATTAAACAGTATCTTTGGTTTAGTCTCTATAGCTGTCTTTCTTTTAACAGTACTCTCTGTTTCCTTCCCTTCTACTTACTCTTCTTTTTGGTTCGCTCCCGGTTCGCGTACCGGCGAGCGAACCGGGACGCGAACTTAAAAAATAGCAGTTGGCAGAGTGCTAAACATTCTACCAATTTTTTTATAAAGGGGAGGTAGTTCTGAAAATAACTTTTTTTAAAATTATTTTTGTTGTTTTACATTTTTTTATTATTTTTCTGAACAATTTTTTTACTTTTTTTGTATTTTTTGAACAGTTTTATATTTTTTGGGGTTTTTTTTCGGGGGGGAAACGAAACCGATTCATTGTAAAAGGCTCAACAGGAGCAACAAAAAAAAAAGAATTTATTCTCTGGGGCGTTTCGGACAATCATGATTGTCGATAGCTCTGTTGATTAGAGTGATGCTGCTTTCTCTGTAGCAAATCAACTGATTGCAACGCACGCACACTTGTTTGACTTCCCCGAACCTCATCTGTATATTTGGGACCGTCTCCCTCGCCTCTGGTCCCGTCACTTCCTTTACAACTGATCTTCTGGCCACAGAAGGGGGATTATCTTGCTGGTCACGTAACTGCGCAGCACTGTAGTTGATAGGGTGCCACCTCTGCATATGGCGATGCATTGTATAATTGCCGTAACTATATTTTTTATCTGTCCCTCTGGACACACTTTCTTTACATATAAGGCAAGTTACGTACCGGGCATGACTTTTTTTTGGCCCCGGGGATATTTAAAAAATTGCCAAATATAATTTTCTTTGACATGAGGCCTCCTGGGCTCCTCACGCAAAAACTGCCTCTCTTCCTGCTCTTCCTCTTCTTCCTCTTCTTCCTCTTCTTGCTGAATGATAACTTCAGCAGGTGGTCCTCTCTTCCTTGGAGGTGGTGGAGGTGGTGGAAAAGCACCAGCTGAAGCTACTAATGAAGCCATTGCTCAGTGATCACAAAAGGTCTTCCTCTCACAAAGATGAAAGTCAGAGTGAGGAAAGAAGGAGGGGCTTTCATCATTTGGGAAAAACAATAGTTCTAAACCAATGAAAAGTGTTACTTTTAGGTCACATGACCTAGTCTTACATCATTAGGAAACCAAAAGTGAAATGAACCAATGAAAAGTGTTATTAACAAGTCACATGACCTGTTGTGTTTACGTTACGCGCTTTGGGCCGCGTCCCGGATCGCTTCCGGGAAGCTGCGCTTCGCGCCTCGTTCGCGTACCGGTTCACTTCCGGGTACGCTAACGCGGCGCGTCATATGACGTTTCACGCGACAACGCGATACGTCACGCTGACGCGACGCGGCACGATGTTTTTTTCTAACGCGGCAGTTGCGCAAACGGAACGTTTACCGGTTCGCGGACCGGGTCGCGGCGCCATTTTGAGCTAACGGGAAGCGACCCGGTTCGCGGACCGGGAGCGAAACAAAAAAAAATAATAAAAAAAATACATTAAAAAATTGTATTAGAAACATATAAAATATATTTTTCGAATTAAAGAAGAATACATTTTAAAGCTTTTGATATTTGCTATTAAAAAACCATTGAAATTCACAGAAAAAACCATAGGTTATAGACCATATATAGTTAGGAATTAGCATTTACAAAACCTTGAAAATTCACTGAAAAAACCATAGGTTATAGACCATATATAGTTAGGAATTAGCATTTAAGAAACCTTTTTTTTACTCACACAAAACCATTGAAATTCCATATATAGTTAGTTGCACTAACTATATATCGCGCACCCGCAATCCACTGCTGATGATGTCACATATTACATCATTCATGACATGGTCAGTGACATCACTGATGACATCACTGATGACATCTCAAATGACATCACTGATGACATCACTGATGACATCTCAAATGACATCACTGATGACATCACTGATGACAACATCCAGTGACTGTATGTTTCTGTAAAGTTAAAATATGTCTTACATATTGAAGAATGAGTGGATTTATAAGTGTCTGGATGAAGGATTTAGTAGGTGCATGACTGACTGTATGAGTGAGTGATTAAATGTGTCTCACTGAGTGCATGGGTTAGTGACTAAACTGTCTTAATTTGTGCATCATTATATCTTTTTTTCTGTAAACTGCTGCATGTGTTGATCAGTAGCTATATGAGTAACTATATGGGTTATTGATTGGTTGCCCATGTATTTGTATGGGAGACTGAGTGTGTGTGTGGGTGTCTGGGAGGTGTGTGACTCTGTGCATAGATGTGTGAGCAGTTGATTCACTAGATGTATGGGTTCAAAAGTGCATGTGGAAACAGCTGTATGGGCGGTTGACTGTGTGCATGAGTGTATTGGTGAGTGAATGGATATCTCAGTGCTACATGTCAAAGTAAGTACATATGTAAAACACAGTGGCCTTGTGGAAACGTGTGGTAGAGAGCGAGAAGTCATTTATTGTATGTAACATATTTCTCAAAACGATGGAGGTTTTCTTTCAGAAAGTGGCGGGCTGAAAATAATAGCAGCACAACAGAGTGTAATCTATTCATAGGACATCATTCGAAATCATAGAAAGTAAGTTAATTTTAAGGAGTTCAGATTTCTGATTTGTCATGTTGTATGGGTTTTTTAAACACAATCATTTTGATTGTGTTTTTTTTTCCCCGCTGTTATATGATGAATACCTTCAAGTCACTGTTTTTAGTGAAATTTGATAAATTCTGAGAAGAGCAAAAATAAACCATTTAACATGTATAATTAATTCTGTACTTTTTGTATTTATGATATACATTTAGAAATGTGTAGTAGACATGAAGAAGCTGAGGCTTCTGTAAGTGTCAAAGTTGTTGCATACAGTGCTCACATTCTACGTAGTCTTTCATATGATAGACTACATTTCCACAATGAGATACCTAAGCAAAGGAAACACAGGTGATGTGATTGTGAAATGAGGAAAAGAAACTCCACATTTTTCAATTACATTACCTGTGTTTCCTAACATTACGAATCACATTGTGCAGATGAGGTTTAGGCCTGTCCAGAGAGATAGAGGAGGTCTGGCCTTTGTTCAAGAGTGCAGTGGACATGACTCACTTCGTTGGTAGGCCTGCACATGTATTATCTCCTCTGTACTTTTCAAGAAGCTACATTTCATCTGCAAAACTGAGTAGGACTCACTTGAAAGAAATCTGTGGATAGGCTACACCTTATCAGCATCTAGAAACAATGATTTAAAATGTTAAGGGCAGTTTTATGAAGGCTGTGTGCCTCTTTTGCGCCGCTGTTCCGTCACTTTTGTGACGCAGCAGCAGTGTAAAAGATGCACCATGTTGCAAGATAGGCCTCAGTTCATTTCCAGCAAGATACCGTCAGTTTAAAATGTATATAATTAGGACTGTGTAGGGGGCATGCAGAAGCTGAGGCTTCAGTAAGTGTCAAAGTTGTTGCATGCAGTGCTGCACTTCTGCGTACTCTTTCATATGCTGGACTACATCTGCACAATGAGATACCTAACCAAAGGAAATACAAGTGATGTGATTGTGAAATGAGCAAAAGAAATTGCACGTTTTTCAAATACATTACCTGTGTTTCCTAACATTACAAATCACATTGTGCAAATGAAGTTTAGGCCTGTCCAGGGAAACAGAGGAGGTCTGAACTTTGTTCAAGAGTGCAGTGGACATGACTCACTTTATTGGTAGGCCTGCACATGTATTATCTCCTCTGTACTCTTCAACAAGCCTAAATTTCATCTGCAACCCTGAGTAGGCCTCACCTGAAACAAACGTCTGGATAGGACACACCTTATTGCCATCCTGAAACAATCATTTAAAATGTTAGGAACAGTTTTATGATGATTGTGCACCTCTTTTGCGCTGCCATTGCGTCACTTTTGTGAGACAACAGCAGTGCAAAAGATGCACCATGTTCCAAGATAGGCCTCACTTCATCTGCATCAAGATACTGTTAGTTTAAAATTTATATCTTTAGGACTGTGTAGGGGCCTGGAGAAGCAGAGGCTTCCGTAAGTGTCAAAGTTGTTGAAAAACTGTTTGTCCTTCAATCTTTTCCCTTGTCTTTTCTAATTTTTAAATACATGTTTTAATATTTTTCAAATGTTTGTTCTCTCTTTCACAGATTGAAAGTATGAAAATAACAAGTGACTAAGTTAACGACAATTATAAGGTAAATGTTTTGTACTCTTTTCGTTACATTTCTATCACATTTAACTACTATTAGTTCCACTGCTTCATTTCTTTAACCCTCACTTTCCTGCCTTTGCTACTTCCCTCATTCCTTTCTCTATTACTTACTTACTCTACTACTTCCACTCCTTTTCTCAGTCCCTCTCTTCTCATAGTTCCTCACTCTTGTTCACTCACTCCGTCTCTATTACTCTTAGTGTCTCTGACTGATCACTCTTTCACTACTTGTTCATTATGCTTTCTCTGTGTAATTGAAACACACTAAGGGGCATATTATGAACACAGCCAATAAAATTATTGCTGCTTTTATCGGCAGAAAACTGCTGCAAAAGCGGCTTTAGCGGCAGTTTTCTGCCGCAAAAGCGGCTTTAGCGACACATTTCTGCCGATAAAAGCTGCAAAACTTTTATCGCCTATGTTGATAATATGCCCCTATGTTATTTACATTTCTTTGCTGTTTCAATCATTCCTTTTCTGTTACTTCTTCTTTTATGCTTTCTGTTTTTTCTCTCTGTTATTCCACATGTTTTAATCTTAATTTGATCATTCAGTCACATTCTCTAAGAAACTCTTGTTTGTTATTCTTCTACTCTCCTTTTTTTCTTTCACTTCCTTATCTATTTTGTTTTTCACAATTATACCCTCTTCCATCTTTTCTTCGGTAAATAGATCTATTAAACAGTATCTTTGGTTTAGTCTCTATAGCTGTCTTTCTTTTAACAGTACTCTCTGTTTCCTTCCCTTATACTTACTCTTCTTTTTGGTTCGCTCCCGGTTCGCGTACCGGCGAGCGAACCGGGACGCGAACTTAAAAAATAGCAGTTGGCAGAGTGCTAAACATTCTACCAATTTTTTTATAAAGGGGAGGTTGTTCTGAAAAGAACTTTTTTTAAAATTATTTTTGTTGTTTTATATTTTTTTATTATTTTTCTGAACAATTTTTTTACTTTTTTGTATTTTTTGAACAGTTTTATATTTTTTGGGGGGTTTTTTCGGGGGGAAACGAAAACGATTCATTGTAAAGGGCTCAACAGGAGCAACAAAAAAAAAAAGAATGTATTCTCTGGGGCGTTTCGGACAATCATGATTGTCGATAGCTCTGTTGATTAGAGTGATGCTACTTTCTCTGTAGCAAATCAACTGATTGCAACGCACGCACACTTGTTTGACTTCCCCGAACCTCATCTGTATATTTGGGACCGTCTCCCTCGCCTCTGGTCCCGTCACTTCCTTTACAACTGATCTTCTGGCCACAGAAGGGGGATTATCTTGCTGGTCACGTAACTGCGCAGCACTGTAGTTGATAGGGTGCCACCTCTGCATATGGCGATGCATTGTATAATTGCCGTAACTATATTTTTTATCTGTCCCTCTGGACACACTTTTTTTACATATAAGGCAAGTTACGTACCGGGCATTGACTTTTTTTTGGCCCCGGTGATATTTAAAAAATTGCCAAATATAATTTTCTTTGACATGAGGCCTCCTGGGCTCCTCCCTCAAAAACTGCCTCTCTTCCTGCTCTTCCTCTTCTTCCTCTTCTTCCTCTTCTTGCTGAATGATAACTTCAGCAGGTGGTCCTCTCTTCCTTGGAGGTGGTGGAGGTGGTGGGGAAGCACCAGCTGAAGCTACTAATGAAGCCATTGCTCAGTGATCACAAAAGGTCTTCCTCTCACAAAGATGAAAGTCAGAGTGAGGAAAGAAGGAGGGGCTTTCATCATTTGGGAAAAACAATAGTTCTAAACCAATGAAAAGTGTTACTTTTAGGTCACATGACCTAGTCTTACATCATTAGGAAACCAAAAGTGAAATGAACCAATGAAAAGTGTTATTAACAAGTCACATGACCTGTTGTGTTTACGTTACGCGCTTTGGGCCGCGTCCCGAATCGCTTCCGGGAAGCTGCGCTTCGCGCCTCGTTCGCGTACCTGTTCACTTCCGGGTACGCTAACGCGGCGCGTCATATGACGTTTCACGCGTCAACGCGATACATCACGCTGACGCGACGCGGCCCGATGTTTTTTTCTAACGCGGCAGTTGCGCAAACGGAACGTTTACCGGTTCGCGGACCGGGTCACGGCACCATTTTGAGCTAACGGGAAGCGACCCGGTTCGCGGACCGGGAGCGAAACAAAAAAAAATAATTAAAAAAATACATAAAAAAATTGTATTAGAAACATATAAAATATATTTTTCGAATTAAAGAAGAATGCATTTTAAAGCTTTTGATATTTGCTATTAAAAAACCATTGAAATTCACAGAAAAAACCATAGGTTATAGACCATATATAGTTAGGAATTAGCATTTACAAAACCTTGAAAATTCACTGAAAAAACCATAGGTTATAGACCATATATAGTTAGGAATTAGCATTTAAGAAACCTTTTTTTTACTCACACAAAACCATTGAAATTCCATATATAGTTAGTTGCACTAACTATATATCGCGCACCCGCAATCCACTGCTGATGATGTCACATATTACATCATTCATGACATGGTCAGTGACATCACTGATGACATCAATGATGACATCTCAAATGACATCACTGATGACATCACTGATGACATCTCAAATGACATCACTGATGACATCACTGATGACAACATCCAGTGACTGTATGTTTCTGTAAAGTTAAAATATGTCTTACATATTGAAGAATGAGTGGATTTATAAGTGTCTGGATGAAGGATTTAGTAGGTGCATGACTGACTGTATGAGTGAGTGATTAAATGTGTCTCACTGAGTGCATGGGTTAGTGACTAAACTGTCTTAATTTGTGCATCATTATATCTTTTGTTCTGTAAACTGCTGCATGTGTTGATCAGTAGCTATATGAGTAACTATATGGGTTATTGATTGGTTGCCCATGTATTTGTATGGGAGACTGAGTGTGTGTGTGGGTGTCTGGGAGGTGTGTGACTCTGTGCATAGATGTGTGAGCAGTTGATTCACTAGATGTATGGGTTCAAAAGTACATGTGGAAACAGCTGTATGGGCGGTTGACTGTGTGCATGAGTGTATTGGTGAGTGAATGGATATCTCAGTGCTACATGTCAAAGTAAGTACATATGTAAAACACAGTGGCCTTGTGGAAACGTGTGGTAGAGAGCGAGAAGTCATTTATTGTATGTAACATATTTTTCAAAACGATGGAGGTTTTCTTTCAGAAAGTGGCGGGCTGAAAATAATAGCAGCACAACAGAGTGTAATCTATTCATAGGACATCATTCGAAATCATAGAAAGTAAGTTAATTTTAAGGAGTTCAGATTTCTGATTTGTCATGTTGTATGGGTTTTTTAAACACAATCATTTTGATTGTGTTTTTTTCCCCGCTGTTATATGATGAATACCTTCAAGTCACTGTTTTTAGTGAAATTTGATAAATTCTGAGAAGAGCAAAAATAAACCATTTAACATGTATAATTAATTCTGTACTTTTTGTATTTATGATATACATTTAGAAATGTGTAGTAGACATGAAGAAGCTGAGGCTTCTGTAAGTGTCAAAGTTGTTGCATACAGTGCTCACATTCTACGTAGTCTTTCATATGATAGACTACATTTCCACAATGAGATACCTAAGCAAAGGAAACACAGGTGATGTGATTGTGAAATGAGGAAAAGAAACTCCACATTTTTCAATTACATTACCTGTGTTTCCTAACATTACGAATCACATTGTGCAGATGAGGTTTAGGCCTGTCCAGAGAGATAGAGGAGGTCTGGCCTTTGTTCAAGAGTGCAGTGGACATGACTCACTTCGTTGGTAGGCCTGCACATGTATTATCTCCTCTGTACTTTTCAAGAAGCTACATTTCATCTGCAAAACTGAGTAGGACTCACTTGAAAGAAATCTGTGGATAGGCTACACCTTATCAGCATCTAGAAACAATGATTTAAAATGTTAAGGGCAGTTTTATGAAGGCTGTGTGCCTCTTTTGCGCCGCTGTTCCGTCACTTTTGTGACGCAGCAGCAGTGTAAAAGATGCACCATGTTGCAAGATAGGCCTCAGTTCATTTCCAGCAAGATACCGTCAGTTTAAAATGTATATAATTAGGACTGTGTAGGGGGCATGCAGAAGCTGAGGCTTCAGTAAGTGTCAAAGTTGTTGCATGCAGTGCTGCACTTCTGCGTACTCTTTCATATGCTGGACTACATCTGCACAATGAGATACCTAACCAAAGGAAATACAAGTGATGTGATTGTGAAATGAGCAAAAGAAATTGCACGTTTTTCAAATACATTACCTGTGTTTCCTAACATTACAAATCACATTGTGCAAATGAAGTTTAGGCCTGTCCAGGGAAACAGAGGAGGTCTGAACTTTGTTCAAGAGTGCAGTGGACATGACTCACTTTATTGGTAGGCCTGCACATGTATTATCTCCTCTGTACTCTTCAACAAGCCTAAATTTCATCTGCAACCCTGAGTAGGCCTCACCTGAAACAAACGTCTGGATAGGACACACCTTATTGCCATCCTGAAACAATCATTTAAAATGTTAGGAACAGTTTTATAATGATTGTGCACCTCTTTTGCGCTGCCATTGCGTCACTTTTGTGAGACAACAGCAGTGCAAAAGATGCACCATGTTCCAAGATAGGCCTCACTTCATCTGCATCAAGATACTGTTAGTTTAAAATGTATATCTTTAGGACTGTGTAGGGGCCTGGAGAAGCAGAGGCTTCCGTAAGTGTCAAAGTTGTTGAAAAACTGTTTGTCCTTCAATCTTTTCCCTTGTCTTTTCTAATTTTTAAATACATGTTTTAATATTTTTCAAATGTTTGTTCTCTCTTTCACAGATTGAAAGTATAAAAATAACAAGTGACTAAGTTAACGACAATTATAAGGTAAATGTTTTGTACTCTTTTCGTTACATTTCTATCACATTTAACTACTATTAGTTCCACTGCTTCATTTCTTTAACCCTCACTTTCCTGCCTTTGCTACTTCCCTCATTCCTTTCTCTATTACTTACTTACTCTACTCCTTCCACTCCTTTTCTCAGTCCCTCTCTTCTCATAGTTCCTCACTCTTGTTCACTCACTCCGTCTCTATTACTCTTAGTGTCTCTGACTGATCACTCTTTCACTACTTGTTCATTATGCTTTCTCTGTGTAATTGAAACACACTAAGGGGCATATTATGAACACAGCCAATAAAATTATTGCTGCTTTTATCGGCAGAAAACTGCTGCAAAAGCGGCTTTAGCGGCAGTTTTCTGCCGCAAAAGCGGCTTTAGCGACACATTTCTGCCGATAAAAGCTGCAAAACTTTTATCGCCTATGTTGATAATATGCCCCTATGTTATTTACATTTCTTTGCTTTTTCAATCATTCCTTTTCTGTTACTTCTTCTTTTATGCTTTCTGTTTTTTCTCTCTGTTATTCCACATGTTTTAATCTTAATTTGATCATTCAGTCACATTCTCTAAGAAACTCTTGTTTGTTATTCTTCTACTCTCCTTTTTTCTTTCACTTCCTTATCTATTTTGTTTTTCACAATTATACCCTCTTCCATCTTTTCTTCGGTAAATAGATCTATTAAACAGTATCTTTGGTTTAGTCTCTATAGCTGTCTTTCTTTTAACAGTACTCTCTGTTTCCTTCCCTTATACTTACTCTTCTTTTTGGTTCGCTCCCGGTTCGCGTACCGGCGAGCGAACCGGGACGCAAACTTAAAAAATAGCAGTTGGCAGAGTGCTAAACATTCTACCAATTTTTTTATAAAGGGGAGGTAGTTCTGAAAAGAACTTTTTTTAAAATTATTTTTGTTGTTTTATATTTTTTTTATTTTTTTCTGAACAATTTTTTTACTTTTTTTGTATTTTTTGAACAGTTTTATATTTTTTTTGGGTTTTTTTCGGGGGGAAACGAAAACGATTCATTGTAAAGGGCTCAACAGGAGCAACAAAAAAAAAAGAATTTATTCTCTGGGGCGTTTCGGACAATCATGATTGTCGATAGCTCTGTTGATTAGAGTGATGCTACTTTCTCTGTAGCAAATCAACTGATTGCAACGCACGCACACTTGTTTGACTTCCCCGAACCTCATCTGTATATTTGGGACCATCTCCCTCGCCTCTGGTCCCGTCACTTCCTTTACAACTGATCTTCTGGCCACAGAAGGGGGATTATCTTGCTGGTCACGTAACTGCGCACCACTGTAGTTGATAGGGTGCCACCTCTGCATATGGCGATGCATTGTATAATTGCCGTAACTATATTTTTTATCTGTCCCTCTGGACACACTTTCTTTACATATAAGGCAAGTTACGTACCGGGCATTGACTTTTTTTTGGCCCCGGGGATATTTAAAAAATTGCCAAATATAATTTTCATTGACATGAGGCCTCCTGGGCTCCTCACGCAAAAACTGCCTCTCTTCCTGCTCTTCCTCTTCTTCCTCTTCTTCCTCTTCTTGCTGAATGATATCTTCAGCAGGTGGTCCTCTCTTCCTTGGAGGTGGTGGAGGTGGTGGGGAAGCACCAGCTGAAGCTACTAATGAAGCCATTGCTCAGTGATCACAAAAGGTCTTCCTCTCACAAAGATGACAGTCAGAGTGAGGAAAGAAGGAGGAGCTTTCATCATTTGGGAAAAACAATAGTTCTAAACCAATGAAAAGTGTTACTTTTAGGTCACATGACCTAGTCTTACATCATTAGGAAACCAAAAGTGAAATGAACCAATGAAAAGTGTTATTAACAAGTCACATGACCTGTTGTGTTTACGTTACGCGCTTTGGGCCGCGTCCCGGATCGCTTCCGGGAAGCTGCGCTTCGTGCCTCGTTCGCGTACCGGTTCACTTCCGGGTACGCTAACGCGGCGCGTCATATGACGCTTCACGCGACAACGCGATACGTCACGCTGACGCGACGCGGCACGATGTTTTTTTCTAACGCGGCAGTTGCGCAAACGGAACGTTTCCCGGTTCGCGGACCGGGTCGCGTCACCATTTTGAGCTAACGGGAAGCGACCCGGTTCGCGGACCGGGAGCGAAACAAAAAAAAATAATAAAAAAAATACATAAAAAAATTGTATTAGAAACATATAAAATATATTTTTCGAATTAAAGAAGAATACATTTTAAAGCTTTTGATATTTGCTATTAAAAAACCATTGAAATTCACAGAAAAAACCATAGGTTATAGACCATATATAGTTAGGAATTAGCATTTACAAAACCTTGAAAATTCACTGAAAAAACCATAGGTTATAGACCATATATAGTTAGGAATTAGCATTTAAGAAACCTTTTTTTTACTCACACAAAACCATTGAAATTCCATATATAGTTAGTTGCACTAACTATATATCGCGCACCCGCAATCCACTGCTGATGATGTCACATATTACATCATTCATGACATGGTCAGTGACATCACTGATGACATCACTGATGACATCTCAAATGACATCACTGATGACATCACGGATGACATCTCAAATGACATCACTGATGACATCACTGATGACATCTCATTTGACATTACTGATCACATCACTGATGACATCAGTCATGTGATAATACGATGAACTTCTTCAGACTCTAATATAACCTTAGATACACTCAGTGTAAACAGACACTCACAGACTGTCACTTATCCATGAAGTTACACACACACCTAGTCAGTCATGCAAAGAATCAATCACACCTCCATTTTCTCAACTATACAGTTATACACACCTTACTTATTCAAACACATACTAACACATATTTACTCTCTTATACAATCCCGGATACAAGTTCACAATGATCCATACAGCCACTCACACATTCACTGGCTCTTATGCACAGTTATTTATACATGTCAACTCTCACATGTACTGTGTTTTATATATGTACTTACTTTGACATGTAGCACTGAGATATCCATTCACTCACCAATACACTCATGCACACAGTCAACCGCCCATACAGCTGTTTCCACATGCACTTTTGAACCCATACATCTAGTGAATCAACTGCTCACACATCTATGCACAGAGTCACACACCTCCCAGACACCCACACACACACTCAGTCTCCCATACAAATACATGGGCAACCAATCAATAACCCATATAGTTACTCATATAGCTACTGATCAACACATGCAGCAGTTTACAGAACAAAAGATATAATGATGCACAAATTAAGACAGTTTAGTCACTAACCCATGCACTCAGTGAGACACATTTAATCACTCACTCATACAGTCAGTCATGCACCTACTAAATCCTTCATCCAGACACTTATAAATCCACTCATTCTTCAATATGTAAGACATATTTTAACTTTACAGAAACATACAGTCACTGGATGTTGTCATCAGTGATGTCATCAGTGATGTCATTTGAGATGTCATCAGTGATGTCATCAGTGATGTCATTTGAGATGTCATCAGTGATGTCATCAGTGATGTCACTGACCATGTCATGAATGATGTAATATGTGACATCATCAGCAGTGCATTGCGGGTGCGCGATATATAGTTAGTGCAACTAACTATATATGGAATTTCAATGGTTTTGTGTGAGTAAAAAAAAGGTTTCTTAAATGCTAATTCCTAACTATATATGGTCTATAACCTATGGTTTTTTCAGTGAATATATATATATATATATATTTATATATATATATATATATCACCCTATATCATCCAAACATCCAATCCAACCGGACAGATGAATATTCGTGGACCCAAAGTTCTTTGTGCAAATAAATTTATTTAATTAACACCCTGCATCGCCGCCATATATATATATATATATATACATATATATATATATATATATATATATATAAATATATATATATATATATATATATATATATCTATGAATTTCTATGCATTTGTATGAGTGAAGTGTCCGGCTAACTATAACACCCCTGAAACCTATGTTTTTTTCAATATATTACCTACTGGCGGTCGCCAGTAGGTATATATAGTTAGGATTTTTTCTCTATGGGTTTTTTGAAAATTCTATGTCTAATAACTTTGGCGTTTGTGGACGGAATCGGCTGAAATTTTCAGGAAAATGGCACATTTTGTTTCTGAGCAGCCCTTGGAAATTTGGGGGGGGTTCGTCCAGTGGGGGCCGAGAAAAAAGGGGGGTCCCAAAACGTGTTTTTAACATTGAGTTTTCCATAGGGCGGTTGGCCTCACTTTTAGCCCGAACGGCTGAATGGATTTGCACGAAACTTGGCAAAATTGTAGGGACTGGTAGCCCGATGTGCCTTTTGTAGGTCTCAATATATGTGCTCCAGTGGATTTTGAGAAATTAACGTTTAAAAAAAGATATATATCTGTAACAGCGGACCGGTTAGCGCTCTGGTTCGCGGACTTTTCGCGCAACGGAGCTTTGTGAAGCGAAGCTGATTGGTTCTCCGGCGTCTGTCAACATTCCAAACAGTCCGTAGCGGCCGCCATCTTGTCTCTCGGTAGGATCGAGAGACAAGAGGAGGTCAAAACAAAGGGGGAAATAACTATAAGGGGGCATAGTAGATCCTCGCTGACCCCCTAGGTTTGATGTGGAGGTTTTAAAAGGGCCCCGCGGGGCAAAAAAAAAACAAAATAATAATAATCGAACGGCTGAATGGATTTGCACGAAACTTGGCAAAATATTAGGGACTGGTAGCCCGATGTGCCTTTGCTAGGTCTCAATATATGTGCTCCAGTGGATTTTGAGAAATTAACGTTGAAAAAAAGATATATATCTGTAACAGCGCTCCGCTTCGCGTACTTTTCGCGTTACGGAGCTTTGCGAAGCTGATTGGTTCTCCGGCGTCTGTCAACATTCCAAACAGTCCGTAGCGGCCGCCATCTTGTCCCTCGGTAGGATTGAGAGACAAGAGGAGGCCAAAGCGAAGGGGGAAATGACCATAAGGGGGCATAGTAGATCCTTCCTGACCTCTTAGGTTTGATGTACCATTTTGCCAAGTTTGGTGTAATTCCGTTCAGCCATTCAGGCTGTAGACGTATGTAAATGTCCTATGGAAAATTGCATGGGGAAAACACATTTGAAAGTGTTGAAATTTAGAACCAATTAAAATGTTACTTTGGTTTTGTATTTGTGTGTGATGAAAGTTAATTGGTTATGTATATATGTCAAATGAGAGGAAACCACAGCCATTTTGTGATACTACTGTCTGAGGTACATTTGTGAGGAATTTTTGGTGGTGAATTTCTGGTGTTTGATTTACACAGTACTAACACTTCTGCTACTTTTAAAAAGGTGAGTTGTTAATTTGTAAGGGGAACTATGTTGTACACTTGAAGATAATTTGAAAAATGTTTTCTGTTATTTATTTGCAGTCCTTCTGTTATACTAAATACTTGATGAAGTTAGTTTTATATTATGTATTACTAAAAACGATAAATGAAAGTGATTATTTTTTTCTGCAATTTACAGCAAGCAATTTCAAAATAAAATGGCTCACAATGAAGAGACCGTGGCAATTTCTTTTGAATTGTCCACTACATTGATTGAAATTGAGAGCATCAATAATGAAATATTGTCACAAGGAGGACATGACTTGTATGATTCCATTAGATTGATTGAAATGGACAGCACCAAGAATGAAATATTGTCACAAGGAGATGACTTGAATGATTCCACTACATTGATTGAAATTGAGAGCACCAATAATGAAATATTGTCACAAGGAGGAGATGGCTTGTATGATTCCATTAGATTGATTGAAATGGACAGCACCAATAATGAAATATTGTCACAAGGAGGAGATGACTTGAATGATTCCACTACATTGATTGAAATTGAGAGCACCAATAATGAAATATTGTCACGAGGAGATGACTTGAATGATTCCACTACATTGATTGAAATGGACAGCACCAATAATGAAATATTGTCAGAAGGAGGAGATGACTTGAATGATTTTTTTGATCAATCTCTTGATGGCGAATTTATCGAGTGTTTGGAGACCATAGAGTTACAAGAATCATCATTGCAGACTTTTAATGAGGAGATTCCAGATGAGATGATTGAAGAGGAAATTACTGATGAGGACATGTTACTAGTTGTTTCAAATTTAGAAAATTCTGAAGAATAAATTTATATTTAGAAATCAAAAATTGTTTGAGACATTATTTATTTTTATTTTTAATTTATGAGGTTGTAGCGAAGTGATTGTAGTATAAAATGAGACTTATAGTATAGAGTGCAACATTTTTATGTTACATGGTAAGTTTACTCATATTTACTTCCCTTCTGCCACTATATTATCTCCAATGTGTATTTGACATGTCTTCTTCATCTCCGGCCTCCTTTCTCTCACTGTGTGTCTCCGATGCATCTTATCGCTGGTATTTTGTGTAATTACAGAAGAGAGTAAAATAAAATAGTTCGGAACGTGAAAAGGGGGCAAAGTAGAGTACTCCTCACCCCCTAGGCCTTTTTAGGCGGTCCCAAAAGGATCAGTTTCTGCTTTCCTGAGAGATTATGGTATGAGTTCCATATACCACAATAACTTGCATTACAACATGCAAGATATCTATCTCCTATTACCAACTTTTGGAGATATTCGCGCTAAGCGCGAATATCTCCAAAAAGTAACACCTGCCCTGAGCAGTTCTTAGCCATGTTATCCAATGGGAGGTGGATAACATGGCTAAGAGTATTAGCTCGGTAATGCATGAATATCGCTGAGTTTTTAGCGATATTCATGCATTGCGGCCGTTTATTATCGCATTTGCGATAAACCTTGATAATAGTAAGGTTTATCTTCGATAATTTCTGACGATGCTTAGTGGTAAAAAATTGGTTGGTAAGCATCGTTAGCGATAAATATCGCTTAACTTTGGTAATATGCCCCAACGTCTGTTAACGTTCGATTCGAAGGAAATGAGGAAGTGTTGAAAAACATTGTCTGCGCCATCTTGCCTTTTTTGAAATGCCACACTTTTGTCGTGCACGGCAGCCATTTTAGATGTCTTGACCAGACCCACTCTCTGCACGCTGTCGATTCGTAGCATGGCTCCTCACCCTCGTAAGCATCTCCCCCAGGCACTGGTCACCACCGCTCTCTGTCTTATGCATGGGCAATAAACCTTCCCCCATCTGCGCTGCTCTTCCCTGAGAATCACACTCTGTGCCCGCCCGACACCTCCCTTTCGCCCTATTCACTACCGCACCCTCTGACACTCCTCTTCCTCTGTGTCCGAATGTCCAGGCCGGTCCTAGGCTATCAGCTAGCCCTGCAGATGTAGTTTATGGCCCCAGCTGTAAAGAATCACCCCTCTTCAAAGGAGTTATAGTAGATCAAGGCCCACACCCGATGTGATCCGTCACAGCACACGCGTTCCTACTATCTGAAAACCATCCTGTATTGTGATTGGGGAGGGGACCGAGCCTGAAGCGGAAGATTCCAGGAATGACTCTTTGTACATCAAAGTTTTTACAATTATGTGTCACATTAAAAATATATAGCACTCCAACAAAGTAGTAGGAATATAAAACTTTAATAACATATAAATATATACAACAAAACAAAAACAGTAAAAACATTTAAACAACGAAGAGACCGTGGCAATTTCTTTTTAATTATCCAATAGATTTATTGAAATTGACAGCACCAATAATGAAATATTCTTGTCAGTAGCGGTCTGTTGTGCGAATAGTTCCAAGGCAGCAGAACGCGCTGAAATCTAGATGGCACGAAAGTGATGTCTAGTAAGTTGCCGCCCAGCAAAAAACGGCGTGGGGCGCCGCGGGGGTGAGTGAGTCCAGTAGGCACCACAGCTATTCTTACCGGCATTGCAGAATTACTGCTGGGGACAATGCCTGTGCTGTAGCAGGGTCACAGCAGAAACAAAAAGGATTCTGTTGAAGATGTTGTTGGTTTTCAATTTGAAAACAGTTCTGGTGTCAACTGCTATGCTAATGTAGTGGTTAATGTTTTGTTTTCTCTAGAAAATGTAAAAGAGGGGGAGGCAGTCCAAAGTTCCGTTAAAAGGGCAAAGGAAAGGATCGGTGGTTTGAACTATCAGTCAAAAAGGGGAGGGGGTGCAATAATTTTTCCTACCGGGTCACACTGTGCTTTCACCGGAAGTAAGGTCTGCAGGATTGTAGTAATTCAAAGTGAGGCTGGCGCCAGCATGGGAGCGCCGACGTCCCGCGGATACAGTTTCGTCACTCCACGGGCGATCATGGCAGTCATTCCCCATCGGGGGTCGGAGACTCCCGCGGCTCCTCTAGAATCTTCAAGGTCGTGGAGGACTACGGTGGTGGAGTCAACCAGTGACCGGGCCATTTCTTTATGTTGGGCCCGCTCTTGCCAGGTCGACCGCCATTTTGAGAGTTCGGCAGCTACCGGCGATCGCGGGGTCACATGAGCGGACGGGCTCCACCCTGCCGGGCGAGACGTTGCAGCTTGGCCACAGTGGAAGAACCGTTATCTAGGTCGTTCCGAAACTGTGCAGCACTGTAGTTGTTAGGATGCCACCGCCTGGAGCGCTGAGGGTGCAGCTGGGAAGCCTCCACCTGGGGAGGCGGGAGAGGCCTGTTCGCACCGTCTCTCCCTCCCAGTGAACCCCACGGCGTCTCGCTTGAGATTTGTTATGGCCGGACCAGGCGATGAGGACGAGGGGGGGGTCGGAGGCATGTGCAAGACATCCCCCTCCAGTGTTGTTGCAGCCATTATAAAAGAAAAAAGTGTCCCGTCCGTCTTCGGGCCGGGCTTCCGGTGGATGTCGGCCGGACGCCCCTGGCTCTGGCCCCATGAACGGGTTTCTTGGTTTATCGGCTGCAGCCGGATCCCGTCGGCCTCGGCCCCCCGACCGTTGGTGGTCGGACCGGAAGAGCATGTGGCGGGACTACCTGCAACTCTCAAGGGCCACCGCGGCCGGACTGGGAGAGAGAGGGGAGGGTCGAGGAGACATTCCCCCCCCTGCAACTGTTCAGCGTTGTAAAGGCAATCCCCTGGCCGGGTCCCGCTGGTCTCGGCCTCTCCTCCGGCTACACCCTACGTTAGGATCTCCTGGCCGAGGCGTGGCAGCAGGACCTGCCTTATATGGGCTGCTCCCGGCTGGGCGTAGCCGGAACCCTGCCCCACCTTGGAAGTTTCCAGAGTGGGGGTGGATGTTCTACTGACTTGCATTTTCCCTAGTCTATCGATTTTTTTGGCGTGGCAGGCGGTGGGACAGCGAGGGGTGATTTGGTTTCTCTTACTGTTTTTCTGGTCTCTCACCACTGGCATATTTTAACGTTTTCTTGTTTCTAGGACATTAATAGGTTTTATCATTACGTTATGTTATCGTTTCTTTGTTCGTTGTTTAATAAAAGTTCATGTTCATCAGTGGCCTACTGATTTTCGTTTTCCTATTTTTTTCTTTCCAGGTTGTTTCATGGTAAAGTTTCTGTTAACAGGATACAGTGATCACTTCGTTATTATTGCATATGTCCTTTTCACTAGGGGTGCTCTCTGGTCGGGCCAGATGACGTATCTCTAGTAAATGGTCCGGGTGAAAAAGGTGCATCAATCAGTGGGGAGTAGATAGGCATGACAGATTACAACGGGGGAGAACGGTCCGCATTACGTACCCTTTCACTACTTGCAAAGATTTTCCTACGTTTATTTGCAAACAGGGAATACCTCCAAAAAGAACTAATTCCCAAACAGTCAATGTTCGGACAATCAATCAATCAATGAGGAATGAAATAGGTACAACGTGTTAAAGGCTTGCGTTACCTACCCTTCACTATCTGAAAAAAGGGAGATAGAATATTCCTATTCTTCCTCGTTTGCAGGTAGAGAAGATCGTTAAGAGAATTAACTTCGAACAATTCAATGCTCGATTGAAACAATCAACAAGGGGTACTGTGAACACAAATGAACGCCGCTTATATACATACGCATTGCTATTTTCAACAGGTTGTTCCTAATGTTTCTATTTTAGCGAGGTCAAAAGAGATCCCATTAGTGGCCTACTGATTTTGCTCGATTCCTTTTGTTTTTTTACACGATTTTTCGCTATCTGCAAAGACTAAACAGAGTATTGCGACTCTGTGCTTGTTTGTAAATAGAGAATGAACCAAAGAGAACAATCAATCAAATGGAGAGAGAAGCAGGCACGACGGATTACAAAGGGGGAAAGGGCTGCGTTAACTACCCTTCACTATCTGCAAAGAGAGAGTACTCCTAATAGAAATGAGGGGTGGGGGGCAGCAATCAAAGCAGATCAGTGTGCATAAACACGAAAAAAAAAATTCTTACCACGTACTTGACATTCGACAGCTTATGATATTTGCTATTAAAAAACCATTGAAATTCACTGAAAAAACCATAGGTTATAGACCATATATAGTTAGGAATTAGCATTTACAAAACCTTGAAAATTCACTGAAAAAACCATAGGTTATAGACCATATATAGTTAGGAATTAGCATTTAAAAAACCTTATTTTACTCACACAAAACCATTGAAATTCCATATATAGTTAGTTGCACTAACTATATATTGCGCACCCGCAATCCACTGCTGATGATGTCACATATTACATCATTCATGACATGGTCAGTGACATCACTGATGACATCACTGATGACATCTCAAATGACATCACTGATGACATCTCACTTGACATCAATGATCACATCACTGATGATATCATTCATGTGACAATACAATGCATCTCCTCACATTTTAATATAACCTCTGTTTCACCCAGTGTTAAAAACAGAGTATAATTTTTGAAACCATTGACACACCAATACTAGTTACTACATACGTACTCACTGATTCCTACGTCTACACACACATTCACTCATTCACCCATACAATCATTCATACATACAATCACTCATGTTTACAACACAATCATATGCACTCATACACCTATACAGACACTCACACTCTGCCACTCATCCATGGAGTTACTCACACACCTAGTCAGTCCTGTAAAGAATCAATCACACTTCCATTTTCTACTCTATACAGTTAAACATAGAGCACCTTACGTTTTCAACCATATACTAACACATACTTACTCTCTTATACAATCATTGATACAAGTACACATTGATCTGTACAGAGTCACACACCTCCCATCCAGCCACACACACACTCAGTCTCCCATGCAAATACTTGGGCAATCAATCAATAACCCATATAGTTACTCATATAGCTACTGATCAACACATGCAGCAGTTTACAGAACAACAGACATAATGATGCACAAATTAAGACAGTTTAGTCACTAACCCATGCACTCAGTGAGACACATTTAATCACTCACTCATACATTCAGTCATGCACCTACTAAATCCTTCGTCCAGACACTTATACATCCACTCATTCTTCAATATGTAAGACATATTTTAACTTTACAGAAACATAGTCACTGGATGTTGTCATCAGTGATGTCATCAGTGATGTCATTTGAGATGTCATCAGTGATGTCATCAGTGATGTCACTGACCATGTCATGAATGATGTAATATGTGACATCATCAGCAGTGGATTGCGGGTGCGCGATATATAGTTAGTGCAACTAACTATATATGGAATTTCAATGGTTTTGTGTGAGTAAAATAAGGTTTTTTAAATGCTAATTCCTAACTATATATGGTCTATAACCTATGGTTTTTTCAGTGAATATATATATATATGTATATATATATATATTCACTGAAAAAACCATAGGTTATAGACCATATATAGTTAGGAATTAGCATTTAAAAAACCTTATTTTACTCACACAAAACCATTGAAATTCCATATATAGTTAGTTGCACTAACTATATATCGCGCACCCGCAATCCACTGCTGATGATGTCACATATTACATCATTCATGACATGGTCAGTGACATCACTGATGACATCACTGATGACATCTCAAATGACATCACTGATGACATCACTGATGACATCTCAAATGACATCACTGATGACATCACTGATGACAACATCCAGTGACTGTGTGTTTCTGTAAAGTTTAAATATGTTTTACATATTGAAGAATGAGTAGATGTAGAAGTGTCTGGATGAAGGATTTAGTAGGTGCGTGACTGACTGTATGAGTGAGTGATTAAATGTGTCTCACTGAGTGCATGGGTTAGTGACTAAACTGTCTTAATTTGTGCATCATTATGTCTGTTGTTCTGTAAACTGCTGCATGTGTTGATCAGTAGCTATATGAGTAACTATATGGGTTATTGATTGATTGCCCAAGTATTTGTATGGGAGACTGAGTGTGTGTGTGGCTGGCTGGGAGGTGTGTGACTCTGTGCAGATCAATGTGTACTTGTATCAATGATTGTATAAGAGAGTAATTATGTGTTAGTATATGTTTCAAAATGTAAGGTGCTCTATGTTTAACTGTATAGATTAGAAAATGGAAGTGTGATTGATTCTTTACAGGACTGACTAGGTGTGTGAGTAACTCCATGGATGAGTGACAGAGTGTGAGAGTCTGTATAGGTGTATGAGTGCATATGATAGTGTTGTAAAGATGAGTGATTGTATGTATGAATGATTGTATGGGTAAATGAGTGAATGTGTGTGTAAACATAGGAATCACTGAGTGCGTATGTAGTAACTAGTATTGGTGTGTCAATGGTTTCAAAAATTATACTCTGTATTTAACACTGGGTGTAACAGAGGTTATATTAAAGTGTGAGGAGATGCATTGTATTGTCACATGAATGATATCATCAGTGATGTGGTCATTGATGTCAAATGAGATGTCATCAGTGATGTCATCAGTGATGTCATTTGAGATGTCATCAGTGATGTCATCAGTGATGTCACTGACCATGTCATGAATGATGTAATATGTGACATCATCAGCAGTGGATTGCGGGTGCGCGATATATAGTTAGTGCAACTAACTATATATGGAATTTCAATGGTTTTGTGTGAGTAAAATAAGGTTTTTTAAATGCTAATTCCTAACTATATATGGTCTATAACCTATGGTTTTTTCAGTGAATTTTCAAGGTTTTGTAAATGCTAATTCCTAACTATATATGGTCTATAACCTATGGTTTTTTCAGCGAATTTTCAAGGTTTTGTAAATGCTAATTCCTAACTATATATGGTCTATAACCTATGTTTTTTTCAGTGAATTTCAATGGTTTTTTAATAGCAAATATCATAAGCTGTCGAATGTCAAGTACGTGGTAAGTAAAAACATTTTCGTGTTTATGCACACTGATCTGCTTTGATTGCTGCCCCCCACCCCTCATTTCTATTAGGAGTACTCTCTCTTTGCAGATAGTGAAGGGTAGTTAACGCAGCCCTTTGCCCCCTTTGTAATCCGTCGTGCCTGCTTCTCTCTCCATTTGATTGATTGTTCTCTTTGGTTCATTCTCTATTTACAAACAAGCACAGAGTCGCAATACTCTGTTTAGTCTTTGCAGATAGCGAAAAATCGTGTAAAAAAACAAAAGGAATCGAGCAAAATCAGTAGGCCACTAATGGGATCTCTTTTGACCTCGCTAAAATAGAAACATTAGGAACAACCTGTTGAAAATAGCAATGCGTATGTATATAAGCGGCGTTCATTTGTGTTCACAGTACCCCTTGTTGATTGTTTCAATCGAGCATTGAATTGTTCGAAGTTAATTCTCTTAAGGATCTTCTCTACCTGCAAACGAGGAAGAATAGGAATATTCTATCTCCCTTTGCAGATAGTGAAGGGTAGGTAACGCAAGCCTTTAACACGTCGTACCTATTTCATTCCTCATTGATTGATTGATTGTCCGAACATTGACTGTTTGGAATTAGTTCTTTTTGGAGGTATTCCCTGTTTGCAAATAAACGTAGGAAAATCTTTGCAAGTAGTGAAAGGGTACGTAATGCGGACCGTTCTCCCCCGTTGTAATCTGTCATGCCTATCTACTCCCCACTGATTGATGCACCTTTTTCACCCGGACCATTTACTAGAGATACGTCATCTGGCCCGACCAGAGAGCACCCCTAGTGAAAAGGACATATGCAATAATAACGAAGTGATCACTGTATCCTGTTAACAGAAACTTTACCATGAAACAACCTGGAAAGAAAAAAATAGGAAAACGAAAATCAGTAGGCCACTGATGAACATGAACTTTTATTAAACAACGAACAAAGAAACGATAACATAACGTAATGATAAAACCTATTAATGTCCTAGAAACAAGAAAACGTTAAAATATGCCAGTGGTGAGAGACCAGAAAAACAGTAAGAGAAACCAAATCACCCCTCGCTGTCCCACCGCCTGCCACGCCAAAAAAATCGATAGACTAGGGAAAATGCAAGTCAGTAGAACATCCACCCCCACTCTGGAAACTTCCAAGGTGGGGCAGGGTTCCGGCTACGCCCAGCCGGGAGCAGCCCATATAAGGCAGGTCCTGCTGCCACGCCTCGGCCAGGAGATCCTAACGTAGGGTGTAGCCGAAGGAGAGGCCGAGGCCAGCGGGACCCGGCCAGGGGATTGCCTTTACAACGCTGAACAGTTGCAGGGGGGGGGAATGTCTCCTCGACCCTCCCCTCTCTCTCCCAGTCCGGCCGCGGTGGCCCTTGAGAGTTGCAGGTAGTCCCGCCACATGCTCTTCCGGTCCGACCACCAACGGTCGGGGGGCCGAGGCCGACGGGATCCGGCTGCAGCCGATAAACCAAGAAACCCGTTCATGGGGCCAGAGCCAGGGGCGTCCGGCCGACATCCACCGGAAGCCCGGCCCGAAGACGGACGGGACACTTCTTTCTTTTATAATGGCTGCGACAACACTGGGGGGGGATGTCTTGCACATGCCTCCGACCCCCCCCTCGTCCTCATCGCCTGGTCCGGCCATAACAAATCTCAAGCGAGACGCCGTGGGGTGCACTGGGAGGGAGAGACGGTGCGAACAGGCCTCTCCCGCCTCCCCAGGTGGAGACTTCCCAGCTGCACCCTCAGCGCTCCAGGCGCCCGGAAAACGGTTCTTCCACTGTGGCCATGCTGCAACGTCTCGCCCGGCAGGGTGGAGCCCGTCCGCTCATGTGACCCCGCGATCGCCGGTAGCTGCCGAACTCTCAAAATGGCGGTCGACCTGGCAAGAGCGGGCCCAGCATAAAGAAATGGCCCGGTCACTGGTTGACTCCACCACCGTAGTCCTCCACGACCTTGAAGATTCTAGAGGAGCCGCGGGAGTCTCCGACCCCCGATGGGGAATGACTGCCATGATCGCCCGTGGAGTGACGAAACTGTATCCGCGGGACGTCGGCGCTCCCATGCTCGCGCCAGCCTCACTTTGAATTACTAGAATCCTGCAGACCTCACTTCCGGTGAAAGCACAGTGTGACCCGGTAGGAAAAATTATTGCACCCCCTCCCCTTTTTGACTGATAGTTCAAACCACCGATCCTTTCCTTTGCCCTTTTAACGGAACTTTGGACTGCCTCCCCCTCTTTTACATTTTCTAGAGAAAACAAAACATTAACCACTACATTAGCATAGCAGTTGACACCAGAACTGTTTTCAAATTGAAAACCAACAACATCTTCAACAGAATCCTTTTTGTTTCTGCTGTGACCCTGCTACAGCACAGGCATTGTCCCCAGCAGTAATTCTGCAATGCCGGTAAGAATAGCTGTGGTGCCTACTGGACTCACTCACCCCCGCGGCGCCCCACGCCGTTTTTTGCTGGGCGGCAACTTACTAGACATCACTTTCGTGCCATCTAGATTTCAGCGCGTTCTGCTGCCTTGGAACTATTCGCACAACAGACCGCTACTGACAAGAATATTTCATTATTGGTGCTGTCAATTTCAATAAATCTATTGGATAATTAAAAAGAAATTGCCACGGTCTCTTCGTTGTTTAAATGTTTTTACTGTTTTTGTTTTGTTGTATATATTTATATGTTATTAAAGTTTTATATTCCTACTACTTTGTTGGAGTGCTATATATTTTTAATGTGACACATAATTGTAAAAACTTTGATGTACAAAGAGTCATTCCTGGAATCTTCCGCTTCAGGCTCGGTCCCCTCCCCAATCACAATACAGGATGGTTTTCAGATAGTAGGAACACGTGTGGTGTGACGGATCTCATCGAGTGTGGGCCTTGATCTACTATAACTCCTTTGAAGAGGGGTTATTCTTTACAGCTGGGGCCATAAACTACATCTGCAGGGCTAGCTGATAGCCTGGACAATCGGACACAGAGAAAGAGGAGTGTCAGAGGGTGCGGTAGTGAATAGGGCGAAAGGGAGGTGTCGGGCGGGCACAGAGTGTGATTCTCAGGGAAGAGCAGCGCAGATGGGGGGAGGTTTATTGCCCATGCATAAGACAGAGAGCGGTGGTGACCAGTGCCTAGGGAAGATGCTTGCGTGGGTGAGGAGCCATGCTACGAATCGACAGCGTGCAGAGAGTGGGTCTGGTCAAGACACCTAAAATGGCTGCCGTGCACGACAAAAGTGTGGCATTTCAAAAAAGGCAAGATGGCGCAGACAATGTTTTTCAACACTTCCTCATTTCCTTCGAATCGAACGTTAACAGACGTTGGGGCATATTACCAAAGTTAAGCGATATTTATCGCTAACGATGCTTACCAACCAATTTTTTACCACTAAGCATCGTCAGAAATTATCGAAGATAAACCTTACTATTATCAAGGTTTATCGCAAATGCGATAATAAACGGCCGCAATGCATGAATATCGCTAAAAACTCAGCGATATTCATGCATTACCGAGCTAATGCTCTTAGCCATGTTATCCACCTCCCATTGGATAACATGGCTAAGAACTGCTCAGGGCAGGTGTTACTTTTTGGAGATATTCGCGCTTAGCGCGAATATCTCCAAAAGTTGGTAATAGGAGATAGATATCTTGCATGTTGTAATGCAAGTTATTGTGGTATATGGAACTCATACCATAATCTCTCAGGAAAGCAGAAACTGATCCTTTTGGGACCGCCTAAAAAGGCCTAGGGGGTGAGGAGTACTCTACTTTGCCCCCTTTTCACGTTCCGAACTATTTTATTTTACTCTCTTCTGTAATTACACAAAATACCAGCGATAAGATGCATCGGAGACACACAGTGAGAGAAAGGAGGCCGGAGATGAAGAAGACATGTCAAATACACATTGGAGATAATATAGTGGCAGAAGGGAAGTAAATATGAGTAAACTTAACATGCAACATAAAAATGTTGCACTCTATACTATAAGTCTCATTTTATACTACAATCACTTCGCTACAACCTCATAAATTAAAAATAAAAATGAATAATGTCTCAAACAATTTTTGATTTCTAAATATAAATTTATTCTTCAGAATTTTCTAAATTTGAAAGAACTAGTAACATGTCCTCATCAGCAATGTCCTCATTAAAAGTCTCCAATGATGATTCTTGTAACTCTATGGTCTCCAAACACTCGATAAATTCGCCATCAAGAGATTGATCAAAAAAATCAAGTCATCTCCTCCTTGTGACAATATTTCATTATTGGTGCTGTCCATTTCAATCAATCTAATGGAATCATACAAGCCATCTCCTCCTTGTGACAATATTTCATTATTGGTGCTCTCAATTTCAATCAATGTAGTGGAATCATTCAAGTCATCTCCTTGTGACAATATTTCATTCTTGGTGCTGTCCATTTCAATCAATCTAATGGAATCATACAAGTCATGTCCTCCTTGTGACAATATTTCATTATTGGTGCTCTCAATTTCAATCAATGTGTTGGACAATTTAAAAGAAATTGCCACGGTCTCTTCATTGTGAGCCATTTTATTTTGAAATTGCTTGCTGTAAATTGCAGAAAAAAATAATCACTTTCATTTATCGTTTTTAGTAATACATAATATAAAACTAACTTTATCAAGTATTTAGTATAACAGAAGGACTGCAAATAAATAACAGAAAACATTTTTCAAATTATCTTCAAGTGTACAACATAGTTCCCCTTACAAATTAACAACTCACCTTTTTAAAAGTAGCAGAAGTGTTAGTACTGTGTAAATCAAACACCAGAAATTCACCACCAAAAATTCCTCACAAATGTACCTCAGACAGTAGTATCACAAAATGGCTGTGGTTTCCTCTCATTTGACATATATACATAACCAATTAACTTTCATCACACACAAATACAAAACCAAAGTAACATTTTAATTGGTTCTAAATTTCAACACTTTCAAATGTGTTTTCCCCATGCAATTTTCCATAGGACATTTACATACGTCTACAGCCTGAATGGCTGAACGGAATTACACCAAACTTGGCAAAATGGTACATCAAACCTAAGAGGTCAGGAAGGATCTACTATGCCCCCTTATGGTCATTTCCCCCTTCGCTTTGGCCTCCTCTTGTCTCTCAATCCTACCGAGGGACAAGATGGCGGCCGCTACGGACTGTTTGGAATGTTGACAGACGCCGGAGAACCAATCAGCTTCGCAAAACTCCGTAACGCGAAAAGTACGCGATGCGGAGCGCTGTTACAGATATATATCTTTTTTTGAACGTTAATTTCTCAAAATCCACTGGAGCACATATATTGAGACCTAGCAAAGGCACATCGGGCTACCAGTCCCTAATATTTTGCCAAGTTTCGTGCAAATCCATTCAGCCGTTCGATTATTATTATTTTGTTTTTTTTTTGCCCCGCGGGGCCCTTTTAAAACCTCCACATCAAAACTAGGGGGTCAGCGAGGATCTACTATGCCCCCTTATAGTTATTTCCCCCTTTGTTTTGACCTCCTCTTGTCTCTCGATCCTACCGAGAGACAAGATGGCGGCCGCTACGGACTGTTTGGAATGTTGACAGACGCCAGAGAACCAATCAGCTTCGCTTCACAAAGCTCCGTTGCGCGAAAAGTCCGCGAACCAGAGCGCTGCCTGGTCCGCGCTTACAGATATATATCTTTTTTTAAACGTTAATTTCTCAAAATCCACTGGAGCACATATATTGAGACCTACAAAAGGCACATCGGGCTACCAGTCCCTACAATTTTGCCAAGTTTCGTGCAAATCCATTCAGCCGTTCGGGCTAAAAGTGAGGCCAACCGCCCTATGGAAAACTCAATGTTAAAAACACGTTTTGGGTCCCCCCTTTTTTCTCGGCCCCCACTGGACGAACCCCCCCCAAATTTTCAAGGGCTGCTCAGAAACAAAATGTGCCATTTTCCTGAAAATTTCAGCCAATTCCGTCCACAAACGCCAAAGTTATTAGACATAGAATTTTCAAAAAACCCATAGAGAAAAAATCCTAACTATATATACCTACTGGCGACCGCCAGTAGGTAATATATATATATATATATATTCACTGAAAAAACCATAGGTTTCACACACGTTATAGTTAGGAATTCGCATTTAAAAAACCATGTAGTGATGTAATCAGGGATGTCATTTGAGATGTCATCAGTGATGTCATGAGTGATGTCACGGACCATGTCATGAGTGATGTAATATGTGACGTCATCAGCAGTGCATTGCGGGCGTGCAAGGTATAGTTAGCTGAGCTAACTATAATGGAGTAATTTCAAAGGTTTTGTATGAGAGAAATGTTCAGCTAACTATAACGTGTGAAACCTATGGTTTTTTCAATGAATTTGCATAGTTTTTTAAATGCTAATTCCTAACTAACGTGTGTGAAACCTATGGTTTTTTAGTAAATTTCAAAGGTTTTGTAAATGATAATTTATAAATGTATTAATTATTATGTCTTTCTTTTTATACTAATTTCTTATATTTTTAATATAAATATTTATATTTATTTTATTTTTTAGATTACATTTCATATTCTTATTATAAAATAATAACAAAACTAAATTGCGAAGTAATTTTTGGATTAATTATTGCTTGACGTCGGTTGCAAGTATAACACAGCTCCAGCAATTCTCTTGGGGCCCTATGCTCACAATGCTGTATCAATCCTTACACCTGCTTCAAGCATGTGCAAGGTTTTGACGCAGCATAAGCTCAAAACTCACTGTATAAAATGTTATACATTTCACCCAGTCACTTTTACGAGGCCTTGCTGCACCCTCTTCTGCACAAGAAAGCCTCTTCTGGCGCAGCGCTTTACAATGTAATACACCCTCCAGATGCATCACATTGTTAATAGCACACACCATGGCACATCTTTTGCACCACCGCTGTGTCACAAAAGTGACGCAACGGCTGTATAAAAGAGGCATAAGGAGATTGTAATCCACCCCTAACACATACAAATTCACCCAGGCACTTTCACCAGCAGCTCAAATTGAAGCATACACTTCTAACATATTTATGTACATATGATACATTCAAGTGCTTCGGACATACTACAGTATACTATAGATAAACACCTTATAGATTTATGCTGTAGCAGTTCCTTATAGTTCTGCACTTTCACATTCTCCATACACTAGTAACATATTAATTAATTCATTTATGAACTACACATTTTCTTTGTGTTTTCTCAACAAATTCCAAGCGGAACAAAAGAATAAAAAAAAGAACAATTAATGTCAAGGACAGCAATTATCCTGCATCCTGCGTTTCATCAAGTCTATAGACTGTTCCCCATAACACAAAAGTTTATCGCAATAAATGCATAGAATTTTAACTTGAGCAAAGTCAGAAGCAATATGTGGGTGTGGACTGCTTGCTGAAAATGCTGCTGCCTCAGTTGATGTGCTTGGTGTAGCAGCAGGTGGGTTCTCGTGCAACCTCCGTCTTGCAGCTTGAGCAAAGTTCTTGGGGTGCAAGTTCTTCACGTGCCGCACCATATTTGCTGTGCCAAAGGAGTATTTTTTACATGGATCACCCCTTGAAAGAGTTGTTTGGCAAATTTTACAGGTTACTTTTGGAGCATTAAACTTTTTTTGACCTTCTGGAAAAGTCAAAAACTTCCAAATTAGAGCTTCTTTCCTCTTCTTTGGAGGTTAAAAATCTACCTCTGAAGAACTGCTGGAAGATGACTCCAATGCTCTTATTATTGTGAACTTCCTTCTATTTGAGAATATTCTAAGAACAAATGCTTCTTCTTAGAAAGTCAAAGTCGAATAATTATAATGGGATGGAACTTTCAACAGTCGCAATAGGAAAAGTTATGAACCAATCAAATCTCTACTTTTAAAGTCACATGGCTTTGCGTACGCTTATGATGCGCTTGTGCAGCTCTTTCAATACGAGTACGCATGATGTTCTACCGCGATTTGTGTAATTCTTTTTAAAAGTAATATATGATTATTACAAGTATTAAAAAAAATTCATAGTTATCCCAAATGTCTGCCTTTAGTATGTACATTAAATACATACATGTTTTAAACCAAGTAGAAACATTGCCCCTTTTGCGTACAGAACGCCGTACATGACGTCACACCGAAGCTTTAATGCGACGCGTAACGTCAAAGCATATTTGTACCGTATGCGCATGTACACGCTAAGTATGATAATCAGTACAAACTATGGTGCGATCACCCTCTCAGTGACAAATCAGAGTTCAGGGCGCGCTAAGGAGAATGATTAGAAGTGCTGACTCATTGCAGATCCGATTCTGGGCCTGCCTCTGCGCACATTATAACACAGGCCCCATCTCTCTCTGTTGTTAATTGTTAGTGCACACACTCATACTTGCACATGCGCGGTGCATGCCCGCCCACACTACCCACATGCCACCACCTAGTATGCTTGCTATCATTTAGCCTGGAAACCAATACTTACCCAATGGCATGTCCCCCAGGGCCATCATTCTTACAGACCGCGAAAACGCTACCAATGACGGCCCTGGCCTTGGTGTGGTCAGCCCCCGCGGTTCCCATATAATGCGGGCACTGATGTGAGCACACTCTCTTTTGCCTGCCTCTGCTGCGGTGACAGACAAACTGTTGAAAACACCCCAGACTCAGCGAAACCGCAGCCTTTCAAGACACGACAAAAGACGACTGAAGCAAAGGTAAGAGAAGACATCACAACATCAGCCTCCACTGTAATTTGTATATGTATAATGCTATTTTTTTATCCTTCATATGGCTTTCCTGCCCCTCAATGGTTTTAAATTGTACTTACAAAATTGAAATGTTTCTTTATAAGTCACGAGGTCCTATACACCTCTAATTTTAAAAATTGTGCGTGCATACATTTCTGTGTCGTATTTCTGTGATAATATGCTCTATTGAATTCCAATCGAAGCTCATGTTAGATGTGAAGGACATCTAACATGAGCTTCGATTGGAATTCCATAGAGCATATTATGAAACCCATTATCGCCACTTTAGCGACACTTTCCTGCCGATAAAGTGGCGATTATTTTGTCGACCAGGCTTGATATTATGGCCCAGAGTGCGTAGTGTACAGCAGCTTCTCTGTAAAATCTAAAATTATGTCCGAGCAGTGACAACAGATACGTTACAACAGTCTGACAAACAGATCCACAACCTTATTACACCACTTTTGAGTCACTTTTAACATGGGTAAAGTGATGCAAGGAGCTAGTAAATCTACATCTCACTTTTCAAGAAAAAATCTCGACTCTAGACTCTGCGACACAGTTTTATTGTTGTTTTCTCTTTCCCTCTCTCGGTGACATCATTTCTCTTTCTCTCTTAAACTTAGACACTGCTGTCTTCGACGTGTAGACGTGTAAAAGAATTGTTCAGAATAAGTTGTGACACCAACTGCCTTAAATGTTTACCAGCAGGTTTATATAAAAGTAAGCACAGAGGCTTAGATCTACAAAACCTTCATAGGAATTCATTAGAAATAAGTCGCCATAACAGGCGTCAGTAATGCAGTAGGCACTTCCATATAGACACCACTTGAACATGGCACTATAACAGAACTGGAATGTACGAGTCACACTGCACACGCAAAACCGTAGAGTTACCAAAACTTGTAGGGGCATAGTATCAAGAACGGCGATAAAATTATCGCCGTTTGAGTGGCAGGAAACTGCCACTAAAGCGGCGATAATGGGCTTGATAATATGCTCTTGTGTATTCCCATAGTAGCCCAGGTTAACACCAGAACCTGGACTGCTATGGGAATTCACAACACCATATTATCAAGTCCATTATCGCCGTTTTAGCTGCAGTTTCCTGCCGCTGAAACAGCGATAATTTTATAGCCGTTCTTGATAATATGCCCCGTAATGCTTCAGCTCATTTACTCACATCTCCATAATTCTAAACTCTAATTTTCTTTTTTCTTTTGCAGATTACCAATCGGACACCTTTTGGAATCCATTTCACAATTTGTTTATAACATTGTTTAAGTAATTTTCCAGTTCTAATATAGTTATAATTGAGTTTCGTTTATATTTATTGTTTAATAAAAGTTAATAAAAAAACTACATACTTCTTTTATTTTGTAGGGGAGGGGTATGACGGCCCACAATAAAAATAATGTTGAAATACTATAGTAAGATATTCAAGACTAGGATTGAAAACTACTGAGTTCTAACTAACAGATATAATAAAAACAACGGTGAGAAACTACTAAAATGGCGGTGGACGGAGTACGTAATCAGCGTTTGGCGCCTCGGCACTACCTTTCAAATAAATATAATAAAAATATGACTATTAATTCTGTACAAAAGTACAGCAGCAGATGACACACACGAACCGGGAAAAGAAAGCGACAGATTTACTAACTGATATAAAGAAAGGTTTGTTTGTTGAACTTGAAGAAAAAGAAAATGTGGGCTTCGAAACGACGCTGAGCATGCAAAGAAAAAAAAAAGGAAAGCTTTACATACTATCATAGAAATGAAGGAACATATTATCAACAAAAGGCAATACATTATCACCGCGTTTATCGACAGGAAACTGCCAATAAAGCGGCGATAATGTGCTTAATAATAGGCCCTTCTAACTTCCCATAGCAGCCCAGGTTCTGGTGTTAACCTGGGCTCCTATGGTTATTCACAAGGGCATATTATTAAGCCCATTATCGCTGCTTTATCGGCAGTTTCCTGCCGATAAAATTGACGATAATGTATCACCTTTTGTTGATAATATGGCTCATTGTTCTTTTTTTGACCAGTAAACTTACGTGCATATTATCAAGGACCGGTGTTAAAATTATCGCTGTTTTATTGGCAGGAAACTGCTGATAAAACGTCGATAATGATCTTGATAATACGGCCTTGTTATTTCCCCTAGAAGCCCATGTTAACACCAGAACATAGGCTTCTATGGGAATTTACAAGGACGTATTATCAAGCCCACCTTCCCAACAATAATAAAAAAACTCCAGACAATGCAGGTACCCGGAGCTGGAAGGTCATTTTACATATCACTGCCCCAAGAAATGTGGCGTTCCCCGCAAAGTGTACGGGGAGAGAGAGAGAGAGAGAGAGCTCAAAACATATTTTGTTTTTAAAAAGACCCGAGGGGTGCTGCTCACCGAGACTACGGGGAGTAGGGCCGTAACCCCCCGCATACTTCAAAATTAAAACCAGAGGAGTGCCGTTCCCCAGTGCTCGGGGCACCTTAAAATTGCCCCCATAATTCCCCCCCGGGACCTAATGAATAAAGAGGACTACTACTTTTTTTTCACCTTTTCCACTGCGTACAAGTACTGCACGAGTACCCTGCTATTTTTTATTTTTAAAAAAAAGAAATTGAGTCTAAAGATCCATATACCACCCCCTGACCAAGACTATAGGCTCAGAATGTTACTACACTGCCCCATTTCCTTATTTCTCAACTTTGTTTTCCTGTTTTCTTCTGACTCTGCTCTTCTGACAAACAACATGGCTGCCAACACTTCCTGGTTTGGAATATTGACAGCCAATCAGCATGCAGCTCCTGCTCATAATTGAACGTATTTCCATACGTGTACGCGACGATTTTTCTTTAAAAAAATAAAAAATAGAGCCTAAACATCCATGTACGACCCCCTGTGCAAGCCTAGAGGGTCAGAATGTCTCTACCCTACCCCCTTCCCTTATTTCTGAACTTTGTTTTATTGTTTTCTTGTGACTCGGTTCTAGCGAGGCACAAGATGGCCACCAACACTTCCTGGTTTCGAGTGTTGACAAACAGTTCACAGCCAATCAGCATGCAGCTCGCGCTCGTAATTGAACAGATTTCAGTAAGCGTGCTGAACTCTGTCTCTAGATATCGCTATGATTTTACTTGCAATTTTCTCAGTAACTACTGAACGGATTTACACCATTTAACAAAAAGCACAATCTTCTAACAGAACTCTGCCTCTCTGCCAAATTTCGGGTAATTCCGTTCAGCCGTTCGGGCTGTAGCCCTGGCTCAAGGTCCCTATGGAAAATTGCATGGGGAAAACACGTTTTGGGTTGCCCCTATTTTCTCAGCCCCCACTTGACGAATCCCCCGCAAACTTTCAGGAAAGGAGCGGAACCAAGCAGGCCATTTTCTTGGAGAAATTCACGAAGATTCGTCCACCAGTGCCAAAGTTATTCCAATTAGAATGTTGTGGATTTCCTATGGAAACTTGGTCCTAACTACAACTACCTATATATATATATATATATATATATATATATATCACGCTCATATATCACGCTCAATTTCCTCAGTGATTCTTTCAAAAATCAGCACTCGTAGACAAAAGGGTAATGCCTCTCCTGGGTTTATTTTTACAGTGTCAACAGACGCGTTTCAGCTACAAGCCTTCGTCAGTGTTGTCTACGCGTGCCTGGCAGCCAAAGCATTTAAAGGGGTGTCATGTGATCGTATTCACATTTAGAAGAGGGACTGTGACCGATGTGCTAGGGGTCGCGCCATATTGGAAAGTGCAATGCTATAATAGCATGTATGCATTTCCCTGCTCTGCAAAGCATGAAGCCGTGGATCAGCCAATCATCCTAGTATTGGGGTTTACATGTTTAGCCATTGCCCATGTTATTACACATCCATATCATTATATATTAATAAATTGACATTTAACGATGAAAACATTCGTAGGTCTACGTATTGCCGTGTATCGGCAGATCACCCCAATGATGGGGGTTCTTATGGATGGCCGGCAGGCCCCTATACCTAGGATAAAGAAAAGGGCACAGCTTACCCTGGCCTCGGTCTCGAGATATTCCATTCTCTACCGCACTTAAACGCTTAAAGTTATGCAATCCATAATAGCTCACTACTGCTGTTGTTCTAATGCCCAGCCAACTAATCAACACAATGGTTTAGATGAAAGTTAATCAAATTAAATTTAAAGTCATATAGTTCATCGTAAAGGTGGAAAAAGAGTTCATGGATGCTCTTCTCCACTCCCCATGGATGTTTCAGACAAGTCTCAAAATTTCAAGCAAGATTACATTTCAGTCATGAATCGTATTTCGGAATATACATCGTCATCTTCCATTCAGTTATCGTTTTGATCCCTGATGTATTACTTGTATCCAGCTAGTTCAATTCAGTTTATCCAGTAAGTGGCATTATTTGTCCAGGTGTACTGCAAGCTCTTCTCCGCTGTTGATCCCCAGCGGTGCCTTGGTCATCATGTCGATTATGTACCTCGATTCAAGGCGTCTGAGCTGTTTCAACCTGTCTCCTCCCCTGATATTTGCTGGAATGTAATCTAGGCCAAAATATTGGAGTTTATTCCTATCCTTATTATGTTTTTCACAAAAGTGTCTTGCAACTGGATAGGCTGGATCAACTCTCTCAATGGCCCGCTGGTGTTCAAGTATCCTGATCTTTAAGGGATGAATCGTGCTGCCCACGTATCGAAGGCCGCATGGACAGACAAGGCAGTATACCGCAAAAGGTGTGCTACATGTGAGAAACTTCTTGATGGGTCTACTCATCTCAGCCCCAGCCACCCAGTATGACAAAATCCTTCTACTCCCTGCGCAGGCCTTACATTTGCCGCATGGGAAGAAGCCCTTCATTTCTGCCAGTCCGCCAGCCTTAGGTTTCTTCTTTTCATAATGGCTTCTCACCAGATTATCTTTGAGGGATCTCGCTTTGCGGAAAGTTATTAAGGGTTTCGGAGGAATGTCCTCTTTGATTACTGGATCCGTCAAGAGCACATGCCAGTTCTTGGCAAAAATTCGTCTGAGGTTCTGCGACTCGGTACAGTATGGTGTGATCATCCTGAATTTTCCACTTATATCTGTCTCCTTGGTCGATTTAGGTTGTAGCAGGCTTGCTCTTGGCATCTTTCTTACTTTTATTAGGGTTTTGGTGAGTGCCTGAGTGTCATACCCTCTCGCAGTGAATCTTTCGATACAGTTTTTTGCTGCTATTTCAAAGTCCTCATCCCTACTGCTGTTTCTTTTCAGTCTCAGTAGCTCCCCGTAAGGGATACTCTGGATGAGTTTCATTGGATGGTTACTGTTAGCCATTAGCGTGGAGTTTCCGGCCGTCGGCTTACGGTATAGCGAGGTGTGCAATTTGCCTTCACTCACAAACACTCTGAGGTCGAGATAGTCCGCTGCCACCGGACTTACTGTCCCAGAGAAGTGTAAGTTACAGGTGTTATTGTTCAGGACCTCGGTATACTGATGAGCCGTCTCCACCGTCCCCTGCCACACGATGAAGAGGTCATCAATATACCGGTACCACCTCACTACTCTACCTGCCACCTGTTCGTCCTATACATACATTCTCAAGTGCCATGGGCACCCGCTCCTCCCACCAGCCGACGAATAAATTCGCGTAGCTGGGAGCAAAGCAAGTGCCCATCGCAGTTCCAGACACTTGAGTGTACAGTTGGTCATCGAACAGGAAGATGTTCTTGGCTAGGCAGAATTCCACAAACTCCAATAGCATACAATTATGCCATGCATATCGTGCCGGTCTCTTGTTCAGAAAGTGTTCGATCGCAGTTAGCCCCAGTTCATGCTTGATGTTCGTGTACAAACTGGTAATATCCAGTACCATTATTAGATATGTAGGGTCCCACACAAGATCCTCTATTTTTACTAGAAAATCCTTTGTGTCTTTCACATGAGACTTCAGTTGTGTCACTAGGGGATAAAGAAAACTATCGATAAATTTTGACATGTTTTCTGTCAGCCCATTGATTGACGATACGATTGGCCTCCCTGGTGGTTCAGTGGCATTCTTATGCAGTTTTGGTAAGTGATAAAAGGTGGGTATTGTTGGGTTATTACTTCGTAGGAAGATGTTCTCTTCACTTCCCAGCACCCTGGAGAATCTGAGACTTGAGCAACTTACACAGAATGAGACTATAATCGATAAAGCTAGACAGCATAATATCGAACAAGAAAGGGAGGAAAGCACCTTTAAAACAGCCTCAACCTTTTGCCCAGTAATGCCTTGGGATGCAATTGATGCATTCTCGGAAACAGTACTTAAAGATCTGGTGGACATGAGGGGGAACCAAGGAACCCGTAAATCAAAATGGAAGGACAATTTAACAACAGAAGAAAGGAAAGCGCTGAAATCCTTGCAGGAAGAAGAGGATATAATTATAAAGCCCTCAGACAAGGGCGGCAACGTCGTGCTACTAACACGAGAATACTACCATAAGGAAGCAGTTAGACAACTCTCAGATACAAATTACTATCAAAAAACTGCGATGGATATGTACAAAGAGAGCATTTTGCAATACGAAGAACTAGTGAATAAATGGTACAAGAGAACAATGCTGGGAAGTGAAGAGAACATCTTCCTACGAAGTAATAACCCAACAATACCCACATTTTATCACTTACCAAAACTGCATAAGAATGCCACTGAACCACCAGGGAGGCCAATCGTATCGTCAATCAATGGGCTGACAGAAAACATGTCAAAATTTATCGATAGTTTTCTTTATCCCCTAGTGACACAACTGAAGTCTCATGTGAAAGACACAAAGGATTTTCTAGTAAAAATAGAGGATCTTGTGTGGGACCCTACATATCTAATAATGGTACTGGATATTACCAGTTTGTACACGAACATCAAGCATGAACTGGGGCTAACTGCGATCGAACACTTTCTGAACAAGAGACCGGCACGATATGCATGGCATAATTGTATGCTATTGGAGTTTGTGGAATTCTGCCTAGCCAAGAACATCTTCCTGTTCGATGACCAACTGTACACTCAAGTGTCTGGAACTGCGATGGGCACTTGCTTTGCTCCCAGCTACGCGAATTTATTCGTCGGCTGGTGGGAGGAGCGGGTGCCCATGGCACTTGAGAAGGACGAACAGGTGGCAGGTAGAGTAGTGAGGTGGTACCGGTATATTGATGACCTCTTCATCGTGTGGCAGGGGACGGTGGAGACGGCTCATCAGTATACCGAGGTCCTGAACAATAACACCTGTAACTTACACTTCTCTGGGACAGTAAGTCCGGTGGCAGCGGACTATCTCGACCTCAGAGTGTTTGTGAGTGAAGGCAAATTGCACACCTCGCTATACCGTAAGCCGACGGCCGGAAACAACACGCTAATGGCTAACAGTAACCATCCAATGAAACTCATCCAGAGTATCCCTTACGGGGAGCTACTGAGACTGAAAAGAAACAGCAGTAGGGATGAGGACTTTGAAATAGCAGCAAAAAACTGTATCGAAAGATTCACTGCGAGAGGGTATGACACTCAGGCACTCACCAAAACCCTAATAAAAGTAAGAAAGATGCCAAGAGCAAGCCTGCTACAACCTAAATCGACCAAGGAGACAGATATAAGTGGAAAATTCAGGATGATCACACCATACTGTACCGAGTCGCAGAACCTCAGACGAATTTTTGCCAAGAACTGGCATGTGCTCTTGACGGATCCAGTAATCAAAGAGGACATTCCTCCGAAACCCTTAATAACTTTCCGCAAAGCGAGATCCCTCAAAGATAATCTGGTGAGAAGCCATTATGAAAAGAAGAAACCTAAGGCTGGCGGACTGGCAGAAATGAAGGGCTTCTTCCCATGCGGCAAATGTAAGGCCTGCGCAGGGAGTAGAAGGATTTTGTCATACTGGGTGGCTGGGGCTGAGATGAGTAGACCCATCAAGAAGTTTCTCACATGTAGCACACCTTTTGCGGTATACTGCCTTGTCTGTCCATGCGGCCTTCGATACGTGGGCAGCACGATTCATCCCTTAAAGATCAGGATACTTGAACACCAGCGGGCCATTGAGAGAGTTGATCCAGCCTATCCAGTTGCAAGACACTTTTGTGAAAAACATAATAAGGATAGGAATAAACTCCAATATTTTGGCCTAGATTACATTCCAGCAAATATCAGGGGAGGAGACAGGTTGAAACAGCTCAGACGCCTTGAATCGAGGTACATAATCGACATGATGACCAAGGCACCGCTGGGGCTCAACAGCGGAGAAGAGCTTGCAGTACACCTGGACAAATAATGCCACTTACTGGATAAACTGAATTGAACTAGCTGGATACAAGTAATACATCAGGGATCAAAACGATAACTGAATGGAAGATGATGATGTATATTCCGAAATACGATTCATGACTGAAATGTAATCTTGCTTGAAATTTTGAGACTTGTCTGAAACATCCATGGGGAGTGGAGAAGAGCATCCATGAACTCTTTTTCCACCTTTACGATGAACTATATGACTTTAAATTTAATTTGATTAACTTTCATCTAAACCATTGTGTTGATTAGTTGGCTGGGCATTAGAACAACAGCAGTAGTGAGCTATTATGGATTGCATAACTTTAAGCGTTTAAGTGCGGTAGAGAATGGAATATCTCGAGACCGAGGCCAGGGTAAGCTGTGCCCTTTTCTTTATCCTAGGTATAGGGGCCTGCCGGCCATCCATAAGAACCCCCATCATTGGGGTGATCTGCCGATACACGGCAATACGTAGACCTACGAATGTTTTCATCGTTAAATGTCAATTTATTAATATATAATGATATGGATGTGTAATAACATGGGCAATGGCTAAACATGTAAACCCCAATACTAGGATGATTGGCTGATCCACGGCTTCATGCTTTGCAGAGCAGGGAAATGCATACATGCTATTATAGCATTGCACTTTCCAATATGGCGCGACCCCTAGCACATCGGTCACAGTCCCTCTTCTAAATGTGAATACGATCACATGACACCCCTTTAAATGCTTTGGCTGCCAGGCGCGCGTAGACAACACTGACGAAGGCTTGTAGCTGAAACGCGTCTGTTGACACTGTAAAAATAAACCCAGGAGAGGCATTACCCTTTTGTCTACGAGTGCTGATTTTTGAAAGAATCACTGAGGAAATTGAGCGTGATGTGAGTGCGGGGCCCCGCCGCCGCAGACTGCACCCACTCGTGAGTGACCCGTCACTTCGGCAGGGAAGAGAGCTTTGAATATATATATATATATATATATATATATATTCACTGAAAAAAACATAGGTTTCAGGGGTGTTATAGTTAGCTGAACATTTCACTCATACAAAACCATAGAAATTCCTCCATTATAGTTAGTTCTGCGAACTATAATTTGCATCCCTGCAATGCACTGCTGATGACGTCACATATTACATCGCTCATGACATGGTCAGTGACATCACTTATAATATCACTGATGACATCTCAAATGACATCACTGATGACATCACTGATGACATCATCCAGTGACTGTGTGTTACTGTAAAGTTTAAATATGTTTAATATATATAGGGAAAGGCATATTGAAGAATGAGTGGGTGTATAAGTGTCTGAATGGATGATTTTGTAGGTGCGTGACTGACTCTATAAGTGAGTGATTAAAAGTATCTTACTGAATGCGTGGGTTAGTGACTAAACTGTGTGAATGTCTTTATCCGTCTGTCTGTTGGTGTGTAACCGGCTACATTGGTTTGTGAATAGCTACATGAGTGTCTATATGTGTTATTGATTGGTTGTCTGAGTATCTGTATGGGTGCCTGAGTATTTATGTTGGTGGGATGTGTGTGACTCTGTGTATAAATGTGTGAGTGGGTGATTCAGTGTGTGCATGGTTTCAAGAGTGCATGTTTGAGGGACTGTATGGGTGGGTCACCGTATGTACGGTCATGTTAGTGAGTGAATGTATATCTCAGTGGTATATGTGTGAGTAACTACATATATGAAAGGCAGTATATATGTGTGTTGGAGTATATAAATGGCTGTAAGTGAGAGTGTGTGATTCTGAGAGTGGCAGTATGGATGGGTGTCTCCTTTTATCAGTGATTGTATAAGAGCATAAGAATGTGCTAGTATTTGTATGAGTATTTGAGCTGGTGTGTGTATAACTGTATTGGTGAGTAAATGGCACTATGATTATTTATTTGCATGACTGACTAGGTGTGCTAGTACCTCTGTGGATGAGTGGTGGTGTGTGAGTGTTTATATAGGTGTATGAGTGCATATGACAGTCCTGTATTGAGTGACCATAAGTACGAGTGACTGTAAAGGTGAGTGAGTGGGTGTATGTGTAAACCTAAGAATCAGTGTCTGTGTATGTAGTTATTGCTGTTGGAGTGTCTATGCTTTTGATAATGGCAATCTGCAATTTAGAGTGGGTGTATCAAAGGTTATATTAGGGTGTGAGAAGATGCATCAATTTATCACATGGATGATGTCATCAGTGATGTCATTTGAGATGTCATCAGTGATGTCATCAGTGATGTCACTGACCATGTCATGAGTGATGTAATATGTGATGTCATCAGCAGTACATTACAGGGGCACGAGTTATAGTTATCAGAACTAACTATAACAGGAATTTCTATGATTTTGTATGAGTGAAATATCCAGCTAACTATAACACCCCTGAAACCTATGGTTTTTTAAGTAAATTTTTAAGGTTTTTTTTTTAAATGCTAATTTATAACTATAACATGCCAGAAACCTATGGTTTTTTCAGTAAATTTCAAAGGTTTTTTAAATGCTAATTTCTAACTATAATGTGCCTGAAACGTACGTTTTTTTCTGTGAATTTCAAAGGTTTTTCAAATGCTAGTTTTCAGCGATGCCTACAGAAGTAGGACATGTGAAGAAAGAAGAAAAAACGCACAGAAAGAAGCAAAAGAAATGCAGAAAGAAGCAACAGAAGTCCAGAAACACAAAGAAAAGTGCAGGAAGAAGCAAGACATGTGCAGAAAGAGCCAACAGAGGAGCAGAAAGAGGCCTTGTTACAAAATCATGTGTTGCCCACAACTTTCTCAGATGGGTACTGGTGGTAACTGACTCTGACTAACCGGGCCTAGAGCCAGTGGTATGCTAAAATGCACTTAGAATACAGTGAAAACACCCACATACACTAGGGAACTCTGTGCTTTGGGGTACCCATGTGATTAGAATGACCTCCTCTGTAAGGCCCTAGTACATAATAGGGCAGAGGGATTAAAACTACCTCTTAAAACATGCTACGGGGTGTGTTTGCACAGTGGTGAAGGGAGGGAGGCCTGAGGTGACATGTGTGCAAACACGTCCTGTGGCCGTTTTAAGTTGGGAGATTAAGTCCCCTTGAATCCTGACAGTCCCTGGGGTCCAACTAGCCAACCAGGTACCTCCAGTAAGCGGCACAGAGCTGCATTGCAGAGGGGAAAAAGGGGCGTGGTCTGGACCACCTCTATGCAATGCAGGCCTCTGGCCCTTACGGGAGGTACCTGGTGGTCTTGTTGGCCCCCAGGAGCCATCAGGATTGAAGGGGAAGTAATTCTCCAACTTAAAATACGCCACAGGGCGTGTTTGCACACATCACTTCAGGCCCGCCCCTCCCTTCACCACTGTGGAAACATGCCCTGTGGCACATTTTAAGTTGGGGGATTAAGTCCCTTTGGATCCTGAGGGTCCCTGGGGTCCAACTAGCCCACCAGGTACCTCCAGTAGGCACCACAGAGCTGCATTGCAGAGGTGTAAAAAGGGGCGTGGTCTGGACCACTTCTCTGCAACGAAGGCCTCTGGCGCTTACTGGAGGTACCTGGTGGGCTAGTTGGCCCCCAAGGCCCTCAGGATTGAAGGGGAATTAATTCCCCAACTTACAACGCACCACATGACGTGTTTGCACACATATCACTTCAGGCCCAGCCCCAATCCTTCACCACTGTGCAAATGATCCTGTGGCGCATTTTAAGTTGGGGGATTAAGTCTCCTTGAATCTTCAGGGTCCTTGGGGTCCAACTAGCCCACTAGGTACCTCCAGTAAGCGCCAGCAAGCTGCGTTGCAGAGAGATGGTCCGACGCCATACCCCTTTTTACACCTGCCTTACCGTTTAAGTGGGGAGCGATCTATCAGAGTTCAACTGTGCTACTGCTTAGCATGTTCTGAATAATTTCTACATTTGCACAAACTGCCTGCAGAAATATCCGTGTCAAACCTTTGAAAAAGGACTGAGCACTTTCATAGGTCTGAATGTGACATCGCTCTGGTGAAATACTTTTTCTCAGTTTAGAGGCATGGAAACAAACTATGCTAAAAGCGAAACCGTGAAACTGCAAACAGACATGTTTGTAAAGGAGGATACGAAGCAAGGTACTGCATAAATTCCTCATCATGTAGGGGGTCGTGCTGGGCTAGTGTTTTAGGGTTTAGGGTAGTAAAGTGGTATTTGTGCAGTGTAGGTGGTCATGCCGGGTTAGTGTTTTAGGGTTTAGGATAGCGCAGTGGTGTTTGGGTAGTGTAGGGGGTCATGCTGGGGTGAAGTTTTAGGGTTTAGGGTAGCGCAGTGGTATTTGGGTAGTGTAGGGGTCATGCTGGGGGTATTGTTTTAGGGTTTAGGGTAGTGCAGTGGTGTTTGTGTAGTGTAGTGGGTCGTGCTGGGGTAGTGTTTTAGGTTTAGGGTAGTGCAGTGGTGTTTCCGAAGTGTAGGGGGTCATGTTGGGGAAGTGTTTTAGGGTTTAGGATAGCGCAGTGGTGTTTGGGTAGTGTAGGGGGTCGTGCTGGGGTTAGTGTTTTAGGGTTTAGGGTAGTGCAGTGGTATTTGGGTAGTGTAGGGGGTCGTACTGAGGGTAGTGTTTTAGGGTTTAGGGTAGTGTAGTGGTGTTTGTGTAGTGTAGGGGGACAAGCTGGGGTAGTGTTTTAGGGTTTAGGGTAGTACAGTGGTGTTTGGGTAGTGTAGGGGGTTGTGCTGGGGGTGGATACAGGGTTTAGGGTAGTGCAGTGGTGTTTGTGTAGTGTAGGGGGTCGTGCTGGGGGTAGTGTTTTAGGGTTTAGGGTAGTGCAGAGTGTTTGTCTAGTATAGGGGGTAGTGTTTTATGGTTTAGGGTAGTGCAGTGGTGTTTGAGTAGTGTAGGGGTCATGCTGGAGTAGATTTAGGATTTAGGGTAGTGCAGTAGTATTTGGGTAGTGTAGGCATTTGTGCTGGGGGTAGATTTAGGGTTAAGGGTAGTGCAGTGGTGTTTGTGTAGTGGAGGGGGTTGTGTTTTAAGGTTTAGGGTAGTGCAGAGGTGTTAGGGTAGTGTAGGGGGTAATGCTGGGGTCGTGTTTTAGGGTTTAGGGTAGTGCAGTGGTGTTTGGGTAGTGTAGGAAGTTTTGCTGGGGGTAGATATAGGGTTTAGGTTAGTGCAGTGATGTTTGTGTAATGTAGGTGTTCGTGCTGGGGGTAGTGTTTTAGGGTTTAGGGTAGTGCAGTGGTGTTCATCTAATGTAGGGGGTAGTGTTTTAGGGTTTAGAGTAGTGCAGTGGTATTTGGGTTGTGTAGGGGGTCCTGCTGGGGTAGATTTAGGGTTTAGGGTAGTGCAGTAGTGTTTGGGTAGTGTAGGGGTTCGTGTTGGGGTAGATTTAGTGTTTAGGGTAGAGTAGTTGTGTTTGTGTAGTGTTTGCGGGTTCGTGCTGGGGTAGTATTTTAGGGTTAGGGTACTACAAAGGTGTTTTGTGTAGTCTAGGGGTTCGTGCTGGGGTAGTGTTTTAGGTTTTAAGGTACTGCAGGGATATTTGTGTAGTGTTTTACGGTTTAGGGTAGTGCAGTGCTGTTTGTGTAGTGTAGGGGGTCGTGCGGGGGGTAGTATTTTAGGGTTAGGTGTAGTGGTGTAGTATTTGTGTAGTATAAGGTTTATTTTTTTAAAGATTTAGGGTAGTGCAGTGGTGTTGAGATAGTGTAGGGTGTCATGCTGGGGTAGATTTAGTGTTTAGTGTAGTGCAGTGGTGTTTGGGTACAGTAGGGGGTTGTGCTGGGGTAGTGTTTTAGGGTTAATGGTAGTGCAGAAGTTTTTTTTTGCAGTGTAGGGGGTCGTGCTGGGGTTGTGTTTAGGGTTTAGGATAGCGCAGTGGTGTTTGGGTAGTGTAGGGGGTCATGCTGTAAGTAGGGTTTTAGGGTATTAGGTAGCGAAGTGGTGTTCGGGTACTGTAGGTGGTCGTGCTGGGGGTAGTGTTTTAGGGTTTAAGGTAGCGCTATTGTATTTCTATCCAGGACCCTAATTCGATATTCCTAATGTATGCCCTTATATGGCTATAATACATAATATCCTTATAAAGGCATAAGAATCATATCCATATTTAGTCGTAGCCTATGCAGTCCACATTAAGCAAGGCTACTTCCCCGTCTCCTAGAAATTACAACGAGTTCTCTAAGCAAACCAAACCTCCAGCAACCTGGGAAATCCCCATTGCTTTTGTTTTGATTCGTCCTAGAACTCCTGTGAGCACTGTAAGAACGGCCAGTTCTTAGTGACATCTTTATTGACGTCTTATGTCCAACCTAACGTCAAACCCGGCACCTTTCAGGTATAAATATACCAACGTTGCCTTAAGCAAACACACGGTGGTTTGGAGCAGAGCGGCTATCTACTTGCCCGAGAGCCCAGCTGATGCGAGAGCCCACGGACGCCGCCCCTCCCCTTTGACGCACTGAGAGAGCTGCTGTCTTTTCCCCTGCCGAGAAATCCAGCTCCAGTGTTTCCAGATACCCTCACGGGTTACTGGGATATCGAGTCCTGAAAGAAAGATACCAGACCTCCTGCTTTCTATTACCCAGGTACCCAGGTACGGAGCTGACTAAACCCTTAAAGAGAATTCTTGATTCAGATTCTTGGCAAAACCAACTTAACTTAAACTGCTACTTACTTACTCCTTCCCACGTATTAGGCTTAGGTCAGGTACACCGGGGTAGGCATATTTAGAAGCACCAGTTGAGTACGTTAGTCAATGTATATATGTATGTATATATTTATCTATTTTAAAGTATCATATGGCTAAGAAACCATATCAATGCTTTTACAGTATTATTTCATAATACTCCTTTTACTGTACGCACTTTACTATACTATAACTATTGCAATTGTGGCGATTCACTTCTCTTGCATGAGAAAGAGGACTGCTCAATAAATAACATCTTTTATTGAAAACGCCGTCTCTCTATTTCTCTGCACTCTGGTGAAACTAAGTATGCACGATTGACTGAGTGAAATAACTGTCTATTGTTTTCACACGACTCTAGAGATACACTCTTATTCTGAGGGAGCAAAGTTGTCATGTTTTATGGTTGTCAGAAGCTAATCCCTTCTTGTCTATCCAGGGAAGTTAAACTCCTCCTTGTTTATTCGAGAAAGTTTCTAGTGACCTTAAGTCTAATATAGTCAGTAGAGACCTAGATGACCTCAGTCCTACGTCTACACTGCTGTTTATATTATTCCAATGCGCAGAGCCTATTGGGTATATGGGAACTACACTACATGGCGCCAACGTTTGGTAAGGCAATAATCTAACGCAAGACACTAGAGTAACTCAGTCGTGCTTTTTCACACAGAACCCTTTTTCCCGTAAAAACTCCAATAGACGTCTGGAGTGGGTAAAAGGTTAAAATCCGCCGGAACTTAGTAGGAAGAGATTCCTATGTATAGTTTTTGGCTTAGTCAATGTTGAAGGATACAGTGTTCCAAAATATTGTGCACCTAATCTTTGTTTCCTTGAAACTTGATCTGCAACAAAAATCTTTCTGTTAGTAAAAACTACGGAAAGTGAAGACGAAAGGGAGGAAGCTAGAATAGCAGCTCAACTCCTAGCGGATGACACAAGTCTCCAACAGAATGACCCAAATGCTACACTCATTCCGGTCAACATAAGAAAAACTTTAACTCTTAAACTTATAGAAAATGGACTGACATCACGAGGTCGTACAGTCATATTCGTGGTAGAGGCCCATGAATATCGGCAGACAGAGGTATTCTATTAATGGATAAACTTTCCAGCAGCAAACGCTGTAGCACACAAATTCCACTATTACAAAATAGAGGAACCTCCGGATGTATACACTCCTTTCGAGGATGTTGAAATCCCACTAAATTACCAAGAGCACCTGCTCTGGTTTAAAGGCGCCCTAAAACATCAAAATCACATCACCAGGCTCGGTCCACTAGGTAGACCATGAGCAACATAGCCGGTTCTATCCAGCTACACACCACACCCCGACATTGAAACAATGACAGACCGGGAACTTTTAGCTCAGCTAAAAATACTGATTAAAATCCATAGACAATTAGTCCAATATGTAATGCGGACTTCAACAGTCCAACCAGCAATTAACATTCGACAGCTGACCCCTCATCAGGGGAACACAAACAAAAGTACACCACAGAACATACAATCATGTCTTGGTAAAACACCCGCAAAATGGGAACAAATTCCATTCTGGTTAGCACAAAAAATCACTCAAATAGAGGCAGTATTTCCTGATACTACCCCGACTGAGAAACACAGAATTCTGACTATCTGTCTTCCAATGGGGATCGCACCACATGTGGAGGACTGTGAAACTTGGGGCACAGTCTTTGCTTCCATCTATACAAAAACACATGGTGTTCCGTCCATGGCGGTAATACCAGATGTATTAAGACAAATTCAAAATGAATACGGTCCAGAACCTGCTTTAACTCTGGGTATGAAATTACTGAAAGACTTTAAGCAGGTCTCGGCTATATTATTAGCCAACATAAAAGGAGAAGCAGCATCTGTGGCGATCCGCCAGAAATTGAAAGAAACACATATAGCAGAACAACCATTTGAGCTTGCCAGAATCATAGAAAAATCCTATGAAGAACTAGGAAGAGATAGTTTGGGTGGGAAACCAGTAAAACCCCAACTAACTGAAAATCCTGAAAAGATATTTTTTTAAAATAATCTAAACACTCCAAAAAAGAGTTGGTATGGAAATAAACAATCCACTCCCAAGGGAAAAAGATTCCAGTCCAGAGGAAGGTCTCCTCAACGAAGAGAAAGATCTCCAGACCGAGGAAACAAGTCTCCCCAGAGGGAGCCCTCTGAGAAAAGATACAACCTTAGAAATAGATATAATTTGAAGAAACCTGATAGATATCAAGATATTGATACACGTCCCTCTCGATCTTTTCAGACTTCCTCACAGAAATCGGAAAGAAGAGGACGGTCAGAACACAGGGAAGAGCACGTCAAGTCCAAAGACAAGGAACCTGCTCATCAAAGTAAAAAATTACAATTTCCAAGAAAGAAGATAGCCAGTATTAAAATAATTAAACATGCCGAGGATACTGAGGACACAACTGAAAAACGGAGAGTGGGCCCACACAATGCTAGACAGCACAGCAGAAATGACCATAGCTCGCAAGATCCTGATGAATCTTCTGGAGACAGTGGACACGAATGAATACATTCAGGTGGAAACTGCAGATACCAGAGTTAGCAAACCTCATAAAATATACGAAATACCATTACGTATAGAGGGAGATAAGACTAGGAAAGTAAGGGGTCTCTTTTGGGATAACCTTTCGAAAGGCTATGACATCCTTCTAGCTGAGAAAGACTGGCCACCAGAGTTTGTCAGGGAGTGCCCTCATGGCGAAGAAATGATTATGCCTGCCTTCTCAAATCATATTTCAATTCATAAAAAAGCCTTATATGCATTTAAATGGGCAGTAGCCAAAGCTCCTGCATTATATAAAAATCATGTAGGATGGGATGAGGACTCTCCTCCTCACAAAATCCAGTTAAAATGTCAACCCACTGCACAAAGGAAGTACCCAATTAAAAAGCAAGTCAGGGAGATCTTAGATCAACTTGAATACCAGGGGGTGATTGAAACATGCACCTCACAAATGAACAATCCTTTGTTTCCTGTCTCCAAGCCAGACGATTCATACCGTCTAGTATTGGACTACAGACACCTTAACTAATGTTGCAAAACATTTGCAGTGCAAAATTCACACAGTGCAGCACTAATGAATAACATCATGCGCAAAAAATACAAAACAACATTAGACATCTCTAATGGATTCATTTGTCAAAACATTGCACCTGAAAGCAGGTATTTGACCGCTTTCTCAATAATGGGGTCACAAAAGAATTTATGTCGACTCCCACAGGGATTTAAGAATAGCCCAGGATTATTCTCAGCAAGGGTAACAGAGTTACTACAAATATATGATGATGAAGCATTATCTTATGTCGATGACATCTATCTCACAGATGATGACCTGGATACTCACTTGAAAAGAGTGAACACCATAATACTTGGGTTCGCAGCTGAGGGTTATAAATTCAACTTTAAAAAATCACGAATTGCCCATATAACTGTCCCATTTTTAGGATATGAATTATCAAGTGAAGGCAAAAGCCTAGCAGACAACTTCTTAGAGAAGTGCGCTGTACTCCAAGCACCTAAAACGCTGAAGAACTTACAATCAATACTAGGTTTCCTGAATTTTGGAAGAACATACATTCTAAATTATGCGGAGAGGGTTAAACCTCTCTATGAATTAATAAAACCTGATTTCAAACCAATCAATTGGACTCAGAAACACACAGAAATTTCGAGATCATTGCAAACTGACATGTTAGCTAAAACAAAATTGCAAACTCGCGAAAACGTACGCAAACTTGTAATCCGAGTCATCCCAGGAAAGATGCGGATTCACGTACCTGTCCTCTAATGAGGGAGAAACGGTACCAATAGCTTACAAATCACATCTGTACACAAAAGCTGAAAAGACATTCAGTCTTACGGAAAATATTGTAAATGCGGTTCAAACTGCTGTAGCAAAAGAAAGATCCCAAGCCCAAGGCAGACGGATAACTGTTTTAACAGCAGAATCAGCCTTTGAGGCATTAACAAGCCCACGCAATTTGACTGCTGTGGCATTAAATCCAAAATGGATACAATTGGAAAATTCTCTTGCTGCAGAAAAAGTGAAATACTATTTTGACCCGAAAATGAAAAAACTGAAAAATCTAGAATATGAAGAAGAATATCCTCTGCCAATCGAAATTCTGCCTCTCGAACAGTACACATGTGTAATCTACATGGGCAGATTTGCACAACATTACGATGTAGAGAAAAAATCCTACAACGTTGCGTGCACGATTGTTAAAGGTCGCTGGCGCTTTGGTAAATTTAGACCAATAGTCACAAAAACTGAATCACTCAGAAACTGTTCATCTCAGCGAGCTGAAATAAGATCTTTAAAGATGGCGCTTGAAAATGCCGATCGCGAATTCCCCAAACTAATAGTGTGCGATTCGCATTCCTGCGTCAAATCTTACAATAATGACTTGCAGAACTGGGTTCAAAACGATTACAAAGATAACACAGGTGCCACAATAAAGCATAAGAAGCTTTGGGAACAGGTAGTTCTTTTGCAGAAAGAACTATGAAAGACTCACGTGATACATACACTGAGTTATCAACGTGATGGCGTTCACGTTGCAGGGAATTCATTGGCTCAACGAGCCACAGCGGAAGCAGCTCAACCGGCTTCCGTAACCACAAAAAAGCGTTCAGAAAAATACATAGACGGGGAAACCATGCTGGCGGTAAAAACGTCTTCAAAAGGCGACTGTGCAGCATCACCTGTGAACTATCCACTCAAATATACATACATAATTGATGCAAACTCCGTTCCTTTTGCTCGAATCCCTGGAGTGGGGGATAGAGTAATTCCAAACACAAACAGGAGAGTCTTATTAATAGCAGACGCACACATGGGTGAAGGTCTAAGGCACCAGGAGATCAAGGAATCTCTGAAAGAATTACAATCAGAATACTGGTGGCCGGGAATGAGCCTGCAACATCACAAATTTGCAATAAGCTGTCCAAACTGCAACAGAGATCGCAGTGGCAAACCGGCCGGAGTGTTGCCATGGCTCTTCGTTTAGATAGCATAAGGCTATCTGTACGCAAAATCCAACAGGAAAAATGAGTCCCATTAATATTTAAGACTAGATGTAGACACCAGCACTCGGCTGACGCCAGACCTGTTATACAAAGATTAGCGAGTCCATATCGGCACATACGCAATTGGCATGCTACATTCTGACCAGGGTCCTGAGTTTAGCTCTAGGGCTTACAAAGAGGCCATGACCAGCATGGGCATTGCATTGCGGTACTCTTGTCCCTTCCATCCTGAGGGAAATGCGGTAGTGGAAAGAAAAAACCGGGACATAAAGCAATCTATAACGGCGAGGGTATTAGGTTCGGGTGATGGGTGGGTCCAACATTTAACAAGTGTACAATGTAATCTTATTATTCTGCCAAGAAATTCTCCAAAAGGTTTCAGTCCGTACGAACTATTGTTCGGGACTAGAATGCATATTCAGGACCTTGATAGTCAGAATTCAGTGGTAGAAGAAAAATGCTTTGATATCAAAGATTGTTTGGCTATTTTGCAGGACTTAAATGAAACAAGAATAGACCTGAGCAACGTAAAGTTAAAACAGCAGCCAACAGCCACTGAAGATAAACCACCTGTCCCAGCAAAGCCTGTCTGGATTCCAAAGATTGGGGACCTGGTCCGAGAGAAGATCGCGGTGAAGAAGGAATTTGGGCCTTCTTACAGAAAAACAGTACCTGTCTTAGCTGTCAGCGGAACAAGATCAGTAGTACTACCGCCCCTTGCTGGTAAAAAGGAGAACCGAGTTGTATCCATCAACCTGGTAAAACCACAATAATGTGGCCAATAATAAGTAGTGGGCCCTGTGGATTACCAAGAAATAGCAGAGTACCAAAATTTGCTACTATACAAGAGGTTCAAACTGAGAGACTAATCACATTTGATAAACCTGCAGTGAATAAAAAAGGACTATGCAACAACGCCATGGAACTTATGCCTCTTGAAACCCAAATTGCAACAGTTCGTCAAGAAAAACCAGTCTACAACGATTTAGCCTCAGATTATGCTAATGAAACAAAGAAAAATCCAAAAGCAAATGAAAATCCGGAAGCAATTCCAACAATTGACAGAACTGCATCTGGCTACTTCATCAATTTTGATGACTTTTCTGAAGATCCTAGCGAACCTGAAGAACTGCCAGCAACAAAAACTTAAAAAAAAAAATTAACTGAACTCTTTCATCAACTCAAAGAAACCTATCTGATTTCACCATGGATTGAATTTTGGATTGTGTTATGTGTACTTTTCCTCCTGCTTTGGCTCATCATGGTTCTTTGTTTGGGAAAATTCATTGAAGGAAAATACAGTACAATGGGCACAGCAAGTAAGAACATCAACTTGGTCCTAAAGCCACACAAGTCATCTCACAACGAGAAAAGAGAACTATCATCAGTGAATGTCACAGCCAATACAATACCCGGTGGGGTAGCATGGGACAAAACGGATTATGAAATCTATGGCCCGATTGAGCTCTTGAAATATCCACATCAGTTCAAAGTTTCAGTAAGTGACTTTGTAAAACCAAGTACTTTCTCTGATGATTGGGACTTTGAAAGTATTAATGATATGATGTCAGATTTAGTTGTGTCAGCAAAATGTACAGAACATGATTACCTACAGGGTTCATCAAATTATGAAGAAAGGTATTGTTACAATCATTTTGGACATCACTATTTGCATAAATGTGCTCAACCTAGAAATGTTTTTAATTATAATCAATGGGAACATTGTGCAACTCCACCTAAAAGCAGCTCGAAAACATTTTATGAGAAATTCCCATACCTCTCAGGGTTTAACACAAGTGATGCAGAAACGTTTTATTTTAAAATGTTAAATAAGACAGGAATGAAAACAATGCTGACAAATACTAAATTGATCTATTCTGAAACATTTTATGAAAAAATGATTACATTCGGTTTTGATTTCTGGAAAAATAACATTGAAACAAAAACCATCTGGGGTACAAAAGAATTGCAGGTCCAAGGTTTAGAAGCATTATTTAGAGCCTGCATGATCCCAGAACAAATAATATTCTTGAATGACACCGTTCAACAGACTACTTGTCTTGGCCTAGCTAAGATTAAAGACTTAAACAAACCGTCTATTCCAAAGCCCATACTTGATAGTAATAGCACTACAGACATGGAGATAGACGTATCCCATATTTTATACCAAAACAGAACACATCCTGATTGGAAAAAATGGTTGATCTGGACCACAGACACAAATAACTGTCAAGATAGATTCCTGAACAAAATACAGGGGTTCAAAATGACCAGGCCAGACCCTAGATACTCCCAGAGACAACATCCAGGGATAGAAACAACATACAGTGTAGGGAAACTATGCCTTGAGTGGTTACAAAAATCCACACTGGCTGAAATTAAGCAACACTTGACTTTACTTAAAGACGGTGCTGACTTGCGTGATTTCATAATGGTACCACGCAAACAGCGTCAAAAACGTTTCATAGCGGCTGGTATATATGCTGCGTACAACGAAGCTTGGAAAGTAATGCAAATTGAAACAGCAGAAAAAATACGAGAAATTGATCGTATTAATTTGGAAAAATCACTTTCTGTTGTGGACAATGGGTTAATGACTCTGTCCTCCAGAATATATTCACTGGACAGTATTGTATCATCTGCTATTGATATAATAGAGCAAGACTTACTAATGTTACAACACGGTCAGTCCCAATTACGTTCTATTGTACAGCTTGGCAGGACGTTGCAAAATCTGCGATCAGGCTACGTACCATGGCGTTTAATCAACACAACGTCATTATTCTCTATCTTTAACCTTACTGATAAACACATCATTTTGGCACAAAAAGGAGCAGACTATACGATTCTGAGCATTGAAAAACTTGAGAGATTACCATTGACAATGTCAGAAAGACCTGTCATTGAATGGATAATACACGGAATAATTACAATTCCGATAACACCTTTCCGATTTAAATACTGCCAAGAGTATATACCAGCGGGCCAGTATGAAAGGTTGGGTAAAGGGTACATCAAGTCATCATGGAAATTACCTTATACACACACATGCTACAGTGAAAAGAAAAATAATGTATTTCTTAGTGGTAACAATTGTAAAAGATCACTGAGCGGTACACTTCTTTGTTAAGGCATTAACTTGCATGGGGCCTGTGAAGGGTCTTCTAATAACGTTTCATGTTACCTGCACGGCACTCCTGCAACACAGATAGAGCCATTATTTAGACAACTTTCTAACGGGAGTTATATTCTAATAAACGACCATAGCTGTTGTGGCATGGTGCCAGGGAAGCCCATCTTGTGAGCGTAAGTTCCATGGTCACTTGCTGTATGCAAGTATTGTATCCAAACAGCACTCCAGATACGGAGGCGACAATTTGGCCTTTTTTGAATATCTCTTCTATTCAAATTGATACTTTAACCACATTGGTGCTAAGGCAATTTGCGCTGGGTGCTGATATTTTACAATTCCCATTGTTCATGACAAGGTCAGCTGGTCATTAGCACAGCTCCAGTGTGCCTCATGACGAGCTGACCTTGTCATGAGCTTGGAAGGGGTTAAGCAGAATGAAGTCTGTTCTTTTACAGACAACAGTGCCTTTAACGTCATCAAAAGAAACGTATGATCTGCAAGTTGCAAGGACAACGGCAGAGATACATACCCTTTCATCAACAAATTGCCCCGTGCATTTCGCAGAAATACTACGCCAAATCCTAAATATGTCAGATACCAGTGGCATCGCACATGTATTTAAGACAATTTTTTCTGGACTGTTAACACCCTTCGCAACAGTTCTGGGCATCTTTCCCAATTTTGTACATTCTGTCTTTGGCAGCCTACCACTTCTTTTGGGACTCGTAGCAGGAATTTTATTTTTGATCCTTCTGCTCCGATATGGCAAGCCAAGTCGCAGACAAGACTCCAACAACGATGGAAGAAACAATCCTAGCTATACGCTATCGGGACCGCATAACTAAAGTCCTTGGATTAGCCCGGCTAAGAGATCTGAATATGACCTGGTTTCTTTCATTCAGACCTATCTGGCAGAATTGCATCTTAACTGTGCTTCCATGTATTGCTATGCAGAGAAGAATGCGTGTTGGACATCTGTTTTACACTACGATCAGCAGTACCAATGGATACAGATACTTTGCTAAGTCCTGTAACGGCTCATGCATCGTGTTGTCCCCAGCGGCTACCCATTCTGATGACGGCATTCGTGGAAACTTCACCACTACGAGTATGTGGCAGTGGAGTACAAGATGAGAGCAGCATCACCCAGGTACGACCTTCTGTGAGCATTGCGGATCCTGACATCGATGATAGCAATTATTCTCACGACTGCACTGTTGCAGCATTTTCAAACTTGGTCGAACTTTCACCTGATGCCGTAGACCACTTTTTTGCGAGTCTGTCTGAAATGATGTTCTCCCCTGAACAGAAAGAATAACTTTTTAAGCAACAAGCACACAGTGTTCCCTGAACTCTGAATTCGGCCTTCAGCTTTGATAAACAAAAGTTACCGAAAACATTTGGAACTATTTTTTCTCCTGAAAGCAAAATTATTTTTTTTTCCACTTCCAAAATATTTACCTTTTTCTGGCACATGTACTCTGCTTAAAGTAGAACTATTCTTAGAGAACAGACCTTCTATTTTTGGAAATCTAGAGACAATATATTACCTCAGCCTCTAGCACATTCACAGCATCTGTATTTATATGTGATGAAATGGTCTTGACCTTCTTTTCTGTATTCAGATCCATTTCATGTGTAATTTTCGCAATTCATTCAGCTGATATATATGCATCCTTTTTACTGAATGATAACACTGCTTGAAAACGTACAGTACCAATAATCATTTTCGCGTATTTACCGTATACCATTTCGAATGCAAAATATGTATTTTGGGGTAGGTTGGAAAACACATGCACCTTTATATGTTTACTATTGCTTAGTTTTAGTAATGATGGACATTAGATCGTGGAGTGGGTATTGTATTTCTATCCAGGACACTAATTCGATATTCCTAATTTATGCCCTTATATGGCTATAATACATAATATCCTTATAAAGGCATAAGAATCATATCCATATTTAGTCGTAGCCCATGCAGTCCACATTAAGCAAGGCTACTTCCCCGGACTCCTAGAAAGTACAACGAGTTCTCTAAACAAACCAAACCTCCAGCAACCTGGGAAATCCCCATTGCTTTTGTTTTATTCGTCCTAGAACTCCTGTGAGCACTGTAAGAACGGCCAGTTCTTACTGACATCTTTCTGGACGTCTTATGTCCAACCTTACGTCAAACCCGGCACCTTTCAGGTATAAATATACCAACGTTGCCTTTAGCAAACAAACGGTGGTTTGGAGCAGAGCGGCTATTTACTTGCCCGAGAGCCCAGCTGATGCGAGAGCCCACCGACGCCGCCCCTCCCCTTTGACGCACTGAGAGAGACGCTGTCTTTTCTCCTGCCGAGAAATCCAGCTCAGTGTTTCCAGATACTCTCGCGGGTTACTGGGATATCGAGTCCTGAAAGAGAGATACCAGACCTCCTGCTTTCTATTACCCAGGTACGGAGCTGACTAAACCCTTAAAGAGAATTCTTGATTCAGATTCTTGGCAAAACCAACTTAACTTAAACTGCTACTTACTTACTCCTTCCCACGTATTAGGCTTAGGTTAGGTACACCGGGGTAGGCGTATTTAGAAGCACGAGTTGAGTATGTTAGTCAATGTATATATGTATGTATATATTTTATCTAATTTAAAGTATCATATCAATGCTTTTACAGTATTATTTCATAATACTCCTTTTACTGTACACACTTTACTATAAGTATTGCAATTGTGGCAATTCACTTCTCTTGCATGAGAAAGAGGACTGCTCAATAAATAACATCTTTTATTGAAAACGCCCGTCTCTCTATTTCTCTGCACTATGGTGAAACAAAGTATGCACGATTGACTGAGGGAAATAACTGTCTATTGTTTTCACACGACTCTAGAGATACACTCTTATTCTGAGGGAGCAAAGTTGTCATGTTTTATGGTTGTCAGAAGCTAATCCCTTCTAGTCTAACCAGGGAAGTTAAACTCCTCCTTGTTTATTTGAGAAAGTTTCTTGTGACCTCTGAGCTAGCTGGCAAACCTTAAGTCTAATATAGTCAGTAAAGACCTAGATGACCTTAGCCCTACGTCTACACTGCTGTTTATATTATTCCAATGCGCAGAGCCTATTGGGAATATAGGAACTACACTACAGCGCGGTGGTGTTTGGGTAGTGTCGGGGGTAGTGCTGGGGGTAGATTTAGGGTTTAGGGTAGTGCAGTGGTCTTTGTGTAGTGTTTGCGGGTACGTGCTGGGGTAGTATTTTAGGGTTTAGGGTACTACAGTGGTGTTTGTGTAGTGTAGGGGGTTGTGCTGGGGGTAGATATAGGGTTTAGGGCAGTGCAGTGGTGTTTGTGTAGTGTAGGGATACATGCATGGGGTAGTGTTTTAGGGTTTACGGTAGTGCAGGGGTGTTCGTCTAGTGTAGGGGGTTGTGTTTTATGGTTTAGGGTAGTGCAGTAGTATTTGGGTAGTGTAGGGGTTCGGGCTGAGGGTAGATTTTGGGTTTAGGGTAGTGCAGTGGTGTTTGTGTAGTTTTTGTGGGTTCGTGCTGGGGTAGTGTTTTAGGGGTTAGGGTACTACAGTGGTGTTTGTGTAGTGTAGGGGGTCATGCTGGGGTACTGTTTTAGGGTTTAGGTTACTGCAGGCAGGGATATTTGTGTAGGTTAGGGGGTAGTGTTTTAGGGTTTAGGGTAGTGCAGTGCTGTTTGTGTAGTGTAGGGGTCATGCTGGGGATAGAGTTTTAGGGTTAAGGGTAGTGCAGTGGTGTTTGTGTAGTGTAGGGGGCTGTGTTTTAAGATTTAGGGTAGTGCAATGGTGTTAGGGTACAGTAGGGGGTTGTGCTGGGGTAGTGTTTTAGGGTTTATGGTAGTGCAGAGGTTTTTTTGTAGTGTAGGGGGTGGTGCTGGTGTAGTGTTTAGGGTTTAGGATAGCGCAGTGGTGTTTGGGTAGTGTAGGGGGTCATGCTGGAAGTAGCGTTTTAGGTTTTAGGGTAGCGAAGTGGTGTTCGGGTTGTGTAGACGGTTGTGCTGGAGGTAGTGTTTTAGGGTTTAGGGAAGCGCAGTGGTGTTTGTGTAGTGTATGGGGTCATGCCTGGAGTAGTGTGTTAGGGTTTAGGGCAGCGCAGTGATTTTTTGGTAGTGAAGGGGGTCGTGCCGGGGATAGTGTTTTAGGGTTTAGGTTAGCACAGTGGTGTTTGGATACTTTAGGGGGTTGTGCTAGGGGTAGTGTTTTAGGGTTTAGGGTAGTGCAGTTGTAGTGTAGTTCCTATATTCCCAATAGGCTCTGCGCATTGGAATAATACACCCTATAGTTTTGACGTAGGACTGAGGTATAGGTCTCTATCGCATATATTAAACTTAATAGTGAGTCCCATCTAGCTCAGAGGTCACTAGAAACTTTCTCAAATTCACAAGAAGGGATTAGTTTCTGACAACCGCATAAATATGACAACTTTGTTTCCCAAGAATAACAAATGTATCCCTAGAGTCGCGGAAACAATAGATAAGTATTTCACTCAGTCAATCGTGCATGCTTCGTTTCAACAGAGTTGCAGAGAAGTAGAGAGACGGGCTTTTCCAATAAAAAGGTTTTATTGAACAGTCTTCTTTCTCATGCAAGTAAAGTGAACTGCTACAATCATAATGCGGAGTGTAAAGTATAATGCGTACAGCGACAACAATATTATGAAATAATACTGTAAGAGCATTGTATGGTTTCTGAACCATATAAAAATATTGGTGCTTCTAAAATACGCCTACCTCAATGTACCTAACCTAAGTGTAGTACGAGGGAAGAAGTAAGTGTGGTGTAGCATAGGTTTAGTTTTCTGTGCCAAGAATCCATCCAAGATTTCTTTTAGGTTCTAATCAGCTCCATACCTTTAGTTTAGAATGAAGGAGGTCTGGTATCTCTGTCTCGGGACTCGATTTCCCAACACCCCGCAGGGGAGCTTGGAAGCACTGGACCTGGATTCTCGGGTGGAGAAAGGACAGCTTCTTGATCAGTGCATCAGCTGGAGGGTAGTCTCCCTTCGGCACTTGCTGTAGCAAGTTGAGTCGGGCAAGTATATAGTCGAACTGCTCCGAACCACCGTGTCTTGCTAGAGCAAGTGAAGGTATATTTATACCTTGAAGGTGTCTAGTTTGACGTAAAGTTGGGCAGAATAACGTCAGGAAAGAGCCCCTAGGGAATAGTAGTTCTTTGCAAAGTACATGATTTCTTGGACAAAGCAATATTCAAGCAAGGGGAAGGTCCCTTACTGCTTAAGGCGTTTTTACTAGAAATCGTTGTGACGTTTGGTACGGGTGGAAATATTCCTGTATTTGAACTGCATGGGCTATGTCTAACTAAGGGAATGATTTCTATGCCTATATTCGGGCAATGTGAATTGTACCTATATAAAGGCATGAAACGGGAAAATTCACTCCATACCTAAAACGCCACACAAGACCCACTCCACTTTATCATGTACAACAGTACTAAGTTATAAACACATTAAGACATATCTAAGCATGATGTGTTAAAACCCCTCCCAAAATACAAAAAAATGCATTTGAAATGGTTGTACACGAAAAGAGTATTCATACTGCACGCATTTTAAAAGCAACGTTTCATTCAAAGCATGCAGTATGACATTGGAAATGCTATCCGAATGAATCACAAAAATACAATTATGAAATGGCGCTTAATTACAGAACAAAAAAGTCGAGATCATTCCATGGCAGATTATATAAACCGGTTAAATGTGGACAATGTCAAATATTGTCTCTTGAAGTTTTCAATGAAATCTAGTTCTCTATGAATAGTTCTACTTTGTGCCAAAAAGGAAAAAAGACAAATTTGGAAAAAGGTCTGATCATAGAGAGAGAGAAAAAAAATAATAGAGTTCCAAAGTTAGATGCTTGTTTTGAAAAAATGAAGGTCGAATTCAGAGTCTATCAGAACACTGTGTGCCAATTTCAAAAGTCAGTGTTCTTGTTCGGAGAAAACATCAAATCTTCTAAGTTGGTGAAGAACTCGTCTATGTAGGTGAAAGTTGGACTACCTAATTTAGTAGATCAATAGCGCATAGATGCAAAGCATCACCGTCAACGTCAGTCGCATTAGCAATGTTTGAAGTAGATGGCACCTAGTGCAGTGGTGTTTGTGTAGTGTATGGGGTAGTGTTTTAGGGTTTGTGTTAGTGCAGTGGTGTTTGGCTAGTGTAGGGGTTCGTGCTGGGGTTGATTTAGGGTTCAGGGTAGTGCAGTGGTGTTTGGGTAGTGTTGTGGGACGTGCTGGAGGTAGATTTAGGGTTAGGGTAATGCAGTGGTGTTTGTGTAGTGTTTGCGGGTTCGTGCTTGGGTAGTTTTTTAGAGTTTAGGGTAGTACAGTGTTGTTTGTGTAGTGTAGGGGGTCATGCTGGGGGTAGTGTTTTAGTGTTTAGGGTAGCACAGTGGTGTTTGGGTAGTGTAGGAGGTCATGCTGGGGTAGTGTTTTAGGGTCATGCAGTGCTGTTTGTGTAGTGTAGGTGTCATGCAGGGGGTAGTGTTTTAGAGTTTAGAGTAGTGTAGCAGTGTTTGTGTAGTGTAGGGGGTCGTACTGGGGGTAGATTTAGGATTTTTGGTAGTGCAGTGGTGTTTGTGTAGTCTAGGGTGTCATGGTGGGGGGAGATTTAGAGTTTAGGGTGATGCAGTGGTGTTTTTGTAGTGTAGGGGGTCGTGCTGCAGCAGTATTTTAGGGTTTAGGGTAGTGCAGTTCTGTTTGGGTAGTGTAGGTGGTCATGTTGAGGTAGATTTAGGGTGTAGGCAAGTGCAGTGGTGTTTGTGTAGTCTAGAGTGTCGTGGTGGGGGAGATTTAGAGTTTAGGGTGGTGCAGTGGTGTTTGTGTAGTGTAGGGGGTCATGCTGGGGGTAGTGCTTATGGGTTTAGGGTAGTGCAGTGGTAATTGTGTAGTGTAGGGGGTAGTGTTTTATGGTTTAGGGTAGTGCAGTGGTGTTGGTGTAGTGTAGGGGGTTGTGCTGGGGTAGTGTTTTAGGGTTAAGGGTAATGTAGTGGTGTTTCTGTCAAGTAGAGGGTAGCGTTTTAGGGTTTAGTGTAGCGCAGTGGTGTTTGGGTAGTGTAGGGGGTCGTGCTGGGGGTAGATGTAGGGTTTAGGGTAGTGCAGTGGTGTTTGGGTAGTGTAGGGGGTTGTGCTTTTGTATTGTATTAGGGTTTAAGGTAGTACAGATGTGTTTTTCTAGTGTATTGGGTAGTGTTTTAGGGTTTATGGTAGTGCTGTGGTGTTTGGGTAGTATAGGGTTCAAGCGAGCGGTAGATTTTGGGTTTAGGGTAGTCCAGTGGTGTTTGTGTAGTGTTTGCAGGTTCGTGGTTGGGTTTAGTGCTTTAGATTTTTCGGGTAGTACAGTGTTGTTTGTGTAGTGTAGGGGGTAATGCAGGGGTAGTGTTTTAGGGTGTAGGGTAGTGCAGTGGTGTTTGTGTAGTGTAGGGCGTTGTGTTTTGGGGTTTAGGGTAGTGCAGTACTGTTTAGGTAGTGTAGGGTGTCATGCGGGGGGTAGATTAAAGGTTTAGGGTAGTGCAGTGGTATTTGTGTATTGTAGGGGGTCATGCAGTGGAAGTGTTTTAGGGTTACATATAGTGCAGTGGTGTTTTTGTAGTGTAGAGGGTAGTGTTTTAGGGTTTAGGGTAGTGCAGTGGGGTTTGGGTAGTGTAGGGGGTCATGCTGGATGTAGATTTAGGATTTAGGGTAGTGTAGTGGTGTTTGGGTAGTGTATGGGGTCATGCTGGAGTAGTGTTTTAGGGCTTAGGGTAGTACAGAGGTGTTTGGGTCATGTAAGGGGTTGTGCTGGGGTAGTGTTTTAGTGTTTAGGGTAGTGCCGTGGTGTTTGGGTAGTGTAGGAGGTCGTGCTGGGGTTAGGGTTTTAGGGTTTGGGAATCGGAGTAGTGTTTGTGTACCGTAGGGGGTAGTGTTTTAGGGTTTAGGGTAGCGCAGCAGTGTTTGGGTAGTGTAGGGGGTCGTGCTGGGGTAGTGTTTTAGGGTCATGCAGTGGTGTTTGTGTAGTGTAGGTGTCGTGCTGGGGGTAGTGTCGTAGGGTTTAGGGTAGTGCAGCAGTGTTTGTGTAGTGTAGGGGTCGTTCTGGGGGTCGATTTTGGATTTTTGGTAGTGCAGTGGTATTTGTGTAGTCCAGGGTGCCATGGTGGGGGTAGATTTAGAGTTTAGGGTGGTGCAGTGGTGTTTGTGTAGTGTAGGGGTCATGCTGGGGGTAGTGCTTTAGGGTTTAGGGTAGTGCAGTGGTAATTGTGTAGTGTACAGGGTAGTGTTTTATGGTTTAGGGTAGTGCAGTGGTGTTTGTGTAGTGTAGGGGGTTGTGCTGGGGTAGTGTTTTAGGGTTAAGGGTAGTGCAGTGGTGTTTGTTTCATGTAGAGGGTAGTGTTTTAGGGTTTAGTGTAGCGCAGTGGTGCTTAGGTAGTGTAGGGGGTCGTGCTGGGGGTAGATTTAGGGTTTAGGGTAGTGCAGTGGTGTTTGGGTAGTGTAGGGGGTTGTGCTTTCGTAGTGTATTAGGGTTTAAGGTAGTACAGATGTGTTTGGGTATTGTAGGGGGTCATGCTGGGGTAGCGTTTTACTGTTTAGGGTAGCGCAGTGGTGTTTGGGTAGTATAGGGGGTCATGCTGCGAGTAGTGTTTTAGGGTTTGGGGAAGCGCAGTGGTGTTTTGTTTAGGGAAGCACAGTGGTGTTTGTGTACTGTAGGGGGTAGTGTTTTAGCATTTAGGGTAGTGCAGTGGTGTTTGTGTAGTGTAGGGAATCCTGCTGGGGGTAGTGTGTTAGGGTTCAGGGTAGTGCAGTGGTGTTTGCGTAGTGTAGGTGGTAGTGCTCACCAGGGAGTTAACTGGAAGTCTACTGCTGGTATTGAAAGTGATTGTTCAGTCTGCATTTCAGAATTTTCAAATTAAATAGAAGAGGATTTGAGATCTCTCTTAACACATGCCCTAATTTTTCTTTCTACAACACTAACCATAATTTCTATGACAAAATTAACCCCCTCATTTTGTTTCTTTTTAAATTAAATGTTTTAAGTGTTACCAGTTTATTCCAATCAAGATGGCTTCACCTGTGCCGTAATTTTGTCATAAGTAAGACTGTTTTTTTTTTTTTTTTTTTTTTTTTTTTTAAAGACCTTTATTGTGCAAAAGTAGTATACAGTTACGGGCCCACAACCAGTCCGGCTGGCCTCGAAATCAGATCAGAGCACATACGGCAACAATAATACAGCTCAGCAGTCTCCAAAGTAAAAAAAAACAGCAAACATTACAACGTCCCACAGATTGGATGCGATTACCGAGTGCAGAGTCTTTAAGGTCCATTTTACAATTAAGATATAATACAAGAAGGATCAGAGACCAGATAGTCCATTGAAACACCGAGGGCAATGTGCACAGAAGGATATCCAAAAACGGAGATGCATAATCGGAGGAGCGGTACAGAATTACATTAATCAGGATAAAGAGGCATACAATCAAATTTCGTATCGTGCAAAACCTACCCCACATACATAAACAACCTCGTAGAAGCGAGCGTGAACCCCAAGGAGACGAAAAAGGCACGCAACTCCACACCTAGCCCCCATACTGACCCAGAAAAAGAGGGAAAGAAAGAAAAGACAAACAAAAGGAAGAGAGTAAACTAACGGTCCATAGAACTAAAAAAGGACAAAACAAACCCCCCCCCCTACCCCCCACCCTACACGCATGCAGAGGCTATGGCCTACCCCCCCCTCGCAGTGTGCCTATTGCCCAAAAACGAGTACCCGAAATATAGACAAAAAAGAGAAAGAAGAACAAGAAAGGAAAGGTTACAGAAATCGGTAGGCGGAACATACATATACACACACACAGACTCCCGGTCTCCCCAGCCAAAAAGGTACATTCTACCCCAGAAACCACAGCAGCTACAGGAATCGAAAGTGCGATAAAATTGGGGAGTGGCAACCTAAGCTGTGCAAAGAGTGTAGCCTAAAAACACGCCAATTCACCCCCCGGCCACCACACAGATGTCACACATTAAAGAAATCACCTAGCCTTGGCCCGATCTTGTGGGTCCCCCAAGGGATGTCTGTCCAGTAAAGCCCGCTGCAATCGTCATAAAGGAACAAAATGGCCACAGAAGGTAAAAGAGCGACATGAAAATGCAAACAGGACGCCATAGATCACCGACAAAGACACTTTCACTAATGTCCATCGCCCCCAATACCACCCCAAAATACTTATGCCATGGCCAAAATACAGGGGCGAGGAGAGAAGAGGCAGTCACCGGAGCCAACAGTCGCCGAGACAATGTCCGGGCCACTTGCAGCGATACCATGGGCGAGGTCCCCATATCATGTCGAGAATGGCACCCTGCAGTAGAGCAGAAGCCGACGGATGTTGGTCCACAATCATCAGTACAGACCAGGATCTGTAAGTCTCCCCCGCACTCGAGTGCGACCACAGTATCTCCCTCAAAGACAGTGAGGGGCAAGTCCACGCACCCCCAGGAGCCATCTGATTGCGATCGGTCCAGTGTGGACACAAGATCGTCAAGTTTACGTCCCAACACACGATTTCTTTCCTTCAAATCGGACTGCTGGGCAAGAAGAGCAGCAAGAATATCACCACAAAGCAGCGCTGGCTGTGTGTCCCACCATACAGCATCGCTCGGCAAACCGCAGTCCCCAGACCACTGTGCTTCAGTAGGCAAGGCGATGTCCTGCCTTTCAATCAGGCAACCAGCAGACGGGCCCATCCGGGAGGGAGAGTGAAGGCAAGGCAGGGACGAGTCTGGTTCAGGCAAATTGCAGTGTGATACTCGGGGCCCGGCACAACACACGCCCAAGGAGCAATCACCGCTCCAGGTCAGCAATGGCGGCGAATTCGGGAGCGGCCCGCGAATATCGGGCAGAAGAGCGGACATAGCTCTCCCGCAGCGCTCCACTCGGAAACAGTTGAAAACCAAGCTCCCACTTCGAGGGGATAGGCCGGCAGTATCGCGTCACAATCAGCTTCCCAGCGATGTGTTTTCCCTCAGCAGGCACTCCGGTCCGGCGAGCCGGCCCCACCCAGGCTCAGCTAGCCGCTGTTGACACACTAGCGCCCGGCCATGTTTCGTAACTGAGGCCCCGGCTCCAGGGCCGCGGGGTCGCAAAACCAATTCGAGGATTGCTCCGGCTATAGGGCCGTCAGAGGCGTCAGGATAGCGCGATCGAGATCTGCGTGCATTCACCGTCACCCCGCCGCCAGTCGATCACAGGAGTACAAGCAGGATATACGTGCGGGGCTCGGAGGCTGGAGGAGCCGGGAGCCTACGCTTCCATTCAGGTCGCCATCTTGGCTCCGCCTCATAAGTAAGACTGTTAACGCTCTAGTTGTTCTTTAGAACACTCTGGGTAGCTGCAGTAGAACACTGAAGTAACATAGTACTCGAAGAAGAACATCCGGAAGCCAGAATAACGTTCAAGTAAGTATTTATTCACGAAACAGAAAGACCCACAGTCAGCTGGTAACAGCGTGACTGTCAATATCAGCTGATGAATCGAATGCATGACGCTCGCGGTGATGCGGGTCAAATAGCATGTCAACATTCCAAATCACAATAGACACGCTAATACATAATACAAAAACCTGCAATGTTATACAACATCTCCCTTTGTTATTTGAAGCACCTATTAATAAACAATGTAGTCATTATATACATTTCGAAAACGCAATAGCCTTCCAGACGTGGTATAGGATCAACCTCTCAAATTGGATTGCTGGGGACCCATGTTTTCAGGAACTCTACTATTTGAATTCTCAACATTAGGAACCTGAGAATCGTGAATAGCAGTGTGAGGTACACATTTACCAACGTCCTCACCTTGTTTTTCCAAATATTGATGATCAGACATAGTTTGTAACCTACTATTGGAGGTAGCATAGGTATTAGGCTCTCCACTTGTCCTTGATTTCTACTACACCACTTTCTATTTCATTAAAATCAAACCTAACATCATTCTGTCCAGAATCTGCAACTTCTTTGTACGACTCAAGCATAAAATCCTTCTGACCATTTTTGAGCTTTATGACGTCACTTTTGCTACTCCATCCTAGCTTAGACAAATGAACCGAGCTTCCAGTTTCTTCTACTACCTCTGCCGGCTTATAGTACTTGGATTCTCCCTTAAACCTGACAAAAGGTTTTTTGACAATTACCCAATCACCAACGTGAATGTCCTTTAAGGTGGCCCTATGAATCTTATCGTGATATTTCTTAGATTTCAAATGATGCTCTAAAATCTTTTCCTTAACCTTAAGTTTAGAGTCTTGAATTTCAACTATTTTTGCATTTTCTTTATTCAGAATACTGCATCTTGGAGACAGAGTGGTGTCACCATGTATTCCCCTCATCAGAAAAAAAGGAGAAAATCCAGTTACACTGTTTTCTGTGAGATTGTACATATCCACCCTCTCCCGGGTGAAATCTTTCACAGGAAAACCAGAAGAAAGAGCAAGTTGAACACTTTCTTTCATAAAACGATTTACCCTTTCAACTTGACCATTGGATTTTGGTGAATAAAAGGGGCTTTTCTCTTGCTGGATTCCTTTTTTTACTTAAAAATGTAACCATCTTCTCTGACACAAGTTGCTTGCCATTGTCTGATACTAAAATTTTTGGTAGTCCTTCTAATCAAAAACATGTTTTCAAAAATTTTATAACACGGTTTGAATCGATAGTTGACACAAATTTGAAGTAAATCCACTTACTGTAATAATCACTTATTACAATAACATTTTTTGCATCAGGCTCTAAGGTTTTGAACTGTCCAGATCAATAGCTATTTTGTTCCAAGATAATCTTGGAATATGAACCAATTACATTTCTTGTACACGTGGCTTCCAATGTTTGTCAGACTTTAAACAATTGACACAACTATCTACATACAAATTTACATCAGAGTCCAACCCAGGCCACCAATAATGTTGTTTTAGTAATCTTTTTGTCATTGTAGAACCTACATGACTTTCATGTGCAATTTCGATAAAAAAATTCTTATTTTTGTTGGAGGTATCAGGAGAACACCTCTCAACAAAAAAAACCTTTTCCATACTAAGTTCATCTTCTACTTGTACATATGTTTTGAAATCAGCTGCTAAATTGCTAATAGGTGGCCACTTATTAAAAATATACTCTTTTACCTTGTGAAGAACTGGATCATTTTCCAACATTTCCAACCATTCAGTTTCATTACAAACCTGTGAAGCCTTTTTGAATTCACTCACATATGATACAACCCATTCAGTATTTTCTTCTGCTTTAGGTTCAGTAACATTTAAAGGCAATTGTGACAAAAAATCTGCTCTTACCTTATTCTTGCCCGATATATCATGGATTGAAAAGTTGTATTCTTGCAACCTAACCAATCTTGCAGACAAATTTCCATTTCCTTTGCCATAACCATCCATTAAAAATGTTAATGGTTTACGGTCAGTAATTATTTCAAATCTTTTTCCCCATAACTACATTTTTAGTTTCTCTACGGCCCATACACATGCCAAGGCCTCCCTCTCAATTGTGCTGTAGTGTTTTTCTGCATCAAGAAGGCGTCTTGAAATAAATGCTATAGTGTGAACATTTCCATTAATTTTCTTCGTGAACACTGCACCAACACCTACTGAGCTAGCATCAACAGTAATGATGTTTGAACCATCTGCGTCATATGCCTTCAAAGAGGGAGCCTTGAAAATGGCATTTTTGATATTGCTGAATGACATTTTTTGTATTTCTGACCATACATACTTTTCTCCTTCGTGTAATAATAAACGTAATGGTTCAACTACTTCTGAATAATTTCTACTAAACAAGAGTAATATTCGCTGAGTCCTAAAAAGGATCTCAGAGAATCCTTATCTCTGGGTTAAGGGGCATCAGTTATGGCTTTTACTAAGTCAAGTGTTGGTTTTATACCTTCACCACTGAGAATGTGTCCTAAGTAATCTACTTCTGTTCTACGAAACTTACATTTTTCTTTTAATACTGTCATGCCTCTCTCATGAAGTTTTTGTAAAACTGTATCTAAGATTTTGTTATGATCGCTCACTGTACCGGCATGAATCAGAATGTCATCTTGGAATTTCTGTACACCATTTACATCTTTAAGTATGCAATCTATCAACTTTTGGAATAAGCTGGCTGAAGAAGCCAGCCCAAATGGAAGCCTCCTAAACCTGTAGGCTCCTAAAGGGGTGATGAATGTGGTATAATCTTTTGAATCTTCGGACAACATGACGTGATGATAAGCCGATTTGAGATCGATAAGCGAGAAATACTTTGACCCCCATGTCACTGCCAACATTTCTTGGATTTTGGGCAACAGATAACAGTCAACCAAAATATTCTTATTAAGCAACCTCAAATCGGCACAAAGAAGCACCTCGCCATTTTTTTTTATCAAAACAATAGCGGAAACCCATTCCGCTGAATAAGTTTGTTCAATTACGCCTTCTTTCATTAACTTTTCAAGAACGTTCTGTAGATCTACCCTAACTTACACCGGAATATACCTTACCTTATGTTTGATAGGAATAGCTCCTTTCTTAAGTTTAATGGAGTGCTCAAATCCTTTGACACATCCAATCCTGTCTTCAAAAAGAGACTCATATTTACATAACCCAGACTCAATATTATCCAAAGAAGATTTAGGATCATCAGAAGATATTGTATTTACCAACGACTCATCTAATACAATAGGATCTTCTGCACCCGGCTTAAGAATTATTCCTAAGCGTGCTAGATCCTTCCATCCCACGATGTTCTTGCCCCGCTCAGCTACAGAAACCTTCGTAGTAATACCTCTACCTTTTATATTCAAATTATCTTGAAAGAATCCAAACATGTTTATGTCAAAATCCCCAAAAGCTTTGGGATTAATATCAGAAGCAAGGAGATCAACATGCGGCCAAAATTCTTCATATTTCTTGTCTGGAACTATTGTTATTGGTGAGCCAGAATCTGCCATAATATTTATTTCTACCTTACCAATATGGGCCACACCCAACGGTCCTTTTATAGATTCACATTTATCATCCAGGGTCAAAACAATATTTGATAACATATCTTCATCAAATTCATCTACACAATGAATACTAACTTTAGAATACCTTTGTGCTCTGACGTTGTGGCATACACCTGCAAAATGCCCTACCTTGAAGCATATAGTGCATTTTTTCCCTTGAGCTGGGCATCCAGTGAAATCTGCTTTATGATTCCTTGAACCACATCTGTAACAAACAATTTCTTTAGATTCTGAAAAATTTCTTGGATTGTTTCTTTTTTCATTGAATTTTACAACTTTTTTGTTTTCATGGACTAAATTAACATTTTGCTTTGGACTACTCTATGCAGATAGTTCTTTCGTACCTTCAAGTGATCTTTCAATACACTTTGCAATATGAATAGTTTCTTGCAAAGTGGGGTTTCTGCAAACTAACAGTCTCTCTTGAATCTTTTATTTAAAAACAAACTGGTCACAAATATATATATCTACCATTTCATTAAACACGCAATATATTCTTCAATAGTTTCATTTTCTAATTGTTTGCGTATGGCAAAACGATGCCTGCCGATCATTATGTTCGGCTCCTCTCCAAATTGTTTTTCTAATATTTTTATAGATTCCTGGTACTCATCAAGTGGAATAAATTGACCTGCAGGTACTTCGTATTCAGGTAGACTGTCAAATATTTCCTGGCCAGCTGCACCTAATAAGCCAAACAAAATTGCTTTTTTTCTCTCTGGTTCATATTTCTTACCATCTATGGCAACCAAATAATTCTCAAATGCACGAAACCAATTTTTCCATTTCATTACTGGTTTTCCAGGATCAGTTAGAAATGGTGCAGGGGCACGAATATTTGACTCACTGGCCATGTTACTGCTTCTTCTTGAATCTTCTGCTTTTTCAAGTTTAATTTCCTTAGTGAAACACTTAAACATAAGTGCCAACAATTTAACTGAAACTGTTTTGTTATTTATTCACCTTCCTTAAGTTTATAATTTCAAAAAGAAGATCTCACTAATATTTGACCGATCTCGAAGTAATTAAACTAGTTGAAATGTCTCTTTCTTGCTGAAAATGATTAACTCTGTTTTTCCTGAATCTTAACGTTTTACTTATATTGTTTCTTTTGAATAATCTCTTGTAAATATCAAGCTAAACACGTATCGCTAATAATATTGTCATTTACCTTTTTGACATATTCCTTTCTGACGCTTTACTTTCCGTGAAAATTCCCGATTTCAATTACTTACTTCACAGAAACAAAATGGAGTCATGCCGCATAATGACGTATTAAGCGTTGACAATGCGTCGAAAACGTTGCTAGAGTTTGCCTTCACAGCTCACGCTGATGTAAGAACTGGCAGTTAAACACGTTACCGAATGACAGTTGAACAGCCTTCTCAAAAGACTTCTTTCTGACAGACGTCTCTCGCTATGCTGAATATCGACTTGAAGCAAAACAATAACCTATAATTAGCACATTGTATTTCTTTACACAACAGTAATAAACATAAGAACTTGCCTCAAAATAAAGTTCTTCACGTCTTCATCTACCCTTCACGAGAGTCGAACATCGCCCTTGAAGAAATCACCTCCGAATAAAATAAGATAAAGAATAAATAATTATGACTTTCACTCGAGGTGAAACAATTTCCACAGTAACTTGCCTTATAATAAATGAAGAAACACCAATTTCAAAGAATTTCATCCGGGATGAATTCAGTTGCTGTGGCCTCTGCTCAAACTCTCGGATCCCATACCTCGTCGCCATTTGAAGTAACATAGTACTCGAAGAAGAACTTACGGAAGCCAGAATAACGTTAAAGTAAGTATTTATTCACGAAACAGAAAGACCCACAGTCAGCTGGTAACAGTGTTGCTGTTAATATCAGCTGGTGAATCCAATGCATGACGCTCGCGGTGACGCGGGTCAAATAGCATGTCAACATTCCAAATGACGTAAGAGTATTAATACAATCACAATAGACACGCTAATACATTATACAAAAGCTTGCAATGTTATACAACAAACACAAAGGAATCAACTGCCAGGCTGACTTTGTTGAAATATAACAGGAAGATATTTGAGATCTCACTTGATACTGTTTCCTATAGCCCAATTAAACCTTATATACATAAACGGTCTGTTTTCACCTGTTGTCATCTCTTTGTTGTTTCGAATTTGATCTTACTATTATATCAATTTAAATATCTACAATGTATTTAAATAATGCAGTTTAAAGTTCTGGAATTTCATCATATTCACAAATAGTGCAAGTGTTAAGCTGACATATCAACTGTGCAAAACACAATAAAAATTGTCTATACAGGAAGCAGCTTGCCTGATAATCTTTAAGTTCAAAAACTGTTAATGGGTTCTAGAGAGGGAAAAAAGGAGAACCCAAAATATAGCCTTATACATTTAAAAACGATATGTCTCATAGATCATTTAAAAAAAAAAGTTATAAATCATTGATGGCTATCTAATGCCCTGTATCCAAGATGGGAGTTGTTTTAAAGCAGGGGATACATACTAAGGACATGAGAGGAAGTTGAGAGCATGTGCAAACTGTACATCAGTATAAATATTGATGTTGCTAAAATCTAATTGATAAATATATAAACGAAATATAAATAAATATAATATAAATTACAACAGAATAAATATCTAAAACCCACCCACCTATACACATATTGCAGTCACTTCTTCTCCACCTTAATATTTACACTCAGTCTATTCATAAACTCATGGTCACCCATTTATCATAAAATTATATTTCAAGGCTTGACCAAAGTTCCTCGGTGGCATTCAGGCCTCCCGGGTATTTGGTATCCAAATTGAGAATGTACTGCATCTCTAGCTTACGAAGGGCCTTTGTTCGGTCACCTTCCCTCTTAGAGATCGGGACCATATCCACAAGATAGTACCTTAGCTCTTTCGGATCCCCGTTGTGTTTTTCAATAAAGTGGCGTGCCACTGGGTACGAGGGATCATTATTTTTAAAAGCTCTGATATGTTGAAACACTCTTTTGTGGCCTTGTAATACAGTGCTACCAACATATTTCAATTTACAAGGACATTCCAATATGTAAATTACATGATCAGATTTACAGTTTAAAGCCTTGTCAATGACCCACTCTTTTTCACTAAAAGGAGTTTTGTATTTGGTCATTGACACCCCGTGTTGACAGGCCTTACATGTCTTGCATTTGAAGAAGCCTTTTTGATGGCATAACCATGTGCCCTTTGTCACAGGTCCACATGGATAATCTTTTACCAGGGTGTCCTTCATAGACTTTTCTCTGCGATATGATATTGCCGGTTGTTTAGAGACTGCTTTACCGATAATGGGGTGCTCTTTAATAAGGTGCGAATTGTTCTTGATAATCTTCCTAACTGCACCTTCATGTTGGTTAAATCTTAGAATGAATCTAAATTTGTCTTCAGACTGAGTTTTGGTTGGAGAACTGTGTTTGGATTTTACTAGCATGTCCCTAGTTATTTAATAACTTTTCCTAAGGGCCTCTTCTGAACACTTACTGTAGCCTCTTTCTTGGAATCTTTTTATACTCTGTCCTTGAGCCGTCACTAAATCCTGTTCATTGCTGCATATGTGCTTTAAACGTAAAAGTTCCCCATAGGGGATACTGTAAATAAGGTGACCCGGATGGGCAATGGCAGCATGCAGAACAGAATCTTTTCAGTCCATTTTTAACCTTCTTTTCATGTTTTCTTTTGTAGGAGGGAAGATAGGGGCCCACGTCACCTGCACTCACCTGTCATGGGCGGTTTCACCTTCTTCTCCGCTATAGTATCACGAGCACCTGGACGTTTTTTGCACTTATTCTCACCTCCTCATATTGTGGGTAATGTTCTTTTGCCGGACTTCATTTGAGCTTTTTGCCTACGTCATTTTGTCTGTTTCAACCACTTGGTGTTTCTACCTGGCAGTGACAGGGTTGCCAGCATATTATCAACACTGTATCACACATACCTGTGTGTATCTCTGTACAGGGCAATCAGAACCACATTAATATTCCATGTTCAGTATGGCACCTGCCGATACTTGGGGTTTATTGCGTGATGCCCTGTTGGTCCAACATGACATTTGTGCGTTATCATACTGTGTGGCAGCACTTATGTATGATTTACTTACAGGACTGTCAGCAGTGTTGTCCTTTGCTGCGGACTGTTAAGAATACTTTATTGACACCTTGGACTGTAGATACCACTCCAGATGCGGAAACTTTGACAGGGGGCGTGATTGGTTAGTTGCCGATCACGTGATGTGTGTGACGACATGGCTTTCATTTCAATAGGCACCATGTCTGCCGGTTTTTTATGCGGTTGGCGGACATTTGAGGTATGGACATTATACTTCACAATATGATTAATTACGAGCACATTGGTATTTGACCTCACAGACATGTAATGACGTGGCGCATTTTTCGGGTGCAATTCATTAGGAGTATAACATCAATGTACCATGCTCGTAATATCCACAGAAATGTGTTATAAGCCGCTGTTTTGCCATCTGTGTTTTTAACCCATAGTTATGCTATTTTGGCTTGTACATGATGCAGCATATGTTTTGTTAGTCTCATTTTGATTTCCATGATTTGTCCGTATAAATACTACAATAATGAGGTGTGTCAGTTTCACAATCACGTGACCAAGCCACTTCGTGTGGTGAAATATGTTTTGATTAAAACATCCATCAACTGTTCCTTGGATCTTCTGTGTCTTTTGTCCTGAGAGCACGCTGGATATTTTGAAAAGTTTGAACATATATATATCAGGAGTCTACTGAAATGCTTGCACGTTTCAGAAGCCGTGCTTATCCCAACTGGGTACTCCGTAAAGCCAAGGAACGAGCAGACAATATGCCTAGAGCTCTTACTCTCTATGATAAGGAAACCACCGCTGAGAATGAGAAAGATTGCATCACACATCTGATTTTAACCTTTAACTCTGGATCCAAAAATATACAGAAGATTCTAGCAAAAAACTGGGATATTTTGAAATGTGACCCTATAATAGGAAATGAGATCACCAATAGACAGAGTGTCACATACAGAAAGGGCAGAAATATTCGAGACATGTTGGTGCACAGTGATGTCACTTTGCACACGACAGGACATGGACATGGCCTAAAGGGTTTTTTCCCTTGCGGCCATTGCAAAGCCTGTAGAAATAGCCATTTTGTTAAAAATGTCAGCTACAATGGCATTAAGTGGGAGATAGAACAATTTCTCACTTGTAGCACCACCTTTGCAATTTATGTCATTGTCTGCCCTTGTGGGTTGTGGTATATTGGTAGCACCACTTTACTAGCTGAAAAACGGGTGCTAGAACACTACAGGGCCATTGTACACAATGACGAAAAATACCCAGTAGCTAGACATTTCAGGGACAAACATTTCTCGAACCCTTCAGACATGAGATTTTTCATTCTCGAACAGATCATTAGAAATTCAAGGGGAGGAAATAGAGAGCTCAAATTGAGGCAAAGGGAATCCAAATTCATCATTGATTTCCAAAGAAAGATCCCGCAAGGTATTAATCAAGATGAAGAGTTAGCAACTCATCTGAGAGAATAAGTGTTGCACGTTATATCCTGTTATTTTGGCGACACTTTGGTGATTGTCTTTTTAACATGTGCGTTGGCACCATTCCATTGTTCAGGATAGCCAATTTTGCTAATTTGACCAATATGTTATGTTTCATTTAGGTCTACTATGTCGACCTTTTGTTGCTTTCACTGCCCTTATTATGTTCCCTTTCTTCGCTACCGTTGTTCTCCATAGATCTAAAGATCTTTTTCTCCATGGTGCAATATTGAAATTTAAATACAGGAGACTTAAGAAATTTGTTTTCAAAATGAATATGTTTTTAATGTCACCACACTAATGTTAGTATTTTTGTTCTTCTTACAAAGGTGTTATGCAAGGGGCCCAACCACGTTATTCACTGTTGACGGGCAATTCTCCCTTCTCACCATCACTTCAATGAGCACGTGATTACTGATAATTCTTTCTAAGCACTTTGTCTTCACAAATTGGTTGAATTTGACATCACATGAGGTGATGTTTGGACTTGTGACTTGGCTGGCGCTGTACCCGGGACTTGTTGGTCACACCATCTGACAAGCGATCACAGTATGGGTTGATATGCGGATGTATTTTACAAATTAACTGTTTCATTGATATGGCATGTCACTAGGCTAGTATCCTCTTGCCAGCCTTTAGTTGGGCAATGACCTTTTTCTTCAGCACAATTTGATCTAATTTAGAAACCTTTGTTTGAATATTGACAATGCTGATTTTTTAAATATGACACATTTAATAATGACAATGTTGTTATATATTTTAAATGTGCCGATATTGGGGTGACCTGGCCATGTTTACAATTTTGGCCACAATGAGTTGTGTATTTTACATAGTAACTGTTCCGAGTACAACATGCTATTTGATTTAGTGTCTCCAATTGGGGTTCCACATAGGATCCTTGATATATTTTGGCAGACCGTCAATATGCAGCATTTTCACACTAGACGCAATTTGCTGTTGATTTTCTCTGCCCCTAATACGATTGGCCGGTCTGTTGACGCATGCGCAGCCAAGCTCTGCCGTATATGCACATATGATATTTCACAGTATGTCACAGTGTTTTTTCACAAGCATATTAAGATTGACACAGATTTGTGAAGTATTGCATTGGTATGAAGTTAATACATGTTTAATGCTTTGTAAGCGAAGAATACGCATTAACAGTGACACTACACCTCTCTAGTTTGGGCGAGTAATGCTTTGCGGCATTGTGTCCTATTTTGATGTCGATTACTGTGCAATTACGAAAAGCTTTATCAGTTGTTGTTTCTACACATTTCTTTGATGTGAGCAAGGCTTCGTGCCGAAACATGTTGTTGGATATTTCTCTGGTATTTTTCCATTGCTGAGAGCGTGTGAACATTGGAATATTTTTGGATCATACATATATATAAATAAAATGCAAACAAGATCTAGAGAAACCCTTTTCAAACCAGTAACATATAATATGGCTACCAAAGTGGATTCGGCTGAATCCGCTATCAGGTTTATTACTGCATACAGTGGCCAGGGCAGAAAAATCCGGTCCATTTTATGCAAAAGTTGGCCCATATTAAAAACTGATGCGGTGTTATCTCAGCATTTACCTGCTCGGCCTGACATTACGTTTCGAAGGGGACCCTCGTTACGGACACATATCTCCAATCCCTGCCCTGAACAGTCTAAAAAGAAAAATTGGTTTCCACCCCGGCTGGGGTTCTACAAATGTAGCAGTTGCAGGGCTTGAGTTAAGACTCAATACTGTATTGTAAGCTTTATTTCGATATAAAAACATATCATAAAAGCTGCACTTCACAACAATAAAAACATAATTGGCACTTGCAGTACAATGAGCAACATATTTAGCAGTATACAATATAAAACAGTCAAAAATAGTTTTTAAGAAATATAGGAAAGCATACTACTGTATCAACAGTTTTTTTGCAGTTCTTAAGCGCCAGGCCCAGCCTAAGAATTTTGCCATACAGCAGGCAAAAAAGGGTCTCGCGTCAGTGCACAATATACGCAGAGCTTCTGAATGGGATCTTGTTCCCAGACTCCTGCATAAGGGTCTCAGCCACAACTTTCTAGGTGCTACATAGGTGTTGCATTCAAACAAGAGGTGTGCAACAGATTCAACCCTCATTTCGCAAAAGGGACAAAATGGCACAGTTTGTAAGGGCGGTTTCCAGGTTGAGGTAAATTGGCCAAGAGGGAGTACACCTAACCTGAATTTAATGTACAGTGCTCTGTCACCTGAGTTGTGGATAGAATCCAAATAGGGTTCCCTAAAAGGGAGTTCTTTAGTTAACAAAAACTGGGCGACAGATTTACAGTGATTAGTATTGGACATTCTTTCGTTGTCCACCCACGACCAGTATGCCTTTTTTAGTACTTGTTTTGACGGAGCTGATTTATTATCCCAAGCATCACCTAGCCCCAGTTTATAGAGAAGGCACTTAACATCCCTAAGCCAGGTAATTTTGTAGCATCCTGGAAGGGACAGAAGGTCTTCCAGAGCATCTGCATAGCTGTGGAGTTCAGGGACATTCCAGATTCTAGACCATAATAAAAGAGGTCGTAATTTTGCTTGGTCACATATTGGGCGGGAGCCCGCATCTAGAAAAATGGGGATTGTAGGAGTGCTGTGGGGCAGTCTCATAAGATCTTTATGAAAATTATTGTCAAGGGAGACCAGGGTATCAGTTTTCTGGGAGCCCCACAGTTCTGCGCCGTATAGTGCTGCGCTTACAACCTTTGCCCTGTAAATATCTAGGACCGCCCCGATCGGTTTCAATGGCGATGCTCGCTGCTGTTTAAGCAGGGCTCCAGCTACCCTCTTGTGAGCAAGAAACACCTTCTGATGGTGTGCCCTCCAGCTCATAGAGTCGGATAATCGTATGCCCAGGTAGTCAAATTCCTTGACTCTCTCTAAATGGACAGAGTCTAGAACAGGAGGAACAACTGTTTTTTTTGGGGGGGTTGAGGACAAGGAACTTGGTCTTTCCTAAATTTATGGCTAGGCCTTTATCATCGCAGAAGGACTTAAAACTAGATAGCAATTTTTGGATGCCCACTGGAGACTTAGAAATTAGAAGGGTGTCATCCGCGAACAGGAGCGTCGGAATTTTCTTCCCCGCCAGGGTCGGTGCATCAGATGGATCTTGTAAGAGATGCTCCACCACTCCGTTAACATAAAGAGAAAACAGAGTGGGGGCAGCACACAACCCTGGCGGACGCCCCTGTTCACCGGAATGCGAGGTGTTTTTTCGCCCTGTGAACCCCATCTAATTTGGGCAAAATTGCTATCGTGGAATTTGATCAGTAAGGCTAACAGGTAAGGTGGTAAGCCTAACTCATTAAGAACATTCCACAATAAAGTTCGTGGGACCAAATCAAACGCTGTGCGTAGGTCTATGAAGACCAAGTACAAGCTGCCCCCCCCCCAACACCACAACTTTCCAATAGAGCATAAGGAGGCGAAATGTCTGCTCGATGGTGCCAGTCCCCGTTCTAAAGCCTGCTTGATAATTGGACAGTATCTGATTTTCCTCTGCCCACTGCAATAACCTGGTCAGGACAACTTTACCCGCCACCTTTTGAGTTGAGTCCAGCAAGCTGATGGGGCGATAGTTTGCCGGGTCGTCTCTGGAGCCTTTCTTGAAAATGGGGACCACTTCCGCTCCCCTCCAAGAATCGGGGAAAGACCCTCCCAGCAGGGCCTCGTTTAGGAGGGAAGTGATCAATCTGCTCCACCGCGCCGGATAGGTTTTTAGCAAGTCGGCCGGAATCCCGTCAGGGCCAGCAGCTTTGTTGGAAACAATGCCCTTAATTGCATTTTCTACCTCCTGCCTAGAAAATGGACCATCACTACTTGTGAGGACAGTTGTAGGGCGAGGTAAAGGAGCCAAGATGTGGTGGCAAGCCCCCAGTGGGATGGAATACAGCTTGGCGAAATGTTCCGACCATACGGCACCAGGTATATTGCAAGTTATCTGCCGGTCAATGGGCTTTTCCCTGGCTCTTAACAGATCCCAAAACTCTTTGGCGTTTTTCCTTTTACTTGCTTCGGCCAAGTCCCGCCAGAAATTTAGATCGTATGCCTCTTTTGCTTCGGTCATAGCTCTTTTATAAATCTTCCTTGCAGCTCTTACTTTATCTGGCTCATTATCTTTAACTGCAGAGATAAGAGCCCCCTTCGCTGCCCGGCATTTCGAGGAATACCACTTAGTTCTGGATGTGGAAGCACCTTTTGGACCCACCTTGTTGCTCGATTGAGAGATAGTAAACAAATCACTCAAAGCCTCTATGGTCTCTGTAAACAATGGTAAGATCTTTTTACCAGTGGGGCTTAGTGTATCGAGCTTGGAATCAGCCTCTAGCAAAATAGACCCAGCTTGTGTTAGCCTCTCTTCGTCCGCCGAGACTCTTGCCCACTTCAAGCGCCTACTACAGTTAGAGGGAACGATTTCACGTGAGGTTTTCCACTTGTGATCTGGGCTAACATGAGTCCCATCTTGCCATGGGAAGGTGATCGAAAGGGAGAGTGGGTTATGGTCACTGTCACAAGATACAATGACCTCCATGTCTTGGTGGAAGGGCCAAAGATTAAAATTGAGCATGACAAAGTCAATTCTGGAAGTTCGCCCCGTTCTGTTGTATGTATGGGCTCCCATAAGGTCCGATTTGGAGCGGCCGTTGGCTGGTCTCAAATTGTGTTCCAGACAAAGGGCATTGATATCTATTGCGCTTTGCGTCCATTTAGGGATCGGAACGATAGTTAAAATAGGAATACCTCTCCTTGAGTCCTCGTCAAAGGTATCCAGAATGTCTTCCCTGGACAATGGCTCAAAGCAACAGTTAAAATCCCCCGCAAGAAGGACATAAGAATCGATGTTACAAGAGGCTAGTTCGCTGCTTAGGCCTGTTGATGATAAACGTGAGGCCCCAACATTAGAGCCCCTCAAGTAAATGTTGAAGACTTCTAGGGTCCTCCTTCCCTTGCGATGCAGTGATAGCCATTGTAAGTCAGGTGATTTAGTAGACCTTTGGCTAACACCTAGCCTTAAGGCAATGCTAATCCAAATCAGTAGACCGCCTGAAGGACGACCTTTAGAGCCAACTTGTTGTACGGCTGGAACAAAGTAGGACGTAAACCCCACTCTGTGCTTTGGTTCTTGGCACCAGGTTTCCTGTAAAAGGCAGATGCTATAGGGTTCTAGAAGGGCAATCCAATCTGGATTCTCAAAATTGCGGGCAAGCCCAGCCACATTCCAACTCAGGATCTTTATTACCGGTGCACCAGTGGTGGGCTGTGGGAAGGGGTGAGTAAGTAGGGAAAAATCGGGTGCAGCCCCTCTGGGAACATTTACACATGAAACAGAATGTTGCGGTGATAGAGCCTTGGTTGTATCAGTATGGTTCACCTCTACTGCGCCCCATCGGATTAATGGTTGAGAAGTTGTACTAGGTAAAACTTCCAAAACAAGTGGGCCAAGAATATCAGGAGGCACCAACCCTTCCTTAATGTCTAAGCTATTTGTAATTCCTACTCGGCCCGATGGATAGTCTGGGGGTGCGTGCTCAGCTGGCCTTCGTGTATGCAGGGAGAAAGATTTCCCAGGGTTATGTTGAGTGTACTGGCTAAAAAGTCAATCCACCTCCTCCAGGCCGCCATATCTGTTTGAAGTTGGAAAGCCGTTCCAAAGTGGTTGGAATTGATTATAAGTTTTAGGATTGCTCTTCCAAGGTTGGCGCTGGACTAAGGACCATTCATCCACCGGGGTATGCTGGACACGTGGTGGATAAAAGAAAGACAGAGGTCTGGGTATAACTGAGGACCCTTCAGAGCCAGGCCAGGAGCAGATGAATTGTGCCGTATGTGGGTCCTCGAAGGTCACCACTATACAGTCCCCTGGACTGGATTTCTTTGTTGGGCCCACCCAGCGGGTTCTTCGAACCATCAGGACTCTGCTTCTCCGGCCATTGGGGATAGGTCTATTTATATTTAGCCAATACATTATTTTATTTTCAAGCGACCAGTGGTTCTCATGCTGGTTTACACCAATCTGGGGAACACCCGTTAGTACCACCACATAATCATTGGCCTCAGGGGGAAGGTCAATGTACCCCCCTCTAAAGTTATCCTTTGTAGGAGGATCCTGTACGGTACTCAAGGTCGATTTGGACTGAGCGCCGGATTTGGACTTTCCTGATTGGGTGTTTGGGGCTCGTTCGGAAACCTTAGGTTTGGTGGCAAGGGGAATTTGGTCCACTGCCACAGATCTTGGCTTGGGGATTGGCCGTAAAGTAGCTGGGGCTGAGAGTGGGACATCCTGCACTGGAATGGTAGGAATTGGTGGTGTTACATCCAGTACAGGGTGGCCCTGTTTTTCAAGAGTTCTCAACCCAAGAGTGGCCAGGGCGATAATACTTTTTTCCATCTCGAGCAGGTTATTCTCTATTCTCGAGAGTCTAAGGTCAAGAGGGGAAAGAAGTTTTTTTAAGGTTAACCAAACCAGATCTATGAATTCGCTTTCATTGTTGCCCAACCCTTCAGACTGCAATCCCTCGATCTTTTGGTCGATGCTAGGTGGGGTGGCGTCGGAGTCCACAGTACCTCCATCCCTAAGGGGTTGAGACCCTATGCTTTTTTCTTGAGTCGCATTCGGTGACCGTACTCTTGTGGAGTTCAAGTTTTGGGGAAGACCAATTTTCGCTTTTTTGCGAGCATAGGCAGTACCTGTTCGACGCTTCCTTTTAGGTGGTTTACCAGTAGTGGAGTTTGGGGATAACTGAGGGTTGGGGGTCGAATTCTGGGCGCAAAATGGAGCTGGAAAGTTGGCTTCATCTACATTAGAATGTCGCTCTAGCGACGGAGAGGCAATGGAGTTGGAAGAGGTCCGATGGACATCAGCCTGTGTAACTACACATGGAGGGATGGCAGGGCGTTCCGGTGTAACCGCAGTGGCTATATGGCCTAGGGAGGATTTTTTTGAGAGCGCTATCACTTGCGACAGTCTTCTGGCAGCACCTAGTTCTAATGACACCCGGGTTTGCAATTTAGATATTTCATTGTCAATAGCTATATTGGTGCGGGTGATAAAATCGTCCATAGGGCCGCTAGATTGCGATGCTGCCTTAGAGGCTTTACTCCGAGTGGCCCTGGTACTCATATCTTGTGGGACAAGGGAAGATTGCCAGTACGATAAAAGCGATAGAGGGTGGCCCAGTCCAGTCCTCTCTGTCCTCGAACGGCCTCAAACGGTCCCGCCCTTGTCCCGGGCTTCTCCCGGCGCCCTCCCGCGCGCTCCCGCGCGGCTGAGCACTTGGCTCAAAATATACTATCTGGAGGTAAGGGGGAGGAGCCGTCGAATGTCAGGTGGGGCTGGGCGGGGCGGTCAGGGAGAGCGGGCCAGCTGGAAACGGCCTAGGCAACCCGGGACTCCTGGGATACTGAGTCCGGGTTGCTGCTCGCAGCCCTGTCGCACACTCACCGCCCAGCAGCAAAGCAAAGCGCAGCCTCGGGTTACCCCCTCAAGCAACGTGGGACCCGCGAAGCGGGTTCCACTAGGTGTAGAGCAAAGTCCGTGGGCACCAGCAGAGAGACGGCAGCAGCAAGGAAACGGCGTCCGTGTGAATCCCAAGGCTGAAGGGAAACACTGTCGCTTTTGAATCAGGTGGGGCTGGGCGGGGCGGTCAGGGAGAGCGGGCCAGCTGGAAACGGCCTAGGCAACCCGGGACTCCTGGGATACTGAGTCCGGGTTGCTGCTCGCAGCCCTGTCGCACACTCACCGCCCAGCAGCAAAGCAAAGCGCAGCCTCGGGTTACCCCCTCAAGCGACGTGGGACCCGCGAAGCGGGTTCCACTAGGTGTAGAGCAAAGTCCGTGGGCACCAGCAGAGAGACGGCAGCAGCAAGGAAACGGCGTCAATACTATAATACTCCATTCAGCCCAGTACCTTTGCCAATCAGAGGGAATTACGGGTGCAAGACAGAGTATGCTGTTTACGTCCTGGCATGCACCTGCGGCTTGAGATACGTGGGAAGCACCAGGCTCCCTGTGCATGCCAGGATATTGCAGCATATTCGAGCAATCGTTAACAATGACAGCTCCTACCCGGTGGCTAGACACTTTAAAAGTGTACATGGCAACAATCTTAAGTGTCTAAGCTACTATGTTCTGACATCAGTGCCTAAACCCAGAAGGGGAGGAGACCGGGATAGGATGCTGCGGCAATTGGAGTCCAAAATGATATTAGAATTGGATTCCATGGTACCCAACAGGCTCAATACTACGGAGGATCTGTATTATTTTTTATAAAACTGTCATATGTTGATCTCTATAAGCCCCGTAGTGAGTGAATTTGTTAACACCTTCCTAACATTAGGTATTGGTAGGTACTTGCTTCAATTATAACCTTCCATTACTGGTCGAAATTACTATCAGTCTTAGTCCGACACCCAGAAAAAATATCTTTTTGTTCTTTTTTTTCTAGATTATTCGAAGCAGTGATGGATCAATGATCCTCCTGCGGATATCTAATTACACTTTTAATACACATTACAAGTAGGTGAATATAGTCATTAGAGTAGGGGTTGCCATCCAACAACAATGTCCCCAATGTTTGGGTAGTTGACATATATAAAAAATCTGCATGATTGAAACTAAATGGATAAATAGGATTCTAAACAGTGCTTTATCGTTTTGCGCCATATTGCACATTTGAGTGTTAAGTTTACATTACCATTGCTTTGCACTTTAATAATGATATAATCACATTGATGAAATTAGAAGGTTTTTAAGTATGCATACCATTACTTTTTAACCATGAATTATTATGTGAAATTATATATTTATATATTTTTTATATATACATATTTATTGAAAACAATTTTTATCTATGTATATTTTTAATATGGTGTATATCGGGATTGCATTATATTTATTTGCAGTTTGCACATGCGTAATTGCACAGGCATAACGCACTTTACAGAAAATGGTTTAGAATGAACCTATATGAATATGCATTTATGCAGATATCAAACAACTGTTGTCAATCATGAGATGAAAGTAATGTGTCTATGATTGAGAAAGAAATGGCAAATGCCCCGGACGAATTTGGTGTGACTTTAACCTACCAGTATTTTGTTTATTTCTATTTTTGTCACATGGTGCACACAAACTCAGTTACAAGAAGGGCATTATGGGAAATATTTCCGATGTGAACAAGGGCAACTGCCGAAACCCGTCGTCTGCCACGCTGCTGTAAACTTTATCGGAATAAATTACCTTTGCCAGCATTTTTGGGATTCGTTGGTCTTTCTGTGAGTTGTCACTGAGACGTTGGTGATTTCAGAATTGGCCTCTTGCTGCTGATATATATATATATATATATTCACTGAAAAAACCATAGGTTTTACACCAGTTATAGTTAGCTGAAAATTTTACTCGCATAAAACCATTGAAATTCCCACGTTATAGTTAGTTGGACTCACTATAACTTGCGCGTGCAATGCACTGCTGATGACGTCACATATTACATCACTCATGACATGGTCAGTGACATCACTCATGACATCACTGATGACACCATCCAGTGAATGTGTGTCTTTCTGAAAAATAAATATGTTTTATATATGTATATGTAAAGGTCGATGGAAGAATAAATGTTTAAATAACTGTCTTAATGGATGTTTTAAAAAAAAAATTTGATTGGTTAACTGGCTTATTAAGTGTATCTTAGTGAATACATATATTAACGAGTATTGTTTAAATATTTAAATGTTTATATTAGTGTTTCACTTTGTGTTTTAGTGGCTGCATGGGTTGGTGAGTAGCTACATGTGTGTGTATATGGGTTATTAGATGTTTTTCTTAGTATCAGTTTGAGTGTTTGTATGGTTTGGTGGGGGTATTACTTAGCACATAGATGCATGAATGACTGACTCTCTCTTTGTATCTGTTTTGAAGACAGCATATGTGCAGGACTGTATGGGTGGATGAGTGTGTATATGTGTGTGTTAGTGAGTGAATGACTATCTCACTAGTGTCTTTATCAGTAACTATATATGTTTTAACCTAGTATATGTGAATATTGATGTATATAACTGAGTATATGTAAGAGTGAGGGGTTTTAAGAGTTCCTGTTTAAATTAGTATGTGCTTCTATAAGTGATTGTTTGAGAGAGTAAGTACGTGTAAGTTTCCTCAGAAGAAAAGTGGTAGTGTGTGTATAGCTGTATATGCAAATAAATGGATGTTCAGTAGTTTATTTGCATGTGTGAGTATGTGTGTGAGTAACTTTTGGATGACTGTCGGTGTGTAACAGGATGTATAGGTGTATCACTACATATGATGAGTGAGTATATGTATGAGTGACTATAGAGAACTGTTGGTGAATGAGTGGATGTGTATATAGATGGTGGAATTATTGAATTGGTTGTTGTAACTGGTATGGGTATCTCCATTTTTTTGAAAATTTTAGTTTCATTTTTGAATATGTGTTTCAAGGGTTACATTACAGTGAAAGGAGGTCTGTCACTCTGTCACAAGGATGGTGTCATCAGTGATGTCATGAGTGATGTCACTGACCATGTCATGAGTGATGTAATATGTGACATCATCAGCAGTGCATTGCACGAGCAAGTTATAGTGAGTCCAACTAACTATAACGTGGGAATTTCAATGGTTTTATGCGAGTAAAATTTTCAGCTAACTATAACTGGTGTAAAACCTATGGTTTTTTCAGTGAATTTAATAGGTTTTTTAAATGCGAATTCCTAACTATAACTGGTGTGAAACCTATGGTTTTTTTAGTGAATTGCAATGGTTTTTTAATAGCAAATCTTTATAGGTATAGAAAGTGAAACATTTTAAAAAGAATTTTATAATGTATAAATATCTAAAAAAAAAAATATTTTTATTTTTAACCCGGGGGCGCTCCCGGGGCGCGTACCGGTGAACGCACGGGTACGCGCAATATTACGGCGCGCCCTGGGGCGCGTACCGGGGAGCATCCCGGGAGCGCTATTGCCGCGAACGAAAACAACATCGTGACGTATCGCGTTTACGCATGATGTGTCATATGACGCACAGCGTAATCGCAACCGAAAGCACGCGATCGCATATGATCGCGAAACGTCCTGACGCGCTTACACTACGCACCCGGGGGCGTGCCCCGGAGCGCGACTACGGGCGCGCCCCGGGGCGCGTAGCGTAAGCGCGTCGGGTCATGTGACTTGAAAATAACACTTTCTATTGGTGCACAACAGTTTTGGTTTCTAAATGAGTAATGCCTGGGTCTTGTGACCAGCCTGGGTCTTGTGACGTGAAAATAACACTTTCTATTGGTGCAGAACAGTTTTGGTTTCCAAATGAGTAAAGCCTTGGTCTTGTGACCTGAAAATAACACTTCTGATTGGTCACCCACCTTTCTTCCTTACTCTGACTTTGTCCTTTGACTGAGGAAGACCTGTTTGATCAACAGAGGCAATTCTTTTCTACTTTGAAATGGCTACTGTAGCAGCAACTGCTGGAGCATCTGTACCACCACCACCACCACAACCACCAAGAGGACCACCACAACAATACATTGGTGGTGAAGAAGTGGAGGAGGAGGAAGATGAAGATGAGGAGGGGAGCAGATGGCTGCCTGAAGAAAATAACCCATACAAGCCAAAAGAACACATTGTATGGGAGTTTTTTTCACTTCCAGAGGGGAAGAAAAAAGTTAATGCGGCAAAGGTAACATGTCGAATCTGTGGTGCAGAACTCTCAAGGGGCAATCCAGATGAAACATATTCATTTGGTAATCATACCATGATTCGGCATATGACCCGGAAACATCCTGCTTACTATTCTCGTGCAGAGATCAGGGAACTGGCCAGTCACCTCCCCCAGTGTTCAAGGACCAGCTCCAAAAGAAAGGAACCCAGTCAATCTGGGCCAGAAACATTAGAGATGATGCCTTGTATCCAGGAACGATTTGGTGATTTTAAAGTCACTTGTACTGGATGTGGCAAGCGTATGTCCTATGGGGAAAAGAGTATGAAGCTCATTGTCCTTGCTGGTGACAATCACGATTGCCCCAAAAAAAAGAAGTCATTTTTTCAGTTTTTTGTTTTTTGCTCCAGTTGAGCCATTTTCAATTCCCTTTCTCTTTGTTTCTTCCCATAAAAAAATACAAAAAATATATAAAACTGTTTTGAAAAGCCAAAAAAAGTACAAAATGTTCAAAAAACAATAAAAAAAATATAAAACAACAAAAAGAAGAAAAAAACCAGTTCTTTTTAGAACTACCTTTCATATATAAAATTAAACCTATATTTTTAATGAATCTCTGTCAATTTATTTTATTAATGAAGGAGTTAGCATGAGGGAAGAACACAAAGAGAGTAATGTTAAGAGAAAGAGAGCTACAGGATGAACACAGAGTGATTGTTTATTACATAGTAAACAATTGAGAAGGTGTAATTGGGTGAAAATGAGAAAAATAAAATGACTAAAGGGGAGAAAGAAAGGAAGAGAGAGGAACAACACTAAAGTAGAGATAATGGGAGAATGTGACTGGCTGTTGAAAAAAAAAGAAAGGACAGTAAAAAATGGGGAATAAAGGGTAGTGGCGGAACCGGGATAAATGAAGAACGATGAGGGAAAGTGAGAAAAGACCAGGTAGTATAAGTAAAGAGGGGTGAAAGAGGGGGAAAAATTGAATTAGGATAAGACATGGGGAGTGAGAAAGTGTGTGGGGGGGAGATGTGTGAGTGGGATGTGTGAGGTGTGTCTGTGAGGTATCTGTGTGTGCATGTGTGTGTGTTGGGGGGAGGTGTGTGTGTGAGTGTGTGTGTGGGATGTGTGGGTGTGGGTGTGGATGTGTAAGGTGTCCGTGTGGGGGTGTGGGGTGTTAAGGTGTGGGTGGAGGTGTGCGTGTGTGAGGTGTGTGTGGGACGTACTTGTAGGTACCTAAAATAGTGTGGGTGTGGTGTGTTTGTGTGGGGTGTATGTTAGAGGTGTGTGTATGTGTTGAGAGGGGGATGAGGTGTGTGTGTAGGAGTAAGATAAATAATTAAGAAAAAGAGAATGAGTGAAGAAGCAAAGGAAGGGAACAGAAGGTAAAAGAACTAAAGAATACGGATTGAAAGAAGTTGAATATCAGAAGGGAAATAGGGAAATTGGAGTAAACATGGAGAATAAGAATAAGTGTGGTAAGCAGAATAAAGACAAAGGAGTGAGGTTGGTTGAGAAAATATTAGTAAGCTTAAAGCAAAGGGTGATGACAAAGTACATTTTTTTAGTCATACTTACCATATAATAAATGTAACTTTAAATATTTTTTCTACTGCACTTTGTATCTGTGAAAGAGAGAAGAAAAAATAAGTTATAATTAGTAAAATGTGTATTTTAAATTAAAATATACAAATGAAGAGGTTAAACATTATAACAGTGTATCTAGAAATAAAGTAAGAGTGAAGGACACAGAAAGGGAAATAAAGTAAGGTAGAATGATAAAAAGAGAAAAAAAATAGAATGAGAGCAAATTACTAAGAGTAAGGCATATAGATTCACTGACAGAGAGGAAGAGAAGAACAGAGAAATGAACTAAAGGTAAGAAAGATACTAAAACAATGTGAGTTAGCAAAACTAAATCAGGAAACAATAGTAAGTAAAAAGATAATAACTGAGACGGAAAACATAAACACAAGTGAACATAACACAAGGAGAGTAGGGCACTGAGGACATAGAAATAGTGAACGAAAAATAGAGAGAAGAGGTCAAAAGTAAGGAGCAAACAAACATAAGCGAGGGAGAGTGGGTGATTTATAGTGATAGAGTGCGATAATACTGCTGAGTGAGTAAACAGGAATTACTAAAAGAGCAAAGGAGGAAAATACGGAAAAGGGAAGTAAAGCAGAGAGACTGAAAGCTGAAATGTTATGCAAGGGAGAGAGGGCATGCAGACAGTTGAAATGAGAATGAGGGGTTGTCAAAGTAGTGGAGTAAAGGAACGGGGGTTACAGAGAGTGAGAGAAAGACATTATAAGTGAGTAAAAAGAGGTGAAAGAGGATGGAAAAAGGAAAGTGAGTGTCAGAGAATGGGAATACAATTTAATTTACACAATCCAAACTATAGAATAACTTCTACAACATGTTACATAGTTTATTTTTGCTGTTCTCAGAATATATTGAATTTCACTTAAAACAGTGAGTTCAAATTACTCATCATATCACAGCGGGAAAAAAAAAACACAATCTAAAAGATTGTGTTTTAAAAAAAACCTTAGATACTGACAAATGACAAATGTACGCTAATCTTTGATTGACTTACTTTTCCTTGAGGCCAAATAGTATATCATGGAGGTCTTTTTCTTGTTGCAAAGTAGTTTGCTGTTCACTTAAAAATCCATTTCATCGACTTTCTACAAGAAAAGCTCCAAGAACATCTGAAATATTTTCAATATTTTCATATACTTCTTTTTTTCAGTCATGACTTTTTACTCATTCTTGCACCTTTCCATTTGGCCAAAGAGTGTCAGATGTATGAGTATATATGAGTACTCCTCCCGTCTTCATAGGCCAATTACCTTTACCTAAATGTTGGCTGTAAAAACACTAGGTATGAATTTATAAAGCCAAAAGGCAAACGTTGTTTGAAAGTCAAATGAGTGTCGTTACATTGGGTCCAACCTTTAGAAGTTTTTAAATAGCATGTGTAATGCCCTGATGTTGTAGAAGGACCGTCATGAAAAATAATAGCTACAGTTGTAAAGGTTCTTCCTGATATCGATAACTGAGAAGCCATGACATTTTTAATTGAAGTTGTCAATTTAGTTCCATCAGGTCTACATCGTTGGAACATTAAAATGACATAGTGACCATAATTTTGTAGAAATAATGTGGACAGCATTGCAGACTTACATTGGGTACACACCATATTGTGATCCGCTGCTTTAACTAGATTATTAAAAGGCACTGATTTGCAGTCTGGTAAAGTCAAATATATAAATCTTTCAGAGTCTATTCTAGTAGTACTTGATGAAGCACAGTTATCACAGTCATGTTGCCATTGATAAGAAAGGTTAAAAAGATTTTTTATATCTACTCCTTCATCTTGCAATACATCAAACATATACATTAAAAATTCCTGACAATTCTGCTGAATATTCTGTGAAAATTGATTTTGACCTGAACATATGTTTAGAAGATTTCTATTTTCTGAAACACTTTCTATTTTTGCTCTATCACTACTACATTTCTGTAACACAGAATTCAATAAACAGCACAATGTTTGTTCCCGATTTTCGACAATCTGTTTTTGTAAATTTTGAAGAAAAAAAATAACATTAACTACTACATTAGCATAGCAGTTGACACCAGAACTGTTTTCAAACCGAAATCCAACAACATCTTCAACAGAATCCTTTTTGTTTCTCTTTACAATTACACTTTTATATACTTTATGCCTTTTTGCTGATACCTCACTGCAATTACTCTCATTTCTTCTTTTTCGGCCTACCACACGTTTTTCAATCAGAGGATATTGAGGCAAATGTGGAGCATACTCTCTTCTTAACCTATTGTATTCTTTAACACAATCTAGATCTGCACAAATCTTTGTTTCATCACACTCAATCAAGTGCAATCCTGATAAAGTTCTGACTCGTGATAATGCCACATATGCCATACCCTCTTTAAACACAGAACTTCCAATGTTCACCAAAGCGCTATCTACACTTAAACCTTGAGACTTATGAATTGTCACCGCATATGCCAAACAAATAGGAAACTGTTTTCGGCGAACATATACGTTTTTCACGAGCAAAAATCTAGCTGAACAACGACAAATTTGTTCTATTTCATCAATGCCATCAAATTTAATTTTTAAAATTTCAATTCCATCTCTATTTTTGTAATTCACAAAACCAACAACATGACCCATTGCTCCATTTACCAGACCTCTTTCAACATTTAAATTCCTTCTCAAAATGCTACGACAATTTAAACACACATTCAGAGTCTTTTCAAAACCAGCAGTTTTAGATATAGTCTTCTCTAATGAATCCAATTTTGATTTCAAATTTTCAGACAAAATAATTGTTGCTCCCATATGCTCTATTTTATCTGTAGCTTCCAGTTTCACTATCTCTTCATTTTCTAACTGTAACATTTTGTTGTTGAACATGGAACATTCTTTCAGAGTTGGCATCAAACATATGCCAGATTTCTTCTTGTTAATTTTCTTAAAAATATTCTCTGGAAGAATGTTTTCATTTGGGTACAAATTTGAAATTAATCGTCCATGTAAAGCTTCTTTCCCTTGCTGACTTACTTTTCCGATTCTTACATCTTGTAAAATATTTTTATAATCTTCATCCTTTGCCTGCCACATATTTTGAAGCAGTTCTGCATATTTGAAGTTTAACCATATATTAACGTTTCCAATGCTTCCTAAGCACTTCCTGGTATCTTCATGCGTGAGCATTTTGAACACAGGTTTTCCTTTCACTGGAGTCAACTGCAGAAGATCTCCAAAAACAATAATATATTTTCCTCCAAATAAGACATCATTGTCTGTTCTAAGAATTTCTTGCATTCTCAAATGCACAAAAGCAAGCATTATATTTGACACCATGCTTACTTCATCAATGATAAGAAGTTTCATTTTCTTCAGGACTCTCGAAACTTCGGAACACGCATCTCCAGATAGCTTGTGATACTTCAATTTGTTATCATGCTCCACTGGCAGCATCAGTAAATGATGTAAAGTAATCCCTTTAATGTTATGTGCTGCCAGCCCAGTTGGAGCGGTAACACCACAAGACAGCGGTGATTCAGTCCTTTTCTGCAGATAAGTTGCAATTGCTTTAATCAGAAAACTTTTTCCAGTTCCCGCTTCTCCACTCACGTACAGTTGGACAGGCTTAAATGATGTACATGAGCACTCTTTTTTCTCATGACTGAATCCATGTTCAATCTGTTCTGTGACTTCGTCATATATCTGTTTCTGCTCAAGGTTTAGTTGTTTCACCAAATCTTCTAAGTTAACTTCAACATCTTGAGCTTGTTCCATAGCTCTTTCCACCTCATCCATGGCCGTGGCAGCTTCATTTTGGATAATTGGTCCTCCAAGTGTATCCTGACTTAATAAAGCAGAACTCTGACTGCCTTGAGAACTGTCTCTCGCAATCTCTGCAGCAATTGTGGCTTCTTGCTCTATTTCTTCGATCAACATTTGCAGATAATTTGGAAAAACAGGACATTCTATGGTATCCTTGGTTGCATTAAAAGAATCTTCGTAACAGAGAAAATCTCCAAGTAGTTCCTCTTCTGTACGCCATGGCTTAAAGAGTTGCAAAAGAGCTAAATAGTAAAATTCCCTTTTCTCTGGATTTTCGCAACTCAATTTTCGATGATTAATCAAATGGCCTTTTTTCTGTCTCACTAGACATCCTTCACACCCAATGATAGCATATATTCCATTGTTAATATCTTCTCTGATGGTTCTCTTATAAATATAGTTTTGCAGAACTTCATACAAACAAACGTTCTCAAGATGACTACTTCTATTTGGATAGTATGTATCCAACATGTTGGTCTTCAAAATATTTGTACTTTCTGGTTCTTTCTCCGCCAAATACTCTATTTCTTGTACAGTTTTAAAAACTCGATTTCGTGTTGCAGCAAGACCTAGACTCACCCAAATGATGGTTCTAGATTTGGCATAGAGACTTGCTGATGACAATCGATCAGAACATTCATATGCTCCAATTTCTCGATGCGACAACATCTTCAGACTGTAACTGTATAATTTCTTGCTTAGACTCTTTTCATGAGAAATGTCCTCCCACATTTCCTTCAGTTCTGTCTTTTCTTTTTTTGTGATGCAAGACGTCACATATCGAGCCACAGCAATAGAGTTGTCAGCAACGAATTGAATATCCATGTTAGCATTCCACGTGGACAAAATCACTGGGTTGTAGTCGTTGATGTACTTGGACTCTTCATTTCTTTTTAAATTGTATGTATTTTTTTGGTGATTTCCTCGTAACACTATGTCGCAGAGAAGACATCAAATTATTTACTCTTCCTTTAGAAATCACTGGTCATGGAAAGGCGAAACGACATTTTGTGTAGAACTTGTCCTTGTTTCTGAATTTTCGACGACAGTACTTTCCACAATGATGGGATTGAAAGCGTAAAACTTGTTGCCTTAAACTGTTTTCTTCGGTAGTTTTCGGAACAGCACATGTTGAATACTCTTCAATGAAGCTCATCACTGTCTCATCCGAATTTGTTCCAAATGTGGGTGCATCTTTAATCCATAACAACATGTGTATGTGAGGAGCACCTCTCGCTTGATACTCCTTTCTCCAAAAGAAATCCAAAACCTCTCCAAGGGGAGGATTTTTTTTGTTGGTAATAAAAGACATCATAGCTTCAAATCTATGATTGAAATATCTGCACACATTCACTGGATCCAAAGAACACAGAAATGGCTATACTCTTTTTTCCAGAGGATATTAGGCACAGCCAGGGAGATATCCCCTCTATCTATCAGCTGGCTCTTGGGAGTGAAGCACATGGGGTATTGCTGAGGAAATATGACAAGCGTTTCTTCAAGGCATCAAGATATAGAATATTGGAAGACATTTGGGGGATATGGTCTTCTGTACAGAAAAATCAGAGTATCCCAAGGTATAACCGTTACACTCTACTTTGGAATTCAGGTTTATTCCCGCATTTAAGTTGCGATGGCCCTTGGAGACACTGGGAACGACAGGGAATTACTACACTAGGTCAAGTTATGACAAAAGATACATGTAGGCCCCTCGAATTGTTGAAATCGCGGTATTCGTTACGAGGCTGTCAAGAGTTCAAGTATATGCAGTTGGTCAATATAATAAAATCAAAAAGACCGTGTATAAATATATCCAAAGGATGCCCATTATTAGATTATTTGAAGGGTGGTGGTCGCAGAATTAGGGAAATATATAGGCTATTTCAGGAAAGGCTCCCCGACGATTTGGTCAAGACAGAGGCTGCTTGGGCTTCTAAATTGGGGGACCCAGATATCGACTTGGATAGAGCCATATTAATGGATAAAAGGTTTCTGTGATCATCAAACCTAAGAGCAGAGCATTTCAAGACCCTTTTTAATTTATATTATACACCGGCCAAATTGTTTGATTGGGGCAAGAGGGTGGACTACAACTGCCCTAGGTGTGGGAATGGGCCAGCTGATGTTTTGCACATGTTCTGTAGATGTGAAAAATTAGGCCCTATTAAAAAGGAAATTGAAAGGTTTTTAGAGGGGCTGCTAGCTGTCAGAATAGACCTATCCCCTACACTTGTAATAATTGGTTCTGATGCTAAATTGGGTTTAAGTACAGAAATTGAGGCGATTGTTTTTATATCAACAGCTGTTTTTAGAATATTAATTGCTGCTGCATGGAAGGATGTCGAGGCCCCAACCTTCCAAATGTGGATCTGCAGGATGCTAGGGATTCATAACATCGAGTCAGAATTGTACGCTTTAAAGGGAACAAAATCTAGGGAAATGGGGCTACGGATTTGGGCACCTGTGGCTACATGGAGGTTATTGAGGTGCGGGGTCTCATAGCTCATTCCAATCGTTTGACCCTGGTACGACCTTCTCTCCCTCTTCTTTCTTCTCCCTTAATTCCTGTGGCCTACTGTTTACAATACTCTCAGTTATTATCATGCGTATTTATATGTATTTATATCTATTTTGTATAGTAATTTATATTGTTGTGCCTAATGTACACTATACTGCCATGAACTTTCAATAAAAAAAAAAAATTAAAAAAAGGGATTGAAAGCGTAAAACTTGTTGCCTTAAACTGTTTTCTTCGGTAGTTTTCGGAACAGCACATGTTGAATACTCTTCAATGAAGCTCATCACTGTCTCATCCGAATCTGTTCCAAATGTGGGTGCATCTTTAATCCATAACAACATGTGTATGTGAGGAGCACCTCTCGCTTGATACTCCTTTCTCCAAAAGAAATCCAAAACCTCTCCAAGGGGAGGATTTTTTTTGTTGGTAATAAAAGACATCATAGCTTCAAATCTATGATTGAAATATCTGCATTCATTCACTGGATCCAAAGAACACAGTTCTCCAGGTGTTTTGAATTCTATATTTTGTATATTTGCATTTGCCTCTCGTAGAAATTGGAGTAAGTCGTCCCATGCATACTCGGCACAGCTAAGAGTGAGGAACCATGAAGGAGTTCCTAAGTTTCTTAGCATACATTTCAATTCCTCATGACGACGGTACCAATACTCGTTTGTACCACGCTGACATGCCATGAAATTGATTAGATGAGATTCCAAAATATTATCTTGCAGATTCACTTTCTCCATAAAGTCCCTCGCCGAAACATTTTGCAGATGTGCTCCACTTTTCAGTATATGGTTTACTGCATAAGAAAGCCCAGACAAGTCACTTTCATACAGTATTTAATTTATCATAACAATATTTACAAATACGCTGATCAGAACTCAAATCAAAACAATTCTCCACCCACAAATAAGTTGCAAAATCCTTCCACTCATAATTATTCATCTTTTCACTTTTTACGTATAAATCAACTAATCTAGTTTGATGCTTATAATGACTTCGTCGACAACACACACAAGTAAAATTCGGCCTTTCACTTGATTTCGCCTTAAACCGGGTAATTTCCTGCTCAAACTTTTCTGTACTTGAAATCTGTACATTGTCTTCCACATTACCTTGAATTGCTGTGTCAATTTCTACACTATCCTCTTTTTTATCAAAATAACAAATCTCAATTTCTTCACAAATCTTCTTCACATCTAATTCAGTTCCATGCAAAATAGCACTGTTTAATTGTTTAAGCTTAAGTGCTGGACTTTTTGCATAATACAACATTCTCACTAATTTCCTCATTTTGGTATGATGCACTGCTAACATCCTAAAATGATGAAAAACACTCTGAAAGACTTTTCTAGAAAGACAAGCCAGTGAATGGCCTTGCAAACCTGTGTTTTCTCTCACTCCGCAAGGATCTAAGTCTAGCGAAAACATCACTTTCTGCTTTAGACTTTTCTTACTATATGTACGTAAGAAATTACAAAACAAATCAATTGATTCCTGTTGCACACTACAAATACGACTACACTTCCAAGTGTACACTGGACCCTTAGTACGTCTCCCTAAAACTTCATCAGTTAACACCTCTTCTGGTTCTCTAGGCACAAGTTTCTCTTTTTCAATCGGACAACCATCTTTCACTTCATACGCTCGACCACTGGTGTCAACTGCATGCAGTAAATCATTCTCCTGGAAGTAACTCTCCTCATTAAAAAATGGCTCACAACTTGAACTGTGCATCCATTCTCCAGAAAAAACTTTACAAAAATTAGTCCGATTAATTACTCTTTTCCATCTACTGTTTGATTTGAAAACATCAATTGTCTTGTTAAGTGTCCTAATTCTATTGATTATTAAAATAAATAATTTTTACTTAACTTCAAAAGCCTGATCAACAATCTTCTCTACACTTTTCTTTTTCTTATAAAAAGCAGCTCTCTGTTTACCTTTCCTAATGTTTTTTAAGAAATGTAAAACCACCCTATTGCGAAACATTCGTCTACGAATGTCTCTAAACTGATTCTGCCTTCTATTCCTATACATATTATTATCTCCTGCTCCAGTTGTAGGATTCTTTGACGTTCTCTCCTTCCTTTTCAAATTTACTCTCTCATTCTCTTTTTCTACATGCTGTCCATCATTGTTTTGCGATGTACATATGTTACATATAAAACACTTAGTTGTCTTACCAGGAGCTTGGTTCCTGTTTTTTTAAGTATTTGTTGTGGAAGAGTGCTGTAATTCCGTTGCTGTTTTTGATTTTTCTCGGTTACGTTGTTTTCTTGTCCTGTCACTTGTGGGCATGTTTGCTTACTCTTCAAATCTTGATTTCAATCTGTGTTAAAGAAAAAAATAGCACATTATAGACCACTATTACCAAACAACAAAGCAATGACAAAAAGCAAACGATCTATTCAGCGTTACAGATCAGGTGAGGATTCTCCAGGGATGCACAAAAGGTGAGGCCTGTATTGAAGACTATAGTGGAAAACAGCTCTGTCCACAGGTACAAAGAAGATGAGACCTGTGTCTAAGTCCACTGTACTCTTATACACAGGCTTCACCACCTATGCTTCCCGGGAAAGCCCTCTCTCCCACTACAGTCTTGATCATAAACCTCACCTCCTCTGTCCCTCTGGACATGTCTCACCTCATCTGCACAATCTACTTCCTAATCTCAGATAACACAGATGACATAATTGATCCTCATTTATAAAGCCATGCGTCAGTTTTGCGCTACTGAAGCGTCACTTTTTGTGACGCATTGGCGTCATAAAACATGTGCCTTGTTGCACCATATTTAAAAAGTGACGCATGTAGGTAGATGCGTCATTTTTAAAACCTTTTGCACCACATTATACCTCTGTCAAGTGTAATGTACAGAGAGTGGTCATTTCTCTGCAAAGAGCCTTGTAATAATGACACAGTGAAATCTATGAAATTTCACTGTGTCAGTTTTAGGACACTGTTATGTCAAAATCTTGCACCTGCCTCACAGCAGGGATAAGACTGAGGCAAACGCTTTCACATGGGGCTTTCCCCATGTGATACGATTCTCACACCTAAGCAGGAGTGCAGATGAGATGAAGACTGTCCAGGGGAGCACAAAACATGAGGCTTGTATCCAAGAGTGCAGTGGACAGGACTAAACTGGAGTAGGGTACAAGAAAAAGATGAGCCTCATTTATAAAGCCATGCGTCAGTTTTGCGCTACTAATGCGTCACTTTTATGTGACGCATTAGCAGCATAAAACATGTGCCTTGTTGCACCATATTTAAAAAGTGACGCATGTAGTTAGATGCGTCATTTTTTAAACCTCTGCACCACATTATACTTCTGTCAAGTGTAATGTACACAGAGGGGTCATTTGTCCGCAAAAAGCCTCGTAATAATGACGCAGTAAAATCTATGAGATTTCACTGCGTCACTTTTCGGACACTGTTACATCAAAATCTTGCACCTGCCTCACACCAGGGATAAGACTGAGGCAAACGCTTTCACATGGAGCTTCACAATTTTACAAAATACAATTCCTATATGCAAACAAACTCAATATGCTTCCTACACTGAGTTAACACAGGTAACATCATTGTAAAGAGTCAAATTGACACCTGTGTCTAAGAGTGCAGTCGGGGATAGGCTTCATGAAGCCTAGTCCACTGCACTCTTAGACACAAGCCTCACCACCTACGCTCCCCAGGAAAGCCCAAACATGTACCTTTTTGTGCCATATTTAAAACGTGACGCATGTAGGTAGATGCATCCCGTTTTAAACCTCTGCGCCACATTATACTCAAAAATGTAAAAGCCATTCATTTTCCCCAAAATCGTTTTTGACATCACATTTAGGAAACACAGCACAGATCCTATGTACAAGCATCTGCCTCACAGCAGAGATAAGACTGAGGCAAACACTTTTACATGCAGCTTTCCCCATGTGATAGGATTCTGACACCTAAGCAGGAGTGCAGATCAGATGAAGACTGTCCAGGGGAGCACAAAAGGTGAGGCTTGTGTTCAATAGTGCAGTGGAGAGGACTAAACTGGAGTAGTGTGCAAAAAAAAAATGAACCTCATTTATGAGGCCCTGCATCAGTTTTGCACTGCTGATGCGTCACTTTTTGTGACGTATCGGCGGCATAAAACATGTACCTTTTTGCGCCATATTTAAAAAGTTACGCATGTAGGTAGATGCATCACTTTTTAAACCTCTGCGCCACATTATACTCAAAAATGTAAAAGCCATTCATTTTCCCCAAAATCGTTTTTGACATCACATTCAGTAAACACAGCACAGTTCCTACGTACAAGCATTCCATGTCATTACTGAAACCTCACTATTTTACAAAATACAATTCCTCTATGCAAACAAACTCAATATGCTTCCTACACTGAGTTAACACAGGTAACATCATTGTAAAGAGTCAAATTTATTTCTTTAAACATGCACACATTCTTTATTCCTTTTAAAAAATGTAAAAGCCATTCATTTTTCCCAAAATCGTTTTTGACATCACATTTAAAAAACACTGCACAGGTCCTATGTACAAGCATTCCATGTCACTACTAAAACTTCACAATTATACAAAATACAATTCCTCTATGCAGTAACAACTTTTTACCAAGCATTATCAAAAGCATGACACAAAGCAACATTAAAAAAAACACAATTTGCTTCCAAATCTTCTCCATAGAGTATACAAGTCTCTATGTATATTAAATGAATCATAACTCACCTTTACAAATGCTTTAGGAGATTCAGAACAGTGTCAGATACACACATTTCTTTAGCAGAGCAAAAGGTATGTTCTCCAGGCACTGCAAACCTTAATGGCACAGAAAACCTCTAATTCTACACACATATTGCTCATGGTAACCAATCAAAACTCTTCCCTCTCTGTTTTTCAAATCAACACCCTTCCCCCCCTCAGCCCTTTCTACCTGTTACCATAGCAACTCCCTCCTCACTGAACTCTCAGGTTTAAAAGTTTATTCTACAATGTTGCAAATCACCTCAGCAAGGATGTTTGACCTGCGAATACACCAGCTTATCTGGTGCAAGGTTTCTTTAAATGACTTTTTTTTTAACCATTCAAATTACTTCTTACACAGAACACAACCATGCACCCTAACTTTCAGTTTTCAACTATCTCATTCTACCAATCATTGCTTGTGATTCAAGAGCACTGAAAGTCTACAATTTTTTTTTGCAAACTCCTATTGTTCCAACTGCCATTTCTTTCCCACACTTCATCTGACAGCACAAGAATCTCCTCTCACCATGTATTCTGTCTGGATTTTTGGACATAGCTATATCCACTGGGCTCAAAGGTATGCAGCTACCAGAAATTTTCACAACCTTGATTTATTAAATGTCAACATCAAATGGATTGGCCAGAGAGGATTAAGATGTCACCAATTGATTCCATTGATGAAAACCTTTTTGCATATGCCACACCCTGACCTCTTAATTCTGCACTGTGGAGGCAATGACTTGGGCACTTTGACTGGGGTAGGCCTGGAAATGCTTTTAAAGGACACCTTTGATCATTTGATGTCACTTTTTCCACAAACTGCCTTGGTATATTCCAATATTTGCCAAAGACAGAAATGGAAGTGGTCCAACCAATTTTGTCCACAATTTGCGAAAGCACGGAAACATGTGAATAAATCTGTTTCTGCTTACATGAGAGACTATGGAATGGTTCAATATACAACAATAACTTGCGTTACAACATGCAAGATATTTACAGAGAAGATGGTGTGCACTTCTCAGATGAAGGGAATAGAATATTCCTCCTAAGTTTAAGACTGTGCATTGGTACCTACTTGTAGGTACCTAAATCAGCCATAGAACCCAAAAGCTCTTTTCAGAGCTACCCTACCTCTGATCACTCAAAATGAATTTCTTTTTCTTACTTTTTTCACTATTTTTCACTAAAGTACGCTCCCCGGTACGCTCCCCGGTGCGCGTACCGGGCGCTCCCCCCTATATGGGCCTCCTAAGACCCTCTCAGAAAACCTAGAGGGTCAGGTAGTGCCTACTGTGCCCCCTTATACCCATTCCCAACGTTGTTTGTCCGCCATTTTCTGTCTCAAATCTACCGAAACAAAAAATGGAGGACTTCCGTAGCGCTGCCGGTATGCGTACCGGGGCACGCACCGGGAAGCGCTCCAAAAAATTTCAAAAGTTAATTTACATAAAAACCACTGGAGACACTTTCACCAAATATAGAATAGGCCATACTACATACCAGTCCCTAACATTTTCCTAAATTTGGTGGAATTCCATTGAGCCATTTGAGCTGTAGCACTGTCTAAATATCCTGAGGTAAATTACATGACAAAAACACATCTGAAGTGTTAGAATTTACAACCAATTAAAATGTTACTTTCGTTTTCTACTTTATTTTCCTGACATTTGATTGGTTATGTACATGAATATAAATGAAAAATGAGAGGGAAACACGGCCATTTTGACAACAACTACCTGAGGTACATCTTGAAAGGATTTTCACATTTTTTTCTTCTGCACCTCTCTCTAAAGTAAGTTGATAATTTGTAAGGGGCACTTTAAGTTAATTTGTAAAAACGGTTCTAATAATTATTTACTGTCCCTCTACTATAGTTATAGATAAAGATAGGCTCCTCTGTTATATTTATTGATTGACCTAGTCTTCTCTGCTATAATTATGAATTTACGTACGGTTCGTCACAGGCACTTTTTTATATTTCTACTTCCTGCCTGTTACCATACACTACCCAAAGTTAACTTAACTGTTAAAAAAACAGAACTACCTGTCTCAACATAAACACAACAGTGCCCTAAATCTACTGATATAGTGATTTTTTATGCAATTTACAGCAAAAAAATGGAAGGGGAGCAAGAAAATATCAATATTTCCTTCGAGATTACATCTGAGGACATTCTAAATGAAGATTTTTGGGATGAAGATTTTATGGATCAGTCTTTGGATGAACAATTTATTGAATGTTTACAAGACATAGAAACATGTATGTTTGAGGAGATTCCAGATGATGTAATGCTGGACGTTTTATTGAACTATGAAAATTCTGACCAATACATTTTTATTTAAATATTAAAAATTGTTTGAGACATTATTCATTTTTATATCTAATTCATGAAGTACTACCAAAATAATTATGTTTATATTATAGTATAAAGTGAAACTTACAATATACTGAGCAATTTTAAAACATCGTAAGGGAGCAGGGTAGACTACCCATGATCCTGTAGGTCTTCTCAGGGAGTACTTAAAGGATCTGTTTCTGCTTTCCTGACAGACTATGGTATGGATTCCATATACCACAATAACAACATGCTAGATATCTACATAAAAAAGGTGTACATTGAATTTAAAACTCTACATTGGTACCTACATGTTGGTACTTAAAACACCCAAACAACACAACAACTCTATGCAGAACTACCCTACCTCTAATCACTTTAAATTATTATTTTCCTGTTTCACTGTGTTTTCCCAGTGGTACGCTCCCCGGTACGCTCCCCGGGATGTGTGGGGTGTGTCTGTGACGTGTGTGTGTGGGGGGGGGAGGTGTGTGTGTGAGTGTGAGGGGGGGGGGTGTGGGTGTGGATGTGTAAGGTGGGGGTGTGGGGTGTTTGGGTGTGGGTGGAGGTGTGGGTGTGTGAGGTGTGTGTGGGGAGTGTGGGGGTGTGGGGTTGTGTGCATGTGGGTGTGTGTGGGACGTACTTGTAGGTACCTAAATCAGCCACAGAACCCAAAAGCTCTTTTCAGAGCTACCCTACCTCTGATCACTCAAAATGATTATTTTACACTAATATTTTCCACTATTTTTCACCAAAGTACGCTCCCCGGTACGCTCCCCGGTGCGCGTACCGGGCGCTCCCCCCTCAAAAATCGAAAAAAAATCAATTTTATTTTTTGACCCGCGGGACCCTTTTATGGCCCCCACATCAAACCTAGGGGGTCAGGGGGGGTCTACCCTGCCCCCTTTTGGTTATTTCCCCCTTTGTTTTTACCACCTCTTGTGTCTCGATCCTACCGAGACACAAGATGGCGGCCGCTCCGGACTGTTTTGAATGTTTACAAACACCCGAAAGCCAATCAGCTTTCCGTGCGCAAGTCGCGTGGCGCGCCCGGAGTGCTCCCCGGTGCGCGTACCGGGGCGCTGCCATAGATATATAAAATGTTTTGAACCTAAATTACTCAAAATCCTCTGGAGCACATATCTTGAGACATAGCAAAGGCACATCGGGCTACCAGTCCCTACAATTTTGCCAAGTTTGGTGAAAATCCATTCAGCCGTTCGAGCTAAAAGTGCGACAGACCGCCCTATGGAAATTAACATGGGGAAAACACGTTTTGGGACCCCCCTTTTATCTCGGCCCCCGCTTGACGAATCCCCCCCAAACCTTCAGGGAAGGAGCGGAGAGCCGCGAGGCAAAGTTGCTGAAAAATTCAGGCAGATTCCTCAACCGGCGCCAAAGATATTCCCAATAGAATGTTGCAATTTCCCTATGAAAATCAATCCTAACTATAACTACCTACTGGCGGCCGCCAGTAGGTAATATATATATATATATATATATATTCACTGAAAAAACCATAGGTTATAGACCATATATAGTTAGGAATTAGCATTTACAAAACCTTGAAAATTCACTGAAAAAACCATAGGTTATAGACCATATATAGTTAGGAATTAGCATTTAGAAAACCTTATTTTACTCACACAAAACCATTGAAATTCCATATATAGTTAGTTGCACTAACTATATATCGCGCACCCGCAATCCACTGCTGATGATGGCACATATTACATCATTCATGACATGGTCAGTGACATCACTGATGACATCACTGATGACATCTCAAATGACATCACTGATGACATCATCTAGTGTTTTGTAAAGTTTAAATACGTTTTACATATTGAAGAATGACTGGATGTATGGAAGACTGAGTGTGTGTGTGGCTGGCTGGGAGGTGTGTGACTCTGTGCATATCAATGTGTACTTGTATCAGTGATTGTATAAGAGAGTAAGTATGTGTTAGTATATGTGTGAAAAGTATGGTGTTCTGTGTTTAACTATAGATGAGGAAATCGAAGTGTGATTGATTCTTCACAGGACTGACTAGGTGTATGAGTGCATATGATAGTGTTCTAATAATAACTGACTGTATGTATGAGTAATTGTATGGGTGAATGAGTGAATGTGTGTGTAGACGTACGAATCAGTGAGTGCGTATGTAGTAACTGGTATTGGTGTGTCATGATGTCATCAGTGATGTCATTTGAGATGTCATCAGTGATGTCATTTCAGATGTCATTAGTGATGTCATCAGTGATGTCACTGAAGTATGGTGTTCTGTGTTTAACTGTATAGATGAAGAAATGGAAGTGTGATTGATTCTTTACAGGACTGACTTGGTGTGTGAGTAACTCCATGGATGAGCGGCAGTGTGTGACTGTCTGCATAGGTGTATGAGTGCATATGATAGTGTTGTAATAATAAGTGACTGTATGTATGAGTTATTGTATGGGTGAATGAGTGAATGTGTGTGTAGACGTAGGAATCAGTGAGTGCGTATGTAGTAACTGGTATTGGTGTGTCATGATGTCATCAGTGATGTCATTTGAGATGTCATCAGTGATGTCATCAGTGATGTCATTTGAGATGTCATCAGTGATGTCATCAGTGATGTCACTGACCATGTCATGAATGATGTAATATGTGACATCATCAGCAGTGGATTGCGGGTGCGCGATATATAGTTAGTGCAACTAACTATATATGGAATTTCAATGGTTTTGTGTGAGTAAAATAAGGTTTTCTAAATGCTAATTCCTAACTATATATGGTCTATAACCTATGGTTTTTTCAGTGAATTTTCAAGGTTTTGTAAATGCTAATTCCTAACTATATATGGTCTATAACCTATGGTTTTTTCAGTGAATTTCATTGGTTTTTTAACAGCTAATATCTGTAGCTGTAAAATGTATTCTTCTTTAAATCCAAAAATATATTTTATATGTTTATGAATAATTTTTTTTTAAAATATTTTTTTTTCTTCGTTCCCGCTTCGCGAATCAGGAAGCTTCCCGTTAGCTGACCTTGATGCCGCGAAATAGACCGCGAGCCGGTAAACGTTTCTTTACCGCAAGTGCCGCGTTAGAAAACAACATCGTGACGCCTCCCGTCCGCATGACGTTTCACGTTGTCGCGTGATACGTCATATGACGTGCTACGTTAGCGAACTGGTACGCGAAGCGAGTCGCAAAGCGCAGGTTTCTGGAAGCAAACAGGGAGGCCCTGCAAAGCGCTTAACGTAAACACAGCAAGTCATGTGACTTGGTAATAACACTTTTCATTGGTTCATTTCACTTTTGGTTTCCTAATGATGTAAGACTAGGTCATATAATCTAAAATGAACACTTTTGATTGGTTGAGAACTCTTGTTTTTCCCAAATGATGAAAATCCCTCCTTCTTTCCTCACTCTGACTTTCATCATTGTGAGAGAAAGACCCTTTGTGATCACTGAGCAATGGCTTCTTTAGTAGCTTCAGCTGGTGCTTCCCCACCACCTCCACCACATCCAAGGAAGAGTGGACCACCTGCTCAAGTTATAATTCAGCAAGAAGAGGAAGAAGAGGAAGACGAGGAAGAGCAGGAAGAGAGGCAGTTTTTGCCTGAGGAACCCAGGACGTCCCACCGGAAAGAAAACTTCATTTGGCAATTTTTTTAAATTCCCAAAGGTCAGAAAAAAGTAAATGCAAGATACGTAACTTGCCTTATATGTCAAGATAGACTGTCCAGAGGAACCGAGAAAAAATACAGTTTCGGAAACTACACAATGGTACGGTCGCCAGTAGGTATATATAGTTAGGATTTTTTCCCTATGGGATTTTTGAAAATTCTATGTCTAATAACTTTGGCGTTTGTGGACGGAATTGGCTGAAATGTTCTGGAAAATGGAACATTTTGTTTCTGAGCAGCCCTTGGAAATTTGGGGGGGTTTCGTCAAGGGGGGACCGAGAAAAAAGGGGGGTCCCAAAACGTGTTTTTAACATTGAGTTTTCCATAGGGCGGTTGGCCTCACTTTTAGCCCGAACGGCTGAATGGATTTGCATGAAACTTGGCAAAATTGTAGGGACTGGTAGCCCGATGTGCCTTTTCTAGGTCTCAATATATGTGCTCCAGTGGATTTTGAGAAATTAACGTTTAAAAAAAGATATATATCTGTAAGCGCGCTCCGGGCAGCGCTCCGGTCCGCGGACCTTAAGCGTACCGGAACTTCGCGTAGCGAAGCTGATTGGCTCTCCGGTGTCTGTCAACATTCTAAACAGTCCGGAGCGGCCGCCATCTTGTCTCTCGGTAGGATTGAGAGACAAGAGGAGGCCAAAACAAAGGCGAAAATGACCATAAGGGGGCATACTAGATCCTCCCTGACCCCCTAGGTTTAATGTGGAGGTTTTAAAAGGGCCCGCGGGGCAAAAAAAACAAAAAAAATGTTTGTTTTTTTTTGCGTGGGGAGCGCCCTGTCCGCGAACCGGGAAGCGTTCTGGGCAGCGTACTGCAATGAAAAATGAATGATAGACTTTTCAAATGCTGTATGTTAATTGATTGTTGTTTTTGTTGATTATTTTTTATTTTTTTTTAATTTTTAAGCATTTTTTTTATTGTGATTGTGTTTCATAATTTATTAAACTTTCTAACATTTCATTGTCAGAAATTTCATAATTATCATGGAATATACATTGTAGTCTCTGAGGGTGTAAAATGTCCTCATTTGCAAGGAGGTTATCTACTGCTTGTACACATTGCAGTAGTTCATTGTCCCAAGTTTCATCGAAAAATTCAATGTCAATTTGATCAATTGTATCAATCAATTCTTGGCTGCTCTCTTGCAGGTCCATTTCAAAAGAAACTTGGTTTTCGCCTTCCATTTTGCCTGAAATTTGGATTAAAAAAATATATATTAGTAGAGATAGGGCAATGTTGGGAATAATTTTAGATAGGCATTTTTTATCAGTGAATTTATCTTTGGGCAGTGTATAGTATCAGAGTGGAAGTAGGAATATAAAAAAGTGTATGTGATTTAACGTAAGTAAATTCATAATTATAGAAGAGAAGCCTAACTCCATCCATAACTATAACAGAGAAGTCTCTCTAAATCTATAACTACTACAGAGGGATAGTATATATCTATCAGAAAAAGTTTACCATATTAACTTATAGTGCACAATATACTTCAGTTTTAAAAATAAAAACTTACCTTTAGAAAGAAGTTGAAGGAATTAGTGAAAATACTATTGAAATGTACAGCAAGAAGTAGTAGTCAAAATGGCTGTGTTTTCTTCTCTTCCTTTATATATATTCAGGTATATAACCAATGAAATGTCAGGTAAAAAAAGTAGAAAATGAAAGTAACATTTTCATTGGTTGTCAATTCCAACACTTCAGATGTGTTTTGTGAAGTAATTTACCTCAGGGTATTTAGAGAGGTCTACAGGCTAAATGACTAAATGGAATTCCAATCAAATTTGTGAAAATGGTAGGGATTGGTATGTAGTATGAGCTAATCTATATTTGGTGAAATTGTCTCCAGTGGCTTTTCTGTGAACTACTTTCCCACCTTTTTTGATGGTGCGCTTCCCAGGGAGCGACCCGGTACGCGTACCGTTGAGCGCCCCGGTTCGCGAACCTTAAGCGTTCCGGGAGTCCACCATTTTGTGTTTCGGTCGAATTAAGATACAAGATGGAGGGCAAATAATGTTCAGAATGGGTAGAAGGGGGCACGGTAGAGTTATCTTGACCCCCTAGGTTTTCTGAGGGTGGCTGAGGAGGCTTATATGTGCGAAAAAAAAACATTTAAAAAAAAATTTCGCGAGGTTAGCTCCCGGTTCGCGTACCGGGTAGCGCCCCAGGGAGCGTACTTTGTTGGAAATTAGTGAAAAATGTTAGAGTAAAATAATAATTGTGAGTGATCAGATGTAGGGTAGCTCTGAGAAGAGCTTTTGGGTTCATGGTACATTTAGGTACTTATAAGTAGGTACCAATGCACATTCTTAAATTCAGAGTGAAAACTCTGTTGCCCTCATCTGAGAAGTGAACTCCATCTCCTCTGTAGATATCTTGCATGTAGTAACGCAAGTTATTGTTGTACAGGGAGCCCATTCCATGGTCTCTCATGTAAGCTGAAACAGATTTGTTTACATGCTTCCTCGACTTCTCAATTTGTGGACAAAATTGGTTTGACCACCTCCATTTCTGTCTTTGGCATATATTTGAATATACCAAGGCAGTCTGAGGAAAAAGTGCCATTAATTGCTCAAAGGTGTCCTTTAAAAGCATTTCCAGACCTACACCAGTCAAAGTGCCCAAGTCATTACCTCCACAGTGCACAATTAACAGGTCAGGTTTGGGCAAATGCATAAAGGTTTTCACCAATGGTATCAATTGGTGACATTTTAATCCTCTGTGGCCAAACCACTTAATTTCCACATCTTGTAAATTGAGGTTAGGTAATTTCCTGTTTTCAACGTACCTTTGAGCCCAGTGAATATAACTATGTCCAACAATCCAGACAGAAAACATGGTGAGAGAAGGTTCTCCTGCAGTCAGATGAAGTGTGGCAATGAAATGGCAGTTGAAAAAATGAGAGTTTAAAATGAAAAAAACTGTGGAGTTTCTGTGTTCATGAAGCAGTAACAGTGATTGGTGGATTTTGATTGCTGAAAACAGAAAGTTAGGGTGCACGGATGTGTTCTTTGAAAGATGTATTTTGAATGGTCAATAAAAAATCATTAAATGAAAGAATGCACTGGATATGCAGGTGCACTGAGAGTTCAGAGTTCAATTGCAACAAAGTTGTGTGAACTTGCAAACACCAGAAGTCTTCCAAGAGGTGGTTGCCATGCAGAAAAGGCAGAAAGGGCAGAGGGGGGAAGGGTTTTCATTTGAAAAAAAGTGAGGGAAGAGTTTTGATTGGGTGACACGAGAGATATGTGTGAAGAATTACAGCATTTCTGTGCTTTTGATAGCTGCAGACTCTGGAGTGCATACCTTTTGCTCTGCTGAAGACAAATTGGTGTGTTTCTGAGACTGTTTTCAAACTCAAAGTATTTGCTAAGGTGAGAAAATATTTCTTTAATTTAGATAGAGAATAGTGTGCTTTTAGGAGAAAATTATGAATTATGTGGCGCAAATTGCTTGTAAATATGCTCCCACATGTGCATGGAAAATTTAGATTTTGAATGTTTGTGTTACATAGCCATGTTAAAAGTGATACAAACATGCTGCAAAGGCAATCAAAAAACGCTTTTATGTGTCTTAAGGACATTTTAAGTAATTTTTCCATGTGCAGTGTTTTGAAATTATGATTTGAAAATCGTTTTTGGGGAAAAGGAATTGTTTTTAAATTTATGACAAGGACATAATGGTGTATGCTTCTTTATACGGCAATTGACTGTCCCTGATGTTATTTTTCCCATTTTAATGTAAGACCTTTCTCTGTGGCGCAAGTTGCTTGTAAATATGCTCCGACCTGTGCATGGGAAATTTAGATTTTAAATGTTTGTGTTACATAGCCATGTTAAAAGTGACCCAACCATGCTGGAAAGGCAATAAAAAAACACTTTCATGTGTCTTAAGGACATTTTAAGTAATTTCCCTGTGGGCAGTGTTTTCAAATTATGAATTGAAAATCGTTTTTGAGGTAAAGGAATGTTGTTAAAATTTATGTGCGCCATATGTCCACAAATTTCGTTTTCAGGGGTGCAGCAGGGTGTTCTTGAGACACCCCTGCACCTTTGGAAAAATTCCTAATTTGCGATGAGCTAATTGCTAATCGCAAATTGCACCTTCATTCTTATGGGCCTCCTGCTCCATGGAAATGAATGGGTAATTTGCAATTAGCAATTTGCTCATCGCAAATTAGGAATGGTAAAGAATCGCTATTTATTCCTTAAAATTCGCTATTTTGGAAATGCAAAATAGTTATATGATACATATGGCGGTTGATGTCTAACAAGATAAGAAGCTTAGGGATACATTTATGATGACTGGCGCAATGAAGTGGACATCACTTACTTCATTGGTAGAGCTTTACATGTATTATGTCCTCTGTATTCTTCATCAAGCGTAACTTTAATCTGCAATCCTGAGTAGGCCTCACCTTAAACAAACCTCTGGATAGGCCACACCTTATCGTCATCCTGAATTAATCATTTAAAATGCTAGGGACAGATTTATGATAGGTGTATGCCTCTTTTGCGCCACTTACAAAACACTGTCCACGGGGAAATGACTTAAAATGTCCTTAAGACACATGAATGTGTTTTTTTAAAGCGTTTGCAATTTTTTGGGGTGACTTTTAACATGGCTATGTGACTCAAACAGTCAAAATCTAAATTCACCATGCACAGGTGGGAGCATATTTACAAGGAATGTGCTCCATGGGGAAAGGTCTTATAATGTAATATGGGAAAAATGACATCAGAGACCCTGAAATGCCTTATAGAGAAGCATACACCATTATGTCCTTGTCATAAATTTGCAAACCATTACTTTTCCCCAAAAACGATTTTCAAATCATAATTTGAAAACACTGCACATGTGGAAATTACTTAAAATGTCCTTAATTCAAATTTTGCTATTCCTTATTTTGCGATTGCACTGAAGGATTTGCAAATTTTGCGATTCCTTAAATGCAATGTATCAAACAAAAAATATGTAAAAAATGATATTAAGGATTTGGAAACTACCACCAACTTCTAGTTTGTGGTAATTTGCGAATTCTTTTCAAAAAGCATTTTTTTCCAAAAAACAAAAGGTGCCATATGACGCCTATACATGTCCTTAGGGCATGTATGTGTGCCATATGCCCCCAAATTTCTTTTTCAGGGGTGTAGCAGGGTGTTCTTGAGATACCCCTGCACGCTTGAAAAAATTCCTATTTTGTGATGAGCTAATTGCTAATCGCAAATTGCAACCTTCATTCCTATGAGCCTCCTAGCCCATGGAAGTGAATGGGTAACTTGCAATTAGCAATTTGCTCATTGCAAATTAGGAATAGTAAAGAATTGCTATTTATTCCTTAAAATTTGCTATTTAGGAAATGCAAAATAGTTTGATGGTACATATGGTGGTTCATCTGTAACAAGATAAGAAGCTTAGGGATACATTTATGATGACTGGCGCAATAAAGTGGACATTACTTACTTCATTGGTAGGCCTTTACATGTATTATCTCCTCTGTATTCTTCATCAAGCGTAACTTTAATCTGCAATCCTGAGTAGGCCTCACCTTAAACAAACCTTTGGATAGGCCACACCTTATTGTCATCCTGGATTAATCATTTAAAATGCTAGGGACAGATTTATGATAGATGTATGCCTCTTTTGTGCCACTGTGCGTCACTTTTATGATGCAGCGGCGGTGCTAATTTGCAATTAGCAATTTGCTCATTGCAAATTAGGAATGGTAAAGAATTGCTATTTATTCCTTAAAATTTGCTATTTAGGAAATGCAAAATAGTTTGATGGTACATATGGTGGTTCATCTGTAACAAGATAAGAAGCTTAGGGATACATTTATGATGACTGGCGCAATAAAGTGCACATTACTTACTTCATTGGTAGGCCTTTACATGTATTATCTCCTCTGTATTCTTCATCAAGCGTAACTTTAATCTGCAATCCTGAGTAGGCCTCACCCTAAACAAACCTCTGGATAGGCCACACCTTATCGTCATCCTGGATTAATCTTTTAAAATGCTAGGGACAGATTTATGATAGGTGTATGCCTCTTTTGTGCCACTGTGCGTCACTTTTATGATGCAGCGGCGGTGCAAAAGATTTGCTATGAGGCGACAACATTACAAATTGATGCATTTAGGCAGATATGTCATGGTGTAAAAAAAACGTACCACATGAAACCGATGCAGCAGTGATGCAAAAGATGCACCATGTCGCAAGACAGGCCTCACTTGGGGCCATATGTATCAAGCTAATTAGCATTCGCAAAGATCAAAATTCTACGAATTTCGGCCTTTGCGAATGTTAATTAGACAAATGGTATGTATCAAACAAGTTTGATGCAAAATAAGGAGTAGCAAAATTTTCTATTCCTTATTTTGCAATTGCACTGAAGGATTTGCAAATTTTGTGACTACTTAAATGCAATGTATCAAACAAAAAATATGTAAAAAATGACATTAAGGATTTGGAAACTATTGTGGTAAATTGGTGGTAATTTGTGAATTCTTTTCAAAAAGCTTTTTTTCAAAAAAACAAAAGGTGCCATATGACACCAACACATGCCCTTAGGGCATGTATGTGTGCCATATGCCCCCAAATTTCTTTTTCAGGGGTGCAGCAGGGTGTTCTTGAGACACCCCTGCACCCTTGGAAAAATTCCTAATTTGTGATGAGCAAATTGCTAATCGCAAATTAAACCTTCATTCCTATGAGCCTCCTAGCCCATGGAAATGAATGGGTAACTTGCAATTAGCAATTTGCTCATTGCAAATTAGGAATGGTAAAGAATTGCTATTTATTCCTTAAAATTTGCTATTTAGGAAATGCAAAATAGTTTCATGCTACATATGGCGGTTCATCTGTAACAAGATAAGAAGCTTAGGGATAGATTTATGATGACTGGTGCATCACCAGGGATGTGTCAGTCATCCTGCGCCGCTGTTCCGCCACCCATGGTGTGCTGCATTTAGAATACGGGGCATCATGGGGCAAAAATGGCACAGATGCGCGACGTATCTGTGCTGTAAAGGTAGTGATTGCTGGAGTTGTATCGCAAGTGCGATGCAGCTCAAGCAAGGCTCAGGGGTGCCCCATCTCCACAATGTTGCGTCAAGACCTATGCCTGCTTAAAGCAGGCGCAGGGTTTTGACGAAGCTTTCTCCTATCTGATTGTAAATACGGCACACCATGGGTGGCAGAGTAGTGGTGCACGTTAACTGGTGCATGCCTGGGGATGTGCCATTTAACATAAATCTGCCCCTTTACATTTAAGTATGTGCAGGACACACAGAGTCGGTGAGGCTTATCCAAGGTTAAGAAGAGATGAGTCCTGTTCACTGAAAATTTAGACATAGTCTTCACCTGCTCAGCATTGCTGGACATGGCTAAATAATAGCTGCAAAATATTACTCTTGTTAAACAATTTTACTATTATAATCTCTGAGATTTGTCTCTTACTCTGCAACATCTCATTGTTGTTATCTTTCTTTAAAGATAAAGACAACCTCAACATGAGCGACAATCTGCAATCAGTTGATTTTGACCTCATCATTGAACTTGTAATTGAAACATTAGTGGATGTTGATCCCTTGGATGATTTAAATCCTGAGGATGAAGAAGAGCGTGATGAGGATGCAGATTTGTCCGAATTATATGACATAGGATGGGAAGCTGACCTGCTTGAGCCTATGGAAATATAAACATTTATTTTTAAAATTTATAATTAATAAAAAGTAAAAAGGTAAACCGTTTAATTTAAAAATAAAGACACCTTCCAAAGCAGGTTATGTGTAGTGTCTTCAATAAAATATTAAAATATGCTCATAAAATTAGATCAGATTCACATATAAAATAGCACAGGTAACATAAATATAAATGTCATTTCTTTTCTGCTATTTCTGTATTGTAAATTTGCAAGGACTAAAAAATCTTCTATTTAAAATGTCAAGTAGTGTGTTAAGTTTTTGATCACTGTTATTGTTTTACTGTTTGGTAATAATGGTTAATAACATTTTTTATTATATTTTACCACAGATTCAACTGCAGATCATTTCAAGATTTCACCATGCCAACAATAGAAAGACAGAGAAAGGCTGCAAAACGTCAAAGACAGCAGGTGAAAGAAAATAAGCAGCAGTCCTCTAACAAAAAGATTTGTCAAGTCACGAAGAAAGCACCGGGTAAGAGCACAAAATATTTCATAAGAAATATGTGTAGTAAAAAAAATATTACTACAGAAAATGTTTCAGTCCATAAAACGAGAAGGAATTCAAATGGAAAGGAAAGGCCAATCAAAAATGTTACTGCTAGAGCAAGAGATATCTCTGTGCATGATAGTAGAAGGAAACAACAGTTTAGGGAGATTCGTAAACAAATGTTCCGCAACAGGATAATTGGCAATTTGTTAAAAAATATTAAGAAAGGTCAACAGAAACTGGTTTTTTATAAGAAAAAAAAAAAAGTTGAGAAAGTTATTGATCAGGCATTTGAAATTAAACGTAAGTTATTTATTTTGATAATCAATAGAATTAGGAAGCTAAACAAGGCAATTTATGATTTCAAAAGAAATAGTAGATGGAAGAGAATAGTTAATCGTAGTAATTTTTGTGAAGTTTTTTCTGGAGAATGGATGCATAGTTCAAGCTGTGAGGCATTTTTTAATGAGGAGAGTTATTTCCAGGATAATGATTTGGTGCATGCAGTTGACACCAGTGGTCGTGCTTATGAAGTGAAAGATGGTTGTCCAGTTGAAAAAGAAAAACTTGTGACAACAGAGGCAGAAGAGGTGTTAGGTAATGAGGTTTTAGGAAGACGTGCTAAGGGTCCTGTGTACACCTGGAAGTGTAGTAGTATTTGCAGTGTGCGACAGGATTCCATCAATTTGCTTTGTGATTTTGTACGGTCATTTAATAAGAAAAGTTTGAAGCAGAAAATAAGGTTGTTGCAAGAATTAGATCCTTGCAGAGTAAGAGAAGTGACAGGTTTGCATGGTCATTCACTGGCTTGTCTTTCCAGGAGAGTATGCCAGAGTGTTTTTCATCATTTCAGGATGCTAGCAGTGCATCATAATAAAGTGAGGAAATTAGTTAGAATGTTGTATTATGCTAAGAGTCCAGCAATTATGCTTAAACAATTATGCGCTGCTCTTTTGCATGGTTCTGAAATAGATGTGAAGAATATATGTGAAGAAATTGAGTTTTGTTACTTTGGAAGTAAAGAGGAGAATGTTGAAATTGAGCAAGAAGAAGAGGGTCATGTGGAAGATAGTGTACAGGTTTCCAGTACAGATAATTTCCAGAGGGAAATTGCGACGTTTGAGGTGAAATCAAGTGAGAGGCCTAATTTCACTTGTGTGTGTTGTCGACGCACTTATTATAAGAATCAGACTAAGTTAGTGGATTTATATGCAAAAAGTGAAAGGGAAGATAATAGTGAATGGAAGGATTTCGCAACATACTTGATGGTAGAAAATTGTTTTGATTTGGGATTGGATCAACGTGTGTGTACTTATTGTTGTTGCAAATTAAATCAAAACCAGATGCCTGCTAGAGCAGTTCATAATAATCTGGAATTGGTTGAGATTCCTTCTGAATTGAAGGATTTAAATACTTATGAATCTATTTTGATTCAAAGTATCCATCCCTTTCAGGCTATTGTAAGAATGGAGCCAAAGACAGGGAAATTGCCTCCATCAGATTTACAGAGAGGATTAAAGGGAAGAGTTGTTTATTTGCCTCTAGATTTGAAGAAAAACATTAACACAATTGGAGTAGAAAAAGTGGAAGAGGAACCTCTGGTTATCTTAGTTAATGGGGTTCCGACAAAGAATAAGAAAATATGGCAAGATTTAGTAGATGTTAGGAAAGTTAAAAAGGCAACATTGTATTTGAAAAAAAATAATAAATACTATAAGAATGTATATGTTGCAGAAGAGGAAGTAAGTGAGGAAGAGGATAGCGATTTGTGTGCTGGTCAAATTGAGAAAGTAGAACCCTCTACTAGTGAAGAAATATATGAACATTATAGTGTTCATCCTTTGCATTCCAAGGAAGTCATGGGGAATGCTATTGAGTTGTTTCAAATGAAACAAGCCAAAGGGAGTCCCATTAGTGTTTGGGAGGAAAGTTTGGAAGCTCGGTGTTTCCCACAGCTTTTTCCAACAGGTCAGGGAGGAAGATATGATGAGCGACCTCATCAAATTCCTGCTTCTGAATACCGGACTTTGCGATTGTATGCAGGAGATGCTAGGTTTCGACAATGCATTCCCTATTTGTTTCATCTCCTGTTTGAAAGCGATCTGTCTGGACTGTCATATGCAGTGAACCACATCTTGAAAAGTGGTATACACATGCAAAACATCTCGGCAAGTGACTTTATGGATAAAGTCAATGTCCAAGACAGTATTTTGGATTCTCACCTGATTAATCTCATGGCGTGTCAGCGTGGTACTAATGAGTACTGGTACCGTCGTCATGGTGATTTAAAATGTATGCTGAGGAACTTAGGTACTCCCACATGGTTCCTCACTCTGAGCTGTGCCGAGTATGGCTGGGAAGACTTACTTGAATTTCTACGAGAGGCAAATGCTAACGTAGATAACATCGAATTCAAGACACCCGGAGAACTGTGCTCTTTGGATCCAGTCAATGTATGTAGGTACTTCAATCATAGATTTGAAGCTATGATGTCTTTCATCATGAATAAGAAGAATCCACCTCTTGGAGAGGTGTTGGATTTCTTCTGGAGAAAGGAGTACCAAGCAAGAGGTGCTCCTCATATACATATGTTGCTGTGGATCAAGGATGCACCTAAATTTGGAACGGATCCAGAAGACTCAGTGATGAGTTTCATCCAACAGTATTCTACGTGTGCTGTTCCAAACGCAAAGGAGAAGAAAAGCCTAAGAGAAAAAGTTCTGCGTTTCCAAAGCTCATCGATGTGGAAAGTACTGCCGTCGTAAATTCCGAAACAAGGACAAGTTCTACACCAAATGTCGTTTCGGTTTTCCACGACCGGTGATTTCTAAAGGAAGAGTAAACAGTTTGATGTCTTCGCTGCGACATAATGTCATGAAGAAATCACCTAAAAACACATACAATTTGAAGAGGAACGAAGAGTCCAAGTACATCAACGACTACAACCCGGTGATTTTGTCCATGTGGAATGCTAACATGGATATACAGTTTGTGGCTGATAACTGTATGGCTGTGGCTCGGTATGTGACGTCTTACATCACCAAAAAAGAGAAGACAGAATTGAAGGATATGTGGGAGGACATTTCCCATGAAAAGAGCCTCAGCAAGAAGTTGTACAGTTTCAGTCTGAAGATGTTGTCGCATCGAGAAATTGGAGCTTACGAATGCTCTGACCGGTTGTCTTCAGCAAGTCTCTATGCCAAGTCCAGGAGTATCGTTTGGGCGAGTCTTGGTCTTGCTGCAACGCGTAATCGAGTTCTGAAACCTGTGCGGGAAATTGAGTATTTGGCGGAAAAGGAGCCAAACAGTACCGACATTTTGAAGACCAACATGTTGGATACATATTATCCAAATAGAAGCAGTCACCTCGACAATGTTTGTCTGTATGAGGTTCTTCAAAATTACATATTCAAGAGGAACATCAAAGAAGATACTGAGAAAGGAGTGTATGCTGTAATAGGAAGTGAGGGATGTCTGGTCAAGCAAAGAAAATGCCACTTGGTAAACCATCGAAAATTGAGTGGCGAATCTCCTGAAAAAAAGGAGTTTTTCTATTTAGCACTTTTGCAACTTTTCAAGCCTTGGCGTGCAGAAGAGGAACTGCTTGGAGATTTCCTCTGTTACGAAGACTCTTTCAATGCCGCCAAGGAGACCATAGAATGTCCTGCTTTTCCCAAATATGTAGAAATGTTGAATGCGGAAATTGAGCAGGAAGCAACGATTGCAGCCGAGATTGCCAGAGACAGTTCTCAGGACAGTCAGAGTTCTGCTTCATTGAGTCAGGATCCACTAGGAGGACCTGTTATCGAAAATGAAGCTGCCACTGCCATGAATGAAGTGGAAAGAGCCATGGCACATGCTCAGGAGGATGCGGTTAACTTAGAAGAGTTGGAAAGACAACTCAACGTTGAGCAGAGGAAAATATATGACGAAGTTACCATGCAAATTGATCATGGATTAAGTCATGACAAGAAAGAGTGCTCATGTACGTCGTTGAAGCCTGTCCGACTGTACGTGAGTGGAGAAGCGGGAACTGGAAAAAGTTTCCTCATTAAAGCAATTTCATGCTATTTGCAGGAAAGGACAGAGTCATCGCTGTCTTGTGTTGTCACCGCTCCAACTGGACTGGCAGCACATAACATTAAAGGGATTACTTTACATCGTTTACTGATGCTGCCAGTGGAGCATGACAACAAATTACAATATCACAAGCTATCTGGAGATGCTTGTTTTGAAGTTTCAAGAATCTTGAGGAAAATGAAACTTCTTATCATTGACGAAGTAAGCATGGTTTCCAATGTCATGCTTGCCTTTGTGCATTTGAGGATGCAAGAAGTTCTCAAAACAGAGTATGATGTGTTATTTGGTGGCAAACACATCATTGTTTTCGGAGATCTTCTGCAGCTGACACCAGTGAAAGGGCAACCTGTGTTCAAAATGCTCACGCATGAAGATACCAGGAAGTGCCTAGGCAGCATTGGCAACGTCAATATATGGTTAAACTTCAATTATGCTGAACTGCATGAAAATATGCGTCAGGCGAAGGATGAAGTTTACAAGACTATTCTACAAGATGTTAGAATTGGAAAAGTGACCGAGCATGGGAAAGAAGCTTTACATGCACGATTACTGTCAAATTTATATCCAGAACAAGATGTTGTGCCTGAGAATATTTTTCAGAAAATTACTGATAAGAAATCTGGAATATGTTTGATGCCAACTCTTGCAGAATGTGCCAAATTCAACAACAAAATGTTGCATTTAGAAAAGCAAGAGATTGTGAAACTGGAAGCTATTGACAGAGTAGAGCATATGGGATCAACAATTATTTTGTCTGAGAATCTGAAAACAAAATTGGATTCATTAGAGAAGAGTATATCTAAAACTGCAGGTTTTGAAAAGACTCTGAATGTGTGCTTGAACTGCCGTATAATTTTAAGAAGGAATTTACATGTTGAAAGAGGTCTGGTAAATGGATCAATGGGTAATGTTGTTGATTTTGTAAAATACAGAAATAGAGATGGAATTGAATTTTTAAAAATTAAATTTGATGGCATTGAGGAAGTACAGCTAATTGGTCGTTGCTCTGCTAGATTTTTGCTTGTAAAAGACTTATATGTTCGCCGTAAGCAGTTTCCTGTTTGCTTGGCATATGCGGTGACAATCCATAAATCGCAAGGTTTAAGTGTAGACAGTGCATTGGTGAATATTGGCAGTTCTGTGTTCAAGGAGGGTATGGCATATGTGGCATTGTCACGAGTTAGAACTTTATCGGGATTGTACTTGATTGAGTGTGATGTCACAAACATTTGTGCTGATCTAGATTGTGTTAAGGAATACAATAGGTTAAGAAGAGAGTATGCGCCACATTTGCCTCAGTATCCTTTGTTTGAGAAACGTGTGGTAGGCCGGAAACGAAGAAATGTGACCAATACTGGGGAGGTTGTAGCAAAAAGACGAAAAGTCGATGAACCTAAAATTACAAGCAGAAACAAAAAGGATTCTGTTGAAGATGTTGTTGGTTTTCAATTCGAAAACAGTTCTGGTGTCAACTGCTATGCTAATGTAGTGGTTAATGTTTTGTTTTCTCTAGAAAATGTAAAAGAAGAGATTGTGGTCAATTCTGATCAAAGATTTTGCAGTTTGTTAAATTCTGTGTTAGAGAAATGTAGCACTGATAGAAGAAACATAGAAAGTGTGTCTGAAATTCGAAATCTGTTAGACAGATGTTCAGGCCAAACACAATTCTCTCAAAATATTCAGCAAGATTGTCAGGAGTTTTTAATGTATATGCTTGATGTATTACATGCTGAAGGTGTAGATGTAGATCAGCTGTTTGGGCTTTCTTATCAATGGCAGCATGACTGCGAGAACTGTATGGTATCAAGTACTACTAGTGTAGACTCAGAAAGATTTATATATTTAACTTTGCCAGACAGTAAATCAGTCTCCTTTAATAAGCTAGTAAAAGCAGCTGATCACAACATGGAGTGTAGCCAATGTAAATCTGAAATGATGTCCACATTATTTATACGAACATATGGCCAGTATGTCATTTTAATGTTCCAACGATGTAGGCCTGATGGAACAAAATTGACAACTTTAATTAAAAATTTTGTAGCTTCGCAGTTGTCAATATCAGGAAGGACTTTTGTAACTGCAGCAATTATATATCATGACGGCCCTTCAATAACATCAGGACATTACACAGCTTATTTAAAGTGTAGAAATGGCTGGTCATTCTGCAATGATTCTGTTTTAATTTTCAAAAAAAAATTGCCGTATGACCTTAAAAACTCTTACCTGGTGTTTTTAAAACCAAAATTTTAGGGAAATAATCTCGGGATGTGCTCTGTGGAATTTCAAGACGTTCTAATGGCTCCTACACAATTTGGCCTTGAGGATAAGTGTAGTTCAGAGACATAACTTCTAACCATAGGACTGGACGTCATGGAGAAATACGTGCACTTTGAATGAGTTCAGAAAAACTGTTTCTTTTTATAAGCTAATTGAAGCAGCCAATCAAAACATGGAGTAGAGGGAATGTAAGTCTGCAATGCTGTCTACTGTTTTACATTGCTTTGTGATTAAAAGTTATGTAGAGAATTAAATAATTGTAGTAGTCATAGAGGTAGTGTAAGTCTGCTTCATAGTAAGCAGTATCAGTGTCATAGGAAATGTAGAACATGACTGTGCAAGAAGGGGAAGATATTACTATTCCAGGATTGTGAAAATGATCTTCAACATTTTAATTCTGAAAGTTGCGGAAATGCCAAATGACGGGATTGGCTTACAAGAAATCCAAGAGTTATAAATGGCTCTGACCAGATTTGGCCTTGTGGAAACTTGTGGTAGAGAGCAAGAAGTCATTTATTGCATGTAACGTGTTTTTAAAAACGATGGAGATTTTCTTTCAGAAAGTGGCGGGCTGAAAGTAATAACAGCACAAAAGAGTGTAAGCTGTTCATAGGACATCCTTGGACGTCATGGAAAGTAAGTTAACTTTAAGGAGTTCTGAATTTTGATTTCTTATGTTGTATGGGTTTTTTAAACACAATCATTTTGATTGTGTTTTTTTTTCCCCGCTGTTATATGATGAATACCTTCAAGTCACTGTTTTTAGTGAATTTTGATACATTCTGAGAACAGCAAAAATAAACCATTTAACATGTATAATTAATTCTGTACTGTTTGCATTTATGATGTATATGTAGAACTGTGTAGGAGGCATGGAGAAGGTGAGGCTTCTGTAAGTGTCAAAGTTGTTGCATGCAGTGCTGCACTTCTGCGTATTCTTTCATATGCTGGACTACATCTGCACAATGAGATACCTAAGCAAAGGAAACACAAGTGATGTGATTGTGAAATGAGCAAAATAAATTGCACGTATTTCATTTACATCACCTGTGTTTCCTATCATTACGAATCACATTGTGCAGATCAAGTTTAGGTCTGTCCAGGGAAACATAGGAGGTTTGGACTTTGTTGAAGAGTGCAGTGGACATGACTCACTTCATTGGTAGACCTTCACATGTATTATCTCCTCTGTACTCTTCAACAAGTGTAAATCTCATCTGCAACCCTGAGTAGGCCTCACCTCAAACAAACCTCTGGATAGTAGACATCTTATTGGCATCCTGAAGCAATTATTTAAAATTTTAGTGTCTTGCGACACTTTTCTGAAACAACAGCAATGCAAAAGATGCACCATGTTTTAAGATAGGCCTCACTTCATCTGCATCAAGATACTGTTAGTTTAAAATGTATATCTTTAGGACTGTGTAGGGGGCCTGGAGAAGCAGAAGCTTCTGTAAGTGTCAAAGTTGTTGAAAAACTGTTTGTCCTTCAATCTTTTCCCTTGTCTTTTCTAATTTTTAAATACATGTTTTAATATTTTTCAAATGTTTGTTCTCTCTTTCACAGATTGAAAGTATAAAAACAAAAAGTGAGTAATTTAACGACAATTATAAGGTAAATGTTTTGTATTCTTTTCGTTACATTTCTATCACATTCACCTACTATTAGTTCCACAGCTTCATTTCTTTAACCCTCAGTTTCCTGCCTTTGCTACTTTCCTCATTCCTTTCTCTATTACCTACTTACTCAACTCCTTCCACTCTTTTCCTCAGTCCCTCTCTTCTCATAGTTCCTCACTCTTGTTCACTCACTCCGTCTCTATTACTCCTAGTGTCTTTGACTGATCACTCTATCACTACTTGTTCATAATGCTTTCTCTGTGTAGTTGAAGCACACTAAGGGGAATATTATGAACAGAGCCAATAAAATTATTGCTCTTTTTATTGGCAGAAAACTGGTGCAAAAGTGGTTTTAGCGGCAGTTTTCTGCCACAAAAGCAGCTTTAGCGACACATTTCTGCCAATAAAAGCTGCAAAACTTTTATTGCCTATGTTGATGATATGGCTCTATTTTACTTACATTTCTTTGCTGTTTCAATTAATCTTTTTCTGTTATTTTTTGTTTTCTGTTTTCTATTTTTTCTCTCTGTTATTCCTCATGTTTTAATCTTATTTTGAACATTCACTCACATTCTCCAAGAAACTCTTCTTTGTTAATGTTATACTCTCTTTTTTTTTCTTTCACTTCGTTATCTATTTTGTTTTTCACAATTATACCCTCTTCTGTCTTTTCTTCGGTAAATAGATCTATTAAACAGTATCTCTTCTTTACTCCCTATAGCTGTCTTTCTTTTAACATCACTCTCTGTTTACTTTCCTTATACTTACACTTTTTAAAAAAAAAATTTTTGGGGGGTTAGCTCCCGGTCCGCGTACCGGGAAGCTAACCCGGGAGCGAACCAAAAGAAATAGAGCTTGCCAGAGTGCTAAACATTCTAGCAATTTTTTTTGAAAGGGAAGGTAGTTCTGAAAAGAACTTTTTTTTTTATATTTTTGTTGTTTTATATATTTTTTTTTTTTGCACATTTTTTGTTTTTTTTGTATTTTTTGAACGATTTAATATTTTTTTTGGTTTTTTTGGGGTGGGGAAACAACAAAAAACAGGCGTTGAAAAGGGCTCAACAGGAGCAAAAAAAAATTACTGGGGGCGGTTAGGGCAATCATGGTGTTCATACGCCAGGTTGAGTGCATTGATGCTCATGTTGCCACAAGCTAATAATGCACGACAGTGCATACATAAGTGAATCATGTGCCCAAAATTTTCTTGAATATTTGGCACAGTTTCCCGTGCCTCTTCTGGTGTTAGAGAAATCGGTATTGTTGGTCTGGCCACAGGAGTTGGTCTTGGATTGTCAAGCATATCCCTTATTTCCGCCCGGCTGTAATTTAGTGGATGCTTCCTTGTCATGTGCCTGTGCATTGTGTGATTTCCATAGCTATATTTTTTGTCCGTCCCTCTGGACAATTGTTCTTTGCATATGCGGCAGGTGACATACCTCGCATTGACTTTTTTTTGGCCACGAGGGATCGAATAAAACTGCCAGATGAAACTGGCTTTCTTTCTGGAAACCTGGGGCACCTCTTCTAAGAACTGTGGTTCTTCTCCCTCCTCATCCATTTCTTCATCTTCCTCCTCAGTGTTGGTAATGACCTGGGGAGGTGGTCCTCTCTTCCCATGAGGAGGTGGAGGTGGTGGTGGGGGTCCACCAGCTGAAGCTACCAATGAAGCCATTTTCCAACAAGCAAAATAGGTCTTCCTCTCACAATGATGAAAGTCAGAGTGAGGAAAGAAGGAGGGGTTTTCATCATTTGGGAAAAACAATACTTCTCAACCAATGAAAAGTGTTATTTTTAGGTCACCTGACCTAGCCTTACATCATTATGAAACCAAAAGTGAAATGAACCAATGAAAAGTTTTATTAACAAGTCACATGACCTCTCACGCTCATGTTACGCGCTGCGGAACGCGCCCCAGTTAGCTTCCGGGTCGCTAAGCTTCGCGCCCCGGTCCGCGCCCCGGGACACTTCCGGGTGCGCTAACGCGGTACGTCACAAGACGCATTACACGGCAACGCGATACGTCGCGTTTTCGCGAAGCGCCGCGGATCGCTTCCGGGGAGCTGCGTTTCGCGCCTCGGTCCGCGCCCCGGGGCACTTCCGGGTGCGCTAACGCAGTACGTCATAAGACGCATTACGCGGCAACGCGATACCGTCACTATGTTGATTTTTTACCGGTTCGCGGACCGGGTCGCGGCATCAAATTGAGCTAACGGGAAGCTTCCCGGTCCGCGGACCGGGAGCGAAACAAAAAAAATATTTAAAAAAAATTATTAATAAACATATACAATATATTTTTGGATTTAAATAAGAATACATTTTACAGCTATAGATATTTGCTATTAAAAAACCATTGAAATTCACTGAAAAAACCATAGGTTATAAACCATATATAGTTAGGAATTAGCATTTAAAAAACCTTATTTTACTCACACAAAACCATTGAAATTCCATATATAGTTAGTTGTACTAACTATATATCGCGCACCCGCAATCCACTGCTGATGATGTCACATATTACATCATTCATGACATGGTCAGTGACATCACTGATGACATCACTGATGACATCTCAAATGACATCACTGATGACATCACTGATGACATCTCATTTGACATCATTCTTGTGCTAATACGATAAACCTCTTCAGACTCTAATAAAACCTTAGATACACTCAGTGTATACAGACACTCACACACTGTCACTCATCCATGGAGTTACTCACACACCTAGTCAGTCATGCAAAGAATCAATCACACCTCCATTTCCTCAACTATACAGTTATACACACCTTACTTATTCAAACATATACTAACACATATTTACTCTCTTATACAATCCCTGATACAAGTTCACAATGATCCATACAACCACTCACACATTCAGTGGCTCTCATGCACAGTTATTTATATATGCCAACTCTCACATGTACTGTGTTTTACATATGTACTTACTATGACATGTAGCATTGGCATATCCATTCACTCATCAATACACTCATGCACACAGTCAACCGCCCATGTAGCTGTTTCCACATGCACTCTTGAACTCATACAGCTAGTGAATCAACTGCTCACACATCTATGCACAGAGTCACACACCTCCCAGCCACCCCCACACAAACTCAATCTCCCATACAAATACTTGGGCAACCAATCAATAACATATATAGCCTCTCGTATAGCTAATGATCCACACATGCAGCAGTTTACATCACAACAGACATACTGAAGCAAACATTCAGACAGTTTAGTCACTAACCCATGCATTTAGTACGACACATTTATTCACTCACTCATACAGTCAGTCACGCACCTACTAAATCCTTCATCCAGACACTTATACATCCACTCATTCTTCAATATATCTAACATATTTAAACTTTACAGAAACACACAGTCACTGGATGATGTCATCAGTGATGTCATCAGTGATGTAATTTGAGATGTCATCAGTGATGTCATCAGTGATGTCACTGACCATGTCATGAATGATGTAATATGTGACATCATCAGCAGTGGATTGCGGGTGCGCGATATATAGTTAGTGCAACTAACTATATATGGAATTTCAATGGTTTTGTGTGAGTAAAATAAGGTTTTTTAAATGCTAATTCCTAACTATATATGGTGTATAACCTATGGTTTTTTCAGTGAATATATATATATATATATATTCACTGAAAAAACCATTGGTTTAACACTTGTTATAGTTAGGAATTAGCATTTAAAAAACCTTTGAAATTCACTGAAAAAACCATAGGTTTAACACCAGTTATAGTTAGCTGAACATTTTACTCATACAAACCCATTGAAATTCCCACGTTATAGTTAGTTGGACTCACTATAACTCACGCGCCTGCAATCAGCGTCTTCAGACCGCCCAAAATGCGGCCGCCAAATTTGTGCTGGACGCTCCCAGATTAGCGTCAGCAACAGCAGCCAGGAAGGCCTTACACTGGCTTCCCATCGAATCGAGGATTACATTCAAAATTCTTTGCCTCACCTATAGTGCTCTCGCTGGGAAAGGTTCTGGGGGTGTTAAGAAGTTGCTGCTACCTTATGTTCCGGGTAGAGACCTTCGCTCCTCCTCAAAGAATTTGCTTATGGTACCTCGTTTTCGCAGGAATAAATGGGGTGGTAGGGCTTTTTCCTCAATCGCTCCCAAGTTATGGAATACTCTACCTTGCGAAATTAAATCTAGGCCCTACGCTCTGCTGTTTCGAAAGGCCTTGAAAACCTGGCTTTTCGCTAGGGTGTACCTGTAGTTGCTCTACATTTGTTATTATGGTTTTGTTGTTAGGCGCCTTGATGACTTTGGGCTTAGTTGCGCATAATAAGATTTCTTTCATTTCATTTCAATCCACTGCTGGTGATGTCACATATCACATCATTCATGACATGGTCAGTGACATCACTGATGACATCACTGATGGCATCTCAAATGACATCACTGATGACATCACTGATGACATCTCAAATAACATCACTGATGACATCATCCAGTGACTGTGTGTTTCTGTAAAGTTTAAATATGTTTGACATATTGAAGAATTAGTGGATGTATAAGTGTCTGGATGAAGGATTTAGTAGGTGCGTGACTGACTGTATGAGTGAGCGATTAAATGTGTCTTACTGAATGCATAGGTTAGTGAGTAAACTGTCTGAATGTGTGCATCATTATGTCTGTTGTTGTGTAAGCTGCTGCATGTGTTGATCAGTAGCTATATGAGTGGCTATATGGGTTATTGATTGGTTGCCCAAGTATTTGTATGTGAGGGTGAGTATGTGTGTGGGTGGCTGGGAGGTGTGTGACTCTGCATAGATGTGTGAGCAGTTGATTCACTTGGTGTATGGGTTCAAGAGTGCATGTGGAAAGAGCTGTATTGGCGGTTGACTGTGTGCATGGGTGTGTTGATGAGTGAATGGATATCTCAGTGCTACATGTCCAAGTAAGTACATATGTAAAACACAGTGCATGTGAGAGTTGGCATATATACATGAGTATACATGAGAGCCTGTGATTGCGTAAGTGACTGTATGGATCAATGTGTACTTGTATCAGTGATTGTAAAAGAGAGTTAGTATGTGTTAGTATATGTTTGAATAAGTAAGGTTTTGTGTGTATAACTGTATAGATGAGGAAATGGGAGTGTGATTGATTCTTTGCATGACTGACTAGGTGTGTGAGTAAATACATGAATGAGTGGCAGTGTGTGAGTGTATGTATAGGTGTATGAGTGCATATGATAGTGTTGTATTGATGAATGACTGTATGTATGAGTGATTGTATGGGAGAATGAGTGGATGTGTGTGTAGACTTAGGAATCAGTGACTACGTATGTAGTAACTGGTATTGGTGTGTCAATGGTTTCTGGAATGGTAGTCTGTATTTAACACTGGATGTATCAAAGGTTAGATTAGAGTGTGAGGAGGTGCATCCTATTATCACATGAATGATGTCATCAGTGATGTCATCAGTGATGTCATCAGTGATGTCATTTGATACGTCATCAGTGATGTCATCAGTGATGTCACTGACCATGTCATGAATGATGTAAAATGTGACATCATCAGTAGTGGATTGCGGGCGCGCGAGTTATAGTGAGTCCAACTAACTATAACGTGGGAATTTCAATAGTTTTGTATGAGTAAAATGTTCAGCTAACTATAACTGGTGTGAAACCTATGTTTTTTTCAGTGAATTTCAAACGTTTTTTAAATGCTAATTCCTAACTATAATGAGTGTTAAACCTATGGTTTTTTCAGTGAATTTCAAAGGTTTTTTAAATGCTAATTCCTAACTATAACGATTGTGAAAACTATGGTTTTTTCAGTGAATTTCAAAGATTTTTTAAAAACTAATTCCTTTGTATATCGAGTTTGTAACCTACGATTTTTAAAGTTTTTTTTTTATTAGCTGTTTTTTGTAACTATTAATTATTATTATTGTTTTTGTCAAAAATTATTTTTTCAATGTATTTTTCATGTTTTTTTTTTTTTTATCATTTTGTCCTGGGGCGCTCAGGGTGCGTGCACCGGTAAGCTTATCCGTATCATTTTGTCTAGGAGCGCTCAGGGTGCGCGCACCGGTAAGCTCTCTCGAGAGCGCAGTGAGAGCGCTATTTCTGCATCCGTAAAAAAAAATATGCATGAAAACTAAATAATAATGCAAGACATTCAGTACCATACTTATAAAAGTAGTATTTTTGATTTTCCGAATGAAAATGATTTTGCATTTCCGTAAAGCTACCAAAACGTCATTCAGGCGCGCCGCGTAAGCGCCGCCGGAAGCGCCTATGTTCGCGCCGCGTAAGCACCCCCGGAAGCGCTCCGGTGCACGCTGCGTAAGCGCGTCAAGTCATGTGACCTTATAATAACTCTTTTCATTGGTTGTTAACAGTTTTTTTTACATATAATGAAAACCCCACCCATTTCCTTCAATTCATCTTTCACTTTGGAGACAGCAAGACCTGTTTTTTTCTGTCCTACCATTTTCTGTAAAGAATGGCTGCCTGAGCACCCAGCAGCAGTGAGGAGTCAGATGACTTCATTCAGGAAGAGCCTCCTCAGCCCAAGGTCAAGGAGCATTTTATTTGGAGGTTTTTTTCAATACCTGAAGGATTAAAAAAGGTGAATCCTCCCAAAGTGGAATGCAAAATCTGAAAAACTGTGCTTTCCCGAGGAGACCCTAGAAGGAAGTACAGTTTTGGCAACTCAACAATGATTCGCCACGTCCAATGGAGGCACCCCCAGAACTATGCCCGGGAGAGTGTCCGAGACCTAGCACGTAATCCCCCAAGGGATGGTGCCTCTACATCTACAGGAGGAGCCACAACATCAGGGAGAGGACGTGCAGCGGAATTGGAGATTATTCCGAACATTCTACCTGTTTTTAGTGACATTACTATAAAGTGCAAGCAATGCGATGAAATGCTTTGCTATGGTGAGCAGAGCATCAAGCTCATTGCACGCAAGAGGCAAGAACACCGCTGCCCTCCCCAGCCCTAATTTTTCCCCTTTTTTTTGATCCTGTTGAGCAGTTTTGCATTCCCGGTTTTTGTTTTTGTTCAGAAAAAAAACCTAAAAAAGAAGAACAAAAGCAGTTCTTTTTAGAACTACCTCCAATTCTAAAAAAAAGCTATATTCTTGACAAATTCAAAAGGAGTAACTGAAGTGGAGTGCAGTGAGAGAGGAAAGGAAAATGAGTGAGAAAGCAAAGAAAGGGACGAGAGGGGAAGGGAAGTGAAGTAGGGGGACTGAAAGATGGTGAGTGTGGGAGGTGAGTGAGGAGAAGGGGAGTGAACAAGGGGAATGAGGATAAGTGAAGAAAATGTAGTAAAGGAACGGGGGTGTGGAAGGGTAAGAAAAAAGCAGTGATGTTGAGGAAAGAGTGGGGATACAGACTGGATAAAGGCAAGTGAGTGTGAGACAAGGGGAGTAAGGGAGTGAAGAGACAGAGAAAGTGAAAGAAAAAGTGAGAGTAGAGGACTGAGTGAGGGAGGAAAGAAACATAAGTGAGGGAGTGTGGCTGAGTAATAGGGAGTGAGCATGATAGAAGAGGAGTGACAGACTAAGGGGTCAGAGAGAATGAGGCTAACAGAGAGAGAATGAGGGAAGGGGAGTGTAAAAGTAAGAGGACAGAGGGAGTAAGAGAAGGAGTTAGTGAAGTGGAGTAAGAAGAGTAAGGGAAGGAAAAAGAGTGAAGGAACTAAAGAAGGGAAGAGACAGAAAAGGAAGTAAAGGCAGAGAAATACATGGTACATTATATGTAACATTCTGATCATGTGCCCAAGATCACACTGTGAGTGAAGCTTGATTCACCCATCAGTGTGATCTTAGGCAGAGACACACATACTGTTGGCAGAGACAGACATGGTAGATTATATGTAACATTCTGATCATGTGCCTAAGATCACACTGTGAGTGAAGCTTGATTCACCCATCAGTGTGATCTTAGGCAGAGACACACATACTGTTTGCAGAGACAGACATGGTAGATTATATGCAACATTCTGATCATGTGCCTAAGATCACACTGTGAGTGAAGCTTGATTCACCCATCAGTGTGATCGTAGGCAGAGACACACATACTGTTGGCAGAGACAGACATAGTACATTATATCTAACATTCTGATCATGTGCCTAAGATCACACTGTGAGTGAAGCTTGATTCACCCATCAGTGTGATCTTAGGCAGAGACACACATACTGTTGGCAGAGACAGACATGATACATTATATGTAACATTCTGATCATGTGCCTAAGATCACACTGTGAGTGAAGCTTGATTCACCCATCAGAGTGATCTTAGGCAGAGACACACATACTGTTGGCAGAGACAGACATGGTACATTATATCTAACATTCTGATCATGTGCCTAAGATCACACTGTGAGTGAAGCTTGATTCACCCATCAGTGTGACCTAGGCAGAGACACACATAATGTTGGCAGAGACAGACATGATACATTATATGTAACATTCTGATCATCTGCCTAAGATAACACTGTGAGTGAAGCTTGATACACCCATCAGTGTGATCTTAGGCAGAGACACACATACTGTTGGCAGAGACAGACATGGTACATTATATCTAACATTCTGATCATGTGCCTAAGATCACACTGTGAGTGAAGCTTGATTCACCCATCAGTGTGATCATAGGCAGAGACACACATACTGTTAGCAGAGACAGACATGGTACATTATATCTAACATTCTGATCATGTGCCTAAGATCACACTGTGAGTGAAGCTTGATTCACCCATCAGTGTGATCTTAGGAAGAGACACACATACTGTTGGCAGACACAGACATGGTACATTATATCTAACATTCTGATCATGTGCCTAAGATCACACTGTGAGTGAAGCTTGATTCACCCATCAGTGTTATCTTAGGCAGAGACACACATACTGTTGGCAGAGACAGACATGGTACATTATATCTAACATTCTGATCATGTGCCTAAGATCACACTATGAGTGAAGCTTGATTCGTCCATCAGTGTGATCTTAGGCACATCACCAGGATATTACATGTAATATACCATGTCTTTAAAAAACATGTACTTCCATATTTTTAAAGACATCAACTAAGCATACCTTTTTACCAGAAAACAGTTTCTATAGTAAATTGTTTTTCACACAAAGCACAGCCCTTTTAAATGACCACTACAAAGCAAAGCAGAAACCTAACTCATTTCCAAAATACATTTCCAATATGCAGTATACAATTTTTAACCCCTTCCATGCTGGGCCAATTCTGCTCCTGTGCTGCAGATTTCAGAACAGGGTGCGGTCATGACGAACCCCAGCCGTCATCAGCACATGAGCACTGTAGTACATGACGGCTGGGGGCCGTCATCAGCATGGAAGGGGTTAAACAGCATTACAAAAAACATAACACACAATGCAAGAATAAAGAAGCACAATATGCTTCTTAATCTTCCCTATACTGCATACAGCAGTGTATTTTCATTAAATGAATCATATATCAGATAACACACAGGCACAGAGTAAAGTGAGACACAAGCAAAGAATACCCTTTAAGCTGATTGCGGCAAACTGTTACAAGGCACAGGTGACATTATTAAAAAATTTGAAAATGTTTTCGCTTATTTCAAACAGAAAGGCAGTGTGATACTTCACCAAAATTTAAAAAGCAGACTTTTTTCCAGAAACTATTTTCCATACTAAATCGTTTTTGACACAAAGAACAGCTCATTTAAATGACCACTACAGAAACAAAGCAGAAACCTAACTCATTTTCAAAATACATTTCCAATATGCACCATTCTATTTTTAAACAACTTTACAAAAAAACATGATACAAAATGCAAGAATAATATGCTTCTTAATCTTCCCCATAGTGCATACAGCACTTTATCTTTTTTAAAAGAATCATTACTCACCTTTAAAAATGCTTTGGAAGATATAAAACAGTGTCAGTCACACTCAACAGATTTTCTTAAGCAGAATCCCTGAATAATGCTTCTTTCACTTGAGCCTCAGAATAATGGCACTGATTCTTTCTCATTTCAGACCCATATTCTTGTACATAACCAATGAAAATTCTTCCCACACAAATTCAAAACCAAACTGCACATTTCAATTGGTTGTACATTTGAACACTTTGAAACTCACATAACATTCACCCATCCCCCCGGTGCTCATTCCCCTGTAACCATGGTAACTCCCTCCTAACCCAGCACACAGTTCAGAAGTTCATCATACTATGTTGCAAAAGAATCAATCAAGGGTGTTTGACCTCTCAATGTACTAGTTAATCAAATGCAATGTTTCTTTAAATGACTTTTTCTCAACCATTAAAATGACTTAAAAAAAAAAAAAGCATGCACCCTAATTTTCAGTGGAGATTTTTAAGAAAGCACCAATCATTTCTGGTTTTTCAACTGCACTGAATCTCAACCAATTTTTATCATAATCAAACTGCCATTTCATTTCCACAACTCATCTGAATACAAGCACATCTACCTTCAAGATGCCAAAAGTCTGGTTTGTGGGTCATAGCTTTGTCTTCTGGAGTGAAAAATTTGCAAGCAACAGAGGAATTTACAACCTTGATTTACCAAATGTGGACATTGTGTGGATTGGACAGAGAGGATTAAGATGCCACCAATTGATACCATTGATGAAATCCTTTATGCATCTTCCACACCCTGACCTTATAATTGTGCACTGTGGTGGAAATGACCTGGGCACTTTGACTGGGGTAGGTCCGAAATGTTTTTAAAGGACATCTTTGGGCAATTGATGTCATTTTTTCCAAAAACTGCCTTGGTATTTTCTAATATATGCCAAAGGCAAAAATGGAACTGGTCTAACCAATTTTGTCCACAGATTGAGAAAGCAAGGAAACATGTAAATAAATCTGTTTCTGCTTTCCTCAGAGACTATGGTATGGGTTCCATTTACCACAACAACTTGCGTTACAACATGCAAGGCATCTATAGGAGAGATGGTGCACATTTTACAGATGAGGGGAATAGAGTTTTCCTCTTGAATATGAGACTCTGCATTGGTACCTACTTGTAGGTACAAAAACACCCACATAACACAACAGCTCTTTTCAGAGCTACCCTACTTCTAAGCACTCAAAATAATTTTTACTCTATTTTCTTGCACTATTTTTCCCCGTGGTGCGCTCAGGTTGCGTGTACCGGAGAGCGCACCTGGAAACGCACCCATCGCTTACCCCGCGAAAATTTTAAAAAAAATAGTTTTTTTACCCTTCAGGGTCCTTCTAGGCCCCCCTTTAGAAAACCTAGGGGGTCAAGGGGTATCTACCCTGCCCCCTTTTAATTATTTCCCCCTTTTTTTTCACCTCTTGTGTCTCGATTCTACAGAGACACAAGATGGCGGACTCTCCGGACTGTTTAGAATGTTGACAGACATCCGACAGCCAATCAGCTTTCCGCTCGCGCACTCCCGTAGCGCGCTGGGTGCGCTCCCCGGTACGCGTACCGGTGAGCGCTCGGAGCGCGCCTATAGATATATATGTTTTTTTAAGTTAATTTTCAAAAAAAACACTGGAGCAATTTTCACCAAATACAGCAAATGCACATCAGCGTACCATCCCTACAATTTTGCCAAAGTTCTCGTAATTCCGTTCAGCCGTTCGGGCTGTAGACTTGTCAGACCGTCCTATATTAATTAACATGGGAAAAACATGTTTTGGGACCCCCCTTTTTCTCAGCCCCCACTTCTTGAATCCCCCCGAAACTTTCAGGGAAGGAGCAGAGCGGAACTGGCCAAAAGTTTGGAAAATTACACGCACATTCCTCAACCGGCGCAAATGTTATTCCCAATAGAATGTTGCGGATTTCCTATGGTAGCTAGGTCCTAACTATAACTACCTACTGGCGACCGCCACTAGGTAATATATATATATATATTCACTGAAAAAACCATAGGTTATAGACCATATATAGTTAGGAACTAGCATTTAAAAAACCTTATTTTACTCACACAAAACCATTGAAATTCCATATATAGTTAGTTGCACTAACTATATATCGCGCACCAGCAATCCACTGCTGATCATGTCACATATTACATCATTCATGACATGGTCAGTGACATCACTGATGACATCACTGATGACATCTCAAATGACATCACTGATGAGATCACTGATGACATCATCCAGTGACTGTGTGTTTCTGTAAAGTTTAAATATGTTTTACATATTGAAGAATGAGTAGATGTATAAGTGTCTGGACGAAGGATTTAGTAGGTGCATGACTGAATGTATGAGTGAGTGATTAAATGTGTCTCACTGAGCGCATGGGTTAGTGACTAAACTGTCTTAATTTGTGCATCATTATGTCTGTTGTTCTGTAAACTGCTGCATGTGTTGATCAGTAGCTATATGATTAACTATATGGGTTATTGATTGATTGTCCAAGTATTTGTATAGGAGACTGAGTGTGTGTGTGGCTGGCTGGGAGGTGTGTGACTCTGTGCAGATCAATGTGTACTTGTATCAATGATTGTATAAGAAAGTAAGTATGTGTTAGTATATGTTTGAAAATGTAAGGTGCTCTATGTTTAACTGTATAGACAAGAAAATGGAAGTGTGATTGATTCTTTACAGGACTGACTAGGTGTGTGAGTAACTCCATGGATGAGTGGCAGAGTGTAAGTGTCTGTATAGGTGTATGAGTGCATATGATAGTGTTGTAAAGATGAGTGATTGTATGTATGAATGATTGTATGGGTGAATGAGTGAATGTGTGTGTAGACGTAGGAATCAGTGAGTACGTATGTAGTAACTAGTATTGGTGTGTCAATGGTTTCAAAAATTATACTCTGTATTTAACACTGGGTGAAACAGAGGTTATATTAAAACGTGAGGAGATGCATTGTATTGTCACATGAATGATATCATCAGTGATGTGGTCATTGATGTCAAATGAGATGTCATCAGTGATGTCATCAGTGATGTCACTGACCATGTCATGAATGATGTAATATGTGACATGATCAGCAGTGGATTGCGGATGCGCGATATATAGTTAGTGCAACTAACTATATATGGAATTTCAATGGTTTTGTGTGAGTAAAATAAGGTTTTTTAAATGCTAGTTCCTAACTATATATGGTCTATAACCTATGGTTTTTTCAGTGAATTTTCAAGGTTTTGTAAATGCTAATTCCTAACTATATATGGTCTATAACCTATGGTTTTTTCAGTGAATTTCATTGGTTTTTTAACAGCTAATATCTGTAGCTGTAAAATGTATTCTTCTTTAAATCCAAAAATATATTTTATATGTTTATGAATAATTTTTTTTTTAAATATTTTTTTTTCTTCGTTCCCGCTTCGCGAATCGGGAAGCTTCCCGTTAGCTGACCTTGATGCCGCGAAATAGACCGCGAGCCGGTAAACGTTTCTTTACCGCAACTGCCGCGTTAGAAAACAACATCGTGACGCCTCCCGTCCGCATGACGTTTCGCGTTGTCGCGTGATACGTCATATGACGTGCTACGTTAGCGAACTCGTACGCTTACCGAGTCGCAAAGCACAGGTTTCTGGAAGCAAACCGGGAGGCCCTGCAAAGCGCGTAACGTAAACACAGCAGGTCATGTGACTTGGTAATAACACTTTTCATTGGTTCATTTCACTTTCGGTTTCCTAATGATGTAAGACTAGGTCATATGATCTAAAATGAACACTTTTCATTGGTTGAGAACTATTTTTTTTCCCAAATGGTGAAAATCCCTCCTTCTTTCCTCACTCTGACTTTCATCATTGTGAGAGAAAGACCCTTTGTTACCAGTGAGCAATGGCTTCTTTACTAGCTTCAGCTGGTGCTTCCCCACCACCTCCACCACATCCAAGGAAGAGTGGACCACCTGCTAAAGTTATAATTCAGCAAGAAGAGGAAGAAGAGGAACAGGACGACCTAGATAATCTCCCTATTATGGCCAGAAGATCTGTTGTACCGGAAGTAACGGGACCAGAGGGCAGGGAGATGGTGCCAAATATACAAACGAGATTTCGTGAAGTAAAACAAGTCTGCGTACATTGCAGTGGAATCATTTGCTACGCAGAAAGTAGCATCACTCTGATCAACAGAGCTATTAACAATCATGCTCATGTTTGTCCGAAACTCCCCAAACAATAAATTCTTTTTTTTGTTTTCTTCCTCCTGTTGAGCCCTTTACAATGAATCGTTTTCGTTGCCCCCTCCGAAAAAAAACCAAAAAAAATATAAAACTGTTCAGAAAAATTCAAAAAAAGTAAAAAAATGTTCAGAAAAATAATAAAAAAAATATAAAACAACAAAAACAATTTAAAAAAAAGTTCTTTTCAGAACTACCTCCCCGTTATAAAAAAATTGGTACAATATTTGCAACTGTGCCAACCTCTATTTCTCTTAGTTCGCTTCCCAGTTCGCTCCCCGGTACGCGAACCGGAAGCGAACCAAAAATTTTTTTTTTTTAAAAAGAACAGTAAGTATAAGGGAAGGAAACAGACAGTTATGTTAAAAGAAAGACAGCTATAGGGGAGTAAACTAGAGATACTATTACCCGTAATCCACTGCTGATGATGTCACATATTACATCATTCATGACATGCTCAGTGACATCATCAGCAGAGGATTGCGGGTAACAGTATCCCTAGTTTATTCCCTATAGCTGTGTTTCTTTTAACATAACTGTCTGTTTCCTTCCCTTATACTTACTGTTCTTTTAAAAAAAAATTTTTTAGATCTGTCAGAAACAGTGAAAGTAATGAAATATAAAAGACTACGTAGAATATGAGCACTGTATGCAACAACTTTGACACTGACAGAAGCCTCACCTTCTCCATGCCTCCTACACAGTTCTACATGTACATCATAAATGCAAACAGAACAGAATTAATTATACATGTTAAATGGTTTATTTTTGCTGTTCTCAGAATGTATCAAATTTCACTAAAACAGTGACTTGAAGGTATTCATCATATAACAGCGGGGAAAAAAAAACACAATCAAAATGATTGTGTTTAAAAAACCCATACATTACAAATCAGAATTCAGAACTCCTTAAAGTTAACTTACTTTCCATGACGGCCAAGGATGTCCTATGAACAGCTTACACTATGTTGTGCTGTTACTACTTTCAACCCGCCACTTTCTGAAAGAAAACCTCCATCGTTTTCAAAAACATGTTACATACAATAAATGACTTCTCGCTCTCTACCACACGATTCCACAAGGCCAAATCGTGTCAGAGCCATGTATAACTCTTGGATTTCTTGTAAGCCAATCCCGTCTTTTCGCATTTCCGCAACTTTCAGAATTAAAATGTTGAAGATCATTTACACAATCCTGGACTAGTAATATCTTCCCCTTCTTGCTCAATCATGTTCTACATTTCCTATCACACTGATACTGCTTACTATGAAGCAGACTTACACTACCTTTATGACTAGTACAATTATTTAATTCTCTACATCACTTTTAATCACAAAGCAATGTAAAACAGTAGACAGCATTGCAGACTTACATTCCCTCTACTCCATGTTTTGATTCGCTGCTTCAATTAGCTTATAAAAAGAAATAGTTTTTCTGAACTCATTCAAAGTGCACGTATTTCTCAATAACGTCCAGTGTTATGGTAAAAAGTTATGTCTCTGTACTACACTTATCGTCAAGGCCAAATAGTGTAGGAGCCATGAGAACTTCTTGAAATTCCTCAGAGCACATCCCGAGATTCTTTCCCTAAAATTTTGGTTTTAAAAACACCAGGTAAGAGTTTTTAAGGTCATATGGCAATTTTTTTTTGAAAATTAAAACAGAATCATTGCAGAATGACCAGCCATTTCTACACTTTAAATAAGCTGTATAATGTCCTGATGTTATTGAAGGACCATCATGATATATAATTGCTACAGTTACAAAAGTCCTTCCTGATATTGACAACTGTGAAGCCACAAACTTTTTAATTAAAGTTGTCAATTTTGTTCCATCAGGCCTACATCGTTGGAACATTAAAATGACATACTGGCCATATGTTCGTATAAATAATGTGGACATCATTTCAGATTTACATTGGCTACACTCCATGTTGTGATCAGCTGCTTTTACTAGCTTATTAAAAGAGACTGATTTACTGTCTGGCAAAGTTAAATATATAAATCTTTCTGAGTCTACACTAGTAGTAGCTGATACCCTACAGTTCTCGCAGTCATGCTGCCATTGATAAGAAAGCCCAAACAGGTGATCTACATCTACACCTTCATCATGCAATACATCAAGCATATACATTAAAAACTCCTGACAATCTTGCTGACTATTTTGAGAGAATTGTGTTTGGCCTGAACATCTGTCTAACAGATTTCGAATTTCAGACACACTTTCTATGTTTGTTCTATCAGTGCTACATTTCTCTAACACAGAATTTAACAAACTGCAAAATCTTTGATCCGAATTGACCACAATCTGTTCTTTTAAAGTTTCTAGAGAAAAGACAGCATTAACCACTACATTAGCATAGCAGTTGACACCAGAACTGTTTTCAAATTGAAAACCAACAACATCTTCAACAGAATCCTTTTTGTTTCTGCTTATAATTTCAGGTTCATCAACTTTTCGTCTTTTTGCTACAACCTCCCCAGTATTGGTCACATTTCTTCGTTTCCGGCCTACCACACGTTTCTCAAACAAAGGATACTGAGGCAAATGTGGCGCATACTCTCTTCTCAACCTATTGTATTCCTTAACACAATCTAGATCCGCACAAATGTTTGTGACATCACACTCAATCAAGTACAATCCCGATAAAGTCCTAACTCGTGACAATGCCACATATGCCATACCCTCCTTGAACACAGAACTGCCAATATTCACCAATGCACAGTCTACACTTAAACCTTGCGATTTATGGATTGTCACCGCATATGCCAAGCAAACAGGAAACTGCTTACGACGAACATATAAGTCTTTTACAAGCAAAAATCTAGCAGAACAACGAGCAATTAGCTGTACTTCCTCAATGCCATCAAATTTAATTTTTAAAAATTCAATTCCATCTCTATTTCTGTATTTCACAAAATCAACAACATTACCCATTGATCCATTTACCAGACCTCTTTCAACATGTAAATTCCTTCTTAAAATTATACGGCAGTTCAAGCACACATTCAGAGTCTTTTCAAAACCCGCAGTTTTAGATATACTCTTCTCTAATGAATCCAATTTTGTTTTCAGATTCTCAGACAAAATAATTGTTGATCCCATATGCTCTACTCTGTCAATAGCTTCCAATTTCACAATCTCTTGCTTTTCTAAATGCAACATTTTGTTGTTGAATTTGGCACATTCTGCAAGAGTTGGCATCAAACATATTCCAGATTTTTTCTCAGTAACTTTCTGAAAAATATTCTCAGGCACAACATCTTCGTCTGGATATAAATTTGTCAGTAATCGTGCATGTAAAGCTTCTTTCCCATGCTCGGTCACTTTTCCAATTCTAACATCTTGTAGAATAGTCTTGTAAACTTCATCCTTTGCCTGACGCATATTTTCATGCAGTTCAGCATAATTGAAGTTTAACCATATATTGACGTTGCCAATACTCCCTAAGCACTTCCTGGTATCTTCATGCGTGAGCATTTTGAACACAGGTTGCCCTTTCACTGGTGTCAGCTGCAGAAGATCTCCAAAAACAATGATGTGTTTGCCACCAAATAACACATCATACTCTGTTTTGAGAACTTCTTGCATTCTCAAATGCACAAAGGCAAGCATGACATTGGAAACCATGCTTACTTCGTCAATGATAAGAAGTTTCATTTTCCTCAAGACTCTTGAAACTTCAAAACAAGCATCTCCAGATAGCTTGTGATATTCTAATTTGTTGTCATGCTCCACTGGCAGCATCAGTAAACGATGTAAAGTAATCCCTTTAATGTTATGTGCTGCCAGTCCAGTTGGAGCGGTGACAACACAAGACAGCGATGACTCTGTCCTTTCCTGCAAATAACATGAAATTGCTTTAATAAGGAAACTTTTTCCAGTTCCCGCTTCTCCACTCACGTACAGTCGGACAGGCTTCAACGACGTACATGAGCACTCTTTCTTGTCATGACTTAATCCATGATCAATTTGCATGGTAAGTTCGTCATATATTTTCCTCTGCTCAACGTTGAGTTGTCTTTCCAACTCTTCTAAGTTAACCGCATCCTCCTGAGCATGTGCCATGGCTCTTTCCACTTCATTCATAGCAGTGGCAGCTTCATTTTCGATAAGAGGTCCTCCTAGTGGATCCTGACTCAATGAAGCAGAACTCTGACTGTCCTGAGAACTGTCTCTGGCAATCTCGGCTGCAATCGTTGCTTCCTGCTCAATTTCCACATTCAACATTTCTACATATTTGGGAAAAGCAGGACATTCTATGGTCTCCTTGGCAGCATTGAAAGAGTCTTCGTAACAGAGGAAATCTCCAAGCAGTTCCTCTTCTGCACGCCAAGGCTTAAAAAGTTGCAAAAGTGCTAAATAGAAAAACTCCTTTTTTTCAGGAGATTCGCCACTCAATTTTCGATGGTTTATCAAGTGGCATTTTCTTTGCTTGACCAGACATCCCTCACTTCCTATTACAGCATACACTCCTTTCTCAGTATCTTCTTTGATGTTCCTCTTGAATATGTAATTTTGCAGAACCTCATACAGACAAACATTCTCGAGGTGACTGCTTCGATTTGGATAATATGTATCCAACATGTTGCTCTTCAAAATGTCGGTACTGTTTGGCTCCTTTTCCGCCAAATACTCAATTTCCCGCACAGGTTTCAGAACTCGATTACGCGTTGCAGCAAGACCAACATTCGCCCAAACGATACTCCTGGACTTGGCATAGAGACTTGCTGAAGACAACCGGTCAGAACATTCGTAAGCTCCGATTTCTCGATGCGACAACATCTTCAGACTGAAACTGTACAACTTCTTGCTGAGGCTCTTTTCATGGGAAATGTCCTCCCACATATCCTTCAATTCTGTCTTCTCTTTTTTGGTGATGTAAGATGTCACATACCTAGCCACAGCCATACAGTTATCAGCCACAAACTGTATATCCATGTTAGCATTCCACATGGACAAAATCACCGGGTTGTAGTCGTTGATGTACTTAGACTCTTCGTTCCTCTTCAAATTGTATGTGTTTTTAGGTGATTTCTTCATCACATTATGTCGCAGCGAAGACATCAAACTGTTCACTCTTCCTTTAGAAATCACCGATCGTGGAAAGCCGAAACGACATTTGGTGTAGAACTTGTCTTTGTTCCGGAATTTACGACGACAGTACTTTCCACATCGATGGCTTTGGAAACGTAGAACTTTTTCTCTTAGGCTTTTTTTCTCCTTTGCGTTTGGAACAGCACACGTAGAATACTGTTCTATGAAACTCATCACTGAGTCGTCTGCATCCGTTCCAAATTTAGGTGCATCCTTGATCCACAGCAACATATGTATATGAGGAGCACCTCTTGCTTGGTACTCCTTCCTCCAGAAGAAATCCAACACCTCTCCAAGAGGTGGATTCTTCTTATTCATGATGAAAGACATCATACCTTCAAATCTATGATTGAAGTACCTACATACATTGACTGGATCCAAAGAGCACAGTTCTCCGGGTGTCTTGAATTCGATGTTTTCTACGTTAGCATTTGCCTCTCGTAGAAATTCAAGTAAGTCTTCCCAGCCATACTCAGCACAGCTCAAAGTGAGGAACCATGTGGGAGTTCCTAAGTTCCTCAGCATACATTTTAAATCACCATGACGACGGTACCAGTACTCATTAGTACCACGCTGACACGCCATGAGATTAATCAGGTGAGAATCCAAAATACTGTCTTGGACATTGACTTTATCCATAAAGTCACTTGCCGAGATGTTTTGCATGTGTATACCACTTTTCAAGATGTGGTTCACTGCATATGACAGTCCAGACAGATCGCTTTCAAACAGGAGATGAAACAAATAAGGAATGCATTGTCGAAACCTAGGATCTCCTGCATACAATCGCAAAGTCCGGTATTCAGAAGCAGGAATTTGATGAGGTCGCTCATCATATCTTCCTCCTTGACCTGTTGGAAAAAGCTGTGGGAAACACCGAGCTTCCAAACTTTCCTCCCAAACACTAATGGGACTCCCTTTCGCTTGTTTCATTTGAAACAACTCAATAGCATTCCCCATGACTTCCTTGGAATGCAAAGGATGAACACTATAATGTTCATATATTTCTTCACTAGTAGAGGGTTCTACTTTCTCAATTTGACCACCACACAAATCGCTATCCTCTTCCTCACTTACTTCCTCTTCTGCAACATATACATTTTTATAGTATTTATTATATTTTTTCAAATACAATGTTGCCCTTTTGACTTTCCTAACATCTACTAAATCTTGCCATATTTTCTTATTCTTTGTCGGAACCCCATTAACTTCCTGGAAGCTAACTCCCTCCTGGGCGATTCCCAAACGGGTTTTCGTCCCGGTCAGGGGACTGACACCGCCCTGTTGGCGGTCATGGAGAATGCAAGGAGCATTTTGGATTCGGGGGGATCAGTGGCAGTGATCCTCCTGGACCTCAGTGCTGCTTTTGACACCGTGGACCATCAGGTGCTTCTCCAACGGCTGTCGGGGGTGGGGGTCACCGGTGTGGCTCTCAAATGGTTTGCTTCCTTCTTGGAAGGTCGGACATTTGAGGTGTGGGAAGGCCATGAAAAATCATCTACAATCCCTCTCCAGTGTGGGGTGCCACAGGGCTCTTCATTGAGCCCTACCTTATTCAACATTTACATGGCCCCCCTGGAGAGTGTGGTACTGCCGCTGGGTATTAAAATCATCAGCTACGCTGATGATACTCAGCTGGTGGTTGGCCTTTCCCAGTCGGCGCATCATCCCGACCGGCTGCACTCGTGTCTGGAGAAGATCTACACGTGGATGTGCAGCTCAGCGCTAAAGTTGAACGGCTCCAAGACGGAACTCATGTTGCTGGGGAACTCCTCTCCATCTTTGTCCCCCAGCAGCTGGCCTGACTGTCTGGGACCGGTACCCACCCCCAAGCAGGAGATCAAGAGCTTGGGGGTGTGGCTGGAGCGGGGCCTTTCGTTTAAAACGCATGCTAAAAAGACTGCTGGCGTGTGTTTTGGCCTGCTCCGCTCAGCCCGGAAGATCTTACCTTTGCTCCCAGCGTCCACTAGGAGGCTTCTCATCCAGGGATTGATCATCTCGCGGCTGGATTTCAGCAACGCGTTATTCCTGGGTGCACCTGAATCTACCCTGAACAAACTGCAGCAAGTGCAGAATGCTGCCGCCAGGCTCTTGACGGGTCTCCCCAGGCGTCAGTCTGCTCGCCCGGCGCTGAGGGCTCTGCATTGGCTCCCTGTTAGGGACAGGGTGAAATTCAAATCACTCTGTATAGCCCATAAAGTTCTGCATGGGGTAGGCCCACCTATTCTGGGGGAGATGGTCCAGCCTTACAAGGCTCCTCGCTCTCTTCGCTCCGACCATCAACATCTTCTTCAGGTCGGGAGGGTGAAGAGGGCTAGAACTGGTGGCAGAAGGTTTTCGATAAATGTGGCCACTTTGTGGAATTCACTGCCCCTACAACTTCGTTCGGAAGCTAGTCTTCTCCGGTTCCGCAAACTTTTAAAGACGTTTCTGTTTTCTGCTTAAACCCTGCATTATTCTTTGGTAGTGTTATTATCTGGCGAGCGCTGGGATGCCTATTTGGTAACCAGGCGCTATACAAAACTCAGAATAATAATAATAATAATAATAAGATAACCAGAGGTTCCTCTTCCACTTTTTCTACTCCAATTGTGTTAATGTTTTTCTTCAAATCTAGAGGCAAATAAACAACTCTTCCCTTTAATCCTCTCTGTAAATCTGATGGAGGCAATTTCCCTGTCTTTGGCTCCATTCTTACAATAGCCTGAAAGGGATGGATACTTTGAATCAAAATAGATTCATAAGTATTTAAATCGTTCAATTCAGAAGGAATTTCAACCAATTCCAGATTATTATGAACTGCTCTAGCAGGCATCTGGTTTTGATTTAATTTGTTACAACAATAAGTACACACACGTTGATCCAATCCCAAATCAAAACAATTTTCTACCATCAAGTATGTTGTAAAATCCTTCCATTCACTATTATTTTCCCTTTCACTTTTTCCATATAAATCCACTAACTTAGTCTGATTCTTATAATAAGTGCGTCGACAACACACACAAGTGAAATTTGGCCTCTCACTTGATTTCACCTCAAACGTCGCAATTTCCCTCTGGAAATTATCTGTACTGGAAACCTGTACACTATCTTCCACATTACTCTCTTCTTCTTGGTCAATTTCAACATTCTCCTCTTTACTTCCAAAGTAACAAAACTCAATTTCTTCACATATATTCTTCACATCTATTTCAGAACCATGCAAAAGAGCAGCGCATAATTGTTTAAGCATAATTGCTGGACTCTTAGCATAATACAACATTCTAACTAATTTCCTCACTTTATTATGATGCACTGCTAGCATCCTGAAATGATGAAAAACACTCTGGCATACTCTCCTGGAAAGACAAGCCAGTGAATGACCATGCAAACCTATCACTTTTCTCACTCTGCAAGGATCTAATTCTTGCAACAACTTCATTTTCTGCTTCAAACTTTTCTTACTAAATGACCGTATAAAATCACAAAGCAAATTGATGGAATCCTGTCGTACACTGCAAATACTACTACACTTCCAGGTGTACACAGGACCCTTAGGACGTCTCCCTAAAACCTCATTACCTAACACCTCTTCTATCTCTGTTCTCACAAGTTTTTCTTTTTCAACTGGACAACCATCTTTCACTTCATAAGCTCGACCACTGGTGTCAACTGCATGCACCAAATCATTATCCTGGAAATAACTCTCCTCATTAAAAAATGCCTCAGAGCTTGAACTATGCATCCATTCTCCAGAAAAAACTTCACAAAAGTTACTACGATTAACTATTCTCTTCCATCTACTAATTCTATTGATTGTCAAAATAAATAACTTACGTTTAATTTCAAATGCCTGATCAATAACTTTCTCAACTATTTTTTTTCTCTTATAAAAAACCACTTTCTGCTGACCTTTCTTAATATTTTTTAACAAATTCCCAATTATCCTGTTGCGGAACATTCGTTTACGAATATCCCTAAACTGTTGTTTCCTTCTACTTTCATGCATAGAGTTATCTCTTACTCTAGCAGTAACATTTCTCATTGGCCTTTCCTTACCATTTGAATTCATTCTCCTTTTCTGGAGTGAAACATTTTCTGTAGTAATATTTTTTTTACTACACATATTTCTTATGACTGTTTTTCGACTCTTACCCGGTGCTTTCTTGGTGACTTGACAAATCTTTTTGTTAGAGGACTGCTGCAATATTCCATGCTCCTGCTGTCTTTGACGTTTTCCAGCCTTTCTTACTCTTTCTTTGCTAGGCATCCTAAAATCTTGAAATAATCTGCAGTTGAATCTGTGGTAAAATATAATAAAAAATGTTATTAACCACTATTACCCAACAGTAAATTAATAACAGTCATCAAAAACTTAACACACTACTTAAGTATATAATATACTGAAGCCTATCTCCAATTTTTCACTGAACAGGACTCATCTCTTCTTAACCTTGGATAAACCTCACCTACTCTGTGTCCCCTGCACATAATTAAATGTAAAGGGGCAGATTTATATTAACTAGCACATCCCCAGGGATGCACCAGTTAACGTGCACCGCTGCTCTGCCACCCACGGTGTGCCGCATTTACAATCAGATAGGACAAAGCTACATCAAAACCCTGCGCCTGCTTGAAGCAGGCATAGATCTTGACGCAGGTAGGCTGAAAGCTAAAGCAACAACTAAGTGTCGTGTGCAGAAGTTACAAAAAAGGAAAAATGGCGTTTAAACCAGTAATGAGACCATGCTAACGTAATACAGAGTAAAAATATCCAGGATCTACATCAGTTTGGGGTTCACGAACCTGGCAGGTACAAGGCACTGAGGCTTTCCACCGTGCATGTCTCATCCCAAAACATATGTTGTTTGTGAATGAAACAATTTCCCAGACCAAATGCTTTGGATTGGCTACTTCTAAAAAATTAAACACCCCTACTATCCCGGAGTTAGAGGAATACGATGGTTGGAGTAATTTTACTCGTTGTCTATTAAAGATTTACAGGCCCTACTCCGTAATTCTTCCTTTAACATTTCCAGTATAAATCCAAAAGGTTGACTGCTTTGGCAACGTGCCTTATCCACGGTTTAATAACGCTGCCTTTTGCTTTATATAAGTTTTCAAATTGTATGAAATATATACCAATAGGTCGTTATTAACCTTTAGGTAGTGGTTTTCTTCATCAAGTCTGGTCGCTTCCATACACATACAGATTTTCAAAGATGATCAAGAACTTTATCTGAATGGAGAGGAATGCACTGAGACGCCAGACCATTCACTAATGTGTAGGCACATACAGTTACACGGTTCATGCAACAAACACCGACCAAATATGGCTTGCGTGTTGCAAGGCACACCAGTTCCTGCTATCATCCCCACGTTCAAGTTCTTGGAAAATGGTAGTTATTTGATGCTCAATAATGAAGATTGTTCTGGGTTAATTAAAAGTATTCATTTTATCGTAACAGTAAATGAACGGGTTATTTGCTGCAGAAATGTTCTATTTCCTCCCACACATGAACATAGGGAGTTTTCAATCTGGCCACAAATACCAACCTTGGCAGCACATTTCAACGGCATGGCAAGAATAAGAGCTATTTTGTCTCAGAGAGAGGTGGCCTTGAGTTCGGCCCGTGAAACTTTCGTCCTTCACACAGCGAACACCCGTACAGAGCTGCAGACCCTTTTAAATACAGATTCGCCTTTCCATTTCAGCAAGATGGTTCGGACTATCTCTAACGCATCCTCCACAAAGAGCCTGGCGCACTTTTTTAAAGTTGTTACCAGTGGTCTCGTGACTTCATTTGAGAAAATCTTTGGAGTCATCCCTGCTTTCTTACATTCTATTTTTTCCACTCTGCTTCGTGGATTCCCATTTTTACTTGCATTACCAGCGGACGCTCTTGTGCTTTTTTACATTTTTAAATATGGATGTCCCTCCTGTGCAAGCTCCCGCCCTGCAGCTGCTGACACTGTTCCGCAATCGCATGCTAGAATATTATGGCACAATGACGTTGGCGATATTAAGCACGGCATATGGATTATCTATTCTATGCTGATGTGATTCCTTCAAATCTAAGACACTAAAGTATCGGCACGCCCTAAACCAACACAAAGAGACCTTCTTAGCAAATAATATATTATGTGTATTAGGGAGGGTGAGATATAAGCAGCCGCGGGCCGTGGAGGGAGTTACGGTGGGGCAGGGAGGCGGGGAGGGGGAGGGGCAGGGTGAAGCCCTCTCCACCCTGCCCCTCCCCCTCCCCGCCTCCCTGCCCACCGTAACTCCCTCCACGGCCCGCGGCTGCTTATAAGTGTTGCTAACTCTTATTCATTTACAGCATGTTAACATACTGTCACCATTCGCTTTTTATGTACTATTAACTATGCTGGTAATTTTGCTACTGATAATATGTCTACTTGTATAATCTAAGATACTACGCCTGAGAAGACGGCATTAGTAAATAAACATTTCAAATACACATGTGTTCTTCTTAACTCCATGTTCTCGTTTCTAAGAAATATATAACGACCGACTGTTCATGAGTTCCACGTATCCTGAGGTACTATAAGTTCATATTCTGGATTGTCTAAACATTGAGAGTTTGTTATATCCAATGTGTCACTGTACCTAGCTTGCTAAGGGGTTTTGATTACTAAGGTGAGTTTTGGGACACCCTAATTCGCCGAGGTTCCAATCCTCTGTCCACAGTTCTGTGTCAGAACAGAAACCCTGCGACAGGGGCACCCCTCAACCTTACTGGAGCTTCATCACACTTGCGATACAACTCCAGCAATGCGCCAACTTTACGGCACAAATACGTCACGCATCTGTGCTGTTTTTGCCCCATGATGCGCCGCATTGTAAATGCAGCACACCATAGGTGACGGAACAGCGGCACAGAATGACTAACACATCCCTAATGATGCGCCAGTCATCATAAATCTATCCCTATGCTTCTTATCTTGTTAGAGATAAACCGCCATATGTATCATCAAAGTTTTTTGCATTTCCTAAATAGCGAACTTTAAGAAATAAATAGCGATTCTTTACCATTCCTAGTTTGCGATGACCTATTTGCTAATTACAAATTACCCATTCATTTCCATGCAGCAGGAGGCCCATAGGAATGAAGGTACAATTTGCGATTAGCAATTACCTCATCGCAAATTACGAATTTTTCCGACGGTGCAGGGGTGTCTCAAGAACACCCTGCTGCACCCCTGAAAAAGAAATTTGGGGTCATATGGCGCACATACATTTTGAAAACATTCCTTTACCTCAAAAACGATTTTCAACTCATAATTTGAAAACACTGCACATGGGGAAATGACTTAAAATGTCCTTAAAACACATAAAAGCATTTTTTGATTGCCTTTGCAGCATTTTCCGTCACCTTTAACATGCCTATGTAACGGAAACATTCAAAATCTAAATTTGCCATGCACAGGTGGGAGCATATTTACAAGCAATTTGCTCCACAGACAAACTTCTTACATTGAAATGGGAAAAATAACATCACAGACTCTCAATTACCTTATAAAGAAGCAGACACCATTATGTCCTTCTCATCAATATTAAAACCATTGCTTTTTCTCAAAAACGATTTACAAGTCATAATTTGAAAACACTCCACAGCTCCTATGCACATAAAAGCCCTGTCAGTACTAATACTTCACATTTTCTCCAATTACAATTTCTCAAAGAAACAAAATCTATTTGTGAAACACTTGAGACAAAGCAACATTTGAAAAACACAACTTTCTTCATAATTTTCTCCTTAAAGCACACTATTTTCTATCTAAATTAAAGAAATCTTTTCTCACCTTAGCAAATACTTTGAGTTTCAAAACAGTCTCAGAAACACACCAATTTGTCTTCAGCAGAGCAAAAGGTATTCACTCCAGAGTCTGCAGCTATCAAAAGCACAGAAATGCTGTAATTCCTCACACATATCTCTCATGTCACCCAATCAAAACTCTTCCCTCACTTTTTTTCAAAGCAAAACCCTTCCCCCCTCTGCCCCCTCTCTGCTTTTTCTGCATAGCAACCACCACTTGCAAGACCTCTCACACAACAATGTTGCAATTGAACTCTGAACTCTCAGTGCACCTGCATATCCAGAGCATTCTTTCATTTAATGATTTTTTCTTCGCCACTCAAAATACATCTTTCAACGAACTCATCCATTCACACTAACTTTCTGTTTTCAGCAATCAAAATCCACCAATCACTCTTACTGCTTCATTAACACAGAAACTCCTCAGTTTTTTTCATTTTACACTCTCATTTTTTCAACTGCCATTTCATTGCCACACTTCATCTGACTGCAGCAGAACCTTCTCTCGCCATGTTTTCTGTCTGGATTGTTGGACATAGTTACATATATTGGGCTCAAAGGTACGCTGAAAACAGGAATTTACCTAACCTCAATTTACAAGATGTGGAAATTAAGTGGTTTGGCCACAGAGGATTAAAATGTCACCAATTGATACCATTGGTGAAAACCTTTATGCATTTGCCCAAACCTGACCTGTTAATTGTGCACTGTGGAGGTAATGATTTGGGCACTTTGACTGGGGTAGGTCTGGAAATGCTTTTAAAGGACACCTTTGAGCAATTGATGGCACTTTTTCCTCAGACTGCCTTGGTATATTCAAATATATGCCAAAGACAGAAATGGAGGTGGTCAAACCAATTTTGTCCACAAATTGAGAAGTCGAGGAAGCATGTAAACAAATCTGTTTCAGCTTACATGAGAGACCATGGAATGGGCTCCCTCTACAACAATAACTTGCGTTACTACATGCAAGATATCTACAGAGGAGATGGAGTTCACTTCTCAGATGAGGGCAACAGAGTTTTCACTCTGAATTTAAGAATGTGCATTGGTACCTACTTATAAGTACCTAAATGTACCATAAACCCAAAAGCTCTTCTCAGAGCTACCCTACATCTGATCACTCACAATTATTATTGTACTCTAACTTTTTTCACTAATTTTCAAGAAAGTACGCTCCCCAGAACGCTTCCCGGTTCGCGAACCGAGCGCACTCCACGCAAAAAAACAAAAAAAACGGTATATATTTTTTTGCCCTGCGAGAACCTTTCAAAGCCTCCACATCAAACCTAGGGGGTCAGGGACGATCTACTATGCCCCCTTATGGTCATTTGCCCCTTCGCTTTGGCCTCCTCTTGTCTCTCGATCCTACCGAGAGACAAGATGGCGGCCGCTACGGACTGTTTGGAATGTTTACAGACGCCGAAAAACCAATCAGCTTCGCAAACCTCCGTAACGCGAAAAGTACGCGAAGCGGAGCGCTGTTACAGATATATATCTTTTTTTGAACGTTAATTTCTCAAAATCCACTGGAGCATATATATTGAGACCTAGCAAAGGCACATCGGGCTACCAGTCCCTACAATTTTGCCAAGTTTCGTGCAAATCCATTCAGCCGTTCGATTATTATTATAATTTTTTTTTTTGCCCCGCGGGGCCCTTTTAAAACCTCCACATCAAACCTAGGGGGTCAGCGAGGATCTACTATTCCCCCTTATGGTCATTTGCCCCTTCGCTTTCGCCTCCTCTTGTCTCTCGATCCTACCGAGAGACAGGATGGCGGCCGCTACGGACTGCTTGGAATGTTGACAGACGCCGGAGAACCAATCAGCTTCGCTTCACAAAGCTCCGTTGCGCGAAAAGTACGCGTCCTGGGCCGCTGCCCGGTCCGCTGTTACAGATATATATCTTTTTTTAAACGTTAATTTCTCAAAATCCACTGGAGCACATATATTGAGACCTACAAAAGGCACATCGGGCTACCAGTCCCTACAATTTTGCCAAGTTTCGTGCAAATCCATTCAGCCGTTCGGGCTAAAAGTGAGGCCAACCGCCCTATGGAAATTAACATGGGAAAAACGCGTTTTGGGACCCCCCTTTTTTCTCGGCCCCCCCTTGACGAACCCCCCCCAAATTTTCAAAGGCTGCTCAGAAACAAAATGTGCCATTTTCCTGAAAATTTCAGCCAATTCCGTCCACAAACGGCAAAGTTATTAGACATAGAATTTTCAAAAAACCCATAGAGAAAAAATCCTAACTATATATACCTACTGGCGACCGCCAGTAGGTAATATATATATATATATATATATATATATATATATATATATATATATATATATATATATATATATATATATATATATATATTACCTAGTGGTGGTCGCTAGTAGGTAGTTATAGTTAGGACCTATTTTCCATAGGAAAATAGGAAATCCGCAACATTCTATTTGGAATAACTTTAGCGCTGATTGAGGAATCTTTGCGAAATTTTCAAAACTGGTGAGGCGCTCTGGTCCGCTCCTATCTTGAAAGTCTTGGAGTGATTCGTGAAGTGGTGGCTGGGAAAAAAGGGGGTCCCTAAACATGTTTTCCTCTTGCAATTTTCCATAGGTACCATTCGTTTCAAAAGCTTTATTCGATCATTAGAAAAACAATCATGAAAGCACATAAAAATACATCACAACGTCACAAGCCAGTACATGTTAAATATTTACAATTATTAACGGTAGAAAGCACAGTTGGTATATCAAAGAACAGATCTTATGAGTTATTCAATAATATCAAAAACCATACTTTTCCTGGCGGACACAGATTTCAGGATAAAAACAGCTGTAAAAAAACACACATCCGGGACGTCAAGTGCAAATAAAAGCTTCATAGCAGTATTAATAGTAATCACCGAATATTTTTTAAAAAGCGGCTTAAGATAGACAATACAGAGGTGCAGATACAAAGGACAGATAAGTAGAAAGTGCTCAGTGCTCTGCTTTGAAATTCCATCACAAGGGCAGCAAATAGATGGGTGCTTTTTTAGTGAAGGGAAAGCCACCAGTTTGTGTACAATACCAAGTCTTATCCTTGTAAGGACAAACTGGTGGGTTTGCTTAGTCACCACCTTCAGATATTTGGAAAAGCCAGGGCTATTCATATTGTAGGAATAGTAAAATTGATGGGTTATGAGCTTACTGGTACCATTCATCACGACTACAGCCCGAACGGCTGAACGGATTTACTCCAAATTTGGCAAAGTTGTAGTCCTTGGTTCAGACTCGTGCCTTTTGCTATATGGTGGAAATCTGTTCAGTTGTTCCTGGGTAAATTACAATTAAAAGTACATATATTGATGGCCTAGGTGGATCTGCGCATCTTGTGGAGATTATAAGCGCACTGTCTCGATCACACGCAGAATGCTGATTGGATGTGAAGTGGTTGTCCACTTTCGAAACCAGGAAGTGTTGGCAGCCATTTTGGGCCTCGGTAGAAGCGAGGATCTAGAAATTAGTGGAACAAGTTTTTAAAATGTATAAAGGGGGCAGGTAAGAATTATTTGTTTTTCCTCATCTCACCATAGCATCTGCGAAATAAGCTAAAAACCTATCTTCCGGCATGGGCACCCCAGGCTTCTGCTACTGCATTGGCTTTAGGCCTACCCAGGCAAGCTTTTTTGTATAAAGCTTGGTGTAATCATTGGACCAAGGGGCATTGAACTAGCATAATTTTGTTACCCCATGATAGTAGCGATTCCCAGATGTTAACATTATTATTGTTCAAATTTCACTTGTCCAATCGGGCCATTCTGAACGCAGCACTCAACCAGTTCTCATACAACGGGGGCTTAGGATCTTTCCAAAGTTTACAAATCTCCCTGCGGGCAATAAGAATCAGATATAATAGCAGACCTTTTTGAGTAGCAGACATCGAGTTTGTCGAGTCATTATCCTAACCAAATATAGCTAGTACCAGATTCAAAGTAAACTTAATTTAAAAAATTGCTCCAAGGGCACGCTCCATGTTGTTCCAGAATCCTCTTAGGGTAGAGCATTCAAAAAATATATGAATATCGTCCGCCATGGCAAAATTGCATCTTCGACACTTCGGGGATGAGGTAGGGGCTAATTTTGCTATTCTCAAGGGGGTATAGTATAATCTATTGATGACAAAAAAGTGATGCTTTTTAAGGGATGCTAGCTTTACATATTTATATAATATTTGAAGAGATTGACCATGCAAGTCAGCAGCTATACCATCCAGGACTGATAGATTCAAAACAAGATAGTTTGGAGGAAGGTCCGCATCATCAGCATCGTTCAAGTTCCTATACCAGTACCCTACCTCCTTTTTTATAGGTTTTACATTTTGAAGACGATACCCATTTTCCCAGTTACCACCTATAGACTCTTTCTTGGCCATATACTAGGATGATAATTGCAAGTATTTAAATTTTGAAAAGGAACCACCTATTTTTGATCTTAAAAACTCCCATAGGTGGACTCCGACTGATGATATAAGATCGGAAGAGGTCGCTAAGCCAGCTTTCTTAATAGGCAACGCAAGACTATCATCCAAGCATGTGGGAAACCCGGGACAATCCCAGATGGGAGCAAAATCGGAATAGTAACCTATCCCCCATTTCTTTCTAACACAATACCACATTTTAAGTGCTGACCTTAAAACTTTCAGGCGGACCTTTTTAAAAAACCTTGGAGCCCCAAACTTGTATAGAAAGCCCACTCCCCCTCCCTCAATAATAGCCATCTCATTCAAAATCCTCCCCCAATTAGTTTCGGGGGTGGTGGAGAGTAGTATTCGTACATTTTTTAACTGAAAGGCTAAAACATATCGGAGCAAATCCGGGAGAGTTAAACCACCCTTCAGGAGCATTGCGTCGCAGCTTCTTCCAGGATAACCTGGCAGTTTTCTTAGACCAAATGAAGCTTCCTATTTTACCCAGGATTTTACTCAAAGCTTTACTGGGAAAATGGAGGGGGATAGTACTAAACAAATATGTCAATTTTGGCGGGACAACTATCTTTACTAAGTTGACCCGGCCGTAGATGGTCAGAGGTAAATTCTGCCATCTTAAAAAAAGATGATTGATTTCTTTAGATACCTTCTTCAGGTTTTTCTGAGGAATATCATCTAAATCTTTAACGATGCTTATCCCTAGATATCTAAATTACTGGTAAGAAATATTTTGACTCTCTACACCTGCTTAGGGTGTCCCACAAGGACCCCTAGGGACCAAAAACATTTTTTTTTTTGACAAAACAGAGAAATATGCGTTGGGTGCATGGATCTGCCATAAAAAATAAATCGAAGCGCGGGCTCCCGTGCTTATTTAAAAATTATCTACATGGGAAGGAAAAATGCTGATGTCTAAAATATTGCATTGAAGAGGGGGCCGACAAAAAAGGGGGTCCCAAAACGTGTTTTCCCCATGCAATTTTCCATTGGAACCGTTCATCATGGCTACAGCCCGAACAGCTGAACGGAATTACACTAAATTTGGCAAAGTTGTAGTCCTTGGTTCAGACTTGTGCCTTTTGCTTAAATGGTGTAAATCCGTTCAGTAGTTCCTGAGAAAATTACAATTAAAAATACATATATATCCATGACCTCGGTGGATCCGCGCTTCTTGCACGTACTTTAAGCATACCGTCCAGGTCACGCGCTAATTGACTCTCAAGTGGTTGTCAACATTGGAAACCAGGAAGTGTTGGCTGCCATTTTGTGCCGCGGTAGAAGCGACGATCTAGAAACTAGTGGGACAAGTGTTCAACACGTATAAAGGGGGCATGTAAGAAATATTTTGATCATCTAGACCTGTTTAGGGGTCCCCTCAAAAATTTGTTTTTCTGGGAAAAACAAAAAGGAGAAATGTACGTTGGGTGCATGGATCCGCCGTAATAAATAAAAAAATAAAGCAGGGGCTCCTGTGCTTGTTTAAAAATTAGCTCCCTGGGAGGGCCAAATACCGGGGTCTAAAATATTACATTTGATGGGGGTCCAGAGAGGCTCTGTAGCCCGGGGACCGCCATTCCTCGGTGCTACAAAAAAAATGTGTGAGGGAGCTTGCAGTGTCTTCAAAAGGTTTGTCTAAGCCCCGAGGATTAGCACCCTCTGGGGCTTTTTATATTTTGAGAGGGGGGCCGTGTGGTCTCCATTCTGGAGCAGTCGAAAGCCTTGGGGAACACCACCCCCCAGGAGTGGCTCCTGCTGTGTCTCGGGCTGTCTACCCCCGGGACACTGCTGTTTATTATGCCAGGGCGGGGGTCGAGTTTCCCGTTGTGTCATAACAAACTTGAGGGCATATTAATAAGTGCCATTTCGCCGCAATTTTAAAAAAAAGCCAAGCATGCTGTGAGAATTCTATTACCCTATTTACTAGGTGACGCTAACATGCATTAATGCATGTTAGCATCCGGTTTGCAAAGGGTTCACCTTGTATCTCCAATGAGTTGTAATGTAGGTGTTCTCAGTGGCAAGGTAGGTGTTTCTATGAGAATATAAAAAAGAAGAGGGCGGTATGACATTATCGTTGTATTTACAAGGCAGCCCTGGATTTGAGGACCGATAGGAAAACTCTCTCTAATTGCGGTTTATGTCGGATCCTAACATCTGTTCTGAAGTAGACTTAAGCATGTTTAATATGCGAGGTGGATTGATATGTTGAGTCCACAGTCTTATATTAATAAGCTTTTCAGTTGCAAACATAAATTATCACTGTATTTCTCGCAGTATTGGGGTCATATTTACAAGGACAGCGTTAGAATTATCGTTGCTTTAGCGTTAGGAAAGTGTCGTTAAAGCGGCCATAACTGCTTAATAATAGGCTTTTGAGAATTTGTGAGAATTCCAATAGAAGCCCAGGTTTACACCAGAACATGTTAACGCTGTCATTGAAAATATGCCCCCAAGTTTGCCATGGCAGGCCGAGAGCCTCGGCTCTCACTCTTGCATAGCAAACAGCAATGTTGAAAAAATCTTGCAGTAAGATAACAAAGGATTTTGAAGTCCATTTCTAATACCTATAGATGTAGCAGAGGAATGATGATTAATTAGGTTTATTGGATAATCAGTATAGGATTACAGATTGCCTTTTTAGTTGTAGTTTGTTGCCGGTAAAGCAGCTACTTGTAAATATGCCCCTCAGTTTTGTAATGTCAACAATCTTGTCTCCCATTTAAAGAGGCACACAGTATTTAGTGAAGTACATTGTGAATCGTGACACAACACTGTCTATTTGTGATCGATAAAGAATTCGAAGAGTTGTGTACTTCTTTTGTTCGTAATGTACATAGGGGCAGATTTACAAGTCCCTTGCGCCACTATTGCATCACTTTTAGCATGAAAAAAGTGATGCGAAAGTGGCGCAAGGGGCTTGTAAATCTGCTACACAGAGTTCTGTCTTTGTTTGCTTTCCTCTCTGTCATGTAGAGGATACTGGGTAAATATAATGGTTTCTGTACAGCCAGTACCTTTCAACCCTACCCCCAAGCTGCTTACTGCCTGTTACCATAGTAACACGTAAGTGAGCACACAGATCACAAGTTCACCACACAATGTTGCTAATCCAAACAGTAACTGTACTGAACTTTTTAAATTTTTCCATAGGAACCGTTAATCGCAGCTACAGACTCTGGTAAAGAGCTGGTAAAGACTTAGCCTCATTATTATACTTCTAGTTATAAACATCATTTGTACTTTTTATTGTTAAATGTTCTCTAAGCTTATGATTATCACACTAAATAATAGTGAAATGTTGTCAGAAAAAGAAGATTTATACACTCACTGTTTTTAATTAACTTTTATAAGAACAAAAAGAAATAAATAGAAACGTAGTGGTGAGCCCCCCTGCTCAGTGGTTTGGGCCTACATGAGGCATCCGAACCACTAGGATGGGCCATCACAGGGCTTGCGATGGGAGCAACTCTAAAATGGCATAGAGCACGTGCGCCCTGTCTTTTTTATTGATAGGATCACATGTGTAGTGACGTATGTACTGGATGGGTATGGTGTGGGTGTATACCAGCCATGAAGGATTGTGTGTGTGCCGTTCTGACAACTAGACTTTGAACTAAGAAATCACTACAATGGAAATGTGGGCAATGTAGCGTTCTGGTGTTTTCCTGGAAGCGTAAGCGGAGTGGGCTGGACTAACGTATGCCAGTGCTGCGTGAGGTTGTGAACAATGACTCCGGAGCTATGGGCGTGGTTCCGTCGTGACCTAAATGAAAAATCTACTGATTTGGGTGTCCGTGTTGTAGTGCTGCTGTCACCCAAGTCTTACACGTAAATGTGTCATTATGTCTGTAAATTCCCACAAAAAGGCTAACATAGAAGGTACGGTGTATCACTGACCCTATATTCATCCATAGATGCACACATAAAAGATGGTGGACATGACGCATTTCTGTGAATATGAAAGTTTGTTGTACATTCAGTGGAGTGCTGTAGCTGTAGTAATATGTTGCTTGATCTCGCTGGATTCCTTGGTTACAGAAACAAGAGTGGAATCCAATGAGGTCATGTGGCACCGAGGACATGACCACAACATATTACAGTGCTGTGAAAGGTTTAGGTTGCAGTTTTTGGCACATGAAGGACATAGTTTTGGGTCGACTTTGCGCTATATAAATATGCTAAAAAAAAAGAAGAAATAGTACACATTTATAAATTGACTATACAGTTTCTTTGCAGTACTGTAATGATCCACTTTGAACGTTCGTATTTGTAGAATGAGTGAGAGACAGTTATATAATCGAAGTTTTTGCTATTGGGAGAGGTAAAATGGTTGCATACACTGTTTACAGCACAATATAATCTGGTAGGGTGCAGGAGCAGCATTTTACAAACATAATAAGTACACAGACATAGATAGTTGAAGTGGGTATGGGCTTGTGTGCTCAACTCCATTTTATTACTTTGCTGTTGGTAACAAGTAGAATAGTAATCATGATATCATACACAGATATTCAATTATAAAAGGTTTATGACTTCTGCTGTAGAAAGGTAGGAGCACTATATGTGAAATAATACACAGAAATCTATCGTAAAGGGTTCATGAGTTGTGGTGCACTAAGGTAGGGTCAGTTTGTGTAGAGTCTGCGATGATGCATGGTTCAGGCAGAACGCACAGGTAAGAATGTCTTTTGGGAACTGAATTTCGCCTTAATAAGGCCACATGGTGATTATTTATGGTGTACTGAGTTAGTGGTACGTCTGGTGTTCAGCGTGTGCTCACCCTGCGATGACGCGTGTTTCGAGCGATCTGTACTCAAAGCATTAGGTGTTGCATACTGGACTGCATGAACTTTGAGGGGGAAAAAAAACTACCGGGTTATCACTTGCTCTGCAAACTAGGTCTACTGATTGCTCCCCATAACAAATTAAACAATTGCATTTCACACAGTGCATTCTAACTTTCTCAAAATGGGGACGTATGTCTGCTGGCGATGTTGAAGGTGATGCCCCAGAGGTACTTGGTATTGCTGGTGGTGGAGGTACATTTTGGCGCTGTGTTCTACATTCTTTGTGAACATAGTTCACAGGATGCAGGGATTAAAGGTGCTTACGCATACTAGCAGTGCCACATGAGTATTTTTTTTTCTGTGCCTTAAATAAATCAAGGCTAAATTCCCTACTGTCTGTAGTGTAGCTACAAATCTGAATTCAAGTTGTGAACCCTACTGTCCACAGTGTACATCGAAGCCACTAGTCAGCACAGCTATAGAAGAATGCTTTTTTCACGTATTTTAACAAAATCTGAATACATACAGTATAATCGTCTCTGCATTACTTAAATCAAGGCTGAATTCACTACTGTCTACAGTGTAGATGCACAGCTAAATTCAAGTTGTAAACCCTGCTGTCCACAGTGTAAATCTTAGGGTGGACTGCATTATCTGTAATCACGATTGAAATGAAGGATAGAACATGTATAGAAAGAATACATTGTTGAAATATGTATGTTTCAGGGACATTATAGTTCAAATTGTGACCTGTGCTGTCCTTAGTGTAGACTGACATATAGTGTGTCTTTGCACTTGCAGCGTGAATTTTATTATTCAACTAAATCTATAAGTGATATAAAAGAAGTTTTTGAAGGAAGCATACTAAAGGGATATTGTATAGTTTGATAGGTATTATACTTAGTTTGGTTTGCACTGAGGTAGTGGTACCTGAAACAACAAGACTCTGTGGAGCCTGCCATGATGCGTGTTCCCGGTAGGCTGTACTGATAGTAATGTTTTTTGTCTTGTGAATTCAGTCTTAGTAACGCCACGTGACAATGATTTTCCGTGCACTGAGTTACTAGTACCTTTGGCGCTTAGCGTGTATGTATCCTAGGATGTAGTGTGGTGTGGGGCACAAGAATTGGAGTAATGTCTCACTGTGACATAAAACTGTTCAATCTTCTTTGCGATGATTTATGGTGCACTGAGTTAGTAGTATCTTTGGCGCTGATCTTGTACGTATCCTGCGATATTGCATACTGCAGGGAGGCTGCATTGGGAGCAATGTTTTTGCCTAGTGAATTCTGCCTTATTAAGGCTAGGGAGAGATGACTTGTGGTGAACTGAGTTAGTGGTACCGAAAGAATTCAGCGTGTGCGCACCCTGCGATGATTTGTGGTTTGGGGGGGTCGCAGTGGTATAACGTCTCTTGTGTACTGGAATGTGTCATGTACAATCGCCATTCTACCTGAATCGTGAGCCCTCACAATGTAGATCGAAGGCAGTAGTCATCACTGACATCAAGAAATTATTTTTGTCGTATATTTTAACAAAATCTGAGGACATAAATTACATTTATCTCTAACTTAAAAAAATCAAGTCTAAATTTCATGCTGTTCGTAGTATAGATTCAAAGCTGAATTCAAGTTGTGAACCCTGCTGTCTGCACTGTAGATCAGAGGCAGTAGTCAGCAGAGATATCGACGAATGATTTTTGTCACTTATTTTAACAAAACCAGAACACATACAGTACAATTGTCTCTGCATTAAATAAATCAAGGTTAAATTCCTTACTGTCCATAGTGTACATGCAAAGCTGAATTCAAGTTGTGAACCCTGCTGTCCGCAGTGTAGATCGAGGGCAGTAGTTGATACATACATTGAGGAATGTTTTTTTCGTCACATACTTTAAAAAATCTGAGGACACAGTACAATTGTCTCTGCCTTAAATAAATCGAGACTGAATTAAATGTTGTCTGTAGTGCTGATGCGCCACGGGTATCAAGTGGTAAGCTCTGTTGATCGCAGTGTACATTTGAAGGCAGTAGTCAGTATAGGTATTGAGGAATGTTTTTTGTGGCATCCTTTAACAAAATTGTCTATGCCTTACATAAATCAAGGCTAACTAGAATGCTGTCCGTAGTGTAGATGGAAAGCTGAATTCAAGTTGTGAACCTGCTGTCCTCAGTGTAGATTGAAGGCAGTAGTTGACACAGACATCAAGAAATGCTTTTTGTCACTTATTTTAACAAAATCTGAGACATAGTACAATTGTCTCTGCCTTAAATAAATGGGGACTGAATTTAATGTTGTCTGTAGTGCTGATGCACAACTAGTATCAAGTTGTAAACTTTACTGACCGCACTGTAGATCAAAGGCAGTAGTGATCACAGATATCGATGAAGAATTTTTGTCACTTATTTTAACAAAGTCTGAGGACATAGAGTAGAATTGTATTTGCCTTACATAAATCAAGGCTAACTTCAATGCTGTCCGTAGTGTAGATCCAAAGCTGAATTCAAGTTGTGAACCCTGCTGTCAGCAGTGTAGATTGAAGGCAGTAGTCGATACAGACATAAGTCTGCGCCGCTGTGGCGCTGAGTTCACAATGGGCCTGTATCAAGGAGGCATGTGGTCATGACGGCAGACACGTGAAAGGGTGAGAACCTTCACTGTGGCAGAGTCTTTTCTTTTTGCAGAAGTAAACCACACCCAAGGCGTGGCTAATTACTTATACTCTTACGCTGGAGTTGCGTACGTTGGATCAGCCCACTCCGCTTCTGCTTCAAGGGCGGGTTGACAACACAGCTACATGACCGAGATATTCCCCAGAGTTTGAGATAACATGGTTGCGTCCACTGTGCAGTACAAAAAAGGTATCAATAGTATATGTACACATGGAAAAGTTTTTGGTTTGTATAGTGAGTTGTGTATAGCATATCACAGGTAGTATATGATATTGTTAAATACAAGTGTTTCCACAATACAGTTCATACACCAGCAAAATAAAATGTCTTAATCCTCTTGTTCAGGGTTTGTCGCTGTTTATTGAAGGAGACGTCACAGCCAACACGTGTTTCGTCGTACTGGGGAATGTAACCCCCGACTTTTTCAAGGCTGTTTGAAGAAAATGGTAATGTTGTAGCACATTACTTTAGATCATAACACTTGATCAGTTTTATACATAACATTTAGATGGTTTTTTAAGATTAGGTGGTAGTGCAATATTCCATTTGCATTTATTAATAAGCATGCTCGTACTGTGACATTATCAGTTACCACTTTTGGTACATGCTTACTGGTATTAATAAAGATTCGTTTACAGTGTGATTGTTCTTAACATCATAGAAAGTATGAGCCCATGACACCATCACCGGTCTCTCCATACCTTGCAATGGGCTCATACTTTCTATGATGTTAAGAACAATCACACTGTAAACGAATCTTTATAGCAAAACATATCACAGGTAGTATTAGCAGTGTGTACATTATTGTTGATGTGCGAGTTTCCTCCCTTATACATAGTTGATTGCCACATCTCTGAACATTGAGCTAGTGTGCAGTTGAAGGGATATATTTGTAGGAGAGTAGGGTCTGCTTGCTATGGTCACCCCCACTTTTTACTGTGATTCTCTGGTTTTTCGACTTTAGTGTTGCTGTGGGCCTGCTAATCAGACCCATAGCCCAGCTGTTCTCTCTCTAATTTGATACCATGCACTTTAGGTGTATACCAGATTGGTTACTGGGTCACCATTGTGAGCCCCTGTATAGTGTACCATAGGTACCCAGGGCAAAGGTGCACCCTAGGCCTACCAGGGGCTGCAGCATGTATTGTGCCACCCCTGGTTGGCCTTCCAAACTGACACCACAGGTCTGTTCACACAGCCCGGGTAAGGTGGTATAATCACCCCTTACTTAGATATAGTATACCTATATCTACCTTTATATATAGACACATATACACTTATAAGCCACTCCTATGGTAGGTCTCGACAATCCTGGAGGCAGAGTGCTTGGTTTTATGTGAGAGGGTGCTCTGGCATGAGCTGAGCCCCTCAGCAGCTTTCGGAACCATCTCCTTATAGCTGTTCTATGATATACCATATTCTCTTAAGTGCATTATATTCATCGCGGTTAATGGTAACTTTAGTTTGGCTTTATCAAAACATGTCGTGTAAGGTGTTACACACTTTGGAATACTAGCATTCCACCGTTCTAGAGGCAAAAGACATGTAGTTACTGTTTTACCCGGTTAAAGTTAAACAGAGCCTCAGCATCACAAAATGGATGCTGCTGCCACAGACACGAGTCTGACCTCCTGTTGCTGGGGGAAACTCCGGCAGTGGAGGCCTGGACAATAGGTTTCCTGTCCAAGGAGGTGCTAGCACCTCCCCAGACAGGGATTTTGTGTATTGGAGCAGGGAGGGCTGCATTCAGTGATTGCATCTAGACACTCGTACCAACAAGAGAGAAAGGGAACAGAATTGGCGCTCCTATCCCCCTCAAGGTAACTCAAAGACAACACATTTTTAAATCACTCCAACATCCACACTTCACAAAAAAAACCAGCTCCGCAGTAACCTGGCCTCGCAGCCACTAGGGTGGCATTCGGCCACTCCTGGTTAGGCCCGAAGATGAAGCATGTCACCAACCACCTTGGTGAGTGAGGGCCTTCCGAATAACCTTAAGAGGTTTCCCTCATAGTCAAGTGAGACTGTGAGTAGTGTTACATGCTTGCTCTGATGCTCCTCTGTTGTTGTCTTTGCATCTAGACACTGCCTGGGGCAGACAAGGTGCTCCATGCATAGCCCGGTTCAAACCAGTTACAGGGGCACTCCAGCCCCAGCTCTGACGCAAAACTGGACAAAGGGAAAGGGGTGTAACCACCCCCTTCTCAGGTCCACTCATAGGAGGGACCTAGTCAGGTAATCCAGCCCCTTTTCTTAGCATAAGTATAGGAGCTGTGTCCCCAGGACTTTAGATTATCCTGGACGAATCTTTGAAAGACATATCTTGGACCTTTAACATTCCATTCTGACTGGAAGACGGAAGACAGAAGACATCTCCCTTGTGGTCAAGGTGTGACCACCCTGTGCAAACAGGCACCAACAGCAACTTCACCGGTCTGCAGTTTCAAGGCTCCCATTGGAACCCGAAGACTCTACAACACAAGAACTGGACTTCCAGACTTCTATGACCCCGACCCACATCCACAGCAAAGCTGAGACACGTGGCAGACACGAGTGACGTGGGACTGGACATCTATGACATACTGCATTTTGCTACCTGCTCTCCTTTCCTGAAGCCCAGTAAGTTGTACATTGGGGTACCAGAAGCCCCAGCGCCGAGCACCAATTGCACTGAAGCTCAGGCCACCACATTCCACGAGTGTCCCGTGGTCCTTGCCTTTGCATTTGAGCTTGATGCATCTTCCTGGTTCCTTGCCTGTTAGGTTGTGAGCCCCCTGAAGACCTACCTTCGAATTTACCTTGCTTTCCTGGTTACTCCAGGCTTGCTTCAGTTTTCCTGAAAAGGAGAAGTGTCACAGACCTAGCTGGTCTGCAACAGAGCCAATCTTGACATCCTGCATGGGTTGCGGTTGCCAAGGTTTGTTGGGTCCAATCCAGATACCAATGCTGCAGTCATCTAGATCTGATGTGGGACAACTCAAATCCAGATGCTGGTCATCGTTGATGCCTCCTGGACCTCGTGGATGAAGAGACCAACTCCCCTTCTTCACCTTAAAGCACCCGACAACGCCTGGTTCCTTCCTGGTTCCTTCCTGGTCAATGGCTAGTGACCCAGACTCTGTCCCCTCTGCTTTCAGGTTCTTCACATCTCTGATCCACCCTTGGATCCACCCGGACACTTTTCCTCTGAACGCCTGCAGCACTTCTTTGCAGCTCTCCATAGAAAACGAGGACGAAACCTGCCACAAAAGACATCTATGCACCTGGCTTCCCTGGGTGAGGTAACACGCGTACTCCGGTGCTGCTATGGGTCTCGACTCTCGAAGTGTCCTAGTTTAAAAGGGTTCCATCCTAGTCCATCCGGAAGTGTCCTTAAACTGTAACTTTGTAACTTTTATGATCTCCATAGAAAGTCAATGGGAACCCGCGTCTGTGTTGAGACACTGCACGCGTCTTCCGTGGGCCTCCTACTTCCTAACGTTTGGTTGTTTAGTGTAGCCCCAGCGATTCCAGAGGCCCAAGTCCTGCTTTCTAATTCTCCTGTGGTACTTATACCACTTTCTTAGTATATGGTTTGTGAGGCCCCTAGGGCATAACGTATACTGTGCAACTTATCATATATTATCTGTGTGACTTGTATTGTATTTTTACCTCTGACCTCATAAAGAATGCAGAGGGGTTGTGTTTAGATTAAATACATATATATTTGATATATACCATCTGTGGTGTCCTTTCATTTGGTATTCAAGGGATTATATATGGTAAAACAACTTGCTTAACTCGCCTACTGAAGTCTTAGCCTGAAGACTGCTGGTTCATGCTACCAATAGGATAGCTTTCTATTAGGTTGACTTTACAACCACCATCAATAAGGGTCGATTAGTCTGGTGCAAGGTGCCCACTAGAACTAGTGGACATCATATGCCAGGCTAACTTCTCAGATTGGTGTACAGCGGTTGGGATAAGAGCTTGCAATTTGTTCTACCAAAAAATCTTGAAACATCATCTGAAAGATCATATCAAGGTACCTGTAGGTACATATAAATCAAGTCTTACATATATAAGTTCTACTGAACTTAGTAGCTGTAGGTGGTAAGGGCTTAGCACACCCTGACTGCAACTCCTAGAGAGGTTCTAGTAGGAAACCACTTAGTATAGGTAGGTGCACACACCACACCTCACTAGAAAATGTCCTTGGAAGCAGGCCCTAGTGGACCTCTTCAAGATGACAACCAGAGGTTGCCTTCTAAGTATTACTCATTCACTTTTCAAGAACTGAGAAGCCTGTGTGCAGTGAGAAAGTTGAGACAAGGACAGACTCCAACCTTTAACCACCTGGTAGATATCTTAGTGGCTCATGATGTAGAGAATGCATCAGACCTAGGTAGCCAAGGGGGTAGAGAGGGTGCCATCTCTCAACAGAGGAGAATACCACTGGGGAAGATCCAGTGGTCTCTAATGAAGATGCTGACCAGGATGCAGTTGATGAATCTGACCTGGGCAACTTAGGACTAACTGGAAGTGGAGAGGGCCAAGGCAGGCCCCACTCCACTCACCCCAGTAGGCCTAACAGTGGAAACAGAAGGCACAGGTCACTTTCCAGTGGCTCTGAGCATTCTAATTCCTCAGTAGGGTCCAGTGCCTCTGCTCAGAGGAGGATGACTTCCCCTCAGAGGAGAGAGCACAAAGCTAGGTTAAAAGAAGTCAAGCTTAGGACCAAGAGGCAAGTAATTGCCCTTGCAAAAGAGACCCTGGCTCTTGAAAGAGAGAAGAAATTGAGTGGGCTAGAGCCCATTGGTGGCAGCATACTTCCTAGAGATAGGGAAAGGTCTCATGACCATAGAAACCTAAACAAGATTGTTCTTCCCTATCAGATTGAGGATGACATCCACAAATTGATAACTGCTTTGGAGAGGGCTTACAAAGTACAGCAGGTACACCAGAGACATTGGGCAGGAATCTTGTGGCTCTCCGTTGCAGACAAAGGAAGAGACAAGCTCCTCACTATAAGAGAAGAGGATGCTGACAATTACTATGTCCTGAAGTGTGATCTAATAGATGGGTTTGGCCTAACCACTGAGCAGTACAGGTTGTTGCTTAGGGATACCCAAAAGACACAGACTCAGAACTGGACTGATGTTGTAGATTGTGCAATTAAGGCTCTGGAAGGCTGGTTACTGGGCAGTAAAGTAAGTAACTATACAGGATTGTATAATCTGATTATGAGAGAACAAATTCTTAACAACTGTCAAAACCAGTTATTGCATCAGCACTTGGTTGACTCTGATCTGACCTCTCCCCAAGAATTGGGAAAGAAGGCGGACAAATGGGTCAGAACCAGGGTGAAGCAGAAGGTACAGAACCAAGGTGGTGATCAGGAGAAAGCAAAAGACCAGAAGTCTTCTCAAGGTCCCCAACAAGCTTCTAATGGTGGGGGTTCCCAACAATCTAAAAAGTAAGAAGGCCCAAAGAAACCATGGTGCAAGTGTTGTAAGGTTGCTATGCACTGGACCAGTGAGTGCACCAAGAAGGATGCAGCTCCAACCACCATTGCCCCTAAGGCAACTGTTCCCCCTAGTCCATCTCCAAGTGGTGGTTCTCAACAAAGGGTGTAGTAGGGTTAACCCTGGGAACTGAGATGGATTCTGGCCTAGTCAGGATACCAACTCAAGCTGTTTTGATCTGTGATGGGGACATAATTATGTCCTCTACTGTGAGTCCCAATAACTTGGGCAAGTACAGACAAACTCTTTTAATTAATGACAACGTGGCTCAGGCCTACAGGGACACATGTGCTAGTGTCCCAATGGTAACACCTGGCTTTGTTGACCCTGGACAGATCATAATACGTGAAAAGTACCTAGTGACCAATGCTAGCAATGTCATTACCACTCATAGTACGGCAATTCTTAATTTCTCCCGGGGAGGGGTAACTGGCCTCAAAAAGGTTGTGGTTAGCTCAGACCTCACTGTAGAATGCTTGCTTGGAAATGACCTGGAGACTTCAGCTTGGGCTGAAGTGGAGTATAGGACCCATGCAGAAATGTTAAGGAGCTTCCAGGAGGTTGGTCATACCTTTGGCATTCCTTCTCACACTAGCTCATGATATTCCCCTTGCAGGACATCTTGGCCAGAACAAGACTTGGGGCAGGCTTGTTCCTCACTTTCACTGGCCTCATATGTCAGAAGATACCAAGGAGTTTGGTTGCTCCTGTTTCACCTGCCAAGCCAGTGGCAAATCAGGTGGCACCACAAAGGCCCCCCTAATACCACTAACTGTGGTAGGGGTTCCGTTTGAAACATGTAGGGATTGACATTCTTGGACCAATGGATCTCCAAACAGCATCTGGGCACAGGGTTATTCTGGTGGTAGTGGATAATGTCACCAGATACCCAGAAGCAATTCCCCTAGGGACCACAACAGCACGTGTTGTGGCAAGAGCCGTCATGGGAGCTCACCACACCCTATCATCCACAGTGCAATGGTCTAGTTGAGAGATTCAACAAGACCTTACAGGGCATGATTAAGGGTCTCCCTGAAAAGCTTAGGCGGAGATGGGACATCCTACTGCCCTGCCTTTTGTTTGCTTACAGAGAGGTCCCACAGAAGGGGATTGGCTACAGCCCTTTTGAACTTCTGTTTGCACATCCTGTAAGAGGACCCATGTGTCTGGGGAAGGAAGAATGGGAGTTACCTCTCAAACCTCCCAAACAAGACATTGTGGATTATGTACTTGGTCTCCGCTCCTGGATGGCCGAGCACATTAAAAAGGCATCCAAAAACCTTGAGGCTAGTCAGGAATTGCAAAATGCCTGGCATGACCAAAAGGCTGTGCTGCCGTGCTGCCTGTTTACCAGCCAGGACAGAAAGTGTGGGTGTTGGAGCCTGTTGCCCCAACAGCTCTCCATGACAAGTGGAGTGGACCCCACACTATTGTTGAACAGAAGGGAGAAGTCACCTATTTGGTTGACCTTGGAACTCCCAGGAGCCCCCACATGGTGCTTCATGTCAACAAATTGAAACCATATGTTGACAGGCCAGACACGGGCTTGCTCATGGCTACAGATGAGGAACAGGAAGAAGAGAGTAACCCTCTCCCAGACCTGATTTCTCAGAACCCTGATGATGGCTCAGTTGATCGTATAGCCTTGGCAGGCAGCCTCACTGACCAACAGCAGCAGGATGGCAGACAAATTCTACAATCCTACAGACATATATTTTCTCTGACTCCAAGTCAGACTACCTGGTGCACTCATGAAGTGGACACTGGGGAGTGTCTGCCTGTTAAAAGTAAGATTTACAGGCAACCTGATCATGTCAGGGACTGTATCAGGACAGAAGTCCAAAAGATGTTGAATTTTGGAGTCTTTAAGCCCTCAGAGAGCCATTGTGCCAGTCCAGTAGTCCTGGTACCTAAACCTCACACCCAAGATGGTAAGAGAGAGATGGTGGATTATAGAGGCCTCAATGCTGTCACTGGGACAGATGCCCATCCAATACCCAGGGCAGATGAACTCATTGACAGATTGGCATCTGCCAAGTTTTTGAGTACATTTGATCTGACAGCTGGCTACTGGCAGATCAGACTAGCTGATGATGCAAAGCCAAAGACAGCATTTTCAACCCCTAGTGGGCATTGTCAGTTTGTGGTGATGCCCTTTGGTTTGAAAAATGCACCTGCAACATTCCAAAGGTTGGTGAACCAAGTCCTCTCAGGTCTGGATGACTACTGTGCAGCTTATCTAGATGATATTGCTGTCTTTAGCTCCACTTGGGAAGATCACCTGATCCACCTAAAGAATGTTTTTGAGGCCCTGCAAAAGGCAGGCTTGACTATCAAGGCTACCAAGTGCCAGATAGGGCAGAGTCAGGTTGTATACCTTTGCCACCTGGTAGGTGGAGGCCAGGTTCAACCATTGCAGAGCAAGAATCAGACCATAATGGACTGGACTGCTCCTGATAGAGCGCGCGAGGCCACCCGACCAATAATTTTCGCCGTTTCCGGCTTCAGGGCCCATATACTTTCAAATCACCATATACATCGACCAGGTGACTTCACGAGCTCTACCAATTTGTGTGTGTGTTCCCTACTATTATTTCTCAGTGCACCCGACTTACCATCCACCGATGCGGGTACCTAATGACCACAATGAATCAGGGAGCTAGCTGTAAAAGGAAAGGCAGCAAAATACAAACCCCACCAATAACATTCAAAATACTGTTTGAAATGACCACGGACAAAGGGAAGTTTTAAAATGTTTATCTAAAGTTCATTTGCTTCATTCATAAGGTACATCAATATAAGGCAATCAATAACCAAGATAACGTAAATGAGGTAACTGTAAAGAAATAACGACAGAGTAATCATTGAAATACTGATATAAAATGTAACGAGAAGATACTATGCTATTCAATAATATTTAAGCATGGGCGGACTATGTAGGTATAACTACAGGAGGGCCTATAAAGAGTAACACGCTTCACTTAAGGTGAACGGGCCTTTAAACAATCTAGGCAATGAGGTTCTAGACCATATCAGAAAATGACAAACTGCAATGCAAAATATAATTTCTAACAAGTGAGAAGACATAGGAACAAACTTATGGAAAAATGCAAATGACTTTCAATAGTTGCGGAAAGACATGGAAAAATAACATATGCAATGGTAAACTTTATTGAAGCAAAAGTTAGAAATTCAGAAGGTGCAAGATTTAAGAGGTTCAGAGCAATATTTACCTAGAAAGGTGTGGAAACCAAACCCTGGCCACGGGTCAGTTAAGGACAGGAAACCCTCAAGGAAGGATACCCCTCAAAGGACAGCAGGTGCAGAAGGGACACCCCGGATAGGACAGGATACCCTCGGATTAGGAATCAGGACAGGACCTCAGGACAGGACAGCAAACCCTCAGACAGGACCGCTCAGGACAGGACCGGAACCCACAGTTCGGAAGCAACGCCTGCGCTCCACCCGCTCTGCAGTTATCGATCAAGACCCCGATTGGGTCAGCGAACTCCCAGCAAAGTGCTTCGCCAGCACTTTAAGGTTCAGTAGAACCTTAGTCCATGGTCAAATTCGGACAGAGTGCTCCGCAGCGCTCTGTATCTTCAGTCACCTATTGAGTATGATGGGTCAGTAACAGGTCAGCTAAACCAGACAAGTCGGACGGTTCCCTAGGTGAACCCAGGGTAGATATACAGTTTGGGGACAGTGTACCACCCCCCAATGTTGCAAAGTGTCAGAATCCCTCAATTTCGATTGGTCCTAAGGTAGAATTTGGGTAACACACCAATCACAATTCAACATTTCAAGCCTGTATTTGCATGTTTGGGCACCGCCTAGTAAGATTGGGGTTCCCATGAGAAGCTACACGACAAGCAGCAATACAATATTACATTGTAACATATAAGGAGCCACATTCGCTGTTCTCGCAGGGCAGAGGTGACTTTCTCAGGAGCATCTCGCCCATCGCTGCCAACTGGCTATGTTCCATCAGTCAAGGTCTACTGTGCTGCCAAAGTTGCGCAGGCGCAGAAGGGACCTCCAATATGGCTCTCCTTTCACTCAGACCCCCATTCCCCGCGGTACATGAAAAGTAAGCGAAAACAAATTAATACATAATAATGTCATCATGAAAACACATCACAGGGTTTGTACTTTCTACTTATCATTATAAAATATACTTATGCAGTTTAAATGTTAGCTACATTGATACAGACACAAGAGCAGTGGCACGAGCAGTACCACATGATGGGCACAGCTATGGATTACGCATGCGCATAAATTTCCCTCCACATCTGCAGACGCGTCAGGACACGTGAGTGTGGCTGACGCATGCGCAGTAACTAAAATACAAGCGGCGGCCATTTTAAAGTACACGGGTTAAATGTATTAGAAATACACGTAGGCAAGCTTCGCAATCTTTGCCTAAACAAAATAAACGTTAGTAAAACATACGTTTTGTTACCTTATTACACATAAACGAGGTTCTTGACTTCGGCAAGCCGCAAAATATGCGAAGCTTTGCTTCATCAATCCCCTCTTTGATGATATTTACTATCATCACAAAAAATGGAACCAGATGCCAACTTTCTTTCACACTTTATATAGCTCTATCTCTTCCAGCAATCGTTCTAACTTTTCTCTCTCAGTTTTAGTAGGGTGAGAAGTCTTCACCTTTTTGTATATCTGATCATTCACTTCCTCCAATTCAATCTCATCCACACTCCGTTTCAACCCTCTTGCATTTACCTCGTGCTTCTTGGTGTGCTTACGGCATTTACAACAGATAAAAATGAAAAATATAATAAGACCTATAATACCAATTGGCATCAGTATCTTGAACAATAAGCTTTTACCTACGCTAGCAAGCCAATGACCTACATTGGAGAGACCATCTACCAGTCTCTTCCAGGCACTATCAACCTCGAGTGGTTTGAGTTCCTTTGTCAAATTAGTAATGTTTTTCACATATCTTTTGATCTGTACACTTTTATCCGGAATATAAGTGCAACAATGTTGCGCCTTCAACATCCGGCAGACTCCGCCCTCTTTCGCTAATAAGGTGTCAAGAGCAAGTCGATTCTGCAAAACCATTGATCTGATCGCAACCATTTCGGTATTGACCAGCAGAAATCCATGAGCTGTTTCAGTAGACAGCACATCCACTATAGTAGACAATTTGCAAATTCTGTGAGTGTTCAGAACCACTCCCACTCCAGGTATCAGTGCACTGAAAATACTACCCATAATTTCACCTATACTTTCTCTTTTACTACGCACTAAGCCATTAGTATCTTCATTGCTTCCAGCTTTTCCATTCACATGGTATATTTTCGGGAAGACAATGCCAAAATAGCAGCTTCCATACCAGTGATCCGGCAATTTGAAATAAGCCTTGTCCCCACAAATATAATAAATTCCAGGAAACACAGGCTCTGACCCATTTTTGAAACCCCAACCTCCAATTACCTTGTAATTATGTTCGCATTCACTGGAACCAATGAAAACATTATTATAATAGCTAGTCTTCTCGCGGTGAAGACATAGCTTGCCTTTCTTTTCAAAATCCAGCAACAGAGCAGGTCCCGCCCCACCATTTGAGGTGCCTTCCATGTTCTCTGCCCACTTTGGCTTTTTCTGACTTTCGTCATTAGCCTTCTTTTGTATTTTAATTCTTCTTTTCTCTGCCATGTTCAGGAACATCTTTTCCTGTTCACGCAAAGAACAAGTCAAGTTATCTCTGTGTGCATCAGCTATGTCAATGTTACCTATAGTCAAGAAGTAGTCTCCCATATATCTTATGGTGTCGCTTTTGGTATGTACAGGATTCAAGTTCCCACGTATAGGAAGTTCAGAAAAGATTACGTCATTATTAGAGTAATAGTACTGTAACGGTCCTCTTTTGTAAAATAAACTAGCTAAAATGCTACAGGAGATTCCATATGTCAATGGCAAGTGATGGTATGTCACGCCTTCAGCCACAGAAGTAGGTAGCTTCATGCAGACATAGCAATCTTCAATTTCCATAGTCTCTACATAGTGTATTAACAAGTTTGCAAAAACATTTAAGTGTGTCCTGTTCTTAATTCCATGATAATGTAGTCCTCCCTTATCTGATGCTTCTAAGTCTCGTTTTGTTTGTCTCAGTGCTCTCTCATGTCTTGCTACACTCTGTGTTGTCAACTCCTCACTGTCTGTATTTACAATTTCAGTAGGGACAATGTTAGTATCTTTACTTACAGTGAAGGGTATAAAGATTGTTAGTCCTATCCAAATTACTATCAGTACTACTATACTACATATACACACCTTGCAGCACGTCTTGCAACGACTGCAACTAGGTCTACCATTCACAGTTGAATCAGACATTTCGGCTCAGAAGAAGTTTCTCGACCCCTCTTTGTGTCTTTACACAGCTAGCTTACTTTGTGCAAATTCACGGTGGTTCGTCTTCTTCTTCAGCAGAGTACTCAGGGACGGGCTCTCCGTCGCTTACGTCAGCTATATCAAGATCTTCAAGTTCTTCCAAAACAAGTGTCCATTCAGGAGACTTGTACTTCTTGTTTTGTCTTTTTATTCGTTCACTCCTTCTTTTGGAAGAGTTTTCTTCTTGCTCTGCTATCCGCGCACTTCTCCTTGCTTCTGCACGTTTTTCTTCCACCGTCTTTATCCTTAGCCTTAGTCTCTTTACGAACCTAGGCTCAAGGTTGTTTCTTTTCTTTAGTCTCTTAGTGGGTACTTGGACTTCACCTTCTTCTCTTATCCTCTTGTTCTCTTTCGCTTGTGGCACTTCTGTTTCACTTTCTTCTTCTTCTTCCCCTATCTCACTAGTTCCAGGGCTAGCATCAAATTCTTCTGCCTGGTTACTAATCTGGCTTTGTTCAGGAATATGTTGTTTTTGGCTTTCGATTGTCTCTGTTTCTGATTCTGTTTCTGTTTCCTGAACCCGTTCTTCTAACCCTATCTGATCCTGTTCAAGCACTTCGATCTCTTGATTTTCTTCTGCTCGAACTATTACTCTATTTCTAAGCTGTCCCTTATCCACATCAGGTGTTAGCGGTGGTGTATCGAACACCTGTTCTGTCCCTGTCTGACCTTCTCCTTCCTCAGTTTTGATGTGAATCTCAGGCGGCTGAGGTTCTTTGCCTGTGCCTTGCTTTTCCTGACTAATCCACTCTCTACCTTCACAAAGTCGCTCTCTTGTTCGGATGGGATCTTCGGTCAGATCAATCATCGGTATCCATTCTTCTGGCCATATGCTTGGCAGCTCGTCATCAGCTACTCCTGGCTCAGCTTCCTGGACCTCTTCAGCAGGCTGGATTCTTGGCAGTTCGTAGTCAACTACTCCTGGGCCAACGTCTGCTGTTCCTGCAGCCTGACTGGTGCTGGGCTGCTCGTTGTCAGCTGCTTCTGGTCTGGCTCCTGCAGAGTCCTCTGCTGGATGCCCTTCTTCTTCAAATTCTTTGTCTGGTAATACCTTCTGGGTGTGGCCAGCGTGGATCCACTGGGGAATACCTGCGACCTTCACTGCAGTGGTTGTTACCAGGATTACTTGGCGTTTCTTTCCCCACCTTGGTGCCAGACAGCTTGATCGAGTGTGCTTCTTTATTTTGACCCAGTCTCCTGGAACCAAGCTGTGGAGAGGAGTCGTTGGATTGAGGATGCCGTCGTCTCCAATCTGGCGAGAGATAGAACGCACTTGGTCACCCAATCTTCTGCAGTATTCAAGCACCAAATCATCAGTAATACTCAACAGTTTGCTTCCTGGCACCCATGCTTGTCTCATCACTCTTCCCATAATGATTTCATGGGGACTTAGGCCTGTCTTGCGGTCAGGAACACTTCTCAGTCCCATCAGGACCAGGGGCAGGGCCTTCACCCAGGTCATGCCAGTTGCATCAGTCAGCTTTGCTAGTCTGTTTTTGATAGTTCCATTTACTTGTTCCACTATTCCAGAAGCCTCTGGATGATATGCACAGTGAAGTTTCTGCCTTATTCCAAAGGCCTTACAGAGTTCAGCCAGTATTTCATTCTGAAAATGTCCACCCTTATCTGATTCAATAATGAATGGCACCCCGAATCTAGGTATCAGTTCTTTTAGTAAACACTTCGCTACTGTCAGTGCGTCACTTTGGGGAGTAGGGTAAGCTTCTACCCATTTTGAAAATACGCAAACAATGACAAGGACATATCGTTTCCCTTCACAACGGGGCATGGTGATGAAATCAATCTGTATCCTTACAAAGGGACCCCCTGATCTCCCAATTTTGCTCAGCTCAACCATTGTCCTCTTGCCTGGGTTCATCTGTTGACATGACAGGCACCTCTGGCAGAGGGACTCTGCTACTTTCCTGAACTTCCTACTGTACCAAGTCTGTTGAAATACCAGAATCATGGCATCCCTACCAATGTGTGATCCTTCGTGTATTAATCTTGCCATTGTGCCAAGCAAGTGTCGGGGTAACACAGGCATACCAGTTGGGCCCAAAATTACACCATCCACACGTCTCGGTCTACACCCATCCTCCTTCCATTTCTCTCTTTCTTGCCAAGGAGCCGACTCCTGCCACTCTCTCACTTCATCCCAAGTAGGCACTTCTTCAAACACTTGAAGTTGGCAGCTGGCTCCGATCCCCCCTCGTTTAGGATTAACGATATAGTGATCTCTGGCGCACCATTGGGCCACTCGATCAGCATAATCGTTTCCCAGTGATACTTTGTCCATGCTCTTCTTATGAGCACCGCATTTTACCACTGCCAGTTCCTTGGGTAACTGGATGGCCTCTAAAAGGTCATGAACAACTTTTGCATTCCGAATGGGAGTACCTGAGGAAGTCAGGAATTCCCTCTGTAGCCACAATTGGCCAAAGTCATGCACAACTCCATAACAGTACTGACTGTCAGTATACACTGTTATGCGTATGTTCTTCCCAATTTTGCAAGCTTTTATCATAGCAATCAATTCGGCTACTTGTGCAGACTTGATGTTATATAGGTAACCTGCTTCTTCAATTTTTGTTAAAGAGACTACTGCATAAGCAGCACTCAGGCCTCCTAGTTCATGTCTTAGACAGGAACCATCTACAAACAGCTCTTTATCATGCTCAGGCAATGGCGTTTCTTTTATGTCTGGGCGTGGTTTGGTGCTGAACTCTGTCAGATCAATGCAATCATGTTCATCATCATCCCCACCTTCCATTTCCAGGGAGTCGGGGAGTAAAGTGGCAGGGTTCAGAATACCGCACCTAACAATGCTTACATTTGCTGCACCCACAAGAATCCTCTCGTATTTAGTCAGCCGACTAGGGGTGAGATACTGCGTTTTAGTTCTGGTCAATAGAATTACCACTCCATGTGAAACATACACAGTCACAGGATGTCCCATGACTATGGACTCACTCTGTTCCAAACTTGCACAGGTAGAAGCTACTGCTTTCAGACAGCCTGGTAACCCAGCAGCTACTGGGTCCAGGGTGGCAGAGAAATAGGCCACAGGCCTTCTGGTTGTGCCATGTTCTTGAGTCAGGACTGACAATGCGCAATTATCGCGAGTGTCACAAAATAGGGCAAACTCTTTGGAATAATCTGGCATTCCCAGCGCAGGGGCTGTACACAGACAGTTTTTCAGTCTTGTGAAAGCCATTAGGCTTTCATCGTCCCATTCTACAATGTCTGGCATTCCTCTCGTGGTCATTTTTATCAAAGGCCTGGCTAAGACTGCAAATCCCAGAATCCACTGCCTGCAGTATCCTAGTACACCCAGGAACATTCTGACGTCTTTTTGAGTACGGGGCAACTGCATCTTTTGAATTATTCTCACTCTTTCTGATGTGACTTTTCTGACACCCTTTTCTATCTGGTGTCCTAGATATTTCACTGATTTTGCACAGAACTGTAGTTTGTCAGGGGCCACTTTATGCCCTTTCTCACATAGATGATTTAGGAGGGCAATGGTGTCAACTACACAGTCCCTATGACTTTTAGACGCCAGTAGAAGGTCGTCTATGTACTGCACTAAGACAGAGTTGCCAGGTAAGATCAAAGTCTCTAGACATTTTTTCAAGATATGATTAAAGATAGAAGGGCTCTCTGTATACCCCTGAGGGACCCGGTTCCAGCAATACACGTGACCTTCGAAGGCAAACGAGAAAAGAAATTTGCTGTCGGGGTGCAGGGGTATCGAAAAGAATGCATGACACAAATCAATCACAGTGAACCACTCAGCATCCCAAGGAATCTGGTACAATATCACTGCTGGGTTCGGGACAATAGGGCAGCAAGGAACTACAATTTTGTTTACCTTTCTCAGGTCTTGCACTACCCTATACTTGCCACTAGGCTTCTTGATGCCCATAATCGGTGAGTTGCATGGGCTGCTCATCACTTCCTGTATGATGTTTCCTTCTAATAATTTTTGTATTTCCAGAGTGACACCTGCTTTCACTTCAGCATTCATTCGGTAGGGCTTAGTGTTAGGATATACTGCATTGTCCTTGATGGCTATCTGTATGGGGTCCACATCTTTCATTAATCCCACATCTTTTCCAGTGAAATCCCACACCTCTGGCTTTACCGCTTCCTGGAGTTCTTGGGGCAAATCCTGCAGGGTCAATCTTTTAATTTCTGAGTCAGGTCTAAGTAACAATAGTTTATAAATGCCATCTTCATCCGGGGTCTGTATTTCGACACCTTTTGGTGTGCAAAAGATGGTACAGTTCATTTTGCACAGCAAATCACGACCCAGTAGATTCACTGGACTGGTGTCACAGACGACAAACCTATGCATTTGTTTAAAATTTCCAATTGAAATCTCCATTGGTTCGGTAACAGGAGTACTAATCAATTGATTAGATACACCCACTACTTGGATATTTTCTCCCGAGAGGGGTAGGTTTGGAACGTCCACTGTTCTTACAGTAGAACGGGTAGCGCCAGTGTCCAACAGAAAGGTGACATCATTTCCGTCAACCTTTCCTTCAATGTATGGTCCAGACTGGTCTACCGGCAAGGAAGCGCCAAGTACGCACTCCTCGTCCTCCCCTCTCAGGCCCCGTCAGTACTGATCATTACAAAGGAAGGTATCATTTAGCAGATACTGCGAAGTTGCTGTATTTCTGTTCTCACCGCTTTCCCAAACTTCTATCTCCTCACCCTCTCCCTGTTTTCCCCTGTATACCTGTTTGGGTGCTCGAGGCACCTGAACTGTTTTTACCTGGGGTTGCGTTTTTCTTGGTCTTTCTTTCTGCGTCTGTGGAGTTAAATCAGGTGTTTTGGGGTTATCATCGGTCAATTGGGGACACTCGTTTTGCCAGTGTCCAATTTCGCCGCACTGGTGGCAGGGAAATTTCTTCATAGCCTCTTCCCTGCTAAATTTGGGCCGGGGCTTTCCTCCACCCCCTCCCCCAGGACTTTTGTTCTCAGCATTTTTAACTATGTTACTCAATTGTTTTTCCTGCTGTTCTGCGAGCTTTACTTGAGCCCACATCACCTTTTCCTTAAGGGCCTTTTTCTTTTCTGCCATCTCGTCCTCGCAGTACTTAGCGTACCGTAGGACCTCATCCATTTTCTTTGTATGCCAACAGATTTTATTATCTTTTATCCACTGACAAATTTCAGGTCTTAAACCATTTACAAACCTGTAAATAAAGTGCGTCATGTCCTTCAAATCGATGTTATCAATACCACTGTATGTTTTAAATACCTGCAATAACCTCTCATAGAAGGAGTGCACTGTCTCGTCCCTTTCCTGTGTTGTTCTATCTATTTTTGTCCAATCAGTTTCTTTTGCGGGCACCTTTTCTTTCAAATGCTGAATTACCTGCTCATATTTTCGCATGACATCCTTTGATGGCTCCCCTGTTTCCTTATTTCTTGGGTACTCTTCAGTAGGCCAGTCTGTGGCTATTTTACACTGGGTCCATAAATCTACCGGAACCACAATGTCGAAAAACCCATCCAGGTCTTTCCACAGACATTTCTGTACCTTCACGAACCTTTCCACCTGCCTGTACCAGTCTACTGGTTTCTCTCGTAATTTTGGAAAATCGTTCGTAAAGGACACAATATCCTGTCTAGACCACGGGACATGCACATATTTCCCTCCAGGTACTTCGCGCATGGGGCATAACTGCTCAGGTTTCTCTACCTCCCTTAAAGCAAATTCAGGAGTCACTTGTCGGGAGCGAGCCTCTTCCCTCTTTTTCGCCCACCTGCTTCTCCATCTTTCCACATCTCCCCATTTCTGCAGTACCCCCAATAATTCTTTAATTTGCAACTTTTTTCCCGCCACATTCAGGTGCTCTATATCTTTGTCTGAGAAGTCTGCTCTGTACGGTTTCTGTAAGGGCTTGGATTTCGAGATATCTACCCCCATACTAGCTGCGGTTTCGTCAGTTTTTCGTGGAGCACTCTGGTGTTCCTTGTAAAGCTTTTACATATAAACGACAATTCTTCTTCAGAGTAGGTATTCAATCGATCCAACCCCACATTTCCTGCCATTAATTCTTCTATTTCTACCCTCAGCTTGTAGAGGTCTAAAGGTTTCGTTTGCGGAGTCTGTTTCTCTAATTCACGACTCCAACTCTCAATTTCATCCGGAGTTACCAGAGAGACATTCCTAGTGCCTGTTGCTGACTCTAATTTAATTTCTTTCGCATTAAAAGGGTTATGCCTCTGCTGCATTCCCTTTCCGGTCGGTTTGTTTGGCAAGTCCAAGAACGCAACTTCAGACTCGCACTCACTGGACTGATCATCTATTATCGGTTCCTGTCTCGGGGGTGCCATGACTGGGGTCATAACTGGAGTAATCGGATTTCCCTGACCACTGGTCCAATAGTTACTGGAATAGTCAATGCCTCAGGACTGGTATTTAACTGGGAGATTTTCAGAATTATTTCTGTCCTTTGTCTAGCTAGGGCCTCTTGCTCCTTTTCCACTAGTATCCTCCTTAAAGTCGTGTCATGTAATATCTGTGGGGTCAATGGAGGAGTAAAACTCGGGGCAGTAGGATGCGTTTCACTTGGTCCCCCACCATAATTTGGTTTCGGGAATAAAGTTCCAGTGTTAAAGGACCTGCGTTCTTCCTCATATGGAGGTTGAACGAAAGGCAGTCCTGAATTCGATGGTTTCCCTTCGTTTTCATACAAGGGTCTGGGAAAGAAAACTTTTGTACGTGAATATTTTTCTTCCTGGCTTGCGGGCACTTTGGGATATATATCCCTTGTTTCCGCCGGTTCGGGTTTCTCAAAATAGGGCCATACTTGACCACCCCCTCCCAGTCCTAGGGATCTGTCTTCTTCCTTGTGGAAGTGGCGTCGGGGAGCATCTCCTACACTGGAAGGTCGGGTTCCCTCATTATAAGGTGGCGGACTTCTGGTACAGATGTCATCTATCAATTCATCATCTGATTCCCCAGGGGCCCCCCAATGCTTACACTTTTCGGTACTTTTCTCACCCGCTGCAGGGTTATGACATGCCGGCATCATGGGAAACAGACCCTCAACAATCATGCTCTGCCTCCACTGTTTCATCCTTTTATCCCTGGACTCCTGTTTCAGCCTGGGGTACCACTTGGTCAAACCCTTGTCCATTCGGGGTCTTTCTCTTTCAAAAGCCTCAATCTCCCATTCCTCTAATGCCTCATACTGCGTTAGTCTCGGTCTGGGATGCAGTTCATTCATCCGAGTTCTTAAATTAAATAGGATCCTACCATTGAAAGTACCATCTAACGGAAAAGCCAATACTCCGTCATCTTTTGTGTACTTCACCCAATTCTCCAACCACACACAGGTATTGTACCCTCGGTCAAACATCATGAATGAGGCAGGAGTATTGGGTGGTGGGACAAGAACACCTTCTCTAGATTTAATCGGTTTGTCCGTTTTAAAATAATTTTTCACCTTACTTACAAGGGACATTTTTCTCTTGGTTCCGTACATAATATCGTATCTATTAGTCTTCCACTGATCCCTTTCAAACCCTAGGTGCCTTGGATCAGGTCGAGTTCCTGTAGTCTGCGAGTGCCACATACGACTTCTATGCTAAACTTTGTTTACAAACTACCTCCAATCAGAACGCGCTTCAGAAATCCGTGCGACCAATGGGTGCGCGACTTTGAATAATCTCCGCCAATGGGTGCGCGGCCCCTTCGTGAGACAGTTCCCACGCTCTGGCGCTCACCCCTCCTTTACAATCTCAGCTCCGCTACCCGCCCGCTGCTTCTACCAATCCCAGCGCGGCACAGAGTGACGTCAGAGGCGCTTCGGGAACGGAAACTTTCTTTCTTTTAAAGTGCTCAGTGCTTGGTTATTTTACAACAAATACACATTCGCCACAGTGCTCAAGTGTCTAGACAGAAAGATTTTTACTGCAAGTAAACTACTTCCATTTACTTTTCACGCGCTGCGGGCAGATCTCTTCCGCCTACCCTTCACTCTAGCATCGGTGAACCTGTTATTCCCCTAAACTCATCCACTTCTTTCCGGGATATATTCCGAGTTTAAGGTTTCCCAGCGGACCCCTCTGCTTTCACGCTAGCTCCGAGGAACCTGCTACTCTTCCGATGTGACCCTTATTAGGTTACGCCACTATGGGAATTTTTCCAATGAACCCCGTTACTGACATTTATTCACACATGTATTCAGAAAACCCTAGTTAGTGCTTCCCGGTTGTCTAAACCTGCACCTAACTTTCCTCGAGCCTGTGACCTCAGGACAATGGATTCTATTCACCACTTGCCCTTTCAATTCCCCGGGGAGTTCGGACAACACAGAACTAAACGGTTAACAAATGCATGGATTAATACATATAACAATATAAGAACAAGAATAATAACAATACAGCAATTCATGAATTGTTTTTACAAGATATTATTCGTGCGTATTCACAAGAGATTGATCAGGTCTCTTTAGAACAGCCGCTCTTCTAGCAGCATCAATATACTAGCAGCTTCCGACTTAACTAGTCTAACTAATCCTACCTAACCTTTAGCTAGTCCCTAACCATCCTCTGGCTACCAGTAAAACTGATAGAGCGCGCGAGCCCACCCGACCAATAATTTTCGCCGTTTCCGGCTTCAGGGCCCATATACTTTCAAATCACCATATACATCGACCAGGTGACTTCACGAGCTCTACCAATTTGTGTGTGTGTTCCCTACTATTATTTCTCAGTGCACCCGACTTACCATCCACCGATGCGGGTACCTAATGACCACAATGAATCAGGGAGCTAGCTGTAAAAGGAAAGGCAGCAAAATACAAACCCCACCAATAACATTCAAAATACTGTTTGAAATGACCACGGACAACGGGAAGTTTTAAAATGTTTATCTAAAGTTCATTTGCTTCATTCATAAGGTACATCAATATAAGGCAATCAATAACCAAGATAACGTAAATGAGGTAACTGTAAAGAAATAACGACAGAGTAATCATTGAAATACTGATATAAAATGTAACGAGAAGATACTATGCTATTCAATAATATTTAAGCATGGGCGGACTATGTAGGTATAACTACAGGAGTGCCTATAAAGAGTAACACGCTTCACTTAAGGTGAACGGGCCTTTAAACAATCTAGGCAATGAGGTTCTAGACCATATCAGAAAATGACAAACTGCAATGCAAAATATAATTTCTAACAAGTGAGAAGACATAGGAACAAACTTATGGAAAAATGCAAATGACTTTCAATAGTTGCGGAAAGACATGGAAAAATAACATATGCAATGGTAAACTTTATTGAAGCAAAAGTTAGAAATTCAGAAGGTGCAAGATTTAAGAGGTTCAGAGCAATATTTACCTAGAAAGGTGTGGAAACCAAACCCTGGCCACGGGTCAGTTAAGGACAGGAAACCCTCAAGGAAGGATACCCCTCAAAGGACAGCAGGTGCAGAAGGGACACCCCGGATAGGACAGGATACCCTCGGATTAGGAATCAGGACAGGACCTCAGGACAGGACAGCAAACCCTCAGACAGGACCGCTCAGGACAGGACCGGAACCCACAGTTCGGAAGCAACGCCTGCGCTCCACCCGCTCTGCAGTTATCGATCAAGACCCCGATTGGGTCAGCGAACTCCCAGCAAAGTGCTTCGCCAGCACTTTAAGGTTCAGTAGAACCTTAGTCTATGGTCAAATTCGGACAGAGTGCTCCGCAGCGCTCTGTATCTTCAGTCACCTATTGAGTATGATGGGTCAGTGACAGGTCAGCTAAACCAGACAAGTCGGACGGTTCCCTAGGTGAACCCAGGGTAGATATACAGTTTGGGGACAGTGTACCACCCCCCAATGTTGCAAAGTGTCAGAATCCCTCAATTTCGATTGGTCCTAAGGTAGAATTTGGGTAACACACCAATCACAATTCAACATTTCAAGCCTGTATTTGCATGTTTGGGCACCGCCTAGTAAGATTGGGGTTCCCATGAGAAGCTACACGACAAGCAGCAATACAATATTACATTGTAACATATAAGGAGCCACATTCGCTGTTCTCGCAGGGCAGAGGTGACTTTCTCAGGAGCATCTCGCCCATCGCTGCCAACTGGCTATGTTCCATCAGTCAAGGTCTACTGTGCTGCCAAAGTTGCGCAGGCGCAGAAGGGACCTCCAATATGGCTCTCCTTTCACTCAGACCCCCATTCCCCGTGGTACATGAAAAGTAAGCGAAAACAAATTAATACATAATAATGTCATCATGAAAACACATCACAGGGTTTGTACTTTCTACTTATCATTATAAAATATACTTATGCAGTTTAAATGTTAGCTACATTGATACAGACACAAGAGCAGTGGCACGAGCAGTACCACATGATGGGCACAGCTATGGATTACGCATGCGCATAAATTTCCCTCCACTTCTGCAGACGCGTCAGGACACGTGAGTGTGGCTGACGCATGCGCAGTAACTAAAATACAAGCGGCGGCCATTTTAAAGTACACGGGTTAAATGTATTAGAAATACACGTAGGCAAGCTTCGCAATCTTTGCCTAAACAAAATAAACGTTAGTAAAACATACGTTTTGTTACCTTATTACACATAAACGAGGTTCTTGACTTCGGCAAGCCGCAAAATATGCGAAGCTTTGCTTCATCACTCCCACCACCCAGACTCAGGTCAGAGCTTTCTTGGTCCTGACTGGGTATTACAGGACATTTGTCGAGGGGTATGGTTCCATATTGACACCCCTGTATGACTTAACTTCCAGGAAAATGCCAAAGAAAGTTCAGTGGACAGTCAGCTGTCAAAAGGCATTTGATGACCTGAATCAGGCCATGTGCACTGCTTCTATTCTGCAAAGTCCAGACTACTCCAGAGAATTCATTGTCCAAACAGATGCTTCTGAGTTGGGGGTAGGGCTGTGCTTTCACAACTGAATAAAGATGGACAAGACCAGCCAGCAGCTTTTATTAGCAGAAGTCTGACCCCTGGAGAGAAACGTTGGTCAGCTATTGAGAGGGAGGCCTTTGCTTTGATGAGGCCATACTTGTTTGGCACCCACTTCAAGATTCAGACAGACCATAAGCCCCTCTTGTGGCTAAACCAGATGACGGGTGAAAATCCCAAACTGCTCAGGTGGTCCATTTCCCTACAGTGTATGGACTTTACAGTGGAAGATAGACCCGGGAATGACCATGCCAATGTAGATGGACTCTCCAGATATTTCCACTTAGAACATGAAGACTCAACTGGTCGAAGTTAGTTGAATGTCCCTGCGTTTGGGGGGGGTTGTGTAGGAGAGTAGGGTCTGCTTCCTATGGCTACCCCAACTTTTTACTGTGATTCTCCAGTTTTTTTACTTTAGTGTGGCCGTGGGCCTGCTAATCAGACCCACAGCCCAGCTGTTCTCCCTAAAGTGATACCATGCACTTTAGGTGCATACCAGATTGGTTACTGGATCACCCTTGTGAGCCCCTGTATAGTGTACCATAGGTGCCCAGGGCATAGGTGCACCCTAGGCCTACCAGGGGCTGCAGCATGTATTTTGCCACCCCTGGTTGGCCTTCCAAACTGACACCACAGGTTTGTTCACACAGCCTGGGTAAGGTGGTGTAATCACCCCTTACTTAAATATAGTATACCTATATCTACCTTTATATATAGACACATATACAGCTATAAGCCACTCCTATGGTAGGCCTCGACAATCCTGGTGGTAGAGTGCTTGGTTGTATGTGAGAGGGTGCTCTGGCATGAGCTGAGCCCCTCTGCAGCTTTCGGAACCATCTCTGTATAGCTGTTCTATGATATAGCCATACCATATACTCTTAAGTGCATTATAATCCTCGTGGTTAATGCTAACTTTGGTTTGGCTTTATCAAAACATGTTGTATAGGGTGTCAAACACTTTGGAATACTACCCCCCACCAATTCTGGCAGCGGGGGTAGCATTCCACCCTTCTAGAGGGAAAATACATGTAGTTACTGCTTTAAACAGTTAAAGTTAAACAGAGCCTCAGCATCACAAAATGGATGCTGCTGCCACAGACACGAGTCTGACCTCCTGTTGCTGGGGGAAACTCCGGCAGGGGAGGCCTGGACAATAGGTTTCCCTTCCAAGGAGGTGCTGGCACCGCCCCAGACAGGGGTGTTTTGTTTTGGGGCAGGGAGGGCTGCATTCAGTGAATGCATCTAGACACTGCCTGGGGCTTACAAGGTGATCCATGCATAGCCCGGTTCAAACCAGTTACTGGAGCACTCCAGCCCCAGCTCTTACGCAAAACTGGACAAAGGGAAAGGGGTGTAACCACCCCCTTCTCAGGACCACCCACAGGAGGGACCTAGTCAGGTAACCCAGCCCCCTTTCTTAGTATAAGTGTAGGAGCTGTGTCCCCAGGACTTTAGATTATCCTGGACGAATCTTTGAAAGACATATCTTGGACCTTCGACATTCCATTCTGACTGGAAGATGGAAGGCATCTCCCTTGTGGTCAAGGAGTGACCACCCTGTGCAAACAGGCACCAACAACAACTTTGCTGATCTGCAGTTTCAAGGCTCCCGTCGGAACCCGAAGACTCTGTGACACAAGAGCTGGACTTAAAGACTTCTCTGACCCTGTCCACATCCACAGCAAAGCTGAGATACGTGACAGACATGAGAGATGTGGGACTGGACATCTTGGACATCCTGCATTTTGCTACCTGCACTTCTTTCCTGAAGCCTCAGTAAGTTGTGCATTGGGGTATGTGAAGCCCCAGCCCTGAGCACCATTTGCACTGAAGTTCAGGCCCCTACACTCCGCAAGTGTCCCATGGGCCCCGCCTTTGCATTTGAGCATGATACGTCTTCCCAGTTCCTTGCCCGTTGGCTTGTGAACCCCCTGAAGACCTTCCTTTGAACTTAACATGCTGTTCTGGTTACTCCAGGCTTGTTCCAGCTTCCCTGAATTGGGAGTAGTGCCACAAACCTTGCTGGTCTGCAACAGAGCCAATCTCGACTTCCTGCGTGAGTTGCAGTTTCCAAGGCTTGTTGGGTCCAATCTGGATACTGACGCAGCAGTCATATAGATCCATTGTGGCACAGCTCGAATCCAGCTCCTGGTCATTGTCGATGCCTCCTGGCCCTCGTGGCTGAAGAGACAATCTCACCTTCTTCACCTTAAAGCACCTAACATCGCCTGGTTCCTAACTGGTTCCTTCCTGGTCACTGGCTAATGACCCAGACTCTGTCCCCTCTGCTTTCAGGTTCTTCACATCTCCAATCCATCCTTGGATCCACCCGGACACTTTTCCTCTGGTCACCTTCAGCACTTCTTTGCAGCTCTCCATAGAAAACGACGACGAAACTCGACACGAAAATACACCTATGCACCCGGCTTCCCATGGGTGAGGTAACACGAGTACTCCGGTGCTCCCGTGGGGCTTGACTCTCGAAGTGTCCTAGTTTAAAAGGCTTCCATCCTAGTCCATCCGAAAGTGTCCTTAAACTGTAACTTTTGTAACTTTTACGATCTCCATAGAAAGTCAATGGGAACCCGTGCCTGTGTTTAGACACTGCATGCGTCTTCTGTGGGCTTTCTACTTCCTAACGTTTGGTTGTTTAGTGTAGCCCCAGCGATTCCACAGGCCCTAGGCCTGCTTTCTAATTCTTTCGTGGTACTTATACCACTTTCTTAGTATATGGTTTGTGAGGCCCCTTGGGGCATAACGCATACTGTGCAACTTATCGTATATTAACTGTGTGACTTGTATTGTATTTTTACCTCTGTCCTCATAAAGAGTGCAGAGGGGTTGTGTTTAGAATAAATAATATTTATTTGATGTATACCTTGTGTGGTGTCCTTTCATTTAGTATTCAAGGGATTATATATGGTAAAACAACTTGCTTAACTCGCCTACTAAAGTCTTAGCCAGAAGACTGCTGGTTCATGCTACCAATAGGATAGCTTTCTATAAGGTTGACTTTACAACCAGCATCAATAAGGGTCGATTAGACTGGTGCAAGGTGCCAATTAGAACTAGTGGACATCAAATGCCAGGCTAACTTCTCACAATATTATTTTGGGAAAGTACATTGTCTTGTTTTGCGCTGCCTCTGACGTAGTAGAGGGGGAAGGGTCAGGAAGGATGGTTGTAGTGGTGGTGGCGGTAGGTGTTGTGATTTTGTTGGCTTTTGGAAGTGCATAATTAGTACCTCTATTACATATTTGTCTTTAGATATGGGTTTGCGTTGGATGTAATTCACACAGTACATAGTGGACATCCTTACACTAGATAAATGTTTATATTAATTTGTTAGTGGTAAATGGAACTATCTCCTGTTCTTTTAGGTAGCATTGTAAATTTGGTTTGTTGTTGAAAGTATGGGATGTGGTGTTTTTTTTTGTTTTTTTCCTACTTGTACGCCTAGTTTGTATATTATTAACATTAGTTGTGGTTCTGGTTTATAGTGATTTTCTTGGAGGAAGGAATAAGTTGAAGATTGGTAATATTTTCAGTTTGTACTACTTTGAGAACGGGATGATAATTAAAAAAGATAGAAAAAAAACTGATATGCTTAATGAACATTATAATTAGGAATTATCATTTAAAAAAACCTTTGAAATTCACTGAAAATACGATAGGTTTCAGGCAGGTTATAGTTAGGAATTATCATTTAAAAAACCTTAGAAATTCATTGAAAAACCATAGGTTTCAGGGGTGTTATAGTTAGCTGGACATTTCACTCATACAAAACCATTGAAATTCCTCCGTTATAGTTAGTTGCACTAACTGTAACTCTCGGGCCCGTAATCCACTGGTGATGATGTCACATATTACATCATTCATGACATGGTCAGTGACATCACTGATGACATCTCAAATTGCGGCGGAGTGTTCTTGGATATATATGCATAATTTATGCGTCACTCTATGCCTGAAAGGGTTTTATTTTGACTTAATACTGGGTGCTCCCTTGTGTCTGGACAAAGCTAAACCTCTCTGAAGAGCTCTAATTAGAGCGAAACACTGTGTCAGGGGTTGCTTTTACTCATTTCAGGTTCGCTTCACTTGAGAACTACCCAGAGTTCTCTCCTTCTTTTTTGCTTAAGTTATGCGTCACTCTATGCCTGAAAGGGTTTTGTTTTGATATATATATATATATATATATATTCACTGAAAAAACCATAGGTTATAGACCATATATAGTTAGGAATTAGCATTTACAAAACCTTGAAAATTCACTGAAAAAACCATAGGTTATAGACCATATATAGTTAGGAATTAGCATTTAAAAAACCTTATTTTACTCACACAAAACCATTGAAATTCCATATATAGTTAGTTGCACTAACTATATATCGCGCACCTGCAATCCACTGCTGATCATGTCACATATTACATCATTCATGACATGGTCAGTGACATCACTGATGACATCACTGATGACATCTCAAATGACATCACTGATGACATCACTGATGACAACATCCAGTGACTGTATGTTTCTGTAAAGTTAAAATATATCTTACATATTGAAGAATGAGTGGATGTATAAGTGTCTGGATGAAGGATTTAGTAGGTGCGTGACTGACTGTATGAGTGAGTGATTAAATGTGTCTCACTGAATGCATGGGTTAGTGACTAAACTGTCTTAATTTGTGCATCATTATGTCTGTTGTTCTGTAAACTGCTGCATGTGTTGATCATTAGCTATACGAGAGGCTATATGTGTTATTAATTGCTTGCCCAAGTATTTCTATGGGAGATTGAGTTTGTGTGGGGGTGGCTGAAAGGTGTGTGACTCTATGCATAGATGTGTGAACAGTTTATTCACTAGGTGTATGAGTTCAAGAGTGCATGTGGAAACAGCTACATGGGCAGTTGACTGTGTGCATGAGTGTATTGATGAGTGAATGGATATCTCAATGCTACATGTCATAGTAAGTACATATGTAAAACACAGTACATGTGAGAGTTGGCATATATAAATAACTGTGCATGAGAGCCACCGAATGAGTGAGTGGTTGTATCGATCATTGTGAACTTGTATCAGGGATTGTATAAGAGAGTAAATATGTGTTAGTATATGTTTCAATAAGTAAGGTGTGTTTAACTGTATAGTTGAAGAAATGGTGATGAGATTGTTTCTTTGCATGACTGACTGGGTGTGTGAGTAACTCCATGGATGAGTGGAAGTGTGTGAGTGTCTGTATACACTGAGTGTATCTAAGGTTATATTAGAGTCTGAAGAGGTTTATCGTATTAGCACAAGAATGATGTCAAATGAGATGTCATCAGTGATGTCATCAGTGATGTCATTTGAGATGTCATCAGTGATGTCATCAGTGATGTCACTGACCATGTCATGAATGATGTAATATGTGACATGATCAGCAGTGGATTGCAGGTGCGCGATATATAGTTAGTGCAACTAACTATATATGGAATTTCAATGGTTTTGTGTGAGTAAAATAAGGTTTTTTAAATGCTAATTCCTAACTATATATGGTCTATAACCTATGGTTTTTTCAGTGAATTTTCAAGGTTTTGTAAATGCTAATTCCTAACTATATATGGTCTATAACCTATGGTTTTTTCAGTGAATTTCAATGGTTTTTTAATAGCAAATATCATAAGCTGTCGAATGTCAAGTACGTGGTAAGTGAAAACATTTTCGTGTTTATGCACACTGATCTGCTTTGAATGGTGCCCCCCCCCCCTCATTTCTATTAGGAGTACTCTCTCTTTGCAGATAGTGAAAGGTAGTTAACGCAGGTCTTTGCCCCCATTGTAATCCGTCGTGCCTGCTTCTCTCTCCATTTGATTCATTGTTATCCAAGTATTTACTGTTTTAGAATTAGTTCTCTTTGGTTCATTCTCTATTTACAAACAAACACAGAGTCGCAATACTCTGTTTAGTCTTTGCAGATAACGAAAAATCGTGTAAAAAAAAAAGAAAAGGAATCGAGCAAAATCAGTAGGCCACTAATGGGATCTCTTTTTGACCTCGCTAAAATAGAAACATTAGGAACAACCCCTCATGACAAATACAAAACTAGTGAGATGAACTGAACTCCACACAATGATGGCTGCAAAACAGCTCGGCTCCGCCACCCACCCCGCCCAAAATAACGATAAAGAACGGCTGCCATGATTGGTTGCGGAATGACCACGACGGAGCTACGAAATGGTGCTGCTCTCATGCTAACCCCAGCTTCAGTCTGAAACATCCAGAAACACTGTAGACTACCAATTCGATCAGTTCCGGTAGCGCCCCAATGTAACCCGGTAGAGAAGAACTAGCTCTCCCCTCTTTGACTGATGGTTCTTGTTGCCTGTCCCTTCTGTTGTCATTTAACAGAACTATTTAGCCTGCTGAAAGGGGTTGTGTTCCGACCGCTGGTTGGTGGAGACATTTTGACTATATTCTGTACCTGCGTTGTCGCGTAATGCGTCATATGACGCGCCGCGTTAGCGCATCCGGAAGTCATCCGGGGCGCGCAGCGCGTAACGTAAGCATAACAAGTCATGTGACTTGTTAATAAAACTTTTCATTGGTTCATTTTACTTTTCTTATTGTAATGATGAAAGGCTTGGTCATATGACCTAAAAATTACGCTTTTCATTACTTCCGAACATTATTTTTTCTTAAATATATGTTATAATGTTCCAGGCTAATGTACTTTCCCGGAAATTTTACAACTGTCCTGCAAGTAAAATATATTCTTTTTTCGAGAAAAAGAGCGTTTCTTCGTCCCATGACGGAGCCGTTGAGCAAAAGAGGGTCGACCTGCTGTCTTAGTCGCCGATACGCCTGAATATGAGATTCTTATCGATCACTTTATGTTGCAGGAATAGAAAACACAACAGCCCTTGACCATTTATCTTTACTGCGTTCCTTCGTATTATACCTTTTACCCTTCATGTAATTGGTCTGCTTTATTTCACTTGCCTTTTAATGATTCTAAAACAGTCACTATTATTAAAAACTTTACCAATGTATATACTACTACCATGTTTTCTTTTAAAAACCTTTATTGAGAAAATTTCATTATACAAATACGAGCCTATAACCACGTGGGCCTGCCACAGAGCAAACTGTAATCGTATATGATGAATAGACATTTACACTGTAGAGGAACGTAACGGGCGGGCCATTAGGTTGCAAGAACTAAGGTGTCTAACAGTTACGGAATCGGTGGACGTACATTTTATAATTAAAATACGACAGGGCCAGTTACAATAAAATTATCTAGATATACATTTGCGGGCAAGTACCATGGGTGACGTTAATTCGAACTTTCAACAGTACAGTAATCAATAACACATCAGAACTTAATATCAATAGGGATGTCGAAATATTCAATCAATTCTCGTCCCCGCCCGCCATGTGCTTCAAAACTGCATACGTATCTCGTGATTTCAAGGTTCTGCAACCAGTACACAACAAGGAGTTACGAGTCCCATTTATTCTGGCGCCATTTTGGGCGAGGACGGGCAGGTCCAGGATATAGTCAAAATGTCTCTACCAACCATCGACTATGATGATGTTCATATGCTGTATTTATTAGAGTAACACTCATCTGTCCACATGAAATTAATTTGCCACAATCTAAACATGTCATTTTAATCTTTCCAAAGTTCTTCTAAATATTTGGGACCGTTTCCCTTGCCTCTGAAGCTCTCAGTGCCACTTCTTTGATGAATGTACTAGCAGGTCAGGGGTTCTCCTCCAAATCTCTCTTTTATGCAGCACTATAATTAATTGGTGCCACCTCTCCATATGACGATGCATGGTATAGTTACCACAACTATATTTTTTTTCGGTTCCTCTGGAGAGTTCATCGTGGCAGATGAAGCGTGTAACGTACCGGGCATTTACCTTTTTTTGCATGTACAGGAAAGGAAAAAAAAATCGAGCGTCCGAGTTCTAAGGTGTCCCAGGGCCATTTTGGTGGACCAGGCCCAAATCCAAAGAACAGCTATCTCACAGGCTAATGGGGCGACCCACGCCGAGTTTCAGCATTGTAGGATGACCACACAAGTACAGCAACTTGCTAGACATCACCTCGGTGCCATCCGGATCTCGGCGCCCCACTGCAGATGAAGTGCCTCTCAACTATGAAACCACCACGGTGACATCCGGATCTTGGCGCGTTGTGCTGCCTTCGGCCTATTCGCACATCGGTCCGCTACTGACGCCATCTCACAGGCTAATGGGGCGACCCACGCCGAGTTTCAGCATAGTAGGATGACCACACCAGTACAGCAACTTGCTAGACATCACCTCGGTGCCATCCGGATCTCGGCGCCCCACTGCAGATGAAGTGCCTCTCAACTATGAAACCACCACGGTGACATCCGGATCTTGGCGCGTTGTGCTGCCTTCGGCCTATTCGCACATCGGTCCGCTACTGACGCCATCTCACAGGCTAATGGGGCGACCCACGCCGAGTTTCAGCATTGTAGGATGACCACACCAGTACAGCAACTTGCTAGACATCACCTCGGTGCCATCCGGATCTCGGCGCCCCACTGCAGATGAAGTGCCTCTCAACTATGAAACCACCACGGTGACATCCGGATCTTGGCGCGTTGTGCTGCCTTCGGCCTATTCGCACATCGGTCCGCTACTGACGCCATCTCACAGGCTAATGGGGCGACCCACGCCGAGTTTCAGCATTGTAGGATGACCACACCAACTTGCTAGACATCACCTCAGTGCCATCCGAATCTTGGCATCTCAACGCCTAGTGGTATCTTCCATACAAAAAATATTGTTACGCTGCCTTTGGCCCCATTCGCACATCAGTCCGCAACTTAGACATCACCTCGGTGCCATCCGGATCTTGGCATCTCAGCGCCTTGTGGTGTCAGTCAGAAAATATTGTTGTGCTGCCTTCGGCCTATTCGCACATCGGTCCGCTACTGACGCCATCTCACAGGCCAACGGGGCGCCCCACGCCGACTTTCAGCATTGTAGGATGGCCACACCAGTGCGGCAACTTGCTACACACCACCTCGGTGCCATCCGGATCTTGGCATCTCAGCGCCTTGTGGTGTCTTCTACTCCGGAAATATAGTAGAAAATATTGTTGCGCTGCCTTTGGCCCCATTCACACATCAGTCCGCTACTGACACCATCTCACAGGCCAACGGGGCGCCCCACGCCGACTTTCAACATTGTAGGATGGCCACAGAAGTGCGACAACTTACTAGACACCACCTCGGTGCCATCCGGATCTTGGCGCGTTGTGCTGCCTTCGGCCTATTCGCACATCGGTCCGCTACTGACGCAAACTCACAGGCCAACGGGGCGCCCCACGCCAACTTTCAGCATTGTAGGATGGCCACACCAGTGCGGCAACTTGCTACACACCACCTCGGTGCCATCCGGATCTTGGCGCGTAGTGAAGCTGCAGCAGCTGCAAATAAGCTTCAGACAGTGTTACAACCGCTGCTCAGAACTCTCAACTATGACACCACCTCGGTGCCATCCGGATCTTGTCGCGTTGTATTGCCTTCGGCCTATTCGCACATCGGTCCGCTACTGACGCCGCCTCACGTGCCAACGTATTTTCTCCGCATTTTATACCCTATGCCGCATAACAGGTCATGTGACTTGTTTATAAAACTTTTCATTGGTTCATTTTACTTTTGGTTTCCTAATGATGGAAGGCTTGATCATATGACCTAAAAACAACACTTTTCATTGGATGAAAACTTTTTTTTTCCCCCAAACGATGAAAGCCCCACCTTGTTTCTGGATGTTTCAGACTAAACTGGCGTCACCATGAGAGCACCACCATCTCGTAGCTCCGTCGTGGTCATTCCGCGAGCAATCATGGCAGCCGCTCCCCACCAGAAGCCTGCAGGAGTCGGGGCCCCCAAAACTTTTGATGAATTCTCAAGGCGGAGGGGACGCTTTCGAGAATGGGGTCCAAGACCTAGCAGACAAGCGTCCGATTTCCAAGGTGTCCCAGGGCCATTTCAGTGGACCACGCCCAAAAAGGAAAGAGCCTGCCGCCATTTTGAGAGTCCTGTGGCAGCCGCCTATCGCTGCACCGCAAGAGTGGGCGCAACTCAGCTGAATGGCGGATTTTGACACAGTGGACCAAAAGCGGACGGAATGGCAACTGAAACGGTAAAGGGGCGCCCCACTAAAACAGATGAGACTCCACCTGGAGAGGCCCGTTCACGCCGCCTCCCCCGGGGCGCTCCACGCCGTTATTCGGAGCAGCATTGTAGGATACCAAAACCAGTGCGGCAACTTACTGGACATCACCTTGGTGCCATCGTTCTGCTGCCTTGGAACTATTCGCACAACAGTTTGCTACTGATGACCCACCCCCCGCGACGCCCCACGCCGTTATTTGCTGGGTGGCAACTTACTAGACATCACTTTCGTGTCATCTAGATTTCGGCGCGTTCTGCTGCCTTGGAACTATTCGCACAACAGTTTGCTACTGATGACCCACCCCCCGCGACGCCCCACGCCGGAAATCTGGACGTTGTGCTGCGTTGGGACTATTCGCACAGCCGACCGCTACTTCGTTGTTTTTCTCTAAAAATGTTTATATGTTATTACTATTTTTGTTTTCTTGTATATATTTATAAATTATTAAAGTTTTATAATCTTACTACTTTGTCGGAGTGCTATATATTTTTAATGTGACACATAATTGTAAAAACTTTGATGTACAAAGAGTCATCCCTGGAATCTTCCGCTTCACGCTCGGTCCCCTCCCCAATCACAATACAGGATGGTTTTCAGATAATAGCAACGCTTCTGCTGTGACGGATCTCATCGAGTTTGGGCCTTGATCTACTATAACTCCTTTGAAGAGGGGTGATTCTTTACAGCTGTGGCCATAAACTACATCTGCAGGGCTAGCTGATAGCCTAGGACCGGCCTGGACAATCGGACACAGAGGAAAAGGAGTGTCAGAGGGTGCGGTAGTGAATAGGGCGAAAGGGAGGTGTCGGGCGGGCACAGGGTGTGATTCTCAGGGAAGAGCAGCGCAGATGGGGGGAGGTTTATTACCCATGCATAAGACAGAGAGCGGGGGTGACCACTGCCTGGGTGAGATGCTTGCGAGGGTGGGGAGCCATGCTAAGGATCGACAGCGTGCACAGAGTGGGTCTGGTCAAGGCATCTAAAATGGCTGCCGTGCACGACAAAAGTGTGGCATTTGAAAAAAGACAAGATGGCGCACACAATGTTTTTCAACAATTCCTGATTTCCTTCGAATCGAACGTTAACAGACGTTGGGGCATATTACCAAAGTTAAGCGATATTTATCCCTAACGATGCATTGCAAAGATTTTTTTACCGTCAGAAATTATCGCAGATAAACCTTGCTATTATCAAGGTTTATCGCAAATACGATAAAAAACGAGCGCAATGCATTAATATCGCTGAAAACTCCGCGATATTCATGCATTACCGAGCTAATGCTCTTAGCCATGTTATCCACCTCCCATTGGATAACATGGCTAAGAACTGCTCAGGGCAGCTGTTACTTTTTGGAGATATTCGCGCTTATCTCGAATATTTCCAAAAGTTGATAATAGGACTGTTTCCAGTCGCTAACATCTTGGCATGCCCACTTTGCATGTCATTAGTGATAAATATCACTCACATGCAAAGTGGGACCCAAGATGGTCGCTATCTCCTACTAGCCGTCGCTAACTGGTGTTAGCAACAGCTAGGTAATACAGATATAATTTTATCTCCGCGAAGCGGAGCGCTGTTACAGATATATATCTTGTTTTTGAACGTTAATTTCTCAAAATGCACTGAAGCACATATATTGAGACATAGCAAAGGCACATCGGGCTACCAGTCCCTAATATTTTACCAAGTTTCGTGCAAATCCATTCAGCCGTTCGATTATTATTATTATTTTTTTTTTTTGCCCCTGATGAGGGCCCCGCGGGGCAAAAAAAAAAATAATAATAATAATCGAACGGCTGAATGGATTTGCACGAAACTTGGCAAAATTGTAGGGACTGGTAGTCCGATGTGCCTTTGCTAGGTCTCAATATATGTGCTCCAGTGGATTTTGAGAAATTAACGTTCAAAAAAAGATATATATCTGTAACAGCGCTCCGCTTCGCGGAGATAAAATTATATCTGTATTACCTAGCTGTTGCTAACACCAGTTAGCGACGGCTAGTAGGAGATAGCGACCATCTTGGGCCCCACTTTGCATGTGAGTGATATTTATCACTAATGACATGCAAAGTGGGCATGCCAAGATGTTAGCGACTGGAAACAGTCGCTAACATCGCTATCTCCTATTATCAACTTTTGGAAATATTCGCGATAAGCGCGAATATCTCCAAAAGCTAGCACCTGCCCTGAGCAGTTCTAAGGCATGTTATCCAATGGGAGGTGGATAACATGGCTAAGAGCATTAGCTCGGTAATGCATGAATATCGCTGAGTTTTCAGCGATATTAATGCATTGCGGTCGTTTTTTATCGTATTTGCGATAAACCTTGATAATAGCAAGGTTTATCTGCGATAATTTCTGACGATGCTTAGCGGTAAAAAAATCGTTGCTAAGCATCGTTAGGGATAAATATCGCTTAACTTTGGTAATATGCCCCAACGTCTGTTAACGTTCGATTCGAAGGAAATCAGGAAGTGTTGAAAAACATTGTCTGCGCCATCTTGCCTTTTTTCAAATGCCACACTTTTGTCGTGCACGGCAGTCATTTTAGATGCCTTGACCAGACCCACTCTGTGCACGCTGTCGATCCTTAGCATGACTCCCCACCCTCGCAAGCATCTCCCCCAGGCAGTGGTCACCCCCGCTCTCTGTCTTATGCATGGGTAATAAACCACCCCCCATCTGCGCTGCTCTTCCCTGAGAATCACACCCTGTGCCCGCCCGACACCTCCTTTTCGCCCTATTCACTACCGCACCCTCTGACACTCCTTTTCCTCTGTGTCCGATTGTCCAGGCCGGTCCTAGGGTATCAGCTAGCCCTGCAGATGTAGTTTATGGCCCCAGCTGTAAAGAATCACCCCTCTTCAAAGGAGTTATAGTAGATCAAGGCCCACACTCGATGAGATCCGTCACAGCAGACGCGTTCCTATTATCTGAAAACCATCCTGTATTGTGATTGGGGAGGGGACCGAGCCTGAAGCGGAAGATTCCAGGGATGACTCTTTGTACATCAAAGTTTTTACAATTATGTGTCACATTAAAAATATATAGCACTCCAACAAAGTAGTAAGATTATAAAACTTTAATAACTTATAAATATATACAAGAAAACAAAAACAGTAATAACATATAAACATTTTTAGGGAAAAACAACGAAGTAGCGGTCGGCTGTGCGAATAGTCCCAACGCAGCACAACGTCCAGATTTCTGGCGTGGGGCGTCACGGGGGGTGGGTCATCAGTAGCAAACTGTTGTGCGAATAGTTCCAAGGCAGCAGAACGATGGCACCAAGGTGATGTCCAGTAAGTTGCCGCACTGGTTTTGGTATCCTACAATGCTGCTCCGAATAACGGCGTGGGGCGCCCCGGGGGAGGCGGCGTGAACGGGCCTCTCCAGGTGGAGTGTCATCTGTTGTAGTGGGGCGCCCCTTTACCGTTTCAGTTGCCATTCCGTCCGTTTTTGGTCCACTGTGTCAAAAGCCGCAATTTAGCTGAGTTGCGCCCACTCTTGCGGTGCAGCGATAGGCGGCTGTCACAGGACTCTCAAAATGGCGGCAGGCTGTTTCCTTTTTGGGCCTGGTCCACTGAAATGGCCCTGGGACACCTTGGAAATCGGACGCTTGTCTGCTAGGTCTTGGACCCCATTCTCGAAAGCGTCCCCTCCGCCTTGAGGATTTATCAAAAGTTTTGGGGGCCCCCGACTCCTGTAGGCTTCTGGTGGGGAGCGGTTGCCATGATTGCTCGCGGAATGACCACGACGGAGCTACGAGATGGTGGTGCTCTCATGCTGAAGCCAGCTTCAGTCTGAAACATCCAGAAACAAGGTGGGGCTTTCATCGTTTGGGAAAAAAAAAAAGTTTTCATCCAATGAAAAGTGTTGTTTTTAGGTCATATGATCAAGCCTTCCATCATTAGGAAACCAAAAGTAAAATGAACCAATGAAAAGTTTTATAAACAAGTCACATGACCTGTTATGCGGCATAGGGTATAAAATGCGGAGAAAATACGTTGGCACGTGAGGCGGCGTCAGTAGCGGACCGATGTGCGAATAGGCCGAAGGCAATACAACGCGCCAAGATCCGGATGGCACCGAGGTGGTGTCCAGCAAGTTGCAGCACTGGTGTGGCCATCCTACAATGCTGAAAGTCGGCGTGGGGCGCCCCGTTGGCCTGTGAGTTTGCGTCAGTAGCGGACCGATGTGCGAATAGGCCGAAGGCAGCACAACGCGCCAAGATCCGGATGGCACCGAGGTGGTGTCTAGTAAGTTGCCGCACTGGTGTGGCCATCCTACAATGTTGAAAGTCGGCGTGGGGCGCCCCGTTGGCCTGTGAGATGGCGGCAGTAGCGGACCGATGTGCGAATGGGGCCAAAGGCAGCGCAACAATATTTTCGGAATAGAAGACACCACAAGGCGCTGAGATGCCAAGATCCGGATGGCACCGAGGTGGTGTCTAGCAAGTTGTGGCACTGGTGTGGCCATCCTACAATGGTAAAAGTCGGCGTGGGGCGCCCTGTTGGCCTGTGAAATGGTGTCAGTAGCGGACTGATGTGCGAATGGGGCCAAAGGCAGCGCAACAATATTGTTAGAAACGGGACCCTGGCCGGCCAAGACTCGCGTCGAGGTCAGTCAGGGATCACCATTTCTAAGGTCAGGGCTAGGGAGTCACACACCAAGATAACCCCCGCTCACCCTCTAGGTAACGTGGCGCGAGCAGCAAGGCTAATCTCAGAGGCGATGTGTAAAGCGTTTGCGCGTGCACCCCAGCGACAACAACCAAAGGCCCACCACAAAGGAAACTCCACACAAGGTTATATCAAAAATAGCCTTTGTATTATAATAATAAAAACACATTAGATAACACACACACTTTACAATGTGCCAACAGGCACGGGCAAGATTTACAAGGGATTATGTACAGGACAGGGCCACCTGGACCACTGTTAGGGGTATGCACTTGTTAGAAATAATACTTGTAGGTATAACACTTTAGCACATCAACATACAATGACTGTAACACAGAAATAGTAAATGTAGCATACAACCAGTAACTACTGGTAAAGAGAAAATACCTCCTACGCCACCCTAGTCTCTGTAGGGAAATCACGCAGGGAGCTAGGAAACCTATGGAAGGAAAACCTATCACCTCCTACGCCACCCTAGTCTCTGTAGGGAAATCACGCAGGGGGAAGGAAACCTAAAATAATCACCTAGGCAAGTAACATTTAGCAAAGGCAATTAAACATCAACATTCCTCTAAGCAGGTTACTTTTAGCAAAGGGGAATAAAAGAACAAGGCATTACCTAAGCAGGTCACTTTTAGCAAAGGTAATGACACCAACAATCCTCTAAGCAGGTCACTTTTAGCAAAGGGGATAAACACATAAAGAATTACCTAAGCAGGTCACTTTTAGCAAAGGTAATAATAAACAAGAATTGCACATGTAACATTAAAACACATTCAGAGGTGCAGGTTAGAACTTTTGCGCAAGAATCATATAGCAAAGAAATCACAATGCGCAGGGTGCATGTAGCACAACACTCAAAATGTCCCTCAGGCCAACTGGCCTCGAAAGGGGCGGAATGCCCTGAGTCTCAGTGTCAGGGAGGTCTGCGCAGGCAGCACAGAACACAAAAGCCTAAACGTAGCAACTGTCCACTAAGTGCTGGACAGTTGTGAATAGCGAGTAGGCAACGTTGGAGCCAGGTGGGCTCAAGAACAATGAATGGCACCCAAGAGCCTCTCTGGGGCTCTAGAACAACTGTGGGCGCTGTGAGCCTTTCTGGCTCTAAATAAATCAACTGCCCCCTCGAGCTTCTCTGAGCTCGCAAAACAAAGTAGGCAATGTAGAGCTCCTGCGCTCTAAACCAATGAAATGCCCCCAGAGCCTCCTGTGGGCTCTAACTAAATAGGGGCGAGAGCCTCGTGGGCTCAAAGACAATGTGGCCGGGAGCCTCGCTGGGCTCGAAGAACAGAAAGTGCCCTGAGCCACTCGGGGCTCTCGGGAACCAATGCGGGCGGAGCCTCTAGGGCTCAAGAACAAATGTGCCCCGGATCGTTGGAGTCCCCCACGGGGGACTCAGGAATCAGAAATGCCCCCAGGAGCCTCGGGGCTCCAAACAGTCACAAGCGCTAGGTCGCGCTATGGGGGAGGGGCGGACACCGGCAATGTGTCCCGCGGCCCCTCTCCCTCCTTTCAGGCACTCACCGGGTGTCTTGCTGCTGGAGCAGCGCGGGGCTCCTCACCTCACTCGGGAGCCTCGCAGACACGGGAGCAGACGTCCTCGGTCTCCCGCCTGGCCTCGTCTCCTTTCCCTCCGCCTGACTTCCGCCGGGGCCGCCAATGGCAGCGCGGCCCTGGGGGTCAGGAGGCGGGACTTCCGGGTCGCAACTGGCAGCGGCCCGGCAACGGATTTCAGGGCTCCCGGGCTGCGGCGGTGAACACGGGACAATGCGGCGTGGGCAGCCGCTCTTAAACAAATAAATACCACGGGGCAATGCCGGGTGGCACCGGCCTTCAATTAATAAGATAAAGCGAGGTGGCACTCGCTACGCCGAAAATCGGCGAAATCAGGCGGACAGATGCCGGGTAGGCACCGGCTGCATACAGCGCGCTCCCAAGCGCTTAGGGGCCACAGAAAGCGCGCCTAGCGCTAAAAATAGAAGCAAAGCGCTATTGAGCGCTGGGGCACCAGGAAAGCGCTCCTAGCGCTATAAATCCAATAAAAGCGCTTCCAGGCACAGCACAAGCTCCAGCAAGGTCTGGAGGCAGACAGGGGGGCAGGGCAGGGCCAGAGCCAGCACACTGGGTCTCCAGGCAGGGAGACAAGCCAAGTGGCGGTCCTCCTGGCCCCAGCAGCAGCAGCAGCCCCCTCTGGCAAGGATCCACAAGTAGACAACTTCTGTGGGGACACAGCCCCATATTTATACCGAGAAATCCTTTGTTAGGAGGTGCAGGGTGGGGGGAAACCAGTTGCAGCTGGCTTGGGAGTACCCTTGATGGCCCAACCACCCCTTTCATTCACTGGGGAGGCTTGGGTCATTAGACAAACCACAGGGGGGCGGAGCCAGCATTGTGTGGGGAAAAACCCAGCCCATCCAGGACACAGATCTACTCCTCCCACACATCACTCATGCTGATCTCCCACTCACCACCGGGCAGACCCATCCAGACTTCCTGGAGCCTGGCATGCCAGCCAGCTCCAGCCAATCACGCTCCACTATCCTCACTGCACACATACATCAATGTCCAGAAGTAGCACTTCCCTTCTAGACACACACAAGCCGCACATACCATTGCGCAGCATTCGCTCTCACGAGTTCATACATACTAAACTCGAGCCTGCACTCCCCACACATCAGGAACTACCAGGGCACACACATTCCCCATGCATTCCTATGGGAGGGCAGGCCAGCCATACTACACGCACGCACTTTCACTCTGGGACACAGGGAAAAAAGTGCGCCAAGACCCAAAAATCACTACACAGGGTCACAAATAAAGGCAAAAAGATTCGGGGTGAACCTGCCCTAAGGCCCAAGTCTAACACGACCCCCTTCCAGCCAAAACGCAGGGCAGACCGATCACCACCGTGATGGACTTCCCTGCTTGGGGCGATAAAACAAGGACGCGGGCCCACAACTGCAGGGACACCTTCCTGTTTTACGCCACGGTGAACCCCTAGGGTTCCTTCTAAAACTACTGTAGGGACTAACTGGGGTACCCCACTGATACTCTCCAGCTGCCCTCGGCGAGGACCAGGCCCTAGGCCATCCAGGTACCACTGGATCCTGTATACTCACAAAGTGGGGGGTAGTAACCCCTGGCACATAACAGCCATTTTCCACTCTTCCTGTCTGCAAGACAGGGCTAGACTTCCACTGGTTCTCCAGCCTAGGGTCTACAACCTTAGGTGGACCAGGAGCCTCAGGGAAGGTTCTCCTCCCCTTACCTCTTCTCCTAGGGTTCCTCCTCCTCCTGCGAGGGGTCCCCTCTAAACAACATTCTCCCAACCTAGGGTTTAACCCCTCAGGTGGTACCGGGGTCAGAGGTGGGCTTTCCCACCCTCTGCACCCCCTTCCAGAGTCCTGCTCCCTCCCAACCGGGGCGGTACTTCTGGAGAAAGAACTGGTCAGGACACTGATTACAGTAGTCCCACCCTTCAGGTCAGGCTGATCCTGAACCTGGCCTTCCAACCTCCGGTCTACAACCTTTGGTGGAACCAATGCCTGGCACTCCAGGACTTCTGGGGATTCACACAACATCCCCAAATCACTCCTTTCACTGGACTTCTGTACTCTCCCTCCTGGAGCGGTACCGCCAGACTCTGGAAGCATGGAAGCTCCGCTTACAGATGCTCCAGGTTCTCTACACACTAGGAGATCTCCCTCAAGTGAACTAACAGGCAAGTCTAGGTTCCTTTCCTGGTGTTCCCTAAAGAAACCATCCAGGCTCTGTGACAGGGCTTCGGGCATCTGGGGACTCTCGGTCACACACTCACTACCGCTCCACTGAGACAGGCAGTCAGCCCCTACACCCTTCTCACTAACCAAGGACCTAGCTGGGCTACTCTCACCCTCCTCCACCACACTGGGTTGGAGAAAACCTGACCCACTATTGTTGGAATCACTCACTAGTGACTCAAAAGAACCTTTCGCACTGTCCCATCGCTCTGCTTCCGCTGCCAGCTCACATGCGCCAGACAATCCACACCCCAACAGGTGTGTGCGCAACCCTGGGGAACAACAACTGAGCAGGTGCTCTTTGACAATCAAATCAAAAAAGATGTCAAAATCATCTTCCGTGTGAACCTTTACCCAATCAAACAGTGTCCCACAACATTCGTCCTCAAAATCTTCCCAAGACTGGTGAGGCAGTTTTTTAAGATTCCTGAATCTCAACCTTAACTCCTCTTCTGGGGAAACAGGTACCATACTCGGGGAACTGGGAGTGGGACGGTCTACACTTATATTTAAAAAGCTGCCACCACTGGACTCCACCCTCCATGGGGAATCCAGACAATTACAATTGCACTCAGGGGATAACCTACTCTCCCTGAACAAGGCCCTCTCTTCCTTCCTATCCAACCACTCCTCTGGGGACAGGGCAAGGGATGGGGCGCTGACACTGGACCCAGCAAGGGACTCCCTATCTATGGGGTCCTCACTATCTGCTGACATCCATCCACTGTCATCCTCATACAACTCACATTCTTCATCAGAATCTTCAGGGCTCCCAACAGACTCACCATCCTCATGACGTGCGGCCCGGGCCCTCTCTCTCTCACTGTACTCAAGATCCCACTGACCCTTTTGCCATTGGATCAGGCTGTCCCTAAGCTGGGACTGAGTATCCGACACACTCACCTCCATGCCTCCCTCTTCACAGAATCTGACCAGCTCTGACCTACTGTACCTAAAAAGACAACAGAGATCAAAAACAGGCTCCATTTTGGCGGACGTTCTCAAGAAGAGTTTGACACAGGGAACCTGGGGGTCTGAGCTTACACAGGAGTACACAATTAACAAAATTCAGCAAGATTCCTATCTCAGAACTTGCACTCCACTATCCAGCGTAACACACACTCATTCACACACAACCCTCCCCTCGGACTGGTAAGGCAGTTTCTACCACCCCTGATTATCTCAACCTGACCACTAGCGACACAGGTACCAAACTCTGGGAGCAGGGCGGGGAAACAAGGTACTGGACAAAATACAAATGACACCTTTCAGGAGAAGCAAAACTGAACTTCCCTAAAAAACAATAATCCCAAAATGTGGTTATCTAAAATTGCAGAGTTTTGAAGTGTGGCCTGTCGCCACTGTGGTACAACGCAAACGCAAGTCCAATCCGCACCGCTAGCCACCAATGTTAGAAACGGGACCCTGGCCGGCCAAGACTCGCGTCGAGGTCAGTCAGGGATCACCATTTCTAAGGTCAGGGCTAGGGAGTCACACACCAAGATAACCCCCGCTCACCCTCTAGGTAACGTGGCGCGAGCAGCAAGGCTAATCTCAGAGGCGATGTGTAAAGCGTTTGCGCGTGCACCCCAGCGACAACAACCAAAGGCCCACCACAAAGGAAACTCCACACAAGGTTATATCAAAAATAGCCTTTGTATTATAATAATAAAAACACATTAGATAACACACACACTTTACAATGTGCCAACAGGCACGGGCAAGATTTACAAGGGATTATGTACAGGACAGGGCCACCTGGACCACTGTTAGGGGTATGCACTTGTTAGAAATAATACTTGTAGGTATAACACTTTAGCACATCAACATACAATGACTGTAACACAGAAATAGTAAATGTAGCATACAACCAGTAACTACTGGTAAAGAGAAAATACCTCCTACGCCACCCTAGTCTCTGTAGGGAAATCACGCAGGGAGCTAGGACCTATGGAAGGAAAACCTATCACCTACTACGCCACCCTAGTCTCTGTAGGGAAATCACGCAGGGAGCTAGGAAACCTATGGAAGGAAAACCTATCACCTCCTACGCCACCCTAGTCTCTGTAGGGAAATCACGCAGGGGGAAGGAAACCTAAAATAATCACCTAGGCAAGTAACATTTAGCAAAGGCAATTAAACATCAACATTCCTCTAAGCAGGTTACTTTTAGCAAAGGGGAATAAAAGAACAAGGCATTACCTAAGCAGGTCACTTTTAGCAAAGGTAATGACACCAACAATCCTCTAAGCAGGTCACTTTTAGCAAAGGGGATAAACACATAAAGAATTACCTAAGCAGGTCACTTTTAGCAAAGGTAATAATAAACAAGAATTGCACATGTAACATTAAAACACATTCAGAGGTGCAGGTTAGAACTTTTGCGCAAGAATCATATAGCAAAGAAATCACAATGCGCAGGGTGCATGTAGCACAACACTCAAAATGTCCCTCAGGCCAACTGGCCTCGAAAGGGGCGGAATGCCCTGAGTCTCAGTGTCAGGGAGGTCTGCGCAGGCAGCACAGAACACAAAAGCCTAAACGTAGCAACTGTCCACTAAGTGCTGGACAGTTGTGAATAGCGAGTAGGCAACGTTGGAGCCAGGTGGGCTCAAGAACAATGAATGGCACCCAAGAGCCTCTCTGGGGCTCTAGAACAACTGTGGGCGCTGTGAGCCTTTCTGGCTCTAAATAAATCAACTGCCCCCTCGAGCTTCTCTGAGCTCGCAAAACAAAGTAGGCAATGTAGAGCTCCTGCGCTCTAAACCAATGAAATGCCCCCAGAGCCTCCTGTGGGCTCTAACTAAATAGGGGCGAGAGCCTCGTGGGCTCAAAGACAATGTGGCCGGGAGCCTCGCTGGGCTCGAAGAACAGAAAGTGCCCTGAGCCACTCGGGGCTCTCGGGAACCAATGCGGGCGGAGCCTCTAGGGCTCAAGAACAAATGTGCCCCGGATCGTTGGAGTCCCCCACGGGGGACTCAGGAATCAGAAATGCCCCCAGGAGCCTCGGGGCTCCAAACAGTCACAAGCGCTAGGTCGCGCTATGGGGGAGGGGCGGACACCGGCAATGTGTCCCGCGGCCCCTCTCCCTCCTTTCAGGCACTCACCGGGTGTCTTGCTGCTGGAGCAGCGCGGGGCTCCTCACCTCACTCGGGAGCCTCGCAGACACGGGAGCAGACGTCCTCGGTCTCCCGCCTGGCCTCGTCTCCTTTCCCTCCGCCTGACTTCCGCCGGGGCCGCCAATGGCAGCGCGGCCCTGGGGGTCAGGAGGCGGGACTTCCGGGTCGCAACTGGCAGCGGCCCGGCAACGGATTTCAGGGCTCCCGGGCTGCGGCGGTGAACACGGGACAATGCGGCGTGGGCAGCCGCTCTTAAACAAATAAATACCACGGGGCAATGCCGGGTGGCACCGGCCTTCAATTAATAAGATAAAGCGAGGTGGCACTCGCTACGCCGAAAATCGGCGAAATCAGGCGGACAGATGCCGGGTAGGCACCGGCTGCATACAGCGCGCTCCCAAGCGCTTAGGGGCCACAGAAAGCGCGCCTAGCGCTAAAAATAGAAGCAAAGCGCTATTGAGCGCTGGGGCACCAGGAAAGCGCTCCTAGCGCTATAAATCCAATAAAAGCGCTTCCAGGCACAGCACAAGCTCCAGCAAGGTCTGGAGGCAGACAGGGGGGCAGGGCAGGGCCAGAGCCAGCACACTGGGTCTCCAGGCAGGGAGACAAGCCAAGTGGCGGTCCTCCTGGCCCCAGCAGCAGCAGCAGCCCCCTCTGGCAAGGATCCACAAGTAGACAACTTCTGTGGGGACACAGCCCCATATTTATACCGAGAAATCCTTTGTTAGGAGGTGCAGGGTGGGGGGAAACCAGTTGCAGCTGGCTTGGGAGTACCCTTGATAGCCCAACCACCCCTTTCATTCACTGGGGAGGCTTGGGTCATTAGACAAACCACAGGGGGGCGGAGCCAGCATTGTGTGGGGAAAAACCCAGCCCATCCAGGACACAGATCTACTCCTCCCACACATCACTCATGCTGATCTCCCACTCACCACCGGGCAGACCCATCCAGACTTCCTGGAGCCTGGCATGCCAGCCAGCTCCAGCCAATCACGCTCCACTATCCTCACTGCACACATACATCAATGTCCAGAAGTAGCACTTCCCTTCTAGACACACACAAGCCGCACATACCATTGCGCAGCATTCGCTCTCACGAGTTCATACATACTAAACTCGAGCCTGCACTCCCCACACATCAGGAACTACCAGGGCACACACATTCCCCATGCATTCCTATGGGAGGGCAGGCCAGCCATACTACACGCACGCACTTTCACTCTGGGACACAGGGAAAAAAGTGCGCCAAGACCCAAAAATCACTACACAGGGTCACAAATAAAGGCAAAAAGATTCGGGGTGAACCTGCCCTAAGGCCCAAGTCTAACAAATATTTTCTGACTGACACCACAAGGCGCTGAGATGCCAAGATCCGGATGGCACCGAGGTGATGTCTAAGTTGTGGACCGATGTGCGAATGGGGTCAAAGGCAGCGCAACAACATTTCCTGTATGGAAGATACCACTAGGCGTTGAGATGCCAAGATGCGGATGGCACCGAGGTGATGTCTAGCAAGTTGCTGTACTGGTGTGGTCATCCTACAATGCTGAAAGTCGGCGTGGGGCGCCCCATTAGCCTGTGAGATGGCGTCAGTAGCGGACCGATGTGCGAATAGGCCGAAGGCAGCACAACGCGCCAAGATCCGGATGTCACCGTGGTGGTTTCATAGTTGAGAGGCACTTCATCTGCAGTGGGGCGCCGAGATCCGGATGGCACCGAGGTGATGTCTAGCAAGTTGCTGTACTGGTGTGGTCATCCTACAATGCTGAAAGTCGGCGTGGGGCGCCCCATTAGCCTGTGAGATGGCGTCAGTAGCGGACCGATGTGCGAATGGGGCCAAAGGCAGCGCAACAATATTTTCTGAAGAGAAGACACCAAAATGCGCTGAGATTCCAAGATCCGGATGGCACCGAGGTGGTGTCTAGGAAGCTATGCAGTTGAGTTGTGTGCGCACTTGCGGCGAATAGGTCGAAGGCAGCATAACAATGTTTTCTGAATAGAAGACACCACAAGGCGTTGAGATTCGGTTACCACCGAGGTGATGTCTAGCAAGTTGCCGCACTGGTGTGGCCATCCTACAATACTGCTCCGAATAACGGCGTGGGGTGCCCGAAGGGGGGGGGGGGAGGCGGCGTGAACGGGCCTTCCTAGGTGGAGGCTCGTCTGCTGTAGTGGGGCGCCCCTTTACCGTTTCAGTTGCCATTCAGCTGAGTTTCGGCTGCTCTTGATGCTACAGCGACAGGCGGCTGCAACAGGACTCTCAAAATAGCGGCCTGTTCTTTGGATTTGGGCCTGGTCCACTAAAATGGCCCTGGGACACCTTAGAACTCGGACGCTCGATTTTTTTTTTCCTTTCCTGTACATGCAAAAAAAGGTAAATGCCCGGTACGTTACACGCTTCATCTGCCACGATGAACTCTCCAGAGGAACCGAAAAAAAATATAGTTATGGTAACTATACCATGCATCGTCATATGGAGAGGTGGCACCAATTAATTATAGTGCTGCATAAAAGAGAGATTTGGAGGAGAACCCTTGACCTGCTAGTACATTCATCAAAGAAGTGGCACTGACAGCATCAGAGGCAAGGGAAACGGTCCCAAATATTTAGAAGAACTTTGGAAAGATTAAAATGACATGTTTAGATTGTGGCAAATTAATTTCATGTGGACAGATGAGTGTTACTCTAATAAATACAGCATATGAACATCATCATAGTCGATGGTTGGTAGAGACATTTTGACTATATCCTGAACCTGCCCGTCCTCGCCCAAAATGGCGCCGGAATAAATGGGACTCGTAACTCCTTGTTGTGTACTGGTTGCAGAACCTTGAAATCACGAGATACGTATGCAGTTTTGAAGCACATGGCGGGCGGGGACGAGAATTGATTGAATATTTCGACATCCCTATTGATATTAAGTTCTGATGTGTTATTGATTACTGTACTATTGAAAGTTCGAATTAACGTCACCGATGGTACTTGCCCGCAAATGTATATCTAGATAATTTTATTGTAACTGGCCCTGTCGTATTTTAATTATAAAATGTACGTCCACCGATTCCGTAACTGTTAGACACCTTAGTTCTTGCAACCTAATGGCCCGCCCGTTACGTTCCTCTACAGTGTAAATGTCTACTCATCATATACGATTACAGTTTGCTCCGTGGCCGGCCCACGTGGTTATAGGCTCGTATTTGTATAATGAAATTTTCACAATAAAGGTTTTTAAAAGAAAACATGGTAGTAGTATATACATTGGTAAAGTTTTTAATAATAGTCACTGTTTTAGAATCAGTAAAAGGCAAGTGAAATAAAGCAGACCAATTACATGAAGGGTAAAAGGTATAATTCGAAGGAACGCAGTAAAGATAAATGGTCATGGGCTGTTGTGTTTTCTACTCCTGCAACATAAAGTGATCGATAAGAATCTCATATTCAGGCGTATCGGCGACTAAGACAGCAGGTCGACCCTCTTTTGCTCAACGGCTCCGTCATGGGACGAAGAAACGCTCTTTTTCTCGAAAAAAGAATATATTTTACTTGCAGGACAGTTGTAAATTTTCCGGGAAAGTACATTAGCCTGGAACATTATAACATATATTTAAGAAAAAATAATGTTCGGAAGTAATAAAAAGCGTAATTTTTAGGTCATATGACCAAGCCTTTCATCATTAGAATAAGAAAAGTAAAATGAACCAATGAAAAGTTTTATTAACAAGTCACATGACTTGTTATGCTTACGTTACGCGCTGCGCGCCCCGGATGACTTCCGGATGCGCTAACGCGGCGCGTCATATGACGCATTACGCGACAACGCAGGTCCAGAATATAGTCAAAATGTCTCCACCAACCAGCGGTTGGAACACAACCCCTTTCAGCAGGCTAAATAGTTCTGTTAAATGACAACAGAAGGGACAGGCAACAAGAACCATCAGTCAAAGAGGGGAGGGCTAGTTCTTCTCTACCGGGTTACATTGGGGCGCTACCGGAACTGATCGAATTGGTAGTCTACAGTGTTTCTGGATATTCAGACTGAAGCTGGGGTTAGCATGAGAGCAGCACCATTTCGTAGCTCCGTTGTGGCCATTCCGCAACCAATCATGGCAGCCGCTCTTTATCGTTATTTTGGGCGGGGTGGGTGGCGGAGCCAAGCTGTTTTGCAGCCATCATTGTGTGGAGTTCAGTTCATCTCACTAGTTTTGTATTTGTCATGAGGGGTTGTTCCTAATGTTTCTATTTTAGCGAGGTCAAAAAGAGATCCCATTAGTGGCCTACTGATTTTGCTCGATTCCTTTTCTTTTTTTTTTACACGATTTTTCGTTATCTGCGAAGACTAAACAGAGTATTGCGACTCTGTGTTTGTTTGTAAATAGAGAATGAACCAAAGAGAACCAATTCTAAAACAGTAAATACTTGGATAACAATCAATCAAATGGAGAGAGAAGCAGGCACGACGTATTACAACGGGGGCAAAGGCCTGCGTTAACTACCCTTCACTATGTGCAAAGAGAGAGTACTCCTAATAGAAATGAGGGGGGGGGGCACCATTCAAAGCAGATCAGTGTGCATAAACACGAAAATGTTTTCACTTACCACGTACTTGACATTCGACAGCTTATGATATTTGCTATTAAAAAACCATTGAAATTCACTGAAAAAACCATAGGTTATAGACCATATATAGTTAGGAATTAGCATTTACAAAACCTTGAAAATTCACTGAAAAAACCATAGGTTATAGACCATATATAGTTAGGAATTAGCATTTAAAAAACCTTATTTTACTCACACAAAACCATTGAAATTCCATATATAGTTAGTTGCACTAACTATATATCGCGCACCCGCAATCCACTGCTGATGATGTCACATATTACATCATTCATGACATGGTCAGTGACATCACTGATGACATCACTGATGACATCTCAAATGACATCACTGATGACATCACTGATGACATCTCATTTGACATCAATGACCACATCACTGATGATATCATTCATGTGACAATACAATGCATCTCCTCACATTTTAATATAACCTCTGTTTCACCCAGTGTTAAATACAGAGTATAATTTTTGAAACCATTGACACACCAATACTAGTTACTACATACGCACTCACTGATTCCTACGTCTACACACACATTCACTCATTCACCCATACAATCATTCATACATACAATCACTCATGTTTACAACACTATCATATGCACTCATACACCTATACAGACACTCACACTCTGCCACTCATCCATGGACTTACTCACACACCTAGTCAGTCCTGTAAAGAATCAATCACACTTCCATTTTCTTGTCTATACAGTTAAACCTAGAGCACCTTACATTTTCAAACATATACTAACACATACTTACTTTCTTATACAATCATTGATACAAGTACACATTGATCTGCACAGAGTCACACACCTCCCAGCCAGCCACACACACACTCAGTCTCCCATACAAATACTTGGACAATCAATCAATAACCCATATAGTTAATCATATAGCTACTGATCAACACATGCAGCAGTTTACAGAACAACAGACATAATGATGCACAAATTAAGACAGTTTAGTCACTAACCCATGCACTCAGTGAGACACATTTAATCACTCACTCATACATTCAGTCATGCACCTACTAAATCCTTCGTCCAGACACTTATAGCATCTACTCATTCTTCAATATGTAAAACATATTTAAACTTTACAGAAACACACAGTCACTGGATGATGTCATCAGTGATGTCATCAGTGATGTCATTTGAGATGTCATCAGTGATGTCATCAGTGATGTCACTGACCATGTCATGAATGATGTAATATGTGACATCATCAGCAGTGGATTGCGGGTGCGCGATATATAGTTAGTGCAACTAACTATATATGGAATTTCAATGGTTTTGTGTGAGTAAAATAAGGTTTTTTAAATGCTAATTCCTAACTATATATGGTCTATAACCTATGGTTTTTTCGGTGAATATATATATATATATATATATATTTATATATATATATATATATATATATATATATATATTCACTGAAAAAACCATAGGTTAGAGACCATATATAGTTAGCTAGACATTTTATTGACATAAAACCAATGAAATTCCATATTTAGTTAGTTGCACTAACTATATATCGCGCACCCGCAATCCACTGCTGATGATGTCACATATTACATCATTCATGACATGGTCAGTGACATCACTGATGACATCACTGATGACATCTCAAATGACATCACTGATGACATCACTGATGACGTCTCAAATGACATCACTGATGACATCATCTAGTGTCTGTGTGTTTTTGTAAAGTTTAAATATGTTTTACATATTGAAGAATGAGTGGATGTATGGAAGACTGAGTGTGTGTGTGGCTGGCTGGGAGGTGTGTGACTCTGTGCATATCAATGTGTACTTGTATCAGTGATTGTATAAGAGAGTAAGTATGTGTTAGTATATGTGTGAAAAAGTATGGTGTTCTGTGTTTAACTGTATAGATGAGGAAATCGAAGTGTGATTGATTCTTCACAGGACTGACTAGGTGTATGAGTGCATATGATAGTGTTGTAATAATGAGTGACTGTATGTATGAGTGATTGTATGGGTGAATGAGTGAATGTGTGTGTAGACGTAGGAATCAGTGAGTGCGTATGTAGTAACTGGTATTGGTGTGTCATGATGTCATCAGTGATGTCATTTGAGATGTCATTTGAGATGTCATCAGTGATGTCATTTGAGATGTCATCAGTGATGTCATCAGTGATGTCACTGACCATGTCATGAATGATGTAATATGTGACATCATCAGCAGTGGATTGCGGGTGCGCGATATATAGTTAGTGCAACTAACTATATATGGAATTTCATTGGTTTTATGTCAATAAAATGTCTAGCTAACTATATATGGTCTCTAACCTATGGTTTTTTCAGTGAATTTTCAAGGTTTTGTAAATGCAAATTCCTAACTATATATGGTCTATAACCTATGGTTTTTTCAGTGAATTTCATTGGTTTTTTAAAAGCTAATATCTATAGCTGTAAAATATATTCTTTATTTATTTATTTATTTATTTATTTAGCGATTTATAAAGCGCCTGGTGACCCGGAGGCATCCCCGCGCTAATGATACAAGTGGAGACCAGAGGGGGAATCACGTAGCCACGTGAGACGCCTCATGACGCGTCGCATAACCGTGACGTATCGGCTCTGCAGCGCAAACAAAACCCGTAACGTAAGCGTGCCGGAGCACGCTTACAGATATATATATTTTTTTTAACCTTAATTAGACAAAATCCACACATGCACATATCTTGAGGCCTTGCAAAGGCACATCAAACAAACAGTCCCTACAATTTTGCCAAGTTTGCTGGAAATCTATTCCCTTCATTTTTTTTTTACTGTTTCTCTTGGTTTTCCCCTTGTTACGCTTACCGGGACGCTACCCGGTAGGCGAACCGGACGCTCCAAAAACACAAGATGGCGGACTCCCGTTACGCTGCCGGTTAGCTGCCCGGTTTGCGTACCGGGAAGCGCCTCTACCGCGAAAAATTGCGGGGGACTTTAATATCCCCCTCATCAATCCTAGGGGGTCAGGAGGGGTTTACCTTGCCCCCTTTCCTTCATTTCCCCCTTCTTTCTTCACCACATCTTGTCTCTCGAACCTACCGAGAGACAAGATGGCGGCCGCTCCGGACTGTTTACAATGTTGACAGCTACGCTGCCGGTTAGCTGCCTGGTTAGCTGCCCGGTTCGCGTACCGGGACGCGCCTCTATAGCGTAAAATCGCAAAAAATTTTTTCTTTTTTATTTTTTGCCCCGCGGGGCACTTTAATATCCCCCTCATCAATCCTAGGGGGTCAGGAGGGGTCTACCTTGCCCCCTTTCCTTCATTTCCCCCTTCGTTTTTCACCACATCTTGTCTCTCGATCCTACCGAGAGACAAGATGGCGGCCGCTCCGGACTGTTTAGAATGTTGACAGACACCGGAGAGCCAATCAGCTTCGCTTCGCGAAGTTCCGCTACGCGTCAGGTACGCGAACCGGGGCGCTAACCGGAGCGCTGTCACAGATATATATATTTTTTTAAACGTTAATTTCTCAAAATCCACTGGAGCACATATATTGAGACATAGCAAAGGCACGTCGGGCAAACCATATCTACAATTTTGCCAAGTTTCATGTAAATCTATTCAGCCGTTCGAGCTAAAAGTGAGTCCAACCGCCCTATGGAAAAATGAATGTGAAAAACGCGTTTTGGGACCCCCCTTTTTTCTCGGCCCCCCCTTGACGAAACCCCCCCAAATTTTCAGGGGCTGCTCAGAAACAAAATGTGCCATTTTCCTGAAAATTTCAGCCAATTCCGTCGTCCACGAACGCCAAAGTTATTAGACATAGAATTTTCAGAAATCCCATAGAGAAAAAATCCTAACTATATATACCCACTGGCTATCGCCAGTAGGTAATATACATATATAAACATATATAATCTGCATATCTATATAAATATAAATGCATGCATACATATACATATATGCATACATATGCATGTTATTTACATGAAAGTTTTAAAAACACTAATAAAAGCAAAGCTAAAAAGCCACCTCATTACAAACAGAATGGCTTTAACCCCTTCAGTGCTGCGCGAATTTCGCTGCAGTGCTGAAGGGTAATAAATCATATTGACTCATGACGGAAATGTTCCGTCATCAGCACCGGAGCACCGACGCTGATGACGGAACCGTTCCGTCATGAGCATGGAAGGGGTTAACTTAAACGAGGGCGAGATCTATTGCATTTTCAATGCTTGTTTACTTTGGTTCTGTCAAGAAGGCATTCAGATGTGTCACACATTTGCCATAAATTCTGAATGTTAGCACTCTAGTTGCTCATTAGATCACTGTAGTAAAGCTAGTGCTCACCAGGGAAGTCTGCTGCTAATCATGGTTTGCAGCCATTTTCCCGCATTTTTTATCCCGCAGACTTTCAGTCCGCATACCATTATCCCGCAAAGTCATTGACCTCGCATACCATTATCCCGCATTTTTTCAAAACGCATGTGCATTTATCGCGCATGCCTTTACAAAGAATTACGTTTTAAAGGCATGTATGGTAAATGCATTTGCGTTGTGAAAACCACGATGACGAGAGAGGTAAGTGGGTTTGTGTTAATTTTTTCGTGGGTTAGTGATTGTGTAGTGTAGTGTAGTGTTGTGTAGTGTAGTGTTGTGTTAGTGTAGTGTAGAGTTGTGGTGGTTGTTTAGTGTAGGGTCATGCTGGGGGTAGTGTTTTAGGGTTTAGGGTTGTGTTGTAGTGTTTGCGTAGTGTAGGGTCATGCTGGGGGTAGTGTTTTAGGGTTTAGGGTAGTGTTGTAGTGTTTGCGTAGTGTAGGGTCATGCTGGGGGTAGTGTTTTAGGGTTTAGGGTTGTGTTGTAGTGTTTGCGTAGTGTAGGGTCATGCTGGGGCTAGTGTTTTAGGGTTTAGGGTAGTGTTGTAGTGTTTGCGTAGTGTAGGGTCATGCTGGGCGTAGTGTTTTAGGGTTTAGGATAGTGTTGTAGTGTTTGCGTAGTGTAGGGTCATGCTGGGGGTAGTGTTTTAGGGTTTTGGGTAGTGTTGTAGTGTTTGCGTAGTGTAGGGTCATGCTGGGGTGTAGTATTTTAGGGTTTAGGGTAGTGTTGTAGTGTTTGCGTAGTGTAGGGTCATGCTGGGGGTAGTGTTTTAGGGTTTTGGGTAGTGTTGTAGTGTTTGCGTAGTGTAGGGTCATGCTGGGGGTAGTGTTTTAGGGTTTTGGGTAGTGTTGTAGTGTTTGCGTAGTGTAGGGTCATGCTGGGGGTAGTGTTTTAGGGTTTTGGGTAGTGTTGTAGTGTTTGCGTAGTGTAGGGTCATGCTGAGGGTAGTGTTTTAGGGTTTTGGGTAGTGTTGTAGTGTTTGCGTAGTGTAGGGTCATGCTGGGGGTAGTGTTTTAGGGTGTAGGGTAGTGTTGTAGTGTTTGCGTAGTGTAGGGTCATGCTGGGGGGTAGTGTTTTAGGGTTTTGGGTAGTGTTGTAGTGTTTGCGTAGTGTAGGGTCATGCTGGGGGTAGTGTTTTAGGGTTTAGGGTAGTGTTGTAGTGTTTGCGTAGTGTAGGGTCATGCTGGGGGGTAGTGTTTTAGGGTTTAGGGTAGTGTTGTAGTGTTTGCGTAGTGTAGGGTCATGCTGAGTGTAGTGTTTTAGGGTTTAGGGTAGTGTTGTAGTGTTTGCGTAGTGTAGGGTCATGCTGGGGGTAGTGTTTTAGGGTTTAGGGTAGTGTTGTAGTGTTTGCGTAGTGTAGGGTCATGCTGGGGTGTAGTGTTTTAGGGTTTAGGGTAGTGTTGTAGTGTTTGCGTAGTGTAGGGTCATGCTGGGGGTAGTGTTTTAGGGTTTAGGGTAGTGTTGTAGTGTTTGCGTAGTGTAGGGTCATGCTGGGGGTAGTGTTTTAGGGTTTAGGGTAGTGTTGTAGTGTTTGCGTAGTGTAGGGTCATGCTGGGGGTTGTGTTTTAGGGTTTAGGGTAGTGTTGTAGTGTTTGCGTAGTGTAGGGTCATGCTGGGGGTAGTGTTTTAGGGTTTATGGTAGTGTTGTAGTGTTTGCGTAGTGTAGGATCATGCTGGGGGTAGTGTTTTAGGGTTTAGGGTAGTGTTGTAGTGTTTGCGTAGTGTAGGGTCATGCTGGGGTGTAGTGTTTTTGGGTTTTGGGTAGTGTTGTAGTGTTTACGTAGTGTAGGGTCATGCTGGGGGTAGTGTTTTAGGGTTTAGGGTAGTGTTGTAGTGTTTGCGTAGTGTAGGGTCATGCTGGGGGTAGTGTTTTGCATAGTGTAGGGTCATGCTGGGGGTAGTGTTTTAGGGTTTAGGGTAGTGTTGTAGTGTTTGCGTAGTGTAGGGTCATGCTGGGGTGTAGTGTTTTAGGGTTTAGGGTAGTGTTGTAATGTTTGCGTAGTGTAGGGTCATGCTGGGGGTAGTGTTTTAGGGTTTAGGGTAGTGTTGTAGTGTTTGCGTAGTGTAGGGTCATGCTGGGGTGTAGTGTTTTTGGGTTTTGGGTAGTGTTGTAGTGTTTGCGTAGTGTAGGGTCATGCTGGGGGTAGTGTTTTAGGGTTTAGGGTAGTGTTGTAGTGTTTGCGTAGTGTAGGGTCATGCTGGGGGTAGTGTTTTGCATAGTGTAGGGTCATGCTGGGGGTAGTGTTTTAGGGTTTTTGGTAGTGTTGTAGTGTTTGCGTAGTGTAGGGTCATGCTGGGGGTAGTGTTTTAGGGTTTAGGGTAGTGTTGTAATGTTTGCGTAGTGTAGGGTCATGCTGGGGGTAGTGTTTTAGGGTTTAGGGTAGTGTTGTAGTGTTTGCGTAGTGTAGGGTCATGCTGGGGTGTAGTGTTTTAGGGTTTTGGGTAGTGTTGTAGTGTTTGCGTAGTGTAGGGTCATGCTGGGGGTAGTGTTTTAGGGTTTAGGGTAGTGTTGTAGTGTTTGCGTAGTGTAGGGTCATGCTGGGGGTAGTGTTTTAGGGTTTAGGGTAGTGTTGTAGTGTTTGTGTAGTGTAGGGTCATGCTGGGGGTAGTGTTTTAGGGTTTAGGGTAGTGTTGTAGTGTTTGCGTAGTGTAGGGTCATGCTGGGGTGTAGTGTTTTAGGGTTTTGCGTATTGTTGTAGTGTTTGCGTAGTGTAGGGTCATGCTGGGGGTAGTGTTTTAGGGTTTAGGGTAGTGTTGTAGTGTTTGCGTAGTGTAGGGTCATGCTGGGGTGTAGTGTTTTAGGGTTTAGGGTTGTGTTGTAGTGTTTGTGTAGTGTAGGGTCATGCTGGGGGTAGTGTTTTAGGGTTTAGGGTAGTGTTGTAGTGTTTGTGTAGTGTAGGGTCATGCTGGGGGTAGTGTTTTAGGGTTTAGGGTTGTGTTGTAGTGTTTGTGTAGTGTAGGGTCATGCTGGGGGTAGTGTTTTAGGGTTTAGGGTAGTGTTGTAGTGTTTGCGTAGTGTAGGGTCATGCTGGGGTGTAGTGTTTTAGGGTTTTGGGTAGTGTTGTAGTGTTTGCGTAGTGTAGGGTCATGCTGGGGGTAGTGTTTTAGGGTTTAGGGTAGTGTTGTAGTGTTTGTGTAGTGTAGGGTCATGCTGGGGGTAGTGTTTTAGGGTTTAGGGTAGTGTTGTACTGTTTGTGTAGTGTAGGGTCATGCTGGGGGTAGTGTTTTAGGGTTTAGGGTAGTTTAGTTGTTTAGTGTATGCTAAAGGCATATTCGTTCTAAAAGTTTTCGTTATTTTAATTTGCGGCCTAATAGTACATGCAGGATTTTTTTTGCGGACTGATGGTATGCGGGATTTCGTCATATATTCGCTAATCATACTTTCTATGGCAAAATGAACCCCCTCATTTTGTTCCTTTTTAAATTAAATGTTTTAAGAGTTACCACTTTATTCCAATCAAGATGGCTTCAGGTATGCCATACCTTTGTAATAAGTAAGACTGTTAGCACTCTAGTTGTTCTTTAGAACACTCTGGGACATTCTGTCATTGGGCTATAGTTGGGCTACATCTGGCTGATATTTGGGCTACATTTGTTTTTTTTGTCTCTGGTGACCATCTTTGGGCTACATTGGGCTACATTGGGCTACATTGGGCTACATTTGGGCTCCAACATATATATAGCCCAATGTAGCCCAATATATATTTTTCAAAGTTAATTTTCGTAAAAACCACTGGAGCCTATATCTTGAGACATAGCAAAGGCACATCGGGCTACCAGTCCCTACAATTTTGCCAAGTTTGGTGTAAATCCATTCAGCCGTTCGGGCTAAAAGTGAGGCCAACCGCCCTATGGAAAATTGCATGGGAAAAACACGTTTTGGGACCCCCCTTTTTTCTCGGCCCCCCCTTGACGAAACCCCTCCAAATTTTCAGGGGCTGCTCAGAAACAAAATGTTCCATTTTCCTGAAAATTTCAGCCGATTCTGTCCTCAAACGCCAAAGTTATTCGACATAGAATTTTCAAAAATCCCATAGGAAAAAAATCCTAACTATATATACCTACTGGCTATCGCCAGTAGGTAATATATATATATATATATATATATATATATATATATATATATATATATATATTCACTGAAAAAACCATAGGTTAGAGACCATATATAGTTAGGAATTAGCATTTACAAAACCACGAAAATTCACTGAAAAACCCATAGGTCATAGACCATATATAGTTAGGGATTAGCATTTACAAAACCTTATTTTACTCGCACAAAACCATTGAAATTCGCATATATAGTTAGTTGCGCTAACTATATATCGCGCACCCGCAATCCACTGCTGATGATGTCACATATTACATCATTCATGACATGGTCAGTGACATCACTCATGACATCACTGATGACATCATCCAGTGACTGTGTGTTTCTGTAAAGTTTAAATATGTTTGATATATTGAAGAATGAGTGGATGTATAGTTTCAGTTTCAAAATGCTTTATTCGGTTTGTACAAGTACAACCATATAGCAACATACATAAATACAATTTCAGATTCACATTTATGTAGGTTTAAAATGATGAAACCATTTAAATTATATCAATATCTATACACCAAACCCATTTTCGATATATTATTATACAAAACGTATCTCGTTTGGGTACCAAAAAAAGGCCATATAGTCACTATAAACATTGTAACAGCAACTATTATAGTAAAAAAGGAGAAAAGTTTGTGCAAAAATGCTAATGTAAAGTGCAAAATACCAATCCTATCGTATACATATGGTACTTTCGGCAGGTGCGAATATGCAATATAAAGTGCATAGTAAATAAATACATATGTAAACAATTTGACTCAGGCGGTAAATTACACATAAAATAGTACACATTGGTATTATAAAAATCATATTATAATTGATTTCCTTGATGACATACATTTTAGAATGTAGGTGGCCACATAATAACACACGTCTGGAGAAGCTAGATTAAACATCAGTTGCATCGCGGCTCTTGTATTGCACGTATTATGATTAAGAAACAGTTGCTTCAAGTAAAACTTTCTAAAACCAATATAAAAATTGCAGAATAGTAAAAAGTGGCAAGTGCTCTGTTTGGATTTTCCATCACATGGACACGGACATGTCCCAGGTTTTTTTGCAATAGGAAATGCCACTAAGTGGTGAACTATTCCAAGCCTCAGACGCGCAAGGACAAAGCAATGAGAATTAATACTAACAAATGTAAGATAAGAGGGTAGACCTGTACTGAGATTATATTCCATATATAAATTAAACGTACTTTGCATTGCATACTTATTCATTCTAGTCCCTTTTACATGGACCAGGTAAGTGGATTTAAGGTCACGCTTTGTTAAAATTGACTCTGTTAAAGTTTTTTTAAAAATGTCCTGGGAAAAGAGGGTCTTGTACCAAAATTGTATATGTTTGAGCCAGTGAATATTGGAGTGACGATCAAGTTTAATACAATCCACAATTACTTCCTTTGTGAACCTTGTTTCATCCTTGGCCCATATAGATCGCCATAGGGACAAGGGACGCAATGCAATCAAATCTGTAACGTAGTTTAGGCCAAGCTCTCTGTGTGTAATCTCGCTAGAGGCCGCAGCAGGGAGGCATAATAATCGTTTTAAATACTTGTTCTCCTCCCTCTGGATGGACAGTGCAATTTGGGGGTTATGACCCCATATCCCTGCTCCATACAGGGCAGAGGCCATACACCTTGAATTGTAGATGGAAATCATCTCACGAATTCTGCGACCCCCGAGTTTTGATGCAAATCTGAAAATGCAATTTACATTTCTGATCATTTTCAGATCCACACATGATTGTTCATTAGCCCATCTCCCATCTCCTGAAAAGGTGATGCCTAAATAACAAAAATTCCGAACGGCCTCAAGTTTTTCCCCATCTAGAAAGAATGCCTTATTTTTCCTCATTTTCTTTCCGCAGGTCATAGTCATCGTCTTACCTTTGTTAATTTTAAGCTTTCTACCCTGAGTAAAAGTATAGAACCTGTCAATTAACTTTTGCAGTCCTTTCGCGGTCCTGGAAATCAGGACCGCGTCATCCGCGTATAAAAGGACGGGTATTTGCTTTCCATTAATTATCGGGGCATCGGCATTAGATTCACGTAAAAATTGGTCAACATGATTGATAAAAAGGGAGAATAAAAGTGGGGCTAGCACACACCCTTGTCGGATTCCTCTTCCAATTTAAAAAAAGGGGGTACATTCGCCATCTGTACCAAATCTAACCTTACTTGAAAGATTACTATACATTCTGGCCAGAAGGTGAATAATTTCTACAGGTGCACCCATGGCAAGAAGTATTGGCCAGAGCAGTGCGTGTTCCACCAGATCGAATGCGGAACTTAAATCAGCAAAGCACATAAACAAATTCCCTTCCTTGGCTTTCGTGTACTTGCCGATAATAAGTTCCAGGTTCACGCACTGCTCCATAGTTCCTAGGCCCCTTCGAAACCCATACTGGATAGGTGAGAGGATATTGTTGTCTTCTACCCAGGTTTCTAATCTCATCAAGAGAACGCGACTCAAAATCTTTAACGACGAGTCCAAAAGTGAAATTGGGCGATAATTTTGTGCTTCTGCCCTGGAGCCCTTTTTAAATAGTGGCACTATGATTGATTGTCCCCATGAGGTCGGTAGCTTATCTTCAATTGCAGCATTAAAATAGCGGGTCAGAATGGGGGCCCATAGGGTGGTCTCAGATTTATAAAAATCCACTGGAACCCCATCGGGCCCGGGGGCTTTTCCCCCCTTGCTGTTCTCAATCGCCTCAATCACCTCGCTCAGTGTCACAGTAAACAATATTTTCTCCCATTTAAAACAAATAGCAATGTCAGTAGTTACAATTAAAACACCAGGGTTAAAATCAGAAGTAAAATCAGAAATAAAATCAGAGTTAAAAATCCCAGTAAAATGTGCTATCCAGGCCCGGCAACTGACGTGCGAAGTTAGTTCTGGAATGTTATCGTTCTTCAGAAATGGGCTATTAACAGTCTCCCAAAAAAGTTTATGATCTTTTGTATCTGCAGCCAAGTCTAGTTTTGCCCATGCCTCATCCTGCAATTCCTTCTTCCTAGTTGTAAGGGCAATTTTATAGTTGAGGCGCTCTTCCCTGATTTTACTAGCATCTCTTGGTATGGTATCAAATGATTTTTTTAACTTTTTTAGTGACTGGGCACAGTGTTCATCAAACCACACAGCCTTGACCTTCTTTGGTTTCCTATTACTGTGTAACAAAGATTTCTCGATCATTTTTGTAATGTTTAGGAAATTGGATAACAGGGTTCACGAGCATGTATTAGAAGACAGACAGTACTCAACCTCACTGCTACATTTTCGGATTACATTGGCTACAAAATGAGTTGGGTCAACTTTTATCCATTTCACCCTCATCCCATTTGGTCTTTCAGCCGAGATGTCATGGATTGGTTGACTATAGACATTCCTTTTGGGCCCCCATCCCAATAGTTCCACAGTTACGCTATTATGATCACTTACTGATTGTTCGATTACCCACACATTAGAGTAAACTACGCAACAAGATATCATAATGTGGTCAATAAATGATTGACTGTTTCTTCAATGGAATGTTGGGCACATAACATTATTTTTATTCTTGTTACATTCTAAGAGATCCAGGTCATATTTGGCTAAGAGGTTATTTAATGTGCTGCCATAGTTGTTATGCGGGAAATGGTTATGTACACTAGTATCCCTTCCTGAGTACTCCTCCCTGTGGCCACAGGCCCCCTTAAGAGCATAATTGCATGTTTTAATATAGAAGTCTCCTACCCAGAGGATTGCGGCTGATTTAGGTGTTCTTAAAAGAGTCACATCAATGGCCCGCTCTATGTCAAAAATAATCATTCCCCGCTTGGGCCCCACAATGTTATTGTAGAAATTTACAACTATTAAATCTCTATATCTACTATGGGCCATACGCAAGACAGAAGCATGCTCCTCAACTACTACATGGTGGCTGACACTAAACTCCGTCAATGCGGTAGATACCAAGGTCACTAGTCCTCCCTTGGCTCTGCCAGCCTGGGATGCCACCGCCTTCACATTAAAAGAGGTGTATCCTTCGACATGTATATCATCCGTGTGCCAGGTTTCTTGCAGACAGATTTTGTCGAAGCCCTGTTTAATGAAATCATCCCAGATGGGAGTAGTTACCTTAGAAGTTATCCCTGCTATGTTCCAGGTAATGACCCTTAGGTTCTCTTCTAAGGTTACATGTGATGGGTCAACAATAGTTGTGGTTAAAGGTGTTAAAGGTGTTAACGGAATTTCCAGTTGGTTATCGCCAGTGCATATAATTACATCTGTCAGGGTTGAGTCGTTTAAGTTTGCTATGGCAGTGACCATCGACCCAGGGGCCTCAGTGTCAGGTGGCTTAACAACATGAGTATCCCCTAGTCAATCGTTCTCATCTAGAGAGTTAAATATCTGGAACCTGTTAGCTGTTGGAACTGCATATTGATCATAAACGCCAATTCCTGGCCCAGATACGTTTGGGTTGTTAAAATATTTGGGGTTTGGTGTTCTAATTAGGTTCGGTAATTGCTGTGGTACATAATGGGTGCCATAATCGTAAGTGATCCTTGGGTGCTCAACTAGTTGTACTGGTGCCTGCTGTACAGGCAGGTGAGACATTTGTGTTGCTCTGGGGTGTTTAAAGTTCTGCACAGGAATTTTAAATCCCACCTGGTTCCTATAAAAGTAGTCCAGGGGGAACAAGGTGGTATTATAATCGTTATCTGATGGGATCGGTGCATTCAAGATAGAATCCCTTGCCCATTCAGTGGTCTTATAATTTATGATTACACAATCCCCACTTATTTCCTTTTTACTAGGTCCCACCCACCCTACCCTTTGGGTTGAGAGGATTTGGCTTGCCCCTCTTAGGGGGAATCCACAATTGTGAGCAAGCCAGTACAAAACTTTATTTTTTAATGTGTCGGCATTTTCAAATTGAGAGGGTTTAAGTTTCGGGACATTGGCAAGAATTGCCACAAATGGTCTGCTTTCTGGCGGGAGATTGATCACAGCGGGTATAGTATTATTATAATACCTACTTGCTGTAGGGTTCCCGTTTGCTGACACATAGCCCATTGCCTCACTTCCTCTTGCCCCATTAGGCCCTCTTTTAGCATTATCAGAACTATTGGTTTTAGGGTGGCCGAGCTTGCCAGTGACTGCCACGGAGGCCACATTTCTAGTGGGTGTACCTGGTATTGTCGTTCCTCGGGGGTACGTGCAAAGAACTTGGTATAACTTTTGTACCCAGATGTTCAAGGATTTCTAACTTAGCGAGGCCCAATTTCTCCAAGTTTTCCACTTTTTTACAGATCAACTCCAATTTGTCAGTTAGGGGGGCAATGAGGAGATTCATGGCATCCCTAAAGTGACACATTAAGGACTCCCCATTAAGAGCAGTTGGGTTAAAGATATCCCTTAGTCCTACATTTAATCTTGGCTGTGGTGGTGACGGCTCACCACCGTTCGCCTGGTCTAGAGATGGTGGTGTTACCTTCTTTTTCCTGCCCCTTAGTTTCACATACACACTACTTGGGACCAATAATTTCCTTTTGCGCGTGCGTCTTGGTCTACAGTGGACAGAGCCATGGTCGGTCGTGCTGACTACATGGCTGTTGTTAAGTTGGTCGGCTGAAGAGATGAAATCTTCGATATCACGAGGAATCAATACCGCACTGGCGTTGAGCGCATTGAGTGGATGTATAAGTGTCTGGATGAAGGATTTAGTAGGTGCGTGACTGACTGTATGAGTGAGTGAATAAATGTGTCGTACTAAATGCATGGGTTAGTGACTAAACTGTCTGAATGTGTGCATCAGTATGTCTGTTGTGATGTAAACTGCTGCATGTGTTGATCATTAGCTATACGACGGGCTATATGTGTTATTGATTGGTTGCCCAAGTATTTGTATGGGAGATTGAGTTTGTGTGGGGGTGGCTGGGAGGTGTGTGACTCTGTGCATAGATGTGTGAGCAGTTGATTCACTAGGTGTATGAGTTCAAGAGTGCATGTGGAAACAGCTACATGGGCGGTTGACTGTGTGCATGAGTGTATTGATGAGTGAATGGATATCTCAATGCTACATGTCATAGTAAGTACATATGTAAAACACAGTACATGTGAGAGTTGGCATATATAAATAACTGTGCATGAGAGCCACTGAATGTGTGAGTGGCTGTATGGATCATTGTGAACTTGTATCAGGGATTGTTGTTGTTGTATTGCTTTATTTCGATATAAAAAAACATATCATAAAAGCATTGCATTACAGTAAAACAATTCAATAAAAACATTTAACAATTAACATGGAAGGACCTTCAAAATCAATTTAACGATACATAATTAAAAAACCTACAAATCAATAGAGGCTTTACAAAGATAGGTATTTAACCGGATCATAAGACTCGTGCAGGCAAGGAGGACTTTACTGAATTAATAGCTTCTTTGCAGACCTTATTCGCCAGACCCAGCCCAAGAATTTTGCCATACAACAAGCAAAAAAGGGTCGGGCATCAGAACATAGTATGCGTAGGGCTTCCAAGTGTGATCTGGTACCCAAGCTCCTGCATAGAGGCTTAAGCCATCTCGACCTGGGGGCCGCATACGCATGACACTCGAACAGCAAATGGGCAATAGACTCTACCTTTAAGACACAGAAGGGGCAGAATGGTATGGTTTGCAATGGTGGTTTCCAGGTGGAAGTAAACAGCCCCACGGGGAGGACTCCCACCCTGAATTTGAAATACAAAGATCTGTCTCGAGGGTTGTGAATCAAGTCCAGGTAAGATTCTCTATATGGGAGCTCCTTAATTAGAAGAAACTGAGCAGCAGATCTACAAAGGTTTGGGTTGCACCTTCTCGCATTAGCCACCCATAACCAGTAAACCTTCTTCAGCGCTTGCTTGGTAGGAGCTGTTCTGTTAACCCAAGCGTCGCCTAGACCCAATTCATAAAGAAGCCGCTTAACCTCCCTGAGCCAGTTTATCTTGTGCCAACTCGATGAAGATAGAAGTTCTCGTAGGGCGTCGGCATAACTGGACAATTCTGGAACATTCCATATCCTTGCCCACAATAAGAGGGGACGAAGCCTAGCTTGCTCACCTATCGGGTGTGTGCCTGCATCAAGCAAGAGGGGGAGTGTAGGGGTGCTGTGGGGTAACTTCATGAGATCTTTATGAAAGTTATTTTCAAGGGAGGTTAAGGAATCAACTCTCTGTACACCCCACAAATCTGCACCATACAAAGCTGCACTCACCACCCTTGCCCTATAGATATCCAGAAGTGCCCCAATGGGTTTAAGAGATGAGGCACGTTGTTCTTTAAGCAGAGCCCCTGCAACCCTCTTATGGGTCAGAAACACCTTTTAGTGGTGTGCCTTCCAGCTCATGGTGTCGCAGAGTCTTATACCCAAGTAGTCAAACTCTTTGACTCTTTCAAGTGGGACGCAGTCCAGAGCAGGGGGGAGGACAGATTTCCTAGGGGGGTTGATGACAAGGAATTTGGTCTTGCTTATATTTATAGACAGGCCCCTGTTATCGCAGAAGCCCTTGAAACTAGAAAGCAACTTCTGGATGCCAGATGGAGATTTTGAGATCAGAAGGGTGTCATCGGCAAATAGGAGCGTCGGTATTTTCCTACCGGCCAAGGAAGGTGCATCAGATGGTTGCTGCAGAAGATGCTCCACCACTCCGTTCACATAAAGAGAGAACAGAGTGGGGGCAAGCACACAACCCTGGCGGACGCCCCTATCTACAGGGATACGAGATGTTTTTTCCCCCTGGAGACCCCATCTGATCTGGGCAAAGTTGCTTTCGTGAAACTTAGTGAGCAAGGCCAATAAATAGGCAGGTATACCCAACCCGTCTAGGACTTTCCACAATTGGGCCCGCGGGACCAGGTCGAAAGCAGTTCGCAGGTCTATAAAGACTAGATACAAGCTGCCTCCTCCCAGTACGACCACTTTCCAATATAACATTAAGAAGCGGAATGTCTGCTCAATTGTACCTGTCCCTGACCTAAAACCCGCCTGGAAATCTGACAAAACCTGATTTTCCTCCACCCACTGCAAAATCCTACCCAATACCACTTTGCCCGCAACTTTTTGGGTTGAATCAAGCAGGCTTATTGGGCGATAATTTGCTGGGTCGTCCCGACAGCCTTTCTTAAAAATAGGGACGACCTCTGCGCCCCGCCAGGAGTCAGGGAGAGGGGCTCCCAGGACAGCTGCGTTCAAAAGTGAAGCGATTAATCTACTCCACAGTAGTGAGTTTAACTTCAACAAATCACCCGGGATTCCATCTGGGCCTGCAGCCTTGTTGGATACAATACACTTGATCGCCCTTTCTACTTCCTTAATACTAAAGGGACAGTCATTAGTTATGGAAGTGGCTGATGAACTAATCAAGGAACCCTTGCTTAATTGGGGTTCACCCAGTGCGACAGAGTAAAGCTTTAAAAAGTGAGCGAACCAAACGTCACCAGGAATGTTGCAGGTAAGTTGTTGTTCGATAGGCTTGTTCCTAGCTCTCAATAGATCCCAAAACCCCTTGGAGTCCTTCATAGAGCTCGCCTCCGCTAGCTCCTTCCAAAAGTTGTAATCATGGGCCTCCTTGGCCTTAGCCACATATTTTTTGTAAAGTTGCCTCGCAGATCTAATATTGGCTGGGTCCTTGGACTTCACTGCAGAAATGAGTTCCCCCTTAGCAGCCCGACATTCAGTGGAATACCACTTATCTCTTGACTTAGAAACACCTTTCACTGGGAACCTCGCACGGGTATGGGGAATAATAAAGGGATCGCTTAATGCAGCAGTACTTTCTATAAATATCGTTAAAACAGCTGCAGTATTAGTTCCAAGTTCATCAAGGCGTAGACCCACCGCAGTCATTATGGACCCTGCTTGTGCCATCCTTTCCTCATCCATTGCTGCTTTAGCCCATTTCAAACGCCTGCCACAGTTGGAGGGAACAACTTCGTGGGATGTTTTCCACAAATGGGCAGACTTAGCTGGCTTCCTGACATGCCAAGGCGGGATGAGGGTTAGGGATAGAGGGTTGTGGTCACTATCACAGGATGCTATGACTTCCATGTCTTGCAGGAATGGCCACAGGTTATAGTTCAACATGGTGTAGCCTATTCTGGAGGTATGTCCCATTCTGTTATAGGTGTGGACACCCATACACCCATTGGGTCGGATTTAGATTGACCATTAGCTGGTCTCAGATCATGTTCCATGCAGAGTGCGTTGATGTCTATTGCACTCTGGGACCATTTACGAATTGGATCTAGGGTCAGAATAGGGATACCTCTCCTTATATCCTCATCCCATGAGTCGAGAATGTCCTCCCTCGCCAGTGGCTCAAAACAACAATTAAAGTCGCCTGCAAGCAGCACATAGGAGTCAGTGCTACAGGCGCTTAATTCACCAGTTAATCCTGTGGCAGGAAGCGATGATGCCCCACCCCTAACCCCCCTAAGATAGAGATTAAAGACCTCTAGCTTCCTTCCACCTTGGCAGCGTATGGATAACCTCTGGAGATCTGGGGAATGAGTGAACTTTTGGCTTACGCTTAGACCTAGTGGGATGCTAACCCATATTAAAAGGCCGCCAGACGGGCGACCTTTACAACCATGTTGTTGGGAAGCTGGGACAAAGTAGGTTGTAAATCCCACTCTGTGCCTGGGTTCAAGGCACCAGGTTTCTTGCAGAAGGCAGATGTTATAGGAGTCCAAGAAAACGTTCCACTCAGGGATGTCGAAATTGCGGGCAAGACCTGCCACATTCCAACTTAAGATTTTTAACAGAGGATCGCCAGGGGTAAGCAGCCTTGGCGGATTGGCAACACCAGCCGGGATGCGTGCAGGGGTAACCGGTCCTACATCCGCTATGTTTATCCTTTGCAAAGGCTTGGTCTGCTGTTGGTTGGGAGCCCTTATAGCACCAGTTGAGTTCTCATCCAAGAGAGGATTCTGGGTGGGTAACAAAGGAGTCATAGAAGGTAAGACCAACGGATACACTGCAACATGGGGTTCTAGGGAGGTTGAAATGGTCAATCCCTCCTCAATAAGAGAAGCCTGTAGAATTCCTTCCAGAACTGGGTAAGTGGTAAGACTAGGGTCAGTAAATGAAGGGAGATTATCAATAGACCCTAGGGCCTGAGGTAAGGAGGCCTTTGCCACTACTTCACTGGTAGGTTGCCTTGCAAGTCAATCTACCTCCTCAAGACCGCCAAACCTATTCGAGGTAGGAAGGCCATTCCAACACGCAAAAGGATCTTGGTAGTTAGTAGGATGACTCCTCCATGCGTGACGCTGTACCAGGGACCAATCATCTTCCCGTGTGTGTATAGGAGGTGGGGGATAGAAAAAGGACAAAGGCCTGGGTATAACACGAGAGTCTTCGCCAGTAGGATAAGAGCAACTGTGGTGTGCTGTATGTGGGTCCTCAAAGGTCACCACTATACAGTCCCCAACCGTAGTTTTCTTTGTGGGGCCCACCCAGGGGACACGACGCACCATCAGGACTCTGCTCTTTCGACCATTGGGAATTGGGCGATTTGCATTGAGCCAGTGCATTGTCTTATTCTTCAGGGACCAGTGGTTTTCGTATTGACCGTTTTGAATCTGGGACACGCCCGTCAGGACAGCCACATAGTTGTTGGCCTCTGGGGGAAGATCAATGTAACCCCCTCTAAAATTATTCTTGACAGGAGGGCCCCGAAACTGATGGTGTGGAGCTTCACTAGGGAGAGGTCTATGAGGAGGGCCTGAATTAGGCTTTAAAGATGGTTGGGGGGAGGGACGAATGGGAACCTTAGGTTTAGGAACAGTAGTATTTTGATTCACAGCCAAGGTTCGCGGCTTGGGAACCGGGCGTACAAGTGCTGGTACGGGGGGAGGGAGAAGTGGCGCTTGTAGTAATGGATCCTCTACCCCAAAACCCTGGTTTTCAAGACTTCTCAGGCCAAGAGTGGCCAAAGCAATAATGCTTTTTTCCATCTCCAGCAAGTTATTTTCGATGCATGAGAGCCTAAGGGCAAGGGGAGAAAGAAGTTTCTTGAGTGTTTCCCATACTATATCTATAAATTCCCCATCCTTCCCATCCCGACCCTCATCATGTGTGCCCCCATCGTCTGCAGTATTAGTGGTAGAAGCAGGAACTGTCCCCTCGATGACCCCCTCTCGCTGTAACTGTTCCCTGGGGATAGTCCCTTCTGTTACCTTAGATGGTAATACGCTGGACAATTTCGGTTGATGAGCCACCGCACCTCTTGCCTTCTTACGATAGTAAGTATGGCGGGAAATCCTTTTCCTTTTGGGTGGTTTTCCCCTACTAGTATTGATCTTGGATGAGTTAAAAATTACTGGGGCGGGGAAGTTGGAGCTGGCATCCTGTTTGCCTATATGTGACTTTAAAATTACAGGGGTTGGAAAATTAAAACTAGCATTCTGCATGGAAGACATCACGGGCGAATTCAGATCACCTGCCTCAACAACTGGCCCTGGGGCTGGAGAAGGAGGTAGTAGAATCGGAGCCTGATGGACTTCTGCCTGCAAAACTAGGCAGTTGGAGATAGCGGGTCGCTCCGGGGTAACTGCAGCAGCTATGTGGCCCAGTGAGGATTTTTTTGAGACTGCAATAACCTCGGATAATCTTCTTGCGGCAGCCAATTCTAGAGAGACACGAGTCTGAAGTTTCGAAATTTCTTGGTCAATCGCAAAATTAGTACGAGTGATGAAGTCATCCATGGGGCCACTAATTGATGGGCCTCCCTTAACGGCCCTACTACGAGTTAACCTGGTACACATGATTAGACGGGAACAGGGACCAGGATAAACCTCCTATCAATGCATAAAACCCAGTTAAACAATGGTGAAAAATAGGTGAAAGAGGTCGGGCCAGTCCAGTCCTCTCTGACCTCGAACGGCCTCAAACGGCCCGCTCTTAGCCCGGTCTTGTCCCGGGCTGCGTCCCGCGCTGCGGGAGTCTAATTGTGTGATATAGGAGGCGTGGTGGACGGTGGGCGGGCCAGCGGGGAGAGCGGACCGGATGCTGTCTCCGTGGTCTCGCAGGGACTCCTGGATGCTGGAGTCCCCGTACGCTCGCAGCCCCGCCGAGCCTCAACCCCTTACCTCCGCCTTGCTGCTCCTGAGCTCCTAAGTCCCGGTGAGTGAAGTACTGCGCACACCTGCGCGAAGCGGCACCCGCGTAGCGGGTGCGGCGAGGAGTTGGCTGGTTAAGGTCCTGAGCGTCTGGTGAACTATGCCAGTAAAAGTACAAGTAAAAAGGCCCCAACAGGTATTGTTGAAAATCGCCTTTAACACCTTCAGGCGGACGGGGGGCGGGCCAGCGGGGAGAGCGGACCGGATGCTGTATCCGTGGTCTCGCAGGGACTCCTGGATGCTGGAGTCCCCGCACGCTCGCAGCCCCGCCGAGCCTCAACCCCTTACCTCCGCCTTGCTGCTCCTGAGCTCCTAAGTCCCGGTGAGTGAAGTACTGCGCACACCTGCGCGAAGCGGCACCCGCGTAGCGGGTGCGGCGAGGAGTTGGCTGGTTAAGGTCCTGAGCGTCTGGTGAACTATGCCGGTAAAAGTACAAGTAAAAAGGCCCCAACAGGTATTGGTGAAAATCGCCTTTAACACCTTCAGGCGGACGGGGGGCGGGCCAGCGGGGAGAGCGGACCGGATGCTGTCTCCGTGATCTCGCAGGGACTCCTGGATGCTGGAGTCCCCGCACGCTCGCAGCCCCGCCGAGCCTCAACCCCTTACCTCCGCCTTGCTGCTCCTGAGCTCCTAAGTCCCGGTGAGTGAAGTACTGCGCACACCTGCGCGAAGCGGCACCCGCGTAGCGGGTGCGGCGAGGAGTTGGCTGGTTAAGGTCCTGAGCGTCTGGTGAACTATGCCGGTAAAAGTACAAGTAAAAAGGCCCCAACAGGTATTGGTGAAAATCGCCTTTAACACCTTCAGGCGGACGGGGGGCGGGCCAGCGGGGAGAGCGGACCGGATGCTGTCTCCGTGGTCTCGCAGGGACTCCTGGATGCTGGAGTCCCCGCACGCTCGCAGCCCCGCCGAGCCTCAACCCCTTACCTCCGCCTTACTGCTCCTGAGCTCCTAAGTCCCGGTGAGTGAAGTACTGCGCACACCTGCGCGAAGCGGCACCCGCGTAGCGGGTGCGGCGAGGAGTTGGCTGGTTAAGGTCCTGAGCATCAGTGATGTCATTTGAGATGTCATCAGTGATGTCATCAAAGATGTCATTTGAGATGTCATCAGTGATGTCATCAGTGATGTCATTTGAGATGTCATCAGTGATGTCATCAGTGATGTCACTGACCATGTCATGAATGATGTAATATGTGACATGATCAGCAGTGGATTGCGGGTGCGCGATATATAGTTAGTACTACTAACTATATATGGAATTTCAATGGTTTTGTGTGAGTAAAAAAAGGTTTTTTAAATGCTAATTCCTAACTATATATGGTCTATAACCTATGTTTTTTTCAGTGAATTTTCAAGGTTTTGTAAATGCTAATTCCTAACTATATATGGTCTATAACCTATGGTTTTTTCAGTGAATTTTCAAGGCTTTGTAAATGCTAATTCCTAACTATATATGGTCTATAACCTATGGTTTTTTCAGTGAATTTTCAAGGTTTTGTAAATGCTAATTCCTAACTATATATGGTCTATAACATATGGTTTTTTCAGTGAATTTCAATGGTTTTTTAATAGCAAATATCATAAGCTGTCGAATGTCAAGTACGTGGTAAGAAAAAACATTTTCGTGTTTATGCACACTGATCTGCTTTGAATGCTGCCCCCCCCTCATTTCTATTAGGAGTACTCTCTCTTTGCAGATAGTGAAGGGTAGTTAACGCAGGCCTTTGCCCCCGTTGTAATCCATCGTGCCTGCTTCTCTCTCCATTTGATTGATTGTTATCCAAGCATTTACTGTTTTAGAATTGGTTCTCTTTGGTTCATTCTCTATTTACAAACAAGCACAGAGTCGCAATACTCTGTTTAGTCTTTGCAGATAGCGAAAAATCGTGTAAAAAAACAAAAGGAATTGAGCAAAATCAGTAGGCCACTAATGGGATCTCTTTTTGACCTCGCTAAAATAGAAACATTAGGAACAACCCCTCATGACAAATACGAAACTAGTGAGATGAACTGAACTCCACACCATGGTGGCTGCAAGACAGATCGGCTCCGCCACCCACCCCGCCCAAAATAACGATAAACTCTATGCAAATATATACAACACACCAGCAAAGTAACAGGGTAAAACATTTTATTAAACAACTATTTACATAACTATTTTAAACTTTTTGTTGCCCGATCCGGCTAGCTCAATCGATCGAGCATGAAACTCATGCACTCTGATGATTCAAAGTTTTGAAGAGTGCTTGTAACACTGTCTGAAGCCTATTTGCACTTGCTTCATCTTCACTATTCTAAAAGTAAGTGGGGGCTGTTTGAGTACGTTACTGCATTTGTAAACAATGTGATGCGGTGCCACCCTGAACCGCTTAACGGAGGCCCCCGAGGGACGGTGTGATGGCGCGGACTCGGAGGGGGCGCTTGGCTCCGGCCCCCTCCCCAAGTCGTGTTCTCCTGGTGTGGCCTGAGATCGCCCCCGACATAGGTGGCCGGCTCCCGGGATCAAGCGGAACTTTTTGCCTTTTGGTAACTCTTGCATTCTTGACCTTGTCCCACAATCCGTTTCACCTAAAGACACGCTGTAGTGGGGTGCCCCTTTACCATTTCAGTTGCCATTCCGCCCGCTTTTGCTACACTGTGCCTCTTCCGCTATTCAGCTGTTTACCGCCCGCTCTTTCGACTACAACGTCTCGCTCACCATGTAGTTGAGTTGCTCCCGCTCTTGCGGTGCAGCGATAGGCGGCTGCCACAGGACTCTCAAAATGGCAGCCGGCTCTTCAGATTTGGGCGTGGTCCACTAAAATGGCCCTGCGACACCTTGGAACTCGGACGCTTGTCTGCTAGAGCTTGGGCTCCATTCTCGAAAGCGTCCCCTCAGCCTTGAAGATTCTACAAAAGTCTTGGGGGCCCCCGACTCCCGCAGGCTTCTGGTGGGGAGCGGCTAGCATGATTGCTCGTGGAATGGCCACGACGGAGCTACGAAATGGTGGTGCTCTCATGCTAACGCCAGCTTCAGTCTGAAACATCCAGAAACTCTGTAGACTACCAATTCGATCAGTTCCGGTAGCGCCCCAACGTGACCCGGTAGAGAAGAACTTGCCCTCCCCTCTTTGACTGATGGTTCTTGTTGCCTGTCCCTTCTGTTGTCATTTAACAGAACTATTTAGCCTGCTGAAAGGGGTTGTGTTCCGACCGCTGGTTGGTGGAGACATTTTGACTATATTCTGGACCTGCGTTGTCGCGTAATGCGTCATATGACGCGCCGCGTTAGCGCATCCGGAAGTGATCCGGCGCGCAGCGCGTAACGTAAGCATAACAGATCATGTAACTTGTTAATAAAACTTTTCATTGGTTCATTTTACTTTTCTTATTCTAATGATGAAAGGCTTGGTCATATGACCTAAAAATTACGCTTTTTATTACTTTCGAACATTATTTTTTCTTAAACATATGTTATAATGTTCCAGGCTAATGTACTTTCCCGGAAAATTTACAACTGTCCTGCAAGTAAAATATATTCCTTTTTCGAGAAAAAGGGCGTTTCGTCGTCCCATGACGGAGCGGTTGAGCAAAAGAGGGTCGGCCTGCTGTCTTAGTCGCCGATACGCCAGAATATCAGATTCTTATCGATCACTTTATGTTGCAGGAGTAGAAAATACAACAACCCTTGACCATTTATCTTTACTGCGTTCCTGCGTATTATACCTTTTACCCTTCATGTAATTCGAATGCTTTATTTCACTTGCCTTTTACTGATTCTAAAACAGTGACTATTATTAAAAACTTTACCAATGTAAATACTACTACCATGTTTTCTTTTAAAAACCTTTATTGTGAAAATGTCAGTATACAAATACAGGCCTATAACCACGTGGGCCGGCCACGGAGCAAACTGTAATCGTATATGATGAGTAGACATTTACACTGTAGAGGAACGTAACGGGCGGGCCATTAGGTTGCAAGAACTAAGGTGTCTAACAGTTGCGGAATCTGTGGACGTACATTTTATAATTAAAACACGACAGGGCCAGTTACAATAAAATTATCTAGATATACATTTGCGGGCAAGTACCATGGGTGACGTTAATTCGAACTTTCAATAGTACAGTAATCAATAACACAACAGAACTTAATATCAATAGGGATGTCGAAATATTCAATCAATTCTCGTCCCCGCCCGCCATGTGCTTCAAAACTGCATACGTATCTCGTGATTTCAAGGTTCTGCAACCAGTACACAACAACGAGTTACGAGTCCCATTTATTCCGGCGCCATTTTGGACGAGGACGGGCAGGTCCAGGATATAGTCAAAATGTCTCTACCAACCATCGACTATGATGATGTTCATATGCTGTATTTATTAGAGTAACACTCATCTGTCCACATGAAATTAATTTGCCACAATCTAAACATGTCATTTTAATCTTTCCAAAGTTCTTCTAAATATTTGGGACCGTTTCCCTTGCCTCTGATGCTGTCAGTGCCAGTTCTTTGATGAATGTACTGGCAGGTCGGGGGTTCTCCTCCAAATCTCTCTTTTATGCAGCACTATAATTAATCGGTGCCACCTCTCCATATGACGATGCATGGTATAGTTACCATAACTATATTTTTTTTCGGTTCCTCTGGAGAGTACATCGTGGCAGATGAAGCGTGTAACGTACCGGGAATTTACCTTTTTTGCATGTAGAGGAAAGGAAAAAAAATTCGAGCGTCCGAGTTCTAAGGTGTCCCAGGGCCATTTTAGTGGACCAGGCCCAAATCCAAAGGACAGGCCGCCATTTTGAGAGTCCTGTTGCAGCCGCCTGTCGCTGTAGCATCAAGAGCGGCCGAAACTCAGCTGAATGGCAACTGAAACGGTAAAGGGGCGCCCCACTACAGCAGACGAGCCTCCACCTGGCAAGGCCCGTTCACGCCGCCTCCCCCCCCCCCTTCGGGCACCCCACGCCGTTATTCGGAGCAGGATTGTAGGATGGCCACACCAATGCGGCAACTTACTAGACACCACCTCGGTGCCAACCGAATCTCAGCGCCTTGTGGTGTCTTCTATTCAGAAAACATTGTTGTGCTGCCTTCGACCTATTCGCCGCAAGTGCGCACGCAACTCAGCTGCATAGCTTGCTAGACACCACCTCGGTGCCATCCGGATCTTGGCGCGTTGCGCTGCCTTTGGCCCCATTCGCACATCGGTCCGCTACTGACGCCACCTCACAGGCCAACGGGGCGCCCCACGCCGACTTTCAGCATTGTAGGATGGCCACACCAGTACGGCAACTTGCTAGACACCACCTCGGTGCCATCCGGATCTTGGCGCGTTGTGCTGCCTTCGGCCTATTCGCACATCAGTCCGCTACTGACGCGAACTCTCAGGCCAACTAGGCGCCCCACGCCGACTTTCAGCATTATAGGATGGCCACACCAGTACGGCAACTTGCTAGACACCACCTCGGTGCCATCCGAATCTTGGCGCGTAGTGAAGCTGCAGCAGCTGCAAATAAGCTTCAGACAGTGTTAAAACCGCTGCTCAGAACTCTCAACTATGACACCACCTCGGTGCCATCCGGATCTTGGCGCGTTGCGCTGCCTTTGGCCCCATTCGCACATCGGTCCGCTACTGACGCCACCTCACAGGCCAACGGGGCGCCCCACGCCCACTTTCAGCATTGTACGATGGCCACACCAGTGCGGCAACTTGCTAAACACAACCTCGGTGCCATCCGGATCTTGGCGCGTTGTGCTGCCTTCGGCCTATTCGCACATCGGTCCGCTACTGACGCTGCCTCACGTGCCAACGGATTTTCTACGCTTTTTATACCCTATGCCGCATAACAGGTCATGTGACTTGTTTATAAAACTTTTCATTGGTTCATTTTACTTTTGGTTTCCTAATGATGGAAGGCTTGATCATATGACCTAAAAATAACACTTTTCATTGGATGAAAACTTTTTTTTATCCCAAACGATGAAAGCCCCACCTTGTTTCTAGATGTTTCAGACTGAAGCTGGCGTCAGCATGAAAGCACCACCATCTCGTGGCTCCGTCGTGGTCATTCCGCGAGCAATCATGGCAGCCGCTCCCCACCGGAAGCCTGCAGGAGTCGGGGGCCCCCAAGACTTTTGTACAATCCTCAAGGCTGAGGGAACGCTTTCGAGAATGGGGTCCAAGACCTAGCAGACTAGCGTCCGATTTCCAAGGTGTCCCAGGGCCATTTCAGTGGACCACGCCCAAATCTGAAGAGCCGGCCGCCATTTTGAGAGTCCTGTGGCAGCCGCCTATCGCTGCACCGCAAGAGTGGGCGCAACTCAGCTGAATGGCGGATTTTGACACAGTGGACCAAAAGCGGACGGAATGGCAACTGAAACGGTAAAGGGGCGCCCCACTACAGCAGACGAGCCTCCACCTGGGGAGGCCCGTTCACGCCGCCTCACCCCCCCCACCCCGGGGCGCCCCACGCCGTTATTCGGAGTGCGGCAACTTACTGGACATCACCTTGGTGCCATCGTTCTGCTGCCTTGGAACTATTCGCACAACAGACCGCTACTGATGACCCACCCCCCGCGACGCCACACGCCGGATACCGAAATCAGTGCGGCACCCAGGCAACATCACCTGGGTGCCGTCCAGAAATCTGGACGTTGTGCTGCGTTGGGACTATTCGCACAACCGACCGCTACTTCCTTCTTTTTCCCTAAAAATGTTTAAATGTTTTTACTGTTTTTGTTTTGTTGTATATATTTATAAGTTATTAAAGTTTTATAATCCTACTACTTTGTTGGAGTGCTATATATTTTTAACGTGACACATAATTGTAAAAACTTTGATGTACAAAGAGGCATCCCTGGAATCTTCCGCTTCAGGCTCGGTCCCCTCCCCAATCACAATACAGAATGGTTTTCAGATAGTAGGAACGCGTGTGGTGTGACGGATCTCATCGGGTGTGGGCCTTGATCTACTATAACTCCTTTGAAGAGGGGTGATTCTTTACAGCTGGGGCCATAAACTACATCTGCAGGGCTAGCTGATAGCCTGGGACCGGCCTGGACAATCGGACACAGAGGAAGAGGAGTGTCAGAGGGTGCGGTAGTGAATAGGGCGAAAGGGAGGTGTCGGACAGGCACAGATTGTGATTCTCAGGGAAGAGCAGCGCAGATGGGGGGAGGTTTATTGCCCATGCGTAAGACAGAGAGCGGGGGTGACCAGTGCCTGGGGGAGATGCTTGCGAGGGCGGGGAGCCATGCTAAGGATCGACAGCGTGCAGAGAGTGGGTCTGGTCAAGGCATCTAAAATGGCTGCCGTGCACGACAAAAGTGTGGCATTTGAAAAAAGGCAAGATGGCGCAGACAATGTTTATCAACACTTCCTGATTTCCTTCGAATCGAACGTTAACAGACGTTATCTCTACCACACTACCGGTCCCCCTGGGCTTAAACGCCGAGATGGTAGGGACTGCATCCCGTGGAGATAGGCCGAGACGTCACTCAGCAGAAAAAAAAGAAAAAAAAAAGTCTATAAACATACAATAAGTTAAAAGTCAATCATTCTTGTTTCCTTGTAGTACGCTCCCCAGGCCCGCGGGGCCCTTTTAAAACCTCCACATCAAACCTAGGGGGTCAGGGAGGATCTACTATGCCCCCTTATGGTCATTTGCCCCTTCGCTTTGGCCTCCTCTTGTCTCTCGATCCTACCGAGAGACAAGATGGCGGCCGCTACGGACTGTTTGGAATGTTTACAGACGCCGGAGAACCATTTGGTCCGCTGTTACAGATATATATCTTTTTTTGAACGTTAATTTCTCAAAATCCACTGGAGCACATATATTGAGACCTAGCAAAGGCACATCGGGCTACCAGTCCCTACAATTTTGCCAAGTTTCGTGCAAATCCATTCAGCCGTTCGGGCTAAAAGTGAGGCCAACCGCCCTATGGAAATTAACATTGGAAAAACGCGTTTTGGGACCCCCCTTTTTTCTCGGCCCCCCCTTGACGAACCCCCCCCCAAATTTCCAGGGGCTGCTCAGAAACAAAATGTTCCATTTTCCTGAAAATGTCTGCCAATTCCGTCCACAAACGCCAAAGTTTTTAGACATAGAATTTTCAAAAATCCTTACAATCACTTCGCTACAACCTCATAAATTAAAAATAAAAATGAATAATGTCTCAAACAATTTTTGATTTCTAAATATAAATTTATTCTTCTGAATTTTCATAATTTGAAAGAACTAGTAACATGTCCTCATCAGGAATTTCCTCTTCAATCATCTCATCAGGAATCTCCTCATGAAAAGTCTGCAATGATGATTCTTGTAACTCTATAGTCTCCAAACATTCGATAAATTCGCCGTCAAGAGATTGATCAAAAAAATCATTCAAGTCATCTCCTCCTTGTGAGAATATTTCATTATTGGTGCTGTCAATTTCAATAAATGTAGTGGATAATTCAAAAGAAATTGCCACGGTCTCTTCATTGTGATCCATTTTATTTTGAAATTTCTTGCTGTAAATTGCAGAAAAAAATAATCACTTTCATTTATCGTTTTTAGTAATACATAATATAAAACTAACTTTATCAAGTATTTAGTATAACAGAAGGACTGTAAATAAATAACAGAAAACATTTTTCAAATTATCTTAAAGTGTACAACATAGTTCCCCTTACAAATTAACAACTCACCTTTTTGAAAGTAGGAGAAGCGTTAGTACTGTGTAAATCAAACACCAGAAATTGAGCACCAAAAATTCCTCACAAATGTACCTCAGACAGTAGTATCACAAAATGGCTGTGGTTTCCTCTCATTTTAGATATATACATAACCAATTAACTTTCATCACACACAAATACAAAACCAAAGTAACATTTTAATTGGTTCTAAATTTCAACACTTTCAAATGTGTTTTCCCCATATATACATAACCAATTAACTTTCATCACACACAAATACAAAACCAAAGTAACATTTTAATTGGTTCTAAATTTCAACACTTTCAAATGTGTTTTCCCCATGCAATTTTCCATAGGACATTTAGATACGTCTACAGCCTGAATGGCTGAACGGAATTACACCAAACTTGGCAAAATGGTACATCAAACCTAGGGGGTTAGGGAGGATCTACTATGCCCCCTTATGGTCATTTGCCCCTTCGCTTTGGCCTCCTCTTGTCTCTCGATCCTACCGAGAGACAAGAAGGCGGCCGCTACGGACTGTTTGGAATGTTTACAGACGCCGGAGAACCAATCAGCTTCGCTTCACAAAGCTCCGTAACGCGAAAAGTACACGAAGCAGAGCGCTGCCCGGTCCGCTGTCACAGATATATATCTTTTTTTTAACGTTAATTTCTCAAAATCCACTGGAGCACATATATTGAGACATAGCAAAGGCACATCGGGCTACCAGTACCTACAATTTTGCCAAGTTTCGTGCAAATCCATTCAGCCGTTCGATTATTATTGTTTATTTTTTTTTTTTTGCCCCGCGGGGGCCCTTTTAAAACCTCCACATCAAACCTAGGGGGTCAGGGAGGATCTACTATGCCCCCTTATGGTCATTTGCCCCTTCGCTTTGGCCTCCTCTTGTCTCTCGATCCTACCGAGAGACAAGATGGCGGCCGCTACGGACTGTTTGGAATGTTTACAGACGCCGGAGAACCAATCAGCTTCGCTTCACAAAGCTCCGTAACGCGAAAAGTACGCGAACCGGAGCGCTGCCCGGTCCGCTGTTACAGATATATATCTTTTTTTGAACGTTAATTTCTCAAAATCCACTGGAGCACATATATTGAGACCTAGCAAAGGCACATCGGGCTACCAGTCCCTACAATTTTGCCAAGTTTCGTGCAAATCCATTCAGCCGTTCGGGCTAAAAGTGAGGCCAACCACCCTATGGAAATTAACATTGGAAAAACGCGTTTTGGGACCCCCCTTTTTTCTCGGCCCCCCCCTTGACGAACCCCCCCAAAATTTCCAGGGCTGCTCAGAAACAAAATGTTCCATTTTCCTGAAAATTTCTGCTAATTCCGTCCACAAACGTTAAAGTTATTAGACATAGAATTTTCAAAAATCCCATAGAGAAAAAATCCTAACTATATATACCTACTGGCGACCGCCAGTAGGTAATATATACATATATATATGATAAAGCAAAAACTCGTGAAAAAGGGACTTGCTTGAAACCAATCTTTTAATATAACCTCTAACCCCTTATTAAACCTGTATTGTGGAAATAATATGCACTACACAACATTTATAGGCAAAGGCGAAGCTTGCCTATGTGTTTTATTAATAAATGACTCAAGTGTAATTCTAAAATGGCCCCTTTCCACAAATCTTTAGTGCGCATGTGTCTACTGCATCTCCATAGTATGACGTACCTTTTGCTTGGAGGGAACTCTCTGCACTTGCGCAGTGGTTAACAAAATGCCTGCTTGATACTCTTATGCTTGCCATCTTCTTGCAGAAAAACTAAACCCAGTTATTTTATTAATGCTAATGCAGGAAGAGTAATAATAAGTAAATGGGATTAGAGTAGAGATAGGTGGTATTTAGTGAGACAATTTATTTTTGATTTTAACATTTGTCTTTTTGACTCTTTTGATAGTGCCTTTTTATGGATATGTCTTGTCGTCCCGCAGTCTTTTTTCCCGCAGGGAATTACAACATGGTCGTTACAACAACCGCGTCGTAATTCCGCATACCATTAACCCACAAGTCAGGGGGGGGCGCTGGATGTTGGAATAGTCTATTTTACTATTTCAATTCTAGTCTGTAAGGACATTAGGGAAGGTGTTGGATTTTGAATCCAACACCTTCTCCCCCTGCGCAAGTCATTGTTCCAACTTGAGGAGTAATGGTATGCAGAATCATAATGTGGTTGTTGTAACAACCGCATTATAATTTCCCGCAGGTAAAAAGTTTTGTGGTAAATGTTGTTTACGGCTTATTATGGGCCTAGAATCGTGAGCCACAGTTTATTTCCTATTGTTCTACTGCACATGCGGAGTGCAACCAAGCTGAAAGACGCAATGTCAACTTGAACATCGTCCAAGGTTGCTGATGGATACTTTCCTGAGGACAGGAACGACAGTCCCCTGAAATGCATGGCAACTTGCAGACTTTTTATTATTTGTGACAATTACATTGAGAATGCGGGTGGGAAATAAAGTTTGAATAAAGAATGAAGGGGATGGGTTTATTAACAAAGGGCTAAATAAAAATAGTAATATGTAAGCATGGTGTGATTATCCCCTCCCTTGCCTGACCAATCAGAGTTAGAAACATTAATGAGTGGTACCAGCATACAGAAAGGTAGAATTGAGGTAGAATTAGTTAGTTAGTGAGAAGGGGCATTGAGAAGCACAGTGCATTGAGACCAGAATGCTGTCGGAGTGATGAGTGATGCTGAAGAAGATTAATTTAAAAGAAGATCGCAGAAGAATCTCGAGGAATAAGAGAGTGTCAGAGAGAGGTGCTCGGCAAGCGTCAGGGATAGAGAGGTCATCTGTCCTGTCCGGAATCCTGTCCTAATTCCTGTCCTGAAGTCTTTGTTCACTAGATCCTTCCTGGGGAACCCCTACCAATTCCTAGGCCTGGGAATTGGTCTTCACGCCATTCTAGGCAATTATAAATATATCCATGTATGCGCTTATGTGCTTTTCTCTCCATCCTCTCCCTTTCGTGCAGTGTTATTGCAAAGTATAAATGAATGCATTTTAATTATTTTGATCTTCGTCTCTGTGAGAAACAGAGTTTGTTCTGTACTGTGTAAGTGGTTCATATGAAATAATCTGAGATAAAAATTTTAATACATCCCTACTCTGTGATCATTTCCAATGTGTGAGTATATTTAAATCTTATGTCATTTCCCCATCAACTAGTTCAACTAATGGTCCATTGACCAGAGGACATAACTCTTTGATCAGTGAAAGATTAGGTAGGGACGAGATATAACTAATATAGAGAATTACAAAACATGACCCTAGCAGTTTTTGCCAATGAAATGTGAATGAATTTATGGGCCCAGGTGAATATGTGCGGTTAGATTACCTGTTGCTGGTAACCCGCTGGTTCCATTTTCTGGTAGCAGAGCTATAGTTAATATTGACTAGTTTGGTGATAAGTATTGAATATTGATTATCTGTTTGTGTTATGTTTTGTTTTATGTTGTCCAGAATTTCCCGGGAAAAAGTGAATAGCGAGCGGGTGGCGACAGTAACCACACTGCAGTGAGGTTACTTGTCTGTTGGAATAACACTGAGAAGCTAGGTAGGGAAGGCAGTGTTCAATTAGGGACTATTTTGTGTAAAAGTGAAAGTGATTGATAGCAGGGAGTTCACTGGTTAAACTTCGGTCTTATATCCCCTAGTATGGGTAACACCCAAGGAGTAGCATGTTCTTCCGAGCTTGATTGAAGGGTAAACGGAAAGTTTTACTCGCAGTGTATGAAAAGTAAATGGAAAGTCTTACTCAAAGAAGAGTGAGCGGAAGTTTTTACTTGCAGTAAAAAGAAGAAGAACTAGCTTTTGATGGAGTGGAACAGACAGAGTAGCAAATGTTTATATGCCGTTGTTAATGGATTTTATTTGAAAGAGAAGCAAGGAAAAGAAGTTTACGCATTACCTTGTAAAGGTAAGGACAATTGCCTGAGTTGCACTGACGTCACAGTGAGTCGCGCTGGGATTGGGAGAAACAGCGGGTGTGTGTGACCAACGCAGGTTGTAAAGGAGGGGTCAGTAGTATGGAGCAGAACTGTTGTCATTCGAAATGCCGCGCTAGCATTGGTCAGATTACAAACCTGATCTGAATCCTGATTGGAAGCCTGAATAAGAACAACATGTTGATTGGTTAGTAAACATTTGTATGCTCGATGCCTTTTTGTGTGAGTCGTCCTGACAGAAAAATTCGAGGATTTGCTGATTATTGTTTTATTCATCGAGTGCCTAAATGTATGGAAAAAGGAGAAAAGTGTCATTTATAAAGAAATTTAAGAATTTCTTCAAGAAAGGTAATCCCGTTTTAACTAGAGAAGGAATTTGTATTCCGCCACCTAAAACGCCTGCTTCATTTATGATGATGTACAGAGGTTATCATACATGTGTATGGCTAGAGAATTGGATGGAATACACAAAGGATGATGCTGTTTTGGCTTTCCCAGACCATAGTACCTTTAATTGTAGAATTTTAGAGAATTTGAGGATGCAGATGTATGAGTTAGAACCAAGACCTAGTTTAACTCAGTATGAGGCATTAGAAGAATGGGAGACTGAGTCATTTGAAAGAGAAAAATGTTGAAGAGGAAAATGTACAGGATTTTATAGAAGACATATGAATGGGTCCATGAAGAACAAATGAAACAATGGAGAAGACCAATGGTATCAGAGGGCCTATATCCAGTATTAATGCCTGATGAACAGGCAGAGAGTAAGTGTAAAACAAAATTGAAACATTTGAATACAACAGAATATGGTGAATGAGTTATTAGAGGACATTCTGAATAAAAACGCTCCACTGTATCAAGAAGGACCAAGCAGAGTTAACCCGAGTGCATCAGTCTTAGGGCCACCATTGATTCCACAGGTTATGCAAGACAAAGAAAAAGAAGCAATAAATGAAAATAGAAAAGTATTAATACAGAAAATAAGCCAACTAAATTTAAATCCCGAAGCGTTGACCATACCTGTAACTATAGGTCCTATTGTTCCTTTATTTGGAGATAAAGTAAATTGTCCAAAGCCACCAGCTACAGTAATGTTTCTGAATAATCCCAGAAAAGACATTATAATAACTGATGACCAAGCCAATGAATGTGATCCAGTATTTTCATTAATGGACCTACCGATCAGAGACAATGTGAATGAAACCCCAAAAGAGCTGTACCTAGCAGTTCCATAGAAGGGAGAATAGTAGCATCCTCAGGGTTTAGGAGTGCCAAAGCAGTAACACAAGAAGATTTAGAAAGGTGGGCACAAGGTATTGAAAAACAGAGTTCACCACTTAAAATATTAGACATTTACAAATTAAAGGTAGAATTGTAAGAATTGATTGCTGGAAATGTGGGGATAGATAGATTGAACACCTTTGATTAAGAAGTATTGTTTTTTGCGTGCAGAAGTATAACTAGAAATGCAAGACTGTTTCATGAGAGAACTGTCCTCTGAGATGAGAATAGATATAGTGAGATCAAAGGCATTACAGAAGCCTTACAGAGTGGATTTTACTGCCAAGGATTTGGAAATATGAATGTGTCCGAAAAAAAATTGCAAGTTAAAGAATTACTGAGTATCTTGCAGAAATGGTAATGTGTGTCGATTTAGATAACCATACATAGGTTTACTGAATCATGTCCTTATATAGGCACAATTCGCATTGCCCCTATTTAGGCATAGAATCCCTGTCCTTATTTAGACATTGGCCATGCAATCCATATACAGGCATGGTCACCTACATCCGTCCATCCCACGTCACAACGGGTTCTTAGAAACCAGACGCTTAAGTCATTGGAATGTTCCCTGCTTGGATGATTGATTTCTCCAAGAACTCATTTATAATGCATGAACAGCTATAACCTAAGAGTTCATTCATGATGTCTTCCTCTGCCTGACTTCATGTCAATGCTAACATTCCTAAGTACCTTCCAGGTATAAAAATACCTTCACTTGCCATGGCAAGTTACAGCACGGCTACCTACCGGCTATCTACCGGCTATCTACCGGCTGCTAGGCTGCATACTTGCATGACACGGCTCGCCACTGCATGTTCAGAAGGAATTCGAGTCCCCGCCTGATGCACTGAACAGACGATGTCCTCCTGCTCACAGAGATTCCAGCTGCCAGTGTTCTGACTCCCTCCACTGGGTGTTGGAGTTTGAGATCCGGAGAGAGATTCCCACCTCTCTCATTCTAAGGTTCGGAGCTGGCTAGAAACTAGAGGGACTCTTGGCATACAAATATAGCTTACCATACTATAGAAAACAGCACCTACTTCTTACCTCATTCTACACTTAGGTTAGGTACACTGGGGTAGAACTATTTAGAAGCACCAGATGAGTATTCACATATTTAGCCTGTGTTATTTATTTGTATGTATATGAATATAGGTCATAGCTAAAAGACAATGCTATTACAGTATTATTTTTTCTTACTGCTCACTCTGTACATTTTATATCTTGCATACTATCTAACGATCGTAACAGCTCATATCTCTTGCATGAGTAATAAGACTGTTCAATAAATCTTTTTATTGAAACACCGGTCTATTCTTTCTGTGAAAAGAAGCATGCACGATTGACTGAGTGAAACTTATCTATTGATTCTCAGACATGCTCCGATTCTAAGGGAAACAAAGTTGTCATGTTTATGTGGTTGTCAGAAACTATTCCCTTCTCATTCATTTGAGAAGTTTCTAGAGACATCTGAGTTAGCTGTGACACACAAGTGATTAAGTTTAATGTACTCGATAGGAGCACACTGACCTTAGTCTCATGCAAAGACTATAGTGTATATTATTCCAATGCTCAGAGCCTATAAGGGAAATAGTAACTACACTACATGGCGCCCAATGGTTTGGTAAGGCACTAATTTAGCACTAGATACTGAAGTAACTCATTCATGCTTTTCTCAGAGTCCCCTTCTCATAATACCCCATAAGACGTCTGGAGTGAGAAGGGATAATATCCGCCATAGCTGAGTAAGACGAAAATCCTGTTTAGTTTGTTCAACGTTGAAGGATATAGTGTTCCAAAATATTGTCCACCTTATCTTTGTTTCCTTGAAACTTGTTCTGCATTTTCCTTTAAACAATGTCCAATAACGGGGTTAATGCTGAGGCTACTCCAGTCGAAGACGCATTGCATCTCGCTGTAGATACTATCGGTTTTAATGAAACCAATGCTGATGTTATAAACATTCCTCCAAATTTAAGGAAAGCCATCACTCTAAAACTTATATTACATGGCCTAACACCAAGAGGTGGTAGAGCAGTTTTTGTGATAGAGGCACATGAATCTTTTCAGTATTCTATTCATGGATAATTTTTCCAGAATCAAATCCAGTAACAAAAATGCTTCACTACTACAAAGAAGATGAACCACCTGAGGAATATATTCCTTTTGAGGATGTTGAAATTCCACTCACATACCAGGAACGTCAGCTTTGGTTTAAAGGTGCCCTAAAACATTACAATCACATTACCAGGCTCGGTCCACTAGGTAGACCAGGAGCAACATGGCCGATTTTCGCCGGCTACACACCTCAACCTGATATTGATGCAATGTCAGACAATGAATTACTTACTCAACTAAAAGAGTAAATAAAAATGTACAGACAATTAGTCCAATATGTCATGCGGACTTTAACAGTACAACCACCATTAACCATTCCAAATCAAACCCCTCAACAGGGTAATACTCTAAAAATTACTCCATAGACTTTACACGCAGTCATGGGTAAAATGCCAAAAAAACGTGAACAAATTCCATTCTGGATAGCTCAAAAAATTACTCAAATAGAAGCAGTATTTCCTAATACTAGTCCTTATGAGAAACACAGAATCCTAACAATCTGTTTACTGATGGGGATCACACCACATCTGGAAGTCTGCACCACTTGAGGCACAGTCTTTGCTGCTTTCTATACTAAAACACATGGTGTTCCGTCTATTGCGGTAATACCTGATGTCCTGAAACAAATTTAAAACAAATACAGGGCAGAGCCTGCTCTAAATTTAGGTATGAATTTACTGAAAATTTCGACCAGGTCTCAACAATACTATTATCTAATATTAAAAGGGAGGCAGCATCAGTGGCGATCCACCAACGCTTTAGGGAATTTGATGTAACAGAACATCTACATGAACTACCGTGAATAATTGAAAAATCCTACGAAGAATTAGGCAGAGACAGTTTGGGGGGAAACCAGTTAAACAACTGTCTGGAGTTCTGGAAAATGACTCTATTAATCAAAATCCTACATCTTCTAAAAAGAAGTGGAAAACTAATAAACAAAATTCAAAAGAGAAACATTCTCAGTCCCGAGGTAGGTCTCCTCAAAAGGAGCCATCTGAAAGGAGGGATAACCTCAGGAATAGGGATAATTTGAAAAAAACCTGATAGGTATCCGGACACTGATACACGTTCTTCTCGTTCCTTTTAGATATTGTCACAGACATCCGAAAGTAGAGGATGGTCAGATCAAAGAGAAGAACGTGTGAAGTACAAATACGATCAACACGTTTAGAAAAACAAACCAAAACCTCAATACTCCAAAAGGAAGGTAGCAGGTCTGAAGATCAGACATGCAGAGAATTCTGAGAACACAACTCAAGAATGGAGAATGGGCTCAGACAATGCTGGACAGTGCAGCAGAAGTAGCAATAGCTCACCAGAACCTGAAGAAACTTCTGGAGACAGTAGACTTGAATGAGTGCATACAAGTAGAGACTTTAGACACCAGGGTAAGTTCTCCACAGTTGCCCAGGCCCCAGAATTATATAAAAATCATGTAGGATGGGATGAGGACTCACCTCACCACACGATCCAATTAAAAAGTCAACCTACTGCACAAAGGCAGTATCCAATTAAGCAAGAAGCTAAAAACCAGGTCAGGGAGATCATCGATCAACTTGAATACCAAGGGGTGATTGAAACATGCACCTCCTCAATGAGCAATCCTTTGTTTCCTGTATCCAACCCAGACAATACATATCGTCTAGTTTTGGATTACAGACACCTGCATGCTTTTTCAAAGACACTTGCAGCGCAAAATGTAAATATTACAGCATTAATGAATAACATTGTGCGTAAAAAATATAAAACTGCATTGGACATTTCAAACGGTTTCTTTTGTTAAAACATAGCACCTGAAAGCAGGTACTTAACAGCTTTCTCCATAATGTGAACCCAAGGTCACTTCCGTCGACTCCCACAAGGGTTCAAGAACAGCCCGGGGTTATTCTTAGCACGAGTAAGAGAGTTACTACAAATTCATGATGATGAGGCATTGTCATATGTCGATGATATCTATCTGACAGACAATGACCTGGATAGGCACTTGAACAGGGTAAAGACCAATATATTGGGATTCGCCTCTGACGGCTACAAATTACATTTTAAGAAATCAACTATTGCTCACCTCAATGCCCTTTTCCTAGGATATGAACTTTCAAATGAAGGTAAAATCCTGGAAGCTAACTTTTTAGAAAAGTGTTTCCTAAATTTTGGAAGAACTTACATTATATATTATGCAGAATGGGTTAAACCTTTCTACGAATTTATCAAACCCGATTTCAAAATCAAAAATTGGATACAGGAACACACAGATATCCTGCGTTCACTTCATGATGACATGTTAGCAACAAATCACTTACAAACACACGTAAACATACGCAATTTAGTTATCCAAATCATTCCGGGTTAATGCGGATCCACCTACTTAAGTTTTAATGAAGGTGAAAAAGTACCAATTGCATACAAATCACATTTGCATACACAAGCAGAAATGCGCTTTACATCAACTGAAAAAATTCTGACAGCAGTTCAAACCACTGTAGCAAAAGAATGAGCTCTAGCTCAGGGGAAAAGCATTGTTTTCGTGACTCGAGTACCAGCCTCAGAGGCAGTTACAAAAGCAAGCATTCTGAATGCAAAAGCTTTACGTCTAAATGGATACAATGGATACAATGGGTGAATTCTCTTGCACACAAATCTCCTCTGGATCAGCACAACCCGCTACAGGAAGTAAGCAAAAATACAGCGCAGCATGCGCGATCTTTAAAGGTCGTATGCGCGATGGCAAATTCAGACCTATGGTCACTTATCCATGGCAAAGCACTATGCTATGCTCTCGTAGTTTGCAATGTTGCAGTTCGCGAACTGCGCATAGCACAGTGCAAACATGCGTAGCATAGTGCAGTGGTCACTTTTTTGCTTGCTCGCTGTCCTCAACGTCAAGTTGGCGACCGCAAGCAAGCAAAATGACATCCTCGCGAGACTTTTTCCTTGTTCGCGATCAGCAACATCAAGTTGCTGATCGCGAGCATTGAATATAAACCTCCCGGTGAGATTCTCAACGCGGGGAGGTCAGGTTTCTCATTGCGAGTGGTCGCGCATGCTCGCGACCGCTTGTGATGAGAAACTACCAGTCCGCGTTGAGAAAGCTGAAGCTCGAGCAAAAATCTACTCGAGCGGCAGAAAAGTACAGCTCGTACTGTGCAAGATGCCTTTTTTAATGATTGCATAGTGCCGGATGCTTGTCCGCACTGTGCAATCATTGAAAACGACATCTTGCACAGTGTGAACATGCTACTACGCAGTTCGCATAGCTCGCGTAGTGTGAAGTGCACTTTGCGTAGATTTGCGTATCGCTACTTCGAGAACTATGCCCACCTTAATGGTCACAAAAACACACTCTCTAGAAGATTGTACAGCTCAGCGAGCTGAACTACAAGCATTCAAATTGGCACTTGAAAATACGGATCGCGAATTCCCCACACTCATAGTGTGCAATTCTTTTGTACTGTGTTCAATCATATAATGAATATTTACAGAATTGGCTTCAAAGATGCAAAGAGTGGCACAATCAAGCATAACACGCTTTGGGAACAAGTAGTTCAGTTGCGAAATGGACTACAAAATACTCACATGATACACAGGCTGAGTCATCAACGTGATAGCATTCACGTTGCCTGGAATTCATTGGCTGATGAAGCGGCTAAGGGGGCTGTGCACACAGCTTCCATAGCTGCGATCACTTATTCAAAAACAAGAATAGACAGTGTAATATTATTGGCTGTCAATGCTTCAAGCACAGACAGCAGTGCAGCATTACCTAAAAAGTTCCACTCAAATACTAATATATAATTGATGCGAACAACCTTCCGTTTGCTCGAATCCCTGGAGTGGGGGATAGGGTGATTCCAAACATGGAATGTAGATTAGGACTTATCCTAGAAGCACATGAAGGAAAATGTTCTGCCCATGCAGGTGTTTCCGCCACAGTATCTTTCATAAAACAGAGATATTGGTGGCCCAGCATTAGGAAACAGTCCAAAAACTATGTTTTGGAATGTGAAAAATGCCAGAAGATGAAAGTCTCTACGGTGAAACGTCCTACGCAGACGCCCCTGTTAATTTCAGATAAACCATTAGCATGTGATTACCTGGCTCACTGGGGTCCCTTGCAAAGGGATGATAACTATAAATATATCATGGTCACTGGGGATTCATGCTCAAGGTTCCTATGGATGTGGCCTCAGCGCTCAGCTGACGCTCAAACTGTTATGAAAGCTTTGCGAGTCGTCATCGGCACATACGCAATTGGCACACTAGATTCTGACCAGGGTCCTGCGTTCAGCTCTCGAGCTTACAAAGAAGCCATGGCCAGTTTGAGCGTAGCATTGCGGTACGCCTCTCCATTCCGTCCTGAGGGAAGTTCTGTTGTGGAAAGGAAAAACCGGGACATAAAGTGGTCTATAACAGCGAGGGTATTAAGTTCTGGTGATGGGTGGGTCAAACATCTTTATGGGGTCAAACGCTCATTAAACTATTTACCAAGAAGTTCTCTAGGGGGTGTCACTCCATATGAGGTCCTGTTTGGGACAAGAATGTGGGTCCCAGATCTTGAATGTAAAGGCACAGTGGTGGAAAATAAATCATTTGATATCAAAGATCTTTGACTGTTTTACAGGGCTTAACCTCATCCATGCTCATGACGAGCTGAGCTCGTCATGAGGCATGGCGCTCCGGTGCTCATGACGAGCTCAGCTCATCATGAGCCGTGGAACGCTCACACGCGGGTATAAGTCCCCTGCTGTTCTGAGCGTTCCACAGGAACACTTATCTTTACTTAAAGAAGGCACAGACCTTAGGGATTTCTTGCTAGGTTCAAGAAAATAGCGTAAAAAATATTTCATATATGCCGGTATCCACGCTGCTTTTAATGAAATATGGAAGATTACCCAGGCAGAAACTGCAGAAAGAATATGAGAAATTTGATTGTATTAATTTAGAGAAATCTCTCGCTGTAGTCGACAATGGAATAACAAATCTTTCATCCAGGATATATTCATTGGGCAACATTTTATCCTCTGCCATAGACATTATGGAAAAAGGCTTGGTCATGCTGCAACAAGGCCAGTCTCAACTACGTCCTATTTTGCTGTTAGACTGGACGCTATAAAACTTGCGTGCCGGCTATGTGCTTTGGCGTTTAATCAACACAACGTCTCTGTTTTCAGAATTCAATCTCACTGTTGAACCTGTCAGCCTTAGGGTGGTCTTCCCCTACCTTTTTGTCCTTGCGCCTCCCATTTTCATTGTACCTTTTTGTTGGACCTAGGGCTCTGGGCATCTCACCACTGCTAAACAGTGCTGAGGTGCAGGTGCTCTCCCTTAAAACCTTGTGAGGCTGGCATATCTGCCACAAGCCCCTACTACTGCAATAAGGCTTAACTCTCCATAGGCTAGCATTGGGAACCCCCCTTATGGGATAATTTCTGACAGGGGCCTAATAGGTCTGTTATGTTTGGTCTTGTTGGACTCGGGCGGGGAACGCTTTCCAATGATATATGGGGTTTGGGCACTACTACGCTAGGGATCCCACTTTTAGAAAGTGGACCCTTTCCTGTCTACACGTGGGCACTGTAGACTCCCCTCTCCCCTCTGCATACTGATAGCTGCCTGGGGTGGGAGGTGGGAGTTGGGATTCACACCTTCTCCCATGGGATGGGCTGTGATGGGCCGCCCACTGTAGCCTTAATGGCCTGTCTCTTGTCACTGTGACAGCCAGGTCAGGGAAGGCAGGGAACATTCCAGAACTCCCTGGGCTCTTCCAGAAGCCCCTGTCCCCAGACCCTTCCAGAGACTTCTACCACTTTCTAGCCCCTAGACTGAAAGATATATAAGGGAGGGTCCTGGCCTCACTTCTTTGTTACACTACTGGACCCGGAAGAGCCCCTGCTGGAGTGAGGACTGCTGCGCCAGGAAGGATTGCCATCTGGAAGGAAGATGACTACTCTAAGGAACTGCTGCCCCAACCTGCTGAGCTGCCCTACTGCCTGCAGATCCTGCCCTGCTAGGGAGACCTCAAGAAACACCTACAGAGTGTTTCTACAATATCCATTAGACCTGCCTTTGGGACAACACCGCTTCCAAGAACTTGCCCTGACAACGCTGTGCTTGTGTGTGTCACCGCTTGCTCTGTAACTTTTCAAGGACTGTCCCTGCAGCTGTGGAACTGTTCTGCTGCGGAACAGAACTAAAAAGACCATAGCCATCTGGCACCTTCCCAGGAGTCACCCTGTAGTTCTGGAAATCACTGCTGCCACCTGGGGAGCCTAATTGAACTGTAAGGGGCTGAGAAGTGAAGCGCTGTGCAGCAGAAAGCACTGCCACTGCTCTGGGACCTGATTGCGCTGGGAGGGCTTCATTTGCACTGAGTAGCTCTGTGGCCAAAGAGCACTGTGTGGCCGTGACCCGCGTAACGCTGAAGGAAGCTCTGTCTAGGTACTTACTCTGCCGCTGACCGGGATTGCAGAGATATTTAAATGTTCCTCCTGTAATCACTGCTGCAGCCCGGGAGCTTCGGGAGTCCTGGGCGCATCATCCCAAGCATCAGGAGAAGCCGCGCTGGGATTGGTGCAATGTCAGCCCCAGGCCGCGCTGGCTTTGGTTGCCACCGCCCAGGAGTCCCGTAGCGTCATCGGCCTGCTGATCCCTCATTTTACTAACTTCGAGGACTTCCCCAGCTTTGACTGGCCAGGAAGAGTTACACCGATGGCTGGAGAGTTTCCCGGAGGAAAGGAGATCGCCCACGATGGTGTCTGGCTCACCCCCCAACTGCAGGTAATGGACAGCGTGTGGCGTTAAGCTGCCGTGAAGAGAAGGTTGGCGGGAGTGAGTGGTAGGCGGCGGGGATGGCCCTTTTTACTAACGAGTGCCAATGTCTGCCTGAAAGTGAATTTTGGGGCCGCTTGAGACTGTTGGGGGGCGGCATTTGTGTCCTAGGGCAAACCGGGGGCTGTGAGCGACCAGTAGCGGGGCACCAAACACCGGTACTAGTGAACGCGGGACTGCCCTTCCATACCACGGACCGCTGGGGACTCTTCTGCTGATCCGGAGCCGGTCCACTCGAGCATACTGTGCCTGAGACCTTCCTAATAGTGGGCACTCTGGACAATTTAGCAGTTAAACCCGTGCATTAATCCCTGCACTCGTTTTCTGTACACATGGCCCCAGACTGAACTAGTAATACCACAAACGTTGCTCCAAAGACTCTTTGAGCCTGCAAGGTTACTCCCCTTTCTCTGGTAGTGGGGACATTTGGAAAGTATCGTTCAGGAGAGCCTCTATCCACCGGTTTTTATTTTCTTTAGCCTGCATGCCTGAAACTGAACTGGTAATTGCACAATCCTATCGACCCCAGACACTGCCAGCAAAATAATGCCAGTTCATAGCTCAAGAATCCTGGGGAATGTTTCTTGTTGATCTTGCCTGGAAACTAGAGTTATCTGGTAATTGATCTGCCTGAGACTTTGATAAATATATTCTTATTCCTATACTTCATTGGTATAGTGTCTTTTCCTTGCAAAAATACTTTACACATTGCCTCTGAAGTTAAGCCTTCCTGCTATACGCCAAGCTACCCTGTTGGAAGCTCTGATCCCTACTTGGACTAGGGTATATACCCTGCCAACTAGAGAACCCGGTTCTAACACTCACTGATAAACAGGTCGAACTGGTGTTGTATGGCATTTTAGGATCCGAGTGAAGTTTCCCGATTCATGCCCTTACATAGGTATAATTCACATTGCCCTAATATATGCATATAAATCATTCCCTTATTTAGACATAGCCCATGCAGTCCAAATACAGGCATGGCTACTTCCACCCGTACCAAAACGTCACAACGATTTCTTGGAAAATCAGCTTAAGCAGTCAGGGACCTTCTATTGCTTGAGTATTGATTTGTCCGAGAACTCATGTACTTTACAAACAACTACTATTCCCTTGGGGTTCTTTCCTGACGTTATTATGCCCGACTTTATATCAAACTAGGCACCTTCAAGGTATAAATATTCCTTCACTTGCTCTAGCAAGACACGGTGGTTCGGAGCAGTTCAACTATCCACTTGCCCGAAGCAGCTCGCTACAGCAAGTGCCGAAAGAAGCCGACCCTCCATCTGACGCACTGATCGAGAGGCTGCATTTCTCTTGGCGAGAATTCAGCTCCAGAGTTTCCAAGCTCCCCTTCCGGAGTGTTGGGAAATCAAGTCCTGGGACTGAGATACCAGACCTCCTTCATTCTAAACTAAGGTATGGAGCTGGTTAGAACCTAGTGAAATCTTGGATAGATTCTTGGCAAAGAAAAACAAATCTATGCTACACCACACTTACTCGCTCCCGTGTACTAGACTTAGGTAAGGTACATTGGGGTAGGCGTATTTTAGAAGCACCAGTTGAGTACTTTTAGCCATTGTTATTTATGTATGTATTTATATATGGTATAATGCTCTTACAGTATTATTTTATAATATATTTCTCGCTGTTCGCATTATACTTTGCAGTCTGCATTACGATTATAGCAGTTCACTTTACTTGCATGAGAAAGAAGACTGTTCAATAAAACCTTTTATTGAAAACACCCGTCTCTCTATTTCTCTGTACCTCTGTAGAAACAAAGCATGCACGAGTGACTGAGGGAAACACTTATCTATTGTTTCCACAACTCTAGAGATACGTTTCTGGGGAAACAAAGTAGTCATGTTTATGCGGTTAACAAAACACAAGAGAATATAGGGTCAAAGGGATATTTTACCAACCAGCCACAGTTCCAATCCTCAATTTATACAATAGCAACAACCAACATGTGTTTTACAGGTTACTAGCCACAGAATTAGAAGAGTGAAAAATAGCAGGAATATTAAAGGAACCAAAAAGCATTGAGCTGAACTTGGATTCCCATCAATAATCAGAGTGATCAATCTTATCATCTGGTTGACCACCCATATGGATCATATGTCTCCTGATCATGGAGACAAACTTCCAACAAAGAGATTCACTCAATGGAGTCAGAATAAGAAACACGGAGACAAGTGATATAGACTGTGCAGTCTTTGTAGTGTGTGACCACTAGGGAATCAGAAAGCAGTGCAAAACAAAAACAAAAGTGTGTGAAGTCATGAGGAGAAAATAAAGAGTTTATTTGATTTATCACCTCACCCTCTAGACTAAAAACAGAATAGTGCAGAGAGCAGTATTAACAAATAACCGCATGGTTTTCACGGCCAACATGTTTCAGCCAATCGGGTAAAAATGCCCTAGGCTTTCGTCAGGAACACTGTTCTAAACAATGCTACAGCTTAAATCAGTCTCACAATAAAGTCAAAAAGTAAAAATAAAGAAAAATATATATATAAAAGGTTGGAATAAATACAACCTACTGCCACATCGCCTCCGCTTCAAGGGATGCAGATGGCATCTGTAGGGAACATTATAAACATATTCCTTGTTAACTCACTCTTTCAATACTACTTTGTAATGTGCTAGAAAAACGCAAATTGCATGGTTGGAATCATTTATATGAACGATGCAAACATTAATGTTTTCAACCGTCTTGATCAGGAACTGTACCTCACCTCTCCTTGACCTAGCTCAGGAATAAGAGGTCCCGCTCTAGAAAAGAAAAAGAAGAAAATGGCAAGGGAAAAGTGGAGTAATATAAACAATGCACAGATTTGTACCTCCACACTTTAAGCCCCACATTTCTATCATACTTCTCCTTTAGTTTTAAAACATACTGGAATGCTCAACAAGGCCTCCCCCAGAGACTTCTCTTCACATCTACTTTGCTCACTCAAATTTCCCTAAAGTTAATAGTAACAAACAATAAACCACCAACTTCATATTAAGACTGTTTGTTGATGGCACATGTATTGTACATAATGTTTTAAAATTGCGAGGGACTTAACTTATCTTCTCAGTCCCATTTATTTTCAAACTCAAAAATGTCCTCGTCCTCTTAACTCTCTATAGATATATGCCTCATTCAAATAGAACATGGTTTAGCAAGACTATTAAAACTTGGGTCAATTAATGCTGGAGTCCTTATCAAAATTATGCATATCACGCAGAGCCTACCTGTCCGTCGGTACCTCTGGCATTTTACTGAGTCAAGGGGGAGGCACTGACAGGACTAGGCAGCGTGCTTTTGTCTGCCAAACCATTTCATTTGACACAGGTGTATTAGTATTACATCACCTGATTGGTGCAGCCTAGTGACACAGTCTCAAGCCCTTTGCTGATAGATACTATCATGGCTAAAACACCCGCCTTCTTGAGCGCGCTACATGTCCACAACTCCATATTTCATGTAGTCGCTTAACTTTGATATGCCATCATCCATCAAATGTAGACAGTACAGCTAGCGTTTGGGCTATACCGCCGCCTGTTCATAGATCCTAGCATACATCTACACCAATGCTTCAAAAACATCCACCCACAAAGGAAACAGGTAATAGTTGCATGAATAGTGGGTTTAGTGCATCACAAACTTACTGATTCTTCCAACGCGGTCTTCGTGGTAGAAAAACTTCCTCATTCCCTAAGACTCCCTAGGCTCGCAAGTACCGCGCTAAGAACTACCGAATGACGTCACCTGTGTGACGTTTGTAGTTCAGTGTCAGCGCGAATAAAGAATGTTTCTCCAGTATGAATTAGGGGCTCGCAATATCTGCTGTTATATACCGAAAGCTTATCACTACAGAACAGCTTCAACCACCATTATGTGACTTTAACGTGGCTTGCGAATGTCGCGTTGTAGACTACAAAATGAGATCACCCACGTGATGTTTGTAGTCCCAAGAGCGGCTTGATTATCTAGTGGTCACAGACTGTAAAGACTGCTCGGTCTATCTCACTTGTCTCCGTGTTTCTTATTCTGACTCCATTGAGTGAATCCCTTTGTTGGAAGTTTGTCTCCATGATCAGGAGACATATGATCCATATGGGTGGATAATCAGATGATGAGATGATCACTCTGATTATTGATGGGAATCCAAGTTCAGCTCAATGCTTTTTGGTTCCTTTAATATTCCTGCTATTTTTCACTCTTCTAATTCTGTCGCTAGTAACCTGTAAAGCACCTGTTGGCTTGATATCTTTTGGACCCCTAGTTCAGTTGGTCGTTGCTATTGTATAAATTGGGGATTGGAACTGTGGCTGGTCGGTAAAATATTCCTTTGACCCTATATTCTCTTGTGTTTTGTTGATGTTTAGAGCAGCTGATGGCTGCGGGTTAGATCTTTGAGATAACTACACTAGACAGGTAGTTGTTATGCCCTAACCGCAATTCTAGGTTAGTCTTTATTGGAGTGCTCAGAGGTTTTTTGCTTCGTATTTTTTCCTCGCACCTTTACTCTTCTTTTCTACTAAAATGGCTGAAATCATTGGTTTAGCCTAAGATGACTCAGTGTTTCAATCAATTCTTGAAAACATTCCAGGTATTTTGGAAGGACCACATGCAATGCCTGCAGCGGGAGGGGATGAATGGGGTAAAGTACTTATTTTTAAAAGTCACATTCACGGTCTGTGATACACTGCACTATCATGGCAGAATATTTGAGGGCTAGTTGTACACCACCAGGCTTGGTGGTTACCAATGCCCCGCCTATTTCTACAAGACAAGTAGTTTCTAAAGGACTGGTCACTGATAGCCTGGCGCTGTAAGCGTGATTGGCTTATTTTAATTGTCAGCACCGCGAAGAGAGTGGCAGACTACATTTTAATAGAAATACAACTATTTGAATTGCAAATCAAAGCCACTATAACATTGACGCTCTTTAGAAAGCAACAGGATAAATCTAATAAGAACAATAAAGATTTTAAGGACTTGTCTTACAGACTAAAATTGAGAAGTTTAAAAAAGATCCAGCCAAATTCAGACATGACCGAGTGTACCCCTACACAAGTGAAAATTATTCTCCACCAGAGTATAAGAACAATGGTAAAAGGTATGGGTCCCCTTACTCACGCTCTAGTTCGGAAGACAGTGCCAGTGATTCTGAGGTACCTGGAACTTCTAGACAACAGTGGAGAGGGAGGGGCAGACCAAACTGATTTAACAGCTATTGGGGTCAGCCGAATCCTCATTTCAAACAATGATGGCCACCTACACCCTGGGGTTACCCACCACTCCCATTCCAGCCTCCTGTGACTCCATTTCCAGGATATCAACCTGAGTATAATCAACAGCCTTTTTTAGGGTTTGGCCCACAGAGATCACAGGGCAGAAGAAGAAATCAGCAGGCTCAAGTGCTTTGGTGCAAGTCTACAGGCCCACATGCAGGGACTCGGAGCCCCACCAGGAAGAACCCACAACAAGCAGGGACCTGTATTTTAATCAGCCTTGTAGTGAATCTGAGCACTAGGACTCTTACCAAGGACAACATTTCATTCCTCGACAGGGACTTGGGCTTTGTCACTACATTTGGGGGGGACCCGTTCAAAATCCAATTCAAGTTGGCCCAATTCTTTCGGAAGCTGAGACTTCATTACTTTTTTAAAGACAAACATAGTCTAGACATGACTGAAAATGACAGGAATACAGGCCTGAGAAAAAGATCAACATTCAATCCTCCATTACACACTATACCTTCACAGGTTTTGACATTTGATAAGGCAGTCAAAGCGGAGGTATTGAAGTTATGTGAGAGCTATCGGAGTACTTACAAAAATCTGCCAGCATGCGAACAAGTGGCCTTGCGGACCCTATCCCAGGACCAGGGAATTACGATCTAACCAGCCGATAAGGGTGGTCTGATTGTGATCCTTGATACTGCTGACTATAGAGCTGAGTGTCTCCGATAATTGAGCGACAGAAATGCTTACCAGCCATTGTCGGAAGACCCTACTGAAAGATTGAACAGAATCATTGAGGTGATGTTGGAAGAGGCTTTGAATGAGGGATGGATCACTGCCCTTGAAGCACAGTTCCAAAGACATAAACATCCGGTAATGCCCTATCTTTACATTTTGCCGAAGGTGCACAAACCCCAAACACCACCTCTGGGGAGGCCGATTATTTCGGGCCAAGGTTCAATTTTAGAACCATTGTCCACCTTCGTTTACCACTTCTTGAGGCCGATTGTACAGAAAATGCTGACGTATCTACAGGATATGATGGATGTATAAGGAGTGATACCTGACATCGAATATGACACTGAGAGAGACTTTTTATTCTCATTCGATGTCGAATCACTCTATACTTCTATCCCCCAAGACGAGACACTGGAAACCGTTTTATCCATCTTAGGTCAAGCTGACCTTCATTCCATTACCCCTGTTCATTTTATCATGGCATTAGCTCTGCTGGCCATGAAAGACATTTTTTTCAGATATGAAGAGACCATCTACCCACAGGTCTCTGGAACTATCATGGGCAGCGTTTTTGCGCCGAACATGGCGAATTTATACGTGCATTAATTTGAGCAAGAACATGTGCTGACACCTGCTAACCCATTTTTCCCAATAATTCGATTGTGGAAGCATTATTCTGATGACGTGGTGGTGGTGTGGCATAGCGATCATGATTCTATATTGTGCTTCCACCAGTGGTTGAATTCCAGAAACCAGTTCTTGAAATTAACTATGGAAATGGACAAGGAGAGATTGGCCTTCCTTGATTTATCTATTTTTGTAACACCTACTGTTCTAGAAACGGTACTTGATCGTAAGCCCATGGCTCGCAATTCCCTATTGCTATATGAAAGTCAACATCCCAAAGCACTGAGGGATAATTTGCCCTATGGGCAGTTTCTTCAAGTGCGAAGAAATTGCTCAACAGATAGCGTGTTCAGAACCCATGCTGAAGGTTTGACAGAGCAGTTAATATTGAGACACAATCCATGTAAACTGGTAAAGCGTTCCCTGAAACGAGCTAGGAATAACCATTGCGCAGATTTTTTGGAACCTCCGGTTACCAAACCAGCTCTGGACTGTTTGACAATTGAGCGTACTTTCAGCACTAAAGCTAACAGCTTACAGAGGATTAATCATAAACATTGGTGGATTTTGAATTGTTGCAACAAGAAAATTGCTCCACCTTTATTTCCATTTAAAAGAGCGGGTAACTTACGGGATCGGTTGGTGCACTCACGCCCAAAAACTATACCCAGAAGACCTGTAGGGACACTGTGGGACTTACCGGCTGTTGTGGGACACCACCCTTGCGGTGGTTGTTCTGTCTGTCTTCAGACTAAACATTCTACTACTATTGATATAGGGACACAGCGACCTTGGGCACAATCCACCTTTACGAATTGTAACAGTGAGAACCTTATCAATTTGTTGAACTGCCTATGTCAGATCCAATTTGTTGGGATGACGACCCGCAAGGTTAAGTTACGCATCCTGGAACATAAAAGCTCATTCCGATGCAAAAAAACTCTGACAAAACTCACAAGACACTTTGTCGAAAAGAATCATGGAGCTGAGGAGTTTCAGTGAACAGTACTTGAGAAACCATTTATACCTTCACACTGTAGTGACATTTCCAAATACCTGTTCACCAAAGAACAAAAATGGGTGTTTCGACAGCACTGCGATGTGCAGGGTTTAAACGATGATATACCGTGGGTAAGCTTATGATCGTTCTGACACTTGTCCATTTCTGGTAAGCTCACTATGAGTATTTGGGAGAATAGAGATTGACTACAGGCTCATCATACACCACCCTTACAGGTGGTTCTAACATCTAAATATACCTTATTTAGGTGTAATGATGACTTATCATGACACAGATAGAGGTGTAGCACATTTGCTATCGAGCTAGTTCATTTATGACTGGTAGGGTCCAAACGTGGAGGTGGCCCCTACATTTCTAAATGAGGACATCTCAGGCACCCTTCGTCTAATATCTGTTGAACATTGATGTGCACACTTCCTCTAATATCTGTTACACATACAGGTATTATGTTGGAACATGGATATGCATTCCCTCTTTTTTGTAATAACATTTATAAAAACATTATGAACTCTGACTAAGTGTATGGGGATATCTTAATGCCTCCTACAACTGTGAGTCTCTGTAAAAAAATACACAGAGTGCACTCGAAAGTCCTGTGGGGTTGAGAGGATAATACATATTTTTAGATCAAGCCGCTCTTGGGACTACAAACGTCACGTGGGTGACGTCATTTTGTAGTCTACAACGCAACATTCACAAGCCAAGTTATAGTCATATAATGGTGGTTGAAGCCGTTCTGTTGTGATAAGCTTAAGGTATATAACAGCAGATATTGTGTGCCCCAAATTCATACAGGGGAAACATTCTTTCTTCACGCTGACACTGAACTACAAACGTCATGCGGCTGATGTCATTCGGTAGTTCTTAACACAGTACTCGTGAGCCTAGGTAATCTTAGGGAATGAGGACGTTTTTCTACCACGAAGACCACGTTGGAAGAATAAGTAAGATTGTGATGCACTAAACCCACTATTCATCGCAAATATTACCCGTTTCCTTTGCAGGTGGATGTTTTTGAAGCGTCTGTGTAGATGTATACTAAGCTCTATTAACAGGCGGCGGTATATCCCAAACGCTAGCTGTACTGTCTACATTTGATGGATGATGGCATAATAAAGTTAAGCAACTACATGAAACATGGAGTTGTGAACATGTAGCGCGCTCAAGAAGGCGGGTGTTTTTAGCCATGATAGTATCTATCAGCGAAGGGCTTGAGACTATGTCACTAGGCTGCACCAATCAGGTGATGTAATAGTAATACACCTGTGTCAAATAAAATGGTTTGGAAGATAAAAGCATGCCACCTAGTCCTGTTGGTGCCTCCCCCTTGACTCAGTAAAACTCTGGAGGTACCGACGGACAGGTATGCGCTGCGTGATAGGCATAGTCTTGGTAAGGATTCCAGCATTAATGGGTGAGCCGATGTTAGTTTCTAGGTTTAGATTTGGGGTTCTTCAAGGTGGACCCACGTTTTAATAGTCTTTCATAACCATGTTCTATTTGAATGAGGTTTTTGAAAAGGAGAGAGGTGGCTTGCACTGTCCCAAGGGACTGAGCCTAGTCTAAGGAAAGCAAAGAAAGGTTCCCCTGGACTTTAGTAGTAAATAGGAATATACATCCAATTCAAATATACACTCTCAGTTGGCTGTACTTCACACATCCACTCTTTCTTAAAAACACAATATGCTCCCCCTTGTGACATCAATCTATATCCGAACTGGAAAGTAGTGCTAATACATATTTATTTTTATTATTTATAAAAGTCAATATGAATATACATTCAATTGTATCAAATGCAAAGTATAAAAAATATTGGTTACTGCACAGTTTATACATAGAGAACACTAGTCCATTAAAAACATAGCAAAAAACACCTTTTATAAGAACAATTCTTGCACAAATTATAAACAATTCATAAAAACACAATATAAGACCCTAGGGCTACCAACAACCCAATCGTGACGTTCAGTTGTAGCCAAAATATTGATCAAAAGCTGATATATATTGTAAGGTAATTTTGGCAAATACATTTTCTTTTTTTGTCCTGAAAAAACCCTTCAGCTGTGGATTCTTTACAAATACGTCGACGCGTTTCGGTGTTGTTTCTACTTATTGCCCAACCACCTTCTTCAGCACTAGCATAAATGGTTACAGAGTCTATTATTCCAATATTGCCAATCATTAGTCTAAATAGGAGAAAACGAAAGTCAAACTTCTCTTCATAAATTATACATATCAGAACAGTACATTTTGAAACATTGCCTAAGTGCATACTGGTGCATTCACCTTCCCATTTTAACATTACATTATCTCAATTGTTTGTCTCATTTTTTCTCTCACTCCCATATTTTAACCTCAAATCTATACTTTTAATTTAGCACTACCTTCCATTTTGGGGGTCACAGGTTTAAAAAAAAAAAAAATTATACCTCCCCTTGGAAGTCCTCCCTTTTTGATCCCTGGTCCTCCCCATGCATATTTGCCCACTGAGTCCTTCCACGCTCTTTCACTCACAAGCACTCTCATGTTGTATATTTATTCCACTAACCTTGGGGTAGACTAATTTCTGGTCATACGTTCATTTCATATGTTCTGGTTTGATATGAGGAGTTCTCTCACTGAACGGAGTTAGGATAATGTAAAGATTAAAAAAAACAAATTCTAGCTACCTTGCCTATCGTGTAAGAGATGATTATTCCTCTTGCCTTCTTATATGTGGCGTCTTAAACAAATATATAAAAATAATAAAAGGAAGAAACAAAAGGAAATTAATTTCAAACAGATCGTGATCCAGGTAAGCCTTACTGTAAATTTCTCCAATATACAAAATTAGAGAGAGGTGTCCAACTGAATATTAAAAGCCCTCTATATATCATCTTACAGGGAATTATGCATTGTATCCTTTGTGGAAGACGCCACATATAAGAAGGCAAGAGGAATAAGCATCTCTTACACAATAGGTAAGGTAGCTAGAATATTATCGTGGGCTGTGGAAGAGCTAATAACATTGCCACAAGAAACTAGGTTTTCTTAATCTTTACATTATCCCAGCTCCGTTCAGTGAAAGAACTCCTTATATTAGACCAGAACATATGATATGAACGTATGACCGATCAAGACGGGTGAGACAATAATGTTTGCATCGTTCATATAAATGATTCCAACCACGCAATATATGTGTTTCTAGCACATTACTAAGTAGTCTTGAAAGAGTGAATTAACAAGGAATATGTTTATAATGTTCCCTACAGATGCCATCTGCATCCCTTGAAGCGGAGGAGATGTGGCAGTAGCTTGTATTTATTCCAACCTTTTTTATATATATTTGTCTTTATTTTTACTTTTCCACTTTATTGTGAGAGCGATTTAAGCAGTAGCATTGTTTAGACAGCGGTCCTGATGAAAGCCTAGGACATTTTTACCCGATTGGCTGAAACATGTTGGCCGTGAAAACCTAGCAGTTATTAGTGGTCACACACTGCAAAGACTGCACAGTCTATCTCACTTGTCTCTGTGTTTCTCATTCTGACTCCATTGAGTGAATCCCTTTGTCGGAAGTTTGACTCCATGATCAGGAGACATATGATCCATATGGGTGGATAACCAGATGATAAGATTGATCACTCTGATTATTGATGGGAATACAAGTTCAGCTCAATGCTTTTTGGTTTGTTTAATATTTCTGCTATTTTTCACTCTTAGAATTCTGTCGCTAGTAACCTGTAAAGCACCTGTTGGCTTGATATCTATTGGACGACCAGTTCAGTTGGTTGTTGCTAATGTTTATGCGGTTGTCAGAAACTAATCCCTTCTTGTGAATTCGAGAAAGTTTCTAGTGACCTCTGAGCTAGCTGGCACTCACTATTAAGTTTAGTATATTCGATAGAGACCTAGTCGACCTCAGTGCTACGTCTAATCTATACGATATACTCTTCCAGAGCCTATTGGGAATATAGGAACTACACTACATGGTGCCCAACGTTTGGTAAGGCACTAATGTAACGCTCGATACTAGAGTAACTCAGTCGTGCTTTTCTCAGAGACCCCTTTTTCCTGTAAAATACTCCAATATACGTCTGGAGTGGGTAAAAGGATAAAATATCCACGATAACTGAGTAGGACGAAAATCCAATGTATTAGTTTTTAGTTTGTTCAACATTGAAGGATACAATGTACCAAAATATTGTGCACCTTATCTTTCTTTCCTTGAAACTTGCTCAGCAACTTTCATTAAACAATGTCGGTTAACGGCGAACAACAATGCAACCGGTGGAGCTGCAGCAGCTGCAGCCCTACCAGGCTTAGACGTTACAGGTTTCCAACAAGATGACCCGGATGCTATATTCATCCCAGAAAATGTAAGGAAACCCATCACTATAAAACTTATAACAAATGGCCTATCATCAAGAAGTGGTAGGGTAATGTTTGTGATTGAGGCACACGAATATCGGCAGACATAGGTATTCTATTAATTGATTATCTTCCCTGAAGCAAATCCAGTATCACATTTGTTTCACTTCTACAAAGTAGAGGAACATCCAACGGAATACGTTCCTTTTGAGGATATTGAAATTCCACTAACTTACCAAGAGCATGCGCTCTGGTTTAAAGGCGCTCTACAACATCAAAATTACATTACCAGGCTCGGTCCACTAGGTAGACCAGGAGCAACATGGCCGGTATTAGCCAGCTATACATCACATCCTGCCATTGAAGAAATGTCAGATGCGGAATTATTAGTTCAACTAAAACAACAAATAAAAATACATAGACAATTGGTTCAATATGTCATGCGGACTCTAACAGTCCAACCTCCTATAATTATTCCACAACACACCCTTTACCAGGGGAACACAAATAAAATCACACCACAGACTATACAATCAGTCATTGGTGAATTACCCGCAAAAAGGGGACAAATTCCATTCTGGATAGCTCAAAAAATTACTCAAACAGAAGCAGTATTTCCTGATACAACCCATCATGAGAAACACAGGATTTTAACAATATGTTTACCAATGGGTTCGCACCACACCTTAAAGACTGCAACACTTGGGGTACAGTCTTTGCTGCAATCTACACAAAAACGCATGGTGTTCCATCTATGGCAGTAATACCAGATGTCCTGAAACAGATTAAAAATTAATATGGGGCAAAGCCTGCTTTAAATCTAGGTATGACATTACTGAAAGATTTCAAACAGGTCTCAACAATATTATTAGCTAATATTAAAGGTGAAGCAGCATCCGTGGCGATCCACCAAAAGTTATGAGAATTTGATGTTTGAAGATGTTTGGAAAGACACCATTGCGACAAAAACTGTCTGGGGCACAAAAGACTGGCAGGTGTAGGGCTTAGAAGCTTTATTTAGAGCATGCATCATCCCTGAACAAATAATGTTTTTAAATGAAACTGTTCAACAGACACCTTGTCTTGGATTAGCTAAGATAAAAGATTTAAACAAACCGTCAGTACTTACACCTACTCTTGACAGCAGTAACTCTTCAGAGGGGTTGATTGACATAAAAACTATTCTAATTAACAACAGAACAGATCCTGATTGGAAAAAATGGTTTATCTGGCCCACAGCCACTAACAACTGTCAAGATAGGTTCCTGTATAAAACACAAGGATTCACATTCACTAGAGACATTCCAGAGACAACATCAATCAATCAATCAATCAATCATGCCGTTAGTATCGCACACTACTCACCCGGGAGGGTCTCAAGGCGCTTGGGGAGAGGGGTATGCTACTGCTCGAACAGCCAGGGATAGTAACATCATACAGTGTGGGAAAACTTTGCCTTGAATGGCTACAAAAATGTACACTAAAGGAAGTAAAACAATACTTATCTTTACCTAAAGATGGCGTTGATTTAAGGGACTTCTTGCAAGGACCTGCAAAACCGCGTTATAAACGTTTTATATATGCCAGTGTCTAGGCCATGTATAAGGAAGCATGGAAAACGACTCAAGCAGCGACTGCAGAACATCAGCGTAGCGCGTTCCTGTAAGCTCCTGTGGACCGCTTGTAACGTCTGTACATAATTCTTAATTTCACTTAGACGGGGGAGGGTATATACATGTCCGCCTCCCACGGCGCTAATTCACCAGCCCGGGACACCTTTAGCATGTTATCAGTCACTTTCCACCCTTGTTCTTTCACGCACTGCCGGAGATAATTGCGAAATCACTTCGTTATAAGTCAACTGGGACGGCGAACTTACCCGCCATGTACTTTCACATAGTGCCCGAGATAATGGCTAAACCCCTTTGCTATAACTCTACAGGGGCGTCACACTTAACCGCCATCACATGTTTTTCACAACTGATGAGCCCCTATAGTTCTCTGGCCCCATTGGCCTTCTTGAGTTTTTAAGACCATAGGCACAATACACCCCTTTTCCACTGTGTGAAATAGTAAATTAATTGTCAGTAGGCACTCTGTTGATCATGAGTATGCCCAATATATTACACCACCGTATAGCATTGCATTAATCCAGAGGCCCACCTTATCTGTTTATCTCATTAGAGGTACCCCTATTTTTTGCTATGCCGGAACCCACAGAGATTCTTCCACCGGCTGGTGTAGAAGATCGCTAAATGAGCATACAAGGTATGAGCCTCCCTATCCGCTTATGTATTTGGGTAATTCAGTTCTTAGTAGAGGCCTGATTTATGCCTTACTTGCTTTCTAGAAATTACCACTCCAGGAATGGTTTCTGAGTTTGTCGGATGACATTCTCCCACCCATAAGGACCCACTGAAGAAAGCAAAAATGCTTCTCTCATTCAATCAGGTGAGCCTCACCGGGTCCCTTTAGCTACAAAGTCCATTCCTGACACACACCCAGTTCTGACCCCCCCTCCTGTTTTACATTCACAGGCTGTCCTACCACCTCCTTGAGTCCTGCTGAAGACCCACCATAGATGCACTAAAATATAGGGTCAAAACATCGACGTTCTTACGTGTATCCGTCCACACAAAATCGCAACAAAAACAAGGGAATACTTCATCCGATTGTGACAACTGTATTCAAAGGTGGACATCCATGACCTAATGTTTTGTCTATATGTATGAATATATGTCATTTGTTTTATCTTTGCACAGCACCATGTCACCAGTCATGACCAATCACTTAATATCTATATAGTCTATGTGTCTCTTTGTTTTGGACAGCTACGTATGATTTGTGGATTGATTCTTTACAAGGTTTATACTACAGATTGACCTTCAGAAACATATACGGTAGTGTGTGTCTTCTTATATCCTCCAAAGGGACATGTCCATTGATATGTATTACAGGTTTTAAATTTTTTTGTTATTCCTGACAGTACCATTGTTATTATTTAGAGGTATGAGAGGAAACAACAGGCATGCAGGTAACATTGGAAATGAACATTACTGATGCTTTCAACGCTGAAGGTGATGCTTCGCATCTATGTGTGGTTAATCTTCTAAACAAGGTATTCCAACTTTCACCTACAACGGTAGATGATTTTTGTCTATAAGAATAGAGGATTTCATGTTTCCTCCATCCCCATACACTGATTTTGAATCAGTACACAGTGTACCTGGAAAGACTCTGAATTTGGCCTTCATTTTTAAAAACAAAAGACAAGACTTGGAACTTTTTTTTTTTGTCAAATTAGTATTTTTCTTTTTTGGCAAAGTAATCTGCTTACAGTAGAACTATTCATAGAGAATAAATCAATTCATTTCAATTTAGTTTTTATTTGTTACGGAACTCCTATGGAGGTCCACAAAAATACACCACTACAGTAAAAAAACATACTATACAGACTTTTTTATTTGAATACACAAATAAAGAAAAACAGAGAAAGAAAAAAAAAAGAAACATAATTTGGAAATGGATACAAAATTCTACATTGGCCAACTAGCAAACATTACACATACCAACTTTAAAAAATGTCCTAATAAATGGCCAGGAATGTTTTTCAAAATTTAAATATTCTATGGCAAACCATTTCATTTGGTGGAGACAAGAAAAAAGATCGAGCCTCCTGAACAGAATGAATATTATATTTGATAAATGAGGGTCTTAAAAACATGCGCCTTCCCCTTAGAAGTTCTGGACACACAAATAGCACGTGATTAAGATACTGTATTTGAGAACAGCACAATTCGCACATTCTCTCCTCTCTAGGAGTTTTTTCCCAAATGCCCTTCACTTCTCTCAAGGGCAACAGGTTGGTTCTTAAAAGTAGTTTCAACCTTCTAATCCCATGTGGGACATTCCATGAAAGATAGGGCTGGGGTCTACTCCCCATCACACTCACACAGATCACCTCAATGCGGGATTTAGGTTGACTTAAGGCTGTGTCTCTTACTGTACTAATCATGCTTAGTGACTTCTTTAGGAATTACTTCAGTACAGGCTTAGACATGGGTGAATCACAATTGAAACCAAGCCCAAATGAGTGGTTTGCGTAGGCAAATGATCTGAAAAAAGCAGATTTATCTTTTAATTTAGCAAAGATTTCCATCTTCAAGGCGGCCCTTAGGGTGCCCTCATCCCCCCAGAAGAGGGAGTTCCCCCACCTCAGGACCGCTGCCAAGGATGAAGTATAAGAAGAGTCTAGATGGAATTCATAGAGAATAGATTTCTTTGAATTTCTCCTGAGACAAATTGTCATCTTGTTAATTTTTCTATGTAACCCGACATAAAAATGGTTTCCAAATTTTTCTTCTGTAATTCGAACCATTTCATTATGTGTATATTTTTATGTTCATACATCTAGAATTGACTGTAGACATATGCTTAGAATGAAAGTTTGCTTGAATATGTACAGCACCTGTGCATTCCATGCATAACCACTATTTTAAAAGATATTTTTTAGAATATGCTTTTAGATATGTTTTAGTGAATCATGTGATACTCTATTTTACATATTTATCATGTTTAACATTCAGCATTTAGTAATGTAATTCTATCGAAATTGGAGTGGGTCTTATGTGCCGATTTAGAAACCCATACATGGGTTTACTGAATCATGTCCTTATATAGGCACAATTTGCATTGCCCTTATTTAGGCATAAAATGCCAGTCCTTATTTAAGCATTGACCATGCAATCCAAATACAGGCATGGTTACCTCCATCCCTCCATCCCACGTCACAACCAGTTCTTAGAAACCAGACCCTTAAGCCATTGGGACATTCCCTGCTTCAATTATTGATTTCTCCAAGAACTCATTTATTATGCATGAACCGCTATACCCTAAGGGTTCATTCATGATGTCTTCCTCTGCCCGACTTTACGTCAATGCTAACATTCCTAAGTACCTTCCAGGTATAAATATACCTTCACTTGCCATGGCAAGTTTTTTTTTTTTTAAACTTTTATTTGATAGAAGTACATACACACAGCTCCTCGCCTACAACCCTGGGGCCGGCAGCAATCTGGGGCAATGACATCGATGAGACAAGATCAGCATGTTATAGCGGCCCAACCGGGCTATGCCCCAAACCTGCAACCTCCCTGCTCCCTGCCTCCCCACCACCCTAGAGTGTGGAGCTATGGTCACCATGTTATCGTGCAGCGTGTAAAGGAGTGTGTACGTATGCTACCCGAACTGGAAACTAACTGAACCCCCAATGCCATCCCTCCCAACCCTCCCCCCTCCTCCGGACTGCTTATGCGCTTACCGTTACCACCACCCTACCACGTAAATTCGGCGTATCCCACTACTAAGCTCGTCACCCACCTCTTGCCCATTCTGCCCACCGCCCGTTACCACCCGCCTGACCCTCCACGCCCAGAGCCCCCTGTGTCAGTGATCGCTGCAGGTCGTGTGCCTTTCTAGCGTCTCACTAGGCCCCGATGAGTCAACAGCCATCTCAATCAAGGTCTAGAGGGTCGTGCACCCGGTCCTCTTGTGCCTCGTCTCCTTCCCGACTCTCCTCCTGAGCTGCGTCCGCAGCATCCTTCGAGGATCTGTAGGTTAGGTACAGGTCCCAAAAATTTCTGGGTCTACTAACTGGAGGTTGTAGCTCACTGTACAGCTGCGTCTGCGTGCAGCCAAACAGCATATCCCTGGCCCACCCACGTTTGGTCGGGAGGGGGCCTCTCATCCAGCATTGCGCCACCGCTCGCCGAGCCATCAGTAACCCAAGATCTGCCATGCGGCGTGCCGCCGGGGGCAGGACCTTTGTATGGCCCAATAATGCCAGAGCCGGGTCCACCGGGAGGTCCAGCTCAAGTACCTGCCCCAGTTCTAGAAATATGTTATTCCAGAATTTGTTAATGCCCGGGCAAGACCAAGCCAGATGCATAAAGTCAGCCATTTGTGCGTGACAGCGCTCGCATTCAGACGTTTGTCTAAGCCCGTATCTGTGTAAGCGTTCTGGGGTGTAGTACACTCTCTGCAGGAATTTGAAATGGATAAGTCTATGCCTGGCGTTAAGCGACACCCTTCTAGTGTTTAGGCAACAGTATTTCTACATTGCGTCATCAATCGACGTGCCAAGGTCCCGTTGCCACGCCAAGCGGGCCTTCGAGACCGGGTGACTCTCACTATGCTGTCCGATCTTATAGAGCCGCGAGATCAAGTGAGTCGGCGATGGTGATTTGATGACATAGGTCAGTTCTGGAACATCGGGTGGTTCGGCCATGGCCGGTCCCAACAGCTCGCGGAGCGCCGCGCGGACCCTGTGCAGGTGAAAGCGGTGCATCAACGTCCCCTAGTTACGGGAAGAGGCAACCTGTTCCCATGTAATGACCTTCCTGTCTCTGAACAGGTCTCCCAGCTTCAAAATGCCCAGGTGTTTAAGGGCGCGTGTGACCCCTACCTCCCGCAACGGCGCCAGCCAGCCGACCCATTCAATCGGAGCAAGTGGGGAATATAGGAGAGCGCAGCCCTGTCTCTTGGCCAATGAGTGCCATGCATGGTTGGTTGATGAGATCGAATCCAAACCTCCCGCCCGACGCGTGGCTGGCTCGAACACCGTAGCCGGTGGGGGAAGAGGGTCCGTGAATAGGGTCTCGAGCACCACATGCGGGATATTACGATCCCCATGTATCCATGTATGTAAGTGGGTCGCCTGCGCGATCCTATAGTACCTTTCCATATCCGGGGCACCCAGGCCGCCTTGTTCATATGGTAACGTTAGGACCCGCCACTGGAATCGTGGTTGTGCACCACCCCAAGCCAGCCGCGTGAGAGTCTGAGTCAACAAGTTAAAGAAGGCCCTAGAGAGAATCACCGGTAGATTGTTAAACAAGAACAAAAACCTCGGAAGCACGATCATTTTCATTAATGCGACACGGCCAGCCAGAGACAACGGAAGTTTGCACCACCGGTCCACATCCTCTGCTAATTTATGGCAGGCAACCCCATAGTTTTCCCTCACCAATATATCCGGGTCCGGATGTATCTGTACTCCCAGGTATCTAACCGGGTCCTCAGACCACTGCAGAGGATAATCCATAAAAAATTTTTGGGTCACCGGGGAAAGAGGGAATGCCACCGATTTCAGCCAATTCACCTGTAAGCCAGACAACGCGCCAAACTGGACCACTTCCCTCAATACTGGGGAAAGGTTGAGCTCCGGGTCTCTCACGTAGAGGAGCGTGTCATCCGCGTATGTAGACACGCAAATTTTGTAGGAGGGGAAGCTGATGCCTTCGTGGCTATGATATTCCCGCAATGCACATGCGAGGGGTTCAGCTACCAGTGCATACAATAACGGGGAAAGGGGGCAGCCCTGCCTGGTGCCTCTGCAAATGTTGAAGGCGTCCGTGACTCTGTCCCCTATACGCAGCCTGGCCTCAGGTTTGTAGTATAAGGCGCCTATCATTTGGAGGAAGGGCTCACCCAACCCCAACTTCCTGAGCCCTCTCGACATGAAGGGCCACTCCACGGAGTCAAATGCCTTCTCCATATCGAGGAAGACCGCCAACGCTTTGTTCTCCGGTTTCACATGCTGCATCGTTCCCAGCACCGTGCGTATATTGTACGTGAGGTTCCTGGACGGAATAAATCCGGCCTGCTCCGGGGCCACCAGCTCCGGGGCGAGCAACGCGAGACGCGTCGCCAAAACCTTGGCATATAGCTTCGCGTCAACATTTAGTAGGGACAGCGGCCTGTAGGAGCCACACTCCGTGGAGGGTTTCCCAGGCTTCAGAAGCGTCACTATGAGTGCTTCCCGCATTGTGGCTGGCATGCTGCCTTCCTTGCATATGTCATCAAATAGCTCAGAGAGGTAAGGCACCAGTTGGTCCTTGAACGCTTTGTAGAAGCCCACAGTGAGCCCATCAGCCCCCGGGGCACTACCAGTGCGCATGCTCTCCAGCGCCTCCACTATTTCCTCTTTTTGAATGGGCATCATGAGGAATTCTCTCTGTGAGTCGGACAGCTGTGGCATTTTTATATAACTTAAGTAGTCATCTATCGCCTCTTCCATTCCCTCCGATCGTGATCTATAGAGAGAGGAGTAGAATTGCCTGAATTCCTCGAGTATCAGCCCCTCTTCAGTAAGGGTCTCCCCTGAACCCGACACGAGTTCTCCCACTATCAATTGGCGCCTCTCGCCTCGGATCATTCTGGCCAGAAGTGAGCCAGGTCTATCTCCCTCCCCATAAGTGCGAGCGGTGGCATATTTACCCATATGACGCACTTCCCTATCTGCTTCCTCGTTAAATTCCATCACCAGTTGTTTAATTTGCTCCGAGGCTTCGCCCTCAGGTTCCGTCCGTTGCCTCTCTTCCAGTTCAGAGAGCCGAGTCTCAAGGTGTTTGAGTCTCTGCCGAATCGCTTTCAGGACCCCGGAGTGTTTGGCCATGGCCACCCCTCGAATACACACCTTGAACGCCTCCCAAAGCGTTTGGACGCTTTCCACCGTGCCCACATTAGTCTCGAAAAAACCGTCAATTTCACTTGCCAGTTCGCCCCGGAAAACATCATCCAGTAGGGAGTATGGGGGAAAACGCCACGTAAAGGGGGGGATTCTGCGTGCTGGCGTCTCCAGAATCAGGAGGAGGGGGGAGTGGTCAGACAGGGTGCGCGGCAATATCAGGCAGTCCCTTACTTGATTGGAGAGGCGTTGTGATGCTAACCAGTAATCTATTCGGGTGTGGAGTGCATGATAAGCGGAGTAGTGTGTGTAGCCCCCTCTAGAATGGTGTCTACTGCGCCACACGTCGAGGAGGTCCAACTGTACCAGTTCAGTCCGGACCACCTCCGCAGCAGCCGACAGGGCCCGAGGGGGTCCCGCCGATCTGTCTAGGTTTGGGTCCAACACTAAATTGAAGTCCCCACCCCACAGCAGATTAGAGTAGTCATATGATTTGCACCTCCGGGCCAACTTGGTGTAGAAATCTGGACAATCGTAGTTCGGACCGTAAACATTGGACACTAATAAGTCATGCCCTTTACCACGACACCTGCATATTACATAACGGCCTTCTGTGTCCGCCTCGAGGAGTGTTAGTGTGAGTTTGGAGCGTGGATTGGCCCATGTTAGTGTCCCCCTAGCATGGGTAGTGAAGCCCGCTGCTACACTACAGCCCGCTACGCCCTTATGGGATAACATCTTACTGGTAAGGGGCAAATGAGTCTCCTGTAGGAGAGCGAGGTCTATGCGGTGTCTGCGTAGATAGCTAAGGACCTTACGTAGTTTCCTGTAGTCATTAAGGCCCCTGACATTCCACGTCAGCACTCGCAGGTGCTACGGGCCAGTTCCCTGTGGTGTATCAATAGTCTCAGCCATAGCCGTGATTTGTAAAAGAAGTAATGCAATAACGTCGAACCAGGGAAAAGCAACCCGGTGGGACGAATTCCAAGAGGCAGTGTAGTATGGAAATGGTGGCAGCGCGCGTATCAGGACGAAACACAATATCATTTAAATGTGCAACAGCAGTTAAAAAAAGGAACAACATGTACCCAAGCAAAACCCCCAACAGCCCTCCCCCCTCCCACAGCAGACCCTCCCCAACGCGGCCTGACATGTCCCCAGCCCACCCATCCCTCCCCAGCAACAAAATCAACATCCCCATGTGCTTAACGCTCAAGGGCGAAGGCAGCAAGGCAGCTCGAGCTCAGTGTACAACTCTCAAATCCACCACCCGGCTTCCCCCCTCCGCCCAGCGCCACCCAAAGATCATCAAAACATCAACCCAAGGTCCGTTTCAATATACACCCCCTGTAACCCATGACTGCATGTCCCCTCTCCCGTCCCTCCCAACGTGTTAACCGCAGTCTGATGTCCGGCAAGCTAGCCAGGGACGGCCCAAGTATGTGTTGGTAGAGAGTTCACAATTAACAGTCTGTACCATGGAATCCCAGCCCCACTTATCTGATACCACGTCTCTGCAGGGATCATCCACTAGCGTAGCTCCCTCCCGGCATGAAGGGAAGAGGGCACGTTCCGAGTCCACTGTTCTCCAGTCGGCGCGGCCCAGATTCAGTCCTGTTCGTCCAGTGGGCCACCGTCCGCCTCCTGTTGAGCAGGTGGTAGATCCCCTTTCCGCTCCCTCGCCCACGCTTTCAAGGTCTTCTGTAACTCAGCAGGGTTAGTGAAAAAGTGCGAATGCCCCTGCCTATTCACTCGTAGCTTCGCAGGGTACAACATTGCATAGTCAAGCCCCATGTCCCTGAGACGTTTCTTATGTGGGGCAAAATGTTTCCTCGCCTCCTGCACTCTTGCTGTGAAATCCGGAAAAATGGAGATCGCGGAACCCTCGTAATGCAGGGCACCCTTGGCTCGAGCCAACCTAAGTGCCGTGTCTCTGTCTCGGTAGTTCAAGAGTTTGGCGATGACTGGCCGGGGGGGAAACCCCGGTTTAGGTAGTGGGGCCAGCGTGCGATGTGCTCTTTCTACTACGAACATCGCCGAAAACACTCCTTCACCTAAAAGGGTAGTAAGCAGTTTCTCCACGAAGAGTTCCATCTTCCCCGTCGACGTCGTCTCCGGAAGGCCGGTGATACGTAGGTTGCAGCGTCGTGACCTGGCTTCCAAGTCCTCCGTCTTGTCCTGGAGGGTTTTGATGAGCGTCTCCGCCCGCCTTCTCGCCGTGTCCAACTCCGTCTGGCCCTCCTCCACCTCCGTGATCCGCCGCTCCGCCATGTCGTGGCGTTCCGAATGCTTATCAAGGCGTTCCGCCATGCGGTCCATCCGGTAGGACATGGCGTCTATCTTGGTGCCCAGCGCCGTGAAGTTCGATTGAATATTCTGCTCCATGGAGCGGAGCATAGACTTGATGTCGGTGTCATCCTCTCGTGCTTCAACCGCAAGTGGCTCTGCTTCCCTCGGCGCCAGAGAGCTCTGTACTGGCAGTCGCTTCTGTGAAAAAGGGAGCTTGCTCTGTGTCCTGTCGCCTTTCCCCATGCCTGGTGGCGTCGTGCGCCCGCCTCGCGCCACAGGTGGAACAACGTCAGTGATAACAGGACTGTCCCTGCGCAAAGGGAGGACACACAGTTCCCAGCAGGCACACGTCTCCCAACCAGGACTCAATGCGCTACTCCGGCCGCCACCGGTCCAGGAGGGACGTCCCCGGCGAGACAGCCGGTCAGGCTATGGAGGGAGACACCAGAGACACCACAGCCCCTGCAGCCAAGGCCGACTCCACTTCTCGGTAGGTGCACAGCAGGGAGGGGGGTCGCCCCTAACTCAGCTACCCGCCGCTCCCAAACCCTCCTACCGTGAGCGCCACACGATCCAGGCGCTGGTGTTGGAGCCCTCCTTGGATTCCGGTATGGTCGCGCCAGAAAATGGCGGCCCGCGGCCCTCTGCGCCCTGGTGTGCCGGGCGCTTCTCACGCCGTGCGGGTAATTAGCCTCAGCGGTCAGCAGTCTCCGGATACACTGGGCGACGCTTACACCCTCCGTCGCGTCCACAGCAGCTTTTGGCGGGGTAGGGGGGCCCGTCCGCGGGCGGCTCTCCCTGCGCGGCCGCACGTCTATTCACGCAGGCCGGCCAGGCGGATCACCCGAGGCCGCGGTCTCGCGGCCTACTCGCCTCGCCAGCCAACAAGTGCCCAGCCGTCCGCTGCGCCCAAATTGACCCTCTGCGACCAGACCGGACAAGCACCCGGGGTGCCGGCAGCAAGTTGGGTGCCGGGGGTCAGGGAAAAAACAGGTCGATGAAGGATATTGCCGGATTATTGTGGTGGCGCCGGCGGAGCTCGGGAGTTAGACGTCCATTCTCCGCGCTCGCTGGCCACGCCCCACTTGCCATGGCAAGTTATGGCATGGCTACCTACCAGCTACCTACCAGCTGATAGGCGTACTTGCACTACACGGCTCACCACGGCAAGTTTGGAAGGAATTTGAGTCCCCACCTGGCGCACTGACCAGACACTGTCCTCCCTGCTCGCAGAAATTCCAGCTTCCAGTGTTGTGACTCCCTTTCGCGGGGTGTTGGAGTTTGAGATCAGGAGAGAGATTCCCACCTCTCTCATTCTAAGGTAGGGAGCTGGCTAGAACCTAGAGGGACTCTTGGCATACAAACTATAGCTTACCATACTATAGAAAACAGCACCTACTTCTTACCTCGTACTAAACTTAGGTTAGGTACACTGGGGTAGAACTATTTAGAAGCAGCAGATGAGTATTCATATTTTTAGCCAGTATTATTTATGTGTATGTATATGAATATAGGTCATAGCTAAAAGACAATGCTATTACAGTATTATTTCTTCCTACTGCACACGCTGTACATTTTATATCTTGCATACTGTCTAATGATTATAACAGCTCATATCTCTTCCACGAGAAATAAGACAGTTCAATAAATCCTTTAATTGAAACGCCCGTCTATTCTTTCTGTGTAACTCTGCAGAAACAAAGCATGCACGATTGACTGAGTGAACTGTTATCTATTGTTTCCACGATTCTGAGACATGTTCCAATTCTAAGGGAAACAAAGTTGTCATATTTATGTGGTTGTCAGAAATGAATCCCTTCTTATTCATTCGAGAAGTTTCTAGTGACCTCTGAGTTAGCTGGCACACACAAGTAATTAAGTTTAATGTACTCGATAGGAGCATACCTACCTTAGTCCTATGCAAAAACTATAGTGTATATTATTCCAATGCGCAGAGCCTATGAGGGAAATAGGAACTACACTACAATGGGGAGACATTGATAAGTGGAGAGTAAGGTGGCAAAGGAAAATGGAAGAAGAACAGGCTAAGGGAGCGTCTACTGCATACATGTTGAAGGAAACAGGTAAAGTAGAAAGATTTAGTCCCATGAGAGAGGTACCTGGTGGAGGATATGTGCATTTTCGATGGAGTTGACAAGATATTTTGTCTTTCACAAATGAGTTCCCAAAATTAAGAGAAAAGCCAGTTCAATGATATAAACAAGTTGAAAGGTTTTTGAAAGTTTGAAGGTTTTGTTGAAAGATTTAGATGGTCTGTTTGATATCGTGGTGCCTGCAGATTTATGGACAGAAAGTAAAATCACAGTAGATTGGCTTAGTGAAGAATATCCTAGAAATTCAAAAATAGGAGCACCCTCAGATGATATGATGAAGAAATATCACCAAGTAATTACAATTTTGAAAGAGAAAATACCTCCAAAAGAGACAGATTGGGTAAAAATAGATCGAACTACACAAGAACCAAATACATCTGTTCATGCTTATTATAAACGATTATTGCAGGTATTCAAGCAGTATAGTGGGTTTGTAAACATTGGAGATAAGGATATGGGACATTTAGTGTATAGATGTGTTTATGAATTAAAACCTGAGATTAGTCAAATGATCCAGCAATATAAAATGTGGTGGCAAAGTGAAACCATAGATGAGATATTAAAGTATGCTAAATATTGTGGAGACAATATTGAGGATGAGCATAAGAAACTAAAAGAAAAGATGATGTTGGCACAAGTGAAGTTGGCAGAACAACAGGGAATAAAATTAGATGGCCAAACAGATGGACAGACACAATAACTGAATCAGTGTGATAATGTGGCAAGTGGGGGTAATCAGAAAGGACAAATGAAGAGAGAAGATGCAAAGAAAAGGTTTCCTTGTCATGGATGCTGAAAGCTTGGACATTGAAAAAACGAGTGTAAAAATATTCAGAATAATAATGACCCGAATAAAAATTTCAATCCACAGACACAGAAAGAGGGATTTGTGCATCAACCGCAGCTGGTAGTTAATCAGAAGTGTCAGTTGCCACCTGCCCCCATGCCAGATTTTTTGAACCAGGCACAGTACAGTGCGGACACCGGATTTCCAGGAAGGGGTAAGACAAATTCTGTGGTTTCACAATATTTTTTGCAGAATAATAGTGAAGAAAATATTTTGATGCAATGACAGTGCCTGAGGGGGGAGGAGGAGGAATGCGTACTTTTCGCATCCTTACCGGTTGATCAGTCAGGTCAATTTGTTGATGGGAAAGTAGAAGGTATGACATCACTTTTCTATTGGATACTGGTGCTACCCGTTCTACTGTGAGAACAGTAGACATCCCAAACCTACCCCTCTCGGGAGACTCTATCCAAGCGGTTGGAGTTACCAACCAGCAGATCAGAACCCTTTTACAAAGCCTATAGAGGTACAAATTAGGGGTGGGTGGAATTTGCGTAGTCGCGCTATGCAAAGCTCTGCGAAACGGTAAAAAATCTCGCGAGCACACAGAGTTCCGCGAACGCTGGGAATTGCTTGTTCCACCAGTTTGGGATGCTTTTTTCCTGTTCACAAATGCTGTTTGCGTGCTCGGGGGGAATATCTCAAAAACACGCATTTTGAAAGCACGAACAAGCAAAAGGTTTTGTCAAGCCGTGGATCGCAAAATTTATGGCAATTCCGCATTCTCCTCAGAACGCAAAATTACCCAAATTCCTCAAATTCCACAAGCTGAACGGAATTTACCGCACAGGCCTAGTACAAATCTGAACCTTCAAAGATATGCATACATTTGTAGCATGTAATTTAAGTCCAGTGAATTTATTAAGCAGAGACCTTTTTTGTAAAATGAATTGCACAATTTATTGCACACCAGATGGTGTTGCTTTCCAAACCCCTGACAAAGATATGGTTTATAAAATAAGCAAGGTACCTAAATAGACAAAATGTATTCGTTAATGACAGAGAACGACTTACCAGAAGAGCTAAAAATGACTGTGAACCCTGAAGTATAGGATTTTACTGGAAAAGAAATAGGTCTAATGGCAAATGTAGACTCAGTAAAAGTAACTGTGAAAGAAGGTGGAGTTTATCTAAACACCCGACAATACAAAATGAGTCCAGAAGTTAAAGCAGGAGTAGCTTCTGAAATTGATCGAATGATTAAACAAGGCATTCTAAAGGAAATGCTGAGCAGTCCTTGTAACTCACCTATATTAGGTCTCAAAAAGCCTAGTGGAAGGTATAGGATAGGGAAAGATTTAAGGAAAATCAATAAAATTGTAGTACCATGTTGTCCTATAGTACCAAATCCACCAGTGATTTTGTATCAGATACCCTGGAATGCTGGATGGTTTACTGTAATTGATTTATGCCAAGACTTTTTCTCAATTCCTTTACACCCTGACAGCCAGTATCTTTTTTCCTTTAAATTAAGGATCGTATTTTGGCATGGAATCGAATTATTCAATGGGTATACGGAGAGTCCATCTATTGTCATGTAGCTACTGAATATCTTTATACCGTGTTAAGTTAGCATAGGCTCGTTAGAGGTTTAAACGCCATTTTTCCTTTTTGCAACTTCTGCACACGACACATAATTGTTGATTTAGCTTTCACCCTAGTAGTTCGATGTGGTTTACATGAGAATAATATGTTATTACTCTGATATCAGCTTTGCTTAATAAACTATGTCTGTACAGAGAGTGCTGAAGTTTCAGGAACAACACGATACAGATTTGTTATGAGGTCTGATCTTCACGGCTTCATAGACATAACATAAGTGCAGCTTCTGCCAACTTTGGGCTTGAGGCTGGTTTTATATTGCTTTGCTTGAGGCACAAATACACACTTGATGCGGTTCACATGAAGAGAGAGCTGGTGTATGCTGATGTGATTCCTTCATGCTAGGACACTAAGGTATGGGCCCCCCCTATTACAACCCAAAGAGACCTTCTTAGCTAATAATATAATATGTGTGTTAGGGAGGGTGAGATATAAGTGTTGTTAACTCTTATTCATTTACAGCATGTTATCATGCTGTCACCGTTCGCTGTTTATGTACTAGTAACTATGCTGGTAACTTTGCTATTGATAATATGTTCACTTGTATTATCTAAGATACTGCGCCTGAGAAGACGGCATTAGTAAATAAACATTTCAAATGCACATGTGTTCTTCTTTACTCCATGTTCTGGTTTGTAATGATAGTATAACGAAAGAGTGTTCATGAGTTCCACGTATCCTGAGGTAATGTAATTTCATGTTCTGGTTTGTCTAAACATTGGGAGTTTGTTATGACCAATGAGACACTGTAGCTAGCTTGGTAAGGGGTTTGTTGGGAACTTAGGTGAGTTTTGGGTCACCCTAATTCTCCGAGGTTCCAATCCTCTGTGCACAGTTCTGTGTGAGAACAGAAACCCTGCGACATGGCGCCCAACGTTTTCGGTGGTCTTATATCATGACACTCGAGTAGTATACCGTTCAAACCTTAACCCCTTCACATCCGTTTCCGGAAAACAGGGTGTAGGTGAAACCTACCTGTTTATGGTCTTTTTCAAGCTTGATTCTTTCTAAAACGGTTTCTTTGAATTACTACCCAGTTGTGCTACAATGTATTCTTTGTATTTCCGTAATTCCAGTGTTATCATGGCGGCGCTGGCAATTGCGCAACATAGTCGCGTAGCGGTGCGCACACATCTACAGACGTACCAAGTCCCGGTGGATGGAATGGCTGTGATTTTAGTGGTGTGTGCTGATCCGGCGTTCCCTTTTGAATTGTTTTACTCTTGGGTTACGTTTCCGGCTGTGGACGCAAATTCTGGTTTGTTCCACTCCTACACGGCCTCCCCTGTACCGGCTGAGTATACACCGTACAGGGCACTGGAAATACCTATTGATCATTGGCAGCATCGAGTTTGGTTTGATGGCGCCCTCCCCCACTCTTTGTCCACTGCAAGGTTAGGTCCACTCTCAATACCAGGTACAAACTGGCCTGCGTTGGGTGGTTTTACCCCGCACCCGAATCACGGGGCTTGTACCCTTGCAGAAATTCGAAGGCTACATGTAGTCTCAATTTCCGTGATTCGGGCTTTAGTGCAATACATAGGTCGACATCTCCCGGGTGGTCCCCAGGGGGGTGCGGCCGTTCCAACGGATCGAGGCGGTTTACGTCTTAATCCGGTGATGGTAAATTCGGTTTTTGGTGCACGTCCGGTTGATAACGATGACTTCCCTTTTTGGCTAGCTGAGAAGTTTGACCAACTGGAGGCAGTGTTTCCGAATTCTACTCCTGCTGATAAACATAGAATGTTGACGATCACTTTACCGAAGGATTTAACTCCTGAGCTAGTTGACTGTGAGAGCTGGGGAAAAACATTTGCGGCCATTTATACGAGGTGCTTCGGCACCCCGTCTATGACCGCACTGCCTGAGATCGTTAAACGTGTTCAGGATGATCACGGACCGGAGGCAGCGGTTGAATTGGGTATGCGCCTGTGTGGTTCGTTTGAGATAGTAAGTGATCTCATACTCTCCAATATTAAAGGAGATGCGGTGAACTTTCAGGTGTCGAATGCTTTGGCTGCTCTGCCCGATGCCGATAAACCCCGACAGTTAGCGAAGATAGTTGTGGCCGCTTATAAGACAATTGGCAGCACAAGTAGAAGTCTGAAATATTTTTCAGTAAAGGAGAAAAAACAACCACAGGGACAATCTGCTGTGTCAGATGTCCAGCCCAAGTCCAAAAAACAAAATTGGCCTAAAAAACAGACACAGGGGAAGCAAAATAAGCAGACTCAGGATTCTTTACCTGCAAAACAAGCTCCTGCGCCGACAGAAAAAGTTTATGATTTGCGCGATCGCGCGATGATTAAATCACCCGATCGATTTCAGGGTTCTGATCAACGCTCTCCTCGTTCCTTTCAGGACACATCGGCCCTGAAGACCGGTGGAGGAGGAGGCGGACGGGGACGTGGTGGCCAGCAGGGACGTGGCCAACCCCGCCAGACTGACGGCGCGGCGAAGCAGGAGGATTCCACACCACAGCGACCGCAGTTTGCGAAAAAGAAAGTCGCAGCCTTAACAGCGCATAGATATGCCACAGATAGTGAGAACGCGGCTTCGGAATCTGACGTGGGCTCTGACCTTGCTGGACAGCGCGGCGGAGATTACCATAGTCAGAGAGGCGCTGCGTCCACTACTGAGGGTGACAGCGACTGATGTGTACGTTGTAATAGAAACAGCAGATACAAGACTTGCTCCCCCTGAAAGACTTTATGAAATTGTCCTGTTAATTGAAGGTGACATACAGCGCTCCGTTAAAGGGGTATTTTGGGAAAATCTGTCTTCTACGTATGATATTTTGCTTTCGGAGGCTGACTGGCCCCCACCTTTTGTGCTCGCGGTGCCGCGAGGGGAGGAGGTAATCCTCCCCAGTTTCGCGAACACTGTCTCGAAAGAGCATGCGCAGCATTTTGCAGAAGAGTGGGCTCGGGCTCTCGCACCGGCTCTGTACCGTAACCAATGTGGTTGGGATAAATTGTCGCCTTGCCACGAAATTCCGTTGCGGTCTCAGCCGCAGCCTCAACCTCAATATCCCATTCGGCGTGAAGCAAAATCTTCCGTCGCGGAAATCCTTGAACAATTGGAATATCAGGGAGTTATTGAAACGTGTGTGTCACCGATGAATAATCCCCTTTTTACTGTGAACAAACCTGACAGATCATATCGTTTGGTTTTGGATTACCGGCATTTAAACTCGCATTGCCGTAACTGTGCAGTACAGAATACTCACGGCTCTGCCCTTGTGGATAGTCTCGTGCGAAAGCGTTTCAAGACAACGCTTGACATATCCAACGGTTTTTATGCCCACAGATTGGACAGCTTTAGCTCCCAATGGACCAGTTTTACGTGCGCTGGGGTCCAAAAACAATTCCGGCGTCTCCCAATGGGCTATAAGAATAGTCCTGCTATATTTACCGCTCGCATTGTCTCTATTCTGGAGGCACTCGACCCAGATGCTTGTTCGTATGTGGATGATATATATCTCACAGACGACGATATTTGGGAGCATCTGTGTCGTGTAAATTCGGTTATTTGTAACTTCGCTGACATGGGTTACAAATTTAACTTTGCGAAATAGCACATTGCTGAACACACAGTGTTGTTTTTGGGCTATGAGCTCAACAATGAAGGTAGAGGTTTGGCTTCTCACTTCTTAGAGAAGTGCGCACAGTTGCGCGCTCCTACTACACTGAAAAAATTACAGTCCTTGCTGGGTTTCCTAAATTTCGGGAGAACATACATTCCGGAATATGCCCAGCGTATCAAGCCATTGTATGCTTTGATACAACCAACTTTTTCTAAATCATGCTGGCTGCCTGAGCATTCAGCCCTTTTGCAATCCTTGCAGGCTGATTTGCTCGCTTCTAAGTTCTTACTGATTTGTGACAACCATACCAACCTGGTGATAAGAATAATACCAGGGACAGTGGGTTTCACGTACCTCACTTTTAATGAAGGAGACACAGTACCTATTGCTTACAAGTCACACTTGTACACTTCGGCTGAGATGCGGTTTCCCACTGTGGAAAAGGTTTTAACAGCTGTACAGATGGCTATTCTTAAGGAACGGGCTCTGTCACAAGGGAAACGCATGTTGGTTGTAACACCCTGTCCTCACTTGGAGGCAGTCACGAAAGCCAGTGTACCTAATTCAAAAGCTTTGCACCCTCGGTGGATTCAGTGGGCTGCGTCCTTGACGTCCACGGATGTCACGTTTATTTTTGACGCCTCGTTGCGGTCGCAGGAGTACTTGCAGTATGAGTTTGTTCACCCTGCTCCTCTAGCTATGCGACCTTTGGAGGACTTCCATTGCATCATTTACACTGATGGTTCGGCGCAGGTTGCGCATGGCTCTAAACATGCCTACGTTTCCGCTTGCGCCATTGTGGTCGGTGCTATGTTGAACGATGAGTTCATATCCAGGGAAGTGCACACGTTGCCGCTTGGAGATTGCACCGCACAATTGGCTGAGCTTCGTGCTCTTTTACTTGCGTTGGAGTACGCAGATCCTAGTGTTACTACTCTTATTGTAAGTGATTCTTTCTACTGTGTCCAGTCTTACAATGAAAACTTGTTCTTTTGGATTCAGAATGACTTTCGTGATTCCAAGGGTAGCACAATAAAACATAAATTGATCTGGGTTCGAGTGGCGGAACTTAAGGATAAGTTACCGCTCGTTTATGTAATTCATACTCTTGGCCATCAGCGTCTTGGGGTTCACGCTGTCGGTAACTCGCTTGCGGATGAAGCGGCGAAATCAGCAGCATCTACATACTTAGTTGCAGCAGTTACTAGGTCAAAAACTAAGATTGATAGCGACATCTTGGCAGCGGTTGCTGCCTGTGAGAAGGGAGGTAAACATCCTTCGGGATTCCCTTCGAAGTACAAATACCACTTAAGTCCCGAAAAGGTTCCTTTTGTGACAATTCCTGGAGTTGGAGAACGTCTGATTCCCAACTCGGATCGCAGGGATGACTTGATTACAGCGGCGCATGAAGGTGTGGCGTCTGCGCATGTGGGCGTCTCGGCCACTGTAACTCAATTACAACAACGTTTCTGGTGGCGGGGACTGTACAAACAGACGCGTGATTATGTCCTTCTTTGTGACATATGCCAGCAGATTAAACCTTCAACTGCTACGCGTCCGCCACAGACACAGTTGTACATTTGTAATAAACCACTGGGTTGTGTTTATTTGGATCACTGCGGTCCTTTTTCATCTGATACTGCGTATAAGTACATCTTAGTAGCAGTTGACTCATGCACACGCTTTGTGTGGGTATGGCCCCATCGCAGCGCTGATTCACGGACTGTCATTAGAGATTTGCGTGTCTTTATAGGGATTTTTGCCTGTGGTACCTTCCATTCGGATCAGAGTCCGGCTTTCGCCTCTAAGGCGTATAAGGATGCCATGACTTCGTTGGGGGTCCAAGTCAAGTTTTCGTCTCCCTACAGACCTGAGGGTAACAGTGTGGTGGAACGAATGAACCGTGATTTAAAGCAATCATTGACAGCTCGAGTTATAGGCACTGGCAGAAACTGGCTTACCCACCTCAATGGCGTGCAGCGTGCTCTTAATAATCTCCCTAGAAGGTCTCTGGGTGGGCGGACCCCATACGAAATGCTCTTTGGCATCAAGATGTACGTCCCTGACCTTGACGGTCTAGACTGTGTGGTTCGAGCAACTTCCTTTGACGCAGATGAACATTGCAATGTTTTACAGAATCTACAAAAGACCAGAGACAGTCTTGCAAAGGAACATTTGCCCTCCACGTCGGATGATGCGTTGCAGATCCCGGTAGTCAGCTGGCTACCCCAAGTTGGAGAACTGGTTCGAGAGAAGATAGATAACAAGAAAGAATTTGGTCCTTCCTATCGAGCTCCGGTTCCAGTCCTTGGAGTGAAGGGCACCAGAACAGTCATTTTGCCACCACTTCCTGGTCGTAAGGAAAACAGGTTTATTTCAATTGACAATGTCAAGATACACAGAGTGGCCGATTCTTCTTAGCATGACACCGGCTGTTTCATGTCCTTCCATTGTGAGAAATTCAGTTATGCCCACTGCTTCTATTATTGAGCCTGAAGTGGCCATCGAGTTACCTGCTGTTTCCAGTCCTTTGTTAAATACTTTACCCAGAACTAACAATGATGAGATAGACTATACCTACCCCACTGATTTGTCCATGCCTGACCTGCAAGCACGTTTAGCCACGGAATCCAGATTTTCATTTGACTCTGTTTCCCTTGCCTCGAAGAAACCCTCTCGTATTGCAGTTTATGCCAGCCTGTTTAAAAAACATTTTTTGATTCCCCCTTGGACATACATTTGGCTGGTCCTTTTTACAGTTTACCTCTTTATGTCAATTGGTTTTGTGTTTTATTTTTTTCGACTCATCAATGGACACTATGTCGAGGAAAGAACGTGCATTACACATCTAAATGGAACTTTGGCCCCACTTTCCTCGTCTCATTCTACACACAGATTGAAAAGAGACTTAACTTTGGTTAACATCACAGCATGGCCCGTCCTTGATGGAATTGTGTGGGATGCGGTTCGATTTCAAATTCATGGCCCAACGGAAGTCGTTAAAGTTCCTAATGTACTTAGAGTAAATATGGGGGATGTAGTGAAACAAAACATTCGTTCTGATGACTGGGATGTTAATACAGTTGAAAGTTTGTTTTCTGATTTGCAATATTATGCTGCCTTTGATGCTGAGGATTTATATTTAGAATCTGCTAATTATGGTGATTTATTTTGCTACCAACATTATGGCAACCACTTCTTACATAAAACATCATCCCGAAGGGATACTGTTAATTTTACACAGTGGGAACATTGCCCAGCGCCTGCACTAGGCAGTTCAGGAACTTTTCTGAAAAAGTATACTTATTTCACTGACTTTAACCAGTCCAATCCCGAGTCCTTTTATTTTAAATTTATAAAAATGCCAATGGCCAAGGTTAGACTTACCGATACTAAATTGTTGTATTCGAAGGCCTTCCTTGATCAATTAGTTATTGGAGGCTACGGTGTATGGAAGGAAACAATAGACCCTAAATCAGTCTGGGGTTCAAGAGCCTGGCAGGTACAAGGCATAGAGGCTTTGCACCGTGCATGTCTCATCCCGAATCATATGTTGTTTTTGAATGAAACTATTTCCCAGACCACATGCTTTGGATTGGCTACTTCTAAAAAATTAAACACCCCTACTGTCCCGGATTTGGAGGAATATGATGGTTGGAGTAATTTTACTCAGTTGTCCATTAGAGAATTACAGGCCCTACTCCTTAATTCTTCCTTTAACATTTCCAGTTTGGATCCAAAAGGTTGGTTGCTTTGGCACCGTGGTGCTGATTCTTGTCAGCATCGATTCTTAGGTTTATCTGACGGTTTTAAAACTGTTAGGTCTGATCCCCGTTTTGACTTAGTCCACACTGTCACAACTTATTCTGTAGGCAAATTGTGTCAAAATTGGCTGAAACATTCTACTTTACCTGCAGTTAAAAGTCACCTTTCTAAACTGAATGCAGACGTGGATTTAAATGATTTCATTAAAGGTCCGGCTAGTGGCAGGTCAAAAAGGTGGATATATGCAGTTTACAATGAAATTTGGAAAACATCACAGATTGAGGCTGCTACACGCCTTAGGGCCATTGATCAGGCGAATTTGGAGAAAGTGCTTGCAGTTGTTGACAATAGTATTAACGTGCTTTCATCCCGTATTTACACTTTAGATAATATTGTGTCATCCGTTGTGGATATTGTGCATGATGAAGTGTCAGTATTGTACCATGGTCAAAATCAGTTACGGTCAATCATGCAATTTGCATGGAGCCTTCAGACTCTGAAAAATAATAAGGTTCCCTGGACGTACATGAACGTTTCTTCACTCTTTGCCCCGTTTAATTTGACTGACAAACAACGCTTGCTTTCAATGCGTGATGCTACCTTTAGTATGTTACATATTGAGAGGTTAGAATCTTTGCCTTTTTCCGTGGCAGAGGCCACTGCTGCAACGTGGCTTATCCACGGTTTAATAACGCTGCCTTTTGCTTTATATAAATTTTCAAATTGTATGAAATATGTACCAATTGGTCGTTATGAACCATTGGGTAGTGGTTTTCTTCATGAAGTCTGGTCCCTTCCATACACATACAGGTGTTTCAAAGATGGTCAAGAAGTTTATCTAAATGGGGAGGAGTGTACTGAGACACCAGATCATTCATTGATGTGTAGACACATACAATTACACGGTTCATGCAACCAACACCGACCGAATTTGGCTTGTGTTTTGCAAGGCACACCGGTTCCTGCTATCATCCCCACATTTACCTTATTAGGTAATGGTAGTTATTTACTTTTAAATAATGAAGAGTGTTGCGGGTTAATAAAGGGTGTACCTTATATTGTAACAGTAAGTGAACGTGTTATTTGCTGTAGGAATGTTCTGTATCCACCCACACATGAACATAGGGAGTCCTCCATCTGGCCACAGATACCAACCTTGAGAGCAGAATTCAGCGGCATGGCAAGAATAAGGGCTCTTTTGTCCCAGAAGGAGGTGGCCTTGAGTTCAGCTCGTGAAACTTTCGTTCTTCACGTAGCGAACACCCGTACAGAGGTTCAGGCCCTTTTAAATACTGATTTGCCTTTACATTTCGGCGAGATGATTCGTACTATCTTTAACGCGTCCTCCACAAAGGGCCTGGCACATTTTTTTAAAACTGTTAGCAGTGGTCTCGTGACTTCCTTTGAAACAATTTTTGGAGTCATCCCTGCTTTCTTTCATTCTATTTTTTCATCTTTGTTTGGTGGATTCCCAGTTTTACTTGCATTGGCAGCGGGCGCTCTAGTGGTTTTCTGTATCTTTAAATATGGATGTCCTTCCTGAACAAGGCACCGCCCGGCAGCTGCTGACGCTGTTCCGCAATCGCATGCTTGAATATTATGGCACGCTGCCGTTAGCGATATTGAGCACGGCATATGGATTATCTTTTCGATTCTCCTACTTCACCTGTGTCCAGCCTGTATTTCACTGCCTGGCCTGTGATTTCGATTGGGCCATTGATTTGTGTCTCTGCGGACCGGTTCCTCCTGACGTCGACTTTAATCAGCTGATGAGTCCTATCATTACTCACGAGTTGGTTTGTCCTGGCAAAAGGATTATGGCCTTAGCAGTTATGCATGGACTAATTGGTCCCTGGAATATACTGGCAGCAGCACAGGATTTCTTGGAACTGAGCTTTCTTGAAAACCCACCGAGCTGTCCTCTGATGGTGATAGAGGATCCGGAGCTGGGAGAACACGTATGTTCTTTTCCACTTTTAAATTGGATGGCTGAACTGTTTTCGGATGAAGACGGTGATTTCCTGTTGGAGGCTGTTGCTGCTTATTTTGCATACACAGTTATGTCCTAGACACTTCCGTGTATTGTCGTGCTGAAGTGCTAGCATGTCATTGACACTTATTGACTTATCTGTCACAGTTTTTTATTATTCCCTTGCCTATTGGCTTGAGCCACTATTGTTTTTTTTGGCTATTTTTTAGCATTAAATTTTATTACAAATTTTGAGGTATTTTTAATGTTTAGTTTGAGAACCATGCTCATATAATGTTGCACTCTGCTCTCATGTGATGGCACTTCTGTTATCTTATTTAGTCCGTTCCCGGATCATGGGGGGGTGTCATGTAGCTACTGAATATCTTTATACCGTGTTAAGTTAGCATAGGCTCATTAGAGGTTTAAACGCCATTTTTCCTTTTTGCAACTTCTGCACACAACACTTAATTGTTGATTTAGCTTTCACCCTAGTAGTTCGTTGTGGTTTACATGAGAATAATATGTTATCACTCTGATATCAGCTTTGCTTAATAAACTATGTCTGTACAGAGAGTGCTGAAGTTTCAGGAACAACACGATACAGATTTGTTATGAGGTCTGATCTTCACGGCTTCATAGACATAACATAAGTGCAGCTTCTGCCAACTTTGGGCTTGAGGCTGGTTTTATATTGCTTTGCTTGAGGCACAAATACACACTTGATGCGGTTCACATGAAGAGAGAGCTGGTGTATGCTGATGTGATTCCTTCATGCTAGGACACTAAGGTATGGGCCCGCCCTAATACAACCCAAAGAGACCTTCTTAGCTAATAATATAATATGTGTGTTAGGGAGGGTGAGATATAAGTGTTGTTAACTCTTATTCATTTACAGCATGTTATCATGCTGTCACCGTTCGCTGTTTATGTACTAGTAACTATGCTGGTAACTTTGCTATTGATAATATGTTCACTTGTATTATCTAAGATACTGCGCCTGAGAAGACGGCATTAGTAAATAAACATTTCAAATGCACATGTGTTCTTCTTTACTCCATGTTCTGGTTTGTAATGATAGTATAACGAAAGAGTGTTCATGAGTTCCACGTATCCTGAGGTAATGTAATTTCATGTTCTGGTTTGTCTAAACATTGGGAGTTTGTTATGACCAATGAGACACTGTAGCTAGCTCGGTAAGGGGTTTGTTGGGTACTTAGGTGAGCTTTGGGTCACCCTAATTCTCCGAGGTTCCAATCCTCTGTGCACAGTTCTGTGTGAGAACAGAAACCCTGCGACACTATTTTCAATCAGATTTTGAAAAAGTGTCTAGAAAAGTTAGTTATGCCACGCAAATCAGTCTTAGTGCAATATATTGATTACCTACTTGTGGCATCAAAGTGCAGAGATGTTTGTTTCACTGATTCAATTGCACTATTAAACCATTTGGCTGAAGGAGGACACCAAGAGCCAGATGTAGGTGTCCAAATACTGGTCGGAAACGGCCGAAAATACAGAATTTCAGCCGTTTCCGACTGGTATTTGGACATTGGTATGTAGGGGCATGTAAAATTACAGAATCGGTAATTTTACCGAATCTGTAATGTTACCGATTTGGTAAAATACCGAATTGGTAAAATTACTGATTCTGCAATTTCAGATGTAGGTAGCACTGTTTTCAGTGCTACAAGGAATTCTTAATTTACCACCAACGAGTAGTTGGTGGTAAAATAAGAAAACCATTTAAAAAGCATTTTTTTTGCTTTTTAAACAGTGCTATGTTGCAGACATACATGCCCTAAGGGCATGTATGTCAGCAACATGTGTACCCATGCACAATTGAGGGTTGCAACAGGGTGTCAAAGTGACACCCTGACACCCTTTAATATTTCCCCCAATTAACGAATCGGTATTTACCGATTCGGTAAAATACCGAATTGGTAAAATTACAGATTCTGCAATTTCAGATGTAGGTAGCACTGTTTTCAGTGCTACAAGGATTTAAGAATTCTTAATTTACCACCAACTAGTAGTTGGTGGTAAAATAAGAAAAACAATTAAAAAGCATTTTTTTTGCTTTTTAAACAGTGACATGTTGCAGACATACATGCCCTAAGGGCATGTATGTCAGCAACATGTGCACCCATGCAGAATTGAGGGGTGCAACAGGGTGTCAAAGTGACACCCTGCCACCCTTCAATATTTCCCCCAATTACCGATTCGATAAATAATTTGGTAAATATACCTACATCCCGATTGCCAGTTCTTAAATACCGAATTGGTATGATTCGGTATTTAAGAATCGGTAATCAGGGATTATCTACATCTGGCCCCAAGTATCTCCTGAAAACAATTTTGTAAAACAGGAGTGAAATATTTGGGACAACAAATAGAAAGAGGAGTTAGGAAAGTAACCAAAGAAAGTAGCTGAATAATAAGACAAATGCAATTACCTCAAACTGTAGTGTAGTTCCTATATTCACAATAGGCTCTGCGAATTGCAATAACATAAACGATAGTTTAGACATAGGACTGAGGTCATCAAGGTCTCTATTGATTATGTCAGACTTAATTATAAATGCCAGCTAGCTCAAAGGTCACTAGAAACTTTCTCGAGTGAATAGGAAGGGGTTAACTTTCCTGAATAGACAAGAAGGGATTAGTTTCTGACAACTGCATAAACATGACAACTTTGCTACCTCCAGAATAAGGAGTATATCTCCAGAGTCGTGTGAAAACAATAGACAGCTATTGCTTAGTTTCACCAGGAGTGCAGAGAAATAGAGAGACAGGCGTTTTCAATAAAAGTTGTTATTTATTGAGCAGTCCTCTTTCTCATTGAAGAGAAGTGAATTACCACAATTGCAATACTTGTCATAAAGTGCGTACAGTAAAAAGAGTATTATGAAATAGTACTGTAAAAGCATTGATATGGTTTCTGAGCCATATGATACTTAAAATGGATAAAATATATACATACAAAAAATCTCAACTCACTCAACTGGTGCTTCTAAGATACGCCTACCCCGGTGTACCTAACCTAAGCCTAGTACGTGGGAAGGAGTAAGTGAGCTGCAGTTTAAGTTAAGTTAGTTTTTGCCAAGAATCTGAATCAAGAATTCTCTAAGGATCTAATCAGCTCCGTACCATGGTTTATAGAATGTATCTCTCTCTCAGGACTCGATCTCCCAGCAACCCGCAAGGGTGACTGGAAACACTGGATCTGGATTTCTCGGCAGGAGAAAAGACAGCGTCTCTCTAAGTGCTTCAAAAGGGAGGGTCGGCTTCCTTCGGCACTCGCATCAGCTAGGCGTCGGGCAAGTAGATAGCCGCTCTGCTCCAAACCACCGTGTGTTTGCTTAAGACAAATGCTGGTATATTTATACCTGAAAGGTGCCGAGTTTGACGTAAGGTTGGACGTAAGATGTCACTAAGAACTTACAGTTCGTTCTGGACTCCAGGAGTTCTTGTGCAAATCAAAACAAAAGCCGGGGGAATTCCCAGGCTACTGGAGGCTAGGTTTGGTTAAAGAACGCATTGTACTTTCTAGGAGTCTATGGGAGTAGCCTTGCCGTATTTGGACTGCATGGGCTAAGACTAAATATGGATATGATTCTTATGCCTTTATAAGGATATGATTTGTTATAACCACATAAGGGCATAAATCGGGAATATCTAATTAGGGTCCTAGATACGTTTACAACACCCACTCCACATATAATGTCCATCATTACTAAATACTAAGCAATACTAAACATATAACGATGCATGTGTTTTCCAACCCACCCCAAAATACATAAATTGCATTTGAAATGGTATATGGTATATACACGAAAATGAGTATTTATACTGTACGTTTTTCAAGCAGTGGTATCATTCAGATAATGCATATATAAATATCGGCTGAATGAATTGCGAAAATTACATTTATGAAATGGCTCCTAATACAGAAGAGAAGGTCGAGACCATTTCATCACATATTTATAAAATACTGTACATGTGCTAGAGGTCAAAATATTGTCTCTAGAGTCTCTAAAAATAGAAGTTCTGTTCTCTAAGAATAGTTCTACTTTAAGCAGAGTACTATGTGCCAAAAAAAGGTAAATATTTTGGAAATGGAAAAAATAATTTTGCTTTCAGGGGAAAAAATAGTTCCAAATGTTTTCAGTAGTGTTGTATATCAAAAACTGAAGGCAGAATTCAGAGTTCAGGGAACGCTGTGTGCTGTTTTTTTTAAAAGTTATTCTAGTTGTTAGGAGAGAACATCAAATCAGATGGGCTTGCAAAAAATGGTCTACAACAATAGGTGAAAGTTCGACCAAGTTCAAAAAAGCTGAAATAGTGCATATGTGAGAATCATTGCCATCATCGATTTCTACATCAGCAATGCTCACAGAAGGTTGTACCTGTGTGGTGCTGCTTTCATCTCGTACTTCGTCGCCACCTATTTGTAATGGTGAAATCTCAACGAATGCCGTCATCAGAATAGGTAGCCGCTAGGGACAACAGGTTGCATGAGCCGTTACCGAACCAAGCAAAGTATCCATATCCATAGGTACTGTTGATGGTAGTGTAAGACAGACGTCCAACACGCATTCTTCTCCGCATAGCAGACATCGAAGCACAGGTAAGATGCAATCTTGCCAGATTAGTCTGAATGAAAGAAACCAGGTAGTACTCAGATCTCTTAGCCAGGCAAAGCCGAGGAGTTAAGTGATTCGTTCCCGGTATTTTATAGCCAGGATCGTTTCTTCCATTGTTAACCTGAGTTTTGTCTGTGACTTGGCTTGCCATATCAGAGCAGAAGGATCAAAAATAAAATTCCTGCTACGAGTCCCAAAAGAAGAGGCAGGCCACCGAAGACAGAGCGCACAAAATTCGGGAAGATGCCTAGAACTGTCTCAAAGGGTGCTAACAGTCCCGAATAAATTGTCTTAAGTACATGTGCGATGCCACTAGTATCAGACATGTTTAAAATTTGGCTTAGCATTTCTACGAAATGCACGGGGCAATTTGTCGATAATAGGGTATGTATCTCTGCCGCTGTCCTTGCAACTTGCAGATCATACGTCTCTTTGGACAAGGCTAAAGGCACAGTTGTCTGTAAAAGAATAGACTTAATTCTGCTTAAAGTATCAATTCGAATACAAGAGATATTCAGAGAAGGCCATATTGCTGCCTCCTTGTCTGGTTTGCTGTTTGGATACAATACTTGCATACAGCAAATGACCCTGGAAGTAACGGTTACGAGACAGGCTTTTCCTGGCATCATGTCACAACAGCTGTGGTCACTTATTATAACGTAGCTGCCGTTGGAAAGCTGTCTGAAAAAAGGCTCTATCTGTGTTGCAGGGGTGCCGTGCAGGTGACATGAAAGGTTATTTGATGAACCTTCGCAGGCTCTTTGCAAGTTAATACCTTGACACAGAAGTGTACCACTTATTGATTTTTTACAGTTATTACCACTAAGAAATACCTCTTTTTTCCCTTCACTATAACATCAATGTGTATAAGGTAAATTCCAGGTTGACTTGATGTATCCTTTACCCAACCTTTCATACAGGCCTGCTAGTATATACTTTTGGCAATATTGAAACTGAAAAGTTGTTATCGTTATTGTAATTGTACCATGTATTATCCATTCAATGACAGGTCTCTTTGACATTGTCAATGGTAATCTCTCAAGTTTTTCAATGCTCAGTACCGTATAGTCTGCTCCTTTTTGTGCCAAACTGATTTGTTTATCAGTAAGGTTAAAGATAGAAAATAATGACGTTATGTCGATTAGACGCCATGGCACGTAGCCTGAACGCAGGTTTTGCAACGTCCAGCCTAGCTGTACAATAGAAAGCAATTGGGACTGGCCATGTTGTAACATTAGCAAGTCCTGCTCTATTATATAAATAGCAGATGATACAATGCTGTCCTGTGAATAAATTCTGGAGGACAGAGTCTTTAACCCATTGTCCACTACAGACAGTGATGCTGTATTGATATTACAAATTACAATGGCTTTTAATTTTTTTAAATAATTAATACTTAAATAAAAGTGATTTTAATTTATAATGGCAATAGCTTAAACTTTTGTAAATAACTTTTGTGAAGATTATGTTCAGTGTATTTTATTGTGACGAAAATCCAAGAACAGAAGTGAAATATTAACATCTTTTTGTGACATTTGTAATAAAGTTTGAAACATTGAGAGAACATATTTGAACGAGTTGTTGTTGAATGGTTGCGCAGATTGATGCTGGGGTGGCGCTGAGTGGTGCTGTGGTGGTGCTGAGTGGTGCTGTGGTGATGCTGAGTGGTGCTGTGGTGGTGCTGAGTTGTGCTGTGGTGGTGCTGAGTGATAACGTGGTGGTGCTGAGTGATAATGTGGTGGTGCTGAGTGATGCTGGGGTAGTGCTGAGTGATGATGTGGTGATGCAGAAAGGCACAAAAAGCAGTCTAACAAAGGGCAGAAGGGCAGAAATCAAGAGAAAAACGAGTCTAACAGAGGGCAGAAGGGCACAAAAAGCCAGCCTAACAGAGGACAGAAGGGCAGAAAAACAAGGGAAAAACGAGTCTAACAGAGGGCAGAAGGGCACAAAAAATGAGTCTAACGGGGCAGAAAGGCACAAAAACGAGTCTAACAGATGGCAGAAGGGCACAAAAAACGAGGGAATAACAGAGGGCACAAGGGCACAAAAACAAGGGAATAACAGAGGGCAGATGGGCACAAAAAACGAGTCTAACAGAGGGCAGAAGGGCAGAAAAACAAGGTAAAAATGAGTCTAACAGAGGGCACGTCACACAACTGTGCCATAAAAGCAGCGCATTGCTGTAGCTGCGTCGTGCTTGCGACGCAGCTCCAGCAAAGCTCTGGGGGGCCCTATCTCCCCAATACTGCATCAATCCTTGCGCCTGCTTCAAGCAGGCGCAGGGTTTTGATGCAGCATTGGCCTAAAAGTGACTGAGTGAAATCTTGTCGATTTCATTCAGCCACTTTTAGGAGGCGTTCCTGCGCAGGAACGCCCTCCCCTGCGCTGGAACGCCTCCTGATGGCGCAGGGCTTTACAACGTGACGCATCTCTCAGATGCGTCACGTTGTTAATACCCAACACCATGGCGCATCTTTTCTGCTGCCGCTGCGTCACAAAAGGTCTCGGTGGAGGGTGGCAGTGGTGAACCAGAGGGTGGCAGTGATGAACCAGAGGGTGACAGTGATGAACCAGAGGGTGGCAAGGGTGAACCAGAGGGTGGCAGTGCTGAACCAGAGGGTGGCAGGGGTGAACCAGAGGGTGCTGTGATGAACCAGAGGGTGGCAGTGGTGAACCAGAGGGTGGCAGGGGTGAACCAGAGGGTGGCAGTGGTGAACCAGAGGGTGGCAGTGGTGAACCAGAGGGTGGCAGTGCTGAACCAGAGGGTGACAGTGGTTAACCAGAGGGTGGCAGTGGTAAACCAGAGGTGCTGTGATGAACCAGAGGGTGCCATCTTTAAAGACCTTATTTCAGCTCGCTGAGCTGTACAGTTTCTGAGTGATTCTGTTTTTGTTATTATCGGTCTGAATTTACCTAAGCGCCAGCGACCTTTAACAATCGCGCACGCTGCGTTGTAAAAAATGTTATCCGCAACGTAATGTTGTGAAAATTTGTCCGTGTAGATTACACAGGTGTATTGTTCTAGAGGCAGAATTTCGATCGGCAGAGGATATTCATGTTCGTATTCTAGATATTCTAGTTTTTTCATTTTCGGATCAAAAGCGGGTTTCACGTCTTCTGCAGCAAGAGAATTTTCCCATTGTATCCATTTTGGATCTAATGCCACTGCATTTGGAAAGCGTGGTCGTGTTACTGCCTCAAAGGCTGATACTGCTGTTAAAACAGATATGCTCTTGCCTTGGGCTAGGGATCTTTCTTTTGCTACAGCAGTTTGAACCGCATTCAGAATTTTATCAGTTGAACTGAATTTCATTTCAGCTTGTGTGTACAAGTGTGATTTATAAGCTATTGGTACCGTTTCTCCCTCATTAGAGGTCAGGTATGTGAATCCGCATCTTCCTGGGATAACTCGGATTACAAGGTTGCGTACGTTTACGCGTGTTTGCAGTTTTGTTTTAGTTAACATGTCTGTTTGTAATGATCTTAAATTTTTGGTGTGTTTCTGAGTCCAATTGATTAGTTTGAAATCAGGTTTTATTCATTCGTATAAAGGTTTAACCCTCTCTGCATAATTTAGAATGTATTTTCTTCCGAAATTCAGGAAACCTAGTATTGATTGTAAGTTCTTCAGCGTTTTTGGTGCTTGGAGTACTGCACACTTCTCTAAGAAGTTGTCTGCTAGGCTTTTGCCTTCACTTGATAATTCATATCCTAAAAACAGGACAGTTAGATGGGCAATTCGTGACTTTTTTAAGTTGAATTTGTACCCTTCAGCTGCGAACCCAAGTATTATGGTGTTCACTCTTTTTAAGTGAGTCTCGAGGTCATCGTCTGTGAGATAGATGTTGTCGACATTAGATAATGCCTCATCATCATATATTTGTAGTAACTCTGTTACCCTTGCTGAGAATAATCCTGGGCTATTCTTGAATCCCTGTGGGAGACGGCAAAATTGTTTATGCGCCCCCATTGTTGAGAAAGCGGTCAAATATCTGCTTTCAGGTGCTATGTTTTGACAAAAGAAACCATTTGAAATGTCTAATGTCGTTTTATATTTTTTGCGCACGGTGTTATTCATTAGTGCTGCACTGTGTGAGTTTTGAACTGCAAATGTTTTGCAGCAGGAGTTTAAGTGTCTGTAGTCCAAAACTAGACGCTATGAATCGTCTGGCTTGGAGACGAGAAACAAAGGATTGTTCATTTGTGAGGTGCATGTTTCAATCATCCCCTGGTATTCAAGTTGATCTAAGATCTCCCTGACTTGTTTTTTAGCTTCTTGCTTACAGGATACTGCCTCTGTGCAGTAGGTTGATTTTTTAACTGAATTTTATGGTGAGGAGAATGCTCATCCCATCCTACATGATTTTTATATAATGCAGGGGCTTGGGCCACTGCCCATTTTGTAGCATATGTGTATTTTTTATGAATTGGAATGTGATTTGAGAAGGCAGGCATAATCATTTCTTCGCCATGTGGCCACTCCCTGACAAACTCTGGTGGCCAGTCTTTTTCTGCTAGGAGGATATCATAGCCGTTCGATAAGTTATCCCAAAAGAGACCCCTTATTTTCCTAGTTTTGTCCCCCTCTATACGCAATGTTATTTCGTATAATTTATGGGGCATGCTAACTCTGGTGTCTACAGTTTCCACCTGAATGTACTCATTCGTGTCCACTGTCTCCAGAAGATTCATCAGGATCTTGCGAGCTATGGTCACTTCTGCTGCGCTGTCTAGCATTGTCTGTGCCCATTCTCCGTTTTTCAGTTGTGTCCTCAAAATCCTCGGCATATTTTATTTTAATACTAGCTACCTTCTTTTTTGGATATTGTATTTTTTTACTTTGATGAGCAGGTTCCTTGTCTTTGGACTTGACGTGCTCTTCTTTGTGTTCCGACCGTCCTCTTCTTTCGGATTTCTGTGAGCCTTCGGGTCATAGTGCGCTATATAAATAAATAAATAAAATATAAAAAATAAATAATTCTGAAAAGATCGAGAGGGACGTGTATCAATATCTTGATATCTGACAGGTTTTCTCAAATTGTCCCTATTTCTAAGGTTTTATATTTTTTCAGAGGGTTCCCTGTGGGGAGACTTGCCTTGTCTTTCTGGAGATCTGTTTCTTCGTTGAGGACTGAAACCGTTTTTCCCTGGGAGTGGTTGGTTTATTACCCTCCCAACTCTTTTTTGGAGTATTGAGATTATTTTTAATAAAGATTTTTTTAGGATTTTCAGTTAGTTGGGGTTTTTGTGGTTTACCACCCAAACTACCTAGTTCTTCATAGGATTTTTCTATGATTTTGGCAAGTTCAAAAGGTTGTTCTGCTATATCTGTTTCTTTCAATTTCTGGCGGATCGCCACAGATGCTCCTTCTCCTTTTATGTTGGCTAGTAGTATAGCTGATACTTGCTTAAAGTCTTTCAGTAATTTTATACCTAGAATTAAAGCAGGTTCTGGACCATATTCATTTTGAATCTGTCTTAGTACATCTGGTATAACCGCCATGGACGGTACACCATGTGTTTTTGTGTATATTGAAGCAAAGACTGTGCCCCAAGTGTCACAGTCCTCCACATGTGCTGCGATCCCCATTGGAAGACAGATAGTCAGAATTCTGTGTTTCTCATGAGGTGTAGTATCAGGAAATACTGCCTCTATTTGAGTGATTTTTTGAGCTAACCAGAATGGAATTTGTTCCCATTTTGCGGGTATTTTGCCAATGGCTGATTGTATATTCTGTGGTGTGATTTTATTCGTGTTCCCCTGGTGATGGGTGTGATGTGGAATTTTTATTGCTGGTTAGACTGTTGAAGTCCGCATGACATATTGGACCAATTGTCTATGTATTTTAATGAGTTGTTTTAGCTGAGGTAAAAGAACTCGTTCGGACATTTTTTATCAATGTCGGGATGTGGTGTATAGCTGGCTAGAACCGGCCATGTGGCTCCTGGTCTACCTAGTGGACCGAGCCTGGTGATGTGATTTTGATGTTTTAGGGCGCCATTAAACCGGAGCAGGTGCTCTTGGTATGTTAGTGGAATTTCAATGTCTTTGAAAGGGGCGTTATCCTCTGGAGATTCCTCTATTTTGTAATAGTGGAAATCGTGTGTTATTGGATTTGCTTCAGGAAATTGTATCCATGAATAGAATACCTCTGTCTGCCGATATTCATGGGCCTCTATCACAAACCCCCTCTTGATGATACTCTATTTTCTTTAAGTTTCCTAGTTATAGTTTTACTGACATTTACCGGGATGAGTATTGCCTATGGGTCATTTTGTTGGATAGTTGTATCTTCTAACAACAGTTGAGCTGCCAAAGCATCTCTGTCTTTATCCTCTTCACCTTCCGACATTTTACTGACTGAAAGGTTTTTGTTGCAGAGAAACAAAGATTAGGTGCACAATATTTTGGAACACTGTATCCTTCAACATTGACTAAACCAAAAACTAATACATAGGATTCACATCCTACTAAGTTCCGGCAGATATTAATCTTTTACCCACTCCAGACGTCTATTGGAGTTTTTTACGGGAAAAGGGGTCTCTGTGAAAAGCACGACTGAGTTACTCTAGTATCTTGCGTTATATTATAGCCTTACCAAACGTTGGGCGCCATGCAGGGTAGTTCCTATATTCCCAATAGGCTCTGCGCATTGGAATAACATAAACGATAGTTTAGACGTAGGACTGAGGTCATCTAGGTCTCTATTGAATATGTTAGACTTAATTATAAATGCCAGCTAGCTCAGAGGTCACTAGAAACTTTCTCGAGGGAACAGGAAGGGGTTAACTTTCCTGAATAGACAAGAAGGGATTAGTTTCTGACAACCACATAAACATGACAACTTTGCTCCCTCCAGAATAAGGAGTATATCTCCAGAGTTGTGTGAAAACAATAGACAGCTATTTCACTCAGTCAATCGTGAGGCATTGCGTCCACTACTGAAGGTGACAGCGACTGACACATTTGTTGTAGTTGAGACAGTTAGAGTGGCTACCCCGACAGGCTTTATGAAATTGTCCTAATACTTGAAGGAGACGTAGAACGTACCATAAAAGTTTTTTGGGGGGAAAATCTAACAACTACTAGCATTTTTTTTTGGCGGAGGTCGATTGGCCCCCACCCTTTGTCTTAGCTGCTCCGCAAGGGAAGGAGGTGATCCTCCCCGCTTTCGTGCACACAGTGCACACAGTACCGAAGGAGCAGGCTATGCAGTTAGCAGAAGATTGGGCTAAGGCGCTTGCGCCAGCGTTGTATCGTACTCACTGTGGATGGGACAAATTTTCCCATCGACATGAGATTCCCTTGCGTTCGATGCCACAGCCTCAACCCCAATACCCCATGCGACGAGAAGCGAAAGCCTCCGTTGCGGAAATCCTTGAACAATTGGAATATCAAGGTGTGATTGAAACGTGTCTCCGATGAATAACTCACTTTTTACTGTGACCAAGCCAGATAGCTCGTATCATATGGTATTGGATTACCGCCACGTAAACTCTCATTGTCGTACGTGCACGGTACAGAATACTCACATAAGCTACCGGAGGCACTTCGTAGAGAACCTAATCTCCTCCTTTTTAGGAAGTCCCTGAAAACCTTACTCTTCAAAGACGCATTCCCATCTCGATAGTCGGCTACCAGATCAGACACTTATATATTCTTTTCCCTCTTTGTTGTTGTACTTGTTCAGTAGCGCTTTGAGACCTGTAGGTGAGTTGGCGCGATACAAAACACAGTTACAAATTACAAATTACAAATCCGTTCATTGGAACTACACTTCCATTGGGTTGGTACATTATGACTTCTGGTAAATTCTCCAGTTGGTCCTGATTGTGTGGTTTATACAGGATTTTGAAGTGTTCCTCCCAGACGGGGGCTGCTATATTTGCTTCTACTGCCACTGATGGTTCAGCTGAGCCATGTTTGACGATTTGCCAGAATTTTTTGGCATCGCGCAGTGTAAGGGCAGCTATCATTTCAGACCAATTTTCCTCATCCCATTCTTTTTTGGCGCTACGGAGGATGGACTTATAAGCTAGCCGCTTTGCCCTAATCTTGTTCTGGGATTCACGTATTTTGAGGAACTCTAGTAGATCGGCCTTTGCCCTCCTGCATGAAGCATTGAACCAAGAGGCTCTTTTCTTCTTAAACTTCTTTGACCTAGCTACCGGGTTCAGCACTTCTGCCAAGTTGGTACATAGCTCGGAGTGGATGGCCCCTAGCTCATTGAGCTTTGCAGGAAAGAGTTCGGTGTCGTTGACTAGGTAATGACTAAGGGCCTCAACCTTTTCCAGTGCAGGGACGACTGTCGCATACAGCCTTTGGATGTTGGATGGGTTCTCCAGCAACTTTATCCATTTAATTCTACGTCTATTGCTAGTTAGAACTAAATCAGCTGGGTTTACCAAGTTTTCTTCTAGCGGGCTCATATGAGACCCCTGGATCGCAAATCTCAGTGACAGTAAATTATGGTCACTATCAGCCCTGTCTACTATACGGAAGTCCCTTACTTTAGCCCAATCCCTCACGGAAACCAGGATATAGTCAATACGTGACTCATATCCGGGTCTATTGAAGGTATGTTTTGGAGGGATGTCCCCTTGGCTCCGCCCATTACAAGCCCTCAACGAATGACGAAGCGTAAAAGATGTTATTTGAGAGGCAAGTGGCGTCCAGGCCTTTATAGGGGGACCCGCCAAAGTGGGAATATCCCAAGGTTCATCCTCTTCACTTGTTAAGTCTGTCAGATAGACCGGAAGGGGCTCACACTGAGTATTAAAGTCTCCACCGACTATCAGTGTGGAACAAAGAGTGGTAGAATCAAGGAACAGCGCTAGATCATTGATTGTACTCGAGGTAGCTGCTATCCCTACCGATCTCGAGTATACATTAATCAGTGTTACAGTAACACCGCCGGGCCACTCCAAGGATACACACTGGAAATCGGCTGAGTTCGTTTCCAGTTTTGTGGCCCTGCAACCAAGGTGGGATCCCACCCAGATCAGAAGGCCCCCTGATGGTCGCCCCTTTCCACCCCATTTTGCCTGTATCTCAAAAGACGCATATCCCATACGGGAATGGTTATCCCTGGCCCATGTTTCTTGGAGTAGGCATATGTCATGCCCTTCAATAAGTTCTACCCACTCAGGGGAGTCTAGTTTATTGGCCAGCCCGGCGACATTCCAGGAGAGTATAGATACCACTCCAGGGGCCGCCGGCTTATCAGTGGCTGTAAGTGCCAGAGAACACTTGCGTGGCCCAGACTGTCCTTGCTGGGTGAGGGACAGACCGTCCGTTACCACTAGCCTTGTTTTTAGCCTGGTCTCAGGGGGGAGATTGTCCTCGTTACTTGGGTCTGTTCTGGGCTTGTCTATATCATTCTTATTATCTTTAGTTGACTTAGGTGTTATGTTGCCCACAGGGAGTTCAACGGGTGCCCATTCTATATAACTGGTGTCGCCTGAGGTTGAATTGTGAATCCCCAACTGAAGTTGTGGTGAGGGAGAAGCAGATCGATCCAATTTTGGTTGGGGAGTAGGGGATGCAGATCGGCCCGGGGGGTAGACAAAGCGACAGAATGAGTCAACTACTGGTGAAATGTCAGTAGACCTGCATGGGAGTCAATCCACTTCTTCGAGGCACCCGAATCTATTGTAAGTCGGGGCCCCGGTCCACCCACCGTGTGTTTCTGACCAATAATTGGGTGGCCTGCCCCACCCGCATTTTCTCTCCGGAATCCAGCTCCAGTTCCCTCCTATGTTCAGATGTGGTCGAGGTGGGTAAAAATAAGTGAGTGGTCTAGATGCTATAGGTGAATTTACACTGGTTTGATTCCAAGAGTGTACAGATTGCGCAGTGTTGGGATTTTCAAATGAGACCACTACGCAATCGCCAGTAATGGACTTGTACGAAGTGCCTATCCAGGGGACCCGGCGCACCATGAGGATTTTACTCCTTAGGTGGTTCGGTATTGGCCTGTTGACGTTGAGCCAATGGATTACTTTGTTCTTTAGTGATCCGAAGTCTTCCTGCTGATGGTATTGCAGTTCCGGGACCCCTGTTAGTACAACAACATAGGGTCTAACATCAGGGGGAAGATCAACATAACCCCTAAGGCGATCTTTGTTGGCATTAACTCTCTGGGTAATGGATTGTTGGGTAATGGATTGTTTGAAGTTATAGTCTCTAACCTTCGGGTTGATCATAGCTTTCAGGGGTGGTGCAAGATGACCTGCCATGGCTGGCAAACATGGTACAGACGGTACCGCCAGCTGGTTTGTGGCCACCGCTGCCTTTTTAGAAATATCTATAGTATCCCTATGCCGAGGTTTTGGAATAGGTTTAACCTTAGGGGCATCAGATGAAATAGCAACAGCTACTATTTTATCAACAGGTAGTAGTGTAGAATTAATAGTGTCGGATGGACAAGTAGGTTTATTAACATGGGTGCTAAGGGTTGCTAGATTCAGGATGCTTTTTTCAGTCTCAAGCAACTGAGATTCGATACGGGCGAGTCTTACTTCGAGGGGGGTTAAAAGTTTTTTTAGTGTTTCTCACACAATTGACAGAAATTCTACGTCCCTCCCTTTTATAGTACAGAGTGGGGCCTCACCGTTCTCGCTTTCTATTACAAGATTATCTTTGCTCACCGATTCTAGTCTTAGTTCAGGAGGGTATATACTACTTACTGAGGGGGATTCTAGTGGTGCATTAAGTGGTGCCCGAGTGGGAAATTGGGCCTCTGCTACCTTGGCTTTTTTCTTTAAATATGCCAAAATATTATTGCGCTTTCTTTTGTGGTTTGGCCCTTTTTGTGGGGGCTGAAAATTCCCCCCACCCAATTCCATAGGTTTGGAAGTTGAGAATGTTTCTAAGAGGGCCCTATCACCCGCAATGGCCGACCCAACTACCCCACCTAATGAGGGTCTTAGAGTGTCGGTGGATGGAGGTAAGTGCCCCCCCTTGGGTGTAGATGGCATGGCTGCTAGTGGCTGGTGGATGTCTGCCTGTATCGTGATCAGGGTGGGGACAGGACCAGTTGCACGTTCAGGTGTTTTAGCAAAGGCAAAGTGCCCTAGGGAGGATTTTTTGTGGGCGGCCAACTCCTGGGATAGCCTTCTTGCTGCATCCAGTTCGATAGATACTCTGTGCTGCATTTTATTAATCTCCCTATCAATGGCTGTGTTAGTCTTAGTGATAAAATCATCTAGTGTCCCATCTTTCAGTTTGCCCTTGGCTGCCCTACTTCTGTACTCACGAGTTGACATGGTTCTTAAACAACGACAGGAGGTTGGGCAGCCGGTGCACTAGAGAACACAGTTAAGGTCCGAGAGTATGGGCCAGACCAGTCCTTTCCGTCCTCGAACGGCCTCAAACGGCCCGCTCTTTGCCCGGTCTTCGCCCCGAGCTCCGTCCCGCGCGCGGCCCGCGTCGCGGTGGTGAATGCGCCTGTTATGTAAGAGAAGGCTGGGGGCATGGCCGCCGGGGGAAGAGGCACCAGCTGTGTAGAATGGAGGATGCTGATCCTCGCAGTCCCCCGGTAGGCTCCACGCACGCTGTTTCCGACTATGCCCTCAACCTGGGCCGGTCTCTCCTGGGAGCGAGTGTGCTCTCCACCGATTGCGGAGCCGTTCACACCAGGGTCAAACAGCCGCAGGGAGCAAGTGAGCGGCACCCGCGGAGTGGGTGTCGCGAAAGGTGATGGAGGAACTAGCGGCCTCAAGGTGCAGGCAGGAGTTTGGTACAATCCTCGCGGCAGAAGGTAATACAGTCAGAAAAGCACCCAATGTGCCGGTATTCCCAGGAGTAGATATCGCTAGAGGCTGGGGGCGTGGCCGCCGGGGGAAGAGGCACCAGCTGTGTAGAATGGAGGATGCTGGTCCTCGCAGTCCCCCGGTAGGCTCCACGCACGCTGTTTCCGACTATGCCCTCAACCTGGGCCGGTCTCTCCTGGGAGCGAGTGTGCTCTCCACCGATTGCGGAGCCGCTCACACAAGGGTCAAACAGCCGCAGGGAGCAAGTGAGCGGCACCCGCGGAGCGGGTGTCACGAAAGGTGATGGAGGAACTAGCGGCCTCAAGGTGCAGGCAGGAGTTTGGTACAATCCTCGCGGCAGAAGGTAATACAGTCAGAAAAGCACCCAATGTGCCGGTATTCCCAGGAGTAGATATCGCTAGAGGCTGGGGATGTGGCCACTGGGGGAAGAGGCACCAGCTGTGTAGAATGGAGGATGCTGGTCCTCGCAGTCCCCCGGTAGGCTCCACGCACGCTGTTTCCGACTATGCCCTCAACCTGGGCCGGTCTCTCCTGGGAGCGAGTGTGCTCTCCACCGATTGCGGAGCCGCTCACACCAGGGTCAAACAGCCGCAGGGAGCAAGTGAGCGGCACCCGCGGAGCGAGTGTCTCGAAAGGTGATGGAGGAACTAGCGGCCTCAAGGTGCAGGCAGGAGTTTGGTACAATCCTCGCGGCAGAAGGTAATACAGTCAGAAAAGCACCCCCATATACTAGCACGTCTCAATAACATAATTTAATCATGTTTTAATATATAGAATGTTTTTAATCAGGAGAAAAGAGAACTGTTAGTTTGTTGGGTATAGTGTTTTTATGGATGTTTTGTTATGATGAATGTCTTTTATGACGTAAATACTCGAAATAAAGACATATGAAACCTGAAACCTGACTTATCCACACTAAATTACTGTATTCGAAATCCTTTATTGACCAGTTGGCTGTTGGGGTCTAGGAACTGTGGAAAGATACTATTAATCTTAACTCTGTTTGGGGTTCTAAAAGTTGACAAGTGCAAGGCACTGAGGCTTTGCATCATGCATGTCTCATCCTAAACCATATGTTGTTTCGGAATGACACTATTTCACAAACCACCTGCTTTGGATTGGCTACTTCTAAAAAATTAAATGCTTCATTTCCTGATTTGGGTGAATTTCTCAATTGGAATAATGTATGTATGTATGTATTGCACATTTATATAGCGCAAAACTGTCACCCCAAGGGTATCCTGGCGCTTTTGACTCTACTGGACCAGCTACACAGTCACGTCATTATACTGTTCTAGGGAAGAGGTAGGTTTTTAAACCCTTCTTAAAAGATGGAAAAGCCCTCGAGCTCCTCAAGGACAAGGGAAGAGAGTTCCAAAGCTTGGCAGCCGCGTGTCCAAAGGAACGGCCCCCCATCCGTAGCCTATGGATTCTCGGAACCACCATCAGATATGCCGATGAGGAGCGCAATGGTCTCGCTGCATGGTACCAAGAAAAAAGGTTCTGTAGCATGACTGGACCTTGGTCATGCAAAGCCTTAAAGACCAGGCAGGATGCTTTAAAGTGGATTCGCTGCTGAACTGGCAGCCAGTGAAGGTCTTTAAGCGCGAGGGAGGAGGAAGCTGCACGCGGCCTAGAGAGAGCGAGCTTCGCAGCCATGTTTTGGATGCGCTGCAGCTTATTGATCAAAGTACCAGGGGCCCCTAAAAGCAGTGCGTTGCAATAATCAATCCTACTAAGGATAATACCGCGCACCACCTCTGGCCTAGCCTGAGTCGGAAGCAGGGGGAGAATTTTCCGCAAGGTACGGAGTAACATCATACATGTAGAGATGGTTTTGTTGACAAAACCATCTAACTGTAGATTAGGACCAAACATGACTCCGAGGTTGCGGGCAGACTCCGCCGCCACCACATTGCCCAAGGAGGAAGAAGGCCAAAGATCTGTTGGTAGAGGGCGCGGGGCACGGTCCAATGAACAGTGGAGTACCTCTGTCTTTGAGCTATTGAACTGGAGAGAATTGTTTTTCAACCAGTCAGCAGTGGCGGTCATACATCGGTGGAAGGTCTCTGTGGACACGGCATCTTCTCGTTCAAGGGAGAAAATGAGCTGGGTGTCGTCGGCATAATTAATCACTGAGATGCCGAAAGATTTGATCAGACTGATCAGGGGACGAAGGTACAAATTAAATAAGATGGGACTGATCGCTGACCTTTTGGGGGACACCCTGTCCCACTCTCCTAATGCCTGATTGAAAAGGTGGTAGAGCCACCACCTGATGTCTGTTCTGGAGATAGGAGATCAGCCAATCTCGTGCCAATCCTGCTACCCCGATCTCCTCCAGCCTGTTGACAAGAATGGAGTGGCTGACCGTGTCGAACGCGGCCGACATGTCGAGCAGCACTAAGAAGGCTGCTCGATCATTGTTGACCCACGAGCAGAGAGCATCCAACACGACCACCAGCGTCGATTCCGTACCGTGAGCCGGCCGGAAGCCGAACTGAGCCACATCCAGACAGGTGTTACTTTCCAGAAAGCTGGACAGAGACCGGGTCACAAGCTTTTCCATGATCTTGACCGGGAAGGGAAGCAACGAGATTGGCCGATAGTTTGTCAGACAGGTGGGGTCAAGAGTGTTTTTTTTTAGGAGAGGGGAGACCACTGCCAACTTCCAGCATTCTGGGACCGTGGCAGTACTAAAGGACTGGAGGCAGATGGAATGTAAGGGGCGAAAGAGTTCCTCCTGAAAGGATTTCCAAAGTTTGTGGGGCAATGGATCAAGAGGGGAGCCGGAAGACACCCCATTTGCTAATACACAGAACTCATCGAACGGAGGGAGAGTAAAACTCTCCAACCGCTGGTGACCTGCCTGTTCCTCTGGCTTATCTACAGCAGAAGACAATACAGGGGCAACTGAGGACTGAGGACAAGGAGTGCCTGCATTAGAGAGACCACTCAGGATGTTGGCAATTTTGTCCTCAAATGCAGTTGCCAAAGAGTCACAGAGAGACTGTGAGGCTGGAATATTGTTAGCCGCGCAGGTCAGCCTAGAGAGGTCATTGACTATTTTGAACAGGGTCTGCGATTTATTAGATGTCTGCAACAGCATATCCTCAAAGTATTTTGCTTTGGCGCCCTTAATGTGGGCTTTATAGTCCAAAAGAGCTTGTTTATATAGGGATTTAGCAGCCTCAGAATATGACTTTCTCCAAGCCCTTTCTGCCTGCTTGCACCGGAGTTTCAATTGGAGAAGGCTGTTCGAGTACCATGGCATGGCAGGCCTACGTCTGGCTTTAGATTTCCGTAAAGGAAACAGTGTATCCAATGAGTTGGTAATTTGCTGGCACAAGCTGGAGTAACTCGCCTCCACATTCTCCTTCAAATTAAAACCTCTGGGAAGCAGAGAAGGAAGGTCGGGGTTGTTCAAAAGTTTGGACCATTGCCTGCCAACTTTGGTGGAGTCTGAGCCGTTCTTTCTCAAGAGCTCAATGGAAGAGGTGTGGCGCCGCGGCCAGGGCGACTGACTCCGGAATCTGGGGATCACGGTTCGATCCCCGGCACCGGCGGCAGATTAGCCCAGCACCATGTGACTCTGGGCAATAGCTTGCTTAATCTTCCCGACGGCCCCCAGCGCCTAGAGACCCTAACGGGTGATTGTGCGCTTTACAAATGTGGATATTATTATTATTATTATTATTATTAACTGGAAGGTAGAGGGAGAAATGGACTAGAGCATGGTCCGTCCAGCATTGGATGGCTATATCCCTAATCACCACCTGAGTGGTTTCCGCAAAAACCAGGTCTAGGGCATGACCTTTCATATGAGTCTGAGAAAGTACCAGCTGTTGCAACTGAAGGTTGCTGCAGGCCTGGCACAATTCTCGGTAGGCTGAATCCGAAGGCCCTTTAGGCCACAGATTAAAGTCCCCCAAAATAAGTAATCTGGCATGCAAATTAGAAATATCATAGATTAAGTCAACCATGTCTGGTATTTTGGGTAATACATAACCCGGGGGTCTATAGCAAAGCAATCCAGATTGCAAAACACCTTTGTGTCCTTTAAGCGAGAAGCCCATAAGTTCGAATCCTTGGACCGCTTTTACCTCAAACTGGGAGAAGGCCAAGGAATCTCTAAAGATGAGTCCTATCCCTCCACCTCTGTTCCCCAGCCTAGGGCAATGCATGATTTTATAGCCCGGAGGGCAGGCCAGTCCAAGTTCTACATCGCTGTCTGCCCGGGTCCATGTCTCAGTAAGAAAGAGTATATCCAACCCATAGGAGTCAATGAGGAATGCGATTTCAACATAATGCTTACAGAGCGACCGGACGTTGAGCAGACCGCAAGACAGCACCTCAAGATTTTTGGTGTTGAAACCCAGCGAATGGCTTGCCTGGGGATGTTGACGTAGCTGAATTAGCTCAGTTCTAGAATAGGTTAAGTGGAGTTGAGTATCAGAGGCAGCGTGGCTAGCGCTAGACGTGATCTGTGTGCGAACAGGCGCAAGCAGGCTTACCTCTGGCGCACCTCCGCGCCAACGCTGCGCGCTTGAGAGAGGCACATCTTATATAGCCAATAAGCGCGGGAGTCCTGAGAGGCAGACCTCTGGCCCCACACCCAAGATGGCGCCCGTTAATCGGCACCTCCTGGCTACCCACACCCAAGATGGCGGCCAAAACACCGCGCTGCGGTTACAAGAAGTCCTAAGTCCCGCAAAATGCGGGTGGCGGTACAATTATAGTGCAGGTAAGAGCTAGTTGCTAGTTATGGCCCCAGAAGATGTCCACAATGCGCGAAGAGGCGACTGCTTCCTCAATTCGAGCATGGAAAAACAGGGTTAAACCCACTGCTGTCAACACGACCTGGGTATTTGTCAGTATAAACGAAAGGGGTCCAAGACAAAAAACAAATAACTGCAAATTATTATCTTCGTTCACAAAAATTCTACAACAAAACTAGTCGATACAAAAGAGGTTTAATCAATTCTGTATATTCCCTATATATGGAATAGCATTCATCATATATATTTCATTGCATATAGGACACATTTATTAATAAGCATAGGTGCCCACATTCACAACAGGGATGTCATCGCTTGACTGGTGGAACACGGACCGTAGCTTAGAGCCGATTCGTCTACAGGGGCCTCTGTTGACAGCCGCTGGATTGATTCTTTGAATACTCGCATAGAGAGGCATTATGGCTTAAGGACTGTGCACGCACCTACGGCAATTTGTTTGTTTCTTGAGGCAATAGTAAATGGGATACTATCTGTCTGCAATCAAATTTGGACATAAATAAATAATGATTCCTGCGTTTCTACTCTGTCTACCCTCAAATTGAGGATTACTGGTGGATGCCCACCCACAACTTATATTGTCCTGAAGAAGACCCACCGTGTAAGGAACAATCACCTACCTTTATTACGGGTCGAAACGTTGACTATATGAATACGACCAAATCTCCTACCCCAAGCAGCATACTAACGGTGTAATGGATTTTGGATCTGTGATGTAACAATTTTGTTTGGACTCTTTTGAGCTTTTTGAGTTGGCCCTTTGTTTTCAAAGGGACCACATAAATTGAGTTTCCAAATTTGAAATATTTTGTGTCACTGAATGAATCTCACTATTACGTGATCCCATCCTTTTCCCTCACAATACCTTCACCACCCCCTCCCCATTGTGAATGTGGGCACCTATGCTTATTAATAAATTTGTCCTATATGCAATGAAATATATATGATGAATGCTATCCCATATATAGGGAATATACAGAATTGATTAAACCTCTTTTGTATCGACTAGCTTTGTTGTAGAATTTTTGTGAACGAAGATAATAATTTGCAGTTATTTGTTTTTTGTCTTGGACCCCTTTCGTTTATATCCTCAATTCGAGCAGCGTGATAGTGCAGGTGCACGTGAAAGTGAGTTTTTAAAATAGTAAAAAACAACAGGTAGCAGCAGCTTACGCGAGCGTGCAGTGGCAAGTATAGTCTACCTGGACTGAGGAAGTTCCTGCTTAAGTAAACTCCTCTGAGCGCGGGAGTCCTGCGAGGCAGACCTCTGGCCCACACCCAAGATGGCGCCCGTTAATCGGCACCTCCTGGCTACCCACACCCAAGATGGCGGCCAAAACACCGCGCTGCGGTTACAAGAAGTCCTAAGTCCCGCGAAATGCGGGTGGCGGTACAATTATAGTGCAGGTAAGAGCTAGTTGCTAGTTATGGCCCCAAAAGATGTCCACAATGCGCGAAGAGGCGACTGCTTCCTAAATTCGAGCAGCGCGATAGTGCAGGTGCACGTGAAAGTGAGTTTTTAAAATAGTAAAAAACAACAGGTAGCAGCAGCTTACGCGAGCGAGCAGTGGCAAGTATAGTCTACCTGGACTGAGGAAGTTCCTGCTTAAGTAAACTCCTCTCAGCGCGGGAGTCCTGCGAGGCAGACCTCTGGCCCCACACCCAAGATGGCGCCCGTTAATCGGCACCTCCTGGCTACCCACAAAAAGTGCTTTTTTAAACGTTATCCTACCTCGTGGGTGAGATTGCTTCACCAGAGGTCTTCGTGTAGTCGCCAGGCAAAGCGCGCTGCAATCAGGCGCCCTGACCTCACCTGACCCTCCCGAGGCGCCATCTTGGAGAGGGAAGGTCAGTGCTGCAGTGGCTAGAACCCTCCCGCCCTCCCAGGATACTTAAGGCAGGGCTAGGGTCTGTGCAGGTAATTTGTTCTTTCTCTCCCCTGAGGCGAAAAGCCGGGGGAATCTTCCTCTACCTGTTACACCTTGCAATTTACATTCGTCACTGATCTACAAACGACGTATTTTAAAAATTGTAATATATCTTAAAAAGTGCTTTTTTAAACGTTATCCTACCTCGTGGGTGAGATTGCTTCACCAGAGGTCTTCGTGTAGTCGCCAGGCAAAGCGCGCTGCAATCAGGCGCCCTGACCTCACCTGACCCTCCCGAGGCGCCATCTTGGAGAGGGAAGGTCAGCGCTGCAGTGGCTAGAACCCTCCCACCCTCCTCTGCCCAACCACGAATAAAAACATGGCACCATTCCGTCCGCGCAGCGGGCGGGCGCAGCGGGCGCGCCGGCGGTGCGCCGAAGGCGCGCCAAAGGCAAGCCCGTCTGCGCCCGTCCGCGCCGGGACCGGGCCGAGGGCCACGACCCCTGGTCCAAATCCTAAAGATCCCCTCAGGGTTTACCCAGAGGATGTTCTCCGTAATTTGAGACCACCAACGAACCATGCTTGTACCACATTCGATTTCTGTAAAATGCCTAACAAAGTCGAAAGATGTTGTCCTCACTGCCACTTTACGACATCAAATCAAGGCGAGAAGAACCTCACAAAACAACATCCTAAAACTAATAATGTTGCTATGGCCCTCATTAATGCACGGTCTCTATGTAAACATAGCCAGGAAATCGCTGACTTGATAACAGATTTTCAGCTAGACATACTTTTTATCACAGAGACTTGGACAGACGACTCGTCCGACCCGGACGTCGTCATTGCCACGCCCAGAGGTTACAAAGCCCATAGACAAAATAGACCTAGAAAGAAAGGTGGCGGGATTGCCATTATAGCTAGAGAAAATCTCGAGGTTATAGTGACCCAAATACAGGACATCTCGTGCGAGGCTTTGATGTTTACAATCAAACTCAGCCCGCAATTCAATTTTAAAGGGCTTCTTCTATACCGGCCCCCAGGAGTCAAAACCGGCTTTTTAACTAGTTTAAGTACACATTTGGAATCTCTGGCATTAGAGGACTCGATCACAGTATTAGGTGATTTGAACTTCCACCTAGATAATAATAACCATAAGGAGACGCGAGCTCTCATAGCGGATATGGAAATCCTGGGGCTCCAACAGTTGGTTACATCACCCACTCATCGAGCTGGACACATTTTAGATGGTATATTTTCCAGTGTCCAGGGGCTCCAGGTACGGGACATGCTTCCGATGCCCTGGACAGATCACTATGCGGTTTTCTGTACCTTGGTCATGGATAAAAGCCCAGTAAAAGCTACCACTCTCCCCCAGTCAATCTCCTTTAAAGCTTGGCATAATATTAACCAGTTGGACTTAAAAAACCATCTGGATAACACCCGCCCGCTAATTTCGTCTAACCCCAACTTGGCCATACAACAACTCCACGACTGGTTGGGACATGCCATGAATTCTTTAGCCCCCACTAAGAAATTATCTAAGAATAGGTCTACCCCTACTGCACCATGGTATACAGATGAACTAAAATCACAAAAACAACAGAACAGACACTGGGAAAGACAATGGAGAAAGACTTACAGCCCAACAAGCAAAACTAGATACAAGGATGCCTTGGCAACATACAAAACCATGATTATAAAGGCAAAAAAACTGTACTACATGACGCAAATTGAGCAGGCAAAAAATTCCAGCAAAAAATTATATGACATAACCAAAGCTCTCTCGGGTAATACCCCTGACTTGACTCCACCCCCATCTCAAGACATGTGTGATGCTCTGGCCAACTTTTTCTTGACCAAGGTTGATGATATTTATCAAACCTTCATGGCTAAAACCACTCACACTAAGGTCCCCACCATTATTCATGAGGTCCCAAAACCCAACTTAGCATCACCCTTCACTAATTTTACTCCTCTGACCGAAGATCAGGTATTAAAAATCGTTTTGACAGTCAAAACTGGATCCAGGCTGGATCCTTGTCCACCGTCGGCTCTTTTACCGGTGATGGACTCGATAATACCAGTCTTGACACAAGTATGCAACTCCATCCTGCTCTCAGGGATATACCCCCTCAACCTAAAAACCACACTGCTTAAACCATTGTTAAAGAAACCAGGAGCCGATAAGTCTGAATTAAAAAACTATCGGCCCATTGCCAGCCTCCCGTTCATGGCCAAAGTGGTGGAAAAGGCCATGAACATACAATTATCTGAGTATATAGAAACGCATAAAATGCTAGATGATACTCAGTATGGTTTTCGGAAATATCATGGGACCGAAACCGCCATTATTAAAGCATCAGATGATGTAAGACTAATAAGAGATCAGGGCGGGACAGCAGTGCTGGTACTGCTGGACCTTTCAGCGGCTTTCGACACGGTCGACCATAGCATCTTGGTCGACCGTGTCGGGAAGAAGGGCATCTCCTCCACGGCAAGAGCTCTCCTCGCTTCCTTTCTCTCTGAGAGAACGCAGGCCGTCACTCTTGGCCCCTACCAATCTGTTAAGTTGTCACAACCGTGTGGTGTACCTCAAGGCTCATCCCTAAGTCCGACACTTTTTAATATCTATGTGTCAGACCTGGCCAATGTCATTAAGGCACATGGGATGAGCCTAACATCCTACGCGGACGACACTCAACTGGTTATGGCAATAAGAGGTGACGGAGAAGAGGTAGCCGAATGATTTCGGAGAGGATTGACTGAGATAGGTGAGTGGATGGCCGTTAATTGCCTAAAACTTAACTCGGAAAAAACCGAGGTGATGATTTTTGGACAACTCTCACCGGAATGGCCCTCCTCTTGGTGGCCCCAAACATTTGGTGCCCCTCCTAAACCGGTGACTAAAGTAAGAAACCTAGGAGTAATCTTTGATGATCGTTTAAACTTCATGGACCATGCCAGTAAAGTAGCCTCCACAGCCCATCACAAACTACGCATGATTCGAAAAATAAGCCCTTATCTCCCAACAACTGCTATTAAAACACTGGTGAGCTCATTAGTCCTGACATCATTGGACTACTGTAATGGGCTTTTCATTAACAAGCTAGAGTTATAAAAAAACTGCAGACCATACAAAATGCGGCAGCTCGCCTTATCCTTGGAATCCCTAAGTTTGCTCCTCTCTCTGACGCAATAACAAAACTGCACTGGCTGACGATTCAGAACAGAGCCAGATTTAAATCACAGTGCATTGTTTACAAAGCACTAAATAAACAGGGTCCGCAGTTCCTAATAGACCATCTATGTCCTTACCAACCAACACGTCAGCTGCGCTCCACCGACAGCAACCAACTATCGGTGCCTCGCACCAGGACAGTGATGTGGGGAGATCGACGTTTTGTGGTAGCAGCTTCCAAACTCTGGAATTCTCTACCTCAGGACATCAGAGCATGTTCCACACTGCTCCAATTTCGCAAAAAACTGAAAACCTGGTTGTTCAATAAATAAGTTCACGGTATGGGGCAGAGGTTAGAGCAACGCAGCTTAATTAACATCTAGCTGGCAAATTAACTAGTGCCAAGACACCTTCGGGTATATGTTGCGCTTTATAAATGCCAAAAAATAAATAAAATAAAGAAATAAATAAGATGGCGGCCAAAACACCGCGCTGCGCTTACAAGAAGTCCTAAGTCCCGCAAAATGCGGGTGGCGGTACAATTATAGTGCAGGTAAGAGCTAGTTGCTAGTTATGGCCCCAGAAGATGTCCACAATGCGCGAAGAGGCGACTGCTTCCTAAATTCGAGCAGCGCGATAGTGCAGGTGCACTTGAAAGTTTGTTTTTAAAATAGTAAAAAACAACAGGTAGCAGCAGCTTACTCGAGTGTGCAGTGGTAAGTATAGTACCAGTACTTCCCTAAGTGACTTACAAGCCCTGTTTAGAAATTCCTTTTGTAAGTTTTCCAGCATCAAACCCGGCACCATTTTCTGGGTCTGACCCCTGGCTATACAGAGGTTAGAGTTGATCCCCGCTTTCAGACTCAACATTCAGTCACAACCTATTCTGTAGGCAAACTGTGCCAGATTTGGCTCAGCCATTCATCCAGTCTGTTAAGCTACATTTATCCAAACTCACTGACACTGTCGACTTAAATGATTTTGTTGAAGGTCCTGCAGCAGGCAGATGGAAAAGATGGATATATGCTGCTTACAAGGTGGTTTTGGAAACTTTCGCAAATTGAAGCTGCTTCTAGGCTTAGAGCTATTGATCAGGCCAATTTAGAAAAAGTGCTTGCCGTTGTAGATCATAGCATTAACACCCTTTCTTCCCGAATTTACAGTCTAGATAATATTGTGTCATCTGTGGTTGATATTGTGCAAGAAGATGTTGCCGTACTGTATCATGGGCAAAAGGAATTGCGTTCTGTTTTGCAGTTTGCAAGGACGCTGCAAAACGTTAAAAAATGGCAGTGTTCCATGGGATTACATGAACATGAGTTTATTATTTCTGTCTTTCAATTTGACTCTTAATCAGCAATTTATGTCAATGAAGGATGCCACATTTTCACTGTTGCATATTGAAAAATTAGAACCTTTACCCTTTTCTGTAGCAGAATCCAATTCAGCAGTTTGGCTCATCCATGGGTTGATAACTCTACCTTTTCCCTTTTTCAAGTTTGAGGCCTGCATGAAACACTATGCAATAGGCAGGTTTGGGCCCCTGGGTGGTGCTTATGTTCATGAAGTCTGGAATCTCCTGTTCACATACAGGTGTTTGAGGGAGGGAAAGGAAGTTTATTTAAATGGCAAAGATTGCACCACAATGCCGGATCATTCATTAATATGCAGAAATATTTAATTGCATGGTTCTTGTAATGTGCCTGCACCGAACTTAGCTTGCATTCTAAAGGGTACTCCGGTCAAAGCCATTACACCGACATTCACATTGCTTGCAAACAGTAGTTATTTATTATTAAATAATGAATATTGTTGTAGGATGCATGCTGGAATTCCTTATATCATTACGGTTTCCCAGTGTATAATTTGCTGTAAGATTGTCTTGTTCCTTCCATGGGAGGCTCGATGTTTTCATCTGGCCTTCTATCCCGACCTTGAAAGCAGAGTTCAACAAGATGAGTTGAAAAAGAGCTCTTTTGTCCCAAAAAAGAAGTCCCCCGTACATCTGCACATGAGACATTCATCCTTCACGTTGCAAATACTCGTGCTGAGGTAAATGCCTTATTAAACACAGACCTGCCCCTGCATTTCGGTGCTTTGATTTACACAATCTTAAATGCCTTGTCGGCCACTGGCCTGGCACATTTTTTTAAAGTAGTATAATCTGGCCTTGTGATTTTGTGACCTCAATTCAAACTATATTTGGTGTAATCCCTCCATTTCTTCATTCGATTTTTTCGAGTGTCTTTGGCGGTTACCCTTTGCTCCTGGCTTTAGGTGCAGGCATACTGCTGTTAATTTGTCTGTTACAAAATGGATTCACAGTCTGTGCCCCACGATGATCTGTCCCGGCTGCTCCACCTTCGTAACCGGATGCTGTAATACTATGGTTTGCTGCCTCTGGCGACTCTGAGTGTGGTGTATGGTTTATCTTTCCGGTTCTCATTCTTCACTTGTGTGCAGTCTGTTTTCCATTGCCTGGATTGTGGATTTGAATGGGCCCTGGATTTGTGTCTCTGCAACACGGTGTCTCCTGACCTGGATTTTAATCTACTAATGAGTCCCTTAGTCGCTCATGAACTAGATTGTTCTAATGCCGGGATTATGGCCTGCGCAGCGGCTCATGGGGTTCTAGGCAATTGGAACATTTGGACTGCGGCCAATGACTTTCTGGCGCGCAGTTATCTTGAAGTAGGTCCGAGTTGTCCTCTAATGGTACTAGAGGCTCCGGCAATCGAGGAACATGTATGTTCTTTCCCTTTACTTAATTGGATGGCTGAAATGTTCATGGATGATAACAACGACTTCTTATTGGAGGCAGTTGCAACATATGGTGCTTATACGATGTTGGAGGTATGTTTTTTTTGGCTTCACAGACATGTACCGTACTGGTGAATATTTTTTCTTCTAATATCTTGATTTTTCCTTACATGTTTGAGATCTTTTTTTCACACCATGGCCACCTGTCATTATTTACACTGACGTGATTATTTTAAATTTCTGAACTTGGTTCTGTCTCATTGGAACTTGAACTCTGCGTTCTATGAAGTTTGCCCCGGTTATTGTGCGTTCCCCGAACAAGGGAGGGTGTAGTATGGTTTGGGGCCTCTTTTTGCGTGCATGTTATGTTTAAATGCCATTTTACCTTTTGCTGCTTCTTGCACATGACACTGCTTAGCTGTTTAGCTTTTACGAAGGTCTATACATGAGAAAAGGTTTGTTTTTCACCATCTCTAGACAAACATCGTGCCCCCAGTCTGTACAGTGAGTGCTGAGCCATCAAGGTTATCATAATATGTGAGCCTGTTTATCGGCATGTCTCTGTAACACATTCTAGATACAACATTTTGGCAGCTGCAAGCCGAGCCAGATTCTGGCGCCTTTATCATAGCACACTTGCCATAATTTCATACAATTGGAAGATTCCTTGTCCAGGGATGCAGAGAGCATTTCTGATCCAGATGTAATTTACACTTACTGAGCAGGTAATGGGGTCCCCCAAAACAAGCTCAAGAGACCTTCTATAGCTTATAATACATAGTTCCTATATAGGGAGGGTGTTTAAACTAGGCGCTATATCACCTGTTTGCACTATCATTGTAAAATGATTCCTCCTTTTGTATTTTATGGAGTTGTAACCATGCTGACCATATTATTTTTAATCATATGTCTGTTATGTTGACTAAAATACTGCGCATGAGGTCACGTTGTTAAAATACATATTTTAACCTTACCGTGTCTCTTTTCTACTCCTATTGTGGACTGGTATGAGAGTATAACAAAAGAGTGTTCTCACTTCCCACCATTCCTGAGATGGTCCTAAGTCGCATGTTCTAGGTTGTCTAATCATTGGTTACTTTGCTATAGGACCAAGAGCTAATGTGACACTGATTGCTTTCTGGTTGGGGTTTCTAGGTACTGAGGTGAGTTTATGGTACACCACAATTCACTAATGTCCTAGGTCTCTGTGCACAGTTCTGTGTATGAGCAGAAATCCTTGCATTACCACCATGCAAGAGATTGAGGTACGTCGTTGTGATTGTTTGTTTTCACAAGGGTGGAAGCATACCCCACAAGAAGAAATTACAGTATAACTGTTGCGAGATTATTCTTGAGGGAATTCATTCCACGATTTGATTTTCCAGTTACCTTGGAATCAGACAGAGGAACTCACTTTAACAATTAACAATTTAACTGCACTGTGCATACCGCCCAGAGGCTTCTGGAGTGGTAGAACAATTGAATGGCACAATAAAGTCACGATTGGCAAAGGTGTGTGCATCCACTTCAATGAGTTGGCTAGATGCATTGCCTCTGGTGCTGATAGGACTCAGAAGTTTTCCTGACAGAAACACAGGACTGAGTCCCCATGAGATTATCATGGGAAGAACAATGAGACAAGCATTTATACCAGGACATAGATTGCTGAATAAAAACGATGATCTGGTATTGGATTATTGCAAAGGACTGACTGACCTAGTGCGTTCTATCTCTCACCAGGTTGGAGTAGACACAGTGACCAGGCAGCCTGATCAAGTACATGATTTGAATCCTGGAGATTGGGTGGTATTAAGAAATCACACCAGAGAATCGTCCATAGCACCAAGGTGGGATGAGCCACGGCAAGTCATATTGGTCACTACCACAGCAGTGAAGGGTGCAGCCCTGCCCAACTGGGTGCATGCCAGTCATACAAAAATGGTGCCAGCCTCTGATGAGGAAAGACCACAACTGACACAAACAGTTGAAGTTGCTGAAGGTTGTACAGTCGAAGATCCTGGAGCAAGGGACTCTAGAGAATTTGACTGAGAAAAACTGAGCACAAATCAGGAGGACTGGGCTACCAATAGTTGACATACCGGCGGTCTTCATCAAAACCCGGAGTAGAGCAAAATTAGAAGAACAGGAAAATACTGAGGATCAGACAGGTATAGAAGAACATGCTCAGCAAGAATTAAACAAAGAAACTGGAGATTCTGAGCAGGACCAGACAGGTATAGAAGAACATACTCGGACAGACATACCATTTGAAAGACCTGAGCAGGGACAGATAGATATAGGAGAACACGTTCAGGCGACAGAATACAAAATTGTAGTAAGACCTGAACAGGACCATTTAGGAAAAGAAAAACAAGTTCGGGAAGAAGAAGAAAAAGAGCTCTCTGAAAGAATACCCGAAAAGGAACAGGTAGAAATAGAAGAATGATTTCAGGCAGAAAAAGCTGCACACACAAGTCCTGAACAAGGAAAGGTAGAAAGGAACTCAGAAGACGAAGAAAATCAAGTTGTGCCACAACGTAATGAAAATAAAAGGGCTCTTGATAGAGACAAAGAAGGTTAAAGGGCAGTGTAAGTTAAGAGAGTCAGAAACGGTGGGAAATGGCCAGGTGGGGTCAAAAGTTTAAAATATCTTTTACAAACAAAAAATGAAGATCCAGAACAAGTAAATGAAGTTACAAGTCAAACTCAGGCTGAACAGTCAATTACTAAAAGCCTCCGTAAAAGTTCAAGATTGAAGGTATTAAACAATAAATTCAAAGGACCTACATGGACCTATGTGATCCGTGAAGAGTTTTAGAATCTAGATATACATGAAGAATCTAATTGAGAAGTAAACATAGAACAAATTGACGAAGGGAAAGTGAGGCCTCCTTGAAGTACTCAAAAGATTCTGATTCCAAACTAAAAGAAAGAAGCGAAATCTTCTTCAATCAAAATGGCTGAGACCAGAATTACATAAAGACCAAAACGAAATTGTATAAAAAGATATTGTAGGGTTTGTATATGTAGTTTGTTATTAGTGATAATAGTTTGGCTATTTTTTACGATAGCAGTTCCTTGTCTTATGATAACAGATAAAAGGAATGACACTATCATTAATGAAAAGACAACTAACATGAAAGGAGATAGAGTAGAATTAGAAGCATCAGATGAGATAGATTTACATCACACAGTAACTGGTACAATGATGCTTCATTAAATGTATTTACAAAGCTATTATTTCAGTACGTAGACACAATGGAGATTAGTGATTGTTATGTTTGTATGAAATTACCTACTTTAGTAGCTGAGGGAGTGATGCATCACCATTTGCCTTTAACATATGGTATTTCATGTAGCATATTGTCAAGTTTATTTTATAGGACAGGAAAATTATAATATTATTATTCTAATATAGATGTACTGTTTACAGAAATTCCTATTTGGAAGAATAAGAATCCAGTATATAGTAGTTTAGATGCACAGTTTATGGGTGAATTTTTCCTAACAATGAAATCATTAGATATAGAAAAGGCACATACAGACAACCTAACGTGTTCATTGCATGAAGAAGAGAAAGTGTTTTTGAATTTAGTTGAGAAAAGAAGGCACAATTTCCAAAGAAAAGCTGTTGAACAGAAACATCATATTCCATCATGGGCAGAGAGAGGAGGAATGTATACAGCTGGCAAAGAACATGCTGCGATGGCCCTAGATTTTGTAAAGACTGGGAAAATATGACCCCATAGATTAAAGACATTATATTAAGTAATGTATTCGTTCCCGTGAATGTAAACATACCTTCCTAACTTTGGGAGGTTGGAGACTAAAAGGGGGAACTGATCCAGTATTTTCCAGAGTTTATTATGTTTGAGGGAATAAACCTTATTATAAGCTGCCTGCCAGGTGGTATGGGAGTTGCTATTTCGGAATAGTTTTCCCGAAGATTTGTCATGTCAAAAGAATAACTGGAAGCAATGAAAATGCTAATGAACTAACACATAGAAAGAGAGCTAGTTTTTCAGAAATAATAGGTGACATATTCAGTGCATTGAAACCTTCAGTGGAAGTTGTACTAAATTCACATAGAATCTGTCAATTGTCAATAGTAGTTGATCTTCTTTCGACTGATACTGCTGGAGGCTTCTTGATGATTAATATAGAAAAGATTGCAATTAGGTCTATGGTTTTGCAAAATTGACTTGCATTTGATATACTTTTAGCTAAAGGGGGGGGAGTCTGTAAAATGTAGAAAGCGCAACACTGTTGCACTTATATACCAGACAAACGCACAGAAATTAAGGGATATATACAGAATACCACAAAAATGCAAGAAGAATTGAAACCACTGAACGTTGACAATGTATGAGAAAGACTAACAAAAAGTATTTCTTCAGTAGGGAATTGGTTTTCCTAAATAGGGAAAAGTTTCCTAGGACAAGTAGTTTTTCCTATAGTAGGTATAGGAATAGTAGTGTAATCAATAGTAATATGGTGTAAGTGTTGTACTAATAAACTGAGAAGAAGTAAATATGAGATAAATGGAAAAGGAAATAAAATAAATTATGACGAGATTCAGTTATAAGAAACGAAAGGCAAGTTGTATGAGCAAATGAAAGGATTAAAGAACAAAGATGAAAACAAGAATTGAAAAGGGAAAGAAAGCGAAAAATGCTAAATTTGGCATCTGATGAGGGATGGATAAATTGTGATGGCTTTAAAATGCCATCAGAGAGAGGATTGATGGAGCAAGGACTCATGAAAAAGAGACTTGTTTGAAAGCAATCTTCTCATGTAACCTCTAACCCCGTATTAAACCTGTATTGTGGAAATAATATGCACTACACAACATTTACAAGAAAAGACAAAGCTTGCCTATGTGTTTTTATTAATACATTATTCGAGTGTAATTCTAAAATGGCCGCAAACCGTAAATCTTTAGTGCAAATGTGTCTATTGCATCTACGAAGTATGACATACCTTTTGCTTGGAGGGAACTTTCTGCACTTGCGCAGTAGTAAACAAAATGGCCACTTGAAACTCACATAGTTGCCACCTGCTTGCTGAAAAACTAAAGCCAGTTATTTTATTAATGTTAATGCGGGAAGAGTAATAATAAGTAAATGGTATTAGAGTACAGTGAAACAATTTATTTTTGATTTTAACTTTTGTCTATTTGACTCTTTCGATAGTGCTTATTATGGGTCTAGAATCGTGAGCTACAGTTTATTCCCTCTCGTTCTACTACACATGCATAGTGCAACCAAGCTGGAAGACACGATGTCAACTTGAACATCGTCCAAGGTTGCTGATGGATACTTTCCTGAGAACCGGAACGTCAATCCACTGAAATGGACGGAAACCTGCAGACTTTTTATAATTTGTGACAATTACATTGTGAATGTGGGTGAAAAATAAAGTTTAAATACACAATTAAGGGTATGGGTTTATTAACAAAGGGCTAATTGAAAAGAGTAATGTGTAAGCATGGTGTGAAGATCCCCTCCCTTGCCTGACCAATCAGAGTGAGTATTTTCATATGTTTGAAACATTAATGGGTGGTATCAGCATACAGATGGGTATAATTGAGGTAGAATTAGTTAGTGTTGGACTTGGCCCTTTTTTGCAGGGTCATCCCTGAACTTTTTTCCTTCCTCCTATATTTTTTCTGACCTGTTGTTGGCTATTTTATGACTCTGGGCACTTTACCACTGCTGATCAGTGCTAAAGTGCTCCCCCTACTGTAAATGAATGTTTGTATTGATTAGTGGTTCCATGATTGGATGTTTGGTTTACTTGTCAGATCCTAGTACAGTCCACTGAGTGTGCCCAGGGCGTGTAAATCCAAATGCTGCTAGTGGACTTGCAGCACTGGTTGTGCCACCCACAGAAGCAGCCTTGTAAAATGTGTCTTAGGTCTGCCATTGCAGAACCTGAGTGCAGTCTGGTACTGTCATACTGGCTGGGCAAGTGCACCCACTTGCCAGTCCCTAAACCTTCCCTTGTCTTCATATTAGTCACTCCTATGGTAGGCCCAAGCGCAGGGTGCATTGTAAGTACAAGGTAGGACAAGCCCTGATGTGTGTGGCATGTCCTAATAGTGACGCACGTGAGAGCAATCAAAAAGCAGTCAGAAAAAGCTCTCAAACACGCAAGCAGTAACGATTTTGCAGTCAGTTCAACCACACAAAGGTGACTACAGACGCCATAACTCGGCTGTAACCGACTTTAATAGTGTGTCATTGCTTGCACTCTGGGTCCAGTGGAACGAAGGACGGTGACCAACCTGCTGTGCTCTGCCTCCAAAGCCTGCAAGCCTGCAATCACAGTTCGCCGGACCCGCTCCGCGGGTCCCGCTTCATCTGGTAACTCTGCGGGGGCTGTGGCCGTGTACAGGGCTGCGAGCATGACGGCAGGGACTCCATGTACCAGGAGTCCCTGCGTGGCCAATTGACAACACCTGGCCCGCTCTCCCTGGAAGCCACGCCCCCAGCGCACCGGCTGTCGGTAAAACAGCCCCTTCTTCCTGCGCCAACGGGTTCCTCATTGCTTGCACTCTGGGTCCAGTGGAACGAAGGACGGTGACCAACCTGCTGTGCTCTGCCTCCCAAGCCTGCAAGCCTGCAATCACAGTTCGCCGGACCCGCTCCGCGGGTCCCGCTTCATCTGGTAACTCTGCGGGGGCTGTAGCCGTGTACAGGGCTGCGAGCGTGACAGCAGGGACTCCATGTACCAGATGTCCCTGCGTGGCCAATTGACGACACCTGGCCCGCTCTCCCTGGAAGCAGCGCCCCCAGCGCACTGGCTGTCGGTAAAACAGCCCCTTCTTCCTGCGCCAACAGGTTCCTCATTGCTTGCACTCTGGGTCCAGTGGAACGAAGGACGGTGACCAACCTGCTGTGCTCTGCCTCCCAAGCCTGCAAGCCTGCAATCACAGTTCGCCGGACCCGCTCCGCGGGTCCCGCTTCATCTGGTAACTCTGCGGAGGCTGTGGCCGTGTACAGGGCTGCGAGCGTGACGGCAGGGACTCCATGTACCAGGAGTCCCTGCGTGGCCAATTGACGACACCTGGCCCGCTCTCCCTGTAAGCCACGCCCACAGCGCATACGTATATATCGAGTCCAATAACCACGCACGCGGAATGCACGCGGGACGGCGCCGGGCGAAGCACGGGCCAAGGGCGGGCCCGATTGTGCCCGTTCGTGACCAGTAGTGACCGGACCGGGCCACCCCTCTTACTTCTTCCCTAACACATCAGTACGCTCTCCTGGGACTTCATGGCTGGTCGGGAAACACGGAGCAAGTCCTCGCTTGCCGGCGGACCGGCAACTGGAGGTATGGAAAAATTTCTCATCAGGGCGAACACCATTATTGACTCTGAAATCAACATTCTTGAGAAACGTTTGTCCAAAGAACTGTTGTCTACCAAGAGATACTCCCTGGGGACAATAGAAAATGCGAAAACTCCCGATAGACCTGTTGATATCGTTACTACTGTAGTGGCTGACCAAACCCCTCTCCCTGAAGCTGATAATCAGGCTCCAGCAGACATAGACATTTTGGTGAATGAAATCCTACCTGAAATCAACCAAGTTTTTGATATAATTAATGTTTCGACTGTCCCTGATCTTGAAGACACTTTTAATAACACAATGTCTCAGGGGGTAAAGGAAGGGGCTACTGCTAAACGGAAAAGATCTTATAACAAGAAAGCTGGTAGTAAATCGAAAACAGCAAAGTTACAACATGACCCCATCCCCCAACCCATGAACTTACCAACAGTCATGTCCAATAGTGAGGTCTCATTGGAAAGTTTGGCGGCCCTATTTAAATCGATTTTATTCCCCCTAGAGGCCAAATTGGAAAGGATAGAACTCAGATTGTCTATTATAGAGAAAGCCACTGCCTCTATTCTAGCCATTTCCAAGCCCAGTAATAGGAGTACTTTACATATCACCCCTACTAACCCAGGCATTCAACAAACTAATGAGGTCCAACCCCCTATCTGTCCCCCCATAGGTCCCACTGTAGTCCACCAAGATCCCAACCATGATTCTAATCAGGGTAATAATGTACCCCCCCAACATCTACCTGGTCTGCAACCCCGTAATTCTAACACACTTGGATTAACGGCTGATGGTATACAAGGGTCTCCAATCAAAGCGCCTAGAGCCCATAGACCACGACTGCCCGATCTTCCCCCGGAAGCAAACTGCTAAATGGTAGTTTTAGCCGGAGCCCCCACCTTGGAAACAGTGAACTTTTAGCTCACTGAAAGGCAAAGTAGTGAAGTGGCTTAATTGGAATAGACCGCTCCCGGCCCATCTCCACGAAGAAATTATTATGGTAAGGAGGGTACCATGGCTAGGTAAGACGGCTAAATCCATTTATGGGGATTGCATTATGGTTAGTTTCAGAGACCCTAGAACAGTATCCCATATCTGTGCAGGTTTTAACAGGTCTCTTGATTCAACCATTCAGACCCTCCCAGTTTCCTTCTTCTTTCCACCTAACCATGTAACCTATGGCAGAGGAAGATCTGATTGGACAAGGGTTGAAAGGAGGGTTAGACAAAGAAGGTATGATACTGGCCCGGTTATGCTGCCTCAATATACCCCCCAGTACAATCCCTTTTTTGATAGTAATCGGTATAGCTGCCTGGATGGTCTAGAGGGAGTTGATTGACTACTCCCAACCTGTGATCTAAGGTCTTCCCCGCCTGAGAGGGCAAACGGTTTTTTGAATGGGGAAGTTGGGGCTAAGGCAATACGTCGCGATGAGTGCTTGTAAACTCCCACAACTCCCAATAGGTTGCCTATGGCACCCCCTCTCCAAGTTAATATAGCGGATATTCACCATCCACAATTTGCCTTGGGTATGTCCGATGAGCCGTTAACTACCCTGGTTCCTTCATCTTATCATGAGCTAGCAGAGCAGGTACGGGTATCTAATCGCCCAGGTTTTAAATTGGCTAGCTGGAACATTGCCGGTTGGCGGCAGAGGTTGTCAGCCCTGGGCTGGAGAGAATCCATCTCCGGGTTTGACATCCTCTGCTTACAGGAGACCTGATCTACAACTGATATTCAATACGATGGCTTTGTTTCATATAACTGCCCAACGCAAGAATCTTCCATGGGTAGGGCAAAAGGCGGGCTGTTGATTTTGCTGTCTGTGCATTTCCCAGTACGTGTGAGATCCCATTCCACTGTTGGTTCACACTCACAAATACTTAGGTTACAATGTAAAGGGGGCCGGGACACTCTGTTGATTAACCATTATAATAATACATTTGACCCCACAAGTACCCTTGTTGTAGATGAACTTAAATCAGCTATAAATAAAATCGGTAGTGACACGCATAAGCCATATGACATTATTTGGGGGGGGGACTTTAATATTAGATCTTGCCCTTACTCATTTACTAATGTATGTGGGTACGATGGGGACAACGGGGAGAACCAGGCTCATTTTACCCATACTCCTTATGGCGACTCCCTTAATGCCCTTCTGTAAAAACTCGATTTGGTTATTCATCAACCAGCCTTGGATATTGAGGGGAACATCATTCCTACTTTTACGAGGAGGAACTATGCATCCGTTATAGACTATCTGCTGATATCGGCATACACGATCCCCCTCTGCACGGTTCCGATTATTGTGGACTTTGGAATTAGCGACCACAATGCCATTACTATGTCAATCCTCATTTGGGGTCCTAAGATCAGTTTTAACGGTAGGATTGCTGACGAGATCATTCCATGTAGGCAAAATGGCATCCGGATTAAATGGTGTGGAAATAATTCCGATAAATTATTAAGAAAAAACGTGGGAGCAGATTCTGAAGTCATAATCCGTTGTCTTAAAGCTGATGCCGCCCCTAGTTGCATTATAGTCGATTTTGAGGAACTTGGTAATATAATTAAAAAATCCCTTACCATCACCAAGGGCATAACCAAGCGGGCCACGCTAGGGTGGTTTGATAGAGCCTGCACGTCTGCATTACAAGATCTTAAGAAGGCACTATCCAACCACCCATGAGATAGGGATGCCGTAAAACTGTTGAGGGCTACATATAAACAGGAGTTGAAGCGTAGGAAACAGGAACTAAGAGAAGAAGCCTGGGAGGACCTGACTAAGGCAGCAGCACTACGGGATTGTAAGTTATTCTGGAGCACGGTTAACAGCCCATTCCTCCAGAAGGATGAATTCCCAGTTTTAACCGCACAGGTTAGTGAGGGCAGTTGGGTCCAATATTTTACAGGAATATTTGACCCTATCTGTGAGATCCAGGACAGTTCCTGTGCTAATTCCATCAGACACAATCTACCATTGGGGATTACCCTACAAGAAGTTGACCTGGCAATCCGAAACAGCAGAGGGGGGAAAGCCCCAGGACCAGATGGGGTACCGGTTGATCTATACAAATCCGATCTGGCCCTGTCGAGCCCCCTACTGACCCAGGGTTTTAATGCTGCTGTAACCGATACCACCCCCTCTACCTGGAGTGAATCTGTAATCCTGCCAATTTACAAGAAGGGAGATAGAGGAGAGGCCAAGAACTACCGCCCTATCTCCCTCCTGGACTCCCCGTTAAAAATCATGGGCAGAGTTCTAATGTCACGTCTTGAGGAATGGGCTGAACCTAATAACATCCTTACGGTCTCCCAATACGGTTTCAGGAAGGGTCTGGGCACTATTGAGCAGTGTATCAATCTAGATCTCCTAATTGGGAAATACACTAAAGCCAAACAGGGTTCTTTCTTCCTTTGTTTTGCGGACCTCTCTAGTGCCTTCGATCTGGTTGGCCATGCATTGTTATGGTCAACCCTACTCGAAATGGGAGCCCCGGCAGTGATAATTTATTTACTGGCAAGACTCTATAACAACCTATCTGCCCAGATTCGCTACGGCCAGGAGGGGGAATGCACAAGGAAGATCAGGGCCAAATCCGGCATTAGACAGGGTTGTGTTTTGGCACCGCTGCTTTTTTCCCTTTTTATAAACTATAAACTCCTTGGTGTCTGAATTGAAAAACGTGCAAGCTGATGCTCCACAAGTCGAGGGACAACCTATCCCGGTGCTGATCTATGCAGACGATACCGTTTTACTCTCAAGAACCCCCATAGGCCTCCAAAAACGTATGAACCATTTTTATGACTTTATACAGGGGAAGACATTAAAAATGAATAACTCCAAAACCTTCATCATGGCTTGCGGGAAAAAGGTGAACCAACTTAAATCTTTTCATTTTAAGGAAAACCTAATCGAGGTTGTGAACAGTTTTTGCTATTTGGGCATTACTTTTAATAATGGTGGGTCCTGGACCCCAGAACAACACAATGTTAAAGCTAGGATGGGCAAGGCTTCCCTAGGTGTATTTCGTTTTGCTGGTGAATAGGGAGATCTGCATCCAAGATGGGAGGGAGGAGTTGCACCTGGGAACTGAATAGGAGTGTGCCCACCCCCCACAGTGCTGCCTCCACCCCCTGTGGTGCATCTGATGTCTCTGCCCTACACACTGAAAGAAGAGAAGGAAGACTGTCAACAAAGTGCTCCGGGCCTGTACTTGCCTTCCACAATGCTGGCTCTACCTCCTGTGGGGCGTCTGATGTGCCTGCCCTGTGCTATGTAAGGAAAGGAGAAGTCTGGTAAACAGAGTGCTTCAGAACTGGCTTGAACTGGGCACAACTTGTGCTAACAAGATCTCCAAGGGCTTGGAAGAGAGCTTGCCTCCTGACCGAAGTTCCAGGACCAGTGGACTTCACCAGCCTTTGTGAATTGCTACTGTTCCAGTGGCTACAGAGGCAGGAAGTTGTGACCGACTCTCACGACCAGCCCGGTGTCCTGTTGGCACTACACTGATCAACCCCCGCCTCGAACAACGCAAGCTCTACGCTCACCGACTCCGTCTCTACGCTGTCAACAAGCCGTAGCCTGCACTGCGACTGGAAGGACACCGCAACGTGCAACGCCTAGCTACACCGAATCGAACTGGTCTGACCAATGCGGTCACTGCTGCTGACTTTGAGTCCTCTGAGCGCACCGGAGTTGGGCACCGTCTCGCACACTTCACGACACACCGCCCGACTCATACCGCTGTCCGGACTGACCGACGCCAGCTCCCGAACTCCAGCTCGAACGCCGCACCGTAAAGCTGGAAGCACTGCAACGAGCAATGTCCGCCCCGAACAACGCAAGCTCTGAGCTCACCGATGCCGTCAACGAGCCGTAGCCCGCACCACGACGGAAGGGACACCGTGACCTGCAACGCTTTCTTTTTCTACTCTGCGGCGAGCATCGAAACCGGCTCGCACATCTGTGCCGGCTGCCTCAAGGAAAAGGAACTGTGTTTGAGTCTGTCGGCATTTGAGTGGGCCCGGACCGCAGCGGTATGCTGGATTTGTTAGACTCTGTGTTCTTTCAGCACGCTGTAGCCGGACAAGGCTACCGACTCGCACAGAACTTTGATTTACACCGTTTTAACCAGAACTCTTGAAATTTGATAGTACTGTGGATTCTCTTTGTCGTTTATTGGTCTTGTGGTAACTCTATATAAATTATAACTTATTTTTGATACAAAACCTTGTGTGGTGTCCATTTGTAGTGTTGTCACTGGGTTACTATATGTGGTCACGACTGCTTAACTCACATCGCCTCTGAAATAAGCCTGGACTGCTCGCGACACGCCGCCTAGAGGGTGAGCAGGGGTTATTTTGAGAGAGTAATTCCCTTGCCCTGACTAGAGGAGAGGGTCCCTGCTTGTCACAAGTACTTACCTGTGCCAACCAGAGACCCCCAATTCTAGCAGTTAGTTAGTGAGAAGGGGCATTGAGAAGCACAGAGCATTGAGACAAGGATGCTGTCAGAGTGATGAGTGGTGCTGAAGAAGAATTGAGTTGCTGAACCAATTATCTAGAGCAAATTAATTTAGAAGAAGTTCCCAGAAGAATCTCGAGGAGGAAGAGAGTGTCACAGAGGAGTTCTAAGCAAGCGTCGGGGATAGGGAGGTCATCTGTCCTGTCCAGAACCTGTCCTAATTCCTATCCCGAAGTCTTTGTTCTCCAGATCCTTCCTGGGGAAACCCTACCAATTCCTAGGCTTGGGAGTTGGTTTTCACACCATTCTAGGTAATTATAAATATATCTGTGTATGTGCTTATGTGCTTTTCTGTCTATCCTCTCCCTTTCATGCAGTGTCATTGCAAAGTATAAATGAATGCATTTTAATTGGTTATTTGGATCTTCCTCTCTTTGAGAAACTGAGTTTGTTCTGTACTGTGTTCACATGAATTAATCTGAGATAAAATTTAAAAAACATCCCAACTCTGTGATCATTTCCAATGTGTGAGTATATTTAAATCTTGTCGTTTCACCATCAACTAGTTCAACTAATGGTCCATTGACCAGAGGAAAGAACTCTTTGATTAGTGAAAGATTAATTAGGGACTAGAAATAACTAATCTAGAGAATTACAAAACATGACCGCAGCAGTTATTGCCAGTGTGATGTGAATGAATGTATGGGCCCAGGTGAGTATGTGGTGTTAGATTACTTGTTGCTGGTAACCCGCTGGATCATATATATATATTCACTGAAAAAGCCATATGTTTCAGGGACGTTATAGTTAGAAATTATCATTTATAAAACTTTTCAAATTCACTTAAAAAAACATAGGTTTCAGGGGCGTTATAGTTAGAAATTATCATTTGAAAAACCTTTTAAATTCACTGAAAAAAACATAGGTTTCTGGGATGTTAAAGTTAGTTGGACATTTCACTCGTACAAAACCAGAGAAATTCGTCTGTTATCGTTAGTTGAGCTAACTATAACTCACACCCCCGTAATGCACTGCTGATGACGTCACATATTACATTATTCATGACACGCTCAGTGACATCACTGATGACATCATGAATGACATCTCAAATGCAATAACTAATGACATCACTGATGGCATCATCCAGTGACTGTGTGTTACTATAAAGTTTAAATATGTTTTATATACATAAATGCCAATTTATATTGAAGAATGAGTGGGTGTAGGAATATCTAAATGGATGATTTAGTAGACGCGCGACTGACTGTATAAGTTAGTGATTGAATGTGTCTTATTGAATGCATGGGTTAGTGACTAAACCTTGCCAATGTCTCTCTCAGTTTGTCAGTTGCTATGTAAGCGGCTGCATGGGTTGGTGAATAGCTACATGAGTGTCTATATGGGTTATTGATTGGTTGTCTGAGTATCTGTATGGGTGCCTGAGTTTCTGTGTGGGCGGGTGGGGGTGTGACTCTGTGCATATATCTTTGAGTGGGTTTATGAGTTCAAGAGTGTATTTGTGAAAGGCTGTATTGGTGGGTGAATGTGTGTATGGGTGTGTTGGTGAATGAATGGATGTCTCAGTAGTCCATGTGTGAGTAACTACATATTCGACAGGCAGTATATGTATATGTGAATGTTGGAGTACATAAATGACTATTTGTGAGAGTGAGTGATTGTGAGAGTCTGTATGGATGAGTGTGTGTAAGTATCAATGATTTTATAAGAGAGTAAGTATGTGTCAGAATCTGTACTCTGTCCATCATCCCCTTTGGTTTTGCTTTGTTCGCCATAAGTTGGCAGGGTATGCCCAGACGTGGGTCCCTTGCTCTCTTTGCCACTGAATTCAAGCTAGCCTGGCTGATGACGGCTGATTAGCCAGAAACTGGTCCCAGGATGCTTGTTTCCGGTCCAGGGAAGACATGGCTTGGCAGTTCGGGCTGGATTGTTCCAATGAGGCACAGGGTCAGACTGATTTGCATATGGCCATGTCTGAACTGGGAGGGCGGAGTGAGCTAAAGAATGATGATGTAATAAACCCAGATCAGTTGACTGGGGGTGAGTGCTTGCATTGTTCAACACTCCATCCATCCTCCCCTTTGGTTTTGTTTTGTTTGCCCTAAGTTGCCAGGGTATGCCCAGACGTGGGTCCCTTGCTCACGTTGCCACTGGATTCAAGCTAGCCTGACTGATGATGGCTGATTAGCCAGAACCCGGTCCCAGGAATGCTTGTTTCCGGTCGAGGGAAGACATAGCTTGGCAGTTCGGGCTGGATTGTTCCAATGAGGCACAGGGTCAGACTGATTTGCATATGGCCATGTCTGAACTGGAGTCACGGAGTGAGCTAAAGAATGATGATGGCTTAAGCCCAGATCAGTGGACTGGGGGTAAGTGCTTGCATTGTTCAACACTCCATCCATCATCCCCTTTGGTTGTGAGTAGCTACATGAATGTCTAAATGGGTATTTGATTTGTTCTCTGAGTATCTTTATGGGTGCCTGAGTGTCTGTGTGGGTGGGTGGAGGGTGTGTGACTCTGTACATAGATGTGTGAGTAGCTGATTTACCGGGTGTATGGATTTAAGACTGCATGTGTGAAGGACTGAATGGTTAGGTGAGTGTGTGTATGGCTGTGTTGGTGAGTGAATGGATGTCTCAGTGGTACATGTGTGAGTAACTACATATGTGAAAGGCAGTATATGTGAGTGTTGGTATATATAAATGGCTATATGTGAGAGAGAGTGATTGTGAGAGTAGCTGTAGGGATGAGTATGTGCTTTTATCAGTGATTGTATAAGAGAGTAGTATGGGTTAGTATCTGTATGAATAAGTGAGGTGGTGTGTGTATAACTGTATAGTTGAGTAAATGGGAGTGTGATTGATTCTTTGCATGACTGACTAGGTGTGTGAGTAACTCTACGGATTAGTGGCGGTATGTGAGTGTCTGTATAGGTGTATGATAGTGCTGTATTGATAAGTGACTGCATGTATGAGTGACTGTATGGATAAATGAGTGGATGTGTGTATAGACCTAAGAATTAGTGAGTGGGTATGTAGTAACTGGTATTGGTGGGTCTATGGTTTTGAAAATGGTAGTCTGTATTTCAGAGTGGGTGTACCAAAGGTTATAGTAAGGTGTGAGGAGGTACATCAGATTATTACGGGGGTGATGTCATCAGTGATGTAATTTGAGGTGTCATCAGTGATGCCATCAGTGATGTCACTGACCCTGTCATGAATAATGTAATAAGTGAAGTCATCAGCAGTGCATTGCTGGGGTGTGAGTTATAGTTATCTCAACCAACCATAACTGCCAAATGTCCCTGTTTTTGTATGAGTCAAATGTCCAACTAACTATAACATCCTTGAAACCTGTGTTTTTTTCAGTGAATTTCTAAGGATTTTTAAATGCTAACTTCTTACTATAACGTCCCTGAAAGCGATATTTGTTTCAGTGAATTTCAAAGGTTTTATAAATGAGAAATTTCTAACTATGACATCCCTGAAACCTATTTTTTTCACTGAATTTCTAAGGTTTTTAAAATGATAATTTCTAAATATGCCTACAGAGGTAGGACATGTGCAGAAAGAGGAAGAAGAGCGCAGAAAGAAGCTTGAGAATGCAAAAATATACAACAGAAGTCCAGAAAGACAAAGAAAGGTGCAGAAAGAAGCAAGAGATATGCATAAAGAACCAACAGAGGTGCAGAAAGAGGCCTTTTTGCTAAGTTATCCTGTGCCCCCAACTTTTTGCTGACTGGTACTGGTGGTAACTGACTTTGACTAACCAGGCCCGGAGCCATTGCTATGCTGAAAGATACTTAAAGTACAGTGAAACAAAATACCTACATGCACTAGGTTACACTAAAGGTTGGGGTACCCCTGTGATTGTCATGACCTCCCCGGTAAGGCCCTAGTACATAATAGGGCAGGGGAATTAAAAATACCTCTAAGTCCCTAGCATATAGTAGGGTATAGCTGTTTAGAGGCCAGCAGTCCTTTTCTGCACTTGCATGTGTGAACTGCTGAGCCTGAGGTCAGCTTAAAAGTAGCACTGTGTGTGCAGAAAGAGTCCAGAAAAGTGTAGATTGAAGCAACAGAGGTGTTGAAAGAGGCAAGAGAAGTACAGAAAGAAGCAACAGAGAAGCTGAAAAGGGCTTGAAGGGTGCAAAAAGAGGCAGACGAAGTACAGAACAAAGCAACAGAGGTACAAAAGAGGCAAGAGTGGTGCAGAAACAGGGAAGACAGATGTATAAAGAGGCAAGAGAATTACACAAAGAGGGAAGACAGGTGCAGAAAGAGGCAAGAGGGGGCAGAAACAGGCAAGAGAAGTGCAGAAAGAGTAAAGAGAATTGCTTAACGAAGCTGTAGAGGTGTGGAAAGATATAAGAGGGGTATAGAAAAAGGCAAGAGGTGCAGAAAGAAGCAAGAGCAGTGTAGAAAGAACCAACATAGGTGCAAAAAGAAGCAAGAGAAGTGCAGAAAGAAGCAATAGAGGTGCCAAAGGAGGCACGAGGAGTGCAGAAAGAAGGAAGAGAAGTACAGAAAGAAGCAACAGAGAAGCTGAGAAGTGCATGAAGGGTGCAAAAAGAGGCAAGAGAAGTACTGACAAAAGCAACAGAGGTATAAAAAGAGGCAAGAGTGGTGCAGAAAAAGAGAAGACAGGTGTAGAAAGAGGCAAGAGAGTTGTACAAAGAGGAAAGACAGGTGCAGAAAGAGGCAAGAGGGGTACAGAAACAGGCAAGAGATGTACAGAAAGAGTCAAGATAATTGCTGAAATAAGCAACAGAGGTATAGAAAGAAGCAGGAAAAGTACAGAAAGATGCAAGTGAGATGCAGAAACAGGCAAGAAAGGTATAGAAAGAGGGAAGATGAGTGACAATAAGGGAGCAGAAAGAAGCAAGACGGGCAGAAAGAAGCATAGAAAGTGCAGAATGAAGCAACAGTGGTACAGAAAGAGGCAAGAGAAGTACAGAAAGAAGCAACAGAGGTGCAGAAAGAGGCAAGAGAATGCAGAACGAGGAAGTGAGTTGCAGAAACAGGCAAAAGAGGTACAGAAAGACACAAAAGCGGTGCAAAAAGAAGCAAGACAGGTGCAGAAAGAAGCATGGAAAGTGCAGAATGAAGCAATAGTGGTGTAGAAAGAGGAAAGAGAAATGCAGAAAGAAGCAAGTGAGGTACAGAAAGAGGCAAGAGGGGTGTAGAAGGGAGCAAGAGAAGTGCAAAAAGAGGCTAGGGAATTGCTGAAAGAAGCAAAAGAGGTATAGAAAGAAGCAGGAAAATTGCAGAAAGATACAAGTGAGATGCAGAAACAGGCAAGAAAGGTGCAGAAAGAAGGAAGATGAGGGCAGAAAGAGACAACAGGGGTGCAGAAAGAAGCAATACAGATGCAGAAAGAAGCATTGAAAGTGCAGAATGAAGCAACAGGGGTGCAGAAAGAGGCAAGAGAAGTGCAGAAAGAGACTAGAGAGGTACAGAAACAGGGAATAGAGGTAGAGACCGAGGCAAGAGAGCTGCAGAAACAGGTAAAAGGAGTGTAGAAAGAGGCATGAGGGGTGCAGAAACAGGCAAAAGAGGTAAAGAAAGAGGGAACAGAGTTACAGACTGAGGCAAGAGAGGTGCAGAAACAGGCACAAGGGGTGCAGAAAGTGGGACCAGGTGGGCATACTGAGGCAAGACATGTGCAGAAAGATGGAAGAGGAGCACAGAAAAAGGAAGGAGGGATGCAGAAATTTGGAAAAGAGGTCCAGGAAGGAGCCAGAGCAGTGCCAGAAGAACCAACAGAGATGCAGAAAGAGGCAAGAGGGGTACAAAAAGAGGTGAGTGAAGTGAAGATCAATGCACAAGAAGTACAGAAAGAACCAACAGAGGTGAAAAAAGAGGCAAGAGGGGTGCAGAAAGGGGTAGGAGGGATGCACAAAGAGGCAAGAGGGGTACAGAAAGAGGCAGGAGAGATGCAGAAAGAAGAAGAGAACTGCAGAAAGATACAACAGAGGTGCGGAAAGAGGCATAAAGGGTGGAGAAAGAGACAAGACAGGTGAAGAAAGAAGGAGCAGTGGTACAGAAAGAGGCAAGAGTGGTGCAGAAAGAGGGAAGAGAGGTGTAGAAAGAGGCAAGAGAGTTGCACAAAGAGGGAAGAGGGGTACAGAAACATGCAAAAGGGGTGCAGACAGAAGAAAGTGAGGTGCAGAAAGAGGCAATAGAGGTGCAAAAAGAGGCAAGAATTACAGAAAGAGGTAAGTGAAGTACAGAATGAGGCAAACGAACTGCAGAAAGAGGCAGTAGAGGTACATAAAGAGGCAAGTGTGGTAAAGAAAGAAGCAAGATAAGTGCAGAAAGAAGCAACAAAATAACAGAAAGAAGGAAGAGGGGTGGCGAGAGAGACAACAGGGTGCAGAAAGGAGCAAAAGAAGTACAGAAAGAAGTAACAGCTGCGGAAAGATGCAAAAAGGGTGCAGAAAGACATAAGAGGGGTACTGTAAAAGGCAAAAGAGGTGCAGAAAGAGGGAGTAAGGGTGCAGAAAGAGGCAAGAGGGGTACAGAAAGTAGTGAATGTGGTGTAGAAAGAGGCAACAGATGTACAGAAAGAGGCAAGGGAGGTACAGAAAGTAGAAGAGATTTGCAGAAAGAGGCAAGAAAGTGCAGAAAAAGAAAGAAATGTGCAGGAAAAGCAACAGAAATACAAAAGAGGCAAGAGAGGCGCAGAAGGACGTAACAGTGGCTTGCGCACCATTAGTACCAATTTGACACCCACATTTAGCAATAAGTAACAGATGACCATTCTAGGTTTACAAAGGGCCTTCCACCACGCTGTAACACTTGTCACTGCATTTTTGGTAATGTTTGGGCCATTTGAGCAAGAAAAAAGGCTTTTTTAGTTCAAATCAGCAGATTAGGGAGCAGATGATGAATTATGTTGTTAATGTGGAAAATGTATACTTGTGCGAGTCGGTGCAGCCAAACAGTCGCATAATTTCAGTGACCCAGCTCATACCTCTGACTAGGTCCACAAGTGCTTCTCAGTGATTCCTTCTTTTTTGTCTCACTGAGTTTATAGTTGAGCTTCTACGGAAATGAGGAAGACTAAACCTGAGGCTACCACTCCACAACAAATACTACCATAACACATAATTAATCTCCATAACACATAATCCCACTCTACATAATTCCTATACACTAAATAACACACACTTTCTATCCACATCATTTCACTGTACAGCATACCACATTATTCCACTACACAAAACGTACATCCACTCCACTCCACTCCAAAAAACATTAGTAAAAAAGTTTACATACACAACGCCAATAGCTCTAACTCGTGCAAATGTGAAATCTATTACATTACAAAAACTTCTGAGAGGGCGGAGTGAGCTAAAGAATGATGATGTAATAAACCTAGATCAGTTGACAGGGGGTGAGTGCTTGCATTGTTCAACACTCCGTCCATCATCCCCTTTGGTTTTGCTTTGTTTGCCCTAAGTTGGCAGGGTATGCCCAGCCGTGGGTCCCTTGCTCACTTTGCCACTGGATTCAAGCTAGCCTGGCTGATGATGGCTGATTGGACAGACACCGGTCCCAGGAAGCTTGTTTCCGGTCCAGGGAAGACATGGCTTGGCAGTTTGGGCGGGATTGTTCCAATGAGGCACAGGGTCAGACTGATTTGCATATGGCCATATCTGAACTGGGGTGGCGGAGTGAGCTAAAGAATGATGTCGGCTTAAAACCAGATCAGTGGACTGGGGGTGAGTGCTTGCATTGTTCAACACTTCATCCATCATCCCCTTTGATTGGGAGTAGCTACATGAGTGTCTAAATGGGTTTTTGATTGGTTTTCTGAGTATATTTATGGGTGCCTGAATGTCTATGTGGGTGGGTGGAGAGTGTGTGACTCTGTACATAGATGTGTGAGTAGTTGATTTACTGTGTGTATAGATTTAAGACTGCATGTGTGAAGGACTGTATGGGTAGGTGAGTGTGTGTATGGCTGTGTTGGTGAGTTAGGTTGACTATTGTTAAATTAGTAATGTTCACTTCTTCTTCTTGTATTTTTTCTTTCGCGCTCCCCACACTGGTGTTCTCTTAAGTGGTGTTCAAAATGATGACAAATGTGCCTGTCCAAGAATAAGAATGAAAAGAGTGTAGAGGGACTGATGAAAAGTATTGTCTGTTGTTATACAAATTAATTTTTTATGATACAGTTGTCAAGGGACTGGTGCCCATCCACTGCAAGATGTTTTAAGCAGTGGTAGGTTGTAAATCGCACTGTAAAAGAAATTTCCGCTTTAGTACCATGTATGCCATTGATGGGGCAGAGGTTCTAACCCATTGCAAGATGGTGGATGAGGTCAGACTTCATAGTAAGTGAAAAAAGACTACTAGCCGATCAACTGCAAGATAGTACTGTCAAACTCTACAAATGTGAGAAGGTTGTAAAGTGGCAAACGGGCATTATATTAGTCCACAAAGGGTTGTAAATTTAATCTTTACCTAGGTTTATATAATGGTGTGGTCTATTAAAAATTACGGGTAACATGGTTCTATCACCGATAATACAGTGATAAACGTATGCAATGAATTTAGAAATGCGGTGATCAAATTGGAAAAGTGCGGAAAGTGCATTTATAATAATTGGTATTGTACCTCTTTAATTAAATAATACTATGATGGTGGATGTGTTAACACTGCGGTGTAGTCCCTTTTCGCTGTAATGACAAATTGAAATGAATTAATAAGATGTCGGCCTCAATGTGTTTGTGAACACCGAGGAAGGCATCGCCGAAACGCGCCTGTTTAACTTGGAATAAAACGCAACCTGGAAACGATTCTCAAGAGTGCTGGTGTTCTTCTTTAAAGCAAGAGGATTTGAGCTGTTATATATCTAACAAGCACCACCTCGTCCATGCACCCACCCGCATAAAATGTGGTAAAATGTCTGGCTTTAAAATTTTGGTCAAGGATCACACTGAGGGGGTCATTAGGATGGCGGGCAGACTTTGCCCGCCCGCCATCCTCGTGGTAATAGGGACCGCCCGCCATAAGGCCGGGGGTCCCGTTGGGGGGTAATAGGATGTGCCCGCCACAGTGGCGGGAACATCCTGCATGTTAAGCATTGTGGAGGGTGGTGCTCTCAGCACCGCCCACCACAATGCCTCAAAAGCACTTTTGCATTTGCATAATCAAAGCGGCAGGCACCGCGCAGTGCCTGCCGCTTTGATTATGCAAATGCAGGGGGGTACCACAGGTACCCCCCGTGTGCACACCCCTACTCTCCTTCACCTTGGGGGCCCGCAGGAGGCCCCCAGAGTGAAGTCCGCCTGCATTTCAGTGGCAGCATTGCCGCCACGGAAAGGCATTGAAAAATGCCTATCATAATATGGCTGGCGGTGTCTGATAGACACCGCCACCATATTATTCCTTTTCTGCCCCAGCCACAAGGTGACCGGGTCGGAAAAGCGGCGGACGGTCTTTCCGTCCGCCAAGGTCCCCCCGCCATACTAATATGGCGGGGGGGAAATCAAGAGTGGATGTCGGGCGGATTGCCCCCGCCAGGCTGTCGGTGGCCTCCGCCAGCCTGGCGGGGCAATCCGCCCGACATCATAATGGGCCCCTGAGTGTCTGTGTGAAATAAGGAATTATATTTTCACATTTTTCAATAATGTCACCTGTGTCTGCTGACAGTTTGCCTCTCTTAGCTTAAAGGGTAATCTGTGCCTGTGTCTCATGTCACTCTGGTAAATGTTTTCTGGTAAAATGTCTGGCTTTAAAATTTGGTCAAGGATCACACTGAGTGTCTGTGTGAAATAAGGAATTCTATTTTCACATTTTTCAATAATGTCACCTGTGTCTGCTGACAGTTTGCCTCTCTTAGCTTAAAGGATACTCTGTGCCTTGTCTCTTGTCACTTTGTACCTGCCCCATCTCTCTCTTTCTGTGTGTCATTTCTCTCTTTGTGTGTGTCTCATGTCACTCTGGTAAATGTTTTCCGGTAAAATGTCTGGCTTTTAAATTTTGGTCAAGGATTACACTAAGTGTCTGTGTGAATTAAGGAATTATATTTTCACATTTTTCAATAATGTCACCTGTGTCCGCTGACAGTTTGCCTCTCTTAGCTTAAAGGGTACTCTGTGCCTGTGTCTCATGTCACTTTGTACCTGCCCCATCTCTCTCTTTGTGTGTGTCATTTCTCTGTTTGCGTGTGTCTCATGTCACTTTGGTAAATGTTTTCTGGTAAAATGTCTGGCTTTAAAATTTTGGTCAAGGATCACACTGAGTGTCTGTGTGAAATAAGGAATTATATTTTCACATATTTCAATAATGTCACCTGTGTCTGCTGACAGTTTGCCTCTCTTAGCTTAAAGGGTACTCCGTGCCTGTGTCTCATGTTACTCTGGTAAATGTTTTCTGGTAAAATGTCTGGCTTTAAAATGTTGCCTCTCTTAGCTTAAGGGGTACTCTCGGCTTGTGTCTCACCTCACTCTGTGCCTGTGTGTTATCTCACTCTGTGCCTGCCCTATCTCTCTTTTTGTGTGTGTCATTTGTCTGTTTGCGTGTGTCTCATCTCACTCTGGTAAATGTTTTATGGTTAAAAGTATGGCTTTAACATTTTTGACAAGGATCACACTGAGTGTCTGTGTGAAATAAGGAATTATATTTTCAAATTTTTCAATATTGTCACCTGTGTCTGCTCACAGTTTGCATCTCTAAGCTTAAAGGGCACTCTGCGCCTGTGTCTCACCTCACTCTGTGCCTGTGTGTCATTTCACTCTGTGCCTGCCCCATCTCTCTCTTTGTGTGTGTACACAAAATGTCGTTTTGCATTTCCACGTCCAGTAACATCGAAAGGAAGAGTGAACAATTTTATGTCTTCTCTGCGACATACTGTGACAAGAATATCACCGAAAAATACATACAACCTAAGAAGAAATGAAGAGTCCAAATACATAAATGACTACAACCCAGCCATTTTGTCCATGTGGAATACTAACATGGAAATTCAATATGTTGCTGACAACTCTATTGCTGTGGCTCGATATGTGACATCTTACATCACAAAATCAGAAAAGAAGGAACTGAAGGAAATGTGGGAGGAAATTTCACATGAAAAGAGTCTAAGTAATAAATTATACAGTTACAGTCTGAAGATGTTGTCGCATCGAGAAATTGGAGAATATGAATGTTCTGATCTGTTATCATCAGCAAGTCTATATGCCACATCTAGAACAATCATTTGGGTGAGTCTAGGTCTTGCTGCAACATGAAACCAAGTTTTGAAATCTGTACAAGAAATAAAGTATTTGGCGGAGAAAGAACCAAACAGTACAGATAATTTGAAGACAAACATGTTGGATACATACTATCCAAATAGAAGTATTCATCTGGAGAACGTTTGTCTCTATGAAGTTCTACAAACCTATACTTTTAAGAGGAACATCACAGAAGATATCAATAAAGGTGTATATGCTGTAATTGGATGTGAAGGCTGTCTGGTGAAACAAAGAAAAGGCCATTTGATTAATCATCGGAAATTGAGTTGTGAATCTCCAGACAAAAGGGAATTTTACTATTTAGCTATTTTGCAACTCTTTAAGCCATGGCGTACAGAAGAGGAACTACTTGGAGATTTTCTTAGTTATGAAGATTCGTTCAATGCAACCAAGGATACCATAGAATGTCCTGTTTTTTCAAATTATCTGCAAATGTTGAACGAGGAAATACAGCAAGAAGCTACAATTGCAGCAGAGATTGCTAGAGACAGTTCTCAAGAGAGTCAGAGTTCTGCTTCATTGAGTCAGGATCCACTAGGAGGACCAATTATCCAAAATGAAGCTGCCACTGCCATGGATGAAGTGGAAAGAGCCATGGAACAAGCTCAGGAGGATGTAGTTAAGATTTGGAAAAAGAACTAAACGTTGAGCAGAGACAAATATATGACAAAGTCACAGAACAGATTGAGCATGGTTTATGTCATGAGAAAAAAGAGTGCTCATGTACATCATTTATACCTGTCCGACTGTACGTGAGTGGAGAAGCAGGAACTGGAAAAAGTTTTCTGATTAAAGCAATTGCAACTTATCTGCAGAAAAGAACGGAGTCATCGCTGTCTTGTGTTGTTACCGCTCCAACTGGGTTGGCAGCGCATAACATTAAAGGGATTACTTTACATGGTTTATTGATGCTGCCAGTAGAGCATGATAATAAATTACAATACCACAAGCTATCTGGAGAAGCTTGTTGTGAAGTTTCAAGAGTCCTAAAGAAAATGAAACTTCTTATCATTGATGAGGTAAGCATGGTATCAAATGTAATGCTTGCTTTTGTGCATTTAGGAATGCAAGAAATTCTTAAAACAGAGTATGATGTGTTATTTGGAGGCAAACACATCATTGTTTTTGGAGATCTACTGCAGCTAACTCCAGTGAAAGGACAACCAGTGTTTAAAATGCTTACACATGAAGATACCAGGAAGTGCCTAGGAAGCATTGGATATGTTAACATGTGGTTAAATTTCAAATATGCCGAACTGCTTCAAAATATGCGACAGGCAAAGGATGAAGATTATAAAAATATTCTAAAAGATGTAAGAATTGGAAAAGTAAGTGATCATGGCAAAGAAGCTTTACATGCACGATTATTTCAAATTTTTTTCCAAACGAAAACATTCTCCCAGAGAATATTTTTAAGAAAAATCCTGAAAACAAATCTGTCATATTCTTGATGCCAACTCTGCAAGAATGTTCAATCTTCAACAACAAAATGTTAAAGTTAGAAAATCAAGAGATTGTGAAACTGGAAGCTATTGATAAAATAGAGCATGAAGGAGCAACTACTATTTTGTCAGAAAAGTTGAAATCAAAATTGGATTCTTTAGAGAAGACAATATCTAAAACTGCTGGTTTGGAAAAGACTCTGTATGCATCTTTAAATTGTCGTATAATTTTATGACGTAATTTACATGTGGAAAGAGGTTTAGTAAATGGAGCAATGGGTCATGTTGTTGATTTTGTGAATTACCGAAATAGAGATGAAATTGAATTTATAAAAATTAAATTTGATGGTATTGAAGAAGTACAACAAATCAGTCGTTGTTCTGCTCGATGTTTGCTTGTGAAAGATTTATATGTCCACCGAAAACAGTTTCCTGTTTCTTTGGCATATGCAGTGACTATTCATAAATCTCAAGGTTTAAGTGTAGATAGTGCTTTGGTGAATATTGGAAGTTCTGTGTTCAAGGAGAGTATGGCATATGTTGCTTTATCTCGAGTCAGAACTTTATCTGGATTGTATTTGATTGATTTTGATGAGACAAAGATTAGTGCAGATCTAAATTGTGTAAAAAATATAATAGGTTAAGAAGAGAGTATGCTCCAAATTTACCTCAATATCCTCTATTTGAAAAGCGTGTACTAGGCCGAAAAAGAAGAAATGAGAATAATTGTAGTGAAGTTGTAGCAAAAAGAAATAAAATGGATGAACCAGTAATTGTAAGCAGAAAGGAAAAGGATTCAGTTAAAGATGTTATTGGATTTCAGTTTGAAAACAGTTCTGGTGCCAACTGCTATGCTAATGTAGTGGTTAATGTTGTTTTTTTTCTCCAAACTGTACAAGAACAGATTGTTGAAAATCGTGATCAAAGATGTTGTTTGTTGAATTCTGTGTTTGAGAAATATAGCAGTGATAGAACAAAAATACAAAGTGTTTCTGAAATTCGAAATGTTTTAGACATATGTTCTGGTCTAAATCAATTTTCACAGAATATTCAGCAAGATTGTCAGGAATTTCTAATGTATATGCTTGTTGTATTGCAAGATGAAGGTGTAGATGTAGAAAATCTTTTTGGCCTTTCTTATAAATGGCAGCATAACTGCGACAATTGTTCCTTTTCAAGTACTACTATAATAAACACTGAAAGATTTATATATTTGACTTTACCAGACTGCAAATCAGTGTCTTTTAATAATCTAGTTAGAGAAGCAAATCAAAACATGGTCTGTACTCAATGTAAATCTGCAATGCTATCAACATTATTTAAACAAAGATATGGACAGTATGTAATTTTATTGTTCCAACGATGTAGACCTGATGGAACTAAATTGACAACTTTAATTCAAAATTTTGTGGCTTCTCAATTATCAATTTCAGGAAGAACCTTTGCAACTGCAGCAATTATTTACCATGATGGTCCTTAGACAACATCAGGACATTACACAGCTGATTTAAAATGTCAAAAAGGCTAGACTAATTGTAAGGATACTCAATTGACTTTCAAACAACGTTTGCCTTCTGACTTACAAAATTCTTACCTAGTGTTCTTACAACCGAAATTTTAGGAAAGGTAATTGGCCTATGACGATTGGAGAAGTTAATAAAACTTAGTCTGCTGTTCAAAATTACTTTGTGAGTGAGATTGATTAAGATATTAAAAAACTTGTAGTTGTCATAGAGGTAGGTTAAGTGTATGACATAGTGAGTGATATCAGTATTATCGGAAATGTTAATCATGAGAGAGTCAGAGGTGGAAATATAACTATTGTTTCATGATGTAAAAGATGTTGAAGCTTTTCTTTCAGAAACTCGGGTTAATGGAAGTTTAGGAATACTATTGAGTAATTTCCAAAGAAAAGGACTTTCCATATACTATTTGGCCTTGTGGAAAAGTATGTGGATCAAAAGTGAGTTAAGATATGTTTTTTCTAAATTTTACATTATTTAATGAAACGTTGTATGGGTTTTTTAAACAAAATCTTTTTGATTGTGTTTTTTTTGCCCGCAGTATTGAACTCACTGTTTTAAGTGAAATTCAATATATTCTGAGAACAGCAAAAATAAACCATATAACATGTTGTACAAGTTATTTTGTTTTTTGTATTACGAAATATATATTATACTCCCCTTGTTTCACGCTCACTCACCTTTTTCACCCTCTATCACCCCTCTTAACTCACCCTCACTGCCCTTCTCTCATCCTCCCTCACCCCGTTCCCTTACTCCACTTCCCTCACTTATCCTCATTCCCCATCCTAAACTGCCCTTCCCCTCACTCTGCTCCCACAGTCACCTTTTCACAGTACCTCTGCTTCACTCCCCTTCCCCTTCTTTCCTTCCTTTACTCCCTCACTCATTCGCCTTCCCTTACTCAACTTACTCCACTTTACTCACTCCTTCTCTCACTCCCTCTGTCCTGTCACATCCTCACTCCTCTTCCCTCACTCCCTCTCTGTTACCTTCACTCCCATTGTCCCCTCACTGTCTTACGCCCCTACATTCACCCTCACTCACCTTTCATCCCTCATTGTCATGAATCCACCCTCACTCACTCCTCCTTCCCTGTCACTCACTCCCCTTTCCTTAGCCCCCTTTCTTCCTTTAGTTTTCCTAACTCATATTCCTATAATATCTTTCTCACCTTCACTTCATTTGTCTCTCCTTCTCATCCTCTCTGTCACTGAATGTATTCATCTCATTATCCTCTTAGTAATTTGCTCTCCCTCTATTTCTTTTTCACTCTCTCTAACCTTCACCATTCCTTTGTTTCCCTTTCTGTGTCCTTCACTCCTACTTTATCTCTTACTACCCTTTTATGACTTTTAATCTCCTGCCTTGTCTCTTGTATTGTGAAATATATATTGTAAATATTATAACTTACTTTTTTTTCTCTTCCACAGATATTGCATTTAGTAAAAATATGTAATTAAGTTTACATTACTTATAAGGTAAGTTTGACATACACAATTTACTTTCTCATCACTCTTTTCCTTAACCTCACTACTCTTCTCTCACAAACCCACTCCCCTGTTCCCTTACTGCACTTCCCTCACTTATTCTCAATCTGCATGTTTACTCCCCTTTCCCTCACTCCCCTCCCACACTCACCTTCTTTCAGACCTCCTGCTTTACTTCCCTTCCTCTCTCTTCCCTTCCTTCGCTCCTTCACTCTTTTCCCTTCCTTTACTCACCTTAATCCACTTCACTAACTCCTTCTCTCACTCCCTCTGTCCTCTTACTTCATCACTCCCCTTCCCTCACTCCCTTTCTCTTAGCCTTACTCTCTCCGTCCCTTCAGTCTCTCACTCCTCTTCTGTCACGCTCACTCCCTATAACTCACCCACACTCTTTCACTTACCTTTCTTTGCTTTCTTATTCAGTCCTTTTCTCTCACTCTTTCCTTCACTACCTCTATGTCCTCACTCCCTCAGTCCCCTTGTCTTACACTCACTCACCTTTATCCACCCTCTATCATCCCTCTTTCCTCAACCTCACTGCCCTTCTATCACCCTCTTTTGCTCCTGTTCCCTTACTCCGGTTCCCTCACTTATCCTCATTCCCCATCCTTAACTCCCCTTCCCCTTTCTCTCCTCACACACTCACATTTCCCAGTCCCTTTGCTTCACTCCCCTTCCCCTTCTTTCCTTCCTTTGCTCCCTCAGTCATTCCCCTTCCCTCACTCACCTTACTCCCATTTACTCACTCTTTCTCTCACTCCCTCAGTTCTCTCATATTCTCACTCCTCTTCCCTCACTCCCTCTCTGTTACCCTCACTCCCATTGTCCCCTCACTGTCTTACACCCCTACATTCACCCTCACTCACCTTCCATCCCTCATTGTCATGAATCCACCCTCACTCACTCCTCCTTCCCTGTCACTCACTCCCCTTTCTTTACTCCCCTTTCTTCCTTTAGTTTTCCTAACTCACATTCCTTTAGTATCTTACTCACCTTCACTTCATTTCTCTCTCCTTCTCTTCCTCTCTGTCACTGAATGTATCCATCTCATTATCCTCTTAGTAATTTGCTCTCCATCTATTTCTTTTTCACTCTCTCTAACCTTCACCATTCCTTTGTTTCCCTTTCTGTGTCCTTCACTCCTACTTTATCTCTTACTACCCTATTATGACTTTTATTCTCCTGCCTTGTCTCTTGTATTGTGAAATATATATTGTAAATATTATAACTAACTTTTTTTTTCTCTTCCACAGATATTAAATTTAGTAAAAATATGTAATTAAGTTTACATTACCTATAAGGTAAGTTTGACATACAAAATTTACTTTCTCATCACTCTTTTCCTTAACCTCACTACTCTTCTCTCACCCACCCACTACCCCGTTCCCTTACTTCGCTTCCCTCACTTATTCTCAATCCCCATGTTTACTCCCATTTCCCTCACTCCCCTCCCACACTCATCTTCTTTCAGACCTCCTGCTTTACTTTCCTTCCTCTCTCTTCCCTTCCTTTGCTCCTTCACTCTTTTCCCTTCCCTTACTCTCCCCTACTCCACTAACTCCTTCTCTCACTCCCTCTGTCCTCTTACTTCCTCACTCCCCTTCCCTCACTCTCTCTCTCTTAGCCTCATTCTCTCCGTCCTCTTAGTCTCTCACGCTCACTCCCTATAACTCAGCCACACTCCCTCACTTATCTTTCTTTGCTCCCTCACTCAGTCCCTTTCTGTCACTCTTTCCTTCACTACCTCTATCCCCTCACTCCCTCACCCCCTTGTCTTACCTCACTCACTTTTATCCACCCTATTTCATCCCTCTTTACTCATGCTCTCTGCCGTTCTTTCACCCTCCTTCACCCCCGTTCCCTTAGTCTGGTTCCCTCACTACCCCTCATTCCCTATCTTTCTCTCCCTTTCCCTTTACTTTCATCCCCCACTCACCTTCTCTCAGTACCTATGCTTCAGTCCTCTTCCCTCTATTCTCTTCCTTCGCTCACTCACTCATTCCCCTTCCCTCACTCACCTTACTCCACTTCACTCACTCTCTCACTCCCTCTGTCCTGTCACATCCTCATTCTCCTTCCCTCACTCCCTCTCTCTTAGCTTTACTACCTCTGTCCCCTCACTCTCTCACTCCTCTTCCGTCACGCTCACTCCATATAACTCACCTCCACTCCCTCACTTAGCTTTCCATGCTCCATCACTCAGTCCCCTTCTCTTAATCTTTCCTTCAGTCCCTCTGTCTCCTCACTCCCTCACTCCCCTTGTCTCATGCTCACTTGCCTTTATCCACCCTCTATCACCCCTCTTTACTCACCCTCACTGCCCTTCTCTCACTCTCCTTCACCCCCGTTTCCTTACTCCACTTCCCTCAGTACCTCTCATTCCCCATTCATTCAATCCCCTTCCCCTCTCTCCCCTCCACCACTTACCAGCTCTCAGTCACTCTACTTCAGTCCCCTTCCCCTTCTTTCTATCTTTTTCTCCCTCAGTAATTCCCCTTCCCTCAGTCACCTTACGCAACTTCATTCACTACTTCTCTCACTCCCTCTGTCCTCTCACATCCTCACTCCCCTTTCCTCACTCTCTCACTGTTACTGTAACTCCCTCCATCCACTCACTTTTTCATCCCCCTTCCTTCACACTCACTCCCTTTAACTCACGAACACTCCCTTATTTATCTTTCTATGCTCCCTTACTTAGTCTTCTTCTCTCACTCCTTCCTTTACTACCTCTATGTCCTCACTCCCTCACTCCCCTTGTCTTACGCTCACTCGCCTTTATCCACCCTCTATCACTCCTCTATCTTCAACCTCACTGCTCTTCTCTCACCCCTGTTCCCTTACTCCACTTCCATCACTTATCCTCATTCCCCATGTTCACTCCTCTTCCCCTCCCTCCCCTCCCACACTCACTTTCTTTCAGTCCCCCTTCTTTACCTCCCTTCCCCTCTCTTCCCTTCCTTTGCTCATTCACTCATATCCCTTCCCTTACTCACCTTACTCCACTTCACTCACTCCTTCTCACATTCCCTCTGTCCTCTCACTTCTTAACTGCTCTCCTCTCACTCCGTCTGTCTTACCCTCACTCCCTCTGTCCCCTCACTCTCACTTCCCTTCACTCACCCTCACTCATCTCAAACCCTCACTGTCATCAACTCACTCTCACTCACTCCACCTTCCTTCTCCCTCACTCCCCTTGTCTTACTCTCACTCCCATTACTTTATCCTCCCTCACCCTCTTTCCCTCAATATCAATCCCCTTTTTTCACCTTGACTCATTTCTTTCCGTCACTCCCTTTCACTCTCCTTCGTTCACTCCACTTCGACTCACTCTTGTTTACAACTCACCTTCTCTCACTCCTCTTCTGTCACTTGTTCGCTCTGTCACTTTCTCCCCTTCATTCACTCATTTCATTCATTCATTTATTCAGTACACATTCTCTGAAAAAAAGAATTGCAAAATCTGTAAAGAATATAGCTCTTTTTGGAGAATTGGAGTTAGTTCTCTAAAGAACTTTTTTTTTTCTTCTTTATTTTAATATTTTTTTATACATTTTTATAACGATTTTATATTATTTTGTATTTTTTTCAGGGGAAAAACAAAACCAGGGATTCCAAAACTGCTCAACAGGAGCAAATAAAGGGGAAAAATTAGGGAAGGGGAGGGCAGCGGTGATCCTGTCTCCTCCGAGCAATCAGTTCAATACTCTGCTCCCCATAACAGAGCAGTTCATCGCAGTCCATGCATAGAATTTTGATGCGTGGAAACACCGGCTGCACGTTCGGGATCATTCTTCCACCTGCTCTTCCCGAAGCTGTTGCACCACCAGTCGAGGTGCTGGCCCCATCTCTCGGTGCATTCCGTGCCAGGTCCCTGACACTCTCTCTGGAAAAGTTGTTTGGGTGTCTTCTCTGCACATGCCTAATTAAAGTGGCATTTCCAAAACTAGAAGTTTTATTAGGATTGCCCCATGATAAGGTGGTGCCACAAACTTTACAGCACACCTTTGGTGCATTCACCTTTTTTTCCCCTTCGGGGAATGTAAAAAACTTCCAAATGAAGTCTTCTTTCACTTTCCTGTTGATCAGAACCAGAGAAAGTGTTCTGTAGATCAGCCATCTCTCCAAAATTAGATGCAGAAGCAGGCAAGAGGTGTTCTCTTAGCAATTGCAAAGAGGTAGTGAGGGATATGGGTATGGACTTTCAATATTTGTGGTAAAAAACTGTTATGAACTAATGAAAAGTGTTATTTTAAGGTCACATGACTTGACGCGCTTATGCGGCACGTACGTAGGCGCTTCCGGGGGCGCTTACGCAGCGCGTCTGAATGACGTTTTGCTAGATTTTCGGAAATGCGTTTAAAGTTAAAATACAGTTATTTAAAATCAAAAATACTACTTTTATGAGTATGCCACTAAATGCCTTTAATTATTATTTACTTTAAATACATACTTATATTTTTGTCCACTCGTGGGAATAGCGCTTACGCTACATTTACGGGTGCGTTTACGGGTGCGCGAACCCTGAGCACTCCGGGGTAAAATGATAAAAAAACACAGGAAAAATACATTGAAAGATTAATTTTAGAAAAATATACATTATTTAAATAATTTTATAAAAAATATAATAATTAATAGTTATAAAAAATAGCTATTAAAAAAACGTAATATTTCACTTTAAAAACCATAGGTTACAAACTCGTTATAGTAATGAATTAGCTTTTAAAAAACCTTTGAAATTCACTGAAAAAATCCTAGGTTTCACACCAGTTATAGTTAGCTGAACATTTGACTCAAACAAAACCATTGAAATTCCCACGTTATAGTTAGTTGGACTCACTATAACTCGCGCACCTGCAATCCACTGCTGATGATGTCACATATTACATCATTCATGACATGGTCAGTGACATCACTGATGACATCACTGATAACATCTCAAATGACATCACTGATGACATCACTGATGACATCATAAATGACATCACTGAAGACATCATTCATGTGATAATATGATGCACCTCCTCACACTCTAATCTAACCTTTGATACATCCAATGTTGAATAGAGACTACCATTCCTGAAACCATTGACACACCAATACCAGTTACTACATACGCACTCACTTATTCCTAAGTCTACACACACATCCACTCATTCACCCATACAATCACTCATACATACAGTCACTCATCAATACTACGCTATCATATGCACTCATACACCTATACAGACACTCACACACTGCCACTCATCCATGGAGTTACTCACACACCTAGTCAGTCATGCAAAGAATCAATCACACTCCTATTTCCTCATCTACACAGTTATACACACAAAACCTTACTTATTCTAACATATACTAACATATACTTACTCTCTTTTACAATCACTGATACAAGTACACATTGATCCGAACAGTAACTTATGCAATCACAGGCTCTCATGTATAGTCATTTATATATGCCAACTCTCATATGCACTGTAGTAAACATATGTACTTACTTGGACATGTAGCACTGAGATATCCATTCACTCACCAACACACCCGTGCACACAGTCAACCGCCCATACAATTGTTTCCACATGCACTCTTGAACCCATACACCAAGTGAATCAACTGCTCACACATCTATGCACAGAGTCACACACCTCCCAGCCACCCACACACACACGCAGCCTCACATACAAATACTTTGGCAACCAATCAATAACTCATATAGCCACTCATATTGCTACTGATCAACACATGCAGCAGCTTACAAAACAACATACATAATGATGCACACATTCAGACAGTTTAGTCACTAACCCATGCATTCAGTAAGACACATTTAATCACTCACTTATACAGTCAGTCACGCACCTACTAAATCCTTCATCCAGACACTTATACATCCACTCATTCTTCAATATGTAAAACATATTTAAACTTAACAGAAAGACACAGACACTGGATGATGTCATCAGTGATGTCATCAGTGATGTAACTTGAGATGTCATCAGTGATGTCACTGACCATGTCATGAATGATGTAATTTAAGACATCATCAGCAGTGGATTGCGGGCGCGAGTTACAGTGAGTCCAACAAACTATAACATGGGAATTTCAATGGTTTTGTATGAGTAAAATGTTCAGCTTACTATAACTCGTGTGAAACCTATGGTTTTTTCAGTGAATAGGTTTCACACCAGTTATAGTTAGCTGAACATATTATTCATACAAAACCATTGAAATTCACACGTTATAGTTAGTTGGAACCACTATAACACGCGCGCCCGCAATGCACTGCTGATGATGTCACATAGTACATCATTCATGACATGGTCAGTGACATTACTGATGACATCACTGATGACATCTCAAATGACATCACTGATGACATCACTGATGACATCTCAAATGACATCACTGATGACATCACTGATGACATCATTCATGTGATAAAATGATGCACCTCCTCACACTCTAATCTAACTTTTGATACATCCAGTGTTGAATACAGACTACCATTCCTGAAACCATTGACACACCAATACCAGTTACTACATACGCACTCACTGATTCCTAAGTCTACACACACATCCACTCGTTCACCCATACAATCACTCACTCATCAATACAACACTATCATATGCACTCATACACCTATACAGACACCCACACACTGCCACTCACACATGGAGTTACTCACACACCTAGTCAGTCATGCACAGAATCAATCACACTCCTATTTCCTCATCTATACAGTTATACACACAAAACCTTACTTATTCTAACATATACTAACACATACTTACTCTATTTTACAATCACTGATACAAGTACACATTGATCCATACAGTCACTTATGCAATCACAGGCTCTCATGTATAGTCATTTATATATGCCAACTCTCATAGGCACTGTATTTTACATATGTACTTACTTGGAAATGTAGCACTGAGATATCCATTCACTCACCAACACACCCATGCACACAGTCAACCGCCCATACAGTTGTTTCCACAAGCACTCTCGAACCCATCCACCAAGTGAATCAACTGCTCACACATCTATGCACAGAGTCACACACCTCCCAGCCACCCAAACACACACGCAGCCTCACATACAAATACTTGGGCAACCAATCAATAACTCATATAGCCACTCATATAGCTACTGATCAACACATGCAGCAGCTGACACAACAACAGACATAATGATGCACACATTCAGACAGTTTAGTCACTAACCCATGCATTCAGTAAGACACATTTAATCACTCACTCATACAGTCAGTCACGCACCTACTAAATCCTACATCCAGACAATTATATATCCACTCATTCTTCAATATGTAAAACATATTTAAACTTTACAGAAACACACATACACTGGATGATGTCATCAGTGATGTCATTTGAGATGTCATCAGTGATGTCATCAGTGATGTCACTGACCATGTCATGAATGATGTAATATGTGATATCATCAACAGTGGATTGCGGGCGCGCGAGTTATAGTGAGTCCAACTAACTATAACGTGGGAATTTCAATGGTTTTGCATGAGTAAAATGTGCAGCTAACTATAACTGGTGTGAAACCTATGGTTTTTTCAGTGAATAGGTTTCACACCAGTTATAGTTAGCTGAACATTTAACTCAAACAAAACCATTGAAATTCCCACGTTATAGTTAGTTGGACTCACTATAACTCGCGCGCCCGCAATCCACTGCTGATGATGTCACATTTTACATCATTCATGACATGGTCAGTGACATCAATGATGACATCACTGATGACATCTCAAATTACATCACTGATGACATCACTGATGACATCTCAAATGACATCACCGATGACATCACTGATGACATCATTCATGTGATAATATGATGCACCTCCTCACACTCTAATCTAACCTTTGATACATCCAATGTTGAATACAGACTACCATTCCTGAAACCATTGACACACCAATACCAGTTACTACATATGCACTCACTGATTCCTAAGTCTACACACACATCCACTCATTCACCCATACAATCACTCATACATACAGTCACTCATCAATACAACACTATCATATGCACTCATACACCTATACAGACACTCACACACTGCCACTCATCCATGGAGTTACTCACACACCTAGTCAGTCATGCAAAGAATCAATCACACTCCTATTTCCTCATCTATACAGTTATACACAAAAAGCCTTACTTATTCTAACATATACTAACACATACTAACTCTCTTTTACAATCACTCACACATGGAGTTACTCACACACCTAGTCAGTCATGCAAAGAATCAATCACACTCCTATTTCCTCATCTATACAGTTATACACACAAAACATTACTTATTCTAACATATACTAACACATACTTACTCTCTTTTACAATCACTGATACAAGTATACATTGGTCCATACAGTCACTTCTGCAATCGCAGGCTCTCATGTATAGTCATTTATATATGCCAACTCTCATATGCACTGTATTTTACATATGTACTTACCTGGACATGTAGCACTGAGATAACCATTCACTCTCCAACACACCCATGCACACAGTCAACCGCCCATACAGTTGTTTCCACATGCACTCTTGAACCCATACACCAAGTGAATCAACTGCTCACACATCTATGCACGGAGTCACACACCTCCCAGCCACCCACACACACAGGCAGCCTCACATACAAATACTTGGGCAACCAATCAATAACTCATTTAGCTACTCATATAGCTACTGATCAACACATGCAGCAGCTTACACAACAACAGACATAATGATGCACACATTCAGACAGTTTAGTCACTAACCCATGCATTCAGTAAGACACATTTAATCACTAACTCATACAGTCAGTCACGCACCTACTAAATCCTTCATCCAGACAATTATACATCCACTCATTCTTCAATATGTAAAACATATTTAAACTTTACAGAAACACACAGACACTGGATGATGTCATCAGTGATGTCATCAGTGATGTAATTTGAGATGTCATCAATTATGTCATCAGTGATGTCACTGACCATGTCATGAATGATGTAATATGTGACATCATCAGCAGTGGATTGCGGGCGCGCGAGTTTTAGTGAGTCCAACTAACTATAACGTGGGAATTTCAATGGTTTTGTATGAGTAAAATGTTCAGCTAACTATAACTGGTGTGAAACCTATGGTTTTTTCACTGAATTACCTACTGGCGGTCGCCAGTAGGTATATATAGTTAGGATTTTTTCTCTATGGGATTTTCGAAAATTCTATGTCTAATAACTTTGGCGTTTGTGGACGGAATTGGCTGAAATCTTCAGGAAAATGGAACATTTTGTTTATGGGCCGGCCCTGAAAATTTGGGGGGGGTTCGTCAAGGGGGGGCAGAGAAAAAATGGGGGTCCCAAAGAGCATTTTTCCCATGTTAATTTCCATAGGGCGGTTGGCCTCACTTTTAGCCCGAACGGCTGAATGGATTTGCACGAAACTTGGCAAAATTGTAGGGACTGTTAGCCCGATGTGCCTTTGCTAGGTCTCAATATATGTGCTCCAGTGGATTTTGAGAAATTAACGTTCAAAAAAAGATATATATCTGTAAGCGCGCTCCGGGCAGCGCCCCGGTTCGCGTACTTGACGCGTAACGGAACTTCGCGAAGCGAAGCGGATTGGCTCTTCGGTGTCTGTCAACATTCTAAACAGTCCGGAGCGGCCGCCATCTTGTCTCTCGGTAGGATCGAGAGACAAGAGGAGGCCAAAACAAAGGCGAAAATGACCATAAGGGGGCATAGTAGATCCTCCCTAACCCCCTAGGTTTGATGTGGAGGCTTTAAAAGGGCCCCGCGGGGCAACAAAAAAAAAACATTTTTTTGTTTTTTTTGCGTGGATAGCGCCCGGTTAGCGTACTATGAGGAAAAAAGAATGATAGACTTTTCAAATACTGTATGTTAATTGATTGTTGGTTTTGTTGATTATTTTTTTTTTTTTTAAGCAAATATTTATTGTGTTTCAAAATTTAATAAAATGTCTAACATTTCACTGTCTGAAATGTCATTATTTTCATTGAACATAGCTTGTAATGTTTGAGTGTGTAAAATGTCCTCATTTTCAAGGAGGACATCTACTGCTTGCACACATTGCAGTAGTTCTTGGTCCCAAGTTTCATCCATAAATTCTATATAATTTGGATCAATTATTTCTTGGTTGGTCTCTTGCAGGACAATTTCAAATGAAACTTTGTGTTCGCCTTCCATTTTGTCTGAAATTTGGATAAAAAATATATTAGTAGAGATAGGGCACTGTTGGGATTAATTTTAGATAGGCAGTTTTTAACAGTGAATTTATCTTTGGGCAGTGTATAGTATCAGAGTGGAAGTAGGAATATAAAAAAGTGTATGTGATTTAACGTAAGTAAATTCATAATTATACAAGAGAAACCTAACTCCATCCATAACTATAACAGAGAAGTCTATCTAAATCTATAACTACTACAGAGGGATAGTATATAACTATCAGAAAAAGTTTACCATATTAACTTATAGTGCACAATATACTTCAGTTTTTAAAATAACAACTTACTTATAGTGCACAATATACTTCAGTTTTTAAAATAACAACTTACCTTTACAAAGAAGTTGAAGTGATTAGTGAAAATCCTATTGAAATGTACACCAGGAAGTAGTAGTCAAAATGGCTGTGTTTCCTTCTCTTCCTTTATATATATTCAGGTACATAACCAATCAAATGTCAGGTAAAAAAAAAAATAGAAAATGAAAGTAACATTTTAATTGGTTGTGAATTCCAACACTTCAGATGTGTTTTGTGAAGTAATTTACCTCAGGGTATTTAGGGAGGTCTACAGGCTAAATGGCTAAATGGAATTTCAACCAAATTTGTGAAAATGGTAGGGATTGGTATGTAGTATGAGCAAATCTATATTTGGTGAAAGTGTCTCAAGGGTTTCTTCTGTAAATTACTTTCCCACCTTTTTTAATGGAGCGCTTCCCGGGGAGCGCCCCGGTACGCGAACTGGCGAGCGCCCCGGTACGCGAACCTTAAGCGTTACGGGAGTCCACCATTTTGTGTTTCGGTCGAATTAAGATACAAGATGGAGGGCACATAATGTTCAGAATGGGTAGAAGGGGACACGGTAGACGTATTTTGACCCCCTAGGTTTTCTGAGGATGGCTGAGGAGGCCCATATGTGCGAAAAAAAAACATTTTTAAAAAAAAATTCGCGCGGTTAGCTTCCGGTTCGCGTACCGAGTAGCGCTCCGGGGAGCTTACTTTGTTGAAAATTAGTAAAAAAAGTTAGAGTAAAATAATAATTGTGAGTGATCAGATGTAGGGTAGCTCTGAGAAGAGCTTTTGGGTTTATGGTACATTTAGGTACTTATAAGTAGGTACCAATGCACATTTTTAAATTCAGAATGAAAACTCTGTTCCCTTCATCTGAGAAGTGAACTCCATCTCCTCTGTAGATATCTTGCATGTAGTAACGCAAGTTATTGTTGTACACGGAGCCCATTCCATGGTCTCTCATGTAAGCTGAAACAGATTTGTTTACATGCTTCCTCGACTTCTCAATTTGTGGACAAAATTGGTTCGACCACCTCCATTTCTGTCTTTGGCATATATTTGAATATACCAAGGCAGTTTGAGGAAAAAGTGCCATTAATTGCTCAAAGGTGTCCTTTAAAAGCATTTCCAGACCTACTCCAGTCAAAGTGCCCAAATCATTACCTCCACAGTGCACAATTAACAGGTCAGGTTTTGGCAAATGCATAAAGGTTTTCACCAATGGTATCAATTGGTGACATTTTAATCCTCTGTGGCCAAACCACTTAATTTCCACATCTTGTAAATTGAGGTTAGGTAAATTTCTGTTCTCAGCATACCTCTGAGCCCAATAGATGTAACTATGTCCAACAATCCAGACAGAAAACATGGTGAGAGAAGGTTCTGCTGCAGTCAGATGAAGTGTGGTAATGAAATGGCAGTTGAAAAAATAAGAGTTTAAAATGAAAACAACTGTGGAGTTTCTGTGTTAATGAAGCAGTAACAGTGATTGGTGGATTTTGATTGCTGAAAACAGAAAGTTAGGGTGCATGGATGAGTTCTTTGAAAGATGTAATTTGAATGGTCAAAAAAAAATCATTTAATGAAAGATTGCACTGGATACGCAGGTGCACTGAGAGTTCAGAGTTCAATTGAAACATTGTTGTGTGAACTTGCAAACACCAGAGGTCTTCCAGGAGGTGGTTGCTATGCAAAAAAGGCAGAGAGGGCAGAGGGGGGAAGGGTTTTGATTTGAAAAAAGTGAGGGAAGAGTTTTGATTGGGTGACATGAGAGATATGTGTGAAGAATTACAGCATTTCTGTGCTTTCTATAGCTGCAGCCTCTGGAGTGCATACCCTTTGTTCTGCTGAAGACAAATTGGTGTATTTCTGAGACTGTTTTGAAACTCATAAAGTATTTGCTAAGGTGAGAAAAGATTCATTTAATTTAGATAGAGAATAGTATGGTTTAGGGAGAAAATTATGAAGAAAGTTGTGTATTTAAAATGTTGCTTTGTGTCAAGTGTTTTACAAATAGATTTTGTTTCTTTGAGTTACATAGCCATGTTAAAAGTGACCCTTAAAAAAACGCTTTCATGTGTCTTAGGGCATTGTAAGTCATGTCCCGATGAATGTAGGTATAAAATTGATTTCTATGATGTGTTTAAAATCGTTTTTTGAAAAATATTAGGTTTCTTGAAATGTACTGTTAGAGCTTCATAGGTTGCTTGGGGCATATTTATAAGGCATTTGCGTCTCTCTGATGTTATTTTTCCCATTTTAACTTAAGACCTTTCCCCGTGGAGCAAGGTCCTTGTAAATATGCCCCCATCTGTGCTTGGCAAATTTAGATTTTAATTCTTTGACTAACATAGCCATGTTAAAAGTGACCCAGAAATGGTGCAAGGGCCTTAAAAAAACGCTTTCATGTGTCTTAGGGCATTGTAAGTCATTTCCCCTTGAATGTAGGTATATCATTGATTTTGTTGCTGTGTTTAAAATCGTTTTTTAAAAAATATTAGGTTTCTTGAAATGTACTGTTAGAGCTTCATAGGTTGCTTGGGGCATATTTATAAGGCATTTGAGTCTCTCTGATGTTATTTTTCCCATTTTAATTTAAGACCTTTCCCCGTGGAGCAAGGTCCTTGTAAATATGCCCCCATCTGTGCTTGGCAAATTTAGATTTTGATTCTTTGACTAATATAGCCATGTTAAAAGTGACCCAGAAATGGTGCAAGGGCCTTAAAAAAACGCTTTCATGTGTCTTAGGCCATTTTAAGCAGCAGTGTAAAAGATGCACCATGTTGCAAGATAGGTTTCAGTTCATCTCCAGCAAGATACCATCAGTTTAAAATGTATATAATTAGCACTGTGTAGGGGGCATGCAGAAGCTGAAGCTTTTGTAAGTGTCAAAGTTGTTGCATGCAGTGCTGCACTTTTGGGTACTGTTTCATATGCTGGACTACATCTGCACAATGAGATACCTAAGCAAAGGAAACACAAGTGATGTGATTGTGAAATGAGCAAAAGAAATTGCACGTTTTTCAATTACATCACCTGTGTTTCCTAAGTTTACGAATGACATTGTGCAGATGAAGTTTAGGTCTGTCCACGGACACAGAAGAGGTCTGGCCTTTGTTCAAGAGTGAAGTGGACATGACTTACTTCATTGGTAGGCTTTCACATGTATTATGTCCTTTGTATTCTTCAACAAGCGTAAATTTGATCTGCAACCCTGAGTAGGCCTCACCTTAAACAAACCTCTGGAGAGGCCACACCTTATCGTCATCCTGAATTAATCATTTAAAATGTTAGGGACAGATTTATGATAGGTGTATGCCTCTTTTGCGCCACTGTGCGTCACTTTTGTGACGCATTGGCGGTGGAAAAGATTTGCTATGAGGCGACAAAATTACAAATTGATGCATCTAGGCAGATGTGTCATGCTGTAAAAAACCCGTGCCACATGAAACCGATGCAGCAGTGATGCAAAAGATGCAGCATGTTGCAAGACAGGCCTCACTTCATCTCCAACAAGATAAGAAGCTGAGTCTTCTGTAAATGTCAAAATTGTTGTATACACTGCTCAACTTTTGTGTACTCTTTGATATGCTAGACTCCATCTGCACTATGAGATACCTAAGCAAAGGAAACACAGGTGATGTGATTGTGAAATGAGGAAAAGAAACTCCACATTTTTCAATTACATCACCTGTGTTTCCTAAGTTTACGAATGACATTGTGCAGATGAACTTTAGGTCTGTCCACGGACACAGAAGAGGTCTGGCGTTTGTTCAAGAGTGAAGTGGACATGATTTACTTCATTGGTAGACCTTCACATGTATTATGTCCTCTGTTCTCTTCAACAACTCGAAATTTCATTTGGAACCCTGAGTAGGCCTCACCTCAAACAAACCTCTGGATAGGACACATCTTATTGGCATCTTGAAACAATCATTTAAAATGTTAGTGTCTTGCGACACTTTTGTGAGACAACAGCAGTGCAAAAAAAGCCCCATGTTCTAAGATAGGCCTCACTTCATCTGCATCAAGATACTGTTAGTTTAAAATGTATATCTTTAGGACTGTGTAGGGGGCCTGGAGAAGCAGAAGCTTCTGTAAGTGTCAAAGTTGTTGAAAAACTGTTTCTCCTTCAATCTTTTCCCTTGTCTTTTCTAATTTTTAAATACATGTTTTAATATTTTTCAAATGTTTGTTCTCTCTTTCACAGATTGAAAGTATAAAAATAAAAAGTGAGTAATTTAACGACAATTATAAGGTAAATGTTTTGTAGTCTTTTCGTTACATTTCTATCACATTCACCTACTATTAGTTCCACAGCTTCATTTCTTTAACCCTCAGTTTCCTGCCTTTGCTACTTCCCTCATTCCTTTCTCTATTACCTACTTACTCTACTCCTTCCACTCCTTTTCTCAGTCCCTTTCTTCTCATAGTTCCTCACTCTTGTTCACTCACTCCGTCTCTATTACTCTTAGTGTCTTTGACTGATCACTCTTTCACTACTTGTTCATTATGCTTTTTCTGTGTAGTTGAAGCACACTAAGGGGCATATTATGAACACAGCCAATAAAATTATTGCTGTTTTTATCGGCAGAAAACTGCTGCAAAAGTGGTTTTAGCGGCAGTTTTCTGCCGATAAAAGCTGCAAAACTTTTATTGCCTATGTTGATAATATGGCCCTATGTTATTTACATTTCTTTGCTGTTTCAATTATTCTTTTTCTGTTACTTCTTCTTTTCTGCTTTCTGTTTTTTCTCTCTGTTATTCCACATGTTTTAATCTTATTTTGAACATTCACTCATATTCTCTAAGAAACTCTTCTTTGTTATTGTTCTACTCTCTTTTTTTTCTTTCACTTCCTTATCTATTTTGTTTTTCACAATTATATCCTCTTCCCTCTTTTCTTCGGTAAATAAATCTATTAAACAGTATCTCTGGTTTAGACCCTATAGCTGTCTTTGTTTTAACATTACTCTCTGTTTACTTCCCTTATACTTACTCTTCTTTTTTTTTTTTTTTTTTTTTTGGTTCGCTCCCGGTTCGCACACCGGTGAGCGAACCAGGAAGCGAACCAAAAGAAATACAGCTTGCCAGAGTGCTAAACATTCTAGCAATTTTTTTTGAAAGGGGAGGTAGTTCTGAAAAGAACTTTTTTTTTTAATGTTTTTGTTGTTTTATATATTTTTTTATTTTTCTGAACATTTTTTGTTTTTTTTGTATTTTTTGAACAGTTTTATGTTTTTTTTGTTTTTTTTGGAGGGGAAACAACAAAAAACAGGCATTGGAAAGGGCTCAACAGGAGCAAAAAAAAAATTTACTTTCTGGGGCGTTTAGAGCACTTGTGATTTTTAAATGCTCTGTTGATTAAGTTAATGCTCATATTGGCACATGACAGTAATGTACCGCAATACAAACAGGTAATCTTCATATGGACAAAGTTGTCCTGAATGTTTGGCACGGTTTCCCGTGCCTCTGGTCCTGACAAAGATACCTGTGTTGATGTCGTGGCCACAGGAGTTGGTGGGTTGTCCTGCAGGTCACGCATCTCTGCCCGGCTGTAGTTTAATGGATGCCACCTGTTCATGTGACGGTGCATGGTGTAGTTGCCGAAGCTATACTTTTTTAAGGTGCCTCTAGATAAGTCCTCTTTACATATGAGGCACGTCACATATCTAGCATTAACTTTTTTCTGCCCTTCAGGGATTGAAAAAAACTGCCAAATAAAACTAGTTTTACGATGAGAAACCCGGGGCTCCTCTACTAAAAACTGTGGTCCCTCTGTCTCCTCTTCCTCTTGTTCATCCTCTTCCTCCTCTGTGTTGCTGATGAACTGTGGAGGTGGTCCTCTCTTCCCATGAGGAGGTGGTGGTGGTGGTGGGGGTCCACCAGCTGAAGCTACCAATGAAGCCATTGCTCAAATATCAAAAAAGGTCTTCCTCTCACAAAGATGAAAGTCAGAGTGAGGAAAGAAGGAGGGGTTTTCATCATTTGGGAAAAACAATAGTTCTAAACCAATGAAAAGTGTTATTTTTAGGTCACCTGACCTAGCCTTACATCATTAGGAAACCAAAAGTGAAATGAACCAATGAAAAGTTTTATTAACAAGTCACATGACCTGTTACGCTTATGTTACGCGCTGCGGAACGCGCCCCGGATCGCTTCCGGGTCGCTGCGCTTCGCGCCTCGGTTCGCGCTCCGGAGCACTTCCGGGTGCGCTAATGCGGCGCGTCATAAGACGCATTACGCGGCAACACGATACGTCGCGCTTTCGCGACGCGCCCCGGATCGCTTCCGGGGAGCTGCGCTTTGCGTCTCAGTTCGCGTACCGGAGCACTTCCGGGTGCGCTAACGCGGCGCGTCATAAGATGAATTACGCGACAACGTGATACGTCGCGCTTCCGCGACGCGTCACGATGTTGATTTCTAACGCGGCAGTTGCGCAAACGGAACGTTTACCGGTTCGCGGACCGGGTCACGGCATCAAATTGAGCTAACGGGAAGCTTCCCGGTTCGCGAACCGGGAGCGAACAAAAAAAAAATATTTAAAAAAAACTAATTCAAAAGAAATTGCCACGGTCTCTTCATTGTGAGCCATTTTATTTTGAAATTGCTTGCTGTAAATTGCAGAAAAAAATAATCACTTTCATTTATCGTTTTTAGTAATACATAATATAAAACTAACTTTATCAAGTATTTAGTATAACAGAAGGACTGCAAATAAATAACAGAAAACATTTTTCAAATTATCTTCAAGTGTACAACATAGTTCCCCTTACAAATTAACAACTCACCTTTTTAAAAGAAGGAGAAGTGTTAGTACTGTGTAAATCAAACACCAGAAATTCACCACCAAAAATTCCTCACAAATGTACCTCAGACAGTAGTATCACAAAATGGCTGTGGTTTCCTCTCATTTGACATATATACATAACCAATTAACTTTCATCACACACAAATACAAAACCAAAGTAACATTTTAATTGGTTCTAAATTTCAACACTTTCAAATGTGTTTTCCCCATGCAATTTTCAATAGGACATTTACATACGTCTACAGCCTGAATGGCTGAACGGAATTACACCAAACTTGGCAAAATGGTACATCAAACCTAAGAGGTCAGGAAGGATCTACTATGCCCCCTTATGGTCATTTGCCCCTTCGCTTTGGCCTCCTCTTGTCTCTCGATCCTACCGAGAGACAAGATGGCGGCCGCTACGGACTGTTTGGAATGTTGACAGACGCCGGAGAACCAATCAGCTTCGCAAAGCTCCGTAACGCGAAAAGTATGCGAAGCGGAGCGCTGTTACAGATATATATCTTTTTTTGAACGTTAATTTCTCAAAATCCACTGGAGCACATATATTGAGACCTAGCAAAGGCACATCGAGCTACCAGTCCCTAATATTTTGCCAAGTTTCGTGCAAATCCATTCAGCCGTTCGATTATTGACATTTAGATACGTCTACAGCCTGAATGGCTGAACGGAATTACACCAAACTTGGCAAAATGGTACATCAAACCTAAGAGGTCAGGGAGGATCTACTATGCCCCCTTATGGTCATTTGCCCCTTCGCTTTTGCCTCCTCTTGTCTCTCGATCCTACCGAGAGACAAGATGGCGGCCGCTACGGACTGTTTGGAATGTTGACAGACGCCGGAGAACCAATCAGCTTCGCTTCACAAAGCTCCGTTGCGCGAAAAGTACGCGAACTGGAGCGCTGCCCGGTCCGCTGTTACAGATATATATCTTTTTTTAAACGTTAATTTCTCAAAATCCACTGGAGCACATATATTGAGACCTACAAAAGGCACATCGGGCTACCAGTCCCTACAATTTTGCCAAGTTTCGTGCAAATCCATTCAGCCGTTCGGGCTAAAAGTGAGGCCAACCGCCCTATGGAAAACTCAATGTTAAAAACACGTTTTGGGACCCCCCTTTTTTCTCGACCCCCCCTGGACGAAACCCCCCCCCAATTTTCAGTGCTGCTCAGAAACAAAATGGCCATTTTCCTGAAAATTTCAGCCAATTCCGTCCACAAACGCCAAAGTTATTAGACATAGAATTTTCAAAAATCCCATAGAGAAAAAATCCTAACTATATATACCTACTGGCGACCGCCAGTAGGTAATATATATTCACTGAAAAAACCATAGGTTATAGACCATATATAGTTAGGAATTAGCATTTACAAAACCTTGAAAATTCACTGAAAAAACCATAGGTTATAGACCATATATCGTTAGGAATTAGCATTTAAAAAACCTTATTTTACTCACACAAAACCATTGAAATTCCATATATAGTTAGTTGCACTAACTATATATCGCGCACCCGCAATCCACTGCTGATGATGTCACATATTACATCATTCATGACATGGTCAGTGACATCACTGATGACATCACTGATGACATCTCAAATGACATCACTGATGACATCACTGATGACATCATCCATTGACTGTGTGTTTCTGTAAAGTTTAAATATGTTTTACATATTTAAGAATGAGTAGATGTATAAGTGTCTGGATGAAGGATTTAGGTGCGTGACTGACTGTATGAGTGAGTGATTAAATGTGTCTCACTGAGTGCATGGGTTAGTGACTAAACTGTCTTAATTTGTGCATCATTATGTCTGTTGTTCTGTAAACTGCTGCATGTGTTGATCAGTAGCTATATGAGTAACTATATGGGTTATTGATTGATTGTCCAAGTATTTGTATGGGAGACTGAGTGTGTGTGTGGCTGGCTGGGAGATGTGTGACTCTGTGCAGATCAATGTGTACTTGTATCAATGATTGTATAAGAGAGTAAGTATGTGTTAGTATATGTTTGAAAATGTAAGGTACTCTATGTTTAAATGGAAAATGGAAAAAATAGAAAATGGAAGTGTGATTGATTCTTTACAGGACTGACTAGGTGTGTGAGTAACTCCATGGATGAGTGGCAGAGTGTGAGTCTCTGTATAGGTGTATGAGTGCATATGATAGTGTTGTAAAGATGAGTGATTGTATGTATGAATGATTGTATGGGTGAATGAGTGAATGTGTGTGTAGACGTAGGAATCAGTGAGTGCGTATGTAGTAACTAGTATTGGTGTGTCAATGGTTTCAAAAATTATACTCTGTATTTAACACTGGGTGTAACAGAGGTTATATTAAAGTGTGAGGAGATGCATTGTATTGTCACATGAATGATATCATCAGTGATGTGGTCATTGATGTCAAATGAGATGTCATCAGTGATGTCATCAGTGATGTCATTTGAGATGTCATCAGTGATGTCGTCAGTGATGTCACTGACCATGTCATGAATGATGTAATATGTGACATCATCAGCAGTGGATTGCGGGTGCGCGATATATAGTTAGTGCAACTAACTATATATGGAATTTCAATGGTTTTGTGTGAGTAAAATAAGGTTTTTTAAATGCTAATTCCTAACGATATATGGTCTATAACCTATGGTTTTTTCAGTGAATTTTCAAGGTTTTGTAAATGCTAATTCCTAACTATATATGGTCTATAACCTATGGTATTTTCAGTGAATTTTCAAGGTTTTGTAAATGCTAATTCCTAACTATATATGGTCTATAACCTATGGTTTTTTCAGTGAATTTCAATGTTTTTTTAATAGCAAATATCATAAGTCAAGTACGTGGTAAGTAAAAACATTTTCGTGTTTATGCACACTGATCTGCTTTGAATGCTGCCCCCATCCTCATTTCTATTAGGAGTACTCTCTCTTTGCAGATAGTGAAGGGTAGTTAACGCAGGCCTTTGCCCCCGTTGTAATCCGTCGTGCCTGCTTCTCTCTCCATTTGATTGATTGTTCTCTTTGGTTCATTCTCTATTTACAAACAAGCACAGAGTCGCAATACTCTGTTTAGTCTTTGCAGATAGCGAAAAATCGTGTAAAAAAACAAAAGGAATCGAGCAAAATCAGTAGGCCACTAATGGGATCTCTTTTTGACCTCGCTAAAATAGAAACATTAGGAACAACCTGTTGAAAATAGCAATGTGTATGTACATAAGCGGCGTTCATTTGTGTTCACAGTACCCCTTGTTGATTGTTTGAATCGAGCATTGAATTGTTCGAAGTTGGTTCTCTTAAGGATCTTATCTGCCTGCAAACGAGGAAGAATAGGAATATTCTCTCTCCCTTTGCAGATAGTGAAGGGTAGGTAACGCAAACCTTTAACACGTCGTGCCTATTTCGTTCCTCATTGATTGATTGTTTGCCCGAACATTGACTGTTTGGGAATTGGTTCTTTTTGGAGGTATTCCCTGTTTGCAAATAAACGTAGGAAAATCTTTGCAAGTAGTGAAAGGGTAGGTAATGCGGACCTTTCTCCCCCGTTGTAATCTGTCATGCCTATCTACTCCCCACTGATTGATGCACCTGTTTCACCCGGACCATTTACTAGAGATAGGTCATCTGGCCCGACCAGAGAGCACCCCTAGTGAAAAGGACATATGCAATAATAACGAAGTGATCACTGTATCCTGTTAACAGAAACTTTAGCATGAAACAACCTGGAAAGAAAGGAATAGGAAAACGAAAATCAGTAGGCCACTAATGAACTTTTTATTAAATAACAAACAAAGAAACGATAACAATACGTAATGATAAAACCTATTATTGTCCTAGAAACAAGAAACGTTAGAAGTAAGCCGGTAATAAGAAACCTGAAACCAGTAAGAGAAACCAAGTGTGACATTGCAACGGCCACAAGGCAACGAGGCTTCATCGCCCCTCACTGCCCCAAAACGTGTCTGTCCCACCGCCTGCCACGGCCAAATAACGGCAAACTGGGAAAGATACAAGTCAGCAGACATCCGCCCCATTCTGGAAACTTCCAAAGAGCAACAGGTTTCCGGCTACGCCCAGCCGGAAGCAACACATATAAGGCGGGTCCTGCTGCCAACCGTCGGCAAAAGATCATCACGTAGGGTGTAGCCGGAGGAAAGGCCGAGGCCAGCGGGACCCGGCAGGGGATTGACAACACTGGAGAGTTGCAGGGGGGGGAATGTCTATGTGGGAATGTCTATGTGAATTACCTACTGGCGACCGCCAGTAGGTAATTCACTGAAAAAAACATAGGCTTCACACCATATATATATATATATTCACTGAAAAAAACCATAGGTTTCACACCAATTGACATCACTGATGACATCACTGATGACATCATCCATTGACTGTGTGTTTTTATAAAGTTTAAATATGTTTTACATATTGAAGAATGAGTGGATGTATAAATGTCTGGATGAAGGATTTAGTAGGTGTGTGACTGACTGTATGACTGAGTGATTAAATGTGTCTTACTGCATGCATGGGTTAGTGACTAAACTGTCTGAATGTGTGCATCAGTATGACTGTTGTTGTGTAAGATGCTGTATATGTTGATCAGTAGCTATATGAGTGGCTATATGAGTTATTGATTGGTTGCCCAAGTATTTGTATGTGAGACTGAGTGTGTGTGTGGGTGACTGGGAGGTGTGTGACTCTGTGCATAGATGTGTGAGCAGTTGATTCACTACGTGTATGGGTTCAAGAGTGCATGTAGAAACAGCTGTATGGGCGGTTGACTGTGTGCATTGGTGTGTCGGTGAGTGAATGTATATCTCAGTGCTACATGTCCAAGTAAGTACATATGTAAAACACAGTGCATGTGAGTGTTGGTATATATACATGACTATACATGAGAGCCAGTGATTGTGCAAGTGGCTGTATGGATCAATGTGTATTTGTATCAGTGATTGTATAAGAGAGTAAGTATGTGTTAGTATATGTTTGAATAAGTAAGGTGTTGTGTGTATAACTGTATAGACAAGAAAATGGGAGTGTGATTGATTCTTTGTATGACTGACTAGGTGTGTAAGTAACTCCATGGATGAGTGGCAGTGTGTGAGTGTCTGTATAGGTGTATGAGTGCATATAAAAATATTGTATTGATGAGTGACTGTATTTATGAGTGATTTTATGGGTGAAGGAGTGGATGTGTGTGGAGACCTAGGAATCAGTGAGTGCGTATGTAGTAACTGGTATTGGTGTGCCAATGGTTTCAAGAATGGTAGTTTGTATTTAACACTGGGTGTATCAAAGGTTAGATTAGAGTGTGAGGAAGTGCATCGTATTATCACGTGAATTATTTCATCAGTGATGTCATCATTGATGTCAATTGAGATGTCATCAGTGATGTCATCAGTGATGTCATTTGAGATGTCATCAGTGATGTCCTCAGTGATGTCACTGACCATGTCATGAATGATGTAATATGTGACATCATCAGCAGTGGATTGCGGGCGCGCAAGTTATAGTGAGTCCAACTAACTATAACATGGGAATTTCAATGGTTTTGTATGAGTAAAATGTTCAGCTAACTATAACAGGTGTGAAACCTATGTTTTTTTCAGTGCATTTCAAAGGTTTTTTAAATGCTAATTCCGAACTATAACGAGTGTTAAACCTATGGGTTTTCAGTGAATTTCAAAGGTTTTTTAAATACTAATTCCTAACTATAACGAGTTTGAAACCTACGGTTTTTAAACTGAATTATTATTTTTTTAAATTATTATAACTTTTTTTAATTTTTCAAATATTTTATATTTTTGTAATATTCATTTTTCAATGTATTTTTCCAATGTTTTTTATTTTTAATTTTTTACCTCTGAGCGCTCAGGGTGCGTGCACCCGTAAACGCACCCGTACATGTAGCGTGAGCGCTATTCCCGCGAGCGAAAAAATATATATTTATGTATTTAAAGTAAATAATAATGGAAGACATTCAGTGGCATACTCATAAAAGTAGTATTTTTGATTTTTAATAACCGTATTTTAACTTTTAAACACATTTCCGAAAATCGAGCAAAAGGTCATTCATTCGCGCCGCGTAAGCACCCCCGGAAGCACTTCCGTAAGCGCCTACGTACGTGCCGCTTAAGCGCCCCCATAAGCGCCCCAAAGCGTGCAGCGTAAGCGCTCGTCAAGCCATGTGACCTTAAAACAACACTTTTGATTGGTTAATAACAGTTTTTTGCACAACTATAGAAAGTCCCCACCCATTTCCCTCACTACCTCTTTGCAATTGCTGAGAGAACACCTCTTGTGCATTGTTCTAAATAACACCTCTTTTTTTGGAAAGATGTCTGCTCACAGGGAGTCCTCCATAGACTCTGATATTAAATTTGTGCGTGAAGATCCCCCCCAGAGAAAAGTCAAAGAACATTTCATCTGGAAGTTCTTCACTTTCACAGAGGGGTAAAAAAATGCAATGCAGCCAAAGTGACCTGCCGGATTTGTGACACAACTCTGTCAAGTGGGGATCCTACCCGCAAATACAGTTTTGGGAATGCCACCTTGATCCGGCATGTGGAGAGGAGGCATCCTAATAACTTTGCAAGGGAGAGCACCAGGGACCTGGCACGCAATCCCCCAAGAGATGGCACCAGCACCTCCACTGGAGTAGCAACACCTTCTGGAAGAGAAGCAGCACATTTAATCCCGAACATACAGCCGGTGTTTGCAGATTTAAAAATAAAATACAAACAGTGTGATGAACTGCTCTGCTACGGGGAGCAGAGCATTGAAATAATTGTTCGAAGGAAGGGGGAAACCGCTGCTCCACCCATCCCTGATTTTTCTCCTTTTTTTTGCTCCTGTTGAGCAGTTTTGCATTCCCTGCTTTTGTTTTTGTCCTGAAAAAAATACAAAAAAAATGTAAAATCGTTCTGAAAAAGTATTAAAGAAATTTTAAAACTAAAAAAGAAGAAAAAAAAAGTTCTTATCAGAACTACCTCCAATTCTCCAAAAAGAGCTACATTCCTTATATATTGTGTCATACTTTTTTTCAATGAATGTGTACTGCATAAATGAATGGATAAAATGACTGAATGAAGGGGAGAAAGTGACTGAGGAAACAAATGATAGAAGTGGAGTGAGTGAGGGTGAGTTGATGACAGTGAGGGATGGAAGGTGTGTGAGGTTGAGTGAAGGGGGAGTCACATAGTGAGGGGATGGAGGGAGTGAGGGTAAGACAGAGGGAGTGAGGGAAGAGGAGTGAGGAAGTGAGAGGACAGAGGGAGTGAGAGAAAGAGTGAGTGAAGTGGAGTACGGTGAGAGAGGAAAAGAAAATGAGTGAGAAGCGAAGGAAGGGAAGAGAGGTGAAGGGAATTGAAGCAGGGGAACTGAAAGAAGGTGAGTGTGGGAGGGGAGTGAGAATAAGGAGAGTAAACATGGGGAATGAGAATAAGTGAGGGAAGCGGAGTAAGGGAACGGGGGTGAGGGAGGGTGAGAGAAGAGTAGTGAGGTTAAGGAAAAGAGTGATGAGAAACTAAATTTTGTTTGTCAAACTTACCTTATAAGTAATGTACACTTATTGACATATTTTTAATAAATGTACTATCTGTGGAAGTGGGCGTAAGACAGTGAGGGGACAGTGGGAGTGAGGGTAACAGAGAGGGAGTGAGGGAAGAGGAGTGAGAAAATGAGAGAACAGTGGGAGTGAGAGAAGGAGTGAGTTAAGGGGAGTAAGGTGAGTGAGGGAAGGGGAATGACTGAGGGAGCAAAGGAAGGAAAGAAGGGGAAGGGGAGTGAAGCAAAGGGACTGGGAAAAGGTGAGTTCGTGAGGAGAGAAAGGGGAAGGGGAGTTAAGGATGGGGAATGAGGAAAAGTGAGGGAACCGGAGTAAGGGAACAGGAGTAAAGGAGGGTGATAGAAGGGCAGTGAGGTTGAGGAAAGAGGGATGATAGAGGGTGGATAAAGGCGAGTGAGTGTAAGACAAGGGGACTGAGGGAGTGAGGACATAGAGGTAGTGAAGGAAAGAGTGAGAGAAAAGGACTGAATAAGAGAGCAAAGAAAGGTAAGTGAAAGAATGTGGGTGAGTTATAGGGAGTGAGCGTGACAGAAGAGGAGTGAGAGACTGAAGGGACGGAGAGAGTAAGGCTAAGAGAAAGGGAGTAAGGGAAGGGGAGTGAGGAAGTGAGAGGACAGAGGGAGTGAGAGAAAGAGTGAGTGAAGTGGAGTACGGTGAGAGAGGAAAAGAAAATGAGTGAGAAGCGAAGGAAGGGAAGAGAGGTGAAGGGAATTGAAGCAGGGGAACTGAAAGAAGGTGAGTGTGGGAGGGGAGTGAGAAGAAGGGGAGTAAACATGGGGAATGAGAATAAGTGAGGGAAGCGGAGTAAGGGAACGGGGGTGAGGGAGGGTGAGAGAAGAGTAGTGAGGTTAAGGAAAAGAGTGATGAGAAACTAAATTTTGTTTGTCAAACTTACCTTATAAGTAATGTACACTTATTGACATATTTTTAATAAATGTACTATCTGTGGAAGTGGGCGTAAGACAGTGAGGGGACAGTGGGAGTGAGGGTAACAGAGAGGGAGTGAGGGAAGAGGAGTGAGAAAATGAGAGAACAGTGGGAGTGAGAGAAGGAGTGAGTTAAGGGGAGTAAGGTGAGTGAGGGAAGGGGAATGACTGAGGGAGCAAAGGAAGGAAAGAAGGGGAAGGGGAGTGAAGCAAAGGGACTGGGAAAAGGTGAGTTCGTGAGGAGAGAAAGGGGAAGGGGAGTTAAGGATGGGGAATGAGGATAAGTGAGGGAACCGGAGTAAGGGAACAGGAGTAAAGGAGGGTGATAGAAGGGCAGTGAGGTTGAGGAAAGAGGGATGATAGAGGGTGGATAAAGGCGAGTGAGTGTAAGACAAGGGGACTGAGGGAGTGAGGACATAGAGGTAGTGAAGGAAAGAGTGAGAGAAAAGGACTGAATAAGAGAGCAAAGAAAGGTAAGTGAAAGAATGTGGGTGAGTTTGACAGAAGAGGAGTGAGAGACTGAAGGGACGGAGAGAGTAAGGCTAAGAGAAAGGGAGTAAGGGAAGGGGAGTGAGGAAGTGAGAGGAATTACTGAGTGAGCAACGGAAGGAAAGAAGAGGAAGGGGAGTGAAGCAGAGGGACTGAGAGCTGGAAAGTGGTGGAGGGGGGAGGGGAAGGGGAGTGAAAGAATGGGGAAAGAGGGGTAGCGAGGGAAGTGGAGTAAGGCAACTGGGGTGAAGGAGGGTGAGAGAAGGGCAGAGAGGGTGAGTAAAGAGGTGTGATAGAGGGTGGATAAAGGTGAGTGAGCGTGAGACAAGGGGAGTATAATATATATTTCACAATACAAAATACAAAATAATTTGTACAACATACTATAAGGTGTATTTTTGCTGTTCTCAGAATACATTGAATTTCACTAAAAACAGTGAGTTCAATACTACTCATCATATGACAGCGGGCAAAAAAAACACAATCAAAAAGATTGTGTTTAAAAAACCCATACAACGTTTCAATAAATAATGTAAAACTTAGAAAAAAACATATCTTAAATGTTTTCTTCCAAACAATAATTTGTTACGTACATATCAACAATCACAAATTAATAAAACATTAGTATGTCATTATTATACTCCCAAAGTAAAGTAATATAGAAACATAAATTAACAACATTTACCCGAAATACTCATTTTTGATTCACTTACTTTTCCACAAGGCCAAATAGTATATGAAAAGTCCTTTTTTTGGAAATTACTTAATAGTACTTTTAAACTTCCATTTACCCGACTTTCTGAATGAAAAGCTCCAACATCTATTCGATCATCTAACAATAGTTATATTTCCACCTCTGGCTCACTCATGATCAACATTTCCTATAATACTGATATCTCTCACTATGTGATACACTTACACTACCTCTATGAGAACTACAAGTTTTTTTATTATGTTGATCACTCTCACTCACAAAGCAATTTTGAACAGCAGACTAACTTTTATTAACAGCTCTAATCTTCCTAGGCCAATTACATTTCCTAAACTTTTGGTTGTAAGAACACTAGGTAAGAATTTTAGAAAGTCAGAAGGCAAACGTTGTTTGAAAGTCAATTGAGTATCGTTACAATTAGTCCAGCCTTTTTGAAGTTTTAAATAAGCTGTGTAATGTCCTGATGTTGTAGAAGGACCATCATGGAAAATAATTGCTGCAGTTACAATGGTTCTTCCTGAAATTGATCATTGAGAAGCCACAACATTTTTAATTCAAGTTGTCAATTTAGTTCCATCAGGTGTACATTGTTGGAACATTAAAATTACATACTGTCCATATCGTTGTATATATAATGTTGATAACATTGCAGAGTTACATTGGGTAAAGACCATGTTTTGATTTGCTTCTTTCTCTGTTGTGCCCCTGCTGTAGCTTTCTTTGCCCCCTGCATTGTGCCCGTTATCGTCTCTTGGACCCTGTTTGTTTCTGCCCCCTGCATTGTGCCTGTGCTCTGTTTATTTATTTTTTCATCGTTGTGCCCCTGCTCGCCCTGCTCCCCCACCGCCGTCTCTATTGCTGACCTACCCCGCTCCCTGCCGCTGCTCCCCCGCAGCCCCACCCCCGTTCCCTACAGCATCTACGTTCCCCTCCCCACTCGCCACCCCGCTCCCACCTCCCAGCTGCTCCTCCCTCGCTCCGCCCCCCTCCACTCTCCAATTATGGCAGGGTGGCAAACGCGCATCGTTCATGTGCAGTGGGTGCGCCCCGTGCGCGCCGAAGGCGCGCCAAAGGCAAGCCCGTCTACGCCCGTCCGCGCCTGGACCGCGCCCAGCGCCAGACCCCCTGGCCCCCGCCGAGGCCATCCCACCTGCCGGACATACGACGCCGCCACCCTCACCGCACTCAATACCGGCCGACTCCCCGACTGCCACCGAGCCGCCCCAGGACACACCCACGGACCCTTCACCTGCCAATCCTGCAAGTTCTGCTGCATTAGGACCTACACTGCAACCGCAGACGCCAAGCAGAGCATCAACTTCAACCACCTGAAGTGCATCCTGCTCAACACCCGCTCCGTCCACAGACACGCCGTGGAACTATGGAACCTACTCGACACCACAACTCCAGATGTCGCCTTCCTCACGGAAACCTGGATGAACGCCTCATCAGCGCCCGACATCGCCATAGCCATCCCGGATGGATACAAGATCATCCGAAGGGACCGCATCAACCAAATAGGAGCAGGCATCGCCATCGTCCACAATAACACCATCCGCATCACGACCAGCTCCGACGACACCCTCACAGCCGCCGAACATCTTCACTTCCAGATTCACACCGACCCCAAGACCACACTCAGAGGCACACTCATTTACAGCCCCCAGGACCCCGCACACAATTCAGCGAAGACATCGCTGACTTTGTCAGCCCACACGCCCTCCCCTCCGATGACTATATCCTCCTAGGGGACCTCAACTTCCACCTGGAGAACAACAATGACAACAACACCACCACCCTGCTGGACAACCTCTCCAATCTCGGACTCAAACAACTGGTAAACACCCCCACCCACTATGCCGGACACACGCGCGACCCAATCTTCTCCTCCAGCAAGCACATCTCCTTCAACCACTCCACGGGACTCCACTGGACAGACCACAGCTGCGTCCACTTCAGCTTCAAAAAGGCCACGACCCAACACCAGCCGCAACAGGTTCCCCGCAGAAGTTGGAACAAGATTACCACCGACCAGATCACCTCATCACTGAACCAGAACCCTCCTGCCAGATCAACGGACCCCAATCAAGCAGCCAACAACCTCGCACAGTGGATCTCCAACTGCGCTGACGACCTCGCACCCCTGAAAAACAATCCCAGCAAGCCAGGAAGCAAAAAAGCCTCTTGGTTCAACAACGACCTCAAGATCTCCAAGAAGAACTGCCGCACCCTCGAGAAAGCCTGGCGAAAAAACTGGACCACAGACAACATGACCGCCCTCAAGCACGCCACCCGCAAACACCCCCAGCTGATTCGCACCACCAAGAAATCTGTATTCAAGGATCGACTAGACAACAATGCCCACAACAGCAAGGAACTCTTCAGCATCATCAAAGAGCTCACCAACCCCAGCGCCGGCAACAACAACATCACTCCCTCACAAGAACTCTGCGACTCTCTCGCCTTGTTCTTCCACAGCAAGATCGTAGACATACACAACAGCTTCGGCGACCCGTCCACACCCCCAACCACAGATCCGAAGCCCCCCACCACCACCCTCCGCGCCTGGACCCCGGTCAGCACCAGAAGACACCATACGCACGATGAACACCATCCACTCCGGATCGCCAACCGACCCATGCCCCCACCACATCTTCAACATGGCCGACTCCGTCATCGCACCCCAACTCCGGGACATCACCAACTGCTCCTTCAACACCGCTACCTTCCCAGAAAGCTGGAAGCATGCAGAGCTCAGCGCCCTCCTGAAGAAACCATCAGCAGGCCCCACCAAACTCAAGAACTACCGCCCCATCTCGTTCCTCCCGTTCCCCGCCAAAGTCATCGAAAAGACCGTCAACAGTCAGCTTGCCGCCTTCCTCGAATCCAACGGTTCTCTCGACCCCTCACAGTCCGGCTTCCGAGCCAACCACAGCACCGAGACCGCCCTCATTGCAGCCACAGACGACATCCGGACCCTGCTCGACAACGGGGAAACAACAGCCTTCATCCTCCTGGACCTCTCCGCAGCGTTTGACACTGTCTGCCACCGCACCCTAGTTAAACGCCTTAGCAACATCGGAATACAAGATAAGGCATTGGAGTGGATCACCTCGTTCCTCGCCGGAAGAACCCAGAGGCCACTGAAGTCATCTGCGGCATACCACAAGGTTCATCACTCAGCCCCACCCTCTTCAACGTCTACATGAGCCCCCTCGCAGCCATCGCGCGCCAACACAACCTCAACATTATCTCCTACGCCGACGACACCCAGTTGATCCTCTCCCTCACCAAAGACCCAACCACCGCCAGAAACAACCTACACGAAGGGATGAAAGAAGTAGCAGAGTGGATGAAGAACAGCCGCCTAAAACTTAACTCAGACAAGACAGAAGTCCTCATCCTGGGATCATCCCCCTCTGCCTGGGACGACTCCTGGTGGCCTCCGGCCCTAGGCAGCGCACCCAAACCAACGGATCATGCACGCAACCTGGGCTTCATCCTTGACTGCTCCCTCTCGATGACCAGACAAGTCAACGCCGTCTCATCATCATGTTTTAACATCCTACGCATGCTCCGAAAGATTTTCTGATGGATCCCCACCGAAACCAGGAAAACGGTCACCCAGGCACTTGTCACCAGCCGGCTAGACTACGGAAACACCCTCTACACCGGAACCACAGCCAAACTGCAAAAAAGACTCCAGCGCATTCAGAACGCCTCCGCACAACTCATCCTGGACATACCTCGACACAACCACATTTCCGGACACCTGAGAGACCTGCACTGGCTCCCCGTCAGCAAGAGAATCAGGTTCCGTCTCCTCACCCACGCACACAAGGCCCTCCACGACCAAGGACTCAGCTAGCTTAACAACCGCCTGACCTTCTACACCCCCACCCGCCAACTGCGATCATCCAACCAAGCCCTCGCCGCGATTCCCCGCATCCGAAACGCCACCATGGGAGGAAGATCCTTCTCCTACTTGGCGGCCAAAACCTGGAATTCCCTCCCCACCCACCTCCGTCGTACCCAGGACCACCTCTCCTTCAGGAAGAAACTCAAGACCTGGTTGTTCGTTCAATAGCGGACCCCCCCTCCCCTAAGCGCCTTGAGACCCTCTCGGTGAGTAGCGCGCTATACAAATTTCTGATTGGATTGGATTGGATTGGCTTCTCTATCGAGATTATTAAAAGACACTGATTTGGAGTCTGGTAACATCAAATATATAAATCTTTCAGTGTTTATTGTAGTACTACTTGAAAGGAACAATTGTCGCAGTCATGATGCCATTTATAAGAAAGGCCAAAAAGATTTTCAACATCTATACCTTCATCTTGCAATACAACAAGCATATACATTAGAAATTCCTGACAATCTTGCTGAATATTCTGTGAAAATTGATTTAGACCACAACATATGTCTAAAACATTGCGAATATCAGAAACACTTTCTATTTTTGTTTTATCACTGCTACATTTCTGAAACACAGAATTCAACAAACAACAAAATCTTTAATCCCGATTTTCTACAATCTGCTCTTGTAAAGTTCGGAGAAAAAAAAACAACATTAACCACTACATTAGCATAGCAGTTGACACCAGAACTGTTTTCAAACTGAAATCCAACAACATCTTCAACAGAATCCTTTTCCTTTCTGCTTACAATTACTGGTTCATCCATTTTATTTCTTTTTGCTACAACTTCACTACAATTTTTCTCATTTCTTCTTTTTCGGCCTACCACACGCTTTTCAAATAAAGGATATTGAGGTAAATTTGGAGCATATTCTCTTCTTAACCTATTATATTCTTTTATACAATTTTGATCTGTACTAATCTTTGTCTCATCAAAATCAATCAAGTATAATACAGATAAAGTTCTGACTCGAGATAAAGCAACATATGCCATACCCTCCTTGAACACAGAACTTCCAATATTCACCAAAGCACTATCTTCACTTAAACCTTGAGATTTATGAATAGTTACTGCATTTGCCAAACTAAAAGGAAACTGTTTTCGGTGAACATATAAATCTTTCACAAGCAAAAATCGACTCAATTGTTGTACAACATCAAATTTAATTTTCAAAAATTCAATTTCATCTCTATTTCGGTAATTCACAAAATCAACAACATGACCCATTGCACAATTTACTAAACCTCTTTCCACATCTAAATTACGTCGTAAAATTATACGACAATTTAAACATGCATATAGACTCTTTTCAAAACCAGCAGTTTTAGATATTGTCTTCTCTAAAGAATCCAATTTTGATTTCAACTTTTCTGACAAAATAATAGTAGCTCCTTCATGCTCTATCTTATCAATAGCTTCCAGTTATACAATCTCTTAATTTTCTAATTTTAACATTTTGTTGTTGAAGATTGAACATTCTAGCAGAGTTGGCATCAAGCATATCACAGATTTGTTTTCAGCAATTTTCCTATAAATATTCTCTGGGATAATATTTGCGTTTGGAAACAATCGTGCCTGTAAAGCTTCTTTGCCATGTTCACTTACTTTTCCAATGATTATATCTTAAAGAATATTTTTATAATCTTCATCCTTTGCCTGTCGCATATTTTAAAGCAGTTCCAATCATTATATCTTGAAGAATATTTTTATAATCTTCATCCTTTGCCTGTCGCATATTTTAAAGCAGTTCTGCATATTTAAAATATAACCATATATTAACATTTCCAATGCTCCCTAGGCACTTTCTGGTATCTTCATGCATAAGCATTTTAAACACTGGTTGTCCTTTCACAGGAGTTAGCTGCAGTACATCTCCAAAAACAATGGGCCTTATTTATGAAGGCCTTGCGCCGCCGGTGCGTCACTTTTAAAATAGGAAAAAGTGACGCACCGGTAGCGCAAGGCGTTCATAAATAAGGCCCAATGATGTGTTTGCCTCCAAATAACACATCATACTCTGTTTTAAAAATGTGTTGCATTCTTAAATGCACAAAAGCAAGCATTACATTTGATACCATGCTTACCTCATCAATGATAAGAAGTTTAATTTTCCTCAGGACTCTGGAAACTTCACAACAAGCTTCTCCAGATAGCTTGTGGTATTGTAATTTATTATCGTGCTCTACTGGCAGCATCAATAAACGATGTAAAGTAATCCCTTTAATGTTAGGTGCTGCCAACCCAGTTGGAGCGGTAACAACACAAGAGAGTGATGACTCAGTTCTTTTCTGTAGATAAGTTGCAATTCCTTTAATTAGACAACTTTTTCCAGTTCCTGCTTCTCCACTCACGTACAGTCGGACAGGTTTAAATTACGTACATGAGCACTCTTTTTTCTCATGACATAAACCATGCTAAATCGGTTCTATTACTTCGTCATATATTTGTTTCTGCTCAAGGTTTAGTTGTTTTTTCAATTCTTCTAAGTTTACTACATCCTCCTGAGCTTGTTCCATTGCTCTTTCCACCTCATCCATGGCAGTAGCAGCTTCATTTTGAATAATTGGTCCTCCGAGTGCATCCTGACTCAACAAAGCAGAACTCTGCCTGTCTTGAGAACTGTCTCTAGCAATCTCTGCTGTAATTGTAGCTTCTTGCTGTATTTCATCGTTCAACATTTGCAGATAATTAGTGAAAGCAGGACATTCTATAGTATTTTTGCTTGCATTGAAAGAATCTTCATAACTGAGAAAATATCCAAGTAGTTCCTCTTCTGTACGCCATGGCTTAAAGAGTTGCAAAAGAGCTAAATAGTAAAATTCCCTTTTGTCAGGAGATTCGCAACTCAATTTTCGATGATTAATCAAATGTCCTTTTCTTTGTTTCACCAGACATCCTTCACATCCAATTAAAGCATATACTCCTGTATCTATATCTTCTGTAATATTCCTCTTAACATTGTCAAGATGAGTACTTCTATTTGGATAGTATGCATCCAACATGTTTGTCTTCAAAATATCTGTACTGTTTGGTTCTTTCTCTGCCAAATACTCAATTTCTTGTACAGATTTCAAAACTCGGTTTCGTGTTGCAGCAAGACCTAGACTCACCCAAATGATTGTTCTAGATTTGGCATATAGACTTGCTGATGATAACCGATCTGAACATTCGTATGCTCCAATTTCTCGATGCAAAAACATCTTCAGACTGTTACTGTACAATTTCTTACTTAGGCTCTTTTCATGACAAATTTCTTCCCACATTTCCTTTAGTTCTGTCTTTTCTGATTTTGTTATGTAAGACGTTAAATATAGAGCCACAGCAATAGAGTTGTCACCAACATATTGAATATCAATGTTAGCATTCCACTTGGACAAAATGACTGGGTTATGGTCATTTATGTATTTGGACTCTTCATTTCTTTTAAGTTGTATGTATTTTTTGGTGATCTTCTTGTCACAGTATGTCGTAAAGATGAAATCAAATTGTTCACTCTTCCTTTCGATGTTACTGGACGTGGAAATGCAAAACGACATTTTGTGTAGAACTTGTCCTTAGATCTGTATTTTCGACAACAGTATTTTCCACAACGATGGGTTTGAAATCGTAACACTTGTTGTCTTAAATTGTTTTCTTCTGTACTTTTTGGTACAGCACATGTAGCATATTGTTTAATAAAACTCATCACTGTCTCATCTGAATCTGTTCCAAATTTGGGGGCATCTTTGATTTATAGCAGCATATCTATGTGAGGAGCAACTCTTGCTTGATACTCCTTTCTCCAAAAGAAATCCAGAACATCTCCAAGAGGAGGATTTTTTTTGTTTGTGATAAAAGACATCATAGCTTCAAATCTATGATTGAAATACCTGCATACATTAACTGGATCCAAAGAGCACAGTTCTCCAGGTGTCTTGTTTTCTATATTTTCTATGTTTGTATTTGCCTCTGGAAGAAATTGAAGTAAGTCTTCCCAAACATACTCAGCACAGCTAAGAGTAAGGAACCATGTAGGAGGTCCTAAGTTTCTTAGCATACATTTCAGTTCCCCATGACGACGGTACCAATACTCGTTGGTACCACGCTGACATGCCATGAGATTAATTCGCTGAGAATCCAAAATAGTGTCTTGCTGTTGGACTTTATCCATAAAGTTCCTTGCCGAAACATTTTGCAGATGTACTCCACGTTTCAGTATATGGTTCACTGCATAAGAAAGTCCAGACAAGTCACTCTCAAACAGAAGATGAAACAAATATGGAATACATTGGCGAAACCTTGGATCTTCTGCATATAATCTTAAAGTCCGGTATTCAGATGCAGGAATTTGAACAGATCGGTCATCATATCGACCACCTTGACCTGTTGGAAATAACTGAGGAAAACAATGAGCTTCCAAGCTTTCTTCCCATACACTAATGGGACTTCCTTTTGCTTCTTTCATTTGGAACAAGTCAATAGCATTCCCCATTACTTCTTTGGAATGCAGAGGATGAACACTATAATGTTCATAAATTTCTTCACTTCTAGACACATCTACTTTTTCAATTTGCCCAGCTGAGAAATCACTGTCCTCTTCTACAGTTGTTTCCTCTCCCCCTACATATTCATTTTTGTAGTACTGATTGTTTTTTACCAAATACAACGTTGCCTTTTTGACTTTCCTAACATCCACAAATTTTTGCCAGAGTTTCTTACTCTTTGTAGGAACGCCATTAACTAGAATAACCAGAGGTTCCTCTTTCACTTTTTCAACGCCAATTGTATCAATATGTTTCTTTAAATCTAGCGGCAAATGAACAACTCTTCCCTTTAATCCTCTCTGTAAATCTGAAGGAGGCAATTTCCCTGTCTTAGGCTCTATGCGAACAATAGCCTGAAATGGATGCACACATTGAATCAGAATAGACTCATAAGTATTTAAATCCATCAATTCAGAAGGAATGTTTACCAACTCAAGATTATTATGTACAGCTCTAGCAGGCATTTTGTTTTCATTTAATTTATTATATCAATATTTACAAATACGCAGATCAGAACCCAAATCAAAACAATTCGCTACCAACAAATAAGTTGCAAAATCCTTCCACTCATTATTATTTTCCTTTTCACTTTTTACATATAAATCAACTAACCTAGTCTGATTCTTATAATGAGTTCGTCGACAACACACACAAGAAAAATGTGGCCTTTCACTTGAAATGACCTTAAACTTTGTAATTTCATGTTCAAAATTTTCTGTCCTTAAATTCTGTACATTCTCTTCCACATTACCTTCTATTACTGTATCAGTTTCTGCACTGCCCTATTTTTCACCAAAGTAACTTAACTCAATTTCTTCACAAATATTGTTCACATCTAATACAGATCCAAGCAAAAGAGCACTGTTCAACTTTTTTAACATTAGTGCGGGACTTTTTGCATAATACAACCTTCTCACTAATTTCCTCACTTTAGAAAGGTGTACTGCTAACATCCTAAAATGATGAAAAACACTGACATACTTTTCTAGAAAGACAAGCCAGTGAATGCCCATGCAAACCTGTTTTTTCTCTTACTCTGCAAGGATCTAACTCTTGCAACATTTAAATTTTTTTGTTTTAGAATTTTCTTAGTATATGTACGTAAGATATTGCGAAACAAATCAATTGAATCCTGTCGCACACTACAAATACTACTACAATTCCATGTATATACTGGAGCCTTAGGACATCTCCCTAAAACGTCATCAGGTAACACCTCTTCTGTATTTCTAGGCACAATCTCTTCTTTTTCAACCGGACAACCGTCCTACACCTCATGTACTCGACCACTGGTGTCAACTGCATGCACCAAATCATTACCCTGAAAATAACTCTCTTCATTAAAAAATACTCACAACTTGAACTATGCTTCCATTCTCCATAAAAAACATCACAAAAATTAGTCTGATTAATTACTCTTTTCCACTTACTTTTTGATTTCAAAACATTGATTACCTTGTCTAGTGTACGAATTCTTTTGATTACTAAAATAAATGAAAACAATTCATTTCAAAAGCCTGATCAACTATCCTCTCTATACTTTTTTTTCTTATATAAATCACTTTTCCTTTTGCAATTTTTAACATTTTTTAATACATTTAAAATAATTCTGTTATAAAACATTTGCCTACGAATGTCAATGAACTGATTTTTACGTCTATTAATATAGACAATATCATCTCCATAAACTTGTTCTACATTTTTGCTCTTTCTTTGTAGTTGCAGAAACATTTTTTTTCTTTTGTGCATTATCTTGACTTTTTTTACATTGAGTTAATTTCCGTATGAAATGCTTAGTTGCCTTACCAGGAACATTATTCTTTTGCTCCGTATTTTGTTTTTTACATACATCTTGTAATTGCGTTTTCTTGGAAAAGTAAGTTTTCTTATATTTTCTATTTTGACGAGATTTTGTAGGCATTTTGCTTCTTCTTTTTCTTGATAATTACAATCTGCTGTAAATAAAAAATAACGTATTATAGACCACTACTAACATACTACATAGCAATTACAATAACTAAACGATATAAACACCAGTTTACAACAAAAGTAATTTTATAGCACAGCAACTGTGTCTCACCAGAGTAGGAAATCATGCAGTGAGTGCTGTTTCTCATTTTATGGCAGTGCAGAACAGGTTCAACATTAATGTCACTCTGACTGCACTATCTCTCTCTTTGCGTGTGTGATCTCACTCTCTGCCTGCGCCATCTCTCTCTTTGCGTGTGTCATCTCTCTCTTTGCGTATGTCATCTCACTCTCTGCCTGCACCATCTCTCTCTTTGCATGTGTCATCTCTCTCTTTGCGTGTGTCATCTCACTCTCTGCCTGCGCCATCTCTGTCTTTGGGTATGTCATCTCTCTCTTTGCGTGTGACATCTCATTCTCTGCCTGCACCGTGTCTATCTTTGCATGTGTCATCTTACTCTCTGCCTGCACCATCTCTCTCTTTGCGTGTGTCATCTCACTCTTTGCCTGCGCCATCTCTCTCTTTGTGTGTGTCATCTCACAGAGAGAGAGATGCCACAGGCACAGGGAACATCTCTCTTTTTACATGTGTCATCTCACTCTCTGCCTGCACCATCTCTCTCTTTGCGTGTGTCATCTCACTCTCTACCTGCGTCATCTCTCTCTTTGCGTGTGTCATCTCTCTCACCTACTCTGCTATGCGCCAGGGTGCTGCGTAGCAGAGAGGTGTAAAAAGGGGTGTGGCCTCATTACACCTCTCTGCAATGCAGCCTCCTGGCTCATACTGGAGGTTCCCGGTGGGCTAGTTGGCCCCCAGGGACCCCCAGTATACAAGGGGAATTAGTTCCCCCTCTGCAAACGCGCCCGGGGCTGCATTGCAAAGAGGTGTAAAAAGGGGCGTGGCCTCATTACACCAATCTGCAATGCAGTCCCCTGGCGCATACTGGAGATTCCTGGTGGGCTTGTTGGCCCCCAGGGACCCCCAGTATGCAAGGGGAATCAGTTACCCCTCTGCAAACATGCCCGGGACTGCATTGCAGAGCGGTGTAAAAAGGGGCGTGGCCTCATTACACCTATTTATTGCTTCCCAGCAAGTACAACAATGTGCCTTAACGGCGAGGAAGGCCGATAACCAGCGAACTTGTGGGCTTTGCAAATAGCTTAGTCATACATATCATATTAAGATCATCGCCATAGAGTTCATGTGGCCTCAAGGAAGAGGGCTTTGAGTAAAGTCTTGAATTTCGGGAAATGGGAGGTCGTTCTGATGTGAGGCGGATGGCGTTCCATATCCTGGGTGCATTGCCCGCAAAGGATTTACTTATATTTTTGCGTTTCCGCGATTTCAAAGTAATGAGAAGAAGCGTGTTGGAGCTTCTGAGGTTCCTGGCTAGGCCAGCCCTTTTGAGTTTCGCTTCCAGGTATTCTGGTTTGCCAGTGTGGAGGGCTTTGTGTGTCAGACATGCTGTCCGAAAGTTGGCTCGTTGTTCAATAGGGAGCCATTTCAGATCCTTGAGCGCGGGGAAATGTGGTCAAATTTCTTGGTTCCTGTGACCATTCTAGCCGCGGCATTGAGGGTGGTTTTCAAGGGGCCTAGGTGTTATTTGGCTGAGCCGGTCAGGGCTGCGATTCCATAGTCAATTCTGGAAATCACCAGTGCTTGAGTGGCCTGTTGAAGGTCCTTTGGGGGCAGGAAGGGTTTTATTTTGTAGAGAAGTTTCAGATTGAGGATGGCGCTTTTGGCGGAGTTCGCGATATGCTTTTTCATGTCTAGTTTGGGGTCTAAGGTGATACCTAGGGACTTGACCGAATCTTTCGGTTTGAGGGTGCAATTGAGGGCGTCGATGGCTTTGAGCCATTCTTCCATTTGGGGGTTTTCGTCTCTGTTGGAGATGAGTAGAACTTCGGTTTTTTCTTGATTAAGCTTCAAGTGGTTTTGTGATAGCCAATGTTGAACGTCTTTGAGTGTGTCATTGAGTTTGAGAATGTCATCCATAGAGGTGGTTTCCAGATAGAGCTGCGTGTCATCAGCGTAGAGGTGGAAGGGGATGTTGGAATTCCTGAGTATTGTGGTGAGAGGTTCCATGTAGATATTGAAGAGTTGGGGGGAGAGTACTGACCCTTGTGGGACTCCTCTGGTGATGGGGAGGGGGTCGGATTCAAAGTTTTTGATTTTTACTCTTTGCGAGCGATTGTGTAGGAAGAAGGAGAACCAGTTCAGTACAGTCAATTCCTGTTTAGGCCTGCTCTTTCTTGAAGGACTTTTAGGAGCTGTGTGTGATCGACAGTATCAAATGCGGCCGATAGGTCAAGGAGAATGAGAAGGCAGCATTGGTCTGAGTCAAGTGAATTATGTAGATCGTCTATGATGTTAAGGATGGCAGTTTCAGTGCTGCATCCCTTTCTGAAACCCGATTTGTGGGGGTCGAGGAGCTTGATGTTCTCTAAGTGTTGGGTTAACTGTGGGAGAACACATTTTTCCAGTGTTTTGGATAAGAGTGGAAGGTTTGACACGGGTCTAAAGTTGTTCATATCTTCCGTGTCCAGCCCTTGTTTTTTAAGTAGCGGCGTGACTTGGCCGACCTTGAGGCAGTCTGGGATAATTCCCGAGCTCAGCGAACTGTTGATGGTTTTGCACCAGATTGGGGCTAGGGTGTGTTTCAGGACTTTGGCCAGGTTTATAGGAAGCTGATCCAGGGAGTGGGATGAAGGTTTGGCGTTGGCGATCAGGGTGATGATCTCTGTTTCCTGAATCGGCGTGAAGACGGACCATGGAGTGGGTGGGGTCAATAAGGTGTGGTCAGTCAGTGATGAAGTCTTGGTCTCCCTGAGAAAAGAGGGGTTTGTGCTGAGAGAGAGGTCGATCTTGGTGATCTGCTGGAAAAGTTGTCGCATTGTTTTTTGGAGGACACTGAATCGGATGTGTTGGGTTTGGAAGTTTGGCTTCTGATGATGCTGAAGAGCTCCTTGGGGCGTTTTTTTGCATTATCTAGAGCGGAACAGAAGAAAGAAGATTTTTTTTCCTTGATGTGATTGTAGTACTTTCTGCGAGCTGTCTTGAGTTGTTCGCGGTGATTCTTTCAAGGGATCTAAGAAGTCTTCTTTCGTCATTGATGTCCGTGGTGAACCATGATCTCAATGGAATATTTCTGGATTTTTTCAGTTTCAGGGGCGCCAGGCGGTCAAGGGAGGCCGTCATGTTGGAGTGGTAGAGAGAGGTGCGATCTGTGATAGAGAGGTGCTCCGTCGTGCTCGGAAGAAGAGTGTTTAATTCTTCTTCTAGGATGATCTGAGGGACTTGGGCAATATTTCTTATCCATTTGGAAGGGGCTTGTTTTATGTGTCGGGTTTGCGTTGGTTGGTTGATGTGGAAGAGAATTAAGTGGTGGTCAGACCAATCTACTGGGATGATATAGTCGATGGTGATTGTGAAATTGTCCGCAATGATTGCATCGAGTATCGCTCCTCTGTAGTGTGTTTCTTCAGAGCAGTGTTGTTTTAGATCGTTTTCTAGCAGAAGGTTATTGAGGGATTGGATGAGCGGGTTAATTGTTTCGTTCCATCTAATGTTGAGATCGCCCAGTATTATGTTATTGGCGTTGTTGAGCGCGCATTGAGTAATTAGGTCATATAGTTGCATTCCGGATTCCGTAGAATTGCCTGGTGGGTGGTAGAGGAGATGGCAAAGTATTGAACTCTTTGTGCAGGATTTAATGTTGATAGAAAGGCATTCGAAGGAGCTGTATAGGTATGGTGAGCTTTCCGTGATAGCGAGGTTAGTCTTGTGAATGATAGCTACACCTTCACCTCTCTGCTTATGGCGGTCTTTGTGAGAGATTGAAAATCCTGGTAGTACCAGCATGTCCAAGATGGGGGCTGACAAGGAGTTGAGCCAGGTTTCTGTGATAAAGGCTACATCAATATCATGTGCGAGGATAGCTTCTGCCAGTTCTGTTGCGTGTTTGGAGGCAGATCTGCTGTTGATGAGCATGCATCTGATGCAAGGTTCTTCATCTTGCAATGACTTGCTGGGTTGGGCTCTAGTTAGAGAGGTTAGGTGTGTCGGGGGTCTGGGGAGTCTCAAGGGGGGATGTTCACTGCCCACTCCAGTAATCACTTGAATAAAGGACTTGGGTGAGGAGATCAGCTTGGGGACCAGTGTAAGGGTGGGAGGGGTCTTTCTCTGAGGTTGCTGAGAGGTGTTCTGGTCAGGGGTCACGGGGTGGACGAATGAAGGGGTGAGAGTGGTCACTTCCTGAGGGGAGAGGGAGGGTTTCATTCTATTCGGTCTGTCTGTTCGCTTCTCTACCCCTGGTATGTTGACATGTGGGAGCGATCTGGTGGAGGCGAGGGTCGGGATGGGAGGAGGCGAATTGTGCAGTCTAGTGCAGGCACGGGTGGAGGAGTGGGCGGGCTGATGGGTGGGCACTTCGATTTTGGCTAGGGAAGAGAGGGTATCATTCAAGCCTCGAACCAGCGTTTCTAGCTGAGCTTCCAGAAGGGTGATACAGTGCGATATGTTATTTGTGTGAGAAGAAGGGGGAAGAAGGATGGTGTTCTGTGTTGGGGGTGTGAGTGAGCATGGAGCGGTGTTACTTTTAAGGAATGTCGGGAGTGGGTGAATAGGTGACGGCTCCTCTTGAGGGGTATGGGAGGGTGAGTCACGAGTGAAGATAATTCTAGGGGGTATAGAGGTGGGAGGAGGCGCTCTATCTAGTTTGGAGGTAGGCTGCACTATGAGAGGTTGGGTGAGAGGGCCAGGGAGCCGCTGGGGGTGGGAATGTGAGTGGGGCTCTTGTCTGGTGGTCTGAATATCATTGTAGGGGGTGTCTGGTGTGGTGGTAGTGGGAGGGCTCTTTAGTTGTGGATGTGAGTAGGTCTCTACCCTGGAGTGATGATTAAGATTGGTGATGGGGTGGTAGTGGTTGTCTCAAGGGGGGTGGTAGGTTGTGCTGTCGGAGTGAAAGTGGGAGGGTTTTGGGGTCTTTGTGGGAGAAGAAGGGAGTGGGGCATTGTTGTTGTGTGTTGGGTCTGAGTGGAGGGTGGGTAGAGTAGGTCTGAGGTAGGCGCTTTCATGACGGTGGACAGTTGGTGCAGGTTGGCAATCGAAGGCGGGGGGGTGGAAAGGAGGGGGTGGTTGAGCTGGGTCCTGAATCTTGCAGGGGGTTAGAGTTTAACCAGACAAGCGTTTCGAGCATGAGGCGGGGTAGGGGTGGAGTTCTTCTTTAACGTGGGGAACAAGGAGTCAAAGAACTCAAGGTTCTCATTTTTTGCCTGAATCAGGATGGTGCCATTATCAAAAACGGTTGTGGAGATGAAGCCGGTGAGGGACTGGTGTTTTTGCAGGGAGATGGTAAGTTTACGATTGAGTGCTGTGATGGTGGTTTTGGTGATAGGGAGGTGGGCATTAAGGCTGTTGATCCAATGGTCTGGTCTGACCATGTAAAAGATGAAGTCCATTTTAAGCTGACCTCTAGATGGGCAGTGGTACGTGTCTACGATAAGTGTTTCTGGGAATTGTCTAATAATTTTCAGTTTGAGGAGTTTTTTTGCTTTGATGGATAGTCTATGTGGGTAAGAAATGGCGAAAGTGTTTTGACCGTGGGGAGTTAGGTAGTTCGTGTGTAAGCATGGGTAATCATCGGAATGTATGGCTGTAGGCATCATGGTATGGTTGAGGAAAGAGGAGGGACTCTCGAATGAGAGGGGGGGTGTAAAGTTGCAATGCGGGGGTGTGAGTTATGGGCAAGGGCTCTCCGGCGGAGAGTACTGTACAGTGGGATTAAAATTTCTTAAATGCGGTCTGATAGTTTAAATAGACCAACTGCTGGTGTGTGTGTGTATTAATTGGGAGGGGGGGTTGCGGGTGCCGGGCGGAGGAGTTGTGGCCTCATTACACGTCTGTATATAAGGGGACTTAATCCCCCAATTTAGAACACTCTACAGGGCACGTTAGCACAGTGGTGAAGGTAGGGGGCGGGGCTTGAGGTGATGTGAGTGCAAACATGCCCTGAGGCGCGTTTTAAGTTGGGGAATTAATTCCTGTTCAATCCAGAGGTCCCCTAGGGGGCAACTAGTCCAACAGGTATCTCCAGTAAGCGCCACAGAGCTGTGTTGCAGAGTGTTGTAAAAAGGGGCATCCCCTTTGAACACCTCTCTGCAACACAGCTGCCTGGCGCATACTGGTGGTACCTGGTGGGCTAGTTGGCTCACAGGAGACCCAGAATTGAAGAGGAATTAATTCCCCAATCTAGCTCATTACTATTCCTGAAAAGTACATTTAACTGTACTTACCAGTAACTTGAATTTCCTTCCATAGAATATCATTGCCTGCTATATAAAATATATATAAATTAAAAAAATATTACATTTAAAAAATATATATATTACAATTTAAATATTTTGTAAAACATTTTTTTTCAATTTATATTAAAAATATGTAATGTAATTTAAAAAATAAAATATCTAAAAATAAATAGTTTAAAATAATTTAGTAAATCGGTATAAAAAAATATAACAATTAATACATTTAATAATTATCATTTACAAAGCCTTTGAAATTCACTGAAAAAAACATAGGTTTCACACACGTTATAGTTAGGAATTAGCATTTAAAAAATCTTGCAAATTCACTGCAAAAAACATAGGTTTCACACATGTTATAGTTAGGAATTAGCATTTAAAAAACCTTGCAAATTCATTGAAAAAACCATAGGTTTCACACATGTTATAGTTAGCTGGACATTTCACTCATACAAAACCTTTGAAATGTCCCCGTTATAGTTAGTTCAGCTAACTATAACTTGGGCGCCCGCAATGCACTGCTGATGACGTTACATATTACATCACTCATGACATGGTCAGTGACATCACTCATGACATCACTGATGACATCTCAAATGACATCACTGATGACATCACTGATGACATCATCCTTGTGAAAGAGTGGCAGACCTCTTCTCAGCGTATTATAACCTTTGATACACACATTCAAAAATAGAAACTACAATTTTCAAACAAATGGAGATACCAATACCAGTTACAACAACCTATTCAGTAATTCCACCATCTATATACACATCCACTCATTCACTAACAGTTCTATATAGTCACTCATACATGTCCTCACTCATCCTATGTACTCACACCTATACATCCTGTTACACACCGACAGTCACCCATAGAGTTACTCACCCACATACTCACACATGCAAATAAACTATCAAACATCCATGTATTTGCATATACAGCTATACACACACTACCACACTTACTTCTACGGAAACTTACACATACTTACTCTCTTAAACAATCACTTATAGAAACACAAACTTATTTAAACAGGAACTCTCCAAATCTCCTACTCTCACATATACTCACTTATATACATCAATACTCACATATATTAGATTAAAACATATGTAGTTACTCATAAAGATACTATTGAGACAGTCATTCACTCAGTAACACACCCATACACACACTCATCCACCCATACAGTCCTGCACACATGCTGTCTTCAAAACACATACAGTGAGTCAGTCATTCATGCGCTAAGTAATACCCCCCACCAAACCATACAGACACTCGTACTGATACTCAAAAAAACAACTAATAATCCATATACACACTCATGTAGCTACTCACCAACCCATGCAGCCACTTATACACAAAATGAGACACTGATACATATATTTAAATATTTAAACATTACTCGCTAATATATGTATTCACTAACGGGCACATGCATCAAAGAAAATTGCATTCGCAAATGGTGTGAATCGCAAAATTCAGCCGTTTGCGAATGCAATTTCCATTTTTGGGATGCATTATGCATTTTGTTGTTCTATCAATTTAAGAAATCGCAAATTTGCGATTTCTTAAATTGCGTTTGCATTTAAGGAATCTCAAATTGAGATCCCTTAAATGCAATGCATCAAACTTTTAAAATTTGCGAATTAGCAAACAAGGGGTGCAAAGTACCATGAAGTTGACCTTCATGGTAATTTGTGAAAACTTTGAAAAATGCACAAAAGTGCATTTTACATACACACATGCCCTTGGGGCATGTGTGTGTGAAAAATGTACTTAATGGCAAATTTCAGCGGTGCAGCAGTGTGTCCTTTGGACCCCCCCTGCACCCTTGAAATTGCATTCTCATTTTGCGATTCCTTAATTGCGATTCGCAAAATGAGAATGTCTTCTCATTCATTCCTATGGGCCTCTAGGCCCATAGGAATGAATGGGAAGGGATTCCTTAATTGCGATTCTTAAATTGAGTATCGCAATTAACGAATTTTAAGAAATCGCAATTCATCTAGCGATTTCTTGATGCATTGCAGTTTGCGATTCCTTAATTGCGATTCCTTATTTTTCGCAATTAAGGAATCACAATCTCCAATGTTGATGCATGTGCCAGTAAGATACACTTAATAAGTCAGTTAACCAATCAATTTTACAAAAAAAACCCATCCATTTAGACACTTATTTACCCATTTATTCTTCCATCGACCTTTTGATATACATATATAAAAAATATTTATTTTTCAGAAAGACACACATTCACTGGATTATGTCATCAGTGATGTCATTTGAGCTGTCATCAGTGATGTCATGAGTGATGTCACTGACCATGTCATCAGTGATGTAATATGTGACGTCATCAGCAGTGCATTGCGGGCACGCGAGTTATAGTTAGCTGAACTAACTATAACGGGGTAATTTCAAAGGTTTTGTATGACTGAAATGTCCAGCTAACTATAACATGTGTGAAACCTATGGTTTTTTCAATGAATTTGCAAGGTTTTTAAAATATTTGTTGGCTGGTGGGAGGAGCAGGTGGCCTGGGCGGAGACCAACCACAACTGGACCAAAAACATTGTTACCTGGCATCGTTACATTGACGACCTCTTTGTGATCTGGAGGGGGTCGGTAGAAACAGCCTTGGAGTACGTAAACAGACTCAATGACAATGTGGTACATTTGCATTTTACTGCTGAAATGAGCACTTCCTCAGTACACTTTTTGGACTTAGAGGTATGTGTAACAGATGGTGACATCTATACCAAATTGTATCGCAAGCCCACAGCGGGCAATTCTATATTGCACGCACAGAGCAGTCATCTCCCTCGGCTGATAAGGAGTATTCCGTTTGGGGAACTCCTAAGGATTAAAAGAAAGAACACCAGAGAGATTGACTATCTGAAACACGCACAGGAATGCATCAACAGGTTTAGAGCACGAGGTTATGAGGAACGTACCTTGCAAGAAGCTTACAGTAGGGTGAACAAAATACCTAGGGAGCAACTTTTCAAGGGAAAAGATAAGAGAACTGAGAGTGGAAAATTCAGGATGATAACTACTTTTTCTGAAGATGCAGGGGATTTAAGGGCAATCTTTAAGAAAAACTGGAATCTGCTGAAACTAGACCCAGTGATAGGTCAGGACATTCCCTCACAACCACTATTGACCTTTAGAAAGGCGAGGTCACTGACACTTACAAGTAGCTATCAAGGCAAAAAGCTCTCCACCCAACTGTCTAAGAACCTGCAGGGGTTTTTTCCCTGCGGAAAATGCAAGGCATGCGCTAGCAGTAAAAAAGTTCTCTCATACAAAGTCCCAGGAATTGACAAACCAAAAAAGATCAGACAATTTTTTACATGCAGTACTCCATACACGGTATACTGCTTGGTCTGTCTGTGTGAACTCCAATATATTGGAAGTACCATCCACGAGACCAAAATACGGGTCCTCGGACATTGTAGGGCCATACAAAACTGTGACATGACTTACCCTGTAGCCCGTCACTTTCAACAGAAACATAATAGTGACAGGGAACTGCTGAGATTCTTTGTATTGGATCAGGTCCCGGTACCCCCAAGAGGGGTGACAGGTTAATGATGTTGCGTAGATTGGAATCTCGCTACATCATAGACTTACAAACTAAGCACCCGGAAGGCCTTAATACCCATGAGGAATTGGCGGTACATTTGGGAAAATAAGAGATTCCTTAAGTGGAATATAGAACATAACTAATTTAGTGGAAACTGAAACAGATAAGGAAAATGTGTATGTAATATATATGTACGTATATGTGGGCAATTTTGTAAATAGTAACACAATGAATTTTGTAGAGGCACGGCCCATCCAGGGCGAGATTGTAGGACAAATAGTGTTGAGAGGACAAATTGGTCATAATGAGCCCATTCAGGGCATTATTTAAAATGTACCGTGACATTGCGATGATTTCATGCGATGTTTATGAACTGGGATGATGACGGTAATTTTGCTTGTTTGTCTACATTGATAACTGTTGTACATGCTTTCACTCCTGCCTCGAGCTGTGGAATGCGGAATCTGGAATCATGTATTACATCCACTTGATTCCAGGTTCCGACCATTCTGATGGGGCGGTTGCTGAGACAGGATGACCCTGACTTATCTCATCTATAATAAATATAACTGACTCTTACTTACTCCGACTCCTGGAGCTGATTGAATCTACAATATTTGGCAACGAGGATGGGATACCCGCTCTGCCGCCGTGAACCCGCTCTGCCACCGCGTCCCTTCTGCAGCTGACGCCGGACCTGAAATTGACTTTTTGTGTGCCTCCCAGCTCGGCGGCACTTTCCGCATACATTCCTGATGGTGCCGTGAGTGTATCCCCTCCTGAATCCATCAGGTAACTTTCGGAAATTATTTGACTTTCCAAGTTTTCAACCGTCAGTCTGTGAGACGCTGACCGCGAGGCACTGCCACGAGACTCCCTCACGCGCATTTCGAACTAACGCTGAGCGTGAGTTCTTGCACTCAGCCTACGCGCGCACAGTCTCACACGCCTCCACACGCACCTCCTTATAACGTCATCACGCACACGACTACCACGCACAACGGCCATTTTCTTCCTTGTTTTTCTTCTTTTGCCAACCAAGCATTGCCAATCACGACGCTACGATAACACCAATGATTCAGTTTTAACAGATCTACTTACATTTTTTCAAATACAGCTTCAACCCTACATGAATTAATTGTTTACATTTATTATCTTCATTACAAAGATTATTATCAATATACAATTTTTATATTGAAATTTATAAGACTTTACTGTGTCTTTAAAATGTATCCTGCCTCAGCTTAATTCCGCATACACTATTTACATTTATTTATTACAGTGGCTACAACAGCAAATTCTACTATTGCACCACCTCCTCCATTTTTAATTGATGGAGATACACCTACCATCGAATGGGAAGAATGGATAGGTGCTTTTGAAAATTATTTGGAAGCCATTGATGGCCTTAGATTTCCTTTAACTCGCAAAAAAGCAATTTTATTAAACTCTCTTGGTAAAGGAGGCCAGCATGCTTTTAAGTTTCTACCTGAACTACGTGGTGCAGATGGTGAACTGGTTGACAATCCATATGTAGAAGCAAAAATTAGACTTGAAAAGTACTTTGGAAAAAAAGTCAATATTGTCATGCAAAGACACAAATTTTATACTATGCCTCAGAAAGACAAAGAATCTGTGGATCAAATGGTCACACGTCTAAGGGAACTTTTGTTGAAGTGCGACTTTGGTCCCATGACTGATCAAATGATCAGAGATCAGTTAATTGTCCAATGCAAAAACAAAAGGATGCAACAAAAACTTTGGGCTGCCAGAAATCCAAGCTTAATGGAAGCTATTGCTATTGCCAAAGTAGTTGAAGAATCCGACAAGTGTATGGAAGAGATGCACAGTCTGGAATTAAAAAAAGATGATTCTGGCAACATCGTGAACAAAGTGGATAAAAACTGTACTTCTACGGATGTCAAGCCAAAAAACTTTGTTTGTAATGAAGTTAAACCCAAATTTTCTAATTTTAAACAGAAAAACAAAAATGTTGTTTCTTTTGGGAAAAGTAAATTCATGGGTTGTTTCCGCTGTGGCAGCATGGCTCATGCAGCTGATTTTGCCGGGTGTTTTGCTAGAGACAAAACTTGTATGAAATGTGGTAAAAGAGGCCATATCTGCAAGGCCTGTAAGTCTCCTTCAATCAATAAGGTTGCTTACGTCGATGATGACTATGTTCCTAATGAAATGTCTTTATGCATTGAAGAATGTAATGACCTAGAAACATGCCTTTGCGTTGGTCTTCAAAGACCAAAAGCTATTTTTGTTGTAAATGGAGTTGCCATAACGCTCTTGGTTGATCCAGGATCTATGTTCTCTATCATTCCCTTGTGTTTATTTAAAAAACACTGGCCCAATTTAACACTCCATGAAAGTGACATTATTCCGAAAGGATATAGTGGCCAAATTATTAACATTATGGGCGTTATGGATGCTTCATTTGAATTCAAAGGCAGATGCTCTTCTGGGAAGGTGTACATTTCAGACGAGGGTCCAGCAATTTTAGGCTGGATACAACAATACGATCTGCACATCATCCTAGACCCAATATCAGTAGAGAGTGTCCTTGTTGTTGATGATTTTCCCAACATCAATGCCATTCTGGATAAGTTCTGTGATGTTTCTCGAACAGATCTAGGCAAATTAGACGGTTACATGCATGAAATAAAACTTAAGAAGGATGCTTCTCCTGTGAGACATACTCTTAGGAGAATTCCTATTGCCATTCGCAAACAAGTGAAGGATATGTTAGATGACATGCAGAAACAAGATATTATAGAGCCTGTAGAGGTTTCAGAATGGCTTTCGCCTGTCGTTATCACAAAGAAAAAGGATGGCAAACTGCGTTTTTGTGTAGACCTTAGGTCCCTCAACCAAAATATTATAGTGGATAAATTTCCCCTTCCTAATATTTCTGAAATGGTGCTTCTAATGGACAAGGCTAAATTTTTTAGCAAGTTAGATCTCCGCTCTGCCTATCATCAGGTTGTTTTACACCCCAAGTCCAGGGAACTTACTGCTTTTGTCACTGTGGAAGGAGTGTTCCAATTTAAAAGGTTACCATTTGGGTTGGTCTCTGCGGCCAGCGTGTTTCAACGCATGATGCATTCTTTGTTAAAGGACTTGAAACATGTTCATTTTTTTCAAGACGATGTTTTGATCACAGGGATTGATGAAGCAGAACACAATGATAATTTAGCCAAAGTTTTACATGTGTTTTCTAATGCTGGTCTCACCCTTAGAAAAGATAAGTGCCAGTTTTTGCTAACAGAAATAGACAATTTAGGTTACACCATATCCCATTCTGGTGTAAAACCCAAAGAAGATCTATTAAAGGCCATTAGATGTGCTCCTCTTCCCTCAAATAAGGACCAATTGAAATCATTTTTAGGATTAGTGGAGTACTACTCCAAGTTTGTTCCTAATTTTTCTCATAAGACTGAAGCATTAAGATTACTTCTTAGGAAAGGTTTACAATTTGACTGGGGTCCACAGCAATCTGATGCTTTTGAAAAAATTAAACTAGAGATCATCAATGCAGGTATTCTCTCAACATTTGAACATGGTAGAGACACATTTGTGACTGTTGATGCCAGTGCTCATGGCATTGGCGCCATCTTATCTCAAAGAAAGAATGGCGCAGAGAGAACAGTAGCTTTCGCTTCACGCACTCTAAGTGCCTCTGAACGCAATTATGCGGTAATAGAGCATGAGGCGTTAGCTGCTGTTTGGGGAGTGTCTCACTTTCGCACGTATGTGTGGGGCACGCATTTTTCAGTAAGAACAGACCATAAACCACTCATTAAAATACTATCACCTGGTGGTGCCAACAATGGTTCTCCTCGCCTGATGAGATTTGCTGCAAAATTACAAGAATATGATTTTTCTTTACAACATATCTCTGGGTGGAAAAATGAACAAGCAGATTGCTAATCACGTCTACCTATTAAATCTAAAGACTGTATTGACTTTGATGATGAGACTGTGTGTTTGGTTGCAGGTTTTGATGATGCTTGTTCAAATTGTTTTAACTCCATTTCTAGAGAGGAGTGGCATCAGGCTGTTGTAGCTGACTCAGACTTTGCTGAATTGATTGGCGCTATTCGTCTGGGGTGGAAACGAGAAGGTGACGTAAAGCCTTCTTTGTGGAGTTTTGTGAAGATGCAAGAAGAACTTAGTATGGGTAGTTCTGACGACTTTATATTGAGAGGTGAACGATTTGTACCTCCACATTCACTTAAAAAGAGACTTTTCACTTTGGCTCACCAAGGTCACCTTGGTCAGAGTATGACCGGCAAACGCTTGAAGGCCAATTTCTGGTGGCCAGGTCTAGATGATGATGTGAGGCGATGGGTTGAGGACTGCTCATTGTGTAAAGAGAGTGAGAAAAGGTTAAAAATTGATTCCCGTCCTTTAGGGTTAATCGCTTGCAGTGGAGATTTACCTTGGAGCAAAGTATGTTTGGATTTTATTGGTCCTATGGACTATTTAACAAGTGAATGTCGTTTTGCAATTGTTTTGGTGGATGTATGTTCGCGATGGTTGTGTGTCGAGTTCATGAAAAATATAACTACTGAAAGCGTAATTGGTCAACTCAAATCCATTTTTATGAAAGAAAGTTTTCCTGGTATATTGGTGACAGATAATGGTACGCAACTGACCTCCTCTTCTATGCGGATGTTCCTATCTAATCATGGCGTTAAGCATATGTATACTTCTTTATACAACCCACAGGGCAACGGTATTGTAGAGCGCATGAATAGGTTGATCAAAGGAGTCATTCAACTAGCTGTGCAGAGTCAACATAATGTTCGCAATGCTGTGGAAGAAGCCGTTTGGTCTTATAATACAACTGTTCATAGTGTCACCAATAAGATTCCCTTTTAAAGCATGCGGGGTAGGGTTCCCAAGACCAAAATGGTCCCCCAGTGGTTGTCTGAAGGAAAGTTTCAAGGTGATAAGAGTCCTAGTACTTGTTCTGTGAATTCTTATAGTTGTTTCAAAGGGAAGGTTGGTAGGGTTGATGTAGGTGACTATGTCTTTTTTTTTTTTTTTTTTAAGAATTTTTTTATTGCAGGAAAAAGAAAACATCATTAAATTACGTACAAATTTTAGAAACAAAGATATCCAAAAATAAATTTAACCATCAAATACATACAGAGGATAATAATGTACATTCCTAAAAAGAAAAAAAAAAAGAAAAAAATATATATATAATATATAACATTTTTGTTGCTGCTGGTGCATATAGATCAAATAGATCAAATTAAAGTACCCCAAATCATTTGCCTTGCTTTCAATGCCTTAGTACCCCTTAACTTAGCCAACGATAGTTCCATAGTGTGTATTTCATTAACAAGATTCCACCACTCCATAATATTGGGTGGTTCCTTCGAGATCCAAGTCCGTGCAATAACCAACCTAGCACAAGCAAAAACAATAGAAATCAAGTCTTTATGTTTATGATTAGTATCTTGTATATCTAGTAATACTAAATGTGCAGAAAGTGCAGGAAATATAATTTGTCTGTTGTTTAGAACCGCGGTTAATCCTTTCCAAAATGCTGTAAGTTCCGGGCATTGAAATAACATATGTTCAATACCGGCGGCTTCTAAATTGCATTTGGAACATTTAGTTCGCTCGCTAGAGCCCTTTCCCGTGGTCCAACTAGCAATTCTTTGTGGTGTATAATATATTTGAGTCACCGTTCTATATAATTGAAGCCTTAAACTCGATGATTGGACCACCAGATTTATCTGTCTAAGCGAGCCAGCAATCTGGTTAGGGTTGATGTTCACACCTAATTGGTTAGTCCATTTTGCCGCCATATTTTCACAGTCTCCTTGCTTGTGGCTATTTAAATAAGCATAACTTTTACTAATAAGTGATTTAGTATGTTTCGAGTGGAGGAATTTTAAGGTATCTGAATTTTCTATTTTTCCAAGTTTCATTTTATTAACAGAAAAATCTTTCATCTGAATGTATTTAAAATACATAGTATCTCTAATTTTGTAAATTAATTTTAGTGCATTAAAGCTCAAAAAACCATCCGAACCAAATAAGTCACCTAAAGTGCTTATACCATGTTCCAGCCAAAGAGCTGCCGCCCCATCGGAAAAGAAGCCTGGTAACCCTGGATTCCCCCAGATCTGTAACTCTGCATTAAAGAAAGGAATCATACCAAAAATCATTATTTGGTCCCAGATTCTTTTAATGTGTCTCGCGGTCTTAAACTTGACTCTCTTAAAGTAGTTGGGGTCATGCACGCGGTACAAAAACTGGTTACTATCTACTCCCAACATAAATTGGTGGAATAATAGGGAAGAGTCGTTGGTTATTAGGCTACGTATACGTTGAAAGAAAGTAGCAAAAAAGTATATTTTAAAATCCGGGAAGTTCAAACCCCCTTTTTCAATTGGGAGTTTCAAATAAGCCATTGATCTACGAGCTTTTTTATAGCTCCAAATATAACTGCTGCAAATGCTCTCTATTTTTTTTAAAATATAAGTTGCTAAGTTGGAGGGGGATGGATCTAAATAAGTAAAGTAATTTTGGTACGATCTTCATCTTTATCAGATTTATTTGTCCTACCAGGCTCAAAGGTATCTTATGCCAGTTTTTTAGAGATGTAGTTATTTCCTTAAGTAAGGGGTCATAGTTTAGTGCGACAATTTTCTCTGTATCTGCTGCAAGCTTAACTCCCAAATAGGTAGCATAGGTACAAAGTCCTATTATCGGTTGCACAGGTTTATAGTTAGCAATTACTTGAGTTTTATCGACATTTAATTTGTACCCGGATATCTCTCCAAACTTACTCGCTTCTTTAATTATCTCTGGGAGTGCCAAAACTAAATCTGTTGTAAATATCGCTATATCGTCAGCAAAGGCAGTTATTTTCAAAGTCTTGCCACCATGATTTATTGGTATTATATGATCTTGAGCAGACAGTGCGTTTAAAAAGGGTTCTAAGGCTAGAGCGAAGAGCAGGGGTGATAATGGACACCCCTGCCTTGTCCCCCTTTTACCTGCGAAGTTTGCTGAATTCGCTCCAGCATAACTAACTGTTGCCGTTGGTAGTTCATACAAAGATCGAACCCATCTAAGAAATTGTCCCTGTATACCAAATGCATTTAACACCGCCCACAAGTATTCCCACCCCACTCGGTCAAACGCTTTCTCTGCTTCCAGCATAACCATTCCGAGTGGGGTGGGGGCAGTCGAGGCTACGTCAAATGCAGTCACAGCAGTATTAATGTGAGTAGTGGTGTCTCTCCCCACCACAAACCCATGTTGTTGGCAGTTCACTAAATCAGGCATAATAGGGGCTAGGCGATTAGCGAGAACTTTGGCAAAAACCTTGGCATCTGTGTTTATTAGTGAGATGGGCCTGTATGAGCCTCGGTCATCTGGTGGTTTACCTTTTTTCAGGAAAAATATTAATTTGGCAGTTCTCCAAGATATAGGAGCGCTTCCTGTTTGACCTACAGAATCTATCACCAATTGGAAAAGCGGTATAAGTTCTTTCTCGCATATTTTGTATAGTTCTATAGGCAAACAGTCTTCTCCCGCAGCCTTGCCTGAAGGTAATGCTTGAATGGCAGTCTTTATTTCAGTAATGGCGATCTTAACACCAAGTTGCTTAATTGTTTCAGTTAGAAAACGATTGGGCAAAAATTTACTTACATAATTTATAATTTCTTTTTGAGTGGGTAAATGATCTGGAGTATATAAATGACTATAGTATTTAGCAAATTGCTCTAAGATTTGCTCTGATTTATTGTATTCGATTGAGTCTGACCCTTTTATTGATTTTATAATTGTTTTAGCTTTTTTATCAGCTACCTTATAGGCCAAAATTTTGCCGATTCTATCGCCCCCTTCGTATTGGGCTAGTTTGTATTTATGAATTTTGGAACTAAATTTCTCCCTGAGAGTCTTTTTTAATTCCGACCTCAATGACACCAATCCTAATCTCAGTTCTTCTATATTTGTCTTCCCTTCTGTAACAGCATCAATCAATTGTTGTTCAGCTACTAGAATACTGGATAAAGTTAGCTTGTCTGCCCTTCGTCTTTCAGCATTTTTCCTTAAAATGTATTGTTGCACATAGCCTCTGATGCTGCATTTACACGCATCCCACACAAAATTAACCGAGGTTGAGTGAATATTAAGTGTTATAAATTCATTTATATGTTCTTTGATACCCAAGACAAATTCTGTAAATAGATATCTAGGGAATGTAAACTGTCGAGGGGATTGCTCTTTGTTAAGGGTTTTAAATTCGAATAGTATGGGATTGTGATCGGATGTGACTCTCGGGCAGAGTTCTATGTTGCAATTATCCACAATTTTATCTGTTGCCCATACCATATCAATTCTGGAACAAACTCTGTGGGGTGCCGAGTAGTATGTACATCCTGCTATGGTAGGATGCTTACTGCGCCAGACATCTTTCAAATTATGTAGCCTACCCAATTCCACTATAGCTGCTCTAACTCTACGCATCCTAATTGTGTTGATTTTACTTGTGGAATCCTTCTTATAATTCATAACGCAGTTAAAATCTCCCATTATAAGTAGCTCACCCTCCCACTCGAGTAGTTCGATGTTCAGTTTCTCATAAAGTTTGGGTTTGTCAACATTAGGGCCATAAACCAAGCAAAATACATCATATTTTTCAGCAATTTGCACCTGCGCGATTACCCACCTGCCCCTATCACCAGCTGCAGTTTTAATGATAGCCATACTTATATGCTTCTGTTTTAAAATAGCTACTCCCCGGACTGATGCCCCTAGTGTTGAACAAGCAACAAGATCGTAGCCCATTTGAGATAAAAGTTTACGATCTTGAAACCCAATGTGAGTTTCGGAGATAAGTGCCATATGTGGCCGATACAAGTTCATTTCTTCTTGCACCAATCTCCTTTTATCCTTACTATTGAGACCAGCAACATTCCACGACAGACATCTAAAAAAACAATGATTGACACAAAGTTCTTCATATTCCTCTGTATTATATATCGTTTAATATATAAGAACACGAAAGCTTTGCCTCTGAATCTACTCATCTTTTTTTCCTGCAATACAATTTTTCCCCTTTTAACCCCTCCCCAAGAACCACAGGCCCATTCCACCCAACCCACCCCCCCATAACGCCTCCCCCTAGATGTAGGTGACTATGTCAAGATCAAATTGGGTAGGAAGGAGTTTGGAGTGAATAAGTTTTCGGATCCTCTTAAAGTAAAGGAGGTACATAAGTGGCATGTGGTTTTAGAGAATGGTCAGAATTGGAATTTTAGAAGGATTGCTTTGTTTTCGAAAGGGAGTAGTGGTGTTGCCAAGAATGTTTCTAGTTCCAAGGATACTTCTAGTTCCGAAGTTATTGTCAATTCCAAAATCATTCCTGGTGAGTTTGTGCAAGTAAATAAGCCTGTGCAAGAAGATCCTCATTCTACAAGACGGCGTAGTACTCCCAAGAAGTATAATGATTTTATTATGTATTAGTTAAGTTCTCTAGTTTTTACATGATTTAACTTTAGATACTCTTATTTTTACATACTTCAACTTAAGAGTGAATATCTTTATTTCTTTCTTGTACTTGTGTTAATTCATTCTGAGCTCTTATGATAACGGACTTTTCATCCGATGTTCTTGGTTGACATGTTTTCTTTACAGTTATTTCAATTTATTGTTTACAGTTATTTCAATTTATTGTTCTGTAATATTATATTATGTTTTTGTCCATTAAGAAAAGAAGATATGTTGTACATGCTTTCACTCCTGCCTCGAGCTGTGGAATGCAGAATCTGGAATCATGTATTACATCCACTTGATTCCAGGTTCCGACCATTCTGATGGGGCGGTTGCTGAGGCAGGATGACCCTGACTTATCTCATCTATAATAAATATAACTGACTCTTACTTACTTCGACTCCTGGAGCTGATTGAATTTACAATAATAACATTGTGGACAATGTAATGAGAATGACGGTGTATGACCATGCCAAGATGGCGCTCATACTTTTTGTATGCTCTGTGCATTCTTGTCCTCTTTCCATGTCCATCATTACCACGTGTGCGTGAAGAATAAAAATGTCTGCCTCAGACGCGCATTTTACCATCGATAAAGGCAAAACGCCGAAACACGTCTGGTCGCTGTGGGTTTCTGAAATAAAACTATGAACCCGCTCCTGTGAGTGCTTTCTCTTTCTTTGAAATACGAGGCAAGGCTGAGCTTCAATTTACGGCGGGTGGCACCGCCCGCGAAAGCACCCGTCCCTTGAGTGCGTGAAGTGAGGTGCAAAAACGAGGTAGCTTTAATATATATATATATATATATATATATATATATATATATATATATATATTTATATTTAAATATATGTCTTAGAGAAAAAATGAAGAATGAAAATGCTGTTCCTCCAGTCATGCCAAATGGAGCCTTATTTAATTATTTTGGGATTTTTAACGGGACGCAGGAAGGATACTATATATTTGGACAAAGTCTTTGGCTTTTCACTGCTATAACATAAATTGTTGGTTATTATTATAATATTATCCTGATTGGATATTTATTCATAAAATTAATAGTGATTCCACGTGTACTCGTCTCTTATAAATGAATATTTATTCATGAAATTAATAGTGATTCCATGTTTACTCGTCTCTTATAAATGTATATTTTTTTAAAATGTCACCTGCTTTTAACCTTATTTATGATTGAGAATTTGGAAACGTTTCAAGGTAATAGGAGAAAAAAGAAAAAAGACTAGTTAATAGAATATTTTCTTTGTTGATACATTTCTTGTAAACGCTAAATCTGAAGCCATAGGCGGGTGCCAGGTTTTTCCATAAATGTTTTTGCTCCCCCAAGAGAATGCATAACAAACTTGAATCAAATACCTCAGGGACTGATTAAGAGTTTTAGAGACAGGATGCTCTGCCACAAATGTTTCAGAGCACCCTGTTCACCAAACAAATGGTCCCTCCACTTTTTTTATTAGGTTTTTAATACGAGATAATAAAAAAATGCAAAATGCGCAGGGTATGATGCAAGACATCCAATAAAAATGGTGATTGATGTAACCAGCATTCCGGTTATTCTTAAACATGTAAACTATTGCAAGTGCTGAGAGTGGGCTCCTATTGTGCAAGGTCAAGTGGTTAAACATGGTGCAGCGAGGAGTATAGTTGACAGCGCTGCACATTTTACAGCAACATGGGGGCTGTGTCCAGATAAGTTCGCAAAGGGCCTTAAATGTCTTTTGACCGTGACTATGGAACCTGTAGTTCAGCATATGTGTCTGCAGTCGCATTGCATAATGCCAGTGGAAACAGAACTAAAAGAATGAACTAAACATCAAAATCACCAATTAAATCAATTATAAACATTATTTTGCACGCTTAAACATATGTATTCATGCAGAACTTGTAGACTCATGTTCTAAAACAACACATTTGTCAATACAAATATAAAGTGGTGCCCCAGAAGGTGAGAGGGGGCAAAAGCATCAATGTGCAAGTGTGAGGGAGGGCAGTGACAATGTGTACATTCAAATCATAAATGGCCTATCCAGCCTTAACCAAGGCTGTGCTATTTACAAAAACATAATTTTTAACAGAAACGGTGAATCTGACACTGTAGTCAACGTTTCGACCCAGGGTTTGTGTGTAGGCAATTATAGTCCTTACAATAGGGTCTTCACTAGGACCAAACGGAGGCCACCCTGTATCCAACTGTTCATGTGGTGGAGAAAATTACAATAATGGGCCCTCAGGCTCCAGAGTCAGAGAGGGACGGATTTTTGGCAAATGGTTTATGTAGTCACTTCTGTTAATAGTTGTCTATTATCATGAGCATAATCTACTTTAAATGTTACATGGACCTCCGTGACAAAGCACATCCGTTCATGTAATTCGTCTCTTTCTGACCCTGGATCAGCAGCTGGGGCAGAAGCAGCATGGTGGATAGAAGACAAGCGCTCTAATGAAGACCAGTGGACATTGGTGCAATTCTTGCAGACTGTGGACGTTTGGTTGCTCATCGATTCTCATCTGCCTTGAGTATTGGAGCTTTCCTTTCCTCCTCCTGGAGCCTATAGCAGTTTGCATTTTTTGGATTTTGGAGCTTGCTTCTTCGTGATTTTGAGATCTGGTGACACCTGCAGCTGCCGCATTATTACATCTGCTGTGCGAATTAAGTGAATTAGTACCTTAAAAGTAAAGCACCACACTGCACCACGCGGCACTGCACAGTCATTTTTATGTACTTGATTGTATATGGTGTCTCAATGCAGGTTTTGTGGAAAAGATTTGGACTTAACAGTAAGAAGGAAAGGTGTACTGGGAGCAGTAATCTCTGTGTTGTCCGTGCTCATAAGTTATAAGATTGCAGGTTGTGGGAGGGCTGCAAAAGTGGCTGGGGTTTCTGTCCTTACCTGCAGCCCTCGTTCTATAGAACTGCTCTGCCCACCCCAGCCCTCATCCAGGTCTTAAGCTTTTCTCTGAGCTCAAACAGCTGCAAATGCCTCCAATTTTAAGCAAATGATGTGGAGTGGTGTGGCCACCGGCCTGAGTGAAGTGGGGCTGGATGTGGGACCTTGGGTTCCTGGGGACGGTTACCGGCAAGCTGGTGGTTGGGGGTCCCGGTGCGGCTTGCAGCTTGTAGCTCTGTTGGACTGATGTTATAATTTGGGTTTTTGATTGAAGGGCTGAAAACCCTTCTAAAGCAACAACCACAATCCTGGTCAGGGTGACCCACAAAGTCACTAAATTAACCTGTGATTAACTTCTGGTAGCTTTATTCAAAAAGAAGTCAGGCTTAACTTAGAGGCAATGTGTACTGTATACATGCAGCACATAAACAGTAATAAAGTGGAAACAAAAAATAAGTAAATAAATACCGCATCATTTAAAAATATAGAGAATCAGTAGAACCAAAGTTATGAATTTAAATTTTTGGGGATAAAAACTCACACCTAAATGATCAAAGTGCCCACTGCAGGCATCTATCCATGCCAAATCAGGGCAAAATCAAAAGTTATGGCCGTCCGTGATGGAGTGCAGTTAGGATACAAGGAGGAGATTGGGCTCTGGATCTGCTTGCCAACAGACGTGAATTTTTTTTTGAAGAAACAATTCTGAGAAACATAAAGTGCACTGGGGCAAGGCAGCCGGGGGTGTCCTAAGAGGAGATGTGGTGAAGATTGGATGTAGTTACTTTTTTGGAAGCCAGAAATATCCACCGGGATCAACGGGAGACTGTCAACAAGGCTGGATACCCCCTCTGCTAGGAGCCTCTGAAAAGGATTTAATGCTGCGGAGAAGCACGCAGCAGGAGCTACCACAAAGACAGGTCAACCAGCAAAGCACCTTTGGTGGATTACAAATAGGTAGGTCCTGGTCTCCTCTCTGTTCTCAGAACACATTTTGGCAGATATTTTTTAAGAAACATGTTTTGGTTTTGGCTGTTTGGGCACCTTTATCACCACTTACAAAGGTTAAGGACTGGGTGGGCACTACTTGGATTGTAGGACTCAGTTCAGGCAGATCTGGATGCAGGTTCAAGTTGCTTTTTGTGTCCCTGTAGCTCGAACAGGAAGCACCAGCCAACTAGTCCCTGGAGTCACTCTAGTAGTCATGGGTTCAAGTAGCAAGATAGTCCTCAAGCCGCAGTGTAGTCCTCTGATGGTTAAAGGCAGGCTTCAAGCAACAGGGGAGTCCTCTGAAGTGCAGGGCAGGCCTCAGGGTATCTACTGCAGGTCCGGGAGACAACTGAAGAGTGGGTTTAAAGGTCTTATTTGTATACCTATGCCAGATTTGGAGTGGAAGAAACGTCAAGAGTTTTCCCTTCACAGATGGTTTGGAAATTGACTTCACCCTGCCCAGGCACCAAGAGATCTGGAGTGACAAAAGACTAGTGTGAAGTTCTTTCTGAATGTGGTGTTGTGTGGTGTTGTGTGAATGTGCTGAGGTAGCTCCCTTGAAATGTAGTTGGGGCATGGAACAATGACGCCCCTCCCACCCTGCCAACACCTAGTCCCCCCTTGTCTCCTCGTTTGAGAGGAATACACAAAGACAACTTGCCAACCTCTAATTACAGTCATATTACCTAGGACACAGGCTGCAGGCACAAAATGCTTTGGACAAAAGAATGAGTTATAGGTTTGGGAGTGTACTCCTATATGAACAATTTTATCCTGTTTGTCAATGGACGGCTTTGTTTAATCTGGGTGCTGCAGCGAAACACACACTGTCAATTTGTGTGTGAGCTTCAAGTAAATTAAACCAAGTACTAGTTCCTGGGTGCACTGCGCACAATTCATTGAAGACAATCTTCCTTGTTTTGAACACTCTTTATAGAATTTTTAAATTATATTTTAAATTTTCTTTTTCAATAAAGAACATAAAGGTAATCACCTATAGAAGAAATGATTTTTACAAATTGTATAAAAACAATTGCTTTTTTTCACAAAAACATGACAATGTACATTTTAGTTTTCAATATGTAAAGTTAACACATGTTTCAAATGTCAACAATATGTTAATGATGGGGCCCAATGCATTTCGGGACTTTGCCAGTCCCTTCATCAGGGGCACATCTAAAACAATAAGAGAAATATATATATATATACATCAGTGTGCGAATTCCTCTCTGGAAGTTCAATAACTGTCTATAATATTATGTTATACCAGCATCACAAACTGATAAATGAAACACTCTATTTGACTAATTGATAGTTCCAAGCATGGACATAAGAAACCTCCACCTCACACAAAGTGAAAAAATTGTGTGTGTCTCATATATCGCGGCAAGCGCAAGATACCTTAGCGTGAGCCCTGAAATGCTGCACAGCTTGAAAATCTAGATAAAACACAACATACGAATACCAATGCAAGCATGCTAAAACAATGAGAACAAATTCAACCAGATCAACGTAATGTAACCATGCTCACATGGAAGATGCCGGTGAACTCTACAAAATTGGGCTTCTCCAATATTAACCACTGGTATCTGTGAAACAACCACACATCTGTTAAAACAGGGTTACCCTCATTTTTAAAAGCAAACTGCTGCGAGGTCTAAACCGCTATCCCTTAACTCACCTAACACTGTTTCTGCATTCACTCTTCTCCTGCTACTCATGGGACGCCATATCGTTGCTCCGATCCCTTCCAACTCTCTAAATACTATACGTGTTGAACATAGAAGACGGACTATGTCAAAAGCTGCTCGAGGAAAGAATACAAACTCGGCCGCCATCTTACAAGGGCAAAACCTGCCTCCAAAATGGTGAATGGCAACAAAAGAAGGGGGTAAACCAGACGTAGACTACCTGATAGTTGACCGTTTGGTGAAGAAAAATATGTACACCAACGTGTGGCAAAACTGTACCTTATTCCTGACAAATAACAAATACAAAATGCAGACTCAGCACTATGATCACATGAGTACTCAACCACATTAGTGACACTGGGAAGTCCAACCTAATATCTTTACGTTCTAAACTCCTCGAATGTCCTTCATCAAACTAAGTGCACCACTAGTATTGGTGCTAATACCTCACACAGATGAACGCAACCATGATACCCACTGTTCCAACGTGGAACTGAAGCTCCAGCCTATAGTACTGCTCTTTCATGCACCAGAACCGATGTGAGTTCTGATATATGTGTCTCCACACCGGGAGAATGCCTTCCCTCATAAGTGGGTGGATAGTACAATCAGATGTACCAATTGCTGCCTGTCAATGAAAATGCACGTCCAAACGCTCATTAAGCCCTTTGGGAATCATGGTTTGTAATTTGTTTATCTAATAAATCTCTTGCTGAAGCAAAATGCATTGTTGTCGCATCCTTGTCTAATAGACACCCTTTCGGTTATCAAAAATCTCAATTGAGACATAGTATGTCTGGTTTTATTCCAGTGTTTTGCCAGGCTTGAAGTTATGTTGTTAGTTCGTATTTTACTTTTGTGTTCTGTTAATCTGATCTTGAGTTTGCAATTTGTTTTTCCAACGTAAGCCTTTCTGCATGGACATTTGATTAAGTGAATTACATTACTGGTGTTGCAGTCACTGGTGTGTTTTAGTGGTATTTTGCATCCTGGACCTACCATGGACCGCAGAAGGGAGAGGACATTGAGCGGACTCGTAAGCTGAAACAACAGCACCCTTAACCCAACGAGTCAAGGTGGACAAGGAAAGACGAAACCCCTTCCCAGAGAGCTCGTAGGTAACAAACAAGGAATCAACCTTCCAAAAATCACTGATCCAATCCAAATAGATGCGGAGAGCCCCCAATGCATCCAAAGAATGCAGAACCACTTCCTCCGGGGTGAAGGGGTCTGGAAAAAAGACAGGGAGGACACCATCCTCCTGACAGTGGAAAGAAGACAAACTTTTGGGCACAAAAAACTGACTAGGACAAAGAATGAGCTTGTCAGAGCAAAAACGTAAAAAAGGAGGGGGAGCCATCAAATCACCAAGCTCACCAACCCGCTGCCCAGAAGTAATGGCACCAGAAAAAGAACATTAGCTGTAAAGAACTTAAGGTCCACAGAGAGCAAAGGCTCAAAAGGGGGCCAAGTCAAGGCCAGGAGAACCAGGGGAAGATCCCAGGCTGGGACAGGAGAATGAGAGACAGGACGCTGAATCAAAAAAATCTGCAAAAGTTGAGCCACCAAAGGGGAGACAGAAGACGAAGAAGAATCCCTAAAAGCAAAAATGGCAGCCCATTGCGCACGGAGAGTGGAGACAGTGAGCCCCCAGGAGAAACCCATCCCGCAAGAATTCCAGCACCCGCACAGCTGCACAGGAGCATGAAGGCAGACCCTTCACAAAGCACCAGGAAGAAAAGTTCTTCCAATGACGGTCATAGGACTTCAAGGTGGAAGGGCGTTTAGACCGTTGGATGCACAGAACAACCCTGACCCAACAAACTCAGGAATGGGACAAGAAGACCAGGACTCGAAGTAATGAAGATTACCATGATTAACCGGGCATTCTCATGGGGCTTCTGGGGCTTGAAGTCCGTGGCCCAGCAACTGGCACAGCACCCTTGGTAGTTTCTTTTTTAAGACATACAGCAGATTGTAGTTTCCTCATGGTGGTGTATACTATCAAGAGCCCATGTGGACTACTTTATGTGGGCAAAACTGAGAGAAGAGTGTAAGTGTGCATGAGGTAGCACAAAAACATGATCAGACTTAAGAATAGGAACTCATCCATTGTGGTTCATTGGGTGGATACCAATCATAGTATTGCAGAACCAGAAATCCATACCCAGAAACTTCCATCTCAGTGTGAGACACATTGGCTCAAGTATTTGAACATTTTCATTCTGAGGGGACTCAATGATAAGCTGGAATTAGCTTGTTTCTTCAAATACCCTCTATGGCACACATCTTCCTTGACTCTGTGTCACATTTGCTTTTTACAACAAATCACTGTACTTGATTGTTGAAGTTGAGCATGAAATCACAATTGAATGTTTCTCTGACACTACCGCTATCACAACTTATTGCTTGTGTTTTTAGACGATACTGCCATCATAATTACTATTCCTTATGTTTAGAAAACCATTGTGTGAACCCTTACAGAGTGCTATCACAACTACTATCGCTGTTTTTGTTAAAACCTCTGCATGAATCTCAATAGAGTACTGTGTTAACATAAACACACATCGTAAATGCCTTCAGTTATGTTATTTTGCAGAAATGCATTTATTCACTTACATAGAGCCTATACGTTTGGTACACGTACACTTTGTGCTCAGTAACTCCCATTATAGTTGTTATTGTTTGGCAAACATGTGGGAGCTACTGGGATGAGCTCTGGATCAAGGGATCACTATCTGTGTAAATCCCGACGGGGCGACCCCACCTAATCACCCCCCTTCCAACGGCACAACGAGCAACGGGCCCCGCAAAAGAACCGTAACCCTGGACCCTGTATCCATCCAGGAACACGGGGGAATCGGCACAGGCGTCGGCATGCCCAACTAGGAGGACCGGGTCCCAAACGCACCTGAGCCCTCCCCACATGATTCGTGCACTGGAGCGTCTCCCTTACCTTCAGCAGCCCCCAACCAGAAGGGGGAACCTAGCTCAGCACTCACCGGAGTGTGAAGAGGTGGCGAAGCAACCGGAGGCAACTGCGCTGAGGCTCGCAGCTCCGGGAGGTCAAGAGCAGCGGCAGATCAGGATCCTTTCGCACGACGGACAGCAGGGGCTCAGCGGAGGCTGCAGCGGAATTGACGCCCCATCTGAGCAGTGTAGCCGGAGAGGGGACTCTCTGCGGGAGGTCGCAGGCCACACGGCGGTCCTGTGTAATGTTCTCCGCTGCCGGGTCTGCCTGCCCCCAACATGGCCGCCTGCCAGCCGAATCATCTTGAAGAAAAGTGTGCCCAGACAAACTGAAACGGTCCTTTACACCGCCAGCCCTGTGTCGTGGCAAAGGGGCGCGACAAAGGGGCGCCAAAACCCTTCCATCACGGGAGAACCGCGAGCACCAACTCACTTCAGGCTCAGAGGGCCACCTGTCCCTAAAATGGCCACCACTATTGACATGATCTGCTCAATTCTAGAAACAAATTGCATTAACCGAGGCGGAATACTATCTTCATGAAGGTGCAGCGGAGGTCACAGGCAAAGTTGCGACCCCAGCATACACCTGATTCTGCAGGAGAGACCCCCCACATAAAAACGCTGGCCTCTCTACCTCGGGGTTGTCTGCCCCCATAATGGCCACCCGCTAGCTCCAAACAGTCAAATGTGAAGTCATCCAGGCAGGAACTGACCCATTCAGACACCTGCTCCGGCTCAAAGAAAGAGGACCCACGCAACGACCCAAAGGGACACCTAATTCACTGCTACGCCTGATGTCCTCAAGCACCAGCTCGCTTCTCGGCAGGTAGGCCGCCTGACTTTAAAATGACTGACATGTTTAGACTCCAACTGCTCTTGCAAGGAGCTTGAAGCTCTTCGTTGTGCTCCTCTAACACCCAAGAGGCCGGATCGACCCCCCCACTCCCCGTGCGGCCAAAACTTCCCCACCCCACGTGACCAGTGAGAGAGGCTTAATCGAAGCCCCTCAAAAGGTTACTCAGCCCCAGCTCTCACCTCTATAAAGGGGCTGCCTGATCTCAATATGGCAGCCATCTGAATTCTAACACTCCTAACTGAGGAGTGGCGGTCTCTGGCTCCCCTGCACCCCTTGGATTAGGGGGCTGGATCGACCCCCCATTGCAGGAATTCAGAAGGGAGCCTAAGTAAAATTTTCCTCAGTGCGCTACACACCACAACCTACCTCTTCGTAGAGCCCAGCCCCCTACCGTCATAACACTTCCCCTCCCTTGCCCCAGAGGATCCAAGCCTCCCCCAGTCCAGCTAGGATGCCCCCGGCCATGCAATTGGACACTTATCCATGCCCCTCACTCAACCACCTGTCACCACACAGACAGAACACCTTCGCTATAACCTTCCCACACAGTCTCTCTTTCAACGTGAAAAAACGCTTTAAACAGAATTTAATCAGGCAAAATCCTGAAACACTAGTTGTTGACACTTACCACTGCTCATCTAGAAGGTAGAGGAAAATGTACTTCATTTTCCATACCAATAGGCCCGACCTTTGGGCCACTATCTTTAACTCACACCTCCCCGTCTCCAAAACCACCTTCACAGAACACAACCGTAAACTAACAATCTCCGCCCTGAAACAACAGTCCCTGACCGGAGACATTTCCACTACCATTTTTGTGAACGGCACCATCCTAATTCAGGCTAAAGACGACAACCTAGAGTTCTTCGACTCTCTCTTCCCCGCACTAAAGATGGTAACTTCTTACTACTCACACCTTTTGAAGTCCCCCAAGTTGCTCCTTACTAACTCCTAGTCATCTGAGCCCGTTTTCGCCAACACAGCGACCCCACCCCCCCAAGTATCGTCATTTCACCAGTCATATAACACACTCAGCCTTGGCTCCCCCTATCACCCAACCCCCATCCACCACTCATTTTACCCAGCCTCCCAGAACTCAGCCCCCCTCCCATCCTCAACTGACCCTCTGCCCCCCATCCCCAGCACCCGAAGCACTCCCAGAACTCAGTCTCCCGCCCATAGAGAATCCAGACTGAGTCACAAGCAGACAGACCTAGAAGAATTATTCCCACCCTCTCCCCCCAGGAAGTGACCGCACTCGTCTCATCATACGAACTCCCCATCAACCAGCTAGCTCAGGCTCCACCACTAAACTTTACTCCTATCTCCTTGATCCAAGTCATTACTGGAATGCGTATGGACTCTCCCCTCCGAAGAGCCACTAGACCCCCAACGTATCTATCCTCCATACCCAGAGCTCAGCCTGGCAATCCGAAAACAAAAGATGAACCTTCCATTAACTGTATGCTTATCAACAGCCGTTCTGCCGTCAAACATGCAACGGAAATAGTAGAAGCCATCCTCTCCCATGACCTGGATGTAGCTTTCATCACGGAAACCTGGCTAAACACCCTGTTCTACCCCACTATGGATCTGCTGATGCCGCCCGGCATCTCTATTATCCACAAAGACAGGCCTGAACACAAAGGTGGCGGCATAGCTATTATTCACAAAAGTGACATCTCCATCTCAGAAAGTACGTCCTGCCTGTATAACTCCTTCGAATGTCTATCGGTCAACTTCAAATCACCCACAAACAGTTCATTACAATGCCACCTCCTATACCATCTTTCAGGCAACTCCAACGAATTTGGAGCTCAGTTGTCGGACCTGATCACCCAATCCGCACTCAACAGCGACAACAGAATAATTCTGGGCGACCTCAACCTAAGATGGAACGAAACAAAAAAAACAGCCATTCAAACTCTCAATACCCTCCTGAAAGACAACTATATGATCCAACACAGTTCAGAGGAAACACACCATAGAGGAGCGATCCTGGATGCAATCATTGCGGACAAAAATGCAATCACGATTGACTACATCATCCCGGTGGACGGGTCAGACCACCACATCATACTTTTTCATATCAACCAACTGGCCCTATCCCATCCACCTATTCAGGCCTCTCCTAAATGGGTCAGAAACATATCCCGACTCCCCCGTGACAAGCTAGAAGAAGGACTAAGCTCGCTCCTCCCAAACACGGCTGAGCACCTCTCAACCACGGAACTCACCTCGCTCTACCATTCCAACTTGGCGCTCACCTTGGACCGGTTGGCACCCTTGAAACTTAAAAAACCCAGGAGCATCCCCTCCAGGTCCTGGTTCACCACAGACATAAATGAGGAAAGAAGACACCTCAGAACCCTAGAAAAAACCTGGAGGAATAACCCCTCCTCCCTCCATCTGGATCAACTCAAGGCAGCACGCAGAAACTACTATAAACACATCAAGAGCAAAAAGACAACCTTCTTCAGCTTGCCTCACGCACAAAGCCTTGCACACAGGCAAACCAGAATATCTGGCCGCCAAACTCAAAAGGGCCGGTCAGTCTAGGAACCTCGGAAGTTCCAACACGCTCCTACTCATCCAACTGAAATCACGGAAACACAAAACCTCAAATAAATCCTTTGCGGGAAATCCTCCCAAGATCTGGAACTCCATCCCCCCCATATCAGAATGACCACCTCCTTCCCGAAATTCAAGATTCTACTCAAAGCCCTCTTCCTCGAGCGCTCTCGATCGTAACGAGAAACACACGATTGACAGGGAAGGACTGCTATTACCCCTTCTCGATATCCCAGAGCCTGAAGATGCGCTCTTGAACTCCGTTCCATATTGCTCTCAAGTTGGTGATCTGCAGACTATTATTTCCCTTTTTTTGCTCTTTGCTCTTGTTTACCGCCCAAATTTTCTGGTTCATAACTGTACTTGCTGTGAAGCGCTCTGATACCCTCGGGTCCAGCTAGCGCTATACAAAACTTCAATAAATAAAAAATAAATAAATAAAATATGTATGCTTGCACTGTTTGAACATACTATATTCTCACATGTCCTTATGGATGTAGCACATATTGTGTCTTATGACCTGTGGCAAAATGCATTTTTGTTTAAATGTTGAACTTTTATATGTGCTCACACCAGATGTCTAATGTAGGTCGTCTGCTCCTTTGATTTCTGTGACTTTGGGAAAACTGTGGGACATATTCTGAAAGAACTATTGCTGAGTTATCAGCACTTTATCGCAGCCAAAGTCTTGATAAATAAATCTCCCCAATCACAAGCTGGTGCTAAAGGCCCATATCACCAGTTTACCTGCAATAGCAGCCGCAAAAAACATCTCCACAGACGACCCCGGAAACTATCGCTAATGAGATGCAGAGTAGGAATTCCCATGCCAAAAACCACAACAACACCACTCCGCAACATTCTCAACGACCAGCCAGATTGGCGATAAAGTCACAAAACATTAGATAAGGCACATTAGCAGCAGGAAATTAACACCTACTCTGACCTGGTGTAAAGTCGGATGACAGCCTGCACCAGAAAAGGGAGGCCAGGCCAGAGCCACACTGGAAGGGCAACAGATGCCATGGAGCCATTGATCATGGAGGCAGGACACGCAAGAGGGCCACAACACCCACCGCCACCACTAACCACCCACCATGGGCCCTACCACCGGCACCACCTACCTCCTCCAGACCAAGATATTGCACATCAATGTCACAAAATCATGAACAAAAGCATTCGCCTGATGTCGCACCTTTAAAACAATCAACATACATGTGAGTACAGAAAGTCTGATTTCTTCATTCACCTTTGAAAGTCCAAACTAAATATCATATTCAAACCTGTCTCCACACTAATATTCTGAAGACTCATGGTGGGCCATCCCTGGACAATCTGTGAGTCACAGCCTGCAAGACAATATCCAAGATAAGATGTGTCAGTCACTCATCAAAGGACAGAGAGTGAGAGAAAGAAAGAGACTGAACAAGGAGCGCAAGGCTAATCGGACCTTGGCTCATAAATACATGCCAACTGCTCTGGGTGTTTTGCAATTGGTGCACCCCAAATCTAAGGCCTGGCATCAAAGTCAGCATGAAGGCCATATCACATTTAAGAAATGCAAGCAATAGTCAGACTAAAATTAGGTATGAAAGCTCCTTGTCTCAATACACAAGGCGGAAGGACAACCTAACCTCCGTGAGATACCACGCCAGCCTCTGACAACTTCCACACCTCAAACTGCACTAATAAAAGACCAACGTGTCCACAACCCACACACACTTATCCCTGCTCTAGCTACATCAATACCAATGAAACCCTGTCTTATGGACGCAGATCATGTCAGTGTGCTATGCAACAGATCAGTCTCGTATCAGTGTTTGCCTTGGCAATACCCTCTCATCTATCGTATTTTCATGGGTATCTACTGCAATGCGTCCAACACCTAAACAATTTTTTGAAAAAAACTTTCTTTTTTATAAAAACACAGGGAAGAAAGTTTAGTATATTTGTTAACATCTCTTGACAGTCGCACGGAACACCACACGATGACTGAAAATTCAGTCTATACAGTGCTAACCCCTCAAAAATATTTGGAAAAGTGTTAAAGCACAATCAGCAGATAAATCATTTATCAGAAAAATGTTTGGCGAAAAGAATGACACCTCACGGGAACACCACCCTCGGGGTAACTGGCGAATTCTCACCAGACTGGGCCCTTTTTCTCATCACTGGTCATCATTCAATTAAAAAAAGAAGAAGAAATGTGTCCAAACAGAACCCAAAAAAAGTGAAAGTGCGCTAAAGCAGAACCGTTGGAACTGCTAGTGACAATGCAGTGTGATTAAAATCAACAGGCACACCTATTCGCAACCATTTTATTCCTATTTTTTAGGCATGGACTGTCGAATTAAAAAGGCTGGTAGCTAGCCTCGCATACCATTACCTATGGCCAACATGTTTCTCTGCCTCAAAAGTAACAGCAGATTCGTCAGGGCAACACACCTTGTCACCACACCACTGTTGGACACTTTGTTCTGTAGCGACTGTCAAGTAGAAGAAAACAATAAAACACTAAGCATGGGCGTAAAATCCGCTCCGCTCGCGGATTTTTCGGATTTTCGGCAAATCCGCAATCCGCGAACGCTCGCGAATTTGTCGAAAATCCGTGAATCCGCTCGCGGCGGATTTTTTGCTTGGTTGCGGCGCGCGGCGTGGTGCACGGCGTTCACTTTCCGTCATTTTAGCGTTTGCCGAGTTGTTTTTCTTTGCGAGTGACGCGCCATTTTAGATCTTGCTGCGTGTTCCCGCGGGAGTTTGTCGCCCGCGAATACGTACTCGCGGCTTGCCACCTTGCACAGCACACCTCGCGAGAGTTCGCAATTGCGAACATGTAGTTGCGGCGGAAAGGAACAATCTCGCACTTGCGAAATAGAGATTTTGCAATTTCGCACAAGAAAATCACCAGCAAACAGGATAAACCTTCAGAAAATTATGATTTTTATCAGAATCACTCCTCAGGTTGACATTTGCATGGCCTTTTTTTTTGCAAGGAGTCCATTTTGGGGGGGGGGGGGGAGGAAGGAAGTGCCCCACAGTCTCCAACTTCCTGTTCCTGTCCAGCAGGCTCCTCCCAGTGCTTTGTCCATCTCCTGGTCACTTTCATTTGGATCTGGAGCTGGAAGGATTACTTTTTGTGGGTGCTGCTGGATATTTGGATTTGAGGCCTTTTTGACTGTCTTTGGATCACTTTTGGATTAGAAATCAACTTTCACAAGTAAGTTTGTTTGGGGCATTACAGTTGCTGCAAGTACAATTTTGGAACTTTTTCAGAAAATTAAATAAATTATATTGTGGGTAGCCACAGTATCCAGTAGGACCAGGGTTGGTTATGGGTGCATGATACAACTGTTTTGTTGAATTTAAACACCATTGAGGCCATGGATGGGCTGGGATTGTGCAGATTTTATTGTTTTTTGTCGTTTTTTTGGGCCTGCTGGTGTGGCCCTTTGCCCAGGGGTGGTGAGTGTTGCATGGGCCTAGTCTTTCTGTGGGGTGTCTTCTTGAATTTAAACATAATTGAGGCCATGGATGGGCTGGGATTGTGCTTATTTTATTGTTTTTTGTCGTTTTTGGGGGGCTGCTGGTGTGGCCTTTTGCTTGCCCAGGGGTGGTGGTGGTGCATGGACTGAGTGTGCCTGTGGTGTTGTCTCACTCTCTTTGATGTAAACATCATGGATGGCATTGGATTGTGGTGATTTCTGGCTGTTTTTCTGTTTTTTGGGGGTGTACTGTTGATGTGGTCTGGCCATGTGGGTGGTGGTGGTGGCCATCTTGAGTGCTGGCTGGTACAGGCAACATGTGCTTGGGGTGTAAGGGGGCCATTTTGAGGAGAGGCAGTGTCTGAGGCCTGCACTTATTTTGCCTACTTTTCATCCCTTATGCCCAGGGGTAGTGAGTGTTGCATGGGCCTAGTGTTTCTGAGGGGTGTCTTCTTGAATTTAAACACCATTGAGGCCATGGATGGGCTGGGATTGTGCAGATTTTATTGTTTTTTGTCGTTTTTTTGGGCCTGCTGGTGTGGCCCTTTGCCCAGGGGTGGTGAGTGTTGCATGGGCCTAGTCTTTCTGTGGGGTGTCTTCTTGAATTTAAACATAATTGAGGCCATGGATGGGCTGGGATTGTGCTTATTTTATTGTTTTTTGTCGTTTTTGGGGGGCTGCTGGTGTGGCCTTTTGCTTGCCCAGGGGTGGTGGTGGTGCATGGACTGAGTGTGCCTGTGGTGTTGTCTCACTCTCTTTGATGTAAACATCATGGATGGCATTGGATTGTGGTGATTTCTGGCTGTTTTTCTGTTTTTTGGGGGTGTACTGTTGATGTGGTCTGGCCATGTGGGTGGTGGTGGTGGCCATCTTGAGTGCTGGCTGGTACAGGCAACATGTGCTTGGGGTGTAAGGGGGCCATTTTGAGGAGAGGCAGTGTCTGAGGCCTGCACTTATTTTGCCTACTTTTCATCCCTTATGCCCAGGGGTAGTGAGTGTTGCATGGGCCTAGTGTTTCTGAGGGGTGTCTTCTTGAATTTAAACACCATTGAGGCCATGGATGGGCTGGGATTGTGCAGATTTTATTGTTTTTTGTCGTTTTTTTGGGCCTGCTGGTGTGGCCCTTTGCCCAGGGGTGGTGAGTGTTGCATGGGCCTAGTCTTTCTGTGGGGTGTCTTCTTGAATTTAAACACCATTGAGGCCATGGATGGGCTGGGATTGTGCAGATTTTATTGTTTTTTGTCGTTTTTTTGGGCCTGCTGGTGTGGCCCTTTGCCCAGGGGTGGTGAGTGTTGCATGGGCCTAGTCTTTCTGTGGGGTGTCTTCTTGAATTTAAACATAATTGAGGCCATGGATGGGCTGGGATTGTGCTTATTTTATTGTTTTTTGTCGTTTTTGGGGGGCTGCTGGTGTGGCCTTTTGCTTGCCCAGGGGTGGTGGTGGTGCATGGACTGAGTGTGCCTGTGGTGTTGTCTCACTCTCTTTGATGTAAACATCATGGATGGCATTGGATTGTGGTGATTTCTGGCTGTTTTTCTGTTTTTTGGGGGTGTACTGTTGATGTGGTCTGGCCATGTGGGTGGTGGTGGTGGCCATCTTGAGTGCTGGCTGGTACAGGCAACATGTGCTTGGGGTGTAAGGGGGCCATTTTGAGGAGAGGCAGTGTCTGAGGCCTGCACTTATTTTGCCTACTTTTCATCCCTTATGCCCAGGGGTAGTGAGTGTTGCATGGGCCTAGTGTTTCTGAGGGGTGTCTTCTTGAATTTAAACACCATTGAGGCCATGGATGGGCTGGGATTGTGCAGATTTTATTGTTTTTTGTCGTTTTTTTGGGCCTGCTGGTGTGGCCCTTTGCCCAGGGGTGGTGAGTGTTGCATGGGCCTAGTCTTTCTGTGGGGTGTCTTCTTGAATTTAAACACCATTGAGGCCATGGATGGGCTGGGATTGTGCAGATTTTATTGTTTTTTGTCGTTTTTTTGGGCCTGCTGGTGTGGCCCTTTGCCCAGGGGTGGTGAGTGTTGCATGGGCCTAGTCTTTCTGTGGGGTGTCTTCTTGAATTTAAACATAATTGAGGCCATGGATGGGCTGGGATTGTGCTTATTTTATTGTTTTTTGTCGTTTTTGGGGGGCTGCTGGTGTGGCCTTTTGCTTGTCCAGGGGTGGTGGTGGTGCATGGACTGAGTGTGCCTGTGGTGTTGTCTCACTCTCTTTGATGTAAACATCATGGATGGCATTGGATTGTGGTGATTTCTGGCTGTTTTTCTGTTTTTTGGGGGTGTACTGTTGATGTGGACTGGCCATGTGGGTGGTGGTGGTGGCCATCTTGAGTGCTGGCTGGTACAGGCAACATGTGCTTGGGGTGTAAGGGGGCCATTTTGAGGAGAGGCAGTGTCTGAGGCCTGCACTTATTTTGCCTACTTTTCATCCCTTATGCCCAGGGGTAGTGAGTGTTGCATGGGCCTAGTGTTTCTGAGGGGTGTCTTCTTGAATTTAAACACCATTGAGGCCATGGATGGGCTGGGATTGTGCAGATTTTATTGTTTTTTGTCGTTTTTTTGGGCCTGCTGGTGTGGCCCTTTGCCCAGGGGTGGTGAGTGTTGCATGGGCCTAGTCTTTCTGTGGGGTGTCTTCTTGAATTTAAACACCATTGAGGCCATGGATGGGCTGGGATTGTGCAGATTTTATTGTTTTTTGTCGTTTTTTTGGGCCTGCTGGTGTGGCCCTTTGCCCAGGGGTGGTGAGTGTTGCATGGGCCTAGTCTTTCTGTGGGGTGTCTTCTTGAATTTAAACACCATTGAGGCCATGGATGGGCTGGGATTGTGCAGATTTTATTGTTTTTGTCGTTTTTTTGGGCCTGCTGGTGTGGCCCTTTGCCCAGGGGTGGTGAGTGTTGCATGGGCCTAGTCTTTCTGTGGGGTGTCTTCTTGAATTTAAACACCATTGAGGCCATGGATGGGCTGGGATTGTGCAGATTTTATTGTTTTTTGTCGTTTTTTTGGGCCTGCTGGTGTGGCCCTTTGCCCAGGGGTGGTGAGTGTTGCATGGGCCTAGTCTTTCTGTGGGGTGTCTTCTTGAATTTAAACATAATTGAGGCCATGGATGGGCTGGGATTGTGCTTATTTTATTGTTTTTTGTCGTTTTTGGGGGGCTGCTGGTGTGGCCTTTTGCTTGCCCAGGGGTGGTGGTGGTGCATGGACTGAGTGTGCCTGTGGTGTTGTCTCACTCTTTTTGATGTAAACATCATGGATGGCATTGGATTGTGGTGATTTCTGGCTGTTTTTCTGTTTTTTGGGGGTGTACTGTTGATGTGGACTGGCCATGTGGGTGGTGGTGGTGGCCATCTTGAGTGCTGGCTGGTACAGGCAGCAACATGTGCTTGGGGTGTAAGGGGGCCATTTTGAGGAGAGGCAGTGTCTGAGGCCTGTACTTATTTTGCCTACTTTTCATCCCTTATGCCCAGGGGTAGTGAGTGTTGCATACTTGCATGTCCCTAGTCTTTCTGTGGGGTGTCTTCAATGTAAACATCATGGATGGCATGGGATTGTGCTCATTTTTCTGTGTTTTGTCGATTTTTTGGGGTGTATAACTGAACTGATGTTCCTCTGTCTTCCATTGCTTTTAGGTGCACAAGAAGACTCAATAGAACCACCAGTGCCAGGAAGAAGTCCTGCAGCGGTGTGTGCAGCATAACGTCACGCGACGTCACGTCTGGACACAGAACCCTCTGCAACTCGTGCAACTGCTGCCTGCTGACCTGCTCTGAAGAAGATGGCCCCAAAAAAAGTAACCCGTAGCTCCTCTAGCAAGAAAGGTGCCAGTAAGGAGCAGAAGAAGCAAGTTACCAAGGACACTGGTGTGCCGCCCGCCCCTTTTTTTGTGAGTAAAAAAAAAAGTATGCCTGCAGCAGCTGCAGCGGGATCTGCTGGGGACCAAGCTGGCAGCAGCACCCCCGCTCCATTGGGCTCAGTGCCACCACCACCACCACGCCAACTTAAGTCCAAGCCCTTGAGTGCTGCAGAGGCAGCCAGTATACTTCTTCAATCACCATCGACCAGTGATGTTGGCTCATCGCAAGAAAGCAGCAGCAATGTCCCTCAATCAACACAGGTTGTTGTAGCTCATCTGACGAGTGTTGAACAACCACAGCGGCAACAACAATCACATGTGCAAGTACAAGCCCAAGTACATGTGGAAGGAGAGGCAGCGCAAGGAGATGCGCATGCAGAGGTGCATGGAGGGTCACAACAAGTGCCCACAATAGTTGTTCCTCCCGAAGTAGGGGCACATCAGGAAATCGACAATCAAGGCGAGGTATCATTTGAGGAAGCCACTCCTCCTGATGATCCTTCATTGTCTTCCACAACCCTAGCAAGGAAGAGATCAAGGGTGGTGTCTACATCCTCTTCAAGCACACCTCCTTCTGATGATACGGATCAAACTTGGGAACCAGCACCACAGCCGTCTGAGAGTGAGGCACACCATGATCCAACAAAGGTACTTAAGCGTAAAAGGAAGCTCGTCCAAAGTCTCAGACTTATGGAGTGTGATGAGGCTCAACAAGAAGTGGCGGATACTGCTGCTGATGAAGACTCTGCCAACGACGACCCAGTCATCATAAAGGTCACTGCAGCCCCAGCGGGCATGCAGCAAACAGACATTTTGACCCTAGCCCGAAGAGCTGCTGCGCGTGATGATGATGATGATGATGTTGTCGATGAGGAGGCAGTGGAAACACCACAATCATTGGAGTTAAGTAGTACACCAACTCGTCCCGCTTCCATATTTCTTTCTGGCAAGAAGAGACCTGCGTCAACCTCGACCTTAATTAGTGGCGGTGAAAGTGGAAAACGTACAAAAGTTGGCCAATCCAGATCCTCCACTTCATCTGGCATTAGCTTCATGACCACCACCACCACCAGTATCGCCGCCTCCTCCAGGTCCCACAGACACTTCAAGTCCCCAGTTTGGGACTTCTTTACTGTTTGTCCCAAAAATCCAAGGTTTGCCATTTGTACCCTTTGTAAGCTTGCAGTTAGTCGTGGTAAGCCAGGTAGCAACTATGGTACCGGCGGCCAGAGTGGTCATCTTGACAGAAAGCACGGTGTCCAATGGTTTGCGCACCTAGCTGCGATCAAGAAAGGCCAAAATCAAGGAAACGTTGATGTTTCATCTGATGTTGACGAGCAGGAAGAAGACGTGTCAAACACTTCCCTTACACCCAGTACCCCTCTCAGCAGCACACCCAATGTGAGGCACACTAAGAGTGTTGGAGCGAGTGAGACACCAACGCACAAAAGTTCACCAGCGAGCAAAATTGGGTCAACGAAGTCATTATCAGCCCGTAAATGCTTGGTCCAGGCCAACATTAGAACAATGCTTACTTCAGACGTGCCATATGAACGCAACCACCCACTGACGCGTCTGTATAACACTAAGCTGGCTAAAATGCTAGCTGTGGACCTTCTACCTTTTTCTTTTGTAGAAGCGGTAGGTTTTCTTGAATTAGTTGCAACGCTCTGCCCTAAATGGAAGGTTCCGAGCCGGTTCTATTTTGCCAGAGTTGCGGTTCCAGCACTACATGAAGATGTGCTGCAGGCGATTGGGGCAGCTTTGCAGAAGAGTGCTGTTCACACAATACATCTGACAACAGACATGTGGACCAGTGGCCCAGGCGATGATTACATGTGCATCACTGCACACTGGGTCTCTTTTTCAGGTGTTATAGCAAAGCTAAACGCAGGTGTTGACCCGGACCAAGTTTTCAAAGCTGCTCGGAAACATGCAACACTAGCCATGTTTGCCTTGGAGAAAAGTCACACAGCAGAAAACCTTTTGGAAGAGTTTGACAAAAAGGTGTTGTCAATGCTATCCCCCCTAAAACGCAAGATTGGTTATGTTTCCACGGATAATGGCGCCAATGTAGTTAAGGCCATGTCACAGGGTCACCATGTTAGAGTGCCGTGTTTGGCGCACTGTATCAACCTGGTAGTTCAAAAATTCTTGAGTGATAAAGAGAGTCCAGCGTTCGAGGTAATGGCCACCTGCCGCAAAATGTGCAACCATTTCAGCCATTCTTTTAAGGCCCGGAAGCATCTGCGGAGACTGCTACTTCAACGTGGAATGCCAGTGAAAGCACTCATCCAGGAGGTGGCAACACGTTGGAACTCAACCTTCTACATGCTTGAGCGTCTGCATGAGCAGTATACGGTACTCGATCACTATTTCTTGACAGAGGCTACATCTCAGAAGGAGGACCTGCGGATGAGTAAGGCGCAATGGGCCATAGTTAAAAGCCTGACAGACATGCTTCGTCCTTTTGAGTTCTTCACGCGTGCAGTCAGCCAGGAGGACTGTAATTTGGGAAAAGCTATCCCATTGTTGTGCATACTGGAGCACCAACTGATGGCGGTTTCTTCTGAGTTTGAAAAAGATGAAAAAAAAAAAAACCATTTCATTTTGTCTGAGAAATTATTACATCGCCTACGTGGTGATGAACGTCTTAAAAACATCAACTCAGATCAGCATTACATTTGTGCTACTATTCTGGATCCACGCTACAAAAAGGCGCTGGCAGACAACGCATTCTTTCCTTTCGCTGATGCAGATGTTCAAAAGTACAAACATTGGTTAGCCTGGTCAGCCAAGAGGTTTGAAAAAGAACGGCAGGTTATTGAAGGAGAAGCCAGTACATCAGCATCAGCATCAGCAGGCCATCCGCAGTCACAAGAATCCACTTCTGCACCTGTGGCTGGGGCACAAGTGACCTCTCAGCCGTTAAAGACACCGGCAACTGGATCATCTGCACCACACACAATGACAACACTAACAGTGGCTGGGGAGGAGGATTGGCTAAGTTTGATGGGGTATGGTTCTCTAAAAAATGTCACAGGCACAGCAAAAAGTAAGCAAAGTGGAGGAACAGTTGATGACCTTGAGTCGATGGTGCAGGACTATCTGAATGACTCAACAGTGGTCTTTCTTAATGAGGAGCCATTGCAGTATTGGCATGGCAAAAAACAATTGTGGCCACAGCTCTACAACCTGGCTATAAACTATTTGTCTTGCCCACTCGCAAGTGTGTCTTCTGAACGTGTTTTCAGTGCTGCTGGTGGCATTGTAACTGCCAAACGGAGCCGCCTATCGCCCAAAAATGTGGAGCGGCTGACAATGATCAAGATGAATCAGCACCTCATACCACCAGATTACAAAGTGCGAGAAAGCACGCCACATGAAGACGATGAGGACAGCAACGTAGATGAGGGGATTTTTTCTCTGTTCGGTGCCACTGACCTCATCCAGCCTGAATTCGCAGAGTATGATGACGAAATCTTGTTCTTATTCCCTGACACCGAGCCCTGAAAATGAGACAATCAATCAAGAACTTTCTTTTTCGTCCTTATTCACTTTTATTCCTGTGTGCTTTGTGTCTCTCTTTCTTTGTTTTGCACAGTTAATTTAATTCAAACTTTAATCACCTAATCCCAAAAAGAAGACCATCATCAGAACTGTCTTCACTTGTTTGCTTATTGATTTGAAGGTGCCGCAGTCTACATTCCTCAGGTTCACAAGTTCTGAAGAACATGCTCCTCTATCCTCCTCCTCCAGACTGCGATTTCCCTCCAAGCAGAGTGCTGGATTACGCACAATGAAGAAAGACTCAGCACTTGTGGGGGTGTTGTACTTCTTTGCGGGTGAGTTGACGGTTTTGGGCCCATTGCTGTGAAGCTCTAATAATGGACAAAAGTGTTTTGGACCAAATATGAGGTGGAAATTTCTTGCCGTTTTTGCTGACTTGCTTGCCTTTGAGGTGCTCTTTGGCGGGGTTCCGGGGGTTTGTGTGTAATTTTTGGTGTCTGTCGAAGCACTGCTGCGACAGTCTAATCTTGATTGCATTTGCTTTTCAGGAAATCCGTGGTGGAAAACAGGAGTTATGATGATTGATGATGACCTAGCTGCACAGCGTGTTACTTTGGACCGAAGGCCGAGAGATATTGTAAGTATGAGATTTAGCTTTTTCGCTGTTTGGGGGTGTTGTCGGGTGTTTTTTTGCGGGTGGGTTGGCGCCGGCGGGTCTTGCCTGGGGCATTCCTGGGAAGGTCTAATACCGGATACAAGTGTTTTGGACAAAATCCATAAGGAACAGCCTTTTTTTTGCCATTTCTTCAGACATCTTGCTCAATGTAGCGTTTTGGGGGGCTTCCTGCTGTTCGTGGGTGGGTTGCGGCCGGGGTCTCTGTCGAAGCACTGCTGCGACAGTCTAATCTTGATTGCATTTGCTTTTCAGGAAATCCGTGGTGGAAAACAGGAGTTATGATGATTGATGATGACCTAGCTGCACAGCGTGTTACTTTGGACCGAAGGCCGAGAGATATTGTAAGTATGAGATTTAGCTTTTTCGCTGTTTGGTGGTGTTGTGTCGGGTGTTTTTTTGCGGGTGGGTTGGCGGGTCTTGCCTGGGGCATTCCTGGGAAGGTCTAATACCGGCTAGAAGTTAGTTGGACAAAATCCATAAGGAAACACCAGTTTTGGCACTTTGTAAGTTAGGGTTCGTTAGGGTTAGCCCTAGCAGCAGGATTGCATGTGTTTAGGGGGGTTCTATTGCAACGCGGTTCTGTTGTTGTAGAGCACTGTTGGAGCGATGCTGGCTATGGATACTTTTGCTTGCAGGCAAGTGGTTCGAATACAATCCACGGTCTGTATTTGGGTCTACTGTTACTTTCAAAGTACGTTTTGTAACCATTTTTCTGCTAGGCATCATCAAAGTGTGACTTTTTGAACCACACAGCGTACATACCTTTTATTTATTTATCAGTGGTATTGTAATAGCACTTCCTGTTTTCCGTTCAATAATTACAGGCCGGGTTTCAGTCAACATCCGCCAGGCAGGCAGTGGACAGGGTGTCTCTTCTGTCAGTGGTCACCACCACATTGATGGACGAAGCGTCAGCTGGAATGGAGGAGTGCCGCCAATAAGAGGAATTGTTTGCTGCATGCAACTTACTTACCAATTTCAACAGGACAACTCCAACAACATACGCAATACAGATACAGTATCCATTGTTGTCTTTTATTCTATGAGTGTGACTGCATGTGCTTACCTTTACTTTGTAACCAAAGATTGTCTGTAAACTCTGTATCTTCAATTATTGTTTGTCCATGCTCTGCTTTTTTTTTCTTCTCTCAACAAAACCTACCCAAAAAGAAACCCCCATTCCCATCCATTTTACAAACCCTAACCCTCTTCCCCCGGGCTGTGTTGTTTTGCTTGATGTCTGACTAAAATGACATCAATAATTCCACACACTTGCTGGGGAGGATAAGGTGATAGCAGCAACAGGCTGGTGAAGGAATACGAGGATATCTTCTAGACTTACTCAGCTTCAGTACTATATCTTCTAGTAGTAGTAGCCAATGTCAAATAAATTCAACGCAAGTACTAGTTATACTTGCAATACTTTACCATTTGTTAGGCTACATTATGGCACTGTTCTAGTGTACTGTCACCTGCTATTTTCTCGATCGTACCGTAACCGTTGTAATGCTACAGTAAGGAGTACAAACAAGGTTTCGTTTTCTTTTTTTCCATAGGCATGCAACTGCCACTGTGTCACACCACTAGTAACACCGCAATGAGGAAATGTCACCCGCCCAGGAATGACAACGTTAATCCCCATTTCACCTGGAGCCAGCCCTGGGCCTAGCCCTAATTTCTAACACAAATTACAGGTAAGATAAGCGTTTGGTGGGAGGTAGTATAATGGAGTATTATTTCGGAGTAGACAAGAGTTTGACGGTTGTACTACTAAAGTCCTACGACTGTTCAGGAAAACAAAGTTACTGTTACACCCCCGCCCCCCACCCACCAGACTGAAAAGCAGTAAAAAACAGGTATGGTCAGATAAAGTAGTTGAAAAATATATTTATTTATCCCTAACAAAATAATCTCCCTCACCCACCCTAACCCCAACGATTGTCTCTGAAACGTCCCAAAACGATCCCAACTCCCAAATCCCACCCCCCAAAAGTCTATAAAAAAAGGGCAAGGGACACTCCACTACTGGAGGGTGCTGGTGCTGGTGCATGATGCGGCATGGGCATCATACTCCTTGCGGAGGGTGGCAAGCTCGGAGCGGAGGCCCTTAACCAAGGTCTTATACCTCAGGACCTCCTGCTCCAGGTTGGACATGCGGACTCGTAGGCGGTGTTGGCGTTCCTTGCAGCTCCTGTGGGGGGCAGCTGGTGTTTCGGGTGCTTGGCGGTGGCGGTCGGCTTTCTTAGCCCGGCTCGGTCCCGCTGGTTTAGTCACGGAGGAGGATGCAGTCGAAGATGTTGCCCCGCTCGACTGCGTGTCCTCCTCCTCCTCCAGGGCCACCAGCCGCCGATACTCGGCGACTGTGGCCTCCAGCCTCCGTTGCCGGGCCAATCTAGCCTGCTCCCTCCTTGTTGTTGATTTGGAAGAAGGAGCAACTATATGAAGAAAGAAAGACATAGTCTGTAACCAATGCTCCTTATTAATAACACAAAGTGATTGAGCCGAAAGTTGGGTCACAGAGTACAAGTAGCAAATTGAAAGCACAGTACATAACTATTGAGGACAGTATCTATGTAACCCTCCCACTTCTGCATCCTTGCTCTAACAGTAGTGGTAGTTTAATGAACTAATTCTACGACCACTATGGACTTCCATTACAGTCGACTATGACAGTACACCAGTCTTATTCTTCTTCTTCTCTCTTGTTTAGGGAAATGGGTACGTTATCTTATGCAAGCCGGCAGAATGACATGGACACAGCACAGTGAAGTTGCACCCGAGAAAAAAAGTTGCACACCATGATGATGGAGACAGACTTGCGTTACTGTACCGGTCCAGTACATGCAGGTGGTGAAGCTATTACTTTTCTATTACGGGTGGCACTGAGAATACTCTGTTACAAGGGCTACTGCTTAATTAATTTACCTTTCACCCTACAGTGCAAATGAGTACTAGAAAAGGAAACTGAAGAAGCTAACTAATTTGATTATCTATCACTTCACATGGGACGTATTTAATGACAGATGAGATGACTTTAGGTGCTTTGCTTAATATTGAGTGAACACAGTGATACACCCACACATGAATGACGTACTACAAGTAAACTAAAGTTATTAAGAGAGGTACGGAGTGTCCACCGTAATAACCAGATATATGCTGTGAATGCAAACGCAATACAAAGTACTGCTACTATTCATGGTAGTATTGGACACATTTACAATTTCTTTTCCTTGCCTTCCCTGCACTGGGACGGACGTGCGGGTGCGGTGGTACATGCTCTTCAAGGTAACACTTACTTCACCTGGCGACCATCTACTCTCTCTAGATACACATTTGCTATGTAAGAGTCAGAGAATACCATGCTCCAGGCATCCATTCATTCAAAGTATACGCACACATACAGTTTCTGTTTCACCCACCCAGGCTGCTGTCCTTCCACCCATCCTTGCTTCATCATTGACCCAGCCATGCACCATACCATATTCTTTCCTTCCCAGCCACCTCTGGGTCCAAGCAAACACATATCGTTCTTCTTTGCCAGCCATCATACAAGTTCGCGTCCCACTTACTTACACCCTTCTTTCGCTTTTCGTTCATCCCATCCATCACGTTCGTCTAAGAACTTATTGGGATTCTTCTCACCAAAAACTTCACAGCTAAGTCGAAGTACATTTCGAGGAGGCTACTACCTGGTTGATTTGTAATTGTAATACACCCGTGCAGAAAGCACACTATGCAGTCTTCAATCTCAATAAGTAAGGAATATATAGCTTACCTGTTTCCGCCACCACCGTTTGATCCCCCACAGGAACGGCCACCAGCTCTTCTACCGCCGCATCCTCCCCAGAGGCCTCCGAGTCCAAGTCCAACACATCAGCCACCTCCGCGCTGGCCCCGTCACCAGATGTTACACCTACAAAGTACATTTAAGAAAGTTAGAATACACCACTCACTACTATATAATATTTGGTCTAGGAGAAATGTTAAAAACACAGAATACAATGTAATAATTTGTGACTGTCTACTCCATAGTAAAAATGTCCCATTTTCCAGGGAAGGCTGTTGTCTTGCTGCACTTTTATGCACAACTGATGAATGCTTGCTTTTGATTTTTAACACGCACCACTTTTTCTCCTAACAGACAGAAGCTTGACTCCTGAGTCCTAAGAACACGACCAGGATCAAGTTCAAAGTAGGTGAGAGTTCGGCTCGACCACAAGAAATGTGTCCAATTAATCGTCAGCACTAACCACTTTTCCGTTTACAGTTAAATAGTTTTATGACAAAGTAGATTTCAATAAATGTGTTTACTTTTAATAAAGCTTTTACACTTAAATAGACTCTGTGGTTTTTGTTCCTCTAGACTAGAGTGGATGAGCTAAAGGTTTTGGAATTTTTGCAAGCATGAGTGCCTCTGACACTTCTTGACTGTGCTGTGACTCCGTACTACTCTCTTGTCCTGCGTACGATAATCTAGAGATCATTGGGGATCTATAATCGGTGACTTCGGGAGCTGAATGACTCTGCCACACTATCTAGTCAGTAAGGAGACAGTGCATAGAGGTATTGCTGAATATAATGGGAGTCCAATGGAATTGCCAAATGTCCAATCTTAGTTAGCTACACAGACAGACTAATAAGAATAGTCTAGTAATACCACAGGGAGTCATCACATTCGAGGCAGGATAAGAATTTATATCCAGTCTACAAGAAGATCAAAGACGATTTAGAAAAAATCGAATGAGGAACGCTAGGAAAAAATAGGTACTGTTTAGTAAAATGTAAACTTACTGGGGCCAGCAAAGGAGCCCTCGCCTGCCCGATCCTGGCCTGCATCCTCAGCACCCTCCTCCTGTGTCCTCTTGCCCTTGGGGGGAGCTGATGTACAACATGAAAGAAAGAAAAACCATAAAACATGGATGAGATTTTTCAACCAAATCAAACATTTCAAAAGAACAATAACAACATATTTTGGAAAAATAGCAAATAGATAGACAACTATTCCACGGGATCTATCTCATGTGGTATACTACGTTATTCGTATTGCCTGATTTGCGGAACGTTGACTTAGAAAGTTCCTATGTAACTCAATAAACAGACTACTAAAGAGGTTTGCCTAGGCCTGGCACTGCAGGCAGTAGTGCACAACACGTGACAGACAAAGTCCATCCTGCTTGCAGATCAGTGAATACTCAAACTATCAATCCACCCGCCACCACCGCCACTATTTCTTCTGATAGCCATGTGACTGTCTAAAGGAAGGACACTGGACTTCAGTCTGTTGGGGCTGATTTATAAGTCCCTTGCGGAAGTTGCGGCTGATTTTCCTCCATTGTTGCGTGCCTTTTCTGACGCAGCGGCAGAACAAAAGACTCGCCATGGTGTTGGTGCGGCGTATATATTAAAAAAAAAACCACATATGGGCATATGGGCGATGCATCACGTTGTAAAGCCCTGCGCCATCAGGGGGCGTTCCGGCGCAAGGGAGGGCGTACCTGCGCAGGAACGAATCCTAAAAGTGGCTGAGGGAAATCTACAAGATGTCAATCAGTCATTTTTATGACAATGATGCATGACTCAAACCCTGCGCGCTTGAAGCCGACGTACGGCTTGATGCAGCATTGGGGAGATAGGGTACCCCAGAGCATTGCTGGAGCTGCGCCATCGTTGGCACGCAACTCCAGCAATGCGCTGCCTTTACGGCACAGATGCGTAAGGCTTCTGTGACGTTTTGGGCCAATGGGTGGTGGTGGCATGGCACACAATTACTGCCGCATCCCTGCTACTTTGCAGGGATGCGCCGGTAATTGAAAATATGACCCTTACTGTCTAGCATTACGCAGTTCTTTTCTTTACAGTACACTGATACATAATTTCTCAGGCCAATGAAATGCTTCTGAGCACAACATACAAAACAAAGAAGCATAGTAGCAAGCAAGGCTACTGAGAAGGAGAGCAGTGCACCTGAAAATGAAATGCATAGAAGATTTTGAAATATAATTTACCTCAATGTAATCGGCAGCATTATTGCTCTTGGTAAAGAACAAAGATTTGCAAATAACAGAGCAGGATAAAACAGAGTAGTAAATGTACTACTACTACTACTCACCAAGCCCGGGGACCTCTACGCCGAGCGCGTCCAGCAAGTCCCGCTCCCGGTCCATGACATCGGTCCAGCGGTGGGTGGCCTGGTTATATGTGCGCCGGACCCCAGAGATCTTGTACATGGCCCGGCACACCTTCTCCCACCGCTGGCGGCGCTCCCGGATGCCATAGCCGGTCGCGATCTTGCCGCCTCCCAGGATCGTCTTGGGGAGGCGGCGCTGGACATGGAAGATCAGTGCCGCCACTTCCTCCGCGCTAAAGATCTCCCTCGGGACCACTTGCTCCCCCCTTAAACGCCCGCACGGGAGCCGGGCACGGGGTGCGGGACCCTTCCCCTTCTCAGGGTGCTTCCCGGCTCCCTTTACCATGGTCTGGGCAGAAATAAACTTAAATGATAAAGAAGAAATAGAATAGTGAAGAAGAAAATAAAAGAGTTTAAAAAAGTAGTTTAAAAGTAACTAAAAGCTGCAGAAAACACAAAAATATAGAGCTAGAAAAATAGAGGGTTAGATAATAAGTAAAATTAGATCAAAAAAACTTCAAACAAGCAAAGGATGGCAGAGATTGAGAGAGGATAGAGAAAGCATGCCCAGAACCATAGCAATGAATGAGAAACAAGATGGCCGCGCCCGTTCACGACCGCGTGGGTAAGTTCGCGCGAGATTTTCCTTGCGAGTACGCGCGAACTTGTACTCGCGAGCAGCACACTTTGCGAGATTACACATAGCGGGCGGAAACGGAATTACGTCACGCCAACAAGATGGCCGCGCCCGTGTACGACCGATAGGGTAACTTGGCAAACGAATAGCTAGAAGCGCCTCGCGAACACGCGCAAGATCACGCGAACATACACGTCGCAACAAAAACAATTTTGTATTTGCACGTATTCGCGGCTTCCGAAATCGATCTCGCACGGATTCGCGCCCCAAATAACGCGCGAAATTGCAAAAAAAACGATTTTAGCTAAAATGAAAGCAATGAGCAGGTGCAAAAGTTCAAACTTAACATTAGTAACATTCAAGGTAGTGCTTCCTGATGGGCCCCTCCAGAGTTTGCAACAATTCTATGACCCTGCTATGACCCAAACAGCAGGCTCATAGAATAGCACCATAAAGGTCCTGTAAAAAAAAAATTTCACTGCAACAAAAAGCAAATTACAGATAAGGAAGGAAGCAGGTGCCAGCCAGACTGGAACTTTCAAAATTACTGACACATTAATGAAACACAAATTAATTGATGGCAGTTGAAGAAGGGCAGGTGTGCTAGCTTTTTTCAACCACCATAATCTACAGTAATAAATAAACCTAATAGGTGCCTGTGAGGATGTACTAGAGGGTGGCATGGGTGTCCCAGAGGGTGGCAGTGGTGAAACAGAGGGTGCTGTGAACCTGTGATGATAAACCAGACGTAGAAACAACATAGTCGCGGCCGTTGCAAGCCGAAAAGTAAGTTCGCAATTGCGAACTTGTCCCAAAATCGGCGCGAACACGCGCCAACACAAAAAACGGAAAAATCCGCAAGTCCGCTAGAGTTCGCGGATCTTCGCGGATTGCGAATCCGTAAATACGCAAGTTCGCGGATTGCCAATCCGCAAAATCCGCCCATGCTTATAAAACACACAATTTAAAAAAAAAACAGACTGCCTTGTTTCTAAGTTTAATTCAAATCACATCTACTGTAATTACCCTCTAGCAGCTCTCTTGAATCATACCGGCTGTTGAGGGAAAAGGGCTTCAACGTGATCCTCCAGCAGTGAGGTTTTCTTAAAACCCTTTGGCCCTCATGATTGTAAACAACATTCTGACGTGCACATATAAAAGAAAAGGGACAAGACACCGAACGGACAACACAATTATCAATACTTGTTGTCAGACTGTTAAAAACAAACTGTACAAATTTCTATGGTCACAGAGGATTGACTCCTTTCTATACAATCTCACATTAGTATTTTGGCTCACTCGTAGGTTCAAGAACAGCCAGATCATTAGTGAAAGGTATTTATTAAAACTTGTGATCACAAATTATCCAAGTCATCGCTGTTAATAAACGGCCATGCTCGAGTTAATACCCGACCACACTCCACATGTACACTGTGCACCATGTTTAATGAAGGTATACTCATGAGTACTTTAAAAATTGTAAGCCCGCCTGCCTCTGTTGTGCAAAGTACTTGTATCTCCATTTCCAACATGCACACGAACACGCTGCACTTATAATATATCGTATTCAAGCGCGGGGAGCCAGCACGTTTATCTCCTGCATTCTACGTGAGCTCGGTAGCACAGGTATGCAATGGCAGCGTTTAGTATTGCACGCAACAATCCTCATGGTGCGATACCACAGTGATGGCAATTGAATGTCGATAGAAAGAACGCCGGCATATGTTGATTAAAAATGTATGCATTCTCTCGACAATCTCTACTGCTGTATAGACGCGGGGCTGCCATGTCACTCATGCCTCTAGAAAGCCCGTAAACTAAAGATCATTACAGAGCCCCCGGGTCCCGGATCCCCTACTCCTCACCGTGCTCTTGAACGCGGTGCGCGTTGTCTCCACCGATTTCGGAGACACGCCCGGCTTTTCCTTAATAAAGCGTTGCTACGTTGAGACACCAATGGAAACAGGTCACATGACCAGCGTTAGTGTGGGCGCCCGCCATCTTAAGATGGCCAAACACGCGTTTATGTGCAATTAAGCAAGATGTAATTACAATGTTCTAATCCTGAATGCAGTCCTAATCATGGGTCCAAGCACAAAAAACTTCGAAAAAAGGGGATACAGGCCCCAAAAGGCACGAGATTAAAAGAGAGAGAGAGGACCACACAACTGGTAGTCCTCATGAGCAGCCATCTTGTAGTGGTGTCAAAAAACGTGCTACATCCTAACAATATTTTTTAAAAATTCTTAAAGATAAAGCTGCCAGTTTCAGCAGTGAAACACCATACTCACTGTAAAATCGGACACCAACCCAGTTACCATGATATACCTATGGTACATGTTTGGATAGTAGTATTAATGCATTCAAAGTAGGCTAGGGCTGCTGATGCAAAGGAATATACAATCAAATGCACGGCCGCACTACCTACCAACACCAGCAGGTAAGTCCACTGGAGCCCCAGTGGACACCAAAGAGCAGAACGATTTGGACCAAAGGTGCCTATAGCTTGATTCTATTCCACTCTATGATCTCGTTCAGCCCAATTTGGTCACTTTTTTCTCTATAGATCCATTGCGCTTCTTTGGTTAACAACAGGTTCTCCATATTTTGCGTGGTCCCCTTAACTTTTTCTAAGACAGTCCAAGTGAAGCTATGTTTTTCATTGAAGCAGTGCTGTACTAGCTTGGTCGTCAGTTTCCCTGCTCTTATGGTGCTCAAGTGTTCTTGCACTCTGACCTTTATTTTGCGCGACTTGAGGCCGATATATTGCAAACCACATTGGCATTGCAGTCGGTACACCACATGCGTGGTATTACAGTTGCTGAAATGATTCAAGTACCACTCCTTGCCTGAAGCCAATGTCACACTCGTGCTCTTCTTCGTGAGTGGACAGACGGAACATGAACCACATGGATAGTGCCCATTAGGGATGGAGGTGTTACTCAGTGCTTTATCCATGGGTTCACGAGTGTGTACAAGTTTGTCCTTCAGATTACTTGCTCTCCTGAACGCAAACCTAGGAGGTGGCATGCGAAAATGGTTGTTAGATAGGAGCGACCAATGTTTACGTATGGACTGTTTAATTTTGGTAGCCAGGGGGTCAATTGTCATCACTATCGGTACGCAGTCATCTCTGTTTCTTATGTTTTTTTCAAGAAGGACACTGCGTGGTGTATTAAGGGCTCTTTTTTTGGCATGTCTGACCACTTTGTTGGCGATAATTACGATTTTTCAACTTGGAGGTCTGATCATTTGACTGCTCCAGAAAGGCATTAGTAGTAGAACAATTCCTCCTGTAACAAAGGAACTGTCCCACCGGGAGATTGTCCCTTAATGCCCGGGGGTGAAAAGAATCATACAGGAGCAAATAATTTCTGTTGGTAAGCTTCTGATGAACACAGGTGTTAATGGTATCATCTTTAAACTCAATGACCAAGTCCAAATACACTGCCCTGAACCGGTTGTAGGAACAAGTGAATTTCAAACTCGAATCCTGAACATGGAGCCATTGGAGGAAGGAAATCAGATCTTCCTCGGTTCCCGACCAGATACAGAGCACGTCGTCTATATACCTCTTCCAGAGCCAAAGATGGCTCTGGAAGGATTTGCTGGCTGGATAGACGAGGTGCTCCTCAAATTGCCCAACGTAGATACAGGCCAAACTGGGGGCCATAGTGGCCCCCATTGAAGTACCAGAGATCTGGAGGTATGATTGATCTTTGTAGCTGAAATAATTTCTCGTGAGAGCCAGTTCGACGCACTGTAACACAAATGCTTGAGTAGTGTCGTAGAACCACTCCTGTTCCCCCAGGGCGCGTGCTGCTGCCACCAGCATAGTGTCCTGGGGGATACAGGTGTATAGCGACTCGATGTCGATGGTTACAAGGAACTCATTCCTTGGGTCAAACTGCATGCCTTCCAAAATATTAAGTATTTCAGTTGTATCCTTGATGAAAGACTTGTGATTAACAACTGACTCTCAAAGAAAAAAGTCTGCGTACTGTGAGAGGGGTTCCAAAACAAACTGGATGCCTGAAACTATCGGGAGGCCTGGTGGAGGACGGGCAGGTTTGTGTATTTTAGGAAGGGTATAGAAGGACAGAGTCCTGGGGTTGTTATTCACCAGGAACTCCGCCTCCTTAACAGAAATCCACTTCCTTTCCCTGGCTTGACCCACCATCTCACGTATGATCTTAAGTAACTCCTCTACAGGGTCAGGGTAAGGGGTTGATAATTGGCACGCACTCCCAAAAGACGCATAACTTCAGCATCATAGTCTGTAGAGTTAAGGACGACCACCGCCCCACCCTTATCGACTGACTTAATAGTCAGAGCGCGGTTATCCTGGAGACTCCTAATGGCCTCCCAGTCCTCTTTGGTCATGTTCTTATGCCTCAACTTGTTTTGGTTCTTCTCAAACTTTTCTATATCTTGTAGGACCAATGACTCAAAAACCGCTACTTCAGGTCCCACCGTGGTGGCCGGGGGGCAAAAAGTAGAGGGTCTTCTGAGGTTGGTCCCAAAGTATCTCATGTCTTCCTGTTTAGAGTTAGCAAATAATTTCTTTAATTTGATTTTCCTCATAGTTTCGTGGAACTCTATGTTGCATTTAAAAGAATCATGTACGGGGGTGGGGACAAAGCCCAACCCCTTATTGAGGACTCTCTCCTCACTCATCGTGAGTAATGATCCGAGAGATTAACCACAATGCTTTCACTCAGTTTTGCATCCGACCCCGGCTGCGGCTCACTCTGGGGGAGTAGACTTGCCATTGCGGAGGTTGATTGCCTCAGTCTCTGCCCCTTCCTGCCTGTCCACCCCCTCTGGGATTGTTCCTCTGACCCTGACCTAAAAAATACCTCAGAAGGACTCCCAAGTCTTCGTTAGTTCGGTCTTGCTGATTGAATCTGACTAGGTTACCCTGAGAGGTATCTTCTTCTTCCTTCCTTCTTCTTCCTCACTGGACGTGTTGGACTGGACTGGACATGTTGTCAAAAGTCCAGTGATTGGGGGTTTGCGTCTAGTGTATTTTCTTCCACCCCTCCCCCACTGGTGTTCCCCTAGATTCTGTTGTTCTGGAACCATCTGATAATACTCATCTTTCACATAGGGAAATGCCCATTCATGTGTGTATCTCTCTATGTATGTACGCCTGCTCTAGCTACACCTGCAAGGGATGGCCTTGACACATTGGTTAAAAACAACCCAATGTCCAAATGTTGCACACATATACGACTCATTGACCAGAGCTGTGGCATATTGCCCACCAAACTGCCGCCGGTCTGAGAATTGCCAGTGCTAATAGACCAACAAACGCAATGGCAGGCAATCCCGGGCACATGCACACCCTCTGTCACATGGAACTGTACGGTGCATGAATTCTGCATCTGTTGGGATCACTGCCAATGGCAGTGTTGCAAATCAGTTTCTGTCTTAGTTTCTGTCTTGCCTACGACGCCTGCGTCCAGCCCTGGTTCCACTATCGATTTAGCACATTTGAGTGGCCCATGGAGGTCTGCCTATCCAACTCAACGGTAGCAGAATTGGATTATGACTTGACAGTGTGCCCCCTTATGGCCCACGAACAGGAGTGTCACCGTGATACCCATGTATGGGATGCCTTGAACTTTGGTGCATGTGCTGGCAGTTGTGCATGGGAGATTGCACAACTCCTCGTGTGCAGTGACCACATCGAGGCGCTCCCCTATTGGTCTGTGTTGCGGATTGGTGAAACGGCGTGGACTGAGCACAACTGCCCGGACCAGTCAATAGATTGTCTCTCCCTGGTGTTCCTTGAATTCGACAAAAACGTATTCTTTGAACACATTGCACATGAAGCTGCACTTGCATTCATGGACGAGTAACTACTTTCATGCAGCCACATCTGATTGTTGCCCACAGCACAGGTCCCCACACCTTGTTGCATCTTGGGGAATGCTCACATATCCCACCACAACAGTGGACATGTCTGCCTTCGCCTGGACTCAGAATGCCTGTGTGTGGAACTACACATGAATACACACACCTGTGCAAGGTGATGCAGTCCCATGGGCGGAGCAGCGCCTGCGTCATTTGGCAACGCCCCAATTTGGACATACTGCTGGGGGAAGAGTGCACACATCACAATGTAGTATGACATGTGACCTTGTAGTACCCTTTCACCTGCTCACTGTCAGCAGAGCAGACAGTCGCAGTCGGCGCAGTCCGGTGGGACAGCACTATGCCAATCCCATGGGCTGTGAGTCATGCCCCCTGACACGGGGCAAAGAGCAGACGCCAAACTTCACATGACTCGTCCATCAAGGCAAGGGGGGCTGAGCGCGTTGCCATCCGTAATGATTTGTGTACATTTTTTCCTCCCCATTTCCTGCACCTCGACATGTGCCCATGCTGCGTGTAATTTTCTTAAGCATTCCCCTGCATGTTGTGGCCCTTGCCTGGCCCGTACTGACACGCACATGCTAATAAAGTCTATGCAACTGCGCTACTACCCTACTGTGATGAGTGTTGAGTAGAATGAAAAATCTTTTGCCTCAATGAGCATTGTCTGTACACAGGTAGGGACTGACTGATGCATGTACAATGGGGGTGGGTCCCTTTTGACTGATCCACCTCTGTGAGCCAGACACTGTATTTGGGATAGTTTCTGGCAGACCTGTGCACTTACGTGTCTTCAGCAATGTGAGTATGGTGTCCAATTTCTGGCAATGTAGATCAATGTTATACATCAAAACAGACTGTGTAATGTAATGTAATGTAATGTAAACTGGTATTTGTACCGCGCAGCTATCACTCCATGGAGCATTTTGGCGCCTATACTGATCAGGATGATCTAAATACTGGTCAGATTATTTTCACTAGTCCTGCTAAGATGATTATACTAGAGCTCTGGCACAGGTGTCGGGGAGATTGAAAATCCAGGTCTTTAATGCCTTACGGAACTCAGATTCTCGTTCCATGGCACCGAGATGTAGGGGTAGTTTATTCCATGCCTTAGACCCTAGGACTGGTAGAGATTTGACACCCCTCGTGCTGAGTCTAAAAGCTGGGACAGTCAGCAAATTAGCATTTGTGGACCTCAAGGTCCGCAAGGGATAGTATCGGGAGAACCTCCTTTGTATGTACTTTGGCCCTTGAGCGTGGAAAGCTCTAAAGGTAATAAGCAGGACCTTGAAAAGGACCCGTTTAATCACCGGTAGCCAGTGCAAAGTATTTAGCGCGGCTGACGCCAAAGATTTTTTTTTTTTTTTTATTTATTGAATTTTTTCCCCATTTTGTCCCGTGGTGGTGGGAGAGAGGTTAAACCAAACAACATTAATCATACATGATTCATACATAAGAAATTATACAATAATGATTGAAAAACATAAATAATTTGCCAACCATTTTTCAAATGGTGCCCAGCTCTTAGAGGCAGTTAAACGTCTTTTCTTTCCTCTGAAAGCCTGAACGGCAGTGTCTAGTTTGAACCAGGCCAGCATCCTGGCCTTCCAATGACAAAAGGTGGGGGGTTCAGGATTTATCCAGAGTGTTGTAACACAAAGTCTGACCATAGCCATGGCAATAAAAAGAAACGCTTGTAAATGTCTTGTTTTTTAATGGGCCGTAGAATATTCATAGCCAGTGATTACCATTTCCGCTGAGATTTTAACTGAGGTTTGAGTAATCTGGGTAAGAAAATGTTCAATTTGGTTAAGAAAAAAAGATAACTCTGGACATTTATAAAAAATATGAACAGAATCTGCAGACGGAAATTTACATCTTGCACAAAACGACCCTTTACCCCCGCTAACAACCCCCCATCTAACAAGTTTTGCGGGTGTATAATAAAGATTAAACATAACCATATAACTTTGTGAGCGAAGAGTACCTGAGACAAGACAGACCTGGCTAACACCAAAGGAAGTTTTAAATCAATAGAAGGTACTCCAAATTTGGTCGCCCACTTATTATTCTGGTCATCTAAATCATCAGGGAGTTGAGATAAAAAAGACTGATATAAACTGCCAATTTTTACTTTCTTTCTTACAGATTCAACGATAGTAATTTTTTGGAACCTTATTGGATTTAGAGGAAGCTTTTTATCAAGAAAACCTCTCAGTTGTAGATATTTGAAAAAATTATTGGACTGCAGATGGAATTTCTCCTTCAAAAAAACAAAAGATGCCATTTGCCCGAGATCGGCTAAATCGCCGATCTCCTTCAAACCAAGGGCTGTCCAGGTAATTGCCACCCCCTCTTGAAATATCATTGGTAGTAATCGAAAGGCATTTAATGGGGTATAATAATTGAGCTTAGGAATATGAAAATGGCGACAAACTTTTTGCCAGACCGAAAATAATGCCCACAAAACCTTGAATTTAGTTTTTTTTAAATAACTCGGTTCAAGGATACGAGTTAATATACCTTTTGCAGACTCTCCCAATGATATTGAGTATATTGATGGTGAGAGATGTACCGGAAGTTCAGCAACATCACCAAGTAACGGAACGGCAAAGTGTTGCACCATAGCTGCCCAATAATAATACATTAAGTTCGGGACTGTCCACCCCCCACGATCTTGCGGAAGACAGGTCCACTCAGCTGCCCTCCTTGATTTACGGTATGACCATAAAAATCGTTGACATATCCTTTCTGCCTTTGTTAAAATTAAAGTGGGGATTAAAAGTGGAATAGATCTAAAAAGATATAGAAATTTAGGGAGGACAAACATTTTGAGAATATTAGAACGGCCAAATAATGAAAGATGTAGATGATCCAGCCGCTCTGATTTATTATGGAGTGAATCGATAATGGGGGAATAATTCAGATCCAAAATCTGATCTAGATCAGGAGAGATTTGAATACCGAGGTATGTTGCCTCCATAGTTGTAGGAAACATGAGAAATTGGCATAGCCGGAGATTGTAAAATCTGCGTCTTTGCGATGTTTAGTTTGTATCCAGAAATTGAACCAAATTGAACTGCCAGGGTCTCCAATGCAGAAAAAGATTGGGCCACATTATCAGTTAGGACAATAATATCATCAGCATATGCCAATGACTTATATTCAATTCCATGAACAGTAACAGGAGTGATGGTCTGAGATTTCTCTATTAACCAAAAAAAAGGATCAATAAACAAAGCAAAAAGAAGGGGAGAACAGGGGCATCCTTGTCTGGTGCCCCTGCTAATGGAAAAATACTGTGATTCACTACCAGAGATGCGGATTTTAGCAGTTGGGGATATATACAATGCTTGTAAAGCCTGAATAGACTCTGGTGCATAGCCCTTCCAGCGTAAGACACCCCATAGATACCCCCAAGAGACCCTGTCAAACGCCTTCTCGGCGTCCAACAGGATCACCCCGAGGGCGGAGTTTGTGACTTTTGCCCAGTCTAATAGGGCCACTACACGCTTAATATGGTCCGTCGTATCACGGCCGGGAATAAACCCATGCTGACGAATAGAGACCAAAGGAACAATTGTTTGGGTTAGACGAAAAGCCAATATCCTTGAATAGATTTTGCTCTCTGTGTTGATTAGCGCTATTGGTCGATATGATGCTGGATTTAATTCATCCTTGCCTTTCTTTCTAAAAAGAACAATAGTAGATTGTCGCCATGAATCAGGAACTGACCCAGTCTGGGCAAGACGAAAGACTTCTAACATTTGCTGCTTGAATAGATGTGTAAACATTTTGGAGAATTCCAGATGAATAAGGTCCGGCCCTGCGGCTTTACCATTAGAGAGAGATTTCATAGCGATAACAACTTCCTACCAACTAATGGGTTCAGCCAAAATTTAATTCTGTTCATCTGTGACCTTTTGAGTATCCATAGACTGGAAAAATTGAAATAAACTAGTTTGTTGTTGTAAAATTATATTTGTGTCTTCTGTATATAAGGTTGAATAAAAATTAACAAAGGTATTTACAACACCACTGGTTGTGTCCTGAATTATACCGGACTGATCTTTGACCCTGATGATCTGACTGGCTACAGCCTTTTGTTGTTTTGCTAAAACCTTACCAGAATTTTCACCCAACTTGTACATTTTGGTTCGAAATTGGAAATATTTGGTTGCTATATCTTTATAAAAAGGGTCTAATAAGTTGGATTTTGCTATATCAACTGATTTCAGACTAGCTGCTAAGTCTTCCCCCATAAAAATATTAAGAGTTAGATCCAATTCAGCTTGTTGAAGGGTTGCTAGTCTAGTTTTAACCAATTGCTGTTCTGTCTTCCAACGATAGGAAGCAAATCATTTAGTTTCACCGCGCAATGCGGCTTTGAATGTGTCCCAAACAATACCAACCGAGGCAGTGAAAAAACTCTGAGATCCAACGAGTGAGTTGTTCCTGATATAGTTTATCTAATAGGAGTTTCCTATCAAAAGTCCATGGTCTGATTTGATTAACAGGACGGTCCCAGGGACAACTAAAGATAATAGTATTATGGTCAGATATAGTCCTTGGGTTAATTTCAATCTTAAGAGACCCCACAATTTGAAGAGAAGTAAAACATAGTCAATGCGTACCATTTTATTATGAGGTATTGAATAAAAAGTATAGCCCTCTTGATTTGGATAGTGATGATGCCATAGATCAGTCAGGCCATGTTCAATTAGAAGAGTCCGAAGCGCCTTATAGACTTGGGGCTTTCGTCCTACATATGTGCTATGTTTTATTATATCTAGATGACTAGGAATATTGATATTAAAATCCCCGCAGAAAAACATTGGATGGGGCCACGTGGCTAACTCTGAATTTAAATTCCTCAGGACCTGTGGGTCGTCAAGGTTAGAAGCATATATCGAGCAAATAGAAAACAAACGACCATTGACCAATAACTCTACTATTAACCATCTACCAAAATTGTCTTGCATTACTCTTTTAACACACCCTACCCCAGTTTTTAAAATGATAGCAACACCCCTAATTGTGGAGGTTTGTCGGGTACAAGCCACTAATTCATATCCCAAAAATCTAAGATAAGCCCGATTACCCAAGGAATATGAGTTTCCTGTAGGCAGAGTATATCCACCTGCATCACTTGCAAAAACTTATAGAAAATCCCATGATTTTTAGGGTCGTTCAATCCGCAAATGTTCCAAGTTGCACATGTCAATCTAGAAACAGCCATAAAGTTTGATCAAAGAAAAAACAGCCCAAAAAAAACAGTTTTTTAAGAAAAATAAGAAGTTTTGTGTCTGTTCAAATACATTTAAGAGATACAACCAACTGTCAATAAGAAATCTAGTCATCTCCATCCACCACCACAACACCACCCCACGACTCACCCAGATTGGCCCACCCACCCAGGCTAAACCCACCCACCCACCCAGTGAGCCCCCACACCCCTCACCCCCCACATTGAGCAACAGGACCTTGGTCCTTGTGATGGTTGAGTAAGCGTTTCCTCACACTCCTCTGAGCTACAATTTTCCCCCCTTTCCAAAGAAATATCAGATAACCCTGAAGCATCAACTAGAAAAAAATACAGAATTTTTATATATAACCCTCAGGTCATCAAAGAGAAAAAAGAGAAAAGATAGAAGACATAGAAATAAGTTCTGCCCTATGTTTTACCATCAAGATAATACATTGCCTAACTCGAAACTATGTTGAGTCCAAAAATTCCTTAGCAGGTATCTCCGACCCAAAAAACTTTATCTGACCCTTAAAAATGATTTTTAGTTTTGCTGGAAAAAGTAACTAGGCAAGAAAATATGCGTACACAGGGGGCCTGTCGCAAAATGCAGAATTCTCTACGACGGGTTATTAAAACCTGTACTGAGACTACTACCAGGATTACTGAAGCTGAAGAAAGGATTTCGGCTCTTGAAGATTCCGCAGCTACTCAGAAAGACGTAGTTACAGAGGTCAAAGAACAACGTAAGGACATTTTATGGAAGCTTTCAGATCTTGAAAACCGGGCGAGAAGGAATAATCTTCGCGTTTTGGGTATAGAGAAAAATAAAGAGGGTGACAATGCTCGGCAGTTTATAGTGGAGCTCTTATCCGAGGCTTTCCCAGAAGTCACCCAGTGGGATTGGAATCTCGAGATACAAAGAGTGCATCGTTTTCCACTAAATAAGAAAAAACAATCCTCTGCTGCTGTGAATAATTCCTATCCCCGTGCTATTTTGGTATGCTTTAACAATTTCCTTGCCCGTGAACGTATATTTGACCTCGCTAGACCTAATGAGAAGCGGTCTGCTAAGGAGTGCCACTTCTTTGTCCGTCCGGACTTCTGTTCAGAGAAGGTCACTCGCCGCTGGCATCTGCGACAACAGATTCCTCTGTTCCAGGCGAAGGGTGCCCAGGCATTCTTACTTTTTCCAGCAAGACGCCAAAGATTTCTTAGGCCATTTCAGCACCAGCCTAGTGGCAGCATGTTGCACCATCTGCAGCCTGTGGGTGACCACCTTAGTGGTTCCCGCATACAGGCTGTTGCAGTAGTCGAGTCTCGACGTTAAGAGAGCGAGCGCTACCATTTTCCTTGCTGCCAAAGGCAGTAGGTCGAAGAATTTCCTTAGTCCTTTGATGACATTAAAGCATGTACCTGCTACTGATAGTGCCTGCTGTTTAAATGACAGAGCGGTGTCAAATTTGATACCTAGGTTACGTGCCGTATTGGTTCTATGCGGCGGTACCTCTGCGTTTTCCGGCCACCATAACTTGGGGACAAAATCGTTTTGGGGGCCCATTAACATGATTTCTGTTTTGCCCGTGTTACATTTCAGATGGTTTTTTACCATCCAATCAAATGTGGCCGTCAGGCACATTTGAGATTTTCTTCCCAGTCCTTGGTATCTTTGTCAAGGACTAGGATAAGCTGTGTATCGTCTGCGTACGCTACAACGTCTATGCTATAAGATGATATTAGCCTAATCAGAGGGGTGGTATAAATATTGAAAAGTGTCAGGCTTAGACTGGATCCTTGTGGGACTCCAGTCATAAGTGTTTTTTCCTTTGAGCAGAAATCTCCTAGGGTGAATACTTGCCTCCTGTCACTTAGGAAGTTCTTAACCCAATCCAATACCATTCCTGTTATGCCAGATGTTGCTAGCCGGTCGATCAAGATGGTATGTGAGACCGTGTCGAAGGCTGCCGACAATTCTAAAAGAATCAGGACAGCCTTCTTACCCTGATCCAGAGCCATTTGGATGGTATCGGTAGTAAACAGGAGAGCTGACTCTGTGGAATGTTGAGCTCTGAAACCTGATTGATTTGGATGCCAGGCTTGGCTGTCTTCAAGAAAGTTGGTGATTTGTTTATTTACGAAAGATTCCGTTATTTTGCATAACACCAGGAGCAGCGAAATCGGTCGAAGATTCGACAGCGTGGTGGGGTCGGCCAGTTGTTTTTTCTGCAATGGTTTGACAGCTGCCAATTTCCATTCTAGTGGAATACTTGCCGTGGACAATGACATATTTACGATAGTGTTAATTACAGGATTAACCGTATCTGCGAGTTTATGCAAAAGCAGAGGGGGGCAAGGGTCAAACGGCGACCCTGATTTGGTCACCAAAATGGCCTGGCGGGTTTCCTCCAAGTTGATTGGCCGGAAAGTCGCCAGCGTATCAGAAAGCGTGCTCACCGTGCTTCTTTGTGTGAGTAGGTATGTGAAGTGAAGTTCTGTTGTCACATGTGATGGAGGACACCACTTCTGTCCTGCTACAGATTTTGTCACTTCTACACACATCCCTATTTAACATATGGACGTGTGCCTAAGCTGGGGGGTTGCGAGTTTGTTGTTGAAGTGCAATGAGGCCACAGTTAGTTCACACCTGCACAGTAATCAAATTGGCCATGTGGCGCAGGGTCAAACATGTGCATTGATGTCATTTACCAGGGTGTATCAACACACACAACAGAGAAACCCTATATAAAACACTATAACCTCATCTATACAGTATCTATTAGCAGATTGAGCATATTGGTCCTAACATAAACCTACACAAGGAAACAGACAAAAGAGTGTGTACTGTTCCTTGCAACAACACTTAGAGGAAGATCATAGATATCCTAATACTGCCCTCACACACCTTGCGGTGTCATGCTTCATCATTGGGCTGCATCAGACATCTAGGTGCAGACCAACACTCTAGATGGAGCGCAATCTTTTTTTTGACGAAGACAAGTGTTGAGGGTAAAGGTAAAAGGAGCAAAAATGTGATAATACACATATAACACTAAGACATAACATAGAAAGGAAAACAGAAAAAACAGGGAGGTCTCTACCCTGCTGTCACAGGACCAAACAATGCAGTAAGAAAGTTATAAAACAGCCTAAGGATCAACCTTCTATTATTTATTCTGTTTGATGATACCTGGCAGAGTTAAAAAATATAAGATAGGGGGTATGCAGGGAAAGTAACGGTCCCTATATCCCCACTGCCATTACCAACATGTTTCTGCCTTTAAACCACCTCCATCCGGATGGCATTAGGCTTTCGTCAGGGTGATGGTCCCTGTTTTCCAATCCTAACCCAGCTAGGGTGTTTAAGACCTTAATTCTTTTCGTGGTGATGGAAAACTGTTCCACTTCTTACCCCTCGCCAGTATTTCTGTAGGGGAACACGTACCTAGGGAATCAAAACCAATCAAAATCAAAAATATTTACCTCCTCTCTGTACATTATTATGTCCCCTATATTTTGATTTTGAGAGTGTGATGTTTGACCATTAGCTGAGGGACGGCTTTTTTAACTGGCTGCTGTAACCATGTTGGTTGATGTTTTGTAACAAAACTTAAGAGGAGGATCCATGTCAAAATATAGGGGACATAATAATGTACAGAGAGGAGGTAAATATTTATTTATGCAGGGTCCTGAAGCTAAGATGTATCATTGATGAGTGGTTACCAGATGACTCTACTTTGAAACCTGCAAATTTAAAGGAAAACAAGACGTGTAATTTGTCATTTATGCTATTGAGCTGTAAGGTGTCAAGCTTTTTGATTAAGAAGGTTTCTGTTTGTAGCCGTCTCTTGCGGCTATCAGTATCAAATTGAGGTTTAACTTGTTCTAGAATTTGAAACCACAATTAAAAAAAAAAAACCAATTCAATTGAATGTGCTACTAAGCTGGAATTGTTGTTCTGGTTCCTGGTGTTGCTTTTGTGTTCCATTATTCAAGTTATGATTTTCCTTTCTGTTTTTCCAACATAAAATGCTGCACAGACACTTTTTACTGTAAACAATGTTGTTTGTTTTGCAATCTGCCGCAAGTCTAAGCGGAATAATAAAGCCTTTCTTGTGATGGGAAATGGTATTCCCAAGAATGGCATTGTCATTGACAGATCTGATGAATGTCTTGCATGAAGCTTGCTTAGAAGTTTGATATCATATGATTTGGTTCTTTTGGACTTGAATTTCTTGCACATTAAGGTCACAGTTATTGCACTTTTGTGTTAATTCACTGGTATTTTCTTCACATATACGAGGATTCTAGTGCAATGGGATATATAGACAAATGTGTACACGGAGAGTTTAACTACATGATAGTAGCATGGTCACTGATATTCTTGCATGCAATCCCACAACCATGTGCATTGGCACAAGCGGTATGGTGCACTGAATCCCACAGCTCTGCATTAATATACTGTCTATTGTTTCATTTTCAGTAACCTCGGATGAAGGGTTTTGTTTACTGTTAGATCTGGGGGTCTCTAGTTGGCAGAGGTAGGTATCACTGTCCAAATAGGGACCCTTGCTTCTAGTCAGGGTAAGGAGGATACACTCTTTAGATAACCCCTGCTCACCCCCTGGGTAGCTTGGCACGAGCAGTCAGGCTTATCAAAGGCAATGTGTAAAGTATTTGTACCAACACTCACAGTAACACAGTGAAAACACCACAAATGGACTCCTCAAAAGATTAGAAAAATAGAAGTATTTAATCTAAACTAAACAAGAGCAAAACGACAAAAATCCAACCTACACAGTTCAAGAATATGGTTTCAACAGAGTTCTTAAGGTTGCGTTAAAATAATCCACGGTTGCGTCACATTTTAGCCAACAGTACATTTAGATACGACAAAAGTTCCAAGTGAAAGCTGCAGTGTTGAAAAACTGGCTATGCATCACTCCTGAGACCCTGGGGAGGCGATGCAACAACCCCGCTGGACGCAGCAGGCGTGTTGCAATGACTCCGGTCTGTATGGGGAAGGATGCAATATCATGTGTGGAATCCTGTGCGCAGGTTTCGTAGGAAGCGTCTCACAAAGGTATGATGCGACGATCTTCGGGATGTGGAAAAGTAAATTTTGCCATGTTCTGTGTCCCTACGTGTCATCCATCATATGTTATGTGTGCATGATTAAATATGCATATGTTATTCCCCATGTTTGATTAAAGACGCAATTACAGTTGTGTCCACCTCTAGTATGGCAGTTTCCAGTTCTCGTGAATACTACGAATATCAGGCCTATGTAAAGCTACGTTGCCACGTTTCTCAGTGTGCACGTTATTTCATTGTAAAGTCCCCGTTTCTAGGCCTCAAAAGGGCCCGGACACCAGATTCGGCTTCTGTCTCCTGAACCCTCGCTGAGGAGCGATACAGCCCCCACCTGTATCCTTGACCCTTCACTTACTTCCTGCCTCGCAGTGCCCGGTTCAGCTTGGCCCTGCCTCTGAGTCTGCCAAGAGTATGTTATGATTCAAGTTATCAGTACAGTCCTCCTTCTCTGCATTCCTAAGCTACTGAACTGCATCAATAGTCACCGTCATAGTCTAGCCTTTACGGCCCCATGTTAGAGAAATACTGTATTAATGATCATTTAATATTCTTCATCACGCACTACATGTAGAATAATGCATGGTCCAGTCTTAGTGTCTGTTAGCCTTTCCCCTCCTGACTTCTAGTTTATATCAACATGTTCTCTAAACATCAGATACTAGATACTGCCTAGGTACATGTCGCCCTGACTCTCCAGACTTCAGTCTCTGCTCCTAGCACAGAGTTCATAGCCCCCAGCTTCTCCTAGTGATACGTCATTGCCAGTTTGCGTGCACCATCAGGTTAGAGGTCCCGGCTCCTTAGGTAGCCCCCTCCATGGTTTCCGCCCCATTCATGACATATTCTGTTACGTTTGCATCACATGTCTATGTATATGCCCTGTTACACCTCTTTTCACCCTTATCTTTCGCGACTGCTACGCGTCACGCCTATTGCTCCACCCACTGCTACGCCTATTGCAATGTAATGCTATGTGGTTGCGTTATGTATATATGCTCATGTACTGTTATTAAAAGTTAGACGCCGTCATTCCCGATCCTGTCCCCGGCAGCTGCCATCCTATTCCCGTGCAGGTCGTCCTGTTCCTGTCCTTATGCTGTATTAAACCTGCCAAACTCCTACTACCTCGAATCTTGACTCTTATTTATTGAGCTATCTGTTATTCATTTATTCATTCAAAAATAGGGTATTATTTATTTATTTACCACATAATGGCGCCCGAATAGGGACTTGCCCTTTCCCCACGCGTCGGTGAAGCCACGCCGACCCCCTGACCCTCTGCAGTCGTGACGGAACTCTTCTGCGCACCGGCAGATATTTCTGCTTCAAGTATCCCTCAGGCCCACGGAGGAGACGGAGGAGGCGGTCCAGCATCCAAACGAGACGGTGGAGGAACGCGGCGAGTCCCGACCAGAGCCCAAGCCGAGAGTCCAAGGTCCGAGGTATCCGGAGGTCCACCCGTAACTGAAGTCCGAAGTTCGTCGTCCGTCGTCGAAGCAGTCCAGTCCAGTCTGAGGCCTTCCGTTCTTGCTGCCCGGTGAGTACCATTACTGGGGTAGTATCTAGACAGGGTCAATTTAATTGACTCTGGTCCATGGGTTGGTGGTACACAGACCCACAAACGAAGTGTCCACTTCGGTGGATGCGGGTCCTGACGTGTCTCTTTATGAGACCGGTAAGTTTCGTACTGTTTCAGCAGTGCATCTGGTTTCTGTTCTAGTCAGTTCTGTTCTCGAGAAAATTCATGTATTCTGTGTTCCGTATTCCAGGTAGTATTCTGTTCGAACTGTTATTTTAAATGTTCTTCATGTATTTTAATGTCGTGGTATGAATGGGGAATAAGTATCGTGTTCATTGTGTATTGTATTGTGTCTAGATTACAGTCCAGTCATGCCCTTGTTTTCTAAGTTACGTCAGTTAAAAACCAGAAAGGGTCTGCTGGAAGCAGCAGTTCCAGTTCCGCCTAGGGACAGTCCAGGTCATTTTATGTATCAGAAGCATGGCATAAGTGCCATACTATATCTAGATTTATGGGTAGAGTATAACAAACAGTTGGAAGAAAAGTATAGATGGCCCGTATCGGGTACATGGGATGCCGAGTGCATCATGCGAGTAGAAGAGGCATTATGGAAAAAGAAAGCCAGACAGTCACAGAAAGATGCCATCGAGTTATGGCGCAAAGAAGCTCATAAAAGAACCGAAAAAGAAATCAGAAAGTCAGAATTAAGTAGAGAATCCTCAGAACGAGAACAAGAAAAAGAATTAATCGAGATAGGTGAACAAGTTAAAACCGAACAGTCAGACAGACAGAGGCATGCCCTCATTAAGGGTATGTATCCTCTTCTTGCCGAGGGCCTGCCAAAAGCGACCCCGGAGGCATCCAGTAATTTCCCGCCACCATTAGTTCCGACCAAGCTACGTCACAAACCGACCGCAGCTGATATTTTCATCTCGTCCTATTTGGACGACACAGTCCCAGAATATGCAAATCCTGTTCGCGCTCCGCCAGTCCCTGTAAATCAGGCACTTCCCGCTCCTCCAGACACCGGAGTACCTGTTACGGTCCCCCCGGTCCAGCCCGCCATACAAGTCCAGCCCGCATCTCAACTTCCTGCGGTGCAAAGACGAAAAGCATCAGTTGATGATTCTAGTTTAGGGGCCGCAGGAGGAGGTCCTCCTCAAACCCCGCCGCCACATAAGCGTTTAACGACAGCCGAATTACATATGCAAGCGTCACAACGTACGCCCAGGCATCAGTCTGTTGCAGAAATAAGAAAATCCCTTGCCGAATGCTGCTATGACCCAGTCCCAGGCGAGGATTATATGGTTTTATATTCATTACGCGTAAGGAATGTGGCCGAGTATCTAGTCACCCTACCGGATATGAAGGAAGATCTAGACAGAATATATCGTTTCATCCGTACAGGGGAAGATCCAGAAAGTATTAGTGATGTCATGTCCCAAAGGAAAGCTGAGACCCAGCTCATGATATTAAAGTTTCTGATTAATTGTCTAATAAGAGAACAAGATTACCCGTCCAAAAATCAGGCCGAAATGAGAGCCCTGATGAAGTGGAGTAATAGTATAGCCGAGGGTAAGCACAAGACTATCAGTGCTATGGACAGTATGTACAAGAAAATCCGTAAAGAAATAATAAAGTTACACGAACAACGTAAAGCAGCACAAGTAAGCGAGAAAGAAAGTAACTCTGATACTGAAGAGGTAGAGGACGAGAATCCCGACAGAATAGCGTATGTAGGAAAATCTAGATTTCCAGATCGCCATTTACGCCTAGAACACAAGTCTACTTTCCATCATCCAGCACCAGAACAAGGTTCTCTAGAACAAGTATTTCAAGCTACCGATCACATTCTGAAATCACGAATCGGTTACAGTGAGTTAAGTACTATGCATGAACAAGAACTAGTCCGATCAGCAGTCCGATGGATTACTGATTCTACCACTTTTCCAGACGAAATAGTGGCACAAATGTTTCTGAAAATGCCCCCAGCCGAGCAACGACTGGCGGGTATGTATATGATTCAGCACCTCATTACATTGTATGAGGGTCAGCACTCTGATCCAGGCCCGTTACATGATATCCTGAACGAGTTACTCCAGTATAGATGGAAAGGTTTAGGTACCGATTTAATTAGTGTCATTCTAGAACAGCGTCACAAATATAGAACGTTTTTGAACCCGCATTTTGTTCATGTCTCACCCCCAGAAAGTAAACCATTTTACATGGAGAGACAGAATCCGTTACGAGAAGTCCACCCAGTTAGAGGAACGGGTGGCGAACTAGAACGAGTGTTTGTTTACACTCCGATTACAAAGATGGAACTCCTAGAGATGAAGAAATTAATTCCCTGTCATGATAAAGATCCAGCAGGGTTCCATCGAGAATTAAAAGACATGCTCCGTATGGGAGAATACACGTATCCAGATATAATTAAAATGTTAAAAGTTCTGCTGCCCGCAGGGGTGTATGAAAAGCTCAAGGAAAAAAAATGGGAGGTGGGAGAGAAAAAGATCGATTGGGCAGTTCTAGAGGCTGAAGATAAGGCACGAGTACCAGGTACCGGTCTTGGAGCGAAATGTAAAGAATTACCGGAATTATTAATACAAGTTTTGCCTAGGTTATTGACAACTAGAAAAGAAGACTGGGATGCAATCTCAGCCTGTAAACAGAAACAGGATGAAGACATTAGTGATTTTTATTCTAGATTTGAGAAATGTTTTAGCATTAACAGTGGTCTCAAGACAAGTAGTAAGTCATACCCTCACCTTTTTGTTACTAAATTAGTCGAGAATTCAAGCCCACAAATTAAAAATCGAGTTTTGAAAGTCGAAAGTACCTGGCAAGCTAATACCCCGTCCCAGATGTTGCAGATGCTCCAATACCACCAGAATAGAATCAGAGAAGAGCAAGAACACGAAAGAAAACGTATGAAAGACACGAAAATGAAAGTACTAGTTGCACAATCTGTTCCTCAAGACAGTCAGAAGAGGGGTCCAAATCAAGCCAGTCATCCTGCAGCTCCCGTTAAAGGGAACTGCAATTATTGTAAACAGCCAGGTCATTTTATAAATGAGTGTGCAGTTCTGAAACATAACATAGCTACTGGTAAGACTAAAGAAAGACCACGTCCGCCTAGACAAGAACAAGTTTCACAGATTCCTCAGCCACAGAATGCGCCACAGACAGTTACAGCTCCGCAGCCTATCGCTGCAACACAGCACGTCACACAGCAGATGTACCAGTATGCACAGTCTGAGTATCCAGAGTACCAACAGTACTCATGAAACAGCCTAGAGAGGGAGGTAGGCTTGCCTCTCATCGAGATACCTGTAGATCAAGAAGGTCCCTATGTTCACAGTCAAGTACTAGGGAAAGATAGAAAGTTTTTGATTGATACAGGGGCAAGTAGGACCACAATTAGTCACGCCGAAGTTCCAGGGGCTCCGCTCTCAGGCTCAAGAAATGTTTCCCTTGGATTTTCAGGAAAACCTATCGTAAATGAAATATCAAAGCCAGTTACTCTAGAAATAGGTCCATTGTCCCGTACCACTGATCTGTTACTTACTAAGTCATGTCCAGAAAATCTGTTAGGCATTAAAACACTGAAAGAATTAGGTGCAGTTATATGCTGTTCCCCAGAGGGAATACGATTGTTCCTACGTGACTTTAAGGGTCACTATGTATTACGAGATTTTGATCCCAGATTGTCCAATGTTCCGCAGCATTTATGGGCGCAAGGTCCAACTGATGTAGGTTACATGCAAATCACACCCCATCGTGTGACTCTTAAGCCAGGTGTAGTGTTACCACGAATCAGACAGTACAGATTACCACCTGAGGCTGTAGCAGCCTTATCCAAAATTATTGACGAGCTCATGGCTCAAGGAGTGGTTGTAGAAACTGACTCCAATGTATGCAATTCTCCGATCATTCCAGTCATGAAACGTACTGATCCAAATGCACCCCCAGTATATCGATTAGTGATTGACCTACGAGAACTTAATAAATGTATCATTCCCCAGTACCCAGTAGTCCCAGATATCTCTTCCCTATTGACAGCCATTGATTCCGAAGCCACATTTTTCACTGTCATAGACCTCAAGAACGCGTTTTTCAGCGTTCCCATTCATCCAGACAGCCAGTTTCTTTTCGGATTCTGTTTAAATGGAAGGAGCTATATGTTCACACGAGCTCCTCAAGGTTTCACAGAAAGTCCTAGTATTTACAGTCAAGCACTCAAGAGACAACTAGACAACATTCACATGCCAACTGACACTGCCCTGCTCCAGTATGTCGATGATCTACTGATCACAGCCCGTTCTGAACGTGCTTGCGAGCGAGCATCCCTTACAGTCTTGTATTTCCTAGCCGAGATGGGGCACAAGGTGTCCCCTTCTAAGCTTCAATTCTGTGTCCAGCAAGTGGTCTACTTAGGACACTTACTGTCCAAGAGGGGTAGGCAGTTGACACCAGACCGTATCCAGTTAATAACGAGTCTTCCTCAGCCCAAGACCCAGAAGGAGGTACGTGCTTTTATCGGCCTCACTTCTTATTGCCGACAATGGATTCCTCAGTATGCATTCCTAGCCAAGCCACTGATACAGTTAACGACACAGGAGGCAGCCATATCGACTGTCCTCCCTTGGACATCTGAACATACACTTAGTTTCAATGAGTTAAAGAAAGCCCTATGTCAAGCTCCAGTTCTAGCTACACCAAACTACAGTAAGCCTTTTACACTTTTCGTCACAGAACGCGAAGGTACAGCATTATCTGTTCTCACACAAGATCAAGCAGGACAATACAAGCCATGTGCTTATTTTTCGAGCACATTGGATCCTGTAGCCCAGGCTCTGCCTGCGTGCCTCAAGTCAGTTGGAGCCACAGCACTAGCTATCAGACAAAGTGATTCCATAGTCTTAGGACACTCCCTGACAGTACAAGTTCCACACTCCGTGGAAGTTCTTTTAAACCGAACACAGACTCAGCACTTGACAATTGCACGTTTAACAGGTTATGAATTGACACTGTTCCAGCCACACATAGAAATCAGACGCTGCAACGTTTTAAATCCTGCTACATTGTTACCATCAGTTACTTCGAATTCTGCCACACATGACTGTGTGGAAGTAGTTAACATTACGACAAAGCCAAGACAAGATCTGACAGATATTCCGTTACCAGATCCCGACCTGACACTTTATGTGGATGGTTCATGTATGAGAACAAGTACAGGAGAACTAGTCGCCGCATATGCAGTGACTACCGACACCGAGGTTATTGAAACACACCGTATTGACACCCTGTCCGCTCAAGCAGCAGAGCTAGTTGCTCTGACACAAGCCTGCCTACACGCCAAGAACTTGAAAGTTAATGTTTACACAGATTCGCGCTACGCATTTGGAGTCGTACACGACTTTGGAGTGCTCTGGCAGGAGAGAGGTTTCATGACTTCTCATGGAACCAAGATTCAGCATGGTCTCCTTATTCAAGCTCTGTTAGATGCCATACATTTACCGACATCCATTGCTATCATGAAATGCAAAGCACATACGAAAGTTACTGACATTATTTCTCAAGGTAACGATCTAGCAGATCGCACAGCCAAGCTTACAGCACAGACTCCAGACATTCCAGTTAACATAACACACACTCCAGATCCGACTACATGCATGACAGTTAAGGACCCTACACAAGATGTCATAGATATCCAGTTACATGCTACTCCTGAAGAAGTCAAGAAATGGTCCGAACAAGGAGGGGTCCAGACAGATCAAGGATGGTTAACGAAGGGTAGAGCCACATGGTTTCTCCCCGACTCTATGGTTCAAGTCATTATCAATACCGCACATAGTCCAGCACATTTAGGAGAAAAAGCTATGTTAGACAGTATCCAGAACATTTGGTTCAACAAGCATTTACGAGCTGCAGCCAAGCAGAAAGTCCGTACCTGTATGATATGTTGTCAGTTTAATCCAGGTAAAAGTGTCCCGGTGGAACAAGGTGGATTCCAGCCCCCTGACCACCCTTTTGAAGTCCTCCAGATGGATTATATTCAGATGGAGCGATGTCGAGGTTTCAAGTATGTCCTTGTAGTTGTATGCGCTTTGTCCAGGTGGACAGAAGCATATCCAGTCCCAGATTACACAGCCGCGACCACTGCCAAGCAGTTGGTTCGTGAGTTCTTCCCCCGTTATGGACTCCCTAGAGTCGTATATTCTGACAACGGCCAGCCATTCTCATCTGAGTTGATGAAGCATGTTTCCCTTTTGTTAGGGTACCAGTGGAAATTCCATTGTGTACGCCATCCTGAAGCAGCCGGTCTCGTAGAGAGACATAACCAGACCCTGAAAATCCGCATCGCTAAAGTGTGTAAAGAGAAAGGTGTGGACTGGCTAGTAGCTCTGCCAGTTGCCTTGTTCTATATGCGCATGGTCGCACATTCCAGATCAGGTCTGTCCCCGTATGAGGTCGTTTTCGGCCGCCCCCCTAACATGTGGGGTACTCCTAGACCCCGAAGTATTACCGATGTTTCAAGTAATATGCTGACAGATTACCTAGCTTCCTTGATGTCTGCCCTCAACTCTTGTCGTTCACAGGTTGCCGCCGCATTTCCAGACAATACCGAGGTGGCACCGCATGAAATCGTTCCAGGATCCATGGTCCTTGTCCGGAATTTTGACCGCTCAAGTCCGCTGGAGCCACGCTGGAAGGAGCCCCGACAGGTCCTCCTCGCCACCCGTACAGCCGTGAAGTTGGAGGGTCGCAAAGGCTGGGTGCACCTTTCACATATAAAGAAGTTTTATGGACTGAAACCCGTCTCAAAGAACATTTCCCAGGATGTGAAGGATTGCCAAAGTACTATTCTTAAGGACTGTCCCGCAAAAGACATTGCTACAAACCCTCCCCCGTTAGAGAATACTCCGCAGCAGGAGTACAAGTTGAAACTCCGGTCTAGTAAAATAAGTCAGCCAGTTTGATTGTCTAAGTCCTCCCCTAGGTGAAACGGTTAGACTGTTTCTGACATGTATAAAATAGACCCCCATAGTGAGAGAGTTAGTCAAAACTCTATTCGATGTATCGTTTTTCTATGTTTCATATTATTTCTCAGCATTATGATTTCCTGCACCAGCTACGCATTTTACCTGTGTTTCCCAGTTTCTCATGTAAATAAGTCTGCTAATGCTACAGTAGAGCACACGTTTAGTGATCTGCCTCCTCATGAACTCTCTTACCGCCTCGCTATGCGAAATAATTCTTTTATCCGCATGCTACATTATTCACACCAGACCAGCAATGCCACTAATTGTTGGGTATGTGGTCGACTCCCCCCTTTCCAGACGCCGAAGGGAGTTCTGCCACTCTTTCCTTATCCTTTTTCACATAATGGTTCGTGTGGAGCATGGTCCACGTTAACGTCATCCTCAATAGATATGTCTTTTCTTAACAGCACATGTTTTCCAGACAAGCAAGGTCTCCCCCACAGAACCGGGTTAGATCTAGAAAATGAAGTGTATAATTTAGGTAATTATTCTTCGAATTTCATGGTCCTGAATGTTCAGTCTGATTCCACTCCAGATTTACCTGCTATTTCAGTACTACCAGTCAAAGGTGAATTATGTGTCCGAAATTATGGTTCCGTACATGTAGGACATAGTGATTGTACTACTATTGTCAAGTATAGTGACAGTGGGAAATCTATCTTCAAAGCTTCACGTCATTCTTATTTTATTTGTGGTCAAACTGCATATGTTCGTCTGCCCCTCGATTGGGAGGGAACCTGTTACATTGCCTTCCTACTGCCACCTGTTTTCCTAGCCCCATCTGATTACCATAGAAACACACATCTAGTACACATTAGACATAGAAGGGAGTCCCCCATTGTCGATTATACTGAAACTGCCCTAGAACAGTATACAGATTTCAACAGAGGTTTCTTTTTCTTTATAGGACCTATCCAGAATAGTAAACTGATCCGTAGGTTAACCAGAACCCTTGAAGCTGTAGTCAATGAGACTGCCTCTGCTCTAGGTAACTTAACTGAAGAGCAATCTGCTATGAGATTTGTCGTTTTACAGAATCGTCTCGTCCTTGACGTCATACTGGCCGATAGGGGCGGGGCCTGTAGAGTCATCGGATCTAGTTGCTGCATTTTCATTCCAAATAACGCGCCGTCTGTTTATTCAGCTATAACCAGACTCCATAAAATTGCCCATCTGTTACACCAAGATCCAGGCACCTGGACATGGTCCGGTTGGTTCTGGAATATAATTTCCGCCTGGGGATGGAAAGTCTTGTCCTTTCTAGGTATTGCAGTAGCGATCATATTCAGCTGCTGCCTCTGTATACAATGTGGCCCTGCGATTTGCGGCATTTGTGCTACATCATGTATTCCTAGTCCCAAGCCCCGTTCTAAATCCCGTTCCAGGATAATTCGAGACGAGCAAATGATACTGTATGAAATGATAGATGGTATCATGAATATTGATGTTTCCTGATGGAAACGTAGTGACAAGGAGGGAATGTGGAAAAGTAAATTTTGCCATGTTCTGTGTCCCTACGTGTCATCCATCATATGTTATGTGTGCATGATTAAATATGCATATGTTATTCCCCATGTTTGATTAAAGACGCAATTACAGTTGTGTCCACCTCTAGTATGGCAGTTTCCAGTTCTCGTGAATACTACGAATATCAGGCCTATGTAAAGCTACGTTGCCACGTTTCTCAGTGTGCACGTTATTTCATTGTAAAGTCCCCGTTTCTAGGCCTCAAAAGGGCCCGGACACCAGATTCGGCTTCTGTCTCCTGAACCCTCGCTGAGGAGCGATACAGCCCCCACCTGTATCCTTGACCCTTCACTTACTTCCTGCCTCGCAGTGCCCGGTTCAGCTTGGCCCTGCCTCTGAGTCTGCCAAGAGTATGTTATGATTCAAGTTATCAGTACAGTCCTCCTTCTCTGCATTCCTAAGCTACTGAACTGCATCAATAGTCACCGTCATAGTCTAGCCTTTACGGCCCCATGTTAGAGAAATACTGTATTAATGATCATTTAATATTCTTCATCACGCACTACATGTAGAATAATGCATGGTCCAGTCTTAGTGTCTGTTAGCCTTTCCCCTCCTGACTTCTAGTTTATATCAACATGTTCTCTAAACATCAGATACTAGATACTGCCTAGGTACATGTCGCCCTGACTCTCCAGACTTCAGTCTCTGCTCCTAGCACAGAGTTCATAGCCCCCAGCTTCTCCTAGTGATACGTCATTGCCAGTTTGCGCGCACCATCAGGTTAGAGGTCCCGGCTCCTTAGGTAGCCCCCTCCATGGTTTCCGCCCCATTCATGACATATTCTGTTACGTTTGCATCACATGTCTATGTATACGCCCTGTTACACCTCTTTTCACCCTTATCTTTCGCGACTGCTACGCGTCACGCCTATTGCTCCACCCACTGCTACGCCTATTGCAATGTAATGCTATGTGGTTGCGTTATGTATATATGCTCATGTACTGTTATTAAAAGTTAGACGCCGTCATTCCCGATCCTGTCCCCGGCAGCTGCCATCCTATTCCCGTGCAGGTTGTCCTGTTCCTGTCCTTATGCTGTATTAAACCTGCCAAACTCCTACTACCTCGAATCTTGACTCTTATTTATTGAGCTATCTGTTATTCATTTATTCATTCAAAAATAGGGTATTATTTATTTATTTACCACAGGGACAGCGACGATCTCAGGTGCAGCGACTATGTTCTCCTCTCGCGGCCCCTTGATGCGATGGCTCTGCGACGACTCTCGTAGCGACGTGATGTGGCCCGCAAGCAGGAAGTGCGACGATCTCACTCAGTGACGACAGGCTCTGCGACGATACTCGCAGCTATGGTACTTTTCCTGCACCGGAGCAATGCGTTCTGCAAGCGAAGGATGCGTTGGTTCTTGCAGTGGCAACAGGCGCTGCAACGATCCCGATCTTTGCGACGGCGGGAATTTCCTCACACTGATGGGGATGCGCTACACCAGCAAGAGATGCATGAAACTTTGCAGAAAGTCTTTAGTATCTTCTTTTCCAGCTTCCCAAACACAGGTACAACTTCAAGAGGCACCAACACTGGCCCAAGCACTGTAGGAAGGACAAAACCCTCTCAGTCGAGTTCAGGAAAGCTGGGGGTGAAGTCCTTTTGTTCCTGGGACTTCTTAACAGGGAGCCAGCTCAACTCAGGCCCTTGGAGATCTCTTCAAACAAGGGGACACAGCACAAAGCCAAGTCCTTCCCCTCTCCTTGGCAGCAAAGCAACTGCATGTCAGCCCACAAACACACAGCAGGACAGTCCTTCTGCTTCAGTCATCCAGCTTTCTCCTTGGCAGAGGTTCCTTCTTGATTCCAGGATGATCTAATTTTCTGTAGTTGGGGTCCTTTACTTATACCCCAAAAAGTCTTTGTTCCCTTTGTGCAGGAGGGCTCTGAGCCCAGTCTGAACCAGTTCTGGGTGTTCCTTGAGCACTTTGTTTTCCTGGCTTCTACTTTCCTTTCAGAGAGAGGGGCAGGGTCGTCAGCCACCCAGCAGGAGGTGGAGCCAGCATTGTGGAAGGCAGGCGAAGTCCTATTCAGGCCCTGGTGCTATCCCCTTCATCCACGCAGATGGAGCTACTCAGGACAGGGATGGCCCACTCAGCCTCTGGGAGCCACCCAGCCCCTATCACTCACAAACCAGACAGTCAATTCACAAACAGGCCAAGGCACACAGAAAGGTCAGACAAGAGAACAGTCACTTTCTAAAAGTGCTGTTCTAAAACACAGGATTTAAAAACTACCTTTCCTAAAAGATGTGTTATTAAATTCTGGGTTCTGGGAATACCAGACTTTTATGTCCTATCTTGCTCCTACGGGAAGATATGCAGGTAACCACTGTACACAACATTCCCCATGTTAGCCTATGGGCAAGATAGCCTTACAATAGTGAAAAACGAAAATGGCTGTAATTCACTACCAGACCATGTCACACATACTAGTACGTGCTCCACCTTTCACATACACTGCACCCTGCCCAGGGGGGTACTTTGGGCCTTCCATAGGGGTGTCCAATGTGTACAGAAAGGGAAGGGTTAGGCCTGATCAGTGGGAAAACTGGCCAGGTTGACATGGCAGTCCACAGACTGCACACAGGCACTGCGGTGGCAGTCCTGAGACACCATTTTAGGGTACTCATGTGGGTGGCACAATCAGTGCTGCAGGCCCACTAGTAGTATTTGGATCACCTGCCCTGGCACACTTAGTGCACTTTACTAGAGACTTCCTGGTAACACAAATATGCCAATCATGGATAAGCAATCACAATAACAATTTATACCGAGAGCATGTGCACTTTAGCACTGATCAGCAGTGGTAAAGTGCCCAGAGTTCTATTGCCAACAACCACGGGTCAGGAAAAATAAAGGAGGAAGAAGCAAAAAGTTTGCGGATAACCCTGCAAAAAGGGCCATTTCCAATATTTACCCAAAATGTATTGGGTCATTTAGGACACTGGATTTCATTGAAGGGAATTGACATTTTACAGAAGATGCTTGTTAAGGAAATAACTATTGTTTTGTTGGATACCTTTACACAGTCCCCTATGGATATGTTCTAAGTATAACATTTGACATTAAGGAAAAACAACTTTGGTTTTAATCCAATTCACTCATCAACAATTTGATTGAGCCCACGGGCCTATTTGAAGTTGTGCGCTTTGGGACTGGCTAGCAGGAGTGCTGCCAGCAATCTTCGATGATTACTTATGCTCTTCCGGAAAGCAAACACTCAAAGACAGCAGCATATACAACTATTTCTTGCAAATGAATTGAATATCTAACTGAATTGAGTGCATCTATATGTCCTTCATTTTATTTAGCACCTAACTTTTACATGTATAAAATAGAAGTTAAAATTACTTGAGGATTAAACATGATATATCACAGCAATTCGATCATGACTTAGAACTGGGAACAGTAGGTTCAGCAAATGCAATTATATACAGTAAATTCAGAAAATGCAAAGCAAGCCATCTCCATTATTCATCTTACCAGGCAGGGTAGGTACACAGTCAGGAACTGTCTGGTAACACTATTGAATTTGTTTCTGTACTTATAGATGATATAGTGAGGTCAGAGAGCCAACAAATGCATTTTGGTGTAGTCTTCTCCTTCCAGTGCATATCAACTGTTTGGCCCAGATTTACAAAGACTTTGTGTCTGATTTACGTTCTTTTTTAATGCAGACCTGGCACAGAATCTTTTTTAGGATTTATAAACCTCTGCAAATGCATTTGCATTTGTTTGTAAGAAAAGTTAATGCAAATCAGCAAGAAGCGCTGCTTTGCGTTACTTTGCTACAAGGGGCGTTCCATGGGCCACAAATGGGCATTTACATGCTACCATGCATGGTTTATTAATCAAAACCTTTCTACTAATAATATGAGACAGGCTTTAGTGGCAAAAATTAATGCCAATTGAAAGAAGGAGGTATCCAGAGAAATGCTTTCATTTCTCCCTTTTTCCAGACATATCCTGTGTGCTGCACTGTCCAACAGCACACATACAAATAAAGAAAAGTAGTAAAGTCAGTCTAAGCATAGTATGTTGTACTTCAAGTGCACACTGCCAGTACAAAACCTATGCTAGACTCACTGAAAAACGTTTGCATTATGGTGCAAAGGTGTGTGCCTGGTGCTCAGCAGAATAATTCTGTGCCAGCATTTGGGAGAGAAGAGGAGAGTACCATCTATATATATGGCTCTCTCCTTCTCTCTCACTCTCACACAATGCAGCACAGCACGTTTAGGTGCTACACTGCATTGCATGAGAGCTTTGCAAATCTGGGTTTATGTTTGCCCTGTTGTAACGCAATAGTAACGAGATTTTTGAAGGGTTTGGGAATTTCTATTACATACCCCAGCAGGGCCACAAGTGGAATGGTCTCCAGCAATGTAGCAGTGATCTGTTACAGTTTACTAATGATTTGCTGGCAAAAGAAATATATTGGAGGTCCGGTCCAAGACATATGGAGGAAATTGGCACCAGTGATTCATTGCAACAGTGCTTTTCCCATGCCCTTCCTTTTGAGAACTGATAGCAGGAATGACAATTCTTTAGCCAAAATCTTTAGGGATATCCAGAAAGGCAGACATGACCTCAAATGCTAGATCGATTTGGTTAGTAAGTGCAAAGAGGTTATCAGCTCTAGACTGGCTCTAAATGAATCTGGAATGGCCCAAGCAGACTAAGCCAGTTAACAGTGGCACTAATTTATTAGCTTTAATTTGAGATTTTTTTTATTGAGAATAATTAATGGCAATGGGCAGTAAGAGTCACATCTATAGGGTGGTTTACTGAGATTAGTAGTGTAATGATAATTAACTCAGTCCAAAAATATCAAATATCTAGACCGCAGCTAGTAATCAATCTAGGAAAGGGTCCTACGTACCTCTGAGTGAAATGAAGAGTCTGTGGCTGTCAGGTCAGTTGTGTAATATAAATTCGAAAACAACAAAGGAGTGCTTTAGTATAACTAAAAAACCCCATGTACCCAAGAACCAATGAGAAAGTAATAACAGTGACAGTTTATTCCTGGACCCCAACCTTGGTCAGGTAGTTCTATGTATTTAGCATGTCTGTTCCTAATAGTCAGGAGGCGTCCACCCTGTGGACAGGGATGACTATGTCCAACAAGGCAAGGCAAACAGCCTTTTGTTTAGAAAGACCCTCACTCACCACTAGTTGGTGACATGCTTCATCATCGGGTCCCCGCTGGGGTGACCGAATGCCGCCCCAGCGTGCTACGACGCCTGAGTTACAGCGGAGCGGGTTTGGTGGTGAGTGTACTAGTGATTGAACTCAAATGTGTGTGCAAAATAGGTGAGTGCAACATGAAAAAATACTGGGTTAAAGCCCAAACAAAATATTTAATGCAGGCCAACTCGTATTAAGGTTAAAAACGTGAAAATCGGACAACCAATGATACTGTATTAGGTGACCTGTGTCCTTAATTACTTTTAACTATAACAACACAAAAGGATGATGGACACAATGATGAACATTGACAAACATTCACCCCCAGTACAGAGATCTGGGACTAAATCCATTGTTTGTTTGCTCACTAAGCCATTCCTGTTTGGACCCAGCTATATGCAAATCAGCCTTGACCCTGTTCCCCATGGGAAAAGCCCAGCCCAAACTGCCAGACCTGGTCCTCCCTGGACCAGAAACAAGCATCCTCAGAGGTTTTGGGAAATTCTTTTACTTACTCTAGCAAGGCTAAGAGCGGAGTAATCATCAGCAGTGTAGTAGTGATCTGCTGCAGTTCACTAATGATAGGAATATATTGGAGGACATGTCGAAGGAAATTGGTGCAAGTGATCCATTGCAACAGTGCTTTTGCCATCCCCTTTTTTGATTACTGATAAGAGGAATAGCCATTCTTCAGCCAAAAGATTTAGTGGCATCTAGAATGGCATCCATGCCTAATATGCCATATTGATTTGGTTACTAAGTGCAGAGGCTATCCGCTGTAGACTGACACTGAATGAATTGGGTATGGTCTAGGTGGACAAGGCCAGTTAATAGTGGCAGTAGTGTAATTGCAATGATTTTAAATGTTGTTATCAGAATTTACTAGTAACAACGGGTGGTAAGAGTCACATCTATATGGTAGGTTACAGGGTTTTATAAGAGTGATGACAATGGACTCATTCACAAAAATCACATGTACCTCTGAGTGAAATAAATAGTCTGTGGCTGTTGGGTCAGTTGTGCAATGTAGTCCAGTAATCTAAATCAGTCCAAGACCTCATTTATTGCAGGTCTGCTTGTCCTAGGGCCCATGCTGTCCAGTTCTACCCTGAGGGTGGTGTTGAAATCTCCACCCCATATCTTATTACATGGATTGTGTTTTTTCATGGAACCTTGCATGCATTTAAAACACTGTCACTACCCTGACTGCGATGTTCCATGCTTTACTTTACCAATGAAGTAGTTACAATGACTTGCTTTAGGGGCGCTGGACTTTGGAATAGTAGAAATTACTATTCCAACTCCTGTCTAGCAAAAGTAGGGAAGATGTTACACTTAAAAATACAACACCATTCAAACAACGCCGCACCCTACAGCAAGTCGTTGGAACGACTTGCAGGATAAAGTAATGCGTGGTAATGTCACATTTGGGATAGTGACTTTGTTGTAAAGGCAGGTCGTTGTTAAGACTGCGTTGTAAAGGATGTTTTCCTGTGGATTGGATTCCACTATTCTGGCACCAGCCATATTAGAAAAAAGTCAGGGTCATCTGGGTTTGGGTCATATACATTTACGAAGGTGACGTGCTTTGCATGCAACATCCCTTGAACCAGTAGAAAATGACACTGGTCATCCAAGAGAGTCTCTTTGGGTTTAAATTGTAGTCCTTGTCTAACTAAAACTGCAATATCTTTAGAGTAGAAGTAAAATGTTGAGAAGTAATGGTATGAGCTCTGTTTTTCAGTCCCGATAATACCTGACTTTGCAATGTGGGTTTCTTGAATTTGCTCAATATTTTGACCATGTCTGGTGAAACGATAATCGTTACCTTGCCTTACATTCTACGATAATAACTTTATCTGATATATTTTGCCACCGGGGGTATAGTAATTCATTCTCATCCCAGATATCATCTTGCATATCTCAAATATCTGAATGTATGGTGTAGTTAATGTCCAACGTGTGGCCTCTTTCATACGAATCACCTGTAAAACCCTGTGGTGATCTGGTTTCATTACATCATTACCCATGTCATGTGAATCTAGAATGTATTATGTAATGCCTGTCTGAGACATTCTATGTTACAGAGTTACTTGGGATATGCAACAGCTGTGATCAATAAATCTACATCTTGAAGTGATCCTGTTTCCTGGCATATTACTTCATTACAAACCCCTTCCCCTAACACACTGCCAGATCGAGTATCAATATCTCAAAGAATACTCCCTTTGGCATGGAGTTCCCTAGCCTGAATCACATAAGTATAAACACCAACAAATAATGTCTTTGAGACGGAGTCAACCATTACCTTTCAGTCAATGAAGAGGCCAAGGGGACAATACTTAAACAATTGAGTCCTAGCTTCTGAGAATGAGAAGAACGACAAATGTGCAGTTAGTAAGACCATTGTATGACAACCAGCAGCAAGGGCCACAGGGGAGATCTAGCTACATAGTGCTGGTCTTCTATCCCACAGTACAGATACAGTGTATAAGTTAGATTCTGGGACACCAGCAGCAGGAAGTAATCAACAGTAAGGGTATTAAGTGAATGTAGAGGATAGCTGCCATCATAGTGTGAATCTGGCACAGAGGCGGAACCTCATTTGACCTCCTTGGGTAGTATCAGGCTGGCTCACCCATTTATTGTCAGGGCAAATCATGACTTTTATTTAATTTCTATTCTGGTAACACAAACACCTTTGATTTGCCATATACATTAACCTCTATCTAGCAGGATAGAGCACGGCATATAAAATGTCCAGGCCATGCAGCATTTGTTAGAAGGAGTTAAACTTCCTATGCCATGTACTGATTGAGTGAGGTCAGGTAAAAAAGAAAAGGTGGAGCCCTCATTAAAAATACACCCCATTTCTTTCGTCAGGCGAAAAATAGTGTCTCTGTCTCCATAATTGACCACCTTTATGATCACAGGTCAAGCTGTAGCACTGGAGGTCATCGTGTAGGCACCAGTGTGTGATGTGTCATTTCAGTCACAAATATGGTAGAGAGATGTTCATACACAAAGATGTTGATCAACAATTTTTTAATATATAGTCCTCAGCTCTTTGCATGTTGGTACATTCAGGAAATCCCAGAGCATGTAGATTACTTCTACAGGAGCAAGCCTCTACATTTTCATTCCTCGGTATGATTTTCTCAAATTCCAAATGCACTTCCTTCTTTATCTTCCCCTGTACCATACAGTCATCTTCAATGTTAGAGATCAAAAGCTCCACCATATCTAGGCTGGTGTGCTTATGAGCAAGGCTCTCCTTCATGTAATTAAGGGGGCTCATGTGCAAGTCTGTTTTAGCGTCAATTGTTAGCAAGCACCCTTTCATGTCCAGTAGGAAAGACCAACCAACCAGATTTACCTCCAATACAACATCCTCTGTTGTGCAAAGTGAGCTGCCTTGGTCATCCACACAGTCCTGTGATCTGGTCACCTTCGTGGCCTTATCAAACTTTTGTTAGTTTGGGCTGTTTGCCTTTGGGTTTCCCCATTTCTGGCGTTAGAGGGGATATGGGATGAATATCCTCCCTCCCATGTTTCAGTAATCAATGTAGGCAGAATCTAGCAGATGCTAAGGCTCAGCACCAGTGAACTCATGTCTCAGACTCATCAATCAATGGATTAATTCTCAGGTAGTGCGGAAGGCCCCATGCAGCAATCATCAGCATTTCATTCATCTTAAGTATGCTTGTATGCTTACAAGTGTTACTTACTCTGTGGGACCACCTTAGTCTCACCCACTACCAGCCGCAATTGCATCGGCTGCACATGTTGGAAAGACTCTCAATGCCTAGCACGGTGACATTTAGCAGCTACAAACACGGTTTGCAGTAATTTGTCCCAATGGTTCTAAGTCCAGAACCCATAAAGTCAGCCTCCGATCCCACGCTACGTCCTCTGGCGCAGGTCACCCCTGCTCCCTCTGAACACCCTCTCTCTATGGGAGTATTACATTCTCTGGCTATCATGGCTGACTCGCCAGATGCACCCACTATGTTGAAGGCAGGGTCCATGCCACCATATTTACGTCACTCTCTAATTATGGCACATGCATTGCTGACTTGACCGCAGCCTGCTCTTGTCCTCCAGTATGTTTTGCAAGCTCCTGGGTCCACTATCTTCAAAAACCACCTCAAAGGATCTCCGTACTCCTAGATTTTTGTTCTTTACAATCCAGTATCAGATGGTAGACTGTCTACATTGCGGCCATCTATTTTAGCGTCCTCTAATGCCTCCCTGTTCACAGTTATCCTTTACTTAGACCATTATTAAAATTTTGCTAAAACATCTCTTTTTGAAACATGTCAGTTAACAGTTTACAACACATTGTTGTTCTCAGTTATAAAGTGTCGTACCTGGCCCTTTCAACAGGGTCACTCCAAATGCTTTGCCTTCACCCCACTGTTTTTGAGAATTTGCTTTTATTAGTTCTAGATCTTTTTGCACTTTATCATTGCTAACCCGTGATAAAGTGGTTGTGCTCTCTCTGAAAAACGTGATAAAATTGGCATACACCTCATTGGCATGTTTCATTTACTCGTAAGTCCCTAGTATGTGGTATTATATGTACCAAGGGCCGCTACATTTTATGCTACTGGTAGGCCTGCAGCACTCATTGTGCAAAGTAGCACTTTAAAACATGTCTCAAGCCTGCTATTGCAGTCTGTAATGCAGTATAAACCGGCATTTTGATATGGCAAAATAAACCTTATGGCAGGTTTAAATCTTCCTTTTAGATGCTTATATGTCACTACTAAGGTAGTCCCTAAAAGGTCACATGACTGGGTGCATGGTATTTGAAAAGTAGGAACTGCTGGTAAGCATGGGCGGATCTAGCGGATCTCGCGTACGCGAAATTGCGGATTTACGGATTCGCAATCCGCGAAGATACGCGAACTCTTGCGGATTTGCGGATTTTCCCGTTTTTTGTGTTGGCGAGCGTTCGCGCCGATTTTGGGACAATTTCGCAATTGCGAACTTACTTTTCTGCACGCAACGGCCGCGACTATGTTGTTTCTACGTCTGGTTTATCTCACAGGTTCACATCACCCTCTGTTTCACCACTGCCACCCTCTGGGACACCCATGCCACCCTCTGGGACACCCATGCCACCCTCTGGTACATCCTCACTGCCACCCATTAGGTTTGTTTATCACTGTAGTTTATGGGGGGTGAAAAAAGCAAGCACACCTCCCCTACTTCAACTGCCATGAATTAATTTGGGGTTGATTAATGTGTCAGTTATTTAGCAAGTTCCAGTCTGGCTGGCACCTGCTTCCTTCCTTATCTCTAAATTGCTTTCTGTTGCAGTGAAATTTTTTTTCACAGGACCTTTATGGTCTACTTGTAGCTATTCTATGAGCCTGCTGTTTGGGTCATAGCAGGGTCATAGAATAGTTGCAAACTCTGGAGGGGCCCCTCAGGAAGCACTACAGTGAATGTTACAAATGTTAAGTTTGAACTTTTGCACCTGCTCATTGCTTTCAGTTTAGCAAAAATCGTTTTTTCTGCAATTTCGCTCGTTTTTTGGGGCGCGAAACTGTGCGAGATCGATTTCGGGAGCCGCGAATGCTTGCGAATACACTTATTTTTTTTTTGCGACGTGTATGTTCGCGTGTTTTTGCGCGTGTTCGCGAGGCGCTTGTAGCTATACGTTTGCCAAGTTACCCTAGCGGTCGTACACGGGCGCGGCCATCTTGTTTGCGTGACGTAATTCCGTTTCCGGCCACTATGTGTAATCTCGCAAACTGTGCTGCTCGCTAGTACAATTTCGCGCGTGCTCGCGAGGAAAATCTCGCGCGAACTTACCCACGCGGTCGTGAACGGGCGCGGCCATCTTGTTTCTCATTCATTGCTATGGTTCTGGGCATGCTTTCTGTATCCTCTCTGAATCTCTGCCATCCTTTGCTTGTTTGAAGTTTATTTAATCTATTTTACTTATTATCTATCCCTCTATTTTTCTAGCTGTATATTTTTGTGTTTTCTGCTACTTTTAGTTACTTTTAAACTACTTTTTTAAACTATTTTCTTTTCTTCTTCACTATTCTATTTCTTCTTTATCATTTAAGTTTATTTCTGCCCAGACCATGGTAAAGGGAGCCGGGAAGCACCCTGAGAAGGGGAAGGGTCCCGCACCCCGTGCCCGGCTCCCGTGCGGGCGTTTGAGGGGGGAGCAAGTGGTGCCGCGGGAGATCTTCAGCGCGGAGGAAGTGGCGGCACTCATCTTCCACGTCCAGCGCCGCCTCCCCAAGACGATCCTGGGAGGCGGCAAGATCGCAACTGGCTATGGCATCCGGGAGCGCCAGAAGCGGTGGGAGAAGGTGTGCCGGGCCATGTATAAGCTCTCTGGGGTCCGGCGCACATATAACCAGGCCACCCACCGCTGGACCGATGTCATGGACCGGGAACGGGACTTGCTGGACGCGCTCGGCGTAGAGGTCCCCGGGCTTGGTGAGTAGTAGTAGCTATTCATCACTACTCTGTTTTATCCGGCTCTGTTATTTGCAAATCTTTGTTCTTTACCAAGAGCAATAATGCTGCCGATTACATTGTAGGTAAATTATATTTGAAAATCTTCTATGCATTTCAGGTGCACTGCTCTCCTTCTCAGTAGCCTTGCTTGCTACTATGCTTATTTGTTTTGTACATTGTGTTCATTTCATTGGGCTGAGAAATTATGTATGAGTGTAGTGTAAAGATAAGAACTGCGTAATGCTAGACACTAAGGGTCATATTTTCAATTACCGGTGCATCCCTGCAAAGTAGCAGGGATGCGGCAGTAATTGTGCGCCATGCCACCACCACCCATTGGCCCAAAACGTCACAGAAGCCTTACGCATCTGTGCCGTAAAGGCGGCGCATTGCTGGAGTTGCGTGCCAACGATGGCGCAGCTCCAGCAATGCTCTGGGGTACCCTATCTCCCCAATGCTGCATCAAGCCGTACGTCGGCTTCAAGCGCGCAGGGTTTGACTCATGCATCATTGTCTTAAAAGTGACTGATTGACATCTTGTAGATTTCCCTCAGCCACTTTTAGGATTCGTCCCTGCGCAGGTACGCCCTCCCTTGCGCCGGAACGCCCCCTGATGGCGCAGGGCTTTACAACGTGATGCATCGCCCATAATTTCTTTTTTTTTAATATATACGCCGCACCAACACCATGGCGAGTCTTTTGTTCTGCCGCTGCGTCACAAAAGTCACGCAACAATGGAGGAAAATGAGCCGCAAGGGACTTCTAAATCAGCCCCAACAGACTGAAGTCCACTCCTTCCTTTAGACACATGGCTATAAGAAGAAATAGTGGTGGTGGTGGGTGGATTGATAGTTTGAGTATTCACTGATCTGCAAGCAGGATGGACTTTGTCTGTCACTTCGCGTGCTGCGGACTGCTGCCTGCAGTGCCAGGCCTAGGCAAACCTCTTTAGTAGTCTGTTTATTGAGTTACATAGGAACTTTCTAAGTCAACGGTCCGCAAATCAGGCAATACGAATAACATAGTATACCACATGAGATAGATCCCGTGGAATAGTTGTCTATCTATTTGCTATTTCTCCAAAAAATGTTGTTATTGTTCTTTTGAAATGGTTGATTTGGTTGACAAATCTCATCCATGTTTTCTGGTCTTTCTTTCTTTCATGTTGTACATCAGCTCCCCCCAAGGGCAAGAGGACACAGGAGGAGGAGGGTGCTGTTCAGGATGCAGGCCAGGATCGGGCAGGCGAGGGCTCCTTTGCTGGCCCCAGTAAGTTTTAATTGTAATAAAGAGTACCTATTTTTTCCTAGCGTTCCTCATTCGATTTTTTCTAAATCGTCTTTGATCTTCTTGTAGACTGGATATAAATTCTTATCCTGGCTCTAATATGACTCCCTGTGGTATTACTAGATTATTCTTATTAGTCTGTCTGTGTAGCTAACTAAGATTGGACATTTGGCAATTCCATTGGACTCCCATTCTATTCAGCAATAGCTCTATGCACTGTCTCCTTACTGACTAGATAGTGTGGCAGAGTCATTCAGCTCCCGAAGTCACCGATTATTGATCCCCAATGATCTCTAGATTATCGTACGCAGGACAAGAGAGTACGGAGTCACAGCACAGTCAAGAAGTGTCAGAGGCACTACTCATGCTTGCAAAAATTCCAAAACCTTTAGCTCATCCACTCTAGTCTGGAGGACTAAAAACCACAGAGTCTATTTAAGTTTAAAAGCTTTATTAAAAGTAAACACATTTATTAAAATCTACTTTGTCATAAAACTATTTCACTGAAAACGGAAAAGTGGTTAGTGCTGACGATTAATTGGACACATTTCTTGTGGTCGAGCCGAGCTCTCACCTGGTTTGAACTTGATCCTGGTCGTGTTCTTAGGAGTCAAGCTTCTGTCTGTTATGAGAAAAAGTGGTGCGTGTTAAAAATAAAAAGCAAGCATTCATCAGTTGTGCATAAAAGTGCAGCAAGACAACAGCCTTCCCTGGAAAAAGGGACATTTTTACTTTAGAGTAGACAGTCACACATTATTACATAGTTTTCTGTTTTTTTAACATTTCTCCTAGACCAAATATTATATAGTAGTGAGTGGTGTATTCTAATATTTTTAAATGTACTTTGTAGGTGTAACATCTGGTGACGGGGCCAGCGCGGAGGTGGCGGTGTTGGGCGAGGACTCGGAGGACTCTGGGGAGGAGGCGGTGCAAGAGACGGCGGACGGTCCTGTGGGGGTTCAAACGGTGGTGGCGGAAACAGGTAAGCTATATATTCCTTACTTATTGAGATTGAAGACTGCATAGTGTGCTTTCTGCACGGGTGTATTACAAATCAACCAGGTAGTAGCCTCCTCGAAATGTACTTCGACTTAGCTGTGAAGTTTTTGGTGAGAAGAATCCCAATAAGTTCTTAGACGAACGTGATGGATGGGATGAACGAAAAGCGAAAGAAGGGTGTAAGTAAGTGGGACGCGAAATTGTATGATGGCTGGCAAAGAAGAACGATATGTGTTTGCTTGGCCCCCGAGGTGGCTGGGATGGAAAGAATATGGTATGGTGCATGGCTGGGTCAATGATGAAGCAAGGATGGGTGGAAGGACAGCAGCCTGGGTGGGTGAAACAGAAACTGTATGTGTGCGTATACTTTGAATGAATGGATGCCCGGAGCATGGTATTCTCTGACTCTTAGATAGCACATGTGTATCTAGAGAGAGTAGATGGTCGCTGGATGAACTAAGTGTTACCTTGAAGAGCATGTACCACCGCACCCGCACGTCCGTTCCAGTGCAGGGAAGGCAAGGAAAAGAAATTGTAAATGTGTCCAATACTACCATGAATAGTAGCAGTACTTTGTATTGCGACTGCAATCACAGCATATATCTGGTTATTACGGTGGACACTCCGTACCTCTCTTAATAACTTTAGTTTACTTGTAGTACGTCATTCATGTGTGGGTGTATCACTGTTCACTCAATATTAAGCAAAGCACCTAAAGTCATCCCATATGTCATCAAATACGTCCCATGTGAAGTGATAGATAATCAAATTAGTTAGCTTCTTCATTTTCCTTTTCTAGTACTCATTTGCACTGTAGGGTGAAAGGTAAATTAATTAAGCAGTAGCCCTTGTAACAGAGTATTCTCAGTGCCACCCATAATAGAAAAGTAATAGCTTCACCACCTGCATGTACTGGACCGGTACAGTAACGCAAGTCTGTCTCACTCATCATGGTGTGCAACTGTTTTTCTCGGGTGCAAGTTCACTGTGCTGTCAATGTCATTCTGCTGGCTTGCATAAGATAACGTACCAATTTTCCTAAACAAGAGAGAAGAAGAAGAATAAGACTGGTGTACTGTCATAGTCGACTGTAATGGAAGTCCATAGTGGTCGTTGAATTTGTTCATTAAACTACCACTAATGTTAGAGCAAGGATGCAGAAGTGGGAGGTTACATAGATACTGTCCTCAATAGTTATGTACTGTGCTTTCAATTTGCTACTTGTACTGTGTGACCCAACTTTCGGCTCAATCACTTTGTGTTATTAATGCTAAGGAGCATTGGTTACAGACTATGTCTTTCTTTCTTCATATAGTTGCTCCTTCCAAATCAACATCACGGAGGGAGCAGGCTAGAATGGCCCGGCAACGGAGGCTGGATGCCACTGTCGCCGAATATCGGCGGCTGGTGGCCCTGGAGGAGGAGGAGGACACGCAGTCGACCGGTGCAACAACAACATCCTCGACTGGGACCGCTGCATCCTCCTCCGTGACCCCACGGGACGCCAGCATGCGCAGTGCTCCAGCGGGACCGAGCCGGGCTGACAAAGCCAACCGCCACCGCCAAGCAACAGAAAGACCAGCTGCCCCCCACAGGAGCTGCAAGGCACGCCAACGCCGCCTAGGAGTCCGAATGTCCTACCTGGAGCAGGAGGTCCAGAACTATAAGAACTTGGTGAAGGGCCTCCGCTCCGAGCTTGCCACCCTCCGCAAGGAGTATGATGCCCATGCCGCAAAATGCACCAGCACCCTCCAGTAGTGGAGTGTCCCTTGCCCTTTTTTTATAGACTTTTGGGGGGTGGGATTTGGGACTTGGGATCGTTTTGGGACGTTTCAAAGACAATCGTTGGGGTTAGGGTGGGTCTTGAGGGAGATTATTTTGTTAGGGATACATAAATATACATTTTTAAACTTTATCTGACCATACCTGTTTTTTACTGCTTTTCAGTCTGGTGGGTGGGGGACGGGGGTGTAACAGTAACTTTGTTTTCCTGAACAGTCGTAGGACTTTAGTAGTACAACCGTCAATCTCTCGTCTACTCCTAAATATTACTCCATTATACTACCTCCCACCAAACGCTTATCTTACCTGTAATTTGTGTTAGAAATTAGGGCTAGGCCCAGGGCTGGCTCCACGTGAAATGGGGATTAACGTTGGCAATCCTGGGCGGGTGAAATTTCCTCATTGCGGTGGTACTAGTGGTGTGACACAGTGGCAGTTGCATGCCTATGGAAAAAAAGAAAACGAAACCTGGTTTGTCCTTACTGTAGCATTACAACGGTTACGGTACGCTCGAGAATATAGCAGGTGACAGTACACTAGAACAGTGCCACAATGTAGCCTAACAAATGGTAAAGTATTGCAAGTATAACTAGTACTTGCGTTGAATTTATTTGACATTGGCTCCTACTACTACAAGAAATAGTACTGAAGCCGAGTAAGTCTAGAATATATCCTCGTATTCCTTCACCAGCCTGTTGCTATGACCTTATCCTCCCCAGCAAGTGTGTGGAATTATTGATGTCATTTTAGTCAGACATCAAGCAAAACAACACAGCCCGGGGGAAGAGGGTTAGGGTTTGGAAAATGGATGGGAATGGGGGTTTCTTTTTGGGTAGGTTTTGTTGAGAGAAAAAAAAAAAAGAAAAGCACAGCATGGACAAACAATAATTGAAGATAAAGAGAATTTTTGGGTACAAACTAAGGCTAAGCACATGCAGTCACACTCATAGAATAAAACAATGGATACTGTATCTGTATTGCGCATGTTGTTGGAGTTGTCCTGTTGAATTTGGTAAGTAAGTTGCATTGCATGCAGCAAACAATTCCTCTTATTGGCGGCACTCCTCCATTCCAGCTGACGCTTCGTCCATCAATGTTGGTGACCACTGACAGAAGACACCCTGTCCACTGCCTGCCTGGCGGATGTTGACTGAAACCCGGCCTGTAATTATTGAACGGAAAACAGGAAGTGCTATTACAATACCACTGATAAATAAATAAAAGGTATGTACGCTGTGTGGTTCAAAAAGTGACACTTTGATTTCCCTAATAGACAGTCCAATATTTTTGAAATTGCGTGCTCTGTCTGAGTCACCTTTTTAAGGATAAATAAGTATGGCCAAAATATTATAGCGGATCTTTCCCCTCAAGGTAGGTGTACTGTAAACTGTGTTTTAGAACAAAATTTGACCTTCCCAGCAATGCTCCCACCAAGACCCTTACTAAAGCCAGTCGCAAAAATGTAGAAGAACCCCAATCAGATCTCCAAAAACGATGCCTAGCAGAAAAATGGTGACAAAACGTACTTTGAAAGTAACAGTAGGCCCAAATACAGACCGTGGATTGTATTCAAACCACTTGCAAGCAAGCAAAAGTATCCATAGCCAGCATCGCTCCAACAGTGCTCTAAAACACCAGAACTGCGTTGCAATAGAACCCCCCGAAACACATGCAATCCTGCTGCTAGGGCTAACCCTAACGAACCCTAACTTACAAAAAGTGCCAAAACTGGTGTTTCCTTATGGATTTTGTCCAAAACACTTCTATCCGGTATTAGACCTTCCCAGGAATGCCCCAGGCAAGACCCGCCAACCCACCCGGAAAAAACCACCCGACAACACCCCCAAACAGCGAAAAAGCTAAATCTCATACTTACAATATCTCTCGGCCTTCGGTCCAAACGCGGCGCTGTGCAGCTAGGTCATCATCATCAATCATCATAACTCCTGTTTTCCAGCACGGATTTCCTGAAAAGCAAATGCAATCAAGATTAGATTGTCGCAGCAGTGCTTCGACAGAGACCCCGGCCGCAACCCACCCACGAACAGCAGGAAGCCCCCCAAAACGCTAAATTGAGCAAGATGACAGAAGAAATAGCAAAAAAAGGCTGTTCCTTAAGGATTTTGTCCAAAACACTTCTATCCGGTATTAGACCTTCCCAGGAATGCCCCAGGCAAGACCCGCCAACCCACCCGGAAAAAACCACCCGACAACACCCCCAAATAGCGAAAAAGCTAAATCTCATACTTACAATATCTCTCGGCCTTCGGTCCAAACGCGGCGCTGTGCAGCTAGGTCATCATCATCAATTATCATAACTCCTGTTTTCCAGCACGGATTTCCTGAAAAGCAAATGCAATCAAGATTAGATTGTCGCAGCAGTGCTTCGACAGAGACCCCGGCTGCAACCCACCCACGAACAGCAGGAAGCCCCCCAAAACGCTACATTGAGCAAGATGACAGAAGAAATAGCAAAAAAAAGGCTGTTCCTTAAGGATTTTGTCCAAAACACTTCTATCCGGTATTAGACCTTCCCAGGAATGCCCCAGGCAAGACCCGCCAACCCACCTGGAAAAAACCACCCGACAACACCCCCAAACAGCGAAAAAGCTAAATCTCATACTTACAATATCTCTCGGCCTTCGGTTCAAACGCGGCGCTGTGCAGCTAGGTCATCATCATCAATCATCATAACTCCTGTTTTCCAGCACGGATTTCCTGAAAAGCAAGTGCAATCAAGATTAGACTGTCGCAGCAGTGCTCCCAGACACCAAAAATCACCCACAAACACCCGGAACCCCGCCAAAGAGCACCCCAAAGGCAAGCAAGTCAGCAAAAACGGCAAGAAATTTCCACCTCATATTTGGTCCAAAACACTTTTGTCCATTATTAGAGCTTCACAGCAATGGGCCCAAATCCGTCAACTCACCCGCAAAGAAGTACAACACCCCCACAAGTGCTGAGTCTTTCTTCATTGGGCGTAATCCAGCACTCTGCTTTGAGGGAAATCGCAGTCTGGAGGAGGAGGATAGAGGAGCATGTTCTTCAGAACTTGTGAACCTGAGGAATGTAGACTGCGGCACCTTCAAATCAATAAGCAAACAAGTGAAGACAGTTCTGCTGATGGTCTTGTTTTTGGGATTAGGTGATTAAAGTTTGAATTAAATTAACTGTGCAAAACAAAGAAAGAGAGACAAACAGGAATAAAAGTGAATAAGGACGAAAAAGAAAGTTATTGATTCATTGTCTCATTTTCAGGCCTCGGTGTCAGGGAATAAGAAGAAGATTTCGTCATCATACTCTGCGAATTCAGGCAGGATGAGGTCAGTGCCACCGAACAGAGAACAAATCCCCTCATCTACGTTGCCGTTCTCCTCGTCTTCATGCGGCGTGCTTTCTCGTACTTTGTAATCTGGTGGTATGAGGTGCTGATTAAGCATGAGCGCAAAATCCGCTCCGATCGCGGATTTTGCGGATTTTCGGTAAATCCGCGATCCGCGAACTCTCGCGAATTTACCGAGAATCCGCAATCCGCGATCGGAGCGGATTTTGCGGTCAAAAGTTCAAACCTAAATAATTTACGATGGCGCCGGCAAGCTGCCAGCGCCATCCTCAAATGGTTACTTAATTAGCTTCGACAGGAAGCTCTAACAGATAAGATAAAGCAGGGGCTCGAGCGCCTGCTTTATTTTATCAGTTGGAGCTTCCTGTTGAAGCTAATTAAGTAACTTTTGCAGGATGGCGCTGGCAGCTTGCCGGCGCCATCGTAAATTAGTTACATGGTGTGTCTTTCTTCGTGAATAAATATGTGCCCTAGTTGAAGCTTAAATTCAGTGACTCATTCATCAGCCCAAAAATAATCACGTGGCTTTCACGTGCGCAATCCCCGTGCTGTTCCTGTGACCAGGGGCTTCTGTCTCTTAATCTGCTGCTCTGATCGGTCTCTGACCTTTTGTATTTACACAAGGGGCATGTGCGCTCGCATGGAAGCCCCATCCGTTTGGCCCCGCCCACACACTCGAGGTGTGCACCCGCCCGTCTTCCCGCCATTTACCCACTATGATGGACATTTCACTCAAGGGACCCCCCCTGCGCACTTCGGCGCGATTGCATAGTAACACACACTTGGTCGCTGGAACTAGTTGAAGCGCAAATGCAGTGACTCATTCATCAGCCCAAAAAAAATCGTGAGCGTTGGGAGGCTGGGCAGATGTGCCTTCTTCCCAAATATACCATCGGAAATCCGCTGTGATGCTGCCCAGAGGCATTTGCATCTTTGGCTTTCACGTGCGCAATCCCTGTGCTGTGACCAGGGGCGTCTGTCTCTTAATCTGCTGCTCTGATCGGTCTCTGACCTTTTGTATTCACACAAGGGGCATGTGCGCTCGCATGGAAGCCCCGTCCGTTTGGCCCCGCCCACACACTCGAGGAAGCCCCGCCCCCAAATCCGCGGATTTTGCGGATCCACGATCCGTGAATCCGCAAATTCGTGAATCGTGGATCCGCAAAATCCGCCCATGCTTAGTGCTGATTCATCTTGATCATTGTCAGCCGCTCCACATTTTTGGGCGAGAGGCGGCTCCGTTTGGGAGTTACAATGCCACCAGCAGCACTGAAAACACGTTCTGAAGACACACTTGCGAGTGGGCAAGACAAATAGTTTATAGCCAGGTTGGAGAGCTGTGGCCACAATTGTTTTTTGCCTTGCCAATACTGCAATAGCTCATCAGTAAGAAAGACCTCTGTTGAGTCATTCAGATAGTCCTGCACCATCGACTCAAGGTCATCAACGGTTCCTCCACTTTGCTTACTTTTTGCTGTGCCTGTGACATTTTTTCGAGAACCATACCCAAGCAAACTTAGCCAATCCTCCACAGCAGCCACGTTAGTGTTGTGTGTGGTGCAGATGATCCACTTGCCGGTGTCTTTAACGGCTGAGAGGTCACTTGTGCCCCAGCCACAGGTGCAGAAGTGGATTCTTGGGACTGGGGATGGCCTGCTGATGCTGATGCTAATGTACTGCCTTCTCCTTCAATAACCTGCCGTTCTTTTTCAAACCTCTTGGCTGACCAGGCTAGCCAATGTTTGTAATTTTGAACATCTTCATCAGCAAAAGGAAAGAATGCTTCGCCTGCCAGCGCCTTTTTGTAGCGTGGATCCAGAATAGTAGCACAAATGTAATGCTGTTCTGACTTGATCTTTTGAAGACGTTCATCACCACGTAGGCGCTCTAATAATTTCTCAGACAAAATAAAATGGTCTTTTTTTTGTACATCTTTTTCAAACTCAGAAGACACCGCCATCAGTTGGTGCTCCAGCATGCACAACAATGGGATAGCTTTTCCCAAATTACAGTCCTCCTGGCTGACTGCACGCGTGAAGAACTCAAAAGGACGAAGCATGTCTGTCAGGCTTTTAACTATGTCCCATTGCGCCGCACTCATCCGCAGGTCCTCCTTCTGAGATGTACCCTCTGTGAAGAAATAGTGATCGAGTACCGTATACTGCTCATACAGACGCTCAAGCATGTAGAAGGTTGAGTTCCAACGTGTTGCCACCTCCTGGATGAGTGCTTTCACTGGTATTCGACTTTGAAGTAGCAGCCTCCTCAGATGCTTCCGGGCCTTAAAAGAATGGCTGAAATGGTTGCACATTTTGCGGCAGGTGGCCATTACCGCGAACGCTGCACTGTCTCTATCACTCAAGAATTTTTGAACTACCAGGTTGATACAGTGCGCCAAACATGGCACTCTGAAATAGCCACCCTGCGACATGGCCTTAACTACATTGGCGCCATTATCCGTGGAAACATAACCAATCTTGCGTTTTATGGGGAATAGCATTTTCAAGACCTTTTTGTCAAACTCTTCCAAAATGTTTTCTGCTGTGTGACTTTTCTCCAAGCCAAACATGGCTAGTGTTGCATGTTTCCGAGCAGCTTTGAAAACTTTGTCCGGGTCAACACCTGCGTTAGCTTTGCTTTAACACCTGAAAAAGAGACCCAGTGTGCAGTGATGCACATGTAATCAGCGCCTGCGCCACTGGTCCACATGTCTGTTGTCAGATGTATTGTGTGAACAGCACTCTTCTGCAAAGCTGCCCCAATCGCCTCCAGCACATCTTCATGTAGTGCTGGAACCGCAACTCTGGCAAAATAGAACCGGCTAGGAACCTTCCATTTAGGGCAGAGCGTTGCCACTAATTCTAGAAAACCTACTGCTTCTACAAAAGAAAAAGGGAGAAGGTCCACAGCTAGCATTTTAGCCAGCTTAGTGTTATACAGACGCGTCAGTGGGTGGTTGCGTTCATATGGCACGTCTGAAGTAAGCATTGTTCTAATGTTGCCCTGGACCAAGCATTTACGGGCTGATAATGACTTCGTTGACCCAATTTTGCTCGCTGGTGAACTTTTGTGCGTTGGTGTCTCACTCGCTCCAACACTCTTAGTGTGCCTCACATTGGGTGTGCTGCTGACAGGGGTACTGGGTGTAAGGGAAGTGTTTGACACGTCTTCTTCCTCCTCGTCATCATCAGATGAAACATCAACGTTTCCTTGAATTCGGCCTTTCTTGATCGCATCTAGGTGCGCAAACCATTTGACAGTGTGCTGTCTCCTAAGATGACCTCTCTGGCCTCCGGTACTATAGTTGGTACCTGGCTTACCACGACTAACTGCAACCTTACAAAGGGTACAAATGGCAAACTTTGGATTTTTTTGACAAACAGTAAAGAAGTCCCAAACTGGGGACTTCAAGTGTCTGTGGGACCTGGAGGAGGCGGCGATACTGGTGGTGGTGGTCATGAAGCTAATGCCAGATGAAGTGGAGGATCTGGATTGCCCAACTTTTGTACGTTGTGCACTTTCACCGCCACTAATTAAGGTCGAGGTGGATGGAGGTCTCTTCTTGCCAGAAAGAAATATGGAAGCGGGACGAGTTGGTGTACTACTTAACTCCAATGATTGTGGTGTTTCCACTGCCTCCTCATCGACAACATCATCATCATCATCACGCTCAGCAGCTCTTCGGGCTAGGGTCAAAATGTCTGTTTGCTGCATGCCCGCTGGGGCTGCAGTGACCTTTATGATGACTGGGTCGTCGTTGGCAGAGTCTTCATCAGCAGCAGTATCCGCCACTTCTTGTTGAGCCTCATCACACTCCATAACTCTGAGACTTTGGACGAGCTTCCTTTTACGCTTAACTACCTTTGTCGGATCATGGTGTGCCTCACTCTCAGACTGCTGTGGTGCTGGTTCCCAAGTTTGATCCGTATCATCAGAAGGAGGTGTGCTTGAAGAAGATGTAGACACCACCCTTGATCTCTTCCTTGCTAGGGGTGTGGAAGACAATGAAGGATCATCAGGAGGAGTGGCTTCCTCAAATGATACCTCGCCTTGATTGTCGATTTCCTGATGTGCCCCTACTTCGGGAGGAACAACTATTGTGGGCACTTGTGACCCTCCATGCACCTCTGCTTGCGCATCTCCTTGCGCTGCCTCTCCTTCCACATGTACTTGGGCTTGTACTTGCACATGTGATTGTTGTTGCGGCTGTGGTTGTTCAACACTCGTCAGATGAGCTACAACATCCTGTGTTGATTGAGGGACATTGCTGCTGCTTTCTTGCGATGAGCCAACATCACTGGTCGATGGTGATTGAAGAACTATACTGGCTGCCTCTGCAGCACTCAAGGCCTTGGACTTAAGTTGGCCTGGTGGTGGTGGTGGCACTGAGCCCAATGGAGCGGGGGTGCTGCTGCCAGCTTGGTCCCCAGCAGATCCCGCTGCTGCTGCAGGCATACTTTTTTTTTTACTCCCAAAAAAAGGGGCGGGCGGCACACCAGTGTCCTTGGTAACTTGCTTCTTCTGCTCCTTACTGGCACCTTTCTTGCTAGAGGAGCTACGGGTTACTTTTTTTGGGGCCATCTTCTTCAGAGCAGGTCAGCAGGCAGCAGTTGCACGAGTTGCAGAGGGTTCTGTGTCCAGACGTGACGTCGCGTGACGTTATGCTGCACACACACACCGCTGCAGGACTTCTTCCTGGCACTGGTGGTTCTCTTGAGTCTTCTTGTGCACCTAAAAGCAATGGAAGACAGAGGAACATCAGTTCAGTTATACACCCCAAAAAATCGACAAAACACAGAAAAATGAGCACAATCCCATGCCATCCATGATGTTTACATTGAAGACACCCCACAGAAAGACTAGGGACATGCAAGTATGCAACACTCACTACCCCTGGGCATAATGGATGAAAAGTAGGCAAAATAAGTGCATGCCTCAGACACTGCCTCTCTTCAAAATGGCCCCTTACACCCCAAGCACATGTTGCCTGTACCAGCCAGCACTCAAGATGGCCACCACCACCACCCACATGGCCAGTCCACATCAACAGTACACCCCCAAAAAACAGAAAAACAGCCAGAAATCACCACAATCCAATGCCATCCATGATGTTTACATTAAAGAGAGTGAGACCACACCACAGGCACACTCAGTCCATGCACCACCACCCCTGGGCAAAAGGCCACACCAGCAGCCCCCAAAAAATGACAAAAAACAATAAAATAAGCACAATCCCAGCCCATCCATGGCCTCAATTATGTTTAAATTCAAGAAGACACCCCACAGAAAGACTAGGCCCATGCAACACTCACCACCCCTGGGCAAAGGGCCCCACCAGCAGGCCCAAAAAAACGACAAAAAACAATAAAATCAGCACAATCCCAGCCCATCCATGACCTCAATGGTGTTTAAATTCAAGAAGACACCCCTCAGAAACACTAGGCCCATGCAACACTCACTACCCCTGGGCATAATGGATGAAAAGTAGGCAAAATAAGTGCATGCCTCAGACACTGCCTCTCTTCAAAATGGCCCCTTACACCCCAAGCACATGTTGCCTGTACCAGCCAGCACTCAAGATGGCCACCACCACCACCCACATGGCCAGTCCACATCAACAGTACACCCCCAAAAAACAGAAAAACAGCCAGAAATCACCACAATCCAATGCCATCCATGATGTTTACATTAAAGAGAGTGAGACCACACCACCGGCACACTCAGTCCATGCACCACCACCCCTGGGCAAAAGGCCACACCAGCAGCCCCCAAAAAACGACCAAAAACAATAAAATCAGCACAAGCCCAGCCCATCCATGGCCTCAATGGTGTTTAAATTCAAGAAGACACCCCTCAGAAAGACTAGGCCCATGCAACACTCACCTCACCACCACCCCTGGGCAAAGGGCCCCACCAGCAGGCCCAAAAAAACGACAGAAAACAATAAAATCAGCACAATCCCAGCCCATCCATGGCCTCAATGGTGTTTAAATTCAAGAAGACACCCCTCAGAAACACTAGGCCCATGCAACACTCACTACCCCTGGGCATAATGGATGAAAAGTAGGCAAAATAAGTGCAGGCCTCAGACACTGCCTCTCCTCAAAATGGCCCCTTACACCCCAAGCACATGTTGCTGCCTGTACCAGCCAGCACTCAAGATGGCCACCACCACCACCCACATGGCCAGTCCACATCAACAGTACACCCCCAAAAAACAGAAAAACAGCCAGAAATCACCACAATCCAATGCCATCCATGATGTTTACATTAAAGAGAGTGAGACCACACCACAGGCACACTCAGTCCATGCACCACCACCCCTGGACAAAAGGCCACACCAGCAGCCCCAAAAAAACGACAAAAAACAATAAAATAAGCACAATCCCAGCCCATCCATGGCCTCAATTATGTTTAAATTCAAGAAGACACCCCACAGAAAGACTAGGCCCATGCAACACTCACCACCCCTGGGCAAAGGGCCACACCAGCAGGCCCAAAAAAACGACACAAATCAGCACAATCCCAGCCCATCCATGGCCTCAATGGTGTTTAAATTCAACAAAACAGTTGTATCATGCACCCCTAACCAACCCTGGTCCTACTGGATACTGTGGCTACCCACAATATAATTTATTTAATGTTCTGAAAAAGTTCCAAAATTGTACTTGCAGCAACTGTAATGCCCCAAACAAACTTACTTGTGAAAGTTGATTTCTAATCCAAAAGTGATCCAAAGACAGTCAAAAAGGCCTCAAATCCAAATATCCAGCAGCACCCACAAAAAGTAATCCTTCCAGCTCCAGATCCAAATGAAAGTGACCAGGAGATGGACAAAGCACTGGGAGGAGCCTGCTGGACAGGAACAGGAAGTTGGAGACTGTGGGGCACTTCCTTCCTCCCCCCCCCCCCAAAAATGGACTCCTTGCAAAAAAAAAGGCCATGCAAATGTCAACCTGAGGAGTGATTCTGATAAAAATCATAATTTTCTGAAGGTTTATCCTGTTTGCTGGTGATTTTCTTGTGCAGAATTGCAAAAGCTATATTTCGCGAGTGCGAGATTGTTCCTTTCCGCCGCAACTACGTGTTCGCAATTGCGAACTCTCGCGAGGTGTGCTGTGCAAGGTGGCAAGCCGCGATTACGTATTCGCGGGCGCCAAACTCCCGCGGGATCACGCAGCAAGATCCAAAATGGCGCGGCACTCGCAAAGAAAAACAACTCGGCAAACGCTAAATGACGGAAAGTGAACGCCGTGCACCACGCCGCGCGCCGCAACCAAGCAAAAAATCCGCCGCGAGCGGATTCACGGATTTTCGACAAATTCGCGAGAGTTCGCGGATTGCGAACTAGCCGAAAATCCGAAAAATCCGCGAGCGGAGCGGATTTTACGCCCATGCTTAACTGCTGGTTTAAGTTTTACATGTCTTGGTAGTGAAACCCACTGCTGTAAGGCCTATCTCTCTCATTGGTTAACACTGAGTCACCCTATTGCATGTAGTAAGTGTCAACTTTGAATTGCGAGCATATTGACATGTCATGTTTAAACTCAAATTAATTGTGATTTAACATAAACTTTATTGGTAAAGTAGGATTTTAAGTCACAATTCAGAAATTGTAACTTTTAGAAAGTTGGCATTTTCCTGTCCTAACCATTTGTGCCTCTGCCAGTGTCCTGGGTCACATGCCTGTAAACAACCCTGCTTTTGGTGTTTGTGTATGCCTCTTATGGGACTAGATGTGGGCATGATGGGCCATTCTGCAAGGATGGCTGGTGTAGAGCTGTGCCCTACCCTACTTGCACTTCAAAAGGGTTGCTTCCAGCATTTACAAAGAAACCTGATACCACCCTTTTGTCACCCAAGACATCTTGGACCTTTGACAATGGAAGGGAAGAATCTACCAAAACCACATGAGGGGTAGGACAGAGTGTGCCACCACACAAAAAGACTGGCATCAGGTATGAATATTGAACTCTCAGAACAACCCTTCAGCACTCTCCTGGACCTGTGTCTGAGACACTGTTTGCGATTCCCTATGGGGGCACAAATTGCAGGCCTCATGCATGTTAATGAGGCTGTCACAACTTGTGACCCCAGTGGGGAATGGCCGGCACTCCGAGGGATGGTTGCATGCCTGGGTCAGCAGACCTCCATGTCTGGGGCTGCTCTTAAACAAAGCTTTTTTTTTAAAATGCAGCCTGTTTTCCTTAAAGAAAACTTTTCAGGTTAATTTTTTATGGGACCACACTGCCTGCCCTTAAACAATATTTGCGCATTCATTCATGAATGAGAAGGGCACCCCTGGGGACCCCTTCCTATTGGTGAGTGTTTTACCACCCTTCTGATCAGGGTGATAACCTGCGAGCCTTCTTCTTGCTTGCTGTTGTTAATGATGATATACCATGTGGCACTGGCTGGCAGCTACTTTGTGCGTTCAGCCAGTGTGCCCCTTTGCCATATACTTGCATGGATGTTTGATCAATGAGATAATACCAGCTTATGCTTGGGGGTAATTTTTACTTTTTACCTATTTATAATTATTTATTTCAAAAACTAAATTTTAGTTTTTGTTTATTTTCATTTCTTATTTTGCATTTAAATGTTCAATTTTTCAAATTAGTTTAATTTTTTCTTTTTTAGTTTTCAATTTTTTAATCATTTATTATTTTCAGTTTCATAAGTAACATGATTTGACATCAATGTGAATGGACTACTAACCCCATATCTGCTATATAATCTGCACAACAGTATAGGGAAGGCCCCATTGTCATTAGTCAGCTGCAGCTCCCTGAGTGCAGCATCCTCGCCACGTGATTCACAATGCCAAACCGTTACATTTGTATGCTTGTTGTTCTTCTTCTTTCCTATCCTTCCTGAGTGTACTGTACTTTACAGTACACAACGAAAGCCCTTCTTGTTGTCAATGTCTCACAGATGGCTACACTGTATTGTTAATTTTTTTAATTACTCAGGTAAAACTAACAAGTGTGACCACACACTAAGGGCGAGATGAATAAAGGTTTTTGCGTGAACAAATGGGTTTTAGACCCGTTTCCATCCACAAAAACCTGTGGCCCATGTACTAATCGTATTTTGCGAGCCCCAATCAATTTGTGTCTCGCAAAATAAGACTAGCGACTAGCTATTAGGAACGGGCATCCCTTCCAAATAGTGACTCCTTAAGCTATGTAAAAATGTTTTGCGACCGCATTTGCGGTCTCAAAACACCCTCAGTTTTCCACCATTCTCAGAAGGGTGGTAAAGCACTCACCAATGGGAAGGGGTCCCTAGGGGACCCCTTTCCATTGGCGAATGCATGCGCAAATATTGTTTTAGCGTAGGCAGTGATCACATTAAAAAAGGAAACTGAAAAGTTTTCTTTAAGGAAAACAGGCTGCATTTAAAAAAGAAGCTTTATTTAAAAGCAACCCCAGACATAGAAGTCTGCTGACCCCAGCAGTCAACCATCCCTGGGAGTGACAGCCATTCCCAGTGGTGTCACAAGTTGTGACAGCCTCAATATTACGCATGAGGCCTGCAATTCGCGACACCATTGGGAATTGCAAACAGTGTCTCAGACACTGTTGTGGATCCCAATTAGCGAGTCGCAAATTGCGAGTCGCAAATGTGGCGCAATTTGCGACTCGCTAATTGGAGGGTCGTACTTCTGGCCCTAGATTATATATTAGAACATTTGTTTGTACTAGTAAGTATTGAACTACAACAATGCCACATGTCACTGATGTTCTGCTTGCTTCTTTGCTTTTAGGTGCACAAGAGGAGAAGACAACATCATCCATTGTACTGCCAGACGCAAAACAACCTTTACCACTACTCCTTAAAAACGAGGGGTCTGAACCACGATTCCTCAACAACGACCTGAACCTGAATCACGAGTCTTTTAACCAATAATAGCCGTAACAACAACCTTTAATATTATTAATTATAAAATTACCTCATAAGGCCAGTAGATGGCCCTCTTGGATTGTATATGACAGATGTATAAAAAAGCCAAAGTAAAAAAAATGACATTAAAATGTAAGTATAACGTGCCTGAAACCTATGGTTTTTTCAGTGAATTTCAAATATTTTTTAAATGCAAATTTTTAACGATAACATGCCTGAACCCAATGGTTTCTTATGCTAATTTCAAAGGTTTTTGTAATGCTACTTTCTAGCTATGCCTACAGAGGTAGGACATGTGAAGAAAGAAGAAAACTTGCACAGAAAGAATCAAAAGAAATGCAGAAAGAAGCATCAGAAGTCCACAAAGATGAAGAAAAGTGCAGGAAGAAGCAAGGCATGTGCAGAAAGAACCAACAGAGGAGCAGAAAGAGGCCTTGTTGCAAAATCATCCTGTGCCCACAACTTTTTCAGATAGGTACTGGTAGTGACTGACTCTGACTAACCAGGCCTAGAGCCCGTGCTATGCTAAAAGACACTTAGAATACAGTGAAAACACCTACATACACTAGGGAACACTATGAGTTGGGGTACCCCCGTGATTAGCAAGACCTCTTCTGTGAGACCCTAGTACATAATAGGGCAGGGGGATTAAAACTACCTCTAAGTGAGAGGTAAAGAAATATGCTACTTTAACTAGTAGTCGCGTTTGCGGAGTGGTGGAGAAATGGTGCTGGGCGTCCAACCAATGCTCAGGAATTCTGCTGCATTGGACTTACAGGCGGTACCAGGAGGAATTTTTGGCCCCCAAACTCCCTTAGGACTCAATTGGACTTCATCCTCTATCCTGTAGTCTGCCACGAGGCACGTTTGCAGAGTGATAGAGAAAGGGGGCAATGGCCTCAAAAGACATCTTAGCAAATCTACTGTTTGGGACTTACTGGAGGTTACAAGAGGGGTAGTTGGCCCCAAGGACATCCTTGGGGGCCAACTTCCCAAACTATTACCTCCAGTCAGTTTCACACAGCAGCTCTGGTAAGCTCTCGTACCCGGCCATGCCCACTTTGCCCACCACTCTACAAACGCACTCCCTGGCACACTCCTGGATGGGGATTGACGTCCCCTTCACTGCTGGGGGTACTTTAGGGGCCAACTAGCCTAGCTTTTACCTCCAGTATGCCCCACGTAGTGGGATTGGTAAGAGGTAGACAAAGGCTATGCCGGCCTTTATTTCTTTATTTTTTTCATTTTGGGGAGAGGAGCCACAGGGCAGGCCCTATCCGTTGGGGACTGTGTGGGGAGCCCCAATGACCCCACAGTCCCGCCGGCTCCCCGCGCCCTACAGGAGCTAGCATTGCTCTTCTACATGGGGAGCTGCTGACATGCAGCTTCCCTTGTGTAAAAGCAATTCTGCTTTTCTTCATTGAAGCAAGAGCAGGTTTCCCTGCTCTCGCTTTAACGAAGCAACACAGTTTGCAATGACAGGGCGGGAGCCACGGGGCACTGTAGGGACCAGCCCTGGGGGGTGGCGTACCCCAGGGCCATGATGGGCTCCATAACGAGGGCCACGCAGCCCCCTCCCACCTATTGCACATTCCCAGGGAGGTGGTGGTCCCCTGGGCTCAGGGGTCCATTACGGACCCCAAACTATGAATATTAGTGCCCCGGGGAGGAGGGCAGTCCCCGAGGCATGTGGGGGCTCGAGCCCCCCACACAGGTATATTTTTTAGAAATAAAAGCCCTGGGAGGTGGTGGTGCCCGTGGCTTGGGGGGGCCTAGGAGGCCCCCACACATTAAAAATAAAAAGCCCTGGGGTTGGCAGTCCCCGGGGTTGCGGAGGGCCGTGTGCCCCTCACAAATATTAATGAAAAGCCCCAGGGGCTGGTGGTCCCTGGGGCTGCAGGGGTCTCCCTGGGCCCCCTCAATTACATTATTGCATGCCCCTCGGACTTAGCCCACCCGGGGGCTAAATCATAACGAAGCGCGGGCTTTGTTTTTTTTATTTTCAGGCAAAATTTATGCTGGGTGCACAAATCTCACAGATTAAAAAATAATGTTTTTTTCAGCCCTGGGGGTCCTTGTGGGACCCCTTGAGCAGGCCTAGGGGGTCAGGGTGTTTCTACCCTACCCCTTTTCATTTTTTTCACCTTTATTTCCCTGTTTACTGAAGCACAAGATGACTGTCAGCACTTCCTGGTTTGGAGTGTTAACAGCCAATTAGAATAAAGCTCATGGCTGGGAGGGTCCGCGGATCCACCGCGCCTCATTTTATCAAAACTTTTTTTTTTTTTTTCTCAGCAACTACTGAACGTATTTACACCGTTTGAAAAAAAGGGTGCTTTCTGAACCAGGCACTATCTTTTTCCCAAATGTAATGTACTTCTGTTTAGCAGTTCGAGCTGTAGTAGTGTCTAAAGTTTCCTATGGGAAATTAATTTTTTGACCTTTTTTTATATTTTCTCAGGAACTACTGAATAGATTTACACCATTTAACAAAAATAATTCTTTCTGAAACAATGGCTACCTTTTTGCCAAAATTGGTGTAATTCCGTTCAGCAATTCGGGCTGTAGCCGTGTCAAAAGTTTTCTATGGAAAACACGTTTTGGGACTCCCCTTTTTTTCGCCCCTGCTTACCGAATCACCCTGAAACATTCAGAATAGGAGCTAACCGGAGCGCCACACAAGTTTTGAAATTTTCACGAAGATTCGTCAACCGGCGCCAAAGTTATTGGGAAACAAAAATGCTTTTCCTATGGAAACTAGGTCTTAACTATAACTACCTACTGGTGACCGCCAGTAGGTAATATATATGTATTACCTACTGGCGGTTGTTAGTATGTAGTTATAGTTAGGACCTAGTTACATAGGAAAATGCAACATTCTATTCCCAATAACTTTGGCGCCGATTGGCGAATGTTCGCGTAATTTTCAAAACAAATTCTTTGTTGAGATCAGCTCCTATGTTGAAAGTTTGAGGGTGATTCGTCAAGGGGGGCTGAGAAGAAAGGGAGGTCCCAAAACATGTTTTTTCAATGATAATTTCAATAGTAAACTTTAGACAATGCTACAGGTCAAACAGGTGAACGGAATTACGCAAAATTTAGCAGGGAGAAGGGTCTTGGTCTAGAAAGCACACTGTTGTTTATTTGGTGTAAATCCGTTCAGTAGTTTTTGAGTTATATCGAAATGTACAGATATCGATATTTGGGAATTCGGCCATCGGATTGGCTGAGGCGTTTCGAGCACGAGCTTGCTGTTCATTGGCTTCGAGCGGTGGGAGCGGTTGTAACTAGGAAGTGTTGACTGCCAGTTTGTGATTCTGTTGAAGCGAGTAAGGGGAAAAAGGGCAGAAAAAAGTGGGAAAGAGGAGGGTAGGAGCGCTGTGAGGTCTGTAGGGTGGTTGGGTGTGCTGTAGAGGGAGTGTGAAGTGAAGTATTCATCCCTACTAGTGTGAAAGTGCAGTTTTGCCGACTGTGAGATGGTACTGAGGTAAGGTGATGGTACACTCCGGGATGAAAGCTTGTCTGTAAACCATGAGGTAAGTTCTGTAAACTGATGTGCTCTGGGCGCTATAGCATACTGGCTGAAGCAAAGTATGTACCTCTACTGATGTGAAAGTACTGTTTTTGCCCACTGTGAGATGGTGCGGAGGTGAGGGGGCGGTGAACTCGGCGATGAAAGCGTGTGCCTAAACTGTGAGCTGAGTGCTCTGTAGCATCCTGGCAGAAGCAAAATATTTATTCTTACTGGTGTGAAAGTGCTGTTTTGCCTAGAGTGAGATGGTGTTGAGGTGAGGTATCGGTAAAGTTGGGGATGAAAGTGTGTGCTTAAACTGTGAGCTGAGTGCTGTAAACTGATGTGCTGTGGGTGCTTTAGCATACTGGCTGAATTGAAGTAGTTACTCCTACCGGAGTGAAAGTGCTGTTTTGCCTACTGTGAGATGGTGGTGAGGTGAGGTGCCGGTACACTTGGGGATGAAAGCGTATGCCTAAACTGTGAGCTGAGTGGGCTGTAGCATACTGGCCGAATCAAAGTATTTACCCCTACAGGAGTGAAAGTGTTGTTTTGCCCACTGTGAGATGGTTCGGAGGTGAGGGCCTGGTGAACTCGGTGCTTAAAGCGTGTGCCTAAACTGTGAGCTGAGTGCTCTGTAGCATCCTGGCAGAAGCGAAGTATTTACCCTTACCATGTAAAAGTGCTGTTTTGCCTAGAGTGAGGTGGTGTTGAGGTGAGGTATCAGTAAAGTCGGGGATGAAAGCGTGTGCTTAAACTGTGAGCTGAGTGCTACAAACTGATGTGCTGTGGGCTCTGTAGCATACTGGCGGAAGTGCTGTTTTGCCTACTGTGCAATGATGGGGAGGTGAGGTGCTGGTACACCTGGGGATGAAAGCGTTTGCCTAAACTGTGAACTGAGTGGTCTGTAGCATACTGGCAAAACCGAAGTATTTACCGTTACCAGTGTGAAAGTGCTGTTTTGTCTAGAGTGAGATGGTGCGGAGGTGAGGTACCGTTAAACTTGGGGATTAAACAGTGGGCCTAAACTGTGAGCTGAGTGCTGTAAATTGATGTGCTCTGGGCGGTGTAGCATACTGGCTGTTGTAGCATATGTGTGCAGGTGGTGTTAGTATGCGTTTAGAATGTAGCGGGCGTGGGAAGTAAAGTACTCAATGGTACGGGTCTGAAGAGTAGGAATGAAACTGTGAGTGTAGGTCGTGAGTTTATTGTTGTAAAGAGATGTGCTGTGGGTGCTGTAGGATACTGGCCGCTGCAGCATACCTGTGTCAGTAGTGTTAGTGTGCATTTATATTATGAAGGGAGTGGGAAGCACACTAGTCAACCCTACCGGTCTATAGACTCGAATGAAGTGTTTTAGGAAGCAGGAATAAAGAAATAATCATAAAGAATATAATGTAGAATGTTGCGATGCCACAGAAGCAGAAGAAACATGGAGAAATGAGGTGTGTCTAAGAAAGTGGTCGTGTGTAATAAAGGAATGGAGTTTGGAAATTATATATAAAGTGTCTTTATTAAGTGCCATAATTGGACCCACTAGTGCAAGAGCTAGGGCATTCAGCTGATGCAAAGTTGAAGCACTTCTGTCGTATTCAAACGTAAGCTCCGGCATCATTGAATTGTATATTACATGTTACAGTTGCATGTGACGTAGACAATAGCTATTACACTTGAATGACTCTACATTCTATAAGGAAAATAAAAGTAGGATACGATTACCACACATATCCTTTAAGAAAGAAAAGAAAGAAAAAAGAAATTGCAAAATGTAATCAAAAAACTGTTTAGGTACCTTGGCAGTGCTTTTTTGTAACACAAAATTATCAACAGTCGAATAGTCAGCAATCTGTTGTACAGTAGATTCAATGCGGTGGGTGTCAGAATTGATACTAGTTCTACCCACATTGGAAATTTGAGGATAAATACAAACATTCTACTTCAGAGAAGCACATTCGGTACCTTTGTAGTGAAACTATACATTATTGTCGGCAGCTGTTTAAAAAAAAATCTTGTGTAGAGAGCTGAGACAAACTCCAACCGCTTCTGCTGTAGTCAAATCAAAGTTCCTGCATCAGTGAATTGCACATTATATGTTAGATTTCTATGTGACCTACACAATAGCTTTTAGACATGGATGAATAAATTGTATAATGAAAATAAAGTTAGTTTATGATTACTACACTGAGCCAACCAGTTGCTAAACAAAGTCATCTTCTTTCATTTTTATTGTGAGGTTCTGAGAAGAAGTTGACTTTGAGTAAATTTGTGTGAAAGGGCTTTGTGAATAACAGGGAGGCAGAGAGGCGTGTGCACAAAGAATATACTTGGTTTCAAAATGGGTGTCAGGTTTAGGTTAATTTAGGAAGTAAATAGCGTATTTTCATAGGTCATACATCACTGATCCCTGGTTAAAGTGGAGACGTAAGGGGCAATAATGAAGATAGAGTTCAAATGTCTGAGAATTCTTAGAACATTGTTATATGAAAGTAGTAGGATTGTAGTGTATTATAAAGAAATGTAAAGGAAAAAGTAAAAAAATATGGCCAAAAATCCATTCAAGAATAACGTGAGTTTCTTACCATTCTTAGAATTTCCAGTCCAGAAGTTCTTCAGCGGCTTGAGATGCGTAATGTTTGAAGAGGCTATTGTTGCCATCGTCTGAAAAAAGCGAAGCAATCCAATTCTAAGTATGGGCGAAATGTACGAATTCGCGGTCCGCAAATTAGTGCGAAATTGCAAAAAAAGTGCGAGAGTTCGTGAATTTTCCCGCAAACTCGCGGATTTTTTGTGCCATTTGCACAAATATGTGACCACATGTGCCTGTAACTTTGCCAGCGCGCCAAAAGGCACCGAGGTCCCTTGAGTGAGCTGGCCATTATAGTGGGGATGGGCGGGAAGACGTTTCATACTGCTAGTGTGTGGTGGATGGGGCCAAACGGGTGGGGCTTCTATGCGAGTTCACATGCATCTTGTTTATAAAGGGTCAGAGACCGAGCAGAGCAGCAGATAAGGAGAGAGCAGCCTCCTGGTCACAGGAGATACACGGGGATGGCGCTCAGGAAACTCATGGATGCAAAAATACGTTTGGCACAGGACCCCAGAATCCTTCAGATGTCCAAGATAGCTCTGCTGCGCGTGTTGGTACAAAGCCATTCTGATCCTGCTCAGTGGGTTCAGGCGCATGGAGCTGCTGCTGCTGGACAATGTCCCATTTCATACTAAACTGCCCCATACAGGTATATGCTGGCGCTGGGCAGTAGGGTGCAGTGGCATGCGGGTGCTCCACGCCTGGTACATGTGCATACCGGTGCCAGGGGGGACACATGTTTATTGGTGCTGTGTAGCAAGTTAAGACTTTACATTTTGACTGCACCAGACGGTGGTACCACCTACACGGATCAGGAGCATCCAGGCACCAGACTTCATGGTGCGAAAGCATAATGGTGCTGTGCGGTATTGGTATATATGTACTGGGGGCAGGGGGACACTTAGCACAAAGTGTGCTCACACCCAGAGGGCTCCCAGGCAATTGAGCACAAATGATTTTCACTCTGAGAGGGCTCCGGGGCAGTTCAGCAGCATGGGGGCTCACACCAACTGGGACCCGGGGCAGTTCAGTAGCGCGTGGTCTCACAACCCCTGGGCAGCTCAGCAGCGCTGGGGCTCACAACCACAGGGCACCCGGGCAGTTTAGCAGCGCCACCCTCTGGTTCATCACTGCCACCCTCTGGTTTATCACTGCCACCCTCTGGTTCACCACTGCCACCCTCTGGTTTGTCACTGCCACCCTCTGGTTCACACATGCCACCCTCTAGTTCACCACTGTCACCCTCTGGTTCATCACTGTCACCCTCTGGTTCATCACTGCCACCCTCTGGTTCATCACAGCACCCTCTGGTTCACCACTGCCACCCTCTGGTTCATCACTGTCACCCTCTGGTTCATCACTGCCACCCTATGGTTCATCACAGCACCATCTGGTTTACCACTGCCACCCTCTGGTTCATCACTGCCACCCTCTGGTTCATCACTGTCACCCTCTGGTTCATCACTGCCACCCTCTGGTTCACCACTGCCACCCTCTGATTCATCACTGCCACCCTCTGGTTCATCACTGCCACCCTCTGGTTCACCACTGCCACCCTCTGGTTCATCACTGTCACCCTCTGGTTGATCACTGCCATCCTCTGGTTCATCACAGCACCCTCTGGTTCACCACTGCCACCCTATGGTTCATCACTGTCACCCTCTGGTTCACCACTGCCACCCTCTGGTTCATCAAAGCACCCTCTGGTTCACCACTGCCACCCTCTGGTTCACCACAGAACACTCTGGTTCACCACTGCCACCCTCTGGTTCATCACAGCACCCTCTGGTTCATCACTGCCACCCTCTGGTTCATCACTGCCACCCTCTGGTTTGCCACTGTCACCCTCGGGATCATCACTGTCACCCTCTGGTTCATCACTGCCACTCTCTGGTTCATCACTGTCACCCTCTGGTTGATCACTGCCATCCTCTGGTTCATCACAGCACCCTCTGGTTCACCACTGCCACCCTATGGTTCATCACTGTCACCCTCTGGTTCACCACTGCCACCCTCTGGTTCATCAAAGCACCCTCTGGTTCACCACTGCCACCCTCTGGTTCACCACAGAACACTCTGGTTCACCACTGCCACCCTCTGGTTCATCACAGCACCCTCTGGTTCATCACTGCCACCCTCTGGTTCATCACTGCCACCCTCTGGTTTGCCACTGCCACCCTCTGGATCATCACTGTCACCCTCTGGTTCATCACTGCCACTCTCTGGTTCATCACAGCACCCTCTGGTTCAGCAGTGCCAACCTCTGGTTCATCACTGCCACCCTCTGGTTCAGCACTGCCACCCTCTGGTTCACGACTGCCACCCTCTGGTTGATCACTGCCATCCTCTGGTTCATCACAGCACCCTCTGCTTCACCACTGCCACCCTATGGTTCATCACTGTCACCCTATGGTTCATCACTGTCACCCTCTGGTTCACCACTGCCACCCTCTGGTTCATCACAGCACCCTCTGGTTCACCACTGCCACCCTCTGGTTCACCACACAACACTCTGGTTCACCACTGCCACCCTCTGGTTCATCACAGCACCCTCTGGTTCATCACTGTCACCCTCTGGTTCATCACTGCCACCCTCCGGTTCACCCCTGCCACCATCTGGTTCATCACAGAACCCTCTGGTTCACCACTGCCACCCTCTGGTTCATCACTGCCACCCTCTGGTTCATCACTGCCACTCTCTGGTTCATCACTGCCACCCTCTGGTTCACCCCTGCCACCCTCTGGTTCATCACTGCCAACCTCTGGTTTGCGCCTGCCACCGTCAGGATCATCACTGTCACCCTCTGGTTAATCACTGCCACCCTCTGGTTCATCACAGCACCCTCTGGTTCACCAGTGCCACCCTCTGGTTCATCACTGCCACCCTCTGTTTCATCACTGCCACCCTCTGGTTCACCACTGCCACCCTCTGGTTCATTACTGCCACCCTCTGGTTCATCACAGCTCCCGCTGGTTCACCACTGCCACCCTCTGGTTCATCACTGCCACCCGCTGGTTCATCACAGCAGCCTCTGGTTCACCACTGCCACACTCTGGTTCATCACTGCCACCATCTAGTTCATCACTGCCACCCTCTGGTTCACCACTGCCACCCTCTGGATCATCACTGTCACCCTCTGGTTCATCACTGCCACCCTCTGGTTCACCACTGCCGCCCTCTGGTTCATCACTGCCACCCTCTGGTTCATCACAGCACCCTCTGGTTCACCCCTGCCACCCTCTAGTTCATCACTGCCACCCTCTGGTTCATCACAGAACCCTCTGGTTCACCACTGCCACCATCTGGTTTACCACTGCCACCCTCTGGTTCATCACAGCAGCCTCTGGTTCACCACTGCCACCCTCTGGTTCACCACTGAAACCCTCTAGTTCACCCCTGCCACCATCTGGTTCATCACAGCACCCTCTGGTTCACCACTGTCACCCTCTGGTTCACCACTGTCACCCTCTGGTTCATCACTGCCACCCTCTGGTTCATCACTGCCACCCTCTGGTTCACCACTGCCACCCTCTGGTTCACCCCTGCCACCCTCTGGTTCATCAATGCCACCCTCTGGTTCATCACTGCCACCCTCTGGTTCCCCATTGCCACCCTCTGGTTCACCCCTGCCATCATCTGGTTTATCACTGCCACCCTCTGATTCATCACTGCCACCCTCTGGTTCACCACTGCCACCCTCTGGTTCACCACTGCCACCCTCTGGTTCATCACTGTCACCCTCTGGTTGATCACTGCCATCCTCTGGTTCATCACAGCACCCTCTGGTTCACCACTGCCACCCTATGGTTCATCACTGTCACCCTCTGGTTCACCACTGCCACCCTCTGGTTCATCAAAGCACCCTCTGGTTCACCACTGCCACCCTCTGGTTCACCACAGAACACTCTGATTCACCACTGCCACCCTCTGGTTCATCACAGCACCCTCTGGTTCATCACTGCCACCCTCTGGTTCATCACTGCCACCCTCTGGTTTGCCACTGCCACCCTCTGGATCATCACTGTCACCCTCTGGTTCATCACTGCCACTCTCTGGTTCATCACAGCACCCTCTGGTTCAGCAGTGCCAACCTCTGGTTAATCACTGCCACCCTCTGGTTCAGCACTGCCACCCTCTGGTTCACGACTGTCACCCTCTGGTTGATCACTGCCATCCTCTGGTTCATCACAGCACCCTCTGGTTCACCACTGCCAACTTATGGTTCATTACTGTCACCCTCTGGTTCACCACTGCCACCCTCTGGTTCATCACAGCACCCTCTGGTTCACCACTGCCACCCTCTGGTTCACCACAGAAAACTCTGGTTCACCACTGCCACCCTCTGGTTCATCAAAGCACCCTCTGGTTCATCACTGTCACCCTCTGGTTCATCACTGCCACCCTCCGGTTCACCCCTGCCACCATCTGGTTCATCACAGAACCCTCTGGTTCACCACTGCCACCCTCTGGTTCATCACTGCCACCCTCTGGTTCATCACTGCCACTCTGTGGTTCATCACTGCCACCCTCTGGTTCACCCCTGCCACCCTCTGGTTCATCACTGCCAACCTCTGGTTTGCCACTGCCACCCTCTGGATCATCACTGTCACCCTCTGGTTCATCACTGCCACCCTCTGGTTCATCACAGCACCCTCTGGTTCACCAGTGCCACCCTCTGGTTCATCACTGCCACCCTCTGTTTCATCACTGCCACCCTCTGGTTCACCACTGCCACCCTCTGGTTCATTACTGCCACCCTCTGGTTAATCACAGCTCCCTCTGGTTCACCACTGCCACCCTCTGGTTCATCACTGCCACCCTCTGGTTCATCACAGCACCCTCTGGTTCACCACTGCCACACTCTGGTTCATCACTGCCACCATCTAGTTCATCACTGCCACCCTCTGGTTCACCACTGCCACCCTCTGGATCATCACTGTCACCCTCTGGTTCATCACTGCCACCCTCTGGTTCACCACTGCCGCCCTCTGGTTCATCACTGCCATCCTCTGGTTCATCACAGCACCCTCTGGTTCACCCCTGCCACCCTCTGGTTCATCACTGCCACCCTCTGGTTCATCACAGAACCCTCTGGTTCACCACTGCCACCATCTGGTTCACCACTGCCACCCTCTGGTTCATTACAGCAGCCTCTGAATCACCACTGCCACCCTCTGGTTCACCACTGAAACCCTCTAGTTCACCCCTGCCACCATCTGGTTCATCACAGCACCCTCTGGTTCACCACTGTCACCCTCTGGTTCACCACTGTCACCCTCTGGTTCATCACTGCCACCCTCTGGTTCATCACTGCCACCCTCTGGTTCACCACTGCCACCCTCTGGTTCACCCCTGCCACCCTCTGGTTCATCAATGACACCCTCTGGTTCATCACTGCCACCCTCTGGTTCACCATTGCCACCCTCTGGTTCACCCCTGCCATCATCTGGTTTATCACTGCCACCCTTTGATTCATCACTGCCACCCTCTGGTTCACCACTGCCACCCTCTGGTTCATCACTGCCACCCTCTGGTTCATCACTGCCACCCTCTGGATCACCACTGCCACCCTCTGGTACATCACTGTCACCCTCTGGTTCATCACTGCCACCCTCTGGTTCATCACTGCCACCCTCTGGTTCGTCACAGCACCCTCTGGTTCACCACTGCCACCCTATGGTTCATTACTGTCACCCTCTGGTTCACCACTGCCACCCTCTGGTTCATCACAGCACCCTCTGGTTCACCACTGCCACCCTCTGGTTCACCACAGAAAACTCTGGTTCACCACTGCCACCCTCTGGTTCATCACAGCACCCTCTGGTTCATCACTGTCACCCTCTGGTTCATCACTGCCACCCTCCGGTTCACCCCTGCCACCATCTGGTTCATCACAGAACCCTCTGGTTCACCACTGCCACCCTCTGGTTCATCACTGCCACCCTCTGGTTCATCACTGCCACTCTGTGGTTCATCACTGCCACCCTCTGGTTCACCCCTGCCACCCTCTGGTTCATCACTGCCAACCTCTGGTTTGCCACTGCCACCCTCTGGATCATCACTGTCACCCTCTGGTTCATCACTGCCACCCTCTGGTTCATCACAGCACCCTCTGGTTCACCAGTGCCACCCTCTGGTTCATCACTGCCACCCTCTGTTTCATCACTGCCACCCTCTGGTTCACCACTGCCACCCTCTGGTTCATTACTGCCACCCTCTGGTTCATCACAGCTCCCTCTGGTTCACCACTGCCACCCTCTGGTTCATCACTGCCACCCTCTGGTTCATCACAGCACCCTCTGGTTCACCACTGCCACACTCTGGTTCATCACTGCCACCATCTAGTTCATCACTGCCACCCTCTGGTTCACCACTGCCACCCTCTGGATCATCACTGTCACCCTCTGGTTCATCACTGCCACCCTCTGGTTCACCACTGCCGCCCTCTGGTTCATCACTGCCACCCTCTGGTTCATCACAGCACCCTCTGGTTCACCCCTGCCACCCTCTGGTTCATCACTGCCACCCTCTGGTTCATCACAGAACCCTCTGGTTCACCACTGCCACCATCTGGTTCACCACTGCCACCCTCTGGTTCATTACAGCAGCCTCTGAATCACCACTGCCACCCTCTGGTTCACCACTGAAACCCTCTAGTTCACCCCTGCCACCATCTGGTTCATCACAGCACCCTCTGGTTCACCACTGTCACCCTCTGGTTCACCACTGTCACCCTCTGGTTCATCACTGCCACCCTCTGGTTCATCACTGCCACCCTCTCGTTCACCACTGCCACCCTCTGGTTCACCCCTGCCACCCTCTGGTTCATCAATGACACCCTCTGGTTCATCACTGCCACCCTCTGGTTCACCATTGCCACCCTCTGGTTCACCCCTGCCATCATCTGGTTTATCACTGCCACCCTCTGATTCATCACTGCCACCCTCTGGTTCACCACTGCCACCCTCTGGTTCATCACTGCCACCCTCTGGTTCATCACTGCCACCCTCTGGATCACCACTGCCACCCTCTGGTACATCACTGTCACCCTCTGGTTCATCACTGCCACCCTCTGGTTCATCACTGCCACCCTCTGGTTCGTCACAGCACCCTCTGGTTCACCACTGCCACCCTCTGGTTCATCACTGCCACCCTCTGGTTCATCACTGCCACTCTGTGGTTCATCACTGCCACCCTCTGGTTCACCCCTGCCACCCTCTGGTTCATCACTGCCAACCTCTGGTTTGCCACTGCCACCCTCTGGATCATCACTGTCACCCTCTGGTTCATCACTGCCACCCTCTGGTTCATCACAGCACCCTCTGGTTCACCAGTGCCACCCTCTGGTTCATCACTGCCACCCTCTGGTTCACCACTGCCACCCTCTGGTTCACCACTGCCACCCTCTGGTTCATTACTGCCACCCTCTGGTTCATCACAGCTCCCTCTGGTTCACCACTGCCACCCTCTGGTTCATCACTGCCACCCTCTGGTTCATCACAGCACCCTCTGGTTCACCACTGCCACACTCTGGTTCATCACTGCCACCATCTAGTTCATCACTGCCACCCTCTGGTTCACCACTGCCACCCTCTGGATCATCACTGTCACCCTCTGGTTCATCACTGCCACCCTCTGGTTCACCACTGCCGCCCTCTGGTTCATCACTGCCACCCTCTGGTTCATCACAGCACCCTCTGGTTCACCCCTGCCACCCTCTGGTTCATCACTGCCACCCTCTGGTTCATCACAGAACCCTCTGGTTCACCACTGCCACCATCTGGTTCACCACTGCCACCCTCTGGTTCATTACAGCAGCCTCTGAATCACCACTGCCACCCTCTGGTTCACCACTGAAACCCTCTAGTTCACCCCTGCCACCATCTGGTTCATCACAGCACCCTCTGGTTCACCACTGTCACCCTCTGGTTCACCACTGTCACCCTCTGGTTCATCACTGCCACCCTCTGGTTCATCACTGCCACCCTCTGGTTCACCACTGCCACCCTCTGGTTCACCCCTGCCACCCTCTGGTTCATCAATGACACCCTCTGGTTCATCACTGCCACCCTCTGGTTCACCATTGCCACCCTCTGGTTCACCCCTGCCATCATCTGGTTTATCACTGCCACCCTCTGATTCATCACTGCCACCCTCTGGTTCACCACTGCCACCCTCTGGTTCATCACTGCCACCCTCTGGTTCATCACTGCCACCCTCTGGATCACCACTGCCACCCTCTGGTACATCACTGTCACCCTCTGGTTCATCACTGCCACCCTCTGGTTCATCACTGCCACCCTCTGGTTCGTCACAGCACCCTATGGTTCACCACTGCCACCCTCTGGTTCATCACAGCACCCTCTGGTTCACAACTGCACCTTCTGGTTCATCACAGCACACTCTGGTTCACCACTGTAGATTATGGGGAGAAAGCACACCTGCCCAGCCTCAACCGGGGGCTGGTTAATGTGTTACTGAATTTGAGCTTCAAGTCCGGCACCTGCTTCCTTATCTGTAAGTGCTTCCTGTTGTGGTTTTATTTTTGTGACAGCCTGGAGCATTTTGCCATACTTGTAACTATTCTCTGACCCTGCTTCGAGGGTCAGAGCAGGGTCAGAGAATAGTTAAAAGTAGGCAACAACTCTGGAGGAGCCGCTCAGGAAGCACTTACAGGGTTGAAATTAGCTTTAACTTGGGCACTTGCTGTAACCCTGTAAGTGCTTCATGTACTTCAGTTTTTGAAAATCCGTCCCGAACGCGATTTCACGGATTTTTCTGCAATTTCGCGAGATTGGCGGACCGCGAAATTGCAGAAAATCCACAAATTTTGCGAACGGATTGGATTTTACGCCCATGCTTATCCAATTCATATCTTTGAATGTTGGAGCGGCACTTTAAATTGGCAGGCAATCTGCGATGTTGTGAAAGGTCACACATTGCAGATCTTTTGTGGTTGTGCATCAATTCCATTCCGCTGTGATTCCTTTTTGCATTGCGATCGACATTTCTCCACAGACAGAACAATCCCGTTCATGGTTTTGAAGATAATGCATTACCTGCTGGATATCGGGAGCGATTGTTGGGATGCTGGCAAGGCATACATCCATTCGCCAGTCAAAGAAATAAGACATTCTTGGATAAAATAATCATGGTATCCGTATCTGGACACCTTGCCAAACTATGTGCTTAGGTGTGAATTGTTAAAAGTACGAATTGGAATCAACTCGTGGCTATTGGAGGGAAAAACTAAGGCCGAAATGTCATATGCTGATGGAATTTGTAAATGTGGTCTCGAAACTAAAAATGACATTCTGCATATATTGGTTGATTGCCTTGCGATTTTAGTATTGAGGAACCTGTTTTTACGCCCAATTTTTTCAAAGTATGGAATAAGCTCAAGAACCCAAGCCATAGATATACTATTAGAAATGCCAAATCTTTTTTTTTTTTTTTTTGCAGAGTTTTATATAGCGCGAACTAGAACCGAACCGAATCAGTTATCAGAGCGCTTTACATAGCACCAGTTACGTTACATGAGGACACTTTCATTTTTAGGCACGGGGAGATTAAGTGATTTGCCCAGAATCACAGGGGTTTTTTTGATCTTGATATAGCCATCGCTTTGGGGAACTATATGAAAACCATACAAACTTTTTTGAGGGATAGTTAGAAGAGGGCTTAGTAATTCTATCCCTCCTCCTCTTTTAGTTTCCCCTATCTAGCTTAGGCAAAACATTTTAGACAAAGATATATCTTATTGATCAGAGTGAAATGTAATAATTGCTGCTATTTGTGTATGAATTTGATATGAAGTTGGCTTTTGTTCCCTTTTTATGAATTTTACTGTAAGGATTGTTTATTGTATAGATTGTTTTCATTGTGATCTTTGCAGTGTTTATAGACCATTGTCTAAATAAACAAAGTATTTCATTTATTCAGTCAAATGGGCAAGTTTTGCAATGAAACAGTGGCTGTACGCATATTGCATAAGTGTAGATAAATGTTATGTTGTAGCTAGCTCCAATAATAAATAGAGGCAGGTAGGCGAAAAGTTTTTCAGTTTTTTTACAGTATTGATGTAGCTTGGCGTAGAGGCATATTCTGTCAGACATAGTTGTTATCACAGAGGGCGTAGCCATTTCTAGAAGTAGAATTAGTAGTAGGATGGCCGCAAAGAGAGCGAGAATTGTAGGCACGGTTCCTGTTATTCCAGAGATGATCGAATTAATGTAGTCTGCTATTAAAGGAAGAACAGTTTAAAAGTGTGTGAGAAGGCTGTGGTAGAGCGTGTTAAAAAAGTGTGCCAGTCCTTGAGTGTGACATGTGTTGTAAATTGTATAACAATTCACACAGTGTAATGGGCGGTTCGTATTTAAAAGGGAGTGTATTTTACTTGAAATTTGTGGTATCTGCAGTCGATACATTTATTTTGCAGAAGCGAGAGAGACTACTGTTCTGAAGAAAAGTGCTTTTAGTTTGGTTTTTTCTTGAAATCTGTTTTCAAACTAATAATTGAAGAACAAGTTGAAGTTTGGGAGTTAGTTTGTGTGGGTGGGAATAGACATTGCCACAGGAAGTTACTCTGTTTGAAACAGTAAGGACGTGCGTTGTGCCAGCTCAATTCCGTTGGAGTGCATTTCATTGAGAAGTAGAGAACTGCAGTTAGAAAGCTGTGTGAATGTTAGTTGGATTGTGGGAGTTTGCTTGCTTTTAAGAAAGGACGCAAGGTTGGGGGTTGTAAGCTTAGAAGCGCCGCGTAGTTGGACATTCTTGGATAGTAATGAATGACTGTCATTGTGGTCGCACTTTTCACCTGTGAGAAAAACTTCTGTATGCTCTTTAAGACAGCGATGCTCGTGAATAAACGCGCTACCTTATATAATCACCTACAACATGAAAAACAACATGTGCACCAAGCAGACACAACAACACTACATACTGTGGGAAAAATGTCTAGCCATGTACACAAACTAAACTTGGCATGGCACCTCTGCCTCACAATGCAGAACGTGGGGAGTGATGGAAGAAAAGTATGTGCGAAGGTGGTAAGTAATTATCGATTATTATGCCGGGGCGTCAAATTCCGTTCTGCTTGTGGAAATTGCGATAATTTGACATTTTCGCGTTCCGCAGAGAGCGCGAAAATGCTACCATTTTCACGATCTGCAGCGTACCAGAATTGTTTTTCATGCTTGCGCTGCAAAAATACATTCTCTCGCGCACGAGCCCCTTACCTGGATCCCCGCCTTCGCCGACAAGTTTTCCCGATACGGTCGGGTGCTCCACGAGATGTTGGATTGTTGGCAGCCATTTTGCGCTTTCTCACGAGTTCATGCTGGTCATCACGTCATTCGTCTCGCGATCATGTAATTTGTCTCGCGATCATGCACCGCAAGAGTATGAGATCTCAAACACGTCATTCTCCAATGCGAGCGAGAGTGTGAGGATGCGACCATGTCATATCGATCGTGACAAGGAGTGAGAGAACCCGAACACGTCATTCTTCACCGCGAGCGAGAGCATGAGGACGCGGACACATCATATCAAAAGTGACAAGGAGCGAGAGAACCTGAACACATCATATCCAACGCGAAAGGGCGATAGAGAACGCGAACACGTCATTTTGGACAGCCCATTGATTTCCGGGGGAAGTAATGTGAAGCCCGAAAACTCGAACATGTAAAATTTTCAATTTGGAGAAGAATATCAGCTCTAGCAGCATAAAACCTTCTGCAAATGATGATTTGGATGAAAAAAACTCCTTAGATTGACATTTGGCTGTCCTTTTTTGTACAAGGAGTCCTTTTTTAAAATGGAGGAAGAGAGAGGAAGTGCCACAGAATCTCCAACTTCCGGTTCCTGTCCAGCAGGCTCCTCCCAGGGCTTTATTCATCTCCTGCTCATTCTGCCTTTGAATTTTGAGCTGGAAAGATCACTCTTTTTGTCTGCTGCATCATTGCAAATGGATTTGAGGATTTTTGAATTGGATATTTTACAAGTAAGTGGTTGTTGTGTCTGTTTGATTGTGGGCATTGCAGGTGTTGCAACTACAATTTAATTTTGGTAACTGTAATTCCTTTTTTAAAAATGTTGTGGGTAGTAGTAGTCAGTAATAGGCCCGAGCTAGTCATGGTATCATGAGTGGGTGCATGATGAAGCAACTGTTCCTTAGGTGTTTTTTGAATGTACTTCATTTTCAAGCATCAGTTAGGGCCTGGATGGCATTGGATTGAGTTGGGGAAATATGTTTTTTTTGGGTGGGCTTTCTGTTGTTGGGCCTGGCCTTGTGGCTGGTCACCATTTAGAAGCCTAGGCCTGAAAGCTTGTCTACCCTTGTCTACCAACAGGCCTGCTTTCATCCAGTAGGCTCAGAGCAGGTAGCTACAGCTTTATTAATCAAGTGTTTCTGTGTGGTCTGTTGAATTTGGACATCATTCAGGGCATGGATGGCATTGTATTGAGTTGGGAAATGTGTTTTTTTGCGGGTGGGTTTTCTGTTGTTGGGCCTGGCAATGTGGCTGGTGGCCATTTTGAAGCACAGGCCTGCAAGTTTGTCTGGCCTTGTTTGCCAACAGGCCTGCTTTCATCCAGTAGGCTCAGAGCAGGTAGCCACAGATTTATTAATCAAGTGTTTCTGTGTGGTCTGTTGAATTTAAACATCATTTAGGCATGGATGGCATTGTATTGAGTTGGGAAATGTATTTTTTGGGGGTGGGCTTCATGTTGTTGGTCCTGGCCAAGTGGCTGGTGGCCATTTTGAAGCATAGGCCTGCAAGCTTGTCTAGCCTTGTCTGCCAACAGGCCTTCTTCCATCCAGTAGGCTCAGAGCAGGTAGCCACAGCTTTATTAATCACGTGTTTCTGTGTGGTCTGTTGAATTTAGACATCATTTAGGGCATGGATGGCATTGGATTGAGTTGGGAAATGTAATTTTTTGGGGGTGGGCTTTCTGTTGTTTGGCCCGGCCATGTGGCCGGTGGCCATTTTGAAGCATAGGCCTGCACTCTTGTCTGGCCTTGTCTGACAACAGGCCTGCTTTCATCCAGTAGGCTCAGAGCAGGTAGCCACAGCTTTATTAATCAAGTGATTCTGTGTGGGAGGAAGCAAGATGGCGGCCGTGAGGAGCGGCTGAGCGGCAGCATCAGCAGTGAGCACATAGTATGATGTGACCTCGACACTCCGGTTTCTTTCGGACCCCGGTTTCCTGAAGAAGAAGCTATGAATTTACCGCTTACTCAGTGTGTCCAGTGAGGGGGACGAGGTGGACGGGAGTGATTGCACGCAAGAGATGCCTAGATACAAGCAGCCTAGCGGTATAGCGGCTCTGCGGCTTAATCACCTGGATGTTGTTTTTGTTTGATCCTCGGCATAAGGTGCTCCCCACCAGTCTACGAAGGGTTGCTGCTTCGCTCCTGCTAAGAATTGGGCCGTCTGGAAGGCCCGGCGGAGTTCGCGGAGTTAGGGGGCGGAGCTCCACAGGATCAGAGAGAGCTGGCGAGCGGAGTGGAGGCGGAGGTGGAGGCTGCAGATCGGACAGATCGGAGCTAGGAGGCTGGAAGACCCGCGCCTACTGGGGACTGATCAGGGTGAGGCAGCAGATTTTTCAACGCTCAGTATCGGCGTTGCCGATGGCTCCCAAACCGAACACCGGAGGTAAGCCACTCTCAAGAAAGAAAGGCGTGACTGATGCGGCTGGTGTGGCAGGCAATGCTGTGGACGGCGTGACAAGCACTGTGCCTGTAATGAACGCCGGGACTGAGGGGGCGACACTGGAAGCGAAGTCTGGGCGGGCAAAGCAGCAGCAGCAATCATCCTCAGGGCAGAATACCCCTAAGGAGATGCATCCCCCTTCTACTAGAACTCGACAAGCCACAGCCACCGCGGCTATTAGCGTGGTTGATATGCTGAATCGCAATGAAAGAAAAAAAAACTGAAAGAGATGGAACCAGTCACCACAGTGGCCCCAGTGGCACTTCTGGCGGCATTACCGGAGGCAACATCACAGGTTACCACTGAAGCTGAAGAGTCTGAACCTGCACCAAACCTAGAGCCTGAGCCTGAACCTGTAATTCAACCAGCCTCACAGCTTCAACAGCTTCAACAGTCTCAACCGCAAATATCGCAAATACAACTGCTTCAGCCATGTCAGGAGGTCAGAGACATGGGCGATGTCTTGTGCGGGGGTCAGGATTCGATGGCGCAACCGGGGCCTCGAGCTGGTATTTCTGTGGGGGATGATATGTTGGCTGGTAATAAGGTCGGTGTGACTACAACCCCTATAATATCTAATGTTGCTATAGACTCATCAACTGAAGGGATGTTAGAGCTCAATTCTATCCCCCTATCAACCGACAGCAGTGATATTCAAGGAGGTCCAACAAGTTACGAGGTATCGAAGGTGGCTTTTATGTCTACTATGGCCCTGGATGAGCCTAATGGTTCAACGACATATGCAAATGCAAATGCAAATACTAATGCAAATACTAACTGTTCCGGGTCCATACATGGCGAAAGGGAAAAGGAGAAGACCCCCAGTGAATGTTTCTTCTCAGTGACAGAGGAGGCCAACTGGTCAGAGGATGAGGAGCCCCACAGCTCTGATATTGACTGCAGCAATCCAGAAACTGAGAGCGACAGTGAGGCAGGGGTTCCTCCTACTACTATCAAAAATATGCCTCCTTCAAGGGGTCAACCAGAACTAACTTGGGATCACTCCCCAACAACATCCCTACAAGGGAATTCAAACACGGACACGGATCGAGCACAGTTTCATGAGACTACACAGCTGTCAATGATGTCAATGATGACAATGATGGAGTCAATCCACCAGGGGATAACAGCACATAGGGAAGAGACTCGATCAGACAGCCTTAAGTCCCAAGCAGCGATGAGGAAGATGAAAACAGTGGTTAGGAAGCTTTCGAAAGCCTGTGAGAATGTCGCAGACAGGGTCTCAAATCTAGAAGAAAGGGTGGTCGCTACCGAAGCAGAGGTTGCTGCGGCCACGAATAAAATGGAGTCTCTTGGAGTGCAAGCAATTGATGTCCAATGGAAGCTGGAGGACCTGGAAAACAGGCAAAGAAGGAATAATCTAAGGGTCCTTGGCATTCCTGAAGGGGCTGAGGGTCAGGATGTTAAATCATTTATAGCCAAAACTTTTGAGAAAGCTTTTCCAGATATTGCGGGCTGGAATTGGACCGTTGAAATTCAGAGGGCACATAGGACACCTTTTAAAATGAGACAAAATGCCAGAGAAGGCGATAAGCCCAGAGCTATCCTAATCTATATAGGCAATTTTCTTCTCCGCCAGTCCATCGCAGAGAAAGCAAGGCCAGACGCCAAAAGAACCTTCGAAGGAGGCTCCTTCTTCGTAAGACCGGACTTCTGTCACTCCACCGTTGAGCGCCGCTGGAGACTAAGGCAGCTAATTAAGCCCTTTCAAGATAAAAGAGTGCAGGTCTATCTTATCAATCCTGCCCAGCTAAAAGTGATTCACTTAGGCAAGACCTTGTACTTTTCATCGGAAATTAAAGCTCGGGAATTTTTGGACTCAGTATAGACTCAGTATAGTATTTTACTTAACCTATATAGCCTAACAGAGAGTAAGGCCTGATTACCTACTCCGACTCAAGTCTCAAGTCTAAAGTCTAAGTTTAAGTTTAGTTTAAGTTTAAGTTTCATTAAATTTAAGGGTGTCATCATTGGTGGTTTATGGTCATTTATGAGGTTGAGGATGAGGTTTAACAAGTAGATTCTGTAATGATCACTGCTGTGCTGCACCCATCACACGCACAGACTAGTCTGCACGCTTCACCGGGGAGTGGGTTGGGGTCAGGGGGGTCAGGGGGGTTGAGGGGGAGGAGGGCTCGGAGTGAGGGGGGGTGGCACAAAGGGGAAGGGGAAAAAAGAGAAAAGAAAGTTCATAAAACAAATGTCTTTACTAACAGGAGTGAGATGCACAAAGTAGCTATTAATATTGATGTCAAATTTAGGCTAAAATGCGATTGCGATTGGTTAGTATGTTGGCTTTGTTCCCTACAGGGGTATGTCAAGGATTAGGGTAGTTAGCCTCAATATAGGAGGATTGAATAATTGGAAAAAGAGGGAGAAATTAGAGGAATATGTCAAATTAATTAGGGCCGATATTGTATGTCTACAAGAGACTCACTTACCCTGGAAAAAGAAACACTGGCTAAATCTAAGGGGCTATGAAATTCTGTCCTGCTCCTCACAGACTTCAACAGTTAAGGGGGTAGCAATTATAGGCCGGATAGGTCTTGGTGGAGCTAAAAAATCAAAGGCCGATGCACTGGGTAGATGGGCAATATGTGAGTTGAAACTAGGCATAACTCTATGCTCAGTCTACGGATCGAATCTGGATGACCCGGGGGTGATGGATCACATCGAGAGGGAACTCATTAACTGTCCATCACCTATAGTAATGTGTGGCGATCTTAATATCTCAGCTGATTTCACAGGTGACACCTCATATAAGGGTCGCAAACCCCGGGTATTCAGGGCAGTATCCTCCTTAATTCAATCTTTTGGTTTGAGGGATGTGTGGGGCTGCCTAAAGAAAGACGAACCCGGGTTTACATACTTTTCACACCCATTTAATAAACATACAAAACTGGATTATTTTTTAATATCAGCAACCTATCTCTGTGACGTAGAAATCTCAAAGCTTCCTAGGCTAATATCGGATCACAATCCCCTTGTTTTAACCATGACAGTTAATAACCAAAGGGAGAAAACCAGACCCTGGACTTTTGACAGAAAGCTTTTAGCGAATAGCAATTATATAGCTCATATTAAAAACTGGTCCCAGTCTTTCTTCGACGCGAACAGGTATAGTGCATCCCGTGTTATGGTTTGGGATAGCTTCAAGGCCGGCCTGAGGGGCGAGACAATTAGTTTCTCTGGGCGTTTGTGGAAAAAAGTTAAGGAAGACAGAGAGTGTCTTTTGGCCAAACTGGCGGAGGCAGAGGAACAACACAGGAGAGACGTCTGCCACGGGACTCAGGGCACTCAGAGCCTAGAAAGATTAAATAGCATAAAGGCAGACATTCAACGACAACTGGCGAAAAAAGCTGCAGCAGAGTATCAGACTCGTAGGGTCGGAATGTATGAAACGGGGAGAACGCAGGTAGGGCTCTAGCGCTACGGATTAGACAAACCACATCAAAAAACACTATTACGGAAATCAAAGAAGCCGATCAGATTTTTAATAAGCCAGCTGAAATCCTGGACGTTTTCAGGAGGTTTTATCAGGATCTTTATAAGGAAGAGACGCATATAGACGATCCGGGTATAAACTGGCAGGATACAGGCATTAAACTCACGTCTAGTGAGAGGGAATCTTTAGAGCAGAATATTACTATGGACGAGCTCTCTCAGGCACTAAAGGATCTATCTGCAGGCAAGGCAGCAGGGCCTGATGCCATACCCCTGGAGGTCTATAAACATCTAAAGGAAGAAACAGCTCCCCTTCTGTTAGATCTATTCAATGGGGTTATAAATACAGGGGTCATACCAGAATCTTGGACCAAAACCAACATAGTGGTATTCCACAAAAAAGGGAAACCCAAGGAAAATCCTGGCTCTTATCGGCCCATATCGCTAATAAATAGCGATAACAAACTATATGCCAAAATAATGGCCACACGGTTGGGGAGGATCATCGCGAGTCTCGTTTCCCCCTGGCAGCATGGTTTTGTCCCTGGCAGGGGCACCACTGATCACATCAAAAGAGCCATAACCCTGTTCGACATTCATGCTGCGGGGGGGGGGGGGGGGATCGCGATGATCCTCCTCGACGCTGAAAAAGCGTTCGATCGTGTTAGGTGGAGTTTTCTCTGGAAAGTGATGGCTGATAAAGGATTTGGCCCTAGATTCCTGCAGGCAATTAAGGCTATGTACTTTAATCCAACTGCTAACATCCAGCTTATGGGCGAATGCTCCAGGCAGATCAATATCACGAGAGGCACAAGACAAGGGTGCCCGTGCTCACCAATCCTATTTGCACTGTACATAGACCCCCTGATCCGCCTTATTGAGAACAATATTAATATAAAGCCAGTAGTCACCAATGGATTCGACACCAAAATTCTCGCATATGCGGACGACATAGCCATAACCACCACTGATCCCGACAGTGCCATGAGGGGAATAATTAGCATTACATCTGATTTTGGGAGGTTATCGGGATACCGACTTAATGTGGCAAAAACACAGGTATTATGTTCAGGAAACACAGTCAAACTGGATGACAGATATGTGGACTCGGTAATATATTTAGGAATAACAATCAATGCCAAGCCAAGGGAAATCATCAAAGACAATTTTCTGCCACTACTGGATAAGATGAAACAGGACCTAAAAAGAATCGACACCCTCCATCTATCAATTATAGGTAGGGTTAATGTTATTAAAATGACAATGTTCCCGAAGATCCTATATAAATTTAGGTCTATCCCCTTCAAAGTAGATGACATATTGATCAAGGAAATGGAGGCAATCTTTAGGAATTTTGTATGGCAATACGGTAAGGTGAGGAGATCAATTAAATTCATGTCCTTACCCCAGGAAAAGGGCGGGCTAGGAATACCTAATCTTAAATTCTATAATTGGTCTTGTCTCCTCATAGAAATGGCTACACTCTTCTTTCCCGATGATATGACACATAGCCAGCGGGGCATTCCATCGATATATCAGTTGGCGTTAGGGACTGAAGCACACGGGGTACTGCTTAGGAAATATGATAAACGATTTTATAAGACATCAGGCTATAAAATATTGGAAGATATCTGGGGGGTATGGTCGTCTGTACAGAAGAATCAGAGTATCCCAAAGTTTAATAAACATACTTTAATTTGGAAGTCAGGACTATTTCCGCATTTGAGCAGAGATGGCCCCTGGAGACACTGGGAAAGACAGGGAATCAGCACACTAGGTCAAGTGATGATAAAGGATGTCCTGAGGCCCCTTGATCTTTTGAAGTCACGATACTCACTTCAAGGCCCCCAAGACTTTAAATATATGCAGCTGACTAATACAATCAAATCAAAAAGACCTACCATAAACATATCAAAAGATTGTATATTATTAGATAATTTGAAGGGAGGTGGTCGTAGCATCAGGGTAATGTACGGACTATTCTTGGAAAAGCTACCAGATGACTTGCTCAAGACAGAGGCTGCCTGGGTTGCTAAATTGAGAGATCCGGACATCGATCTGGATCGAGCCATTATTATGGATAAAAGGTTTTTACGATCCTCAAATTTAAGGGCACAGCATTTTAAGACTCTCTTTAACTTATATTATACACCGGCAAAACTGTTTGAATGGGGAAAGAGCGCGAATAACTATTGCCCTAGATGTGGAAATGGGCCTGCTGATCTACTACATATGTTTTGCAGTTGTGGGAAACTAGGGCCAATTAAAAAGGAAATTGAAAAGTTTTTAGAGGGGCTGCTAGCTGTCAAAATAGACCTATCCCCTACACTTTTAATAATCGGGTGTGATGCCAAATTAGGTTTAAGTATAGAGTCTGAGGCACTTGTCTTTATATCAACAGCTGTTTTTAGAACATTAATTGCTGCTGCATGGAAGGATGTTGAGGCCCCAACCTTTCAAATGGGGATGTGTAGGATGCTCGGGATCCATAACATTGAATCGGAGCTATATGCTCTAAAGGGAGCGAAATCCAGGGAAATGGGACTAAAGATCTGGTCGCCCGTGGCATTATGGAGGCGGGCAAAAAGTGGGGACCCATAGCTTAATAACACCCATGTTGATACTACTGATACTCTTAACATACTTACTGTATTTATGGCCTTATGTGTTTACATGTTTTAACATCTGAGCTTTTTATTATGTGCATTCATCATTCTCTGTGTATATTTATACTTCTGTGTTAATATGTATTGTAAAGTATAGAGAACATTATATTGTCATGAACTTTCAATAAAAAAAACAAAAAACAAATGATTCTGTGTGGTCTCTTGAATTAAGACATCATTTAGGGCATGGATGGCATTGGATTGAGTTGGGAAATGTATTTTTTTGGGGTGGGCTTTCTGATGTTAGGCCTGGCCTTGTGGCTGGTCACCATTTAGAAGCCTAGGCCTGAAAGCTTGTCTGCCCTTGTCTGCCAACAGGCCTGCTTTCATCCACTAGGCTCAGAGCAGGTAGCCACAGCTTTATTAATCAAGTGTTTCTGTGTGGTCTGTTGAATTTGGACATCATTCAGGGCATGGATGGAATTGGATTGAGTTGGGAAATGTGTTTTTTTGCGGGTGGGATTTCTGTTGTTTGGCCTCGCCATGTGGCTGGTGGCGATTTTGAAGCATAGGCCTGCAAGCTTGTCTGGCCTTGTCTGCCAACAGGCCTGCTTTCAACCAGTAGGCTCAGAGCAGGTAGCCACATCTTTATTAATCAAGTGTTTCTATGTGGTCTGCTGAATTTAGACATCATTTAGGGCATGGATGGCATTTGATTGAGTTGGGAAATGTGTTTTTCTGGGGGTGCGCTTTCTGTTTTTGGGCCTGGCCATGTGGCTGGTGGCCATTTTGATGCATAGGCCTGCAAGCTTGTCTGGCCTTGTCTGCCAACAGGCCTGCTTTCATCCAGTAGGCTCAGAGCAGGTAGCCACAGCTTTATTAATCAAGTGTTTATGTGTGGTCTGTTGAATTTAGACATCATTTAGGGCATGGATGGCATTGGATTGAGTTGGGAAATGTGTTTTTTTGGGGGTAGGCTTTCTGTTATTGGGCCTGGCAATGTGGTTGGTGCCATTTTGAAGCATAGGCCTGCAAGCTTGTCTGGCCTTGTCTGCCAACAGGCCGGCTTTCATCCAGTAGGCTCAGAGCAGGTAGCCAAATCTTTATTAATCAAGTGTTTCTGTGTGGTCTGTTGATTTTAGAAATCATTTAGGGCATGGATGGCATTGGATTGAGTTGGGAAATGTGTTTTTTTGGGGGTGGGCTTTCTGTTGTTGTGCCTGGCCATGTGGCTGGTGGGAATTATTAGTGTTCTGCTTTTGTCATGTAGGCCTGCATGGTTTTCCTATTGGCTTACTGCTTCCATCCATCCACCCCCTTTGTGAGCAGCAGCTCCATGAATGATGTGATGCTCAAATAATGTAATGGCAAATAGGGTCCACCCCACTTCCATTACATTTTTATTTTGGTAGTTCTTATTCTTTTTCCTATCCTTCCTGAGAGTGTAGTGTGTGTACACAGTAGTATAACATAGCCCTTGTTGGCAAAGTCTCAGAAATGGCTAGACTATTTATTTTGTTTGCACTAGTACAATAGTAACTGAACCGCAACAACAAATGCAACATTTCACTGATGTTCTTCTCCTGGCTTATTTGCTTTTAGGTGCACAAAAAAGCCAGAGGAGGAGGTGTCATCATCATCACCCGTTGTACTGCCAGCCAGACAGAAGTCCTGCTGCGCATCACGTCCACGTGTGACCACAACTTTTTGTGCATCTGCGTCCTGTCTGACATCTGAAGAAGATGGCCCCAAAGAAAGGTATCAGGTCCAGTACCAAGAAAGTTGCTGGTGAGAAGAAGGAACAGAAAAAGGAAATGCATTAACCATGACTGATATGCCGGCCAATGTTTTTTTGGGGACAAAAAAGTGACGCCTGCAGCAGCGATGTCCGGGAAACAAGCTGGGAGCAGCACCTCCGCATCAGCGGTCCAACCCCGCCAACCTAGGCCCAAGCCGTTGAGTATCGCAGATGTAGCCAGTCTACTAACGAGCAGCGATGTTGAAATATCATTATCGCAAAGTAGTACACAATCAACGTAGGCGGAAACTCAGCAGATAAGTGTGCAGCAGCAACAGCAGCAGCAGCCACAAGATTAGCAGCAGTCGCAAGAATAGCAGCAGCCGCAAGAACAGCCCACAATAGTAGTTGTTGCTCCTGAAGTAGGGGCATTTCAGAAAATCGAGCTTCCTGCAGACAAAGTGGAGCAAACCACTGTTTTGGAAGATCTATTGTCGTAATTTAGCAATAATTAGGTTAAGCATTAGCAGAAGACATCTTGTATTTAGAGACTATCTTGTCCATTTACGGAATCCATTTTGTATTTCTGTCGGCCATTTTGTTTGCCATGTGCTCTGTCCTACCTTCCTGTTAACTGCTCTTGAAATCTGCCTAGTGACAAGATATATTTATCCTCTTCTGCTTTGCACATGCTCTGTTGAGCATGCAGCTGTCTCCAATTTGTAACTGTCAAGATGTGTCCACCAGAATTAGCTACCTGTCAGCCCTTCCCACTTGTTGCCAGCACACTCTCTGTATGACCTTATATGTATTTGAAACCAACACTCTGTGCCTTGTACCGCCTTCATTTCAGCCTCTGTGTGGGTATAAAAGGACCAAGCTCCTTCTAGTCAGTGTGCTACCTCATACTATACCGAAGGGTGTTGTGTGAATGTAGTTCCACCTCATGAGGTTTAATAAACTCTGTCTTTCCTATTCCAGTTTCTGTGCCAACTTCTTACTATTGGTCTAAGGACTCTAAGCAGAGAAGGGTGAATCCCTTACACTAGTAGGCCTGGCTGGGGCTTGCTACCACACTATTGCCTTCCAGACCACCAGCAAGTAAAAGGAGGCTTAGTTCATCATCTTCTTCTTTAAGCCAGCTTCTGATGATCGTAATGCCTTTTGCCAGCCACCAGCTCAGTCTGAGAGTGATTCATGCCACAAGACAATGCTTCTGAAAAGGAAGGTATCAGGAAAACTTAGAGTTATGGAGGTAGATGTAGAAGAGGGGAATGATGTTGATGAAGATGAGCCTGTCATCACGCACATCACTCCCGCCCCAAAGGGGATGGAGACCGACATTCCCACCCTATCCAGAAAGGCTGCTACTGAGCGGAATGTAACAAGGATACCATCAACACAGGTTACACCACCACGACTTCCAGCTGCCATATTTTCATAGGCCTGGCAGGGACCTACTACATCCAGTTCAACCATCTCAGTAGGTAGTGGTGGTAAAAGTCACAGTGTAGCTGCATAGAGTCACATTCCAAGCACACCCTCCAGTTCATCTGGTATTGAAAGTGGCACATCCAGCAGTGCCAGAACGTTCTCCTCCCCAGTTTGGGACTTCTTATCTGTTAGTACCAAGGAGGAGAACGTTGCTATATGTTCAATTTGTCGCACAGGTGTTCGGCGCCGTAAGCTTGGAACAAACTATGGTACCGGAGGCCAAGCAAGTCATCTCAGAATACACCACACTATCGTGTGGGAGAATCACCTACTTCACTTAAAGCAAAGTAAAAAAACTCAACCCATTGAAGTTGGGCATGAAGAATCAGGGGACGATATTATTGCGGTGGAAGGTGAAGAAGAGGGAAGCATTTCTAGCCCTGTCCCCAGTAGTGCAGTGGTACCGCCTATATCCTCCTCAGTAACATCTGAGTGGCACTGCAGTAAGAGCCATACTCAGAGTCAGCCTGAGACACCAAGGCGACCGAGTACTGCAATGAGACAAACTGCGTCATTGAGCCTAAGTGGGTTAATGACAACTACAGCACCACAAAGGAAAGAAATCCAGCCTACCATTGAGAGCATGCTTAGGTTGGAGGGAAAAACAACAATAGGGGGGAGAGAGAGAGAAGTGGATTCAGTCTCCCTGAGCGTCATGAATAAACAAAATAGAATCCACAAAGTGGTTGTTCAGTGGTCCCTGAAGGATGGGGAGCACACCGTGTTTTTTAAATGCCCCTCACACACCAACAGGCCCCTTGGTGTCATGCTTCATCATCGGGGCCTTCGCACCCCTCTACGGGATGCGGCGTGCTACGACAGAACGACTACGCAGGAGCACTTGGCAGTGAACTATGTGAGGGTGTGTATTGACGTGATGTGAGTGAGGTGAGGTGAAAAAGTGAATAAAAAATACCTGGCACTAAGGAAAATGGAAATATTTATTCAGTCCCTGGCTGGTATTAGTAAAAAGTGCAAAGACTGGTTGAAACAATACGTACTAGGGTATATCAACCAACAACAGTGTCAACATGTTTCGGAGTACAAGACTCCTTCTTCAGGACGAGGATATGCACTATGATCCTCACCTTACTCACATGAGATGTGAAAGTGTTCAAATTTTTTTTTTTAAAAACAATGTGTAATGTACCTATCAATGTTTTAAGTGATGGTATGCTCGTTGCGCCCAATTGGCGTATGCAATATTTAAGTTCTAAATGCGGATGGCCCCATGAGCCTTTGCGTAGTATTGGGGGTATCACTCCTCATTGCCCAGTCAGCAACGATTACTGCAAGAACCGAATGCCTGCCTTCCCCCCAACGCAACCACCCAACGGCACGGTTGTACAATGGGAAGCTGGCTAAAGTGTTAGCACTGGACCATCTCCCTTTTTCATTTGTGGAAGGGGTGGGTTTCCTTGAATCTGTGTCAGCCATCTGCCCTAAATGGAAGGTTCCCAGCCGGACCTATTTCGCAAGAATTGCTGTTCCGGCACTATATCATGATGTGGTGGAATTGGTTGGACAAGCTTTGCAGCAGAGTGCCATTCACAATATCCACCTGACAACAGACATGTGGACCAGTTGCCAAGCCACAGATTACATATGCACACTGGGTCTCTTTTGTGGGGGTTAGAGATAAGCTATCTGAACAAGGTGTTATTGACACAGCTGAGATTTTTAAAGCTACTCAAAACATGCAACTGTAGCCATGTTCGCCATGGAGAAATCTCATACTGCTGTAAGCATTTTGGAAGAGTTTCGCAGCAAGGTTTTTGAATGGCTGCACCCAAGAGGGCTTAGTATTGGTTTTGTTGCCAGAGATAATGGCAGTAATGTACTTAATTTTATCTCTAGGAAGGGCTTTGTGTAATGTACTTAAGGCCGTGGACCTTGGCTCCTATTTCAGGGTTCCGTGTTTGGCGCACTGCATAAACATTATAGTTCAAGACTTTCTAAAAAAAGAACCCATAGTCAGCAACTCACTGACTACCTGCTGAAGAGTATGCACTAATTTCAGCCATTCTTTTAACGCTCAGAAGCAGCTGAGGATCATTCAACATGAATATAAAATGCCGGTCAAAGCACTCATCCAGGAGGTGGCAACACGTTGGAAATCAACATATTACATGCTTGATCATCTGTCTGAGCAGTACAGGCCACTCAATGAATATGTCATGCAAAGACTGGATGCTACTGTGAAAGGCATGACCCTTCGGATGGACCAATGGTGCCTAGTTAAATGCCTGACTGAGATGCTTCATCCTTTTGAGGTCTTCACACATGAAGTCAGCAAGGTGGACTGTACAATGGGCCATGCTATCCCATTATTGCAAATGCTAGAGCATCAGCTGAAGAAGGTGTCTGAATCATACAAAGGTGTAGAAGAAATAAAGGAAGCCTATGACTTAGGGGAGAGCTTAGCCCGTCGCTTAGCTGAAAATACAAGGGAGCACAATAAGATTTTGTCACAAGAACATTATATTTCTGCCACAATTCTGGATCCACGGGCAAAATTGGGACTGAAGACATTCGTTCCTTTTTCAGAGATGGATGTTGCCCGCTACATAACTTGGATAGCTGAGGCAGCAAGTAAGTTGGAAAATAAACGGCTGCTAATTAAAAGCCCGCAAGATCAACCCACAAGAAGTACTGCAGCAGAACATGCGGCATCAGGTGCAACTTCAGAGGCTGAGGGCAGTGCATTTGGCTCACAACACTCCCCATCACTATCAACAACAGCAACAACAACTGGATCTTTAGGCCCAGTAGAATCGTTACATGATTAGTATTTACAGTTAGGCATTAATAAGCACAGTGCTGATGCACAGAAAAAAGAGCCCGAAAGGTTAGCAGCAGCACCCCTGAACATTGAGCGGATGGTCCAGGCCTATCTGAACGACCCAACAGAGGTGTACATTGATCAAAACCCATTGCAGTATTGGTATAGGAAAAGGGCTGAAAGGCCACTGCTCAGCAGGCTGGCGATAAGCTATCTGGCTTACTCTGTCGCAAGGGTCTCTTCCGAACGTGTTTTCAGTGCTGCTGGTTCCATTGTAACAGTGAGAAGGACCAGTCTCTCGCCCAAAAATGTGGAGAGGTTAACAATGATTAAAATTAATCTGCACTTCATACCACTCAATTACACAATACATGAAGCAAGGGAGGAAGATGAGGACAGCGGCTCAGGTGACGGAAGTAGTGTGTCACATGATTACCTACTACTGGCTGAACCCCCAGAGTTTGAGGACGAGCTATACTTCCCTGACAATTGCACTTACTGTCTTCCTCCCTTATTTTCCTTTATTTGTGTGTCTGTCATTCCGGTTACAAACTTTAAATCACAACAAATACATTACCACCGTCTTCTACTCTTTTTATTTCAATATACAAGTTTCAGGAGTCTGCTTTTCACAGTACAGTACTCCGAATCCAGCTCCTCCACTCCTTCACACTGAATCTCCCTAAATCCATTGCCCTGATGGTGATTGGATGATGGAAAATAGAAGAAAAAATAAAAACTTTCCTAGTCCCGCCAAAAAAAAGAAGTGGAATATGATGACTACTATAGCTATCCTCCTTTCCGAGCTGAGAGAGACTGCCCATTAACTGAAAATGATATGGAACAGGTAATGATTGATGCCATGCATTGTACGCAGAGTTGCAGACTGAGTGATTTTGTTGTAGTTTGTTGTGCATGAAGTTATGTCATTGTGCACTAATCATCTTTCTACAGTACACACTAAACGTAACTCAAGGCAATTTTCCCCTTTCTTGAAAATATTTTTAATAAGAAATTTGTACTTCTACTGAAGCTTGATACATTGCTTTTGATTGAGTACAGGAAGGGGACTCAATCTGCACACTAAGTATGACAACAGCACCGTCCATGATGATGATGGCGAAAAAAGACGGCCCGTTAACTTAAGATGAGAAGGAACAGGTAATGGAAATGAATGTCATGCATTGTACACCTGACTCTGAGCGATTGGTGTTTGTATTTTTGATGTTTGTTTGTTGTGCATGAAGGGAAGTCAAAGTGTACTAGTAGTCTTACTGTACACACTAAAGAGTGACTCAAGTCAACAACATTTCTACTCTTGTTGTGTAATAACAACATTTTAATTTTACTGCAGGCCTATCTTCACAGTTAGTCAGTACAAGTATTGGAGAAGATTGATGGAATAATAACAAGTCAAGAGAACATTTCATGAGTGGCATAAAAGGTAAACACATCAACAACAACCACAGCAAACCCAAATGTCTGTGTAGAAGTGGAGTCAAGTGTAGCGGTGGGATGACTGCGATGTATTGATTTACTAACTTAAATTGTAAAATTCTATTTATGTGCTTTGTCCAACTCTTTAAAAAAAGTACTCTAAACGGAGGATGTGATACGCGATGTGCCATCACTGTGGGCCTGTTCTGTCCTGTTGTTGTTGAAGTAAAATGCTGGAAACAGACTAAAGTAGAGATGATGCATACATGCCGCCTCGGAAAGTGTTCTTGTTGCACTACACCATAACTTGTGCATTTCTTTCAACTTTGTTTCTCAATCTCCCTTTTGTTTTTCCATCTACAATTACAGGCCGGGCCTTGCCCTATCGTTCAGAAAACATTACAATGCAAACTTATCTTACCAATAAATCTACACTTTTTTTCCAGGCCGACAGTGGCGACTGGCGACACCCAAGATTGATGGACAAGAGGAGGACCAAGAGGAATGCCGAGATGCAAATCCAGTCCTCTTTTTTGACCAGGACAACACAGTAACAGTATCAACTTTCATCATCTTTTAAATAATTTGATTCTTTTTTTGTCTACAGTCTTTACAACAGTGTGTTCTCCTTGTTGTTGTTATTATCATTAGGTTTTATCTCTGTTAGACAATTTGTATTTGCTATCTGTAAAAGTATTAAGCGCGGAACAACTAAACAAGAAGTGTATGTAATCCGGGTCTCCTTATCAATCATCATCATGCAGGCATTTCCTTTTTCTCCCTTAACATATTGATATGGATACGGTAGTCTACAGAGTTTGTTGTTTGGTGTTTGTCCATGCATACTGTCTGTTTTGCATTTTCAAACCTTTCCCCAAAGCCCCCCTTCCCATCCATTTGCTAAACCCTAACCCTCTTCCCCCGGGCTGTGTGACTTATTGAGGTGTGACTAAATTAAATGTACACCAATAAATAATCACACGCTTGCTGGGGCGGATGTGGCAAAAGCAACAGTACTTCAATTTCAAGGCACAGCAATGATCTTCTTCTGCTTGCCCAACCAGTGCAGTATATTTTAAAGGTGATTTTTATTTAACAAAGGAACATATACCTCTGCATTAATTGCCAGCCTTGATTGGATTTGTTGTCATCCTCATACACAGCACTAACTGTTACGCTGTAGGCCTAGTCAAGTGACTCAACAGAACTATAGTTTGTAACTCTGTCTAGGAGGCTATCCCCACCACCAATATGTTTTGTTGTAAAATATTGTTTCAATATTATTGTTGCTCGGTAAGTTCTGCACTGTACTTCATTCTACTACTCCTTGAACAGTCTCTCAAAGTCTCATTTTCTTTTTTTTGCAAATTCTGCTGCCCTGCCAGTGTCTACTACTACTACCACCACCACCCCAATCATGGCATGTTAGAAAAATTAAACCATCATCACCATACAGCCATCGCTGTGCCTAAGTTAAACATCAAGCAAATGTAAGAGAAATTAGGTGGAGGCATAATTATTAATAATAATGGACATGTTTTCAATGTATTCACACACCCCTGAGTCCAGATAAAGAATACATAGACTAGAAGATAGAGACTAAATGTACTAGTAGGACAGCTCAATCAGTGAGGGGTGTCGCATCTATCTGTTTGTGTTTTACACAGTCAGCCAATTATTCAAATCAAACACTGGCTATGGGCGGACCTGCACCAGCAAGGAAACAGTGTGATGTAAAACAGTAACCCCACCTACAAAACATTAACAACATTGCATGTAAAGTAGAAATATAGATTTAATATAATCCTAACAAAAATAAACTATGTAAAAAAAAAAACTGACCCACCCCCCTCGTTAACCCCAACCAATGTCCGTAACGAGAAAGTCCAAATGTCCAAAACCCCAACGCTTGATTCCCACCCACCAAATCAAGAATTAAAAATGGGGCAATAGACAGGGACTCTATGTGTGGCGGGATTGTAGGACAACATGCAATTGCTCCTCTAGTTGGGTGACGCAGCGCTTTAGAGCGCTGCAGTTGCAGCCACAGTGGGGGGGGCACCAGAGATGGAAATGTGGTGGTGGATGGCCGCCAGATGGTGGTGCCGAACTGCTGGAGGGCGGTGGCTGGGGCCCGGGGCACTAGAGGAATCTTCAAATGCTACAGCCTCCTCCTCCTCCAAGACCACCAGCCACCGATATTCTCACTGGATAAGCATGGGCGGATCTAGCGGATCTCGCGTACGCGAAATTGCGGATTTACGGATTCGCAATCCGCGAAGATACGCGAACTCTCGCGGATTTGCGGATTTTCCCGTTTTTTGTGTTGGCGCGCGGTCGCGACGATTTTGGGACAATTTCGCAATTGCGAACTTACTTTTCGGCACGCAACGGCCGCGACTATGTTGTTTCTACGTCTGGTTTATCATCACAAGTTCACAGCACCCTCTGTTTCACCACTGCCACCCTCTGGGACACCCATGCCACCCTCTGGTACATCCTCACTGCCACCCATTAGGTTTGTTTATCACTGTAGTTTATGGGGGGTGAAAAAAGCAAGCACACCTCCCCTACTTCAACTGCCATGAATTAATTGGGGGTTGATTAATGTGTCAGTTTTTTAGAAAGTTCCAGTCTGGCTGGCACCTGCTTCCTTCCTTATCTGTAATTTGCTTTCTGTTGCAGTGAATTTTTTTTTCACAGGACCTTTATGGTCTACTTGTAGCTATTCTATGAGCCTGCTGTTTGGGTCATAGCAGGGTCATAGAATAGTTGCAAACTCTGGAGGGGCCCCTCAGGAAGCACTACAGTGAATGTTACAAATGTTAAGTTTGAACTTTTGCACCTGCTCATTGCTTTCAGTTTAGCAAAAACCGTTTTTTCTGCAATTTCGCGCGTTTTTTGGGGCGCGAATCCGTGCGAGATCGATTTCGGGAGCCGCGAATGCTTGCGAATACACTTATTTTTTTTTTGCGACGTGTATGTTCGCGTGCTTTTGCGCGTGTTCGCGAGGCGCTTGTAGCTATACGTTTGCCAAGTTACCCTAGCGGTCGTACACGGGCGCGGCCATCTTGTTTGCGTGACGTAATTCCGTTTCCGGCCGCTATGTGTAATCTCGCAAACTGTGCTGCTCGCTAGTACAATTTCGCGCGTGCTCGCGAGGAAAATCTCGCGCGAACTTACCCACGCGGTTGTGAACGGGCGCGGCCATCTTGTTTCTCATTCATTGCTATGGTTCTGGGCATGCTTTCTGTATCCTCTCTGAATCTCTGCCATCCTTTGCTTGTTTGAAGTTTATTTAATCTATTTTACTTATTATCTATCCCTCTATTTTTCTAGCTGTATATTTTTGTGTTTTCTGCTACTTTTAGTTACTTTTAAACTACTTTTTTAAACTCTTTTCTTTTCTTCTTCACTATTCTATTTCTTCTTTATCATTTAAGTTTATTTCTGCCCAGACCATGGTAAAGGGAGCCGGGAAGCACCCTGAGAAGGGGAAGGGTCCCGCACCCTGTGCCCGGCTCCCGTGCGGGCGTTTGAGGGGGGAGCAAGTGGTGCCGCGGGAGATCTTCAGCGCGGAGGAAGTGGCGGCACTCATCTTCCACGTCCAGCGCCGCCTCCCCAAGACGATCCTGGGAGGCGGCAAGATCGCGACTGGCTATGGCATCCGGGAGCGCCGGAAGCGGTGGGAGAAGGTGTGCCGGGCCATGTATAAGCTCTCTGGGGTCCGGCGCACATATAACCAGGCCACCCACCGCTGGACCGATGTCATGGACCGGGAACGGGACTTGCTGGACGCGCTCGGCGTAGAGGTCCCCGGGCTTGGTGAGTAGTAGTAGCTATTCATCACTACTCTGTTTTATCCGGCTCTGTTATTTGCAAATCTTTGTTCTTTACCAAGAGCAATAATGCTGCCGATTACATTGTAGGTAAATTATATTTCAAAATCTTCTATGCATTTCAGGTGCACTGCTCTCCTTCTCAGTAGCCTTGCTTGCTACTATGCTCATTTGTTTTGTACATTGTGTTCATTTCATTGGCCTGAGAAATTATGTATGAGTGTAGTGTAAAGATAAGAACTGCGTAATGCTAGACACTAAGGGTCATATTTTCAATTACCGGCGCATCCCTGCAAAGTAGCAGGGATGCGGCAGTAATTGTGTGCCATGCCACCATCACCCATTGGCCCAAAACGTCACAGAAGCCTTACGCATCTGTGCCGTAAAGGCGGCGCATTGCTGGAGTTGCGTGCCAACGATGGCGCAGCTCCAGCAATGCTCTGGGGTACCCTATCTCCCCAATGCTGCATCAAGCCGTACGTCGGCTTCAAGCGCGCAGGGTTTGACTCATGCATCATTGTCTTAAAAGTGACTGATTGACATCTTGTAGATTTCCCTCAGCCACTTTTAGGATTCGTCCCTGCGCAGGTACGCCCTCCCTTGCGCCGGAACGCCCCCTGATGGCGCAGGGCTTTACAACGTGATGCATCGCCCATAATTTCTTTTTTTTTAATATATACGCCGCACCAACACCATGGCGAGTCTTTTGTTCTGCCGCAGCGTCACAAAAGTCACGCAACAATGGAGGAAAATGAGCCGCAAGGGACTTCTAAATCAGCCCCAACAGACTGAAGTCCACTCCTTCCTTTAGACACATGGCTATAAGAAGAAATAGTGGTGGTGGTGGGTGGATTGATACTTTGAGTATTCACTGATCTGCAAGCAGGATGGACTTTGTCTGTCACTTCGCGTGCTGCGGACTGCTGCCTGCAGTGCCAGGCCTAGGCAAACCTCTTTAGTAGTCTGTTTATTGAGTTACATAGGAACTTTCTAAGTCAACGGTCCGCAAATCAGGCAATACGAATAACGTAGTATACCACATGAGATAGATCCCGTGGAATAGTTGTCTATCTATTTGCTATTTCTCCAAAAAATGTTGTTATTGTTCTTTTGAAATGGTTGATTTGGTTGACAAATCTCATCCATGTTTTCTGGTCTTTCTTTCTTTCATGTTGTACATCAGCTCCCCCCAAGGGCAAGAGGACACAGGAGGAGGAGGGTGCTGTTCAGGATGCAGGCCAGGATCGGGCAGGCGAGGGCTCCTTTGCTGGCCCCAGTAAGTTTTAATTGTAATAAAGAGTACCTATTTTTTCCTAGCGTTCCTCATTCGATTTTTTCTAAATCGTCTTTGATCTTCTTGTAGACTGGATATAAATTCTTATCCTGGCTCTAATATGACTCCCTGTGGTATTACTAGATTATTCTTATTAGTCTGTCTGTGTAGCTAACTAAGATTGGACATTTGGCAATTCCATTGGACTCCCATTCTATTCAGCAATAGCTCTATGCACTGTCTCCTTACTGACTAGATAGTGTGGCAGAGTCATTCAGCTCCCGAAGTCACCGATTATTGATCCCCAATGATCTCTAGATTATCGTACGCAGGACAAGAAAGTACGGAGTCACAGCACAGTCAAGAAGTGTCAGAGGCACTCATGCTTGCAAAAATTCCAAAACCTTTAGCTCATCCACTCTAGTCTGGAGGACCAAAAACCACAGAGTCTATTTAAGTTTAAAAGCTTTATTAAAAGTAAACACATTTATTAAAATCTACTTTGTCATAAAACTATTTAACTGAAAACGGAAAAGTGGTTAGTGCTGACGATTAATTGGACACATTTCTTGTGGTCGAGCCGAGCTCTCACCTGGTTTGAACTTGATCCTGGTCGTGTTCTTAGGAGTCAAGCTTCTGTCTGTTAGGAGAAAAAGTGGTGCGTGTTAAAAATAAAAAGCAAGCATTCATCAGTTGTGCATAAAAGTGCAGCAAGACAACAGCCTTCCCTGGAAAAAGGGACATTTTTACTTTGGAGTAGACAGTCACAAATTATTACATTGTATTCTGTTTTTTTAACATTTCTCCTAGACCAAATATTATATAGTAGTGAGTGGTGTATTCTAACATTCTTAAATGTACTTTGTAGGTGTAACATCTGGTGACGGGGCCAGCGCGGAGGTGGCTGTGTTGGGCGAGGACTCGGAGGACTCTGGGGAGGAGGCGGTGCAAGAGCCGGCGGACGGTCCTGTGGGGGTTCAAACGGTGGTGGCAGAAACAGGTAAGCTATATATTCCTTACTTATTGAGATTGAAGACTGCATAGTGTGCTTTCTGCACGGGTGTATTACAAATCAACCAGGTAGTAGCCTCCTCGAAATGTACTTCGACTTAGCTGTGAAGTTTTTGGTGAGAAGAATCCCAATAAGTTCTTAGACAAACGTGATGGATGGGATGAACGAAAAGCGAAAGAAGGGTGTAAGTAAGTGGGACGCGAAATTGTATGATGGCTGGCAAAGAAGAACGATATGTGTTTGCTTGGCCCCCGAGGTGGCTGGGAAGGGAAAAATATGGTATGGTGCATGGCTGGGTCAATGATGAAGCAAGGATGGGTGGAAGGACAGCAGCCTGGGTGGGTGAAACAGAAACTGTATGTGTGCGTATACTTTGACTGAATGGATGCCTGGAGCATGGTATTCTCTGACTCTTAGATAGCACATATGTATCTAGAGAGAGTAGATGGTCGCTGGATGAACTAAGTGTTACCTTGAAGAGCATGTACCACCTCACCCGCACGTCCGTTCCAGTGCAGGGAAGGCAAGGAAAAGAAATTGTAAATGTGTCCAATACTACCATGAATAGTAGCAGTACTTTGTATTGCGTCTGCAATCACAGCATATATCTGGTTATTACGGTGGACACTCCGTACCTCTCTTAATAACTTTAGTTTACTTGTAGTACGTCATTCATGTGTGGGTGTATCACTGTTCACTCAATATTAAGCAAAGCACCTAAAGTCATCCCATATGTCATCAAATACGTCCCATATGAAGTGATAGATAATCAAATTAGTTAGCTTCTTCATTTTCCTTTTCTAGTACTCATTTGCACTGTAGGGTGAAAGGTAAATTAATTAAGCAGTAGCCCTTGTAACAGAGTATTCTCAGTGCCACCCGTAATAGAAAAGTAATAGCTTCACCACCTGCATGTACTGGACCGGTACAGTAACGCAAGTCTGTCTCACTCATCATGGTGTGCAACTTTTTTTCTCGGGTGCAAGTTCACTGTGCTGTCCATGTCTTTCTGCCGGCTTGCATAAGATAACGTACCAATTTTCCTAAACAAGAGAGAAGAAGATGAATAAGACTGGTGTACTGTCATAGTCGACTGTAATGGAAGTCCATAGTGGTCGTAGAATTTGTTCATTAAACTACCACTAATGTTAGAGCAAGGATGCAGAAGTGGGAGGTTACATAGATACTGTCCTCAATAGTTATGTACTGTGCTTTCAATTTGCTACTTGTACTGTGACCCAACTTTCGGCTCAATCACTTTGTGTTATTAATGCTAAGGAGCATTGGTTACAGACTATGTATTTCTTTCTTCATATAGTTGCTCCTTCCAAATCAACAACACAGAGGGAGCAGGCTAGAATGGCCCGGCAACGGAGGCTGGATGCCACTGTCGCCGAATATCGGCGGCTGGTGGCCCTGGAGGAGGAGGAGGACACGCAGTCGAGCGGTGCAACAACAACATCCTCGACTGGGACCGCTGCATCCTCCTCCGTGACCCCACGGGACGCCAGCATGCGCAGTGCTCCAGCGGGACCGAGCCGGGCTAACAAAGCCAACCGCCACCGCCAAGCAACAGAAAGACCAGCTGCCCCCCACAGGAGCTGCAAGGAACGCCAATGCCGCCTACGAGTCCGAATGTCCAACCTGGAGCAGGAGGTCCAGAAGTATAAGAACTTGGTGAAGGGCCTCCGCTCCGAGCTTGCCACCCTCCGCAAGGAGTATGATGCCCATGCCGCAAAATGCACCAGCACCCTCCAGTAGTGGAGTGTCCCTTGCCCTTTTTTTATAGACTTTTGGGGGGTGGGATTTGGGAGTTGGGATCGTTTTGGGACGTTTCAAAGACAATCGTTGGGGTTAGGGTGGGTCTTGAGGGAGATTATTTTGTTAGGGCTACATAAATATACATTTTTAAACTTTATCTGACCATACCTGTTTTTTACTGCTTTTCAGTCTGGTGGGTGGGGGACGGGGGTGTAACAGTAACTTTGTTTTCCTGAACAGTCGTAGGACTTTAGTAATACAACCATCAATCTCTTGTCTACTCCGAAATAATACTCCATTATACTACCTCCCACCAAACGCTTATTTTACCTGTAATTTGTGTTAGAAATTAGGGCTAGGCCCAGGGCTGGCTCCACGTGAAATGGGGATTAACGTTGTCAATCCTGGGCGGGTGACATTTCCTCATTGCGGTGGTACTAGTGGTGTGACACAGTGGCAGTTGCATGCCTATGGAAAAAAAGAAAACGAAACCTTGTTTGTCCTTACTGTAGCATTACAACGGTTACGGTACGATCGAGAATATAGCAGGTGACAGTACACTAGAACAGTGCCATAATGTAGCCTAACAAATGGTAAAGTATTTGCTTGCAAGTATAACTAGTACTTGCGTTGAATTTATTTGACATTGGCTACTACTACTAGAAGATATAGTACTGAAGCTGAGTAAGTCTAGAAGATATCCTCGTATTCCTTCACCAGCCTGTTGCTATGACCTTATCCTCCCCAGCAAGTGTGTGGAATTATTGATGTCATTTTAGTCAGACATCAAGCAAAACAACACAGCCCGGGGGAAGAGGGTTAGGGTTTGTAAAATGGATGGGAATGGGGGTTTCTTTTTGGGTAGGTTTTGTTGAGAGAAGAAAAAAAAAGCAGAGCATGGACAAACAATAATTGAAGATAAAGACAATCTTTGGTTACAAACTAAAGCTAAGCACATGCAGTCACACTCATAGAATAAAACAATGGATACTGTATCTGTATTGCGTATGTTGTTGGAGTTGTCCTGTTGAATTTGGTAAGTAAGTTGCATGCAGCAAACAATTCCTCTTATTGGCGGCACTCCTCCATTCCAGCTGACGCTTCGTCCATCAATGTTGGTGACCACTGACAGAAGACACCCTGTCCACTGCCTGCCTGGCGGATGTTGACTGAAACCCGGCCTGTAATTATTGAACGGAAAACAGGAAGTGCTATTACAATACCACTGATAAATAAATAAAAGGTATGTACGCTGTGTGGTTCAAAAAGTGACACTTTGATTTCCCTAATAGACAGTACAATATTTTTGAAATTGCGTGCTCTGTCTGAGTCACCTTCTTAAGGATAAATAAGTATGGCCAAAATATTATAGCGGATCTTTCCCCTCAAGGTAGGTGTACTGTAAACTGTGTTTTAGAACAAAATTTGACCTTCCCAGCAATGCTCCCACCAAGACCCTTACTAAAGCCCCGAAACACATGCAATCCTGCTGCTAGGGCTAACCCTAACGAACCCTAACTTACAAAAAGTGCCAAAACTGGTGTTTCCTTATGGATTTTGTCCAAAACACTTCTATCCGGTATTAGACCTTCCCAGGAATGCCCCAGGCAAGACCCGCCAACCCACCCAAAAAAAACCACCCGACAACACCCCCAAACAGCGAAAAAGCTAAATCTCATACTTACAATATCTCTCGGCCTTCGGTCCAAACGCGGCGCTGTGCAGCTAGGTCATCATCATCAATCATCATAACTCCTGTTTTCCACAACGGATTTCCTGAAAAGCAAATGCAATCAAGATTAGATTGTCGCAGCAGTGCTTCGACAGAGACCCCGGCCGCAACCCACCCACGAACAGCAGGAAGCCCCCCAAAACGCTACATTGAGCAAGATGACAGAAGAAATAGCAAAAAAAAGGCTGTTCCTTAAGGATTTTGTCCAAAACACTTCTATCCGGTATTAGACCTTCCCAGGAATGCCCCAGGCAAGACCCGCCAACCCACCCGGAAAAAACCACCCGACAACACCCCCAAACAGCGAAAAAGCTAAATCTCATACTTACAATATCTCTCGGCCTTCGGTCCAAACGCGCCGCTGTGCAGCTAGGTCATCATCATCAATCATCATAACTCCTGTTTTCCACCACGGATTTCCTGAAAAGCAAATGCAATCAAGATTAGACTGTCGCAGCAGTGCTCCCAGACACCAAAAATCACCCACAAACACCCGGAACCCCGCCAAAGAGCACCCCAAAGGCAAGCAAGTCAGCAAAAACGGCAAGAAATTTCCACCTCATATTTGGTCCAAAACACTTTTGTCCATTATTAGAGCTTCACAGCAATGGGCCCAAATCCGTCAACTCACCCGCAAAGAAGTACAACACCCCCACAAGTGCTGAGTCTTTCTTCATTGGGCGTAATCCAGCACTCTGCTTTGAGGGAAATCGCAGTCTGGAGGAGGAGGATAGAGGAGCATGTTCTTCAGAACTTGTGAACCAGAGGAATGTAGACTGCGGCACCTTCAAATCAATAAGTGAAGACAGTTCTGATGATGGTCTTGTTTTTGGGATTAGGTGATTAAAGTTTGAATTAAATTAACTGTGCAAAACAAAGAAAGAGAGACACACAGCACACAGGAATAAAAGTGAATAAGGACGAAAAAGAAAGTTCTTGATTGATTGGCTCATTTTCAGGGCTCGGTGTCAGGGAATAAGAACAAGATTTCGTCATCATACTCTGCGAATTCAGGCAGGATGAGGTCAGTGCCACCGAACAGAGAACAAATCCCCTCATCTACGTTGCCGTCCTCCTCGTCTTCATGCGGCGTGCTTTCTCGTACTTTGTAATCTGGTGGTATGAGGTGCTGATTCATCTTGATCATTGTCAGCCGCTCCACATTTTTGGGCGAGAGGCGGCTCCGTTTGGGAGTTACAATGCCACCAGCAGCACTGAAAACACGTTCAGAAGACACACTAGCGAGTGGGCAAGACAAATAGTTTATAGCCAGGTTGGAGAGCTGTGGCCACAATTGTTTTTTGCCATGCCAATACTGCAATGGCTCATCATTAAGAAAGACCTCTGTTGAGTCATTCATATAGTCCTGCACCATCGACTCAAGGTCATCAACGGTTCCTCCACTTTGCTTACTTTTTGCTGTGCCTTTGACATTTTTTCGAGAACCATACCCAAGCAAACTTAGCCAATCCTCCTCAGCAGCCACTGTTAGTGTTGTGTGTGGTGCAGAAGATGATCCAGTTGCCGGTGTCTTTAACGGCTGAGAGGTCACTTGTGCCCCAGCCACAGGTGCAGAAGTGGATTCTTGTGACTGGGGATGGCCTGCTGATGCTGCTTCTCCTTCAATAACCTGACGTTCTTTTTCAAACCTCTTGGCTGACAAGGCTAACCAATGTTTGTACTTTTGAACATCTGCATCAGCAAAAGGAAAGAATGCTTCGCCTGCCAGCGCCTTTTTGTAGCGTGGATCCAGAATAGTAGCACAAATGTAATGCTGTTCTGACTTGATTTTTTGAAGACGTTCATCACCACGTAGGCGCTCTAATAATTTCTCAGACAAAATAAAATGGTCTTTTTTTTTCCATCTTTTTCAAACTCAGAAGACACCGCCATCAGTTGGTGCTCCAGCATGCACAACAATGGGATAGCTTTTCCCAAATTACAGTCCTCCTGGCTGACTGCACGCGTGAAGAACTCAAAAGGACGAAGCATGTCTGTCAGGCTTTTAACTATGTCCCATTGCGCCGCACCCAACCGCATGTCCTCCTTCTGAGATGTACCCTCTGTGAAGAAATAGTGATCGAGTACCGTATACTGCTCATACAGACGCTCAAGCATGTAGAAGGTTGAGTTCCAACGTGTTGCCACCTCCTGGATGAGTGCTTTCACTGGCATTTGACGTTCAAGTAGCAGTCTCCTCAGATGCTTCCGGGCCTTAAAAGAATGGCTGAAATGGTTGCACATTTTGCGGCAGGTGGCCATTACCTCGAACGCTGGACTGTGTTTATCACTCAAGAATTTTTGAACTACCAGGTTGATACAGTGCGCCAAACACGGCACTCTAAAATAGTCACCCTGCCACATGGCCTTAACTACATTGGCGCCATTATCCGTGGAAACATAACCAATCTTGCGTTTTTGGGGGATAGCATTTTCAAGACCTTTTTGTCAAACTCTTCCAAAAGGTTTTCTGCTGTGTGACTTTTCTCCAAGCCAAACATGGCTAGTGTTGCATGTTTCCGAGCAGCTTTGAAAACTTTGTCCGGGTCAACACCTGCGTTTAGCTTTGCTTTAACACCTGAAAAAGAGACCCAGTGTGCAGTGATGCACATGTAATCAGCGCCTGCGCCACTGGTCCACATGTCTGTTGTCAGATGTATTGTGTGAAAAGCACTCTTCTGCAAAGCTGCCCCAATCGCCTCCAGCACATCTTCATGTAGTGCTGGAACCGCAACTCTGGCAAAATAGAACCGGCTAGGAACCTTCCATTTAGGGCAGAGCGTTGCCACTAATTCTAGAAAACCTACCGCTTCTACAAAAGAAAAAGGGAGAAGGTCCACAGCTAGCATTTTAGCCAGCTTAGTGTTATACAGACGCGTCAGTGGGTGGTTGCGTTCATATGGCACGTCTGAAGTAAGCATTGTTCTAATGTTGCCCTGGACCAAGCATTTACGGGCTGATAATGACTTCGTTGACCCAATTTTGCTCGCTGGTGAACTTTTGCGCGTTGGTGTCTCACTCGCTCCAACACTCTTAGTGTGCCTCACATTGGGTGTGCTGCTGACAGGGGTACTGGGTGTAAGGGAAGTGTTTGACACGTCTTCTTCCTCCTCGTCATCATCAGATGAAACATCAACGTTTCCTTGAATTTGGCCTTTCTTGATCGCATCTAGGTGCGCAAACCATTTGACAGTGTGCTGTCTCCTAAGATGACCTCTCTGGCCTCCGGTACCATAGTTGGTACCTGGCTTACCACGACTAACTGCAACCTTACAAAGGGTACAAATGGCAAACTTTGGATTTTTTTGACAAACAGTAAAGAAGTCCCAAACTGGGGACTTGAAGTGTCTGTGGGACCTGGAGGAGGCGGCGATACTGGTGGTGGTGGTTATGAAGCTAATGCCAGATGAAGTGGAGGATCTGGATTGCCCAACTTTTGTACGTTTTGCACTTTCACCGCCACTAATTAAGGTCGAGGTTGACGGAGGTCTCTTCTTGCCAGAAAGAAATATGGAAGCGGGACGAGTTGGTGTACTACTTAACTCCAATGATTGTGGTGTTTCCACTGCCTCCTCATCGACAACATCATCATCATCATCACGCTCAGCAGCTCTTCGGGCTAGGGTCAAAATGTCTGTTTGCTGCATGCCCGCTGGGGCTGCAGTGACCTTTATGATGACTGGGTCGTCGTTGGCAGAGTCTTCATCAGCAGCAGTATCCGCCACTTCTTGTTGAGCCTCATCACACTCCATAACTCTGAGACTTTGGACGAGCTTCCTTTTACGCTTAACTACCTTTGTTGGATCATTGTGTACCTCACTCTCAGACGGCTGTGGTGCTGGTTCCCAAGTTTGATCCGTATCATCAGAAGGAGGTGTGCTTGAAGAAGATGTAGACACCACCCTTGATCTCTTCCTTCCTAGGGGTGTGGAAGACAATGAAGGATCATCAGGAGGAGTGGCTTCCTCAAATGATACCTCGCCTTGATTGTCGATTTCCTGATGTGCCCCTACTTCGGGAGGAACAACTATTGTGGGCACTTGTGACCCTCCATGCACCTCTGCTTGCGCATCTCCTTGCGCTGCCTCTCCTTCCACATGTACTTGGGCTTGTACTTGCACATGTGATTGTTGTTGCGGCTGTGGTTGTTCAACACTCGTCAGATGAGCTACAACAACCTGTGTTGATTGAGGGACATTGCTGCTGCTTTCTTGCGATGAGCCAACATCACTGGTCGATGGTGATTGAAGAACTATACTGGCTGCCTCTGCAGCACTCAAGGGCTTGGACTGAAGTTGGCGTGGTGGTGGTGGTGGCACTGAGCCCAATGGAGCGGGGGTGCTGCTGCCAGCTTGGTCCCCAGCAGATCCCGCTGCTGCTGCAGGCATACTTTTTTTTTTACTCCCAAAAAAAGGGGCGGGCGGCACACCAGTGTCCTTGGTAACTTGCTTCTTCTGCTCCTTACTGGCACCTTTCTTGCTAGAGGAGCTACGGGTTACTTTTTTTGGGGCCATCTTCTTCAGAGCAGGTCAGCAGGCAGCAGTTGCACGAGTTGCAGAGGGTTCTGTGTCCAGACGTGACGTCGCGTGACGTTATGCTGCACACACACACCGCTGCAGGACTTCTTCCTGGCACTGGTGGTTCTCTTGAGTCTTCTTGTGCACCTAAAAGCAATGGAAGACAGAGGAACATCAGTTCAGTTATACACCCCAAAAAATTGACAAAACACAGAAAAATTAGCACAATCCCATGCCATCCATGATGTTTACATTGAAGACACCCCACAGAAAGACTAGGGACATGCAAGTATGCAACACTCACTACCCCTGGGCATAATGGATGAAAAGTAGGCAAAATAGGTGCATGCCTCAGACACTGCCTCTCTTCAAAATGGCCCCTTACACCCCAAGCACATGTTGCCTGTACCAGCCAGCACTCAAGATGGCCACCACCACCACCCACATGGCCAGTCCACATCAACAGTACACCCCCAAAAAACAGAAAAACAGCCAGAAATCACCACAATCCAATGCCATCCATGATGTTTACATTAAAGAGAGTGAGACCAGACCACACCACAGGCACACTCAGTCCATGCACCACCACCCCTGGGCAAAAGGCCACACCAGCAGCCCCCAAAAAACGACAAAAAATAATAAAATAAGCACAATCCCAGCCCATCCATGGCCTCAATTATGTTTAAATTCAAGAAGACACCCCACAGAAAGACTAGACCCATGCAACACTCACCACCCCTGGGCAAAGGGCCCTACCAGCAGGCCCAAAAAAACGACAAAAAACAATAAAATAAGCACAATCCCAGCCCATCCATGGCCTCAATTATGTTTCAATTCAAGAAGACACCCCACAGAAAGACTAGGCCCATGCAACACTCACCACCCCTGGGCAAAGGGCCCCACCAGCAGGCCCAAAAAAACGACAAAAAACAATCAAATCAGCACAATCCCAGCCCATCCATGGCCTCAATGGTGTTTAAATTCAAGAAGACACCCCTCAGAAACACTAGGCCCATGCAACACTCACTACCCCTGGGCATAATGGATGAAAAGTAGGCAAAATAAGTGCAGGCCTCAGACACTGCCTCTCCTCAAAATGGCCCCTTACACCCCAAGCACATGTTGCCTGTACCAGCCAGCACTCAAGATGGCCACCACCACCACCCACATGGCCAGTCCACATCAACAGTACACCCCCAAAAAACAGAAAAACAGCCAGAAATCACAACAATCCAATGCCATCCATGATGTTTACATTAAAGAGAGTGAGACCAGACCACACCACAGGCACACTCAGTCCATGCACCACCACCCCTGGGCAAAAGGCCACACCAGCAGCCCCCAAAAAACGACAAAAAACAATAAAATAAGCACAATCCCAGCCCATCCATGGCCTCAATTATGTTTAAATTCAAGAAGACACCCCACAGAAAGACTAGGCCCATGCAACACTCACCACCCCTGGGCAAAGGGCCCCACCAGCAGGCCCAAAAAAACGACAAAAAACAATCAAATCAGCACAATCCCAGCCCATCCATGGCCTCAATGGTGTTTAAATTCAAGAAGACACCCCTCAGAAACACTAGGCCCATGCAACACTCACTACCCCTGGGCATAATGGATGAAAAGTAGGCAAAATAAGTGCAGGCCTCAGACACTGCCTCTCCTCAAAATGGCCCCTTACACCCCAAGCACATGTTGCCTGTACCAGCCAGCACTCAAGATGGCCACCACCACCACCCACATGGCCAGTCCACATCAACAGTACACCCCCCAAAAACAGAAAAACAGCCTGAAATCACCACAATCCAATGCCATCCATGATGTTTACATTAAAGAGAGTGAGACCACACCACAGGCACACTCAGTCCATGCACCACCACCCCTGGGCAAAAGGCCACACCAGCAGCCCCCAAAAAACGACAAAAAACAATAAAATAAGCACAATCCCAGCCCATCCATGGCCTCAATTATGTTTAAATTCAAGAAGACACCCCACAGAAAGACTAGGCCCATGCAACACTCACCACCCCTGGGCAAAGGGCCCCACCAGCAGGCCCAAAAAAACGACAAAAATCAGCACAATCCCAGCCCATCCATGGCCTCAATGGTGTTTAAATTCAACAAAACAGTTGTATCATGCACCCCTAACCAACCCTGGTCCTACTGGATACTGTGGCTACCCACAATATAATGTATTTAATGTTCTGAAAAAGTTCCAAAATTTTACTTGCAGCAACTGTAATGCCCCAAACAAACTTACTTGTGAAAGTTGATTTCTAATCCAAAAGTGATCCAAAGACAGTCAAAAAGGCCTCAAATCCAAATATCCAGCAGCACCCACAAAAAGTAATCCTTCCAGCTCCAGATCCAAATGAAAGTGACCAGGAGATGGACAAAGCACTGGGAGGAGCCTGCTGGACAGGAACAGGAAGTTGGAGACTGTGGGGCACTTCCTTCCTCCCCCCCCCCCAAAAATGGACTCCTTGCGCAAAAAAAGGCCATGCAAATGTCAACCTGAGGAGTGATTCTGATAAAAATCATAATTTTCTGAAGGTTTATCCTGTTTGCTGGTGATTTTCTTGTGCAGAATTGCAAAAGCTCTATTTCGCGAGTGCGAGATTGTTCCTTTCCGCCGCAACTACGTGTTCGCAATTGCGAACTCTCGCGAGGTGTGCTGTGCAAGGTGGCAAGCCGCGATTACGTATTCGCGGGCGCCAAACTCCCGCGGGATCACGCAGCAAGATCCAAAATGGCGCGGCACTCGCAAAGAAAAACAACTTGGCAAACGCTAAATGACGGAAAGTGAACGCCATGCACCACGCCGTGCGCCGCAACCAAGCAAAAAATCCGCCGCGAGCGGATTCACGGATTTTCGACAAATTCGCGAGAGTTCGCGGATTGCGAATTTGCCGAAAATCCGAAAAATCCGCGATCGGAGCGGATTTTACGCCCATGCTTATCACTGGATTGCCTCAAGCTTGCGGCGCCGTGCCTTGGCGGCCAACTCCTTCTGATCAGGTTTGGAAGGAGTAGCTGTATATCAAAAAGAAAAAACAAAACAATTGTAAAATATACTCTTAGAAAAACAGTAAGACAAGTTAATTATGCACATAGTGGCATGGTAGCACTATAAAGCACAGTACACATCATTTGTGGTATGTATCTATCCTCCCACTTGCTTGGGTTTTAACATTTGCAGGATTTTTTTCAGGCATTCAACCAACCATGCATCAGATTCTTTACTAACAGCAACCTTTGCAATTTGCATGCTTGCATCACATGTATCCTTCTCTCTGTCAGTCATAAATATCAAATCTCGCCCTTCCTTCTTCCTTCCACCCGTCTTTCATTTTTTAGTTCAACACCAGGTGATCTGATCTGATTTTTAGTCTTCTCCATAAAACTTTCAAAGCTGAGTTGAAATCACAGAGAGATGAGGCCATTGGTTACTCAATACCCCCGCCCCTAATGCCTTTAATAATGCCAATTAAAGGGTGTATTTACTCTTCAAACGTTCACAACAACTCTTACTTACTTAGGGGATCATTAGGATCCTCACACTAAAAGGGACTGCCCACCATAAGGGCAGTGGTCCCGTGGGGGCAATTAGGATGCGCCCGCCACAGTGGCGGGTGCATCCCGCATTTTTAACATTGTTAACAATGCTAAAAATACATGTTGTGCTTTTTCTGAGCACAAATTGACAGGCCACACGCAGTGCTTGCCATGTTGTGCTTTGAAAGGCAGGGGGGTACCATAGGTATCCTCCATGGGGGCCCGCAACGGGCCCCCAAGCATACTCTGCATGCCTTTCTTTGGCGGCATTGCCGCCACGAAAAGGCATTCCAAAATGCACATGATATGGCTGGCTGTGTGTTTCAGACACCGCCATCATATTGAATCCTTTTCCGCCCGGTCGACATGTCGACTGTGCGGAAAATCGGTGGACGTTTTCTATCCGCCGCGGACCACCCAGCCATTGTAACATGGCGGTGGGTCTTTTCTACAGGGATGGTGGGAGATAAGGTTTGCCCCTGCCAGGCCAGTGGTGACTACCACCGGCCCGGTGGGGGTAATCAGCCCGACATCCTAATGGGGCCGGAAGTCTCAACAGTACAGTAAGTATACATACAGTACACTTTTGCAGTGAGTGTAATGTCAATAGTTAAGGAATATAAATCTAACTTACCACCGCCGGCCACTGGTGCTGGCTCGCCCCCTACCGCTCCATCGGCAACTGCCGCATCCTCTCCATCCACGTCGCCTTCACCGCTGGCCCCGGCAATGGTGGTCGGTAGTGCACCTAGAAAACATTACACATTTTTTAGGCGTCATATACACCTCCCCCTATTGGTCAGTAGCAAGATTGAAAAATGAGTTAATAGTATACAACATACATAACTAGTACAAATCAGGTAGTAGTAGAGTAGACACTAGTAGTTAATTATATATGGTCCCTAGGGTCATTCTAGCCTTTGCAAGTGAGCCCGAGTCATGCAACCATTTTACCTTTGTGTCTTTTATTTTTTCACATGTGACGTTACCTTGCAGCTTGTTGTATACGACGCCTTTGAGCCTACATGACCTCATACTGCTACTGTCTAAGTGCTGCGTACAAGGTCAACCAAGACATTAACAAGCCACTTTTTTATGAAGTTCTGGTTTACTGTTAGTCCATATTGCTTATCCATAAATGCTACACTTTTTGGCACGGCGGAGAAATGCATGCAATATACTAACGCGCACCATTTCATTTTTCGCATTACAGACGAAAGATTCCCTTCTACGAAATAGAGGTTTGCAGAGCGTATGATGCAACATCTAATAGTACTAGGTTCTTCTAAGGTGAGGGGTCCCCAGAATTGACTCAGAGATCTTCATTTATAAATTTGTATAAACTATATTCCTACCTAGGGGATGGTGGTGCATCCACCACTGTTCAGTTATCATGATTTATTTCCCAACTGTAAGTAAGTGTAACAATGTTTATTGTTTTAATGTTATTGACATAAAAGCGTTTCCGAACAGGAAATACGTACCACAAACGTGCACAAGCATACATTGGAACAGGGAGTAAGCATCGCAAGCGGGCGGGACAAGTGAAAACAAGATGGCCGCACCCATGAGTGACCGCATGGGTAAGTTGGCGAGACGCGATCACGCAGAAAATAGCGCGAACGGGGAGGGAAAAAACTTCTGCGTCTTTGCGATATTTTCGCATGTTTGCGGAGAGTTTTTACATTTTTGCGATAGTTTGCAAAAGTGAATTTCGCAAATATCGCCCACCCCTAGTCATTATCCAATCACTGTGCCAAAACAAAAGCACTTATAAGTTCACCATGCATTCATCTTGCAGTACTCCAATCATCCAGTCACTACCCATGGAATGACCCAGGCACTAACTGATACACCTCCATAATTATTTGAGCACTACATATACAGTTCAGTAATCTCCCCGTTACTACCTTTGCACTTCTCCAATCACCCAGCAGTCATCTGTCTTTATCTAATTATTGCGCCAAAACCCAAGCACTTATAAATTCACCATGTACTCTCTTTGAAGTACTCTAACCATCCTCTCATTACCCATGTACTCATGCAATTGCCCAGTCACTAACACATACACTGCTGCAATCCCTGTGCACTACCCATGCAGTCCTCTAACCACTTACACACTTCTCATTCACTCATTCAATTCCCTATGTAGTACCCATGCAGGCCAGTAATCACTCTGTCACTCCTTGTGGACTGCGCCATTCACCCAGCCACTACCATGTACTAATTCAAATACTTTGCCAATACTAAACCGCTTATAAATTCACCATGCACTCTCCTTGCACTTCTCCAGTCACTGATGCACTACCCGTAGACTCATGCATTTAACTCAGGCACTACCCATGCACTGATGCAATCACTTATGCACTACCAATGCACTAATGCAATTACTCAGCCATTACCAATGTACACATCCAATAATGCAGGAACTACCCATACTCTCACGCAAGCACCTGCGTACTACTGATGCACTCATGCAATCACCCAGGTACTACTCATGTACTCATCCAATCACTCATTCAATAGTTATGCACTCTTCCAACCATCTACTCAGTACCTAATCACTCATCTAATCACACTTATATTAACCAAGAAGTGATCTACTCATCCAGGCAGTATTCATGCACCCACGTAATCATGCAGATATTATCTGCACAATTTATAAACAACATAGAAATTTCTCTTTTTTAACCAGGGTAGGTAGTTCTAAGAAGAACTGTTTTTCTTCTTTTGTTATTTTATATATTTTTTTATGTTTTAACTTTTTTACATTTCTGGGGTGTTTTTTCAAAAATGAACAAAAATAAACTGAATAAACTGTGAAAACTTTCACAACATTTAGCAATTAGTAACATGGCGAAAACAAAATAACTAACAAAAGTGGTTTGAGATTGCAAATAGAATTGCATCTATGCATTCTTCTCCAATGCAGAGAACTTTGTTGCATTTTACACAACTCTGTTTAAGTCTTGCAAATTCAGACTTGCTGCTGGTTGTCATGGCAGTTGGAGAACCAGATGATGTGCTTGCAACTCCAGATTGGGCTTGTCCTGCAGCCTGTTTCGCCATTGCAAGACGATGTTGCCCTTGGGCAAGCGCCCTCGGATGAATAGTCTGCAGATTTTTAAGCATGGATGAGGTACCACACGAATACTAATTTTCCAACCCACGTGACAGGACCATTTTGCACCGAGTGCATGTAACTTTCTATGCCTTTGTATTTTTTGTCCTCAAGGGATGGAAAAGTAAGCCCAGACAACACTTTCATACCTTTCCTTCACTGGTTCTGGTTCAACATCTTCTTCCTCTGGATGAACCTGTGGTGGAATGTTGGAAGAAGCCATTTGCCCTTGCTGTTTTTTAAAAACACCATAAAAATGGAGAAAAAGTACAGAGAAATCACAGCCGCAGTCCCTTTGCTGAGGTTCTCCAAAGTAGAATAAAATATGGGTGGGGTCTTGAAACTTCCAGAATGAAAAAAGTTATGAACCAATGAAATTCTTCATTTGAAAATCTCACTTGAATTCCTGCACCATGCACACACCCCGCGTGCACCCATCGCAAATTCTAAAAAATATATTTACTAGTAATTTATCTTTATTCTATGTAAAAAGATATAATATAGATTTAGAAGCTAAAAAGTCACCGCGGAGTCGCGAGGCCCGCAACTCCGTGCGCACAGTTATGTGGGGTCATATTTTGCATACCTGTCGCTTACAAAGCACGTCTCCTTCACGATTTTACTAAAATGGCAGCTTGAATTTGCGCACTAATCGAGACGGGTACACGATGGGTGCGCAATTCTAATTTTATTTTAAAAAAAATAAATGAATATTTATCTTTTACAAACTACAAAATAATACAAAAATTTCATAATAATTACAAAAAATAGGAAACAAATTGTACTTAGAAAATAGCATAAAAAAACCTTTGAAATTCACTGAAAAAACAATAGGTTTCAGACATGTTACAGTTAGAAATTAGCATTTAGAAAACCTTTGAAATTCACTGAAAAAAACATAGGTGTCAGGCATGTTATAGTTAAAAATTTGCATTTAAAAACCTTAGAAATTCACTGAAAAAAACACAGGTTTCAGGGACGTTATTGTTAGATGGACATTTCACTCATACAAAACCAGATAAATTCAGCCATTATAGGTAGTTCAGAGAACTATAACTCACACCCCTGCAATGCACTGCTGATGACATCACATATTGCATCATTCATTACATGTTCAGTGACATCACTGATGACTTCTCTGATTACATCTCAAATGACATCACTGATGACATCATCCATGTGATAATCTGATGCACCTCCTCATACTCTAATATAACCTTTGATAGACCCACTGTAAAATACAGACTACCATTCGCACTCACTGATTCCTAGGTCTGCACACACATTCACTTATTCACCCATACAATCACTCATACATGCAGTCACTCATCAAAAAACAATATCATATGCACTCATACACCTATACAGACACTCACACACCACCACTCATCCAGTGTAACACGCCATCGACCTTTGGAATCTACTCATCACCATTTCTCCGGACATAGCCTTCCTAACAGAAACCTGGATGAATGCCTCTTCAGCTCCAGACATCCCCATAGCCATCCCGGACGGCTACAAGATCATCCGCAAGGACCGCACCATCCAAACAGGAGGAGGCATCGCCATCGTCCACAAGAACACCATCCGTGTCTCAACCAGCTCAGAAGACAACCTCGCTATCGCCGAACACCTTCACTTCCAGATCCACACCGACCCCAAGACCACACTCAGAGGCACCCTCCTTTACAGACCACCAGGACCCCGTACAAAATTCAGCGAAGACATCACTGACTTCATCACCCCACATGCCCTCCCCTCCGAAGAATACATTCTACTGGGAGACCTCAATTTCCATCTGGAAAAGAGCAACGACAGCAACACTACCACTCTTCTGGACAATCTCGCCAATCTCGGACAACTTGTCAACACCCCCACACACTATGCAGGACACACACTCGACCCTATCTTCACATCCAGCAAGCATATCTCCTTCACGCATACCACACCCCTCCACTGGACGGACCACAGTTGCATCCACTTCTTTTACAATAATACCACGATCCACAACCACCCTCAACCAACTCTGCGAAGAATTTGGAATAAAATCACCATCGACCAGATCTCCACATCGCTTCTCCAAAATCCCCCGGCCTACTCAACGAACCCTAACCAAGCCGCCATCAACCTCACACAATGGTTAACCCAAACCGCCGACAAACTAGCTCCCTTGAAAAAACATCAAATCAAGCAAGGTAGCAAGAACGCCCCCTGGTTCAACGATGACCTTAAAAAATCCAAGAAGCTCTGTCGTTCCCTTAAGAAAACTTGGAAAAAAGACCCAAACACTATCACCCAAGCCGCCTTTAAAAACGCCACCCGCAAACACCACCAACTAATCAGGACAGCCAAGAAATCAGCACTCAAAGACCGACTAGACAACAACGCCCACAACAGCAAGGAACTTTTCAACATCATCAAAGAATTCACCAACCCCACCACCAGCTCAAACGACATCACCCCCTCTCAAGTCCTCTGCGACTCCCTCGCCTCATTCTTCCATGACAAAATCGCCGACATTCATAACAGCTTTGACAACCAACCCGTAAACCAGTCCACCTCACTTACCTCCGAACCTGTACCTCCCCCGAATAACCTTCTCGACTGGAACCCAATCACCACAGAAGACACCATTTGCCTGATGAACTCCATCCACTCAGGATCCCCTACAGACCCATGCCCCCATCACATCTTCAACAAAGCAAACTCCATTATAGCACCCCATCTCCGAGACGTTATCAACTGCTCCCTCAACTCCGCCACATTCCCAGAAAGCTGGAAACACGCCGAACTCAGCGCCCTTCTGAAAAAACCCACAGCTGACCCCACCGAACTCAAAAATTACCGCCCCATCTCGCTCTCCCCATTCCCCTCCAAAGTCATTGAGAAAGCCATCAACAATCAGCTCGCCGCCTTCCTCGAAACCAACAAATCACTCGACTCCTCACAGTCTGGCTTCCGAGCCAAACACAGCACCGAGACCGCCCTCATCGCAGCAACAGACGACATTCGAACACTACTGGACAACGGAGACGCAGTCGCCCTCATACTCCTTGACCTCTCTGCAGCCTTCGACACAGTCTGCCATAGCACCCTGATACAACGCCTCAAAAACATCGGAATTCAAGGAAAAGCATTGGACTGGATCAGCTCGTTCCTCGCTCGAAGAACTCAGAGAGTCCGCCTCCCCCCTTTTAAGTCAGAGGCCACTGAAGTCATCTGCGGCATCCCGCAAGGATCATCACTCAGCCCCACCCTCTTCAACGTCTAAATGAGCCCCCTCGCAACCATCACACGTCAACACAACCTCAACATCATCTCTTATGCTGATGACACTCAGCTGATCCTCTCACTCACCAAAGACCCAATCTCCGCCAAAACCAACCTACACGAAGGGATGAAAGAAGTAGCCGAGTGGATGAAGCACAACCGTCTAAAACTGAACTCGGACAAAATGGAAGTACTTATCTTAGGTGCACCGCCTTCCGCCTGGGACAACACTTGGTGGCCAACGGCCCTAGGAAAAGCCCCCATACCGCACGGAACCTGGGCATTATCCTGGACTCCTCACTCTCGATGACCAGACAAGTCAACGCCGTCTCATCATCATGCTTCAACATCCTATGCATGCTCAAAAAAACATTTAGCTGGATCCCCACCGAAACAAGAAAAACGGTCACCCATGCACTGGTTACAAGCCGTCTGGACTACGGAAACACCCTTTACGCCGGTACCACCGCAAAACTGCAGAAAAAACTCCAACGCATCCAAAATGCTTCAACCAGACTCATACTAGACATCCCCCGCACAGACCACATTTCCGTTCACCTGAAAGACCTTCACTGGCTCCCCGTCAACAAGAGGATAACGTTCTGTCTCCTCACCCACGCACACAAAGCCCTATACGAACTTGGTCCTGATTGTCTCAACACGCGCCTTTCCTTTTACACCCCCACCCGCCAGCTGCGCTCGTCCAACCAAGCCCTCGCCGCTGTTCCGCGCATCCACAAAGCCACCATGGGGGGAAGATCCTTCTCGTACTTAGCGGCCAAAACATGGAATTACCTTCCCATCCACCTCCGCCTTACTCAAAACCACCTAGCCTTCAGAAAACAGCTTAAAACCTGGATATTCGATAAGTAAACCTATATATTCAAACTCTCACATGCACTGCCTTTTACATATGTAGTTACTTAGACAGGTACCACAGAGACATCCATTCCCTCACCAACACACACACTCACCCACCCATACAGCTGTTTCCACTTTTGAACCGATACACCCAGTGAATCAACCACTCACACATCTATTCACAGTCACACACCTCCCACCCACCAACAGACACACACTCAGACTCCCATGCAAATACTCAGGCAACCAATCAATAACCCATACAGACATTCATGTAGCTACTGACCAAACCATACAGCAGCTTACACAACAACAGGCAGACTGATACCGTAATTCACACAGTTTAGTCATTAATCCATTCATTCATTAAGACACATTTAACCACTCACTTATACAGTCAGTCACGCCCCAACTAAATCCTCCATCCAGAAACGTATACACCCAGCCATTCTTCAATACACCTTGGCATATATATATATAAAACATATTTAAACTTTACAGAAACACACTGTCACTGGATGATGTCATCAGTGATGTAATTTGAGATGTAAACAGTGATGTCATCAGTGATGTCACTGACTATGGCAAGAATGATGTAATATGTGACGTCATCAGCAGTGCATTGCGTGGGCGTGAGTTATAGTTGGCTGAATTAACTATGACGGCTGAATTTATCTGGCATTGTACGAGTGAAATATCCAACTAACTTTTTCATTGCTAATTTTTTATTATAACATGCTTGAAACCAATAGTTTGTTTAGTGAATGTATAAATATATAGATATATATTCACTGAAAAAAACATAGGTTTCAGGTCATATATAGTTAGGAATTAGCATTTAAAAAACCTTTGAAATTGCACCTATATAGTTAGTTGGACTAACTATATTTTGCGCACCCACAATCCACTGCTGATGATGTCACATATTACATCATTCATGACATGGTCAGTGACATCACTGATGACATCACTGATGACATCTCAAATGACATCACTGATGACATCACTGATGACATCATCCAGTGACTGTATGTTTCTGTAAAGTTTAAATATGTTTTACATATTGAAGAATGAGTGGATGTACAAGTGTCTGGATGAAGGATTTAGTAGGTGCGTGACTGACTGTATGAGTGAGTGATTAAATGTGTCTTACTGAATGCATGGGTTAGTGACTAAACTGTCTGAATGTGTGCATCAGTATGTCTGTTGTTGTGTAAGCTGCTGCATGTGTTGATCAGTAGCTATATGAGTAGCTATATGGGTTATTGATTGGGTGTCCAAGTATTTGTATGGGAGAGTGAGTGTGTGTGTAGGTGGCTGGGAGGTGTGTGAGTCTGTGCATAGATGTGTGAGCAGTTGATTCACTAGGTGTATGGGTTCAAGAGTGCATGTGGAAACAGCTGTATGGGCGGTTGACTGTGTGCATGGGTGTGTTGGTGAGTGAATGGATATCGTAGTGCTACATGTCCAAGTAAGTACATATGTAAAACACAGTGCATGTGAGAGTTGCCATATATAAATGACTATACATGAGAGCCAGTGATTGTGTTAGTGGCTGTATGGATCATTGTGTACTTGTATCAGTGATTGTATAAGAGAGTAAGTATGTGTTAGTATATGTTTGAATAAGTAAGGTGTTGTGTGTATAACTGTATAGTTGAAGAAATGGAAGTGTGATTGATTCTTTGCATAACTGACTAGGTGTGTGAGTAACTCCATGGATGAGTGGCAGAGTGTGAGTGTCTGTATAGGTGTTTGAGTGCAGATGATAGTGTTGTATTGGTGAATGACTGTATGTATGAGTGATTCTATGGGTAAATGAGTGGATGTGTCTATAGACCTAGGAATCAGTGTGTGCGTATGTAGTAACTGGTATTGGTGTGTCAATGGTTTCAAGAATGGTAGTCTGTGTTTAACACTGGGTGTATCAAAGGTTATATTAAAGTGTAAAGACGTGCATCGTATTATCACATGAATGATATTGTCAGTGATGTGATCAGTGATGTCAATTGTGATGTCATCAGTGATGTCATCAGTGATGTCATTTGAGATGTCATCAGTGATGTCATCAGTGAGGTCACTGGCCATGTCATGAATGATGTAATATGTGACATCATCAGCAGTGGATTGCGGGTGCCCAAAATATAGTTAGTCCAACTAACTATATAGGTGCAATTTCAAAGGTTTTTTAACTATATATGACCTGAAACCTATGTTTTTTTCAGTGAATTTGCACGGTTTTTTAAATGCTAATACCTAACTATATATGACCTGAAACCTATGGTTTTTTAAGTGAATTTGCAAGGTTTTTTAAATGCTATTCCCTAACTATTTATGACCTGAAACCTATGGTTTTTTCTGTGAATTTGCAAGGTTTTTTAAATGCTAATTCCTAAATAAATAAGGCCTGAAACCTATGGTTTTTTCAGTGAATTTGCAAGGTTTTTTAAATGCTAATTCTATTAGCGGATAACGTTTAAATATGTTATTATCCTTGTGGGACAACCTGAGCAGCCCTAGGGATCCGATTTTTGGACCGGAGCAAGATGCTCTCTGATTGTGCCGTATTTCTAGCCTTCTGCCCCCCTGATTGTGCCGTATTTCTTGCTTCTGCCCCCCTGATTGTGCCATATTTCTTGGCTTCTGCCCCCCTGATTGTGCCGTATTTCTAGCCTTCTGCCCCCCTGATTGTGCCGTATTTCTTGCTTCTGCCTCCCTGATTGTGCCATATTTCTTGGCTTCTGCCCCCCTGATTGTGCCGTATTTCTTGGCTTCTGCCCCCCTGATTGTGCCATATTTCTTGCCTTCTGCACCCTGATTGTGCCATATTTCTTGCCTTCTGCACCCTGATTGTGCCCTATTTTTTGCCTTCTGCTCCCTGATTGTGCCGTATTTGTTGCCTTCTGTCCACTAATTGTGCCGTTTTTTTCTTGCCTTCTGCCCCTGATTGTGCCGTTTGTCGGGCCTTCTGTCCCCTGATTGTGCCGTTTTTCGTGCCCCTGCCCCCCTGATTGTATTATCTTTGCCAGTGTTTGTTCTCTGCTGGTATTGCCTTTGCCTGTGTTTCTTTGCTGCCGTCATTGTCTTTGCCAGTGTTTTTTTTTCTGCCGTTATTGTCTTCGCCAGTGTTTGTTTTCTGCCGTTTTTGTCTTTGCCAGTGCTTGTTCGCTACTGGTATTATCTTTTTGTGACAGCTGTGTGGGCTGTGAGAGCTGTGTGGGCTGTGAGAGCTGTTTGGGCTGTGAGAATGTGGGCTGTGTGTGCTGTGAGAGCTGTGAAAGCTGTGTGGGCTGTGAGAGTTGTGTGGGCTGTGTGGGCTGTGAGAGCTGTGTGGGCTGTGCGAGCTGTGTGGGCTGTGAGGGCTGTGAGGGCTGTGTGGGCTGTGAGGGCTGTGAGGCCTGTGAGAGCTGTGTGGGCTGTGAGAGCTGTGTGGGCTGTGAGAGCTGTGTGGGCTCTGAGAGCTGTGAGAGCTGTGTGGGATGTGAGCTGTGTGGGCTGTGAGGGCTGTGAGGGCTGTGTGGGCTGTGAGAGCTGTGTGGGCAGTGAGAGCTGTGTGGCCTGTGTGGGCTGTGAGGGCTGTGTGGGCTGTGAGAGCTGTGTGGGCTGTGAGAGCTGTGTAGGCTGTGAGAGCTGTGTGGGCTGTGAGAGCTGTGTGGGCTGTGAGAGCTGTGTGGGCTGTGAGAGCTGTTTGGGCTGTGAGAGTGTGGGCTGTGTGGGCTGTGAGAGCTGTTTGGGCTGTGAGAGTGTGGGCTGTGTGGGCTGTGAGAGCTGTGTGGGCTGTGAGAGCTGTGTGGGCTGTGTGGGCTGTGAGAGCTGTGTCGGCTGTGAGAGCTGTGTGGGCTGTCAGGGCTGTGAAGGCTGTGTGGGCTGTTTGGGCTGTGAGGGCTGTGAGAGCTGTGTGGGCTGTGAGAGCTGTGTGGGCTGTGAGAGCCTGAGAGCTGTGTGGGCTGTGAGAGCTGTGTGGGCTGTGAGAGCTGTGTGGGCTGTGAGAGCTGTGTGGGCTGTGAGCTCTGCTTCTTTTGTGCCTCGGTCTACCTAGCACAAGATGAATGCCAACACTTCCTGGTTAGAAGTGTTGACAGCCAATGAGCATGCTGCTTTCCTGTGAAATGCATGCTGATTGGCTGCCACTGTCTGTCAACACTCCAAACCAGGAAGTGTTGGCAGCCATCTTGTGCCCCGGTAGAACCAAGGCACAAGAAAGCAGTGAAACAAAGGTGCAAAACACGCAAAGGTGGCAGAGTAGAAAGCACCCTGACCCCCTAGGCTGCTCAGGGGGTCCCACAAGCCCCCCCCATGCCCAAAAACACATTTTTCTTTTACGAAACAACACTGGGTGCTCGCACGGTGCACGCACGGTGCTCGTACGGTATTTGTACTGTGCACGCACGGTGCGCGTACCCTCGCGATTTTTCGAAAAAAGAATAAAGACAATTGGGGCCGGGGGGAGCCTTGTGGGACCCCCTGAGCAGGCCTAGGGGGTCAGGGTGCTTCTACCCTGCCCCCTTTTTGAGTTCTACATGTTTGTGTTTCTGCTTTCCTGTGCCTCAGTCTACCGAGGCACAAGATGGCTGCCAACAATTTCTGTTTTGGAATGTTGACAGACGTCCAACAGCCAATCAGAATTCCGCATGCGCAAGCTAAGGTCCGCGCATGTGCAAGGGCGGTGCAAGGACGGTGCGTGCACGGGCGTGCACCGTGTCCCGCCTATAAATATATAATTTGAAAAAAGACGATTTTCTCAATAATTACTGGAGGGATTTTTACCAAATATTCAAAATAAATTATTGCATATCAGTCTTTACAATTTTACCAAGTTTGCAGTAATTCCATTCAGCCGTTCGGGCTGTAGCTGTGTCTAAAGGTCCAATGCAAAATTGCATAGGACTCAATTTCACATTCAATTTTCTCAAAAACAACTGAACAGATTTACACCAAACATACAAAAGGCACTGCTCCATACCGGGCTCCACCATTTTGCCAAGTTTTGTGTAATTCCGTTCAGCCGTTCGACCTGTAGCCTTGTCAGAATGTCCCTATGGAAATTAACATGGGGAAAACACGTTTTGGGACCCCCCTTTTATCTCGGCCCCCACTTAACGAATCCCCCCGAAACTTTCAGGGAAATTACAGGCAGATCCCTCAATCGGCGCCAAAGTTATTCCCAATAGAATGTTTGCCATTTCCTATGGTAACTAGGTCCTAACTATATATACCTACTGGCGACCGCCAGTAGGTAATATATATATATCACCTACTGGCGGTCGCCAGTAGGTAGTTATAGTTAGGACCTAGTTTCCACAGGAAATCCGTAACATTCTATTGGGAATAACTTTGGAGCTGGTGTACGAATGTTTGCGAATTTCTCAAAGAAGATGGCTCGGTGCGCTGCGCTTATTCTGTGAAAGTTTTGGGGGGATTGGTGAAGTGGGGGCTGAGATAAAAGGGGGGTCCCAAAACGTGTTTTTCCCATGTTATTTTCCATAGGACGTTTAGACATGGCTACAGCTCGAACGGCTGAATGGATTTATAAGAACTTTGGTAGAAAGGTAGAGTGTGGGTCGCAGATCACGCTTTTGTTTAAATGGTGTAAATCCGTTCAGTAGTTGCTGAGAAAATGAAAGTTGAAATCAGTTATATATCTGTAAGCGAGCACGGGTGCGCGCACCTATGCGGGTGTGCGCGAGCGGCATTGTGATTTGCTGTTTAACGTCTGTCAACATTTGATTCGGAGGAAATCAGGAAGTGTTGTCCTCCATTTTGTTAGTGCGAGTGAATATATAATACAGAACAAAGGGTTAGTACATGGAAAGGGGAGAAGGTAGAGATTGTCTGGCCGGGTAGGTTTTCTAAGGGGGTGCAGTATGGACCCTGAACGCGAAAAGACCATTTTTTTGGGGGAGAAAAAATTTGCGGGGTGCACGCATTCGGTCGCGCACCCCTATTTACAAGACTGTGAAAAACTATAGTGGTGAGAATGGAAAGGGAGCAGGGTGGAGAGTGTTTGATTTGGTAAGTTTCATGAGGGGTTTATTAAGGATGACGAAAGTCTAAAAGTAGCTTTTTTTCTCAAATAAGTTACGTGGCGCGCGCACTCGGTCGCGCACGGCGATCAAAAAACATTAAGAAAATTCTATTTCCCTCATCCGTGAAATGAACACCATCTCTCCGATAGATGCCTTCCATGTTGAAACGCAGGTTGTTGTTGTATATAGAACCCATGTTATATTCTCTGAGGAAAGCAGAAACAGATTTATTTACATGTTTCCTTGCTTTCTCAATCTGTGGACAACGTTGATTGGACCAATTCCATTTTTGTCTTTGACATATATTTGAATACACCGAGACAGTTCGAGGAAAAAGTGACATCAATTGACGAAAGGTGCCCTTTAGAAGCATTTCCAAACCTACCCCAGTTAATGTGCCTAGATCATTCCCACCACAGTGCACAATTATCAGGTTAGGTTCAGGGAGATGCATAAAAGTTTTCACCAATGGTATCAATTGGTGACATCTTAATCCTCTTTGGCCAATCCACGTAATTTGCACATTTGGTAAGTCAAGGTTAGAAATTTGTCTGTTTGCAGCATATTTTTCACTCCAGTGAATATAACTGTGTCCTACAAGCCAAACCTTCATTTTCAAGGCAGATGCAGTAGTACTCCGATGGGTTCTGGAAGTGGAATGGCAAGTAGATGGTGAAAGTCACAATAAAAAAGTGTGTGAGGTTTGGTGTTGATGAAAAACTGAACATGATTGGTTGATTGTTATACCTCAAGATTCAAGACTACGTTGTATGTTACTGTTTTATTAAAACCAAATCTTCTATTGGTCGTGGAAAGAAAAGAAATGTAAAAAAACAGTGGATAGGCAGGTGTGTTTGCAGGGAATTGCGCCTTTTTGCTTTGATTTAGAACGTTGAGATATGAACTTTTGACCTGTGCCTTCAGCCAGGTGCAGAATGAGCTGTTACTATGGTAACAGCCAGAGAAGGCAGAGGGTGAAGGGTGACCTTTATGTGACTTTGAAAAAATTGAAAGGGATAACCAACTGAAATGTTAATTTGATTATGAAATTGTGCGGGAACAAATATGATTGGTTGGAGAGACATATATGAGTGTGTATTGACAGGAAGTCTATGCCATTATTCTTTGGTTGCAGTGATAGAAGTATTATTGAGAGCTCTGTCAAACGGCTATCGTTTTGCTACTATCATTCTTCTACATCTGATAAAGCATTGGTAAAGGTGAGTGTATAACTGTTTGTTTTATGATGTACCGTAAAATGTGGTTTGATCACTATATTTGATTATTTGACTTACTGTGTCTAAGGAACCACATTTTTGACTTTGATACGGTTTTATATGTTTTCAACTACTGTTCCATTTTATTACATCAATGTTTTTAAACATTGTTTCTTTGTAATTATTAGTTTAAAATTACGATTAATTAATTTGATGAAGGTTAGTGGACTTCAGTCATGTTTTTATGCTATCAGCTACTGTTAGGTCTATGAATTAAATGTCAGTTAGAGACGGGTCTGCAACAAAATTTGGGGGGGGGAAGAAAAAAAATGATTTTTTGTAGGGGGACATGAACGTGTAATCAGTAGGTAGAGTAAAGGTGGAGGGGCTGTTAGAATGGGTAAAACAAGTGCGAGGCCTAATTAATATTGAAATGGCTCTTTATAGAGATGTGAAACGTTCAGGTGCAGCTCTGTGTGTATCTGGGATGTATGTTATCTTGGGCTTCCACAGCAGACGTGAGAGGGGGGGAGGGGCTGAAGTTCTGTTAAGTTAATGGGGGTTGTGCGCCGTTTCTTCACTTTCTTTCAAGTCTGAATTATAGTTTTGAATGTATTTGTGGTAAACTGAATAAACAGAATATAAAATGTAATAAAATAGACAGAAATTAATTGAGATTTGGGAGTGTTTGTATATAATTTGTAAAGTTGGTTACAGATCAAAAAAAAGGAATTGGCAGAGACACAGATAATGCAGGTAGAGAGAAAAATAGTTGATTATATGTGATATTGTCGACAAAAAGTGGGAATGCTTTAGGTATTTTGGGGCAGATTTATGAAGGCCCTGCGCCACCGGTGCGTCAGTTTTTCCCATTTTAAAAGTGACGCACCGGCGGCGCAAGGCTTTCATAAATCTGCCCCTTTAAACTTTAAGTTTGAGGAAAAAATTACAGTGTGGTTTGTGGCCGAGGGATGCAGTGGTTGGGGTGGGGTGAGAAGGAGAGGTGTCCCAGTACAATCAAATGAAAAATTGTGACCATGAAGTTGTACACAGGTTCGTGGAGTATATGCCTTCATAAATTGATGTAGAAGACCGAATATATATAGAGGTTTCTGTGTTGCGCTGTGTGACTCCATTTTGATCTCACTCCTGCTTTCCATATCAGTTGCTTTGTGTTATCTTAGTGTGTGTATGTGTGTGTGTGTGTGCGTTCAGTCTGGGCTGAGGAAGTTTGTTCTGCAGGCAGACACAGATAGTCACATCAAAGTACTTGGCAGGTTTCGAAAATATTATTTATATAATTGAGATGGTTTTTGGAAGCGTTAGTCAGTGTATGTCGAGTTTGAGAATTACCGCTCGGTGGGCTCCACAGAGCTGAGGGTTTGTTGTGTTTCTGTCTTAGTCCGTTTGGTTTTTCACTTTGTTGTGTGATGGCTGGCAAAGAAGTGTTTGTTATAGTGGAGATGAAAGGGTGATAAGTACTGAAATACGAGATAGCGTGTGCTCTGTGGAAGCGGGGAGCAGTGATTAACAGTCTGAGTGAACCACAACTGCGGCGGTGCTTTGTTACAGTGATAAATTAGTTACGATTGATGCTATGGTTCACAAGACGCAAAGAAAGGCTTGACTGACCGTCGCAGGCCAGCGGGTTGAACTATGAAAAATTCAAGTTGAGAAAAGAAAACATGAACTGAGTACAGCTGAGATTACGTCAAACACATGAATACAGTTTTAGTATACATTATTTCAGTTGTGAATATGGGTTAAAAGAGGGAACGTATATATTTAAAATTTTTATTCAATGATCCAGTGCTTTGAAGGGAAGTTTTTTATCTAATACAAGTAAACATAATATAAAGAAAGTAGTGGGTATAGTTCTAGTCCATACAACACAAATGATGGAAATGTAGTATGAAGCAAAATGAATAATGTTTAAAAAACATATTGTACAGCCCCGCAATCAAATATATTTAATTATATTGCATGCAAGAAGGTGTCTTTTGATTTTAAGTTCAGTAATCATATATGAAAATGCTAATGGTTAAACATTACCTCATTAACAGTTAGTTTTCAGCATACGAAGCAGTAACAAGCTTGTTGTATGGTATTGTGAAAGGAAATGAAAAACGCGCCAAAAGCGAGAATTTGGCTGGAGGTGCATGTATGTTATCTGCAGGGACGTTCGAAAATCAGTACTCTGAACAACTATTATATTGAGATAATTTTTTGCAAGGTTTCAGTACTCGATGTGACATACAGGTTGATAAGCAAGGGTAATATCAGGGTAATCATATACTTTTCAGTTATGAATCAAAAATCTTTCAATAGGCATAAAACAAAAGCAGCACATGTGTGTGAGGCGGAAATAAAGAGCAGAAAGGGAGAATGGTGATAAACGATATAAAAAGTCATTGTAACTATACACATTTATCAGGGCACATTTAGCCATATTTTACTCAGCCTTGCTTCGAGAATATTTCAAATCAGATAAGATCAGATAAGGTAGTAATTTGTTGAAATTAAAGCATCATGAAATCTTTTGAACAAAATCGAGTAGGTGTGGAAAAACAAATTAACTCCACATAAATTAAAAAAATGTCAGCAGCAGGAAATTGCAATGTCCAATGTTATTAAAGCCAATAGGTCAGTTTATATAAAATATAAAAATAAAAAAATAATAAGAAAAATTAGGAAGGGAAAAAATAGTCAAGATATCAATGGTTTGCAGAACAGTTATCCTTCCATTGAATAGGCAAAGTAAGTGGCAACTGCTTCTAAAAGAAAGTCATTGTTATCATCGGAAAACAAGTCAGCCATCCAATTGAAAAGAGGAAATGAACATACATGGTCATTAATTACCGGAGCCTCTAGTAGCATCAGAGGAGAACTCGGTGAATTTTCAATGTAGCTGTGTGCCAAGAAATCTTGCGCCGCTGCGAAAATATTCCAATGACCCAGAACTCCATGTATCGCTGCAAAGGCCATAATCCCTCCGTAGGAACAAAGCTGTTCATGATCAAGTAACGGATTCATGAGATGATTGTAATTCACTTCAGGAGGTACTGAGTTGCAGAGACATAAGTCCAGGGCCCACATGAAATCACAGCTCAGGCAATGAAATACAGGTTGCACACAGGTGAAATAGGAAAATCGAAACGACAATCCATATGATGCACTCAAAGTCACGAGTGGCAGAATGCCATACTGGTCAAGCATCCTGTGGCGAAATAGTTCTAAGTGTACCAGCTCGTTTGCGAAGGCAGGACGGACATCCATTTTGAAATAACGAAAATAGGAATACAAAAGTTGCAGCTGCTGGTAGTAGATGAGGAAGTTCAGAAACATAGATCTGAAAGTATGGAGTGAGAGTAGCAGAATGCCTTTAAATGATTTGGTGCAAAAAAAACACCAAACCATTGGTTAGTAGCTGCAAAAAAAATAGTGCAGCTGGGAAGTGGAGGAGCGTTAAAGATAATGAGAGTCACCGTAGAAAACTGTAAAGGAAGGTCACTATTTAATAAGGTATGCAGTTTTCTGCGAGTGTTAGCTAAGTGAATGAGATATGTTTGTGAACAGATGCTCGGGTAGCTTGATTTTGGGACAATAAGGCTGTTGTTCAAGTCTGGGGATGGAAGTTTGAGTTCAAGGCCGTATTTCGCGGCCAGATGCAAACAACAAGGTTCCCATGTGTGGGTGGATGAAGTTCATTTTTACAGAGAGGCATATGCAGAGTGACTATTACAGACTAAAGTTTGTCGTTTAAAAAGTCATAGTAATTGACATTGCTTGAAAATAAATAATTACTGCTGAGTGTTAAGGTAAAATTCGGCATTATAGGAGATACCGGTGTACCTTTGAAAACACATGCAACATTACAGCGCTTCATGTAAAATAAGTCATGCAATTGGTAGTGCCTGGATGTGAACGATTATGTGCGGCATTGCTATTTTTGACACTGTGTACTTATGAGTAGTGGAGAAGTGACGCAATGAAATGATGTTAGGTGAGTGTAGTGTAGTTACGGAACGGAAAACGTTTACAGAGAGTTACATTTAGTATGGAATACTTTTTATTTTTTTCACAAACTTAGGTATGAGAATATTGTTACAGTGTTAGCGGGACTGTAAGTTGAAGTTTTATAAACATTAGTGAGATAAGTAAATTAAGGTTTATTTAACATGTGCAGCTAATAATCTGTGAGAAAAGGCAATAGTCCACTGTCTTGTAAATAGGGGTGCGCGACCCAATGCGCGCACCACGTAACTGTTTACGGAGAAAAAAAAAATTCTTTCACGTTCAGGGTCTATACTGGACCCCCTGAGAAAACCTACTTGGTTAGATAATCTGTACCTTCTCTCCTTTCCATGTTCTAACCCTTTGTTCAGTACAATATATTTGCAGTTACAAAATGGCGGCCAACACTTTCTGATTTCCACAGATTCTAATGTTGACAGACGTTAAACAGCAAATCAGAATTCCGTAAAGTGTATATTTTTGCAATTTTAAACAATAGGCAAAATAAGTAAACTTAAAGTCCTGAAACAATCTTCAAGTGTCGTGTGCCTTTGCACCATTAAATTTTACTTATAAAGCACGTGAATCACAGTCTTGTAAATAGGGTTGCGCGACCGAGTGCGCGCACCCCGTAACTTTTTCAGAAAAAAAAAAGTTGTTTTGGCGTTCAGGGTCTATACTGCACCCCCTGAGAAAACGTACTTGCTTAGATAATCTGTACCTTTTTCTCTTTCCATGTTCTCACCGTTTGTTCGGTAGATTACAAACCACGTTTCCGTTTCATTACACAGGATTGTTTGTTGGTTTTGTACATTCAATACATAGACACTTGTTCTTGTGTGTGAATGGCATTGTGATTTGTTGTTTAACGTCAGTAAGGGGGGCATATTACCAAGCAATAGCGATAATTATCGCTATTGCTTGGTTAGAGACAAAATTTTACTGGTGAGCTGCGGGGATTTTTATTGCAGATAAACCTTGGTATGACCAAGGTTTATCGCAAATGCGATAAAAAACGGCTGCAATGCATGCATATTGTAGAAAAGTCAGCAATATTCATGCAATACCGAGCTAATGCTCTTAGCCATGTTATCCACCTCCCATTGGTTAACATGGCTAAAAACTGCTCAGGGCAGGTGTTAGCTTTTGGAGATATTCACGCTTAGCGCGAATATCTCCAAAAGTTGGTAATAGGAGATAGTGATGTTAGCGACTGTTTCCAGTCTCTAACATCTTGCCACGCCCACTTTAGGATATCATTAGTGATAATTATTACTGACATGCAAAGTGGCGCCCAAGATGGTTGCTATCTCCTACTAGCTGTCGCTAACTGGTGTTAGCGACAGCTAGGTAATAGGGAGATAATTTTATCTTTGCTTTCTTGGCTTTTAAAGCCAAAAAAGCGGAGATAAATTGCCTTGATAATATGCCCAATTCGGGGGAATTTAGAAAGTATTGACCGCCATTTTGTTAAAAAACACCCTGCACATAATCTATATGTATTTAGGTAATAAATATAGAAAGTAAGGTTGTGTAGCAGTGCATATCAAAAATATTGCATGTAGTATCCTGGTAATGTATGGTAGATTATATTGTAAATAATGATTGATTTAAAAAATATGTAGGGGGAAAAATTTGGTAAATAAATGTGGTTCACAAAGAAATCTTAAACTTAGGCTTTACGATATATATTGGATAGAAAATTAGGGAATGTATCTGTTAGGCATGATATTTGGTAGAATGGGTGTATGATGTCTAATACATATGTCTGTATTATGTTAACTAAAATTCAGTTGTGTACTTTTTTTTTAAATAGTGTTTGGTGCTGAAAAGCAACAACCTGAACTGAGCGTGAAAGTATACATACAGAAAATCCTTTTTAACAGGTGAGTTGATAATTTTTAAATGATAATTAATTTTTGAAAAGATTACCATAATATGCATGTTTTTTAAGAAAAATTACACTGCTTCTCTTTTACATGAGGATTTTAATTTCTATTTTAAACATGTCTGAACATGCTTGTAGTACATATGTATTTTGAAATACGGTTCTATTGTTTATTGGTACAACCTTTTTATGGGCCGGGTCCATGTGTTATTTTCTATGCAGTTTGGGTTCATCTATTCTTTGACTGTAAGAGTTTGCTGTTTACGTTGGTTAATTTTTGCTAAGTCATCATTATCTCTCTAACTTATGCTGTATCATTTGTGTACAGGAATTTTTTAGAAATTATAGAGGTGTATTATGATATGGCTGTTGGCGTGATGGCCATTTCGGATGCATTTTCGTGACTGTAGTATCTATTTGCACTCTATTATATGCATTTGTGTATTATGATGAGGTCAGTCGGACGCCATGGAGGGAGTAACGGTAGGGCAGGGAGGGACGGAGGGGGAGGTGTAGGGTGGAGAGATCTAAAATGTGGTGTATAGATAAATGCAGGAAAGTATATAATTTAATCAATAAAATAAATGTTTTAGTGTACACAGCATCGCATTTTGGAATGCAGTGCACACTGCAAAATTCATTTAAATAATTAAATTATGTATTTACTACAAATTATCTGTATCCTGGTTTTTAGGTCCCTCCAGCAAAGATCTTCCCCTCCTCGTTTTCCTGCCCCACCATAATTCCCTCCACGAGTCGCGGCTGATTGTGGTTTCATATGATTATGATGACATGTTTTACATTAGATGAAATTTATTTGATGAGTATGCTGTTAAAGGTAAAAGCAACTGTCTCTGTGGGAAGTAGCAATCAGTTTAGTGAATGTTTAATTGGTATATTGTGAGTCATTCCTTCAGTTTGCATACAGTTTGAATCACAGTTTGTAGTGGTGAAGTTAGAAATTAGATCTCTACAATAAAATTAGAAAGTGTATAAATAGTTCTACAACACGAAATGCAGAAAGCAAATTTCACAGTGAAATGTGTTTTTACAGCACAATTTCAATTTAAGAAATTAAATAGGAAACTGTTAATGTCTAGGATGAAAGTATATGTTTTTTTTATAAAATAAAGAGGAAGGTCTTATATTAATCACTGTAGTTAATGTCTTTAAAAGTATGAAAATGTATGTAGTTGAAAGATTACTCAAGGTAATCATTGGTTAACTAATCATAAATAATATATAATTTAGTCCTTATATTTTTTTTCAAAGGACACAGAAGATAGAAAAATAAAAAAAATATGGAAGATTACTGTGAAAATAAGAATGTCCATTTTGAAATGGCAAAAGAAGTCCTTGAAGAATTAATTGAAGGACTATTTGAGGATGAAAATTCAACCGAAAATGAGGACTTTTTGGACTGCAGTTTTGATACTGCATACTTAGAGATGGTGGAAGAAGAGAATTTGCAAGAGCAAAATAATAATGAAGTATCAGATGAAATTATGCTAAATGTGCTTCTGGAATATGAATTATTAAATCAATAAAATTATTTTTGTTTAAAAAAAAATTGAAAATATTATTGTTGTACTGTTAATCAGTATTCTCTTTTTTAAGAATGACAGTAAAAGTTGTGATGAGGTGCATAAAAGATTAAAGTTAAAAAAATAAAAAGCATTAGGAACACCGACAATGCTTGAAAGTTAGAATAGTACTTATATGTCTGAAAAATTACATTCATAGAATACATGTGTAAGGATAACATAGATATGGAGTGTCACAAATTTAAAAACAATATTCAGTGTAGGATTTCCTACTCTGACCAGAGACTGTTTCTTTGTCTTTAATCAAGTTATAAAATCAAGCATTGGTTATAATTTGTATGTTATATGGTAGTAGGGGTCTATAATATTTTTTAACTTTTTTCCAAACAGATTTTCATTTATATCAGAAACATCAATCACTATGCCGACGAGAAATGAAAAAAGAAAGCTGTATAAAAAGACATACCATTTGAAGAGAAAAGAGGCACAAGATGTGGAGAAGTGTGGCTCAGGGGTTAGAGGCAGCAGACCCGGAAGCTGAGATCGGTCCTGGACCAGGGTTCAATTCCCCGCCTCGGCGGGTCTTGGGCTAAAAATTCCACGGACCCGATATTTCTCGCCCCAGTGCCTCCTTGACTCACGGGTTCACACTCTGCGACTCTGGGCAATAGCTTGCTTAATCTCCACAACGGCCCTTCGCGGTGGGATGCCTGACTTTCACCTTGTGGATACCCTGATATCTCACAGGGGAATACCAGGACGGGTTCCCTAAGCAAGCGCCGGGAAACCCACTGTGGGTAGCTGTGCGCTATATAAGCTCAACTACATTTACATTTACCTAATCAACAAAGGACGGAGAAAAATAAGAGTGCTCCTGGTAAGAGCAGCAAGGAATTTTTAAAAAAATTGTGTCAGAGGAAAAGTCAATTGGATAATGTTGAAAAGGAAAAACAGTTTTCAGGATCTTCAAGGAGAAATGGACAAAAAAAAAAAACTGTCTGAAAAGAGTGGTGAGGAAAATATGTACAGTAAAAGACGTACAAATCAGTTTGCGGAAATAAGGAAACGTATGTTTCATAAGAGAGTTGTTATGAATTTATTACAAAAAGAAAAAGTTTCTAAAAGGAAATCTGCTTTTTATAAGAAAAAAATATATAGAGGAAGTTGTGGATGATGCGTTCGAGACAAAAAAAAATGGTTTATTTTAGTGCTTAAAAGAATAAATACACTAAATAAGGCAATCAGAGTTTTAAAAGCTAAGAGTAAATGGAAGAGACACATAAATAGAACTAATTTTTGTAAAATCTTTTCTGGTAAATGGATGCATACTTCAAATTCTGAGCCATTTTTTAATGAAGAGAGTTACTTTCAAAGTAACGATTTGTTGCATGCAGTTGACACCAGTGGTCGAGCGTATGAAGTGAAGGATGACTGTCCTATTGAGAAAGAGAAAATTGAGGTCAGAAATACAGAAGGGGAAATAGGTGGAGAAGTTTTACAGGGACGTGTTCATGCTCCTGTTTATAGTTGGAATTGTAGCAGTATTTGCAGTGTACGACAGGATTCAATTGATTTCTTTTGCAATTTCTTACGTAAGTACACTAAGGAAAGTTTTAAAAAAAATTGTAATGTTGCAAGAATTAGATCGTTGCAGAGTGAGAGAAAAAATAGGTTTGCAAGGCCATTCTTTGGCTTGTCTTTCAAAAAAAATATGCCAGAGTGTTTTTCATCACTTTAGGATGTTAGCAGTGCATCATACCAAAATGAGAAAATTAGTTAGAAATATGTATTATGCAAAAAGTCCAGCACTTAAACTTAAAGAGTTAAATAGTGCTCTTCTGCATGGATGTGTATTAGATGTGAAGAATATTTGTGCAGAAATTGAGATAAGTTATTTTGGTCGCGATGAAGAGAATGTAGAAACTGATATAGTTATAGAAGGAAATGTGTTAGAAAATGTTGGACATTTTAATACTGAAGAATTTGAACAGGAAATAACAAAATTTAAGGTCATTGCAGGTGAAAAACCAAATGTAACTTGTGTGTGTTGTCGACGCATTCATTACAAAAGTCAAACTAGGTTAGTTGATTTATATTTAAAAAGTGAAGATGAAGATAATACTCAGTGGAGAGAGTTTGCAACTTATTTGCTGGTAGAAAACTATTTTGATTTGGGTTTTGAGCAACGTATTTGTAAATATTGTTATAATAAATTAAATGAAAATAAAATGCCTGCTAGAGCTGTTCATAATAATCTTGAGTTGATAAATATTCCATCGGAACTGAAGGATTTAAATACTTATGAGACTATTTTGATTTAATGTGTACATCCTTTTCAGGCTATTGTTCGTATGGAGCATAAGACTGGGAAATTAAATCCTACAGATTTACAAAGAGTATTAAAGGGTAGAGTTGTATATTTGCCACTTGATTTAAAAAAAAATATGGAGACAATTGGTATTGAAAATGTAGAAGTGGAACCTCTTGTTATTCTAGTTAATGGTGTACCTACAAAGAGTAAGAAAATCTGGCAAGATTTAGTGGATGTTAGGAAAGTGAAAATAAATACTATAAAAATGTGTATGTAGAACAAGAAGATGTAAGTGATGAAGAGGATAATGATTTGTCTATTGGACAAATTGAAAAAGTCGACATGTCCAGAAGTGAAGAAATTTATGAACATTACAGTGTTCATCCACTGCATTCCAAAGAAGCAATGGGGAATGCAATTGAGTTATTTCAGATGAAAAAAGCAGAAGGAAGTCCTATTAGTGTGTGGGAAAAATGTTTGGAAGGTCGTTGTTTCCCACACTTATTCCCAACAGGTGAAGGTGCGCGATATGATGATCGACCTATGCAGATTCCTGCATCTGAGTACCGGACAACAAGATTATATGCAGAAGATCCCAGATTTCGTCAATGTATCCCATATTTGTTTCATCTTCTGTTTGAGAGTGACTTATCTGGTCTTTCTTATGCAGTAAACCATGTCTTAAAAAGTGGAGTGCATCTGCAAAATGTTTCAGCAAAGGATTTTATGGATAAAGTGCAACAGAAAGATAGTGTTTTGGATTCTCATCTAATTAATTTAATGGCATGGCAGCGTGGTACTAATGAATATTGGTACCGTCGTCATGGAGATTTAAAATGCATGCTACGAAACTTGGTACGCCTGGAAAGATTTATTGGAATATCTTCGAGAGGCAAATGTAAATATTGAAAATATAAACTACAAGACACCAGGAGAATTGTGTTAGTTGGATCCGGTTAATGTTTGCAGATATTTTAATCATCCATTTGAAGCAATGATGTCGTTTCTTACAAACAAGAAGAATCCACCGCTTGGTGAAGTTTTGGATTTTTTCTGGAGAAAAGAGTATCAAGCTAGAGGTGCTCCACATATTCATATGTTACTATGGATCAAGGATGCTCCTAAATTTGGAAAAGACTTCGATGACACTGTACTGTCTTTCATTGAGGAATATGCCACTTGTGACATACCTAACAGTACAACTGATAAAGACTTATGAGGAAAAGTGTTACGGTTTCAAAGACATCGTTGTGGAAAATATTGTCTGCGAAAATTCAAATCAAAGGATAAGTTCTATACAAAATGTCGTTTTGGATTTGCACGACCAGTGCTTTCAAGAGGAAAAGTGAACAATTTGATGTCATCTTTGCGACATAATATCACAAGAAGATCACCCAAAAATACATACAATTTAAGAAGAGGAGAAGAGTTCAAATATATAAATGACTACACCCCTGTCATTTTGTCCATGTGGAATGCTAACATGGATATACAATATGTTGCAGACAACTCTATTGCTGTGGCTCGATATGTAACGTCTTACATCACGAAATCTGAAAAGACGGAACTGAAGGAGATGTGGGAAGATATTTCTCATGAAAAGAGCCTAAGCAAGAAATTGTATACATACAGTTTGAAGATGTTATCACATTGAGAAATTGGAGCATATGAATGCTGTGATCGATTATCATCTATATCTAAAACTGCTGGTTTAGAGAAGAATCTGTATGTATGTTTAAATTGTCGGATTATTTTACGGAGAAATTTCCTTGTAGAAAGAGGTCTGGTGAACGGAGCAATGGGTAATGTTGTAAGTTTTGTAAATTACCCAAATAGAGATGAGATTGAATTTTTACGAATAAAATTTGATGGAATTGAGGAAGTTCAACAAATCAGTCGCTGCTCAAGTCATTTTTTACTTGTAAAAGACTTGTATGTCCGTCGGAAACAATTTCCAATTTGTTTGGCATATGCAGTGACTATTCACAAATCGCAAGGTTTAAGTGTAGATTGTGCTTTGGTAAATATTGGAAATAGTGTATTCAAAGAGGGTATGGGATATGTTGCTTTATCACGAGTTAGAACTGTATCTGGGCTTTATCTAATTGATTTTGATGAGACAAAGATCAGTGCAGATTTAAAATGTGTAAAGGAGTATAATAGGTTGAGAAGAGAATATGCTCCAAGTTTACCTCAATGTCCTTTAATTAAAAAGCGTATATTTGGTCAGAAAAGGAGAAATGAGGAACAATGTACTGAAGTAGTAGAGAAACGAAGAAAAAAGATGAGACTGTCATTGATAAGAGTAAGAAAAAGGTTAGTACTACAGGGATTGTTGGATTTGAATTTGAAAATAGGTCTGGTGTCAACTGCTATGCAAATGTAGTGGTTAATGTGTTTTTTTCTCTAAAATTTTTACAGCAACAGATTAGAGAAAATCAAGAGCAAATATTTTGTTCTTCTTTAAATTCTGTGTTTGAAAAATGTACCAGTGGTAATAGTGAAGTAGCAAGTGTTTCAGAAGTAAGGAATGTTTTAGACATATGTGCAGAACTAAATCAATTTTCTAAGAATATTCAGCAAGATTGTCAGGAATTTATTATGTATATGCTTACAGTTTTGGAAGAAGAAGGTGTAGGTATTGATAGTCTTTTTGGCCTTTCTTATAAATGGGAACATATTTGCCATAATTGCTCATTTACAAGTAGTACTGACATACATACAGAAAGATTTATATATTTAACATTACCAGATCGTAAAACAGTGTCCTTTAATAAACTAGTTAAAGATGCGTATCAGAACATGGTCTGTTCTCAATGTAATTCAGAAATTTTATCTACCTTATTTATCCATAGATATGGACAGTATGTTATTTTAATGCTTCAACGATGCAGAGCTGATGGAAGTAAATTGTCAACTTTAATTAAAAATGATGTGCCTTCTCAAATATCTATTTCTAGAAGAACATTTGTCACTGTAGCAATTATTTTTCATGAAGGGTCATCTATATCATCAGGACATTACATAGCTTATTTGAAGAGTCCAACTGGTTGGACGCTGTGCAATGATAGTCAATTAAGTTTTAAGAAACGTTTGCCTTCTGAGTTAAGAAATTCTTATCTGATATTTTTGCAACCAAAATTTCAGTGAAATTACTTGGTGGAGTCAGAGTAATACTGTAAAGATATGAAAATGTGTTCTTTAGAAATATGATGTTATTAAGGGTGTTCAAATATAGAAATGAAACTTTTATGTGCCAAAGTGATAGCATCAGGTAAGGTTTCCTTAATGTTTCTGCTACAGGACATGTTGGAATTAACTTATACTATTTGGCCACGCGGAAAACAATGAGATATGAAAATGTTGACTTAAGATAAATGTTTTTAGAGTATACTTAAGGTACTCAAAAAAAACAAATTAACTCATACCATTTGGCCTTGCGGAAATGTATGAGATATCTAAATGTGGACTTGAGATAAATGTTTCTAGAACATACTTACTCGCGAGTTTGTTGAGAGGTACTCAAAAAATAACGACTTATCTCATAGTATTTGGCCATGCGGAAAAAAACTGAGATATCAAAATCTTGACTTGAGATAAATGTTTTAAGAACATAGTTGCACGGTTATTTGTGGAGCGGTATTTAAAAGTAACTGGTATACTTTAGTTAGTTTATAATTGTGGAATATGTGCTGTGCTTACTCAAGAAATTGCGAATTAGAGAAAAGAATTTAAGACATGTTTTTTTCTAGGTATTTATAGTATGCATAGAGATCTTGTACGGGTTTTTTAAATATAATCATTTTGATTGTGGGTTTTTTTCCCCGCTGTCACATGATGATTACTATTGAAATCACTGTTTATAGTGAAAATCAATTTATCTGAGGACAGCAAAAATAAACCAGTAAATATGTTGTTTAAGTTATTTTGTTACATTGGATTTAGAAGTATGTATTATAACAGATTTCTTTATTGTCTTCCACAGATATTACATTTTTAAGGTAAGAACAATTAATCATATCTGAGTGTTTCGTGTATCTGTCTCTTATCCTTATTTTTCATCCTCTTCCTTTGTTAATGGTGTTTAGATATGGTTATTCTCTTTAACACATGCTTTTACTTTTACATCTTTTTTGTTAGTATTCTATTCAGTCTTTCTTACTCTTCAGTTTCTTACTTACGTTGCTTCATAGAGAGTCACCTTTATTGATCCATTATCACCTTTGTTTCCTGAATCTTAACTTCTTTGTCTTACTGTACCTTACAATTTGTTCCGTTACTTTGTTTCCTTTATTTATGTTCAATTTCCAATCTAAAATCTATAGTTTAGTTTTCTCACCCTACTTCATTTCTGTCTATCTGTCTCTCTTATACTCCATGTCTGTTTGTATTCCATTCATGTTCTGTTACTCTACTTTTTTGACTCTTTTTCTCTTAGTATTCGTTCTACATTTTATCTAGTTCTTTAAGACATTTAGGTACTCTTAGTCTGTTTATTTGATAAACTGTTTGTTTCGTGTATTATCACTGATCATACTGTCATTTTGTCTGTCACTTCACTTTCCTTTAGACAGTCATTCTTTGAGTGCTTTTATTTCTTTCAAAATATTCTGACTCTGTCTCTTTCTGTCCCTCAGTCTTCTTTTCTTTCACTTTCTGCTTCAATCACTTCTACTTTGTTTTGTTTTATGAAATAACACAATAACCATATTTTTACTTTTCTTTCACAGATAGCATGTTTTTCCAATATATAAAGTTTTTCTTTATTACTATTTCTTAGGTAAGTATAAATAATAAAAACACTTTTTCAACCCTGTGTTATTTCTTTGAGTATCCTGGTCATACTATTGTTGTGTTTTATGTGAGCATTTCCATGGAGGATTGGCTGCACGGTCACAAGGAGCCTCTTAAAAAAATTAATATAAGAAATCAGCAACATTTCAGTCTGTCAGTTCACTAATGTGGATGTGTGAAAATATTGCAGGTAAATGATATCTGTTACAGAACTTTTGAGCATATTATCAAGGGAGTTTTATTCTGCATTTTTGATTTTAAAAGGCATTATAGTGCAGATAAAATTGTCTCTCTAGTATGTAGCAGACGCTAACACCAGTTAGTGATAACTAATAACAGATAATAACTATATTGGAATTTGCTTTGTTTGTCTGTGAAATTTAATATAACTGACATAGAAAGTTAACATTGCATGATGTTAGTGATTGGAAACAGTTTCTAACATTGCTATCTGTTTTTACCCACTTTGGAACATATTTGTGCCATATTCGAAAATGTACAAAATCGAATAGCTGCCCCTGAGTAGTTCTTAGGTATATCATTTAATGGTCGGTTTATAACTTGACTAAGACAAACAGCTTTGTAATGGATGAATTTTGTTGACTTCACAATAATATTTATTTATTTGGACAGATTTTTTTTCACTTAGGATAGTGGTTTGCATAGAATGTTCACCTGTGGGTTTCTTGACCTACTCAGCAGTTTACAGTGGTTACACACCATTTTATCTAACAGTTGGTAGGTGGTATGTACGTCCTGTTACCTTTCTTAAATTAATTGGGACACTTTCTATCACTCATTCAATCATTTGTTCACTGATCCAGTCATCCGTTCTCTTAACTATCCACCCTATTACTTTACTGATGTATTTATGTTTTTGTCCATATACCCCCTGTCGTTTACTAATTAATCTTTGTAATCACCCTTTCAGTCAACCATTCTTTCACCTTTTCACATATCAATTTATCTATCCACGCATTTATTTGACCATCATCTACACTTTCAATTATTTATCTATGTATCCTTTCAAACATCCATTCACTAAATTACTGATGCATCACGTGCTCTTTTACTCATGCATCCATCCTTTAACATATCTATCCATCCTTCTAGCCATTCAAACAGTCTTTCAGGCATACATACATCAATTTATCTTTTCTGACATCTATACTTGCTATCATTCATTAATTCATCCATGTTTTCTGTGATTATATAACTATTCTCTTTTCATTCATCCTTTCACTAATCGATCTAGTCATTTAGACATTCCAAACTTATTTGCTCACCCACCATTGTAATTTATGACCTGACTTTCTCTGTAGAGTTGTAGGAAGAAGAGGCTTGTAAAGAACAACCTACAGCAAAGGGTGGGGTGCGGTGGGTGAGAGTTTACAATATCTCCTTACATAGGCAGACTGAAAACGTAGAAGTTATCAGTTATACATGATGTTCAGTAACAGCATGTGAGGTTACCTTTAAATGTTGTTCTTTCCATGGCTTTAAGCAGGGTCGGATTGGGATCACAATTCGGCCCGGGCACTGACGTAAAAAGTGGCCCACATTCAAGAGGCGTGGCCCATATTTAATGGGTGTGGCTCACATTCAAGGGGCGTGCCCTTTCATAAAACACCATTTGCACATACAAGGAATGAAAGTGGGAGGATACTGTTCTTGCACAGGACACAAGGCCAAGGTGCCAATGGCGTACATGCTGAGCAACTAAAAAAAATAGCAAGGCCCCTTTCTGTCACAAAATTATTCCAGCCTCCAGCACAGGAGCACCTGAAAAGCAGCAAGGCCGCTGCTATTAGTAACCTTAGTCCTTCACAGGCCTTCAGCTCAGGAGCACTTGAACAGAGGTAAGGCCCCTGCAATTAGTAAATTAATCAGCCCTCCATGCCTCGGGAAAATGTCCTAGCAGGGGAGCACAAAACACTGCCAGGTAGCCAGGGGGAGGTTGAGGTGAAGCTGGTGCATGGGAAGTGCACTCCCAGTGTGTTCTGGCAGTTTGAGTGTTTACCATTTACTGTAGTATTACTGTTGTACCTGTGTATGCTACTCTTTTGTAACTTGTACACGTCACTTTTCTGTGGTATCACACTGTATGCTACCTCTCACTTTTGTTTGCTTTAGATACTTGCTGCATGGGCTGCATGGGGCCCAGGCGGGCCGAGGTGAAAATGGCTCAAAGGCCTGAGAAACACCTGGCCCCCAGGGAGGCCGATTCTTGCAAATAATCACCGCTCCCCAGCCCAGCCTTAGCTTCATTGCTTGGCAGGCCAGGGGTGTCTGGCCGCACAGCGAGGCTGCTTTTATTTTCTCTGTCTGTCTCCGTGCACTCTGTGGGCCGTTTTTTTTTTCTCCCCTTTCCAAGTCCACTCTCTGTGGTTTGGGACAGGGGAGAAAAAAACGGCCCACAGAGGGCACTGAGGCACCGGCCCTTCGGCCCATGCCCGAATGTCCGCCTTGCCAATCCGCCTCTGACTTTAAGCACTGTTTAAAAAAAGGGAGGAGTCTTTTCAAAGGAGGTGTTGGATGTTATTCTGTGGGCAGATTAAAGCACCTAAACTACAAATATGCGTGTAGTATAGTGTGGTGCTCGACTGGAGGTATGTTGTATGTCTGATTGCATGCAGATATGTAGATCAGCAAATACCTTCACACAAACAACACGCAAAGACTATTGGCTTTGAAAATAGGTGCTACTTCCTTTAAGTACAAAAGCAGTAACCATGGTATTGTTGAATATGTTAATGAAAATACTGCTGTTTAAAATTCATGAGACAATGAAAGAGCGTTAATCTGATTTCTTAATTTTCTTTCATAGCCTTTTTTAAAGAAACTGTTTCATAATATGCCATGCTGGTGGTTTTACTTTTTTTATGTAAGACAATGTCTTCTGTTCATTGAGGCAGGAAGCTCCTTTGAGAATTCCAATGGGCGGGTTGGGTGCTCCTAATGCAGTAAAATTCAAGGCCGTTTCAGCAGGGTCTGTCAGCGTTATCACAGGGGAGGAGCGCGCAGCTCTCTGAGATGGATACAGTTACACATAACAGGGTAGTGACGTCTGTGGAATTTACGAACGATAGGCAACCTTGTGTGCTCCGTGCCCTTGGTACCTCATTACGGCGGACTGGGGAGCCGCGGTGTACAGTTTGGGAATCACTAGTTTTAGAATTAAACTTTTGATAATTCTATCACTCCTAAGCGTTAAAATTGGCCGCTGGTCTACGAAAAAATATTGGAAGTAAGCCAACATAGTGATAATTTTTGCTAGTTGTTTACGGTTACTAGATTTCTAAACGTAAAAAACGGGACATTAAATGAAAATAGAAGAAGTACTATGATTTCACTTCTAGTGATGAGAGTGCATGTTAGCAGAGAATTACAAAAGAGGCAGTCTGAACATAATTTGAATACATATGTGATAGTACCCCTGTGACAGCCTGCGGCAGTTGACATTCCACACCTCCACGTTAACGCTGCCAAATGCTTCATCAAAGCTGCTTGTGGCACTCGTACGATAAACAAGTTTATTTAAACTGTTTTTGTAATAGCCGCCGTGTACGAGATAGTATTTTCGCCTTTAAACAGATTTTGCTTGTAGTTTAACATATGCCTACTATGCATGTCATTAACTGTGTGTGCGGCACACATGCAAATTGCTTTTAGCACAGGCGGTGTTATGACGTTCTCATAAAGATGTTCAAGAACATTTACAAAGATTCAAAAATTTTTATCGCCGCCTTCAACGGCAGGAAGTTGCCGATATAGGGGCGAAAACGGCGCCCATAATATGCTTTATAAATTGCAGTCGAACGGAATGTTAGATATAAAGGCATATAACATATGTTTCAATTTGAATTTTGAAAAACAAAGGGGCATATTATAAAGGACGGTCGATATATTTTCGCCGCTTTCATCGACAGGAAATTGGCAATAAAGCGGCGATAATGGGTTTCATAATATGCCCTATGGAAATCATATCAAAGCCCATGTGAGATGCGAAAACATGTAGTATGGGCTACGATAGGAATTTCATACAGCATATCATCAAGTCCATTATCGCCGCTTTATCGGCAGTTTGCTGCCGATAGAAGCGGCGATATTGTATCGTCCATCCATGATAATATGGCTCATATTATGAAGGCGATTATCGGCGCTTTTGTTACTGCGTTCTGCCAATAAAAGCGACGTGAAATTATCACGTCTTCTTCATAATATGCCCTAAGTATTGCCGCATTCTTTTATTATTGTTCTGAAAATGCGGCGATACTTTAGCTTATTAATAGAGCTCTTTTTGGTACAATGAGGTAGTTCTGAAAAGAACTGTTTTTTTGTGAAGTTTTTTTTTTTAAAAAAGTTTTTTATTCTTTATAATTTGTAAAACTGGAACCAAATTTTTGAACTTTAAAACATGAACATTTGAAGTTGTTAAAAAATTAGATGCATTCGAATCTTTTATGGTCATGAAATCTTTTTTCAATAAGAATGAGGCTCTGCTCCCCGTACACAATCAATCCTTTGCACTTGTTGCATTTTATATGCACTTTTGACATAAATGGTTTCAACTCCATATGTTCAGTCGATGGAGATGTAGGTCGTCTGGTCGATGAAGTACTGGCCTCAGATGGTGGCAGTTCTGTGGCCAGAGCTCTTGTCGCTGCCTGTGCATATTGCACAGGGTGGACTTGGCTCATATGCCTCTTCATAGTATGAATTGAAAAGGAATATTTTTTGGTTGGATTTCCTCTTGAAAGTACGGAGCCACAAATTGTGCACGTTACTTTCGGAGTATTTACTTTTTTTTGCCCCTCAGGAAAGGTAAAAAATTGCCAAATAAAAGATTCATTTTTTTTTTTTAAAGGAAGATGAACATTTTCTTCAGATTCTGAAGAAGAATTGCGTGCGGCCGCCATTTCACCAAAGTCTCCGGAAAGATGAAAAAGGTTGTTCTCTCTTCAGCGCCAAATAGATAGTGAGGGAAGTTGGTGGGTTCTGGAAAATTGCAGAATAGAAACTACTATGAACCAATAGGAAGTGTTCTTTTCAAGTCACATGATTTTACATGCGCGTATTAGGACGTATACGCGGTGACGGAATCCGGACACGTACGTGAATTAGAAGTATCGGTCTAATGTAATGAAGTTTTAAATGTGAAAAGGAGGAAAGGTATACATTCTCAAATGTTAAATACCTTCATATGGGGTCACAAGAACCATGCCGATAAAGTATCAAACCTTTTTTATTGTTTCAAAATACCGGGGTGCGCGCATTCGGTCGCGCACCACAGTACGTTTTTCAACATTTAGTGACAAGTCTGAAAACGGTAAAATGAAGGTAAGGTAAACACTTTGTAAAGCTTTTGAGACTTACAAGGAGTCCCTAAGCAATTCTAACAGTGAAGAAAAGTTTGTAATACTATGAAAACATTTCTCGAAAATCTAAAATAAAACTATAGAATGCATTAAAAAAATATTTTATATTTCGCAATTAATAAAAACAATGAAATATAATGAAAAAATATAATTTAAAAACAGCTTATAGTTAGAAAATTGCCTTTAAAAAACCTATGAAATTCACTGAAAAAACCATAGGTTTTACACACGTTATAGTTAGGAAGTAGCATTTAAAAAACCTATGAAATTCACTGAAAAAACCATAGGTTTTACACCCGTTATAGTTAGGAAGTAGCATTTAAAAAACCTATGAAATTTACTGAAAAAACCATAGGTTTCACACCAGTTATAGTTAGGAATTAGCATTTAAAAAACCTATTAAATTCACTGAAAAATCCATAGGTTTCACACCAGTTATAGTTAGCTGCAAAATTTTACTCGCATAAAACCATTGAAATTCCCACGTTATAGTTAGTTGGACTCACTATAACTTGCGCGTGCAATGCACTGCTGATGACGTCACATATTACATCACTCATGACATGGTCAGTGACATCACTCATGACATCACTGATGACACCATCCTTGTGACAGAGTGACAGACCTCCTTTCACTGTAATGTAACCCTTGAAACACATATTCAAAAATAGAAACTAACATTTTCAAAAAAATGGAGATACCCATATCAGTTACAACAACCAATTAAATAATTCCACCATCTATATACACATCCACTCATTCACAAACAGTTTTATATAGTCACTCATACATATACTCACTCATCATATGTAGTGATACACCTATACATCCTGTTACACACCGACAGTCATCCAAAAGTTACTCACACACATACTCACACATGCAAATAAACTATTGAACATCCATTTATTTGCATATACAGATATACACACACTACCACCTTACTTCTAAGGAAACTTACACATACACATATACATCAATATTCACATATATTAGATTAAAACATATGTAGTTACTGATAAAGACACTAGTGAGACAGTCATTCAGTCACTAACACACACATATATACACTCATCCATCCATACAGTCCTGCACATATGCTGTCTTCAAAACACATACAAACAGAGAGTCAGTCACTCATGCATCTATGTGCTAAGTAATACCCCCACCAAACCATACAAACACTCATACTGATACTAAGAAAAACATATAATAACCCATATACCTACACATGTAGCTACTCACCAACCCATGAAGCCACTTATACACAAAGTGAAACACTAATCCATATATTTAAATATTTAAACATTACTCACTAATATATGTATTCACTAACATACACTTAATAAGCGAGTTAACCAATCAATTATTTTTTTTTAAATCCATGTAAACACTTATTTAAACATTTATTCTTCCATCAACTTTTACATATACATATATAACACATAATTATTTTTTTTAATACACACATTCACTGGATGGTCTCATCAGTGATGTCATGAGTGATGTCACTGACCATGTCATGAGTGATGTAATATGTGACGTCATCAGCAGTGCATTGCACGCGCAAGTTATAGTGAGTCCAACTAACTATAACGTGGGAATTTCAATGGTTTTATGCGAGTAAAATTTTGCAGCTAACTATAACTGGTGTGAAACCTATGGTTTTTTCAGTGAATTTAATAGGTTTTTTAAATGATAATTCCTAACTATAACTGGTGTGAAACCTATGGTTTTTTCAGTGAATTTCATAGGTTTTTTAAATGCTACTTCCTAACTATAACGTGTGTAAAACCTATGGTTTTTTCAGTGAATATATATATATATATATATATATATATATATATATATATATTCACTGAAAAAACCATAGGTTATAGACCATATATAGTTAGGGATTAGCATTTACAAAACCTTATTTTACTCGCACAAAACCATTGAAATTCGCATATATAGTTAGTTGCGCTAACTATATATCGCGCACCCGCAATCGACTGCTGATGATGTCACATATTACATCATTCATGACATGGTCAGTGACATCACTGATGACATCACTGATGACATCTCAAATGACTAAAAACCTTTATTGTGAAAATGTCAGTATACAAATACGGGCCTATAACCACGTGGGCCGGCCACGGAGCAAACTGTAATCGTATATGATGAGGAGACATTTACACTGTAGAGGAACGTAATGGGCGGGCCATTAGGTTGCAAGAACTAAGGTGTCTAACAGTTGCGGAATCGGTGGACGTACATTTTATAATTAAAATACGACAGGGCCAGTTACAACAAAATTATCTAGATATACATTTGCGGGCAAGTACCATGGGTGACGTTAATTCGAACTTTCAATAGTACAGTAATCAATAACACATCAGAACTTAATATCAATAGGGATGTCGAAATATTCATCAATTCTCGTCCCTGCCCGCCATGTGCTTCAAAACTGCATACGTATCTCGTGATATCAAGGTTGTGCAACCAGTACACAACAAGGAGTTACGAGTCCCATTTATTCCGGCGCCATTTTGGGCGAGGACGGGCAGGTCCAGGATATAGTCAAAATGTCTCCACCAACCATCGACTATGATGATGTTCATATGCTGTATTTATTAGAGTAACACTCATCTGTCCACATGAAATTAATTTGCCACAATCTAAACATGTCATTTTAATCTTTCCAAAGTTCTTCTGAATATTTGGGACCGTTTCCCTTGCCTCTGATGCTGTCAGTGCCACTTCTTTGGTGAATGTACTGGCAGGTCGGGGGTTGTCCTCTAAATCTCTCTTTTGTGCAGCACTATAATTAATCGGTGCCACCTCTCCATATGACGATGCATGGTATAATTACCATAACTATATTTTTTTTCGGTTCTTCTGGAGAGTACATCGTGGCAGATGAGGCAGGTAACGTACCGGGCATTTACCTTTTTTGCATGTAGAGGAAAGGAAAAAAAATTCGACCGTCCGAGTTCTAAGGTGACCCAGGGCCATTTTAGTGGACCAGGCCCAAATCCAAAGAACAGGCCGCCATTTTGAGAGTCCTGTTGCAGCCGCCTGTCGCTGTAGCAGCAAGAGCGGGCGAAACTCAGCTAGACTGCGCTCCACTGCAGATGAAGTGCCTCAACCTGGAGAGGCGGGAGAGGCTCGATTGCACCGCCTCCCCCCCCCCCCTCGGACACCCCACGCCGTCTTTCGGCGCAGCATTGTAGGATGGCCACACCAGTGCGGCAACTTGCTGGACACCACCTCGGTGCCAACCGAATCTCAGCGCCTTGTGGTGTCTTCCATTCCGAAAATATTGTTGGCAGCATTTTGAAAGGAAAGATAAACAGCCGTTTGTGGCCCTCACTACACCGTTCTCCTAGTGAGTCTCACATTGTTACATTTAGGAAGAATGTTGAAGAGTAGTATGTTGAAAATCTGAAGCCATTGTTCTACAAACTCTCAACCAGCCTTGGATGGAAAAATCCTGAAGAATGTACAAACTGAAAACCAGTTTTTGTCTGTATAGCATCAGCAGCAACGCTTGAGTCAGCTTTGTGTGAAGCCGCCATTTTGATTCAATCAATAGCGTCCCCCTGCACACATTCAGGGACCTGGTCGTGTCTTCAGGTCAAACGGATTGTGGGACAAGATGCACAAAGGAAAAGGAAAAAAGTTCCGCCGGACCCCGGGAGGCGGCCGCCTATGTCATGGGCGATCTTAGGCCACACCAGGGCAATAGTGAAGCTGCAGCAGGTGCAAATAAGCTTCAGAGAGTGTTACAAGTGCTGCTCAGAACTCTCAACTATGACACCACCTCGGTGCCATCCGGATCTTGGCGCCTTGTGCTGGTTCCGGCCTATTCACACATCGGTCCGCTACTGATGCCACCTCACAGGCCAACGGGGCACCCCACGCCGACTTTCGGCGCAGCATTGTAGGATGGCCACACCAGTGCGGCAACTTGCTGGGCACCACCTCGGTGCCATCCAGATCTCGGTGCGTTGTGCTGCCTTCGGCCTATTCGCCGCAAGTGCGTACGCAACTCAGCTGCATAGCGCGTGAAACACCAAGGGGCGCCCCACTGCAGCCGAGGAACCTCCATCTTGGGGGCGACGCACAGCATCACATTGCTTTCCAATGCAGTCAGATCCTCAAACAGCCCCCACTGACTGACGCGAACTCACAGGCCAACGGGGCGCCCCACGCCGACTTTCGGCGCAGCATTGTAGGATGGCCACACCAGTGCAGCAACTTGCTGGACACCACCTCGGTGCCATCCGGATCTTGGCGCGTTGTGCTGCCTTCGGCCTATTCGCACATCGGTCCGCTACTGACGCCGCCTCACGTGCCAACGGATTTTCTACGCTTTTTATAGCCCTATGCCGCATAACAGGTCATGTGACTTGTTTATAAAACTTTTCATTGGTTCATTTTACTTTTGGTTTCCTAATGATGGAAGGCTTGATCATATGACCTAAAAATAACACTTTTCATTGGATTAAAACATTTTTTTTTCCCAAACGATGAAAGCCCCACCTTGTTTCTGGATGTTTCAGACTGAAGCTGGCGTCAGCATGAAAGCACCACCATCTCCTGGCTCCGTCGTGGTCATTCCGCGAGCAATCATGGCAGCCGCTCCCCACCGTAAGCCTGCAGGAGTCGGGCCCCCAAGACTTTTGCAGAATCTTCAAGGCTGAGGGGACGCTTTCGAGAATGGGGTCCAAGACCTAGCAGACAAGCGTTCGAGTTCCAAGGTGTCCCAGGGCCATTTCAGTGGACCAGGCCCAAAAAGGAAAGAGCCTGCCGCCATTTTGAGAGTCCTGTGGCAGCCGCCTATCGCTGCACCGCAAGAGTGGGTGCAACTCAGCTGAATGGCGGATTTTGGCACAGTTTACCAAAAGCGGGCGGAATGGCAACTGAAACGGTAAAGGGGCGCCCCACTACAGCAGACGAGCCTCCACCTGGGGAGGCCCGTTCACGCCGCCTCACCCCCCCCCCCCGGGGCACCCCACGCCGTTATTCGGAGCAGCATTGTAGGATACCAAAACCACTGCGGCAACTTACTGGACATCACCTGGGTGCCATCCACATCTCAGCACGTTCTGCTGCCTTGGGACTATTCGCACAACAGACCGCTACTGACGAGGCCTCCCCCCGCACCCCCGGGACGCCTCACGCCGTTTTTCGGAGCTGCATTGTAGGATACCAAAAACCAGTGCGGCACCCAGGTAACATCACCTGGGTGCCGTCCAGAACTCATCACGTTGTGCTGCCTTGGGACTATTCGCACAAAACACAGCTACTGACCATTGTTGCTTCTTTTTTCAAAAAAATGTTTAAATGCATTTACTGTTTTTGTTGCATTGTATATATTTATAAGTTATTAAAGTTTTATAATCCTACTACTTTGTTGGAGTGCTATATATTTTTAATGTGACACATAATTGTAAAAACTTTGATGTACAAAGAGGCATCCCTGGTATCTTCCGCTTCAGGCTCGGTCCCCTCCCTAATCACAATACAGGATGGTTTTCAGATAGTAGGAACGCGTGTGGTGTGACGGATCTCATCGGGTGGGGGCCTTGATCTACTGTAACTCCTTTGAAGAGGGGTGATTCTTTACAGCTGGGGCCATAAACTACATCTGCAAGGCTAGGTGATAGCCTGGGACCGGCCTGGACAATTGGACACAGAGGAAGAGGAGTGTCAGAGGGTGCGGTAGTGAATAGGGCGAAAGGGAGGTGTCGGGCGGGCACAGGGTGTGATTCTCAAGGAAGAGCAGCGCAGATGGGGGGAGGTTTATTGCCCATGCATAAGACAGAGAGCGGGGGTGACCAGTGCCTGGGGGAGATGCTTGCGAGGGTGGGGAGCCATGCTAAGGATCGACAGCGTGCAGATAGTGGGTCTGGTCAAGGCATCTAAAATGGCTGCCGTGCACGACAAAAGTGTGGCATTTGAAAAAAGGCAAGATGGCGCAGACAATGTTTTTCAACACTTCCTGATTTCCTTCGAATCGAACGTTAACAGACGTTATCTCTCCCACACTACCGGTCCCCCTGGGCTTAAACGCCGAGATGGTAGGGACTGCATCTCGTGGAGATAGGCCGAGACGTCACTCATCAGAAAAAAAAAAAAAAAAAAAGTCTATAAACATGCAATAAGTTAAAAGTCAATCATTCTTGTTTCTTTGTAGTACGCTCCCCAGTCCGCTTTCCGTTACGCGTACCGGGCGCACCCCACGAAAAAAAAAGATTTTTTTTTTTTGTTTTTTGCCCCGCGGGGCCCTTTTAAAGCCTCCACATCAAACCTAGGGGGTCAGGGAGGATCTACTATGCCCCCTTATGGTCATTTCCCCCTTTGTTTTGGCCTCCTCTTGTCTCTCGATCCTACCAAGAGACAAGATGGCGGCCGCTCCGGACTGTTTAGAATGTTGACAGACACCGGAGAGCCAATCAGCTTCGCTTCGCGAAGTTCCGTTACGCGTCAAGTACGCGAACCGGAGCGCTACCCGGAGCGCTGTTACAGATATATATCTTTTTTTGAACGTTAATTTCTCAAACTCCACTGGAGCACATATATTGAGACCTAGCAAAGGCACATCGGGCTAACAGTCCCTACAATTTTGCCAAGTTTCGTGCAAATCCATTCAGCCGTTCGGGCTAAAAGTGAGGCCAACCGCCCTATGGAAATTAACATGGGAAAAACGCGTTTTGGGACCCCCCTTTTGTCTCGGCCCCCCCTTGATGAACCCCCTCCAAATTTTCAGTGGCTGCTCAGAAACAAAATGTTCCATTTTCCTGAAAATTTCAGCCAATTCCGTCCACAAACGCCAAAGTTATTAGACATAGAATTTTCAAAAATCCCATAGAGAAAAAATCCTAACTATATATACCTACTGGCGACCGCCAGTAGGTAATTACCTACTGGCGGTCGCCAGTAGGTATATATAGTTAGGATTTTTTCTCTATGGGTTTTTTGAAAATTCTATGTCTAATAACTTTGGCGTTTGTGGACGGAATTGGCTGAAATTTTCAGGAAAATGGCACATTTTGTTTCTGAGCAGCCCTTGAAAATTTGGGGGGGGTTCGTCCAGTGGGGGCCGAGAAAAAAGGGGGGTCCCAAAACGTGTTTTTAACATTGAGTTTTCCATAGGGCGGTTGGCCTCACTTTTAGCCCGAACGGCTGAATGGATTTGCACGAAACTTGGCAAAATTGTAGGGACTGGTAGCCCGATGTGCCTTTTGTAGGTCTCAATATATGTGCTCCAGTGGATTTTGAGAAATTAACGTTTAAAAAAAGATATATATCTGTAAGCGCGGACTGGGCAGCGCACTGGTTCGCGGACTTTTCGCGCAACGGAGCTTTGTGAAGCGAAGCTGATTGGTTCTCCGGCGTCTGTCAACATTCCAAACAGTCCGTAGCGGCCACCATCTTGTCTCTCGGTAGGATCGAGAGACAAGAGGAGGTCAAAACAAAGGGGGAAATAACTATAAGGGGGCATAGTAGATCCTCGCTGACCCCCTAGGTTTGATGTGGAGGTTTTAAAAGGGCCCCGCGGGGCAAAAAAAAAAAATAATAATAATAATTGAACGGCTGAATGGATTTGCACGAAACTTGGCAAAATATTAGGGACTGGTAGCCCGATGTGCCTTTGCTAGGTCTCAATATATGTGCTCCAGTGGATTTTGAGAAATTAACGTTCAAAAAAAGATATATATCTGTAACAGCGCTCCGCTTCGCGTAACGGAGGTTTGCGAAGCTGATTGGTCATTCTGTCACTGGGCTATAGTTGGGCTACATCTGGCTGATATTTGGGCTACATTTGTTTTTTTGTGTGTCTGGCGGCCATCTTTGGGCTACATTGGGCTTCATTGGGCTACATTCGGCTAATTAGCAAATAGCTCATCGCAAACTAGGAATGGTAAAGAATCGCTATTTATTCCTAAAGTTCGCTATTTAGGAAATGCAAAAAACTTTGATGATACATATGGCGGTTCATCTCTAACAAGATAAGAAGCATAGGGATACATTTATGATGACTGGCGCATCACCAGGGATGTGTTAGTCATTCTGTGCCGCTGTTCCGTCACCTATGGTGTGCTGCATTTACAATGCGGCGCATCATGGGGCAAAAACAGCACAGATGCGTGATGTATCTGTGCCGTAAAGGTGGCGCATTGCTGGAGTTGTATCGCAAGTGTGATGAAGCTCCAGCAAGGGTCGGGGTTGCCCCTGTCGCAGGGTTTCTGTTCTCACACAGAACTGTGGACAGAGGATTGGAACCTCGGCGAATTAGGGTGTCCCAAAACTCACGTTAGTAATCAAAAACTCCTTAGCAAGCTAGGTACAGTGTCACATTGGATATAACAAACTCTCAATGTTTAGACAATCCAGAATATGAACTTATAGTACCTCAGGATACGTGGAACTCATGAACAGTCGGTCGTTATAGATTTCTTAGAAACCAGAACATGGAGTTAAGAAGAACAGATGTGTATTTGAAATGTTTATTTACTAATGCCGTCTTCTCAGGCGTAGTACCTTAGATAATAAAAGTACACATATTATCAGTAGCAAAATTACCAGCATAGTTACTAGTACATAAAAAGTGAATGGTGATAGTATGTTAACATGCTGTAAATGAATAAGAGTTAGCAACACTTATAAGCAGCCGCGGGCCGTGGAGGGAGTTACGTTGAGGCAGGGAGGCGGGGAGGGGGAGAAGCAGGGTGGAGAATACAAGTACACATATTATCAGTAGCAAAATTACCAGCATAGTTACTAGTACATAAAAAGCGAATGGTGACAGTATGTTAACATGCTGTAAATGAATAAGAGTTAGCAACACTTATAAGCAGTCGCGGGCCGTGGAGGGAGTTACGGTGGGGCAGGGAGGCGGGGAGGGGGAGGGGCAAGGTAGAGAGGGCTCCACCCTGCTTCTCCCCCTCCCCGCCTCCCTGCTTCACCGTAACTCCCTCCACGGCCCGCGGCTGCTTATATCTCACCCTCCCTAATACACATATTATATTATTTGCTAAGAAGGTCTCTTTGTGTTGGTTTAGGGCGTGCCCATACTTTAGTGTCTTAGATTTGAAGGAATCACATCAGCATACACCAGCTCTCTCTTCATGTGAACCGCATCAACTGTTGTGTATGTGTGTTCGGCAAAGCAATATAAAACCCGCCTCATGCCCAGAATTGGCAGAAGTTGCACTTATGTTATGAGTATGAAGTCGTGGAGATCAGACCTCATAACAATTCTGTATCGTGTTGTTCTTGAAACTTTAGCACTCGCTGTACAGATATAGTTTAACAAGTAAAGCAGATAGTAGACCAATAACATATTATTCTCATGTAAACCACGATGAACTACTAGGTGGAAAGCTAAAGCAACAACTAAGTGTCGTGTGCAGAAGTTGCAAAAAAGGAAAAATGGCGTTTAAACCGGTAATGAGCCCATGCTAACTTAACACGGTGTAAAGATATCCAGGACCTAGATGACACCTCCTCATGATCCGGAAACGAACTGAATAAGATAATAGAAGTGCCATCTCATGAGAGCAGATTGCAAGTTTATATGTGGACGGTCCGCAAGGTAAAGCATTAAAAACTAGGAAAATTTAATGCTAAAGAAAAATAAAACAGCCAAGTACTTTATCGAGTCTTAAGCCAATAGGCAAGGTAAATAATAAAAACTTGACAAATAAGTCAATGAATTGTCAATGAAATGCTAGTACTCAGCATATCAAACATGAAAAAGGTCTATGACATAACTGTGTATGCAAAATAAGCTGCAACAGCCTCCAATAGGAAGTCACCGTCTTCATCCGAAAACAGTTCAGCCATCCAATTTAAAAGCGGAAAAGAACATACGTGCTCTCCCAGCACCGGATCCTCTATCACCATCAGAGGACAGCTCGGTGGGTTTTCAAGAAAGCTCTGTTCCAAGAAAGACTGTGCTGCCGCCAGTAAATTCCAGGGACCAAGTAGTCCATGCATCAATGCCACAGCCATAATCCTTTCGCCAGGACAAACCAACTCGTGAGTAATGATAGGAGTCATCAGCTGATTAAAGTCGACGTCAGGAGAAACCGGTCCGCAGAGACACAAATCAATGGCCCAATCGAAATCACAGGTCAGGCAGTGAAATACAGGCTGGACACAGGTGAAGTAGGAGAACCGAAAAGATAATCCATATGCCGTGCTTAATATCGCCAACGGCATTGTGCCATAATATTCTAGCATGCGATTGCGGAACAGTGTCAGCAGCTGCAGGGTCGGAGGTTGCATAGGAGGGACATCCATATTTAAAAATGTAAAAAAGCACAAGAGCGTCCGCTGGTAATGCAAGTAAAAATGCCAATCCACGAACCAGAGTGCAGAAAATACAATGAAAGGAAGCAGGGATGACTCCAAAGATTTTCTCAAATGAAGTGACGAGACCACTGGTAACAACTTTAAAAAAGTGCACCAGGGACTTTGTGGAGGATGCGTTAAAGATAGTCGGAAACATGTTGCTGAAATTGAAAGGCAAATGTTAATTGAAAAAGGTTTTGCACCTCTGTATGGGTGTTCGCTATGTGAAGTACGAAAGTTTCACGGGCCGAACTCAAGGCCACCTCTCTCTGAGACAAAAGAGCTCTTATTCTTGCCATGCCGTTGAAACGTGTCTCAAGGTTGGTATTTGTGGCCAGATTGAAAACTCCCTATGTTCATGTGTGGGAGGAAATAGAACATTTCTGCAGCAAATAACCCGTTCACTTACTGTTACGATAAAAGGAATACTTTTAATTAACTCAGAACAATCTTCATTATTGAGCATCAAATAACTACCATTTTCCAACAACTTGAACGTGGGGATGATAGCAGGAACTGGCGTGCCTTGCAACACGCAAGCCATATTTGGTCGGTGTTTGTTGCATGAACCGTGTAAATGTATGTGCCTACACATTAGTGAATGATCTGGCGTCTCAGTGCATTCCTCTCCATTCAGATAAACTTCTTGATCATCTTTGAAACATCTGTATGTGTATGGAAGCGACCAGACCTCATGAAGAAAAGCACTACCTAAAGGTTCATAACGACCTATTGGTATATATTTCATACAATTTGAAAACTTATATAAAGCAAAAGGCAGCGTTATTAAACCGTGGATAAGGCATGTTGCCAAAAAACCCGCAATCCTCTGCTGATGATGTCACTGAGCATGTCATGAATGATGTAATATGTGACATCATCAGCAGTGGATTACGGGTAATGGTATCTCTAGTTTACTCCCTTATAGCTGTCTTTCTTTTAACATAAGTGTCTGTTTCCTTCCCTTATACTTACTGTTTTTGGGTCGCTTCCGGTTCGCGTACCCGCGAGCGAACTGGGAAGCGAACTAAGAGAAATAGAGGTTGGCACAGTTCCAAATATTGTACCAATTTTTTAATAACGGGGAGGTAGTTCTGAAAAGAACTTTTTTTTTTATTTTTCTGAACATTTTTTTACTGTTTTTGAATTTTTCGGAACAGTTTTATATTTTTTGGGGTTTTTCTTGGAGGGGGCAATGAAAACGATTCATTGTAAAGGGCTCAACAGGAGCAACAAAACAAAAAAAGGAAGTATTTATTATTTTGGGCGTTTCGGACAAACTTGCATATGATAGTCAATAGCTCTGTTGATCAGAGTGATGCTTTTTTCTCCGTAGGAAATGAATCCATCGCAAAATGCGCAGATGTGTTTTACATCACCAAATCTCATTTGTATATTTGGCACCATCTCCCTGCCCTCTGGTCCCGTTACTTCCGGTACAACAGATCTTCTGGCCATAATAGGGAGATTATCTAGGTCGTTCCGAAACTGTGCAGCACTGTAGTTGTTAGGATGCCACCTAGTCATATGGCGATGCATTGTGTAGTTTCCGAAACTGTATTTTTTGTCGGTCCCTCTGGACAGTCTATCTTGACATATAAGGCAAGTTACGTATCTTGCATTTACTTTTTTCTGACCTTTGGGAATTTTAAAAAATTGCCAAATGAAGTTTTCTTTCCGGTGAGACGTCCTGGGCTGCTCAGGCAAAAACTGCCTCTCTTCGTGCTCGTCCTCCTGTTCCTCTTCTTCTTCTTCTTGTTGAATTACAACTTGAGCAGGTGGTCCACTCTTCCTTGGATGTGGTGGAGGTGGTGGGGAAGCACCAGCTGAAGCTACTAAAGAAGCCATTGCTCAGTGATCACAAAGGGTCTTTCTCTCACAATGATGAAAGTCAGAGTGAGGAAAGAAGGAGGGATTTTCATCATTTGGGAAAAACAAGAGTTCTCAACCAATCAAAAGTGTTCATTTTAGATTATATGACCTAGTCTTACATCATTAGGAAACCAAAAGTGAAATGAACCAATGAAAAGTGTTATTACCAAGTCACATGACTTGCTGTGTTTACGTTAAGCGCTTTGCAGGGCCTCCCGGTTTGCTTCTAGAAACCTGCGCTTTGCGACTCGCTTCGCGTACCAGTTCGCTAACGTAGCACGTCATATGACGTATCACGCGACAACGTGAAACGTCATGCGGACGGGAGGCGTCACGATGTTGTTTTCTAACGCGGCACTTGCGGTAAAGAAACGTTTACCGGCTCGCGGTCTATTTCGCGGCATCAAGGTCAGCTAACGGGAAGCTTCCCGATTCGCGAAGCGGGAACGAAGAAAAAAAAATATTTTAAAAAAAAATTATTCATAAACATATAAAATATATTTTTGGATTTAAAGAAGAATACATTTTACAGCTACAGATATTAGCTGTTAAAAAACCAATGAAATTCACAGAAAAAACCATAGGTTATAGACCATATATAGTTAGGAATTAGCATTTACAAAACCTTGAAAATTCACTGAAAAAACCATAGGTTATAGACCATATATAGTTAGGAATTAGCATTTAAAAAACCTTATTTTACTCACACAAAACCATTGAAATTCCATATATAGTTAGTTGCACTAACTATATATCGCGCACCGCAATCCACTGCTGATGATGTCACATATTACATCATTCATGACATGGTCAGTGACATCACTGATTACATCACTGATGACATCTCAAAACAATGGTTTTGTGTGAGTAAAATAAGGTTTTTTAAATGCTAATTCCTAACTATATATGGTCTATAACCTATGGTTTTTTCAGTGAATTTTCAAGGTTTTGTAAATGCTAATTCCTAACTATATATGGTCTATAACCTATGGTTTTTTCTGTGAATATATATATATATATATATGCTATCCAAAATACTTCTTTTGGATAGCATGTAAATGAAATACGGGTCTGGGTTCGACCCTTGCGCTGAGCACCCGCTGATAGTGTGCGTCTGCATGCTTGGACCCTTTTGTGGATATATATATATATATCTATTACCTACTGGCGGTCGCCAGTAGGGATATATAGTTAGGATTTTTTCTCTATGGGATTTTTGAAAATTCTATGTCGAATAACTTTGGCGTTTGAGGACGGAATTGGCTGAAATTTTCAGGAAAATGGAACATTTTGTTTCTGAGCAGCCCCTAAAAATTTGGGAGGGTTTCGTCAAGGGGGGCCGAGAAAAAAGGAGGTTCCCAAAACGCGTTTTTCCCATGCAATTTTCCATAGGGCGGTTGGACTCACTTTTAGCTCGAACGGCTGAATGGATTTCCACGAAACTTGGCAAAATTGTAGGGACTGGTAGCCCAATGTGCCTTTGCTAGGTCTCAATATATGTGCTCCAGTGGATTTTGCGAAATTAACGTTCCAAAAAATATATATATCTGTAAGCGCGCTCCGGGCAGCGCCCCGGTTCGCGTACCTGACGCGTAACGGAACTTCGCGAAGCGAAGCTGATTGGCTCTCCGGTGTCTGTCAACATTCTAAACAGTCCGGAGCGGCCGCCATCTTGTCTTTCGGTAGGATCGAGAGACAAGAGGAGGCCAAAACAAAGGGGTAAATGACCATAAGGGGGCATAGCAGATCATCCCTGACCCCCTATGTTTGATGTGGAGGCTTTAAAAGGGCCCCGCGGGGAACAAAAATAAAATAAATAAAAAACATTTTTTTTGCGTGGGAAGCGCCCGGTACGCGCACCGGGAAGCGGTCTGTGGAGCGTACTATAAGGAAAAAAGAATGATAGACTTTTTAAATATTGTATGTTTATTGATTGTTCATTTTTTTTTTTTGGTGCTTTTTTTAATTAAATATAAATTTATTTTTGTGATTCTTTTTCCAAATTTAACAGAACATTTAACAACACATTGTCGGAAATATCCTCATTTTCAATCAGCGAATCTACTGCATCTACACATTGAACTAATTCATGGTCCCGTGATTCATCCATGAAATCTGAGTCATCATTGTCCTCAATCTCTTTTTCTGTGTTGTTCTCCAGAACAATTTTGAAGGAAATATTCTGCTCTCCTTCCATTTTCTTGATGTAATTTGCATAAAAAATAAATATATCAGTAGAGATAGGGCACTGTTGGGTTTAAGTTCAGACAGGTACTTGTGAATTTATAACAGAGAAGTAATCTATGGGCACTGTATGGTTTCAGGCGTGAAGTAGTACTATTAAAAAGTGCCTGTGAAGAAGCCTAAGTAAATTCATAATTATACCACAGAAACCTAAATCAATCCATAATTATAATAAACAAGCCTTTCTCAATGTCTAACTCTTACAGAGGGACAGTATATAACTATCTAAAAATGTTTTCCCAAATTAATTTAAAGTGCATGACATAGTTCTCCCTTCAAATTTACAAAATAACATCTTACCTTTTAAAAACAAGTTTAAGTTGTCAGTGAAAATGCTCTTGCAATGTACTTCAGGAAGTAGTAGTCAAAATGGCTGTGTTTCTCTCTCTTTCTTTATATATATTCAGGTACATAACCAATCAAATGTCAGGTAAAGAAAGTAGAAAATGAAAGTAACATTTTAATTGGTTGTCAATTCCAACAATTCAGATGTGTTTTGTGAAGTAATTTACCTCAGGGTATTTAGAGAGGTCTACAGGCTAAATGGCTAAATGGAATTCCAACCAAATTTGTGAAAATGGTAGGGATTGGTATGTAGTATGAGCTAATCTATATTTGGTGAAAGTGTCTCCAGTGGTTTTTCTGTATATTACTTTCCCACCTTTTTTGAGCGAGCGCTTCCCGGGGCGCGCCCCGGTACGCGAACCGGCAGCGTTACGGGAGTCCTCCATTTTGTGTTTCGGTAGAATTGAGATACAAGATGGAGGGCAAATAATGTTGAGAATGGGTAGAAGGGGGCACGGTAGACGTATCCTGACCCCCTAGGTTTTCTGAGGGTGGCTGAGGAGGCCCATATGTGCGAAAAAAAACTATTTTTTTTCAAATTTTCGCACGGTTAGCGTCCGGTGCGCGTACCGGGTAGCGCTCCGGGGAGCGTACTTTGGTGAAAATTAGTGAAAAAAATTAGAGTAAAATAATAATTGTGAGTGATCAGATGTAGGGTAGCTCTGAAAAGAGCTTTTGGGTCCTGTGGCTGATTTAGGTACCTACAAGTAGGTACCAATGCACAGTCTTAAATTCAGGATGAAAATTCCGTTCCCTTCATCTGAGAAGTGAACTCCATCTGCTCTGTAGATATCTTGCATGTAGTAACGCAAGTTATTGTTGTAGATGGAGCCCATTCCATGGTCTCTCATGTAAGCTGAAACAGACTTATTTACATGCTTCCTCGATTTCTCAATTTGTGGACAAAATTGGTTGGACCACCTCCATTTCTGTCTTTGGCATATATTTGAATATACCAAGGCAGTTTGAGGAAAAAGTGGCATCAATTGGTCAAAGGTGTCTTTTAAAAGCATTTCCAGACCTACCCCAGTCAAAGTGCCGAAGTCATTTCCTCCACAGTGCACAATTAACAGGTCAGGTTTTGGCAAATGCAAAAAGGTTTTCACCAATGGTATCAATTGGTGACATCTTAATCCTCTGTGGCCAATCCAGTTGATTTCCACATTTTGTAAATTGAGGTTGTGTAAATTTCTGTTATCAGCATACCTTTGAGCCCAGTGGATGTAACTATGTCCAATAATCCAGACAGAAAACATGGTGAGAGGAGGTTCTGCTGCAGTCAGATGAAGTGTGGGAATGAAATGGCAGTTGGAACAGTAGGAGTATGTAATGAAAAAAACTGTGGAGTTTCTGTGGTAATTAATCAGTAGCAGTGATTGGTGGATTTTGATTGCTGAAAACAGAAAGTTAGGGTGCATGGATGAGTTCTTTGAAAGATGTAATTTGAATGGTCAAGAAAAAATCATTTTATGAAAGATTGCACTGGATACGCAGGTGTACTGAGAGTTCAGAGTTCAATTGAAACTATGTTGTGTGAACTTGCAAACATGAGAGGTCTTTCAGGAGGTGGTTGCTATGGAAAAAAGGCAGAAAGGGCAGAAGGGGGAAGGGTGTTGATTTGAAAAAAGTGAGGGAAGAGTTTTGATTGGGTGACATGAGAGATATGTGTGATGAATTACAGCATTTCTGTGCCATTGTTGGTTGCAGCCTCTGGAGTGCATACCTTTTGCTCTGCTGAAGACAAATTGGTGTGTGTCTGAGACTGTTTTGAAACTCAAAAAGTATTTGCTAAGGTGAGAAAAGATTCATTTAATTTAGATAGAGAATAGTATGCTTTAGGGAGAAAATTATGAAGAAAGTTGTGTATTTAAAATGTTGCTTTGTTTCATAGGTTGCTTGGGGCATATTTACAAGGCCTTTGAGTCCCTTTGATGTTATTTTTCCCATTTTAATTTAAGACATTTCCCCGTGGTGCAAGGTCCTTGTAAATACGCCCCATGTGTGCTTGGCAAATTTAGATTTTGTTTCTTTGAGTTACATAGCCATGTTAAAAGTGATGCAAAAATGGTGCAAGGGCCTTCAAAATACGCTTTCATGTGTATTAGGGCATTTTAAGTCACTTCCCCATGAATGTAGTTGAATAACTGCTTTACTTGATGTGTTTAAAAACGTTTATTGAAGTCATTTAAGTTTCTTGATATGTACTGCTAGAGTTTAATAGGCTGCTTGGGGCATATTTACAAGGCCTTTGAGTCCCTTTGATGTTATTTTCCCCATTTTAATTTAAGTCATTTCCCCGTGGTGCAAGGTCCTTGTAAATACGCCCCCATGTGTGCTTGGCAAATTTCGATTTTGTTTCTTTGAGTTACATAGCCATGTTAAAAGTGATGGAAAAATGGTGCAAGGGCCTTCAAAATACGCTTTCATGTGTGTTAGGGCATTTTAAGTCACTTTCCCTTGAATGTAGTTGAATAACTGCTTTAGTTGATGTGTTTAAAAACGTTTATTGAAGTCATTTAAGTTTCTTGATATGTACTGCTAAAGTTTCATAGGCTGCTTTGGGGCATATTTACAAGGCCTTTGAGTCCCTTTGATGTTATTTTCCCCATTTTAATTTAAGTCATTTCCCCGTGGTGCAAGGTCCTTGTAAATACGCCCCCATGTGTGCTTGGCAAATTTAGATTTTGTTTCTTTGAGTTACATAGCCATGTTAAAAGTGATGGAAAAATGGTGCAAGGGCCTTCAAAATACGCTTTCATGTGTGTTAGGGCATTTTAAGTCACTTTCCCTTGAATGTAGTTGAATAACTGCTTTAGTTGATGTGTTTAAAAACGTTTATTGAAGTCATTTAAGTTTCTTGATATGTACTGCTAAAGTTTCATAGGCTGCTTGGGGCATATTTACAAGGCCTTTGAGTCCCTTTGATGTTATTTTCCCCATTTTAATTTAAGTCATTTCCCCGTGGTGCAAGGTCCTTGTAAATACGCCCCCATGTGTGCTTGGCAAATTTAGATTTTGTTTCTTTGAGTTACATAGCCATGGTAAAAGTGATGGAAAAATGGTGCAAGGGCCTTCAAAATACGCTTTCATGTGTGTTAGGGCATTTTAAGTCACTTTCCCTTGAATGTAGTTGAATAACTGCTTTAGTTGATGTGTTTATAAACGTTTATTGAAGTCATTTAAGTTTCTTGATATGTACTGCTAAAGTTTCATAGGCTGCTTGGGGCATATTTACAAGGCCTTTGAGTCCCTTTGATGTTATTTTCCCCATTTTAATTTAAGTCATTTCCCCGTGGTGCAAGGTCCTTGTAAATACGCCCCAATGTGTGCTTGGCAAATTTAGATTTTGTTTCTTTGAGTTACATAGCCATGTTAAAAGTGATGGAAAAATGGTGCAAGGGCCTTCAAAATACGCTTTCATGTGTGTTAGGGCATTTTAAGTCACTTCCCCTTGAATGTAGTTGAATAACTGCTTTACTTGATGTGTTTAAAAACATTTATTGAAGTCATTTAAGTTTCTTGATATGTACTGCTAAAGTTTCATATGCTGCTTTGGGCATATTTACAAGGCCTTTGAGTCCCTTTGATGTTATTTTCCCCATTTTAATTTAAGTCATTTCCCCGTGGTGCAAGGTCCTTGTAAATACGCCCCCATGTGTGCTTGGCAAATTTAGATTTTGTTTCTTTGAGTTACATAGCCATGTTAAAAGTGATGGAAAAACTGGTGCAAGGGCCTTCAAAATACGCTTTCATGTGTGTTAGGGCATTTTAAGTCACTTCCCCTTGAATGTAGTTGAATAACTGCTTTACTTGATGTGTTTAAAAACGTTTATTGAAGTCATTTAACTTTCTTGATATGCACTGCTAGAGTTTCATAGGCTGCTTGGGGCATATTTAAAAGGCCTTTGAGTCCCTTTGATGTTATTTTCCCCATTTTAATTTAAGTTATTTCCCCGTGGTGCAAGGTCCTTGTAAATACGCCCCCATGTGTGCTTGGCTAATTTAAGTACTGATAGGGTGTGCTTCTACATAGGACCTGTGTTGTGTTTTCAAATTATGACCAGAAAATCGTTTATTTTTTTTAAAAAAAACGCTTTTCACGTTTATGAGAAGGTCATATTGGTGTCTGCTTCTTTAAATAAATATTGAACTGAGAAATATTAAACTGAGGCTTCTGTAAGTGTCAAAGGAGGTGAGTAATGTACATTGCTCTGTTGCATACAGTCCTCATCCTCTGCGTACTCTTGGATATGCTAGACTAAATCTGCTCAATGAGATAACTAAGCTGAGGAAACACAGGTGATGTGATTGTGAATTGAGCATAAATATTTGCACGTTTTTCAATTACATCACCTGTGTTTCCTAACATTACGAATCACATTGTGCAGATGAGGTTTAGGCCTGTCCAGGGAGATAGAGGAGGTCTAGCCTTTGTTCAAGAGTGCAGTGGACATGACTCACTTCATTGGTAGGCCTGCACATGTATTATCTCCTCTGTACTCTTCAACAAGCCTAAATTTCATCTGCAACACTGAGTAGGCCTCACCTCAAACAAACCTCTGGATAGTCCACACCTTATCGTCATCCTGAATCAATCATTTAAAAAGTTAGGGGCAGATTTATGATGGCCGTGCGCCTCTTTTGTGCCGCTGTTTCGTCAATTTTGTGATGCAGCAGTGATGCAAAAGATGCACCATGTTGCAAGACAGGCCTCACTTCATCTCCAACAAGATACCGTCAGTTTAAACTGTAAACATTTAGGACTGTGTAGGGGGCATGGAGAAGCTGAATCTTCTGTAAATGTCAAAATTGTTGCATACAGTGCTCAACTTCTGCGTAGTCTTTGATATGTTAGTTTCCATCTGCACAATGAGATACCTAAGCAAAGGAAACACAGGTTATGTGATTGTGAAATGAGGAAAATAAATTCCACATTTTTCAATTACATCACCTGTGTTTCCTAACATTATGAATCACATTGTGCAGTTGAGGTTTAGGCCTGTCCAGGGACACAGAAGAGGTCTGGCCTTTGTTCAAGAGTGAAGTGGACATGACTCACTTCATTGGTAGGCCTGCAGATGTATTATCTCCTCTGTACTCTTCAACAAGCCTAAATTTCATCTGCAACCCTGAGTAGACCTCACCTCAAACAAACCTCTGGATAGTCCACACCTTATCGTCATCCTGAATCAATCATTTAAAATGTTAGGGGCAGATTTATGATGGCCGTGCGCCTCTTTTGCGCCGCTGTTGCGTCACTTTTGTGTTGCAGCAGTGATGCAAAAGATGCACCATGTTGCAAGATAGGCCTCACTTCATCTCCAACAAGATACCGTCAGTTTAAACTGTAAACATTTAGGACTGTGTAGGGGGCATGGAGAAGCTGAATCTTCTGTAAATGTCTAAATTGTTGTATACAGTGCTCAACTTCTGCGTACTCTTTGATATGCTAGACTCCATCTGCACAATGAGATACCTAAGCAAAGGAAACACAGGTGATGTGATTGTGAAATGAGGAAAAGAAATTCCACATTTTTCAATTACATCACCTGTGTTTCCTAACTTTACGAATCACATTGTGCAGATGAGGTTTAGGCCTGTCCACGGACACAGAAGAGGTCTGACCTTTCTTCAAGAGTGCAGTGGACATGATTCACTTCATTCGTAGGCCTGCACATGTATTATTTCCTCTGTACTCTTCAACAAGCCTAAATTTCATCTGCAACCCTGAGTAGGCCTCACCTCAAACAAACCTCTGGATAGTCCACACCTTATCGTCATCCTGAATCAATCATTTAAAATGTTAGGGGCAGATTTATGATGGCCGTGTGCCTCTTTTGCGCCGCTGTTGCGTCACTTTTGTGATGCAGCAGTGATGCAAAAGATGCACCATGTTGCAAGATAGGCCTCACTTCATCTCCAACAAGATACCGTCAGTTTAAACTGTAAACATTTAGGACTGTGTAGGGGGCATGGAGAAGCTGAATCTTCTGTAAATGTCAAAATTGTTGCATACAGTGCTCAACTTCTGCGTACTCTTTGATATGCTAGACTCCATCTGCACAATGAGATACCTAAGCAAAGGAAACACAGGTGATGTGATTGTGAAATGAGGAAAAGAAATTCCACATTTTTCAATTACATCACCTGTGTTTCCTAACATTACGAATCACATTGTGCAGATGAGGTTTAGGCCTGTTCACGGACACAGAAGAGGTCTGACCTTTGTTCAAGAGTGCAGTGGAAATGATTCACTTCATTGGTAGGCCTGCACATGTATTATCTCCTCTGTACTCTTCAACAAGCCTAAATTTCATCTGCAACCCTGAGTAGGCCTCACCTCAAACAAACCTCTGGATAGGCCACACCTTATCGTCATCCTGAATCAATCATTTAAAATGTTAGGGACAGATTTATGATAGCCATGTGTCTCTTTTGCGCCGCTGTGCATCACTTTTGTGACGCAGCGGCGGTGCAAAAGATTTGCTATGTTGCGACATATTTACAACTTGATGCATCTAAGCAGATGTGTCATGCTGTAAAGTCCTGTGCCACATGAAACCTGCGTCAGATTTCATGTGAGCGTTTTGTTGTAGGGTGGGCAGTCATTTGCATGAAAGCCCTGTAAAACTAACACAGTAAAATTAAGAAGATTTCGCTGAGTCACTTTTATGGCATTGCTGAATCAAATCCTTACGCCTGTTTGAAACAGGCATAAGGAGTGATGCACCATGCAATGTGTGGCTTGCCCCTGTGCATTGCAGTAGATATGTCGCGCTTACGACGTGATTCCTGCAATGCGACGTTTTTGTGGAACAGAGTGCTGTTTTTGCTCAATGGTGCTCTGCATTGTAAATGCGGCACATCATGGGTGGCAGAGCAGTGGCGCACGTTAACTGGTGCATCCCTGGGGATGCGCCAGTTAACATAAATCTGCTCCTTTAAATTTAAGTATTAGCAGGGGACACAGTGTTGGTGAGGCTTATCCAAGGTTAAGAAGAGATGAGAAAACTGAGGTGCTTATTTTCGGTCCATTGTCCCCAGCCTGGTCCACCAGTTGGTGGCCAGAGACCTTTGGCACCCCTCCCACACCGACCTCGAAGGTCAGGAATTTGGGGGTTATTTTCGATGATGGACTGAAGTTCATGGATCATGCCAATAAGACAGCATCCACAGCGCACCTAAAACTAAAAATGATTCGCAAAATTCGTCCTTTTCTTCCCGAATCTGCGATTAAGACACTGGTTTCGGCTCTTGTCCTCTCATCCCTGGATTATTGTAACGGTTTATTTCTCAATGCGCAATCTCGAGTCACCACAAAACTTCAAACTATACAGAATGCAGCAGCCCGTCTCATTACCGGCAAAACAAAGTTCGAACCTATTGCCCAAAACATAAAAGACCTTCACTGGCTGACTGTACAAAAAAGGATCCACTTCAAGGCTCTCTGTATAGTCTTCAAAGCAGTTAATAATCAAGGACCACATTTTTTAAGAGACAATCTTCAACTTTACAAACCGACAAGAGCTTTACGTTCAGCCACTCTTAATCAACTGTCTGTCCCACGCACTAAAACAGTGTCCTGGGGAGACCGTCGCTTTCTGGTGGCGGCCCCCAGACTCTGGAACACTTTGCCTCTTAACATCAGACGAAGTGCTACGCTGTATCAGTTTCGTAAACTCCTGAAAACCTGGCTCTTCTCTCACTAACCTTGCTCAACTGTCAATTCTGTTTATTCTCCTCTCCCACTTCCTTCAATAATGGTTTTTCAGCGCCTTGACGCCTAAGGGTATAAGCAGCGCTTTATAAGTGTCAAAAATAAATACATAAATAAATGAGTCCTGTTCACTGAAAAATTGGACATAGGCCTCACCTCCTCAGCATCGCTGGACATGGTTAAATAATATCTGCAAAATGTTACTCTTGTTAAACAATTTTACAATTATAGTCTCTGAGATTTGTCTCTTACTCTGCAACATCTCATTGTTGTTTTCTTTCTTTAACCCCTTCGACGCTCATGACGAGCTGGGCTCGTCATGAGGTAGCCTCCCAGCACGCTCATGACGAGCCCAGCTCGTCATGAATAATGGGTTTTTTAAAACATGAGCACAGGAGGGGAATTTCGCTAGCGCTCATGTGGTTAAAGATAACGACAACATCAAGCATGAGTGATAATAAGCAATCTGTTGATCTCGATATTATCATTGAAATTGTGATTGAAACATCAGTGGAAGTAGATCCCTTGGATGATTTAAATCCTGAGGATGATGAAGAACATGATGAGGATGCCGATTTGTCAGAATTGTATGACATAGGGTGGGAAGCTGACCAACTCGAGCCTATGGAACTATAAACATTTATTTTTAAAAGTTACTGGAAATGAAAAGTAACCATGTTAACCGTTTCATTTAAAATTAAACACATCTTCAAAAACAGCTTGTGTGAAGTGTCTTTAATAAAATAGGGAAATATGCTGATAAAAATTAGTTCAGATTCACATATAAAAGAGCAAAGGTCAAATGTAGAAGCATGCTATTTCTTTGCTACTATTTGTGAGTACTAAATTTGCCAATGCACTAAAAATTATTGTATGTAAAATTGACAAGTAGTGTGTTAATTTTTTGACGACTGTTATTGATTTACTGTTTGGTAATAGTGGTTAATAACATTTTTTATTATATTTTACCACAGATTCAACTGCAGATCATTTCAAAACTACATTATGCCATCTAAAGAAAGAAGCCGAAAGGCTACAAAACGTCAAAGACAGCAGATTACTAAATGCTTGCAGCAGTCCTCTACAATAAAAACTCGTCAAGTCAGCAAGAAAGCTCCGGGTAAGACAACGAAATCATTCCTAAGAGACATTTGTAGAAAAAAAAGTATTACTACAGAACATGTTTTAGTCCAGAAAAAGAGAGCAATTTAAACGGAAAGGAAAGGCCAATCAAAAATGTTACTGCTAGAGCAGGAGATAACTTTGTGCATGGTAGTAGAAGGAAAAATCAGTTTAGGGACATTCGTAGACGAATGTTCCGCAACAGGATAATTAGCAATTTGTTAAAAAATATTAAGAAAGGTCAACAGAAAGTGGTTTTTTATAAGAGAAAAAAAAAGTTGAGAAAATTATTGATCAGGCATTCGAAATTAAGCGAAAATTATTTATTTTGATAATCAATAGAATTAGGAAACTAAACAAGGCAATTTATGATTTCAAAACAAATAGTAGATGGAAGAGAACAGTTAATCGTAGTAATTTTTGTGAAGTTTTTTCAGGAGAATGGATGCATAGTTCAAGTTGTGAGGCATTTTTTAATGAGGAGAGTTATTTCCAGGATAATGATTTGGTGCATGCAGTTGACACCAGTGGTCGAGCTTATGAGGTGAAAGATGGTTGTCCAGTTGAAAAAGAAAAACTTGTGACCACAGAGGCAGAAGAGGTGTTAGGTAATGAGGTTTTAGGAAGACGTCCTAAGGGACCAGTGTATACCTGGAAGTGTAGTAGTATTTGCAGTGTGCGACAGGATTCCATCAATTTGCTTTGTGATTTTGTACGGACATTTAATAAGAAAAGTTTAAAACAGAAAATGAAGTTGTTGCAAGAATTAGATCCTTGCAGAGTGAGAGAAGTGACAGGTTTGCATGGTCATTCACTGGCTTGTCTTTCCAGGAGAGTATGCCAGATTGTTTTTCATCATTTCAGGATGCTAGCAGTGCATCATAATAAAGTGAGGAAATTAGTTAGAATGTTGTATTATGCTAAGAGTCCAGCAATTATGCTTAAACAATTATGCACTGCTCTTTTGCATGGTTCTGAAGTAGATGTGAAGAATATTTGTGAAGAAATTGAGTTTTGTTACTTTGCAAGTAAAGAGGAGAATGTTGAAATTGACCCAGAAGAAGAAGGTAATGTGGAAGATAGTGTACAGGTTTCCAGTACAGATAATTTTCAGAAAGAAATTGCCACGTTTCAGGTGAAATCAAGTGAGAGGCCTAATTTCACTTGTGTGTGTTGTCGACGCACTTATTATAAGAATCAGACTAAGTTAGTGGATTTATATGCGAAAAGTGAAAAAGAAAATAATAGTGAATGGAAGGATTTTGCAACATACTTGATGGTAGAAAATTGTTTTGATTTGGGATCGGATCAACGTGTGTGTACTTATTGTTGTAACAAATTAAATCAAAACCGGATGCCTGCTAGAGCGGTTCATAATAATCTGGAATTGGTTGAAATTCCTTCTGAATTGAAGGATTTAAATACTTATGAATCTATTTTGATTCAAAGTATCCATCCCTTTCAGGCTATTGTACGAATGGAGCCAAAGACAGGGAAATTGCCTCCATCAGATTTACAGAGAGGATTAAAGGGAAGATTTGTTTATTTGCCTCTAGATTTGAAGAAAAACATTAATACAATTGGAGTAGAGAAAGTGGAAGAGGAACCTCTGGTTATCTTAGTTAATGGGGTTCCGACAAAGAGTAAGAAAATCTGGCAAGATTTAGTGGATGTTAGGAAAGTCAAAAAGGCAACATTGTATTTGAAGAAAAACAATAAGTACTACAAGAATGTATATGTTGCAGAAGAGGAAGTAAGTGAAGAAGAGGATAGCGATTTGTGTGCTGGTCAAATTGAGAAAGTAGAAGCCTCTAAAAATGAAGAAATATATGAACATTATAGTGTTCATCCTTTGCATTCCAAGGAAGTCATGGGGAATGCTATTGAGTTGTTTCAAATGAAACAAGCCAAAGGAAGTCCCATAAGTGTTTGGGAGGAAAGTTTGGAGTGAACAGATTGATGTCTTCGCTGCGACATAATGTGATGAAGAAATCACCCAAAAATACCTACAATTTGAAAAGGAACGAAGAGTCCAAGTACATCAATGACTACAACCCAGTGATTTTGTCCATGTGGAATGCTAACATGGATATACAGTTTGTGGCTGATAACTGTATGGCTGTGGCTCGGTATGTGACATCTTACATCACCAAAAAAGAAAAGACAGAATTGAAGGATATGTGGGAGGACATTTCCCATGAAAAGAGCCTCAGTAAGAAGTTGTACAGTTTCAGTCTGAAGATGTTGTCGCATCGAGAAATCTGAGCTTACGAATGTTCTGACCGGTTGTCTTCAGCAAGTCTCTATGCCAAATCCAGGAGTATCATTTGGGCAAGTCTTGGTCTTGCTGCAACGCGTAATCGAGTTCTGAAACCTGTATGGGAAATTGAGTATTTGGCGGAAAAGGAGCCAAACAGTACAGATATTTTGAAGACCAACATGTTGGAAACATATTATCCAAATAGAAGCAGTCACCTCGAGAATGTTTGTCTGTATGAGTTTCTACAAAATTACATATTCAAGAGGAACATCAAAGAAGATATTGATAAAGGAGTGTATGCTGTAATTGGAAGTGAGGGATGTCTGGTCAAGCAAAGAAAATGCCACTTGGTAAACCATCGAAAATTGAGTGGCGAATCTCCTGAAAGAAAAGAGTTTTTCTATTTAGCATTTTTGCAACTTTTCAAGCCTTGGCATGCAGAAGAGGAACTGCTTGGAGATTTCCTCTGTTACAAAGACTCTTTCAATGCCGCCAAGGAGACCATAAAATGTCCTGTTTTTCCCAAATATCTAGAAATGTTGAATGCGGAAATCGAGCAGGAAGCAACGATTGCAGCCGAGATTGCTAGAGACAGTTCTCAGGACAGTCAGAGTTCTGTTTCATTGAGTCAGGATCCACTAGGAGGACCAGTTATCAAAAATGAAGCTGCCACTGCCATGATTGAAGTGGAAAGAGCCATGGCACATGCTCAGGAGGATGTGGTTAACTTAGAAGACTTGGAAAGACAACTCAACGTTGAGCAGAGGAAAATATATGACGAAGTTACCAACCAAATAGATCATGGATTAAGTCATGAGAAGAAAGAGTGCTCATGTACATCGTTGAAGCCTGTCCGACTGTACGTGAGTGGAGAAGCGGGAACTGGAAAAAGTTACCTCATTAAAGCAATTTCGTGTTATTTGCAGAAAAGGACTGAGTCATCGCTGTCTTGTGTTGTCACCGCTCCAACTGGACTGGCAGCACATAGCATTAAAGGTATTACTTTGCATCGTCTACTGATGCTGCCAGTGGAGCATGATAACAAATTACAATACCACAAGTTATCTAGAGATGCTTGTTGTGAAGTTTCAAGAGTCTTGAGGAAAATGAAACTTCTTATCATTGACAAAGTAAGCATGGTTTCCAATGTCATGCTTGCCTTTGTGCATTTGAGAATGCAAGAAGTTCTCAAAACAGAGTATGATGTGTTATTTGGTGGCAAACATATCATGGTTTTCGGTGATCTTCTGCAGCTGACACCAGTGAAAGGACAACCTGTGTTCAAAATTCTCACGCATGAAGATACCAGGAAGTGCCTAGGGAGCATTGGCAACGTCAATATATGGTTAAACTTCAATTATGTTGAACTGCGTGAAAATATGCGTCAAGCGAAGGATGAAGACTATAAGAATATTCTACAAGATGTTAGAATCGGAAAAGTGACCGAGCATGGGAAAGAAGCTTTACATGCACGATTACTGTCAAATTTGTATCCAGAAGACGACGTTGTGCCTGAGAATATTTTTCGGAAAATTACTGAGAAGAAATCTGGAATATGTTTAATGCCAACTCTTGCAGAATGTGCCATCTTCAACAACAAAATGTTGAATTTAGAAAACCAAGAGATTGTGAAACTGGAAGCTATTGACAGAATAGAGCATATGAGAGCAACAATTATTTTGTCTGAGAATTTGAAATAAAAATTGGATTCATTAGAGAAGACTATATCTAAAACTGCTGGTTTTGAAAAGACTCTGAATGTGTGCTTAAATTGCCGTATCATTTTAAGAAGGAATTTACATTGAAAGAGGTCTGGTAAATGGATCAATGGGTAATGTTGTTGATTTTGAGAAATAAAGAAATAGAGATGGAATTGAATTTTTAAAAATTAAATCATTTAAAATGTTAGGGGCAGTTTTATGATGGCCGTGCACCTCTTTTGCGCTGCCGTTGTGTCACTTTTGTGACACAGCAGCAGTGCAAAAGATGCACCATGTTGCAAGATAGGCCTCACTTCATCTGCAACAAGATACTGTTAGTTTAAAATGTATATATTTAGGACTGTGTAGGGGGCAGGGAGAAGCAGAGGCTTCTGTAAGTGTCAAAGTTGTTGCATACAGTGGTCACCTTCTGCGTGGTCTTTCATATACTAGACTACATCTGCAGAATGAGATACCTAAGCAAAGGAAACACAAGTGATGTGATTGTGGAATAAACAAAAAAAATTGAACGTTTTTCAATTACATTACCTGTGTTTCCTGACATTATGAATCACATTGTGTAGATGCCTCACTCAGTCTGTATCTGACACTCTTTACTTCACTTCCTCTGTCTCCTCTCTCCCTCACTCTCTTTTCCTTATTCACCCTTTCCTTATATAGTTTACCTTACTCAGTTTCTTTTAGTAGCTTTCACAACTTCAATTTAGTTTTCTCTTCTATCCTTCTTTTCTGTCACTGAAAGTATCTTCTTTTTTTTTCTCTTAGTAATTTACTCTATTTCAATTTCTTTTTGTCTCTGACTGTCTATCACCGTTTCTTTCTCTTTTTTTCTGCATGTTTATCTCTAACTTTATTTCTTTGTAAAATTGGATGATTGTCAATCTTTTCCCTTGTCTTTTCTAATTTTTAAATACATGTTTTAATATTTTTCAAATTTTTGTTGTTTCTTTCACAGATTGAAAGTATAAAAATAACAAGTGACTAACTTAACGACAATTATAAGGTAAATGTTTGTACTCTTTTCGTTACATTTCTATCACATTTAACTTCTATTAGTTCCACTGCTTCATTTCTTTAACCCTCAGTTTCCTTCCTTTGCTAATTCCCTCATTCCTTTCTCTATTACTTACTTACTCTACTCCTTCCACTCTTTTTCTCAGTCCCTCTGTTCTTATAGTTCCTCACTCCTGTTCACTCACTCCGTCTCTATTACTCTCACTGTCTCTGACTGATCACTCTTTCACTACTTGTTCATTATGCTTTCTCCCCGTAGTTCAAGCACAATAAGGGGCATATTATCAACACAGGCGATAAAATTATCGGTGCTTTTATCGGCAGAAAACTGCCGCAAAAACGGCTTTAGCGGCAGTTTTCTGCTGCAAAAGCGGCTTTAGCGGCAGATTTCTGCCGATAAAAGCAGCGATAATTTTATCGCCTGTGTTGATAATATGCCCCTATGTTATTTACATTTCTTTGCTGTTTCAATCATTCCTTTTCTGTCACTTCTTCTTTTCTGCTTTCTGTTTTTTCTCTCTGTTATTCCACATGTTTTAACCTTAGTCACTATCATACATCTTGTTTTATTCCTATTTACTTTTGCTCACTGTTTTCTTAACACTTTCCCTCAGGATTGTTCTTTTAGTCCGGTTCTATCCCTACCTCTCATTCCACATCCTTTACTGTTTTTCTTCTTAATTTGAACATTCACTCACATTCTCTAAGTAACTCTTGTTTATTATTCTTCTACTCTCCTTTTTTTTCTTTCTCTTCCTTATCTATTTTGTTTTTCACAATTATACCCTCTTCCATCTTTTCTTCGGTAAATAGATCTATTAAACAGTATCTCTGTGTTACTCCCTCTAGCTGTCTTTCTTTTAACATTACTCTCTGTTTCCTTTCCTTATACTTACTCTTCTTTTTTTTTTTTTTTTTTTTTTTCGTTCGCTTCCGGTTCGCGTACCGGCGCGCGAACCGGGAAGCGAATCAAAATAAATACAGGTTGCCAGAGTGCTAAACATTCTAGCAATTTTTTATAAAGGGAGGTAGTTCTGAAAAGAACTTTTTTTTAATTATTTTTGTTGTTTTATATTTTTTTTATTTTTTTCTGAACATTTTTTTACTTTTTTTGTATTTTTTGAACAATTTTTAATTTTTTGGGGGGGGAGAAACGAAAATGATTCATTATAAAGGGCTCAACAGGAGCAACAAAAAAAAAAGATAATTTATTTTCTGGGGCGTTTTGGACAATCATGATTGTCGATAGCTCTGTTGATTAGAGTGATGCTACTTTCTCTGTAGCAAATCAATTGTTCGCAATAAACGCAGACTTGTTTGATACTCCCAAACTTCATCTGTATATTTGGGACCCTCTCCCTCGCCTCTGGTCCCGTCACTGCCTCTACATTTGATGTTCTGGCCACAGGAGGGGTGTTATCCTGCAGGTCACGTACTTGTGCAGCACTATAATTATTAGGGTGCCACCTCTGCATATGGCGATGCATGGTATAATTGCCATAGCTATATTTTTTATCTGTCCCTCTGGACAGATCTTTCTTGCAGATAAGGCAAGTTACATAGCGGGCATTCACTTTCTTTTGGCCCTGAGGAAATTAATAAAATTGCCATATGAAATCTTCCTTTATATGGGAAATTCTTGGCTCCTCAGGCAAAAACTGCCTCTCCCCTTGCGTCTGTTCCTCTTCTTCCTCTTCTTCCTCGTCTTGCTGAATGATAATCTGAGGAGGTGGTCCTCTCTTCCTAGGAGGTGGTGGTGGTGGTGGGGGTGCACCAGCTGCAGCTACAAGACTTGCCATTTTTAGTAATCAAAAAAGGTCTTCCTCTCACAAAGTTGAAAGTCAGTGAGGAAACAAGGAGGGGTTTTCATCATTTGGGAAAAAAAATAGTTCTAAACCAATGAAAAGTGTTATTTTTAGGTCACATGACCTAGCCTTACATCATTAGGAAACCAAAAGTGAAATGAACAAATTAAAAGTTTTGATAACAAGTTACATGACCTGTTACGCTTACGTTATGCGCTGCGCGCCGCGCCCCGGATCGCTTCTGGGGCGCTGCGCTTCGCGCCTCGGTTCGCGCTCCGGAGCACTTCCGGGTGCGCTAACGTGGCGCGTCATAAGACCCATTACGCGAGAACGCCATACGTCGTGATTACGGGACGCGTCACGATGTTGTTTTCTAACGCGGCAGTTGCGCAAACGGAACGTTTACCGGTTCGCGGACCGGGTCGCGGCACCAAATTGAGCTAACGGGAAGCTAACCGGTTCGCGGACCGGGAGCAAAACAAAAAAAAATTATAAAAAAAAAATACATAAAAAAATTGTATTAAAAACATATAAAATACATTTTTCGAATTAAAGAAGAATACATTTTAAAGCTTTTGATATTTGCTATTAAAAAACCATTGAAATACACTGAAAAAAACATAGGTTATAGACCATATATAGTTAGGAATTAGCATTTACAAAACCTTGAAAATTCACTGAAAAAACCATAGGTTATAGACCATATATAGTTAGGAATTAGCATTTACAAAACCTTATTTTACTCACACAAAACCATTGAAATTCGCATATATAGTTAGTTGTACTAACTATATATCGCGCACCCGCAATCCACTGCTGATCATGTCACATATTACATCATTCATGACATGGTCAGTGACATCACTGATGACATCACTGATGACATCTCAAATGACATCACTGATGACATCACTGATGACATCTCAAATGACATCACTGATGACATTACTGAGCACATCACTGATGACATCATTCATGTGATAATACGATGAACCTCTTCAGACTCTAATATAACCTTAGATACACTCAGTGTAAACAGACACTCACAGACTGTCACTCATCCATGGAGTTACTCACACACCTAGTCAGTCATGCAAAGAATCAATCACACCTCCATTTCCTCAACTATACAGTTATACACACCTTACTTATTCAAACAGATACTAACACATATTTACTCTCTTATACAATCCCTGATACAATTTCAGAATGATCCATACAGCCACTCACACATTCACTGGCTCTTATGCACAGTTATTTATATATGTCAACTCTCACATGTACTGTGTTTTACATATGTACTTACTTTGACATGTAGCACTGAGATATCCATTCACTCACCAATACACTCATGCACACAGTCAACCGCCCATACAGCTGTTTCCACATGCACTTTTGATCCCATACATCTAGTGAATCAACTGCTCACACATCTATGCACAGAGTCAGACACCTGCCAGCCACCCACACACACACTCAGTCTCCCATACAAATACTTGGGCAACCAATCAATAACCCATATAGTTACTCATATAGCTACTGATCAACACATGCAGCAGTTTACAGAACAACAGACATAATGATGCACAAATTAAGACAGTTTAGTCACTAACCCATGCACTCAGTGAGACACATTTAATCACTCACTCATACAGTCTGTCATGCACCTACTAAATCCTTCATCCAGACACTTATACATCCACTCATTCTTCAATATGTAAGACATATTTTAACTTTACAGAAACATACAGTCACTGGATGTTGTCATCAGTGATGTCATCAGTGATGTCATTTGAGATGTCATCAGTGATGTCATCAGTGATGTCACTGACCATGTCATGAATGATGTAATATGTGACATGATCAGCAGTGGATTGCGGGTGCGCGATATATAGTTAGTACAACTAACTATATATGCGAATTTCAATGGTTTTGTGTGAGTAAAATAAGGTTTTGTAAATGCTAATTCCTAACTATATATGGTCTATAACCTATGGTTTTTTCAGTGAATTTTCAAGGTTTTGTAAATGCTGATTCCTAACTATATATGGTCTATAACCTATGGTTTTTTCAGTGAATATATATATATATATATATATTATCCACGAGGTTGCTCCTACCTGCAGTCCAGATCCAATAAAGAGGTGGCTCGTGTCTGGCGGAGCAGCCGAAATATATATCACGAAACAGACGGCGTCCCAAAGAGCACTCAGCAATACAGCACCGGAGTCGTAGGTCGTATGCCAAAGCAAAAGGGTTTATTAATTCATAATCCTTGCGACGCGTTTCGCGCTTACAAAGCGCTTGTTCACACAAAGTTTGTAACTTTCAATCATGCTTTATGGACACAAGCACTTCCGTGTAAATGGATATGAAAAGAGGACTGAAAACAACCACCATATTGTAGTGGTATTTGTGAGTCACAATCATGGTATACAAATACAATGCAAATATTCTTGTTGCAGTATAGTGATGTAATGCGTAGTTAAAACACATAGTTTATGGCTGAATAGCAATAATATTAACTGCCTTATATAAGGTATCTAATCATGAAATCACCTTAGATGATACGTCGGAACAACCTTAGCACATGCGCATAAGTCTAACATTGTGCAATCTAGTCGCGGTGTATCCCCTTTGTGGAGATGCTTCAGATCAGAAAAATTTGCAGCACAGAGGTAGAATGCGCAGCTGCGCAAGAGGCAAGTAGACTACACTTCTTAGCCAGAGGCTACTCAAATACGAGCCTACTCAAAGCAATTCAACGGACCGAGTCTATTACAAAACTGGAGGCTATGGTTCTGAAGGATAGAGCTAAGGCAAGGGTTGATATAGCTGGAGACAAGGTCCCTGAAGTACCCTCTTGTATTATATTGGCTTACAATCGTCAGCATGGGGAACTGAGAAAGATTCTGTACAAAAATTGGAACCTTGTCCAAAGTGATCCAATTATTGGACAAAAATTGACAAATGAACCATTACTCACTTTCCGTAGATCACCCTCCATGGCTAAAGCGTTAGTAAGGAACAACTTGGAGCTTCAATTGTCTACCACTTGGTTATCTCTCAGCAAGGGCTTTAAAACATGCCCCCAATGTAAGGCCTGTCGTTATGGTAGCAATAGAACACATTACAGTAGTCCCTTTCAGCAGGAACCAGTTACCATCTCCAAGAGGTTAACTTGTAGGACAGATTATGCCATATTGATGTTGGAGTGTCCATGTGGGTTGAAATATGTGGGTAGCACCCGACTGCCCGCCCACAAGTGGATACTCCAACACATACGGGCTATTGTGGGACATGATCAGACCTATCCAGTTGCCAGGCACTTTGAAGTCAAACACTTAGGCAGTCCTGATCAGCTCCAGTATTATGTCATTGATACAGTAGAAGTATCAAGGGGAGGAGGGGACCGAGAGGCCAAACTCCGTCTCCTTGAGACTAGATATATATTGGAGCTGAACACAAAGAATCCTAATGGATTGAATGACAGGGAAGATCTTTATACCTGCATTTAGGATTCTCAAGGATTATTTAGCCTGTCCGGATAGAGATATTAACTGAATGGTTTTAGCTAGTTTTAATAGAAATATGTGGCTATATGAGCATTAAGTAATTCATACAAAAATTCTGTTTTTTAATGATCTGTTTGTCTTGCACTTTTTGCACTTATTTGTTGCACTTTGCACATCACTATTGGCACTTTAACCCATTGGGCAGACATTTATTTACTGGATGGCCCACTTGGGCTTTATGCGTTTGGAGTTAACCCAGTTAAAAATTGAATCAGGTAACGATGACATGGGAATGCTTCTCAATATTAAGTTTTATATTGTGCTAGCAATTTGTTTGCAAAGGATAGTGGGACCATGGCGGGTTAGTTTGGCCTTACATAAAATAACGTAAGGGCAGACTGTATTATTTTCCTATTTACGATGTTAGCCACTATGGCTTATAGGAAATTTTCTTTATACGCTACCGCCTGTGATTTATTACAATGCAAATCAATCTAAAACAAAAAAATGGTTCGTAAATTTTAATATGATGTATTAAATTGCCATTTTATAGGTTTGCTGCTATGTACATACAGGTTGTCTTAAAAATTTGGTACAATACTTATTTATCTATTTATTGGTTCCATTGACGCAAATGTGTACAGTATTTCTTCCTTGTCTATTATTTGTTGCCGTGCACTGTCACTTTAAATAGTCTGCCTATTGGCTTGCAGTTTGTCATGTGATCAAGCCTCTCCTTGAGGCAAAACGCGTCGTGGCGGACGCCCTGGCACTAATTTAATAAAAAGCACTTTTTTACACCAGCAATTGAAGGGTCCACTCCTCGTCATTTGGACTTTGGCAGCGGCAGTCTGCAGTGTGGCGATCTTTCAAATACATATATATATATATATAGGGGTTTAAGTATTCAAAAAAGTATTTATTTACTGAAGCTCAACCAACGCGTTTCAGCCTCCTCGGCCTTGGTCATGGACCGTGCTGCAAAGGTCACCTGCAAAATCTGTGACACCACACTGTCAAGAGGAAATCTGAGCTAGAAGTACTCATTGGTACAGCAAGCATGGTTCGCCATGTGAAAAACTACCATCCTCGCAATTATGCTAGAGCTTGCTCTGATAGGCTACGGGACAATCCATCACCTGCTGTTCCCAGCACTTCAAGCGCACCAACCACAGAGCCAAGGACTCTGCATCCAAATATCGAAACTAATTTTGCAATGAGATGCTCTGCTTCGGGGAGCAGTCAATTAATTTAATTAAACGGCGCAAACCAGAGCACCGTTGCTCACGACGCAAATTTTTTTTGTTTATTTGTTCCTGTTGGACACTGTTTTCTTTCCAATTTATTTTTTTATGTTAAAAAACAGACAAAATAAACAGTTATTTTCAGAACTAACTTTGCTGGTCAAAAAAGAGCTATATTTCTAAGATAGTATGCAAAACTTTCAGTTTTTTTTCTGCACCAGTTGCACTCTCTACGCATGCGCAACCTCGTTTCCAAGACCACGCTTCTTTCTTTTTCTTCAAGTTCGCCAAGCAAACCTCTCCTCATTTCAGGTTTTAAATTGCCGCTTTCTTCCCCTGGGCCGTGTGCCTCATCCGCTGCTAGACTTTTTAAATATATTAATAATCATTTTATATCTATATTTATTTGAAACGTATTGCCTGGGGCGCCAAACCTTGATTACATACTCCCTCCTCCGCTATTTTAGTTGGTTTCCTCCATTATTTTTATTATACCTGCCATTTTCATTTTTATTTTACCCCCGCCTACCTTCTCTGTGAGCCATGAGGTTTCCTACCACAGACACCAGGGTGTTTGTCCTTGGCCTCCGATCTTATCAGACTTGGTCACACCCATACCTAAAAACTAATTTAAAGCACATAAGCCACAGCCAATACAACGCATGACCATCACCACAAAGCCATTACTACGCTTATGCCTTTATCATACGTGATAAATGCATATTAGTCGTAAAAGCATACGTGGTAAAGCCATATGCGTGCTAATGGCTTCGTGGTGACGGTCATGCGTGGTTATTACTGCATTGTAATGGCTGTTTCCCACCTACGACACTGCAGGAACCGGGTCTGAGTGTGGTGGACTCCAGGGCACAAGGCGGAGGGCCACGCAGCCCACCTCACACAATATAGAAATCTCCAGGGTGTGGTTGTTTCCGTGGTTTGAAGGGCGTCATTGAGGCCCACACACTTTCTAATTTTGTAGGGGGTGGCTTTGCACGCGAAAGTGGCGCAAGGGTTTGTAAATCTGGTACACATTGTTTTGTTTTACTTTGATTTCCTTTCTGTCTTGTAGAGCATCCAGAGTAAATACAAATTATTGTACAGCCAGTACTTTTCAACCCTACTCTCAAACGTCTTACCATAGTACTGCAAATTATAAATATTATTTCTAATGTGGACCGTCACCCCCCCAAAAAAAGACGTATATAGTTTTTTTTATGAACTTTTATTAAAACAACAATAACTGTAAACGTAACTTAAAGATAACAATATAATAAACAACTAGAAAACAATAGTATAAACAAATTATGATGTGGACTCCAAAAGACGTATGATAGGTAATCTGCAAAACAAAAAATAAAATTAGAGTTTAAAATTATGTAGATGTGACTAAATGAGATGAAACATTACATGTCAAGTTAACACTACGATTTTACGTGTGCAGTATGCCGGGTACATTTCACTTCAGGTATAGTCCCGCGTTCAAGTGGTGTCTATTTGGAAGTGCCTACTGCGTTACTGACACAAAAGTGTCACAACGGGATTGTAAATACTTTGATTTATTTCTAATGCATTTAATTGGAGGCATTGTATATCTAGGCCGCTGTGCTTACCTCGTATAAACACCGCGGCCATCAGAGTTCACAACTTTTATTTTTAACTCTGCTTCTACACGTCAAAGTATATTCAGTACGTTGCAGACAATTCCACTGCTGTTGCTCGATATGCCGTGATTGCTTCTGAAGGATGTTTGGTGAAGCAAACAAAAGGACATTCGATTAATCACCATAAACTGAGTTGCGAAACTCCTGACAAAAGTGAATTTTAATGTGAGTTCTTAATATTGCGTACCTACACTATTGCACCCCATTGACTCGCAGAGTCTGGAGTTGAGAGTTTTTCTTGAAAAGTCAGATGCAGATTTACAAGCTCCTTGCGCCACTTTTCCCATGTTAAAAGTGACACAAAAGTGGCGCAATAAGCTTGTAGATCTGTTCCTCAGACTGTTGTAACCTATCTGTTGTCACTGCTCGGAGGTAATTATACATTTCTACACAGTCAATCTGCTGCACACTGCCCACTCTCTCCTTTCACAGATAATTTCTTGTTGTTTCGGAAACAAGTTTCTTTGCTCACCTAGTGCCATATGAATGATTAAAAGAGGGTGCTCTCCGTATTGAATCAGGCTTCACTGTAGCCAACAGAGTTTACCACTTAAACTCAGGTACGGTTCAATTTGGCACAGTGGAGACAGCAGCGTCCTTAACTGTAAAAAAGAAAAAAAAACAATGTGTGAGACAGTAAGAAAGAGAGAAAAAAGGACATTAAAACGTGGAAGAGACACACGCGATGGGTGGGGGGCTGAAGCCCCGTTAGCCTAATGGTTATTGCGCGCTTGCTGCATACTACATATTCTCTCCTTTCACAGATAACTTGTCGTTGTTTTGGAAACAAGCTTCTTTGCTCACCTTGTGCCATTGACGTCATTCAAAGGGGGTGCACTATGTGTCGAAGCAGGCTTTTCAGCCATTGTTACAGTGGCCACGCATCATTGTAGAATACACGAACGCAGAGCTTTGTAGGTTTCTTTTGTGGGGGTTTTGTCAATTTGTAAAACACAACCTGTAAGATTAAAAGGTAGTTAACATTTTTATGAAAGGAGAGAGGAAATAAGAGAGTGACTGAAAACAATATTCACAGCTCACCTTTCTGTCATCGCTGTTTTTCACCTCGTGCCGGACATAATGCAACCTGATGCCCTACATCTAAAAGATAGTAAAAGAAAGATGTTATGATTGGTAACTGTTACCATCTTAATGTGGAGTTAGATAACATTGCGCTTTCATACATGTTCCTTCTCACATTTATACAAACTATTTGTATAGGTAATATTCCGGACGTTTCAGCGATTATAAAAACGTTCCTGCTATTTGGAAAAAAAATTATACATGTAAATGGATACACTATTTAGGACTGCGTTCATCTAAATCGCTGCGTCGCCTTTTTTTATCTAATCTGCTACAACCCTTTGACTCCCTCAGATGCGTATCCAGGCCTCACTGCGCACCTTTTCGTGGAAAAGACACCTTCTGCATCATGTAGTCTCGATCTGCAACAAAGAAGTCTCATATATGGTGCCAAGTCTCGATATCTCTATGGCTAACAACATACTCGTGCTCCCATCATCATCATCGCAGGTTCTTTACCCGCTCAGTACTACGGGTAACACTAACTCAGTGACCAAGGAGGCCACGCATGTGGTAGTGGGCCCCCTTGTTCGGTAGTTTGGGAACAACTCAAAAATGGCGGACAACACGTGCGTTCCGTCTTTTTTATAGATAGGGTCACGTGTGTTGTGATGTATGCGCTGGATGGGTGTGGTGTGGGTGAATACCAACCATGAGGGAGTGTGTGTGTGCCGATCTGACAACTAGACCTAGAACTAACAAATAACTACAATGGAAATATGGACCATGTCTTGTTGTTGTGTTTTCCTGGTAGCATAAGCGGAGTGAGCTGTACTAACGATTTCAGTCTCAACTAATTTACCACCTCCCCCGGGGCTTTTAAATGTTGGGAGGGGGGCCGCACGGCTCCGGGACACTGCAGGAGCTGGCCCTGGGGAATGGCAGTTTCTAGGGCCTTCGAGGGCTCTAGGCATAGGGACATGCAGTCTGCCTCACACAATACACTAAAAAGAACAGAAAGTGATGACAGATGATTTCTGATGTGTTTAGGCTTGAAAGCCTGGATAATCCTTAAATGGGGTCTGGCACTAAAGTGCATACTTATTCTGGAAAAAGCCTTTCAGGGTCTTGTGAAAGCAAGACATCTTTAATAATTCCCTCTCGCTGTGTGTACATGCAAAGATATCTGATTTACTCGTATGTTAAAAACAGAAACTTTCAACACTTCTTTTTGATTGATTGTGCAGCATTGTAAGAAAACGTATTAGCAACCCATCCCTTTCTTTGCGTGGATTTTGCAAAAAAATTGATTGGTTGTTGTGTACCTACGTCTACCTTTCTCATCGCTAATTTGGATTGGCTTTCTTTTTACTATGTGACGTTACGATACAGTCACCATGTATGTAGCCCATTTTGTGACGCACTTTATTTCACTATGCATTTAAAAAACTAGTCGTGGTAGGGTGCTTTTAACTTAAACTATGTACTGTGCTTACGAGTTTGTTGACTGTAAAAGTATTTAAAAACATTATTCTATTTTCTATTCTATCATAATTGTGCTACCTTTTCTCCTTTAGCGTGCAGTAATATGTATAACTTTCAAACCATCCTTGAAAGAAAAATGCTAATTTTTTCAAAATATTTTTATTGAGTCTTTTATATTCATCATATGGGTGAAATGCCAAAATTCTTTTACATTCATTGGTATCACGCGTTCAACCACATTTATTTTATTTTATCATAAGCACTCATTCCTTATGTTTACATTATATAAGTGTTGCCCCATCATCTTTTTATAAATGTTTGGGCTTCTTTTACTTTCAGATAAAGTAGAATAGAAGTGCTACAACAAACACTCCCTCACTACTTCATCTTTCTTTTTTTATATACATTTCATGTCATTATTACATTTAACAATCATGACATTTTAAACAACAATTATATTACTTTTTTTCAAAAAAATGCTCCCGAAGTTAATCCTCCTATTCTTCACGAGTGAAATTTGGAAAAAGCACTACTTAATATAAATATTTTTAGCCCAATTTCCCTCTAGAAGATAAAGAATTTTGTTTTTAGTACATTTTACAATAATAAAGAAATACTTGCATACTAAAAAAAAAAAATATTCGGTTGTAAGTCAATCAACTCCAGTTGAAGGATCATACAGTAAAATATAAATTAAAATATACATTAACAATATGATCCCTCTCTGGAAATGAAAGATAAATCGAAGATTTTGACATTGCTCCTAATCAATACTTTGCACGTACTAATTCATTAAATAATCTATATTTCCATTCATATAATTTACCTCTCTTCGATATTGTTTCCATCCTCCGTAGAAATTCATCCAACTTCTCTGGAAAGTACATACGGAATTATGTATTTTTAAATACACATTAACAATATATACTCTCTGAGGAAATGAAAGATAATGTGAAGATGTTTCCGCAGTTCAGAATCATTCCTTTGCTCGTAGTTTCTTCTCCCGTATTGATTCTCTGAAACGAAACTAATCATCCCATGGGTGTGGTTTAAATACTTTTTAGTTACTTAACAGTCTATGGGATCAATGTATTGCTCCTCCCACTATTAAGTCACGTTTTTCAGTTGACAGGTGTTCCACTGTTTTAGCGTGTCACATGTAAATGTGACTCTTTCCATACTTTTTAACTTTCGACTAATTTCGAAAATGCTTTATTTAAACTTGTTTTTTTATTAAAGCATTTCTATAGGTTACTATTTTTTTAATAGGTATTATTAACAATCATTTCCCTTTTTTCGACGTATTATTCTAGTAACTTCCCTTTTTTTTAAAAACTTTTTTTTTAATTCTGTTTATTACCGTAGACTAATGTAATCATTCACTCAGTAAGCATGTACTCATGAAGTGAGGCAGGCTTTAGGGAATGCACTGATTCAAAGTGCTGTGTATTATGCATTTTGTGGTATAATAACCTTTACATTTATGCTTCAGGACTACATTCCTCACTCACTATATATACCAGGGGTCTCCAACTACTAGCTCTGGAACTACTGGTAGCTCACCAGCACCCTAAAAGTAGCTCTCAGACGTGAGGCTAAACCAAACCAATCCAATCTCAGAGATTCTGTGTATATTAAAGAAGGTAGTACTGCTCATTTCACTACCCCTAAGAGTTACAGACAGCCAAAGCAATGGCAGGGCCTGTTCATAACACTCAAACACAAACTGTGGTGGCGTATGAAATAATCAATAAGGGATGTATAGAGCTCACTATTCACCTGTGAGGATTTCCAGGTGCTGGGGGAGTATGTGGGGGGGGATTTGTGCAGCTTTACTCATTCAAAAAGGCAGGTGTTATGGCTCTTCCTGTATGCCTTCAGTGTGGGGGTTCATCTGATGCTGAGGAAGAGTTATTTCCACATCTTGGCTATAATGTTCGAGAAGACTATGCCTCTTGTCTGGTTATGTCATTACAGAGGATTTCGGCCAAGGCCTGTTCAGAGCAGTGGGCCCCCCTCTAGGCCACCCATTATAAATAAAAACATTCCCCCCGGGATTTGGCCCGCCCGGGGGCTAGTTAACAATAAAGCGGGCTTCGTTTTTTTTTCTTTTTTTCACAGCATACGCGTACCATACGCGTATACCGTGACCTTTTTTTTTTTTAATGTTTTTTGCCTTGAGGGTCCTTGTGGGACCCCCTGAGCAGGCCTACGGGGTCAGGTTGTTTCTACCCTGCCCCCTTTGTGTGTTTTTCGCCTTTCTTTCGCTGCTTTCTTGTGCCTTGGTTCTACCGAGGCACAAGATGGTTGCCAACACTTCCTGGTTTGGAGTGTTGACAGACAGTCGCCAGCCAATTAGCATGCAGCTCGTGCTCGTAATGGTACGCACACTATCCTCGGACAGTACTCGTACGGTACTTCGACTATAGATATATGTATGAATTTACTTTAGATTTTCTCAAAAACTACTGAACGGATTTACACCATTTATTAAAATATTTAATTTGCAAACCAAACTCTACCTTTTTGCCAAATTTGGTATAATTCTGTTCAGCAGTTCGGGCTGTAGCCCGTCTTAAAGGTCCCTATGGAAAATTGCATGGAGAAAACACGTTTTGGGCCCCCCCTTTTTATTCGGCCCCCGCTTCACAAATCACCCCGAAACTTTCAGGGAAGGAGCGGAGCAGGCCCTTTTCTTGTTTATTCTTTTTTTCTTTAAATTTTTTTTTTTTTCCCAAGCACATTGAGGACTGTATATATCCTTCACATCAGAGTGACCATGACACAATATTTACAAAAGAAATAATTGCCTCAGAGAGGAAAATCAACACAGACAAAAAAAATACGGATTAATTGTTCTGACAGAAAAAATAAAAATAGGCTAAGACGGTACATATAACAAACAGAAATTAACAATTTTTGACTCCCCAAGCTCGCTACCCACTAATAGACCCGTTTAGCCAACCCAATGTCCATTCTCGTATAGGCGCCCAAATTTCCGCCCCGAAAGATCTCTTTCTCCTTCCTTTGCCTCCATATATCGCTGTCTCAAAGCTAAACTTAGCCAACATTCTCGCTCTCTAATTAAAGAAGGTTGGAGTTTCAGAGCAGATCCACTCACTAGTAATACATGCCCTGACCGCTGTCATCATTATAAATAAAAGTGCAGCTTCTGTTTTAGACATTGTCACAGGGCACTCCTCCAGTGCCACCCCCAAAATAACTAGTTCACCTGTTAAAGTTATCCGCTTTTGAAAAAGAATATTAAAAAACCCTTCCAGGTCCTGAAAGAACCTATTCAGTTTGGGGCATGAAAAAAACATATGAGTAGAATCAGCAGCCAGCAACCCACAGCGGTTACACTTATCACCCCCTATTTCCCCCCACCGAGACACCTTTATGGGTGAATAGTATAAATCCCATAGGGCCATAAAGTGCTGACTGCGATGTCTGCCTGTAACCAACACACTATTAGAAAATTCCAGAGATTGATTTATATTAAGGACGGATACTCCTAATTTTTGCTGCCATTTAAGTATTATGTAGAAAAAATAGTCAGCAAGTTATCTGTAAATAGAACTCAGGTTTATGAATTGGGTGAGGATGCTGGCAAGATATTAGCAAAAAGACTTCGGCAAAGGGAAAGCACAATTGGAATTTTTAAGATATGTGATCATAATAATAAGGTAGTCAACTCACCAATGAATAATCAGAGCTATACACAGAGGAAATAACAACAAATATAGAAGGGTGTGTAGAGGAATTTTGTGGGAATTTAGGCACTAATAAAATTTCAGAGGAGAATAATGTGTTGCTAGCAGCTGATGTTACATGGGAGGAGGTGGAAATGGCGATATTATCCCTAGCCAGAGGCAAAGCGGTTGGGCCCGACGGAATTCCCCTTGAATTTTATAGAACGTTTCGTCATGTTTTGAAGCCGGAACTTTTGTCTTTATTTCAAAATGCACAATTAGGGGTAGCTCCAGATTCATGGAGGAAAACCATAATAGTTGTTTTTCTAAAAAAGGGGAAGCCCGAACTGTCTCCCTCCTCATACAGACCTATATCGCTAATCAATTCTGATAGCAAGATATATTGCAAATTTCTGGCTATGCGCCTGGGGATGGTTATCTCCCCTTTAGTAGCTAATGTACATCATGGATTTATTCCAGGACGTGATACGGCTGATCATGTCAGAAGGGTTATTACTCTTCTGGATTAGGCACAAGCAACAGATTCTGACTTAGGGGTGATCCTGTTGGACGCCGTAAAGACGTTCAACAGGGTCTCCTGGGGTTATCTATGGGAGGTCCTGAGGTAGAAAGGATTTTGCCCATCATTTATTCAAGCCATAAAGACACTATTATGAACCCAGTGGGATCAATACGGATCTCAGGGTTGTTGTCCAGTGAGTTTAACATCAGTCGTGGTACACGTCAAGGGTGCCCGTGCTCTCCTCTTTTATTTGCCTTTTATATTAATAATTTTTTGTCCAAAATTAACAGTCATGAAGATATCAAACCAATTAGATTGAACGGAGTGGAATACAGAACATTAGCGTATGCTGGCGATGTTCTTGTAGTAGCTGCGCAGCTGCCATTCGCTCTCTCAACAATTAAAATGCTGGCTACCCGGTTTGGCTCATTCTCTGGGTATAAGCTTAATGTTGGAAAAACACAGGTGCTATATTCTAGGCCAATTTCCCCGGTCGGTATATCTGTCGTAACAGATGCTACATATCTAGGAATCAAAATTAAGCCTAAGGTGGATGACATTCCAGCCCTGAATATTTTACCTGTAATAGAATAGGTCAATACAACTCTAGAAAGGCTAGACCATCTGCACCTTTCTTTGCACGGCAGATGTAATGTTATAAAAAGGCTTGTTCTCCCCAAATTTATGTACATATTCAGGACTATTCCATTGGAATTTTCCAGTTTAGTGTTTTTGAAGGTAGACAGACTCTGTGCAAGATTTTTGTGGGTATATCGTAGAACAAGAAGGGCCCACAAAAAAATGATTCTTCCAAGAAATCGGGAAGGATGGGGCGTTCCACATTTTATAATGTATTTCTGGGCAGCTATGTTACAGATTATGGGGCCATTGATCTTGGGTCATAAACTTCTACTACTGTATTTCATAGACCATCAATATATGAACTTATTATGGGCAAACAAGCCAATTACTTGTTAGTAACTATTTTAGAGCCATCGTACTATAAGAAAACAAGGTTTAAGACTCTTTGGGCAGCACATCGAGTTTGGGAACAAATTAGATGGTTTTTTAAAGTTCTGAATGTAAATTTTTATACTTCCCTCAACACTACAGAGACTTTCCCCTTAATCTTTGGAGATCAGGTTATTTTTAAATGGGAGGGGCATCTATTGCTTAGATGATCTGATGGATCAAGGGGAATTGATGGCTTTTTCCCAGCTCAAGGAGAAGTATGCATTGGATAGGGGGACTTCTTTAAATATTTGCAAATTCGTAGCTTCCTGACTAAACCGGGCCTTGATAGGAGATTGCATCTTGAAAAAATTCAGCTAATTGAGGAAATGAGGAAGAAGACCCGGATAGGGCAATATTATCAGCAAATGGTTGCTTATCTTTCAGGAGCAGGCCATTTTCTTGGAGAATTTCGCGTGTATTCGTCAACCGACGCCAGAGTTATTCCAAATAGAATGTTGCGGATTTCATATGGAAACTGGGTCCTAATGCCAGTAGGCAATATATATATATATATATCTATATATATATATATTACCTACTGGCGGTCGCCAGTAGGTATATATAGTTAGGATTTTTTCCCTATGGGATTTTTGAAAATTCTATGTCTAATAACTTTGGCGTTTGTGGACGGAATTGGCTGAAATTTTCTGGAAAATGGAACATTTCGTTTCTGAGCAGCCCTTGGAAATTTGGGGGGGTTTCGTCAAGGGGGGGCCGAGAAAAAAGGGGGGTCCCAAAACGTGTTTTTAACATTGAGTTTTCCATAGGGCGGTTGGCCTCACTTTTAGCCCGAACGGCTGAATGGATTTCCATGAAACTTGGCAAAATTGTAGGGACTGGTAGCCCGATGTGCCTTTGCTAGGTCTCAATATATGTGCTCCAGTGGATTTTGAGAAATTAATGTTTAAAAAAAGATATATATCTGTAAGCGCGCTCCGGGCAACGCTCCGGTCCGCGGACCTTAAGCGTACCGGAACTTCGCGTAGCTAAGCTGATTGGCTCTCCGGTGTCTGTCAACATTCTAAACAGTCCGGAGCGGCCGCCATCTTGTCTCTCGGTAGGATTGAGAGACAAGAGGAGGCCAAAACAAAGGCGAAAATGACCATAAGGGGGCATACTAGATCCTCCCTGACCCCCTAGGTTTAATGTGAAGGTTTTAAAAGGGCCCCGCGGGGCAAAAAAAACAAAAAAAATGTTTTGTTTTTTTTGCGTGGGGAGCGCCCGGTCCGCGAACCGGGAAGCGTTCTGGGCAGCGTACTGCAATGAAAAATGAATGATAGACTTTTCAAATGCTGTATGTTAATTGATTGTTGTTTTTGTTGATTATTTTTTATTTTCTTTATTTTTTAAGCATTTTTTTTAATGTGATTGTGTTTCATAATTTATTAAACTTTCTAACATTTCATTGTCAGAAATTTCATAATTATCATGGAATATACATTGTAGTCTCTGAGGGTGTAAAATGTCCTCATTTGCAAGGAGGTTATCTACTGCTTGTACACATTGCAGTAGTTCATTGTCCCAAGTTTCATCGAAAAATTCAATGTCAATTTGATCAATTGTATCAATCAATTCTTGGCTGCTCTCTTGCAGGTCCATTTCAAAAGAAACTTGGTTTTCGCCTTCCATTTTGCCTGAAATTTGGATTAAAAAAATATATATTAGTAGAGATAGGGCAATGTTGGGAATAATTTTAGATAGGCATTTTTTATCAGTGAATTTATCTTTGGGCAGTGTATAGTATCACAGTGGAAGTAGGAATATAAAAAAGTGTATGTGATTTAACGTAAGTAAATTCATAATTATACAAGAGAAGCCTAACTACATCCATAACTATAACAGAGAAGTCTCTCTAAATCTATAACTACTACAGAGGGATAGTATATATCTATCAGAAAAAGTTTACCATATTAACTTATAGTGCACAATATACTTCAGTTTTAAAAATAAAAACTTACCTTTAGAAAGAAGTTGAAGGAATTAGTGAAAATACTATTGAAATGTACAGCAAGAAGTAGTAGTCAAAATGGCTGTGTTTTCTTCTCTTTCTTTATATATATTCAGGTATATAACCAATGAAATGTCAGGTAAAAAAAATAGAAAATGAAAGTAACATTTTCATTGGTTGTCAATTCCAACACTTCAGATGTGTTTTGTGAAGTAATTTACCTCAGGGTATTTAGAGAGGTCTACAGGCTAAATGACTAAATGGAATTCCAATCAAATTTGTGAAAATGGTAGGGATTGGTATGTAGTATGAGCTAATCTATATTTGGTGAAATTGTCTCCAGTGGCTTTTCTGTGAACTACTTTCCCACCTTTTTTGATGGTGCGCTTCCCAGAGAGCGACCCGGTACGCGAACCGTTGAGCGCCCCGGTTCGCGAACCTTAAGCGTTCCGGGAGTCCACCATTTTGTGTTTCGGTCGAATTAAGATACAAGATGGAGGGCAAATAATGTTCAGAATGGGTAGAAGGGGGCACGGTAGACTTATCTTGACCCCCTAGGTTTTGTGAGGGTGGCTGAGGAGGCCCATATGTACGAAAAAAAAAAAAAAATTTAAAAATTTCGCGAGGTTAGCTCCCGGTTCGCGTACCGGGTAGCGCCCCAGGGAGCGTACTTTGTTGAAAATTAGTGAAAAATGTTAGAGTAAAATAATAATTGTGAGTGATCAGATGTAGGGTAGCTCTGAGAAGAGCTTTTGGGTTTATGGTACATTTAGGTACTTATAAGTAGGTACCAATGCACATTCTTAAATTCAGAGTGAAAACTCTGTTGCCCTCATCTGAGAAGTGAACTCCATCTCCTCTGTAGATATCTTGCATGTAGTAACGCAAGTTATTGTTGTACAGGGAGCCCATTCCATGGTCTCTCATGTAAGCTGAAACAGATTTGTTTACATGCTTCCTCGACTTCTCAATTTGTGGACAAAATTGGTTTGACCACCTCCATTTCTGTCTTTGGCATATATTTGAATATACCAAGGCAGTCTGAGGAAAAAGTGCCATTAATTGCTCAAAGGTGTCCTTTAAAAGCATTTCCAGACCTACACCAGTCAAAGTGCCCAAGTCATTACCTCCACAGTGCACAATTAACAGGTCAGGTTTGGGCAAATGCATAAAGGTTTTCACCAATGGTATCAATTGGTGACATTTTAATCCTCTGTGGCCAAACCACTTAATTTCCACATCTTGTAAATTGAGGTTAGGTAATTTCCTGTTTTCAACGTACCTTTGAGCCCAGTGAATATAACTATGTCCAACAATCCAGACAGAAAACATGGTGAGAGAAGGTTCTCCTGCAGTCAGATGAAGTGTGGCAATGAAATGGCAGTTGAAAAAATGAGAGTTTAAAATGAAAAAAACTGTGGAGTTTCTGTGTTCATGAAGCAGTAACAGTGCTTGGTGGATTTTGATTGCTGAAAACAGAAAGTTAGGGTGCACGGATGTGTTCTTTGAAAGATGTATTTTGAATGGTCAATAAAAAATCATTAAATGAAAGAATGCACTGGATATGCAGGTGCACTGAGAGTTCAGAGTTCAATTGCAACAAAGTTGTGTGAACTTGCAAACACCAGAAGTCTTCCAAGAGGTGGTTGCCATGCAGAAAAGACAGAAAGGGCAGAGGGGGGAAGGGTTTTCATTTGAAAAAAAGTGAGGGAAGAGTTTTGATTGGGTGACATGAGAAATATGTGTGAAGAATTACAGCATTTCTGTGCTTTTGATAGCTGCAGACTCTGGAGTGCATACCTTTTGCTCTGCTGAAGACAAATTGGTGTGTTTCTGAGACTGTTTTCAAACTCAAAGTATTTGCTAAGGTGAGAAAATATTTCTTTAATTTAGAGAATAGTGTGCTTTAAGGAGAAAATTATGAATTATGTGGCGCAAATTGCTTGTAAATATGCTCCCACCTGTGCATGGAAAATTTAGATTTTGAATGTTTGTGTTACATAGCCATGTTAAAAGTGACCCAACCATGCAGGAAAGGCAATCAAAAAACGCTTTTATGTGTCTTAAGGACATTTTAAGTAATTTTCCCATGTGCAGTGTTTTGAAATTATGATTTGAAAATCGTTTTTGAGGTAAAGGAATTGTTTTTAAATTTATGACAAGGACATAATGGTGTATGCTTCTTTATAAGGCAATTGACTGTCCCTGACTTTTCTCTGTGGCGCAAATTGCTTGTAAATATGCTCCCACCTGTGCATGGTAAATTTAGATTTTAAATGTTTGTGTTACATAGCCATGTTAAAAGTGACCCAACCATGCTGGAAAGGCAATCAAAAAACGCTTTCATGTGTCTTAAGGACATTTTAAGTCATTTTCCCATGTGCAGTGTTTTGAAATTATGATTTGAAAATCGTTTTTGGGGAAAAGGAATTGTTTTTAAATTTATGACAAGGACATAATGGTGTATGCTTCTTTATAAGGCAATTGACTGTCCCTGATGTTATTTTTCCCATTTTAGTGTAAGACCTTTGTCTGTGGCGCAAATTGCTTGTAAATATGCTCCCACCTGTGCATGGCAAATTTAGATTTTGAATGTTTGTGTTACATAGCCATGTTAAAAGTGATACAAACATGCTGCAAAGGCAATCAAAAAACGCTTTTGTGTGTCTTAAGGACATTTTAAGTAATTTTCCCATGTGCAGTGTTTTGAAATTATGATTTGAAAATCGTTTTTGAGGTAAAGGAATGTTGTTAAAATTTATGTGCGCCATATGCCCCCAAATTTCTTTTTTAGGGGTGCAGCAGGGTGTTATTGAGACACCCCTGCAGCTTTGGAAAAATTCCTAATTTGCGATGAGCAAATTGTTAATCGCAAATTGCACCTTCATTTATATGAGCCTCCTAGCCCATGGAAATGAATGGGTAATTTGCAATTAGCAATTTGCTCATCGCAAATTTGGAATGGTAAAGAATCGCTATTTATTCCTTAAAATTCGCTATTTTGGAAATGCAAAATAGTTATATGATACATATGGCGGTTGATGTCTAAGAAGATAAGAAGCTTAGGGATACATTTATGATGACTGGCGCAATGAAGTTGACATCACTTACTTCATTGGTAGAGCTTTACATGTATTATGTCCTCTGTATTCTTCATCAAGCGTAACTTTAATCTGCAATCCTGAGTAGGCCTCACCTTAAACAAACCTCTGGATAGGCCACATCTTATTGTCATCCTGAATTAATCATTTAAAATGCTAGGGACAGATTTATGATAGGTGTATGCCTCTTTTGCGCCACTTAGAAAACACTGTCCATGGGGAAATGACTTAAAATGTCCTTAAGACACATGAATGTGTTTTTTTAAAACGTTTGCAATTTTTTTGGGTCACTTTTAACATGGTTATGTGACTCAAACAGTCAAAATCTAAATTCGCCATGCTCAGGTGGGAGCATATTTACAAGGAATGTGCTCCATGGGGAAAGGTCTTATAATGTAATATGGGAAAAATGACATCAGAGACACTGAAATGCCTTATAGAGAAGCATACACCATTATGTCCTTGTCATAAATTTGCAAACCATTACTTTTCCCCAAAAACGATTTTCAAATCATAATTTCAAAACACTGCACATATGGAAATGACTTAAAATGTCCTTAATTCAAAATTTGCTATTCCTTATTTTGCGATTGCACTGAAGGATTTGCAAATTTTACGATTCCTTAAATGCAATGTATCAAACAAAAAATATGTAAAAAATGATATTAAGGATTTGGAAACTACCACCAACTTCTAGTTTGTGGTAATTTGCGAATTCTTTTCAAAAAGCTTTTTTTAAAAAAAACAAAAGGTCCCATATGACGCCAACACATGCCCTTAGGGCATGTATTTGTGCCATATGCCTCCAAATTTCTTTTTCAGGGGTGCAGCAGGGTGTTCTTGAGACACCCCTGCACCCTTGGAAAAATTCCTAATTTGTGATGAGCAAATTGCTAATCGCAAATTAAACCTTCATTCCTATGAGCCTCCTAGCCCATGGAAATGAATGGGTAACTTGCAATTAGCAATTTGCTCATCGCAAATTAGGAATGGTAAAGAATCGCTATTTATTCCTTAAAATTCGCTATTTAGGAAATGCAAAATATTTTGATGATACATATGGCAGTTCATCTCTAACAAGATAAGAAGCTTAGGGATAGATTTATGATGACTGGCGCATCACCAGGGATGTGCCAGTCATCTTGCGCCGCTGTTCCGCCACCCATGGTGTGCTGCATTTACAATGCGGCGCAGCATGGGGCAAAAACGGCACAGATGCTTGACGCATCTGTGCCGTTAAGGTGGCGCATTGCTGGAGTTGTATCGCAAGTGCGATGCAGCTCCAGCAAGGCTCAGGGGTGCACCATCTCCACAATGTTGCGTCAAGACCTATGCCTGCTTCAAGCAGGCGCAGGGTTTTGACGCAGGTTTCTCCTATCTGATTGTAAATGCGGCACACCATGGGTGGCAGAGCAGTGGTGCACGTTAACTGGTGCATGCCTGGGGATGTGCCATTTAACATAAATCTGCCCCTTTACATTTAAGTATGTGCAGGGGACACAGAGTCGGTGAGGCTTATCCAAGCCCTGTTCAGTGAAAGATTAGACATAGGCTTCACCTGCTCAGCATCGCTGGACATGGCTAAATAATAGCTGCAAAATGTTACTCTTGTTAAACAATTTTACTATTATAATCTGTGAGATTTGTCTCTTACTCTGCAACATCTCATTGTTGTTATCTTTCTTTAAAGATAAAGACAACCTCAACATGAGCGACAATCTGCAATCAGTTGATTTTGACCTCATCATTGAACTTGTAATTGAAACATCAGTGGATGTTGATCCCTTGGATGATTTAAATCCTGAGGATGAAGAAGAGCGTGATGAGGATGCAGATTTGTCCGAATTATATGATATAGGATGGGAAGCTGACCTGCTTGAGCCTTTGGAACTATAAACATTTATTTTTAAAATTTATAATTAATAAAAAGTAAAAAGGTAAACCGTTTAATTTAAAAATAAAGACACCTTCAAAAGCAGGTTATGTGTAGTGTCTTCAATAAAATATTAAAATATGCTCATAAAATTAGATCAGATTCACATATAAAATAGCATAGGTAACATAAATATAAATGTCATTTCTTTTCTGGTATTTCTGTATTGTAAATTTGCCAACGACTAAAAAATCTTCTAATTAAAATGTCAAGTAGTGTGTTAAGTTTTTGATCACTGTTACTGATTTACTGTTTGGTAATAATGGTTAATAACATTATTTATTATATTTTTCCACAGATTCAACTGCAGATCATTTCAAGATTTCACCATGCCTACAATAGAAAGACAGAGAAAGGCTGCAAAACGTCAAAGACAGCAGGTGAAAAAAAATACGCAGCAGTCCTCTAACAAAAAGATTTGTCAAGTCACGAAGAAAGCACCGGGTAAGAGCACAAAACAATTTATAAGAAATATGTGTAGTAAAAAAAATATTACTACAGAAAATGTTTCAGTCCATAAAACGAGAAGGAAATCAAATGGAAAGGAAAGGCCAATGAAAAATGTTACTGCTAGAGCAAGAGATAACTCTGTGCATGATAGTAGAAGGAAACAACAGTTTAGGGAGATTCGTAAACGAATGTTCCGGAACAGGATAATTGGCAATTTGTTAAAAAATATTAAGAAAGGTCAACAGAAACTGGTTTTTTATAAGACAAAAAAAAAAGTTGAGAAAGTTATTGATCAGGCATTTGAAATTAAACGTAAGTTATTTATTTTGATAATCAATAGAATTAGGAAGCTAAACAAGGCAATTTTTGATTTCAAAAGAAATAGTAGATGGAAGAGAATAGTTAATCGTAGTAATTTTTGTGAAGTTTTTTCTGGAGAATGGATGCATAGTTCAAGCTGTGAGTCATTTTTTAATGAGGAGAGTTATTTCCAGGATAATGATTTGGTGCATGCAGTTGACACCAGTGGTCGTGCTTATGAAGTGAAAGATGGTTGTCCAGTTGAAAAAGAAAAACTTGTGACAACAGAGGCAGAAGAGGTGTTAGGTAATGAGGTTTTAGGAAGACGTGCTAAGGGTCCTGTGTACACCTGGAAGTGTAGTAGTATTTGCAGTGTGCGACAGGATTCCATCAATTTGCTTTGTGATTTTGTACGGTCATTTAATAAGAAAAGTTTGAAGCAGAAAATGATGTTGTTGCAAGAATTAGATCCTTGCAGAGTAAGAGAAGTGACAGGTTTGCATGGACATTCACTGGCTTGTCTTTCCAGGAGAGTATGCCAGAGTGTTTTTCATCATTTCAGGATGCTAGCAGTGCATCATAACAAATGGAGGAAATTAGTTAGAATGTTGTATTATGCTAAGAGTCCAGCAATTATGCTTAAACAATTATGCGCTGCTCTTTTGCATGGTTCTGAAATAGATGTGAAGAATATATGTGAAGAAATTGAGTTTTGTTACTTTGGAAGTAAAGAGGAGAATGTTGAAATTGAGCAAGAAGAAGAGGGTCATGTGGAAGATAGTGTACAGGTTTCCAGTACAGATAATTTCCAGAGGGAAATTGCGACGTTTGAGGTGAAATCAAGTGAGAGGCCTAATTTCACTTGTGTGTGTTGTCGACGCACTTATTATAAGAATCAGACTAAGTTAGTGGATTTATATGCAAAAAGTGAAAGGGAAAATAATAGTGAATGGAAGGATTTTGCAACATACTTGATGGTAGAAAATTGTTTTGATTTGGGATTGGATCAACGTGTGTGTACTTATTGTTCTTGCAAATTAAATCAAAACCAGATGCCTGCTAGAGCAGTTCATAATAATCTGGAATTGGTTGAGATTCCTTCTGAATTGAAGGATTTAAATACTTATGAATCTATTTTGATTCAAAGTATCCATCCCTTTCAGGCTATTGTAAGAATGGAGCCAAAGACAGGGAAATTGCCTCCATCAGATTTACAGAGAGGATTAAAGGGAAGAGTTGTTTATTTGCCTCTAGATTTGAAGAAAAACATTAACACAATTGGAGTAGAAAAAGTGGAAGAGGAACCTCTGGTTATCTTAGTTAATGGGGTTCCGACAAAGAATAAGAAAATATGGCAAGATTTAGTAGATGTTAGGAAAGTTAAAAAGGCAACATTGTATTTGAAAAAAAATAATAAATACTATAAGAATGTATATGTTGCAGAAGAGGAAGTAAGTGAGGAAGAGGATAGCGATTTGTGTGCTGGTCAAATTGAGAAAGTAGAACCCTCTACTAGTGAAGAAATATATGAACATTATAGTGTTCATCCTTTGCATTCCAAGGAAGTCATGGGGAATGCTATTGAGTTGTTTCAAATGAAACAAGCCAAAGGGAGTCCCATTAGTGTTTGGGAGGAAAGTTTGGAAGCTCGGTGTTTCCCACAGCTTTTTCCAACAGGTCAGGGAGGAAGATATGATGAGCGACCTCATCAAATTCCTGCTTCTGAATACCGGACTTTGCGATTGTATGCAGGAGATGCTAGGTTTCGACAATGCATTCCTTATTTGTTTCATCTCCTGTTTGAAAGCGATCTGTCTGGACTGTCATATGCAGTGAACCACATCTTGAAAAGTGGTATACACATGCAAAACATCTCGGCAAGTGACTTTATGGATAAAGTCAATGTCCAAGATAGTATTTTGGATTCTCACCTGATTAATCTCATGGCGTGTCAGCGTGGTACTAATGAGTACTGGTACCGTCGTCATGGTGATTTAAAATGTATGCTGAGGAACTTAGGTACTCCCACATGGTTCCTCACTCTGAGCTGTGCCGAGTATGGCTGGGAAGACTTACTTGAATTTCTACGAGAGGCAAATGCTAACGTAGATAACATCGAATTCAAGACACCCGGAGAACTGTGCTCTTTGGATCCAGTCAATGTATGTAGGTACTTCAATCATAGATTTGAAGCTATGATGTCTTTCATCATGAATAAGAAGAATCCACCTATTGGAGAGGTGTTGGATTTCTTCTGGAGAAAGGAGTACCAAGCAAGAGGTGCTCCTCATATACATATGTTGCTGTGGATCAAGGATGCACCTAAATTTGGAACGGATCCAGAAGACTCAGTGATGAGTTTCATCCAACAGTATTCTACGTGTGCTGTTCCAAACGCAAAGGAGAAGAAAAGCCTAAGAGAAAAAGTTCTGCGTTTCCAAAGCCATCGATGTGGAAAGTACTGCCGTCGTAAATTCCGAAACAAGGACAAGTTCTACACTAAATGTCGTTTCGGCTTTCCACGACCGGTGATTTATAAAGGAAGAGTAAACAGTTTGATGTCTTCGCTGCGACACAATGTCATGAAGAAATCACCTAAAAACACTTACAATTTGAAGAGGAACGAAGAGTCCAAGTACATCAACGACTACAACCCGGTGATTTTGTCCATGTGGAATGCTAACATGGATATACAGTTTGTGGCTGATAACTGTATGGCTGTGGCTCGGTATGTGACGTCTTACATCACCAAAAAAGAGAAGACAGAATTGAAGGATATGTGGGAGGACATTTCCCATGAAAAGAGCCTCAGCAAGAAGTTGTACAGTTTCAGTCTGAAGATGTTGTCGCATCGAGAAATCGGAGCGTACGAATGTTCTGACCGGTTGTCTTCAGCAAGTCTCTATGCCAAGTCCAGGAGTATCGTTTGGGCGAGTCTTGGTCTTGCTGCAACGCGTAATCGAGTTCTCAAACCTGTGCGGGAAATTGAGTATTTGGCGGAAAAGGAGCCAAACAGTACCGACATTTTGAAGACCAACATGTTGGATACATATTATCCAAATCGAAGCATTCACCTCGAGAATGTTTGTCTGTATGAGGTTCTTCAAAATTACATATTCAAGAGGAACATCAAAGAAGATACTGAGAAAGGAGTGTATGCTGTAATAGGAAGTGAGGGATGTCTGGTCAAGCAAAGAAAATGCCACTTGGTAAACCATCGAAAATTGAGTGGCGAATCTCCTGAAAAAAAGGAGTTTTTCTATTTAGCACTTTTGCAACTTTTCAAGCCTTGGCGTGCAGAAGAGGAACTGCTTGGAGATTTCCTCTGTTACGAAGACTCTTTCAATGCCGCCAAGGAGACCATAGAATGTCCTGCTTTTCCCAAATATGTAGAAATGTTGAATGCGGAAATTGAGCAGGAAGCAACGATTGCAGCTGAGATTGCCAGAGACAGTTCTCAGGACAGTCAGAGTTCTGCTTCATTGAGTCAGGATCCACTAGGAGGACCTGTTATCGAAAATGAAGCTGCCACTGCTATGAATGAAGTGGAAAGAGCCATGGCACATGCTCAAGAGGATGCGGTTAACTTAGAAGAGTTGGAAAGACAACTCAACGTTGAGCAGAGGAAAATATATGACGAAGTTACCATGCAAATTGATCATGGATTAAGTCATGATAAGAAAGAGTGCTCATGTACATCGTTGAAGCCTGTCCGACTGTACGTGAGTGGAGAAGCGGGAACTGGAAAAAGTTTCCTCATTAAAGCAATTTCATGCTATTTGCAGGAAAGGACAGAGTCATCGCTGTCTTGTGTTGTCACTGCTCCAACTGGACTGGCAGCACATAATATTAAAGGGATTACTTTACATCGTTTACTGATGCTGCCAGTGGAGAATGACAACAAATTACAATATCACAAGCTATCTGGAGATGGTTGTTTTGAAGTTTCAAGAATCTTGAGAAAAATGAAACTTCTTATCATTGACGAAGTAAGCATGGTTTCCAATGTCATGCTTGCCTTTGTGCATTTGAGGATGCAAGAAGTTCTCAAAACAGAGTATGATGTGTTATTTGGTGGCAAACACATCATTGTTTTCGGAGATCTTCTGCAGCTGACACCAGTGAAAGGGCAACCTGTGTTCAAAATGCTCACGCATGGAGATACCAGGAAGTGCCTAGGCAGCATTGGCAACGTCAATATATGGTTAAACTTCAAATATGCTGAACTGCATGAAAATATGCGTCAGGCGAAGGATGAAGTTTACAAGACTATTCTACAAGATGTTAGAATTGGAAAAGTGACCGAGCATGGGAAAGAAGCTTTACATGCACGATTACTGTCAAATTTATATCCAGAACAAGATGTTGTGCCTGAGAATATTTTTCAGAAAATTACTGAGAAGAAATCTGGAATATGTTTGATGCCAACTCTTGCAGAATGTGCCAAATTTAACAACAAAATGGTGCATTTAGAAAAGCAAGAGATTGTGAAACTGGAAGCTATTGACAGAGTAGAGCATATGGGATCAACAATTATTTTGTCTGAGAATCTGAAAACAAAATTGGATTCATTAGAGAAGAGTATATCTAAAACTGCAGGTTTTGAAAAGACTCTGAATGTGTGCTTGAACTGCCGTATAATTTTAAGAAGGAATTTACATGTTGAAAGAGGTCTGGTAAATGGATCAATGGGTAATGTTGTTGATTTTGTGAAATACAGAAATAGAGATGGAATTGAATTTTTAAAAATTAAATTTGATGGCATTGAGGAAGTACAGCTAATTGCTCGTTGTTCTGCTAGATTTTTGCTTGTAAAAGACTTATATGTTCGCCGTAAGCAGTTTCCTGTTTGCTTGGCATATGCGGTGACAATCCATAAATCGCAAGGTTTAAGTGTAGACAGTGCATTGGTGAATATTGGCAGTTCTGTGTTCAAGGAGGGTATGGCATATGTGGCATTGTCACGAGTTAGAACTTTATCGGGATTGTACTTGATTGAGTGTGATGTCACAAACATTTGTGCAGATCTAGATTGTGTTATGGAATACAATAGGTTAAGAAGAGAGTATGCGCCACATTTGCCTCAGTATCCTTTGTTTCAGAAACGTGTGGTAGGCCGGAAACGAAGAAATGTGACCAATACTGGGGAGGTTGTAGCAAAAAGACAAAAAGTCAATGAACCTAAAATTACAAGCAGAAACAAAAAGGATACTGTTGAAGATGTTGTTGGTTTTCAATTTGAAAACAGTTCTGGTGTCAACTGCTATGCTAATGTAGTGGTTAATGTTTTGTTTTCTCTAGAAAATGTAAAAGAAGAGATTGTGGTCAATTCTGATCAAAGATTTTGCAGTTTGTTAAATTCTGTGTTAGAGAAATGTAGCACTGATAGAAGAAACATTGAAAGTGTGTCTGAAATTCGAAATCTGTTAGACAGATGTTCAGGCCAAACACAATTCTCTCAAAATATTCAGCAAGATTGTCAGGAGTTTTTAATGTACATGCTTGATGTATTACATGCTGAAGGTGTAGATGTAGATCAGCTGTTTGGGCTTTCTTATCAATGGCAGCATGACTGCGAGAACTGTATGGTATCAAGTACTACTAGTGTAGACTCAGAAAGATTTATATATTTAACTTTGCCAGACAGTAAATCAGTCTCTTTTAATAAGCTAGTAAAAGCAGCTGATCACAACATGGAGTGTAGCCAATGTAAATCTGAAATGATGTCCACATTATTTATACGAACATATGGCCAGTACGTCATTTTAATGTTCCAACGATGTAGGCCTGATGGAACAAAATTGACAACTTTAATTAAAAATTTTGTAGCTTCGCAGTTGTCAATATCAGGAAGGACTTCTGTAACTGCAGCAATTATATATCATGACGGCCCTTCAATAACATCAGGACATTACACAGCTTATTTAAAGTCTAGAAATGGCTGGTCATTCTGCAATGATTCTGTTTTAATTTTCAAAAAAAAATTGCCGTATGACCTTAAAAACTCTTACCTGGTGTTTTTAAAACCAAAATTTTAGGGAAGTAATCTCGGGATGTGCTCTGTGGAATTTCAAGAAGTTCTAATGGCTCATACACAATTTGGCCTTGAGGATAAGTATAGTTCAGAGACATAACTTCTAACCATAGGACTGGACGTCATGGAGAAATACGTGCACTTTGAATGAGTTCAGAAAAACTGTTTCTTTTTATAAGCTAATTGAAGCAGCCAATCAAAACATGGAGTAGAGGGAATGTAAGTCTGCAATGCTGTCTACTGTTTTACATTGCTTTGTGATTAAAAGTGATGTAGAGAATTAAATAATTGTAGTAGTCATAGAGGTAGTGTAAGTCTGCTTCATAGTAAGCAGTATCAGTGTCATAGGAAATGTAGAACATGACTGAGCAAGAAGGGGAAGATATTACTATTCCAGGATTGTGAAAATGATCTTCAACATTTTAATTCTGAAAGTTGCGTAAATTCCAAATGACGGGATTGGCTTACAAGAAATCCAAGAGTTATAAATGGCTCTGACCAGATTTGGCCTTGAGGAAACTTGTGGTAGAGAGCAAGAAGTCATTTATTGCATGTAACGTGTTTTTAAAAACGATGGAGATTTTCTTTCAGAAAGTGGCGGGCTGAAAGTAATAACAGCACAAAAGAGTGTAAGCTGTTCATAGGACATCCTTGGACGTCATGGAAAGTAAGTTAACTTTAAGGAGTTCTGAATTCTGATTTCTGATGTTGTATGGGTTTTTTAAACACAATCATTTTGATTGTGTTTTTTTTTTCCCGCTGTTATATGATGAATACCTTTAAGTCACTGTTTTTAGTGAATTTTGATACATTCTGAGAACAGCAAAAATAAACCATTTAACATGTATAATTAATTCTGTACTGTTTGCATTTATGATGTACATGTAGAACTGTGTAGGAGGCATGGAGAAGGTGAGGCTTCTGTAAGTGTCAAAGGTGTTGCATACAGTGCTGCACTTCTGCGTATTCTTTCATATGCTAGACTACATCTGCACAATGAGATACCTAAGCAAAGGAAACGCAAGTGATGTGATTGAGAAATGAGCAAAATAAATTGCACGTATTTCAATTACATCACCTGTGTTTCCTATCATTACGAATCACATTGTGCAGATCAAGTTTAGGTCTGTCCAGGGAAACATAGGAGGTTTGTACTTTGTTGAAGAGTGCAGTGGACATGACTCACTTCATTGGTAGACTTTCACAGATATTATCTCCTCTGTATACTTCAACAAGTGTAAATCTCATCTGCAACCCTGAGTAGGCCTCACCTCAAACAAACTTCTGGATAGTAGACATCTTATTGGCATCCTGAAGCAATTATTTAAAATTTTAGTGTCTTGCGACACTTTTCTGAAACAACAGCAATGCAAAATATGCACCATGTTTTAAGATAGGCCTCACTTCATCTGCATCAAGATACTGTTAGTTTAAAATGTATATCTTTAGGACTGTGTAGGGGGCCTGGAGAAGCAGAAGCTTCTGTAAGTGTCAAAGTTGTTGAAAAACTGTTTGTCCTTCAATCTTTGCCCTTGTCTTTTGTAATTTTTAAATACATGTTTTAATATTTTTCAAATGTTTGTTCTCTCTTTCACAGATTGAAAGTATAAAAACAAAAAGTGAGTAATTTAACGACAATTATAAGGTAAATATTTTGTACTCTTTTCGTTACATTTCTATCACATTGAACTACTATTAGTTCCACTGCTTCATTTCTTTAATCCTCAGTTTCCTACCTTTGCTACTTCCCTCATTCCTTTCTCTATTACCTACTTACTCAACTCCTTCCACTCTTTTTCTCAGTCCCTCTCTTCTCATAGTTCCTCACTCTTGTTCACTCACTCCGTCTCTATTACTCTTAGTGTCTTTGACTGATCACTGTATCACTATTTGTTCATAATGCTTTCTCTGTGTAGTTGAAGCACACTAAGGGGCATATTATGAACACAGCCAATAAAATTATTGCTGTTTTTATTGGCAGAAAACTGGTGCAAAAGTAGTTTTAGTGGCAGTTTTCTGCCGCAAAAGCAGCTTTAGCGACACATTTCTGCCAATAAAAGCTGCAAAACTTTTATTGCCTATGTTGATGATATGGCTCTATGTTACTTACATTTCTTTGCTGTTTCAATTAATCTTTTTCTGTTATTTTTTGTTTTCTGTTTTCTATTTTTTCTCTCTGTTATTCCCCATGTTTTAATCTTATTTTGAACATTCACTCACATTCTCCAAGAAACTCTTCTTTGTTAATGTTATACTCTCTTTTTTAGGTCGAGCGACCTATCTCAATGCGCATGTGCGCATTGAGAGCGGGAGCTCGATCTATTGCGGCTTAAACAGAGCTTACCGAGATCAGGCGATTCCCAGGAGATTTCTTCCAGTGCACGTGAAAGCGCGTGCACAATGCCACCAGCCGCTTGCCTCGCATTACCACATCAAAGGCAAGGCGGCCTCGTCTCAGGCCCCTGCTGCTTCACACCCTCATGCCGCTCTCCCCGCTCCGCCCCTCCCCTGCCCGCCGTGTCGCATTTCTCCTCCGCCGGCCGTACTTTCACTTTGACGGCCGCAGGCCATCTCTCGTGTTTCTCCTTGTTATCGTTCGAGTGTTTCCCTGGCTCAGCGTGGTGCCCGATTCATGGACATTTACAGACGCTCTGGTCTCTGTTATTGTATTTCCAGGACATGGTGCCATTCTGCCGCAGCAGCATTAGGGCTGTACATAAAATGCCATGCGATAATTCACTCTAGTTTTACTTAGGCTCTCACAATGTTTTTAAGTAACGTGACAGCTGCAACATATTTAAGTGCCCAGACAGCTACAACCACACTTGTGAACAGCATTTCTTACCCCGCTCGGTAGGCGGGGTCATGACTTCACTCAAATGGTGAACAATGGCATGGGAGTCAAGAACATCGCAGAGTAGGGTTATAAGCTGGCCGGTGCTTGTTCTACATTGGCATGCAGCTCTCCCTTTGAAGACTAGATTCCTGTTTGTATTCCCCAGTCTAATATAAACAAGCATTTTTTATACTGCAATCAAAATAAAATAAAGCGGAACAGGACCGTAAATTACGTGTGACGTACATTGCATACAAACTGAGGATTCACGTGTGTTTGTCTATACACTCCAGCACCCGCTTACACATACAGTGGTACCTACACAGCAGCACACACACACTAACAAACATAGATAGATACACAGCACAGCGTGGGACACGCACACAAACACAGTGGCTCACACACGCACACTCACAGTAGGCCACATACAGTAACTCGCTGTACACACACGCGCACACACACGCAGTACATCACGCTCCACATACACAGGCACTCAAGGTTAAATGCACACGCATAAAGTGGCACAGACACAGAGTGAGTCACACACAACTGCAAGGTCAGTAATTGTCAGGTACAAACCCACTCGCAAACAGCGTGACTCACAAGCGCAGTAGTGCATACCCTCACACTGTTACATGTTTAAAGTGGCACACAGTCTAAGATGCAGTGACACATAGACTATTACTATGAAGCACACACACTTAGATAGACATACCTAGGCACGTGCACACGAGCACTCCTAATTTCAGATTTGGACGTAGCATTCGCTGCGTTTTGTAGTCTGAGAGGCATTTGAAACACACAACCACCTGCCTTTAGCTCATACACTCAGAAGGTGCCAGCACAGGGCTCCCTCCTATATCCGCCTTAATGCGCTCTTGTTCTGCCAATTAATTAGCCTCCGAGGGTGGGAGCGGTCGCTCTTGTGATCCCCCCGCCTGCCAGGAGGCTCGGGCACATTACAGACGGAATAGCAGTGGTCCCCACGCCACCAGCTGCCTAATAACTGAGCTGCCTGCAGCCCGGCAGAGCACAGCTGGGACCTGCCCCACCAGGCTCGGCACCAACAGCTCCCCTAATCAGCCGGGCCAGCCGGCCACTGCGAGCCGCTCTTTAGTGGGCAGATGGTGTGACTTTGGACACTTTTACCTGCGTTAAAGTATTGCATGCCTCCCTCGCCCCCCCCCTCACTCCCCTCAAACTATACACCCCTGCTTTCAAGTGGAGTCTGGAGGGCATCTTACTCATTCTAGAGACTAATTACAACTCTGATTTCTAGTGTTTATTTGGAAGGGGCACAGGAGTTGCAATTGTGTGTTGCATTATTTCTTATCAAGCACGTAGCAGCAAACACCTGGGTAGGTCAAATGCATGAGAGTATTTTTCTAGGGTTTATCCCAAGCTCAAGCATTTAAAAGTACTTTGAGATGTGATAAATGTCCAAGATCACACAGGGTGTGCCTGCAATGACACTGTAATTGTGCCCAGCTATCAGGTTTTACAATTTGCACTTCAGCCGCTGGATGGTAGGTAGGATTTGTAAAGTGTGCCCAGGATCACACAGTGTGGTCATGCAGCAGTTTAATTGTCTACTGGACCAATAAAACTAACATTGTCCAGTATACCAATCAAAATTGCTCTCCAAAGACACCAGGCAAAGCAGACGCTCCCTCAAACAGATCACCAAGCGCAATTTACCCTACTTACAGCCTAGCCTGTTCTCTGTCGAGACTTTAGCAATCTTTAGAGCACAAGATAAGATCTTTTCACAAGGAAGAGTCAGACGTATTGCAACACTACTTAAGAAACAAGCATTGGCATAGACAATAGGTCTCGCCTTTGGGACCTTATACGTGTTTAGCCATGCAACAGTTGATGTTGCTGCACCAAGGATATTATGCTGCATAACTAAATACTTAGAAGGTCCCAAAGGCGAGACCTATTGGCTATGCCAATGCTTGTTTTTCTTTCACTTCGTTATCTATTTTGTTTTTCACAATTATACCCTCTTCTGTCTTTTCTTCGGTAAATAGATCTATTAAACAGTATCTCTTCTTTACTCCCTATAGCTGTCTTTCTTTTAACATCACTCTCTGTTTACTTTCCTTATACTTACACTTTTAAAAAAAAAAAAATAAATTTTGGGTTAGCTCCCGGTCCGCGTACCGGGAAGCTAACCCGGGAGCGAACCAAAAGAAATAGAGCTTGCCAGAGTGCTAAACATTGTAGCAATTTTTTTTGAAAGGGAAGGTAGTTCTGAAAAGAACTTTTTTTTTATATTTTTGTTGTTTTATATTTTTTTGTATTTTTTGAACATTTTTTGTTTTTTTTGTATTTTTTGAACGATTTTATATTTTTTTTGGTTTTTTTGGGGGGGGGAAACAACAAAAAACAGGCGTTGAAAAGGGCTCAACAGGAGCAAAAAAAAATTACTGGGGGCGGTTAGGGCAATCATGGTGTTCATATGCAAGGTTGAGTGCATTGATGCTCATGTTGCCACAAGCTAATAATGCACGACAGTGCATACATAAATGTATCATATGCCCAAAATTTTGTTGGATATTTGGCACAGTTTCCCGTGCCTCCTCTGGTGTTAAAGAAACCGGTATTGTTGGTCTGGCCACAGGAGTTGGTCTAGGATTGTCCAGCATATCCCTTAATTCCGCCCGGCTGTAATTTAGGGGATGTTTCCTCGTCATGTGCCTATGCATGGTGTGATTACCATAACTGTATTTTTTGTCCGTCCCTCTGGACAATTGTTCCTTGCATATGAGGCAGGTGACATACCTCGCGTTGACTTTTTTTTGTCCACGAGGCATCGAAAAAAACTGCCAGATGAAACTGGCTTTCTTTCTGGAAACCCGGGGCAACTCTTCCAGGAATTGTGGTTCTTCTCCCTCCTCATCCATTTCTTCATCTTCCTCCTCAGTGTTGGTAATCACCTGGGGAGGTGGTCCTCTCTTCCCATGAGGAGGTGGAGGTGGTGGTGGGGGTGCACCAGCTGCAGCTACAAGACTTGCCATTTCTAGATGATCAAAAAAGGTCTTCCTCTCACAATGATGAAAGTCAGAGTGAGGAAAGAAGGAGGGGTTTTCCTCATTTGGGAAAAACAATACTTCTCAACCAATGAAAAGTGTTATTTTTAGGTCACCTGACCTAGCTTTCCATCATTATGAAACCAAAAATGAAATGAACCAATGAAAAGTTCTATTAACAAGTCACATGACCTCTCACGCTCATGTTACGCGCTGCGGAACGCTCCCCGGTTAGCTTCCGGGTCGCTCCCCTTCGCGCCGCGGTCCGCGCCCCGGGACACTTCCGGGTGCGCTAACGCGATACCTCACAAGACGCATTTCGCGGCAACGCGATACGTCGCGCTTTCGCGCCGCGCCGCGGATCGCTTCCGGGGAGCTGCGTTTTGCGCCTCGGTCCGCGCCCCGGGGCACTTCCGGGTGCGCTAACGCAGTACGTCATAAGACGCATTACGCGGCAACGCGATACCGTCACTATGTTGATTTCTTATCGGTTCGCGGACCGGGTCGCGGCATCTATTTGAGCTAACGGAAAGCTTCCCGGTTAGCGGACCGGGAGCGAAACAAAAAAAATATTTAAATTTTTTTATTAATAAACATATAAAATATATTTTTGGATTTAAAGAAGAATACATTTTACAGCTATAGATATTAGCTTTTAAAAAACCATTGAAATTCACTGAAAAAACCATAGGTTATAGACCATATATAGTTAGGAATTAGCATTTACAAAACCTTGAAAATTCACTGAAAAAACCATAGGTTATACACCATATATAGTTAGGAATTAGCATTTAAAAAACCTTATTTTACTCACACAAAACCAATGAAATTCCATATATAGTTAGTTGTACTAACTATATATCGCGCACCCGCAATCCACTGCTGATCATGTCACATATTACATCATTCATGACATGGTCAGTGACATCACTGATGACATCACTGATGACATCTCAAATGACATCACTGATGACATCACTGATGACATCTCAAATGACATCACTGATGACATCGCTGATGACAACATCCAGTGACTGTATTTTTCTGTAAAGTTAAAATATGTCTTACATATTTAAGAATGAGTGGATGTATAAGTGTCTGGACGAAGGATTTAGTAGGTGCATGACTGACTGTATGAGTGAGTGGTTAAATGTGTCTCACTGAGTGCATGGGTTAGTGACTAAACTGTCTTAATTTGTGCATCATTATGTCTGTTGTTCTGTAAACTGCTGCATGTGTTGATCAGTAGCTATATGAGTAACTATATAAGTTATTGATTGGTTGCCCAAGCATTTGTATGGGAGACTGAGTGTGTGTGTGGGTGGCTGGGAAGTGTATGACTCTGTGCATAGATGTATGGGTTCAAAAGTGCATGTGGAAACAGCTGTATGGGCGGTTGACTGTGTGCATGACTGTATTGGTGAGTGAATAGATATCTCAGTGCTACATGTCAAAGTAAGTACATATGTAAAATACCGTACATGTGAGACTTGACATATATAAATAACTGTCCATAAGAGCCAGTGAATGTGTGAGTGGCTGTATGCATCATTGTGCACTTGTATCCAGGATTGTATAAGTGAGTACATATGTTTTAGTATATGTTTGAATAAGTAAGGTGTGTATAACTGTATAGTTGTGAAAATGGAGCTGTGATTGATTCTTTGCATGACTGACTAGGTGTGTAAGTAACTCCATGGATGAGTGACAGTCTGTGAGTGTCTGTTTACACTGAGTGTATATAAGGTTATATTAGAGTCTGAAGAGGTTCATCGTATTATCACATGAATGATGTCATCAGTGATGTGATCAGTAATGTCAAATGAGATGTCATCAGTGATGTAATCAGTGATGTCATTTGAGATGTCATCAGTGATGTCATCAGTGATGTCATTTGAGATGTCATCAGTGATGTCATCAGTGATGTCACTGACCATGTCATGAATGATGTAATATGTGACATGATCAGCAGTGGATTGCGGGTGCGCGATATATAGTTAGTGCAACTAACTATATATGGAATTTCAATGGTTTTGTGTGAGTAAAATAAGGTTTTTTAAATGCTAATTCCTAACTATATATGGTCTATAACCTATGGTTTTTTCAGTGAATTTTCAAGGTTTTGTAAATGCTAATTCCTAACTATATATGGTCTATAACCTATGGTTTTTTCAGTGAATTTCATTGGTTTTTTAAAAGCTAATATCTACAGCTGTAAAATGTATTCTTCTTTAAATCCAAAAATATATTTTATATGTTTATTAATAATTTTTTTTTAATATTTTTTTTGTTTCGCTCCCGGTCCGCGAACCGGGAAGCTTCCCGTTAGCTCAATTCGATTCCGCGATCCGGTCCGCGAACCGGTAACAAATCAACATAGTTACGGTATCGCGTTGCCGCGTAATGCGTCTTATGACGTACTGCGTTAGCGCACCCGGAAGTGCCCCGGGGCGCGGACCGAGGCGCGAAACGCAACTCCCCGGAAGCGATCCGCGGCGCGAAAGCGCGACGTATCGCGTTGCCGCGAAATGCGTCTTGTGACGTACTGCGTTAGCGCACCCGGAAGTGTCCCCGGGCGCGGACCGAGGCGCGAAGCGCAGCGAACCGGAAGCTAACCGGGGAGCGTTCCGCAGCGCGTAACATGAAAGTTAGAGTCATGTGACTTGTTAATAAAGCTTTTCATTGGTTCATTTCACTTTTAGTTTCATAATTATGGAAGGCTAGGTCAGGTGACCTAAAAATAACACTTTTCATTGGTTGAGAAGTATTGTTTTTCCCAAATGATGAAAACCCCTCCTTCTTTCCTCACTCTGACTTTCATCATTGTGAGAGGAAGACCTTCATTAGTATATCAGAAATGGCTTCAGTAGTTGCTTCAGCTGGTGGACCCCCACCACCACCTCCACCTCCTCATGGGAAGAGAGGACCACCTCCCCAGGTGATGACCAACACTGAGGAGGAAGAGGAAGAAATGGAGGAAGAGGAGGGAGAAGAACCACAGTTCTTGGAAGAGGTGCCCCGGGTTTCCCATAGGAAAGCCAGTTTCATCTGGCAGTTTTATTCAATCCCTCCAGGGCAAAAGAAAGTGAATGCGAGGTATGTGACCTGCCTCATCTGCAAAGAGAAATTATCAAGAGGGACTGATAAAAAGTATAGCTATGGGAACTATACCATGCATCGGCACATGACCAGGAAGCATCCACTTAATTACAGCCGGGCGGAAATACGGGATATGGAACAAAACCCAACAGCAACTCCTGTGGCCAGGTCAACATCGTCAATATCATTGACACCAGCAGAGGCACGGGAAACTGTGCCAAACATCCAAGAGAATTTTGGGCACATGAAACATACTTGTATGCACTGTGGTGCGTTGATATCATGTGGTAACATGAGTATTAATGCCATCAACCTGGCTTATGACAATCATAATTGCCCTAACCGCCCCCAGTAATTTTTTTTTGCTCCTGTTGAGCCCTTTTCAACGCCTGTTTTTTGTTGTTCCCCCCCCCCAAAAAAACCCCAAAAAAATATAAAATCGTTCAAAAAATACAAAAAAAACAAAAAATGTTCAAAAAATACAAAAAAAATATAAAACAACAAAAATATAAAAAAAAAAGTTCTTTTCAGAACTACCTTCCCTTTCCAAAAAAATTGCTAGAATGTTTAGCACTCTGGCAAGCTCTATTTCTTTTGGTTCGCTTCCGGTTTAGCTTCCCGGTACGCGTACCGGGAGCTAACCAAAAAAAAACTTTTTTAAAAAAAAGAGTAAGTATAAGGAAAGTAAACAGAGAGTGATGTTTCAAGAAAGACAGCTATAGGTAGTAAAGAAGAGATACTATTTAATAGATCTATTTACCAAAGAACAGACAGAAGATGGTATAATTGTGAAAAACAAAATAGATAACGAAGTGAAAGAAAAACAAGCATTGGCATAGCCAATAGGTATCGACTTTTGGACCTTCTAAGTCTTTAGTTATGCAGCATAATATCCTTGGTGCAGCAACATCAACTGTTGCATGGCTAAACACGTATAAGGTCCCAAAGGCGAGACCTATTGTCTATGCCAATGCTTGTTTCTTAAGTAGAATTGCAATACGTATGGCTCTTCCATGTAAAAAAATCTTATCTTGTGCTCTAAAGATTGCTAAAGTCTCGACAGAGAACAGGCTAGATTGTAAGTAGGGTAAATTGCGCTTGGTGATCTGTTTGAGGGAGCGTCTGCTTTGCCTGGTGTCTTTGGAGAGCAATTTTGATTGTTATACTGGACAATATAGCCCTAATGTAAATAACATAGGGGCATATTATCAACATAGGCAATAAAAGTTTTGCAGCTTTTATAGGCAGAAATGTGTCGCTAAAGCTGCTTTTGCGGCAGAAAACTGCCGCTAAAGCCGCTTTTGCACCAGTTTTCTGCCAATAAAAAGAGCAATAATTTTATTGGCTGCATTCATAATATGCCCCTTAGTGTGCTTCAACTACACAGAGAAAGCATTATGAACAAATAGTGATACAGTGATCAGTCAAAGACACTAAGAGTAATAGAGTAATAGAGACGGAGTGAGTGAACAAGAGTGAGGAACTATGAAAAGAGAGGGACTGAGAAAAAAAGTGGAAGGAGTTGAGTAAGTAGGTAATAGAGAAAGGAATGAGGGAAGTAGCAAAGGCAGGAAACTGAGGATTAAAGAAATGAAGCAGTGGAACTAATAGTAGTTCAATGTGATAGAAATGTAACGAAAAGAGTACAAAATACTTACCTTATAATTGTCGTTAAATTCCTCACTTTTTATTTTTATACTTTCAATCTGTGAAAGAGAGAACAAACATTTGAAAAATATAAAAACATGTATTGAAAAATTACAAAAGACAAGGGCAAAGATTGAAGGACAAACAGTTTTTCAATAACTTTGACACTTACAGAAGCTACACAGTCCTAAAGATATACATTTTAAAGTAACACTATCTTGATGCAGATGAAGTGAGGCCTATCTTAAAACATGGTGCATCTTTTGCATTGCTGTTGTCTCAGAAAAGTGTCGCAAGACACTAAAATTTAAAATAATTGCTTCAGGATGCCAATAAGATGTCTACTATCCAGAGTTTTGTTTCAGGTGAGGCCTACTCAGGGTTGCAGATGAAATTTCAAGTTGTTGAAGAGAATAGAAGACATAATACATGTGAAGGTCTACCAATGAAGTGAGTCATGTCCACTGCAATCTTCAACAAAGTCCAAACCTCCTATGTTTCCCTGGACAGACCTAAACTTGATCTGCACAATGTGATTCGTAATGATAGGAAACACAGGTGATGTAATTGAAATACATGCAATTTATTTTGCTCATTTCACAATCACATCACTTCTGTTTCCTTTGCTTAGGTATCTCATTGTGCAGATGTAGTCTAGCATATCAAAGAATACGCAGAAGTGCAGCACTGCATGCAACAACTTTGACACTTACAGAAGCCTCACCTTCTCCATGCCTTCTACACAGTTCTACATATACATCATAAATGGAAACATTACAGAATTAATTATACATGTTAAATGGTTTATTTTTGCTGTTCTCAGAATGTATCAAAATTCACTAAAAACAGTGACTTGAAGGTATTCATCATGTAACAGCGGGGAAAAAAAAACACAATCAAAATGATTGTGTTTAAAAAACCCATACAAGATCAGAAATCAAAAATCAGAACTCCTTAAAGTTAACTTACTTTCCATGACGTCCAAGGATGTCCTATGAATAGCTTATACTCTTTTGTGCTGTTATTACTTTCAGCCCACCAGTTTCTGAAAGAAAATCTCCATCGTTTTTTTTAAAAACATGTTACATACAATAAATGACTTCTTGCTCTCTACCACAAGATTCCACAAGGCCAAATTTTGTCAGAGCCATGTATAACTCTTGGATTTCTTGTTAACCAATCCCATCATTTGGCATTCCCGCAACTTTCAGAATTAAAATGTTGAAGATCATTTTCACAATCCTGGAATAGTAATATCTTCCCCTTCTTGCTCAGTCATGTTCTACATTTCGTATGACACTGATACTGCTTAATATGAAGCAGACTTACACTACCTCTATGAGTACTACAATTATTTAATTCTCTACATCACTTTTAATCACAAAGTAATGTAAAACAGTAGACAGCATTGCAGACTGGGCGAAGAACTACGCTCCGTTCGCGGAGCTTGCGGAGTTTTGGCAACTCCGCGTTCTACGGAGAACGCGAAGCTGTCGATTACTCCGCGATCCGGTGCGTAGCGTAGTTCTCGCGCGCTGAATAACATTATCGCGTGCGCCGGGGTAAGTTCGCGCGATATTTGACGCGATCACGCACTTTGGCAGTGCGAACGAGAAGATGAGTTCCCCAACATGTCTAACACACAGCTATCTCGAGCATGCAGGCAGCGCCCCGAACACGCGCACCGCGCTCCCGAAGACGAAAAACGGCGCGCGAACGGGTCTAGCAAGCTACTACGCATGTCCGCGGAGCTACGTGAAGTTCGCGGAGTGCAACTGCGTCTTCGCGTAGCTCCGCGGAGTGCGGCTCCGCGAACTACGCCCAGGGTTAGGTTAACTTACATTCCCTCTACTCCATGTTTTGATTGGCTGCTTTAATTAGCTTATGAAAAGAAACAGTTTTTCTGAACTCATTTAAACTGCACATACATGTCCATGATGTCCAATCCTATGATTAGAAGTTATGTCTCTGAACTACACTTATCCTCAAGGCCAAATTGTGTAGGAGCCATTAGAACTTCTTGAAATTCCACAGATCATATCCCGAGATTATTTTCCTAAAATTTTGGTTTTAAAAACACCAGGTAAGAGTTTTTAAGGTCATACGGCAATTTTTTTTTGAAAATTACAACAGAATCATTACAGAATGACCAGCCATTTCTAGACTTTAAATAAGCTGTGTAATGTCCTGATGATATTGAAGGGCCGTCATGATATATAATTGCTGTAGTTACAAAAGTCCTTCCTGATATTGACAACTGCGAAGCTACAAAATTTTTTATTAAAGTTGTCAATTTTGTTCCATCAGGCCTACATCGTTGGAACATTAAAATGATGTACTGGCCATATGTTCGTATAAATAATGTGGACATCATTTCAGATTTACATTGGCTACACTCCATGTTGTGATTAGCAGCTTTTACTAGCTTATTAAAGGAGACTGATTTACTGTCTGGCAAAGTTAAATATACAAATCTTTCTGAGTCTACACTAGTAGTACTTGATACCATACAGTTCTCGCAGTCATGCTGCCATTGATAAGAAAGCCCAAACAGCTGATCTACATCTACACCTTCAGCATGTAATACATGAGGCATATACATTAAAAACTCCTGACAATCTTGCTGAATATTTTGAGAGAATTGTGTTTGGCCTGAACATCTATCTAACAGATTTCTAATTTCAGACACACTTTCTATGTTTCTTCTATCAGTGGTACATTTCTCTAAAACAGAATTTAACAAACTGCAAAATCTTTGATCAGAATTGACCACAATCTCTTCTTTTACATTTTTTAGAGAAAACAAAACATTCATTACTACATTAGCATAGCAGTTGACACCAGAACTGTTTTCAAACTGAAAACCAACAACATCTTCAACAGAATCCTCTTTGTTTCTGCTTGTAATTTTAGGTTCATTCACTTTTTTTCTTTTTGCTACAACCTGCCCAGTATTGTTCTCATTTCTTCGTTTCCGGCCTACCAGACGTTTCTCAAACAAAGGAAACTGAGGCAAATGTGGCGCATACTCTCTTCTTAACCTATTGTATTCCTTAACACAATCTAGATCTGCACAAATGTTTCTGACATCACAGTCAATCAAGTACAATCCCGATAAAGTTCTAACTCGTGACAATGCCACATATGCCATACCCTCCTTGAACACAGAACTGCCAATATTCACCAATGCAGTGTCTACACTTAAACCTTGCGATTTATGAATTGTCACCGCATATGCCAAGCAAACAGGGAACTGCTTACGGCGAACATATAAGTCTTTTACAAGCAAAAATCTAGCAGAACAACGAGCAATTAGCTGTACTTCCTCAATGCCATCAAATTTAATTTTTAAAAATTCAATTCCATCTCTATTTCTGTATTTCACAAAATCAACAACATTACCCATTGATCCATTTACCAGACCTCTTTCAACATGTAAATTCCTTCTTAAAATTATACGGCAGTTCAAGCACACATTCAGAGTCTTTTCAAAACCTGCAGTTTTAGATATACTCTTCTCTAATGAATCCAATTTTGTTTTCAGATTCTCAGACAAAATAATTGTTGATCCCATATGCTCTACTCTATCAATAGCTTCCACTTTCACAATCTCTTGCTTTTCTAAATGCAACATTTTGTTGTTAAATTTTGCACATTCTGCAAGAGTTGGCATCAAACATATTCCAGATTTCTTATCAGTAATTTTCTGAAAAATATTCTCAGGCACAACATCTTGTTCTGGATATAAATTTGACAGTAATCGTGCATATAAAGCTTCTTTCCCATGCTCGGTCACTTTTCCAATTCTAACATCTTGTAGAATAGTCTTGTAAACTTCATCCTTTGCCTGACGCATATTTTCATGCAGTTCAGCATAATTGAAGTTTAACCATATATTGACGTTGCCAATGCTGCCTAGGCACTTCCTGGTATCTTCATGCGTGAGCATTTTGAACACAGGTTGCCCTTTCACTGGTGTCAGCTGCAGAAGATCTCCAAAAACAATGATGTGTTTGCCACCGAATAACACATCATACTCTGTTTTGAGAACTTCTTGCATCCTCAAATGCACAAAGGCAAGCATGACATTGGAAACCATGCTTACTTCGTCAATGATAAGAAGTTTCATTTTCCTCAAGATTCTTGAAACTTCAAAACAAGCATCTCCAGATAGCTTGTGATATTCTAATTTGTTGTCATGCTCCACTGGCAGCATCAGTAAACGATGTAAAGTAATCCCTTTAATATTATGTGCTGCCAGTCCAGTTGGAGCAGTGACAACACAAGACAGTGATGACTCTGGCCTTTCCTGCAAATAGCATGAAATTGCTTTAATGAGGAAACTTTTTCCAGTTCCCGCTTCTCCACTCACGTACAGTCGGACAGGCTTCAACGACGTACATGAGCACTCTTTCTTATCATGACTTAATCCATGATCAATTTGCATGGTAACTTCGTCATATATTTTCCTCTGCTCAACGTTGAGTTGCCTTTCCAACTCTTCTAAGTTAACCGCATCCTCTTGAGCATGTGCCATGGCTCTTTCCACCTCATTCATAGCAGTGGCAGCTTCATTTTCAATAAGAGGTCCTCCTAGTGGATCCTGACTCAATGAAGCAGAACTCTGACTGTCCTGAGAACTGTCTCTGGCAATCTCGGCTGCAATCGTTGCTTCCTGCTCAATTTCCGCATTCAACATTTCTACATATTTGGGAAAAGCAGGACATTCTATGGTCTCCTTGGCGGCATTGAAAGAGTCTTCGTAACAGAGGAAATCTCCAAGCAGTTCCTCTTCTGCACGCCAAGGCTTGAAAAGTTGCAAAAGTGCTAAATAGAAAAACTCCTTTTTTTCAGGAGATTCGCCACTCAATTTTCGATGGTTTATCAAGTGGCATTTTCTTTGCTTGACCAGACATCCCTCACTTCCTATTACAGCATACACTCCTTTCTCAGTATCTTCTTTGATGTTCCTCTTGAACATGTAATTTTGCAGAACCTCATACAGACAAACATTCTCTAGGTGACTGCTTCGATTTGGATAATATGTATCCAACATGTTTGTCTTCAAAATGTCGGTACTGTTTGGCTCCTTTTCCGCCAAATACTCAATTTCCCGCACAGGTTTGAGAACTCGATTACGCGTTGCAGCAAGACCAAGACTCGCCCAAACGATACTCCTGGACTTGGCATAGAGACTTGCTGAAGACAACCGGTCAGAACATTCGTACGCTCCGATTTCTCGATGCGACAACATCTTCAGACTGAAACTGTACAACTTCTTGCTGAGGCTCTTTTCATGGGAAATGTCCTCCCACATATCCTTCAATTCTGTCTTCTCTTTTTTGGTGATATACGACGTCACATACCGAGCCACAGCCATACAGTTATCAGCCACAAACTGTATATCCATGTTAGCATTCCACATGGACAAAATCACCGGGTTGTAGTCGTTGATATACTTGGACTCTTCGTTCCTCTTCAAATTGTAAGTGTTTTTAGGTGATTTCTTCATCACATTATGTCGCAGCGAAGACATCAAACTGTTTACTCTTCCTTTAGAAATCACCGGTCGTGGGAAGCCGAAACGACATTTGGTGTAGAACTTGTCTTTGTTTCGGAATTTACGACGGCAGTACTTTCCACATCGATGGCTTTGGAAACGCAGAACTTTTTCTCTTAGGCTTTTCTTCTCCTTTGCGTTTGGAACAGCACACGTAGAATACTGTTGGATGAAACTCATCACTGAGTCTTCTGGATCCGTTCCAAATTTAGGTGCATCCTTGATCCACAGCAACATATGTATATGAGGAGCTCCTCTTGCTTGGTACTCCTTTCTCCAGAAGAAATCCAACACCTCTCCAAGAGGTGGATTCTTCTTATTCATGATGAAAGACATCATAGCTTCAAATCTATGATTGAAGTACCTACATACATTGACTGGATCCAAAGAGCACAGTTCTCCGGGTGTCTTGAATTCGATGTTTTCTACGTTAGCATTTGCCTCTCGTAGAAATTGAAGTAAGTCTTCCCAGCCATACTCGGCACAACTCAGAGTGAGGAACCATGTGGGAGTACCTAAGTTCCTCAGCATACATTTTAAATCACCATGACGACGGTACCAGTACTCATTAGTACCACGCTGACACGCCATGAGATTAATCAGGTGAGATTCCAAAATACTATCTTGGACATTCACTTTATCCATAAAATCACTTGCCGAGATGTTTTGCATGTGTATACCACTTTTCAAGATGTGGTTCACTGCATATGACAGTCCAGACAGATCGCTTTCAAACAGGAGATGAAACAAATAAGGAATGCATTGTCGAAACCTAGCATCTCCTGCATACAATCGCAAAGTCCGGTATTCAGAAGCAGGAATTTGATGAGGTCGCTCATCATATCTTCCTCCCTGACCTGTTGGAAAAAGCTGTGGGAAACACCGAGCTTCCAAACTTTCCTCCCAAACACTAATGGGACTCCCTTTGGCTTGTTTCATTTGAAACAACTCAATAGCATTCCCCATGACTTCCTTTGAATGCAAAGGATGAACACTATAATGTTCATATATTTCCTCACTAGTAGAGGGTTCTACTTTCTCAATTTGACCAGCACACAAATCGCTATCCTCTTCCTCACTTACTTCCTCTTCTGCAACATATACATTCTTATAGTATTTATTATTTTTTTTCAAATACAATGTTGCCTTTTTAACTTTCCTAACATCTACTAAATCTTGCCATATTTTCTTATTCTTTGTCGGAACCCCATTAACTAAGATAACCAGAGGTTCCTCTTCCACTTTTTCTACTCCAATTGTGTTAATGTTTTTCTTCAAATCTAGAGGCAAATAAACAACTCTTCCCTTTAATCCTCTCTGTAAATCTGATGGAGGCAATTTCCCTGTCTTTGGCTCCATTCTTACAATAGCCTGAAAGGGATGGATACTTTGAATCAAAATAGATTCATAAGTATTTAAATCCTTCAATTCAGAAGGAATCTCAACCAATTCCAGATTATTATGAACTGCTCTAGCAGGCATCTGGTTTTGTTTTAATTTGTTACAACAATAAGTACACACACGTTGGTCCAATCCCAAATCAAAACAATTTTCTACCATCAAGTATGTTGCAAAATCCTTCCATTCACTATTATTTTCCCTTTCACTTTTTGCATATAAATCCACTAACTTAGTCTGATTCTTATAATAAGTGCGTCTACAACACACACAAGTGAAATTAGGCCTCTCACTTGATTTCATGTCAAACGTCGCAATTTCCCTCTGGAAATTATCTGTACTGGAAACCTGTACACTATCTTCCAAATGACCCTCTACTTCTTGCTCAATTTCAACATTCTCCTCTTTACTTCCAAAGTAACAAAACTCAATTTCTTCACATATATTCTTCACATCTATTTCAGAACCATGCAAAAGAGCAGCGCATAATTGTTTCAGCATAATTGCTGGACTCTTAGCATAATACAACAGTCTAACTAACTTCCTCACTTTGTTATGATGCACTGCTAGCATCCTGAAATGATGAAAAACACTCTGGCATACTCTCCTGGAAAGACAAGCCAGTGAATGACCATGCAAACCTGTCACTTCTCTCACTCTGCAAGGATCTAATTCTTGCAACAACCTTATTTTCTGCTTCAAACTTTTCTTGTTAAATGACCGTACAAAATCACAAAGCAAATTGATGGAATCCTGTCGCACACTGCAAATACTACTACACTTCCAGGTGTACACAGGACCCTTAGCACGTCTTCCTAAAACATCATTACCTAACAACTCTTCTGCCTCTGTTGTCACAAGTTTTTCTTTTTCAACTGGACAACCATCTTTCACTTCATAAGCACGACCACTGATGTCAACTGCATGCACCAAATCATTATCCTGGAAATAACTCTCTTCATTAAAAAATGCCTCACAGCTTGAACTATGTATCCATTCTCCAGAAAAAACTTCACAAAAATTACTACGATTAACTATTCTCTTCCATCTACTATTTCTTTTGAAATCAAAAATTGCCTTGTTTAGCTTCCTAATTCTATTGATTATCAAAATAAATAACTTACGTTTAATTTCAAAAGCCTGATCAATAACTTTCTCAACTTTTTTTTTTCTCCTATAAAAAACTAATTTCTGTTGACCTTTCTTAATATTTTTTAACAAATTGCCAATTATCCTGTTACGGAACATTCGTTTACGAATCTCCGTAAACTGTTGTTTCCTTCTACTATCATGCACAGATTTATCTCTTGCTCTAGCAGTAACATTTTCATTTGTCCTTTTCTTTCCATTTGATTTACTTGTGTTGTTATGGATTGAAACATTTTCTGTACTAATATTTTTTTTATTAGAAATATTTCTTATGAAATATTTAGAGCTCTTACCCGGTGCTTTCTTCATCGCTTGAGAAATCTTTTTGTTAGAGGACTGCTGCATTTTTTTTTTCTCCTGCTGTCTTTGACGTTTTGCAGCCTTCATCTCTCTTATTTTTGTAGGCATAGTTGAATCTGAGGAAAAATATAATAAAAATGTTATTAAACATTATTATCAAACAGTAAATCAGTAATAGTGATCAAAAACATAACACACTACTTGACATTTTAAATAGAAGATTTTTTAGTCCTTGCAAATTTACAATACAGAAATAGCAGAAAAGAAATGAGATTTATATTTATGTTACCTATGCTATTTTATATGTGAATCTGATCTAATTTTATGAGCATATTTTAATATTTTATTGAAGACACTACACATAACCTGTTTTTGAAGGTGTCTTTATTTTTAAATTAAACGGTTTACCTTTTTACTTTTTATTGATTATAAATTTTAAAAATAAATGTTTATAATTCCAAAGGCTCAAGCAGGTCAGCTTCCCATCCTATATCATATAATTCGGACAAATCTGCATCCTCATCACGCTCTTCTTCATCCTCAGGATTTAAATCATCCAATGGATCAACATCCACTGATGTTTCAATTACAAGTTCAATGATGAGGTCAAAATCAACTGATTGCAGATTGTCGCTCATGTTGAGGTTGTCTTTATCTTTAAAGAAAGACAACAACAATGAGATGTTGCAGAGTAAGAGACAAATCTCACAGATTATAATAGTAAAATTATTTAACAAGAGTAACATTTTGCAGCTATTATTTAGCCATGTCCAGCGATGCTGAGCAGGTGAAGCCTATGTCTAATTTTTCACTGAACAGGACTCATCTGTTCTTAACCTTGGATAAGCCTCAACGACTCTGTGTCCCCTGCACATACTCAAATGTTAAAGTGCAGATTTATATTAAATGGCACATCCCCAGGCATGCACCAGTTAATGTGCACCACTGCTTTACCACCCATGGTGTGCCGCATTTACAATCAGATAGGAGAAAGCTGCTTCAAAACCCTGCGCCTGCTTGAAGCTGGCATAGGTCTTGACGCAGCATTGTATAGATGGGGCACCCCTGATCCTTGCTGGAGCTGCATCGCACTTACGATACAACTCCAGCAATGTGCCACCTTTACAGCACAGATGCGTCACGCATCTGTGCCTTTTTTGCCCCATGCTGCGCCGCATTGTAAATGCAGCACACCATGGGTGGCGGAACAGTGGCGCAGGATGACTGTCACATCCCTGGGGATGCGCCACTCATCATAAATCTATCCCTAAGCTTCTTATCTTGTTACAGATGAACTGCCATATGTATCATCAAAATATTTTACATATTATAAATAGCAAATTTTAAGGAATAAATAGCGATTCTTTACTATTCCTAATTTGCAATGAGCAAATTGCTAATTGCAAATTACCCATTCATTTCCATAGGCTAGGAGGCTCATAGGAATTAATGTTGCAAGTTGTGATTAGCAATTAGCTCATCACAAAATAGGATTTTTTTCAAGCGTGCAGGGGTATCTCAAGAACACCCTGCTGCACCCCTGAAAAAGAAATTTGGGAGCACATGTTACATCTACATGCCCTAATGGCATGTATGGGCGTCATATGGGACCTTTTTTTTTTTTTAAAAAAAAAATGCTTTTTGAAAAGAATTCGCAAATTACCACAAACTAGAAGTTGGTGGTAGTTTCCAAATCCTTAATATCATTTTTTACATATTTTTTTTTGATACATTGCATTTAAGGAATCACAAATTTTGAATTATTGACATTTTAAGTAATTTCCACATGTGCACTGTTTTCTAAATATAATTTGAAAATCGTTTTTGGGGAAAAGTAATGGTTTGCAAATTTATGACAAGGACATAATGGTGTATGCTTCTCTATAAGGCATTTCAGTATCTCTAATGTCATTTTTCCCATATTACATTATAAGACCTTTCCCCATGAAGCACATTCCTTGTAAATATGCTCCCACCAGTGCATTGCAAATTTAGATTTTGACTGTTTCAGACACATAGCCATGTTGAAAGTGACCCAAAAAAATTGCAAACGTTTTAAAAAAAAACATTCATGTGTCTTAATGACATTTTAAGTCATTTCCCCATGGACAATGTTTTCTAAGTGGCACAAAAGAGGTATACACATATCATAAATCTGTCCCTAGCATTATAAATGATTAAATCAGGATGACAATAAGATGTGGCCTATCCAGAGGTTTGTTTAAGGTGAGGCCTACTCAGGATTGCAGATTAAAGTTATGCTTGATGAAGAATACAGAGGAGATAATTTATTGTAAAGGCCTACCAATGAAGTAAGTGATTTCTACTTCATTGCACCAGTCATCATAAATGTATCCATAAGCTTCTTATCTTGTTAGACATCAACCGCCATATGTATCATATAATTATTTTGCATTTCCAAAAAAGCGAATTTTAAGGAATAAATAGCGATTCTTTACCATTCCAAATTTGTTTGAGAAAATTGCTAATTGCAAATTACCCATTCATTTCCATGGGCTAGGAGGCTCATATAAATGAAGGTGCAATTTGCGATTAACAATTTGCTCATCACAAATTAGGAATTTATTCCAAAAGTGCAGGGGTGTCTCAAGAACACCCTGCTGCAACCCTGAAAAAGAAATTTGGGGGCATATGGCGAACATAAATTTTAACAACATTCCTTTACCTCAAAAACGATTTTCAAATCATAACTTCAAAACACTACACATGGGAAAATTACTTAAATTGTCCTTAAGACACATAAAAGCGTTTTTTGATTGGCTTTCCTGCATGGTAGGGTCACTTTTAACATGGCTATGTAACATAAACATTCAAAATCAAAATTTTCAATGTACAGGTGAGAGCATATTTACAAGCAATTTGCGACACAAAGAAAGGTCTGACATTAAAATGGGAAAAATAACATCAGGGACAGTCAATTGCCTTATAAAGAACCATACACCATTATGTCCTTCTCATGAATTTAAAAACAATTCCTTTTTCCCAAAAACGATTTTCAGATCATAATTTCAAAAAACTGCACATGAGAAAATGACTTAAAATGTCATTGAAACACATGAAAGCGTTTTTTTTTTGGCTTTCCTGCATGGTTGGTTCACTTTTATCATGGCTATGTAACACAAACATTGATAATTAAAATTTTCATGCACATGTAAGAGCATATTTACAAGCAATTTGCGCCACAGAGAAAGGTCTTACACTAAAATGAGAAAAATAACATCAAGGACAGTCAATTGCCTTATAAATAACCATACACCATTATATCCTTGTCATGAATTTAAAAACAATTCCTTTTCCACAAAAACGATTTTCAAATCATAATTTCTAAACACTGCACATCAGAAAATGACTTAAAATGTCATTAAAACACATGAAATCATTTTTTGATTGGCTTTCCAGCATGGTTGCGTCACTTTTAACATGGCTATATAACAAAAACATTCAAAATCTAAATTTTCCATGCACATGTGAGAGCATATTTACAAGCAATTTGCGCCACATAAATCATAATTTTCTCCTTAAAGCACACTATTCTCTATCTAAAGTAAAGAAATATTTTCTCACCTTAGCAAATACTTTGAGTTTGAAAACAGTCTCAGAAACACACCAATTTGTCTTCAGCAGAGCAAAAGGTATGCACTCCAGAGTCTGCAGCTATCAAAAGCACAGAAATGGTGTAATTCTTCACACATATTTCTCATGTCACCCAATCAAAACTCTTCCCTCACTTTTTTTCAAATGAAAACCCTTCCCCCTCTGCCCTTTCTGCCTATTTTCCATAGCAACCACCTCTTGGAGAAACTCTGGTGTTTGCAAATTCACACAACAATGTTGCAATTGAACTCTGAACTCTCAGTGCACCTGCATATCCAGTGCTTTCTTTCATTTAATGATTTTTTATTGACCACTCAAAATACATCTTTCAAAGAACACATCTCTACACCCTAACTTTCTGTTTTCATCAATCAAAATCCACCAATCACTGTTACTACTTCATGAACACAGAAACTCCACAGTTTTTTTCATTTCAAACTCACATTTTTTCAACTGCCATTTCATTGCCACACTTCATCTGACTGCAGGAGAACCTTCTCTCACCATGTTTTCTGTCTGGATTGTTGGTCATAGTTATATTCACTGGGCTCAAAGGTACGTTGAAAGCAGGAATTTACCTAACCTCAATTTACAAGATGTGGAAATTAAGTGGTTTGGCCACAGAGGATTAAAATGTCACCAATTGATACCATTGGTGAAAACCTTTATGCATTTGCCCAAACCTGACCTGTTAATTGTGCACTGTGGAGGTAATGACTTGGGCACTTTGACTGGTGTAGGTCTGGAAATGCTTTTAAAGGACACCTTTGAGCAATTGATGGCACTTTTTCCTCAGACTGCCTTGGTATATTCAAATATATGCCAAAGACAGAAATGGAGGTGGTCAAACCAATTTTGTCCACAAATTGAGAAGTCGAGGAAGCATGTAAACAAATCTGTTTCAGCTTACATGAGAGACCATGGAATGGGCTCCCTGTACAACAATAACTTGCGTTACTACATGCAAGATATCTACAGAGGAGATGGAGTTCACTTCTCAGATGAGGGCAACAGAGTTTTCACTCTGAATTTAAAAATGTGCATTGGTACCTACTTATAAGTACCAAAATGTACCATAAACCCAAAAGCTCTTCTCAGAGCTACCCTACATCTAATCACTCACAATTATTATTTTACTCTAACTTTTTTTACTAATTTTCAACAAAGTACGCTCCCTGGGGCGCTACCCGGTACGCGTACCGGGAGCTAACCTTGCGAAATTTTAAAAAAAAAATGTTTTTTTTTCGCACATATGGGCCTCCTCAGCCACCCTCACAAAACCTAGGGGGTCAAGATAAGTCTACCATGCCCCCTTCTACCTATTCTGAACATTATTTGCCCTCCATCTTGTATCATAATTCGACCGAAACACAAAATGGTGGACTCCCGTTACGCTTAAGGTTCGCGTACCAGGGCGCTCACCGGTTCGCGTACCGGGTCGCTTCCTGGGAAGCGCACCATCAAAAAAGGTGGGAAAGTAGTTCACAGAAAAGCCACTGGAGACAATTTCACCAAATATAGATTAGCTCATACTACATACCAATCCCTACCATTTTCACAAATTTGATTGGAATTCCATTTAGCCATTTAGCCTATAGAACTCACTAAATACCGTGAGGTAAATTACTTCACAAAACACATCTGAAGTGTTGGAATTGACAACCAATTAAAATGTTACTTTCATTTTCTACTTTTTTTACATGACATTTGATTGGTTATGTACCCGAATATATATAAAGGAAGAGAAGGAAACACAGCCATTTTGACTACTACTTCTTGGTGTACATTTCTATTAGAATTTTCATTAATAACTTCAACTTCTTTTTAAAGGTAAGTTGTTATTTTTAAAACTGAAGTATATTGAGCACTTTAAGTTAATATGGCAAACTTTTTCTGTTAGTTATATACTATCCCTCTGTAGTACTTATAAATTTAGATACACTTTTTTATATTCCTACTTCCACTCTGATACTATACACTGCCCAAAGATAAATTCTCTGTTAAAAACTGCCTATCTAAAATTAATCCCAACAGTGCCCTACCTCTACTAATATATATTTTTTTTATGCAAATTTCAGGAAAAATGGAAAGTGAACAAAACATTTCATTTGAAATTGTCCTTCCAGAGTCCAACACAGAAATCATTGATCCAAATGAGATTGAATTTATGGATGAATCTTGGGACCAAGAACTACTGCAATGTGTACAAGCAGTAGATAACCTCCTTGCAAATGAGGACATTTTACAACCTCAGAGACTACAATCTATATTCCATGATTATGAAATTTCTGACAATGAAATGTTAGAAAGTTTATTAAATTATGAAACACAATAAAAAAAACTTAAAAAAAAAAAAAATAATCAACAAAACCAACAATCAATTAACATACAGCATTTGAAAAGTCTATCATTCATTTTTCATTGTGATACGCTCCCCAGAACGCTTCCCGGTTCGCGTACCGGGCGCTAACCACGAAAAAAAACAAAAAAAAATTATTTTTTTTTGCTTCGCGGGGCCCCTTTAAAGCCTCCACATCAAACCTAGGGGGTCAGGGAGGATCTACTATGCCCCCTTATAGTTATTTCCCCCTTTGTTTTGGCCTCCTCTTGTCTCTCAATCCTACCGAGAGACAAGATGGCGGCCGCTCCGGACTGTTTAGAATGTTGACAGACACCGGAGAGCCAATCAGCTTAGCTACGCGAAGTTCCGGTACGCTTAAGGTCCGCGGACCGGAGCGCTGCCCAGAGCGCGCTTACAGATATATATCTTTTTTTAAACGTTAATTTCTCAAAATCCACTGGAGCACATATATTGAGACCTACAAAAGGCACATCGGGCTATCAGTCCCTAATATTTTGCCAAGTTTCGTGCAAATCCATTCAGCCGTTCGGGCTAAAAGTGAGGCTAACCGCCCTATGGAAAACTCAATGTTAAAAACACGTTTTGGGACCCCCCTTTTTTCTCGGCCCCCCCTGGACCAACTCCCCCCAAATTTCCAGTGGCTGCTCAGAAACAAAATGTTCCATTTTCCAGAAAATTTCAGCCAATTCCGTCCACAAACGCCAAAGTTATTAGACATAGAATTTTCAAAAATCCCATAGGGAAAAAATCCTAACTATATATACCTACTGGCGACCGCCAGTAGGTAATATATATATATATATATATATATATATATTCACTGAAAAAACCATAGGTTTTACACACGTTATAGTTAGGAAGTAGCATTTAAAAAACCTATGAAATTCACTGAAAAAACCATAGGTTTTACACACGTTATAGTTAGGAAATAGCATTAACAAAACCTATGAAATTCACTGAAAAAAACCATAGGTTTTACACATGTTATAGTTAGGAAATAGCATTAACAAAACCTATGAAATTCACTGAAAAAACCATAGGTTTCGCAGTAGTTATAGTCACCTGGAAGTTTAACTGGCATAAAACCATTGAAATTCCCACGTTATAGTTAGTTGGACTCACTATAACTTGCGCGTGCAATGCACTGCTGATGACGTCACATATTACATCACTCATGACATGGTCAGTGACATCACTCATGACATCACTGATGACACCATCCTTGTGACAGAGTGACAGACCTCCTTTCACTGTAATGTAACCCTTGAAACACATATTCAAAAATAGAAACTACAATTTTCAAAAAAATGGAGATACCCATACCACTTACAACAACCAATTCAATAATTCCACCATCTATGTACACATCCACTCATTCATCAACAGTTCTATGTAGTCACTCATACATATACACACTCATCATATGTAGTGATACACCTATACATCCTGTTACACACTGACAGGCATCCAAAAGTTACTCACACACATACTCACACATGCAAATAAACTATTGAACATCCATTTATTTGCATATACAGCTATACACACACTACCACTCTCCTTCTAAGGAAACTTACACATACTTACTCTCTTAAACAATCACTTATAGAAACACATACTAATTTAAACAGGAACTCTTACAATCCCTCACTCTCACATATACTCACTTATATACATCAATATACACATATACTAGATTAAAACATATGTAGTTACTGATAAAGACACTAGTGAGACAGTCATTCACTCACTAACACACACATATACACACTCATCCACTCATACAGTCCTGCACATATGCTGTCTTCAAAACACATACAAAGAGAGAGTCAGTCATTCATGTATCTATGTGCTAAGTAATACCCCCACCAAACCATACAAACACTCATACTGATACTAAGAAAAACATCTAATAACCCATATACATACACATGTAGCTACTCACCAACCCATGCAGCCACTTATACACAAAGTGAAACACTAATACATATATTTAAATATTTAAACATTACTCAGTAATATTTATTTTTCAGAAAGACACACATTCACTGGATGGTGTCATCAGTGATATCATGAGTGATGTCACTGACCATGTCATGAGTGATGTAATATGTGACGTCATCAGCAGTGCATTGCACGCGCAAGTTATAGTGAGTCCAACTAACTATAACGTGGGAATTTCAATGGTGTTATGCCAGTAAAACTTCCAGGTGACTATAACTACTGCGAAACCTATGGTTTTTTCAGTGAATTTCATAGGTTTTGTTAATGCTATTTCCTAACTATAACGTGTGTAAAACCTCTGGTTTTTTCAGTGAATTTCATAGGTTTTGTTAATGCTATTTCCTAACTATAACGTGTGTAAAACCTATGGTTTTTTTAAGTGAATTTCATAGGTTTTTTAAATGCTACTTCCTAACTATAACGTGTGTAAAACCTATGGTTTTTTCAGTGAATTTCATAGGTTTTTTAACTGCTACTTCCTAACTATAACGTGTTTAAAACCTATGGTTATTTCAGTGAATTTCAAAGTTTTTTTTAAATGCTAATTGTTAACTATATCTGGATTGTAAACTATAGTTTCATCATTGAATTTCGACAAATGTTTTTATCCGATAAAAAAGTTTTCTCGACTGGCAGAATTGTTTAGGGACTCCTTTTAAATCTTTAGAGGTTTACGAAGTTTTTACCTTGCCTTCTTTTTAACGTTTTCAATCTTGTCACTAAATGTCGGAGAATGTCTTTTATACTTCCGTGCGTGACCGGGTGCGCGCACCCCGGTATTTTTAAAGATTAAAAAAGGTTTTATAGTTTATCAGTATTCTTCTTGGGGCCCTATATGAAGGTGTACAACATCAGGAATTATCTACCTTTCCTCCTTTTCACGTTTTCAAACTTCATTAAATTAAACCGATACTTCCAAATGACGTACGTGACCGGATAGTGTCACCACGTATACGTCCTAATACGCGCATGTTAAATCATGTGACTTGAAAAGATCACTTCCTATTGGTTCATAGTAGTTTCTATTCTGAAATTTTCCAGAAACCACCCACTTCCCTCACTATATTTTTTCCTCTCAAGGGAGAAGAACCTTTCACATCTTTCCGAACAGTTTGGTGAAATGGCTGCCGCACGCAATTCACCTTCAGAATGTGAGGAAAATTATCGAGTACCTTTAAAAAAAAGGAATGAATCTTTCATCTGGCAATTTTTTACTTATCCTCAGGATCAAAAAAAAGTAAATGCCCCGAAAGTTACTTGCACAATTTGTGACGCAGTGCTTTCAAGAGGAAATCCTTCGAAAAAATATTCGTTTTCGATACATACGATGAAGAGGCATGTGATCCAAGTTCATCCTGTGCAATTTGCACAGGCATCTACAAGAGCTCTGGCAACACAACTACCACCAGCTGTGGCCAGTACTTCATCTAGAAGACGACCTGCATCTCCATCTACTGCACTGTTGGACTTGAGACCATATTTGTCGTCAGTGGATATTAAATGCAACAAGTGTTCAGGAATGATTGTGTACGGAGAGCAGAGCCTCACTCTTATAGAAGCAAGAATTAATGAACATCAATGCTCCGACAGAAGATAATTTTTTAACAAATTCTTATGTTCCTGTTTCACAGTTTCACAGTTCAAAATTTCGGCTCCAGTTTAAAAAATCAAAAACAATATAAAACTTCTCAAAACCAAAAAAAAAAGTTCTTTTCAGAACTAACTCATTGTACCAAAAATAGCTCTATTCATAAACTGAAGTTTCGCCGCTTTTTCAGCACAATGGGCCATGGGAGAGGAGTTGGCCTATGGCTAAGGCGCTCGACCTCGGACCTGGGGATCTCGGTTCGAGTCTCGGTAACGACGGCAAAACCTCCTGTGATTCTGGGCAAATCACTTAATCTCCCCGTGCCTAAAAATGAAAGTGTGTGTTCTCATGTAAAAACGTAACTTGTGCTATGTAAAGCGCTCTGATACCTGATTCAGTTCGGGTCTAGTTCGTGCTATATAAAACTCTACCCCAAAAAAAAAAAATGGGCCATATTATCAAGGAAGCTGCGGTAGTTTATCGCCGCTTTACCGGCAGGAAACTGCCGATAGAGCTGCGATAATGGCCTTGATAATATGCTATTCGAATTTCAATCAAAGCCCACGTTAGATGTTCACACATCTAACCTGGGCATCGATTGAAATTCGAATCGCATATTATCAAGCCCATTATCGCCGCTTTATCGGCAGTTTCCTGCCGGTAAAGCGGCGATAAACTACCGCTGCTTCCTTGATAATATGGCCCAATGTTTCAAAAATGCGGCGATACTTGGGGCATATTATGAAGAAGACGTGATACGTTATCAACGCTTTTATCGGCAGGACACTGCTAATAAAGCGACGATAATCGCCTTCATGATGTGTTCTATAAATTACAATCGAAACGTATGTAGATGTCTTTATATCTATCATTACGTTCGATTGCAATTCATAGAGCATATTATGATGGCCGTTTTCGCCCCTATATCGGCAGTTTCCTACCGTTAAGAGCGGCGATAATGTTTTGCCTATCCTTGTAAATATTCCTCAGCACCTTTGTGAAAACGTCATTACAGCGCCTGCCGTAAGAGCACTTTCCATGTCTGCCACACAGAAAGTTAATGACATGCATACTAGGCGTACGTCAAACCACAAGCAAAATGTGGTTGGAGGGGAAAAGACTATCACGAACACAGCTGCTACGACAAAAACAGTTGGAATAAACTTGTTTATTGTACGACTGCCACGGCCTGCTCTCATCAAGCATTTGGCAGCGTCAACATGGGGGTGTGGAAAATAAAACTAAATCAACCCCCTCTCCTAATTACAAGGCACACATTAGTGCGTGAATACAATGCTTGTTTTCACGCAGTAATGTTAACTGCCGCCGGCTGTTACAGCATTTACTATCACATATGTATTCGAATTGATAAAAACGCAGTTACACTCCGGAAAATTCTGGCAATAGCCGGCAAAAGTCAAATGTACGATGTTCGGGGCATATTAACAACAACTATAGGTTTACCAGGCGTCCCCGTTTTGGCAGGACGGTCCCCGTTTTTAACCAGCTATCCCAGCAAATTTCAAGAAATATTGCTCATGTCCCCGTTTTTAGAGACGGTCGACTGAAAACGGGGAGAAATCTATTTTATGTTTTACAAAGCAGTTAAAGTTACCTGTTGTTTCCACAATGCAATGTAAGGTACACGGTTTAAAAATTACATTTTATTTATGTTCTTGCTGCCTCTTCTGTAATTGTCTGCTAACGAGCACTCTCATCGCTTGAAGTAAAATCGTAGTCCTTCTTCTATTTTTCTGCAATGTCCTGGTTTTTGGCTTTAAAAATCTGATTACCCTAAACAACTTTTGAAAATTATCACTATGTTGGTTTAGTTGCGATATTTTTTGCGTCGAGCTGTGGCGATTTTTATTGCTTAGCAGTCTTGCTATTATCAAGGTTTATTTCCTAAGCCTGTGATTCACAAACTGTGCACCGCGGCTCCCCAGTACGCCGTAATGAGGTGCCAAGGATGCGGTGCACACTAGGCTAACCAACCGTCCGTAAATTCCACAGACGTTGCTACCCTGGTATCTATAATTGTAGCCAACACAGGGAGCAGCGCGCTGCTCCCCTGTGAGAGGCCTCACCCCCGCTGCTGGAACGGCCTCGGCTCTTACTCCTCCAGGAGCACAGGAGCAGCCCCTCCCGCCCATTGATATTCTCTATGGACGTCATTGCCACTTATTGAATGAGAATATGGCAGCCAAGGTTGTTCAAGCACATAGCGGTCCTCCTGTCTCAACGTACAGAAGGGATTCTGTTAGATATAAAAAAGTAAAACGCCCACGCTGGAATGTTAGAAAACACTTCCTTTAAAGAAGGCTATGAAATAACTTTAAAAAAAAAGATTAACGTTCTTTCATTCTCTCATCATTTTTTAACAGAAGTATTTTCAATATTATATTCAACAATGCCATGGTTACTGCTTTTGTACTAAAAGGAACTAGCAACCATTGACAAAGCCAATAGTCCTTGCTTGTTGTTGGTGTAAACATACTTACTGTTTTATATAAGAGGAAGAGGTGTGGCGCCGTGGCCAGGGCGACTGACTCCGGAATCTGGGGATCAGGGTTCGATCCCCGGCTCCGGCAGCAGGTTAGCCCAGCACCATGTGACTCTGGGCAATAGCTTGCTTAATCTTCCCGACGGCCCCCAGCACCTAGAGACCCTAACGGGTGATTGTGCGCTTTACAAATGTGGATATTATTATTATTATTATATATATCTGCATGCAATGACAGATACAACATTACACCAGTGGACCACAACACTATGCTAAACGCATATTTGAATCTTAGGTGTTTTAAAGTGCCCACGGAATTACATCCAACACGCCCTTTCAAAAAAACCCTCCATTTTTATTAATACTGCTTAAAGCCCTGGAAACAACACCATTTTACAGTAACCTCACATCCTGTTACTGTACATCATGTGTGACTGATAACTTCTACGTTTTCAGTCTGCCTATGTACGAAGGCATTGTGAACTCTCCCCCACCGCACCCCACCCCTTGCTGTAGTTTGTTCTTCACAGGCCTCTTCTCCCTACAACTCTGCAGACAAAGACTCAGGTCATAAAGTACAAAGCTGGGTGAGTAAATAAGTATGGAATGTCTAAATGGCTGGATCGATTACTGAAAGCATGAATGGATGAATGAAAAGAGAATGGTTAGATAATCAAAGAAAAGATGGATGAATAAATGAATGAGTGGAACTATAGATGACAGAAAAGATAAATAGATGGATGTATGGCTGGAAGGGTGCATAAATGGCTAAAAGGATGGATAGATGTGTTAAAGGATAGCTGCATGAGTAAAAGAGCACCTTATGGATCAGTGATTTAGTGGTAGATAAATAGATGGATGTATGGCTGGAAGGGTGCATACATGGCTAAAAGGATGGATAGATGTGTTAAAGGATAGATGCATGAGTAAAAGAGCACCTGATGGATCAGTGATTTAGTGGATGGATGTGTGAAAAGATAGATAGATGAATAAATGAAAGGGTAGATGATGGGCAAGTGAATGCGTAGATGAATAAATTGATAAGTGAAATGGTAAAATAATGGATAAGTGAAAGGGTGATTATAAAGATTAATTAGTAAGTGAAAGGGGGTAGATGGACAAAAGCATGGATACATCAGTGAAATAAAAGGGTGGATGGATAAGAGAGCAGATGGCTGGATCACTAAACGCATGATTGGATGAGTGAAAGAATGTGTCCCAATTACGATAACAGGACGTACATACCACCTACCCACCGTTAAAGAAAATGGTGGGAAGCCACTGTAAATCGCTGAGTAGGTCAAGGAAACCACAGGTCAACAAAGTTTGTGAACCACTGTCCTAAGTGATAAAAATTGGTCCAAATACATAAATATTGTTGTGAAGTCAGCAATATTCATCCATTACCGAGCTATTGGTGTTAGTCATATTATCTACATACCATTACATGACATAGCTAAAAACTGCTTAGGAGCACCTATTTGAATTTGGACATTTTCGAGCTTAGCACAAATATATTCAAAAGTGGGTAAAAGGAGATAGCAATGTTAGGAACTGTTTCCAGTCACTAACATCTTGCAACGCTAACTTTGCATGTCAATACTGATAAATTTCACAGACAAACAAAGGGGATCACAAGATTGTCGTTATCTGCTATTAGATGTCGCTAACTGGTGTTAACATCAGCTATGTTCTAGAGAGATAATTTTATCTCCGCTTCCTTAGCTTTTAAAGCCAAAAAAGCAGAGTAAAACTCCCTTCATAATATGCCCCAAAGTTCTTTAACACACATCATTTACCTGCATTGTTTTGACACATCAGCATTAGTGAACTGACTCAGTAAAATGTTGCTGATTTCTTAAATAAATTTTTAAGAAGCTCCTTCTGACAGTGCAGCCAATCCTCCGTAGAAGTGCTCACATAAAACACGACACTGGTATGACCAGGATACTCAAAGAAATGACACAGTGATGAAAAAGTATTTTTATTTTTTATACTTACCTAAGAAATAGTAATAAAGAAAAACTTAAAATCTTTAAAAAAACGTGGTATCTGTGGAAAAAAACTAAAAATAAGGTTATAATGTCATTTAAGACAAGATAAGAGAAAGGTACACGAAACTCTCAGATATGATTAGTTGTACTTACCTTATAAATGTAATATCTGTGGAAGACAATAAAGAAATTTGTTATAATACATATTTCTAAATCCAATGTAACAAAATAACTTAGACAACATATTAAATGGTTTATTTTTGCTGTCCTGAGATAAATTGATTTTCACTATAAACAGTGATTTCAATAGTAATCATCATGTAACAGCGGGGAAAAAAAACACAATCAAAATGATTGTGTTTAAAAAACCCGTACAAGATCTCTATACATAATATAAATACCTGAAAAAAACATGTCTTAAATGTTTTTCTCTAATTCGCAATTTCTTCAGTAAGCACAGCTCATACTCCACAGTTACAAACTAATTAAACTATACCACTTACTTTTAAATACCTCTCAACAAACTTCCGAGCAAGTATGTTCTAAAAACATTTATCTCAAGTCCACATTTTGATATCTCATTCTTTTCCGCGTGGCCAAATAGTATGAGTTAATTCCAACGTGTTCTGTATCATTAAACATTAAGGAAACCTTACCTGATACTATCACTATGCCACATAAAAGTTTCATTTCTAGATCTGAGCACCCTCAATCACATTATATTTCTAAACAACACAGTTTCATATTTTTACAGTATTAATCTTACTACACCAAGTAATTTTACTGAAATTTAGGTTGCAAAAATATCAGATAAGAATTTGTTAAGTCAAAAGGCAAACGTTTCTTAAAACTCAATTGACTATCATTGCAGAGCGTCCAACCTGTTGGAGACTTCAAATAAGCTATGTAATGTCCTGATGATATTGATGGCCCTTCATGAAAAATAATTGCTACAGTTACAAATGTTCTTCGAGAAATAGATATTTGAGCAGCCACAACATTTTTAATTAAAGTTGACAATTTACTTCCATCAGCTCTGCATCGCTGAAGCATTAAAATTACATACTGTCCATATCTGTGGATAAATAATGTTGATAACATTTCTGAGTTACATTGAGAGCAGACCATGTTCTGATACGCATCTTTAACTAGTTTATTAAAGGACACTGTTTTACAATCTGGTAATGTTAAATATATAAATCTTTCTCTGTGTATCTCAGTACTACTTGAAAATGAACAATTTTCGCAATTATGTTGCCATTTATAAGAAAGGCCAAAAAGACTATCAATATCTACACCTTCTTCTTCCAAAACTGTAAGCATATACATAATACATTCCTGACAATCTTGCTGAATATTCTGAGAAAATTGATTTAGTCCTGCACATATGTCTAAAACATTCCTTACTTCTGAAACACTTGCTACTTCACTATTACCACTGCTACATTTTTCAAAGACAGAATTTAAGGAACAACAAAATGTTTGCTCCTGATTTTGTACAATCTGTTGATGTAAATTTTTTTGAAAAAAAACAACATTAACCACTACATTTGCATAACAGTTGACACCAGACCTGTTTTCAAATTTAAATCCAACAATCTCTTCAATACTAACCTTTTTCTTACTGCTACCAATGACAGCCTCATGTTTTTTTCTTCGTTTCTCTACTACTTCACTACATTTCTCCTCATTTCTCCTTTTCTGACCAACCATACTCTTTTTAATTAAAGGATATTGAGGTAAACTTGGAGCATATTCTCTTCTTAACCTATTATACTCCTTCACACATTTTAAATCTGCACTAATCTTTGTCTCATCAAAATCAATTAGATAAAGTCCAGATAAAGTTCTAACTCGAGATAAAGCAACATATGCCAATACCCTCTTTGAATACAGTGCTTCCAATATTTACCAAAGCAGAATCTACACTTAAACCTTGAGATTTGTGAATGGTCACTGCATATGCCAAACAAATTGGAAATTGCTTCCGACGGACATATAAGTCTTTCACAAGCAAAAAACGACTTGAACAGCGACTGAATTGTTGAACTTCCTCAATTTCATCAAATTTTATTCTTAAAAATTCAATCTCATCTCTATTTGGGTAATTTACAAAACCAACAATATTACCCATTGCTCCATTCACCAAATCTCTTTCTACATGTAAATTTCTCCATTAAAATATTCCGACAATTTAAACATACATACAGATTCTTTTCTAAGCCAGCAGTTTTAGATATAGATTTCTGAAGAGAATCCAATTTTAACTTCAATTTTTCAGACAAAACAATAGTACTTCCTTCATGCTCTATTTTATCTTTAGCTTCCAGTTTCTTAATTTCTTGATTTTCCAACTTCAACATTTTTTCATTGAAAACAGAGCATTCTTTTAGCGTTGGCATCAAGCATATGACTGACTTCTCTTCTACCTCTTTACTATATATTTTCTCTGATACATTATCTTCATTGGGAAACAACTTAGAAAGTAATCGTGTTCGTAGAGTTTCTTTCGCATCTTCAGTTAGTTTTCCAATCCTTATATCTTGAAGAATATTTCCATATTTAGTATCCTTTGCCTGTCGCATATTTTGAATCAGTTCAGTATATTTGAAATGTGACCATATATTAACATTTCCAATACTGCCCAGGCACTTTCTGGTGTCTTCATGTGTAACAGTTTGAAATACAGGTTCTCCTTTCACAGGAGTTAGTTGCAGTAGATCTCCAAAAACTATGACATGTTTGCCTCCGAATAACACATCATAGTCTGTTATAAGTATCTGTTGCATTCTTAAATGCACAAAAGCAAGCATTAAATTGGATACCATGCTTACCTCATCAATAATGAGAAGTTTCATTTCTTTAAGGACTCTAGAAACTTCATAACAAGCGTCTCCAGATAGCTTGTGATATTGTAATTTATTGTCATGTTCAACTGGCAGCATCAGTAAACGATGTAAAGTAATACCTTTAATATTATAAACTGCTAATCCAGTTGGAGCAGTAACCACACAAGACAGTGGTGACTCAGTTCTTTGCTGTAGATATGTAGTAATTCCTTTCATTAGAAAACTTTTACCAGTTCTAGCTTCTCCACTTACGTATAGTCGAATAGGTTCAAATGACATACAAGAGCATTCTTTTTTGTCATGACGAAAACCATGCTCAATGTGCTCTGTCACCTCATCATATATCTGTCTTTGCTCAAGATTAAGTTCCTTCTCAAATTCTTCTAAGTTTATTATATCCTCTTGAGCTTGCTGCATTGCTCTATCCACCTCATCCATGGCAGTGGCTGCTTCATTTCGGATAATTGGTTGTCCCAGTGGATCCTGACTCAACGATGCAGAACTTTGAGTATCTTGAGAGCTTTCTCCAGCAATCTCCGCTGCAATTGTTGCTTCTTGCTCTATTTCGTCGTTCAACATTTTGAGATAATTACTAAAAACAGGACATTCTATACTACTTTTAGATGCGTTAAATGAATCTTCATAACTATTAAAGTCACCAATTAGTTCCTCTTCTGTACGCCATGATTTAAACAGTTGCAAAAGAGCTAAATAGTAAAATTCTCTTTTGTCAGGACTTTCGCAACTCAGTTTTCGGTGATTAATCAAGTGTCCTTTTCTTTGTTTAACCAGACATCCTTCCTGTCCAATTACAGCGTATACACCTTTTTCAATATTCTCTCTAATATTCCTTTTATAAATGTATTTTTCAAGTACTTCATACAGACAAATGTTTTCAAGCAGAGTACTTCTATTTGGATAGTATGTATCCAACATATTTGTTTTCAGAATGTCTGTACTGTTTGGTTCTTTCTGTGCTAAATATTCAATTTCTTGCACAGTTTTCAAAACACGGTTTCGTGTTCCTGCAAGACCTAAACTCACCCACAGGATACCTCTAGATTTCTCATAAAGACTTGCTGATGATAATCGATCACAACATTCATATGCTCCAATTTCTCGATGAGATAACATCTTCAAACTGTACGTATACAATTTCTTGCTTAGGCTCTTTTCATGAGAAATATCTTCCCACATCTCCTTCAGTTCCGTCTTTTCAGATTTTGTAATGTAAGACGTTACATATCGAGCCACAGCAATAGAGTTATCCGCAACATATTGTATATCCATGTTAGCATTCCACATGGACAAAATGACTGGGTTATAGTCATTTATATATTTGGACTCTTCACCTCTTCTTAAATTGTAGGTATTTTTGGGTGATCTTCTTGTGATATTATGTCGCAAAGATGACATCAAATTGTTGACTCTTCCTTTTGAAAGCACCGGTCGTGCAAATCCAAAACGACATTTAGTATAGAATTTATCCTTTGATTTGAATTTTCGCAGACAATATTTTCCACAACGATGTTTTTGAAAGCGTAACACTTGTCCTCTTAAGTCCTTATCAGTTGTACTGTTAGGTATGTCACAAGTGGCATATTGTTCAATAACAGACAGTACAGTGTCATCCGAGTCTGTTCCAAATTTGGGAGCATCCTTGATCCATAATAGCATATGAATATGAGGAGCACCTCTTGCTTGATACTCTTTTCTCCAGAAGAAATCCAGAACTTCACTAAGCGGTGGATTTTTCTTGTTTGTAATAAAAGACATCATAGCTTCAAATCTATGATTAAAATATCTGCAAACAGTAACTGGATCCAACAAACACAATTTTCCAGGTGTCTTGTAGTTTATATTTTCAATATTTGCATTCGCCTCTCGAAGAAAATCAAGTAAATCTTCCCAAGCATACTCTGCACAGCTTAGTGTTAAAAACCATCTAGGTGCTCCTAGGTTTCTTAGCATGCATTTTAAATCTCCATGACGACGGTACCAATACTCATTAGTACCACGCTGACATGCCATTAAATTAATTAGGTGAGAATCTAACACACTGTCTTTCTGTTGCACTTTATCCATAAATTCCTTTGCTGAAACATTTTGCAGATGCACTCCAGTTTTTAAGATATGGTTTACTGCATAAGAAAGACCAGGTAAGTCACTCTCAAACAGAAGATGAAACAAATATGGAATACATTGACGAAATCTCGGATCTTCCGCATATAATCTTGTTGTCCGGTACTCAGATGCAGGAATCTGCATAGGTCGATCATCATATCGCGCACCTTCACCTGTTGGGAATAACTGTGGGAAACAACGACCTTCCAAACTTTCTTCCCATACACTAATCGGACTTCCTTCTGCTTTTTTCATCTGAAATAACTCAATAGCATTCCCCATTGCTTCTTTCGAATGCAGTGGATAACCACTGTAATGTTCATAAATGTCATCCCTTCTGGACAAGTCGCCTTTTTCAATTTGACCAATAGACAAATCATTATCCTCTTCTTCACTTACATTCTCTTCTTCTACGTACACATTTGTATAGTCTTTATTATTTTTGACTAAATACTACGTTGCCTTTTTGACTTTCCTAACATCAACTAAATCTTGCCAGATTTTCTTACTCTTTGTAGGTACACCATTAACTAGAATAACTAGAGGTACCTCTTCTACATTTTCAATACCAATTGTCTCCATATTTTTTTTTTAAATCAAGTGGCAAATATACAACTCTAACCTTTAATCCACTTTGTAAATCTGAAGGATTTAATTTCCCAGTCTTAGGCTCCATACGAACAATAGCCTGAAAAGGATGTACACATTGAATCAGAATAGTCTCATAAGTATTTAAATCCTTCAGTTCCGATGGAATATTTATCAACTCAAGATTATTATATACAGCTCTAGCAGGCATTCTATTTTCATTTAATTTATTATAACACTATTTACAAATACGTTGCACAAAACCCAAATCAAAATAGTTTTCTACCAACAAATAAGTCGCAAACTCTCTCCACTGAGTATTATCTTCATTTTCACTTTTTAAATATAAATCAACTAACCTAGTTTGACTTTTGTAATGAATACGTCGACAACACACACACGTAAAATGTGGTTTTTCACCTGCAATGACCTTGAACTTTGTTATTTCCTGTTCAAAATCTTCAGTATTAAAATGTCCAACATTTTCTTACACATTTCCTTCTATAACTATATCAGTTTCTGCATTGTCTACATCTTGACCAAAATAACTTACCTCAATTTCTGCACAAATGTTCTTCACATCTAATGCACATCCATGCAAAAGAGCACTATTTAACTGTTTAAGTTTAAGTGCTGGAATTTTTGCATAATACAACTTTCTCACAAATTTTCTCATTTTAGTATGATGCACTGCTAACATCCTGAAGTGATGAAAAACACTCTGGCATATTTGTTTTAGAAAGACAAGCCAGAGAATGGCCTTGCAAACCTGTTTTTTCTCTCACTCTGCAGCGATCTAATTCTTGCAACATTACAATTTTTTTTTTAGACTTTCCTTAGTGTACTTACGTAAGAAATTGCGAAAGAAATCAATTGAATCCTGTCGTACACTGCAAATACTGCTACAATTCCAACTATAAACAGGAGCATGAACACGTCCCTCTAATACTTCTCCACCTATTGGCCCTTCTGGATTTCTAACCTCAATTTTCTCTTTCTCAATAGGAGAGCCATCCTTCACCTCATACGCTCGACCACTGGTGTCAACTGCATGCAACATATCGTTACTTTGAAAGTAACTCTCTTCATTAAAAAATGGCTCAGAATTTGAAGTATACATCCATTTCCCAGAAAACACCTTACAAAAATGAGTTCTATTCATGTGTCTCTTCCATTTACTCTTAGCTTTTAAAACTCTAATTGCCTTATTTAGTGTATTTATTCTATTAAGTACTAAAATAAATTTTAAAAAATTGTCTCAAACGCGTGTTCAACAACATCCTCTATATATTTTTTCTTCTTATAAAAAGCAGATTTCCTTTTAGAAACTTTTTCCTTTTTTAATAAATTCGAAACTACTCTGTTATGAAACATACACTTCCTGATTTCCGCAAACTGATTAGTACGTCTTTTACTGTACATATTTTCCTCACCGCTGATTTCAGACACATTTTTCTTTTTTCTTGCATTTCTCCTTGTAGATACTGACAACTGCTTTTCCTTTTGAATATTATCCAATTTACTTTTTCTTTGACACAACTTTTTTATAAAATCTTTGCTGCTCTTACCAGGAGCACTCTTGTTTTTCTCCGTCCTTTCATGATTATGTAATTGTTGTCCTTCTCTCCTCTTCAAATGGTATGTCCGTTTATACAGCTTTCTTTTTTCATTTCTGGTCGGCATACTGATTGATGTTTGTGTTAAAAATGACAATCTGTTTTGAAAAAAGTTAAAAAATATTATAGAACTCACTACCATATAACATACAAATTATAATCACTGCTTTATTTTGTAGGTAGATTAAAGACAAAGAAACAGTCTCTGAACAGAGTAGGAAATCCTGTAGTGAATATTGGTTCTAACTTTATAACAGTCCATAGCTGTGTCACCATTATAGACATATTTTATGATTCTAATTTTTCAGGCATATTAACACTATACTCATTTTCAAGCACTGTAGGTGTTCCTCATGCTATTAATTTTTTTAACTTTAATCTCTTATACAGTTGATGAAAACGTTTATTCTCATTCTCATAAAGCAAATCACCGACGATTTTTTAATATAAATAATTTTATTCATTTAATAATTCATATTCTAAAATCACTTGTAGCATAATTTCATCTGCAACTTCTTCATTATTATAATTTTCTTCTTCCAAATTTTCTTCTTCCCCTTCCACCATTTCTAAATAAGCACTGTCAAAAGTGCGGTCCATAAAGTCCACATTTTCTGAGTCATTTTCCTCCTCAAATACTCCATCTAGTAATTCGTCTATTAATTCATTTGCAATTTCAAAATGTAAATTTATGTTTTCGAAATTATTTTCCATTTTAGTATTCCTTTTCTGTCTTCTGTGTCCTTTTAAAAAAATTTAAAGACTAAATTATATCTTTTTCATGAATAGATAACCAAAAATTACCTTTACAAATTTTTAAACTACATACATTTTCATACTTTTTAACACATTAACTACATATATTAAGATAGCACCTTCCTCTTGTTTTTGAAAGAAACTGACACTATGATCCTAGACATTAACACTATCCCTTTCAATCTTTTTAAGTAAATTGTGCTGTAAAAAAACATCTTACTGTGAAATTTGTTTTTAGGTTTTCTGGACTGTAGAACTGTTGATAGACTTTCTAATTTATTTTTAGAGATCTATTTTCTGAGTTCACCACTACAAACTACGATTCAAACTGTATGCAGTCTGAAGAGGGGACTCACAATATACCAATTAAAACATTCACTAAACACATTACTACTTCCCACAGAGACAGTTGCTTTTACCTTTCAACAGCATACTCAACATGTGAATTTCATCGAATGTAGAACATTTCATGCTAGACCTCTGCAAATGCATATAATAGCGTGCAAATACATAGTACAGTCACATATATGCACAAAAAATGCCCATTATGCCATCATAATACACCTCTATAATTCAACAAATAAAGACTGTACACAAATGATACAGCACGAGTTACAGAGATAATGATAACTTAGCAAGAATTAATCCACGTAAAGAGCAAACTCTTGCAGTCAAAGAATAGATGAACCAGAACTGCATAGAAAATAACACATGGACCCGGCCCATAAAAAGATCGTGCCAACAGACAGTGGAAACCTATCTCAAAATACATATGTAGTGCAAGCAGGTACAGACATGGTTAAAATAGAACATAAAATCTTCTAGCAAAAGAGAAGCAGTGCAAATATTCTAAAAAATCTTACTTATTATTTTAATCTGTACAAACATAAATTGCCTTTAAAAATTACCAACTCACCTGGAAAAAAGAATTTGATTGTTGTAAAGTATATCAGGTTGACTACAGGTTGTTGCTTTTCAACACCAAACACTGTAAAGAAAAAAATAAACAACTCAATTTTAGTTAACATATTTCAGACATATGTATTACACAACATACACCCATTGTGCCAAATGACAAGCCTAACAGATACATTCCCTAATTTTCTCTCCATTATATATCATAAAGCCTAACTAAGTTTAAAATTTGTTTTTTAAACACATCCAATAACCAAATTTTTCACCCAGATTCTTTAAAAATCAAACTTCATTTACAGTATAATCTCCCACACATTGCCAGGATACTACATGCAATATTTATGATATGGACTGCTACACAATCTTACTTAGTATATCTGTTACCCATCTTACTTGGCAAAATATATCAGCATGGAACTTGAACATCACACTGTGAATGAAGCCTCTTTTTACATAATTTTGGGTGATTCATTTGCTTTTGAGTTTTATAATTTGAATTTTGGTAATTATACTGAATCGTTTTCCTTCCTACATTTTCATAATCACTAGTTGCACAAAACTAATGACAGAGATACAGAGAGATGTACATTACGAAACAGACACAGAATAAAACGGACACAGACCACTGGACACAGACACACAGTACCAGGGACACGAATATGCAGAGAGAGACCAGCTTTGAAAGCACAAATAGAGAAAAAGAAAAATAACAGAAAACAGAGAATAGTGAACAAAAAGAGCAAAGTTAGAAAAAACAAAAAAATGAACATAGACAGGGTGTGACAGAGTAGAAACAACAGACAGGGCACAAAGAATCAAACGCCCGGAGGCACATGGAAATAGAGGACACCAGGCAAACAGCACAATAGGCAGAAAGAGAGCATAAGGAACGCAGAGATGGACAAGAAGAGCAGAACTGAAAGAGAGATGGAGAGAAGCAGACTGAATAGAACAGAGAGAGAGAGATACACCACCATAGAGATAATGCAGGAGAAAGATTGAAAGCAGGAAATACAGAAAGATACAAAACGACCATAGAAAGCAGTGAGAGATCACAAGGGAGAGGGAAAGCAAGGGCATAATTCAGGCCACAAATTTAAAGAATCACAGATGGGAAAAAAAGTTGTAAAAAAGACAACAAAGAGAGGGACAACAAGAGAAACAGAAAGAATACAACAAACAATGAGGGAGAACAAAAACAGAATACAGAGAAAATACATGAGAGACAAGAAGGGTAGAATTCAGAGAGTACACATTATAAATTAAAACTGCACAATAGACAAAGAAACATAGAACTAGCCGGACACACTGAAATATATGAAGGAACCAGCACAAAGATAGAGATATTGAGAAAAGGGAAAAAAGAAGACAGATATATGTTTGCTAACTCCACAGTAACTTAGTGCATGAAGATATCTGCTGCAGGAGCTTCAGTATAACGTCATAGTCAAAACTCTTTGTTTCCCTTTAGCCCCACCCCTTCCCCTCTGACCCCTCACCCACCAGAACCACAAACCACACTGTAAATGTTGCCCTACATATCAAAGCATGAGGGTATGGTACACTAGATAACATGATACCTACAGCAACTGTGGACTATTGCCTTTGACATGTATTCATAGCTGCACAAGTAAATAAGCATTAATATCAATACCACACATAATCCACCTGCAGTTTCTGAACGTGTCCGTTCAGCACTCTCTTTTTTCCTCTGCCACTTTTTCTTGAAGTGCTGCAACAGCATGCTGTCACGATAGGCCGGCAAAAAAAACAGTCTACCTATGCCAGAGCTCAAAAGTGCACCCTGATACACACCCAGCCTAGCTTTAAGAAACTGCCTCTAATGAGACCCGAAAGGCCCGGCACACTTAAAGCCCTGAAACTATCTTAATGTCTCCTCTCCCTTTGCACCTTTAAATTTCATTTTCAAACCCCGTTTCCTTTCCATTACACACGATTCTTTTTCGGTGTTCCACATTCAACGCCTAGACACTTTACCCTTTTTAGTTTGAAGCCGCAGCTGCAACATGCCTAATGCACAAATTAATTTCTCTATCTTTCGCGCTTTTTCAATGTTTAAATTCCACAGATTTTTTTCACAAAAATACATACAACCGGCTCAGTACCTCTGAGTAACATAAAACCAAAGTCTCCCCCTTTTACTTACAAATCCCTTAGAGACGGCAACACATTATATTTGTATAGAGATGAGGGTACTGAAACATAGGATTAGTCGTTCACATCCAGGCACTTCCAATTGCATGACTTATTTAACTAGAACCGCTGTAATGTTTTTTTTCAAAGGTACACCCGTGCCTCCTATAAAGCCGACTTTTACCTTAATACTCAACAGTGATTATTTATTTTCAAGCAATAAGAATTGCTATGACTTATTAAACGACAAACCTTACTCTGTAACAGTCACTCTTCATATGCTTCTCTGTAAGAATGTAGTTTATCCACCCCCGCATGGGAACCTTGATGTTTCCATCTGGCCGCGAATTCCGGCCTTGAATTCAAAGTTCCATTTCAAGACATGAACAACAGCCTTATTGTCACAAAATCAAGTTACCCTAGCATCTGTACACAAACATATCACCTTCACTTAGCTAACACTCGCAGAGAACCGCATAACTTATTAAATAGTGACCTTCCTTTACAATTTCCTGAGGTGACTCCCATAATCTTTAACACATCCTCCACTTCACAGCTGGCCTTTTTTTTTTGCAACTACTAACCAATGGTTTTGTGATTTCTTTCCCCAAATTATTTAAAGTCATTCTGCTACTCTTCACTCCATACTCTCTGACCTATTTTTGTGAACTTCCTGATCTACTTGCAGTAGCTGCAACTTTTCTATTCCTATTTTCTTTTTTACAAAATGGATGTCCGTCCTGTCTTCCCAAACGAGCTGGAGCACTTAGAACTGTTTCGCCACAGGATGCTTGAGTACTATGGCATCCTGCCACTCGCGACTTTGAGTGGATCATATGGATTATCATTTCGATTTTCCTATTTCACCTGTGTGCAGCCTGTATTTCATTGCCTGAGCTGTGATTTCATGTGCGCCCTGGACTTATGTCTCTGCAACTCGGTATCTCCTGAATTGAATTACAATCATCTCATGAATCCGTTAATTGATCATGAACAGCTTTGTTCCGACGGAGGGATTATGGCCTTTGCAGCGATACATGGAGTTCTGGGTCATTGGAATATATTTGCAGCGGCGCAAGATTTCTTGGCACACAGCTACATAGAAAAGTCACCGAGTTGTCCTCTGATGGTACTAGAGGCTCCGGTAATTAAAGAACATGTATGTTCATTTCCTCTTTTCAATTGGATGGCTGACTTGTTTTCGGATGATAACACTGACTTCCTTTTAGAAGCGGTTGCTGCTTACTTCGCCTACTCACTTGTAGGATGACTCTTATGCAAGCCATTGACGTCTTAAGTTTTTTTTCCCTCCCTATCTTTCTCACGTTTTTTGTACTTTATTTTTTTATATAAACAGACCTATTGGCTTTACTAACTGTGGACATTACAATTTCGTACTGGTGAGATTTTCGTGTTTTATGTGCAGTTAATTTTTTTTCCTCACCTACTCGATTTCGTTCAAAACATTTCATTGTACTCTAATATCAACAAATCACTTGCTTATCTTATCTTATCCTATTTGAAACGTTCTCGAAGCAAGGCTGGGTAAAATATGGTTAAATGTACCCTGATAAATGTGTAAAGTTACAATGACTTTTTATATGTTTAAATGCCATTTTCCCTTTCTACTCTGTATTTCCGCATCACACACATGTGCTGGTTTTCTTTTCTGCCTAGTGAAATATTTTCCATTCATAACAGAAAAATATGTGGTTACACTGATATAACCCTTGCTTATCGAGCTCTATCTGACATCGAGCACTGAAACCTTTCAAATGCTATCTCAATACAGTAGTTGTTTTGAACACTGTTTTTCGAACGTTCCTACAGATAACATACTTCCACCTCCAGCCAAGTTCTCGCTTTTGGCGCGTTTTGTATTTCCTTACACAATGCCATAACACAAACTTGATAGTGCTTCGTATGCACACAACTAATTGTTAATGAGATGATGTCTAACCACTAGTATTTTCATATATGATTACTGAACTTAAATCAAAAGACACCTTCTTAGATTTAATATAATGTAATATTTTTGCTTAGGAGGCTGTAGAATATGTTTTATTAAACCTTATTCATTTTGCATCATACTATGCTTCTACCATTTGTGTTCTATAGACTAGTAACTATGCCAATTATTTTGTTTCTTATAATATCTTTACTCATATTAGATAATAAACTTCGCTTCAAAGCACTGCATTAGTGAATAAACATTTCAAATATATACGTTCCCTCTTTTAATCCATATTCACAACTGAAATTATTGTATACTAAATGTGTATTCATGTGTTCCACGTAATCTCAGCTGCACTAAGTTCATGTTTTCTTTTGTCAACCTGAGTTACTCTTACTGCAACCCGCTAGCCTGTGACGGCCCGTCAAGCCTTTCCTAGCGGGTCGCGGACCATGCAAACTATTGTACCTCTGGGAAAAAAAAATTAATTCTGTTACCAAGCACCGCCGCAGTTGCGCTTCACTCAGACTGATAATCACTCCTCCCCCGCTTCTACAGAGCAGACGCTATGTCGTATTTCACTACTTATCACCCTTTCATCTCCACTATAACAAACACTTCTTCGCCAGCCACCAGAGAGCAAAGTGGAAAGCCAAACGGACTAAAAAATGAAATACGACAAACCCTTTGCTCTGTGGAGCCGACCGAGCGGAAATTCTGAAAGTAGTCAGTCACTGACTAGCGCTTCCAAAAAGCATCTCAATTATATAAATAGTATTTTGAAAACCTGCCAAGTACTTTGATGCGACTATCTGTGTCTACCAGCAGAACAAACTTCCTCAGCCCAGACTGAATGCAGACACAGACAGACACACACACTAAGATAACACAGAGCAACGGATACAGAAAGCAGGAGGGATATAAAAATGGATTCAGACGGCATGAGGTAGAGAGCTCTATGTGTACTCAGTCTGGTACCTCAATGTATGAAGGCATGTACTTCTTGAACCTGTGTACAACCTCATGGTCACAAGTTTTCATTTTATTTTACTCGACCCACTCCCCTTCTCACCCCACCCCCACCAGTGCAGCCCTCGGCCACACACCACACTGTAATTTTATCTTCCATCATAAACTTTATAAATACTTTAAGCATTAGCACTTTTAGACGATGATATGACATATAATCTACAATTTCTCTCTCTACCTGCATTATCTGTGTCTCTGCTAATTCAATTTTCTGATCTTCAACCAACTGTACAGATTATATGGAAACGCTCCCAAATCAGTCAAATAATTACTGTCTATTATAACATATTTTATATACCATTTATTCAGTATACCAAAAATATTTCCAAAACTATAATTCACACTTGAAAGTAAGTGAAAAAACGGCGCGCAACCCCCATTAACTTCACAGGACTTCAGCCCCCTCTCCCCCTCCCCCTCCCGTCTGCTGTGGAAGCCCAAGATAACATACATCCCAGATACACACAGAGCCCCACCTGAACGTTTCACATCTCTATAAAGAACCATTTGAATGTTAATTAGACCTTGCACTTCTTTTACCCATTCTGAGAGCCCCTCCAGCTGTACTCTACCTACTCAATAAACGTTCATGTCCCCTTAATAAAAAAAAAATTCCCCCCCCCCGAAATTTTGTTGCAGTTCCATCTCTGACTGACATTGCATTAAAAGAACTAACAGTAGGGGATAACATAAGAACATGACTGAAGTCCACTGAGCTTAATCTAATTTATTAATCGTAATTTAAAACTAATAATTCCAAATAAATAATGTATATAAAGAGTGATTAAATGAAATGGAACAGTAGTTGAAGAAATAGAAAAAAGTGCCAAAGTTTAAAATTGCGGCTTTCTCACAGACTGTGAGGGAAATAAACAATTGTAGTGACCAAACCACATTTTACGGTACATCACAATAGAAGCAGTTAGAGACTCACCTTTACCAATGCTATATAAGATGTAGAACAATGATAGTCACGAATCAGATAGTCGTTTGACGGAACTCTCAATAATGCTTCTATCACTGCAACCAAAAATTAATGGCACAGATTTCCTGTCAATACACACTCATATATGTCTCTTCAACCAATCATATTTGTTCCCGCACAATTTCATAATCAAATTAACATTTCAGTTGGTTATCCCTTTCAATATTTTCAAAGTCACATAAAGGTCACCCTTCACCCTCTGCCTTCTCTGGGTGTTACCATGGTAACAGCTCATTCTGCACCTGGCTGAAGGCACAGGTCAAAAGTTCATATCTCAACGTTCTAAATCAAAGCATCAAGGCTCATTTCCCTCCAAACACACCTGCCTATCCACTGTTTTTTTATATTTCATTTTTTTTCACAACCAATAGAAGTTTTCGTTTTAAAAAAACAGTAACATACAACGTAGTCTTCAATCTAAAAGTATAAGAATCAACCAATCATTTTTAGTTTTTCATCAACACCAAACCTCATCCACTTTTTTTTCCTCACTTTCCCCTTCTAACTGCCATTCCACTTCCAGAACCCATCGGAGTACTACTGCATCTGCCTTGAAAATGAAGATTTGGCTTGTAGGACACAGCTATATTCACTGGAGTGAAAAATATGCTGCAAACAGACGAATTTCTAACCTTGACTTACCAAATGTGCACATTACGTGGATTGGCCAAAGAGGATTGAGATGTCACCAATTGATACCATTGGTGAAAACTTTTATGCATCTCCCTGAACCTAACCTAATAATTGTGCACTGTGGTGGGAATGATCTAGGCACATTAACAGGGGTAGGTCTGGAAATGCTTCTAAAAGACACCATTTGTCAATTGATGTCACTTTTTCCTCGAACTATCTTGGTGTATTCCAATATATGCCAAAGACAGAAATGGAATTGGTCCAATCAACGTTGTCCACAGATTGAGAAAGCAAGGAAACATGTAAATAAATCTGTTTCTGCTTTCCTCAGAGATTATAGCATGGGTTCTATATACAACAACAACTTGCGTTACAACATGCAAGGCATCTATAGGAGAGATGGTGTTAATTTCATGGATGAAGGAAATAAAATCTTCCTCTGTAACATAAGACTCTGCATCGGTACTTACTTATAAGTGCAGAAGATACAAAATTAACACAAAGGTTCTTTTAAGAGCCACCTTACATCTAAACATTCAAACTTGTAATTTATTTCAATCTTTCTTTATTTTTTTGTTCGCCGTGCGCGACCGGGTGCGCGCACCCCGCAACATTTTTGCAAAAAAAAAGCTACTTTTACACTTTCGGCGTCCTTAATAAACCCCTGAGGAAACCTACGAAATATAACAGTCTCCACCCTACTCCCTTTCCATGCTCTCCACTATAGTTTTTCACAGTCTTGTAAATAGGGATGCGCGAGCAAGTGCGCGCACCCCGCAACTTTTTTTCACAAGAAAAAAAAATTATTTTCGTGTTCAGGGTCCTTACTGCACCCCCTGAGAAAACCTACCCGGCCAGACAATCTCTACCTTCTCCCCTTTCCAAGTTCTAACCCTTTGTTCTGTACAAAATATTCACTCGCACTAACAAAATGGCAGTCAACTCTTCCTGATTTCCTCCAAATCGAATGTTGACAGACATTAGACAGCAAATCAGAATTCCGCTCGCGCACAGCCGCAGTAGTGCGCGCACCCGTGCACGCTTACAGATATATAATTGATTTTAACTTTAATTTTCTCACCAACTACTGGACGGATTTACACCATTTAAACAAAAGTGTGATCTGCGAGCCGGACTCTACCTTTCTACCAAATTTCTTATAAATCTATTCAGTCGTTCGAGCTGTAGCCGTGTCTAAACGTCCTATGGAAAATAACATGGGGAAAACAAGTTTTGGGACCCCCCTTTTATCTCAGCCCCCACTTGACGAATCCCCCCCAAACTTTCACAGAAGAAGCACAGAGGACCGAGCCATCTTGTTTGAGAAATTCGCAAAGATTTGTCCACCGGCGGCAAAGTTATTCTCAATAGAATGTTGCGGATTTCCTATGGAAACTAGGTCCTAACTATAACTACCTACTGGCGACCGCCAGTAGGTAATATATATATATATATATATATATATATATATATATATATATATATATATATATATATATATATATATATATATATATATATATATATATATATATTTATATATATATATATATTTATATATATATATATATATTACCTACTGGCGGTCGTAATATATATATATATATATATCTATCTATCTATATATTCACTGAAAAAACCATAGGTTATAGACCATATATAGTTAGGAATTAGCATTTACAAAACCTTATTTTACTCACACAAAACCATTGAAATTCCATATATAGTTAGTTGCACTAACTATATATCGCGCACCCGCAATCCACTGCTGATGATGTCACATATTACATCATTCATGACATGGTCAGTGACATCACTGATGACATCACTGATGACATCTCAAATGACATCACTGATGACATCATCTAGTATCTGTGTGTTTTTGTAAAGTTTAAATACGTTTTACATATTGAAGAATGACTGGATGTATGGAAGACTGAGTGTGTGTGTGGCTGGCTGGGAGGTGTGTGACTCTGTGCATATCAATGTGTACTTGTATCAGTGATTGTATAAGAGAGTAAGTATGTGTTAGTATATGTGTGAAAAGTATGGTGATCTGTGTTTAACTGTAGATGAGGAAATCGAAGTGTGATTGATTCTTCACAGGACTGACTAGGTGTATGAGTGCATATGATAGTGTTCTAATAATAAGTGACTGTATGTATGAGTAATTGTATGGGTGAATGAGTGAATGTGTGTGTAGACGTACGAATCAGTGAGTGCGTATGTAGTAACTGGTATTGGTGTGTCATGATGTCATCAGTGATGTCATTTGAGATGTCATCAGTGATGTCATTTCAGATGTCATTATTGATGTCATCAGTGATGTCACTGAAGTATGGTGTTCTGTGTTTAACTGTATAGATGAAGAAATGGAAGTGTGATTGATTCTTTACAGGACTGACTTGGTGTGTGAGTAACTCCATGGATGAGTGGCAGTGTGTGACTGTCTGCATAGGTGTATGAGTGCATATGATAGTGTTGTAATAATGAGTGACTGTATGTATGAGTGATTGTATGGGTGAATGAGTAAATGTGTGTGTAGACGTAGGAATCAGTGAGTGCGTATGTAGTAACTGGTATTGGTGTGTCATGATGTCATCAGTGATGTCATTTGAGATGTCATCAGTAATGTCATCAGTGATGTCATTTGAGATGTCATCAGTGATGTCATCAGTGATGTCACTGACCATGTCATGAATGATGTAATATGTGACATCATCAGCAGTGGATTGCGGGTGCGCGATATATAGTTAGTGCAACTAACTATATATGGAATTTCAATGGTTTTGTGTGAGTAAAATAAGGTTTTGTAAATGCTAATTCCTAACTATATATGGTCTATAACCTATGGTTTTTTCAGTGAATTTTCAAGGTTTTGTAAATGCTAATTCCTAACTATATATGGTCTATAACCTATGGTTTTTTCAGTGAATTTCATTGGTTTTTTAACAGCTAATATCTGTAGCTGTAAAATGTATTCTTCTTTAAATCCAAAAATATATTTTATATGTTTATTAATAACTTTTTTTTTTTATATTTTTTTTTCTTCGTTCCCGCTTCGCGAATCGGGAAGCTTCCTGTTAGCTGACCTTGATGCCGCGAAATAGACCGCGAGCCGGTAAACGTTTCTTTACCGCAACTGCCGCGTTAGAAAACAACATCGTGACGCCTCCCGTCCGCATGACGTTTCGCGTTGTCGCGTGATACGTCATATGACGTGCTACGTTAGCGAACTGGTACGCTTACCGAGTCGCAAAGCACAGGTTTCTGGAAGCAAACCGGGAGGCCCTGCAAAGCGCATAACGTAAACACAGCAGGTCATGTGACTTGGTAATAACACTTTTCATTGGTTCATTTCACTTTTGGTTTCCTAATGATGTAAGACTAGGTCATATAATCTAAAATGAACACTTTTCATTGGTTGAGAACTATTGTTTTTCCCAAATGATGAAAATCCCTCCTTCTTTCCTCACTCTGACTTTCATCATTGTGAGAGAAAGACCCTTTGTTACCAGTGAGCAATGGCTTCTTTAGTAGCTTCAGCTGGTGCTTCCCCACCACCCCCACCACATCCAAGGAAGAGTAGACCACCTGCTGAAGTTATAATTCAGCAAGAAGAGGAAGAAGAGGAACAGGACGACGAGCACGAAGAGAGGCACTTTTTGCCTGAGGAGCCCAGGACGTCTCACCGGAAAGAAAACTTCATTTGGCAATTTTTTTAAATTCCCAAAGGTCAGAAAAAAGTAAATGCAAGATACGTAACTTGCCTTATATGTCAAGATAGACTGTCCAGAGGGACCGACAAAAAATACAGTTTCGGAAACTACACAATGCATCGCCATATGACTAGGTGGCATCCTAACAACTACAGTGCTGCACAGTTTCGTAACGACCTAGATAATCTCCCTATTATGGCCAGAAGATCTGTTGTACCGGAAGTAACGGGACCAGAGGGCAGGGAGATGGTGCCAAATATACAAACGAGATTTTGTGAAGTAAAACAAGTCTGCGTACATTGCAGTGGATTCATTTGCTACGGAGAAAGTAGCATCACTCTGATCAACAGAGCTATTGACTATCATATGCAAGTTTGTACGAAACGCCCCAAATAATAAATTCTTTTTTTTTGTTTTGTTGCTCCTGTTGAGCCCTTTACAATGAATCGTTTTCGTTGCCCCCTCCGAAAAAAAAACAAAAAAAATATAAAACTGTTCAGAAAAATTCAAAAAAAGTAAAAAAATGTTCAGAAAAATAATAAAAAAATATAAAACAACAAAAACAATATAAAAAAAAAGTTCTTTTCAGAACTACCTCCCCGTTATTAAAAAATTGGTACAATATTTGGAACTGTGCCAACCTCTATTTCTCTTAGTTCGCTTCCCAGTTCGCTCCCCGGTACGCGAACCGGAAGCGAACCAAAAAATTTTTTTTTTTAAAAAAGAACAGTAAGAATAAGGGAAGGAAACAGACAGTTATGTTAAACGAAAGACAGCTATAGGGGAGTAAACTAGAGATACTATTACCCGTAATCCACTGCTGATGATGTCACATATTACATCATTCATGACATGCTCAGTGACATCATCAGCAGAGGATTGCGGGTAACAGTATCCCAAGTTTATTCCCTATAGCTGTGTTTCTTTTAACATAACTGTCTGTTTCCTTCCCTTATACTTACTGTTCTTTTAAAAAAAATTTTTTAGATCAGTCAGAAACAGTGAAAGTAATGAAATATAAAAGACTACGTAGAATATGAGCACTGTATGCAACAACTTTGACACTTACAGAAGCCTCACCTTCTCCATGCCTCCTACACAGTTCTACATGTACATCATAAATGCAAACAGAACAGAATTAATTATACATGTTAAATGGTTTATTTTTGCTGTTCTCAGAATGTATCAAATTTCACTAAAACAGTGACTTGAAGGTATTCATCATATAACAGCGGGGAAAAAAAACCACAATCAAAATGATTGTGTTTAAAAAAACCATACAACATACCAAATCAGAATTCAGAACTCCTTAAAGTTAACTTACTTTTCATGACGGCCAAGGATGTCCTATGAACAGCTTACACTCTGTTGTGCTGTTATTACTTTCAACCCGCCACTTTCTGAAAGAAAACCTCCATCGTTTTCAAAAACATGTTACATACAATAAATGACTTCTCGCTCTCTACCACACGTTTCCACAAGGCCAAATCGTGTCTGAGCCATTTATAACTCTTAGAATTCTCTTTAAGCCAATCCCGTCATGTTGTATTTCCGCAACTTTCACAATTAAAATGTTGAAGATCATTTTCACAATCCTGGACTAGTAATATCTTCCCCTTCTTGCTCAATTATGTTCTACATTTCCTATCACACTGATACTGCTTACTATGAAGCAGACTTACACTACCTTTATGACTAGTACAATTATTTATTTCTCTACATCACTTTTAATGACAAAGCAATGTAAAACAGTAGACAGCATTGCAGACTTACATTCCCTCTACTCCATGTTTTGATTGGCTGCTTCAATTAGCTTATAAAAAGAAACAGTTTTTCTGAACTCATTCAAAGTGCACGTATTTCTCCATGACGTCCAGTGTTATGGTAAGAAGTTATGTCTCTGTACTACACTTATCCTCAAGGCCAAATCGTGTAGGAGCCATTAGAACTTCTTGAAATTCCTCAGAGCACATCCCGAGATTCTTTCCCTAAAATTTTGGTTTTAAAAACACCAGGTAAGAGTTTTTAAGGTCATACGGCAATTTTTTTTTGAAAATTAAAACAGAATCATTGCAGAATGACCAGCCATTTCTACACTTTAAATAAGGACCATCATGATATATAATTGCTACAGTTACAAAAGTCCTTCCTGATATTGACAACTGTGAAGCCACAAAATTTTTAATTAAAGTTGTCAATTTTGTTCCATCAGGCCTACATCGTTGGAACATTAAAATGACATACTGGCCATATGTTCGTATAAATAATGTGGACATCATTTCAGATTTACATTGGCTACACTCCATGTTGTGATCAGCTGCTTTTACTAGCTTATTAAAAGAGACTGATTTACTGTCTGGCAAAGTTAAATATATAAATCTTTCTGAGTCTACACTAGTAGTACTTGATACCCTACAGTTCTCGCAGTCATGCTGCCATTGATAAGAAAGCCCAAACAGGTGATCTACATCTACACCTTCATCATGCAATACATCAAGCATATACATTAAAAACTCCTGACAATCTTGCTGACTATTTTGAGAGAATTGTGTTTGGCCTGAACATCTGTCTAACAGATTTCGAATTTCAGACACACTTTCTATGTTTGTTCTATCAGTGCTACATTTCTCTAACACAGAATTTAACAAACTGCAAAATCTTTGATCAGAATTGACCACAATCTCTTCTTTTACATTTTCTAGAGAAAACAAAACATTAACCACTACATTAGCATAGCAGTTGACACCAGAACTGTTTTCAAATTGAAAACCAACAACATCTTCAACAGAATCCTTTTTGTTTCTGCTTATAATTTCATGTTCATCGACTTTTCGTCTTTTTGCTACAACCTCCCCAGTATTGGTCACATTTCTTCGTTTCCGGCCTACCACACGTTTCTCAAACAAAGGATACTGAGGCAAATGTGGCGCATACTCTCTTCTTAACCTATTGTATTCCTTAACACAATCTAGATCCGCACAAATGTTTGTGACATCACACTCAATCAAGTACAATCCCGATAAAGTTCTAACTCGTGACAATGCCACATATGCCATACCCTCCTTGAACACAGAACTGCCAATATTCACCAATGCACAGTCTACACTTAAACCTTGCGATTTATGGATTGTCACCGCATATGCCAAGCAAACAGGAAACTGCTTACGACGAACATATAAGTCTTTTACAAGCAAAAATCTAGCAGAACAACGAGCAATTAGCTGTACTTCCTCAATGCCATCAAATTTAATTTTTAAAAATTCAATTCCATCTCTATTTCTGTATTTCACAAAATCAACAACATTACCCATTGATCCATTTACCAAACCTCTTTCAACATGTAAATTCCTTCTTAAAATTATACGGCAGTTCAAGCACACATTCAGAGTCTTTTCAAAACCCGCAGTTTTAGATATACTCTTCTCTAATGAATCCAATTTTGTTTTCAGATTCTCAGACAAAATAATTGTTGATCCCATATGCTCTACTCTGTCAATAGCTTCCAGTTTCACAATCTCTTGCTTTTCTAAATGCAACATTTTGTTATTGAATTTGGCACATTCTGCAAGAGTTGGCATCAAACATATTCCAGATTTTTTCTCAGTAACTTTCTGAAAAATATTCTCAGGCACAACATCTTCGTCTGGATATAAATTTGTCAGTAATCGTGCATGTAAAGCTTCTTTCCCATGCTCGGTCACTTTTCCAATTCTAACATCTTGTAGAATAGTCTTGTAAACTTCATCCTTTGCCTGACGCATATTTTCATGCAGTTCAGCATAATTGAAGTTTAACCATATATTGACGTTGCCAATGCTCCCTAAGCACTTCCTGGTATCTTCATGCGTGAGCATTTTGAACACAGGTTGCCCTTTCACTGGTGTCAGCTGCAGAAGATCTCCGAAAACAATGATGTGTTTGCCACCAAATAACACATCATACTCTGTTTTGAGAACTTCTTGCATTCTCAAATGCACAAAGGCAAGCATGACATTGGAAACCATGCTTACTTCGTCAATGATAAGAAGTTTCATTTTCCTCAAGACTCTTGAAACTTCAAAACAAGCATCTCCAGATAGCTTGTGATATTCTAATTTGTTGTCATGCTCCACTGGCAGCATCAGTAAACGATGTAAAGTAATCCCTTTAATGTTATGTGCTGCCAGTCCAGTTGGAGCGGTGACAACACAAGACAGCGATGACTCTGTCCTTTCCTGCAAATAACATGAAATTGCTTTAATAAGGAAACTTTTTCCAGTTCCCACTTCTCCACTCACGTACAGTCGGACAGGCTTCAACGACGTACATGAGCACTCTTTCTTGTCATGACTTAATCCATGATCAATTTGCATGGTAAGTTCGTCATATATTTTCCTCTGCTCAACGTTGAGTTGTCTTTCCAACTCTTCTAAGTTAACCGCATCCTCCTGAGCATGTGCCATGGCTCTTTCCACTTCATTCATAGCAGTGGCAGCTTCATTTTCGATAAGAGGTCCTCCTAGTGGATCCTGACTCAATAAAGCAGAACTCTGACTGTCCTGAGAACTGTCTCTGGCAATCTCGGCTGCAATCGTTGCTTCCTGCTCAATTTCCACATTCAACATTTCTACATATTTGGGAAAAGCAGGACATTCTATGGTCTCCTTGGCAGCATTGAATGAGTCTTCGTAACAAAGGAAATCTCCAAGCAGTTCCTCTTCTGCACGCCAAGGCTTAAAAAGTTGCAAAAGTGCTAAATAGAAAAACTCCTTTTTTTCAGGAGATTCACCACTCAATTTTCGATGGTTTATCAAGTGGCATTTTCTTTGCTTGACCAGACATCCCTCACTTCCTATTACAGCATACACTCCTTTCTCAGTATCTTCTTTGATGTTCCTCTTGAATATGTAATTTTGCAGAACCTCATACAGACAAACATTCTCGAGGTGACTGCTTCGATTTGGATAATATGTATCCAACATGTTGCTCTTCAAAATGTCGGTACTGTTTGGCTCCTTTTCCGCCAAATACTCAATTTCCCGCACAGGTTTCAGAACTCGATTACGCGTTGCAGCAAGACCAACACTCGCCCAAACGATACTCCTGGACTTGGCATAGAGACTTGCTGAAGACAACTGGTCAGAACATTCGTAAGCTCCGATTTCTCGATGCGACAACATCTTCAGACTGAAACTGTACAACTTCTTGCTGAGGCTCTTTTCATGGGAAATGTCCTCCCACATATCCTTCAATTCTGTCTTCTCTTTTTTGGTGATGTAAGATGTCACATACCGAGCCACAGCCATACAGTTATCAGCCACAAACTGTATATCCATGTTAGCATTCCACATGGACAAAATCACCGGGTTGTAGTCGTTGATGTACTTAGACTCTTCGTTCCTCTTCAAATTGTATGTGTTTTTAGGTGATTTCTTCATCACATTATGTCGCAGCGAAGACATCAAACTGTTCACTCTTCCTTTAGAAATCACCGGTCGTGGAAAGCCGAAAGGACATTTGGTGTAGAACTTGTCTTTGTTCCGGAATTTACGACGACAGTACTTTCCACATCGATGGCTTTGGAAACGTAGAACTTTTTCTCTTAGGCTTTTTTTCTCCTTTGCATTTGGAACAGCACACGTAGAATACTGTTCTATGAAACTCATCACTGAGTCTTCTGCATCCGTTCCAAATTTAGGTGCATCCTTGATCCACAGCAACATATGTATATGAGGAGCACCTCTTGCTTGGTACTCCTTCCTCCAGAAGAAATCCAACACCTCTCCAAGAGGTGGATTCTTCTTATTCATGATGAAAGACATCATACCTTCAAATCTATGATTGAAGTACCTACATACATTGACTGGATCCAAAGAGCACAGTTCTCCGGGTGTCTTGAATTCGATGTTTTCTAGGTTAGCATTTGCCTCTCGTAGAAATTCAAGTAAGTCTTCCCAGCCATACTCAGCACAGCTCAAAGTGAGGAACCATGTGGGAGTTCCTAAGTTCCTCAGCATACATTTTAAATCACCATGACGACGGTACCAGTACTCATTAGTACCACGCTGACACGCCATGAGATTAATCAGGTGAGAATCCAAAATACTGTCTTGGACATTGACTTTATCCATAAAGTCACTTGCCGAGATGTTTTGCATATGTATACCACTTTTCAAGATGTGGTTCACTGCATATGACAGTCCAGACAGATCGCTTTCAAACAGGAGATGAAACAAATAAGGAATGCATTGTCGAAACCTAGGATCTCCTGCATACAATCGCAAAGTCCGGTATTCAGAAGCAGGAATTTGATGAGGTCGCTCATCATATCTTCCTCCCTGACCTGTTGGAAAAAGCTGTGGGAAACACCGAGCTTCCAAACTTTCCTCCCAAACACTAATGGGACTCCCTTTCGCTTGTTTCATTTGAAACAACTCAATAGCATTCCCCATGACTTCCTTGGAATGCAAAGGATGAACACTATAATGTTCATATATTTCTTCACTAGTACAGGGTTCTACTTTCTCAATTTGACCAGCACACAAATCGCTATCCTCTTCCTCACTTACTTCCTCTTCTGCAACATATACATTTTTATAGTATTTATTATATTTTTTCAAATACAATGTTGCCCTTTTGACTTTCCTAACATCTACTAAATCTTGCCATATTTTCTTATTCTTTGTCGGAACCCCATTAACTAAGATAACAAGAGGTTCCTCTTCCACTTTTTCTACTCCAATTGTGTTAATGTTTTTCTTCAAATCTAGAGGCAAATAAACAACTCTTCCCTTTAATCCTCTCTGTAAATCTGATGGAGGCAATTTCCCTGTCTTTGACTCCATTCTTACAATAGCCTGAAAGGGATGGATACTTTGAATCAAAATAGATTCATAAGTATTTAAATCCTTCAATTCAGAAGGAATCTCAACCAATTCCAGATTATTATGAACTGCTCTAGCAGGCATCTGGTTTTGATTTAATTTGTTACAACAATAAGTACACACACGTTGATCCAATCCCAAATCAAAACAATTTTCTACCATCAAGTATGTTGTAAAATCCTTCCATTCACTATTATTTTCCCTTTCACTTTTTCCATATAAATCCACTAACTTAGTCTGATTCTTATAATAAGTGCGTCGACAACACACACAAGTGAATATTGGCCTCTCACTTGATTTCACCTCAAACGTCGCAATTTCCCTCTGGAAATTATCTGTACTGGAAACCTGTACACTATCTTCCACATTACTCTCTTCTTCTTGGTCAATTTCAACATTCTCCTCTTTACTTCCAAAGTAACAAAACTCAATTTCTTCACATATATTCTTCACATCTATTTCAGAACCATGCAAAAGAGCAGCGCATAATTGTTTAAGCATAATTGCTGGACTCTTAGCATAATACAACATTCTAACTAATTTCCTCACTTTATTATGATGCACTGCTAGCATCCTGAAATGATGAAAAACACTCTGGCATACTCTCCTGGAAAGACAAGCCAGTGAATGACCATGCAAACCTATCACTTCTCTCACTCTGCAAGGATCTAATTCTTGCAACAACTTCATTTTCTGCTTCAAACTTTTCTTATTAAATGACCGTATAAAATCACAAAGCAAATTGATGGAATCCTGTCGTACACTGCAAATACTACTACACTTCCAGGTGTACACAGGACCCTTAGGACGTCTCCCTAAAACCTCATTACCTAACACCTCTTCTATCTCTGTTGTCACAAGTTTTTCTTTTTCAACTGGACAACCATCTTTCACTTCATAAGCTCGACCACTGGTGTCAACTGCATGCACCAAATCATTATCCTGGAAATAACTCTCCTCATTAAAAAATGCCTCAGAGCTTGAACTATGCATCCATTCTCCAGAAAAAACTTCACAAAAATTACTACGATTAACTATTCTCTTCCATCTACTATTTCTTTTGAAATCATAAATTGCCTTGTTTAGCTTCCTAATTCAATTGATTGTCAAAATAAATAACTTACGTTTAATTTCAAATGCCTGATCAATAACTTTCTCAGCTATTTTTTTTCTCTTATAAAAAACCACTTTCTGTTGACCTTTCTTAATATTTTTTAACAAATTGCCAATTATCCTGTTGCGGAACATTCGTTTACGAATGTCCCTAAACTGTTGTTTCCTTCTACTTTCATGCATAGAGTTATCTCTTACTCTAGCAGTAACATTTCTCATTGGCCTTTCCTTACCGTTTGAATTGCTTCTCCTTTTCTGGACTGAAACATTTTCTGATATTTCTTATGAATGTTTTTGTACTCTTACCCGGTGCTTTCTTGGTGACTTGACAAATCTTTTTGTTAGAGGACTGCTGCTTTTTTTCATTCACCTGCTGTCTTTGACGTTTTGCAGCCTTTCTCACTCTTTCTTTGCTTGGCATCCTAAAAATCTTGAAATAATCTGCAGTTGAATCTGTGGTAAAATATAATAAAAAATGTTATTAACCACTATTACCCAACAGTAAATTAATAACAGTCATCAAAAACTTAACACACTACTTAACATTTTTACATAGAAGAATGTTTTGTACATGGCAAATTTAGAATACAGAAATAGCAGAAAAGAAATGGAATTTATATTCATTTTACCTGTGCTGTTTTATATATGAATCTGATCTAATTTTATGACCATATTTTAATATTTTATTGAAGACACTACACATAACCTGTTTTTGAAGGTGTCTTTATTTTTAAATTAAACGGTTTACATATTTACTTTTTATTTATTATAAATTTATAAAATAAATGTTTATAGTTCCATAGGCTCAAGCACGTCAGCTTCCCATCCTATGTCATACAATTCTGACAAATCTGCATCCTCATCACGTTCTTCTTCATCCTCAGGATTGAAATCATCCAAGGGATCAACATCCACTGATGTTTCAATTACGAGTTCAATGATGAGGTCGAAATCAACTGATTGCTGATTGTCGCTCATGTTGATGTTGTCTTTATCTTTAAAGAAAGATAACAACAATGAGATGTTGCACAGTAAGAGACAAATCTCAGAGATTATAATAGTAAGATTGTTTAACAAGAGTAACATTTTGCAGCTATTATTTAACCATGTCCAACGATGCTGAGGAGCAGAGGAGGTGAAGCCTATCTCCAATTTTTCACTGAACAGGACTCATCTCTTCTTAACCTTGGATAAACCTCACCGACTCTGTGTCCCCTGCACATAATTAAATGTAATGGGGCAGATTTATATTAACTAGCACATCCCCAGGGATGCACCAGTTAACGTGCACCGCTGCTCTGCCACCCACGGTGTGCCGCATTTACAATCAGATAGGACAAAGCTGCATCAAAACCCTGCGCCTGCTTGAAGCAGGCATAGATCTTGACGCAGGTAGGCTGAAAGCTAAAGCAACAACTAAGTGTCGTGTGCAGAAGTTGCAAAAAAGGAAAAATGGCGTTTAAACCAGTAATGAGCCCATGCTAACTTAACACAGTGTAAAGATATCCAGGATCAGTTAGGGGTTCACAAACCTGGCAGGTACAAGGCACTGAGGCTTTGCACCGTGCATGTCTCATCCCAAATCATATGTTGTTTGTGAATGAAACAATTTCCCAGACCAAATGCTTTGGATTGGCTACTTCTAAAAAATTAAACACCCCTACTATCCCGGAGTTAGAGGAATATGATGGTTGGAGTAATTTTACTCGGTTGTCCATTAAAGATTTACAGGCCCTACTCCGTAATTCTTCCTTTAACATTTCCAGTATAAATCCAAAAGGTTGGCTGCTTTGGCAACGTGCCTTATCCACGGTTTAATAACGCTGCCTTTTGCTTTATATAAGTTTTCAAATTGTATGAAATATATACCAATAGGTCGTTATGAACCTTTAGGTAGTGGTTTTCTTCATGAGGTCTGGTCGCTTCCATACACATACAGATTTTCAAAGATGATCAAGAAGTTTATCTGAATGGAGAAGAATGCACTGAGACGCCAGATCATTCACTAATGTGTAGGCACATACAGTTACACGGTTCATGCAACAAACACCGACCAAATATGGCTTGCGTGTTGCAAGGCACGCCAGTTCCTGCTATCATCCCCACGTTCAAGTTGTTGGAAAATGGTAGTTATTTGATGCTCAATAATGAAGATTGTTCTGGGTTAATTAAAAGTATTCCTTTTATCGTAACAGTAAGTGAACGGGTTATTTGCTGCAGAAATGTTCTATTTCCTCCCACACATGAACATAGGGAGTTTTCAATCTGGCCACAAATACCAACCTTGGGAGCACATTTCAACGGCATGGCAAGAATAAGAGCTCTTTTGTCTCAGAGAGAGGTGGCCTTGAGTTTGGCCCGTGAAACTTTCGTGCTTCACATAGCGAACACCCGTACAGAGGTGCAGACCCTTTTAAATACTGATTCGCCTTTGCATTTCAGCGACATGGTTCGGACTATCTTTAACGCGTCCTCCACAAAGGGCCTGGCGCACTTTTTTAAAGTTGTTACCAGTGGTCTCGTGACTTCATTTGAGAAAATCTTTGGAGTCATCCCTGCTTTCTTTCATTCTATTTTTTCCACTGTGCTTGGTGGATTCCCATTTTTACTTGCATTACCAACGGACGCTCTTGTGCTTTTTTACATTTTTAAATATGGATGTCCCTCCTGTGCAAGCTCCCGCCCTGCAGCTGCTGATGCTGTTCCGCAATCGCATGCTTGACTATTATGGCACAATGCCGTTGGCGATATTAAGCACGGCATATGGATTATCTTTTCGATTCTCCTACTTCACCTGTGTCCAGCCTGTATTTCACTGCCTGACCTGTGATTTCGATTGGGCCATTGATTTGTGTCTCTGCGGACCGGTTTCTCCTGACGTCGACTTTAATCAGCTGATGACTCCTATCATTACTCACGAGTTGGTTTGTCCTGGCGAAAGGATTATGGCTGTGGCATTGATGCATGGACTAATTGGTCCCTGGAATTTACTGGCGGCAACACAGTCTTTCTTGGAACAGAGCTTTCTTGAAAACCCACCGAGCTGTCCTCTGATGGTGATAGAGGATCCGGTGCTGGGAGAGCACGTATGTTCTTTTCCGCTTTTAAATTGGATGGCTGAACTCTTTTCGGATGAAGACGGTGACTTCCTATTAGAGGCTGTTGCAGCTTATTTTGCATACACAGTTATGTCATAGACCTTTTTCATGTTTGATATGCTGAGTACTAGCATTTCATTGACAATTCATTGACTTATTTGTCAAGTTTTTATTATTTAGCTTGCCAATTGGCTTAAGCCTCGATAAAGTAGTTGGCTGTTTTATTTTTCTTTAGCATTAAATTTTGCTAGTTTTTAATGTTTTACCTTGCGGACCGTGCACATATAAAGTTGCAATCTGCTCTCATGAGATGGCACTTCTATTATCTTATTCAGTTCGTTTCCGGATCATGGGGAGGTGTCATGTAGATCCTGGATATCTTTACACCGTGTTAAGTTAGCATGGGCTCATTACCGGTTTAAACGCCATTTTTCCTTTTTTGCAACTTCTGCACACGACACTTAGTTGTTGCTTTAGCTTTCAACCTAATAGTTCATCGTGATTTACATGAGAATAATATGTTATTGCTCTACTATCTGCTTTACTTGTTAAACTATATCTGTACAGCGAGTGCTGAAGTTTCAAGAACAACACGATACAGAATTGTTATGAGGTCTGATCTCCACGACTTCATACTCATAACATAAGTGCAGCTTCTGCCAATTCTGGGCATGAGGCGGGTTTTATATTGCTTTGCCGAACACACATACACAACACTTGATGCGGTTCACATGAAGAGAGAGCTGGTGTATGCTGATGTGATTCCTTCAAATCTAAGACACTAAAGTATGGGCACGACCTAAACCAACACAAAGAGACCTTCTTAGCAAATAATATAATATGTGTATTAGGGAGGGTGAGATATAAGCAGCCGCGGGCCGTGGAGGGAGTTACGGTGGGGCAGGGAGGCGGGGAGGGGGAGGGGCAGGGTGGAGCCCTCTCCACCCTGCCCCTCCCCCTCCCCGCCTCCCTGCCCCACCGTAACTCCCTCCACGGCCCGCGGCTGCTTATAAGTGTTGCTAACTCTTATTCATTTACAGCATGTTAACATACTGTCACCATTCGCTTTTTATGTACTAGTAACTATGCTGGTAATTTTGCTACTGATAATATGTGTACTTGTATTATCTAAGATACTACGCCTGAGAAGACGGCATTAGTAAATAAACATTTCAAATACACATGTGTTCTTCTTAACTCCATGTTCTGGTTTCTAAGAAATATATAACGACCGACTGTTCATGAGTTCCACGTATCCTGAGGTACTATAAGTTCATATTCTGGATTGTCTAAACATTGAGAGTTTGTTATATCCAATGTGACACTGTACCTAGCTTGCTAAGGGGTTTTTGATTACTAAGGTGAGTTTTGGGGCACCCTAATTCGCCGAGGTTCCAATCCTCTGTCCACAGTTCTGTGTGAGAACAGAAACCCTGTGACAGGGGCACCCCTGAGCCTTGCTGGAGCTTCATCACACTTGCGATACAACTCCAGCAATGCGCCACCTTTACGGCACAGATACGTCACGCATCTGTGCTGTTTTTGCCCCATGATGCGCCGCATTGTAAATGCAGCACACCATAGGTGACGGAACAGCGGCACAGAATGACTAACACATCCCTGGTGATGCGCCAGTCATCATAAATCTATCCCTATGCTTCTTATCTTGTTAGAGATGAACCGCCATATGTATCATCAAAGTTTTTTGCATTTCCTAAATAGCGAACTTTAAGGAATAAATAGCGATTCTTTACCATTCCTAGTTTGCGATGAGCTATTTGCTAATTACAAATTACCCATTCATTTCCATGCAGCAGGAGGCCCATAGGAATGAAGGTACAATTTGCGATTAGCAATTACCTCATCGCAAATTACGAATTTTTCCGAGGGTGCAGGGGTGTCTCAAGAACACCCTGCTGCACCCCTGAAAAAGAAATTTGGGGGCATATGGCGCACATAAATTTTGAAAACATTCCTTTACCTCAAAAACGATTTTCAACTCATAATTTGAAAACACTGCACATGGGGAAATGACTTAAAATGTCCTTAAGACACATAAAAGCGTTTTTTGATTGCCTTTGCAGCATGTTTCAGTCACCTTTAACATGCCTATGTAACGCAAACATTCAAAATCTAAATTTGCCATGCACAGGTGGGAGCATATTTACAAGCAATTTGCTCCACAGACAAACTTCTTACATTGAAATGGGAAAAATAACATCAGAGACTCTCAATTACCTTATAAAGAAGCAGACACCATTATGTCCTTGTCATCAATATTAAAACCATTGCTTTTTCTCAAAAACGATTTACAAGTCATAATTTGAAAACACTCCACAGCTCCTATGCACATAAAAACCCTGTCAGTACTAATACTTCACATTTTCTCCAATTACAATTTCTCAAAGAAACAAAATCTATTTGTAAAACACTTGAGACAAAGCAACATTTGAAAAACACAACTTTCTTCATAATTTTCTCCTTAAAGCACACTATTTTCTATCTAAATTAAAGAAATCTTTTCTCACCTTAGCAAATACTTTGAGTTTCAAAACAGTCTCAGAAACACACCAATTTGTCTTCAGCAGAGCAAAAGGTATGCACTCCAGAGTCTGCAGCTATCAAAAGCACAGAAATGCTGTAATTCTTCACACATATCTCTCATGTCACCCAATCAAAACTCTTCCCTCACTTTTTTTCAAATCAAAACCCTTCCCCCCTCTGCCCCCTCTCTGCTTTTTCTGCATAGCAACCACCTCTTGCAAGACCTCTGGTGTTTCCAAGTTCACACAACAATGTTGCAATTGAACTCTGAACTCTCAGTGCACCTGCATATCCAGTGCAATCTTTCATTTAATGATTTTTTCTTCGCCACTCAAAATACATCTTTCAACGAACTCATCCATGCACCCTAACTTTCTGTTTTCAGCAATCAAAATCCACCAATCACTCTTACTGCTTCATTAACACAGAAACTCCTCAGTTTTTTTCATTTTACACTCTCATTTTTTCAACTGCCATTTCATTGCCACACTTCATCTGACTGCAGGAGAACCTTCTCTCGCCATGTTTTCTGTCTGGATTGTTGGACATAGTTACATCTATTGGGCTCAGAGGTACGCTGAAAACAGGAATTTACCTAACCTCAATTTACAAGATGTGGAAATTAAGTGGTTTGGCCACAGAGGATTAAAATGTCACCAATTGATACCATTGGTGAAAACCTTTATGCATTTGCCAAAACCTGACCTGTTAATTGTGCACTGTGGAGGTAATGATTTGGGCACTTTGACTGGGGTAGGTCTGGAAATGCTTTTAAAGGACACCTTTGAGCAATTGATGGCACTTTTTCCTCAGACTGCCTTGGTATATTCAAATATATGCCAAAGACAAAAATGGAGGTGGTCGAACCAATTTTGTCCACAAATTGAGAAATCGAGGAAGCATGTAAACAAATCTGTTTCAGCTTACATGAGAGACCATGGAATGGGCTCCCTGTACAACAATAACTTGCGTTACTACATGCAAGATATCTACAGAGGAGATGGAGTTCACTTCTCAGATGAGGGCAACAGAATTTTCATTCTGAATTTAAGAATGTGCATTGGTACCTACTTATAAGTACCTAAATGTACCATAAACCCAAAAGCTCTTCTCAGAGCTACCCTACATCTGATCACTCACAATTATTATTTTACTCTAACTTTTTTCACTAATTTTCAAGAAAGTATGCTCCCCAGAACGCTTCCCGGTTCGCGAACCGGGCGCACTCCACGCAAAAAAACTAAAAAAACGATATATTTATTTTTTTGCCCTGCGAGACCCTTTTAAAGCCTCCACATCAAACCTAGGGGGTCAGGGAGGATCTACTATGCCCCCTTATGGTCATTTGCCCCTTCGCTTTGGCCTCCTCTTGTCTCTCGATCCTACCGAGAGACAAGATGGCAGCCGCTACGGACTGTTTGGAATGTTTACAGACGCCGAAGAACCAATCAGCTTCGCAAAGCTCCGTAACGCGAAAAGTACGCGAAGCGGAGCGCTGTTACAGATATATATATTTTTTTGAACGTTAATTTCTCAAAATCCACTGGAGCACATATATTGAGACTTAGCAAAGGCACATCGGGCTACCAGTCCCTACAATTTTGCCAAGTTTCGTGCAAATCCATTCAGCCGTTCGATTATTATTATTTATTTTTTTTTGCCCCGCGGGGCCCTTTTAAAACCTCCACATCAAACCTAGGGGGTCAGCGAGAATCTACTATGCCCCCTTATGGTCATTTGCCCCTTCGCTTTGGCCTCCTCTTGTCTCTCGATCCTACCGAGAGACAAGAGGGCGGCCGCTACGGACTGTTTGGAATGTTTACAGACGCCGGAGAACCAATCAGCTTCGCTTCACAAAGCTCCGTTGCGCGAAAAGTACGCGAACCGGAGCGCTGCCCGGTCCGCTGTTACAGATATATATCTTTTTTTAAACGTTAATTTCTCAAAATCCACTGGAGCACATATATTGAGACCTACAAAAGGCACATCGGGCTACCAGTCCCTACAATTTTGCCAAGTTTCGTGCAAATCCATTCAGCCGTTCGGGCTAAAAGTGAGGCCAACCGCCCTATGGAAAACTCAATGTTAAAAACACGTTTTGGGACCCCCCTTTTTTCTCGACCCCCCCTGGACGAACCCCCCCCCAATTTTCAGGGGCTGCTCAGGAACAAAATGTGCCATTTTCCTGAAAATTTCAGCCAATTCCGTCCACAAACGCCAAAGTTATTAGACATAGAATTTTCAAAAATCCCATAGAGAAAAAATCCTAACTATATATACCTACTGGCGACCGCCAGTAGGTAATATATATATATATATATTCACTGAAAAAACCATAGGTTATAGACCATATATAGTTAGGAATTAGCATTTACAAAACCATGAAAATTCACTGAAAAAACCATAGGTTATACACCATATATAGTTAGGAATTAGCATTTACATTTTTTTATTTTACTCACACAAAACCAATGAAATTCCATATATAGTTAGTTGTACTAACTATATATCGCGCACCCGCAATCCACTGCTGATCATGTCACATATTACATCATTCATGACATGGTCAGTGACATCACTGATGACATCACTGATGACATCTCAAATGACATCACTGATGACATCACTGATGACATCTCGTTGCGCTAACTATATATCGCGCACCCGCAATCCACTGCTGATGATGTCACATATTACATCATTCATGACATGGTCAGTGACATCACTGATGACATCACTGATGACATCTCAAATGACATCACTGATGACATCACTGATGACATCACTAATGACATCACTGATGACATCATCCAGTGACTGTGTGTTTCTGTAAAGTTTAAATATGTTTGATATATTGAAGAATGAGTGGATGTATAAGTGTCTGGATGAAGGATTTAGTAGGTGCGTGACTGACTGTATGAGTGAGTGAATAAATGTGTCATACTAAATGCATGGGTTAGTGACTAAACTGTCTGAATGTGTGCATCAGTATGTCTGTTGTGATGTAAACTGCTGCATGTGTTGATCATTAGCTATACGAGAGGCTATATGTGTTATTGATTGGTTGCCCAAGTATTTGTATGGGAGATTGAGTTTGTGTGGGGGTGGCTGGGAGGTGTGTGACTCTGTGCATAGATGTGTGAGCAGTTGATTCACTAGGTGTATGAGTTCAAGAGTGCATGTGGAAACAGCTACATGGGCGGTTGACTGTGTGCATGAGTGTATTGATGAGTGAATGGATATCTCAATGCTACATGTCATAGTAAGTACATATGTAAAACACAGTACATGTGAGAGTTGGCATATATAAATAACTGTGCATGAGAGCCACTGAATGTGTGAGTGGCTGTATGGATCATTGTGAACTTGTATCAGGGATTGTATAAGAGAGTAAATATGTGTTAGTATATGTTTGAATAAGTAAGGTGTGTATAACTGTATAGTTGAGGAAATGGAGGTGAGATTGTTTCTTTGCATGACTGACTAGGTGTGTGAGTAACTCCATGGATGAGTGACAGTGTGTGAGTGTCTGTATACACTGAGTGTATCTAAGGTTATATTAGAGTCTGAAGAGGTTCATCGTATTAGCACAAGAATGATGTCAAATGAGATGTCATCCGTGATGTCATTTGAGATGTCATCAGTGATGTCATCAGTGATGTCACTGACCATGTCATGAATGATGTAATATGTGACATCATCAGCAGTGGATTGCGGGTGCGCGATATATAGTTAGCGCAACGAGATGTCATCAGTGATGTCATCAGTGATGTCATTTGAGATGTCATCAGTGATGTCATCAGTGATGTCACTGACCATGTCATGAATGATGTAATATGTGACATGATCAGCAGTGGATTGCGGGTGCGCGATATATAGTTAGTACAACTAACTATATATGGAATTTCATTGGTTTTGTGTGAGTAAAATAAAAAATTTTAAATGCTAATTCCTAACTATATTTGGTGTATAACCTATGTTTTTTTCAGTGAATTTTCATGGTTTTGTAAATGCTAATTCCTAACTATATATGGTCTATAACCTATGGTTTTTTCAGTGAATTTCATTGGTTTTTTAAAAGCTAATATCTATAGCTGTAAAATGTATTCTTCGTTAAATCCAAAAATATACTTTATATGTTTATTAATAATTTTTTTTTAATTTTTTTTTGTTTCGCTCCCGGTCCGCGAACCGGAAAGCTTTCCGTTAGCTCAAATTAATGCCGCGACCCGGTCCGCGAACCGGTAAGAAATCAACATCGTGACGGTATCGCGTTGCCGCGTAATGCGTCTTGTGATGTACCGTGTTAGCGCACCCGGAAGTGCCCCGGGGCGCGGACCGAGGCGCGAAACGCAGCTCCCCGGAAGCGATCCGCGGCGCGTCGCGAAAGCGCGACGTATCGCGTTGCCGCGTAATGCGTCTTGTGACGAACCGCGTTAGTGCACCCGGAAGTGCCCCGGGGCGCGGACCGAGGCGCGAAGCGCAGCGACCCGGAAGCTAACCGGGGCGCGTTCCGCAGCGCGTAACATGAGCGTGAGAGGTCATGTGACTTGTTAATAAAACTTTTCATTGGTTCATTTCACTTTTGGTTTCATAATGATGTAAGGCTAGGTCAGGTGACCTAAAAATATCACTTTTCATTGGTTTAGAACTATTTTTTTCCCAAATGATGAAAGCCCCCACCTTTTTTCTCACTCTGACTTTCAACTTTGAGAAAGGAAGACCTGATCATTTGCTCTGATTAAAAAATGGCTTCAATAGTAGCTTCAGCTTCTGCACCCCCACCACCACCACCACCATCTCCTCATAGGAAGAGAGGACCATCTGCACAGTTTATTGGAGACACAGAGGAGGAAGAGGAAGAACAAGACGGAGAGGAAGAAGAGGGACCACGATTTGTCAAAGAGTTACCCCGGGTATCTCATCGCAAAGTTAGCTTTATCTGGCAATTTTTTTCCATTCCACCAGGAGAGAAAAAAGTCAATGCACGCTATGCTACGTGCCTTATCTGCCAAGAAAAGTTATCCCGGGGCACTAATAAAAAATACAGTTATGGAAATCACACGATGCACCGACATATGCAGAGGTGGCATCCAAACAACTATAGTCGTGCAGAGATGCGTGAACTACAACAGAACCCCCCAACTTCGGTGACAAGAACATCTACTGATATCTCTCTCACATTTGGAGAGGCCAACGAAACAGTGCCAAATATTCAAAAAAATGTTGTCCATATGAAGCTGACATGCTTATATTGTGGCACTTTAATTTCATGCGCAAACATGAGTCTGAAATTAATTAATTTGGCTTTCGAGAAACACCGATGCTCCAAACGCAGCAAGTTTTAAATTTTTTTTTTGCTCCTGTTGAACCTTTTTCAATGCCTCTTTCTGTTCTTTCCCTTTGAAAAAAAACAAAAAAAACAAATAAGTGTTCAAAAAATACAAAAAAAACAAATAATGTTCAAAAAAGAAAAAAGAAATATAAAACAACAAAAATATTAAAAAAAAAAGTTCTTTTCAGAACTACCTCCCCGTTATTAAAAAATTGCTAGAATGTTTAGCACTCTGGCAAGCTCTATTTCTTTTGGTTCGCTTCCCGGTTAGCTTCCCGGTACGCGGACCGGGAGCTAACCAGAATTTTTTTTTTTTTTTTAAATAGAGTAAGTAAGGCCCTTTTAAAACCTCCACATCAAACCTAAGAGGTCAAGGAGGATCTACTATGCCCCCTTATGGTTATTTCCCCCTTTGTTTTGGCCTCCTCTTGTCTCTCAATCCTACCGAGAGACAAGATGGCGGCCGCTCCGGACTGTTTAGAATGTTGACAGACACCGGAGGGCCAATCAGCTTCGCTACGTGAAGTTCCGGTACGCGTAAGGTCCGCGAACCGGGGCGCTGCCCGGTCCGCTGTTACAGATATATATCTTTTTTTAAACGTTAATTTCTCAAAATCCACTGGAGCACATATATTGAGACCTACAAAAGGCACATCGGGCTACCAGTCCCTACAATTTTGCCAAGTTTCGTGCAAATCCATTCAGCCGTTCGGGCTAAAAGTGAGGCCAACCGCCCTATGGAAAACTCAATGTTAAAAACACGTTTTGGGACCCCCCTTTTTTCTCGGCCCCCCCTTGACGAACCCCCCCCAAATTTTCAAGGGCTGCTCAGAAACGAAATGTGCCATTTTCCTGAAAATTTCAGCCAATTCTGTCCACAAACGCCAAAGTTATTAGACATAGAATTTTCAAAAATCCCATAGAGAAAAAATCCTAACTATATATACCTACTGGCGACCGCCAGTAGGTAATATATATATATATATTCACTGAAAAAACCATAGGTTATAGACCATATATAGTTAGGAATTAGCATTTAGAAAACCTTATTTTACTCACACAAAACTATTGAAATTCCATATATAGTTAGTTGCACTAACTATATATCGCGCACCCGCAATCCACTGCTGATGATGTCACATATTACATCATTCATGACATGGTCAGTGACATCACTGATGACATCACTGATGACATCTCAAATGACATCACTGATGACAACATCCAGTGATTATGTGTTTCTGTAAAGTTTAAATATGTTTTACATATTGAAGAATGAGTGGATGTATAAGTGTCTGAATGAAGGTTTTAGTAGGTGCGTGATTGACTGTATGAGTGAGTGATTAAATGCGTCTTACTAAATGCACGGGTTAGTGACTAAACTGTCTGAAAGTGTGCATCAGTATGTCTCTTGTTGTGCAAGCTGCTGCATGTGTTGATCAGTAGCTATATAAGTAGCTATATGGGTTATTGATTGGTTGCACAAGTATTTGTATGGGAGACTGAGTGTGTGTATGGCTGGCTGGGAGGTGTGTGACTCTGTGCAGATCAATGTGTACTTGTATCAGTGATTCTATAAGAGAGTAAGTATGTGTTAGTATATGTTTGAAAATATAAGGTGCTCTATGTTTAACTGTATAGACAAGAAAATGGAAGTGTGATTGATTCTTTACAGGACTGACTAGGTGTGTGAGTAACTCCATGGATGAGTGGCAGAGTGTGAGTGTCTGTATAGGTGTATGAGTGCATATGATAGTGTTGTAAAGATGAGTGATTGTATGTATGAATGATTGTATGGGTGAATGAGTGAATGTGTGTGTAGACGTAGGAATCAGTGAGTACATATGTAGTAACTAGTATTGGTGTGTCAATGGTTTCAAAAATTATACTCTGTATTTAACACTGGGTGAAACAGAGGTTATATTAAAATGTGAGGAGATGCATTGTATTGTCACATGAATGATATCATCAGTGATGTGGTCATTGATGTCAAATGAGATGTCATCAGTGATGTCATTTGAGATGTCATCAGTGATGTCATCAGTGATGTCACTGACCATGTCATGAATGATGTAATATGTGACATCATCAGCAGTGGATTGCAGGTGCGCGATATATAGTTAGTGCAACTAACTATATATGGAATTTCAATGGTTTTGTGTGAGTAAAATAAGGTTTTTTAAATGCTAATTCATAACTATATATGGTCTATAACCTATGGTTTTTTCAGTGAATTTTCAAGGTTTTGTAAATGCTAATTCCTAACTATATATGGTCTATAACCTATGGTTTTTTCAGTGAATTTCAATGTTTTTTTAATAGCAAATATCATAAGCTGTCGAATGTCAAGTACGTGGTAAGTGTAAACATTTTCGTGTTTATGCACACTGATCTGCTTTGAATGGTGCCCCCCCCCCTCATTTCTATTAGGAGTACTCTCTCTTTGCAGATAGTGAAAGGTAGTTAACGCAGGCCTTTGCCCCCGTTGTAATCCGTCGTGCCTGCTTCTCTCTCCATTTGATAGATTGTTATCCAAGTATTTACTGTTTTAGAATTAGTTCTCTTTGGTTCATTCTCTATTTACAAACAAACACAGAGTCGCAATACTCTGTTTAGTCTTTGCAGATAACGAAAAATCGTGTAAAAAAAAAGAAAAGGAATCGAGCAAAATCAGTAGGCCACTAATGGGATCTCTTTTTGACCTCGCTAAAATAGAAACATTAGGTACAACCCCTCATGACAAATACAAAACTAGTGAGATGAACTGAACTCCACACAATGATGGCTGCAAAACAGCTCGGCTCCGCCACCCACCCCGCCCAAAATAACGATAAAGAGCGGCTGCCATGATTGGTTGCGGAATGGCCACGACGGAGCTACGAAATGGTGCTGCTCTCATGCTAACCCCAGCTTCAGTCTGAAACATCCAGAAACACTGTAGACTACCAATTCGATCAGTTCCGGTAGCGCCCCAATGTAACCCGGTAGAGAAGAACTAGCCCTCCCCTCTTTGACTGATGGTTCTTGTTGCCTGTCCCTTCTGTTGTCATTTAACAGAACTATTTAGCCTGCTGAAAGGGGTTGTGTTCCGACCGCTGGTTGGTGGAGACATTTTGACTATATTCTGGACCTGCGTTGTCGCGTAATGCGTCATATGACGCGCCGCGTTAGCGCATCCGGAAGTCATCCGGGGCGCGCAGCGCGTAACGTAAGCATAACAAGTCATGTGACTTGTTAATAAAACTTTTCATTGGTTCATTTTACTTTTCTTATTGTAATGATGAAAGGCTTGGTCATATGACCTAAAAATTACGCTTTTCATTACTTCCGAACATTATTTTTTCTTAAATATATGTTATAATGTTCCAGGCTAATGTACTTTCCCGGAAATTTTACAACTGTCCTGCAAGTAAAATATATTCTTTTTTCGAGAAAAAGAGCGTTTCTTCGTCCCATGACGGAGCCGTTGAGCAAAAGAGGGTCGACCTGCTGTCTTAGTCACCGATACGCCTGAATATGAGATTCTTATCGATCACTTTATGTTGCAGGAATAGAAAACACAACAGCCCTTGACCATTTATCTTTACTGCGTTCCTTCGTATTATACCTTTTACCCTTCATGTAATTGGTCTGCTTTATTTCACTTGCCTTTTAATGATTCTAAAACAGTGACTATTATTAAAAACTTTACCAATGTATATACTACTACCATGTTTTCTTTTAAAAACCTTTATTGTGAAAATTTCATTATACAAATACGAGCCTATAACCACGTGGGCCTGCCACGGAGCAAACTGTAATCGTATATGATGAATAGACATTTACACTGTAGAGGAACGTAACGGGCGGGCCATTAGGTTGCAAGAACTAAGGTGTCTAACAGTTACGGAATCGGTGGACGTACATTTTATAATTAAAATACGACAGGGCCAGTTACAATAAAATTATCTAGATATACATTTGCGGGCAAGTACCATGGGTGACGTTAATTCGAACTTTCAACAGTACAGTAATCAATAACACATCAGAACTTAATATCAATAGGGATGTCGAAATATTCAATCAATTCTCGTCCCCGCCCGCCATGTGCTTCAAAACTGCATACGTATCTCGTGATTTCAAGGTTCTGCAACCAGTACACAACAAGGAGTTACGAGTCCCATTTATTCCGGCGCCATTTTGGGCGAGGACGGGCAGGTCCAGGATATAGTCAAAATGTCTCTACCAACCATCGACTATGATGATGTTCATATGCTGTATTTATTAGAGTAACACTCATCTGTCCACATGAAATTAATTTGCCACAATCTAAACATGTCATTTTAATCTTTCCAAAGTTCTTCTAAATATTTGGGACCGTTTCCCTTGCCTCTGAAGCTCTCAGTGCCACTTCTTTGATGAATGTACTAGCAGGTCAGGGGTTCTCCTCCAAATCTCTCTTTTATGCAGCACTATAATTAATTGGTGCCACCTCTCCATATGACGATGCATGGTATAGTTACCACAACTATATTTTTTTCCGGTTCCTCTGGAGAGTTCATCGTGGCAGATGAAGCGTGTAACGTACCGGGCATTTACCTTTTTTTGCATGTACAGGAAAGGAAAAAAAAATCGAGCGTCCGAGTTCTATGGTGTCCCAGGGCCATTTTAGTGGACCAGGCCCAAATCCAAAGAACAGGCCGCCATTTTGAGAGTCCTCTTGCAGCCGCCTGTCGCTGTAGCATCAAGAGCAGCCGAAACTCAGCTGAATGGCAACTGAAACGGTAAAGGGGCGCCCCACTACAGCAGACGAGCCTCCACCTAGGAAGGCCCATTCACGCCGTCTCCCCCCCCCCCTTCGGGCACCCCACGCCGTTATTCGGAGCAGTATTGTAGGATGGCTACACCAGTGCGGCAACTTGCTAGACATCACCTCGGTGGTAACCGAATCTCAACGCCTTGTGGTGTCTTCTATTCAGAAAACATTGTTATGCTGCCTTCGACCTATTCGCCGCAAGTGCGCACACAACTCAACTGCATAGCTTGCTAGACACCACCTCGGTGCCATCCGGATCTTGGAATGTCAGCGCCTTTTGGTGTCTTCTCTTCAGAAAATATTGTTGCGCTGCCTTTGGCCCCATTCGCACATCAGTCCACTACTGACGCCATCTCACAGGCTAATGGGGCGCCCCACGCCGACTTTCAGCATTGTAGGATGACCACACCAGTACAGCAACTTGCTAGACATCACCTCGGTGCCATCCGGGTCTCGGCGCCCCACTGCAGATGAAGTGCCTCTCAACTATGAAACCACCACGGTGACATCCGGATCTTGGCGCGTTGTGCTGCCTTCGGCCTATTCGCACATCGGTCCGCTACTGACGCCATCTCACAGGCTAATGGGGCGACCCATGCCGAGTTTCAGCATTGTAGGATGACCACACCAGTACAGCAACTTGCTAGACATCACCTCGGTGCCATCCGAATCTTGGCATCTCAACGCCTAGTGGTATCTTCCATACAGAAAATATTGTTACGCTGCCTTTGGCCCCATTCGCACATCAGTCCGCAACTTAGACATCACCTCGGTGCCATCCGGATCTTGGCATCTCAGCGCCTTGTGGTGTCAGTCAGAAAATATTGTTGCGCTGCCTTTGGCCCCATTCGCACATCAGTCCGCTACTGACACCATCTCACAGGCCAACAGGGCGCCCCACGCCGACTTTTACCATTGTACGATGGCCACACCAGTGCCACAACTTGCTAGACACCACCTCGGTGCCATCCGGATCTTGGCATCTCAGCGCCTTGTGGTGTCTTCAAATCAGAAAATATTGTTGCGCTGCCTTTGGCCCCATTCGCACATCGGTCCGCTACTGACGCCATCTTACAGGCCAACGGGGCGCCCCACGCCGACTTTCAACATTGTAGGATGGCCACAGAAGTGCGACAACTTACTAGACACCACCTCGGTGCCATCCGGATCTTGGCGCGTTGTGCTGCCTTCGGCCTATTCGCACATCGGTCCGCTACTGACGCAAACTCACAGGCCAACGGGGCGCCCCACGCCGACTTTCAGCATTGTAGGATGGCCACACCAGTGCACCTTACTAGACACCACCTCGGTGCCATCCGGATCTTGACGCGTAGTGAAGCTGCAGCAGCTGCAAATAAGCTTCAGACAGTGTTACAACCGCTGCTCAGAACTCTCAACTATGACACCACCTCGGTGCCATCCGGATCTTGGCATCTCAGCGCCTTGTGGTGTCAGTCAGAAACTATTGTTGCGCTGCCTTTGGCCCCAATCGCACATCGGTCCGCTACTGACGCAAACTCACAGGCCAACGGGGCGCCCCACGCCGACTTTCAGCATTGTAGGATGGCCACACCAGTGCGGCAACTTGCTACACACCACCTCGGTGCCATCCGGATCTTGGCATCTCAGCGCCTAGTGGTGTCTTCTATTCCGAAAATATTGTTGCGCTGCCTTCGGCCCCATTCACACATCGGTCCGCTACTGACGCCATCTCACAGGCCAACGGGGCGCCCCACGCCGACTTTCAGCATTGTAGGATGGCCACACCAGTGCGGCAACTTACTAGACACCACCTCGGTGCCATCCGGATCTTGGCGCGTTGTGCTGCCTTCGGCCTATTCGCACATCGGTCCGCTACTGACGCAAACTCACAGGCCAACGGGGCGCCCCACGCCGACTTTCAGCATTGTTGGATGGCCACACCAGTGCGGCAACTTACTAGACACCACCTCGGTGCCATCCGGATCTTGGCGCGTTGTGCTGCCTTCGGCCTATTCGCACATCGGTCCGCTACTGACGCAAACTCACAGGCCAACGGGGCGCCCCACGCCGACTTTCAGCATTGTAGGATGGCCACACCAGTGCTGCAACTTGCTGGACACCACCTCGGTGCCATCCGGATCTTGGCGCGTTCTATTGCCTTCGGCCTATTCGCACATCGGTCCGCTACTGACGCCGCCTCACGTGCCAACGTATTTTCTCCGCATTTTATACCCTATGCCGCATAACAGGTCATGTGACTTGTTTATAAAACTTTTCATTGGTTCATTTTACTTTTGGTTTCCTAATGATGGAAAGCTTGATCATATGACCTAAAAACAACACTTTTCATTGGATGAAAACTTTTTTTTTTCCCAAACGATGAAAGCCCCACCTTGTTTCTGGATGTTTCAGACTGAAGCTGGCGTCAGCATGAGAGCACCACCATCTCGTGGCTCCGTCGTGGTCATTCCGCGAGCAATCATGGCAGCAGCTCCCCACCGGAAGCCTGCGGGAGTCGGGGCTCCCAAAACTTTTGATGAATTCTCAAGGCGGAGGGGACGCTTTCGAGAATGGGGTCCAAGACCTAGCAGACAAGCGTCCGATTTCCAAGGTGTCCCAGGGCCATTTCAGTGGACCAGGCCCAAAAAGGAAACAGCCTGCCGCCATTTTGAGAGTCCTGTGACAGCCGCCTATCGCTGCACCGCAAGAGTGGGCGCAACTCAGCTGAATTGCGGCTTTTGACACAGTGGACCAAAAACGGACGGAATGGCAACTGAAACGGTAAAGGGGCGCCCCACTACAACAGATGACACTCAACCTGGAGAGGCCCGTTCACGCCGCCTCCCCCGGGGCGCCCCACGCCGTTATTCGGAGCAGCATTGTAGGATACCAAAACCAGTGCGGCAACTTACTGGACATCACCTTGGTGCCATCGTTCTGCTGCCTTGGAACTATTCGCACAACAGTTTGCTACTGATGACCCACCCCCCGCGACGCCCCACGCCGGAAATCTGGACGTTGTGCTGCGTTGGGACTATTCGCACAGCCGACCGCTACTTCGTTGTTTTTCCCTAAAAATGTTTATATGTTATTACTATTTTTGTTTTCTTGTATATATTTATAAATTATTAAAGTTTTATAATCTTACTACTTTGTCGGAGTGCTATATATTTTTAATGTGACACATAATTGTAAAAACTTTGATGTACAAAGAGTCATCCCTGGAATCTTCCGCTTCAGGCTCGGTCCCCTCCCCAATCACAATACAGGATGGTTTTCAGATAATAGCAACGCTTCTGCTGTGACGGATCTCATCGAGTGTGGGCCTTGATCTACTATAACTCCTTTGAAGAGGGGTGATTCTTTACAGCTGTGGCCATAAACTACATCTGCAGGGCTAGCTGATACCCTAGGACCAGCCTGGACAATCGGACACAGAGGAAAAGGAGTGTCAGAGGGTGCGGTAGTGAATAGGGCGAAAGGGAGGTGTCGGGCGGGCACAGGGTGTGATTCTCAGGGAAGAGCAGCGCAGATGGGGGGAGGTTTATTACCCATGCATAAGACAGAGAGCGGGGGTGACCACTGCCTGGGGGAGATGCTTGCGAGGGTGGGGAGCCATGCTAAGGATCGACAGCGTGCACAGAGTGGGTCTGGTCAAGGCATCTAAAATGGCTGCCGTGCACGACAAAAGTGTGGCATTTGAAAAAAGACAAGATGGCGCAGACAATGTTTTTCAACACTTCCTGATTTCCTTCGAATCGAACGTTAACAGACGTTGGGGCATATTACCAAAGTTAAGCGATATTTATCCCTAACGATGCTTAGCAACGATTTTTTTACCGTCAGAAATTATCGCAGATAAACCTTGCTATTATCAAGGTTTATCGCAAATACGATAAAAAACGACCGCAATGCATTAATATCGCTGAAAACTCAGCGATATTCATGCATTACCGAGCTAATGCTCTTAGCCATGTTATCCACCTCCCATTGGATAACATGGCTAAGAACTGCTCAGGGCAGCTGTTACTTTTTGGAGATATTCCCGCTTATCTCGAATATTTCCAAAAGTTGATAATAGGAGATAGCGATGTTAGCGACTGTTTCCAGTCGCTAACATCTTGGCATGCCCACTTTGCATGTCATTAGTGATAAATATCACTCACATGCAAAGTGGGGCCCAAGATGGTCGCTATCTCCTACTAGCCGTCGCTAACTGGTGTTAGCAACAGCTAGGTAATACAGATATAATTTTATCTCCGCGAAGCGGAGCGCTGTTACAGATATATATCTTGTTTTTGAACGTTAATTTCTCAAAATGCACTGAAGCACATATATTGAGACCTAGCAAAGGCACATCGGGCTACCAGTCCCTAATATTTTACCAAGTTTCGTGCAAATCCATTCAGCCGTTCGATTATTATTATTATTTTTTTTTTTTGCCCCGCGGGGCCCTTTTAAAACCTCCACATCAAACCTAGGGGGTCAGCGAGGATCTACTACGCCCCCTTATGGTCATTTGCCCCTTCGCTTTGGCCTCCTCTTGTCTCTCGATCCTACCGAGAGACAAGATGGCGGCCGCTACGGACTGTTTGGAATGTTTACAGACACCGGAGAGCCAATCAGCTTCGCTTCGCAAAGCTCCGTAACGCGAAAAGTACGCGAAGCGGTGCGCTGTTACAGATATATATCTTTTTTTGAACGTTAATTTCTCAAAATCCACTGGAGCACATATATTGAGATCTAGCAAAGGCACATCGGGCTACCAGACCCTACAATTTTGCCAAGTTTCATGCAAATCCATTCAGCTGTTCGATTATTATTATTATTTTTTTTTTTTGCCCCGCGGGGCCCTTTTAAAACCTCCACATCAAACCTAAACGGTCAGGGAGGATCTACTATGCCCCCTTATGGTCATTTTCCCCTTCGGTTTGGCCTCCGCTTGTCTCTCGATCCTACCGAGAGACAAGATGGCGGCCGCTACGGACTGTTTGGAATGTTTACAGACGCCGGAGAACCAATCAGCTTCGCTTCACAAAGCTCCGTTGCGCGAAAAGTACGCGTACTGGAGCGCTGCCCGGTCCGCTGTTACAGATATATATCTTTTTTTAAACGTTAATTTCTCAAAATCCACTGGAGCACATATATTGAGACCTACAAAAGGCACATCGGGCTACCAGTCCCTACAATTTTGCCAAGTTTCGTGCAAATCCATTCAGCCGTTCGGGCTAAAAGTGAGGCCAACCGCCCTATGGAAAACTCAATGTTAAAAACACGTTTTGGGACCCCCCTTTTTTCTCGGCCCCCCCTTGACGAACCCCCCCCAAATTTTCAAGGGCTGCTCAGAAACGAAATGTGCCATTTTCCTGAAAATTTCAGCCAATTCTGTCCACAAACGCCAAAGTTATTAGACATAGAATTTTCAAAAATCCCATAGAGAAAAAATCCTAACTATATATACCTACTGGCGACCGCCAGTAGGTAATATATATATATATATTCACTGAAAAAACCATAGGTTATAGACCATATATAGTTAGGAATTAGCATTTAAAAAACCTTATTTTACTCACACAAAACCATTGAAATTCCATATATAGTTAGTTGCACTAACTATATATCGCGCACCTGCAATCCACTGCTGATGATGTCACATATTACATCATTCATGACATGGTCAGTGACATCACTGATGACATCACTGATGACATCTCAAATGACATCACTGATGACATCACTGATGACAACATCCAGTGACTGTATGTTTCTGTAAAGTTAAAATATATCTTACATATTGAAGAATGAGTGGATGTATAAGTGTCTGGATGAAGGATTTAGTAGGTGCGTGACTGACTGTATGAGTGAGTGATTAAATGTGTCTCACTGAATGCATGGGTTAGTGACTAAACTGTCTTAATTTGTGCATCATTATGTCTGTTGTTCTGTAAACTGCTGCATGTGTTGATCATTAGCTATACGAGAGGCTATATGTGTTATTAATTGCTTGCCCAAGTATTTCTATGGGAGATTGAGTTTGTGTGGGGGTGGCTGAAAGGTGTGTGACTCTATGCATAGATGTGTGAACAGTTTATTCACTAGGTGTATGAGTTCAAGAGTGCATGTGGAAACAGCTACATGGGCAGTTGACTGTGTGCATGAGTGTATTGATGAGTAAATGGATATCTCAATGCTACATGTCATAGTAAGTACATATGTAAAACACAGTACATGTGAGAGTTGGCATATATAAATAACTGTGCATGAGAGCCACCAAATGAGTGAGTGGTTGTATCGATCATTGTGAACTTGTATCAGGGATTGTATAAGAGAGTAAATATGTGTTAGTATATGTTTCAATAAGTAAGGTGTGTTTAACTGTATAGTTGAAGAAATGGAGATGAGATTGTTTCTTTGCATGACTGACTGGGTGTGTGAGTAACTCCATGGATGAGTGGAAGTGTGTGAGTGTCTGTATACACTGAGTGTATCTAAGATTATATTAGAGTCTGAAGAGGTTTATCGTATTAGCACAAGAATGATGTCAAATGAGATGTCATTAGTGATGTCATCAGTGATGTCATTTGAGATGTCATCAGTGATGTCATCAGTGATGTCACTGACCATGTCATGAATGATGTAATATGTGACATCATCAGCAGTGGATTGCAGGTGCGCGATATATAGTTAGTGCAACTAACTATATATGGAATTTCAATGGTTTTGTGTGAGTAAAATAAGGTTTTTTAAATGCTAATTCCTAACTATATATGGTCTATAACCTATGGTTTTTTCAGTGAATTTTCAAGGTTTTGTAAATGCTAATTCCTAACTATATATGGTCTATAACCTATGGTTTTTTCAGTGAATTTCAATGGTTTTTTAATAGCAAATATCATAAGCTGTCGAATGTCAAGTACGTGGTAAGTGAAAACATTTTCGTGTTTATGCACACTGATCTGCTTTGAATGGTGCCCCCCCCCCCTCATTTCTATTAGGAGTACTCTCTCTTTGCAGATAGTGAAAGGTAGTTAACGCAGGTCTTTGCCCCCATTGTAATCCGTCGTGCCTGCTTCTCTCTCCATTTGATTCATTGTTATCCAAGTATTTACTGTTTTAGAATTAGTTCTCTTTGGTTCATTCTCTATTTACAAACAAACACAGAGTCGCAATACTCTGTTTAGTCTTTGCAGATAACGAAAAATCGTGTAAAAAAAAAGAAAAGGAATCGAGCAAAATCAGTAGGCCACTAATGGGATCTCTTTTTGACCTCGCTAAAATAGAAACATTAGGAACAACCCCTCATGACAAATACAAAACTAGTGAGATGAACTGAACTCCACACAATGATGGCTGCAAAACAGCTCGGCTCCGCCACCCACCCCGCCCAAAATAACGATAAAGAACGGCTGCCATGATTGGTTGCGGAATGACCACGACGGAGCTACGAAATGGTGCTGCTCTCATGCTAACCCCAGCTTCAGTCTGAAACATCCAGAAACACTGTAGACTACCAATTCGATCAGTTCCGGTAGCGCCCCAATGTAACCCGGTAGAGAAGAACTAGCCCTCCCCTCTTTGACTGATGGTTCTTGTTGCCTGTCCCTTCTGTTGTCATTTAACAGAACTATTTAGCCTGCTGAAAGGGGTTGTGTTCCGACCGCTGGTTGGTGGAGACATTTTGACTATATTCTGTACCTGCGTTGTCGCGTAATGCGTCATATGACGCGCCGCGTTAGCGCATCCGGAAGTCATCCGGGGCGCGCAGCGCGTAACGTAAGCATAACAAGTCATGTGACTTGTTAATAAAACTTTTCATTGGTTCATTTTACTTTTCTTATTGTAATGATGAAAGGCTTGGTCATATGACCTAAAAATTACGCTTTTCATTACTTCCGAACATTATTTTTTCTTAAATATATGTTATAATGTTCCAGGCTAATGTACTTTCCCGGAAATTTTACAACTGTCCTGCAAGTAAAATATATTCTTTTTTCGAGAAAAAGAGCGTTTCTTCGTCCCATGACGGAGCCGTTGAGCAAAAGAGGGTCGACCTGCTGTCTTAGTCGCCGATACGCCTGAATATGAGATTCTTATCGATCACTTTATGTTGCAGGAATAGAAAACACAACAGCCCTTGACCATTTATCTTTACTGCGTTCCTTCGTATTATACCTTTTACCCTTCATGTAATTGGTCTGCTTTATTTCACTTGCCTTTTAATGATTCTAAAACAGTGACTATTATTAAAAACTTTACCAATGTATATACTACTACCATGTTTTCTTTTAAAAACCTTTATTGTGAAAATTTCATTATACAAATACGAGCCTATAACCACGTGGGCCGGCCACGGAGCAAACTGTAATCGTATATGATGAATAGACATTTACACTGTAGAGGAACGTAACGGGCGGGCCATTAGGTTGCAAGAACTAAGGTGTCTAACAGTTACGGAATCGGTGGACGTACATTTTATAATTAAAATACGACAGGGCCAGTTACAATAAAATTATCTAGATATACATTTGCGGGCAAGTACCATGGGTGACGTTAATTCGAACTTTCAACAGTACAGTAATCAATAACACATCAGAACTTAATATCAATAGGGATGTCGAAATATTCAATCAATTCTCGTCCCCGCCCGCCATGTGCTTCAAAACTGCATACGTATCTCGTGATTTCAAGGTTCTGCAACCAGTACACAACAAGGAGTTACGAGTCCCATTTATTCTGGCGCCATTTTGGGCGAGGACGGGCAGGTCCAGGATATAGTCAAAATGTCTCTACCAACCATCGACTATGATGATGTTCATATGCTGTATTTATTAGAGTAACACTCATCTGTCCACATGAAATTAATTTGCCACAATCTAAACATGTCATTTTAATCTTTCCAAAGTTCTTCTAAATATTTGGGACCGTTTCCCTTGCCTCTGAAGCTCTCAGTGCCACTTCTTTGATGAATGTACTAGCAGGTCAGGGGTTCTCCTCCAAATCTCTCTTTTATGCAGCACTATAATTAATTGGTGCCACCTCTCCATATGACGATGCATGGTATAGTTACCACAACTATATTTTTTTTCGGTTCCTCTGGAGAGTTCATCGTGGCAGATGAAGCGTGTAACGTACCGGGCATTTACCTTTTTTTGCATGTACAGGAAAGGAAAAAAAAATCGAGCGTCCGAGTTCTAAGGTGTCCCAGGGCCATTTTGGTGGACCAGGCCCAAATCCAAAGAACAGCTATCTCACAGGCTAATGGGGCGACCCACGCCGAGTTTCAGCATTGTAGGATGACCACACAAGTACAGCAACTTGCTAGACATCACCTCGGTGCCATCCGGATCTCGGCGCCCCACTGCAGATGAAGTGCCTCTCAACTATGAAACCACCACGGTGACATCCGGATCTTGGCGCGTTGTGCTGCCTTCGGCCTATTCGCACATCGGTCCGCTACTGACGCCATCTCACAGGCTAATGGGGCGACCCACGCCGAGTTTCAGCATTGTAGGATGACCACACCAGTACAGCAACTTGCTAGACATCACCTCGGTGCCATCCGGATCTCGGCGCCCCACTGCAGATGAAGTGCCTCTCAACTATGAAACCACCACGGTGACATCCGGATCTTGGCGCGTTGTGCTGCCTTCGGCCTATTCGCACATCGGTCCGCTACTGACGCCATCTCACAGGCTAATGGGGCGACCCACGCCGAGTTTCAGCATTGTAGGATGACCACACCAACTTGCTAGACATCACCTCAGTGCCATCCGAATCTTGGCATCTCAACGCCTAGTGGTATCTTCCATACAAAAAATATTGTTACGCTGCCTTTGGCCCCATTCGCACATCAGTCCGCAACTTAGACATCACCTCGGTGCCATCCGGATCTTGGCATCTCAGCGCCTTGTGGTGTCAGTCAGAAAATATTGTTGTGCTGCCTTCGGCCTATTCGCACATCGGTCCGCTACTGACGCCATCTCACAGGCCAACGGGGTGCCCCACGCCGACTTTCAGCATTGTAGGATGGCCACACCAGTGCGGCAACTTGCTACACACCACCTCGGTGCCATCCGGATCTTGGCATCTCAGCGCCTTGTGGTGTCTTCTACTCCGGAAATATAGTAGAAAATATTGTTGCGCTGCCTTTGGCCCCATTCACACATCAGTCCGCTACTGACACCATCTCACAGGCCAACGGGGCGCCCCACGCCGACTTTCAACATTGTAGGATGGCCACAGAAGTGCGACAACTTACTAGACACCACCTCGGTGCCATCCGGATCTTGGCGCGTTGTGCTGCCTTCGGCCTATTCGCACATCGGTCCGCTACTGACGCAAACTCACAGGCCAACGGGGCGCCCCACGCCGACTTTCAGCATTGTAGGATGGCCACACCAGTGCGGCAACTTCCTACACACCACCTCGGTGCCATCCGGATCTTGGCGCGTAGTGAAGCTGCAGCAGCTGCAAATAAGCTTCAGACAGTGTTACAACCGCTGCTCAGAACTCTCAACTATGACACCACCTCGGTGCCATCCGGATCTTAGCGCGTTGTATTGCCTTCGGCCTATTCGCACATCGGTCCGCTACTGACGCCGCCTCACGTGCCAACGTATTTTCTCGCATTTTATACCCTATGCCGCATAACAGGTCATGTGACTTGTTTATAAAACTTTTCATTGGTTCATTTTACTTTTGGTTTCCTAATGATGGAAGGCTTGATCATATGACCTAAAAACAACACTTTTCATTGGATGAAAACTTTTTTTTTCCCCCAAACGATGAAAGCCCCACCTTGTTTCTGGATGTTTCAGACTAAACTGGCGTCACCATGAGAGCACCACCATCTCGTAGCTCCGTCGTGGTCATTCCGCGAGCAATCATGGCAGCCGCTCCCCACCAGAAGCCTGCAGGACTCGGGGCCCCCAAAACTTTTGATGAATTCTCAAGGCGGAGGGGACGCTTTCGAGAATGGGGTCCAAGACCTAGCAGACAAGCGTCCGATTTCCAAGGTGTCCCAGGGCCATTTCAGTGGACCAGGCCCAAAAAGGAAACAGCCTGCCGCCATTTTGAGAGTCCTGTGACAGCCGCCTATCGCTGCACCGCAAGAGTGGGCGCAACTCAGCTGAATGGCGGATTTTGACACAGTGGACCAAAAGCGGACGGAATGGCAACTGAAACGGTAAAGGGGCGCCCCACTAAAACAGATGAGACTCCACCTGGAGAGGCCCGTTCACGCCGCCTCCCCCGGGGCGCTCCACGCCGTTATTCGGAGCAGCATTGTAGGATACCAAAACCAGTGCGGCAACTTACTGGACATCACCTTGGTGCCATCGTTCTGCTGCCTTGGAACTATTCGCACAACAGTTTGCTACTGATGACCCACCCCCCGCGACGCCCCACGCCGTTATTTGCTGGGTGGCAACTTACTAGACATCACTTTCGTGTCATCTAGATTTCGGCGCGTTCTGCTGCCTTGGAACTATTCGCACAACAGTTTGCTACTGATGACCCACCCCCCGCGACGCCCCACGCCGGAAATCTGGACGTTGTGCTGCGTTGGGACTATTCGCACAGCTGACCGCTACTTCGTTGTTTTTCTCTAAAAATGTTTATATGTTATTACTATTTTTGTTTTCTTGTATATATTTATAAATTATTAAAGTTTTATAATCTTACTACTTTGTCGGAGTGCTATATATTTTTAATGTGACACATAATTGTAAAAACTTTGATGTACAAAGAGTCATCCCTGGAATCTTCCGCTTCACGCTCGATCCCCTCCCCAATCACAATACAGGATGGTTTTCAGATAATAGCAACGCTTCTGCTGTGACGGATCTCATCGAGTGTGGGCCTTGATCTACTATAACTCCTTTGAAGACGGGTGATTCTTTACAGCTGTGGCCATAAACTACATCTGCAGGGCTAGCTGATAGCCTAGGACCGGCCTGGACAATCGGACACAGAGGAAAAGGAGTGTCAGAGGGTGCGGTAGTGAATAGGGCGAAAGGGAGGTGTCGGGCGGGCACAGGGTGTGATTCTCAGGGAAGAACAGCGCAGATGGGGGGAGGTTTATTACCCATGCATAAAACAGAGAGCGGGGGTGACCACTGCCTGGGGGAGATGCTTGCGAGGGTGGGGAGCCATGCTAAGGATCGACAGCGTGCACAGAGTGGATCTGGTCAAGGCATCTAAAATGGCTGCCGTGCACGACAAAAGTGTGGCATTTGAAAAAAGACAAGATGGCGCACACAATGTTTTTCAACAATTCCTGATTTCCTTCGAATCGAACGTTAACAGACGTTGGGGCATATTACCAAAGTTAAGCGATATTTATCCCTAACGATGCATTGCAAAGATTTTTTTACCGTCAGAAATTATCGCAGATAAACCTTGCTATTATCAAGGTTTATCGCAAATACGATAAAAAACGAGCGCAATGCATTAATATCGCTGAAAACTCCGCGATATTCATGCATTACCGAGCTAATGCTCTTAGCCATGTTATCCACCTCCCATTGGATAACATGGCTAAGAACTGCTCAGGGCAGCTGTTACTTTTTGGAGATATTCGCGCTTATCTCGAATATTTCCAAAAGTTGATAATAGGAGATAGCGATGTTAGCGACTGTTTCCAGTCGCTAACATCTTGGCATGCCCACTTTGCATGTCATTAGTGATAAATATCACTCACATGCAAAGTGGGACCCAAGATGGTCGCTATCTCCTACTAGCCGTCGCTAACTGGTGTTAGCAACAGCTAGGTAATACAGATATAATTTTATCTCCGCGAAGCGGAGCGCTGTTACAGATATATATCTTGTTTTTGAACGTTAATTTCTCAAAATGCACTGAAGCACATATATTGAGACATAGCAAAGGCACATCGGGCTACCAGTCCCTAATATTTTACCAAGTTTCGTGCAAATCCATTCAGCCGTTCGATTATTATTATTATTTTTTTTTTTTGCCCCGCGGGGCCCTTTTAAAACCTCCACATCAAACCTAGGGGGTCAGCGAGGATCTACTATGCCCCCTTATGGTCATCAGCCGTTCGATTATTATTATTTTTTTTTTTTTGCCCCGCGGGGCCCTTTTAAAACCTCCACATCAAACCTAGGGGGTCAGCGAGGATCTACTATGCCCCCTTATGGTCATTTGCCCCTTCGCTTTGGCCTCCTCTTGTCTCTCGATCCTACCGAGAGACAAGATGGCGGCCGCTACGTATTGTTTGGAATGTTTACAGACACCGGAGAGCCAATCAGCTTCGCTTCGCAAAGCTCCGTAACGCGAAAAGTACGCGAAGCGGTGCGCTGTTACAGATATATATCTTTTTTTGAACGTTAATTTCTCAAAATCCACTGAAGCACATATATTGAGACCTAGCAAAGGCACATCGGGCTACCAGTCCCTACAATTTTGCCAAGTTTCGTGCAAATCCATTCAGCCGTTCGATTATTATTATTATTATTTTTTTTTGCCCCGCGGGGCCCTTTTAAAACCTCCACATCAAACCTAGGGGGTCAGCGAGGATCTACTATGCCCCCTTATAGTTATTTCCCCCTTTGTTTTGACCTCCTCTTGTCTCTCGATCCTACCGAGAGACAAGATGGCGGCCGCTACGGACTGTTTGGAATGTTGACAGACGCCGGAGAACCAATCAGCTTCGCTTCACAAAGCTCCGTTGCGCGAAAAGTCCGCGAACCAGAGCGCTGCCTGGTCCGCGCTTACAGATATATATCTTTTTTTAAACGTTAATTTCTCAAAATCCACTGGAGCACATATATTGAGACCTACAAAAGGCACATCGGGCTACCAGTCCCTACAATTTTGCCAAGTTTCGTGCAAATCCATTCAGCCGTTCGGGCTAAAAGTGAGGCCAACCGCCCTATGGAAAACTCAATGTTAAAAACACGTTTTGGGACCCCCCTTTTTTCTCGGCCCCCACTGGACGAACCCCCCCCAAATTTTCAAGGGCTGCTCAGAAACAAAATGTGCCATTTTCCTGAAAATTTCAGCCAATTCCGTCCACAAACGCCAAAGTTATTAGACATAGAATTTTCAAAAAACCCATAGAGAAAAAATCCTAACTATATATACCTACTGGCGACCGCCAGTAGGTAATATATATATATATATATATATATATATATATATATATATATATATATATATATATAGATATATAGATATATAGATATGTAGATATATAGATATATATATATATATATTACCTACTGGCGGTCGCCAGTAGGTATATATAGTTAGGATTTTTTCTCTATGGGATTTTTGAAAATTCTATGTCGAATAACTTTGGCGTTTGAGGACGGAATTGGCTGAAATTTTCAGGAAAATGGAACATTTTGTTTCTGAGCAGCCCCCGAAAATTTGGGGGGGTTTCGTCAAGGGGGGGCCGAGAAAAAAGGGGGGCCCAAAACGCGTTTTTCCCATGCAATTTTCCATAGGGCGGTTGGCCTCACTTTTAGCTCGAACGGCTGAATGGATTTCCACGAAACTTGGCAAAATTGTAGGGACTGGTAGCCCGATGTGCCTTTGCTAGGTCTCAATATATGTGCTCCAGTGGATTTTGAGAAATTAACGTTAAAAAAAAAGATATATCTGTAAGCGCGCTCCGGGCAGCGCCCCGGTTCGCGTACCTGACGCATAACGGATCTTCGCGAAGCGAAGCTGATTGGCTCTCCGGTGTCTGTCAACATTCTAAACAGTCCGGAGCGGCCGCCATCTTGTCTCTCGGTAGGATCGAGAGACAAGAGGAGGCCAAAACAAAGGGGTAAATGACCATAAGGGGGCATAGCAGATCCTCCGTGACCCCCTAGGTTTGATGTGGAGGCTTTAAAAGTGCCCCGTGGGGAAAAAAAAAAAAAAAAAACATTTGTTTTGCGTGGGGAGCGCCCGGTACGCGCACCGGGAAGCGGTCTGGGAGCGTACTATAAGGAAAAAAGAATGATAGACTTTTTAAATGTTGTATGTTTATTGATTGTTCATTTTTTTTATTTTTTATTTTTTTTTAATAAATATAAATTTATTTTTGTGATTCTTTTTCAAAATTTAACAGAACATTTAACAACACATTGTCGGAAATGTCCTCATTTTCAATCAGCGAATCTACTGCATCTATACATTGAACAAATTCATGGTCCCGTGATTTATCCATGAAATCTGACTCATCATTGTCCTCAATATCTTTTTCTGTGTTGTTCTCCAGAACAATTTTGAAGGAAATATTCTGCTCTCCTTCCATTTTCTTGCTATAATTTGCATGAAAAATAAATATATCAGTAGAGATAGGGCACTGTTGGGTTTAAGTTCAGACAGGTACTTGTGAGTTTATAACAGAGAAGTAATCTATGGTTTCAGGCGTGAAGTAGTACTATTAAAAAGTGCCTGTGAAGAAGCCTAAGTAAATTCATAATTATACCACAGAAACCTAAATCAATCCATGATTATAATAAACAAGCCTTTCTCAATGTCTAACTCTTACAGAGGGACAGTATATAACTATCTAAAAATGTTTTCCCAAATTAATTTAAAGTGCATGACATAGTTCTCCCTTCAAATTTACAAAATAACATCTTACCTTTTAAAAACAAGTTTAAGTTGTCAGTGAAAATGCTCTTGCAATGTACTTCAGGAAGTAGTAGTCAAAATGGCTGTGTTTCTCTCTCTTTCTTTATATATATTCAGGTACATAACCAATCAAATGTCAGGTAAAAAAAGTAGAAAATGAAAGTAACATTTTAATTGGTTGTCAATTCCAACAATTCAGATGTGTTTTGTGAAGTAATTTACCTCAGGGTATTTAGAGAGGTCTACAGGCTAAATGGAATTCCAACCAAATTTGTGAAAATGGTAGGGATTGGTATGTAGCATGAGCTAATCTATATTTGGTGAAAGTGTCTCCAGTGGTTTTTCTGTATATTACTTTCCCACCTTTTTTGAGCGAGCGCTTCCCGGTGCGCGCCCTGGTACGTGAACCGGCAGCGTTACGGGAGTCCTCCATTTTGTGTTTCGGTAGAATTGAGATACAAGATGGAGGGCAAATAATGTTGAGAATGGGTAGAAGGGGGCACGGTAGACGTATCCTGACCCCCTAGGTTTTCTGAGGGTGGCTGAGGAGGCCCATATGTGCGGGAAAAAAAATCAAATTTTCGCAGGGTTAGCGTCCGGTGCGCGTACCGGGGAGCGTACTTTGGTGAAAATAAGTGAAAAAAGTTAGAGTAAAATAATAATTGTGAGTGATCAGATGTAGGGTAGCTCTGAAAAGAGCTTTTGGGTCCTGTGGCTGATTTAGGTACCGACAAGTAGGTACCAATGCACAGTCTTAAATTCAGGATGAAAATTCTGTTCCCTTCATCTGAGAAGTGAACTCCATCTGCTCTGTAGATATCTTGCATGTAGTAACGCAAGTTATTGTTGTAGATGGAGCCCATTCCATGGTCTCTCATGTAAGCTGAAACAGACTTATTTACATGCTTCCTTGATTTCTCAATTTGTGGACAAAATTGGTTGGACCACCTCCATTTTTGTCTTTGGCATATATTTGAATATACCAAGGCAGTTTGAGGAAAAAGTGCCATCAATTGGTCAAAGGTGTCTTTTAAAAGCATTTCCAGACCTACCCCAGTCAAAGTGCCCAAGTCATTTCCTCCACAGTGCACAATTAACAGGTCAGGTTTTGGCAAATGCAAAAAGGTTTTCACCAATTGTATCAATCGGTGACATCTTAATCCTCTGTGGCCAATCCAGTTGATCTCCACATTTTGTAAATTGAGGTTGTGTAAATTTCTGTTATCAGCATACCTTTGAGCCCAGTGGATGTAACTATGTCCAATAATCCAGACAGAAAACATGGTGAGAGGAGGTTCTGCTGCAGTCAGATGAAGTGTGGGAATGAAATGGCAGTTGGAACAGTAGGAGTATGTAATGAAAAAAACTGTGGAGTTTCTGTGGTAATTAATCAGTAGCAGTGATTGGTGGATTTTGATTGCTGAAAACAGAAAGTTAGGGTGCATGGATGAGTTCTTTGAAAGATGTAATTTGAATGGTCAAGAAAAAATCATTTTATGAAAGATTGCACTGGATACGCAGGTGTACTGAGAGCTCAGAGTTCAATTGAAACATTGTTGTGTGAACTTGCAAACATGAGAGGTCTTTCAGGAGGTGGTTGCTATGGAAAAAAGGCAGAAAGGGCAGAAGGGGGAAGGGTGTTGATTTGAAAAAAGTGAGGGAAGAGTTTTGATTGGGTGACATGAGAGATATGTGTGATGAATTACAGCATTTCTGTGCCATTGTTGGTTGCAGCCTCTGGAGTGCATACCTTTTGCTCTGCTGAAGACAAATTGGTGTGTGTCTGAGACTGTTTTGAAACTCAAAAAGTATTTGCTAAGGTGAGAAAAGATTCATTTAATTTAGATAGAGAATAGTATGCTTTAGGGAGAAAATTATGAAGAAAGTTGTGTATTTAAAATGTTGCTTTGTTTCATAGGTTGCTTGGGGCATATTTACAAGGCCTTTGAGTCCCTTTGATGTTATTTTTCCCATTTTAATTTAAATCATTTCCCCGTGGTGCAAGGTCCTTGTAAATATGCCCCCATGTGTGCTTGGCAAATTTAGATTTTGTTTCTTTGAGTTACATAGCCATGTTAAAAGTGATGGAAAAATGGTGCAAGGGCCTACAAAATACGCTTTCATGTGTGTTAGGGCATTTTAAGTCACTTCCCCTTGAATGTATTTGAATAACTGCTTTACTTGATGTGTTTAAAAACGTTTATTGAAGTCATTTAAGTTTCTTGATATGTACTGCTAAAGTTTCATAGGCTGCTTGGGGCATATTTACAAGGCCTTTGAGTCCCTTTGATGTTATTTTCCCTATTTTAATTTAAGTCATTTCCCCGTGGTGCAAGGTCCTTGTAAATACGCCCCCATGTGTGCTTGGCAAATTTAGATTTTGTTTCTTTGAGTTACATAGCCATGTTAAAAGTGATGGAAAAATGGTGCAAGGGCCTTCAAAATACGCTTTCATGTGTGTTAGGGCATTTTAAGTCACTTCCCCTTGAATGTAGTTGAATAACTGCTTTACTTGATGTGTTTAAAAACGTTTATTGAAGTCATTTAAGTTTCTTGATATGTACTGCTAGAGTTTCATAGGCTGCTTGGGGCATATTTACAAGGCCTTTAAGTCCCTTTGATGTTATTTTCCCCATTTTAATTTAAGTCATTTCCCCGTGGTGCAAGGTCCTTGTAAATACGCCCCCATGTGTGCTTGGCAAATTTCGATTTTGTTTCTTTGAGTTACATAGCCATGTTAAAAGTGATGGAAAAATTGTGCAAGGGCCTTCAAAATACGCTTTCATGTGTGTTAGGGCATTTTAAGTCACTTCCCCTTGAATGTAGTTGAATAACTGCTTTACTTGATGTGTTTAAAAATGTTTATTGAAGTCATTTAAGTTTCTTGATATGTTCTGCTAGAGTTTCATAGGCTGCTTGGGGCATATTTAAAAGGCCTTTGAGTCCTTTTGATGTTATTTTCCCCATTTTAATTTAAGTTATTTCCCCGTGGTGCAAGGTCCTTGTAAATACGCCCCCATGTGTGCTTGGCTAATTTAAGTACTGATAGGGTGTGCTTCTACATAGGACCTGTGTTGTGTTTTCAAATTATGACCAGAAAATCGTTTTTTTTTAAAAAAAAAACGCTTTTCACATTTATGAGAAGGTCATATTGGTGTCTGGTTCTTTAAATAAATATTGAACTGAGAAATATTAAACTGAGGCTTCTGTAAGTGTCAAAGGAGGTGAGTAATGTACATTGCTCTGTTGCATACAGTCCTCATCCTCTGCGTACTCTTGAATATGCTAAACTAAATCTGCTCAATGAGATAACTAAGCTGAGGAAACACAGGTGATGTGATTGTGAATTGAGCATAAATATTTGCACGTTTTTCAATTACATCACCTGTGTTTCCTAACATTACGAATCACATTGTGCAGATGAGGTTTAGGCCTGTCCAGGGAGATAGAGGAGGTCTGGCCTTTGTTCAAGAGTGCAGTGGACAAGACTCACTTCATTGGTAGGCCTGCACATGTAGTATCTCCTCTGTACTCTTCAACAAGCCTAAATTTCATCTGCAACACTGAGTAGGCCTCACCTCAAACAAACCTCTGGATAGGCCACACCTTATTGTCATCCTGAGTCAATCATTTAAAATGTTAGGGGCAGATTTATGATGGCCGTGCGCCTCTTTTGTGCCGCTGTTGCGTCACTTTTGTGATGCAGCAGTGATGCAAAAGATGCACCATGTTGCAAGACAGGCCTCACTTCATCTCCAACAAGATACCGTCAGTTTAAACTGTAAACATTTAGGACTGTGTAGGGGGCAATGAGAAGCTGAATATTCTGTAAATGTCAAAATTGTTGCATACAGTGCTCAACTTCTGCGTAGTGTTTGATATGTTAGTTTCCATCTGCACAATGAGATACCTAAGCAAAGAAAACACAGGTTGTGTGATTGTGAAATGAGGAAAATAGATTCCAAATTTTTCAATTACATCACCTGTGTTTCCTAACATTATGAATCACATTGTGCAGTTGAGGTTTAGGCCTGTCCAGGGACACAGAAGAGGTCTGGCCTTTGTTCAAGAGTGAAGTGGATATGACTCACTTCATTGGTAGGCCTGCACATGTATTATCTCCTCTGTACTCTTCAACAAGCCTAAATTTCATCTGCAACCCTGAGTAGACCTCACCTCAAACAAACCTCTGGATAGTCCACACCTTATCGTCATCCTGAATCAATCATTTAAAATGTTGGGGGCAGATTTATGATGGCCGTGCGCCTCTTTTGCGCCGCTGTTGCGTCACTTTTGTGATGCAGCAGTGATGCAAAAGATGCACCATGTTGCAAGATAGGCCTCACTTCATCTCCAACAAGATACTGTCAGTTTAAACTGTAAACATTTAGGACTGTGTAGGGGGCATGGAGAAGCTGAATCTTCTGTAAATGTCAAAATTGTTGTATACAGTGCTCAACTTCTGCGTACTCTTTGATATGCTAGACTCCATCTGCACAATGAGATACCTAAGCAAAGGAAACACAGGTGATGTGATTGTGAAATGAGGAAAAGAAATTCCACATTTTTCAATTACATCACCTGTGTTTCCTAACTTTACGAATCACATTGTGCAGATGAGGTTTAGGCCTGTCCACGGACACAGAAGAGGTCTGACCTTTGTTCAAGAGTGCAGTGGACATGATTCACTTCATTGGTAGGCCTGCACATGTATTATCTCCTCTGTACTCTTCAACAAGCCAAAATTTCATCTGCAACCCTGAGTAGGCCTCACCTCAAACAAACCTCTGGATAGTCCACACCTTATCGTCATCCTGAATCAATCATTTAAAATGTTAGGGGCAGATTTATGATGGCCGTGTGCCTCTTTAGCGCCGCTGTTGCGTCACTTTTGTGATGCAGCAGTGATGCAAAAGATGCACCATGTTGCAAGATAGGCCTCACTTCATCTCCAACAAGATACCGTCAGTTTAAACTGTAAACATTTAGGACTGTGTAGGGGGCATGGAGAAGCTGAATCTTCTGTAAATGTCAAAATTGTTGCATACAGTGCTCAACTTCTGCGTACTCTTTGATATGCTAGACTCCATCTGCACAATGAGATACCTAAGCAAAGGAAACACAGGTGATGTGATTGTGAAATGAGGAAAAGAAATTCCACATTTTTCAATTACATCACCTGTGTTTCCTAACATTACGAATCACATTGTGCAGATGAGGTTTAGGCCTGTTCACGGACACAGAAGAGGTCTGACCTTTGTTCAAGAGTGCAGTGGACATGATTCACTTCATTGGTAGGCCTGCACATGTATTATCTCCTCTGTACTCTTCAACAAGCCTAAATTTCATCTGCAACCCTGAGTAGGCCTCACCTCAAACAATCCTCTGGATAGGCCACACCTTATCGTCATCCTGAATCAATAATTTAAAATGTTAGGGACAGATTTATGATAGCCGTGTGCCTCTTTTGCGCCGCTGTGCGTCACTTTTGTGACGCAGCGGCGGTGCAAAAGATTTGCTATGTTGCGACATATTTACAACTTGATGCATCTAGGCAGATGTGTCATGCTGTAAAGTCCTGTGCCACATGAAACCTGCGTCAGATTTCATGTGAGCGTTTTGTTGTAGGGTGGGCAGTCATTTGCATGAAAGCCCTGTAAAACTAACACAGTAAAATTAAGAAGATTTCACTGAGTCACATTTATGGCATTGCTGAATCAAATCCTTACGCCTGTTTGAAACAGGCATAAGGAGTGATGCACCATGCAACGTGTGGCTTGCCCCTGTGCATTGCAGTAGATATGTCGCGCTTACGACGTGATTCCTGCAATGCGCCGTTTTTGTGGAACAGATGCGTGACGCATCTGTGCTGTTTTTGCTCAATGGTGCTCTGCATTGTAAATGCGGCACATCATGGGTGGCAGAGCAGTGGCGCACATTAACTGGTGCATCCCTGGGGATGAGGCAGTTAACATAAATCTGCTCCTTTAAATTTAAGTATTAGCAGGGGACACAGTGTTGGTGAGGCTTATCCAAGGTTAAGAAGAGATGAGTCCTGTTCACTGAAAAATTGGACATAGGCCTCACCTCCTCAGCATCGCTGGACATGGTTAAATAATATCTGCAAAATGTTACTCTTGTTAAACAATTTTACAATTATAGTCTCTGGGATTTGTCTCTCACTCTGCAACATCTCATTATTGTTCTCTTTCTTTAAAGATAACGACAACATCAAGCATGAGTGATAATGAGCAATCTGTTGATCTCGATATTATCATTGAAATTGTGATTGAAACATCAGTGGAAGTAGATCCCTTGGATGATTTAAATCCTGAGGATGATGAAGAACATGATGAGGATGCCGATTTGTCAGAATTGTATGACATAGGGTGGGAAGCTGACCTGCTCGAGCCTATGGAACTATAAACATTTATTTTTAAAAGTTACTGGAAATGAAAAGTAACCATGTTAACCGTTTCATTTAAAATTAAACACATCTTCAAAAACAGCTTGTGTGAAGTGTCTTTAATAAAATAGGGAAATATGCTGATAAAAATTAGTTCAGATTCACATATAAAAGAGCAAAGGTTAAATGTAGAAGCATTCTATTTCTTTGCTACTATTTGTGAGTACTAAATTTGCCAATGCACTAAAAATTATTGTATGTAAAATTGACAAGTAGTGTGTTATTTTTTTGACAACTGTTATTGATTTACTGTTTGGTAATAGTGGTTAATAACATTTTTTATTATATTTTACCACAGATTCAACTGCAGATCATTTCAAAACTACATTATGCCATCTAAAGAAAGAAGCCGAAAGGCTACAAAACGTCAAAGACAGCAGATTATTAAATGCTTGCAGCAGTCCTCTACAATAAAAACTCGTCAAGTCAGCAAGAAAGCTCCGGGTAAGACAACAAAATCATTCCTAAGAAACATTTGTAGAAAAAAAAGTATTACTACAGAACATGTTTTAGTCCAGAAAAAGAGAGCCAATTTAAACGGAAAGGAAAGGCCAATCAAAAATGTTACTGCTAGAGCAGGAGATAACTCTGTGCATGGTAGTAGAAGGAAAAATCAGTTTAGGGAGATTCATAGACGAATGTTCCGCAACAGGATATTTGGCAATTTGTTAAAAAATATTAAGAAAGGTCAACAGAAAGTGGTTTTTTATAGGAGAAAAAAAAAAGTTGAGAAAATTATTGATCAGGCATTCGAAATTAAGCGAAAGTTATTTATTTTGATAATCAATAGAATTAGGAAACTAAACAAGGCAATTTATGATTTCAAAACAAATAGTAGATGGAAGAGAACAGTTAATCGTAATAATTTTTGTGAAGTTTTTTCAGCAGAATGGATGCATAGTTCAAGTTGTGAGGCATTTTTTTAATGAGGAGAGTTATTTCCAGGATAATGATTTGGTGCATGCAGTTGACACCAGTGGTCGAGCTTATGAGGTGAAAGATGGTTGTCCAGTTGAAAAAGAAAAACTTGTGACAACAGAGGCAGAAGAGGTGTTAGGAAATGAGGTTTTAGGAAGACGTACCAAGGGACCAGTGTATACCTGGAAGTGTAGTAGTATTTGCAGTGTGCGACAGGATTCCATCAATTTGCTTTGTGATTTTGTACGGACATTTAATAAGAAAAGTTTAAAACAGAAAATGAAGTTGTTGCAAGAATTAGATCCTTGCAGAGTGAAAGAAGTGACAGGTTTGCATGGTCATTCACTGGCTTGTCTTTCCAGGAGAGTATGCCAGAGTGTTTTTCATCATTTCAGGATGCTAGCAGTGCATCATAATAAAGTGAGGAAATTAGTTAGAATGTTGTATTATGCTAAGAGTCCAGCAATTATGCTTAAACAATTATGCACTACTCTTTTGCATGGTTCTGAAGTAGATGTGAAGAATATTTGTGAAGAAATTGAGTTTTGTTACTTTGCAAGTAAAGAGGAGAATGTTGAAATTGACCCAGAAGAAGAAGGTAATGTGGAAGATAGTGTACAGGTTTCCAGTATAGATAATTTTCAGAAAGAAATTGCCACGTTTCAGGTGAAATCAAGTGAGAGGCCTAATTTCACTTGTGTGTGTTGTCGATGCACTTATTATAAGAATCAGACTAAGTTAGTGGATTTATATGCGAAAAGTGAAAGGGAAAATAATAGTGAATGGAAGGATTTTGCAACATACTTGATGGTAGAAAATTGTTTTGATTTGGGATCGGATCAACGTGTGTGTACTTATTGTTGTAACAAATTAAATGAAAACCGGATGCCTGCTAGAGCGGTTCATAATAATCTGGAATTGGTTGAGATTCCTTCTGAATTGAAGGATTTAAATACTTATGAATCTATTTTGATTCAAAGTATCCATCCCTTTCAGGCTATTGTACGAATGGAGCCAAAGACAGGGAAATTGCCTCCATCAGATTTACAGAGAAAGAAAAACATTAATACAATTGGAGTAGAGAAAGTGGAAGAGGAACCTCTGGTTATCTTAGTTAATGGGGTTCCGACAAAGAGTAAGAAAATCTGGCAAGATTTAGTGGATGTTAGGAAAGTCAAAAAGGCAACATTGTATTTGAAGAAAAACAATAAGTACTACAAGAATGTATATGTTGCAGAAGAGGAAGTAAGTGAAGAAGAGTATAGCGATTTGTGTGCTGGTCAAATTGAGAAAGTAGAAGCCTCTAAAAATGAAGAAATATATCAACATTATAGTGTTCATCCTTTGCATTCCAAGGAAGTCATGGGGAATGCTATTGAGTTGTTTCAAATGAAACAAGCCAAAGGAAGTCCCATTAGTGTTTGGGAGGAAAGTTTGGAAGCTCGGTGTTTCCCACAGCTATTTCCAACAGGTCAAGGAGGAAGATATGATGAGCGACCTGATCAAATTCCTGCTTCTGAATACCGGACTTTACGATTGTATGCAGAAGATCCTAGGTTTCGTCAATGCATTCCCTATTTGTTTCATCTACTGTTTTAAAGCGATCTGTCTGGACTGTCATATGCAGTGAACCACATCTTGAAAAGTGGTGTACACATGCAAAATATCTCGGCAAGGGACTTTATGGATAAAGTCAATGTGCAAGACAGTATTTTGGATTCTCACCTGATTAATCTCATGGCGTGTCAGCGTGGTACTAATGAGTACTGGTACCGTCGTCATGGTGATTTAAAATGTATGCTGAGGAACTTAGGAACTCCCACATGGTTCCTCACTCTCAGCTGTGCCGAGTATGGCTGGGAAGACTTACTTGAATTTCTACGAGAGGCAAATGGAAACATTGAAAATATCGAATTCAAGACACCCGGAGAACTGTGCTCTTTGGATCCAGTGAATGTATGCAGGTACTTCAATCATAGATTTGAAGCTATGATGTCTTTCATCATGAACAAGAAAAATCCACCTCTTGGAGAGGTGTTGGATTTCTTCTGGAGAAAGTAGTACCAAGTAAGAGGTGCTCCTCATATACATATGCTGCTGTGGATCAAAGATGCACCCAAATTTGGAACAGATCCGGATGACTTAGTGATGAGTTTCATAGAACAGTATTCTACATGTGCTGTTCCAAAGGCAAAGGAAGACAAAAGCCTAAGAGAACAAGTTTTACGCTTCCAAAGCAATCGTTGTGTAAAGTACTGTCGTCGTAAATTCAGAAACAAGGACAAGTTCTACACAAAATGTCGTTTCGCCTTTCCACGACCGGTGATTTCTAAAGGAAGAGTGAACAGTTTGATGTCTTCGCTGCGACATAATGTGATGAAGAAATCACCCAAAAATACCTACAATTTGAAAAGGAACGAAGAGTCCAAGTACATCAACGACTACAACCCAGTGATTTTGTCCATGTGGAATGCTAACATGGATATACAGTTTGTGGCTGATAACTGTATGGCTGTGGCTCGGTATTTGACATCTTACATCACCAAAAAAGAAAAGACAGAATTGAAGGATATGTGGGAGGACATTTCCCATGAAAAGAGCCTCAGTAAGAAGTTGTACAGTTTCAGTCTGAAGATGTTGTCGCATCGAGAAATCGGAGCTTACGAATGTTCTGACCGGTTGTCTTCAGCAAGTCTCTATGCCAAATCCAGGAGTATCATTTGGGCGATTCTTGGTCTTGCTGCAACGCGTAATCGAGTTCTGAAACCTGTACGGGAAATTGAGTATTTGGCGGAAAAGGAGCCAAACAGTACAGATATTTTGAAGACCAACATGTTGGATACATATTATCCAAATAGAAGCAGTCACCTCTAGAATGTTTGTCTGTATGAGGTTCTACAGAATTACATATTCAAGAGGAACATCAAAGAAGATATTGATAAAGGAGTCTATGCTGTAATTGGAAGTGAGGGATGTCTGGTCAAGCAAAGAAAATGCCACTTGGTAAACCATCGAAAATTGAGTGGCGAATCTCCTGAAAGAAAAGAGTTTTTCTATTTAGTACTTTTGCAACTTTTCAAGCCTTGGCGTGCAGAAGAGGAACTGCTTGGAGATTTCCTCTGTTACGAAGACTCTTTCAATGCCGCCAAGGAGACCATAGAATGTCCTGTTTTTCCCAAATATCTAGAAATGTTGAATGCGGAAATCGAGCAGGAAGCAACGATTGCAGCCGAGATTGCTAGAGACAGTTCTCAGGACAGTCAGAGTTCTGTTTCATTGAGTCAGGATCCACTAGGAGGACCAGTTATCGAAAATGAAGCTGCCACTGCCATGATTGAAGTGGAAAGAGCCATGGCACATGCTCAGGAGGATGCGGTTAACTTAGAAGACTTGGAAAGACAACTCAACGTTGAGCAGAGGAAAATATATGACGAAGTTACCAACCAAATAGATCATAGATTAAGTCATGAGAAGAAAGAGTGCTCATGTACGTCGTTGAAGCCTGTCCGACTGTACGTGAGTGGAGAAGCGGGAACTGGAAAAAGTTTCCTCATTAAAGCAATTTCATGTTATTTGCAGAAAAGGACTGAGTCATCGCTGTCTTGTGTTGTCACCGCTCCAACTGGACTGGCAGCACATAACATTAAAGGTATTACTTTGCATCGTCTACTGATGCTGCCAGTGGAGCATGATAACAAATTACAATACCACAAGTTATCTGGAGATGCTTGTTGTGAAGTTTCAAGAGTCTTGAGGAAAATGAAACTTCTTATCATTGACGAAGTAAGCATGGTTTCCAATGTCATGCTTGCCTTTGTGCATTTGAGAATGCAAGAAGTTCTCAAAACAGAGTATGATGTGTTATTTGGTGGCAAACACATCATTGTTTTCGGTGATCTTCTGCAGCTGACACCAGTGAAAGGACTACCTGTGTTCAAAATGCTCACGCATGAAGATACCAGGAAGTGCCTAGGGAGCATTGGCAACGTCAATATATGGTTAAACTTCAATTATGCTGAACTGCGTGAAAATATGCGTCAAGCGAATTATGAAGATTATAAGAATATTCTACAAGATGTTAGAATCGGAAAAGTGACCGAGTATGGGAAAGAAGCTTTACATGCACGATTACTGTCAAATTTGTATCCAGAAGAAGACGTTGTGCCTGAAAATATTTTTCGGAAAATTACTGAGAAGTAATCTGGAATATTTTTGATGCCAACTCTTGCAGAATGTGCCATCTTCAACAAGAAAATGTTGAATTTAGAAAACCAAGAGATTGTGAAACTGGAAGCTATTGACAGAATAGAGCATATGGGAGCAACAATTATTTTGTCTGAGAATTTGAAATCAAAATTGGATTCATTAGAGAAGACTATATCTAAAACTGCTGGTTTTGAAAAGACTCTGAATGTGTGCTTAAATTGCCGTATAATTTTAAGAAGGAATTTACATGTTGAAAGAGGTCTGGTAAATGGATCAATGGGTAATGTTGTTGATTTTGAGAAATACAGAAATAGAGATGGAATTGAATTTTTAAAAATTAAATTTGATGGCATTGAGGAAGTACAGCTAATTGGTCATTGCTCTGCTAGGTTTTTGCTTGTAAAAGACTTAAATGTTCGCCGTAAGCAGTTTCCTGTTTGCTTGGCATATGCGGTGACAATCCATAAATCGCAAGGTTTAAGTGTAGACAGTGCATTGGTGAATATTGGCAGTTCTGTGTTCAAGGAGGGTATGGCATATGTGGCATTGTCACGAGTCAGAACTTTATCGGGATTGTACTTGATTGATTGTGATGTCACAAACATTTGTGCGGATCTAGATTGTGTTAAGGAATACAATAGGTTAAGAAGAGAGTATGCACCACATTTGCCTCAATATCCTTTGTTTGAGAAACGTGTGGTAGGCCGGAAACGAAGAAATGTGACCAATAGTAGGGAGGTTGTAGCAAAAAGACGAAAAGTCGATGAACCCGAAATTATAAGCAGAAAAAAAATGGATTCTGTTGAAGATGTTGTTGGTTTTCAATTTGAAAATAGTTCTAGTGTCAACTGCTATGCTAATGTTGTGGTTAATGTTGTCTTTTCTCTAGAAACTTTAAATGAAGAGATTGTGGTCAATTCGGATCAAAGATTTTGCATTTTGTTGAATTCTGTGTTAGAGAAATGTAGCACTGATAGAACAAAAATAGAAAGTGTGTCTGAAATTCGAAATCTGTTAGACAAATGTTCAGGTCAAACGCAATTCTCTCAAAATATTCAGCAAGATTGTCAGGAGTTTTTAATGTATATGCTTGATGTATTGCAAGATGAAGGTGTAGATGTAGATCACCTGTTTGGCCTTTCTTATCAATGGCAGCATGACTGCGAGAACTGTAGGGTATCAAGTACTACTAGTGTAGACTCAGAAAGATTTATATATTTAACTTTGCCAGACAGTAAATCAGTGTCCTTTAATAAGCTAGTAAAAGCAGCCGATCACAACATGGAGTGTAGCCAATGTAAGTCTGAAATGTTGTCCACATTATTTATACGAACATATGGCCAGTATGTCATTTTAATGTTCCAACGATGTAGGCCTGATGGAACAAAATTGACAACTTTAATTAAAAATTTTGTGGCTTCGCAGTTGTCAATATCAGGAAGGACTTTTGTAACTGCAGCAATTATATATCATGACGGTCCTTCAACAACATCAGGACATTACACAGCTTATTTGAAGTCTAGAAATGGCTGGTCATTCTGCAATGATTCTGTTTTAACTTTCAAAAAAAAATTGCCTTTTGACCTTAAAAATTCTTACCTGGTGTTTTTACAACCAAAATTTTAGGGAAAGAATCTCGGGATTTGCTCTGAGGAATTTCAAGAGGTTCTAATGGCTCCTACACTATTTGGCCTTGAGGATAAGTGTAGTACAGAGTCAAAAGTAATTTTTGAGTTTTAAGTAGTTCCTGAAAAAAAAGAAGGTTTTCTTACAGAAAGTGGTGGGCACGGATTAGTTAAAGGACAACAGAGTATTTCCCAAAGCAAACGGTGTTCTTACCATAACACTTGACGTCATGGAAAAATAACTGCACTTTGAATGAGTTCAGAAAAACTGTTTCTTTTAATAAGATAATTCAAGCAGCCAATCAAAACATGGAGTAGAGGTAATGTAAGTCTGCAATGGTGTACACATTTTTTGAACAAACTTTTGGTTATAATGTCATTTAAAAATTCCAACTATATAAACCTGATGAAAATAAGTTTTCAACTTTAATTACAAATGTTGTGGCTACACAGTCGTTGATTTTAGGAAGAACATTTCTAACTGCAGCTATTATATGACATGATGGTCCTTTGACAACATCCACTTATTACACATCTTATTCAAAATGTAAAAAAAGCTGATGTTCCGGAAATAATTCACATTTCTCTATGAAACAATGTTGCCTTTTTATTTAAAAATATTCTTACTTTCTGTTTTCAGAAGAAAGAATTTAGGGTAGGTAACTGGCCTATAATGATTCTAGGAGTTGATGTAATTTTATGTACTGTTTTAAATTGCTTTGTGATTAAAAGTGATGTAGAGAATTAAATAATTGTAGTAGTCATAGAGGTAGTGTAAGTTTGCTTCATAGTAAGCAGTATCAGTGGCATAGGAAATGTGGAACATGAGTGAGCAAGAAGGGTGAGATATTACTAGTACAGGATTGTGAAAGTGATCTTGAACGTTTTCTTTCTGAAAGTTGCGGAAAAAGAAAATGACGGGATTTGCTTAGAAGAATTCCAAGACTTACAAATGGCTCTTACACGATTTGGCCTTGAGGAGAAGTGCGGTAGAGAGCGAGAAGTCATTTATTGTATGTAACATATTTGTCAAAACGATTGAGCTTTTCTTTCAGAAAGTGGCGGGCTGAAAATAATAACAGCACAACAGAGTATAAGCTGTTCATAGGACATCCTTCGACGTCATGGAAAGTAAGTTACTTTTGAGGAGTTCTGATTTCTGATTGGTTATGTTATATGGGTTTTTTAAACACAATCATTTTGATTGTGGGTTTTTTTCCCCGCTGTTATATGATGAATACCTTCAAGTCACTGTTTTTAGTGAAATTTGATATATTCTGAGAACAGCAAAAATAAACCATTTAACATGTATAATTAATTCTGTACTTTTTGTATTTATGATATACATTTAGAACTGTGTAGGAGGCATGGAGAAACTGAGGCTTCTGTAAGTGTCAAGGGAGGTGAGTAATGTACATTGCTCTGTTGCATACAGTCCTCACCTTCAGCGTACTCTTGGATATGCTAGACTACATCTGTACAATGAGATACCTAAGCTGAGGAAATACAGGTGATGTGATTGTTAAATGAGCAAAAATATTTGCACGTTTTTCAATTATATCACCTGTGTTTCCTAACATTACGAATCACATTGTGCAGATGAGGTTTAGGCCTGTCCAGGGAGACAGAGGAGGTCTGGCCTTTGTTCAAGAGTGCAGTGGACATAACTCACTTCATTGGTAGGCCTGCACATGTATTATCTCTTCTGTACTCTTCAACAAGCCTAAATTTAATCTGTAACTCTGAGTAGGCCTCACCTCAAACAAATCTCTGGATAGGCCACACCTTATCGGCATCCTGAAACAATCATTTAAAATGTTAGGGGCTGTTTTATGATGGCCGTGCGCCTCTTTTGCGCCGCCGTTGCGTCACTTTTGTGACACAGCAGCAGTGCAAAAGATGCACCATGTTGCAAGATAGGCCTCACTTCATCTGCAACAAGATACCGTTAGTTTAAACTGTAAACATTTAGGACTGTGTAGGGGGCATGGAGAAGCTGAATCTTCTGTAAGTGTCAAAGTTGTTGCATACAGTGCTCACCTTCTGCATTACCAGTGTTTCCTAACATTATGAATCACATTGTGTAGATGCCTCACTCAGTCTGTATCTGACACTCTTTCCTTCACTTCCTCTGTTTCCTCTCTCCCTCACTCTCTTTTCCTTATTCACCCTTTCCTTGTATAGTTTACCTTACTCACTTTCTTTTAGTAGCTTACACAACTTAAATTTAGTTTTCTCTTCTATCCTTCTTTTCCGTCACTGAAAGTATCTTCTTTTTTTTTTCTCTTAGTAATTTACTCTATTTCAATTTCTTTTTGTGTCTGACTGTATATCACCGTTTCTTTCTCTTTTTTTCTGCATGTTTATCTCTAACTTTATTTCTTTGTAAAATTGGATGATTGTCAATCTTTTCCCTTGTCTTTTCTAATTTTTAAATACATGTTTTAATATTTTTCAATTTTTTTTTCTTTCTTTCACAGATTGAAAGTATAAAAATACCAAGTGACTAAGTTAACGACAATTATAAGGTAAATGTTTTGTACTCTTTTCGTTACATTTCTATCACATTTAACTTCTATTAGTTCCACTGCTTCATTTCTTTAACCCTCAGTTTCCTGCCTTTGCTATTTCCCTCATTCCTTTCTCTATTACTTACTTACTCTACTCTTCCACTCCTTTTCTCAGTCCCTCTGTTCTCATAGTTCCTCACTCCTGTTCTATTACTCTCACTGTCTCTGACTGATCACTCTTTCACTACTTGTTCATTATGCTTTCTCCCTGTAGTTCAAGCACACTAAGGGGCATATTATCAACACAGGCAATAAAATTGTCGCTGCTTTTATTGGCAGAAAACTGCCGCAAAAGCGGCTTTAGCGGCAGTTTTCTGCCGATAAAAGCAGCGAAAATTTTATCGCCTGTGTTGATAATATGCCCCTATGTTATTTACATTTCTTTGCTGTTTCAATCATTCCTTTTCTGTCACTTCTTCTTTTCTGCTTTCTGTTTTTTCTCTCTGTTATTCCACATGTGTTAACCTTAGTCACTATCATACATCTTGTTTTATTCCTATTTACTTTTGCTCACTGTTTTCTTAACGCTTTCCCTCAGGATTGTTCTTTTAGTCCGGTTCTATCCCCACCTCTCATTCCACATCCTTTACTATTTTTCTTCTTATTTTGAACATTCACTCACATTCTCTAAGAAACTCTCGTTTATTATTCTTCTACTCTCCTTTTTTTCTTTCACTTCCTTATCTATTTTGTTTTTCACAATTATACCCTCTTCCATCTTTTCTTCGGTAAATAGATCTATTAAACAGTATCTCTCTGTTACTCCCTCTAGCTGTCTTTCTTTTAACATTACTCTCTGTTTCCTTCCCTTATACTAACTCTTCTTTTTTTTAAAATTTTTTTTTGGTTCGCTTCCGGTTCGCGTACCGGTGCGCATACCGGGAAGCGCACCAATGAGAAAAATGAAGTCAAGAGTGCTAAAAATGTTAGTAATTTTTTAAAAATGGGAGATAGTTCTGAAAAGAACTTTTTTTTTATATTTGTGTTGTTTTATATTTTTTTTTATTTTTCTGAACATTTTTTGTTTTTTTTGTATTTTTTGAACAATTTTATGGTTTTTTGGGGTTTTTTGGGGGGAAACAACGAAAAACAGCCATTATAAAGGGCTCAACAAAAAACAAGAAACAAAAAACTGGGAATTAACAGTGGCTCTTGAGGAGCAAAAAAAAAAAATACTACTGCTTTCTTCTCTTGCTGCAGTTGTGGTTGTCGATGGAAGCATTAATAAGGTGAATGCTTAGTTCCCCTTAGCAGAGGGTCTTTCCGCAAAAAATGCAGACCATTTTTATTACACCAATTTTTTTTTGTATATTTGGTACTGTTTCGCGCCCTTCTGGTGCTGCAAATGAAGATTCACCTGAGGAGGTGCTGGCCTGATGGTCTCTTTTTTTCTGAGCCAGATCCCGTACCTCAGCTTGTGCCCGATTGTTAGGGTGCCACCTCTGCATGTGGCGGATCATTGTGTAGTTCCCAAATGAATATTTTTTATTTGGGCTGCCCCTGGACATGACCTCTTTGCAAATTAAGCATGTCACCTTCGGGGCATTCACTTTTGTTTGCCCAGCAGGGATGGAAAAATACTGCCATATATAATGAACTTTGACATGGCTTTGTCTTGGTTCTTCAGGCAAGTATGTTATGGTTTGTTGGTCCTCATCATCTTCTTCCTCTTCTTCTTCAACTCCTGGAAGGATCTGTGGTGGTGGACCTTCCTTTCTGGGTGGTGGTGGTGGTGGTGGTGCTGATGGTGGGGGTGCACTAGCTGCAGCTACTACTGAAGCCATGTCTCACAAATAGCTCTTGCTTTCTCAAAGAAAAAAGTAAGAATGAGGAAAAGAGGAGGGGGCTTTCATCATTTGTAGAAAAAAAAAGTTGAGAACCAATGAAAAGTGTTATTTTCAGGTCACATGACCCGACGCACTTACGCTACGCGCACAGGAGCGCTTACGTTGCGCGCTCCGGGTCGCGCCACGGAGCGCTTCCGGGTACGTTTACGAAGCACGTCAAAGAAACGCATCACGCGGTTACGCGATGCGTCACGTTTACGCGGCGCATCACGCGACTACGCGAAACGTCATGATGTTGTTTTCGTTCGCGGGTAAAGCGCTCACGGGACGCTCACCCGTACGTTCACCGGTACGTGCCCCGGGAGCGCCCCGGGGCGCGTACCGGAGCACATAATAAAAAAAAAATATTTACACATTTTAAAATTTCTAATAAAAATTATTACTTTCATACATATAGATATTTGCTATTAAAAAACCCTATGAAATTCACTGAAAAAAACATAGGTTATAGACTATATATAGTTAGGAATTAGCATTTACAAAACCTTGAAAATTCACTGAAAAAACCATAGGTTATAGACCATATATAGTTAGGAATTAGCATTTACAAAACCTTATTTTACTCACACAAAACCATTGAAATTCGCATATATAGTTAGTTGTACTAACTATATATCGCGCACCCGCAATCCACTGCTGATAATGTCACATATTACATCATTCATGACATGGTCAGTGACATCACTGATGACATCACTGATGACATCTCAAATGACATCACTGATGACATCACTGATGATATCTCAAATGACATCACTGATGACATCACTGATAACATGACTGATCACATCACTGATGACATCATTCATGTGATAATACGATGAACCTCTTCAGACTCTAATATAACCTTAGATACACTCAGTGTAAACAGACACTCACAGACTGTCACTCATCCATGGAGTTACTCACACACCTACTCAGTCATGCAAAGAATCAATCACACCTCCATTTTCTCAACTATACAGTTATTGTCAGGGCTCCACGAATTTCCAATTCTTGTCTCTATGTCGACTTGCACAGGAACAGAAGATGCTTGCTTTCCAACTCCGTCTCTCCAATCAGTCGGAGTCAGATTTAAATCATAACTCCAAGCAATCAGAAAAAGGGAAGGGGAAAAGTGGAGAAAATAACCATAAGAAAAGAAAGGCACAGAAGAGACTGGTCCGGGTCCCTCGATACTCCAGCGAATCATCTTCTGACTTTATCAGCCAAACTAGGTTCCTGTGAATACTAAGCACATACAAATATTTTAGCCTAAAACCTTTACTCTGCTCTACCTGCTTCTTTTGGTAACTAAACCTACATACCCAAGGGACTGCGTTGACCTGTTGCTCTTCTTTCTACTGTGAGGTTTCTTCTATCTAGAGTTGCCCTTGTGTTCAATCTCACTAAAACGAAATGACTCGATTAATAATTCCACTCTAGCTATTCTCTTTGAGTATGTGTTTTCAAATCTATAAACCTACCACGCTATGCAACTCTGTGTCTTTTATTCTTCCTCTCGTGTTATTTACTGGCTTGTGAATACCTCATCTGCAAAACAGTCAATTGATTAATTTCCTGCTCTCTCACTTTCTATTATCTGTTATCTTTCTTTATCTCTTTTGACCTACCAGTAATGTATTCTGCTATCCTTATAATGTGTTCTGTACTTGTCTTTCTTCTTCTTTTAGGACTGCTGCTTTCCTGCTCACGTTATTAGCCTCACTAAATTCAGGTAAGCTTTTATTTCCTTTTAACTACAAGCAATTGCCCAAATAGCTTTTAAACAAACTATTTACATTTCTCAGAAGAACATATTTTATTACTTGTTGCTGTGTCTTGAAACACCAGCACCAATGTCGCTACTGTTATCTCTTCAAAATTGTAATTGTCACAGGCTGTAAGCATTATACAATTTCAGCCGAAAACTGTCTAGATTTAATTGTCACTTAGCTCCGTGAAAGCCTCTTTCCTCAACGTGAAGACTGCTTGCTCTGCTCCTGAAGCGGCGACGCGTTGTCTTGACTGAGTCACTCTGAAAGTCTCTTTTCTGCCAACTGCGAGTCACCAACGTGGCAATATCTGCAGAAAACTACTATACTGAGTTGTTACTAGGAATATATTAATTTACTACTATGGAATTCTGAAAATAACATTTCCCTAACAAACGTTTTACTCTGACAGGATTTATCTAACTGACTCGGGCTGAATTCTCGGTGAAGTGCGCAGCTCTGACAGAGCGCGCGCCTCACCTGAACTCCGTTCTGGAATGTTCAGAAAACTAGACTGGCAACTTAGGCTGGCAGTTGCCCTGCTCGCCCGCCATCTTGGAATTCCGTGAATTCCACGCCTTGGACCAGGAAGGAGCCAAACTCCAATTCTGTTTCCTCATTTTGAGAGCTCTTGCTGACCGTTCATTAGGAAGGATCCTGACAGTACCCCCCACCAAGGAAGGCCCTCCCGGTCCGGGTTTGGTTGGGTTTCGCTGATGGAAAAGTCTTACTAACCTAGGTGCATGTACATCTGACTCTAACTCCCAAGAGCGTTCCTCTGGCCAATAGCCCTTCCAATCCACCAGGTAGTACAGTTTACTCTTCACCCTTTTTGAATATAAAATGTCCTTTACTTCAAATTCCACACCAGCTTCCAACTGAACAGGTGGTGGAGCACTCTCTCGTCTTAATCCTGGGCCTGCCTTTTTTAACAAAGAAACATGGAAGACTGGGTGAACCTTTAGTTTCGTAGGTAGTGTCAGTTTATAGGTCACTGGATTAATTTGTGCTTCAATAGGATAAGGACCAATGAATCGAGGCTGGAACTTTCGATTTCCTTTCAAGTGCAAGTTCTTTGTGTTTAACCAAACCTCCTCCCCTATCTCTAGGTGAAGGGAATCTCTCCTTTTCCTATCTGCATATTTCTTATACTTAGTCTTTGCCTGTTCTAAATTTTCTGATGCTGCATTGTGTACCTGACTCAAATGTGTCACCAAATCCTGAACTGCTGGAACTGGAAGCGAAACATCCAGTATGGTAACATTTGGATGTTTGCCATAGTTCAAATAAAACGGGGAGTAACCAGTGGACACATTTGTGGCGTTGTTATGAGCGAACTCAGCAGCCCACAAATATTCCAACCATTCCCCACCCTGTTTTAAGGTAAATAGCCGCAAGTACTGCTCCACCTCTTGGTTTACTCGTTCTGTTTGTCCATCCGTTTCCGGGTGGAAACTGGTGGAAAAACGTGTCTCAACTCCAAGTGCCTTCATGAAGATTCTCCAGAAATGAGACACAAATTGGGTTCCACGGTCTGATATAATAACCTTAGGAATTCCATGCAACCGCACCACCAGAGCACTAAAATGAGTTGCTAACTGTTTTGCCGTTGGAATCCCTTTCATGGCCACAAAATGTGTCATTTTGGTGTATGCATCGACTATTACTAAAATAGTATTGAAACCTTGACAGGAAGGAAGATCTGTTATTAAGTCTAAGGTGATTGTGTGCCAAGGGTAGGGAGGAGTAGGTAAGGGTTGTAAAAATCCTTTGGGTGCTGTCGTTCTGACTTCCCCTGCGCACATATCTCACAAGTTTTCACATATCGCTCGATGTCTTTGTTCATTTGTGGCCACCAGTAACTTCTTTTCACTAAGTCCATCGTCTTCAGCTCTCCTTTATGTCCTGCCAACAAATGATCATGACATTCCTTCATGACTTGGTTCTGCAGCATAGACGTTGGCAAATACAAGGCTCCTGAGTGATAAGGTAGACCATCTAATACTTCTCTATTATCTTCCTGCTGCGTCCACTCCAACATCTTTGCTAGTGACAAGGCTCGGGATATCTGTTCTTTCACACTCATAGTTTCAACAATGCCTATGATTTTGGTATCTGGAATAATGGCTTGTGTTTTAATTTGACCTTTTCTCTTCTCCTGTTCCCATACGGGACAAAGCGTCCGCCTTGCCATTCTGCGCTCCTGGCCTGTATGTGATGACAAAATCATAGTCAGCAAAGTATAATGACCAACGAAGCTGTCTCGGGGTTAGTGTTCTAGCTGACTTTAAGAATTTTAAGTTTCGATGGTCCTTGTAAACTGTTACAACATGATGAGCTCCCATCAAATAATGTCTCCATTCCTTGAAGGCATCCTTTATTGCCAACAGTTCTTTTTCCATAATTGTGTAATTGATTTCTGCTGGTGACAACTTTCTTGAACGATAGGCAACTGGATGCAATTGACCTGTCTCCTTATTTCTCTGAGACAATACTCCACCCACTGCCAAATCTGAGGCATCTGTCTCTACATAAAAGGGTTCTGATGGGTCTGCATGAAGAAGAATTGGAGCTGACGTGAATTCTTCCTTCAATGCCTTGAATGCTGTCTCTGCATCTGCTGTCCACTGAAATTTTACTCCTTTTCTCAATAGTTGTGGGAGAGGCAGGATTCGTCGAGAAAATTCACTGATAAATCTTCGATAAAAATTGGCGAAGCCAATAAATGCCTGTATTTCTTTCACACTGGTTGGAGACTTCCACTCCAAGACGGCCTGAATTTTTCGCTGATCCATGAGTATTCCAGCTAGCGAGATCACAAACCCCAAGAATTCCACTTCTGTCACGTCAAAGGCACATTTCTCCAACTTGACGAACAGCTTATTTTCTCTCAGCTTCTGTAATATTCTTCTCACTTGACTCTGATGTTCCTGGGTGTTGACGGAGTATATCAAGATGTCGTCTATATACACTATTGCACATTGATCTATAAATTCACTAAGGACATCGTTTATGAAATGCTGGAACGCAGCTGGGGAGTTGCACAACCCATAAGGCATCACTTGGTATTCAAATAATCCAAAGCGAGTTCTAAAGGCGGTTTTCCACTCATCGCCGGCTCTTACTCGAATGAGATGATAGGCCCCCCTTAAATCCAGTTTGGTGAATATCTGGGCTCCTTTCACCTGGTCCAAAAAAACTGAGATGAGAGGGAGTGGGTACCTATTTTTCTTAGTTATCCGATTGATTGCGCGATAGTCTATGCAAGTTCTTAACTCGCCCTCTTCCTTCTTAGGCACGAAAAACAAAGGCGAAGATACCGGAGATTGGGAGGGGCGAATGAATCCGTTAGCCAAATACTTGTTGATGTATTCCTTTAAATGATTATGCTCCTTCTCAGTTAAAGCATAAACTCGGCTACAAGGCATATTTGCTCCCGGTTCAAAGTCTATTTTACAATCGTAAACTCTATGGGGAGGTAGTTGTTCAGCTTCCTGCTCATCAAACACATCTTTGAAATCTTGATATTGCGAGGGTATAGACTGTGTGTTGATTACGCACACAACTGCATTCGCTGAACACAAAGCTTGAGCTGGATTGTCTTGATCTTTTTTCTTTTGGTCTCCAAAGCAATGATTCTTGCAATAATCCGAAGTCATTTCTATAGTTCTTGCTGCCCAATCGATGGTCGGGTTATGCTCTGTGAGCCAAGGAAGTCCTAGGATTAGCTGGAATTGAGGAGCGTCAATTAGATTAAACTGGATTTCTTCTTGATGTCCATCTTCTCTCATCAACCGCACCAATTCGGTATGACTCACTATGGGCCCAGAAGATAGGTTCGTTCCATCGATGGCTCTAACTGGTTCACTTTTCTCCTTGAGTATTGCCTTCAATCCTATTTTGGCAGCAAACTTTTGATCGCAAAAGTTCCCTGTTGCCCCTGAATCCACCATCACCGTCACTCCCTTCTTAACCTCCTGACGGAATTTAATCCTCATGGATTGAATTAGATGCGGGGAGGATGACTGCAGCGTATTGGCCAGTTGATGCTCTTGTGGAGTTGAATTTTGACTTGCATCCACCTGTACAACTCCTTCTACAGGTGGTGCAACTAGTTTTCCTTCGGCTTGTACGATCCTTTGGGTTTCTTTGGGCAATTCCTCACAAAATGTCCGCCGGAACCACAATACATACACAAATTACTGGCTCGTCTCTTCTCTTTTTCTTCCCTGGTATGCGGACCTCTTATTGCCCCTATCTGCAAGGGTTCTTGGTTGTTGGACCCTTCTGCAACTCTTCCTACGTCAGTCCTTGCTCTGTCAAAACGGGGCACGGTGCTTCGAAATTCTCGCTTCCTTTCTCCTCGCCTTTCACCTTGCCGGAAATCCAACTCCAGGACCAAGTCTATGAGAGCTGAGATCTCCGTGGGTCGGTTCGGAATCTGCGCCAGCCCATCTTTTAATTCATCCCTCAGGCCACGATAAAAAATTGCTGTTATTTTGCTTTCCGGCCAATCTGTTTCCATTATCAACTTATTAAAGTGGGCCAAATACGCCACCAAATCTCGATTTCCATGTCTTAATTCCAGTAGCTCATTATCTACAGCTTGAGAGATTCGCCTTTGATCAAAGATGCGCAAGAATTCTTTTTTAAATTCATCGTAATTCTGCAGAAGAGGGTCATCTCGAGTCACTATGGGCATTGACCAGGCTGCTGCGTCTCCACTCAAATAAGACAAGATGAATGCCACTTTAGATTGTGCGTCGGGGAAGATAGAAGGACGACACATGAAATGCAGAGAACATTGCGTGATGAACACTTGTGCTTTCTGTGGGTCCCCACTAAATCTCTCTGGTGCAGCTAAGGGAATGACTGGTGACAAAGAGTGTATCACCTGTGTAGTTACCCTATGGACATCCCCAGTGGATGTGGTAGGAATTTCCCTATTTCCTAGAGGTGGTTGCCTAATCCTCTGCGCTAACTCAGCTGTTTCCTTTCTGGCATTTATCACCTCCTGCCTCAAACCCCGATTCTCTTCTTTAACTGTCACTAACTCTTTTTGGATGGCATCCAATACCGCCCCTAAGGTCTGCAAGTTAACCCCCTCAACCATTCTGTTCGGGTGCAAATTTACAACGTGGGCACTTCACTCTGTCAGGGCTCCACGAATTTCCAATTCTTGTCTCTATGTCGACTTGCACAGGAACAGAAGATGCTTGCTTTCCAACTCCCTCTCTCCAATCAGTCGGAGTCAGATTTAAATCATAACTCCAAGCAATCAGAAAAAGGGAAGGGGAAAAGTGGAGAAAATAACCATAAGAAAAGAAAGGCACAGAAGAGACTGGTCCGGGTCCCTCAATACTCCAGCGAATCCTCTTCTGACTTTATCTGCCAAACTAGGTTCCTGTGAATACTAAGCACATACAAATATTTTAGCCTAAAACCTTTACTTTGCTCTACCTGCTTCTTTTGGTAACTAAACCTACATACCCAAGGGACTGCGTTGACCTGTTGCTCTTCTTTCTACTGTGAGGTTTCTTCTATCTAGAGTTGCCCTTGTGTTCAATCTCACTAAAACGAAATGACTCGATTAATAATTCCACTCTAGCTATTCTCTTTGAGTATGTGTTTTCAAATCTATAAACCTACCACGCTATGCAACTCTGTGTCTTTTATTCTTCCTCTCGTGTTATTTACTGGCTTGTGAATACCTCATCTGCAAAACAGTCAATTGATTATTTTCCTGCTCTCTCACTTTCTATTATCTGTTATCTTTCTTTATCTCTTTTGACCTACCAGTAATGTATTCTGCTATCCTTATAATGTGTACTGTACTTGTCTTTCTTCTTCTTTTAGGACTGCTGCTTTCCTGCTCACGTTATTCGCCTCACTAAATTCAGGTAAGCTTTTATTTCCTTTTAACTACAAGCAATTGCCCAAATAGCTTTTAAACAAACTATTTACATTTCTCAGAAGAACGTATTTTATTACTTGTTGCTGTGTCTTGAAACACCAGCACCAATGTCGCTACTGTTATCTCTTCAAAATTGTAATTGTCACAGGCTGTAAGCATTATACAATTTCAGCCGAAAACTGTCTAGATTTAATTGTCACTTAGCTCCGTGAAAGCCTCTTTCCTCAACGTGAAGACTGCTTGCTCTGCTCCTGAAGCGGCGACGCGTTGTCTTGACTGAGTCACTCTGAAAGTCTCTTTTCTGCCAACTGCGAGTCACCAACGTGGCAATATCTGCAGAAAACTACTATACTGAGTTGTTACTAGGAATATATTAATTTACTACTCTGGAATTCTGAAAATAACATTTCCCTAACAAACGTTTCTACTCTGACAGGATTTATCTAACTGACTCGGGCTGAATTCTCGGTGAAGTGCGCAGCTCTGATAGAGCGCGCGCCTCACCTGAACTCCGTTCTGGAATGTTCAGAAAACTAGACTGGCAACTTAGGCTGGCAGTTGCCCTGCTCGCCCGCCATCTTGGAATTCCGTGAATTCCACGCCTTGGACCAGGAAGGAGCCAAACTCCAATTCTGTTTCCTCATTTTGAAAGCTCTTGCTGACCGTTCATTAGGAAGGATCCTGACAGTTAGACACACTTTACTTATTCAAACAGATACTAACACATATTTACTCTCTTATACAATCCCTGATACAATTTCAGAATGATCCATACAGCCACTCACACATTCACTGGCTCTTATGCACAGTTATTTATATATGTCAACTCTCACATGTACTGTGTTTTACATATGTACTTACTTTGACATGTAGCACTGTGATATCCATTCACTCACCAATACACTCATGCACACAGTCAACCGCCCATACAGCTGTTTCCACATGCACTTTTGAACCCATACATCTAGTGAATCAACTGCTCACACATGTATGCACAGAGTCATACACCTCCCAGCCACCCACACACACACTCAGTCTCCCATACAAATACTTGGGCAATCAATCAATAACCCATATAGTTACTCATATAGTTACTGATCAACATGCAGCAGTTTACAGAACAACAGACTTAATGATAGACAAATTAAGACAGTTTAGTTACTAACCCATGCACTCAGTGAGAAACATTTAATCACTCACTCATACAGTCAGTCATGCACCTACTAAATCCTTCATCCAGACACTTATACATCCACTCATTCTTCAATATGTAAGACATATTTTAACTTTACAGAAATACACAGTCACTGGATGTATGGATCATTGTGTACTTGTATCAGGGATTGTATAAGGGAGTAAATATGTGTTAGTATATGTTTGAATAAGTTAGGTGTGTATAACTGTATAGTTGAGGAAATGGAGGTGTGATTGATTCTTTGCATGACTGACTAGGTGTGTGAGTAACTCCATGGATGAGTGACAGTCTGTGAGTGTATGTTTACACTCAGTGTATCTAAGGTTATATTAGAGTCTGAAGAGGTTCATCGTATTATCACATGAATGATGTCATCAGTGATGTGATCAGTAATGTCAAATGAGATGTCATCAGTGATGTCATCAGTGATGTCATTTGAGATGTCATCAGTGATGTCATCAGTGATGTCATGTGAGATGTCATCAGTGATGTCATTTGAGATGTCATCAATGATGTCATCAGTGATGTCACTGACCATGTCATGAATGATGTAATAAGTGACATGATCAGCAGTGGATTGCGGGTGCGCGATATATAGTTAGTACAACTAACTATATATGCGAATTTCAATGGTTTTGTGTGAGTAAAATAAGGTTTTGTAAATGCTAATTCCTAACTATATATGGTCTATAACCTATGGTTTTTTCATAGAATTTTCAAGGTTTTGTAAATGCTAATTCCTAACTATATATGGTCTATAACCTATGGTTTTTTCAGTGAATATATATATATATATTCATTGAAAAAAACATAGGTTATAGACCATATATAGTTAGGAATTAGCATTTACAAAACCTTGAAAATTCACTGAAAAAACCATAGGTTATAGACCATATATAGTTAGGAATTAGCATTTAAAAAACCTTATTTTACTCACACAAAACCATTGAAATTCCATATATAGTTAGTTGCACTAACTATATATCGCGCACCCGCAATCCACTGCTGATGATGTCACATATTACATCATTCATGACATGGTCAGTGACATCACTGATGACATCACTGATGACATCTCAAATGACATCACTGATGACATCACTGATGACATCTCATTTGACATCATTCTTGTGCTAATACGATAAACCTCTTCAGACTCTAATATAACCTTAGATACACTCAGTGTATACAGACACTCACACACTGTCCCTCATCCATGGAGTTACTCACACACCTAGTCAGTCATGCAAAGAAACAATCTCACCTCCATTTCCTCAACTATACAGTTATACACACCTTACTTATTCAAACATATACTAACACATATTTACTCTCTTATACAATCCCTGATACAAGTTCACAATGATCCATACAGCCACTCACACATTCACTAGCTCTCATGCACAGTTATTTATATATGCCAACTCTCACATGTTCTTTATTTTACATATGTACTTACTTTGACATGTAGCACTGAGATATCCATTCACTCACCAATACACTCATGCACACAGTCAACCGCCCATACAGGTGTTTCCACATGCACTCTTGAACTCATACACCTAGTGAATCAACTGCTCACACATCTATGCACAGAGTCCCACACCTCCCAGCCACCCCCAAACAAACTCAATCTCCCATACAAATACTTGGGCAACCAATCAATAACACATATAGCCTCTCGTATAGCTAATGATCAACACATGCAGCAGTTTACATCACAACAGACATACTGATGCACACATTCAGACAGTTTAGTCACTAACCCATGCATTTAGTACGACACATTTATTCACTCACTCATACAGTCAGTCACGCACCTACTAAATCCTTCATCCAGACACTTATACATCCACTCATTCTTCAATATATCAAACATATTTAAACTTTACAGAAACACACAGTCACTGGATGATGTTATCAGTGATGTCATTTGAGATGTCAAATGAGATGTCATCAGTGATGTCATCAGTTATGTCATTTGAGATGTCATCAGTGATGTCATCAGTGATGTCACTGACCATGTCATGAATGATGTAATATGTGACATCATCAGCAGTGGATTGCGGGTGGCGATATATAGTTAGTGCAACTAACTATATATGGAATTTCAATGGTTTTGTGTGAGTAAAATAAGGTTTTTTAAATGCTAATTCCTAACTATATATGGTCTATAACCTATGGTTTTTTCAGTGAATTTTCAAGGTTTTGTAAATGCTAATTCCTAACTATATATGGTCTATAACCTATGGTTTTTTCAATGAATTTCATTGGTTTTTTAAAAGCTAATATCTATAGCTGTAAAATGTATTCTTCTTTAAATCCAAAAATATATTTTATATGTTTATTAATACATTTTTTTAAATATTTTTTTTGTTTCGCTCCCGGCCCGCGAACCGGGAAGCTTCCCGTTAGCTCAATTTGATTCCGCGATCCGGTAAGAAATCAACATAGTGACGGTATCGCGTTGCCGCGTAATGCGTCTTATGACGTACTGCGTTAGCGCACCCGGAAGTGCCCCGGGGCGCGGACCGAGGCGCGAAACGCAGCTCCCCGGAAGCGATCCGCGGCGCAAAAGCGCGACGTATCGCGTTGCCGCGAAATCCGTCTTGTGACGTATCGCGTTAGCGCACCCGGAAGTGTCCCGGGGCGCGGACCGAGGCGCGAAGCGGAGCGACCCGGAAGCTAACCAGGGAGCGTTCCGCAGCGCGTAACATGAGCGTGAGAGGTCATGTGACTTGTTAATAAAACTTTTCATTGGTTCATTTCACTTTTAGTTTCATAATTATGGAAGACTAGGTCAGGTGACCTAAAAATAACACTTTTCATTGGTTGAGAAGTATTGTTTTTTCCAAATGATGAAAACCCCTCCTTCTTTCCTCACTCTGACTTTCATCATTGTGAGAGGAAGACCTATTTTGCTTGTTGGAAGACCTATTTTGCTTGTGTGAAAATGGCTTCATTGGTTGCTTCAGCTGGTGGACCCCCACCACCACCACCACCTCCTCATGGGAAGAGAGGACCACCTCCCCAGGTCCTTACCAACACTGAGGAGGAAGAGGAAGAAATGGATGAGGAGGGAGAAGAACCACAATTTTTAGAAGAGTTGCCCCGGGTTTCCAGAAAGAAAGCCAGTTTCATCTGGCAACGCGAGATATGTCACCTGCCTGATATGCAAGGAACAATTGTCCAGAGGGACGGACAAAAAATATAGCTTTGGCAATCACACTATGCACAGGCACATGACGAGGAAACATCCCCTAAATTACAGCCGGGCGGAATTAAGGGATATGCACGACAATCCCAGACCAACTCCTGTGGCCAGACCAACAATACCGGTTTCTCTATCACCAGAAGAGGCACGGGAAACTGTGCCAAATATTCAACAACATTTTAGGCACATGATCCACTTATGTATGCACTGTCGTGCATTATTAGCTTGTGGCAACATGAGCATCAATGCACTGAACCTGGCGTATGAACACCATGATTGCCCTAACCGCCCCCAGTAATTTTTTTTTGCTCCTGTTGAGCCCTTTTCAACGCCTGTTTTTTGTTGTTTCCCCCCCCCAAAAAAAACAAAAAATAAATAAAAAATCGTTCAAAAAATACAAAAAAAACAAAAAATGTTCAAAAAATAAAAAAAATATATAAAACAACAAAAATATTAAAAAAAAAGTTCTTTTCAGAACTACCTTCCCTTTCCAAAAAAATTGCTAAAATGTTTAGCACTCTGGCAAGCTCTATTTCTTTTGGTTCGCTTTCGGGTTAGCTTCCCGGTACGCGGACCGGGAGCTAACCAAAAAAAAAAAAAAAAAAAAGTGTAAGTATAAGGAAAGGAAACAGAGAGTGATGTTAAAAGAAAGACAGCTATAGGGAGTAAAGAAGAGATACTGTTTAATAGATCTATTTACCGAAGAAAAGACAGAAGAGGGTATAATTGTGAAAAACAAAATAGATAACGAAGTGAAAGAAAAAAAAAGAGAGTATAACATTAACAAAGAAGAGTTTCTTGGAGAATGTGAGTGAATGTTCAAAATAAGATTAAAACATGAGGAATAACAGAGAGAAAAAATAGAAAACAGAAAACAAAAAATAACAGAAAAAGATTAATTGAAACAGCAAAGAAATGTAATTAACATAGAGCCATATCATCAACATAGGCAATAAAAGTTTTGCAGCTTTTATTGACAGAAATGTGTCGCTAAAGCTGCTTTTGTGGCAGAAAACTGCCACTAAAACCACTTTTGCACCAGTTTTCTGCCAATAAAAAGAGCAATAATTTTATTGGCTGTGTTCATAATATTACCCTTAGTGTGCTTCAACTACACAGAGAAAGCATTATGAACAAGTAGTGATAGAGTGATCAGTCAAAGACACTAAGAGTAATAGAGACGCAGTGAGTGAACAAGAGTGAGGAACTATGAGAAGAGAGGGACTGAGAAAAAGAGTGGAAGGAGTTGAGTAAGTAGGTAATAGAGAAAGGAATGAGGGAAGTAGCAAAGGCAGGAAACTGAGGGTTAAAGAAATGAAGCAGTGGAACTAATAGTAGTTAAATGTGATAGAAATGTAATGAAAACAGTACAAAATATTTACCTTATAATTGTCGTTAAATTACTCACTTTTTGTTTTTATACTTTCAATCTGTGAAAGAGAGAACAAACATTTGAAAAATATTAAAAAATGTATTTAAAAATTAGAAAAGACAAGGGAAAAGATTGAAGGATAAACAGTTTTTCAACAACTTTGACACTTACAGAAGCTTCTGCTTCTCCAGGCCCCCTATCTTGATGCAGATGAAGTGAGGCCTATCTTAAAACATGGTGCATCTTTTGCATTGCTGTTGTTTCAGAAAAGTGTCGCAAGACACTAAAATTTTAAATAATTGCTTCAGGATGCCAATAAGATGTCTACTATCCAGAGGTTTGTTTCAGGTGAGGCCTACTCAGGGTTGCAGATGAGATTTACACTTGTTGAAGAGTACAGAGGAGATAATACATGTGAAGGTCTACCAATGAAGTGAGTCATGTCCACTGCACTCTTCAACAAAGTCCAAATCTCCTATGTTTCCCTGGACAGACCTAAACTTGATCTGCACAATGTGATTCATAATGATAGGAAACACAGGTGATGTAATTGAAATACGTGCAATTTATTTTGCTCATTTCACAATCACATCACTTGTGTTTCCTTTGCTTAGGTATCTCATTGTGCAGATGTAGTCTAGCATATGAAAGAATACGCAGAAGTGCAGCACTGCATGCAACAACTTTGACACTTACAGAAGCCTCACCTTCTCCATGCCTCCTACACAGTTCTACATATACATCATAAATGCAAACAGTACAGAATTAATTATACATGTTAAATGGTTTATTTTTGCTGTTCTCAGAATGTATCAAATTTCACTAAAAACAGTGACTTGAAGGTATTCATCATGTAACAGCGGGGGAAAAAAAACACAATCAAAATGATTGTGTTTAAAAAACCCATACAACATCAGAAATCAAAATTCAGAACTCGTTAAAGTTAACTTACTTTTCATGACGTCCAAGGATGTCCTATGAACAGCTTACACTCTTTTGTGCTGTTATTACTTTCAGCCCGCCACTTTCTGAAAGAAAATCTCCATCGTTTTTAAAAACACATTACATGCAATAAATGACTTCTTGCTCTCTACCACAATTTTCCACAAGGCCAAATCTGGTCAGAGCCATTTATACCTCTTGGATTTCTTGTAAGCCAATCCCGTCATTTGGCATTTCCGCAACTTTCAGAATTAAAATGTTGAAGATCATTTTCACAATCCTGGAATAGTCATATCTTCCCCTTCTTGCTCAGTCATGTTCTACATTTCCTATGACACTGATACTGCTTACTATGAAGCAGACTTACACTACCTCTATGACTACTACAATTATTTAATTCTCTACATCACTTTTAATCACAAAGCAATGTAAAACAGTAGACAGCATTGCAGACTTACATTCCCTCTACTCCATGTTTTGATTGGCTGCTTCAATTAGCTTATAAAAAGAAACAGTTTTTCTGAACTCATTGAAAGTGCATGTATTTCTCCATGACGTCCAGTCCTATGGTTAGAAGTTATGTCTCTGAACTACACTTATCCTCAAGGCCAAATTGTGTAGGAGCCATTAGAACTTCTTGAAATTCCACAGAGCACATCCCAAGCTTATTTCCCTAAAATTTCGGTTTTAAAAACACCAGGTAAGAGTTTTTAAGGTCATACGGCAATTTCTTTTTGAAAATTAAAACAGAATCATTGCAGAATGACCAGCCATTTCTAGACTTTAAATAAGCTGTGTAATGTCCTGATGTTATTGAAGGGCCGTCATGATATATAATTGCTGCAGTTACAAAAGTCCTTCCTGATATTGACAACTGCGAAGCTACAACATTTTTAATTAAAGTTGTCAATTTTGTTCCATCAGGCCTACATCGTTGGAACATTAAAATGACATACTGGCCATATGTTCTTATAAATAATGTGGACATCATTTCAGATTTACATTGGCTACACTCCATGTTGTGATCAGCTGCTTTTACTAGCTTATTAAAGGAGACTGATTTACTGTCTGGCAAAGTTAAATATATAAATCTTTCTGAGTGTACACTAGTAGTACTTGATACCATACAGTTCTCGCAGTCATGCTGCCATTGATAAGAAAGCCCAAACAGCTGATCTATATCTACACCTTCAGCATGCAATACATCAAGCATATACATTAAAAACTCCTGACAATCTTGCTGAATATTTTGAGAGAATTGTGTTTGGCCTGAACATCTGTCTAACAGATTTCGAATTTCAGACACACTTTCTATGTTTCTTCTATCAGTGCTACATTTCTCTAACACAGAATTTAACAAACTGCAAAATCTTTGATCAGAATTGACCACAATCTCTTCTTTTACATTTTTTAGAGAAAACAAAACATTAACCACTACATTAGCATAGCAGTTGACACCAGAACTGTTTTCAAACTGAAAACCAACAACATCTTCAACAGAATCATTTTTGTTTCTGCTTGTAATTTTAGGTTCATTGACTTTTTGTCTTTTTGCTACAACCTCCCCAGTATTGTTCTCATTTCTTCGTTTCCGGCCTACCACACGTTTCTCAAACAAAGGATACTGAGGCAAATGTGGCACATACTCTCTTCTTAACCTATTGTATTCCTTAACACAATCTAGATCCGCACAAATGTTTGTGACATCACACTCAATCAAGTACAATCCCGATAAAGTTCTAACTCGTGACAATGCCACATATGACATACCCTCCTTGAACACAGAACTGCCAATATTCACCAATGCACTGTCTACACTTAAACCTTGCGATTTATGGATTGTCACCGCATATGCCAAGCAAACAGGAAACTGCTTACGGCGAACATATAAGTCTTTTACAAGCAAAAATCTAGCAGAACAACGAGCAATTAGCTGTACTTCCTCAATGCCATCAAATTTAATTTTTAAAAATTCAATTCCATCTCTATTTCTGTACTTCACAAAATCAACAACATTACCCATTGATCCATTTACCAGACCTCTTTCAACATGTAAATTCCTTCTTAAAATTATACGGCAGTTCAAGCACACATTCAGAGTCTTTTCAAAACCTGAAGTTTTAGATATACTCTTCTCTAATGAATCCAATTTTGTTTTCAGATTCTCAGACAAAATAATTGTTGATCCCATATGCTCTACTCTATCAATAGCTTCCAGTTTCACAATCTCTTGCTTTTCTAAATGCAACATTTTGTTGTTAAATTTGGCACATTCTGCAAGAGTTGGCATCAAACATATTCCAGATTTCTTCTCAGTAATTTTCTGAAAAATATTCTCAGGCACAACATCTTGTTCTGGATATAAATTTGACAGTAATCGTGCATGTAAAGCTTCTTTCCCATGCTCGGTCACTTTTCCAATTCTAACATCTTGTAGAATAGTCTTGTAAACTTCATCCTTCGCCTGACGCATATTTTCATGCAGTTCAGCATAATTGAAGTTTAACCATATATTGACGTTCCCAATGCTGCCTAGGCACTTCCTGGTATCTTCATGCGTGAGCATTTTGAACACAGGTTGCCCTTTCACTGGTGTCAGCTGCAGAAGATCTCCGAAAACAATGATGTGTTTGCCACCAAATAACACATCATACTCTGTTTTGAGAACTTCTTGCATCCTCAAATGCACAAAGGCAAGCATGACATTGGAAACCATGCTTACTTCGTCAATGATAAGAAGTTTCATTTTCCTCAAGATTCTTGAAACTTCAAAACAAGCATCTCCAGATAGCTTGTGATATTGTAATTTGTTGTCATGCTCCACTGGCAGCATCAGTAAACGATGTAAAGTAATCCCTTTAATATTATGTGCTGCCAGTCCAGTTGGAGCAGTGACAACACAAGACAGCGATGACTCTGTCCTTTCCTGCAAATAGCATGAAATTGCTTTAATGAGGAAACTTTTTCCAGTTCCCGCTTCTCCACTCACGTACAGTCGGACAGGCTTCAACGACGTACATGAGCACTCTTTCTTATCATGACTTAATCCATGATCAATTTGCATGGTAACTTCGTCATATATTTTCCTCTGCTCAACGTTGAGTTGTCTTTCCAACTCTTCTAAGTTAACCGCATCCTCTTGAGCATGTGCCATGGCTCTTTCCACTTCATTCATAGCAGTGGCAGCTTCATTTTCGATAACAGGTCCTCCTAGTGGATCCTGACTCAATGAAGCAGAACTCTGACTGTCCTGAGAACTGTCTCTGGCAATCTCGGCTGCAATCGTTGCTTCCTGCTCAATTTCCGCATTCAACATTTCTACATATTTGGGAAAAGCAGGACATTCTATGGTCTCCTTGGCGGCATTGAAAGAGTCTTCGTAACAGAGGAAATCTCCAAGCAGTTCCTCTTCTGCACGCCAAGGCTTGAAAAGTTGCAAAAGTGCTAAATAGAAAAACTCCTTTTTTTCAGGAGATTCGCCACTCAATTTTCGATGGTTTACCAAGTGGCATTTTCTTTGCTTGACCAGACATCCCTCACTTCCTATTACAGCATACACTCCTTTCTCAGTATCTTCTTTGATGTTCCTCTTGAATATGTAATTTTGCAAAACCTCATACAGACAAACATTCTCGAGGTGACTGCTTCGATTTGGATAATATGTATCCAACATGTTTGTCTTCAAAATGTCGGTACTGTTTGGCTCCTTTTCCGCCAAATACTCAATTTCCCGCACAGGTTTGAGAACTCGATTACGCGTTGCTGCAAGACCAAGACTCGCCCAAATAATACTCCTGGACTTGGCATAGAGACTTGCTGAAGACAACCGGTCAGAACATTCGTACGCTCCGATTTCTCGATGCGACAACATCTTCAGACTGAAACTGTACAACTTCTTGCTGAGGCTCTTTTCATGGGAAATGTCCTCCCACATATCCTTCAATTCTGTCTTCTCTTTTTTGGTGATGTAAGACGTCACATACCGAGCCACAGCCATACAGTTATCAGCCACAAACTGTATATCCATGTTAGCATTCCACATGGACAAAATCACCGGGTTGTAGTCGTTGATGTACTTGGACTCTTCGTTCCTCTTCAAATTGTAAGTGTTTTTAGGTGATTTCTTCATGACATTGTGTCGCAGCGAAGACATCAAACTGTTTACTCTTCCTTTAGAAATCACCGGTCGTGGAAAGCCGAAACGACATTTAGTGTAGAACTTGTCCTTGTTTCGGAATTTACGACGGCAGTACTTTCCACATCGATGGCTTTGGAAACGCAGAACTTTTTCTCTTAGGCTTTTCTTCTCCTTTGCGTTTGGAACAGCACACGTAGAATACTGTTGGATGAAACTCATCACTGAGTCTTCTGGATCCGTTCCAAATTTAGGTGCATCCTTGATCCACAGCAACATATGTATATGAGGAGCACCTCTTGCTTGGTACTCCTTTCTCCAGAAGAAATCCAACACCTCTCCAAGAGGTGGATTCTTCTTATTCATGATGAAAGACATCATAGCTTCAAATCTATGATTGAAGTACCTACATACATTGACTGGATCCAAAGAGCACAGTTCTCCGGGTGTCTTGAATTCGATGTTATCTACGTTAGCATTTGCCTCTCGTAGAAATTCAAGTAAGTCTTCCCAGCCATACTCGGCACAGCTCAGAGTGAGGAACCATGTGGGAGTACCTAAGTTCCTCAGCATACATTTTAAATCACCATGACGACGGTACCAGTACTCATTAGTACCACGCTGACACGCCATGAGATTAATTAGGTGAGAATCCAAAATACTGTCTTGGACATTGACTTTATCCATAAAGTCACTTGCCGAGATGTTTTGCATGTGTATACCACTTTTCAAGATGTGGTTCACTGCATATGACAGTCCAGACAGATCGCTTTCAAACAGGAGATGAAACAAATAAGGAATGCATTGTCGAAACCTAGCATCTCCTGCATACAATCGCAAAGTCCGGTATTCAGAAGCAGGAATTTGATGAGGTCGCTCATCATATCTTCCTCCCTGACCTGTTGGAAAAAGCTGTGGGAAACACCGAGCTTCCAAACTTTCCTCCCAAACACTAATGGGACTCCCTTTGGCTTGTTTCATTTGAAACAACTCAATAGCATTCCCCATGACTTCCTTGGAATGCAAAGGATGAACACTATAATGTTCATATATTTCTTCACTAGTAGAGGGTTCTACTTTCTCAATTTGACCAGCACACAAATCACTATCCTCTTCCTCACTTACTTCCTCTTCTGCAACATATACATTCTTATAGTATTTATTATTTTTTTCAAATACAATGTTGCCTTTTTAACTTTCCTAACATCTACTAAATCTTGCCATATTTTCTTATTCTTTGTCGGAACCCCATTAACTAAGATAACCAGAGGTTCCTCTTCCACTTTTTCTACTCCAATTGTGTTAATGTTTTTCTTCAAATCTAGAGGCAAATAAACAACTCTTCCCTTTAATCCTCTCTGTAAATCTGATGGAGGCAATTTCCCTGTCTTTGGCTCCATTCTTACAATAGCCTGAAAGGGATGGATACTTTGAATCAAAATAGATTCATAAGTATTTAAATCCTTCAATTCAGAAGGAATCTCAACCAATTCCAGATTATTATGAACTGCTCTAGCAGGCATCTGGTTTTGATTTAATTTGCAACAACAATAAGTACACACACGTTGATCCAATCCCAAATCAAAACAATTTTCTACCATCAAGTATGTTGTGAAATCCTTCCATTCACTATTATTTTCCCTTTCACTTTTTGCATATAAATCCACTAACTTAGTCTGATTCTTCTAATAAGTGCGTCGACAACACACACAAGTGAAATTTGGCCTCTCACTTGATTTCACCTCAAACGTCGCAATTTCCCTCTGGAAATTATCTGTACTGGAAACCTGTACACTATCTTCCACATTACCCGCTTCTTCTTGGTCAATTTCAACATTCTCCTCTTTACTTCCAAAGTAACAAAACTCAATTTCTTCACATATATTCTTCACATCTATTTCAGAACCATGCAAAAGAGCAGCACATAATTTTTTAAGCATAATTGCTGGACTCTTAGCATAATACAACATTCTAACTAATTTCCTCACTTTATTATGATGCACTGCTAGCATCCTGAAATGATGAAAAACACTCTGGCATACTCTCCTGGAAAGACAAGCCAGTGAATGACCATGCAAACCTGTCACTTCTCTCACTCTGCAAGGATCTAATTCTTGCAACAACCTTATTTTCTGCTTCAAACTTTTCTTATTAAATGACCGTACAAAATCACAAAGCAAATTGATGGAATCCTGTCGCACACTGCAAATACTACTACACTTCCAGGTGTACACAGGACCCTTAGCACGTCTTCCTAAAACCTCATTACCTAACACCTCTTCTGCCTCTGTTGTCACAAGTTTTTCTTTTTCAACTGGACAACCATCTTTCACTTCATAAGCACGACCACTGGTGTCAACTGCATGCACCAAATCATTATCCTGGAAATAACTCTCCTCATTAAAAAATGCCTCACAGCTTGAACTATGCATCCATTCTCCAGAAAAAACTTCACAAAAATTACTACGATTAACTATTCTCTTCCATCTACTATTTCTTTTGAAATCATAAATTGCCTTGTTTACCTTCCTAATTCTATTGATTATCAAAATAAATAACTTACGTTTAATTTCAAATGCCTGATCAATAACTTTCTCAACTTTTTTTTTTCTCTTATAAAAAACCAGTTTCTGTTGACGTTTCTTAATATTTTTTAACAAATTGCCAATTATCCTGTTGCGGAACATTCGTTTACGAATCTCCCTAAACTGTTGTTTCCTTCTACTATCATGCACAGAGTTATCTCTTGCTCTAGCAGTAACATTTTTCATTGGTCTTTCCTTTCCATTTGATTTCCTTCTCGTTTTATGGACTGAAACATTTTCTGTAGTAATATTTTTTTTACTACACATATTTCTTATGAATTGTTTTGTGCTCTTACCCGGTGCTTTCTTCGTGACTTGACAAATCTTTTTGTTAGAGGACTGCTGCTTATTTTTTTTCACCTGCTGTCTTTGACGTTTTGCAGCCTTTCTCTGTCTTTCTATTGTAGGCATGGTGAAATCTTGAAATAATCTGCAGTTGAATCTATGGTAAAATATATTAAAAAATGTTATTAACCATTATTACCAAACAGTAAAACAATAACAGTGATCTTCAAAATATTTTGCATTTCCTAAATAGCGAATTTTAAGGATTAAATAGCGATTCTTTACCATTCCTAATTTGCAATGAGCAAATTGCTAATTGCAAGTTACCCATTCATTTCCATGGGCTAGAAGGCTCATAGGAATGAAGGTTTAATTTGCGATTAGCAATTTGCTCATCACAAATTAGGAATTTTTCCAAGGGTGCAGGGGTGTCTCAAGAACACCCTGCTGCACCCCTGAAAAAGAAATTTGGGGGCATATGGCACACATACATGCCCTAAGGGCATGTGTTGGCGTCATATGGGACCTTTTGTTTTTTTTAAAAAAAGCTTTTTGAAAAGAATTCACAAATTACCACCAATTTACCACAATAGTTTCCAAATCCTTAATGTCATTTTTACATATTTTTTGTTTGATACATTGCATTTAAGTAGTCACAAAATTTGCAAATCCTTCAGTGCAATTGCAAAATAAGGAATAGCAAATTTTGCTACTCCTTATTTTGCATCAAACTTGTTTGATACATACCATTTGTCTAATTTACATTTGCAAAGGCCGAAATTCGTAGAATTTTGATCTTTGCGAATGCTAATTAGCTTGATACATATGGCCCCAAGTGAGGCCTGTCTTGCGACATGGTGCATCTTTTGCATCACTGCTGCATTGGTTTCATGTGGTACGTTTTTTTTACACCATGACACATCTGCCTAAATGCATCAATTTGTAATTTTGTCGCCTCATAGCAAATCTTTTGCACCGCCGCTGCATCATAAAAGTGACGCACAGTGGCACAAAAGAGGCATACACCTATCATAAATCTGTCCCTAGCATTTTAAATGATTAATCCAGGATGACGATAAGGTGTGGCCTATCCAGAGGTTTGTTTAAGGTGAGGCCTACTCAGGATTGCAGATTAAAGTTACGCTTGATGAAGAATACAGAGGAGATAATACATGTAAAGGCCTACCAATGAAGTAAGTAATGTCCACTTTATTGCGCCAGTCATCATAAATGTATCCCTAAGCTTCTTATCTTGTTACAGATGAACCACCATATGTACCATCAAACTATTTTTCATTTCCTAAATAGCAAATTTTAAGGAATAAATAGCAATTCTTTACCATTCCTAATTTGCAATGAGCAAATTGCTAATTGCAAATTACCCATTCATTTCCATGGCCTAGGAGGCTCATAGGAATGAAGGTTGCAATTTGCGATTAGCAATTAGCTCATCACAAAATAGGAATTTTTTCAAGCGTGCAGGGGTATCTCAAGAACACCCTGCTGCACCCCTGAAAAAGAAATTTGGGTGCATATGGCACACATACATGCCCTAAGGGCATGTATGGGCGTCATATGGGACCTTTTGTTTTTTAGAAAAAAATGCTTTTTGAAAAGAATTCGCAAATTACCACAAACTAGAAGTTGGTGGTAGTTTCCAAATCCTTAATATCATTTTTTACATATTTTTTGTTTGATACATTGCATTTAAGGAATCGCAAAATTTGCAAATCCTTCAGTGCAATTGCAAAATAAGGAATAGCAAATTTTGAATTAAGGACATTTTAAGTCATTTCCACATGTGCAGTGTTTTCAAATTATGATTTGAAAATCGTTTTTGGGGAAAAGTAATGGTTTGCAAATTTATGACAAGGACATAATGGTGTATGCTTCTCTATAAGGCATTTCAGTGTCTCTGATGTCATTTTTCCCATATTACATTATAAGACCTTTCCCCATGGAGCACATTCCTTGTAAATATGCTCCCACCTGTGCATGGCGAATTTAGATTTTGACTGTTTGAGTCACATAGCCATGTTAAAAGTGACCCAAAAAAATTGCAAACGTTTTAAAAAAACACATTCATGTGTCTTAAGGACATTTTAAGTCATTTCCCCATGGACAGTGTTTTCTAAGTGGCGCAAAAGAGGCATACACCTATCATAAATCTGTCCCTAGCATTTTAAATGATTAATTCAGGATGACAATAAGATGTGGCCTATCCAGAGGTTTGTTTAAGGTGAGGCCTACTCAGGATTGCAGATTAAACTTACGCTTGATGAAGAATACAGAGGAGATAATACATGTAAAGCTCTACCAATGAAGTAAGTGATGTCCACTTCATTGCGCCAGTCATCATAAATGTATCCCTAAGCTTCTTATCTTGTTAGACATCAACCGCCATATGTATCATATAACTTTTTTGCATTTCCAAAATAGCGAATTTTAAGGAATAAATAGCGATTCTTTACCATTCCTAATTTGCAATGAGCAAATTGCTAATTGCAAATTACCCATTCATTTCCATGGGCTAGGACGCTCATAGGAATGAAGGTTGCAATTTGCGATTAGCAATTAGCTCATCACAAAATAGGAATTTTTCCAAAGGTGCAGGGGTGTCTCAATAACACCCTGCTGCACCGCTGAAAAAGAAATTTGGGGGCATATGGCGCACATAAATTTTAACAACATTCCTTTACCTCAAAAACGATTTTCAAATCATAATTTCAAAACACTGCACATGGGAAAATTACTTAAAATGTCCTTAAGACACATAAAAGCGTTTTTTGATTACCTTTCCAGCATGGTTGGGTCACTTTTAACATGGCTATGTAACACAAACATTCAAAATCTAAATTTACCATGCACAGGTGGGAGCATATTTACAAGCAATTTGCGCCACAGAGAAAGGTCTTACATTAAAATGGGAAAAATAACATCAGGGACAGTCAATTGCCTTATAAAGAAGCATACACCATTATGTCCTTCTCATAAATTTAAAAACAATTCATTTTCCCCAAAAACGATTTTCAAATCATAATTTCAAAACACTGCACATGGGAAAATGACTTAAAATGTCCTTAAGACACATGAAAGCGTTTTTTGATTACCTTTCCAGCATGGTTGGGTCACTTTTAACATGGCTATGTAACACAAACATTTAAAATCTAAATTTACCATGCACAGGTGGGAGCATATTTACAAGCAATTTGCGCCACAGAGAAAGGTCTTACATTAAAATGGGAAAAATAACATCAGGGACAGTCAATTGCCTTATAAAGAAGCATACACCATTATGTCCTTGTCATAAATTTAAAAACAATTCCTTTTCCCCAAAAACGATTTTCAAATCATAATTTCAAAACACTGCACATGGGAAAATGACTTAAAATGTCCTTAAGACACATGAAAGCGTTTTTTGATTGCCTTTGCAGCATGTTTGTATCACTTTTAACATGGCTATGTAACACAAACATTCAAAATCTAAATTTTCCATGCACAGGTGGGAGCATATTTACAAGCAATTTGCGCCACATAATTCATAATTTTCTCCTTAAAGCACACTATTCTCTATCTAAATTAAAGAAATATTTTCTCACCTTAGCAAATACTTTGAGTTTGAAAACAGTCTCAGAAACACACCAATTTGTCTTCAGCAGAGCAAAAGGTATGCACTCCAGAGTCTGCAGCTATCAAAAGCACAGAAATGCTGTAATTCTTCACACATATCTCTCATGTCAACCAATGAAAAGTCTTCCCTCACTTTTTTTCAAATGAAAACCCATCCGCCCTCTGCCATTTCTGCCTTATCTGCATGGCAACCACCTCTTGGAAGACCTCTGTTGTTTGCAAGTTCACACAACAATGTTGCAATTGAACTCTGAACTCTCAGTGCACCTGCATATCCAGTGCATTCTTTCATTTAATGATTTTTTATTGACCACTCAAAATACATCTTTCAAAGAACACATCTGTGCACCCTAACTTTCTGTTTTCAGCAATCAAAATCCACCAATCACTGTTACTGCTTCATGAACACAGAAACTCCACAGTTTTTTTTCATTTTACACTCTCATTTTTTCAACTGCCATTTCATTGCCACACTTCATCTGACTGCAGGAGAACCTTCTCTCACCATGTTTTCTGTCTGGATTGTTGGACATAGTTATATTCACTGGGCTCAAAGGTACGTTGAAAACAGGAAATTACCTAACCTCAATTTACAAGATGTGGAAATTAAGTGGTTTGGCCACAGAGGATTAAAATGTCACCAATTGATACCATTGGTGAAAACCTTTATGCATTTGCCCAAACCTGACCTGTTAATTGTGCACTGTGGAGGTAATGACTTGGGCACTTTGACTGGTGTAGGTCTGGAAATGCTTTTAAAGGACACCTTTGAGCAATTAATGGCACTTTTTCCTCAGACTGCCTTGGTATATTCAAATATATGCCAAAGACAGAAATGGAGGTGGTCCAAGCAATTTAGTCCACAAATTGAGAAGTCGAGGAAGCATGTAAACAAATCTGTTTCAGCTTACATGAGAGACCATGGAATGGGCTCCCTGTACAACAATAACTTGCGTTACTACATGCAAGATATCTACAGAGGAGATGGAGTTCACTTCTCAGATGAGGGCAACAGAGTTTTCACTCTGAATTTAAGAATGTGCATTGGTACCTACTTATAAGTACCTAAATGTACCATAAACCCAAAAGCTCTTCTCAGAGCTACCCTACATCTAATCACTCACAATTATTATTTTACTCTAACATTTTTCACTAATTTTCAACAAAATACGCTCCCTGGGGCGCTACCCGGTACGCGAACCGGGAGCTAACCTCGCGGAATTTTTTTAAAAAATGGTTTTTTTTCGCACATATAAGCCTCCTCAGCCACCCTCACAAAACCTAGGGGGTCAAGATAACTCTACCGTGCCCCCTTCTACCCATTCTGAACATTATTTACCCTCCATCTTGTATCTTAATTCGACCGAAAAACAAAATGGTGGACTCCCGGAACGCTTAAGGTCCGCGAACCGAGGCGCTCAACGGTTCGCGTACCGGGTCGCTCCCTGGGAAGCGCACCATCAAAAAAAGTGGGAAAGTAGTTCACAGAAAAGCCACTGGAGACAATTTCACCAAATATAGATTAGCTCATACTACATACCAATCCCTACCATTTTCACAAATTTGATTGGAATTCCATTTAGTCATTTAGCCTGTAGACCTCTCTAAATACCCTGAGGTAAATTACTTCACAAAACACATCTGAAGTGTTGGAATTGACAACCAATGAAAATGTTACTTTCATTTTCTACTTTTTTTACCTGACATTTGATTGGTTATGTACCTGAATATATATAAAGGAAGAGAGAGAAACACAGCCATTTTGACTACTACTTCCTGAACTACATTGCAAGATCATTTTCACTCACAACTTAACCTTGTTTTTAGAAGGTGAGATATTATTTTATAAATTTGAAAACATTTTCAGATAGTTATATACTATCCCTCTGTAAGAGTTAGACATTGAGAAAGGCTTCTTTATTTTAATTATGGATTGATTTAGGTTTCTGTGGTATAATTATGAATTTACTTAGGCTTCTTCACAGGCACTTTTTAATAGTACTACTTCACACCTGAAACCATACAGTGCCCATAGATTACTTCTCTGTTATAAACTCACAAGTACCTGTCTGAACTTAAACCCAACAGTGCCCTATCTCTACTGATATATTTATTTTTTATGCAAATTACAGCAATAAAATGGAAGGTGAGCAGAATGTTTCCTTCGAAATTGTTCTGGAGAACAACACAGAAAAAGATATTGAGGACAATGATGACTCAGATTTCATGGATGAATCACGGGACCATGAATTAGTTCAATGTGTAGAATCTGTGGATCATTTACTTCATTATGATGACGGTCAAATGTGGGAACTTATGTTCACTCAACAAGAGGACATACCGGACAGTCAAATGCTAGACGTGCTATTAAATTTTGAAAAACAATCTGAAAAATAAAATTGTATGTAATATTAAAAAATTGTTTGAGTCTTTAATCATTTTTATATGTAATTCATAAACTAGTTATATGTTAGAAATGTTATTACATTTTCAAACACAATCACAATAATAAATAATTGCTTAAAAAATAAAAAAAATAAAAAATAATCAACAAAACCAACAATCAATTAACATACTGCATTTGAAAAGTCTCTCATTCATTTTTCATTGCAGTACGCTGCCCAGAACGCTTCCCGGTTCGCGGACCGGGCGCTACCCACGAAAAAAAACAAAAAACACATTTTTTTTTTTTTGCCCCACGGGGCCCTTTTAAAGCCTCCACATTAAACCTAGGGGGTCAGGGAGGATCTACTATGCCCCCTTATGGTTATTTCCCCCTTTGTTTTGGCCTCCTCTTGTCTCTCGATCCTACCGAGAGACAAGATGGCGGCCGCTCCGGACTGTTTAGAATGTTGACAGACGCCGGAGAGCCAATCAGCTTCGCTACGCGAAGTTCTGGTACGCGCCCCGGTCCGCGAACCGGGGAGCTGCCCGGTCCGCTGTTACAGATATATATCTTTTTTTAAACGTTAATTTCTCAAAATCCACTGGAGCACATATATTGAGACCTACAAAAGGCACATCGGGCTACCAGTCCCTACAATTTTGCCACGTTTCGTGCAAATCCATTCAGCCGTTCGGGCTAAAAGTGAGGCCAACCGCCCTATGGAAAACTCAATGTTAAAAACACGTTTTGGGACCCCCCTTTTTTCTCGGCCCCCCCTGGACGAACACCCCCCAAATTTTCAGGGGCTGCTCAGAAACAAAATGTTCCATTTTCCAGAAAATTTCATCCAATTCCGTCCACAAACGCCAAAGTTATTAGACATAGAATTTTCAAAAATCCCATAGAGAAAAAATCCTAACTATATATACCTACTGGCGACCGCCAGTAGGTAATATATATATTCACTGAAAAACCATAGGTTTTACATACGTTATAGTTAGGAAGTAGCATTTAAAAAACCTATGAAATTCATCGAAAAAACCATAGGTTTTACACCAGTTATAGTTACCAGGAAATTTTACTCGCATAAAACCATTGAAATTCCCACGTTATAGTTAGTTGGACTCACTATAACTTGCGCGTGCAATGCACTGCTGATGACGTCACATATTACATCACTCATGACGTGGTCAGTGACATCACTCATGACATCACTGATGACACCATCCAGTGAATGTGTGTCTTTCTGTAAAATAAATATTAGTGAGTAATGTTTACATTTTTAAACATATGTATTAATGTTTCACTTTGTGTATAAGTGGCTGCATGGGTTGGTGAGTAGCTACATGTGTAGGTATATGGGTTATTAGATGTTTTTTTAATATCAATATGAGTGTCTATATGTTTGGTGGGGGTGTTACTTAGCACATAGATGCATGAATGACTGACTCTCTGTTTGTATGTGTTTTGAATACAGCATATGTGCAGGACTATATGGGTGGATGAGTGTGTATATATGTATGTTAGTGAGTGAATCACTGTCTCACTAGTGTCTTTTTCTGTAACTACATATGTTTTAATCTAGTATATGTGAATATTGATGTATATAAGTGAGTATATGTGAGAGTGAGGGATTGTAAGAGTTCCTGTTTAAATAAGTATGTGTTTCTATAAGTGATTGTTTAAGAGAATAAGTATGTGTAATTTTCCTTAGAAGTAAAGTGGTAGTGTGTGTATAGCTGTATATGCAAATAAATGGATGTTTAATAGTTTATTTGCATGTGTGAGTATGTGTGAGAGTATCTTTTGGATGACTGTCGTTGTGTAACAGGATATATAGGTGTATCACTGTATATGATGAGTGAGTATATGTATGAGTGACTACATAGAACTGTTGGTGAAAGAGTGGATGTGTATATAGATGGTGGATTTAGTGAATTGGTTGTTGTAACTGGTATGGGTATCTCCATTTTTTTGAAAATTTTAGTTTCTATTTTTGAATATGTGTTTCAAGGGTTACATTACAATGAAAAGAGGTCTGTCACTCTGTCGCAAAGATGGTGTCATCAGTGATGTCATGAGTGATGTCACTGACCACGTCATGAGTGATGTAATATGTGACGTCATCAGCAGTGCATTGCACGCGCAAGTTATAGTGAGTCCAACTAACTATAACGTGGGAATTTCAATGGTTTTATGCGAGTAAAATTTCCTGGTAACTATAACTGGTGTAAAACCTATGGTTTTTTCGATGAATTTCATAGGTTTTTTAAATGCTACTTTCTAACTATAACGTATGTAAAACCTATGGTTTTTTCAGTGAATTTCATAGGTTTTGTAAATGCTACTTCCTAACTATAACGTGTGTAAAACCTATGTTTTTTTTAGTGAATTTCATAGGTTTTGTAAATGCTACTTCCTAACTATAACGTGTGTAAAACCTATGGTTTTTTCAGTGAATTTCATTGGTTTTTAAAATGCTAATTCAGAAATATCTCGTGTATACAACCTATACTTTTGTCAATAAAGTTCTGGCAATATTTTTTTCGGAAACAAGCCGTTTTCTTCACTGTTCAAGTTGCATAGAGACTCCTTGTAAAGCGATACAGAATTAGAAAGTCTGTACCTTGCCTTTTTTTTAACGCATTAAAATTTGTCTGTAAATAAAAATAGCCTTTCTAAACTTTCGTGCACGACCCGGTGTGCGCACTCTCGGCAACAGTTCTCAATAAAATGGATAGCGCATTTCCAGGCTTTCGTGCGCGACCGACTGCGCGCACCCGCCTATATATTTCGTGAAAACTTTGCAATCTGAACTTATTGAATTTCTTCATAGACCCATCAAAGAACTTATAATACGTCAAAGAGACTAAACCTAGGCTTCTTTTTTAATATTATGAACATTTTCATTAAATGGAGCCGAATGTCTTTTTAAACTTTCGTGTGTGACCGAATGTACACACCTTGGTATTTTAAAAAAAAATATAAAAGGTTTTATACTTTAACAATTGTATGCTTGAACCGAGCTCAGAAGATATATTAAATCCGGATTTGTTTGGATTTACTCCTTTTCACGTTTTGAAACTTCGCTGAATTAGACCGCTACTTCCAAATGGCGTACGTGACCAGATACTATCACCGCGTACACGTCCTGAGACGCGCATGTGAAGTCATGTGACTTGAAAACAACACTTCCAATTGGTTCTTAGTAGTTTCTATTCTGCAATTTACACGGAGCACTCCACCCACTTCTCTCACTATCTTTTCTACTCTCAAAAGAAAACAACGTTCAACACCCTTCGGAAGACTTTGCTGAAATGGCTGCCGCCCCGCATTCATCTTCCGAATCTGAAGGAAATGAGCGACTACCTTTAAAAAGAAAAAAGGAATCTTTTATTTGGCAATTTTTCACTTATCCTGAAGAACAAAAGAAAGTAAATCCGCCAAAAGTTACCTGCACGATATGCAATTCGGTTCTCTCAAGAGGAAATCCAACAAAAAAATATTCCTTTTCCATACATACCATGGTGCGGCATGTCAAACAAGTGCACCCTGTGGAATTTGCAAAGGCATCGACAAGAGCCCTGGCCACGCTATTACCATCAGAGGTGGCCAGCACATCTTCTGGTGGACGACCTGTATCTCCATTGAGTGCTGTGATGGACTTGAGACCATATCTTGCAAAGGTGCACATGAAATGCAACGAGTGTGGAGAAATTCTTCTGTACGGAGAGCAGAGCCTCATTCTTACTAAACTAAAAATTGAGAGTCATAAATGCCCCGAGAAAAGATACATTTCTTCATTTCATTTTGATCCTGTGTCACACATGAAAATGTTGTTGCAAGTTAAAAAAATCAAAAACAACATAACACTTGTTTAAAAAAAAAAAAAAAAAAGATCTTTTCAGAACTAACTCATTCTACCAAAAAGAGCTCCAGGAGCATCTTATAAAGGGGGTTTATCTCCGCTTTTTTGGCTTTCGTTCGTGCGCGACCGTGTGCGCGCACCCGCCTATATATTTCGTGAAAACTTTGCAATTGCAACTTATTAAATTTCTTCATAGACCCATCAAAGAACTTATTCTACGTCAAAGAAACTAAACCTAGGCTTCTTTTTTATTATTATGAAAATTTTCATTAAATGGAGCCGAATGTCTTTTTAAACTTTCGTGCGTGACCGAATGTACACACCTTGGTATTTTTAAAAAAAAATATAAAAGGTTTTATACTTTAACAATTGTATGCTTGAATCGAGCTCAGAAGATATATTAAATCCGGATGTGTTTGGATTTACTCCTTTTCACGTATTGAAACTTCGCTGAATTAGACCGCTACTTCCAAATGGCGTACGTGACCAGATACTATCACCGCGTACACGTCCTGAGACGCGCATGTGAAGTCATGTGACTTGAAAACAACACTTCCAATTGGTTCTTAGTAGTTTCTATTCTGCAATTTACACGGAGCACTCCACCCACTTCTCTCACTATCTTTTCTACTCTCAAAAGAGAACAACGTTCAACATCTTTCGAAAGACTTTCTTTTCACGCGATAATGTGAAATACTGAGATTGTTACAGGATTTTCTATCAGATATGCGTTCCCATTTCTGTTGAAGCACTAACACCGTGGAAAATTCCACCGATAGCAGTGATATTTTTAACGCCGAGCACCGGCGATTTTTATCGCTTAGAAGCCTTCCTATTATGAAGGTTTATCTCCTAAGTCTCTGATTCTCAAACTGTACAACGCGGCTCCCCTGTGTGCCGTAATAAGGTGCTAGGGGCACCGCGCACACTCTAGTGTGACTAACCATCCATAAATTCCACGGACATCTCTACCCTGTTATCTGCAATTGTGAACATCAAAAGGAGCTGCGCTACGCCCCTGTAAGAGGCCCACTGCTGCAACGGCTTGGCAGTCCTCCAGATGCACAGGAACAGCCCCTCCGATCCATTGAAGTTCTGTGTCGGTCTCAATACCACTTACGAAATGGAAATAAGCACTGAAGAATATTTATGCTGTAGCAGGAGGAGTACTACATGCTTTCAAAATGCATTCTATTACCTATAAAAAAGTGAAACACCCACGCTACAATCATATCCGCCGCCCACCCTGCCCAAAATAACGACAAACCCTATGCAAATATTATAAATAAATACAACACACCAGCAAAGTAACAGAGTAAAACGTTTTATTAAATAACTATTTACATGGCAGCCTGCTGCAACATGAAAACAACACTTCCAATTGGTTCTTACTAGTTTCTATTCTGGAATTTACACGCAGCACTCCACCCACTTCTCTCACTATCTTTTCTACTCTCAAGAGAGAACAACGTCCTACATTTTTCGGAAGACTTTGGTGAAATGGCTACCGTATCTCATTCATCTTCAGAATCTGAACAAAATGATCGACTACCTTTAAGAAGAAAAAAAGAATCTTTCATCTGGCAATATTTCACTTATCCTGAAGATCAAAAGAAAGTAAATGCACCGAAAGTAACCTGCACGATATGTGACTCGTTTCTCTCAAGAGGAAATCCAACAAAAAAATATTCCTTTTCCATACATACCATGGTGCGACATGTCAAACAAGTGCACCCTGTGCAATTTGCAGAGGCATCGACAAAAGCCCTGGCCACTCTATTACCATTAGAGGTGGCCAGCACATTTTCTGATCGACGACCTGTATCTCCATCGAGTGCAGAGATTGTGATGTATTCCTATAGGTACTGTATCGATTCCCCTATTCCTGACCCTGGTTTGGTTAATAATTAACTAGCAGCCATCCAACGGTGCAAAAACCGTTATCTGATTAAGCCACACCACGGCACAGAAGCGCGTTATCTGATTAGGTCATAACGCATGCCATCTAATTAGACAAGCGATATTCCTCCAGCCCCTAATAAGGCATACGGAGTTCTCAAAACAAATCAAACCTACAGCGACCTGGGAAATTCCCATAGCCATTGTTTTGATTTCACCGAGAACTTCAGCAAAAGAATGTGCGAACGAGCCCGTTCATATGACATCCTTATTGACGTATATATGTCCATCCTTACGTCAATCTCGGCACCTTTCAGGTATAAATATTACCGACATTGCCTTAAGCAAACACATGCGGTGGTGACGAGATTGGAGCAGCGAGACGTGCCGAGGAGCCCAGCAGAGAGCGAAGCCCACAGCCGCTGCCCCGCCTTCCTGACGCACTGAGAACGAGACGCTGCCTTTCTCCTGCTGAGAAATCCAGCTCCGGCGCTTCCAAGCAGCCCTCGCAGGCAGCTGGAATATCAAGACCTGGGATAAGAGATACCAACCCTCCACCATTCTAGATCTCAGGTACAGAACTGAATAACCCCATGCAGAGAATTCTCGAGTCAGTCCCTTGGCAAAACAAACTTAACTTAAATAGCTACTTATCTACTCCCGCCCACGTATTAGGCTTAGGTCAGGTACACTGGGGTAGGCGTGGTTAGAAGCACCAGTTGAGTATGATTAGTCAAATGTATATATGTATGTATCTATTTTATCCATTTTAAAGTATCATATGGCTCAGAAACCATATCAATGCTTTTACAGTATTATTTTATAATGCTGTCTTTACTGTATGCACTTTACTTAACTATAAGTATTACAATAATAGTGATTCATTTCTGTTGTATGAGAAAGGAGACTGATCAATAAATAACATCTTTTATTGAACACGCCCGTCTCTTCCTTTTCTCTACAATCTGGTGAAACTAAGAATGCACTGAACTGACTGAGTAAAATAAGTTGTCTTTTGTTTTCACACGACTCTAGAGATACACTCTTGATTAGGGGAGAGCAAAGTTGTCATGTTCTATGGTTGTCAGAAACTAAATCCCTTCTTGTCTATCCAGGGAGGTTAAAATCCTCCTTGCCTATTCAAGAAAGTTTCTAGTGAACTCTGAGCTAGCTGGCAAACACAAAACTTTAAGTCTAATATCGTTGATAGAAGACCTAGTTAACCTCTGCCCTAGGTCTATACTATTGAAGATATTATTCCAATGCGCAGAGCCTATTGGGATAATAGGAACTACACTACATGGCGCCCAACGTGGGGCGCCATGTAGTGTAGTTCCTATTATCCCAATAGGCTCTGCGCATTGGAATAATATCGTCGGTAGAAGACCTAGTTAACCTCTGCCCTAGGTCTATACTATTGAAGATATTATTCCAATGCGCAGAGCCTATTGGGATAATAGGAACTACACTACATGGCGCCCAATGTTTGGATAGGCGATAAAACTAACGCAAGACATTAGAGTAACTCAGTCGTGCTTTTTCACACAGACCCCTTTTTTCCCATAATACTCCAAAGACGTCTGGAGTGGGTGAAAGGTCATATCCGCCAAACCTCGCAGGAGGAGACTCCTATGTATGGTTCTTGGTTTATTCAACGTTGAAGGATACACTGTTCCAAAATATTGTGCATCTAATCTTTGTTTCCATAGAAACCTGATCTGCAAACAAACAGAATAATCTTCCTGTCAGTAAAATGACAGAAAGTGAAGAAGAAAGGGAGACAGTTAGAATAGCAGCTGAACTCCTAGTAGCAGACAATACTCTGCTGCAAAATGACCCGGATATAATACTGATCCCGGTCAACATAAGGAAATCTATAACCCTAAAACTTATAGAAAATGGACTGACACCAAGAGGTGGTACAGTCATATTCGTAATTGAGGCACACGAATATCGGCAGACAGAGGTATTCTATTCATGGATAAACTTTCCAGCAGCAAACGCTGTAACAAAGGACTTCCACTATTACAAAATAGAGGAACCTCCTAATGAGTACACTCCTTTCGAGGAGGTGGAAATACCACTCAAATTCCAAGAGCACCTGCTCTTGTTTAATGGCGCCCTAAAACATAATAATCACATCACCAGGCTCGGTCCACTAGGTAGACCAGGAGCAACGTGGCCGGTCCTAGCCGGATACACACCACATCCAGACATTGAAGAAATGCCTGCACCAGAGCTTTTAGCACAGCTAAAACAATTAATAAAAATACATAGACAATTAGTCCAATATGTAATGCGGACTTCAATAATCCAACCAGCGATCAAAATTCCACAGCTGGCCAGTCATCAGGGGAACACAAATAAAATTACACCACAGAACATACAGTCCTGTCTAGGTAAAGTACCCGCAAAACGGGAACAAATTCCTTTCTGGCTAGCACAAAAAATCACTCAAATAGAGGCGGTGTTTCCAGATACCACCCCTGTTGAGAAACATAGGATTCTGACTATCTGTCTTCCAATGGGATTCGCACCACATGTGGAGGACTGTGACACTTGGGGAACAGTCTTTGCTTCCATTTACACAAAAACACATGGTGTACCATCCATGTCAGTAATACCAGATGTGCTAAAACAGATTCAAGATGAATACGGTCCAGAACCCGCTTTAACTCTCGGTATGAAATTACTGAAAGACTTCAAGCAGGTCTCTGCAATATTATTAGCCAACATAAAGGGAGAAGCAGCAAATGTGGCGATTCGCCAGAGGTTAAAAGAGACAAATATAGCAGACCAACCATCTGAAATTGCCAGAATCATAGAAAAATCCTATGAAGAACTAGGAAGAGATAGTTTGGGTGGAATACCAGTGAAACCCCAACTAGTTGAAAGTCCTGAAAAGGTATTTATTAAAAATATTTTAAACACTCAAAAAAAGAGCTGGGATAGAAGTAAACAATCCAATCCTAAAGAAAAAAGATTCCAGTCCAGAGGAAGGTCTCCTCGGCGGAGAGAAAGATCTCCTGACCAAGGACGCAAGTCTCCCCAAAGGGAGCCCTCTGTGAAAAAATACAACCTTAGAAATAGGGATAATATAAAAAAACCTGATAGATATCAAGATATTGATACACGTCCCTCTCAATCTTTTCAGACTTCCTCGCAGAAATCGGAAAGAAGAGGACGATCAGAACACAGGGAAGAGCACGTCAAGTCCAAAGACAAAGTACCTGCTCATCTGAATAAAAAATTACAATTTCCAAAAAAGAAGGTAGCCAGTATTAAAGTAATTAACATTGCTGAGAATACTGAGGACACAGCTGAAAAACGGAGAATGGGCTCAGACAATGCTAGACAGCGCAGCAGAAGTGAGCATAGCTCGCAAAGTCCTTATGAATCATCTGGAGACAGTGGACACGAATGAATACATTCAGGTGGAAACTGCAGATACCAGAGTTAGCAAACCTCATAAAATATATGAAATAACATTGCGTATAGAGGGGGATAAGACTAAAAAAATAAGGGGTCTATTTTGGGATAATCTCTCCAAGGGCTATGACATCTTTCTAGCTGAACGAGACTGGCCTCCAGAGTTTGTCAGGGAGTGCCCACATGGCGAAGAAATAATTATGCCTGCCTTCTCAAACCATATTCCAATTCATAAAAAATATACACTTGCAAGAAAGTGGGCAGTAGCTCAAGCCCCTGCCTTATATAAAAATCATGTGGGATGGGATGAGGACTCTCCTCCTCACAAAATCCAGCTAAAATCACAACCTACTGCACAGAGGCAGTACCCGATTAAGCAAGAAGCTAAAAAACAGGTAAAAGAGATCCTAGATCAACTTGAATACCAGGGGGTGATTGAAACTTGCACCTCACAAATGAACAACCCTTTGTTTCCTGTCTCCAAGCCAGACAATTCATATCGTCTTGTTTTGGATTACAGACACCTTAACTCATGTTGCAAAACATTTGCAGTACAAAACTCGCATAGTGCTGCACTAATGAATAACATAGTGCGCAAAAAATACAAAACCACATTAGACATTTCTAATGGATTCTTTTGTCAAAATATAGCACCAGAGAGCAGATATTTGACGGCGTTCTCAATAAATGGCACGCAAAAATAATTCTGTTGTTTGCCCCAGGGGTTCAAGAACAGCCCAGGATTATTCTCAGCGAGAGTAACAGAATTACTACAAACATATGATGACGAGGCATTATCTTATGTCGACGACATCTATCTAACAGATGATGACTTGGATACTCACTTGAAAAGAGTGAACACCATAATACTTGGGTTCGCAGCAGAGGGTTACAAATTCAACTTTAAAAAGTCAAGGATTGCCCATCTAACAGTCCTGTTTTTAGGATATGAACTATCAAGTGAAGGCAAAAGCCTGGCTGATAATTTCCTAGAGAAATGTGCTGTAATCCAAGCACCTAGAACACTGAAAAACTTACAATCAATTCTAGGCTTCCTAAATTTCGGAAGAACTTACATTATAAATTATGCAGAGAGAATTAAACCTCTCTATGATCTTATAAAACCAGATTTTAAAAGAATCAATTGGACTCAAAAACACACAGAAATTTTGAGATCTTTACAAACAGATATGTTAGTTAAAACAAAATTACAAACACGTGACAATACACGCAACCTTGTGATTCGAGTCATCCCAGGAAGATGCGGATTCACATACCTGACCTCTAATGAGGGAGAGAAGGTACCAATAGCATACAAATCACATTTGTACACAAAAGCTGAAAAAAGGTTCAGCATTAAGGAAAGCATTGTTCATGCGGTTCAAACAGCTGTAGCAAAGGAAAAATGCCAAGCAGACGGTAGACAGGTTACAGTCAGAACAGCAGAATCAGCTTTTGAGGCATTAACAACACCATGTAATTTACCGACAACTGCACTAAATCCAGAATGGGTGCAATGGGTAAATTCTGTTGCTACAGACAAAGTAAAATACTATTTTGACCCGGAAATGAAAGAATTAAAATTTCTAAAATATGAGAGAGAATACCCTCTGCCAATCGACATTCTGCCTTTACGACAATACGCCTGTGTAATATATACAGACGGACATGCTCAACCCTCAGTTTGGGGGGAGCTGGCTTACAACGCCACGTGCGAAATTGTAAAAGAAGTGTGGCGCGGAGGTAAATTAAGACCTCTACTTACAAAAACACACTCAGTGGAAAATAATTCAGAACAACAAACTGGAATACTAGCATTCAAGATGGCGCTTGAAAATACCGATCGAGAATTCCCCACACTTATTGTGTGCGATTCGTATTACTGCGTCCAATCTTACAATGAATACTTGCAGATCTGGGTTCAGAATGGTTTTAAAGATGCAAAAGGTGGCACAATCAAACATAAAATGCTTTGGGAACAAGTAGTTCTTTTGCAAAAGGAACTACAAAAGACTCACGTGATACATACACTGAGTCATCAACGTGATGGCGTTCACGTTGCAGGGAATTCATTGGCTGACAAAGCAGCGAAGGAAGCAGTGCAAACGGCTTCCGTAGCTGCTATCACCCGGTCAAAAACAAAAATAGACAGCGAAATATTACAGGCTGTCAGCGCTACAGTAAAAGATGCGATAGAAACACTCCCGAAAGGCTTTCCAGTAAAGTACTCATACATAACTGATGCAAATAATGTTCCGTTTGCTCGAATCCCTGGAGTGGGGGATAGGACAATTCCAAACATGGAACATAGGTTAGGACTCATTATAGCGGCACACGAAGGACTCGCTTCTGTACATGCTGGCGTTTCAGCCACAGTGTCATTATTAAAACAGAGATACTGGTGGCCACAAATGAGAAGACAAACAAGGAACTATGTTCTAGAATGTGAAATATGTCAAAGAATGAAAGTATCAACAGTGAAACGACCAGCACAGACGCACCTTCTAATCTCAGATAAACCATTAGCCTGTGTTTACCTAGACCACTGTGGTCCCTTACAAAGGGATGGTAACTATAAATATATCTCGGTGGCAGTGGATTCATGCACGAGATTCATATGGTTGTGGCCCCAGCGATCGGCTGACGCCTGGACTGTTATAAAAAGGTTTGCAAGTCTATAATGGCATATACGCTAGGAGCATGCTACGTTTTGAATAATGTATTCCCTTTAGCCCTCAAGCTTATAGGGAAGCATGGCCAAATGAGCATTGCATAGCGGGACTCTTCTCACTTCCTTCCTGAGGGATACGGGATGGTGTAAAGAAAAAACCAAGACATAAAGCAATCTATAACGGAAAAGGTATTAGGTTCGGGAGCTGGGTGGGTCAAACATTTAATAAGTGTCCAACGTAGTCTAAATAACCTGCCAAGGAATTCTCTGAAAGGGTTCAGTCCGTACGAACTATTGTTCGGGACTAGAATGATGATCCAAGATCTTGATAGTCAGACTTCAGTGGTTAAAGACAAAAGCTTTGATATCAAAGATCGTTTGGCTATTTTGCAGGACTTAAATGAAACAAGAAAAGACCTGAGCAACATAAAGTTGAAACAACAGCCAACAACCACTGAAGAGAAACCACCTGTCCCAGCAAGGCCTGTCTGGATTCCAAAAGTCGGGGATCTAGTCAGAGAAAAGATCGCGGTAAAGAAGGAATTTGGGCCTTCTTACAGAAAAGCAGTTCCTGTCTTGTCTATCAACGTGACAAGATCAGTAGTACTACCGCCCCTTGCTGGTAAAAAGGAGAACCGAGTCATATCCATCGACCTGGTTAAACCACAATCATGTGGCCGATTACAAATAGTAGGCCAAGTGGACTCCCAAGAAGTAGCAGAACACCAATGTTTGCTACGAATACAGAGGCTCAAACTGGAAGACTGATCACATTTGGAAAATCTACAGTGAAACAACAAGGACTATGCAACAAAGCAATGGAACTTGAACCTCTTAAAACCCAAATCAAAGCTTTTCATCAAGAAACAACAACCTATGATGATGTAACTGCAGACTTTGCTAATGAAACAAAGCAAAATCCAAAAGCAATTGGAACAATTGACAGAACAGCATCCGGCTACTTAATCAACTTCGATGATTCATCTGAAGACCTGAGTGAAGCAAAGAAACAGCCATCAACAAAAACTTTTAAAGATAAAGCTAAGGAACTTCTTCACCAGCTGAAAGAAACCTATCTGATTTCTCCATGGATTGAATTTTGGGTGGCCTTAGGTGCATTTATCCTCATTCTTTGGCTCATCATGGTACTATGCTTGGGACATTTCATTGAAAGAAAATATGCTAAAATGGACACAGCAAGACCAGAAAATCAACTTGGTCCTTAAACCACACACATCTTCACACATCAAGAAAAGAGAACTTTCTTCAGTGAACTTCACAGCCAATCCTATACCAGGCGGTGTAGCATGGGACAAAACTGATTATGAAATCTATGGTCCAGTTGAAATCCTGAAGTATCCACACCAATTCAAGATCTCATTGAGTGACTTTGTAAAACCAAGCACATTTGCTGATGATTGGGACTTTGAAAGTATTAATGATATGATGTCTGATCTTGTGATGTCTGCTAAATTCACAGAACATGATTATTTGCAGGGTTTGTCTAATTATGATCAGATGTTCTGCTACAACCACTATGGTAACCATTATCTACATAAATCTGCACAACCTAGAAATGTTTTAAATTATAACCAATGGGAACATTGTGCTACTCCTCCAAAAGATAGCTCGAAAACATTTTATGATAAATATTCATACTTTTCAGGGTTTAACACAAGTAATGCAGAAACATTTTATTTCAAATTGTCAAATAAGACAGGTATGAAGACCATGCTTACAAACACAAAATTAATATATTCCGATTCATTCTTTGAACAAATGAATACATTTGGGTTTGATTTCTGGAACAATAATATTGAAGCAAAAACTGTTTGGGGTACAAGAGATTGGCAAGTACAAGGTATATAATCATTGTTTAGAGCCTGCATGATCCCAGAACAAATTATATTCTTGAATGACACTATTCAACAAACTACCTGTCTTGGCTTAGCCAAAATCAAAGATTTGAACAAACCGTCTATTCCAAAGCCAACAGTGAACAGTAATATCTCTATAGATGATGAGATAGACGTAAACCATATATTAAACCAAAACAGAACACATCCTGAATGGAAAAAATGGTTGATCTGGCCCATAGATACGAATAACTGTCAAGACAGATTCCTGAACAAAATACAGGGGTTCACATTGACTAGGCCAGACCCTAGATATTCCCAAAGACAACATCCAGGGATAGTAACCACCTACAGCATGGGCAAGCTCTGCCTTCAATGGCTACAAACGTCCACACTGGCTGAAATTAGGCAACACCTAACTTTACTTACAGAAGGTGCTGACTTGCGTGATTTCATATTGGGACCACGCAAACAGCGTCAAAAACGTTTCATAGCGGCCTCTATATATGCAGCTTATAACGAAGTTTGGAAAGTAACTCAAATTGAGACAGCAGAAAAAATACGGGAAATTGACCGTATTAATTTGGAAAAATCACTTTCTGTGGTGGACAATGGGTTAATGACTCTGTCCTCCAGAATATATTCTCTGGACAGCATTGTGTCTTCAGCAATCGATATAATATCGCAAGACTTACTGATGTTACAACACGGTCAGTCCCAATTGCGTTCTATTGTACAGCTTGGCTGGACGTTACAAAATCTGCGTTCTGGCTATGTGCCTTGGCGTTTAATCAACACAACGTCATTATTTAATATCTTTAACCTTACTGATAAACAAATCAGTTTGGCACAGAAGGGTGCTGACTATACAATTCTAGCATTGAAAGACTTGAGAGATTACCATTGACAATGTCAGAACGACCTGTCATTGAATGGATAATACATGGAATAATAAATATTCCGATTACTACTTTCCAGTTTCAATTCTGCCAAAAATATATACAGGCAGGCCAGTATGAAAGGTTGGGTAAAACATACATTAAGTCAATATGGAACTTGCCCTATACACACGAATGTGTCAGTAATAAAGGCCAGAAAGTGTTTCTCAGTGGCAATAATTGTGCAAAATCACTAAGCGGTACACTTCTGTGTCAGGGTATTAGCTTGCATGGAGCCTGTGAAGGGACTTCGAATAACCTTTCATGTTACCAGCTAGGCACATCTGCAACACAAATAGAACCATTCTTTAGGAGACTCTCGAACGGGAGTTACATTCTAATAGTAGATCGCAGATGTTGTAGTTTGCTGCCCGGAAAACCTTATCTCATAACCGTGACTAGGAAGGTCATGTGCTGTGAACGAGTATTGTTCCCGAACGATTCTCCAGACAGGGAGGCAAGGTTATGGCCCGATTTGAAAATTGCTTCTATTCGAATAGATACTTTAAGCAGAATGAAGACTGTGCTCCTACAGACGCCGACCAGGCTCACGTCATCAAAAGAAACATATGATCTCCAAGTTGCAAGGACAACAGAAGAGATTCATTCATTATTATTAACTAATTCCCCCAAACATTTCACAGAAATACTGAACGAAATCTTAAATATTTCTGATACCACTGGTGTCTCCAGTGTATTTAAAGCAGTGTTTTCGGGTGCTTTAACTCCATTCAAAGCCATCCTGGGTATTTTTCCAGACTTTGTCCATTCCATTTTTGGCGGACTTCCTCTCCTTTTGGGACTAGTAGCGGGTATTCTATTTTTGATCCTGTTATTTTGCTATGGCAAACCATGTCACAGACAAAACACCAGCGACAAGGGAAGAAATGATCCTAGCCATTGGCTACCGGGACCGGGTAACTAAACTCCTTGGACTATCCCGGCTTAGAGACCTGAACATGACTTGGTCTCTTTCATTTAGACCAATGTGGCAAAGTTGTGTTATGCCTGTATTAAGGTGCTTGCTATGCGGCGAAGAATGCGTGTTGGACACCTGTCTGGCACTACAATCGGATGTGCCAATGGACGCAGATACCTTGTTGGGTCCGGTAACGGCTCATGCATTGTGCTGTCCCCAGCGGCTACCAATCCTGATGACGGCATTCGTGGAGACTTCACCACTACGATTGAGGGGTAGTGAAGTACAAGATGAAAGCAGCATCGATCAGGTACGACCTTCAGTCAGCTATGCTGATCAAAACATCAATGGAGGCAATCATGCTCAGGCTCATGAATGCATGGTAACGACTTTTTCCGAATTAGTGGAACTTACGCAAGAAGTTGTTGACAGTTTTTTCAACAGTCTAAATGATATGATGTTTTCACCAGAGCAGCAGGAATAACTTTGAGCAAACTAGCACTCGGAGTTCCCTACATCCTGAATTTGGCCTTCAACTTTTTAAAAAAAAGCGATATGAAAAATTTTCTCATCAGTTTGTTCAGACTACAAGAACCTTTTTCCCCAATTCCAAAATATTTACGATTTTTTGGGACACTTATCTTCTGCTTAAAGTAGACATTATTCTTAGAGAACTAAATTTCTATTTTAGGTAGTCACGAGACATTCGCTATCCTCTAGCACTCTCATACAGACCTTTATGTTTGTGATGAAATGGACTCGCACCTTTTTTTTCTGTATTAAGAGCCATTTCATGTGTATTTTTCGCATTTTTTTTTTATGATGAATTTAAAATATGCGTTATATGTGTAGCATTATTAGACTGCTTGTACATATGGTACATGTGATAGTACATGTGATTGTGTTTCGTATATTTCGTAGTTCCAATTTTTCAGGATACATATGAATGTATTTTGGGGTGGTACGGTATACACAAACGCTACTGGTTTCACTATGCCTAGATTTGTAAATATGGACATAGTCTACGTGGAGTGGGTGTGATGTATTCCTATAGGTACTGTATCGATTCCCCTATTCCTGACCCTGGTTTGGTTAATAATTAACTAGCAGCCATCCAACGGTGCAAAAACCGTTATCTGATTAAGCCACACCACGGCACAGAAGCGGGCTTATCTGATTAGGTCATAACGCATGCCATCTAATTAGACAAGCGATATTCCTCCAGCTCCTGATAAGGCATACGGAGTTCTCAAAACAAATCAAACCTACAGCGACCTGGGAAATTCCCATAGCCATTGTTTTGATTTCACCGAGAACTTCAGCAAAAGAATGTGCGAACGAGCCCGTTCATATGACATCCTTATTGACGTATATATGTCCATCCTTACGTCAATCTCGGCACCTTTCAGGTATAAATATTCCCGACATTGCCTTAAGCAAACACATGCAGTGGTGACGAGATTGGAGCAGGGAGACGTGCCGAGGAGCCCAGCAGAGAGCGAAGCCCACAGCCGCTGCCCCGCCTTCCTGACGCGCTGAGAACGAGACACTGCCTTTCTCCTGCTGAGAAATCCAGCTCCGGCGCTTCCAAGCAGCCCTCGCAGGCAGCTGGAATATCAAGACCTGGGATAAGAGATACCAGCCCTCCACTATTCTAGATCTCAGGTACAGAACTGAATAACCCCTTGCAGAGAATTCTCGAGTCAGTCCCTTGGCAAAACAAACTTAACTTAAATAGCTACTTATCTACTCCCGCCCACGTATTAGGCTTAGGTCAGGTACACTGGGGTAGGCGTGGTTAGAAGCACCAGTTGAGTATGATTAGTCAAATGTATATATGTATGTATCTATTTTATCCATTTTAAAGTATCATATGGCTCAGAAACCATATCAATGCTTTTACAGTATTATTTTATAATTCTGTCTTTACTGTATGCACTTTACTTAACTATAAGTATTACAATAATAGCGATTCATTTCTCTTGTATGAGAAAGGAGACTGATCAATAAATAACATCTTTTATTGAACACGCCCGTCTCTTCCTTTTCTCTACAATCTGGTGAAACTAAGAATGCACTGAACTGACTGAGTAAAATAAGTTGTCTTTTGTTTTCACACGACTCTAGAGATACACTCTTGATTAGGGGAGAGCAAAGTTGTCATGTTCTATGGTTGTCAGAAACTAAATCCCTTCTTGTCTATCCAGGGAGGTTAAAATCCTCCTTGCCTATTCGAGAAAGTTTCTAGTGAACTCTGAGCTAGCTGGCAAACACAAAACTTTAAGTCTAATATCGTCGGTAGAAGACCTAGTTAACCTCTGCCCTAGGTCTATACTATTGAAGATATTATTCCAATGCGCAGAGCCTATTGGGATAATAGGAACTACACTACAAGATGGACTTGAGATATTTAACTATATATGGTCTATAACCTATGGTTTTTTCAGTGAATTTTCAAGGTTTTGTAAATGCTAATTCCTAACTATATATGGTCTATAACCTATGGTTTTTTCAGTGAATTTGCTCCGCCGCCCACCCCACCCAAAATAACGACAAACCCTATGCAAATATTATAAATATATACAACACACCAACAAAGTAACAGGGTAAAACGTTTCATTAAATAACTATTTACATGGCAGCCTGCTGCAACATCGATCCAAATGCATGACACTGTTCCTGTCAAGGTAGCATAGCTGGCGGCCTAGGGGTGGAGGACCGTTGTGCAAATACCCCGGGGAGGACTCTGGATATGCTTGGTCCCTGAGATTCTTCGATGTCACTGCCTTCCACAAATGGCATAAGTCCTGGATGTTCGGTGCCATACTTGAGGGATTGACCTAAAGACACGTCCTACGGTGCCCTGGTCCAACCATCACATATACCTCCGCCAGGAGACTTCGTGGGGTGCACTGGAAGGGAGAGGCAGCGCAAACGAGCCTCCCCCACCTCCCCAGGTGGAGGTTTCTCAGCTACACCCCTAAAGACACGTCCCCGGTGCCCTGGTCCAACCATCACATATACCTGCGCCAGGAGATGGCGTGGGGTGCACTGGAAGGGAGAGGCGGCGCGAACGAGCCTCCCCCACCTCCCCAGGTGGAGGTTTCTCAGCTACACCCCAGCGCTTCACTGATCTCCTTGTCCTTAGTCAAGCATCAATAGTAAGATTTTCATAGGTGAGTGTAGGTTCATAGTTTGCCATCCACAGACTAAAAGCCTGGAGTGGGAGTAAAAAAAACATAACTAGGTAAGAAGGAACGCAGAGGCTGTAGGAAGGACTCTGGATATGCTTGGTCCCTGAGATGCTTCGATGTCACTGCCTTCCACAAATGGCATAAGTCCTGGATGTTGGGTGCCATAGTTGAGGGTTTGACCTAAATACACGTCCTGCGGTGCCCTGATCCAACCATCACATATACCTGCGCCAGGAGACGGCGTGGGGTGCACTGGAAGGGAGAGGCGGCGCGAACGAGCCTCCCCCACCTCCCCAGGTGGAGGTTTCTCAGCTACACCCCTAAAGACACGTCCTGCGGTGCCCTGGTCCAACCATCACATATACCTGCGCCAGGAGACGGTGTGGGGTGCACTGGAACGGAGAGGCGGCGCGAACGAGCCTCCCCCACCTCCCCAGGTGGAGGTTTCTCAGCTGCACCCCAGCACTTCACTCGACATAGGCGGCCGGCTCCCGGGGTCCGGCGGAACTTTTAGCCTTTTGGTGACTCTTCCATTCTGGACCTTGTCCCACAATCCGTTTGACCTGAAGACACGTCCTGCAGTGCCCTGGTCCAACCATCACATATACCTGCGCCAGGAGACGGCGTGGGGTGCACTGGAAGGGAGAGGCGGCGCGAACAAGCCTCCCCCACCTCCCCAGGTGGAGGTTTCTCGGCTGCACCCCAGCGCTTCACTCGACAAGATGAGTTGCGCCCGCTCCTGCGGCACATTGCCTCGCTCGGCCAGCTGAATTACGCCTGCTCTTGCTATTACAGCGTCTCACCCGCCATCCGGCTGAATTGCACCCACTCTTGCGGTACAGCGACAGGCGGCTGCCACGGAGCTCAGGAAATGGCGGTCGGCTCCACAGACTTGGGCCTGGCCTGCAAGGATGGCTCTGGACAACCCTGGAACTCGGACGCTTGACTGCTACGGCATGGGCCCCATTCCCAAAAGCGTCCCATCAGCCTTGAAGATTCTACAAGAGTCACCGGGGCCCCCGACTCCCGCAGAGTTCCGGTGGGGAGCTTCTGCCATGATTGCTCGCACTATGGCCACGACGTAGCCACGGGTGCTCTCATGCTGACGCCAGCTTCAGTCTGAAACTTCCAGAAACACTGTAGACTACCAATTCAATCAGTTCCGGTGGAGCCCCAACGACGTATCGCGTTGTTGCATAATGCGTCATATGACACGCCGCGTTAGCGCACCCGGAAGTGCTCCGGTGCGCGAGGCGCAAAGCGCAGCTTCCCGGAAGCAATCCGGGGCGCGGCGCGGAGCGCGTAACGTAAGCATAACAGGTCATGTGACTTGTTAATAAAACTTTTCATTGGTTTAGAAATATTTTTTGTCCCAAATGATGAAAACCCCTCCTTGTTTCCTCTTGGCTCCTGCCCCCTCCCCAAGTCTTGCTCGGCCAGCTGAGTTTCGCCCACTCTTGCGGCCTACGACATGGATACGCCAGGGCGTTATGGATCAGTATGAGCAAATATACACTTGGGGATTCACAAGCAACAACAAGCCTTTGTATTTGGGGCTCTAAATCAACAACAGTGACAGAGAACAGAACCGAACTAAGCACTCAGGGGCTACGTTTAAACGTAACATCATCTCCCCAGAGGTACATCACCTTACACACACATGCACTCTGATCTCCTTGGCCTCAGTCAAGCATCAATAGTATGATTTTCATAGGTGAGTCTAGGTTCATGGATTTCCATCCACAGACTAAAAGCCTGGAGTGGGAGTGAAAAAACCATAACTAAGTAAGAAGGAAGGCAGAAACAGAATCTTCCTCTGCAACGTCCGGCTCTGCATCGCTACTTACTTATAAATGCAGAAAAAACTCAATTAACACAAGGGCTCTTTTCAGAGCCACCTTATATCAAAGCACTCAAACTTCTGATTTATCTCCATTTTCACACTCTTGTAAATAGGTGTGTGCGCCCGAGTGCGCGCACCCCGCAACTTTTTTCAATTTTTTTTTTATATTTTCGCCTTTAAGGACCTCACTGCACACCCTGAAAAAACCTACGCAGCAAAACAATCTCTACCTTCTCCCCTTTCCATGTTCCAACGCTTTTAAATGAACAATATATTTACTCGCAGTGACAAAATGGCGGTCAACACTTCCTGATTTCCTTCGAATCGAACGTTAACAGACGTCACGCAGCAACAAAAAAAATTCCGCTCGAGCGCAGCCGCTTGAGTGCGCGCACCCGTCCGCGCTTATAGATATATAATTGACTTTAACTTTAATTTTCTCAGCAACTACTGAACGGATTTACACCATTCCAAAAAAAGCGTAATCTGCGAGCCAGACTCTACAGTTTTGCCAAATTTCTTATAAATCCATTCAGCCGTTCGCCCTGTAGCCGTGTCTAAACGTCCTATGGAAAATAATATGGAGAAAACACGTTTTGGGACCCCCCTTTTATCTCAGCCCCCACTTCACCAATCCCCTCCAAACTTTCAGAGAAGGAGCGCAGCGGACCGAGCCATCTTCTTTGAGAAATTCGCAAAGATTCATCCACCAGGGCCAAAGTTAATCCAATTAGAATGTTGAGGATTTCCTATGGAAACTAGGTCCTAACTATAACTACCTACTGGCGACCGCCAGTAGGTAATATATATATATATATATATATATATATATATATATATATATATATATATATATATATATCGTCGCTCCAACTTGCCCATGCTTGAACAGCACACAAACACGAAGGTCGGTGGCAAACCTTTATTTCACGGGTATAACTGATCTATTGCTGGCAGCTTTAATCCGACAGTCAGTTACGCGATGAGCCTGACGCGTTTCAAAATTTTCTTCTTCAGAGGCATTCGCTTGGCTGATTACGTGCACCTGGTTCAGTTTTTCACACACTGTTAATGCCACACCCCTGGATGGGTCTGTCTTGATGACAGTGGGGCATTGTGGGAACAGCAGTCCAGGTTAATTACATATCCTATGGTGGCACTAATGTCTGTCATTCTTTTCAAGCCCTCAGATGGGCCCCGCCAGCAGTGACCAGTTTAGATCCCTCCTTGGTGTTCCGCATTGCAGCTCAATGGATATAAGCCACGCGGCTCCCGATTTTAGGGTGGTGCGCGTTCGGCGGCAGGACCACCGCCCAAATATCGTCGCTCCAACTTGCCCATGCTTGAAAAGCTCACAAACACGAAGGTCGGTGGCAAACCTTTATTTCACGGGTATAACTGATCTATTGCTGGCAGCTTTAATCTGACAGTCAGTTACGCGATGAGCCTGACACGTTTCAAAATTTTCTTCTTCAGAGGCATTTGCTTGGCTGATTACGTGCACCTGGTTCAGTTTTTCACACAATGTTAATGCCACGCCCCTGGATGGGTCTGTCTTGATGACAGTGGGGCATTGTGGGAACAAAAGTCCAGGTTAATTACATATCCTATGGTGGCACTAATGTCTGTCATTCGTTTCAAGCCCTCCGATGGGCCCCGCCAGCAGTGACCAGTTTAGATCCCTCCTTGGTGTTCCGCATTGCAGCTCAATGGATATAAGCCACGCGGCTCCCGATTTTGGGGTGGTGCACGTTCGGCGGCAGGACCACCGCCCAAATATCGTCGCTCCAACTTGCCCATGCTTGAACAGCACACAAACACGAAGGTCGGTGGCACACCTTTATTTCACGGGTATAACTGATCTATTGTTGGCAGCTTTAATCCGACAGTCAGTTACGCGATGAGCCTGACGCGTTTCAAAATTTTCTTCCTCAGAGGGATTCGCTTGGCTGATTACGTGCACCTGGTTCAGTTTTTCACACAATGTTAATGCCACGCCCCTGGATGGGTCTGTCTTGATGACAGTTGGGCATTGTGGGAACAGCAGTCCAGGTTAATTACATATCCTATGGTGGCACTATTGTCTGTCATTCTTTTAAAGCCCTCAGATGGACTCGCCAGCAGTGACCAGTTTAGATCCCTCCTTGGTGTTCCGCATTGCAGCTCAATGGATATAAGCCACGCAGCTCCCGATTTTGGGGTGGTGCGCGTTCGGCGGCAGGACCACCACCCAGATATCGTCGCACCAACTTGCCCATGCTTGAACAGCACACAAACATGAAGGTCAGTGGCAAACCTTTATTTCACGGGTATAACTGATCTATTGCTAGCAGCTTCAATCCGACAGTCAGTTACGCGATGAGCCTGACGCGTTTCAAAATTTTCTTCTTCAGAGGCATTCGCTTGGCTGATTACGTGCACCTGGTTCAGTTTTTCACACAATGTCAATGTCAGGATTGAAGAGGAATTAATTCCCCGACTTAAAACGCGCCACAGGGCATATTTGCAGACATGTCACCTAAGACCCCACCCCCTTCCTTCATTATTGTGCAAACGTGCCCTCTGGTGCATTTTAAGTTGAGGAAATTATTGCTCTTTAATCTTGAAGGTCCCTGGGAGCCAACTATCCCACCAGGTACCTCCAGTATGCGCAAGGGAGCTGCGTTGCGGAGAGATGTTCAGAGGCCACACCCCTTTTTACACCTCTCTGCAATGCAGCTCTGTGGCGCTTACTGGAGGTACCTAGTGGGTGAGTTGGACCATAGGGACCCTCAGCATTCAAGGGGACTTAATCTCCAAACTTAAAATGGACACATGGTGCGTTTACACAGGGGCGAATGGAGGGGACCGGGCCTGAGGTGACGTGTGCAAACACGCCCTGTCGCGTGTTTTAAGTTGGGGAAATAATTATCCTTCAATCCTTAGGGCCCCTGGGGGCTAACAAGCCCACCAGGTGCTTCCAGCATGCGCCTCTGCGCTGCATTGCAGCGAAGTGGCCCAGACCGTGCCCCTTTTTACACCTCTCTGCAAAGCTGCTCTGTGGCACTTACTGGAGGTACCTAGTGGGCTACTTGGACCCCAGGGACCCTCAGGATTCAAGAGTACTTGATTAAAACAGACACATGGCGCATTTACACAGTGGTGAAGGGAGCGGATGGTGTGGGAAAGGGGCTCTATATATATTGGACCAAAGTAAAACCTAACTACGAATTCCTGTAATAAGGAGAGACCTCAGTGCTGCATCTTTGAGCCCGGTACTGATCCTGAAAAGTAATTTTAACCATACTTACCAGTAACTTGAATTTCCTACCATAGACTTGCTTTGACTGGTTTCACTTGGAAATTCTTCTAAGTGTGGAGTTCTGGAACTTACAAATATTCCTCTAAAATCAGCCATACTACAAATTCCGATTTACTCACCTGTTATCAGGAGAGACCTCAGTGCTGCATCTTTGAGCCCAGTACTGGCCCTGAAAAGTAATTCTAACCGTACTTACCAGTAATTTGAATTTCCTTTGATTGGGTAACATTGACTTGTTTCACTTGGAAATTGTTCTAAGTGTGGAGTTTTTGAACTTTAAAATATTCACCTAAAATCATCTGAACAACAAATTCCGATTTACTCACCTATTATCAGGAGAGAACCCAGTGTTGCATCTTTTAGCCCAGCACTGACCCTAAAAAGCCATTCCAACCGTTCTTACCAGTAACTTGGATTTCTTTCCATAGGAATCCATTTTCTAAAAAGTTTCTGTGTCGAATTTCACAAACTAAAAATATTCCTCAAAAATCCCCTGTATGACTTACAGGAGATGCACCAGTGCTGGATCCAGGATCCACCACTGAGTAAGAAAAAGTAAGGATAACACTACTTACCTGCTAAGTGAATTTCCTCCCATAGGTTAACATTGGTGATTCTACGTGAAAAAGTTTCTAAGTGACAACTTTTAAGATACAATAATATTCCTTAAAAATCACTACTGTAACCAAAACGCTTTTACTCAACTGTTTTGCAGGAGATGTCCCAGGACTGAATCTAGAATCCAGTCCTGTGGTTAGAAAAGTAATCCATAAAGTAACTAATTGCATTCAACTAGAAATCCCCATTGAGCTTAAATTTGCATTGTGTCTGAAATTGTGTTGCCCATTGCAACAACTGTAACTACTGTACTTAAAAGTATATTGCCTATTTGCAAAGTATCTAATCTAAAGTAATTCATTCTGAGAAAGTATATTTTGTAATGTAATGTATAATGTAATTATAATGTAATTGAAAAAATATCTAAAAATAAATAGTTTAAAAAATGTAGTAAATCAGTATAAAAAAATATAACAATTAATACATTTAAAAATTTTCATTTGCAAAACCTTTTAAATTCACTGAAAAAACCATAGGTTTCAGACATGTTATAGTTAAGGAATTAGCATTTAAAAAAACGTTCTAAATTCACTGAAAAAAACATAGGTTTCAGACATGTTATAGTTATGAATTGGTACAAAAGGGGGTGGTGATGGACGGAGCATCTGAACCAATCAAACACTCACACACAGTCAAAAGATCTGGGTTTGATCCATCACCATTCTTTAGCCCACTCTGCCACCCCAGTTCAGACATGGCTATATGCAAATCAGTCTGTCCCTGTGCCTCATGGGAACAGTCCAGCCCGAACTGCCAAGCCATGCCTTCTCTGGACCGGAAACAAGCTTCTGAGGACCGGTTTCTGGCATTACAGCCGTCTTCAGCCCGGCTTGCTTGAATCCAGTGGCAAAGTGAGCAAGGGACTCACGTCTGAGCATACCCTGCCACACTTATGGCGGCCAAAGCGGTCAAAAGGGGGTGGTGATGGACGGAGCATCTGAACCAATCAAACACTCACACACAGTCAAAAGATCTGGGTTTGATCCATCACCGTTCTTTAGCCCACTCTGCCACCCCAGTTCAGACATGGCTATATGCAAATCAGTCTGACCCTGTGCCTCATGGGAACAGTCCAGCCCGAACTGCCAAGCCATGCCTTCTCTGGACGGGAAACAAGCTTCCGAGGACCGGTTTCTGGCATTACAGCCGTCTTCAGCCCGGCTTGCTTGAATCCAGTGGCAAAGTGAGCAAGGGACTCACGTCTGAGCATACCCTGCCACACTTATGGTGGCCAAAGCGATACAAAAGGGGGTGGTGAAGGACGGAGCATCTGAACCAATCAAACACTCACACACAGTCAAAAGATCTGGGTTTGATCCATAACCGTTCTTTAGCCCACTCTGCCATTCCAGTTCAGACATGGCTATATGTAAATCAGTCTGACCCTGTGCCTCATGGTAACAGTCCAGCCCGAACTGCCAAGCCATGCCTTCTCTGGACCGGAAATAAGCTTCCGAGGACCGGTTTCTGGTATTACAGCCGTCTTCAGCCCGGCTTGCTTGAATCCAGTGGCAAAGTGAGCAAGGGACTCACGTCTGAGCATACCCTGCCACACTCATGGCGGCCAAAGCGGTACAAAAGGGGGTGGTGATGGACGGAGCATCTGAACCAATCAAACACTCACACACAGTCAAAAGATATGGGTTTGATCCATCACCGTTCTTTAGCACATTCTGCCACCCCAGTTCAGACATGGCTATATGCAAATCAGTCTGACCCTGTGCCTCATGGGAACAGTCCAGCCCGAACTGCCAAGCCATGCCTTCTCTGGACCGGAAACAAGCTTCCGAGGACCGGTTTCTGGCATTACAGCCGTCTTCAGCCCGGCTTGCTTGAATCCAGTGGCAAAGTGAGCAAGGGACTCACGTCTGAGCATACCCTGCCACACTTATGGCGGCCAAAGCGGTACAAAAGGGGGTGGTGATGGACGGAGCATCTGAACCAATCAAACACTCACACACAGTCAAAAGATCTGGGTTTGATCCATCACCGTTCTTTAGCCCACTCTGCCACCCCAGTTCAGACATGGCTATATGCAAATCAGTCTGACCCTGTGCCTCATGGGAACAGTCCAGCCCGAACTGCCAAGCCATGCCTTCTCTGGACCGGAAACAAGCTTCCGAGGACCGGTTTCTGGCATTACAGCCGTCTTCAGCCCGGCTTGCTTGAATCCAGTGGCAAAGTGAGCAAGGGACTCACGTCTGAGCATACCCTGCCACACTTATGGCGGCCAAAGTGGTACAAAAGGGTGTGGTGATGGACGGAGCATCTGAACCAATCAAACACTCATACACAGTCAAAAGATCTGGGTTTGATCCATCACCGTTCTTTAGCCCACTCTGCCACCCAGGTTCAGACATGGCTATATGCAAATCAGTCTGACCCTGTGCCTCATGGGAACAGTCCAGCCCGAGCTGCCAAGCCATGCCTTCTCTGGACCGGAAACAAGCTTCCGAGGACCGGTTTCTGGCATTACAGCCGTCTTCATCCCGGCTTGCTTGAATCCAGTGGCAAAGTGAGCAAGGGACTCACGTCTGAGCATACCCTGCCACACTTATGGCGGCCAAAGCGGTACAAAAGGGGGTGGTGATGGACGGAGCATCTGAACCAGTCAAACACTCACACACAGTCAAAAGATCTGGGTTTGATCCATCACCGTTCTTTAGCCCACTCTGCCACCCGAGTTCAGACATGGCTATATGCAAATCAGTCTGACCCTGTGCCTCATGTCCAGCCCGAACTGCCAAGCCATGCCTTCTCTGGACCGGAAACAAGCTTCCGAGGACCGGTTTCTGGCATTACAGCCGTCTTCAGCCCGGCTTGCTTGAATCCAGTGGCAAAGTGAGCAAGGGACTCACGTCTGAGCATACCCTGCCACACTTATGGCGGCCAAAGCGGTACAAAAGGGGTTGGTGATGGACGGAGCATCTGAACCAATCAAACATTCACACACAGTCAAAAGATCTGGGTTTGATCCATCACCGTTCTTTAGCCTAATCTGCCACCCCAGTTCAGACATGGCTATATGCAAATCAGTCTGACCCTGTGCCTCATGGGAACAGTCCAGCCCAAACTGCCAAGCCATGCCTTCTCTGGACCGGAAACAACCTTCCGAGGACCAGTTTCTGGCATTACAGCCGTCTTCAGCCCGGCTTGCTTGAATCCAGTGGCAAAGTGAGCAAGGGACTCACGTCTGAGCATACCCTGCCACACTTATGGCGGCCAAAGCGGTACGAAAGGGGGTGGTGATGTATCGCTTTGTTCGCCCTAAGTGTGGCAGGGTATGCTCAGACGTGAGTCCCTTGCTCACTTGGCCACTGGATTCAAGATAGCCTGGCTGATGATGATTATGAATCCGAAACCGGTCCCTGGATGCTTGTTTCCGGTCCATGGAAGACATGGCTTGGCAGTTCGGGCTGGACTGTTCCCATGAGGCACAGGGTCAGACTGATTTGCATATGGCCATGTCTGAAATGGGGTGGCTGAGTGGGCTAAAGAATGGTGATGGATTAAACCCATATCAGTTGACTGGGGGTGAGTGTTTGATTTGCTCAAACGTTCCGTCCATCATCCCCTTTTGTATCGCTATAGTTATGAATTAGCATTTAAAAAACCTTAGAAATTCACTGAAAAAAAACATAGGTTTTTGGGATGTTATATTTAGCTGGACATTTCACTCGTACAAAACCATTAAAATTCCTCCGTTATAGTTAGTTCTGCTAACTATAACTCGCGCGCCTGCAATCCACTCCTGATGATGTCACATATCACATAATTCATGACATGGTCAGTGACATCAATGATGACATCACTGATAACATCTCAAATTACATCACTGATGACATCATACACGTGACAATCAGATACACCTTATTATACACTAGTATAACCTTTCATCACTCACTGTAAAATACATAGTACCATATTTGAATCCATTGACACACCAATACAAGTTTCTAAAAACCCACTCAGTGATTCCTAAATCTATACACACACCTAATCATTTACCTATAAATTCACTCATACATGCTGTCAATGATCAATAGAACACTATCAAATATACTTATACACATATATCGATTACATACCAGCACACATCCTATTCACTTATGAAGTCATCCTGCTCACTTATGCAAACAATGGATCATACTTACATTTACTTAGCTACACACTTATACAAACACCACTTCATTTATTCATATAGATAGTAACTCATACTTAGTATGTTATAAAATCACTATTACAAGTATGTAGTTATCCATACAGTCACTCATACAATCACTGAGTCGTATGTATACTTATTTATATACAACAAATGTCTCATACACTGCCTTTTATTATTCTAGTTTGTTGGACATGCACCATTGAGAGATATATTTGCTCATCAGCACATCCATAAACATATTCATTCACCCAAATAACTGTTATAATATGTAGTTTTAATGTCATATTTCTACTGAATCAACTATTGACACATCTTTGGGCAGTCACACTTCCCCCACCGAACCACACACACATACACTCTCCCCTACAAATACTCAGTTAACTAATCAATACCTAATATAGACTTTCACTTAGCAAGTAACCAACTGGTGCAGCAGTTTACACAACAACTGACAAAGTGTTACAGATATTCACACAGTTTAGTCACTATCCAATATATTCAGTGAGACACTAAATTAGTCAATTAAACAGTCAATGACACTGCTACTAAATCCTCCCTCCAGATATTGATATTGTTATATCCACTCATTCTTCAATGCAGATTGCTATATATATATAACATATTTAAATAACAAACCAAACCACATTCACTGGATGATGTCATCAATGATGTCATCAGTGATGTCATTTGAGATGTCATCAGTGAAGTCACTGATCATTTCATGAATTATCTAATATGTGACATCATCAGCAGTGGATTGCGGGTGCGCGAAATATAGTTAGTACAACTAACTATATAGGAGCAATTTCAATGGTTTTGTATGAGTGAAATGTTCAGCTAACTATAACACCCCTAAAGCTTATAGTTTTTTGAGTGAATTTCAAAGGTTTTTTTAAAAGCTAATTCCTAACTATATAAGGCCTGAAACCTATGGTTTTTTCAGTGAATTTCAAAGGTTTTTTAAATTCTAATTCCTAACTATACAAGGCCTGAAACCTATGTTTTTTTCAGTAAATTTGCAGGGGTTTTTAAATGCTAATTCCTAACTATATAAGGCCTGAAACCTATGTTTTTTTCAGTGAATTTGCAAGGTTTTTTAAATGCTAATTCCTAACTATATAAGGCCTGAAACCTATGGTTTTTTCAGTGAATTTGCAAGGTTTTTTAAATGCTAATTCCTAACTATATAAGGCCTGAAACCTATGGTTCTTTAAGTGAATTTGCAAGGTTTTTTAAATGCTAATTCCTCACTATATAAGGCCTGAAACCTATGGTTTTTTAGTTGAATTTCGAAGGTTTTTTAAATGACAATTTTTAAATGTATTAATTGTTATTTGTTTTTATACTGATTTACTGCATGTTTGCAGGCAGGTGTTCAGAGGGCACGCCCCCTTTGTACAACGTTCTGCAGCGCAACCCCTGGCGCGTTTGCAGAGGAGGAACTAATTCCCCTTGCATACTGGGGGTGCCTGGGGGGCAACTAGCCCACCAGGAGCCTCCAGTATAAGCCAGGGAGCTGCATTACAGAGAGGTGTAATGAGGCCACACCCTTTTTTACACCTCTCTGCAACGCAGCCCCCGGGCGTGTTTGCAGAGGGGGAACTAATTCCCCTTACTTACTGCCGGTTCCTGGGGGCCAACTAGCCCACCTGGAACCTGCAGTATGCGCCAGGGGGCTGCATTGCAGAGAGGTGTAATGAGGCCACACCCTTTTTTACACCTCTCTGCAGCGCAACCCCTGGCATGTTTGCAGAATAGGAACTAATTCCCCTTGCATACTGGGGGTCCCTGGGGGCCAAGTAGCCCACCAGGAGCCTCGAGTATGCGCCAAGGGGCTGCGTGGCTTTGCCCCGGGGGCGGCAGTCCCCGGGGCAGTGTGGGGGGGGATTGTGGACCCCCCACACTTCTTTATCACTATGCCGCCGCGATTTGGTCCCCCCGGGGGGTAATTTTTAAAAAAACAGACCAAGTAAAAAAAAAAAAAATCTTGCCATTTTTTGTCCTTGTGGGACCACCTGGGCATTCCTAGGGGGTCAGGGTGTATCTACCCTGCCCCCTTTTTGTGTTCTTCATGTTTGTTTTTCTGCTTTCTTGAGCCTCGGTCTATCTACACGCACACATATACACATATATATATATAACGCTCCAAATCCTTTCAGTCTTTCCCAGAAAGAACAAAACAGCACTCGAGGATGGAGTTTTTCACACGCTAGATTTTATTCAGCGGAGGGGTGCACACAGACGCGTTTCGGCGGTCTGCCTTCATCAGTGTGTGATGCACTATGTTTAAACCCGACATTATTTTAAACATTTTTTGTGTTGTTCACTCCCACAAACCATAAGGCATAGACATCGACAAGGGGACTCGCACCATACATTGAAAAGTGGCGGCCATCTTACAATGTTTGTTTTTTATAACGCTGATTAACATCAAACAAAGCAACATAATAGCAGAAACGTTCAAGCCCACAAATGGGCAGCCTCCTTATTCTAAGCATGATACATCATATATATAATGGTCCTCAAATAGACAAAAACATATAGCCGTGGATCGGCTGGTGTCCCCTAGTAGAGTGGATAGTCGAAGTGTATATAACCAAAATGAAGGACTTACAATTCAACATCATTGTGGTAAGAAAGACTTATAAGTGGAGTGCATGAGTTATATTGTGAGGTGCGTCGCGTGCAGCAGCAAAAGGTCATGTGAAGATATGTTTAAACTGCAATTCACGTTTCATTTTAAAGATCAATCTCCGAAGAGGTATAATGAAACACAGAATTATATATATATCCATATATACATATAAGCACAGTGGAAAGATACATTTGCAAAAGTCTCTTATAATGAACCCATGTGTGAATCCAAATCCACATAGACATTCTGTAAATCTGTAGCACAAAATACATGCCAAGTTCATATTCAATTCATATGAAGGTTTTCTAAAACAGATTAGATACTGTGGTTCATTTGGCATAAAACGGTCTCTCACACCATTCTATGTATATGACATGGATCAAACACACAGACAAAGTTTTCAGAATTTTCAGAATTTTCTAGAGCTAGTATATACAGTGGTCTACAATTATTCCATGAGAGATGATACTCAGAAGTTCTAATTACAGTTTTTTGAAATGAGCTATCATCCTGGAATCATGACGACCTAGTGTTCTTTTCAGATCTCCTAAGTTATTTCCCTAGATGGAAAGCCATCTCCTCCCCACTGTTTAGGCCTTTAGGATGTTTCGTGGAAAGGTCTATAATATATCGGGACTCCAATCTCCTTAATCTGCGTAGGCGGTCACCACCACGTATATTTGGGGGTACAACGTCTAGGCCAAAATATTGGAGTTTGTTCCTGTCTCGATTGTGGGCCTCCGCAAAGTGGCGAGCCACCGGGTATGCCTGGTCTACTTTATCGATGGCTCTCATATGCTCTAGTACTCTGAGCTCGATCTCTTTAATCGTGCTCCCAATATAGCGTAAGCCACAGGGGCACTGTAGGCAGTAGACGGCATATTGGGTACTGCAGGTGATGAATTTGTTAATATTCATTTTCTTGCCAGTATCAGTGATGACATAAGAGAGGACCCGTTTACTACCCGCGCACGCTTTGCAGCGGCCGCAGGGGTAAAAGCCTCTTTGCTCCCTTAAGGTATTACTTTTATGGGGCATATTCTCAAGATGACTCGTCACCAACATGTCGCCTATTGATCTGGCTTTGCTAAAGGTTAGGAGTGGCTGAGTTGGTAAATCTGCTTTGAGCACATTATCTGTAAGAAGAATATGCCAATTCTTCCTTAGCATAGCTCTAAAAGTTTCGGCTCCTGATGAGTAGGGGGTTATGACTCTGAACTTGCCCTTGTTATCACCTGGTACGGCTCCGCGATTCCCTTGTTCAGGATTATTGGTCAGAAGGGACTGTCTCTCTATTCTTCTAACTCTGTTGAGGGTATTGTTTAGTAATTTCTTACCGTACCCCCTAACCCTGAACCGGGATACGCATTCCGAAGCGGCCGCTTCGAAATCAGATGGTTTAGAACAATTTCTACGAAGTCTCAACAATTCCCCATAGGGGATGCTGTTGATCAGTTGTGGGGGGTGACTGCTGCTGGCATGCAGTGTCGAGTTGCCAGCAGTTTGTTTCCTGAAAAGATTAGTGTGGAGGTGTCCTTCTTCTACATATATTCTAAGGTCCAGATAGTCCGCTGCCACCGGACTTACTGTTCCCGAGAAATGGAGATTGATGTTGTTTCTATTCAGGACATTGATGTATTCGTATGCTGTTTCAGAATTACCTTTCCACACAAGGAAAAGGTCATCAATATACCGATGCCAACAAATGACCTTTCCTTCTTCCTCTCCTGATACACAGCTCCTGGGTACCTGCTCCTCCCACCAGCCCACGAACAGGTTCGCGTAGCTGGGGGCAAAGCAGGTACCCATCGCCGTCCCAGACTTCTGAATATACAATTGTTCTTCGAACAGAAAAATGTTGTGTGTCAGGCAAAATTCTACGAATTCGAGAATCATTGTATTGTGTCTCGAAAATCGTAGCTGGCGTTGTTCTAATGCCCATTTCACAGCCTCTAGTCCATGATGGTGTTCAATAATTGTGTATAGGCTAGTGATATCTAATACCATCAATAGGTATTCCTGTTCCCACACTAAGTTCTGTATCTTCATCAGAAAGTCTTTTGTGTCTCGCACATAGGAATCCAAATTAGATACCAAAGGAAATAAGGTATGGTCCACAAAGCGAGACATATTTTCTGTAAGACTTCCAATGGAAGAAATAATAGGGCGACCAGGCGGACAGTCACGATTGTTGTGTAATTTTGGGAGGTGGTAAAATGTAGGAGTCATAGGGCAGTTCGTATGTAAGAACAAGTGTTCGTCACTGCTCAACATATGTTGGTCATACCACTTAGCGATGAGTGTATCATAATCTTTGATGCTTTGCTGGTAGACTTCATTAGTACATTTGTTGTAAAAGTTCTCATCTGAGAGCTGCCTTAATGCTTCCTGTTTATAGTATTCGCGTGTCATTAAAACCACATTCCCGCCCTTGTCTGAGGGCTTCACAATTAATTTCGTGTCTTTCATTAATGTTTTCAGGGCTAGTCTTTGTGATTCCGTGATGTTGTAATTTGTATTCTGGTGGTTGGCTCTACAGTATTTAAGTAGATCATCGTTCATAGCTTCAGAAAACACATCTACAGCATCCCAAGGGGACTGGGGGACAAAGGTCGACACTGGTCTGAATCCACTCGTGTCTCTTTCTTGTTCAATACCTTGCATTTCAGCTCTTTGGGCTGTATCTAATTGTGCAAGGTCCTGTGTTTGCTCCAGTTCTAGATCACTAAGTACTTCTACTGAGCGCAGATCTCTACAGCTTAGTTTGTCCGTTGCTGTTATCCTGGATCCTTGGTTCTCCTTGTTCTGTAGGTGTGGACGCAATTTAAAATGTTTATGCAATTTCAGCTTGCGTGTGAAGCGGAACAAGTCTATCTTGGTCTGGGTGTATTCCAACTCATTGTTGGGGCAAAAGGTTAATCCGAGGCTTAGAACTTGTTCTTCCTCAGTCGTGAGTTTCCTGGTAGTTAAGTTGACTACCGTTAGATTTGGTTCTTCGTTACCGGTGTTAAGGGGTTGGGAGGTACGTATGATGTGACTTGTACCTATAGAGTTAGTGGCTGGAGATATTATTGTTTCTTGTTGGTGCGTTTCCGATTCACCCAACGAGATGGTACTGCACCGCCTCTTCCTCTGCCTCTTGTTCCCCCCACCTGCCCGTCTGGTTCTCCTGCTTTTCCTGCTCCTTGGGTACTTGCATCCGGTGGCTTGTTCTTCCCGCCCCGGAGCCATGAGCTTTTTATTACCTCGTACTCCTCCTGAAAAGGGGTCTTCTTGCTTTTCTCTAAAGTTTTCAGCCCTCTATTGGTTCTGCGTTCTTCTGCGTCTGACTGATTTCCTTCTGACTCATTCTCAGTTATGTCAGATTCTGATGTCACTTCCGCAGCTTCGTTCATTATCCCAGCACCTTCTTTTCTACTTCTCTGGAGGGCCTTACGTGGAGCGTCGAACTTCTTTGCATACGTGAGGACGCGTCCAGTATGATAGTCATTTGCGTCTCTCTCGTATTTCTCCTGCTTCCGGAGTCTTATTTTGGCTTCATACTTTACTAGCCTCGCTTTCATCTGTTCTTTCATTTGCCCAATTGTTGTTATTAGGCTAGAATCAGTTTCGTTTTCCAACTCATTGTTAATTGCAGCGATGTCAGCCAATGCCCGTTCTCTGTCGCTCCACGCATATTTTACGAGTATTTTCAGTGTACCCTCGCAATATTCGGCAGTGTGTTCGAACCAGTCTGTGAGCAGTTGTGGGTCCGGATTCTCATAAGAGGGATCGGTATGGACCCTCAATCCTCGTGGCACCCTCTCTTCTTCAATATAGTTGGTGAGACTCGTTGCCTCCCACCATTTACGGAGCTCCCTCTCATGGAGACGCTCTAATTTCGCCATAGTCGTTAACAATGGATTACTAGGCATTTCCACTGTTGGCAGTTCAGTTGTTCCTGGCGTTCTTTCTTGCCTTTTAAACATGCCTTTTGCCGCTGCTTGTCGTTCCGCATCGGAAAACATGTCGGGGTTGTACGGGTCATGCACAGTATTGAAGTTCGACTGTGTCTTTTAGACTCGTACTTGCAGGTAGTGCTACCTCCCCCGCGATTCACAGCGTGTCTACTGTTCCAATCCTCTATCGCCTGACCAAACAATTCCCAAAAATCCCTGGCATGCAGAGATGGGAGTACACGGTTAAAAGCAGTAGTTCATGCTCACCGGTGACGTTTTCCTCGGGAGACGCTTTGCGCACTCCTCCGTACTCCGTACTCAGGCTCGAACTCCCATTTTGGATAAGGCGGTGCGCAGCCGTGCACTGCAAAACGCTCCTTTCCCACGAAAAGCGGCTGCTCACTCGTCGGCGGGTGCTGTCGGCGGTTCGTGGACACCGCCACATATAACGCTCCAAATCCTTTCAGTCTTTCCCAGAAAGAACAAAACAGCACTCGAGGATGGAGTTTTTAACACGCTAGATTTTATTCAGCGGAGGGGTGCACACAGACGCGTTTCGGCGGTCTGCCTTCGTCAGTGTGTGATGCACTATGTTTAAACCCGACATTATTTTAAACATTTTTTGTGTTGTTCACTCCCACAAACCATAAGGCATAGACATCGACAAGGGGACTCGCACCATACATTGAAAAGTGGCGGCCATCTTACAATGTTTGTTTTTTATAACGCTGATTAACATCAAACAAAGCAACATAATAGCAGAAACGTTCAAGCATTTATATATATGTATGTGTATATATTACCTACTGGCGGTCGCCAGTAGGTATATATAGTTAGGATTTTTTCTCTATGGGTTTTTTGAAAATTCTATGTCTAATAACTTTGCCGTTTGTGGACGGAATTGGCTGAAATTTTCAGGAAAATGGCACATTTTGTTTCTGAGCAGCCTTTGAAAATTTGGGGGGGGTTCGTCAAGGGGGGGCCGAGAAAAAAGGGGGGTCCCAAAACGCGTTTTTCCCATGTTAATTTCCATAGGGCGGTTGGCCTCACTTTTAGCCCGAACGGCTGAATGGATTTGCACGAAACTTGGCAAAATTGTAGGGACTGGTAGCCCGATGTGCCTTTTGTAGGTCTCAATATATGTGCTCCAGTGGATTTGGAGAAATTAACGTTTAAAAAAAGATATATATCTGTAACAGCGGACCGGTTAGCGCTCTGGTTCGCGGACTTTTCGCGCAACGGAGCTTTGTGAAGCGAAGCTGATTGGTTCTCCGGCGTCTGTCAACATTCCAAACAGTCCGTAGCGGCCGCCATCTTGTCTCTCGGTAGGATCGAGAGACAAGAGGAGGTCAAAACAAAGGGGGAAATAACTATAAGGGGGCATAGTAGATCCTCGCTGACCCCCTAGGTTTGATGTGGAGGTTTTAAAAGGGCCCCGCGGGGCAAAAAAAAATAATAATAATAATAATCGAACGGCTGAATGGATTTGCACGAAACTTGGCAAAATTGTAGGGACTGGTAGCCCGATGTGCCTTTGCTAGGTCTCAATATATGTGCTTCAGTGGATTTTGAGAAATTAACGTTCAAAAAAAGATATATATCTGTAACAGCGCACCGCTTCGCGTACTTTTCGCGTTACGGAGCTTTGCGAAGCGAAGCTGATTGGCTCTCCGGTGTCTGTAAACATTCCAAACAGTACGTAGCGGCCGCCATCTTGTCTCTCGGTAGGATCGAGAGACAAGAGGAGGCCAAAGCGAAGGGGCAAATGACCATAAGGGGGCATAGTAGATCCTCGCTGACCCCCTAGGTTTGATGTGGAGGTTTTAAAAGGGCCCCGCGGGGCAAAAAAAAAAAATAATAATAATAATCGAACGGCTGATGACCATAAGGGGGCATAGTAGATCCTCGCTGACCCCCTAGGTTTGATGTGGAGGTTTTAAAAGGGCCCCGCGGGGCAAAAAAAAAAAATAATAATAATAATCGAACGGCTGAATGGATTTGCACGAAACTTGGTAAAATATTAGGGACTGGTAGCCCGATGTGCCTTTGCTATGTCTCAATATATGTGCTTCAGTGCATTTTGAGAAATTAACGTTCAAAAACAAGATATATATCTGTAACAGCGCTCCGCTTCGCGGAGATAAAATTATATCTGTATTACCTAGCTGTTGCTAACACCAGTTAGCGACGGCTAGTAGGAGATAGCGACCATCTTGGGTCCCACTTTGCATGTGAGTGATATTTATCACTAATGACATGCAAAGTGGGCATGCCAAGATGTTAGCGACTGGAAACAGTCGCTAACATCGCTATCTCCTATTATCAACTTTTGGAAATATTCGAGATAAGCGCGAATATCTCCAAAAAGTAACAGCTGCCCTGAGCAGTTCTTAGCCATGTTATCCAATGGGAGGTGGATAACATGGCTAAGAGCATTAGCTCGGTAATGCATGAATATCGCGGAGTTTTCAGCGATATTAATGCATTGCGCTCGTTTTTTATCGTATTTGCGATAAACCTTGATAATAGCAAGGTTTATCTGCGATAATTTCTGACGGTAAAAAAATCTTTGCAATGCATCGTTAGGGATAAATATCGCTTAACTTTGGTAATATGCCCCAACGTCTGTTAACGTTCGATTCGAAGGAAATCAGGAATTGTTGAAAAACATTGTGTGCGCCATCTTGTCTTTTTTCAAATGCCACACTTTTGTCGTGCACGGCAGCCATTTTAGATGCCTTGACCAGATCCACTCTGTGCACGCTGTCGATCCTTAGCATGGCTCCCCACCCTCGCAAGCATCTCCCCCAGGCAGTGGTCACCCCCGCTCTCTGTTTTATGCATGGGTAATAAACCTCCCCCCATCTGCGCTGTTCTTCCCTGAGAATCACACCCTGTGCCCGCCCGACACCTCCCTTTCGCCCTATTCACTACCGCACCCTCTGACACTCCTTTTCCTCTGTGTCCGATTGTCCAGGCCGGTCCTAGGCTATCAGCTAGCCCTGCAGATGTAGTTTATGGCCACAGCTGTAAAGAATCACCCGTCTTCAAAGGAGTTATAGTAGATCAAGGCCCACACTCGATGAGATCCGTCACAGCAGACGCGTTCCTATTATCTGAAAACCATCCTGTATTGTGATTGGGGAGGGGACCGAGCGTGAAGCGGAAGATTCCAGGGATGACTCTTTGTACATCAAAGTTTTTACAATTATGTGTCACATTAAAAATATATAGCACTCCGACAAAGTAGTAAGATTATAAAACTTTAATAATTTATAAATATATACAAGAAAAAAAAAATAGTAATAACATATAAACATTTTTAGAGAAAAACAACGAAGTAGCGGTCGGCTGTGCGAATAGTCCCAACGCAGCACAACGTCCAGATTTCCGGCGTGGGGCGTCGCGGGGGTGGGTCATCAGTAGCAAACTGTTGTGCGAATAGTTCCAAGGCAGCAGAACGCGCCGAAATCTAGATGACACGAAAGTGATGTCTAGTAAGTTGCCACCCAGCAAATAACGGCGTGGGGCGTCGCGGGGGGTGGGTCATCAGTAGCAAACTGTTGTGCGAATAGTTCCAAGGCAGCAGAACGATGGCACCAAGGTGATGTCCAGTAAGTTGCCGCACTGGTTTTGGTATCCTACAATGCTGCTCCGAATAATGGCGTGGAGCGCCCCGGGGGAGGCGGCGTGAACGGGCCTCTCCAGGTGGAGTCTCATCTGTTTTAGTGGGGCGCCCCTTTACCGTTTCAGTTGCCATTCCGTCCGCTTTTGGTCCACTGTGTCAAAATCCGCCATTCAGCTGAGTTGCGCCCACTCTTGCGGTGCAGCGATAGGCGGCTGTCACAGGACTCTCAAAATGGCGGCAGGCTGTTTCCTTTTTGGGCCTGGTCCACTGAAATGGCCCTGGGACACCTTGGAAATCGGACGCTTGTCTGCTAGGTCTTGGACCCCATTCTCGAAAGCGTCCCCTCCGCCTTGAGAATTCATCAAAAGTTTTGGGGGCCCCGAGTCCTGCAGGCTTCTGGTGGGGAGCGGCTGCCATGATTGCTCGCGGAATGACCACGACGGAGCTACGAGATGGTGGTGCTCTCATGGTGACGCCAGTTTAGTCTGAAACATCCAGAAACAAGGTGGGGCTTTCATCGTTTGGGGGAAAAAAAAAGTTTTCATCCAATGAAAAGTGTTGTTTTTAGGTCATATGATCAAGCCTTCCATCATTAGGAAACCAAAAGTAAAATGAACCAATGAAAAGTTTTATAAACAAGTCACATGACCTGTTATGCGGCATAGGGTATAAAATGCGGAGAAAATACGTTGGCACGTGAGGCGGCGTCAGTAGCGGACCGATGTGCGAATAGGCCGAAGGCAATACAACGCGCCAAGATCCGGATGGCACCGAGGTGGTGTCATAGTTGAGAGTTCTGAGCAGCGGTTGTAACACTGTCTGAAGCTTATTTGCAGCTGCTGCAGCTTCACTACGCGCCAAGATCCGGATGGCACCGAGGTGGTGTGTAGGAAGTTGCCGCACTGGTGTGGCCATCCTACAATGCTGAAAGTCGGCGTGGGGCGCCCCGTTGGCCTGTGAGTTTGCGTCAGTAGCGGACCGATGTGCGAATAGGCCGAAGGCAGCACAACGCGCCAAGATCCGGATGGCACCGAGGTGGTGTCTAGTAAGTTGTCGCACTTCTGTGGCCATCCTACAATGTTGAAAGTCGGCGTGGGGCGCCCCGTTGGCCTGTGAGATGGTGTCAGTAGCGGACTGATGTGTGAATGGGGCCAAAGGCAGCGCAACAATATTTTCTACTATATTTCCGGAGTAGAAGACACCACAAGGCGCTGAGATGCCAAGATCCGGATGGCACCGAGGTGGTGTGTAGCAAGTTGCCGCACTGGTGTGGCCATCCTACAATGCTGAAAGTCGGCGTGGGGCGCCCCGTTGGCCTGTGAGATGGCGTCAGTAGCGGACCGATGTGCGAATAGGCCGAAGGCAGCACAACAATATTTTCTGACTGACACCACAAGGCGCTGAGATGCCAAGATCCGGATGGCACCGAGGTGATGTCTAAGTTGCGGACTGATGTGCGAATGGGGCCAAAGGCAGCGTAACAATATTTTTTGTATGGAAGATACCACTAGGCGTTGAGATGCCAAGATTCGGATGGCACTGAGGTGATGTCTAGCAAGTTGGTGTGGTCATCCTACAATGCTGAAACTCGGCGTGGGTCGCCCCATTAGCCTGTGAGATGGCGTCAGTAGCGGACCGATGTGCGAATAGGCCGAAGGCAGCACAACGCGCCAAGATCCGGATGTCACCGTGGTGGTTTCATAGTTGAGAGGCACTTCATCTGCAGTGGGGCGCCGAGATCCGGATGGCACCGAGGTGATGTCTAGCAAGTTGCTGTACTGGTGTGGTCATCCTACAATGCTGAAACTCGGCGTGGGTCGCCCCATTAGCCTGTGAGATGGCGTCAGTAGCGGACCGATGTGCGAATAGGCCGAAGGCAGCACAACGCGCCAAGATCCGGATGTCACCGTGGTGGTTTCATAGTTGAGAGGCACTTCATCTGCAGTGGGGCGCCGAGATCCGGATGGCACCGAGGTGATGTCTAGCAAGTTGCTGTACTTGTGTGGTCATCCTACAATGCTGAAACTCGGCGTGGGTCGCCCCATTAGCCTGTGAGATAGCTGTTCTTTGGATTTGGGCCTGGTCCACCAAAATGGCCCTGGGACACCTTAGAACTCGGACGCTCGATTTTTTTTTCCTTTCCTGTACATGCAAAAAAAGGTAAATGCCCGGTACGTTACACGCTTCATCTGCCACGATGAACTCTCCAGAGGAACCGAAAAAAAATATAGTTGTGGTAACTATACCATGCATCGTCATATGGAGAGGTGGCACCAATTAATTATAGTGCTGCATAAAAGAGAGATTTGGAGGAGAACCCCTGACCTGCTAGTACATTCATCAAAGAAGTGGCACTGAGAGCTTCAGAGGCAAGGGAAACGGTCCCAAATATTTAGAAGAACTTTGGAAAGATTAAAATGACATGTTTAGATTGTGGCAAATTAATTTCATGTGGACAGATGAGTGTTACTCTAATAAATACAGCATATGAACATCATCATAGTCGATGGTTGGTAGAGACATTTTGACTATATCCTGGACCTGCCCGTCCTCGCCCAAAATGGCGCCAGAATAAATGGGACTCGTAACTCCTTGTTGTGTACTGGTTGCAGAACCTTGAAATCACGAGATACGTATGCAGTTTTGAAGCACATGGCGGGCGGGGACGAGAATTGATTGAATATTTCGACATCCCTATTGATATTAAGTTCTGATGTGTTATTGATTACTGTACTGTTGAAAGTTCGAATTAACGTCACCCATGGTACTTGCCCGCAAATGTATATCTAGATAATTTTATTGTAACTGGCCCTGTCGTATTTTAATTATAAAATGTACGTCCACCGATTCCGTAACTGTTAGACACCTTAGTTCTTGCAACCTAATGGCCCGCCCGTTACGTTCCTCTACAGTGTAAATGTCTATTCATCATATACGATTACAGTTTGCTCCATGGCCGGCCCACGTGGTTATAGGCTCGTATTTGTATAATGAAATTTTCACAATAAAGGTTTTTAAAAGAAAACATGGTAGTAGTATATACATTGGTAAAGTTTTTAATAATAGTCACTGTTTTAGAATCATTAAAAGGCAAGTGAAATAAAGCAGACCAATTACATGAAGGGTAAAAGGTATAATACGAAGGAACGCAGTAAAGATAAATGGTCAAGGGCTGTTGTGTTTTCTATTCCTGCAACATAAAGTGATCGATAAGAATCTCATATTCAGGCGTATCGGCGACTAAGACAGCAGGTCGACCCTCTTTTGCTCAACGGCTCCGTCATGGGACGAAGAAACGCTCTTTTTCTCGAAAAAAGAATATATTTTACTTGCAGGACAGTTGTAAAATTTCCGGGAAAGTACATTAGCCTGGAACATTATAACATATATTTAAGAAAAAATAATGTTCGGAAGTAATGAAAAGCGTAATTTTTAGGTCATATGACCAAGCCTTTCATCATTACAATAAGAAAAGTAAAATGAACCAATGAAAAGTTTTATTAACAAGTCACATGACTTGTTATGCTTACGTTACGCGCTGCGCGCCCCGGATGATTTCCGGATGCGCTAACGCGGCGCGTCATATGACGCATTACGCGACAACGCAGGTACAGAATATAGTCAAAATGTCTCCACCAACCAGCGGTCGGAACACAACCCCTTTCAGCAGGCTAAATAGTTCTGTTAAATGACAACAGAAGGGACAGGCAACAAGAACCATCAGTCAAAGAGGGGAGGGCTAGTTCTTCTCTACCGGGTTACATTGGGGCGCTACCGGAACTGATCGAATTGGTAGTCTACAGTGTTTCTGGATGTTTCAGACTGAAGCTGGGGTTAGCATGAGAGCAGCACCATTTCGTAGCTCCGTCGTGGTCATTCCGCAACCAATCATGGCAGCCGTTCTTTATCGTTATTTTGGGCGGGGTGGGTGGCGGAGCCGAGCTGTTTTGCAGCCATCATTGTGTGGAGTTCAGTTCATCTCACTAGTTTTGTATTTGTCATGAGGGGTTGTTCCTAATGTTTCTATTTTAGCGAGGTCAAAAAGAGATCCCATTAGTGGCCTACTGATTTTGCTCGATTTCTTTTCTTTTTTTTTACACGATTTTTCGTTATCTGCAAAGACTAAACAGAGTATTGCGACTCTGTGTTTGTTTGTAAATAGAGAATGAACCAAAGAGAACTAATTCTAAAACAGTGAATACTTGGATAACAATGAATCAAATGGAGAGAGAAGCAGGCACGACGGATTACAATGGGGGCAAAGACCTGCGTTAACTACCTTTCACTATCTGCAAAGAGAGAGTACTCCTAATAGAAATGAGGGGGGGGGCACCATTCAAAGCAGATCAGTGTGCATAAACACGAAAATGTTTTCACTTACCACGTACTTGACATTCGACAGCTTATGATATTTGCTATTAAAAAACCATTGAAATTCACTGAAAAAACCATAGGTTATAGACCATATATAGTTAGGAATTAGCATTTACAAAACCTTGAAAATTCACTGAAAAAACCATAGGTTATAGACCATATATAGTTAGGAATTAGCATTTAAAAAACCTTATTTTACTCACACAAAACCATTGAAATTCCATATATAGTTAGTTGCACTAACTATATATCGCGCACCTGCAATCCACTGCTGATGATGTCACATATTACATCATTCATGACATGGTCAGTGACATCACTGATGACATCACTGATGACATCTCAAATGACATCACTGATGACATCACTAATGACATCTCATTTGACATCATTCTTGTGCTAATACGATAAACCTCTTCAGACTCTAATATAATCTTAGATACACTCAGTGTATACAGACACTCACACACTTCCACTCATCCATGGAGTTACTCACACACCCAGTCAGTCATGCAAAGAAACAATCTCATCTCCATTTCTTCAACTATACAGTTAAACACACCTTACTTATTGAAACATATACTAACACATATTTACTCTCTTATACAATCCCTGATACAAGTTCACAATGATCGATACAACCACTCACTCATTCGGTGGCTCTCATGCACAGTTATTTATATATGCCAACTCTCACATGTACTGTGTTTTACATATGTACTTACTATGACATGTAGCATTGAGATATCCATTTACTCATCAATACACTCATGCACACAGTCAACTGCCCATGTAGCTGTTTCCACATGCACTCTTGAACTCATACACCTAGTGAATAAACTGTTCACACATCTATGCATAGAGTCACACACCTTTCAGCCACCCCCACACAAACTCAATCTCCCATAGAAATACTTGGGCAAGCAATTAATAACACATATAGCCTCTCGTATAGCTAATGATCAACACATGCAGCAGTTTACAGAACAACAGACATAATGATGCACAAATTAAGACAGTTTAGTCACTAACCCATGCATTCAGTGAGACACATTTAATCACTCACTCATACAGTCAGTCACGCACCTACTAAATCCTTCATCCAGACACTTATACATCCACTCATTCTTCAATATGTAAGATATATTTTAACTTTACAGAAACATACAGTCACTGGATGTTGTCATCAGTGATGTCATCAGTGATGTCATTTGAGATGTCATCAGTGATGTCATCAGTGATGTCACTGACCATGTCATGAATGATGTAATATGTGACATCATCAGCAGTGGATTGCAGGTGCGCGATATATAGTTAGTGCAACTAACTATATATGGAATTTCAATGGTTTTGTGTGAGTAAAATAAGGTTTTTTAAATGCTAATTCCTAACTATATATGGTCTATAACCTATGGTTTTTTCAGTGAATATATATATACATACATATATAAACATATATAATCTGCATATCTATATAAATACAAATATAAATGCATGCATACATATAGATATATGCATACATATGCATGTTATTTACATATAAGTTTGAAAAACACTATTAAAAGCAAAGCTAAAGAACCACCTCATTACAAACAGAATGGCTTTAACTTAAACGAGGGCGAGAACTACTGCATTTTCAATGCTTGTTTACTTTGGTTCCATCAAGAAGGCATTCAGATGTGTCACACATTTGCCATAAATTCTGAATGTTAGCACTCTAGTTTCTCATTATATCACTGTAGTAAAGCTACTGCTCACCAGGGAAGTCTGCTGCTGGTATTCAAAGTGCATGTTTCAGTCTGCATGTCAGAATTTGTTTAATGAAACAGAAGAGGATTTGAGAAGTCACTCAAAATGTGCCCTAATTTTTCTTTCTGAAGCACTAATCATACATTCTATGGCAAAACGAACCCCCTCATTTTGTTCCTTTTTAAATTAAATGTTTTCATGCTTACCACTTCATTCCAATCAAGATGGCTTCTGGTGTGCCATACTTTTGTCATAAGTAAGACTGTTAGCGCTCTAGTTGTTCTTTAGAACACTCTGGGACATTCTGTCATTGGGCTATACTTGGGCTACAGCTGGGTAATATTTGGGCTACATTTTGGCTCTTTTGTCTCTGGTGGCCATCTTGGGAGACTGCATGTCAGAATTTTTTAATGAAATACAAGAGGATTTGAGAAGTCACTCAAAATGTGCCCTAATTTTTCTTTCTGCAGCACTAATCATACTTTCTATGGAAAAATATACCCCCTCATTTTGTTCCTTTTTAAATTAAATGTTTTAAGAGTTACCACTTTATTCCAATCACGATGGCTTCAGGTGTGCCATACCTTTGTACTGTTAGTACAAAGGTATGGCAGTTAGCGCTCTAGTTGTTCTTTAGAACACTCTCCGAAGCTGCAGTAGAACACAAAGGAATCAACTGACAGTCTCAGTCCTTGTTGGATGTACATGTTTTACTGAGAATGTCAGACTTCATTCTCACATGACTGAGAAAGATAATGTGAATTTACAGAAAATATGCTTTCAGTTTAGCTCATAGATCCTCTTCCAAACTACTGTGGGAAAAGCATGAGATAATAGTTTCCTTTCAAACATGATTCATGATATCCCAGCAGAAGGCTTTTTCACATGGTAAAATCACCTTAGACCACACCACAATTCCTAAAATGAGTATGGTACCATCAACAAATGATTTATAATGTAACTAAAGTCCTAAAACCTTCTATTAACTGCAATGCTTTTGAATGAGGTGCTATCATGTATATTGGTCCCAAGATGGCTGCCAACACGTCTTGGGTGAAGAATTTGAATTTTGAAAAAAAAAATGTTTTTGCCTTTGTGGTCCTTGTGGCACCCCCTGAGCAGGCCTAGGGGGTCAGGGTGCTTCTACCCTGCCACCTTTTTGAGTTCTAAACATTTGTTTTTCAGATTTCCTGTGCCTCAGTCTACCGAGGTACAAGATGGCTGCCAACAATTTCTGTTTTGGAGTGTTGACAGACATTGGCAGCCAATCAGAATGCAGCTCGTACTCGGGAAGGTACAGAGTACAGTAAGCTTACAGTAAGCTTATATAGATATACATGTGTTTTTGAAGTAAATTTTCATAAAAACCACTGGAGCAATTTTCACCAAATATAGAAAAGGCACTTCTGCGTACCAGTCCCTACAATTTTGCAAAGTTTGGTGTAATTCCATTTGGCGGTTCAGGCTGTAGCATTGTCTATTCGTCCTATGGAAATAAATAGGAGAAAACACGTTTTTTTCTCGGCCCGCATGACGAATCCCCCCGAAACTTCCAGGGAAGAAGTTATTATGTCTAATAACTTTGGCGTTTGTGGACAGAATTGGCTGAAATTTTCAGGAAAATGGAACATTTTGTTTCTGAGCAGCCCCTGAAAATTTGGGGGGGTTTCGTCAAGGGGGGCCGAGAAAAAAGGGGGGTCCCAAAACGCGTTTTTCCCATGTTAATTTCCATAGGGCGGTTGGCCTCACTTTTAGCTTGAACGGCTGAATGGATTTGCACGAAACTTGGCAAAACTGTAGGGACTGGTAGCCCGATGTGCCTTTGCTAGGTCTCAATATATGTGCTCCAGTGGATTTTGAGAAATTAACGTTCAAAAAAATATATATATCTGTAAGCGCGCTCTGGGCAGCGCCCCGGTTCGCGTAACTGACGCGTAACGGAACTTCGCGAAGCGAAGCTGATTGGCTCTCCGGTGTCTGTCAACATTCTAAACAGTCCGGAGCGGCCGCCATCTTGTCTCTCGGTAGGATCGAGAGACAAGAGGAGGCCAAAACAAAGGGGGAAATGACCATAAGGGGGCATAGAAGATCCTCCCTGACCCTCTAGGTTTGATGTGGAGGCTTTAAAAGGGACCCGCGGGGCAAAAAAAAAAATATATTTTTTTTTTTTTTGGGGGAGCGCTCGGTACGCGCACCGGGAAGCGGTCTGGGGAGCGTACTATAAGGAAAAAAGAATGATAGACTATGATATTTTGAAATATTGTATGTTTATTGTTTGTTCTTTTTGTTGTGTTTTTTTTTGTTTTTTTTATTTATGTATTTATTTTGGTTGTACTTCATGAATTAGATATAAAAATGAATATTGTCTCAAACAATTTTTAATTATTAAATAAAAATTTATTGGTCAGAATTTTCATAGTTCAATAAAACTTCCAGCATTACATCATCTGGAATCTCCTCAAACATGCATGTTTCTCTGTCTTGTAAGCATTCAATAAATTGTTCATCCAAAGACTGATCCATAAAATTTTCATCTAAAAATTCTTCATTTAAAATCTCCTCAGATGTAATTTCGAAGGAAACATTGATATTTTCTTGCTCCCCTTCCATTTTTTTGCTGTAAATTGCATAAAAAATAACTATATCAGAGGAGTTAGGGCACTGTTGGGTTTAAGTTCAGACAGGTAGTTTGGATTTTTTAACAGTGAATTTATCTTTGGGTAGTGTATGGTATCAGACTGGAAGTAGAAATATAAAAAAGTGTATGTGATGAAGCCTAAGTAAATTCATAATTATACAAGAGAAGCCTAAATCCATCCATAACTATAACAGAGAAGTCTATCTAAATCTATAACTATTACAGAGTGATAGTATAAAACTATCAGAAAAAGTTTTCCAAATTAACTTTAAGTGCACAATATACTTCAGTTTTCAAAATAACAACTTACCTTTCAAAAAGCAGTTTAAGTTCTCAGTGAAAATTTTCTTGAAATCTACTTCAGGAGGTGGTAGTCAAAATGGCTGTGTTTCTCTCTCTTTCTTTATATATATTCAGGTACATAACCAATCAAATGTCAGGTAAAAAAAGTAGAAAATGAAAGTAACATTTTAATTGGTTGTCAATTCCAACACTTCAGATGTGTTTTGTGAAGTAATTTACCTCAGGGTATTTAGAGAGGTCTACAGGCTAAATGGCTAAATGGAATTCCAATCAAATTTGTGAAAATGGTAGGGATCGGTATGTAGTATGAGCTAATCTATATTTGGTGAAAGTGTCTCCAGTGGTTTTTCTGTGAATTACTTTCCACCTTTTTTTGAGCGAGTGCTTCCCGGTGCTCGCCCCGGTACGCGAACCGGCAGCGTTACGGGAGTCCTCCATTTTGTGTTTCGGTAGAATTGAGATACAAGATGGAGGGCAAATAATGTTTAGAATGGGTAGAAGGGGGCACGGTAGACGTATCCTGACCCCCTAGGTTTTCTGAGGGTGGCTGAGGAGGACCATATGTGCGGAAAAAAAACATTTTTTTTCAAATTTTCGCGCGGTTAGCGTCCGGTGCGCGTACCGGGTAGCGCTCCGGGGAGCGTACTTTGGTGAAAATTAGTGAAAAAAGTTAGAGTAAAATAATATTTGTGAGTCATAAGATGTAGGGTAGCTCTGAAAAGAGCTTTTGTGTCCTGTGGCTGATGTAGGTACCTACAAGTAGGTACCAATGCACAGTCTTAAATTGAGGATGAAAATTCTGTTCCCCTCATCTGAGAAGTGAACTCCATCTGCTCTGTAGATATCTTGCATGTAGTAACGCAAGTTATTGTTGTAGATGGAGCCCATTCCATGGTCTCTCATGTAAGCTGAAACAGACTTATTTACATGCTTCCTCGATTTCTCAATTTGTGGACAAGATTGGTTGGACCACTTCCATTTCTGTCTTTGGCATATATTTGAATATACCAAGGCAGTTTGAGGAAATAGTGCCATCAATTGCTCAAAGGTGTCCTTTAAAAGCATTTCCAGACCTACCCCAGTCAAAGTGCCCAAGTCATTTCCTCCACAGTGCACAATTAACAGGTCAGGTTTTGGCAAATGCAAAAAGGTTTTCACCAATGGTATCAATTGGTGACATTTTAATCCTCTGTGGCCAATCCACTTGATTTCCACATTTTGTAAAGAGGTTGTGTAAATTTCTGTTATCAGCAAACCTTTGAGCCCAGTGGATATAACTATGTCCAACAATCCAGACAGAAAACATGGTGAGAGAAGGTTCTGCTGCAGTCAGATGAAGTGTGGCAATGAAATGGCAGTTGAAAAAATAAGAGTTTATAATGAAAAAAACTGTGGAGTTTCTGTGGTAATTGATCAGTAGCAGTGATTGGTGGATTTTGATTGCTGAAAACAGAAAGTTAGGGTGCATGGATGAGTTCTTTGAAAGATGTCATTTGAATGGTCAAGAAAAAATCATTTTATGAAAGATTGCACTGGATACGCAGGTGTACTGAGAGTTCAGAGTTCAATTGAAACATTGTTGTGTGAAGTTGCAAACATGAGAGGTCTTTCAGGAGGTGGTTGCTATGCAAAAAAGGGAGAAAGGGCAGAGGGGGGAAGGGTGTTGATTTGAAAAAAGTGAGGGAAGAGTTTTGATTGGGTGACATGAGAGATATGTGTGATGAATTACAGCATTTCTGTGCTTTTTTTGGCTGCAGCCTCTGGAGTGCATACCCTTTGTTCTGCTGAAGACAAATTGGTGTGTGTCTGAGACTGTTTTGAAACTCAAAAAGTATTTGCTAAGGTGAGAAAAGATTCATTTAATTTAAATAGAGAATAGTATGCTTTAAGGAGAAAATTATGAAGAAAGTTGGGTATTTAAAATGTTGCTTTGTGTCAAGTGTTTTAGAAATAGATTTTGTTTCTTTGAGTTACATAGCCATGTTAAAAGTGCCGCAAAAATAGTGCAAGGGTCTTACAAAAATGCTTTCATGTGTCTTAGGGCATTTTAACTCACTTCCCCATGAATGTAGGAATATAATTGCTTTACAAGATGTGTTTAAAAACGTTTTTTGAAATCAATTAGGTTTCTTGATATGTACTGGTAGAGTTTCATAGGTTGATTGGGGCATATTTACAAGGCTTTTGAGTTCATTTGATGTAATTTTTCCCATTTTATTTTAAGACATTTCCGTGTGGTGCAAGGTCCTTGTAAATAAGCCCCCATGTGTGCTTGGCAAATTTAGAATTTGATTCTTTGAGTCACATAGCCATGTTAAAAGTAACGCAAAAATGATGCAAGGGCCTTAAAAAAACGATTTCATGTGTCTTAGGGCATTTTAAGTCACTTCCCGATGAATGTAGGTATATAATTGATTTAGATGATGTGTTTAAAAACGTTTTTTGAAATCAATTAGGTTTCTGGATATGTAGTGCTAGAGTTTCATAGGTTGCTTGGGGCATATTTATAAGGCCTTTGAGTCTCTCTGATGTTATTTTTCCCATTTTAATTTAAGACCTTTCCCCGTGGTGCAAGGTCCTTGTAAATATGCCCCCATCTGTGCTTGGCAAATTTAGATTTTGATTCTTTGAGTTACATAGCCATGTTAAAAGTGACCCAAAAATGGTGCAAGGGCCTTAAAAAAACGCTTTCATGTGTCTTAGGGCATTTAAGTCATTTCCCCTTGAATGTAGGTATATAATTGATTTAGATGATGTGTTTAAAAACGATTTTTGAAATCAATTAGGTTTCTTGATATGTAGTGCTAGAGTTTCATAGGTTGCTTGGGGTATATTTAAAAGGCATTTGAGTCCCTTTGATGTTATTTTTCCCATTTTAATTAAAGACATTTCCCCGTGGTGGAAGGTCCTTGTAAATACACCCCCATGTGTGCTTGGCAAATTTAGATTTTGATTCTTTGAGTTACATAGCCATGTTCCATACAGTGCACACCTTCTGCGTAGTCTTTGATATGCTAGACTCCATCTGCACAATGAGATACCTAAGCAAAGGAAACACAGGTGATGTGATTGTGAAATGAGGAAAAGAAATTCCACATTTTTCAATTACATCACCTGTGTTTCCTAACTTTACGAATGACATTGTGCAGATGAGGTTTAGGCCTGTCCACGGACACAGAAGAGGTCTGGCCTTTGTTCAAGAGTGAAGTGGACATGACTCACTTCATTGGTAGGCCTGCACATGTATTATCTCCTCTGTACTCTTCAACAAGCGTAAATTTCATCTGCAACCCTGAGTAGGCCTCACCTCAAACAAACCTCTGGATAGGGCACACCTTATCGTCATCCTGAATCAATCATTTAAAATGTTAGGGACAGATTTATGATAGGTGTATGCCTCTTTTGCGCCACTGTGCGTCACTTTTGTGACGCAGCGGCGGTGCAAAAGATTTGCTATGTGGCGACATATTTACAACTTGATGCATCTAGGCAGATGTGTCATGCTGTAAAGTCCCGTGCCACATGAAACCGATGCAGCAGTGATGCAAAAGATGCACCATGTTGCAAGACAGGCCTCACTTCATCTCCAACAAGATAAGAAGCTGAATCTTCTGTAAATGTCAAAATTGTTGTATACAGTGCTCAACTTCTGTGTACTCTTTGATATACTAGACTCCATCTGCACTATGAGATACCTAAGCAAAGGAAACACAGGTGATGTGATTGTGAAATGAGGAAAAGAAATTCCACATTTTTCAATTACATCACCTGTGTTTCCTAACTTTACGAATGACATTGTGCAGATGAGGTTTAGGCCTGTCCACGGACACAGAAGAGGTCTGGCCTTTGTTCAAGAGTGAAGTGGACATGACTCACTTCATTGGTAGGCCTGCACATGTATTATCTCCTCTGTACTCTTCAACAAGCGTAAATTTCATCTGCAACCCTGAGTAGGCCTCACCTCAAACAAACCTCTGGATAGGGCACACCTTATCGTCATCCTGAATCAATCATTTAAAATGTTAGGGACAGATTTATGATAGGTGTGTGCCTCTTTTGCGCCACTGTGCGTCACTTTTGTGACGCAGCGGCGGTGCAAAAGATTTGCTATGTGGCGACATATTTACAACTTGATGCATCTAGGCAGATGTGTCATGCTGTAAAGTCCCGTGCCACATGAAACCGATGCAGCAGTGATGCAAAAGATGCACCATGTTGCAAGACAGGCCTCACTTCATCTCCAACAAGATAAGAAGCTGAATCTTCTGTAAATGTCAAAATTGTTGTATACAGTGCTCAACTTCTGTGTACTCTTTGATATGCTAGACTCCATCTGCACTATGAGATACCTAAGCAAAGGAAACACAGGTGATGTGATTGTGAAATGAAGAAAAGAAATTCCACATTTTGCAATTACATCACCTGTTTTTCCTAACTTTACGAATGACATTGTGCAGATGAGGTTTAGGCCTGTCCACGGACACAGAAGAGGTCTGGCCTTTGTTCAAGAGTGAAGTGGACATGACTCATTTCATTGGTAGGCCTGCACATGTATTATCTCCTCTGTACTCTTCAACAAGCGTAAATTTCATCTGCAACCCTGAGTAGGCCTCACCTCAAACAAACCTCTGGATAGGGCACACCTTATCGTCATCGTGAATCAATCATTTAAAATGTTAGGGACAGATTTATGATAGGTGTGTGCCTCTTTTGCGCCGCTGTGCGTCACTTTTGTGACGCAGCGGCGGTGCAAAAGATTTGCTATGTTGCGACATATTTACAACTTGATGCATCTAGGCAGATGTGTCATGCTGTAAAGTCCTGTGCCACATGAAACCAATGCAGCAGTGATGCAAAAGATGCACCATGTTGCAAGACAGGCCTCACTTCATCTCCAACAACATACCGTCTGTTTAAACTGTAAACATTTAGGAATGTGTAGGGGGCATGGAGAAGCTGAATCTTCTGTAAATGTCAAAATTGTTGTATACAGTGCTCAACTTCTGTGTACTCTTTGATATGCTAGACTCCATCTGCACAATGAGATACCTAAGCAAAGGAAACACAGGTGATGTGATTGTGAAATGAGGAAAAGAAATTCCACATTTTTCAATTACATCACCTGTGTTTCCTAACTTTACGAATCACATTGTGCAGATGAGGTTTAGGCCTGTTCACGGACACAGAAGAGGTCTGACCTTTGTTCAAGAGTGCAGTGGACATGACTCACTTCATTGGTAGGCCTGCACATGTATTATCTCCTCTGTATTCTTCAACAAGCCTAAATTTCATCTGCAACCCTGAGTAGGCCTCACCTCAAACAAACCTCTGGATAGGCCACACCTTATCGTCATCCTGAATCAATCATTTAAAATGTTAGGGACAGATTTATGATAGGTGTGTGCCTCTTTTGCGCCGCTGTGCGTCACTTTTGTGACGCAGCGGCGGTGTAAAAGATTTGCTATGTTGCGACATATTTACAACTTGATGCATCTAGGCAGATGTGTCATGCTGTAAAGTCCTGTGCCACATGAAACCAATGCAGCAGTGATGCAAAAGATGCACCATGTTGCAAGACAGGCCTCACTTCATCTCCAACAACATACCGTCCGTTTAAACTGTAAACATTTAGGAATGTGTAGGGGGCATGGAGAAGCTGAATCTTCTGTAAATGTCAAAATTGTTGTATACAGTGCTGAACTTCTGTGTACTCTTTGATATGCTAGACTCCATCTGCACAATGAGATTCCTAAGCAAAGGAAACACAGGTGATGTGATTGTGAAATGAGGAAAAGAAATTCCACAGTTTTCAATTACATCACCTGTGTTTCCTAACTTTACGAATCACATTGTGCAGATGAGGTTTAGGCCTGTTCACGGACACAGAAGAGGTCTGACCTTTGTTCAAGAGTGCAGTGTACATGACTCACTTCATTGGTAGGTCTGCACATGTATTATCTCCTCTGTATTCTTCAACAAGCCTAAATTTCATCTGCAACCCTGAGTAGGCCTCACCTCAAACAAATCTCTGGATAGGCCACACCTAATCGTCATCCTGAATCAATCATTTAAAATGTTAGGGACAGATTTATGATAGCCGTGTGCCTCTTTTGCGCCGCAGTGCGTCACTTTTGTGACGAAGCGGCGGCGCAAAAGATGCGCTATGTTGCGACATATTTACAACTTGATGCATCTAGGCAGATGTGTCATGCTGTAAAGTCCTGTGCCACATGAAACCTGCGTCAGGTTTCATATAGGCGTTTTGTTGCAGGGTGGGCATTCATTTGCATGAAAGCCCTGTAAAACTAACACAGTGAAATTTAGAAGATTTCACTGAGTCAGCTTTATAGCATTGCTGAATCAAATCCTTACGCCTGTTTGAAACAGGCATAAGGAGTGATGCACCATGCAATGTTTGGCTTGCTCCTGTGCATTGTAGTAGACTTGTCGCGTTTACGACGTGATTCCTGCAATGTGCTGCTTTTGCGGCACAGATGCGTGACGCATCTGTGCTGTTTTTGGTCAATGGCTCTCCACATTGTAAATGCGGCACACCATGGGTGGCAGAGCAGCGGTGCACGTTAACTGGTGCATCCCTGGGGATGCACCAGTTAACATAAATCTGCCCCTTTACATTTAAGTATGAGCAGGGTACACAGAGTCGGTGAAGCTAATCCAAGGTTAAGAACAGATGAGTCCTGTTCACTGAAAACTTGGACATAGGCCTCACCTCCTCAGCATCGCTGGTCATGGCTAAATAATAATTGCAAAATGTTACTCTTGTTAAACAATTTTAATATTATAGTCTTGGAGATTTGTCTCTTACTCTGCAACATCTCATTGTTGTTCTCTTTCTTTAAAGATAACGACAACATCAACCATGAGTGATAATGAGCAATCAGTTGATCTCGATCTTATCATTGAACTTGTCATTGAAACGTCAGTGGAAGTAGATCCCTTGGATGATTTAAATCCTGAGGATGATGAAGAACATGATGAGGATGCCGATTTGTCAGAATTGTATGACATAGGGTGGGAAGCTGACCTGCTTGAGCCTATGGAACTATAAACATTTATTTTTAAAAGTTACTGGAAATGAAAAGTAAAAATGTAAACCGTTTCATTTAAAATTAAACAAAACTTCAAAAACAGGTTGTGTGTAGTGTCTTTAATAAAATAGTCAAATATGCTCATAAAATTAGTTCAGATTCACATATAAAACAGCTCAGGTCAAATGTAGAAGCATTCCATTTCTTTGCTACTATTTGTGAATACTAAATTTGCCAATGCACTAAAAATTATTCTATGTAAAAATGACAAGTAGTGTGTTAAATTTTTGATGACTGTTATTGATTTACTGTTTGCTAATAGTGGGTAATAACATTTTTAATTATATTTTACCACAGATTCAACTGCAGATCATTTCAAAAGGAGAGAATGCCATCTAAAGAACGAAACCGAAAGGCTACAAAACGTCAAAGACAGCAGCTTAATAAATTCTTGCGATTCAAAAAGGGGGTGGTGATGGACAGAGTATCTGAATTAAGCAAGACACTCCTACCCAGTCAACAGATCAGGGCTTGATCCATCACCGTTTTTTAGTTCACTGCACCATCCCAGCTCAGAACCTGGCTACATGCAAATTAGTCTGTCCCTGGCCCAGTGCATCATGGGAACAGGGCAGACCAAACTACCAAGCCAATTCTTTACTGGAAAGGAAACAAGCTTCCGGGGACCGGTTTCTGGCATTTCAGCCGTCTTCGGCTCGGCTTGCTTGAATCCTGATGGTGCAGTGAGCAAGGGACTCACATCTGAGCATACCCTTCCATACTTGTGGTGGCCAAAACGATTCAAAAAGGGGGTGGTGATGGACAGAGTATCTGAATTAAGCAAGACACTCCTACCCAGTCAACAGATCAGGGCTTGAACGGTGTTGGATCTAGCCCTGATCTCTTGACTGGGTGAGAGTATTCTGCTTAATTCAGAGACTCTGTCCCTCACCACCCCTTGTTGTAAATATTTTTGTCCACCCTAAGCGTGGAAGGGTATACTCAGACATGAGTCCCTTGCTCATTGCACCATCAGGATTCAAGCAAGCCGGGCCGAAGACGGCTGAAATGCCAGAAACCGGTCCCCGGGAGCTTGTTTCCTTCCCAGTGTAAGAATTGGCTTTTGCAGTTTGGTTTGCCCTGTTCCCATCATGCACTGGGACAGGAACAGACTAATTTGCATACAGCCAGGTTCTGAAACTGGGATGGTGCAGTGAGCTAAAAAACGGTGTTGGATCTAGCCCTGATCTCTTGACTGGGTGAGAGTATTCTGCTTAACTCAGAGACTCTGTCCCTCACCACCCCTTGTTGTAAATATTTTTGTCCACCCTAAGCGTGGAAGGGTATACTCAGACATGAGTCCCTTGCTCATTGCACCATCAGGATTCAAGCAAGCCGGGCCGAAGACGGCTGAAATGCCAGAAACCGGTCCCTGGGAGCTTGTTTCCTTCCCAGTGTAAGAATTGGCTTTTGCAGTTTGGTTTGCCCTGTTCCCATCATGCACTGGGACAGGAACAGACTAATTTGCATACAGCCAGGTTCTGAAACTGGGATGGTGCAGTGAGCTAAAAAACGGTGTTGGATCTAGCCCTGATCTCTTGACTGGGTGAGAGTATTCTGCTTAATTCAGAGACTCTGTCCCTCACCACCCCTTGTTGTAAATATTTTTGTCCACCCTAAGCGTGGAAGGGTATACTCAGACATGAGTCCCTTGCTCATTGCACCATCAGGATTCAAGCAAGCCGGGCCGAAGACGGCTGAAATGCCAGAAACCGGTCCCCGGGAGCTTGTTTCCTTCCCAGTGTAAGAATTGGCTTTTGCAGTTTGGTTTGCCCTGTTCCCATCATGCACTGGGACAGGAACAGACTAATTTGCATACAGCCAGGTTCTGAAACTGGGATGGTGCAGTGAGCTAAAAAACGGTGTTGGATCTAGCCCTGATCTCTTGACTGGGTGAGAGTATTCTGCTTAATTCAGAGACTCTGTCCCTCACCACCCCTTGTTGTAAATATTTTTGTCCACCCTAAGCGTGGAAGGGTATACTCAGACATGAGTCCCTTGCTCATTGCACCATCAGGATTCAAGCAAGCCGGGCCGAAGACGGCTGAAATGCCAGAAACCGGTCCCCGGGAGCTTGTTTCCTTCCCAGTGTAAGAATTGGCTTTTGCAGTTTGGTTTGCCCTGTTCCCATCATGCACTGGGACAGGAACAGACTAATTTGCATACAGCCAGGTTCTGAAACTGGGATGGTGCAGTGAGCTAAAAAACGGTGTTGGATCTAGCCCTGATCTCTTGACTGGGTGAGAGTATTCTGCTTAATTCAGAGACTCTGTCCCTCACCACCCCTTGTTGTAAATATTTTTGTCCACCCTAAGCGTGGAAGTGTATACTCAGACATGAGTCCCTTGCTTATTGCACCATCAGGATTCAAGCAAGCCGGGCCGAAGACGGCTGAAATGCCAGAAACCGGTCCCCGGGAGCTTGTTTTCTTCCCAGTGTAAGAATTGGCTTTTGCAGTTTGGTTTGCCCTGTTCCCATCATGCACTGGGACAGGAACAGACTAATTTGCATACAGCCAGGTTCTGAAACTGGGATGGTGCAGTGAGCTAAAAAACGGTGTTGGATCTAGCCCTGATCTCTTGACTGGGTGAGAGTATTCTGCTTAATTCAGAGACTCTGTCCCTCACCACCCCTTGCTGTAAATATTTTTGTCCACCCTAAGCGTGGAAGGGTATACTCAGACATCAGTCCCTTGCTCATTGCACCATCAGGATTCAAGCAAGCCGGGCCGAAGACGGCTGAAATGCCAGAAACCGGTCCCCGGGAGCTTGTTTCCTTCCCAGTGTAAGAATTGGCTTTTGCAGTTTGGTTTTCCCTGTTCCCATCGTGCACTGGGACAGGAACAGACTAATTTGCATACAGCCAGGTTCTGAAACTGGGATGGTGCAGTGAGCTAAAAAACGGTGTTGGATCTAGCCCTGATCTCTTGACTGGGTGAGAGTATTCTGCTTAATTCAGAGACTCTGTCCCTCACCACCCCTTGTAAATATTTTTGTCCACCCTAAGCGTGGAAGGGTATACTCAGACATGAGTCCCTTGCTCATTGCACCATCAGGATTCAAGCAAGCCGGGCCGAAGACGGCTGAAATGCCAGAAACCGGTCCCCGGGAGCTTGTTTCCTTCCCAGTGTAAGAATTGGCTTTTGCAGTTTGGTTTGCCCTGTTCCCATCATGCACTGGGACAGGAACAGACTAATTTGCATACAGCCAGGTTCTGAAACTGGGATGGTGCAGTGAGCTAAAAAACGGTGTTGGATCTAGCCCTGATCTCTTGACTGGGTGAGAGTATTCTGCTTAATTCAGAGACTCTGTCCCTCACCACCCCTTGTTGTAAATATTTTTGTCCACCCTAAGCGTGGAAGGGTATACTCAGACATGAGTCCCTTGCTCATTGCACCATCAGGATTCAAGCAAGCCGGGCCGAAGACGGCTGAAATGCCAGAAACCGGTCCCTGGGAGCTTGTTTCCTTCCCAGTGTAAGAATTGGCTTTTGCAGTTTGGTTTGCCCTGTTCCCATCATGCACTGGGACAGGAACAGACTAATTTGCATACAGCCAGGTTCTGAAACTGGGATGGTGCAGTGAGCTAAAAAACGGTGTTGGATCTAGCCCTGATCTCTTGACTGGGTGAGAGTATTCTGCTTAATTCAGAGACTCTGTCCCTCACCACCCCTTGTTGTAAATATTTTTGTCCACCCTAAGCGTGGAAGGGTATACTCAGACATGAGTCCCTTGCTCATTGCACCATCAGGATTCAAGCAAGCCGGGCTGAAGACGGCTGAAATGCCAGAAACCGGTCCCCGGGAGCTTGTTTCCTTCCCAGTGTAAGAATTGGCTTTTGCAGTTTGGTTTGCCCTGTTCCCTTCATGCACTGGGACAGGAACAGACTAATTTGCATACAACCCGGTTCTGAAACTGGGATGGTGCAGTGAGCTAAAAAACGGTGTTGGATCTAGCCCTGATCTCTTGACTGGGTGAGAGTATTCTGCTTAATTCAGAGACTCTGTCCCTCACCACCCCTTGTTGTAAATATTTTTGTCCACCCTAAGCGTGGAAGGGTATACTCAGACATGAGTCCCTTGCTCATTGCACCATCAGGATTCAAGCAAGCCGGGACGAAGACGGCTGAAATGCCAGAAACCGGTCCCCGGGAGCTTGTTTCCTTCCCAGTGTAAGAATTGGCTTTTGCAGTTTGGTTTGCCCTGTTCCCATCATGCACTGGGACAGGAACAGACTAATTTGCATACAGCCAGGTTCTGAAACTGGGATGGTGCAGTGAGCTAAAAAACGGTGTTGGATCTAGCCCTGATCTCTTGACTGGGTGAGAGTATTCTGCTTAATTCAGAGACTCTGTCCCTCACCACCCCTTGTTGTAAATATTTTTGTCCACCCTAAGCGTGGAAGTGTATACTCAGACATGAGTCCCTTGCTCATTGCACCATCAGGATTCAAGCAAGCCGGGCCGAAGACGGCTGAAATGCCAGAAACCGGTCCCCGGGAGCTTGTTTTCTTCTCAGTGTAAGAATTGGCTTTTGCAGTTTGGTTTGCCCTGTTCCCATCATGCACTGGGACAGGAACAGACTAATTTGCATACAGCCAGGTTCTGAAACTGGGATGGTGCAGTGAGCTAAAAAACGGTGTTGGATCTAGCCCTGATCTCTTGACTGGGTGAGAGTATTCTGCTTAATTCAGAGACTCTGTCCCTCACCACCCCTTGTTGTAAATATTTTTGTCCACCCTAAGCGTGGAAGGGTATACTCAGACATGAGTCCCTTGCTCATTGCACCATCAGGATTCAAGCAAGCCGGGCCGAAGACGGCTGAAATGCCAGAAACCGGTCCCCGGGAGCTTGTTTCCTTCCCAGTGTAAGAATTGGCTTTTGCAGTTTGGTTTGCCCTGTTCCCATCATGCACTGGGACAGGAACAGACTAATTTGCATACAGCCAGGTTCTGAAACTGGGATGGTGCAGTGAGCTAAAAAACGGTGTTGGATCTAGCCCTGATCTCTTGACTGGGTGAGAGTATTCTGCTTAATTCAGAGACTCTGTCCCTCACCACCCCTTGTTGTAAATATTTTTGTCCACCCTAAGCGTGGAAGGGTATACTCAGACATGAGTCCCTTGCTCATTGCACCATCAGGATTCAAGCAAGCCGGGCCGAAGACGGCTGAAATGCCAGAAACCGGTCCCCGGGAGCTTGTTTCCTTCCCAGTGTAAGAATTGGCTTTTGCAGTTTGGTTTGCCCTGTTCCCATCATGCACTGGGACAGGAACAGACTAATTTGCATACAGCCACGTTCTGAAACTGGGATGGTGCAGTGAGATAAAAAACGGTGTTGGATCTAGCCCTGATCTCTTGACTGGGTGAGAGTATTCTGCTTAATTCAGAGACTCTGTCCCTCACCACCCCTTGTTGTAAATATTTTTGTCCACCCTAAGCGTGGAAGGGTATACTCAGACATGAGTCCCTTGCTCATTGCACCATCAGGATTCAAGCAAGCCGGGCAGAAGACGGCTGAAATGCCAGAAACCGGTCCCCGGGAGCTTGTTTCCTTCCCAGCGTAAGAATTGGCTTTTGCAGTTTGGTTTGCCCTGTTCCCATCATGCACTGGGACAGGAACAGACTAATTTGCATACAGCCAGGTTCTGAAACTGGGATGGTGCAGTGAGCTAAAAAATGGTGTTGGATCTAGCCCTGATCTCTTGACTGGGTGAGAGTATTCTGCTTAATTCAGAGACTCTGTCCCTCACCACCCCTTGTTGTAAATATTTTTGTCCACCCTAAGCGTGGAAGGGTATACTCAGACATGAGTCCCTTGCTCATTGCACCATCAGGATTCAAGCAAGCCGGGCCGAAGATGGCTGAAATGCCAGAAACCGGTCCCCGGGAGCTTGTTTCCTTCCCAGTGTAAGAATTGGCTTTTGCAGTTTGGTTTGCCCTGTTCCCATCATGCACTGGGACAGGAACAGACTAATTTGCATACAGCCAGGTTCTGAAACTGGGATGGTGCAGTGAGCTAAAAAACGGTGTTGGATCTAGCCCTGATCTCTTGACTGGGTGAGAGTATTCTGCTTAATTCAGAGACTCTGTCCCTCACCACCCCTTGTTGTAAATATTTTTGTCCACCCTAAGCGTGGAAGGGTATACTCAGACATGAGTCCCTTGCTCATTGCACCATCAGGATTCAAGCAAGCCGGGCCGAAGACGGCTGAAATGCCAGAAACCGGTCCCCGGGAGCTTGTTTCCTTCCCAGTGTAAGAATTGGCTTTTGCAGTTTGGTTTGCCCTGTTCCCATCATGCACTGGGACAGGAACAGACTAATTTGCATACAGCCAGGTTCTGAAACTGGGATGGTGCAGTGAGCTAAAAAACGGTGTTGGATCTAGCCCTGATCTCTTGACTGGGTGAGAGTATTCTGCTTAATTCAGAGACTCTGTCCCTCACCACCCCTTGTTGTAAATATTTTTGTCCACCCTAAGCGTGGAAGGGTATACTCAGACATGGGTCCCTTGCTCATTGCACCATCAGGATTCAAGCAAGCCGGGCCGAAGACGGCTGAAATGCCAGAAACCGGTCCCCGGGAGCTTGTTTCCTTCCCAGTGTAAGAATTGGCTTTTGCAGTTTGGTTTGCCCTGTTCCCATCATGCACTGGGACAGGAACAGACTAATTTGCATACAGCCAGGTTCTGAAACTGGGATGGTGCAGTGAGCTAAAAAACGGTGTTGGATCTAGCCCTGATCTCTTGACTGGGTGAGAGTATTCTGCTTAATTCAGAGACTCTGTCACTCACCACCCCTTGTTGTAAATATTTTTGTCCACCCTAAGCGTGGAAGGGTATACTCAGACATGAGTCCCTTGCTCATTGCACCATCAGGATTCAAGCAAGCCGGGCCGAAGACGGCTGAAATGCCAGAAACCGGTCCCCGGGAGCTTGTTTCCTTCCCAGTGTAAGAATTGGCTTTTGCAGTTTGGTTTGCCCTGTTCCCATCATGCACTGGGACAGGAACAGACTAATTTGCATACAGCCAGGTTCTGAAACTGGGATGGTGCAGTGAGCTAAAAAACGGTGTTGGATCTAGCCCTGATCTCTTGACTGGGTGAGAGTATTCTGCTTAATTCAGAGACTCTGTCCCTCACCACCCCTTGTTGTAAATAGTTTTGTCCACCCTAAGCGTGGAAGGGTATACTCAGACATGAGTCCCTTGCTCATTGCACCATCAGGATTCAAGCAAGCCGGGCCGAAGACGGCTGAAATGCCGGATACCGGTCCCCGGGAGCTTGTTTCCTTCCCAGTGTAAGAATTGGCTTTTGCAGTTTGGTTTGCCCTGTTCCCATCATGCACTGGGACAGGAACAGACTAATTTGCATACAGCCAGGTTCTGAAACTGGGATGGTGCAGTGAGCTAAAAAACGGTGTTGGATCTAGCCCTGATCTCTTGACTGGGTGAGAGTATCCTGCTTAATTCAGAGACTCTGTCCCTCACCACCCCTTGTTGTAAATATTTTTGTCCACCCTAAGCGTGGAAGGGTATACTCAGACATGAGTCCCTTGCTCATTGCACCATCAGGATTCAAGCAAGCCGGGCCGAAGACGGCTGAAATGCCAGAAACCTGTCCCCGGGAGCTTGTTTCCTTCCCATTGTAAGAATTGGCGTTTGCAGTTTGGTTTGCCCTGTTCCCATTATGCACTGGGACAGGAACAGACTAATTTGCATACAGCCAGGTTCTGAAACTGGGATGGTGCAGTGAGCTAAAAAACGGTTGTTGGATCTAGCCCTGATCTCTTGACTGGGTGAGAGTATTCTGCTTAATTCAGAGACTCTGTCCCTCACCACCCCTTGTTGTAAATATTTTTGTCCACCCTAAGCGTGGAAGGGTATACTCAGACATGAGTCCCTTGCTCATTGCACCATCAGGATTCAAGCAAGCCGGGCCGAAGACGGCTGAAATGCCAGAAACCGGTCCCCGGGAGCTTGTTTCCTTCCCAGTGTAAGAATTGGCTTTTGCAGTTTGGTTTGCCCTGTTCCCATCATGCACTGGGACAGGAACAGACTAATTTGCATACAGCCAGGTTCTGAAACTGGGATGGTGCAGTGAGCTAAAAAACGGTGTTGGATCTAGCCCTGATCTCTTGACTGGGTGAGAGTATTCTGCTTAATTCAGAGACTCTGTCCCTCACCACCCCTTGTTGTAAATATTTTTGTCCACCCTAAGCGTGGAAGGGTATACTCAGACATGAGTCCCTTGCTCATTGCACCATCAGGATTCAAGCAAGCCGGGCCGAAGACGGCTGAAATGCCAGAAACCGGTCCCCGGGAGCTTGTTTCCTTCCCAGTGTAAGAATTGGCTTTTGCAGTTTGGTTTGCCCTGTTCCCATCATGCACTGGGACAGGAACAGACTAATTTGCATACAGCCAGGTTCTGAAACTGGGATGGTGCAGTGAGCTAAAAAACGGTGTTGGATCTAGCCCTGATCTCTTGACTGGGTGAGAGTATCCTGCTTAATTCAGAGACTCTGTCCCTCACCACCCCTTGTTGTAAATATTTTTGTCCACCCTAAGCGTGGAAGGGTATACTCAGACATGAGTCCCTTGCTCATTGCACCATCAGGATTCAAGCAAGCCGGGCCGAAGACGGCTGAAATGCCAGAAACCTGTCCCCGGGAGCTTGTTTCCTTCCCATTGTAAGAATTGGCGTTTGCAGTTTGGTTTGCCCTGTTCCCATTATGCACTGGGACAGGAACAGACTAATTTGCATACAGCCAGGTTCTGAAACTGGGATGGTGCAGTGAGCTAAAAAACGGTTGTTGGATCTAGCCCTGATCTCTTGACTGGGTGAGAGTATTCTGCTTAATTCAGAGACTCTGTCCCTCACCACCCCTTGTTGTAAATATTTTTGTCCACCCTAAGCGTGGAAGGGTATACTCAGACATGAGTCCCTTGCTCATTGCACCATCAGGATTCAAGCAAGCCGGGCCGAAGACGGCTGAAATGCCAGAAACCGGTCCCCGGGAGCTTGTTTCCTTCCCAGTGTAAGAATTGGCTTTTGCAGTTTGGTTTGCCCTGTTCCCATCATGCACTGGGACAGGAACAGACTAATTTGCATACAGCCAGGTTCTGAAACTGGGATGGTGCAGTGAGCTAAAAAACGGTGTTGGATCTAGCCCTGATCTCTTGACTGGGTGAGAGTATTCTGCTTAATTCAGAGACTCTGTCCCTCACCACCCCTTGTTGTAAATATTTTTGTCCACCCTAAGCGTGGAAGGGTATACTCAGACATGAGTCCCTTGCTCATTGCACCATCAGGATTCAAGCAAGCCGGGCCGAAGACGGCTGAAATGCCAGAAACCGGTCCCCGGGAGCTTGTTTCCTTCCCAGTGTAAGAATTGGCTTTTGCAGTTTGGTTTGCCCTGTTCCCATCATGCACTGGGACAGGAACAGACTAATTTGCATACAGCCAGGTTCTGAAACTGGGATGGTGCAGTGAGCTAAAAAACAGTGTTGGATCTAGCCCTGATCTCTTGACTGGGTGAGAGTATTCTGCTTAATTCAGAGACTCTGTCCCTCACCACCCCTTGTTGTAAATATTTTTGTCCACCCTAAGCGTGGAAGGGTATACTCAGACATGAGTCCCTTGCTCATTGCACCATCAGGATTCAAGCAAGCCGGGCCGAAGACGGCTGAAATGCCAGAAACCGGTCCCCGGGAGCTTGTTTCCTTCCCAGTGTAAGAATTGGCTTTTGCAGTTTGGTTTGCCCTTTTCCCATCATGCACTGGGACAGGAACAGACTAATTTGCATACAGCCAGGTTCTGAAACTGGGATGGTGCAGTGAGCTAAAAAACGGTGTTGGATCTAGCCCTGATCTCTTGACTGGGTGAGAGTATTCTGCTTAATTCAGAGACTCTGTCCCTCACCACCCCTTGTTGTCAATATTTTTGTCCACCCTAAGCGTGGAAGGGTATACTCAGACATGAGTCCCTTGCTCATTGCACCATCAGGATTCAAGCAAGCCGGGCCGAAGACGGCTGAAATGCCAGAAACCGGTCCCCGGGAGCTTGTTTCCTTCCCAGTGTAAGAATTGGCTTTTGCAGTTTGGTTTGCCCTGTTCCCATCATGCACTGGGACAGGAACAGACTAATTTGCATACAGCCAGGTTCTGAAACTGGGATGGTGCAGTGAGCTAAAAAACGGTGTTGGATCTAGCCCTGATCTCTTGACTGGGTGAGAGTATTCTGCTTAATTCAGAGACTCTGTCCCTCACCACCCCTTGTTGTAAATATTTTTGTCCACCCTAAGCGTGGAAGGGTATACTCAGACATGAGTCCCTTGCTCATTGCACCATCAGGATTCAAGCAAGCCGGGCCGAAGACGGCTGAAATGCCAGAAACCGGTCCCCGGGAGCTTGTTTCCTTCCCAGTGTAAGAATTGGCTTTTGCAGTTTGGTTTGCCCTGTTCCCATCATGCACTGGGACAGGAACAGACTAATTTGCATACAGCCAGGTTCTGAAACTGGGATGGTGCAGTGAGCTAAAAAACGGTGTTGGATCTAGCCCTGATCTCTTGACTGGGTGAGAGTATTCTGCTTAATTCAGAGACTCTGTCCCTCACCACCCCTTGTTGTAAATATTTTTGTCCACCCTAAGCGTGGAAGGGTATACTCAGACATGAGTCCCTTGCTCATTGCACCATCAGGATTCAAGCAAGCCGGGCCGAAGACGGCTGAAATGCCAGAAACCGGTCCCCGGGAGCTTGTTTCCTTCCCAGTGTAAGAATTGGCCTTTGCAGTTTGGTTTGCCCTGTTCCCATCATGCACTGGGACAGGAACAGACTAATTTGCATACAGCCAGGTTCTGAAACTGGGATGGTGCAGTGAGCTAAAAAACAGTGTTGGATCTAGCCCTGATCTCTTGACTGGGTGAGAGTATTCTGCTTAATTCAGAGACTCTGTCCCTCACCACCCCTTGTTGTAAATATTTTTGTCCACCCTAAGCGTGGAAGGGTATACTCAGACATGAGTCCCTTGCTCATTGCACCATCAGGATTCAAGCAAGCCGGGCCGAAGACGGCTGAAATGCCAGAAACCGGTCCCCGGGAGCTTGTTTCCTTCCCAGTGTAAGAATTGGCTTTTGCAGTTTGGTTTGCCCTGTTCCCATCATGCACTGGGACAGGAACAGACTAATTTGCATACAGCCAGGTTCTGAAACTGGGATGGTGCAGTGAGCTAAAAAACGGTGTTGGATCTAGCCCTGATCTCTTGACTGGGTGAGAGTATTCTGCTTAATTCAGAGACTCTGTCCCTCACCACCCCTTGTTGTAAATATTTTTGTCCACCCTAAGCGTGGAAGGGTATACTCAGACATGAGTCCCTTGCTCATTGCACCATCAGGATTCAAGCAAGCCGGGCCGAAGACGGCTGAAATGCCAGAAACCGGTCCCCGGGAGCTTGTTTCCTTCCCAGTGTAAGAATTGGCTTTTGCAGTTTGGTTTGCCCTGTTCCCATCATGCACTGGGACAGGAACAGACTAATTTGCATACAGCCAGGTTCTGAAACTGGGATGGTGCAGTGAGATAAAAAACGGTGTTGGATCTAGCCCTGATCTCTTGACTGGGTGAGAGTATTCTGCTTAATTCAGAGACTCTGTCCCTCACCACCCCTTGTTGTAAATATTTTTGTCCACCCTAAGCGTGGAAGGGTATACTCAGACATGAGTCCCTTGCTCATTGCACCATCAGGATTCAAGCAAGCCGGGCAGAAGACGGCTGAAATGCCAGAAACCGGTCCCCGGGAGCTTGTTTCCTTCCCAGCGTAAGAATTGGCTTTTGCAGTTTGGTTTGCCCTGTTCCCATCATGCACTGGGACAGGAACAGACTAATTTGCATACAGCCAGGTTCTGAAACTGGGATGGTGCAGTGAGATAAAAAACGGTGTTGGATCTAGCCCTGATCTCTTGACTGGGTGAGAGTATTCTGCTTAATTCAGAGACTCTGTCCCTCACCACCCCTTGTTGTAAATATTTTTGTCCACCCTAAGCGTGGAAGGGTATACTCAGACATGAGTCCCTTGCTCATTGCACCATCAGGATTCAAGCAAGCCGGGCAGAAGACGGCTGAAATGCCAGAAACCGGTCCCCGGGAGCTTGTTTCCTTCCCAGCGTAAGAATTGGCTTTTGCAGTTTGGTTTGCCCTGTTCCCATCATGCACTGGGACAGGAACAGACTAATTTGCATACAGCCAGGTTCTGAAACTGGGATGGTGCAGTGAGCTAAAAAACGGTGTTGGATCTAGCCCTGATCTCTTGACTGGGTGAGAGTATTCTGCTTAATTCAGAGACTCTGTCCCTCACCACCCCTTGTTGTAAATATTTTTGTCCACCCTAAGCGTGGAAGGGTGTACTCAGACTTGAGTCCCTTGCTCATTGCACCATCAGGATTCAAGCAAGCCGGGCCGAAGACGGCTGAAATGCCAGAAACCGGTCCCCGGGAGCTTGTTTCCTTCCCAGTGTAAGAATTGGCTTTTGCAGTTTGGTTTGCCCTGTTCCCATCATGCACTGGGACAGGAACAGACTAATTTGCTTACAGCCAGGTTCTGAAACTGGGATGGTGCAGTGAGCTAAAAAACGGTGTTGGATCTAGCCCTGATCTCTTGACTGGGTGAGAGTATTCTGCTTAATTCAGAGACTCTGTCCCTCACCACCCCTTGTTGTAAATATTTTTGTCCACCCTAAGCGTGGAAGGGTATACTCAGACATGAGTCCCTTGCTCATTGCACCATCAGGATTCAAGCAAGCCGGGCCGAAGACGGCTGAAATGCCAGAAACCGGTCCCCGGGAGCTTGTTTCCTTCCCAGTGTAAGAATTGGCTTTTGCAGTTTGGTTTGCCCTGTTCCCATCATGCACTGGGACAGGAACAGACTAATTTGCATACAGCCAAGTTCTGAAACTGGGATGGTGCAGTGAGCTAAAAAACGGTGTTGGATCTAGCCCTGATCTCTTGACTGGGTGAGAGTATTCTGCTTAATTCAGAGACTCTGTCCCTCACCACCACTTGTTGTAAATATTTTTGTCCACCCTAAGCGTGGAAGGGTATACTCAGACATGAGTCCCTTGCTCATTGCACCATCAGGATTCAAGCAAGCCGGGCCGAAGACGGCTGAAATGCCAGAAACCGGTCCCCGGGAGCTTGTTTCCTTCCCAGTGTAAGAATTGGCTTTTGCAGTTTGGTTTGCCCTGTTCCCATCATGCACTGGGACAGGAACAGACTAATTTGCATACAGCCAGGTTCTGAAACTGGGATGGTGCAGTGAGCTAAAAAACGGTGTTGGATCTAGCCCTGATCTCTTGACTGGGTGAGAGTATTCTGCTTAATTCAGAGACTCTGTCCCTCACCACCCCTTGTTGTAAATATTTTTGTCCACCCTAAGCGTGGAAGGGTATACTCAGACATGAGTCCCTTGCTCATTGCACCATCAGGATTCAAGCAAGCCGGGCCGAAGACGGCTGAAATGCCAGAAACCGGTCCCCGGGAGCTTGTTTCCTTCCCAGTGTAAGAATTGGCTTTTGCAGTTTGGTTTGCCCTGTTCCCATCATGCACTGGGACAGGAACAGACTAATTTGCATACAGCCAGGTTCTGAAACTGGGATGGTGCAGTGAGCTAAAAAACGGTGTTGGATCTAGCCCTGATCTCTTGACTGGGTGAGAGTATTCTGCTTAATTCAGAGACTCTGTCCCTCACCACCCCTTGTTGTAAATATTTTTGTCCACCCTAAGCGTGGAAGGGTATACTCAGACATGGGTCCCTTGCTCATTGCACCATCAGGATTCAAGCAAGCCGGGCCGAAGACGGCTGAAATGCCAGAAACCGGTCCCCGGGAGCTTGTTTCCTTCCCAGTGTAAGAATTGGCTTTTGCAGTTTGGTTTGCCCTGTTCCCATCATGCACTGGGACAGGAACAGACTAATTTGCATACAGCCAGGTTCTGAAACTGGGATGGTGCAGTGAGCTAAAAAACGGTGTTGGATCTAGCCCTGATCTCTTGACTGGGTGAGAGTATTCTGCTTAATTCAGAGACTCTGTCACTCACCACCCCTTGTTGTAAATATTTTTGTCCACCCTAAGCGTGGAAGGGTATACTCAGACATGAGTCCCTTGCTCATTGCACCATCAGGATTCAAGCAAGCCGGGCCGAAGATGGCTGAAATGCCAGAAACCGGTCCCCGGGAGCTTGTTTCCTTCCCAGTGTAAGAATTGGCTTTTGCAGTTTGGTTTGCCCTGTTCCCATCATGCACTGGGACAGGAACAGACTAATTTGCATACAGCCAGGTTCTGAAACTGGGATGGTGCAGTGAGCTAAAAAACGGTGTTGGATCTAGCCCTGATCTCTTGACTGGGTGAGAGTATTCTGCTTAATTCAGAGACTCTGTCCCTCACCACCCCTTGTTGTAAATAGTTTTGTCCACCCTAAGCGTGGAAGGGTATACTCAGACATGAGTCCCTTGCTCATTGCACCATCAGGATTCAAGCAAGCCGGGCCGAAGACGGCTGAAATGCCGGATACCGGTCCCCGGGAGCTTGTTTCCTTCCCAGTGTAAGAATTGGCTTTTGCAGTTTGGTTTGCCCTGTTCCCATCATGCACTGGGACAGGAACAGACTAATTTGCATACAGCCAGGTTCTGAAACTGGGATGGTGCAGTGAGCTAAAAAACGGTGTTGGATCTAGCCCTGATCTCTTGACTGGGTGAGAGTATCCTGCTTAATTCAGAGACTCTGTCCCTCACCACCCCTTGTTGTAAATATTTTTGTCCACCCTAAGCGTGGAAGGGTATACTCAGACATGAGTCCCTTGCTCATTGCACCATCAGGATTCAAGCAAGCCGGGCCGAAGACGGCTGAAATGCCAGAAACCTGTCCCCGGGAGCTTGTTTCCTTCCCATTGTAAGAATTGGCGTTTGCAGTTTGGTTTGCCCTGTTCCCATTATGCACTGGGACAGGAACAGACTAATTTGCATACAGCCAGGTTCTGAAACTGGGATGGTGCAGTGAGCTAAAAAACGGTTGTTGGATCTAGCCCTGATCTCTTGACTGGGTGAGAGTATTCTGCTTAATTCAGAGACTCTGTCCCTCACCACCCCTTGTTGTAAATATTTTTGTCCACCCTAAGCGTGGAAGGGTATACTCAGACATGAGTCCCTTGCTCATTGCACCATCAGGATTCAAGCAAGCCGGGCCGAAGACGGCTGAAATGCCAGAAACCGGTCCCCGGGAGCTTGTTTCCTTCCCAGTGTAAGAATTGGCTTTTGCAGTTTGGTTTGCCCTGTTGCCATCATGCACTGGGACAGGAACAGACTAATTTGCATACAGCCAGGTTCTGAAACTGGGATGGTGCAGTGAGCTAAAAAACGGTGTTGGATCTAGCCCTGATCTCTTGACTGGGTGAGAGTATTCTGCTTAATTCAGAGACTCTGTCCCTCACCACCCCTTGTTGTAAATATTTTTGTCCACCCTAAGCGTGGAAGGGTATACTCAGACATGAGTCCCTTGCTCATTGCACCATCAGGATTCAAGCAAGCCGGGCCGAAGACGGCTGAAATGCCAGAAACCGGTCCCCGGGAGCTTGTTTCCTTCCCAGTGTAAGAATTGGCTTTTGCAGTTTGGTTTGCCCTGTTCCCATCATGCACTGGGACAGGAACAGACTAATTTGCATACAGCCAGGTTCTGAAACTGGGATGGTGCAGTGAGCTAAAAAACGGTGTTGGATCTAGCCCTGATCTCTTGACTGGGTGAGAGTATCCTGCTTAATTCAGAGACTCTGTCCCTCACCACCCCTTGTTGTAAATATTTTTGTCCACCCTAAGCGTGGAAGGGTATACTCAGACATGAGTCCCTTGCTCATTGCACCATCAGGATTCAAGCAAGCCGGGCCGAAGACGGCTGAAATGCCAGAAACCTGTCCCCGGGAGCTTGTTTCCTTCCCATTGTAAGAATTGGCGTTTGCAGTTTGGTTTGCCCTGTTCCCATTATGCACTGGGACAGGAACAGACTAATTTGCATACAGCCAGGTTCTGAAACTGGGATGGTGCAGTGAGCTAAAAAACGGTTGTTGGATCTAGCCCTGATCTCTTGACTGGGTGAGAGTATTCTGCTTAATTCAGAGACTCTGTCCCTCACCACCCCTTGTTGTAAATATTTTTGTCCACCCTAAGCGTGGAAGGGTATACTCAGACATGAGTCCCTTGCTCATTGCACCATCAGGATTCAAGCAAGCCGGGCCGAAGACGGCTGAAATGCCAGAAACCGGTCCCCGGGAGCTTGTTTCCTTCCCAGTGTAAGAATTGGCTTTTGCAGTTTGGTTTGCCCTGTTCCCATCATGCACTGGGACAGGAACAGACTAATTTGCATACAGCCAGGTTCTGAAACTGGGATGGTGCAGTGAGCTAAAAAACGGTGTTGGATCTAGCCCTGATCTCTTGACTGGGTGAGAGTATTCTGCTTAATTCAGAGACTCTGTCCCTCACCACCCCTTGTTGTAAATATTTTTGTCCACCCTAAGCGTGGAAGGGTATACTCAGACATGAGTCCCTTGCTCATTGCACCATCAGGATTCAAGCAAGCCGGGCCGAAGACGGCTGAAATGCCAGAAACCGGTCCCCGGGAGCTTGTTTCCTTCCCAGTGTAAGAATTGGCTTTTGCAGTTTGGTTTGCCCTGTTCCCATCATGCACTGGGACAGGAACAGACTAATTTGCATACAGCCAGGTTCTGAAACTGGGATGGTGCAGTGAGCTAAAAAACAGTGTTGGATCTAGCCCTGATCTCTTGACTGGGTGAGAGTATTCTGCTTAATTCAGAGACTCTGTCCCTCACCACCCCTTGTTGTAAATATTTTTGTCCACCCTAAGCGTGGAAGGGTATACTCAGACATGAGTCCCTTGCTCATTGCACCATCAGGATTCAAGCAAGCCGGGCCGAAGACGGCTGAAATGCCAGAAACCGGTCCCCGGGAGCTTGTTTCCTTCCCAGTGTAAGAATTGGCTTTTGCAGTTTGGTTTGCCCTTTTCCCATCATGCACTGGGACAGGAACAGACTAATTTGCATACAGCCAGGTTCTGAAACTGGGATGGTGCAGTGAGCTAAAAAACGGTGTTGGATCTAGCCCTGATCTCTTGACTGGGTGAGAGTATTCTGCTTAATTCAGAGACTCTGTCCCTCACCACCCCTTGTTGTCAATATTTTTGTCCACCCTAAGCGTGGAAGGGTATACTCAGACATGAGTCCCTTGCTCATTGCACCATCAGGATTCAAGCAAGCCGGGCCGAAGACGGCTGAAATGCCAGAAGCCGGTCCCTGGGAGCTTGTTTCCTTCCCAGTGTAAGAATTGGCTTTTGCAGTTTGGTTTGCCCTGTTCCCATCATGCACTGGGACAGGAACAGACTAATTTGCATACAGCCAGGTTCTGAAACTGGGATGGTGCAGTGAGCTAAAAAACGGTGTTGGATCTAGCCCTGATCTCTTGACTGGGTGAGAGTATTCTGCTTAATTCAGAGACTCTGTCCCTCACCACCCCTTGTTGTAAATATCTTTGTCCACCCTAAGCGTGGAAGGGTATACTCAGACATGAGTCCCTTGCTCATTGCACCATCAGGATTCAAGCAAGCCGGGCCGAAGACGGCTGAAATGCCAGAAACCGGTCCCCGGGAGCTTGTTTCCTTCCCAGTGTAAGAATTGGCTTTTGCAGTTTGGTTTGCCCTGTTCCCATCATGCACTGGGACAGGAACAGACTAATTTGCATACAGCCAGGTTCTGAAACTGGGATGGTGCAGTGAGCTAAAAAACGGTGTTGGATCTAGCCCTGATCTCTTGACTGGGTGAGAGTATTCTGCTTAATTCAGAGACTCTGTCCCTCACCACCCCTTGTTGTAAATATTTTTGTCCACCCTAAGCGTGGAAGGGTATACTCAGACATGAGTCCCTTGCTCATTGCACCATCAGGATTCAAGCAAGCCGGGCCGAAGACGGCTGAAATGCCAGAAACCGGTCCCCGGGAGCTTGTTTCCTTCCCAGTGTAAGAATTGGCTTTTGCAGTTTGGTTTGCCCTGTTCCCATCATGCACTGGGACAGGAACAGACTAATTTGCATACAGCCAGGTTCTGAAACTGGGATGGTGCAGTGAGCTAAAAAACAGTGTTGGATCTAGCCCTGATCTCTTGACTGGGTGAGAGTATTCTGCTTAATTCAGAGACTCTGTCCCTCACCACCCCTTGTTGTAAATATTTTTGTCCACCCTAAGCGTGGAAGGGTATACTCAGACATGAGTCCCTTGCTCATTGCACCATCAGGATTCAAGCAAGCCGGGCCGAAGACGGCTGAAATGCCAGAAACCGGTCCCCGGGAGCTTGTTTCCTTCCCAGTGTAAGAATTGGCTTTTGCAGTTTGGTTTGCCCTTTTCCCATCATGCACTGGGACAGGAACAGACTAATTTGCATACAGCCAGGTTCTGAAACTGGGATGGTGCAGTGAGCTAAAAAACGGTGTTGGATCTAGCCCTGATCTCTTGACTGGGTGAGAGTATTCTGCTTAATTCAGAGACTCTGTCCCTCACCACCCCTTGTTGTCAATATTTTTGTCCACCCTAAGCGTGGAAGGGTATACTCAGACATGAGTCCCTTGCTCATTGCACCATCAGGATTCAAGCAAGCCGGGCCGAAGACGGCTGAAATGCCAGAAGCCGGTCCCCGGGAGCTTGTTTCCTTCCCAGTGTAAGAATTGGCTTTTGCGGTTTGGTTTGCCCTGTTCCCATCATGCACTGGGACAGGAACAGACTAATTTGCATACAGCCAGGTTCTGAAACTGGGATGGTGCAGTGAGCTAAAAAACGGTGTTGGATCTAGCCCTGATCTCTTGACTGGGTGAGAGTATTCTGCTTAATTCAGAGACTCTGTCCCTCACCACCCCTTGTTGTAAATATTTTTGTCCACCCTAAGCGTGGAAGGGTATACTCAGACATGAGTCCCTTGCTCATTGCACCATCAGGATTCAAGCAAGCCGGGCCGAAGACGGCTGAAATGCCAGAAACCGGTCCCCGGGAGCTTGTTTCCTTCCCAGTGTAAGAATTGGCCTTTGCAGTTTGGTTTGCCCTGTTCCCATCATGCACTGGGACAGGAACAGACTAATTTGCATACAGCCAGGTTCTGAAACTGGGATGGTGCAGTGAGCTAAAAAACGGTGTTGGATCTAGCCCTGATCTCTTGACTGGGTGAGAGTATTCTGCTTAATTCAGAGACTCTGTCCCTCACCACCCCTTGTTGTAAATATTTTTGTCCACCCTAAGCGTGGAAGGGTATACTCAGACATGAGTCCCTTGCTCATTGCACCATCAGGATTCAAGCAAGCCGGGCCGAAGACGGCTGAAATGCCAGAAACCGGTCCCCGGGAGCTTGTTTCCTTCCCAGTGTAAGAATTGGCTTTTGCAGTTTGGTTTGCCCTGTTCCCATCATGCACTGGGACAGGAACAGACTAATTTGCATACAGCCAGGTTCTGAAACTGGGATGGTGCAGTGAGCTAAAAAACAGTGTTGGATCTAGCCCTGATCTCTTGACTGGGTGAGAGTATTCTGCTTAATTCAGAGACTCTGTCCCTCACCACCCCTTGTTGTAAATATTTTTGTCCACCCTAAGCGTGGAAGGGTATACTCAGACATGAGTCCCTTGCTCATTGCACCATCAGGATTCAAGCAAGCCGGGCCGAAGACGGCTGAAATGCCAGAAACCGGTCCCCGGGAGCTTGTTTCCTTCCCAGTGTAAGAATTGGCTTTTGCAGTTTGGTTTGCCCTTTTCCCATCATGCACTGGGACAGGAACAGACTAATTTGCATACAGCCAGGTTCTGAAACTGGGATGGTGCAGTGAGCTAAAAAACGGTGTTGGATCTAGCCCTGATCTCTTGACTGGGTGAGAGTATTCTGCTTAATTCAGAGACTCTGTCCCTCACCACCCCTTGTTGTCAATATTTTTGTCCACCCTAAGCGTGGAAGGGTATACTCAGACATGAGTCCCTTGCTCATTGCACCATCAGGATTCAAGCAAGCCGGGCCGAAGACGGCTGAAATGCCAGAAGCCGGTCCCCGGGAGCTTGTTTCCTTCCCAGTGTAAGAATTGGCTTTTGCAGTTTGGTTTGCCCTGTTCCCATCATGCACTGGGACAGGAACAGACTAATTTGCATACAGCCAGGTTCTGAAACTGGGATGGTGCAGTGAGCTAAAAAACGGTGTTGGATCTAGCCCTGATCTCTTGACTGGGTGAGAGTATTCTGCTTAATTCAGAGACTCTGTCCCTCACCACCCCTTGTTGTAAATATTTTTGTCCACCCTAAGCGTGGAAGGGTATACTCAGACATGAGTCCCTTGCTCATTGCACCATCAGGATTCAAGCAAGCCGGGCCGAAGACGGCTGAAATGCCAGAAACCGGTCCCCGGGAGCTTGTTTCCTTCCCAGTGTAAGAATTGGCTTTTGCAGTTTGGTTTGCCCTGTTCCCATCATGCACTGGGACAGGAACAGACTAATTTGCATACAGCCAGGTTCTGAAACTGGGATGGTGCAGTGAGCTAAAAAACGGTGTTGGATCTAGCCCTGATCTCTTGACTGGGTGAGAGTATTCTGCTTAATTCAGAGACTCTGTCCCTCACCACCCCTTGTTGTAAATATTTTTGTCCACCCTAAGCGTGGAAGGGTATACTCAGACATGAGTCCCTTGCTCATTGCACCATCAGGATTCAAGCAAGCCGGGCCGAAGACGGCTGAAATGCCAGAAACCGGTCCCCGGGAGCTTGTTTCCTTCCCAGTGTAAGAATTGGCTTTTGCAGTTTGGTTTGCCCTGTTCCCATCATGCACTGGGACAGGAACAGACTAATTTGCATACAGCCAGGTTCTGAAACTGGGATGGTGCAGTGAGCTAAAAAACAGTGTTGGATCTAGCCCTGATCTCTTGACTGGGTGAGAGTATTCTGCTTAATTCAGAGACTCTGTCCCTCACCACCCCTTGTTGTAAATATTTTTGTCCACCCTAAGCGTGGAAGGGTATACTCAGACATGAGTCCCTTGCTCATTGCACCATCAGGATTCAAGCAAGCCGGGCCGAAGACGGCTGAAATGCCAGAAACCGGTCCCCGGGAGCTTGTTTCCTTCCCAGTGTAAGAATTGGCTTTTGCAGTTTGGTTTGCCCTTTTCCCATCATGCACTGGGACAGGAACAGACTAATTTGCATACAGCCAGGTTCTGAAACTGGGATGGTGCAGTGAGCTAAAAAACGGTGTTGGATCTAGCCCTGATCTCTTGACTGGGTGAGAGTATTCTGCTTAATTCAGAGACTCTGTCCCTCACCACCCCTTGTTGTCAATATTTTTGTCCACCCTAAGCGTGGAAGGGTATACTCAGACATGAGTCCCTTGCTCATTGCACCATCAGGATTCAAGCAAGCCGGGCCGAAGACGGCTGAAATGCCAGAAGCCGGTCCCCGGGAGCTTGTTTCCTTCCCAGTGTAAGAATTGGCTTTTGCGGTTTGGTTTGCCCTGTTCCCATCATGCACTGGGACAGGAACAGACTAATTTGCATACAGCCAGGTTCTGAAACTGGGATGGTGCAGTGAGCTAAAAAACGGTGTTGGATCTAGCCCTGATCTCTTGACTGGGTGAGAGTATTCTGCTTAATTCAGAGACTCTGTCCCTCACCACCCCTTGTTGTAAATATTTTTGTCCACCCTAAGCGTGGAAGGGTATACTCAGACATGAGTCCCTTGCTCATTGCACCATCAGGATTCAAGCAAGCCGGGCCGAAGACGGCTGAAATGCCAGAAACCGGTCCCCGGGAGCTTGTTTCCTTCCCAGTGTAAGAATTGGCCTTTGCAGTTTGGTTTGCCCTGTTCCCATCATGCACTGGGACAGGAACAGACTAATTTGCATACAGCCAGGTTCTGAAACTGGGATGGTGCAGTGAGCTAAAAAACAGTGTTGGATCTAGCCCTGATCTCTTGACTGGGTGAGAGTATTCTGCTTAATTCAGAGACTCTGTCCCTCACCACCCCTTGTTGTAAATATTTTTGTCCACCCTAAGCGTGGAAGGGTATACTCAGACATGAGTCCCTTGCTCATTGCACCATCAGGATTCAAGCAAGCCGGGCCGAAGACGGCTGAAATGCCAGAAACCGGTCCCCGGGAGCTTGTTTCCTTCCCAGTGTAAGAATTGGCTTTTGCAGTTTGGTTTGCCCTGTTCCCATCATGCACTGGGACAGGAACAGACTAATTTGCATACAGCCAGGTTCTGAAACTGGGATGGTGCAGTGAGCTAAAAAACGGTGTTGGATCTAGCCCTGATCTCTTGACTGGGTGAGAGTATTCTGCTTAATTCAGAGACTCTGTCCCTCACCACCCCTTGTTGTAAATATTTTTGTCCACCCTAAGCGTGGAAGGGTATACTCAGACATGAGTCCCTTGCTCATTGCACCATCAGGATTCAAGCAAGCCGGGCCGAAGACGGCTGAAATGCCAGAAACCGGTCCCCGGGAGCTTGTTTCCTTCCCAGTGTAAGAATTGGCTTTTTCAGTTTGGTTTGCCCTGTTCCCATCATGCACTGGGACAGGAACAGACTAATTTGCATACAGCCAGGTTCTGAAACTGGGATGGTGCAGTGAGCTAAAAAACGGTGTTGGATCTAGCCCTGATCTCTTGACTGGGTGAGAGTATTCTGCTTAATTCAGAGACTCTGTCCCTCACCACCCCTTGTTGTAAATATTTTTGTCCACCCTAAGCGTGGAAGGGTATACTCAGACATGAGTCCCTTGCTCATTGCACCATCAGGATTCAAGCAAGCCGGGCCGAAGACGGCTGAAATGCCAGAAACCGGTCCCCGGGAGCTTGTTTCCTTCCCAGTGTAAGAATTGGCTTTTGCAGTTTGGTTTGCCCTGTTCCCATCATGCACTGGGACAGGAACACCTAATTTGCATACAGCCAGGTTCTGAAACTGGGATGGTGCAGTGAGCTAAAAAACGGTGTTGGATCTAGCCCTGATCTCTTGACTGGGTGAGAGTATTCTGCTTAATTCAGAGACTCTGTCCCTCACCACCCCTTGTTGTAAATATTTTTGTCCACCCTAAGCGTGGAAGGGTATACTCAGACATGAGTCCCTTGCTCATTGCACCATCAGGATTCAAGCAAGCCGGGCCGAAGACGGCTGAAATGCCAGAAACCGGTCCCCGGGAGCTTGTTTCCTTCCCAGTGTAAGAATTGGCTTTTGCAGTTTGGTTTGCCCTGTTCCCATCATGCACTGGGACAGGAACAGACTAATTTGCATACAGCCAGGTTCTGAAACTGGGATGGTGCAGTGAGCTAAAAAACGGTGTTGGATCTAGCCCTGATCTCTTGACTGGGTGAGAGTATTCTGCTTAATTCAGAGACTCTGTCCCTCACCACCCCTTGTTGTAAATATTTTTGTCCACCCTAAGCGTGGAAGGGTATACTCAGACATGAGTCCCTTGCTCATTGCACCATCAGGATTCAAGCAAGCCGGGCCGAAGACGGCTGAAATGCCAGAAACCGGTCCCCGGGAGCTTGTTTCCTTCCCAGTGTAAGAATTGGTTTTTGCAGTTTGGTTTGCCCTGTTCCCATCATGCACTGGGACAGGAACAGACTAATTTGCATACAGCCAGGTTCTGAAACTGGGATGGTGCAGTGAGCTAAAAAACGGTGTTGGATCTAGCCCTGATCTCTTGACTGGGTGAGAGTATTCTGCTTAATTCAGAGACTCTGTCCCTCACCACCCCTTGTTGTAAATATTTTTGTCCACCCTAAGCGTGGAAGGGTATACTCAGACATGAGTCCCTTGCTCATTGCACCATCAGGATTCAAGCAAGCCGGGCCGAAGACGGCTGAAATGCCAGAAACCGGTCCCCGGGAGCTTGTTTCCTTCCCAGTGTAAGAATTGGCTTTTGCAGTTTGGTTTGCCCTGTTCCCATCATGCACTGGGACAGGAACAGACTAATTTGCATACAGCCAGGTTCTGAAACTGGGATGGTGCAGTGAGCTAAAAAACGGTGTTGGATCTAGCCCTGATCTCTTGACTGGGTGAGAGTATTCTGCTTAATTCAGAGACTCTGTCCCTCACCACCCCTTGTTGTAAATATTTTTGTCCACCCTAAGCGTGGAAGGGTATACTCAGACATGAGTCCCTTGCTCATTGCACCATCAGGATTCAAGCAAGCCGGGCCGAAGACGGCTGAAATGCCAGAAACCGGTCCCCGGGAGCTTGTTTCCTTCCCAGTGTAAGAATTGGCTTTTGCAGTTTGGTTTGCCCTTTTCCCATCATGCACTGGGACAGGAACAGACTAATTTGCATACAGCCAGGTTCTGAAACTGGGATGGTGCAGTGAGCTAAAAAACGGTGTTGGATCTAGCCCTGATCTCTTGACTGGGTGAGAGTATTCTGCTTAATTCAGAGACTCTGTCCCTCACCACCCCTTGTTGTCAATATTTTTGTCCACCCTAAGCGTGGAAGGGTATACTCAGACATGAGTCCCTTGCTCATTGCACCATCAGGATTCAAGCAAGCCGGGCCGAAGACGGCTGAAATGCCAGAAGCCGGTCCCCGGGAGCTTGTTTCCTTCCCAGTGTAAGAATTGGCTTTTGCGGTTTGGTTTGCCCTGTTCCCATCATGCACTGGGACAGGAACAGACTAATTTGCATACAGCCAGGTTCTGAAACTGGGATGGTGCAGTGAGCTAAAAAACGGTGTTGGATCTAGCCCTGATCTCTTGACTGGGTGAGAGTATTCTGCTTAATTCAGAGACTCTGTCCCTCACCACCCCTTGTTGTAAATATTTTTGTCCACCCTAAGCGTGGAAGGGTATACTCAGACATGAGTCCCTTGCTCATTGCACCATCAGGATTCAAGCAAGCCGGGCCGAAGACGGCTGAAATGCCAGAAACCGGTCCCCGGGAGCTTGTTTCCTTCCCAGTGTAAGAATTGGCCTTTGCAGTTTGGTTTGCCCTGTTCCCATCATGCACTGGGACAGGAACAGACTAATTTGCATACAGCCAGGTTCTGAAACTGGGATGGTGCAGTGAGCTAAAAAACAGTGTTGGATCTAGCCCTGATCTCTTGACTGGGTGAGAGTATTCTGCTTAATTCAGAGACTCTGTCCCTCACCACCCCTTGTTGTAAATATTTTTGTCCACCCTAAGCGTGGAAGGGTATACTCAGACATGAGTCCCTTGCTCATTGCACCATCAGGATTCAAGCAAGCCGGGCCGAAGACGGCTGAAATGCCAGAAACCGGTCCCCGGGAGCTTGTTTCCTTCCCAGTGTAAGAATTGGCTTTTGCAGTTTGGTTTGCCCTGTTCCCATCATGCACTGGGACAGGAACAGACTAATTTGCATACAGCCAGGTTCTGAAACTGGGATGGTGCAGTGAGCTAAAAAACGGTGTTGGATCTAGCCCTGATCTCTTGACTGGGTGAGAGTATTCTGCTTAATTCAGAGACTCTGTCCCTCACCACCCCTTGTTGTAAATATTTTTGTCCACCCTAAGCGTGGAAGGGTATACTCAGACATGAGTCCCTTGCTCATTGCACCATCAGGATTCAAGCAAGCCGGGCCGAAGACGGCTGAAATGCCAGAAACCGGTCCCCGGGAGCTTGTTTCCTTCCCAGTGTAAGAATTGGCTTTTTCAGTTTGGTTTGCCCTGTTCCCATCATGCACTGGGACAGGAACAGACTAATTTGCATACAGCCAGGTTCTGAAACTGGGATGGTGCAGTGAGCTAAAAAACGGTGTTGGATCTAGCCCTGATCTCTTGACTGGGTGAGAGTATTCTGCTTAATTCAGAGACTCTGTCCCTCACCACCCCTTGTTGTAAATATTTTTGTCCACCCTAAGCGTGGAAGGGTATACTCAGACATGAGTCCCTTGCTCATTGCACCATCAGGATTCAAGCAAGCCGGGCCGAAGACGGCTGAAATGCCAGAAACCGGTCCCCGGGAGCTTGTTTCCTTCCCAGTGTAAGAATTGGCTTTTGCAGTTTGGTTTGCCCTGTTCCCATCATGCACTGGGACAGGAACACCTAATTTGCATACAGCCAGGTTCTGAAACTGGGATGGTGCAGTGAGCTAAAAAACGGTGTTGGATCTAGCCCTGATCTCTTGACTGGGTGAGAGTATTCTGCTTAATTCAGAGACTCTGTCCCTCACCACCCCTTGTTGTAAATATTTTTGTCCACCCTAAGCGTGGAAGGGTATACTCAGACATGAGTCCCTTGCTCATTGCACCATCAGGATTCAAGCAAGCCGGGCCGAAGACGGCTGAAATGCCAGAAACCGGTCCCCGGGAGCTTGTTTCCTTCCCAGTGTAAGAATTGGCTTTTGCAGTTTGGTTTGCCCTGTTCCCATCATGCACTGGGACAGGAACAGACTAATTTGCATACAGCCAGGTTCTGAAACTGGGATGGTGCAGTGAGCTAAAAAACGGTGTTGGATCTAGCCCTGATCTCTTGACTGGGTGAGAGTATTCTGCTTAATTCAGAGACTCTGTCCCTCACCACCCCTTGTTGTAAATATTTTTGTCCACCCTAAGCGTGGAAGGGTATACTCAGACATGAGTCCCTTGCTCATTGCACCATCAGGATTCAAGCAAGCCGGGCCGAAAACGGCTGAAATGCCAGAAACCGGTCCCCGGGAGCTTGTTTCCTTCCCAGTGTAAGAATTGGTTTTTGCAGTTTGGTTTGCCCTGTTCCCATCATGCACTGGGACAGGAACAGACTAATTTGCATACAGCCAGGTTCTGAAACTGGGATGGTGCAGTGAGCTAAAAAACGGTGTTGGATCTAGCCCTGATCTCTTGACTGGGTGAGAGTATTCTGCTTAATTCAGAGACTCTGTCCCTCACCACCCCTTGTTGTAAATATTTTTGTCCACCCTAAGCGTGGAAGGGTATACTCAGACATGAGTCCCTTGCTCATTGCACCATCAGGATTCAAGCAAGCCGGGCCGAAGACGGCTGAAATGCCAGAAACCGGTCCCCGGGAGCTTGTTTCCTTCCCAGTGTAAGAATTGGCTTTTGCAGTTTGGTTTGCCCTGTTCCCATCATGCACTGGGACAGGAACAGACTAATTTGCATACAGCCAGGTTCTGAAACTGGGATGGTGCAGTGAGCTAAAAAACGGTGTTGGATCTAGCCCTGATCTCTTGACTGGGTGAGAGTATTCTGCTTAATTCAGAGACTCTGTCCCTCACCACCCCTTGTTGTAAATATTTTTGTCCACCCTAAGCGTGGAAGGGTATACTCAGACATGAGTCCCTTGCTCATTGCACCATCAGGATTCAAGCAAGCCGGGCCGAAGACGGCTGAAATGCCAGAAACCGGTCCCCGGGAGCTTGTTTCCTTCCCAGTGTAAGAATTGGCTTTTGCAGTTTGGTTTGCCCTGTTCCCATCATGCACTGGGACAGGAACAGACTAATTTGCATACAGCCAGGTTCTGAAACTGGGATGGTGCAGTGAGCTAAAAAACTGTGTTGGATCTAGCCCTGATCTCTTGACTGGGTGAGAGTATTCTGCTTAATTCAGAGACTCTGTCCCTCACAACCCCTTGTTGTAAATATTTTTGTCCACCCTAAGCGTGGAAGGGTATACTCAGACATGAGTCCCTTGCTCATTGCACCATCAGGATTCAAGCAAGCCGGGCCGAAGACGGCTGAAATGCCAGAAACCGGTCCCCGGGAGCTTGTTTACTTCCCAGTGTAAGAATTGGCTTTTGCATTTTGGTTTGCCCTGTTCCCATCATGCACTGGGACAGGAACAGACTAATTTGCATACAGCCAGGTTCTGAAACTGGGATGGTGCAGTGAGCTAAAAAACGGTGTTGGATCTAGCCCTGATCTCTTGACTGGGTGAGAGTATTCTGCTTAATTCAGAGACTCTGTCCCTCACCACCCCTTGTTGTAAATATTTTTGTCCACCCTAAGCGTGGAAGGGTATACTCAGACATGAGTCCCTTGCTCATTGCACCATCAGGATTCAAGCAAGCCGGGCCGAAGATGGCTGAAATGCCAGAAACCGGTCCCCGGGAGCTTGTTTCCTTCCCAGTGTAAGAATTGGCTTTTGCAGTTTGGTTTGCCCTGTTCCCATCATGCACTGGGACAGGAACAGACTAATTTGCATACAGCCAGGTTCTGAAACTGGGATGGTGCAGTGAGCTAAAAAACGGTGTTGGATCTAGCCCTGATCTCTTGACTGGGTGAGAGTATTCTGCTTAATTCAGAGACTCTGTCCCTCACCACCCCTTGTTGTAAATATTTTTGTCCACCCTAAGCGTGGAAGGGTATACTCAGACACGAGTCCCTTGCTCATTGCACCATCAGGATTCAAGCAAGCCAGGCCGAAGACGGCTGAAATGCCAGAAACCGGTCCCCGGGAGCTTGTTTCCTTCCCAGTGTAAGAATTGGCTTTTGCAGTTTGGTTTGCCCTGTTCCCATCATGCACTGGGACAGGAACAGACTAATTTGCATACAGCCAGGTTCTGAAACTGGGATGGTGCAGTGAGCTAAAAAACGGTGTTGGATCTAGCCCTGATCTCTTGACTGGGTGAGAGTATTCTGCTTAATTCAGAGACTCTGTCCCTCACCACCCCTTGTTGTCAATATTTTTGTCCACCCTAAGCGTGGAAGGGTATACTCAGACATGAGTCCCTTGCTCATTGCACCATCAGGATTCAAGCAAGCCGGGCCGAAGACGGCTGAAATGCCAGAAGCCGGTCCCCGGGAGCTTGTTTCCTTCCCAGTGTAAGAATTGGCTTTTGCGGTTTGGTTTGCCCTGTTCCCATCATGCACTGGGACAGGAACAGACTAATTTGCATACAGCCAGGTTCTGAAACTGGGATGGTGCAGTGAGCTAAAAAACGGTGTTGGATCTAGCCCTGATCTCTTGACTGGGTGAGAGTATTCTGCTTAATTCAGAGACTCTGTCCCTCACCACCCCTTGTTGTAAATATTTTTGTCCACCCTAAGCGTGGAAGGGTATACTCAGACATGAGTCCCTTGCTCATTGCACCATCAGGATTCAAGCAAGCCGGGCCGAAGACGGCTGAAATGCCAGAAACCGGTCCCCGGGAGCTTGTTTCCTTCCCAGTGTAAGAATTGGCCTTTGCAGTTTGGTTTGCCCTGTTCCCATCATGCACTGGGACAGGAACAGACTAATTTGCATACAGCCAGGTTCTGAAACTGGGATGGTGCAGTGAGCTAAAAAACGGTGTTGGATCTAGCCCTGATCTCTTGACTGGGTGAGAGTATTCTGCTTAATTCAGAGACTCTGTCCCTCACCACCCCTTGTTGTAAATATTTTTGTCCACCCTAAGCGTGGAAGGGTATACTCAGACATGAGTCCCTTGCTCATTGCACCATCAGGATTCAAGCAAGCCGGGCCGAAGACGGCTGAAATGCCAGAAACCGGTCCCCGGGAGCTTGTTTCCTTCCCAGTGTAAGAATTGGCTTTTGCAGTTTGGTTTGCCCTGTTCCCATCATGCACTGGGACAGGAACAGACTAATTTGCATACAGCCAGGTTCTGAAACTGGGATGGTGCAGTGAGCTAAAAAACAGTGTTGGATCTAGCCCTGATCTCTTGACTGGGTGAGAGTATTCTGCTTAATTCAGAGACTCTGTCCCTCACCACCCCTTGTTGTAAATATTTTTGTCCACCCTAAGCGTGGAAGGGTATACTCAGACATGAGTCCCTTGCTCATTGCACCATCAGGATTCAAGCAAGCCGGGCCGAAGACGGCTGAAATGCCAGAAACCGGTCCCCGGGAGCTTGTTTCCTTCCCAGTGTAAGAATTGGCTTTTGCAGTTTGGTTTGCCCTTTTCCCATCATGCACTGGGACAGGAACAGACTAATTTGCATACAGCCAGGTTCTGAAACTGGGATGGTGCAGTGAGCTAAAAAACGGTGTTGGATCTAGCCCTGATCTCTTGACTGGGTGAGAGTATTCTGCTTAATTCAGAGACTCTGTCCCTCACCACCCCTTGTTGTCAATATTTTTGTCCACCCTAAGCGTGGAAGGGTATACTCAGACATGAGTCCCTTGCTCATTGCACCATCAGGATTCAAGCAAGCCGGGCCGAAGACGGCTGAAATGCCAGAAGCCGGTCCCCGGGAGCTTGTTTCCTTCCCAGTGTAAGAATTGGCTTTTGCAGTTTGGTTTGCCCTGTTCCTATCATGCACTGGGACAGGAACAGACTAATTTGCATACAGCCAGGTTCTGAAACTGGGATGGTGCAGTGAGCTAAAAAACGGTGTTGGATCTAGCCCTGATCTCTTGACTGGGTGAGAGTATTCTGCTTAATTCAGAGACTCTGTCCCTCACCACCCCTTGTTGTAAATATTTTTGTCCACCCTAAGCGTGGAAGGGTATACTCAGACATGAGTCCCTTGCTCATTGCACCATCAGGATTCAAGCAAGCCGGGCCGAAGACGGCTGAAATGCCAGAAACCGGTCCCCGGGAGCTTGTTTCCTTCCCAGTGTAAGAATTGGCTTTTGCAGTTTGGTTTGCCCTGTTCCCATCATGCACTGGGACAGGAACAGACTAATTTGCATACAGCCAGGTTCTGAAACTGGGATGGTGCAGTGAGCTAAAAAACGGTGTTGGATCTAGCCCTGATCTCTTGACTGGGTGAGAGTATTCTGCTTAATTCAGAGACTCTGTCCCTCACCACCCCTTGTTGTAAATATTTTTGTCCACCCTAAGCGTGGAAGGGTATACTCAGACATGAGTCCCTTGCTCATTGCACCATCAGGATTCAAGCAAGCCGGGCCGAAGACGGCTGAAATGCCAGAAACCGGTCCCCGGGAGCTTGTTTCCTTCCCAGTGTAAGAATTGGCTTTTGCAGTTTGGTTTGCCCTGTTCCCATCATGCACTGGGACAGGAACAGACTAATTTGCATACAGCCAGGTTCTGAAACTGGGATGGTGCAGTGAGCTAAAAAACAGTGTTGGATCTAGCCCTGATCTCTTGACTGGGTGAGAGTATTCTGCTTAATTCAGAGACTCTGTCCCTCACCACCCCTTGTTGTAAATATTTTTGTCCACCCTAAGCGTGGAAGGGTATACTCAGACATGAGTCCCTTGCTCATTGCACCATCAGGATTCAAGCAAGCCGGGCCGAAGACGGCTGAAATGCCAGAAACCGGTCCCCGGGAGCTTGTTTCCTTCCCAGTGTAAGAATTGGCTTTTGCAGTTTGGTTTGCCCTTTTCCCATCATGCACTGGGACAGGAACAGACTAATTTGCATACAGCCAGGTTCTGAAACTGGGATGGTGCAGTGAGCTAAAAAACGGTGTTGGATCTAGCCCTGATCTCTTGACTGGGTGAGAGTATTCTGCTTAATTCAGAGACTCTGTCCCTCACCACCCCTTGTTGTCAATATTTTTGTCCACCCTAAGCGTGGAAGGGTATACTCAGACATGAGTCCCTTGCTCATTGCACCATCAGGATTCAAGCAAGCCGGGCCGAAGACGGCTGAAATGCCAGAAGCCGGTCCCCGGGAGCTTGTTTCCTTCCCAGTGTAAGAATTGGCTTTTGCGGTTTGGTTTGCCCTGTTCCCATCATGCACTGGGACAGGAACAGACTAATTTGCATACAGCCAGGTTCTGAAACTGGGATGGTGCAGTGAGCTAAAAAACGGTGTTGGATCTAGCCCTGATCTCTTGACTGGGTGAGAGTATTCTGCTTAATTCAGAGACTCTGTCCCTCACCACCCCTTGTTGTAAATATTTTTGTCCACCCTAAGCGTGGAAGGGTATACTCAGACATGAGTCCCTTGCTCATTGCACCATCAGGATTCAAGCAAGCCGGGCCGAAGACGGCTGAAATGCCAGAAACCGGTCCCCGGGAGCTTGTTTCCTTCCCAGTGTAAGAATTGGCTTTTGCAGTTTGGTTTGCCCTTTTCCCATCATGCACTGGGACAGGAACAGACTAATTTGCATACAGCCAGGTTCTGAAACTGGGATGGTGCAGTGAGCTAAAAAACGGTGTTGGATCTAGCCCTGATCTCTTGACTGGGTGAGAGTATTCTGCTTAATTCAGAGACTCTGTCCCTCACCACCCCTTGTTGTCAATATTTTTGTCCACCCTAAGCGTGGAAGGGTATACTCAGACATGAGTCCCTTGCTCATTGCACCATCAGGATTCAAGCAAGCCGGGCCGAAGACGGCTGAAATGCCAGAAGCCGGTCCCCGGGAGCTTGTTTCCTTCCCAGTGTAAGAATTGGCTTTTGCAGTTTGGTTTGCCCTGTTCCTATCATGCACTGGGACAGGAACAGACTAATTTGCATACAGCCAGGTTCTGAAACTGGGATGGTGCAGTGAGCTAAAAAACGGTGTTGGATCTAGCCCTGATCTCTTGACTGGGTGAGAGTATTCTGCTTAATTCAGAGACTCTGTCCCTCACCACCCCTTGTTGTAAATATTTTTGTCCACCCTAAGCGTGGAAGGGTATACTCAGACATGAGTCCCTTGCTCATTGCACCATCAGGATTCAAGCAAGCCGGGCCGAAGACGGCTGAAATGCCAGAAACCGGTCCCCGGGAGCTTGTTTCCTTCCCAGTGTAAGAATTGGCTTTTGCAGTTTGGTTTGCCCTGTTCCCATCATGCACTGGGACAGGAACAGACTAATTTGCATACAGCCAGGTTCTGAAACTGGGATGGTGCAGTGAGCTAAAAAACGGTGTTGGATCTAGCCCTGATCTCTTGACTGGGTGAGAGTATTCTGCTTAATTCAGAGACTCTGTCCCTCACCACCCCTTGTTGTAAATATTTTTGTCCACCCTAAGCGTGGAAGGGTATACTCAGACATGAGTCCCTTGCTCATTGCACCATCAGGATTCAAGCAAGCCGGGCCGAAGACGGCTGAAATGCCAGAAACCGGTCCCCGGGAGCTTGTTTCCTTCCCAGTGTAAGAATTGGCTTTTGCAGTTTGGTTTGCCCTGTTCCCATCATGCACTGGGACAGGAACAGACTAATTTGCATACAGCCAGGTTCTGAAACTGGGATGGTGCAGTGAGCTAAAAAACAGTGTTGGATCTAGCCCTGATCTCTTGACTGGGTGAGAGTATTCTGCTTAATTCAGAGACTCTGTCCCTCACCACCCCTTGTTGTAAATATTTTTGTCCACCCTAAGCGTGGAAGGGTATACTCAGACATGAGTCCCTTGCTCATTGCACCATCAGGATTCAAGCAAGCCGGGCCGAAGACGGCTGAAATGCCAGAAACCGGTCCCCGGGAGCTTGTTTCCTTCCCAGTGTAAGAATTGGCTTTTGCAGTTTGGTTTGCCCTTTTCCCATCATGCACTGGGACAGGAACAGACTAATTTGCATACAGCCAGGTTCTGAAACTGGGATGGTGCAGTGAGCTAAAAAACGGTGTTGGATCTAGCCCTGATCTCTTGACTGGGTGAGAGTATTCTGCTTAATTCAGAGACTCTGTCCCTCACCACCCCTTGTTGTCAATATTTTTGTCCACCCTAAGCGTGGAAGGGTATACTCAGACATGAGTCCCTTGCTCATTGCACCATCAGGATTCAAGCAAGCCGGGCCGAAGACGGCTGAAATGCCAGAAGCCGGTCCCCGGGAGCTTGTTTCCTTCCCAGTGTAAGAATTGGCTTTTGCGGTTTGGTTTGCCCTGTTCCCATCATGCACTGGGACAGGAACAGACTAATTTGCATACAGCCAGGTTCTGAAACTGGGATGGTGCAGTGAGCTAAAAAACGGTGTTGGATCTAGCCCTGATCTCTTGACTGGGTGAGAGTATTCTGCTTAATTCAGAGACTCTGTCCCTCACCACCCCTTGTTGTAAATATTTTTGTCCACCCTAAGCGTGGAAGGGTATACTCAGACATGAGTCCCTTGCTCATTGCACCATCAGGATTCAAGCAAGCCGGGCCGAAGACGGCTGAAATGCCAGAAACCGGTCCCCGGGAGCTTGTTTCCTTCCCAGTGTAAGAATTGGCCTTTGCAGTTTGGTTTGCCCTGTTCCCATCATGCACTGGGACAGGAACAGACTAATTTGCATACAGCCAGGTTCTGAAACTGGGATGGTGCAGTGAGCTAAAAAACAGTGTTGGATCTAGCCCTGATCTCTTGACTGGGTGAGAGTATTCTGCTTAATTCAGAGACTCTGTCCCTCACCACCCCTTGTTGTAAATATTTTTGTCCACCCTAAGCGTGGAAGGGTATACTCAGACATGAGTCCCTTGCTCATTGCACCATCAGGATTCAAGCAAGCCGGGCCGAAGACGGCTGAAATGCCAGAAACCGGTCCCCGGGAGCTTGTTTCCTTCCCAGTGTAAGAATTGGCTTTTGCAGTTTGGTTTGCCCTGTTCCCATCATGCACTGGGACAGGAACAGACTAATTTGCATACAGCCATGTTCTGAAACTGGGATGGTGCAGTGAGCTAAAAAACGGTGTTGGATCTAGCCCTGATCTCTTGACTGGGTGAGAGTATTCTGCTTAATTCAGAGACTCTGTCCCTCACCACCCCTTGTTGTAAATATTTTTGTCCACCCTAAGCGTGGAAGGGTATACTCAGACATGAGTCCCTTGCTCATTGCACCATCAGGATTCAAGCAAGCCGGGCCGAAGACGGCTGAAATGCCAGAAACCGGTCCCCGGGAGCTTGTTTCCTTCCCAGTGTAAGAATTGGCTTTTTCAGTTTGGTTTGCCCTGTTCCCATCATGCACTGGGACAGGAACAGACTAATTTGCATACAGCCAGGTTCTGAAACTGGGATGGTGCAGTGAGCTAAAAAACGGTGTTGGATCTAGCCCTGATCTCTTGACTGGGTGAGAGTATTCTGCTTAATTCAGAGACTCTGTCCCTCACCACCCCTTGTTGTAAATATTTTTGTCCACCCTAAGCGTGGAAGGGTATACTCAGACATGAGTCCCTTGCTCATTGCACCATCAGGATTCAAGCAAGCCGGGCCGAAGACGGCTGAAATGCCAGAAACCGGTCCCCGGGAGCTTGTTTCCTTCCCAGTGTAAGAATTGGCTTTTGCAGTTTGGTTTGCCCTGTTCCCATCATGCACTGGGACAGGAACAGACTAATTTGCATACAGCCAGGTTCTGAAACTGGGATGGTGCAGTGAGCTAAAAAACGGTGTTGGATCTAGCCCTGATCTCTTGACTGGGTGAGAGTATTCTGCTTAATTCAGAGACTCTGTCCCTCACCACCCCTTGTTGTAAATATTTTTGTCCACCCTAAGCGTGGAAGGGTATACTCAGACATGAGTCCCTTGCTCATTGCACCATCAGGATTCAAGCAAGCCGGGCCGAAGACGGCTGAAATGCCAGAAACCGGTCCCCGGGAGCTTGTTTCCTTCCCAGTGTAAGAATTGGCTTTTGCAGTTTGGTTTGCCCTGTTCCCATCATGCACTGGGACAGGAACACCTAATTTGCATACAGCCAGGTTCTGAAACTGGGATGGTGCAGTGAGCTAAAAAACGGTGTTGGATCTAGCCCTGATCTCTTGACTGGGTGAGAGTATTCTGCTTAATTCAGAGACTCTGTCCCTCACCACCCCTTGTTGTAAATATTTTTGTCCACCCTAAGCGTGGAAGGGTATACTCAGACATGAGTCCCTTGCTCATTGCACCATCAGGATTCAAGCAAGCCGGGCCGAAGACGGCTGAAATGCCAGAAACCGGTCCCCGGGAGCTTGTTTCCTTCCCAGTGTAAGAATTGGCTTTTGCAGTTTGGTTTGCCCTGTTCCCATCATGCACTGGGACAGGAACAGACTAATTTGCATACAGCCAGGTTCTGAAACTGGGATGGTGCAGTGAGCTAAAAAACGGTGTTGGATCTAGCCCTGATCTCTTGACTGGGTGAGAGTATTCTGCTTAATTCAGAGACTCTGTCCCTCACCACCCCTTGTTGTAAATATTTTTGTCCACCCTAAGCGTGGAAGGGTATACTCAGACATGAGTCCCTTGCTCATTGCACCATCAGGATTCAAGCAAGCCGGGCCGAAAACGGCTGAAATGCCAGAAACCGGTCCCCGGGAGCTTGTTTCCTTCCCAGTGTAAGAATTGGTTTTTGCAGTTTGGTTTGCCCTGTTCCCATCATGCACTGGGACAGGAACAGACTAATTTGCATACAGCCAGGTTCTGAAACTGGGATGGTGCAGTGAGCTAAAAAACGGTGTTGGATCTAGCCCTGATCTCTTGACTGGGTGAGAGTATTCTGCTTAATTCAGAGACTCTGTCCCTCACCACCCCTTGTTGTAAATATTTTTGTCCACCCTAAGCGTGGAAGGGTATACTCAGACATGAGTCCCTTGCTCATTGCACCATCAGGATTCAAGCAAGCCGGGCCGAAGACGGCTGAAATGCCAGAAACCGGTCCCCGGGAGCTTGTTTCCTTCCCAGTGTAAGAATTGGCTTTTGCAGTTTGGTTTGCCCTGTTCCCATCATGCACTGGGACAGGAACAGACTAATTTGCATACAGCCAGGTTCTGAAACTGGGATGGTGCAGTGAGCTAAAAAACGGTGTTGGATCTAGCCCTGATCTCTTGACTGGGTGAGAGTATTCTGCTTAATTCAGAGACTCTGTCCCTCACCACCCCTTGTTGTAAATATTTTTGTCCACCCTAAGCGTGGAAGGGTATACTCAGACATGAGTCCCTTGCTCATTGCACCATCAGGATTCAAGCAAGCCGGGCCGAAGACGGCTGAAATGCCAGAAACCGGTCCCCGGGAGCTTGTTTCCTTCCCAGTGTAAGAATTGGCTTTTGCAGTTTGGTTTGCCCTGTTCCCATCATGCACTGGGACAGGAACAGACTAATTTGCATACAGCCAGGTTCTGAAACTGGGATGGTGCAGTGAGCTAAAAAACTGTGTTGGATCTAGCCCTGATCTCTTGACTGGGTGAGAGTATTCTGCTTAATTCAGAGACTCTGTCCCTCACAACCCCTTGTTGTAAATATTTTTGTCCACCCTAAGCGTGGAAGGGTATACTCAGACATGAGTCCCTTGCTCATTGCACCATCAGGATTCAAGCAAGCCGGGCCGAAGACGGCTGAAATGCCAGAAACCGGTCCCCGGGAGCTTGTTTACTTCCCAGTGTAAGAATTGGCTTTTGCATTTTGGTTTGCCCTGTTCCCATCATGCACTGGGACAGGAACAGACTAATTTGCATACAGCCAGGTTCTGAAACTGGGATGGTGCAGTGAGCTAAAAAACGGTGTTGGATCTAGCCCTGATCTCTTGACTGGGTGAGAGTATTCTGCTTAATTCAGAGACTCTGTCCCTCACCACCCCTTGTTGTAAATATTTTTGTCCACCCTAAGCGTGGAAGGGTATACTCAGACATGAGTCCCTTGCTCATTGCACCATCAGGATTCAAGCAAGCCGGGCCGAAGATGGCTGAAATGCCAGAAACCGGTCCCCGGGAGCTTGTTTCCTTCCCAGTGTAAGAATTGGCTTTTGCAGTTTGGTTTGCCCTGTTCCCATCATGCACTGGGACAGGAACAGACTAATTTGCATACAGCCAGGTTCTGAAACTGGGATGGTGCAGTGAGCTAAAAAACGGTGTTGGATCTAGCCCTGATCTCTTGACTGGGTGAGAGTATTCTGCTTAATTCAGAGACTCTGTCCCTCACCACCCCTTGTTGTAAATATTTTTGTCCACCCTAAGCGTGGAAGGGTATACTCAGACACGAGTCCCTTGCTCATTGCACCATCAGGATTCAAGCAAGCCAGGCCGAAGACGGCTGAAATGCCAGAAACCGGTCCCCGGGAGCTTGTTTCCTTCCCAGTGTAAGAATTGGCTTTTGCAGTTTGGTTTGCCCTGTTCCCATCATGCACTGGGACAGGAACAGACTAATTTGCATACAGCCAGGTTCTGAAACTGGGATGGTGCAGTGAGCTAAAAAACGGTGTTGGATCTAGCCCTGATCTCTTGACTGGGTGAGAGTATTCTGCTTAATTCAGAGACTCTGTCCCTCACCACCCCTTGTTGTAAATATTTTTGTCCACCCTAAGCGTGGAAGGGTATACTCAGACATGAGTCCCTTGCTCATTGCGCCATCAGGATTCAAGCAAGCCGGGCCGAAGACGGCTGAAATGCCAGAAACCGGTCCCCGGGAGCTTGTTTCCTTCCCAGTGTAAGAATTGGCTTTTGCAGTTTGGTTTGCCCTGTTCCCATCATGCACTGGGACAGGAACAGACTAATTTGCATACAGCCAGGTTCTGAAACTGGGATGGTGCAGTGAGCTAAAAAACGGTGTTGGATCTAGCCCTGATCTCTTGACTGGGTGAGAGTATTCTGCTTAATTCAGAGACTCTGTCCCTCACCACCCCTTGTTGTAAATATTTTTGTCCACCCTAAGCGTGGAAGGGTATACTCAGACATGAGTCCCTTGCTCATTGCACCATCAGGATTCAAGCAAGCCGGGCCGAAGACGGCTGAAATGCCAGAAACCGGTCCCCGGGAGCTTGTTTCCTTCCCAGTGTAAGAATTGGCTTTTGCAGTTTGGTTTGCCCTGTTCCCATCATGCACTGGGACAGGAACAGACTAATTTGCATACAGCCAGGTTCTGAAACTGGGATGGTGCAGTGAGCTAAAAAACTGTGTTGGATCTAGCCCTGATCTCTTGACTGGGTGAGAGTATTCTGCTTAATTCAGAGACTCTGTCCCTCACAACCCCTTGTTGTAAATATTTTTGTCCACCCTAAGCGTGGAAGGGTATACTCAGACATGAGTCCCTTGCTCATTGCACCATCAGGATTCAAGCAAGCCGGGCCGAAGACGGCTGAAATGCCAGAAACCGGTCCCCGGGAGCTTGTTTACTTCCCAGTGTAAGAATTGGCTTTTGCATTTTGGTTTGCCCTGTTCCCATCATGCACTGGGACAGGAACAGACTAATTTGCATACAGCCAGGTTCTGAAACTGGGATGGTGCAGTGAGCTAAAAAACGGTGTTGGATCTAGCCCTGATCTCTTGACTGGGTGAGAGTATTCTGCTTAATTCAGAGACTCTGTCCCTCACCACCCCTTGTTGTAAATATTTTTGTCCACCCTAAGCGTGGAAGGGTATACTCAGACATGAGTCCCTTGCTCATTGCACCATCAGGATTCAAGCAAGCCGGGCCGAAGATGGCTGAAATGCCAGAAACCGGTCCCCGGGAGCTTGTTTCCTTCCCAGTGTAAGAATTGGCTTTTGCAGTTTGGTTTGCCCTGTTCCCATCATGCACTGGGACAGGAACAGACTAATTTGCATACAGCCAGGTTCTGAAACTGGGATGGTGCAGTGAGCTAAAAAACGGTGTTGGATCTAGCCCTGATCTCTTGACTGGGTGAGAGTATTCTGCTTAATTCAGAGACTCTGTCCCTCACCACCCCTTGTTGTAAATATTTTTGTCCACCCTAAGCGTGGAAGGGTATACTCAGACACGAGTCCCTTGCTCATTGCACCATCAGGATTCAAGCAAGCCAGGCCGAAGACGGCTGAAATGCCAGAAACCGGTCCCCGGGAGCTTGTTTCCTTCCCAGTGTAAGAATTGGCTTTTGCAGTTTGGTTTGCCCTGTTCCCATCATGCACTGGGACAGGAACAGACTAATTTGCATACAGCCAGGTTCTGAAACTGGGATGGTGCAGTGAGCTAAAAAACGGTGTTGGATCTAGCCCTGATCTCTTGACTGGGTGAGAGTATTCTGCTTAATTCAGAGACTCTGTCCCTCACCACCCCTTGTTGTAAATATTTTTGTCCACCCTAAGCGTGGAAGGGTATACTCAGACATGAGTCCCTTGCTCATTGCGCCATCAGGATTCAAGCAAGCCGGGCCGAAGACGGCTGAAATGCCAGAAACCGGTCCCCGGGAGCTTGTTTCCTTCCCAGTGTAAGAATTGGCTTTTGCAGTTTGGTTTGCCCTGTTCCCATCATGCACTGGGACAGGAACAGACTAATTTGCATACAGCCAGGTTCTGAAACTGGGATGGTGCAGTGAGCTAAAAAACGGTGTTGGATCTAGCCCTGATCTCTTGACTGGGTGAGAGTATTCTGCTTAATTCAGAGACTCTGTCCCTCACCACCCCTTGTTGTAAATATTTTTGTCCACCCTAAGCGTGGAAGGGTATACTCAGACATGAGTCCCTTGCTCATTGCACCATCAGGATTCAAGCAAGCCGGGCCGAAGATGGCTGAAATGCCAGAAACCGGTCCCCGGGAGCTTGTTTCCTTCCCAGTGTAAGAATTGGCTTTTGCAGTTTGGTTTGCCCTGTTCCCATCATGCACTGGGACAGGAACAGACTAATTTGCATACAGCCAGGTTCTGAAACTGGGATGGTGCAGTGAGCTAAAAAACGGTGTTGGATCTAGCCCTGATCTCTTGACTGGGTGAGAGTATTCTGCTTAATTCAGAGACTCTGTCCCTCACCACCCCTTGTTGTAAATATTTTTGTCCACCCTAAGCGTGGAAGGGTATACTCAGACATGAGTCCCTTGCTCATTGCACCATCAGGATTCAAGCAAGCCGGGCCGAAGACGGCTGAAATGCCAGAAACCGGTCCCCGGGAGCTTGTTTCCTTCCCAGTGTAAGAATTGGCTTTTGCAGTTTGGTTTGCCCTGTTCCCATCATGCACTGGGACAGGAACAGACTAATTTGCATACAGCCAGGTTCTGAAACTGGGATGGTGCAGTGAGCTAAAAAACGGTGTTGGATCTAGCCCTGATCTCTTGACTGGGTGAGAGTATTCTGCTTAATTCAGAGACTCTGTCCCTCACCACCCCTTGTTGTAAATATTTTTGTCCACCCTAAGCGTGGAAGGGTATACTCAGACATGAGTCCCTTGCTCATTGCACCATCAGGATTCAAGCAAGCCGGGCCGAAGATGGCTGAAATGCCAGAAACCGGTCCCCGGGAGCTTGTTTCCTTCCCAGTGTAAGAATTGGCTTTTGCAGTTTGGTTTGCCCTGTTCCCATCATGCACTGGGACAGGAACAGACTAATTTGCATACAGCCAGGTTCTGAAACTGGGATGGTGCAGTGAGCTAAAAAACGGTGTTGGATCTAGCCCTGATCTCTTGACTGGGTGAGAGTATTCTGCTTAATTCAGAGACTCTGTCCCTCACCACCCCTTGTTGTAAATATTTTTGTCCACCCTAAGCGTGGAAGGGTATACTCAGACATGAGTCCCTTGCTCATTGCACCATCAGGATTCAAGCAAGCCGGGCCGAAGACGGCTGAAATGCCAGAAACCGGTCCCCGGGAGCTTGTTTCCTTCCCAGTGTAAGAATTGGCTTTTGCAGTTTGGTTTGCCCTGTTCCCATCATGCACTGGGACAGGAACAGACTAATTTGCATACAGCCAGGTTCTGAAACTGGGATGGTGCAGTGAGCTAAAAAACGGTGTTGGATCTAGCCCTGATCTCTTGACTGGGTGAGAGTATTCTGCTTAATTCAGAGACTCTGTCCCTCACCACCCCTTGTTGTAAATATTTTTGTCCACCCTAAGCGTGGAAGGGTATACTCAGACATGAGTCCCTTGCTCATTGCACCATCAGGATTCAAGCAAGCCGGGCCGAAAACGGCTGAAATGCCAGAAACCGGTCCCCGGGAGCTTGTTTCCTTCCCAGTGTAAGAATTGGTTTTTGCAGTTTGGTTTGCCCTGTTCCCATCATGCACTGGGACAGGAACAGACTAATTTGCATACAGCCAGGTTCTGAAACTGGGATGGTGCAGTGAGCTAAAAAACGGTGTTGGATCTAGCCCTGATCTCTTGACTGGGTGAGAGTATTCTGCTTAATTCAGAGACTCTGTCCCTCACCACCCCTTGTTGTAAATATTTTTGTCCACCCTAAGCGTGGAAGGGTATACTCAGACATGAGTCCCTTGCTCATTGCACCATCAGGATTCAAGCAAGCCGGGCCGAAGACGGCTGAAATGCCAGAAACCGGTCCCCGGGAGCTTGTTTCCTTCCCAGTGTAAGAATTGGCTTTTGCAGTTTGGTTTGCCCTGTTCCCATCATGCACTGGGACAGGAACAGACTAATTTGCATACAGCCAGGTTCTGAAACTGGGATGGTGCAGTGAGCTAAAAAACGGTGTTGGATCTAGCCCTGATCTCTTGACTGGGTGAGAGTATTCTGCTTAATTCAGAGACTCTGTCCCTCACCACCCCTTGTTGTAAATATTTTTGTCCACCCTAAGCGTGGAAGGGTATACTCAGACATGAGTCCCTTGCTCATTGCACCATCAGGATTCAAGCAAGCCGGGCCGAAGACGGCTGAAATGCCAGAAACCGGTCCCCGGGAGCTTGTTTCCTTCCCAGTGTAAGAATTGGCTTTTGCAGTTTGGTTTGCCCTGTTCCCATCATGCACTGGGACAGGAACAGACTAATTTGCATACAGCCAGGTTCTGAAACTGGGATGGTGCAGTGAGCTAAAAAACTGTGTTGGATCTAGCCCTGATCTCTTGACTGGGTGAGAGTATTCTGCTTAATTCAGAGACTCTGTCCCTCACCACCCCTTGTTGTAAATATTTTTGTCCACCCTAAGCGTGGAAGGGTATACTCAGACATGAGTCCCTTGCTCATTGCACCATCAGGATTCAAGCAAGCCGGGTTCCCATCATGCACTGTTCCCATCATGCACTGGGACAGGAACAGACTAATTTGCATACAGCCAGGTTCTGAAACTGGGATGGTGCAGTGAGCTAAAAAACTGTGTTGGATCTAGCCCTGATCTCTTGACTGGGTGAGAGTATTCTGCTTAATTCAGAGACTCTGTCCCTCACCACCCCTTGTTGTAAATATTTTTGTCCACCCTAAGCGTGGAAGGGTATACTCAGACATGAGTCCCTTGCTCATTGCACCATCAGGATTCAAGCAAGCCGGGCCGAAGACGGCTGAAATGCCAGAAACCGGTCCCCGGGAGCTTGTTTACTTCCCAGTGTAAGAATTGGCTTTTGCAGTTTGGTTTGCCCTGTTCCCATCATGCACTGGGACAGGAACAGACTAATTTGCATACAGCCAGGTTCTGAAACTGGGATGGTGCAGTGAGCTAAAAAACGGTGTTGGATCTAGCCCTGATCTCTTGACTGGGTGAGAGTATTCTGCTTAATTCAGAGACTCTGTCCCTCACCACCCCTTGTTGTAAATATTTTTGTCCACCCTAAGCGTGGAAGGGTATACTCAGACATGAGTCCCTTGCTCATTGCACCATCAGGATTCAAGCAAGCCGGGCCGAAGATGGCTGAAATGCCAGAAACCGGTCCCCGGGAGCTTGTTTCCTTCCCAGTGTAAGAATTGGCTTTTGCAGTTTGGTTTGCCCTGTTCCCATCATGCACTGGGACAGGAACAGACTAATTTGCATACAGCCAGGTTCTGAAACTGGGATGGTGCAGTGAGCTAAAAAACGGTGTTGGATCTAGCCCTGATCTCTTGACTGGGTGAGAGTATTCTGCTTAATTCAGAGACTCTGTCCCTCACCACCCCTTGTTGTAAATATTTTTGTCCACCCTAAGCGTGGAAGGGTATACTCAGACACGAGTCCCTTGCTCATTGCACCATCAGGATTCAAGCAAGCCAGGCCGAAGACGGCTGAAATGCCAGAAACCGGTCCCCGGGAGCTTGTTTCCTTCCCAGTGTAAGAATTGGCTTTTGCAGTTTGGTTTGCCCTGTTCCCATCATGCACTGGGACAGGAACAGACTAATTTGCATACAGCCAGGTTCTGAAACTGGGATGGTGCAGTGAGCTAAAAAACGGTGTTGGATCTAGCCCTGATCTCTTGACTGGGTGAGAGTATTCTGCTTAATTCAGAGACTCTGTCCCTCACCACCCCTTGTTGTAAATATTTTTGTCCACCCTAAGCGTGGAAGGGTATACTCAGACATGAGTCCCTTGCTCATTGCGCCATCAGGATTCAAGCAAGCCGGGCCGAAGACGGCTGAAATGCCAGAAACCGGTCCCCGGGAGCTTGTTTCCTTCCCAGTGTAAGAATTGGCTTTTGCAGTTTGGTTTGCCCTGTTCCCATCATGCACTGGGACAGGAACAGACTAATTTGCATACAGCCAGGTTCTGAAACTGGGATGGTGCAGTGAGCTAAAAAACGGTGTTGGATCTAGCCCTGATCTCTTGACTGGGTGAGAGTATTCTGCTTAATTCAGAGACTCTGTCCCTCACCACCCCTTGTTGTAAATATTTTTGTCCACCCTAAGCGTGGAAGGGTATACTCAGACATGAGTCCCTTGCTCATTGCACCATCAGGATTCAAGCAAGCCGGGCCGAAGATGGCTGAAATGCCAGAAACCGGTCCCCGGGAGCTTGTTTCCTTCCCAGTGTAAGAATTGGCTTTTGCAGTTTGGTTTGCCCTGTTCCCATCATGCACTGGGACAGGAACAGACTAATTTGCATACAGCCAGGTTCTGAAACTGGGATGGTGCAGTGAGCTAAAAAACGGTGTTGGATCTAGCCCTGATCTCTTGACTGGGTGAGAGTATTCTGCTTAATTCAGAGACTCTGTCCCTCACCACCCCTTGTTGTAAATATTTTTGTCCACCCTAAGCGTGGAAGGGTATACTCAGACATGAGTCCCTTGCTCATTGCACCATCAGGATTCAAGCAAGCTGGGCCGAAGACGGCTGAAATGCCAGAAACCGGTCCCCGGGAGCTTGTTTCCTTCCCAGTGTAAGAATTGGCTTTTGCAGTTTAGTTTGCCCTGTTCCCATCATGCACTGGGACAGGAACAGACTAATTTGCATACAGCCAGGTTCTGAAACTGGGATGGTGCAGTGAGCTAAAAAACGGTGTTGGATCTAGCCCTGATCTCTTGACTGGGTGAGAGTATTCTGCTTAATTCAGAGACTCTGTCCCTCACCACCCCTTGTTGTAAATATTTTTGTCCACCCTAAGCGTGGAAGGGTATACTCAGACATGAGTCCCTTGCTCATTGCACCATCAGGATTCAAGCAAGCCGGGCCGAAGATGGCTGAAATGCCAGAAACCGGTCCCCGGGAGCTTGTTTCCTTCCCAGTGTAAGAATTGGCTTTTGCAGTTTGGTTTGCCCTGTTCCCATCATGCACTGGGACAGGAACAGACTAATTTGCATACAGCCAGGTTCTGAAACTGGGATGGTGCAGTGAGCTAAAAAACGGTGTTGGATCTAGCCCTGATCTCTTGACTGGGTGAGAGTATTCTGCTTAATTCAGAGACTCTGTCCCTCACCACCCCTTGTTGTAAATATTTTTGTCCACCCTAAGCGTGGAAGGGTATACTCAGACATGAGTCCCTTGCTCATTGCACCATCAGGATTCAAGCAAGCCGGGCCGAAGACGGCTGAAATGCCAGAAACCGGTCCCCGGGAGCTTGTTTCCTTCCCAGTGTAAGAATTGGCTTTTGCAGTTTGGTTTGCCCTGTTCCCATCATGCACTGGGACAGGAACAGACTAATTTGCATACAGCCAGGTTCTGAAACTGGGATGGTGCAGTGAGCTAAAAAACGGTGTTGGATCTAGCCCTGATCTCTTGACTGGGTGAGAGTATTCTGCTTAATTCAGAGACTCTGTCCCTCACCACCCCTTGTTGTAAATATTTTTGTCCACCCTAAGCGTGGAAGGGTATACTCAGACATGAGTCCCTTGCTCATTGCGCCATCAGGATTCAAGCAAGCCGGGCCGAAGACGGCTGAAATGCCAGAAACCGGTCCCCGGGAGCTTGTTTCCTTCCCAGTGTAAGAATTGGCTTTTGCAGTTTGGTTTGCCCTGTTCCCATCATGCACTGGGACAGGAACAGACTAATTTGCATACAGCCAGGTTCTGAAACTGGGATGGTGCAGTGAGCTAAAAAACGGTGTTGGATCTAGCCCTGATCTCTTGACTGGGTGAGAGTATTCTGCTTAATTCAGAGACTCTGTCCCTCACCACCCCTTGTTGTAAATATTTTTGTCCACCCTAAGCGTGGAAGGGTATACTCAGACATGAGTCCCTTGCTCATTGCACCATCAGGATTCAAGCAAGCCGGGCCGAAGACGGCTGAAATGCCAGAAACCGGTCCCCGGGAGCTTGTTTCCTTCCCAGTGTAAGAATTGGCTTTTGCAGTTTGGTTTGCCCTGTTCCCATCATGCACTGGGACAGGAACAGACTAATTTGCATACAGCCAGGTTCTGAAACTGGGATGGTGCAGTGAGCTAAAAAACGGTGTTGGATCTAGCCCTGATCTCTTGACTGGGTGAGAGTATTCTGCTTAATTCAGAGACTCTGTCCCTCACCACCCCTTGTTGTAAATATTTTTGTCCACCCTAAGCGTGGAAGGGTATACTCAGACATGAGTCCCTTGCTCATTGCACCATCAGGATTCAAGCAAGCCGGGCCGAAGACGGCTGAAATGCCAGAAACCGGTCCCCGGGAGCTTGTTTCCTTCCCAGTGTAAGAATTGGCTTTTGCAGTTTGGTTTGCCCTGTTCCCATCATGCACTGGGACAGGAACAGACTAATTTGCATACAGCCAGGTTCTGAAACTGGGATGGTGCAGTGAGCTAAAAAACGGTGTTGGATCTAGCCCTGATCTCTTGACTGGGTGAGAGTATTCTGCTTAATTCAGAGACTCTGTCCCTCACCACCCCTTGTTGTAAATATTTTTGTCCACCCTAAGCGTGGAAGGGTATACTCAGACATGAGTCCCTTGCTCATTGCACCATCAGGATTCAAGCAAGCCGGGCTGAAGACGGCTGAAATGCCAGAAACCGGTCCCCGGGAGCTTGTTTCCTTCCCAATGTAAGAATTGGCTTTTGCAGTTTGGTTTGCCCTGTTCCCATCATGCACTGGGACAGGAACAGACTAATTTGCATACAGCCAGGTTCTGAAACTGGGATGGTGCAGTGAGCTAAAAAACGGTGTTGGATCTAGCCCTGATCTCTTGACTGGGTGAGAGTATTCTGCTTAATTCAGAGACTCTGTCCCTCACCACCCCTTGTTGTAAATATTTTTGTCCACCCTAAGCGTGGAAGGGTATACTCAGACATGAGTCCCTTGCTCATTGCACCATCAGGATTCAAGCAAGCCGGGCCGAAGACGGCTGAAATGCCAGAAACCGGTCCCCGGGAGCTTGTTTCCTTCCCAGTGTAAGAATTGGCTTTTGCAGTTTGGTTTGCCCTGTTCCCATCATGCACTGGGACAGGAACAGACTAATTTGCATACAGCCAGGTTCTGAAACTGGGATGGTGCAGTGAGCTAAAAAACGGTGTTGGATCTAGCCCTGATCTCTTGACTGGGTGAGAGTATTCTGCTTAATTCAGAGACTCTGTCCCTCACCACCCCTTGTTGTAAATATTTTTGTCCACCCTAAGCGTGGAAGGGTATACTCAGGCATGAGTCCCTTGCTCATTGCACCATCAGGATTCAAGCAAGCCGGGCCGAAGACGGCTGAAATGCCAGAAACCGTTCCCCGGGAGCTTGTTTCCTTCCCAGTGTAAGAATTGGCTTTTGCAGTTTGGTTTGCCCTGTTCCCATCATGCACTGGGACAGGAACAGACTAATTTGCATACAGCCAGGTTCTGAAACTGGGATGGTGCAGTGAGCTAAAAAACTGTGTTGGATCTAGCCCTGATCTCTTGACTGGGTAAGAGTATTCTGCTTAATTCAGAGACTCTGTCCCTCACCACCCCTTGTTGTAAATATTTTTGTCCACCCTAAGCGTGGAAGGGTATACTCAGACATGAGTCCCTTGCTCATTGCACCATCAGGATTCAAGCAAGCCGGGCCGAAGACGGCTGAAATGCCAGAAACCGGTCCCCGGGAGCTTGTTTCCTTCCCAGTGTAAGAATTGGCTTTTGCAGTTTGGTTTGCTCTGTTCCCATCATGCACTGGGACAGGAACAGACTAATTTGCATACAGCCAGGTTCTGAAACTGGGATGGTGCAGTGAGCTAAAAAACGGTGTTGGATCTAGCCCTGATCTCTTGACTGGGTGAGAGTATTCTGCTTAATTCAGAAACTCTGTCCCTCACCACCCCTTGTTGTAAATATTTTTGTCCACCCTAAGCGTGGAAGGGTATACTCAGACATGAGTCCCTTGCTCATTGCACCATCAGGATTCAAGCAAGCCGGGCCGAAGACGGCTGAAATGCCAGAAACCGGTCCCCGGGAGCTTTTTTCCTTCCCAGTGTAAGAATTGGCTTTTGCAGTTTGGTTTGCCCTGTTCCCATCATGCACTGGGACAGGAACAGACTAATTTGCATACAGCCAGGTTCTGAAACTGGGATGGTGCAGTGAGCTAAAAAACGGTGTTGGATCTAGCCCTGATCTCTTGACTGGGTGAGAGTATTCTGCTTAATTCAGAGACTCTGTCCCTCACCACCCCTTGTTGTAAATATTTTTGTCCACCCTAAGCGTGGAAGGGTATACTCAGACATGAGTCCCTTGCTCATTGCACCATCAGGATTCAAGCAAGCCGGGCCGAAGACGGCTGAAATGCCAGAAACCGGTCCCCGGGAGCTTGTTTCCTTCCCAGTGTAAGAATTGGCTTTTGCAGTTTGGTTTGCCCTGTTCCCATCATGCACTGGGACAGGAACACCTAATTTGCATACAGCCAGGTTCTGAAACTGGGATGGTGCAGTGAGCTAAAAAACGGTGTTGGATCTAGCCCTGATCTCTTGACTGGGTGAGAGTATTCGGCTTAATTCAGAGACTCTGTCCCTCACCACCCCTTGTTGTAAATATTTTTGTCCACCCTAAGCGTGGAAGGGTATACTCAGACATGAGTCCCTTGCTCATTGCACCATCAGGATTCAAGCAAGCCGGGCCGAAGACGGCTGAAATGCCAGAAACCGGTCCCCGGGAGCTTGTTTCCTTCCCAGTGTAAGAATTGGCTTTTGCAGTTTGGTTTGCCCTGTTCCCATCATGCACTGGGACAGGAACAGACTAATTTGCATACAGCCAGGTTCTGAAACTGGGATGGTGCAGTGAGCTAAAAAACGGTGTTGGATCTAGCCCTGATCTCTTGACTGGGTGAGAGTATTCTGCTTAATTCAGAGACTCTGTCCCTCACCACCCCTTGTTGTAAATATTTTTGTCCACCCTAAGCGTGGAAGGGTATACTCAGACATGAGTCCCTTGCTCATTGCACCATCAGGATTCAAGCAAGCCGGGCCGAAGACGGCTGAAATGCCAGAAACCGGTCCCCGGGAGCTTGTTTCCTTCCCAGTGTAAGAATTGGCTTTTGCAGTTTGGTTTGCCCTGTTCCCATCATGCACTGGGACAGGAACAGACTAATTTGCATACAGCCAGGTTCTGAAACTGGGATGGTGCAGTGAGCTAAAAAACGGTGTTGGATCTAGCCCTGATCTCTTGACTGGGTGAGAGTATTCTGCTTAATACAGAGACTCTGTCCCTCACCACCCCTTGTTGTAAATATTTTTGTCCACCCTAAGCGTGGAAGGGTATACTCAGACATGAGTCCCTTGCTCATTGCACCATCAGGATTCAAGCAAGCCGGGCCGAAGACGGCTGAAATGCCAGAAACCGGTCCCCGGGAGCTTGTTTCCTTCCCAGTGTAAGAATTGGCTTTTGCAGTTTGGTTTGCCCTGTTCCCATCATGCACTGGGACAGGAACAGACTAATTTGCATACAGCCAGGTTCTGAAACTGGGATGGTGCAGTGAGCTAAAAAACGGTGTTGGATCTAGCCCTGATCTCTTGACTGGGTGAGAGTATTCTGCTTAATTCAGAGACTCTGTCCCTCACCACCCCTTGTTGTAAATATTTTTGTCCACCCTAAGCGTGGAAGGGTATACTCAGACATGAGTCCCTTGCTCATTGCACCATCAGGATTCAAGCAAGCCGGGCCGAAGACGGCTGAAATGCCAGAAACCGGTCCCCGGGAGCTTGTTTACTTCCCAGTGTAAGAATTGGCTTTTGCAGTTTGGTTTGCCCTGTTCCCATCATGCACTGGGACAGGAACAGACTAATTTGCATACAGCCAGGTTCTGAAACTGGGATGGTGCAGTGAGCTAAAAAACGGTGTTGGATCTAGCCCTGATCTCTTGACTGGGTGAGAGTATTCTGCTTAATTCAGAGACTCTGTCCCTCACCACCCCTTGTTGTAAATATTTTTGTCCACCCTAAGCGTGGAAGGGTATACTCAGACATGAGTCCCTTGCTCATTGCACCATCAGGATTCAAGCAAGCCGGGCCGAAGACGGCTGAAATGCCAGAAACCGGTCCCCGGGAGCTTGTTTACTTCCCAGTGTAAGAATTGGCTTTTGCAGTTTGGTTTGCCCTGTTCCCATCATGCACTGGGACAGGAACAGACTAATTTGCATACAGCCAGGTTCTGAAACTGGGATGGTGCAGTGAGCTAAAAAACGGTGTTGGATCTAGCCCTGATCTCTTGACTGGGTGAGAGTATTCTGCTTAATTCAGAGACTCTGTCCCTCACCACCCCTTGTTGTAAATATTTTTGTCCACCCTAAGCGTGGAAGGGTATACTCAGACATGAGTCCCTTGCTCATTGCACCATCAGGATTCAAGCAAGCCGGGCCGAAGACGGCTGAAATGCCAGAAACCGGTCCCCGGGAGCTTGTTTCCTTCCCAGTGTAAGAATTGGCTTTTGCAGTTTGGTTTGCCCTGTTCCCATCATGCACTGGGACAGGAACAGACTAATTTGCATACAGCCAGGTTCTGAAACTGGGATGGTGCAGTGAGCTAAAAAACGGTGTTGGATCTAGCCCTGATCTCTTGACTGGGTGAGAGTATTCTGCTTAATTCAGAGACTCTGTCCCTCACCACCCCTTGTTGTAAATATTTTTGTCCACCCTAAGCGTGGAAGGGTATACTCAGACATGAGTCCCTTGCTCATTGCACCATCAGGATTCAAGCAAGCCGGGCCGAAGACGGCTGAAATGCCAGAAACCGGTCCCCGGGAGCTTGTTTCCTTCCCAGTGTAAGAATTGGCTTTTGCAGTTTGGTTTGCCCTGTTCCTTTCATGCACTGGGACAGGAACAGACTAATTTGCATACAGCCAGGTTCTGAAACTGGGATGGTGCAGTGAGCTAAAAAACGGTGTTGGATCTAGCCCTGATCTCTTGACTGGGTGAGAGTATTCTGCTTAATTCAGAGACTCTGTCCCTCACCACCCCTTGTTGTAAATATTTTTGTCCACCCTAAGCGTGGAAGGGTATACTCAGACATGAGTCCCTTGCTCATTGCACCATCAGGATTCAAGCAAGCCGGGCCGAAGACGGCTGAAATGCCAGAAACCGGTCCCCGGGAGCTTGTTTCCTTCCCAGTGTAAGAATTGGCTTTTGCAGTTTGGTTTGCCCTGTTCCCATCATGCACTGGGACAGGAACAGACTAATTTGCATACAGCCAGGTTCTGAAACTGGGATGGTGCAGTGAGCTAAAAAACGGTGTTGGATCTAGCCCTGATCTCTTGACTGGGTGAGAGTATTCTGCTTAATTCAGAGACTCTGTCCCTCACCACCCCTTGTTGTAAATATTTTTGTCCACCCTAAGCGTGGAAGGGTATACTCAGACATGAGTCCCTTGCTCATTGCACCATCAGGATTCAAGCAAGCCGGGCCGAAGACGGCTGAAATGCCAGAAACCGGTCCCCGGGAGCTTGTTTCCTTCCCAGTGTAAGAATTGGCTTTTGCAGTTTGGTTTGCCCTGTTCCCATCATGCACTGGGACAGGAACAGACTAATTTGCATACAGCCAGGTTCTGAAACTGGGATGGTGCAGTGAGCTAAAAAACGGTGTTGGATCTAGCCCTGATCTCTTGACTGGGTGAGAGTATTCTGCTTAATTCAGAGACTCTGTCCCTCACCACCCCTTGTTGTAAATATTTTTGTCCACCCTAAGCGTGGAAGGGTATACTCAGACATGAGTCCCTTGCTCATTGCACCATCAGGATTCAAGCAAGCCGGGCCGAAGACGGCTGAAATGCCAGAAACCGGTCCCCGGGAGCTTGTTTCCTTCCCAGTGTAAGAATTGGCTTTTGCAGTTTGGTTTGCCCTGTTCCCATCATGCACTGGGACAGGAACAGACTAATTTGCATACAGCCAGGTTCTGAAACTGGGATGGTGCAGTGAGCTAAAAAACGGTGTTGGATCTAGCCCTGATCTCTTGACTGGGTGAGAGTATTCTGCTTAATTCAGAGACTCTGTCCCTCACCACCCCTTGTTGTAAATATTTTTGTCCACCCTAAGCGTGGAAGGGTATACTCAGACATGAGTCCCTTGCTCATTGCACCATCAGGATTCAAGCAAGCCGGGCCGAAGACGGCTGAAATGCCAGAAACCGGTCCCTGGGAGCTTGTTTCCTTCCCAGTGTAAGAATTGGCTTTTGCAGTTTGGTTTGCCCTGTTCCCATCATGCACTGGGACAGGAACAGACTAATTTGCATACAGCCAGGTTCTGAAACTGGGATGGTGCAGTGAGCTAAAAAACGGTGTTGGATCTAGCCCTGATCTCTTGACTGGGTGAGAGTATTCTGCTTAATTCAGAGACTCTGTCCCTCACCACCCCTTGTTGTAAATATTTTTGTCCACCCTAAGCGTGGAAGGGTATACTCAGACATGAGTCCCTTGCTCATTGCACCATCAGGATTCAAGCAAGCCGGGCCGAAGACGGCTGAAATGCCAGAAACCGGTCCCCGGGAGCTTGTTTCCTTCCCAGTGTAAGAATTGGCTTTTGCAGTTTGGTTTGCCCTGTTCCCATCATGCACTGGGACAGGAACAGACTAATTTGCATACAGCCAGGTTCTGAAACTGGGATGGTGCAGTGAGCTAAAAAACGGTGTTGGATCTAGCCCTGATCTCTTGACTGGGTGAGAGTATTCTGCTTAATTCAGAGACTCTGTCCCTCACTACCCCTTGTTGTAAATATTTTTGTCCACCCTAAGCGTGGAAGGGTATACTCAGACATGAGTCCCTTGCTCATTGCACCATCAGGATTCAAGCAAGCCGGGCCGAAGACGGCTGAAATGCCAGAAACCGGTCCCCGGGAGCTTGTTTCCTTCCCAGTGTAAGAATTGGCTTTTGCAGTTTGGTTTGCCCTGTTCCCATCATGCACTGGGACAGGAACAGACTAATTTGCATACAGCCAGGTTCTGAAACTGGGATGGTGCAGTGGGCTAAAAAACGGTGTTGGATCTAGCCCTGATCTCTTGACTGGGTGAGAGTATTCTGCTTAATTCAGAGACTCTGTCCCTCACCACCCCTTGTTGTAAATATTTTTGTCCACCCTAAGCGTGGAAGGGTATACTCAGACATGAGTCCCTTGCTCATTGCACCATCAGGATTCAAGCAAGCCGGGCCGAAGACGGCTGAAATGCCAGAAACCGGTCCCCGGGAGCTTGTTTCCTTCCCAGTGTAAGAATTGGCTTTTGCAGTTTGGTTTGCCCTGTTCCCATCATGCACTGGGACAGGAACAGACTAATTTGCATACAGCCAGGTTCTGAAACTGGGATGGTGCAGTGAGCTAAAAAACGGTGTTGGATCTAGCCCTGATCTCTTGACTGGGTGAGAGTATTCTGCTTAATTCAGAGACTCTGTCCCTCACCACCCCTTGTTGTAAATATTTTTGTCCACCCTAAGCGTGGAAGGGTATACTCAGACATGAGTCCCTTGCTCATTGCACCATCAGGATTCAAGCAAGCCGGGCCGAAGACGGCTGAAATGCCAGAAACCGGTCCCCGGGAGCTTGTTTCCTTCCCAGTGTAAGAATTGGCTTTTGCAGTTTGGTTTGCCCTGTTCCCATCATGCACTGGGACAGGAACAGACTAATTTGCATACAGCCAGGTTCTGAAACTGGGATGGTGCAGTGAGCTAAAAAACGGTGTTGGATCTAGCCCTGATCTCTTGACTGGGTGAGAGTATTCTGCTTAATTCAGAGACTCTGTCCCTCACTACCCCTTGTTGTAAATATTTTTGTCCACCCTAAGCGTGGAAGGGTATACTCAGACATGAGTCCCTTGCTCATTGCACCATCAGGATTCAAGCAAGCCGGGCCGAAGACGGCTGAAATGCCAGAAACCGGTCCCCGGGAGCTTGTTTCCTTCCCAGTGTAAGAATTGGCTTTTGCAGTTTGGTTTGCCCTGTTCCCATCATGCACTGGGACAGGAACAGACTAATTTGCATACAGCCAGGTTCTGAAACTGGGATGGTGCAGTGAGCTAAAAAACGGTGTTGGATCTAGCCCTGATCTCTTGACTGGGTGAGAGTATTCTGCTTAATTCAGAGACTCTGTCCCTCACCACCCCTTGTTGTAAATATTTTTGTCCACCCTTAGCGTGGAAGGGTATACTCAGACATGAGTCCCTTGCTCATTGCACCATCAGGATTCAAGCAAGCCGGGCCGAAGACGGCTGAAATGCCAGAAACCGGTCCCCGGGAGCTTATTTCCTTCCCAGTGTAAGAATTGGCTTTTGCAGTTTGGTTTGCCCTGTTCCCATCATGCACTGGGACAGGAACAGACTAATTTGCATACAGCCAGGTTCTGAAACTGGGATGGTGCAGTGAGCTAAAAAACGGTGTTGGATCTAGCCCTGATCTCTTGCCTGGGTGAGAGTATTCTGCTTAATTCAGAGACTCTGTCCCTCACCACCCCTTGTTGTAAATATTTTTGTCCACCCTAAGCGTGGAAGGGTATACTCAGACATGAGTCCCTTGCTCATTGCACCATCAGGATTCAAGCAAGCCGGGCCGCAGGCGACTGAAATGCCAGAAACCGGTCCCCGGGAGCTTGTTTCCTTCCCAGTGTAAGAATTGGCTTTTGCAGTTTGGTTTGCCCTGTTCCCATCATGCACTGGGACAGGAACAGACTAATTTGCATACAGCCAGGTTCTGAAACTGGGATGGTGCAGTGAGCTAAAAAACGGTGTTGGATCTAGCCCTGATCTCTTGACTGGGTGAGACTATTCTGCTTAATTCAGAGACTCTGTCCCTCACTACCCCTTGTTGTAAATATTTTTGTCCACCCTAAGCGTGGAAGGGTATACTCAGACATGAGTCCCTTGCTCATTGCACCATCAGGATTCAAGCAAGCCGGGCCGAAGACGGCTGAAATGCCAGAAACCGGTCCCCGGGAGCTTGTTTCCTTCCCAGTGTAAGAATTGGCTTTTGCAGTTTGGTTTGCCCTGTTCCCATCATGCACTGGGACAGGAACAGACTAATTTGCATACAGCCAGGTTCTGAAACTGGGATGGTGCAGTGAGCTAAAAAACGGTGTTGGATCTAGCCCTGATCTCTTGACTGGGTGAGAGTATTCTGCTTAATTCAGAGACTCTGTCCCTCACCACCCCTTGTTGTAAATATTTTTGTCCACCCTAAGCGTGGAAGGGTATACTCAGACATGAGTCCCTTGCTCATTGCACCATCAGGATTCAAGCAAGCCGGGCCGAAGACGGCTGAAATGCCAGAAACCGGTCCCCGGGAGCTTGTTTCCTTCCCAGTGTAAGAATTGGCTTTTGCAGTTTGGTTTGCCCTGTTCCCATCATGCACTGGGACAGGAACAGACTAATTTGCATACAGCCAGGTTCTGAAACTGGGATGGTGCAGTGAGCTAAAAAACGGTGTTGGATCTAGCCCTGATCTCTTGACTGGGTGAGAGTATTCTGCTTAATTCAGAGACTCTGTCCCTCACCACCCCTTGTTGTAAATAATAAATTCTTGCAGCAGTCCTCTACAATAAAAACTCGTCAAGTCACCAAGAAAGCTCCGGATAAGACAACAAAATCATTCATAAGAAACATTTGTAGAAAAAAAGTAGTACTACAGAAAATGTTTTAGTCCAGAAAAAGAGAAGCAATTTAAACGGAAAGGGAAGGCCAATCAAAAATGTTACTGCTAGAGCAGGAGATAACTCTGTGCATGGTAGTAAAAGGAAAAATCAGTTTAGGGACTTTCGTAGACGAATGTTCCGCAACAGGATAATTGGCAATTTGTTAAAAAATATTAAGAAAGGTCAGCAGAAAGTGGTTTTTTATAAGAGAAAAAAAAAATTGAGAAAGTTATTGATCAGGCATTTGAAATTAAGCGAAAGTTATTTATTTTGATAATCAATAGAATTAGGAAGCTAAACAAGGCAATTTATGATTTCAAAAGAAATAGTAGATGGAAGAGAACAGTTAATCGTAGTAATTTTTGTGAAGTTTTTTCAGGAGAATGGATGCATAGTTCAAGTTGTGAGGCATTTTTTAATGAGGAGAGTTATTTCCAGGATAATGATTTGGTGCATGCAGTTGACACCAGTGGTCGAGCTTATGAGGGGAAAGATGGTTGTCCAGTTGAAAAAGTAAAAATTGTGACAACAGAGGCAGAAGAGGTGTTAGGTAATGAGGTTTTAGGAAGACGTCCTAAGGGACCTGTGTACACCTGGAAGTGTAGTAGTATTTGCAGTGTGCGACAGGATTCCATCAATTTGCTTTGTGATTTTGTACGGACATTTAATAAGAAAAGTTTGAAGCAGAAAATGATGTTGTTGCAAGAATTAGATCATTGCAGAGTGAGAGAAGTGACAGGTTTGCATGGTCATTCAGTGGCTTGTCTTTCCAGGAGAGTATGCCAGAGTGTTTTTCATCATTTCAGGATGCTAGCAGTGCATCATAATAAAGTGAGGAAATTGGTTAGAATGTTGTATTATGCTAAGAGTCCAGCAGTTATGCTTAAACAATTATGCACTGCTCTTTTGCATGGTTCTGAAATAGATGTGAAGAATATTTGTGAAGAAATTGAGTTTTGTTACTTTGGAAGTAAAGAGGAGAATGTTGAAATTGACCCAGAAGAAGAGGGTAATATGGAAGATAGTGTACAGGTTTCCAGTACAGATAATTTTCAGAAGGAAATTGCCACGTTTCAGGTGAAATCAAGTGAGAGGCCTAATTTCACTTGTGTGTGTTGTTGACGCACTTATTATAAGAATCAGACTAAGTGAGTGGATTTATATGCGAAAAGTGAAAGGGAAAATAATAGTGAATGGAAGGATTTCGCAACATACTTGATGGTAGAAAATTGTTTTGATTTGGGATTGGATCAACGTGTGTGTACTTATTGTTGTAACAAATTAAATCAAAACCGGATGCCTGCTAGAGCGGTTCATAATAATCTGGAATTGGTTGAGATTCCTTCTGAATTGAAGGATTTAAATACTTATGAATCTATTTTGATACAAAGTATCCATCCCTTTCAGGCTATTGTAAGAATGGAGCCAAAGACAGGGAAATTGCCTCCTTCAGATTTACAGAGAGGATTAAAGGGAAGAGTTGTTTATTTGCCTCTAGATTTGAAGAAAAACATTAATACAATTGGAGTAGAAAAAGTGGAAGGGGAACCTCTGGTTATCTTAGTTAATGGGGTTCCGACAAAGAGTAAGAAAATATGGCAAGATTTAGTGGATGTTAGGAAAGTCAAAAAGGCAACATTGTATTTGAAAAAAAGCAATAAGTACTATAGGAATGTATATGTTGCAGAAGAGGAAGTAAGTGAAGAAGAGGATAGTGATTTGTGTGCTGGTCAAATTGAGAAAGTAGAACCCTCTAAAAGTGAAGAAATATATGAACATTATAGTGTTCATCCTTTGCATTCCAAGGAAGTCATGGGGAATGCTATTGAGTTGTTTCAAATGAAACAAGCCAAAGGGAGTCCCATTAGTGTTTGGGAGGAAAGTTTGGAAGCTCGGTGTTTCCCACAGCTATTTCCAACAGGTCAAGGAGGAAGATATGATGAGCGACTTCATCAAATTCCTGCTTCTGAATACCGGACTTTACGATTGTATGCAGAAGATCCTAGGTTTCAACAATGCATTCCGTATTTGTTTCATCTCCTGTTTGAAAGCGATCTGTCTGGACTGTCATATGCAGTGAACCACATCTTGAAAAGTGGTATACAGATGCAAAACATCTCGGCAAGTGACTTTATGGATAAAGTCAATGTGCAAGACAGTATTTGGGATTCTCACCTGATTAATCTCATGGCGTGTCAGCGTGGTACTAATGAGTACTGGTACCGTCGTCATGGTGATTTAAAATGTATGCTGAGGAACTTAGGAACTCCCACATGATTCCTCACTCTCAGCTGTGCCGAGTATGGCTGGGAAGACTTACTTGAATTTCTACGAGAGGCAAATGGAAACATTGAAAATATCGAATTCAAGACACCCGGAGAACTGTGCTCTTTGGATCCAGTGAATGTATGCAGGTACTTCAATCATAGATTTGAAGCTATGATGTCTTTCATCATGAACAAGAAAAATCCACCTCTTGGAGAGGTGTTGGATTTCTTCTGGAGAAAGGAGTACCAAGCAAGAGGTGCTCCTCATATACATATGCTGCTGTGGATCAAGGATGCACCTAAATTTGGAACAGATCCAGAAGACTTAGTGATGAGTTTCATAGAACAGTATTCTACATGTGCTGTTCCAAACGCAAAGGAAGACAAAAGCCTAAGAGAACAAGTTTTACGCTTCCAAAGCCATCGTTGTGGAAAGTACTGTCGTCGTAAATTCAGAAACAAGGACAAGTTCTACACCAAATGTCGTTTCGCCTTTCCACGACCGGTGATTTCTAAAGGAAGAGTGAACAGTTTGATGTCTTCGCTGCGAAATATTGTGATGAAGAAATCACCTAAAAACACATACAATTTGAAAAGGAACGAAGAGTCCAAGTACATCAACGACTACAACCCAGTGATTTTGTCCATGTGGAATGCTAACATGGATATACAGTTTGTGGCTGATAACTGTATGGCTGTGGCTCCGTATGTGACATCTTACATCACTAAAAAAGAAAAGACAGAATTGAAGGATATGTGGGAGGACATTTCCCATGAAAAGAGCCTCAGTAAGAAGTTGTACAGTTTCAGTCTGAAGATGTTGTCACATCGAGAAATCGGAGCTTACGAATGTTCTGACCGGTTGTCTTCAGCAAGTCTCTATGCCAAATCCAGGAGTATCGTTTGGGCGAGTCTTGGTCTTGCTGCAACGCGTAATCGAGTTCTGAAACCTGTGCGGGAAATTGAGTATTTGGCAGAAAAGGAGCCAAACAGTACCGATATTTTGAAGACCAACATGTTGGATACATATTATCCAAATAGAAGCAGTCACCTCGAGAATGTTTGTCTGTATGAGGTTCTACAAAATTACATATTCAAGAGGAACATCAAAGAAGATATTGATAAAGGAGTGTATGCTGTAATTGGAAGTGAGGGATGTCTGGTCAAGCAAAGAAAATGCCACTTGGTAAACCATCGAAAATTGAGTGGCGAATCTCCTGAAAAAAAAGAGTTTTTCTATTTAGCACTTTTGCAACTTTTCAAGCCTTGGCGTGCAGAAGAGGAACTGCTTGGAGATTTCCTCTGTTACAAAGACTCTTTCAATGCCGCCAAGGAGACCATAGAATGTCCTGTTTTTCCCAAATATCTAGAAATGTTGAATGCGGAAATCGAGCAGGAAGCAACGATTGCAGCCGAGATTGCTAGAGACAGTTCTCAGGACAGTCAGAGTTCTGTTTCATTGAGTCAGGATCCACTAGGAGGACCATTTATCAAAAATGAAGCTGCCACTGCCATGATTGAAGTGGAAAGAGCCATGGCACATGCTCAGGAGGATGCGGTTAACTTAGAAGACTTGGAAAGACAACTCAACGTTGAGCAGAGGAAAATATATGACGAAGTTACCAACCAAATTGATCATGGATTAAGTCATGAGAAGAAAGAGTGCTCATGTACGTCGTTGAAGCCTGTCCGACTGTACGTGAGTGGAGAAGCGGGAACTGGAAAAAGTTTCCTCATTAAAGCAATTTCATGTTATTTGCAGAAAAGGACTGAGTCATCGCTGTCTTGTGTTGTCACCGCTCCAACTGGACTGGCAGCACATAACATTAAAAGTATTACTTTGCATCGTCTACTGATGCTGCCAGTGGAGCATGATAACAAATTACAATACCACAAGTTATCTGGAGATGATTGTTGTGAAGTTTCAATAGTCTTGAAGAAAATGAAACTTCTTATCATTGACGAAGTAAGCATGGTTTCCAATGTCATGCTTGCCTTTGTTCATTTGAGAATGCAAGAAGTTCTCAAAACAGAGTATGATGTGTTATTTGGTGGCAAACACATCATTGTTTTCGGTGATCTTCTGCAGCTGACACCAGTGAAAGGACAACCTGTGTTCAAAATGCTCACGCATGAAGATACCAGGAAGTGCCTAGGGAGCATTGGTAATGTTAATATATGGTTAAACTTCAATTATGCTGAACTGCGTGAAAATATGCGTCAGGCGAAGAATGAAGATTACAAGAATATTCTACAAGATGTTAGAATCGGAAAAGTGACCGGGCATGGGAAAGAAGCTTTACATGCACGATTACTGTCAAATTTGTATCCAGAACAAGACGTTCTGCCTGAGAATATTTTTCAGAAAATTACTGAGAAGAAATCTGGAATATGTTTGATGCCAACTCTTGCACAATGTGCCATCTTCAACAACAAAATGTTGTATTTAGAAAACCAAGAGATTGTGAAACTGGAAGCTATTGACAGAGTAGAGCATATGGGATCAACAATTATTTTGTCTGAGAATTTGAAATCAAAATTGGATTCATTAGAGAAGACTATATCTAAAACTGCAGGTTTTGAAAAGACTCTGAATGTGTGCTTAAATTGCCGTATAATTTTAAGAAGGAATTTACATGTTGAAAGAGGTCTGGTAAATGGATCAATGGGTAATGTTGTTGATTTTGTGAAATACAGAAATAGAGATGGAATTGAATTTTTAAAAATTAAATTTTATGGCATTGAGGAAGTACAGCTAATTGGTTGTTGCTCTGCTAGGTTTTTGCTTGTAAAAGACTTATATGTTCGCCGTAAGCAGTTTCCTGTTTGCTTGGCATATGCGGTGACAATCCATAAATCGCAAGGTTTAAGTGTAGACAGTGCATTGGTGAATATTGGCAGTTCTGTGTTCAAGGAGGGTATGGCATATGTGGCATTGTCACGAGTTAGAACTTTATCGGGATTGTACTTGATTGAGTGTGATGTCACAAACATTTGTGCGGATCTAGATTGTGTTAAGGAATACAATAGGTTAAGAAGAGAGTATGCGCCACATTTGCCTCAATATCCTTTGTTTGAGGAACGTGTGGTAGGCCGGAAACGAAGAAATGTGACCAATAGTAGGGAGGTTGTAGCAAAAAGACGAAAAGTCGATGAACCAGAAATTATAAGCAGAAAGAAAAAGGATTTTGTTGAAGATGTTGTTGGTGTCAACTGCTATGCTAATGTAGTGGTTAATGTTTTGTTTTCTCTAGAAAATGTAAAAGAAGAGATTGTGGTCAATTCAGATCAAAGATTTTGCAGTTTGTTGAATTCTGTGTTAGAGAAATGTAGCACTGATAGAACAAAAATAGAAAGTGTGTCTGAAATTCGAAATCTGTTAGACAGATGTTCAAACACAATTCTCTCAAAATATTCAGCAAGATTGTCAGGAGTTTTTAATGTATATGCTTGATGTATTGCATGATGAAGGTGTAGATGTAGATCACCTGTTTGGGCTTTCTTATCAATGGCAGCATGACTGCGAGAACTGTAGGGTATCAAGTACTACTAGTGTAGAATTTATATATTTAACTTTGCCAGACAGTACATCAGTGTCCTTTAATAAGCTAGTAAAAGCAGCTGATCACAACATGGAGTGTAGCCAATGTAAGTCTGAAATGTTGTCAACATTATTTATACGAACATATGGCCAGTATGTCATTTTAATGTTCCAACGATGTAGGCCTGATGGAACAAAATTGACAACTTTAATTAAAAATGTTTTGGCTTCGCAGTTGTCAATATCAGGAAGGACTTTTGTAACTGCAGCAATTATATATCATGACGGTCCTTCAAAAACATCAGGACATTACACAGCTTATTTAAAGTCTAGAAACGGCTGGTCATTCTGCAATGATTCTGTTTTAACTTTCACAAAAAAATTGCCTTTTGACCTTAAAAATTCTTACCTGGTGTTTTCAAAACCAAAATTTTAGGGAAGGAATCTCGGGATTTGCTCTGAGGAATTTCAGAGCAAATCAAACCAACATGAGGATTCCAAAAGGAGAAATGGCACTGATTGTGAATGTGGCCCGATCATTGATAAACTGGCCACCCTGCCAACACTAATGTCAGACTTATGTGGACACCTCAAAAGATCTGCCGAATGTAGTCAGAAGATCGGCAGTGACGTACTGGGTTGCCCAAAATTAAATGGTCCTAGCAAAGTGCCAACAGCACCAACAAAAGAGGCTGAGACTGACGCCACCTGCAGAAAGGACACCAATGTCAAACGGCATGATCATCTAAGATCGGTAGAGAAAACTCAGGATACAGGGGAGAATGGGACGGAGCCATCAACGCCTCTATTGGTAGGTGTCGAAGACGACACGGTCACAAACTATAAATTAAATGCCAAACAGAGGAGAGCGAAAAAACGTAAAGGGAGAAAACAGAAGCTCTGCTCTAAACGTGAAGGCTTTAGGCAACTTTTTGGACAAACAAAGACTGAAGATCAAAGAATGAGCAACTTGGTGGAAGAATTATCATCAGATCGTGAATACGACGAAAGAGGGGGCCCATCTGAAGATACCGCACAACCGATAAATAAAAGCTCAGTGGAAAGAGTAGCTGATCCATCAAGCAATCAGGCCGTGGTGCCCGTTCATTCTGGGACCATCTCCTCACTGGCCGACCCTGGGTTATGGAGCGGACTTACGCACAATATGAAACCTCGCACAAAACCGATGGGAAGCCCGAAGGCTTTGACAAGCTCAAGTGGAGAGAGAGGAAAAAAAGGAAGACGAGAGCTAGGACTCACTGATAACCAAATATCAGCCATCACCAAAGAAACTGTGCCAACTTATGTACAAGCGGACCAGCCAATGCCACAAATTGCACATGCAGCCCCGACCTTAAACAGGCAGTTTCCATGCTGTGAAACCGTTGATCCAACTGAAAGTGCAAGGGATCAAAGCTCAGCATGGGAGCACCATCGAGAGGGCTCTCGGGAATCAGCAAATACAATAAGTAACATGAAGCTGATAGCAACACTAAACAAGGACAATGTGGTTGGAGGTGCCATCAACCAAGGGGAAGCCTCGGACGCCTTATGGTTTATCCCCGACTACATCTCCAAAGGGAGACACGATACTCTTAACAGAGGCAACATCTTGCGATTATTTGCCCACATCCCTTCACTGACATCTGTGGCAAGCTCTGACCTGAAGTCCATTGAATTCATAGCTGTGGAAGGCACAGGAAAAGAAGCGACGAAGACGATATGGGCTTCGGCAGACCAGGCACAAAAGATCCTTATGGAATCCGAGACCTTCAAAAACTGGGGCATCATGTTGAGGCCTTTTTCAAAACCTCGATACCCGGAAGTACTGTGCTCTGAGAGGAACTTGAACTTGAGGGAGCACGCAGAAGGCAGTAAAAGCACGGTTCTTAGGGGTGCTGTCGGGCCAAGTTGCACTGATAGAAATGGGTTCTTTGAACTCACTCTAGGGGAGCGACATGGAAGACGAGCCCCTAACGGGTGGCAGGAACAAAGACGGTTCGTGAGAACCATAACAAACAGCAATTGACAAGCACAGCGGACAAAAACGGAGCACCTACAGGATCAACTGTCTCTATGTTCGTGGAACATAAATGGCCAAGCATCCAAAATTCTTGACTTGGACTTCATAGCTTATATACGGTCCTTTGATTTAATCGCGCTACAAGAAACCTGGCTTGCTGAGCCTCCGCACCTCCAGGGATACCTACGCTTTTTCTCCAGCGCAAAGAGTATAGCCAAGTATGGACACTTAAGAGGAGGCTTGGTAACATATGTAGCTATAACTAGCTTTGCGATGGCCAAAGAAATCGGGCCCTCAGCAACAGCTGCACTTGCAGTCAACTTGACTCTGACAACAGGACAAGGCAAAACAATTAACACCTGCACCCTGGTCAATGCTTATATTCACCCCAAAAGAAAAAAAAAAGCAGCGGAGGAGCTACACGCATACATAGAAGAGTGTATCATGGAGGAAAAAACAGCGAATCTAGTACTCACTGGGGACTTTAACCTCAATCTCATGGGCTCAACACAAGAGGAGGGTATCATGGCACAAAATACATTCTGGGCCCTACCACAACAAGGCAAGCCACAAAGAGCTGACCAATCAAAATTGGGAAAGAAGGTACTTGAGGCATTAGGAAACTTTAACATCAGGGCACAAAATGGCAGGTTTACAGGGGATAACCCGCCAGCCTCAACCTTTCACTCAAGAATAGCGAATAGCACGCTAGATTATACCTTCGTGTCACTTCCACTCTTCCAATTCATAATATCTTATCAGATTGGGAACCAAACAGACAGTGATCACTATCCTCAGGAAATCAGTATGGATCTTGCCAAACCAAATTACGAGCGTTCGATGGCTCCTAAAGAGTCCATCTACACCGTAAACTTCAAAAGGATCAAGTATTCGGTCGCAATGGGCGAACTTTTGATTGGACAGGCAAAAAAGCATTATATGGAGCGCAAAGGCATTAATGAAGTAGCGAAATGGGTGCAGTTCACTACTATCCTGGGGCAATATGCATCCAAGCCAAAAATGCGCACAAGGACGAATAACCTGGGCACCCTTCCCCAAGCATATAGAGGGAAAGTAAAAGAAATGAAATACTCAATCTCTAAGCTAATGAGAGCAGCACAGCAGGAACAGAACAACAAAGGGACACTGCATCAACTCTCTAAACTAAAAGCCTCACTAAAAAAACTAAAATGGGAAGCAAACAGAACTAAAGAAGAACAACTATGGGCAAGACTCCATGAGGACATAAAAAAGAATGACAGTGCAAATTATTGGAAAAAAATAAATGCATTAACGCACCCAGCAAAAATGGAGGTTACATCTAACATTGCAGAAGCAACCTGGGCAGCGTTTCTTGAAAACCACTTCAACCGAGATCTGTCGCCCAATCAGATTCTGAGCAAAACTCTCATCTCACGATCCCATGATGTCGGCAATAAGCTACAAATGTGCCAAACTAAACAGGACATGGCAGGGGATGCAGATAATATATCTCTGGAACCTATAATAAAGCGGCAAATAAAGAAAGGAAGAAGGGAAGGTGCGCCGGGTCCAAATGGGATTCCGCCCGTCCTTTTTAAACAAGACACAGATTATTGGGCAGCGTCATTGGAACCCCTCTTTCGGGAGATCAGGTATACTAACATCCTACCAGACACTTGGAGGGGCTCCGTTATTGCCCCCATATATAAAGCAGGGGATAGAGGTCTTCCTCAAAATTATCGGTTAGTTGCCCTAATCGATAATGATGCGAAGTATTTTGCAGGTCTAATACTGGAAGAACTAAAGGCATGGGCCACAAGGAAGTCTCTCATACCTGTTAATCAAACAGGTTTCGTTAAAGCTGTGGGGACAACAACAAACATACTGTCTATGAGCATGCTTATAGATAAGGCAGAGATGAAAAAAATGCCCCTGCACCTCTGCTTCATAGACTAAAAGGCTGCTTTTGACAACATCAACCGCAATTTATTATGGACAAAACTCAAGGATTGGGGCATCCCAAAAGGGTTGCTGGAGCCGTTAATCAACCTACATACAGACACTTGGATCCAGATTAAGGTGGGGGACGGCTCAATGCTGTCAAGGCGGATACAAACTAACAACGGCCTTAAGCAGGGTTGCGTGTTGGCACCCACACTGTTCAATCTGTTCCTGGCGGATCTTGTGCCCCTATTAAATAACTGTAACTCACACTCGCCAAAATTAGGAGGCCTAAAACTACCATGCCTTCTATATGCAGACAACCTGGTGTTAATAAGCCATACCAGAGTAGGGCTTCAAAACCTCTTAAACACAACCCAGAGATACTTCGAGCTAAACGATCTAACAGCGAACCTCGAGAAGACGCAAACAATGACAATCAGCAGGATCAAATATAAGAAAAGCTTCTCGTGGTTCTGGAATAACATCCGCATCAAAGACACCTCGTTGTATTAATATCTAGGTGTGAAGATTGATAGGGGTGGCCAATTCAGTGAACAAAGGGCCAGTATAAGAGGTAAGGGCCTTGCTATGGCAATCGCCTTAAAAACATTAAACAACACCCTCTCGGGCCCTTCTCTGACCCCTCTACTACATGTCATACGTGCAAAATTACTACCAACACTAACTTATGGGAGTGAGGCCCACCGTGGCAGAGACGCCGTAACACTTGATACTACAATAGTGATGGCATACAGAATCATCTTCGGCCTCCCAAAACGATCCTCCCCAGCACAGATCAGATTGGAGTTTGGTGTTCGGTCACAGGTTTTGGCACGACAAGGGGCATATATCTGCTCATGGAACAAAGTAAGAAAAACGACTGAAGGAACATTAAATGAATACTTATGGAAAGAACTAGAGCAGACCCAAAACTCACCAGCAGCAAAATATTTGGCAAAGAGCATAGTGAGCACCGGGCTGGCAGATCTCTGGGCGTCCCCGGCAGATCATAAATCAATTAATAAACTGGTGAAGAAATCGATCAAGCTTCAGTCATGGGCCCAGGATAAAGCCACTCTATCAAAAAGATCACACGCATGGATGGTATTAAATACATACCTGACACAAGCCTCCCAGCCTTATCTTGGTCTAGGTTATACAAAAAAAAACAAATTGTCCTTTTTAAGATATAGACTGGGTCTGCTTCCATGCATACTACACCTCCCTCACTGGCTGAGATCCAAATCAGGAACACTATGCAGGCTATGTGGCATTGGGGTTGAAGACATGATGCACCTGCTATGCACGTGTGAAGAACTGCAAGAAGAAAGAAAGCTCCTGCTGAAACGCCATTTTATTTTTCAGGGGGTACGCACACGAAGGAGTGCAGTGCTAACCTGCTTTTCAGCACAGGACCCTCAGCTGAGTTGCAGCTTTGTGAAATTTTTAAAAGTAGTGGAAAAAAAACTACTAACAATTGATCAATGAATAATTTACAAACAGGATACATGATTTAATTTATGAATCACCTGTAAATTTTAACGGAAACTGTGGAAAAACATGAATAGACTAACAGGCTACAGAGTGGATGAGAAGTATAAAGGGCCTAATGTGGGCGGCCAGCAAAGAACATCATTTTGTATGCTGAACTGTTTATGTTTATCGCAATATTGTGTTGAATTGATCTTAAGCGCATGGTTTTATGAGTATTTTAATTTTTCTATTATGTACTGTATCGCATTGGTTTTAATTAACTGTGCAATAAACTTTCAATTCTCTGAGGAATTTCAAGAGGTTCTAATGGCTCCTGCACTATTTGGCCTTGAGGATAAGTGTAGTACAGAGTCAAAAGTTATTTTTGAGTTTTAAATAGTTCCTGGAAAAAAAGAAGGTTTTCTTACAGAAAGTGGTGGGCACGGATTAGTTAAAGGACAACAGAGTATTTCCCAAAGCAGACGGTGTTCTTACCATAACACTTAACGTCATGGAAAAATAACTGCACTTTGAATGAGTTCAGAAAAACTGTTTCTTTTTATAAGCTAATTCAAGCAGCCAATCAAAACATGGAGTAGAGGTAATGTAAGTCTGCAATGCTGTCTAGATTATTTGACCAAACTTTTGGTTATAATGTCATTTTAAAATTCCAACTGTATAAAGCTGATGAAAGTAAGTCTTCAAGTTTAATTACAAATGTTGTGGCTACACAGTCGTTGATTTTAGGAAGAACATTTGTAACTGCAGCTATTATATGACATGATGGTCCTTTGACAAGATCCGCTTATTACACAGCTTATTGAAAATGTAAAAAAAGCTGCTGTTTCGTAAATGATTCCCATTTGACTATGATACAATGTTGCCTTTTTACTTAAAAATATTCTTACTTTCTGTTTTCAGAAAAGAGAATTTAGGGTAGGTAACTGGCCTATAATGATTCTAGGGGTTGATATAATTTTATCTACTGTTTTAAATTGCTTTGTGATTAAAAGTGATGTAGAGAATTAAATAATTGTAGTAGTCATAGAGGTAGTGTAAGTCTGCTTCATAGTAAGCAGTATCAGTGTCATAGGAAATGTGGAACATGAGTGAGCAAGAAGGGTGAGATATTACTAGTACGGGATTGTGAAAGTGATCTTGAACGTTTTCTTTCTGAAAGTTGCGGAAATACAAAATGACGGGATTTGCTTAGAAGAATTCCAAGAGTTATAAATGGCTCTTACACGATTTGGCCTTATGGAAAAGTGCGGTAGAGAGCGAGAAGTCATTTATTGTATGTAACATATTTGTCAAAACGATGGAGCTTTTCTTTCAGAAAGTGGCGGGCTGAAAATAATAACAGCACAACAGAGTGTAAGCTGTTCATAGGATATCCTTCGACGTCATGGAAAGTAAGTTACTTTTCAGGAGTTCTGATTTCTGATTGGTTATGTTATATGGGTTTTTTAAACACAATCATTTTGATTGTGTTTTTTTTCCCCCGCTGTTATATGATGAATACCTTCAAGTCACTGTTTTTAGTGAAATTTGATAAATTCTGAGAACAGCAAAAATAAACCATTTAACATGTATAATTAATTCTGTACTTTTTGTATTTATGATATACATTTAGAACTGTGTAGTAGGCATGGAGAAGCTGAGGCTTCTGTAAGTGTCAAAGTTGTTGCCCACAGTGCTCACATTCTACGTAGTCTTTCATATGATAGACTACATCTGCACAATGAGATACCTAAGCAAAGGAAACACAGGTGATGTGATTGTGGAATGAGCAAAAAAAATTGCACGTTTTTCAATTACATTACCTGTGTTTCCTAACATTACACATCACATTGTGTAGATGAGGTTTAGGCCTGTTCCAGGAGACAGAGGAGGTCTGACATTTGTTCAAGAGTGCAGTGGACATGACTCACTTCGTTGGTAGGCCTGCACATGTATTATCTCCTCTGTACTCTTCAACAAGCCTAACTTTTATCTGCAACCCTGAGTAGGACTTACCTGAAACAAATCTGTGGATAGGCCACACCTTATCAGCATCTAGAAACAATCATTTAAAATGTTAAGGGCAGATTTATGATGGCTGTGCGCCTCTTTTGTGCCGCTGTTCTGTCACTTTTGTGACGCAGCAGCAGTGTAAAAGATACACCATGTTGCAAGATAGGCCTCAGTTCATCTCCAGCAAGATACCGTCAGTTTAAAATGTATATAATTAGGACTGTGTAGGGGGCATGCAGAAGCTGAGGCTTCAGTAAGTGTCAAAGTTGTTGCATGCAGTGCTGCACTTCTGCGTACTCTTTCATATGCTGGACTACATCTGCACAATGAGATACCTAAGCAAAGGAAACACAAGTGATGTGATTGTGAAATGAGCAAAAGAAATTGCACGTTTTTCAATTACATCACCTGTGTTTCCTAATATTATGAATCACATTGTGCAGATCAAGTTTAGGCCTGTTCAGGGAAACAGAGGAGGTCTGGCCTTTGTTCAAGAGTGAAGTGGACATGACTCACTTCATTGGTAGGCATGGACATGTATTATCTCCTCTGTACTCTTCAACAACTCTAAATTGCATCTGCAACCCTGAGTAGGCCTCACCTCAAACAAACCTCTGGATAGGACACACCTTATTGGCATCCTGAAACAATCATTTAAAATGTTAGGGACAGTTTTATGATGGCTGTGCACCTCTTTTGCGCTGCCGTTGCGTCACTTTTGTGAGACAGCAGCAGTGCAAAAGATGCACCATGTTGCAAGATAGGCCTCACTTCATCTGCATCAAGATACTGTTAGTTTAAAATGTATATTTTTAGGACTGTGTAGGGGCATGGAGAAGCAGAGGCTTCTGTAAGTGTCAAAGTTGTTGAAAAACTGTTTGTCCTTCAATCTTTTCCCTTGTCTTTTCTAATTTTTAAATACATGTTTTAATATTTTTCAAATGTTTGTTCTCTCTTTCACAGATTGAAAGTATAAAAATAACAAGTGACTAAGTTAACGACAATTATAAGGTAAATGTTTTGTACTCTTTTCGTTACATTTCTATCACATTTAACTTCTATTAGTTCCACTACTTCATTTCTTTAACCCTCACTTTCCTGCCTTTGCTACTTCCCTCATTCCTTCTCTATTACTTACTTACTCTACTCCTTCCACTCTTTTTCTCAGTCCCTCTCTTCTCATACTTCCTCACTCTTGTTCACTCACTCCGTCTCTATTACTCTCACTGTCTCTGACTGATCACTCTTTCACTACTTGTTCATTATGCTTTCTCTCTGTAGTTCAAGCACACTAAGGGGCATATTATCAACACAGCCAATAAAATTATCGCTGCTTTTTCCGGCAGAAAACTGCCGCAAAAGTGGCTTTAGCTGCAGTTTTCTTCCGCAAAAGCGGCTTTAGTGGCAGATTTATGCCGATAAAAGCAGCGATAATTTTATCACCTATGTTGATAATATGCCCCTATGCTATTTACATTTCTTTGCTGTTTCAATCATTCCTTTTCTGTTACTTCTTCTTTTCTGCTTTCTGTTTTTTCTCTCTGTTATTCCACATGTTTTAATCTTATTTTGAACATTCACTCACATTCTCTAAGAAACTCTTGTTTATTATTCTTCTACTCTACTTTTTTTCTTCCACTTCCTTATCTATTTTGTTTTTCACAATTATACCCTCTTCCATCTTTTCTTCGGTAAATAGATCTATTAAACAGTATCTCTGTGTTACTCCCTATAGCTGTCTTTCTTTTAACATTACTCTCTGTTTCCTTCCCTTATACTTACTCTTCTTTTTTTTTTTTGGTTCGCTCCCGGTTCGCGTACCGGCAAGCGAACCGGGAAGCGAACCAAAAGAAATAGAGGTTGCCAGAATGCTAAACATTCTAGCAATTTTTTTATAAAGGGTAGGTAGTTCTGAAAAGAACTTTTTTTTTTTATTATTTTTGTTGTTTTATATTTTTTTATTATTTTTCTGAACATTTTTTTACTTTTTTTGTATTTTTTGAACGGTTTTATATTTTTTTTGTTTTTTTTGGGGGGGGGAAACGAAAACGATTCATTGTAAAGGGCTCAACAGGAGCAACAAAAAAAAAAGATAATTTATTTTCTGGGGCGTTTTCGACAATCATGATTGTCGATAGCTCTGTTGATTAAATTGATGCTACTTTCTCTGTAGCAAATCAACTGACCGCAACGCACGCACACTTGTTTGACTTCCCCGAACCTCATCTGTATATTTGGGACCGTCTCCCTCGCCTCTGGTCCCGTCACTTCCTCTACAACTGATCTTCTGGCCACAGAAGGGGGATTATCTTGCTGGTCACGTAACTGCGCAGCACTGTAGTTGATAGGGTGCCACCTCTCCATATGGCGATGCATTGTATAATTGCCATAACTATATTTTTTATCTGTCCCTCTGGACAAGACTGTCTTACAGATAAGGCAAGTTACATACCGGGCATTCACTTTTTTTTGGCCCCGGGGATATTTTAAAAATTGCCAAATATAATTTTCTTTGACATGAGACCTCCTGGGCTCCTCAGGCAAAAACTCCCTCTGTTGCTGCTCTTCCTCCTCTTCCTCTTCTTCCTCTTCTTCCTCCTCTTGATTGAGGATTACCTGAGGAGGTGGTCCTCTCTTCCTAGGAGGTGGTGGTGGTGGTGGGGATGCACCAGCTGAAGCTACAAAACTTGCCATTGCTAAGTGAAGAAAAAAGGTCTTCCTCTCACAAAGATGAAAGTCAGAGTGAGGAAACAAAGAGGGGTTTTCATCATTTGGGAAAAACAATAGTTCTAAACCAATGAAAAGTGTTACTTTTAGGTCACATGGCCTAGCCTTACATCATTAGGAAACCAAAAGTGAAATGAACCAATAAAAAGTGTTATTAACAAGTCACATGACCTGTTATGCTTACGTTACGCGCTTCGTGCCGCGTCCCGGATCGCTTCCGGGAAGCTGCGCTTCGCGCCTCGCTTCGCGTACCGGTTCACTTCCGGGTACGCTAACGCGGCGCGTCATATGACGTATCACGCGACAACGCGACGCGTCACGATGTTGTGTTCTAACGTGGCAGTTGCGCAAACGGAACGTTTACCAGTTCGCGGACCGGGTCGCGGCACCAAATTGAGCTAACGGAAAGCTACCCGGTGCGCGGACCGGTAGCGAAACAAAAAAAAAAAATATATATATATATATATACATAAAGAAATTGTATTAAAAACATATAAAATATATTTTTTGATTTAAAGAAGAATACATTTTAAAGCTTTTGATATTTGCTATTAAAAAACCATTGAAATTCACTGAAAAAAACCATAGGTATAGAACATATATAGTTAGGAATTAGCATTTACAAAACCTTGAAAATTCACTGAAAAAACCATGGGTTATAGACCATATATAGTTAGGAATTAGCATTTACAAAACCTTATTTTACCCACACAAAACCATTGAAATTCCATATATAGTTAGTTGCACTAACTATATATCGCGCACCCGCAATCCACTGCTGATGATGTCACATATTACATCATTCATGACATGGTCAGTGACATCACTGAAGACATCACTGATGACATCTCAAATGACATCACTGATGACATCACTGATGACACCTCAAATGACATCACTGATGACATCACTGATGACATCATCCAGTGACTGTGTGTTTCTGTAAAGTTTAAATATGTTTTACATATTGAAGAATGAGTAGATGTAGAAGTGTCTGGATGAAGGATTTAGTAGGTGCGTGACTGACTGTATGAGTGAGTGATTAAATGTGTCTCACTAAATGCATGGGTTAGTGACTAAACTGTCTTAATTTGTGCATCATTATGTCTGTTGTTCTGTAAACTGCTGCATGTGTTGATCAGTAGCTATATGAGTAACTATATGGGTTATTGATTGATTGTCCAAGTATTTGTATGGGAGACTGAGTGTGTGTGTGGCTGGCTGGGAGATGTGTGACTCTATGCAGATCAATGTGTTCTTGTATCAATGATTGTATAAGAGAGTAAGTATGTGTTAGTATATGTTTGAAAATGTAAGGTACTCTATGTTTAACTGTATAGATTAGAAAATGGAAGTGTGATTGATTCTTTACAGGACTGACTAGGTGTGTGAGTAACTCCATGGATGAGTGGCAGAGTGTGAGTGTCTGTATAGGTGTATGAGTGCATATGATAGTGTTGTAAAGATGAGTGATTGTATGTATGAATGATTGTATGGGTGAATGAGTGAATGTGTGTGTAGACGTAGGAATCAGTGAGTGCGTATGTAGTAACTAGTATTGGTGTGTCAATGGTTTAAAAAATTATATTCTGTATTTAACACTGGGTGTAACAGAGGTTATATTAAAGTGTGAGGAGATGCATTGTATTGTCACATGAATGATATCATCAGTGATGTGACCATTGATGTCAAATGAGATGTCATCAGTGATGTCATTTGAGATGTCATCAGTGATGTTATCAGTGATGTTATTTGAGATGTTATCAGTGATGTCATTTGAGATGTCCTCAGTGATGTCATTTGAGATGTCATCAGTGATGTCATCAGTGATGTCATTTGAGATGTCATCAGTGATGTCATCAGTGATGTCACTGACCATGTCATGAATGATGTAATATGTGACATCATCAGCAGTGGATTGCGGGTGTGCGATATATAGTTAGTGCAACTAACTATATATGGAATTTCAATGGTTTTGTGTGAGTAAAATAAGGTTTTGCAAATGCTAATTCCTAACTATATATGGTCTATAACCCATGGTTTTTTCAGTGAATTTTCAAGGTTTTGTAAATGCTAATTCCTAACTATATATGGTCTATAACCTATGGTTTTTTCAGTGAATATATATATATATATATATATATATATATATATATATATATATATATATATATATATATTCACTGAAAAAACCATAGGTTAGACACACGTTATAGTAAGGAATTAGCATTTAATAAACCTTAGAAATTCACTGAAAAAACCATAGGTTTTACACTAGTTATAGTTAGCTGTACATTTTACTCATACAAAACCATTGAAATTCCCCTGTTATAGTTAGTTGTACTCACTATAACTCGCGCGCCCGCAATTCACTGCTGATGATGTCACATATTACATAATTCATGACATGATCAGTGACATCACTGATGACATCACTGACGACATCTCAAATGGCATTGATGGAATGAGTGAGTGAGGAAAAGGTAGTATGGTGAGTGAGGAAAGGGGACTCAAAGAGTGACTGAAACAAGGGGACTAAGGGTAGGGGAGTGCGAGAAGGGGAGTAAAGAATGGAGTGAGACAAGGAGAGCGAGGGGGAGTGAGGAAAAGGCAACGGGAAAGTGAAAGGGTGAAAAATACAGACAGGAGAAAGTGGAGTGGGGAATGGTAGTGACGGTGAGTGAAGGGCAGTGACACTTAGGGAAGGTGTATGAGGGTGATGGAAGGGAATGAGAGAGAAGGAAGGAGATTAAGAGAGAGGAAAGGGGACTGAGGGATAACGTAGGAGTGAAGGAAACAAAAAGAGAAAGACAGGAAAGGTGAGGGAGAGAAGGAGAGAGAGAGAGTGAGGGAGAAAGAAAGGGAGAGCAAGTGACTGTGAGGCAGAAACGCGGTTAGACTGAGTGAGTAAAGGGAGAGAGGGAGAGAGAAATGGAGTGAAGGGGAGTGTGGGACTAAAGGAATGGGAGTTAGCAAAAGTGAATGAGGAAAGAGGAGTAAGGGAAAGGGACTGACGGATGGAGTGAGGGAAAGAGAGTGAAAGGGAGTGAGAGAAGTGGAGTGAGTGAAAGAGTGAGGGATGATATGAAGGAAAAAGAGTAAGGGGAAAGTGAGAAGAGACTGAGCGATACAGCAAGACAAGGGTAGTGATGGAGGAAGATAGGGAAGAGAAGTGAGGGACAGAGAGGGACAAGACAAAGTTGGACAAGGTGAGTGAGGATGAAGGAAGAGTATTGATAGTGAGAAAAGGAGAGAAGGAGTAAGGAGAATGATGAAAGGAGAGTAAGATGAAGAAAAGGAAGGTGAGTAAAAGAGAGAGTGAAGAAAGGGAATGAGAGATATAGAAATAAGAGAGTGATGAAAAGGTAATTTTTGTTTGTCATACTTACCTTATATATAATGACAAGTTATTAGTACTTTTTATTATAAATATAGTATCTGAGGTAGACAAGAAAAAATTGAGTTATAGTATATAATTCACAATACAAAAGAAAGTAGAAGTGAAAGAAACAGAAAGGGGAAGAAAGGAAGGGTGAGGTAGAGAGAAAGAGGGAAAGAGTGAGACAGAAAGAGAGGGAGAGCAAGTGAGTGACAGGGAGTGACGTGGTTAGACTGAGTGAGACAGAGGGAGAGAGAAAAGGAGTGAAGGGTAGTGAGAGACTAAAGGAATGAGAGTTAGCAAAAGGGAATGAGGAAAGGGGAATAAGGGAAGGGTATTGTCGGATGGAGTAAGTGAAAGAGAGTGAGGGTGAGTGAGGGAATAGAAGCAAGAGAAAGGGAATAGGACTGATGCACAGTGAGGAGAACATGAAGTGGGGAAGAGGACTCAGATTGAATGAAGGGCAGTGACAGTGAAGGAAGGGATATAAGATTGAGGGAAAGGGAGTGATTGAAAAAGAGGCATCTTTATAGAAAGAGAGAGAAAATAAAAGGAAGAATAGTGAAGAGAGAGGGAGACAGTGAAAGAGACAAACAGAAGAAGAGTGAGGGAGTGTGAAGGAATAAATCAGTTATAGTGACTGAGACAGAGGAAGATATTTAGACACAGACGGAGGAAAAGAGAGTGAGGGAGGGAATAAAGGAAGGGAACTGATCGAAAGAGAGTGAGGGAGTGAGAGAAGTGTAGTGAGTGAAGGTGAATGAGGGATGATGTTATCGAAAGAGAGTAAGAGGGAAGTGAGAAGAGACTAACCGATAGAGCAATTCAAGGGTAGTAATGGAGGAAGATAGGAAAAAAAAGTGAGACACAGACAGGGGAAAGAGGGAGTTGGACAAGGTGAGTGAGGGTGAAGAGAGAGTACTGATAGTGACAGAAAGACTGTAAAAGTGAATGAAGGGCAGTAATGAGAATGAGAAAAGGAGACTAAGATGAGTAAAGGAAGGGGAATAAGAGAGAGATTAAAGAATACGAAAGAGAAAAAGAGGAATAATAAGAGAGTGAAGTAAAAGTATTTTCTGTTTGTCATACTTACCTTATAAATAATGACAACTTAATACAATATTTTTATATAAATATAGTATCTGTGGAAGACAAGAAAAAATTGAGTTATAATATATGTTTCATAATACAAAAGAAAGTAGAAGTAAATAAACAGAAAGGGAAAGAAAGAAAGGGTGAGGGAGAAACACCGAGGGAGAGAGTGAGAGAGAACGAGAGAGAGAGGAAGTGACTGACAGGAAATGAAGTGGTTAGACTGAGTGAGACAGAGGGAGGGAGAGAGATAGAAATGGAGTGAAAGGAGTGTTAGACTAAAGGAAAGAGAGTTACCAAAAGGGATTGAGGTACGGGGAATAAGGGAAGGGGATTTACGGATGGAGTGAGCAAAAGAGTATGAGGAAGAGTGAGGGAATGGGTGCAGGAGAAATGGAATGAGAGTGATGCAGAGAGAAGAGAACATGAAGTGGAGGAAGAGGACTCAGATTAAATGAAGGGCAGTGACAGTGAGGGAAGGGATATAAAGGTGAGGGAAGGGGAGTGATGGAAAAAGAAGCATATTAGGAGAAAGGAAAAAGAAGTAGGTGAGAGAGAAGGATTTATGGAAAGAGAGAGAAAAGAAAAGAAAGACTGGTGGAGAGAGAGGGAGGCAGTAAAAGAGAGAAACAGAGGGAGAGTGACGGACTGTGAGGGAGTAAATCAGTTATAGTGACTGACACAGAGGAACAGACTTAGAGATGGATGGAGGAAAGGGGAATGAGCGAAAGCGAGTGAGGAAGTGAAAGAAGTAAAGTGAGTGATGGTCACTGAGGGATGATGTGAAGGAAAGAGAGTAAGGGGGCAGTGAGAAGAGACTGATCGATACAGCAAGACAAGGGTAGTGATGCAGGAAGATAGGAAAGACAAGTGAGGGACAGACAGGGGAAAGAGGGAGTTGGACAAGATGAGTGGGGGTAAAGGAAGAGTACTGATGGTGAGAGAAGGAGTGTAAAGGTGAATGAAGGGGAGTATGTAGATTGAGGGAAGAGGAATAAGATGAGGAAAGGTAAAGGAGTAAGAGAGAGATTAAAGAATAGGAAAAAGAAAAAGAGAAGTAAGAGAGTGAAGTAAAAGTATTTTCTGTTTGTCATCCTTACCTTATAAAAAATGACAACTTAATAAATTATTTTTTATATAAATATAGTATCTGTGGAAGACAAGAAAAAATTGAGTTATGATATATATTTCATAATACAAAAGAAAGTAGACGTTAAATATACAGAGAGAGAAAGAAAGAAAGGGTGAGGGAGAAACACAGAGGGAGAGAGTGAGAGAGAAAGAGAGAGAGAGGAAGTGACTGACAGGAAATGAAGTGGTTAGACTAAGTGAGAAAGAGGGAGAGAGGGAGGGAGAAATGGAGTGAAAGGAGTGAGAGACTAAAGGAATGAGAGTTACCAAAAGGGATTGAGGTACGGGGAATAAGGGAAGGGGATTGACGGATGGAGTGAGCGAAAGAGTATGAGGGAGACTGAGGGAATGGGTGCAGGAGAAATGGAATGAGAGTGATGCAGAGAGAAGAGAACATGAAGTGGAGGAAGAGGACTCAGATTGAATGAAGGGCAGTGACAGTGAGGGAAGGGATATAAAGGTGAGGGAAGGGGAGTGAAGGAAAAAGAAGCATATTAGGAGAAAGGAAAAAGAAGTAAGTGAGAGAGAAGGATTTATGGAAAGAGAGAGAAAAGAAAAGAAAGACTGGTGGAGAGAGAGGGAGGCAGTAAAAGAGAGAAACAGAGGGAGAGTGATGGACTGTGAGGGAGTAAATCGGTATACAACCTTTACAACGCAACTTTTACAACGCACTACCATTACAACAACATTTTTACAACGCAACATCCATTACAACGCATACATTTACAACACAGTCATTACAACACATGACACTACAACGCACACCACTACAACGCATGCCATTTCAACGCAGTCATTACAACGCTTACCATTACAACGCATAGCATTACAACACATAGTACCCTTACACTATCCAACACTTACCCTATTGTTGCACCCCCTGGAGTTAGAATTTTAATTTTTACCCCTACACTATCCGACACTTACCCTACTGTTGCACCCCCTGGTGTTAGAATAGTAATTTTAACCCCTACACTATCCAACACTTCCCTTACATGCAATGCAATGTAATGCGTTGTAATGGTATGCGTTGTAAATGTAGTATGCGTTGTAGTGGAATGCGTTGTAAAGGTAGTTTCAAAGAATTCGTTGTAAAGGCATGCGTTGTAATGGTGTGCGTGGTAATGGATGTTGCGATGTAAAAAATGCATTGTAAATGTAGGCGTTGTAAAAGTATGCGTTGTAACGTCATACATCCGAGTAAATCAGTTATAGTGACTGACACAGAGGAACAGGCTTAGAGACAGATGGAGGAAAGGAGAGTGAGCGAAAGGGAGTGAGGAAGTTAAAGAAGTGAAGTGAGTGAAGGTCACTGAGGGATGATGTGAAGGAAAGAGAGTAAGGGGGCAGTGAGAAGAGACTGATCGATACAGCAAGACAAGGGTAGTGATGGAGGAAGATAGGAAAGACAAGTGAGGGACAGACAGGGGAAAGAGGGAGTTGGACAAGATGAGTGAGGGTGAAGGAAGAGTACTGATGGTGAGAGAAGGAGTGTAAAGGTGAATGAAGGGGAGTAAGTGGAATGAGGGAAGAGGAGTAAGATGAGGAAAGGTAAAGGAGTAAGAGAGAGAGTAAAGAAAGGATAGAGAGAAAGAGAAGTAAGAAAGTGATGAAAAAGTAGTTTTTGTTTGTCGTACTTACCTTATAAATATAATATCTGTGGAAGAGAATAAACAATTGAGTTATAATATATATTTCACAATACAAAATACAAAATAATTTGTACAATATGTTATATATTTTATTTTGCTGTTCTCAGAATATATTGAATTTCACTAAAAACAGTGAGTTCAATACTACTCATCATATGACAGCGGGTAAAACACAATCAAAAAGATTGCATTTAAAAAACCTATACAACGTTTCAATAAATAATGTAAAAATTAGAAAAAAAAATATCTTAAATGTTTTCTTCCAAACACCAATTTCCTACATAAATATCAACAATCACACAGTAATAAAACATTATTACTTCTTTTTTTACTCTCTGAGTAAAGATATGTACAAACATATATTAATAACATTTACCCGAAATTCTCATTTTTGATTGATTTACTTTGCCACATGGCCAAATAGTATATGGAAAGTCCATTGTTTGGAAGTCATGTGGTATGCTGATGACACTCTGCTCATCCTTTATCTTAGCAAGGAGCTGTATACCATTAAAAAAAACTTCCTTAAGAGAATCAAAAATGTCAACAACATCTACAACAACTATAACTAGTCTAAAACACCTCTGCCTCACTCATAATCAACATTTCCTGTAATACTCATATCACTCACTATGTGATACACTTACACTACCTCTATGACAAGTGCAAGTTTTTTTTTATCTTGATCACCCTCACTCACAAAGTAATTCTCAACAGCAGACTAACCTTTTTTAACACCACTAATCTTCCTAGGCCAATTATTTTCCCTAAAATTTGGGTTGTGAAAACACTAGGTAAGAATTTGGTAAATCAAAAGGCAAACGTTGTTTAAAAGTCAATTGAGTATCATTACAAAGTGTCCAGCCTTTTGGACATTTTAAATTATCTGTGTAATGTCCTGATGTTGTAGAAGGACCATCCTGGAAAATAATTCCTACAGTTACAAAAGTTCTTCCAGAAATTGATAATTGAGAAGCCACAATTCTTTTATTAAAATTGTCGATTTTGTTCCATGTGGTCTACATCTTTGGAGCATTAAAATTACATACTGTCCTTATCTTTGTATAAATAATGTTGATAACATTCGTGAGTTACATTGTGTACAGACCATGTTTTTGATTTGCTTCTCTAACTAGATTATTAAAAGACACTGATTTGCAGTCTGGTAACGTCAAAAATATAAATCTTTCAGTGTCTATTCCAGTACTACTTGAAAACGAACAATTGTCACAGTCATGTTGCCATTATAAGAAAGGCCAAAAAGATTTTCAATATCTATACCTTCATATTGCAATACAACAAGCATATGCATATGAAATTCTTGACAATCTTGCTGAATATTCTGTGAAAATTGATTTAGACCAGAACATATGTCTAAAACATTTCGAATATCAGAAACACTTTCTATTTTTGTTTTATCACTGCTGCATTTCTCAAAGACAGAATTCAACAAACAACAAAATCTTTGATCCCGATTTTCAACAATCTGTTGTTGTAAAGTTTGAAGAAAAAAAACAACATTAACCACTACATTAGCATAGCAGTTGACACCAGAACTGTTTTCAAACTGAAATCCAACAACCTCTTCAATAAAATCCTTTTTCTTTTTGCTTACAATTACTGGTTCATCTAGTTTTTTCTTTTCTCTACAACCACGCTACAATTTTTTTCATATCTTCTTTTTCAACCTACCACTAGCTTTTCAAATAAAGGATATTGAGGTAAATTTGGAGCATATTCTTTTCTTAACCTATTATACTCTTTCACACAATTTAGATCTGCACTAATCTTTGTTTCATCAAAATCAATCAAGTATAATCCATATAAAGTTCTGACTCGAGATAAAGCAACATATGCCATACCCTCCTTGAACACAGTTCTTCCAATATTCACTAAAGCACTATCTACACTTAAACCTTGAGATTTATGAATAGTCACTGCATATGCCAAACAAACAGGAAACTGTTTTCGGCGGACATATAAATCTTTTACAAGCAAAAATTGAGTCGAACAACGACTCAATTGTTGTACTTCTTCAATTTCATCAAATTTGATTTTCAAAAATTCAATGTCATCTCTATTTGGGTTATTCACAAAATCAACAAGATGACCCATTTCTACATTTACTAAACCTCTTTCCACATGTAAATTACGTCATAAAATTATCCAACAATTTAAACATGCATATAGATTCATTTCTAAACCAGCCGTTTTAGATATTGATTTGTCTAAAAAATCCAATTTTGACTTCAACTTTTCTGACAAAATAATATTAGCCCCTTCATGCTCTATTCTATCAATAGCTTCCAGTTTTATAATTTCTTGATTTTCTAACTTTAAAATATTTTCATTGAAGATTGAACATTCTTGCAGAGTTGGCATCAAGCATATCACTGATTTATTTTCAGTAATTTTTCTATATATATTCTCTGGGAGAATATTTTCGTTTGGAAACAAATTTGAAAGTAATCGTGCCTGTAAAGCTTCTTTGCCATGTTCACTCACTTTTCCAATTCTTATATCCTGAAAATTTATTTTATAATCAGCATCCTTTGCCTGTCGCATATTTTGAATGAGTTCTGTATATTTGAAAAATAACCATATATTAACATTTCCAATGCTTCCCAGGCACTTTCTGGTATCTTCATGTGTAACGGTTTTAAACACTGGTTGTCCTTTCACAGGAGTTAGCTGTAGTAGATCTCTAAAAACGATGACGTGTTCGCCTCCAAATAACACATCATACTCTGTTTTAAGAATTTGTTGCATTCTTAAATGCACAAAAGCAAGCATTAAATTTGATACCATGCTTATCTCATCTATAATGAGAAGTTTCATTTTTTTCAGGACTCTGGAAACTTCACAACAAGCTTCTCTAGATAGCTTGTGGTATTCTAATACATTTTTGTGCTCTACTGCCAGCATCAATAAACAATGTAAAGTAATCCCTTTAATGTTATGTGCTGCCAACCCAGTCGGAGCACTAACAACAAAAGAGAGTGACAACTCAGTTCTTTTCTGTAGATAAGTTGCAATTGCTTTAATTAGAAAACTTTTTCCAGTTCCTGCTTCTCCACTCAGGTACAGTCGGACAGGTTTAAATGACGTACATGAGCACTCTTTTTTCTCATGACATAAACCATTCTCAATCTGCTCTGTCACTTCATCGTATATTTGTTTTCCCTCAACATTTAGTTGTTTTTCCAATTCTTCTAAGTTTATTACATCCTCCTGAGCTTGTTCCATTGCTCTTTCCACCTCATCCATGGCAGTTGCTGCTTCATTTTGGATAATTGGTCCTCTTAGTGGATCCTGACTCAACGAAGCAGAACTTTGACAGTCTTGAGAACTGTCTCTAGCAATTTCTGCTGCAATTGTAGCTTCTTGCTGTATTTCCTCGTTCAACATTTGTAGATAATTAGTCAAAACAGGGCATTCTATAGTATTTTTGGCTGCATTGAATGAATCTTCATAACTGAGAAAATCTCCAAGTAGTTCCTCTTCTGTACGCCATGGCTTAAAGAGTTGCAAAAGAGCTAAATAGTCAAATTCCCTTTTGTCAGAAGTTTCGCAACTCAGTTTTCGATGATTAATCAAATGTCCTTTTCTTTGTTTCACCAGACATCCTTCAGATCAAATCACAGCATATACACCTTTATTGATATCTTCTGTAATATTCCTCATAAAAGAATAGCTTTGCAGTACTTCATAGAGACAAACGTTCTCAAGATGATTACTTCTATTTGGATAGTATGTATTCAACATATTTGTCTTCAAAATATCTGTACTGTTTGGTTCTTTCTCTGCTAAATACTCAATTTATTGTACAGATTTCAAAACTCGGTTTCGTGTCATTGCAAGACCTAAACTCACCCAAATGATTGTTCTAGATGTGGCATATAGACTTGCAGATGATAAGCTATCTGAACATTCATATGCTCCAATTTCTCAATGAGACAGCATCTTCAAACTGTAGCTGTACAATTTCTTACTTAGGCTCTTTTCATGAGAAATTTCCTCCCACATTTGCTTTAGTTCTGTCTTTTCAGATTTCGTAATGTAAGATGTTACATATCGAGCCACAGCAATGGAGTTGTCTGCAACATATTGAATATCCATGTTAGCATTCCACATGGACAAAATGACTGGGTTATAGTCATTTATGTATTTTGACTCTTCATTTCTTCTTAAATTGTAGGTATTTTTCGGTGATATTCTTGTGACAGTATGTCGCAAAGATGACATAAAATTGTTCACTCTTCCTTTTGATATTACTGGTCGTGGAAATCCAAAACGACATTTTGTGTAGAACTTGTCCTTTGATTTGAACTTTTGACGACAGTGTTTTCCACAATGATGGTTTTGAAACCGTAGGACTTGATGTTTTAAATTCTTTGTTCTGTACTTTTAGGAACAGCACATGTAGAATACTGTTCAATAAAACTAATTACTGTGTCATCCGAATCTGTTCCAAATTTGGGGGCATCTTTGATCCATAGCAGCGTATGTATGTGAGGAGCACCTCTTGCTTGATACTCCTTTCTCCAAAATAAATCCAGAACCTCTCCAAGAGGAGGATTTTTTTGTTTGTGATAAAAGACATCATAGCTTCAAATCTATGATTGAAATACCTGCATACATTGACTGGATCCAATGAGCACATTTCTCCAGGTGTCTTGCATTCTATATTTTCTATGTTTGCATTTGCTTCTGAAAGAAATTGAAGTAAATCTTCCCAAGTATACTCAGCACAGCTTAGAGTAAGGAATCATGTAGGAGTTTCTAAGTTTCTTAGCATACATTTCAAATCCCCATGACAACAATACCAATACTCGTTAGTACCACGCTGAATGCCATGAGATTAATTAGCTGAGATTCCAAAACAGTGTCTTTCTGTTGGACTTTATCCATAAATAAAGTCCCTTGCCGAAACATTTTGCAGATGTACTCCACTTTTTAGTATATGGTTCACTGCATAAGAAAGTCCAGACAAGTCACTCTCAAACAGAAGATGAAACAAATATGTAATACATTGGCGAAACCTTGGATCTTTTGTATATAATCTTGATGTCCGGTATTCAGATGCAGGAATCTGCACAGGTCGGTAATCATATCGTCCACCTTGACCTGTTGGAAATAACTGAGGAAAACAACAAGCTTCCAAGCTTTCTTCCCATACACTAATGGGACTTCCTTTTGCTTTTTCATTTGGAATAACTCAATAGCATTCCCCATTACTTCTTTGGAATGCAGAGGATGAACAGTATAATGCTCATAAAATTGTTCACTTCTGGACAAATCAACTTTTTCAATTTGCCCAGCTGACAAATCACTGTCCTCTTCTACAGTTGTTTCCTCTTCTCCTACATACACATTTTTGTAGTATTGATTGTTTTTCACCAAATACAACATTGCCTTTTTCACTTTCCTAACATCCACTCAGTTTCAGTTTCAGTTTATAAACTTTATTCGACAGTTTTAAAAAACGTCATAAAAGTACACAAGATAAAATCGTACAAATATCAAATATCATAATGCAAGAACAGTACGTATCATCATATAATGTTTCAAGGACATACAAAGGTCAGTAAATGGGGAACACAATAAAACAACTAAAAAACCATACTCTTCCTTAGAGCAACAGATTTCAGGATAAAGGTTGCCGTAAAAAAACACAAATCCGGGCTTGCAAGCGAAAATAACAGTTTCATGGCATTTGAAGTAGAGAACACAGAGTATTTTTTAAACAATGGTTTCAGGTAAACAATTCGTAGGGCTTTATAGAGGGGGCAAATTAACATGAAATGAAGGGTACTTTGTTTGGTCAGTCCATCACATGGACAAGCAGAGGTTGGATAATTTTTCATCTTTGGGAAGGCCACAAGATTGTGGACAATACCAAGTCTAAGTCTGGATAGTACGAATTGGTGGGATTGTCTATAGATTATTTTAAGGTAGGTCGGCAAACCAAGACCATCATTTACATTGGAAAAATAGAAAGCATGGGTTGAATAGTTACGTGTTTCTGCTTTCCGTTTACCGAGTTTTACCCTCATGAATTCTTCTTTCAACCCCTTTTTAGATAAAGAAGTTGCAATCTCGGGATCTTTACGTACATCCAAATGTAAGAGTTCCTTAAAAGTACTAATCACATACTTTATCCATGGTATATTCGCAAATTTATCCAGAACCAAACTATCTTTGATAATGCACTTTGTGAAACTTGTTTCATCCTTCAGCCAAATAGACCTCCAAACCAGGAGGGGTCTCAATTCAATTAGATCGGCTATATGGTCCAACCTTAGTTCCTCATGGGCCAGATAGTTGGATGCCGTAGGGGGTAAACAAAGTAGCCGTTTCAGAAACAAATTTTCCAATATTTGCAAGTCTTTGTTAGATCCGTACCCCCATACCCCCGATCCATAGAGCGCTATAGATAAACATCGGTGTCTATAAATATTTAACATTGCAGGAATCCTGCGGCTGCCCAATTTATTGGCAAAGCGAAAGACGCCTAAAGAAGCCTTCCCCATCCTGGCTTTTATGTTAGTGTGTTCAGGTGCCCATGAGCCCTGGCTATTAAAAGTAATGCCCAGATAACAAAAATTATCTACGGCCTCGATTCTGTTATTTTTAAAATAGAAAGACTTATGGTAATTCGCCTTTTTGCCACAGACCATTGTAAATGTTTTGGTGTTATTAATTTTAAGTTTTTTACCCTGAATGAAGTCATAAAAACAATTCATTAGCCGCTGCAAGCCAATTGGAGTTCTGGATAATAAAACAGTGTCGTCCGCGTATAACAACACTGGAATTGGTTGGCCCCCTGCTTGTGGTGCATCAGCCTGGACCTGTTTTAATTCATGTTCCATGGAGTTAATAAAAAGAGAGAAAAGCAGGGGGGCCAGTACGCACCCCTGCCTAATGCCTGATTTTACCTTAATCTTGCTCGTACACTCTCCAGCTGGGCCATATCGAATCTCTGTGGACAAATTGGAGTATAACCTAGCTAGGAAATGGATAATAGCCGGGGGTGCCCCCATATCAAGAAGGGTTGTCCACAACAGGGAATGATTCACCAGATCGAAGGCGCTAGAGAGGTCCGCAAAACAAAGGAATAGGGAACCAGGTTTGGCCATAGTATATTTACCTATTAAAAGATTAAGGTTAATACATTGGTCAATGGTCCCCAAGCCCTTTCTAAAACCATATTGTGATTGTGCCAGGATATTGTTATCAGACGCCCACTCCTCCAAGCGTAACAATAATACTCGGCTCATAATTTTAAGGGAGGAGTCTAGGAGGGAAATGGGGCGATAGTTTTTGGCCTCCCCTCTATCTCCCTTCTTGTAAATCGGGATGATAATGGATTGGCTCCAAGTTGCCGGGGTGGAAAGTTCAGTGGCAGCATTGAAGACCTGGGTCAATAGAGGGCTCCAGAGGGCCAAATCGTGTTTGTATATATCTACCGGGACCCCGTCGGGTCCTGGGGCTTTCCCACCTTTACTAGATTTGATTGCAATGTCCACTTCTCGGATGGTGATTCCCAGAGGCTGCGGACGCAGCTGGGGGTTCATATGGGTTTTATCATAAGTCTCCTCTGGAGGATCGAAGATTCCTGAAAAATATTTGACCCAGCACTCTTCACTTACTAATGCGGTAAGTACTGGGAAATCATCATTCTGGAGGAATGGGGCATTAATAGTACTCCAGAACAATTTACAGTCCCGGAGGGCTGCGGCACAGTCCAAGTTATCCCAGGCTTGTTCCCGGAGTTCGTTTTTCCTACGTTTGAGTTCTGTGTTATAAGTTGACCTTAGGGTTTTAACCATTTCCCTATCTCTAGGGAGATTTGACAGTGCTTGCTTAAGAGTTTTTAGCGCTGTGGTACAAGCGCGGTCAAACCAGCCAACCTTACCCCGTTTAGATGTAATCTTATTATTAGTAAAGATTCCATTAATTATAATACCAAGATCCTCAAAGTCCGTTATAATGCCCGTAAGAGGGGCATTAACTTCCAGACAGCGAAGTATCTGTTTGGACCCGCCTACCACAACTGTGCTATGTAATTTTTCAGATTTTTCGGTACACCACTTTATCCTGGTTCCATTAGGCCTACTTGGGACGATATTGTCGACAACCCTGCCTTTGGGCATAATTTTCGGGCCCCACATAAGAATATACATAGTTAGGGCATTGTGGTCGCTCAAACAAAAATCCTTGATAATTGGCACTGTACAAAATGGCACCAAAAGGGTTGAGATCAGCAAATGGTCAATGACCGACTCAGCGTCCCTCCCTCTAAATGTTGGAACGATATTGCCCATAATGTCGAGAGCTGGTTGGTGAATAACTAAATCAAATTTTAACAGAAGACCATTAAGGGCGGTCCCATATAGGGAGTGTTGGAAATGTGCTAGATTCTCCCCCGATTCCCCATCAAACCCACAAACTGGGGTTAGAGAGTGCGGGCATGTTCTAATGTTGAAGTCCCCTCCCCATATGATGTCATAAAATGAGTGGGGTTTGTTACAGATTTTATTTAAAAAGGCTTCCAGTTCATCCACAACCAGACTAATGTTAGAGTCAAATGTATTATTGTAGTGGTTGATCAATAAGATGTTCCTGCCCTTTTTAGTTTTTAGTTCCAGAATTTGTGAATGTGTGCCCACAGTTGCATATGTACCAACAGTTATCGGGAAATCAACTGATATCAAAACAAGCAAGCCCCCTTTTGCCCTCCCCATAACAGATTCCTGGGCAACACAATTGTATGAAACAAAACCATCGACAAAAATTTCTGTAGTGGACCATGTTTCCTGAAAACATAAAATATCAAACCCAAGAATTAGTTCCCTCCACCCTAAAGCTGAAGCTTTCTGACGCCAGCCAGCTATGTTCCAGCTCACCATAGAATACCCTTGATCACTAAGGGAAGATAGCTCTTCTATGGGAGAGATCATGGTACAACCTTTATCATCAATAACCTTAACGGATGGTGAACAGTTGGACTCGTTTGATTTATCATGAGTTGGGGGGGTCCAAACAGGTATATTGCAGGTTATTTTATCTCTCATTGCTGGTAGGGTTTGATATTCCTCAGTGACTCCGCTATCGGTAAGGATATTCTCGTTGGGTAGAGGGGGGACATTGGGTAGTCAGTCGACTCCTTCGAGCCCATCAAGACAACCATATCGATTATAATCCCAGAAGATGTTCTGCGGGGTCTGAAATGGGGGCAATCTGATGTGACTTGGGCGAAAAGGCCTTCCCCTACGTTCGACCCTAGTCCACTCGTTGCTTCCATCATAGTACAGGGGGTTAGTCGGTGGTGGGAAGAAAAAGGAAACAGGGAGGGTCTGGATGGTGGAATCAGGTGACCTATTAACACCCGCACATATGTAAGATACTGTACGTGGGTCCCTAAAACTGACAGTGATACAATCTCCCTTGATAGATTTAGGGGTTTTACCGATCCATGGTACCCTCCGCACCATGATGACTTCATTGTGCAGATGTACCGGCAAGGGGCGGTTCCAATTAAGCCATTTGATAACTTGGTTTTTAAGAGAATTGAAAGTTTCGGTTTCACCCCTGGCTAATGGAGGTGCACCTGCCAGGATTACCATAAATCGGTTGGCCTCCGGTGGGAGGTTGGGCCGTCTCGTTCTTGGAGTTTTAAGATCTTCTGGTTGCGGCCCTTGGGTATCCAGAGACATAAGTGCGGGTGGGATATGCAAACCTTGAGGGGGGCCTTGGGTAGACTGTGGAGCAACTAGGCTAACCGAGCTAGAGGCTTGGGGAGCGGGTTGTGTGCTTACGGTCATAGAAACAGGGATTTGGGGCACAATAGTCGGGGGAGTAATGTGGGGAGGGGGCAAACTAGGAGGAGGGCCAGAACTATTAGGCTTAGTGGAATTAGCTAGAAGTATAGCAGTTGATTTCTCTATATTGGACATTCTGAAATCAAGCCTATCTAGTTTGGCCTCTAGAGGAAAAATAATCGATTTAAGTAAGATTGCTAATTTATCCATAGACGTATCATTACTGGATGAGATGCCTTCCCCGTTGGAATTCAGCAATAAGGGTGCTCCATCTGTTCTGGCTGTTCTAGCTATTTTAGATATCCTCCCCGTAGTTTTTCCCTTGCAGTTATATTGTCTCTTCCGTTTTTTGATGGCCCCTTCATTCCCCCCCTGAGTTGTAGGGATAGTAGGATTCCCACTATTAACATCGGCAGGGGATACATTTACACATTCAGATATATGGCTAGAATCAGCTATGGTGATGGAGGGATTAGATATAACAGTAGAATCTATGCTTAGCGGGGGGGCTGAGTCTGGAAGCGGGAATAGGGCATCCGACAGAGGCAAGCAGTCAGAAGGTCTTTCAGGAGTTCTGGCATTAGCAAAAGAGCCCATACTCGAGCGTTTAAGAGACATTAGCTCCTTCGACAGTCGTTTCTCCAGAGTAATAATTTCTTTGTCAATGATGGTGTTAGCCCTAGTAAGAAACTTCTCCATACCACCAGCAGCAGATTGAGATCCTCCTGCCAGCGAAGATTTGCTCCTCGTTTCCCGGCCAACCATGGTCCACAGACGATCAGGCAACAGGAGGAGGGAAGGGGTAGGGGGGTAGCCCGGTCCGGTCACTGCCGGGCACAAACGGGCACAAACGGGCACAAACGGGCACAAACGGGCACAAACGGGCACAAACGGGCCCGCTCTTGGCCCGGTCTTCGCCCGCTTCGTCGTCCGCGCGCGTCCCGCGTACGCGTTCCAGGCAGGGTTAAAATAGAGGAGGAGAGAAGGGGGCGGGAAGAGGAACCAGGTGCGCGCGATGGACGGCGCTAGCACTTCTGGACCTCGCAGTCCCGCTCCCAAGGCAGATGATGGTTTCCGGTTCTCCCCCTACCGTGGTGACCGAGCCGATGTGCTCCCAGGTCATAGGGTACAAGGAATCGAAGGCTCCGCTGTAATTCAAGCCCCCAGGGCGTCCACAGGGACAGGACAAGAAACTCCACGCAGTTCAAGCGGCACCCGCGTCAGCGGTGGCCGCGGTGAGTTTTAAAGGTATCCAGCAGCTCAGAGGGAGAAGGGGGCGGGAAGAGGAACCAGGTGCGCGCGATGGACGGCGCTAGCACTTCTGGACCTCGCAGTCCCGCTCCCAAGGCAGATGATGGTTTCCGGTTCTCCCCCTACCGTGGTGACCGAGCCGATGTGCTCCCAGGTCATAGGGTACAAGGAATCGAAGGCTCCGCTGTAATTCAAGCCCCCAGGGCGTCCACAGGGACAGGACAAGAAACTCCACGCAGTTCAAGCGGCACCCGCGTCAGCGGTGGCCGCGGTGAGTTTTAAAGGTTAACAAAGGTTTTAAAGGTTAACATCCACTCATTATTGCCAGATTTTCTTACTCTTTGTAGGAACGCCATTAACTAGAATAACTAGAGGTTCCTCTTCTACTTTTTCTGCACCAATTGTTTCAATATTTTTCTTTAAATCTAGAGGCAAATAGACAACTCTTCCCTTTAATCCTCTCTGCAAATCTGAAGGAGGCAATTTCCCTGTCTTAGGCTCCATGTTAACCATAGCCTGAAATGGATGCACACATTTAATCAAAATAGACTCATATGTATTTAAATCCATGAGTTCAGAAGGAATATTTACCAACTCAAGATTATTATGTTCAGCTCTAACAGGCATTTTGTTATGATTTAATTTATTATAACAATATTTACAAATACGTTGATCAGAACCCAAATCAAAACAATTCTCTGCCAACAAATAAGTTGCAAAATCCTTCAACTCATTATTATTTTCCTTTTCACTTTTTAAATATAACTCAACTAACCTAGTCTGATTCTTATAATGAGTTCGTCGACAACACACACAAGAAAAGTTTGGCCTTTCACCTGAAATGACCTTAAACCTTGTAATTTCTTGGTCAAAATTTTCTGTACTAAAATTCTGTACATTTTCTTCCACATTTCGTTCTATTAATGTATCTGCTTCTGCACTGTCTTCTTCAGGACCAAAGTAACTAACCTCATTTTCTTCACAAATGTTGATTACATCTAATACAGATCCAGGCAAAAGAGCACTTTTTAACTTTGTTAACATTAGTGCTGGACTTTTTGCATAATACAACCTTCTCACTAATTTCCTCATTTCAGTATGACGTACTGCTAACATCCTGAAATGGTGAAAACACTCTGACATACTTTTTTAGAAACACAAGCCAGAGAATGACCTTGCAAACCCGTTTTTTCGGTCACTCTGCAAGGGTCTAATTCTTGCAACATCTTAATCTTTTGTTTAACACTTTTCTTACTATATTTACGTTAGAAATTGCGGGAAAAATCAATTGAATCCTGTCGTACACTACAAATACTACTACAATTCCAAGTGTACACTGGAGCCTTAGGACGTCTCCCTAAAACTTCATCAGCTAACACCTCTTCTGCATTTCTAGGCACAATTTTCTCTTTTTCAATTGGACAACCGTCCTTCACCTCATAAGCTCGACCACTGGTGTAAACTGCATGCAACAAATCATTAGTCTGAAAGTAAGTCTCTTCATTAAAAAATGGCTCACAACTTGAACTATGTTTCCATTCTCCAGAAAAAACATTACAAAAATTAGTTCTATTAATTAGTCTTTTCCACTTACTTTTGGCCTTCATAACATTGATTGGCTTATCTAGTGTTTGAATCCTACTGATTGCTAAAAAGAACATTTTTTTTAATTCAAAAGCCTTCTCAACAATTTCTTCTAAAAAGCTGTTTTTCTTTTACAATTCTTTATATTTATTAATAAATTTAAAGCAACTCTGTTATAAAACATTCGCTTGCGAATTTCAACAAACTGATATTTTCGTCTATTACTATATACAATATCTTTACCACATAGTTTTCCATCATTTTTCTTTTTTGTCTGGTTTTTCTTTGTAGTTACAGATAAAAAAAACCCTGATTCTCCACACTTTTTTTAGTTTGTGTTATTGTCCTTATAAAATCCTTTGTTGTCTTACCAGGAGCTTTCTTCTTTTTTTCCACACATTGCTGTTTAGATAAATCTTGTATTTGTTTTTTCTTGGAAAAGTAATCCTGTTTATATCTTTTTTTTCTCACTGTTTGAAGGCATGTTGTTTTTTCTTTCTGTAGTTAATTAAAATCTGTTGTGAAGAAAAAAAAACATGTAACATTTTTTTTTTACAATTATAGACCACTACTAGCATACTACATAGCAATTAGAAGCACTATATGTTGTAAAGTCTGGTTCACTCCATAAGTAATGTTAAGGCACAGCAGCAGTGTTTGGGCAGTGTGGGAGATCATGCAGGGAGTCCTGTTTCAGGGTTTAGGGCAGAGCAGTGGTGTTTGAACATTATAGGGGCATTCGCTGAGAATGGTGTGTCAGAGTTTACAGCAGTGCAGTAGTGTTGAAAGAGTTTAGCAGGTTCTGCTAGGGATGGTGCTTCAGGGTTTAGGACAGTGCAGTGGTGTTCAGGCAGTGTAGGGGGTCAAGGTGGGACTGATATTTCTGAGTTTAGAGCAATGCAGTTGTGCTTGGGCAGTGTGTGGTTTCATGCAAGGGCTAAAACTATAAAGCACTGCATGTCCTAAAGCCTAACTCACTCCATCAGTACATGTATTCCCATGTCTGCAAATACATGCACCGAGCAAGTTATTCTGTCACAATATTCTAGACAAATCAAAATATCCCTTGCAATTCACTAAAATGATTACTATATGCTACAGAGAGAGTTGCTATGGCATTTCTACAGCACATCCAGGATCTTTATTACACAGCATGGAGACTATTTGGGAATTATGAGGCCTGACACACATGCTGCATAGGACTGTCTAGCAAATACATGCACCGAGCAAGTTATTCTGTCACAATATTCTAGACAAATCAAAATATCCCTTGCAATTCACTAAAATGATTACTATATGCTACAGAGAGAGTTGCTATGGCATTTCTACAGCACATCCAGGATCTTTATTACACAGCATGGAGACTATTTGGGAATTATGAGGCCTGACACACATGCTGCATAGGACTTTCTAGCACTACATGTCCTAAAGCCTGACTCACTTCATGAGTACATGTATTCCCATATTTTTAAACACATCAACTAAGCAAATTATTCTGCCACAATTTTCTGAAATGAATACTGACTCACACTGTGATCTTAGAAAAATGACAGTATCCCTTGCAATTCAGTAAAATGATTACTACAATGAAATAGCGTCTTGCTTTGAGTGCTGTTTCAGGGTTTACAGCAGTACAGTAGTGTTGAAAGAGTTTCGAATGTTTTGCTAGGGATGGTGTTTCATGGTTTAGGAGAGTGCAATGGTGTTCAGGCAGTGCAGGAGGTCAAGGAGAGACTGAGAATGTAGAAATGAAAATTCACTGAAATGATTACTACATGCTACAGAGAGAGTTGCTATGGCATTTCTACAGCACACCCAGGGTCTCTATTACACAGCATGGAGACTATTTGGGAATTAAGAGGCCTGACACACATGCTGCATTGGACTTTCTAGCACTACATGTCCTAAAGCCTGACTCACTTCATGAGTACATGTATTCCCATATTTTCAAACACATCAACTAAGCAAATTATTCTGCCACAATGTTCTGAAATGAATACTGACTCACACTGTGATCTTAGACAAATGACAGTATCCCTTGCAATTCAGTAAAATGATTACTACAGAGAAAGAGGGTCTTGCTGGGAGTGCTGTTTCAGGGTTTAGAGCAGTGCAGTAGTGTTGAAAGAGTTTAGTAGGTTTTACTAGGGATGGTGTTTCAGGGTTTAGGACAGTGCAGTGGTGTTCAGGCAGTGTAGGGGGTCAAGGTGGGACTGATATTTCTGAGTTTAGAGCAATGCAGTTGTGTTTGGGCAGTGTATGGTATCATGCAAGTGCTAGGACTATAAAGCAATGCATGTCCTAAAGCCTGACTCACTCCATGAGTACATGTATTCCCATATTTTTAAACACATCAACTAAGCAAATTATTCTGCCACATGCTACTGAAAGATTTTCTATGGCATTTGTGCAGCACACCCAGAATGTTTACTAGACTGCAAGGAGACTATCTGAGAATTATAACCCTGATATACAAGTGTGTAAGTGGTTTGACCACTTCATGTATACACTACATTTTTAACAACAGCACTGTACTGCAAAAAAAATCTTCCCAAACACATTAACATACCAAATGCTCCGAGTCCTATCGCAATGTTTTTCCCAAAGCAGACAAATTCAGAATCAGACTCTATACAAATAAACTCCTGCTTCTACATTAGAACACATTTTTCTTATTAACTTAAAGTGCACAACATAGATCCCTTTACAAATTAACAACTCACCTTTAATAATCCTTTTGTAGATTTAGAACAGTGTCAATCACACACCAGATTTTCCTAAGCAGAATCTCTGAATTGTGCACCAGTCACTTGAACCATAGAATAGCATTGCTTCCCTCTCATTTTCCACACATATTCATGTAGATAACCAATGAAATTTCGTCTCACACAAATTCAAGACCAAACTAACATTTTAATTGGTTCTATATTGCAACACTTTCAATCTCACATAATATTCAACCTTCCCCCACTGTTCTCTCTGTCTGTTACCATGGTAACACTCCATAGAACACCTAACTGAACACACAGGTGAAAAGTTCATCTGCAAAGCAAACCAGCAAGGGTGTTTGACTTCTCAATACAGCAGCTTATCCTGTGCAATGTTCCTTTCAATGACTTTTTCTCAACCATTAGCATTTCTCCTTTTAAAAAACAGTAGCATGCAACCTAGTTTTCAATGTTGAATTTTCAGAAACCACCAATCATTTCTTTTTTTTCAAGTGCACTGAATCTCATCCACATTTTTTTCTAAACTGCTACTTTTCAAACTGCCATTTCATTTCCAGAGCCCATCTGAGTACAATCAAATCTCCCTTCAAGATGCTTAGAGTGTGGATTGTAGGACACAGCTATATTTTCTGAAGTGAAAGGTATGCAGCAAATAGATGCTTTCTCAACCTTGATTTACCAAATGTGGATATTATGTGGATTGGTCAGAGAGGATTGAGATTTCACCAATTGATGCCATTGGTAAAATCCTTTTTGCATCTCCCACACCCTGACCTCATAATTGTGCACTGTGGTAGCAATGACCTAGGCACTTTGACTGGGGTAGGTCTGGAAATACTTTTAAAGGACACATTTGGGCATTTGAAGTCACTTTTTCCACAAACTGCCCTTGTATATTCTAATATATGCCAAAGACAAAAATGGAACTGGTCCAACCAATATTGTCCACAGATTGAGAAAGCAAGGAACCATGTGAATAAGGCTGTTTCTGCTTTCCTTAGAGACTATGGTATGGGTTCTTTATACCACAACAACTTGCGTTACAACATGCAAGGCATTAATAGAGGAGACAGTGTACATTTCACAGATGAGGGAAACAGAGTCTTCCTCTTGAACTTTAGACTCTGCATCGGTACTTACTTGTAGGTACAAAAAACACTCAATGAACACAACGGCTCTTTTTAGAGCCAACCAACATCTAAACACTCAAACTTTTTATTTAACTGTAATTGCACGTACGGGTGCGTGCTTCGTGCGCGAACATCACAATTTGTTTTTTTAAATGGTTTTTATTTGCCCTTCAGGGTCCTTCAAGGACCCCATGAGAAGGCCTAGCGGGTCAGGGAGTCTCTACCATGCCCCCTTTTCTCATTCTCCACTTTTGTTTTTGACTCTCTTCTGCCTCGGGGGTACGTGCACGTGCTCGCACCCTGCGATTTTAAAAAAAAATGTTTCTTTTGGCCTACGGGGTCCTTCAGGGACCCCTGAGAAGGCCTAGGGGGTCAGGGAGTCTCTACCCTGCCCCCTTTTCACGTTCTCCACTTTAGTTTTTGGCTCTCTTCTGCCTTGGAGTGACAAAATGGCGGCCAACACTTTCTGGTTCCCACCGATTGGAATGTTGACAGACGTCTAACAGCAAATCAGAATTCCGCGAGCACACACCCAATACGCGCACGGTGCGCGCTTCTAGATATATATATTTTTTTCTTTTGATTTTCTCAAGAACTACTGGAGGGACTTACACCATTTAAGAAAAAACGTGATCTGTGAATCAGACTCTACCATTGTGCAAATTTTTTTTTTGCCGACGTAAGCGCACCGTGCGTGTATGGGTGCATACATCATGCGCGCACATCGCGATTTTTAAAAAATATATCTTTTTTGGGGCCTTCAGGGTCCTTCAGGGACCCCCTGAGAAGGCCTAGGGGTCAGGGAGTCTCTACCCTGCCCCCTTTTCATGTTCTCTACTTTTGTTTTTGACTCTCTTCTGCTTTGGGGTGAATGCACTGTGGGCGCACCCCGTGATTTTTTCCCAAAAAAAATGTTTTCTTTGGCCTTCAGGGTCCTTCAGGGACCCCCTGAGAAGGCCTAGGGGGTCAGGGCATCTCTACCCTGCCCTCTTTTCACGTTCTTAGTTAGAAAAACTGGTTTATCTATTCTGATTTGCTAATCTAATTCAGTGATTTTATTCTAAAAAGATTATTCTTAGAGCCATGTGTGTAAGTCCTCTATTGTATTCAAATCATTGGAATTTTTACAATCCAACTCCAAAATTTATTTTGTCTTTAAAAGTCTGAGAATTGCTTCCCTGTCCCCTCCACGCTTGGGACAAGGGACATTGTCTATCACAAATTATTTTAGATGTTCTAGAATATTTGAATGCACTTCCTTAAAATGTCTTGCGACAGGATAAGATTCATCTGAGTTGGTGATTGCCCTTAGGTGCTGCAGCACTCTCTTGTGGACCTGGAGTTTAGTGCTTCCCACATACTGCAGGCCACACGAGTACTCCAGCACATATATTGCATACTCCGACTTACAAGACAGACACTTATTGATAATATAGGGCTAGTCAATGAATGGTGTGGAATATGTTGTTTTATTTATTCCAAATTTACAGGCTCTGCATGACTGGCACTTAAAAAACCCTTTTTGATTAGTTAGCCAACTACTTTTGGGATTTTATCTCCGGGCTATTATATACCACCAGATCGCTGGTGCTAGGTGCCCATCTATAGGTGATTGTCGGGATAAGTGGCAACCTTTCACCCAGAACTGGATCATTTAAAATCAAATGCCAGCTTTTCTTAAAAATTCTGTACAAACTGTATTTCTGTTTATTGTAGGTTAGGATAAGTCTTGGGCTGTTATTCTTTTTATTCTTTTTATCCACCTCAGTTTGCATTGGTATTCTAGGAGTGCTCAATGTTCCCTTACTGGTCTTAGTTAGCAGTTCAGTACGGGACATTTCTCCAGTCTTTTTTATTGCGTCATCCAAAATGTGCTCAGCATATCCCCTCTCACGGAATCTGTTCTTACATTCTTGTTGAGCCCTCATCAAATCCTCATCACAGCTGCAGATTCTCCGAATCCGCAACATCTCCCCATATGGGATACTGCATATTGTGTGCTTTGATGAAAAGTAGATGAGTGAAGTAGGGAGTTGCCAGTGGTTAATTTCTGATATAATCTAGTTTTAAGTTGATTATCGGCTACAAATACCTCCACATCTAAAAACGTAATAGACACATCACTGCATGGGAAAGCACCTCCCATTTTAAAGGATCTAGTCATTCCCTACAAAACTAATAGAACCCTTCGTTAAACACACCTGCATTTGACATCCATAACCTGTATCAAGAGGGTTCGATCTGGAGGCCGTCTCTTTTCCTATAACGCCTCCAAATTGTGCAACGCACTGCCATTACACATCCGGACCCAGCCTAATTTGCTTTCATTTCGCAAACTTCTGAAGACATGGCTGTTTCCTTAACTATCTTCTTTCATCCTCTGCTGCTCTATCATTAGCGCTGGGACACTCACGGGCAGCCATGCGCTCTACAAATCTGTAAAATAAATAAATATATCACTAATATCATGGGTAAACTGTAAATTCAAATCATTGACATTCAATTTAGCCACAAATTCATTAGCACTCCTTCTATCACCTTGCCAAACTATAAACAGGTCATCGATGTATCTAATCAACCTGATTACATTTTTTTAGCGCGTGTTTCTGGGACGTAAGGTTTGCCGCCTCTCCTCCTGTAAAAAACCCACCTCTTCAACCAGTGTATGTTTGCATGTATTGAACCCTCTTTGGGTACCTTCTGTCTCAGATTCAGTCTCAACTGAAGAACTCAGATCGGATAGTGAAACTGCTGTGGTTAGAGATCCACTACTCGGGCCAGCCCTTGCTCCTTCTCCTTTCTTATCATCATGTACCTTATTCCTAGATTTTGCTGCATCATATTTACGCGCAAAGGTAAATATTTGGCCCTGATCATAATCGTTCTTATCATGTTGAAACTTGTATGTCTTGTGTAAGTATGGGCAAAATTTTTGAATTCACGAGAAATCGAATTCACGATCCGCATAATCCACAAATTCGTGCGAATTTGCAGATTTTTTTTGCGTGTTCGCTTGATTTTTGCGTATTCGCGGACCGCTTGCAGCGCACCAACTGCGAAGTTTCCCTTGCGGTCGTACATGGGTGCGGACATCTTGTGCGCGTTGCGTATTTACGTTTCTGGGCGATATTGGTAATCTCGCGTTATGTCCGGTGCGCTATTACGAGTTTGCGCGTGTTTTTGCACGCTCGCGGGGGATATATCGTGCGAACTTACCCACGCAGTCCTCAATGGGCGCGGCCATCTTCTTTTTCATTCATTGCTATGGTTCTGGGCCTTGCTTTTCTATCCTCTTTTAATCTTTGCAATCCTTTGTTTCCTTGAACTTTTTTTTGCTCTTTTTTGCTCATTATCTATCTCTCTATTTGTCTAGATCTATATTTTGTGTCTTTTTCAACTTTTTTTTACCTTAATAACTACTTTTTTGTTTAGCGCTCTCTTTTATATTCATTTTTTTTCTTCCCCCTATTCCTTTCTTCTTTCGGCCAGGACCATGGCAAAGGGAGCCGGCAAATCAAAGGGGAAGGGTCCCGCACCCCGTAGCCGGCTCCCTTGCGGGCGATTGAGGGGAGTGGATGTAGTGGCCAGGGAGGTTTTTACAGCGGTGGAGGTGGCTGCCCTGATATATTGCTAATATATGTTTTTCCCGAATGCTGCCTATTCGATTACATTGCAGGTAAAATAGTGTTTAAATAGCTTCTGTGATTGCAGGTGGTCGCCTCCTCAGTGGGTTGCTACTATGCTTACTTGTTTGCAACTTTGTACTCATTTGGCCTGAGAATATGTATGAGTACAGTACTGTACAGAACTGCGTGATGCTAGAGAGACTAGAGACTCAAGTCTAGTCCTTTCTTTGTACTCCTGCTGCCACTAAGAAGAAGAGATAGTGATGGATTGATAGGTTGAGTATATTATGATTTGTGTAGTAGGACATTTTTTAGTTCTCTGCAATCATGATGACGGACTGTGTCTGTCAAGTCGCGTGCTGCTGAGTGCTGGCAGTCGTAGTAGAACCTTTTTGTTGTTGGTTTCGTTAGTGATTTACATACCTTTTCAAGTAGACGGTCTGTGAATCCAGCAATACTGTACTAGTAGTATCCTCCTAGTTGACCAGATCAGGTAGGTCAATACATGTAGTGCAATTGTTGCTAATTTGTTTCACCAAGATAATTTTAGATTGTGGTCAAAGAAATCAAATATTTCAAAAAACAATCATCCATGTTGTGTTTCTTTATTTCATGATAATCAGCACCTCCCAGGGGCAAGGCGACTAGCACCATTGAGACTCCGGTGGAAGAAGGTCCCTTGCAGGCTCTTCTGCTGGCCCCAGTAAGTTGTTCTATTGTTATATTAATACTTCTACTTCCCTAACTTTTACAGCTCCTATTCATTACAAACTGTTTCCTAATTCTATTTTTTTTTAAATAGTCTTTGATCTTCTTCTAATCTAGACTACTTTTTACATTCTTATCCTGCCTCTACCATCACTCTCTGTGCTACTACTATTTATGATTATGAGTCGGTCTGTGTAGGTAGGTAAGCTTGCCCAGTCGGCAAACGGTGTTAAACAAAACTCTGATCCAGCAATAGCTCTAGGCACTGAGTGCAGTCATCTGGGTTGCCCTTGCTGTCTATTCCAGTCTTCTTAATGTAAGTGCTTTGACAATTTCCAACAACAAAATGTCAATGTTTACACCAAGAAAAAGGTAGCAGTTGCCTTTTTGATTTGCTAGGAGCACATACCATACCGCTAGTGTTTCAGGGACTATTCTGCACATAAAGAAGTATGGATAAGAGAAATAGGACATTATTGATGATAGGTGCAGTTCGACCTTCCACATACCTCAGTCCGAACAGAAGTTGAACCCCCAATCCCCTGACCGACTATCTAGTGTGTCTGACCAATGATTTTACGACCCAGAAGAACAGAAGAAGACTACCGCCGAGTCCCGGCCTATCTGAGTCACTGAAACATGACTGTCAAGTGCAGTAGTTCAAACCCTTCCGCTCATTCACTCGTGAACAAAAACCACACAGTGTTTGTTTGTTTTAAAGTTTTATTTTCAATTAAGAAATGAAAAAATTATTTCTTTATTTTTCATAGCGTAGTATTCGGAGCAAGCAAAGCTGATAGATGACGTTAAAGTTTAAACAACATTCCCATGAATCAAATTACTTTAACGTAATAGTTAACAGACACATGAAATATTAGAATAACTGTGCGGGAGCCCCCACCTTCTTTAAAGTACTTAAAGTACTGCTGGTGATGACTTAATAGTAGTTGGTGAATCGTCCTGTTGGCAGAAGGGCAATGTAATCTTCTTGCTGTAATTAGAAAAATGGTGCATGTTAAGCAAGCATTCATCAGTTGTCCTCAGAAGTTTAGCATTTAATGGAATAAGCATATACAAAGTTAACACCCTCCCCAAAACCGTTACTTTTTTCAATCCCAGTAATAAATAATTTGTTATGTAACATTTGCTTCCATTACGAGACGAAATAGGGGGTTGTGTATGGCATCTGAAAATATGACATGTTTTTTCTAGATGTTACAACATCTGATGCGGCACAGATGACCACCAGTGCCGGGGCCAGCAGTGCGGAGGGCTCCACTCTAGGGGCGGATGCGGCTGCGCCACCAGGAGGAGCTAGGGGGAAGGCTCAGCGGCGGCAGATGGTGGTAAGTTATTATACTCCTTATGTATTGAAGTTTTTGAGTAGGCTCGCAAAGGGGTGTATGATGTACTGTACAGTACACAGTACACTAGTACAAGTACACTGTACTGTTAAGAACAGTTACTAATTTAGAACTCCTTTTTCTGCTATCACGGAGAAGACAGTCAACCTTGACTTTAATAGCATTAGCGGCAAAACTTCTCGGGTAAGCAAGGGCCCCCTCTATTTGACTTCAACTCAGCTGGCAAACTTTTATCGTGAAGCCAAGTCATATCAGATGTACTTTAGGGATGTGAAGAACGAAAAGTGAAAGAAGGGTGAAACGAAGGACGAGCGAGTCTTAACATGTATGACTGTAAAGAATGGTGTTTTTGAATGCAAGTCAAGAGAAGAAGACGGTGATTTCTTAAATATAATGAAAAGGGTGTTAGTTGATTGTTGAGAAAAAGAAAACTTGGTACATTTGAGACATTAAGAAGAATGATAGACGTACTTTGGAAGCCTGGATGTTATCTTCTTTTTCCTCATCGATAGCAGAGGTGTATGAAGTAGTAGAGCAGACGCTGAGTGGATGAAGATTGTTACTTTGAACAGCATGTCCGTGCCAGAGTAGCAAAGCTGAGGAAATCCAAATACTAGAATTTGTGATTGTTCACAAATACTCCCTGCCTTGACTAACAGTACATTACTTTACTTTGCAAGCACAGCATCTATTGTGTATGGATTGTATAGTTGACAACATTATATCAAGTCAAGTCCCTTCCTTCACCAACTATGGGTACCACACTCACTCCCTATGTTAATAATTTAATTTCAGCTGTGTCATGGGTGGACTATCGCTGTAGTTCACTCAATCTATCAAAACAAAGCACCTAAAGGCATCCATCATATAACCAAAGATCATGTGATCGGCAGGATAATGATATATGATCAGAATTGAATAATCTTCATTCTTCTTTTGTAGTAGTCAAGGCCCGTGGGGGCAGTGCGAAAGATATAATTACATTGAGCAGTAGCCCTTGATGTAAGCGAGTATGGCCAGTGGCAGAGCCACCCCTATAGAAAAGTAAGAGCTTCCTATCCCCACCTGCATGTACTGCTTAAAGTACTGCGAATCTGCGTCATCATGGATTGTGTCTGTTTTTCTTGGGTGCAAGCTGAGTGAGCTGCCATGCCGGCTACCACAAGTTCACGTACAAGTAATTTCTTTTGCAAAACAAGAGAAAAAACAGTAGACTTTTTTTAGTACTCTCTGACTATGTAAGTATTAGTGAGTCCATCCCTAGTCCTGCTAGTGGAATTCCTGAAACTCCCAGTAATGTCACAGGCCTACAAAGACGGCGGAAAGATACATGCCAAAATGTTATTTTGACTTTATGTTAAAGACTAATGGCTACAGTATTTTTCTTTCTTTCTTCATATAGATGCTACTCCGAAAAAGCTCACCCGAAAGGAGATGGCTGTCCGGGACAGGGCCCGATAAGCTGGAGGCTATTTTTGCCGAGTATTGACGGCTGTGGGCTCGGGAGCAGGAGGAGGAGACAGCAACCACTGCATCCTCCTCCAGTGCCCCCATGCCCACCAGCCAGAAGCCTCCAGCCAAACGGAGCCGTGGCCTGACAGCCTCCCGCCGCCGCTGCACAGCAGCAACACAGTCAGCTGCCCCCGCCCCCCCAGAGCCTGGATGGTACGTCAGCGCCGCCTCCGTAAAAGAGTGGAGTACCTGGAGCGGTTGGCCGAAAAACATCAGCGCCAGCTCCGGGACCTCCACAAAGAGCTGCGGGAGGTGCAGCAACAGCTGTCCACACTACGCCACCGGAGGAAGTGACTGTCCCTTGCCCCTTTTTTAAAGACTGTTGGGGGGGTGGGAATTGGGTGTTTGGGAAAGGGGACTTTTGGACTTTTGGACATTGGCTGGGGTTAGGTAAGGGGTGAGTTGGGTTAATTTATTTTATTTTTGGACTACATGAATATATTTCTTAATAATTATTTTTCATACCAAGACATAGTATACGCGTTCATATTATTTTGTGTGGCGGTGGGCGGTGGTTACTGGACGTTTGGTTTATTCCAACTTACCAGCATGAATGAAACATCTAGTCCTGAAATGTACCAAAGTGCCAGTAACCGAGTTAGTGAATTTAGTAGCCCTACTAGTACTTTACTAGTAGTACTGGCAGTCTCTGCTCTCCTCTCAGTCCTAGCCCATTATTTTACCTCTCCAAAATGCTTATCCTACCTGTGATTCGTGTTTGAGAATAGGGGTAGCCACAGGGCTGCCTGCATGGCAAATGGTGATTAAGGTTGGTTGTTGACATGAATCCTCGACGGATGAAATATCATTGTTGTGCTGGTAGTAGTAGTGGTACACACTGGCAGTAGCAGCATATGAAAAAAAAGGAAATTAAACATTGAGTGGTCTGAGCGTAGCATTAGAAACAGTACGATAGATAGTATGCTACAGAACAGTGCCATAAATTGTAGCCTAAGCAGTGCTAAAGTATTCTAAATATAAGTACTAGTTTTGTGGTCTATGGCTACTATAAGAAATATTATGAAGGCAAAGGATATTTAAACATAAGAATTAACCATTTGATTCGTCATGTGTACGAGCATGATGTATGATGCTCAATTCACGATGTCGCATATGAAATTCCATTTTCCAAAATTTTTCTGGTGCTTAGACCTTATCCTCCCCTGCAAGTGTGTGGAATTTCTTGTTGTCATAGTTATACCTCAATGAAAAACCACACAGCCCGGGGGAAGAGGGTTAGGGTTTTTGAAGATTGGATGGGAATGGGGTTTTTTCGGAAAGGTTTTGTGGAGAGAAGAAAAAAAACACTGCATGGACAAACAACAAATGAAAAGAAACAAATTTTTGGATTCAAAGATATCCATAAATCTTTTAAGGGACCTAAAGGTAGTGCACTACTGCATGCATGAAGTTGTTTGCTAAACTGATGGTTAGGTTATTGAAAAGTTGTACTTACTACATCTTATTAGTAAGTATGAGGAAACTATTTGACATTGACACTAGTACAGGGCTGCATTAATTACGCAATTTCACTTGCCTTTCTGCCCTCATAGAGAATAAACACTTATTATTAGTACATTGTGTTAGTTATAAAATAGCAAAGAAACGTATGAAATAGCTGGCGAGATGACTTTGAAGCAGAGAACAAAGAAACGCACCTAGTCACATTCGTAGAAGTTCAAGTTTTTTACAACAAAAACATTTAAAAGATAAGGAGAAGTTAAGAGAGAATACTGTAACTTTATGTTGTAGTTGTCCTGTTGAATTGGTGAAGTTGCATGCATCCAGCCATTCCTGTTATTTGCGATATACTCCTCCATTCCATCTTAGGCTCCGTCAATCAATATTGGTGACCAGACACACTGTCCACTGGCTGCCTGATGAGTAATTGCGGATTGCATCTGAGTTAAGCGTTTGTTCCATGGCACATGGTAAAAGCCGTCCTGTAATTTTTGATGGGAAAAAACAGGAAGTGAACCAGTTAAAAAAATCTAAGGTACGCTGTGTAGTGCAAAAATAACACTTTCAGTTTTCAGAGCTGACATTATTATTATATACAATCATCACTTCAAAAGTGGGTAACCAGGTTCTCCTTTACAAGGATAGTAATAGTAACTATGGTTGAATTATGCGGATCCACCATGGATTTCCTAACAGAAAATTGCAAACAAAATTAGACATTCCCAGGAGTGCTCCCAGACTCCTGAACCAAGTCGGCAAAATGTAGAACACTCCCAAGTAGCCCCTTAAAAACATGCAAAACTGCTACCAGGTTGAACCCTAACTTCAAAACGTGCAAAAGCGCACTCTGCAAGCAGGCCCAAACCCCCCTTTTCCACCGTGGATTTTCTTCAAAACACTTGCAATCAAAATTATACATTCCCAGGAGTGCCCCTCGACCCCGTAACCCAGGCGCAACACTGTAGAACCCCCCCAAGTAGCCCCCCAAAAACATGCAATACTGCTACGGGGATGAGGCATAGTTGAAAATCAAGCAGAAAGCGCACTTTGAAATTAGACCCAAAAGACCCCTTTTCCACCATGAATTTTCTTCAAAACACTTGCAATGATTATTAGACATTCCCAGGAGTGCTCCCAGACCCCTAAACCCAGTCACAAAAATCTAGAACCCACCCCAAGTAACCCTCCGCAGAAAAGCAATTTTGGTAAAAAAAACAAAAATGTCACCTCGGATTTTCTTCAAACCACTTGCAATCACAATTACACATTCCCAGGAGTGCTCCCAGACCACTGAACCCAGTCGCAAAAATGTAGAACACCCCCAAGTAGCCCCCAGAAAAAATGCAAAAGCGCTAACCCTAACTCCAAATCGTGCCAAAACGCACTCTGCAACTAAGCCCAAACCCCCCTTTCCCACCATGGATTTTGGTAAAAACACCTGCATTCAAAATTAGACATTACCGGTAGTGCTCCCAGACCCCTGAGCCCATTCTCAGAAATTTAGAACACCCCCAAGTAGCCCCCTAAAAACATGCGATACTGCTATCAGGTTGAACCCTAACTCCAAATCGTGCCAAAACGCACTCTGCAGCTGAGCCCTAACTCCCCTTTCCCACCATGGATTTTCTTCAAACCACTTGCAATCAAAATTAGACTGTGCCAACAGTGCTCCCAGACCCCAAAACCCACCCCCAAAAACCTAGAAGCCCCCCAAACAGCCCCCCAAAAACAGGCAAGTGAGCAAAAACAGAAAAACTTTTTCACCATGGATTTTATCCAAACCACTGGCGCCCGATATTAGACCTTCCCAGCAATGACCCCAGACCCGTCAACCCACCCGCAAAAAAGTAGAACACCCCCAAACAGGCCAAAAGCAAAAATGCAAAAACTCACACTTAGAAAAGTTAGGGCCTACCTGGCTTCAATTCAGTCCACACGCGCTCTGCAGCTAGGCCTAACTCCCCTTTTCCACCATGGATTTTCTTAAAAACAAATGCAATCACAATTAGACTGTGGCAGCAGTGCTCCCAGACCTCAAAACCCACCCCCAAAAACCTAGAAGCCCCCCAAACAGCCCCCCAAAAACAGGCAATACTGCTAGGCCTCAGTTTAAATTGTGCCAAAACGCTGTCTGCAACTAGGCCCCAAACCCCCTTTTCCACCATGGATTTTCTTCAAACCATTCGCAATCAAAATTAGACCTTCCCAGCAGTGCTCTTAAACCCCCCGACCCACCCCCACTAATCTAGAAAACCCCCAAACAGCCCCCCAAACACATACAATACTGGTATATTCAAAACATGGCAAATTGCACTGTACACCAAAAATTGCTGTTCAACTTTTCAGAACTTTAACTACTTCGATCCTCTTGAAACTTACCTGGACACTTGTTCCAGCGATTCCCAAGAATCTCAGCAAGGCAGAACAAAATCGAACCACTGCGCTCTTTGAAGAAGAAGAAGAAGAAAAAGAAGAAGGTCTACGACTAGTTTTCACTTAGTTTTCACACAAACACACGCGCCCGCAAAACACCGAAAAAGGCCACAATTCTGCCAATTCTGGACCAAAGAACACCAAACCCCCCTAAAACCTTGCCAACATCATTATGAAGGAGACTGCATTGGACCCTGAGCCCTAGACTCAGCAGGAACCCTACCAACTTAAACCCAAAAACCCTAGTAAATCGCACTGAACCCTAAACCCTAGATATGCTTTGTCTGTCTGTGTCAAAGAGCCTAGGTATGCTACATCAGGATGCTTCACTCAGTGGAGCCTGCCTTGACCGTCTGCATGGCCCTGCCGCAAGCATGGGGCAAAAATCCGTTCCACCCAAGAATTTGCGATTTTTCAGCAATTTCGCGAGATTCGCGTAAAAACCGAAAAACAGCAAATTTCGCAAACATAATGGATGTTTGGCCCAAGCTTGAGGCAGTACCATGCAGACGGTCAAGGCAGGCACCAGTGAGTGAAGCAACCTGATGTAGCATACCTAGGCTCTTTGTCAGACAGACAAAGCATATCTAATGGAATTCAGCAAGCCACATATCCCCAATTGTACATGAAATGCTGCCTGGAGTGGACTCTGCCTGGCATAACACAACAACAGTACACTGCCTCGCCTTAGACCACTACATACCACGAATAGAAAGACATGTAGTTCTGCTGTAGTAGTTGTTGTAGACTGGTTTACCTGTTTGCCACTCACGAATTGGCCACAGTTCTTCCGAAAACCGAAGCGGATGATCCATCCATCCCAGTGAGTGACTGTAAAGAAAAAAGATATATTACTTAATCAATTATCATGGTATATTGGCAAGTGAGTCCACTCCAAGAACATTTTGCATATTGTAAAATGCAACATAGTGGCCCCTGAATTTGAAGTACAATTTGAATTAAACAAGGTAAAAAAACAGAGTAGTTGACAATGACATGAGTTACAATTACTGTGTAAAAGATTAAATAATAACTAAGACAAGACATATGATTCATTTTGTGCACAAAAAACAAACAGCATTGGTTTCATCAGAGCCAGACAGCCATTGCTGTCCACTGCATGCCATCTTCTCAATTATTCATTACCTGTTCTACTTTTTGTCCGCATCTTCTTCGGAAAGTGAGGGTCCACAGGGCAGCCTCTCCTGTCAATATCAGAAGTAACTCTGTCAGCAATCAGCAAGCATGTAGTCAGTCAGTAATTTCAGTCCCACTTGAGGGGACTCGTCTACGAAGACAAAGTTTCTTTATTCTTCGTAATCCATCCATCTGCCTTGAGGGAAATGGATAGGGGGAGTCTGGAGGAGGAGGATAGAGGAGCATGATTGAGTTGTGAACTTGTGAACCCTAGGAATGCAGACTGCGGCACCTTCAAATCAATAAGGAAAATAAGATGAAGACAGTGCTGCTGATGGACTTGTTGTGATTAGGTGATTAGAGTTTTGTTGTGGTAAAAGTTGCAAAACAAAGAAAGACACACAGGAATAAAAGTGAATAAGGACGAAAAATAGGAAGTCATTTTCAGGCCTTGGTGTCAGGGAAGTAGAGCTCGTCCTCAAACTCTATGAATTGAGACGGGAGTAGGTCAGCTAACAGAGAAGAACTTCTGTCACCTAAGTCGGTGTCCTCTTCTTCCTGCGTGCATTCACGTATTTTGTAATCTGGTGGTATGAAGTGCTGATTCATCTTGATCAGTTTTAACCTCTCCACATTTTTGGGCGAGAGGCGGGTCCTTTTTGAAGTTACAATGGCACCAGCAGCACTGAAAACACGTTCAGAAGACACGCTTGCGAGTGGGCAAGACAAATAATTTAGAGCCAGGTTGGTGATCAGTGGCCATAGAGGCCTTTTCCTATACCAATACAGCAATGGGTTCTGATTAACAAAGACCTCTGTTGGGTCATCCAGATAGGCCTGCACCATCGACTCAAGGTTCTCCATGGTTGCTCCACTTTGCGTACCATCTGTGGCCTTTGCAGCACTGGAAAGAGCAAACCCTTGATGAGTTAGCCAATCCGCTTCCGACAATATTATGGCTCGGCCTAGTGCAGGTGAGGGGGATGATACGGTTGCTGCTGGTGTCGTTAACGGATGTGAGGGAAAGTGACTCCCTTCGGCCACAGATTCAGAAGTGGAACTTGACGCCGGATGGCCTGCTGATTCAGTTGTACTTCTGCCGGCTCCTTGAAATTTCTGCCGCTCTTTTTCGAACCAAGTGGCTGACACAGCTAGCCAATGTTTGTACTTTGAAACATCTGCTACATCAAAAGGAATGAATGCTTTGCTGGCCACTGCCTTTTTGTACCGTGGATCCAGAATAGTGGCACAAATGTAATGTTGTTCTATATGTATGTTTTTAAGCCTTTCATTGTCAACTAGGCGGCTTAATAACCTCTCTGCCAACTGATATGCGTCTTGCTTTTCAGCATCATCTCGGAACGTTGAACACACAGCCTTCAGTTGGTACTCTAGCATGAGCAACAATGGGATAGCTTTGCCCAAAGAACAGTCCTCCCTGCTGACTTCACGCATGAAGACCTCAAAAGGACGAAGCAATTGCAATTAGCTTCCATTCCTCCAACTCTAGCCTCATGTCTTTCATAGTAGAACCCAGTTTATAGACATAATCATTTATTACCCCCCACTGCTCAGACAGACGCATGTAAAAGGTTGAGTTCCAACGTGTTGCCACCTCCTGGATGAGTCCTTTGACTGGCAGTCTACGTTCATGTTGAATGCTCCTCAGCTGCTTCCGGGCCTTAAAAAAATGGCTTAAATGTGTACAGATTCTTCGGCAGGTGGTCAGTAACTTGATGAATGTGTTTTCTTTTTTCAAGAAATCTTGCACCACGATGTTAATACTGTGCGCCAAACACGGCACTCTGAAATAGCCACCTTGATGCATGGCCTTAACTATATTACTGCCATTATCCGTGGAAACATAAACAACTGTGCGATTTCTTGGATTCAGCCATTCAGAGACCTTCCTATCAAACTGGTCAAAAGGTTATGTGCAGTATGAGTTTTCTCCATGGCAAACATGGCTAATGTTTCATGTTTCCAAGTAGCTTGAAAAACTGTGTCAGGGTCAACACCTGGATTTGTCTTGTTGTCTCTAACCCCTGCAAAACAGACCCAGTGTGCACATGTAATCAAGGGCTTGGCAACTGGTCCACATGTCTGTTGTCAAGTGGATAGTGTGAACAGCACTGTTCTGCAAAGCTGCCCCAATCACCTCCAAGGGATTTTGATTGTAAAATTTAGATGATTTTGATGATTTAATCTAAGACCCACATAAATGATAGTCTGTTAATAAATTCAACAATTTTAGTTAGTGAATCAATTTTGATGTAGTCACACTATGTGATCCAAACATAGAGAACAGAAGAACACGGGTGTATGTGAAAGATATATATTTTATATGTATTATTCATCATATATAGGGTACAGAAAGTATATCAACAGAAATACAAGAAGTGCATATATATCAGAAATCAAACAACTTCATTGTAAACGTTGTGAATGCTTTTCTTCTATATACAAGTTTGATAATTAAATTCCAGGAAGAAAGAGCATAGGTCGACGTTTCGGTCTCTATAAATAAATTGCCGAGACCATCTTCAGGACAGAAAGGATATACAAGATGACCCCTGTATAGAATGTAGCAGATAGTTGTCAAAAAAAAAGAGACAGATGTCCAGCAGGTCCTTTGAGCAAAATACCGGATAGTGCTGATGGATAATCACGCACGATTGTCCTCCTGAGCCATTGAATCACGAGGCTGGATTCTGAAATAGTTTCTATGGAATCGTCTGGTTTGTCCACATCTTACCATCAGCTTTATGCCTGCAGCGCATAAAAGTGCGCCCGTCACGTTTCTTAAAGATCAATCAGCACTCGTATCGCCTCCTTAGTCGAGAACCAAATCGTGAGATCCGTCTGCTTCTAAAAAGTAAGCTTACTTTGTAGAAGCAGACGGATTTCACTTACTACTTAGGTGCGTATACCACTGGATAGGGGGGTGTTTTTTGAGATGACCTCTCTGGCCTCCGGTACCATAGTTGGTACCAAGCTTACCCCGACTAACTAATACTTTACAAATCGAACAAACGCCCATGTTTTCCGCCTTTTCGCTAACAGTAAAGAAGACCCAAACTGGGGACTGGAGATGTCTGCTGGTGGTGTAGGTGCTACTTTGACTTTCAATGCCAGATGAAGTGGAGGATGGGCGTGGCTGAATTCATTTCTGTTGTTCACTTACAGCACCACTACTTGAGGTAATGGAGGTCAAGCTGGATGGAGGTCCCTGACGGCCCTTCTGACTAAAAAAGATGGAAGCTGTAGGTCGTGTTGGTGTTGTAGTCAACTGCGTTGGTGGTAGTACCAGGGCCACGCCGTCCACATCCCGCTCAGCAGCCATTTGGGATAGGGTGAAAATGTCTGTCTGCTGCATGCCCGCTGGGGCTGGAGTGACGTCTGTGATGACTAGGTCGTCGTCAGACTGTTCATCAGCAGCAGAAGACACCACTTCTTGTTCATCGTCATCACACATAAGTCGAAGCCTTGCGGGAACCTTCCTTTTAGGCTTAGCTACCTCTGTCGGCTCATGGCGTGCCTCACTCTCAGACTGCATTTGTGGGTTCCACTCAGGATCAAGGTCATCAGAATGAAGGGGGCTTGAAGAAGAACTTGTAGTAGTAGTAGCCCTCCTTGACCTTTTTCTTGCTGGGGATCTGGAAGACAATGGATCATCCTCAGGAGGAGTGGCTTCCTCGGATGATACCTCCGCTTGATGTGCCCCTACTTCTGGAGGAACAAGCGTTGTAGGCAGTTGTGCTGCTCCATGAACCTCTAGTTACACCTCTCCATGCACCTCTGCGTGCACCTCTCCATGCGCCTCTCCTTGCGCCTCTCCTTGCGCCTCTGCTTGCTCCTCTCCTTGCGCCTCTGCTTGCGCATCTCCTTGCCCATGTACTTGTGCTTGTACTAGTTGCACCTGTGGTTGTCGTTGCGTCTGTGTTTGTTGAACACTCGTCAGCTGAGTTACACCCGGCGTTGATTGGATGGTACTTTCTGGTGATGAGCCAACATCACTGGTCGATGGTGATTGAACAACCAAAGTGGCTGCCGCAGCAGCACTCATGGTCTTGGACCTAACTTGGCGTGGTGGCACTGAGCCCAATGAAGCGAAGGTGCTGCTTCCAGCTTGGTCCCTGGCGGACATCGCTGCTGCTGCAGGCGTAGTTTTTTTTCTCCCAAAAAAGGTGTTGGTGGGCACATCAGTCTCCTTGGTAGGTGGTGCCACTTGCTTCTTCTGTTCCTTCTTACTAGCAGTGGCACTGGCAACTTTTTTCGCTGAGGCGCTACGGCCACCTTTCTTTGGGCCCATCTTCTTCAGATGTCAGAACAGCAGGCCGCAGTTGTACGAGTTGCAGAGTTGTTTTGTCTGTGGCCACACGGGACGTCACGTGCTGTTGTGCTGCACACACCGCTGCAGGACTTCTTCCTGGCACTGGTGGTTCTCTTGTGCACCTAAAAGCAATGGAATCCAGAGGAACATCAGTTAAACACCCCAAGAAGTCAAAAAACAAACAAAAATCACCACAATCCAATGCCATCCATGCCCTCAATGATGTTTAAATTCAAGACACCCCAAAGAAAGACTTGGTCCATGCACCACTCACTACCCCTGGGCCTAATGGAAGAAATCAAGGCAAACTAGGTGCAGGCCTGAGCACACTGACTGGCTTCAAAATGGGCCTTTGACCCCCACCGCATGGCCAGGCCCTGCCTGTATCAGGCCTCAAAATGGCCCCCACCCACATGGCCAGGCCCCAACACCACCCCAAAAAGTCGAAAAACACACAAAAATCACCACAATCCAATGCCATCCATGCCCTCAATGATGTTTAAATTCAAGACACCCCACAGAAAGACTTGGTATATGCTCCACTCACTACCCCTGGGCATAATGGGTGAAAGCAGGGCAGGCTGGGTGCAGGCCTATGGCTCAAAGCACACTGCCTGACTTCAAAATGGCCCCTTGTCTCCCAGCCACATGGCCAGTTCCTGCCTGGACCAGGCCTCAAAATGGCCCCCACCCACATGCCCAGGCCCCAACAACACCCCAAAAAGTCGAAAAACACACAAAAAGTACCACAATCCAATGCCATCCATGCCCTCAATGATGTTTAAATTCAAGACACCCCACAGAAAGACTTGGTCCATGCACCACTCACTACCCCTGGGCCTACTGGCTAGTGAGGCTTTACAGGCACACCAAAATTAAATAAAAATCAACATATAACAGTGAGCTAAAATTCCATGACATAAATGATAATTAAGTTAAAAAACAAATCACAGAAACAGTTGTATCATGCACCCATGACTAACCCTGGGCCTACTGGATACTGTGGCTACCCACAATATATATTGTTTTAAACTTGTGAAAAAAGTTTTAAAACTGTAGGTGCAGCAACTGCAATGCCCCAACCAAACAACATTAACTTACTTGTAGAATCTCAAGTCCAAAAGTGATCCAAACTCCAAAGTCCAAAAAGTCCTCAAATACAAATATCCAGCAGCAGCCACAAAAAGTAATCCATCCAGCTCCAGATTCAAATCAAAAGTGACCACGACATGGACAAAGCACTGGGAGGAGCCTGCTGGACAGGAACAGGAATTTGGAGACTCAGGGGCACTTCCTTCCTCCCACCCCCCCAAAAATGGACTCCATGCACCAAAAATTGCAGCCAAATGTCAATCTGAGGAGTTATTCTGATCAAAATCATAATTTTCAGAAGGTTTATGCTTCCTGCAGTGGATTTCTTGTACAGAATTGCAATTTTGGGGATTTTGGGTAAGCGAGCTGTTCAAATCTCCCGCCGGAAGTCAGCTGCGCGCCGCTTCTACATGTTTGTCATTGTTTACTCCCGCAAAGCGTAATCGCGGGCCCTTATGACGTACTCGCGTTGTCAAACTCTCGCTGTGCAAGATGGCGAGCCGCAATGACGTAATTGCGTTCGAAAAACTCTCGCGCGATCACGCGGCAAGATTCAAAATGGCGCAGCACACGCACACCGGGAGAAAAACAACTCGGCGGACTCAGAATCACGGCAAGTCAACGGCGCGCACGCGATATTGTATTTTTCAAGCGCGACCAAGCAAAAAAATCAGCAGCTTGCAAATTTGCGGAATTTTGGGCAAATTTGCGCGATTCGCGGACCGCGAATTTGCCAAAAATCCACGAATTCCGCGAACAAAACAGATTTTGCACCCTCATTTAGTCTTGTGCTTTTTTATGATGTCCTCCTCTTTTTTGAGCCGTATGGTCATATCTTCCCTTAACTTGCTATTTATACCATCGCCTTCTATGGTCTTTATCACCACATTCAATTTGGGTTTGTAAGTCCAGTCTATCCATTTCTGCATAATCAATCAGAATCTTCATTAGTCTTTTAGATGAGTCCAAATTACATTCTCCCCAATCACGGAGCATGTTTGGATTAGGATTCTCATAGCTCGGAGCTAGCATGATCCTCAGACCGCAGGGAACCCTACCCACCTCCATATACTTGGAGAGGGATCGGTGTTCCCACCACTTAGCTTGCTCCGAGCGCATCAGTTTTTCAAGTTTTCTATATTGCTCTTTAAAGTTCGGAGTGCCACTGCTATCACATATGCTTAGTTTCTCCACACGTGCAGCCGCACCTTCCACGAACATCTCCTCTGCAGCCTCCTCTCTCCCCCGCAGTACGTCGGCAGTCGTTATGCACACTTAAATTCGTTCGGCTCAAACAGCGTTTTCTCCATGCTGATACAGCCTTGCATACACCTCTCACTCGGCACTAATGGGGCGCTCATACCTTGTGCGTCTGCCTCGGTCCTCCAACCAGGATCCGCTGCTACTCCGCACCCGTAAGAGCTGCTCCCGCCGTCGAGGGGCTGTGAGACGTTCTTCTCCAAGAGATCCTCCACTTCCGGGTTTCACTCCGGCACCGGCTTTCTGTCTCTCTCTGCCCAAACTCGAGAGGGGGTCCATTGCATCCGAGAAAGCCGTCTCGGACTTAAATTATCCAAACCACCGAATCTTCACCGCTCCATAATCTCAGAGCCAGAGACGGAACGGACACCGATTTCCTTTGTGCAATATTTTATTATTTATTTAGTGCATTCCACCATGACGCGTTTCAGCCCCTAGAGGCCTTGATCACATGACGTACTAGTGTTTCCTTTGGTATTTAAAGTGACAGTGCTTAAAAATAATGGAAAACAGACTCATCATCTGTTTTCCCAGCAATGATTACACCAATTTAGACAATTCAAATTCATTGTACATTCATTGACATATCAATTTAAATACTGATTTGTTGCTATTGCATACTGATGTTTTTTCTGTGGAGAAAATTAAACTCAACTGTCATATACATAATTTTCATGTTCTCCTACAGACCCCGACATTACTAAAACATCCTAGGCAAAACAATTTATAATATTGATACCAGAAATCAGCTGATTTTGGTTATGGTCCCTATCAATTCACAAACTTGACTTTCATGTCATGCTTTTGTCCTATGTCTAAGAACAAAAGGGGATCGGTCCATTAACACGTGGTGGGGGCTAGACCCTTTATAGAATAAATAACACAATTTGCCCGAACCACAATTACTCAACAAATATTTTTTGAAAGGGAAGAGATCAATTTATTGTGATCACGCTCGACATCCTACTCAATGTCAATCTTTTTATCTTTTTCAAATTAGCACAAACTTTATGACAGAAAACGAACAATACATTCAATATTTACAAACCTATATATACTTTGTACACACATAGAAAACAAACACACATTATTTACACAATAAATGAAAATTCCAGCATCAAACATTACACAAGAATTTTGAATACATCACAAACAACATTATAACAAACATTATGATCAAAAAATGAGAAAAAAACAATTTTTAGGGGGAATTATAAGCAAATTAATGGCTCATAGACAAATTAATACTGGACCAACCGGTCCTAGTATCATAAAGATGACAATAAATTCCACCCTAGAAAGTGCCGACGCATTTTGAGATCAGGCACCGTGTCACTGATCTCTCATCAGGGCTGTTTTATTCCTTGTATCTGCAAGATGCAAGGAAAATATTTCACTCATCAATTCCAAACCAGCACTCCTTTTAAAACAATGGGCTGTGAGGATAAATGGCTACATACCAGACTTGATTATGGAAAGAGCAGGGCATGGGCATAAAGGATTTCAAACGGACTACTTCTTCACGTGGTCAGGCTGGACAGCCTACAAGAAAATTTTTGGTGCAATGGTAAATCAAACCATCTCATGGTTCCATTATTGCGGTGTCGCCTACCACTAAATCAGGCATACCTTGCTATTGTCAGCTGCCGCCAAATGGCGTTTTCATATGTATTCCACCACCATGCAGGTCGACTCCTAAAACAATAGTAGCAACTGCTTTAGTAATAGGGTGTTAGCCTGCAACTTTCAAATCGCACATGCATAGCAAATAACGGGAAGGGCAGGAGCCATTTCGCCTACCTTTACGTTGTATTTTTCTGATCTTGTTTTTCTGAAATGGGCTTTCAAGTCGCGATCCTGTATTAAACAAAAAAGCAAGCGAGTATGGGCGCTTATAGCCAGAGTGTAATTGTTCGGGTAAATCGTGAGTGTTTAAACAGACCCAAGCCATTTACCTTCTCTTCTGTAACAGCACGCCGCTGGTGTGACCGGACGTTTCTCAAAGGCAATGGCTGCGCATGCACTTGCTGTATTTAAAACACGGCAACAAGCTAGGCATGATGGGACTCGTAGTCTCCACGCCTTGCACTACAAAATGATCTTATTTAATGTGGGGGACGCATATGAAATCATTGCACGTCTCTCGCATGTGGGCATTCTAAATGAAGGAAAAATTGGAAGTATATTTTTTGACGTGTGCTACATTTGAAACTTCAAAACTTTATTGACACCTTGTCTATGAGCACTAATGCCAAATCATGGACCATTCCAATATGAGTAATAAATGCCAGTTTAATTTACATTTATTCTACGATCACTTAGCCAGCGAACAAAATGAAAGTCCTTATTAAACCTCTTATTAATGCATGTGCAATTTGAAAAAGAGGCTTTATTTATAATGCATGCAAAAACTCTATGGGTAACAGATGTTAGAGAATATATATTTCTGGCTGCCAAGCACTGACCACGTTTGTTCTTTTAATGCATGGAGGACATAAGGCTACAAATAAAACCAGGGATGTCTAACAGATGCCAGTCTGCTATACTGTATGTTTCTAACAGTTATATGTAGGCTATCTCAGACAAGCTGTTAAGGCCAGTCTGAGTGCTGTTATATTTCAAAATGAGATAAGCCTCTTTCTGCAGTAAGACACGCTCAATGTCGTGGCATTTTGTTATTGAATTTGCAGTAAATAACACAGACCATTTAAAGTCGTGTTCATTGTGGCCTTTCTCGCAAAAGTGCTCAACCAACGGAGCGGTCATTATTTTCTTTTTGATGCGCGATCTGTGCTGGCTGATCCTTTGATTGACCTGTTGGCTGGTCTTGCCTATGTAAATCAACGGGCATGGACCAAGTATTGCATAAACAAAATTTTTCGTTTTGCAGTTGGAGAACTCCGTATGTCTCCACTTTGTTCCTTGATGGACAAATTCATTGCCCTCAATTGTGGTAGAACAAGCCACACAATTCCCGCACCTATGATGGCCTTCCACGGGCTTTAGATTCCACTGTGCCAAAAGATCACTTTTAGGCTTCGGAATGGTAATATCAGCTCTAATCAAATGCTCGCCAATACTTCGATTTTTCTTATAAGCGAAGATGGGCTTTGGGAATGGATAATTCAAGCCCTCGTAGATGCCAGTTCTTTAAAACAGCTTGACGCAACCTATGGGTGTCAGGACAGAACGTTGTAACGCACACCAATTTATTCAACGGTGGGCGTTTCTTTGTTTGTAGCAAACATTCTCTCGGCGAGTATCTGGCACGCTTGAACGAATGCTTAAGGAGCTTCTTTGGGTAGCCCCTGTCCTGCATCTGGTGGCAAAAAGATCTCGCATGTCTTTCGTAGTCGGCCACATCCGAGCAGTTACGCCTAATTCTGAGCAGTTGTCCATAGGGCAAATTAGCCTTTAAGTTGCGCGGATGGGCACTTCTATGGTGCAGGATGGTATTCCTATCAGTCTCCTTCTTGTGAAGCGATGACACCAATCGTCCCCCTTCACATCTCAGTTCAACATCCAAAAACGTCATTCGACTGGTACTACTTTCTATTGAGAATTGAATGTCACTGTGTCTTGCATTAAGCCATCCATGGAAGGACATTAGTTCTGGCTCCCCTGCCACAGAAGCCAGACGTCATCAATGTATCGATACCACTGTATGATTCGATCTCTGAATGGGTTGTTAGTTCGTGGAAGCTAGGGTGGCATTTATTGTCATCTTTATGATACTAGGACCGGTTGGTCCAGTATTAATTTGTCTATAAGCCATTAATTTGCTTATAATTCCCCCTAAAAATTGTTTTTTTCTCATTTTTTGATCGTAATGTTTGTTATAATGTTGTTTGTGATGTATTCAAAATTCTTGTGTAATGTTTGATGCTGGAATTTTCATTTATTGTTTAAATAATGTGTGTTTTCTATGTGTGTACAAAGTATATAAAGGTGTGTAAATATTGAATGTATGGTTCGATTTCTGTCATAAAGTTTGTGCTAATTTGAAAAAGATAAAAAGATTGACATTGAGTAGGATGTCGAGGGTGATCACAATAAATTGATCTCTTCCCTTTCAAAAAATATTTGTTGAGTAATTGTGGTTCGGGCAAATTGTGTTATTTGTCCTATGTCAGCACATCTATATCCTAGGTCATACACAATTTTGTAATATATATCAGTACCTGAGGGAATAAATACATAAATGTATAAATAAAATATATATATTCACTGAAAAACCATAGGTTTCACACATGTTATAGTTAGCTGGACATTTCACTCATACAAAACCATTGAAATTTCCCTGTTATAGTTAGTTAGACATTTGAGATGTCATCAGTGATGTCATGAGTGATGTCACTGACCATGTCATGAGTGAAGTAATATGTGACATCATCAGCAATGGATTGCGGGCGCGCGAGTTATAGTTAGCTGAACTAACTATAACGGAGGAATTTCAATGGTTTTTTATGAGTGAAATGTCCAGCTAACAATAACATGTGTGAAACCTATGGTTTTTTCAGTGAATTTCTAAGGTTTTTTTAAATGCTAATCCCTAACTACAACGTGTGTGAAACCTATGTTTTTTTCAGTGAATTTGCAAGGTTTTTTAAATACTAATTCCTAACTATAACGTGCCTAAAACCTATGGCTATTTCAGTGAATTTCATATTTTTTATAAAGGCCAATGTTTATATCTATTAATTATTATATTTATTTTGTATACTAATTTAGTACATTAAAATAATTATTTTGAGCTATTTTATTTTTTTAATAAAATTACATTACATATTTTTTATGTAAAATAATAAAAAAACAAAATTTACAAATTATATTAGTTTAACTTTTTTTTCAATACATTAAAATTAATTTTGACTTATGATACATGTACTATCCTCGCATTATCCTTCGCACCTGTCATCGTACCGTACGCGTACAAGCCCATACGTTGCGAATATGTTTTGACGTTATGTGTCACATCAGCGCTTCCACATCACGTTATGTGCGTTTCTACGGCATACGCTACGCACACCCTGCAACTTTTTTAATGTTTAAAAAGATATATTTATGTATTTAATGTACATTTTAAGGCAAGACATTATCTGAGGTTATCATAAAAATAGTATTCATTTAGTTTTAATAAGTGTACATTACTTTTAAAAGCAATTACGCAAAGCGCATGGTACGTCGTACATACTCGCATCGTAAGCACACCCTAGGTGACTTCAAAACAAGAGATTTGATTAGTTTATAATACTTCCTATTCTAACTGTTGAAGGACCCCGCCCATTTTAATCATTTTTCTTTCACCTTCAGTGAAAAACCATCTGTTTTGAGAAGTTCCTGTGTTTTCCAAAACATCTTTAATATGGCTGCACAGCAGAATTAAAGTTTATCTGAACACTCTTCATAAGAAGAATTTGTGCAGGAAGAACCAGCCCTGAAGAGCAAGGAGGCATTAATCTGGAAATGTTTTTCCTTTCCAGAAGGAGAAAAGAAAGTGAATGCTGCCAAAGTCACCTGTAAGGTGTGTGGGACCATGCTTTCTAGAGGTGATCCGAATAAAAAAAAAATACTAATTTGGAACCGCCAGCATGGCGAGACATGTGAAGACTGTTCATCCCCGCAATTATGCGAGAGCTGTATGCTACAGGCTGCGGGAAAGCCCTCCACCAGCTGTAGCCAGCACTTCCACAGCACTATCGAGTCCACATCCGGACATCCAACCCAATTTTGGAGACCTTATCATTCTTTGCAAATTTTGTAAAGAGACATTATGTTATGGCGAACAATCCATTGATTTGATTTGCAGGCGCAAACAAGAGCACCGTTGCTCTTGCCGTTAATTTTTTTTTGTTGATTTGTTCCAGTCACACACTGTTTTCTTTGTGCATTTCCATTTTTTCCTTTAAATTTTTTTTTTTTAAAACTACAAAAAAGACAAAAAAAAATTCTTTTAAGAACTAACTTCACTGCTCAAAAAAGAGCAATATTAGTATGATAGTGTGTACACGTTTTTTGAATGAATGTGTAGTGCATAAATGAATGAAAGATTTCATTAGTAGTGTATGGTGAATGTGAAAGTGCAGAACTATAAGGAAGTGCTTCAGCATAACTCTATAAGGTGTTTACATACAGTATACTGTAGTAGTTCCGAAGCACATAAATATAACATATGTAAATAAATATGTTACAAGTCTATCCTTACCTCTGCACTTCTGGTGAAACTGCCTTGCTGAATTTGTATGTGTTAGTGTTTTAATGCAGTAAATGAATTAGCACACACTGCTAAATAAGTCACTACAATAGTGTAACAGCAGTGACAGAGTGGTGGAAGTGTAAGGATACAGACTGGGGAATTGAAGGTATAAAAGACAAGTGTGCAGGTAGATACAAGACTGCATGCATAGTGCATAGGGATTTGAAGCAGTCCATGCCCTAAGGCCTACTTTGCTGCATGAGTACTTCGGTACTGACTGAATGATTACAGTTCTGCAAGGAGAGAGCCTGACTGAATTTATAAGTGCTTCAATTTTAGCGCAGTGAATGGATAAGCACATACTGCTGAATGGGTCACTACAATAGTGCAACAGCAGTCACAGACTGTTTGGAGGAAGTGTAAGGATACAGAGAGGAGAATTAAAGATGTGAAAGACAAGTGTGCACGTGAATAGAATACTGTATATACTGTATGCATACAGCATATGGCCTTGAAGCAGTCCTTGTCCTAAGGCCTACTTCGCTACATGAGTACTTGGGTACTGAGTGAATGATTACACTACTGTGAGGAGAGTATCTGAGTGAATCTATATGTGTTTGAGTTTTAGTTCAGTAAATGGATTAGTACATACTGCTGAATGGGTCACTACAACAGTGTAACAGCAGTGACAGAGTGTTTGGTGGAAGTGGAAGGATACAGACTAGGGAATTGAAGGTATAAAAGACAAGTGTGCAGGTAGATACAAGACTACAAGCATAGTGCAACAGCAGTGACAGAGTGTTTGGTGGAAGTTTAAGGATACAGACTGGGGAATTGAAGGTATAAAAGAGAAGTGTGCAGGTACATACAAGACTGCATGCATAGTGCATAGGGGTTTGAAGCAGTTTTGCCCTAGGGCCTACTTTGCTGCATGAGTACTTGGGTACTGACTGAATGATTACAGTTCTGCAAGCACAATGCCTGACTGAATTTATAAGTGATATATTGGTGCCACAGGATGATTTTAAATTTAGATTTAAATTAAAAGTAATTAATTAATTAAAATGTAAACTCCAATGATCTTAAGCTATATTTTAATTCCACATAAAAAAGATACACAGCATCTCTTTATATTGTCCAGAATTTATTAATATTAAACAATACAATTATTCTTCAGACATCTCATATTTTAACACAGCTTCTAAAAGGAGTTCATCTAGTACTTATTTGAGATCATACTTCTGGTTTGCCATTTCAGAGTTTATAGCTTCCAGTAACTCTACGTGATCCAGTGCTTCCAAAAAATCTGAATCATTGCTTTCATTTACAATATCACAGGTTATATCTGCAGTACTGATGTCCTCTAATTCAGTCACGCTGCCTGTTATAGGAAGATTTTGTACTTCAATTAAACTGTTGTTCATTTTCAATGTGTCCTCAGTAATATTGTCCTCTTTATCCATAACAAATCTTTTATGTTCTAGGTCCTTGCACAAAAACATAAACACTTCACTTTAACAGTTTTTTTAGTACATAATACAAAAGTAGGTTTATCAACTATTTTGGCCCTAAACAAATATTATGTAAATACCATTGTCTAATAACATTCCAGTAGTAGAGTTTAGTACTTCATGAGGTTATATATATATAATTGCGTATAAACATATCCTGTTGTTAAGTTTTCGCAAAATTCGAAACCAGTCACTGCTTATGACTATGGAAAATGACTCAGGCTCTTATACTAAAATGGAGTAATAGAACATGTAGAATATGTCTATTACCTTACCCCTTCAAAACTAGTACATGTGTTTTAGTAAAATGCAAAGGATACTGTTGCTTGTCTAGAATAACACTGTGAATCTGTGTGTATTTAGGTACCATTCTCACACTAGTTATTGAATACTTCATGTGTTTTCACACACATCAATCCTTAAACATCTATCCAATACTCACCTTTTAACATAATTAGAAATTAGTCATTGCTTATATCAGTCGAAAATACTCACAGCAACAGCTATAGAACGCCCCTTCAACACAAAGTATTGTGTATAATGAGGACATATTTACATAGAGAAGAAAAGCTACACACAGTAACTTATCCTGTCCTTCTAAATATGAAAGACTATTTAAAAACACACTCAGTGATGTATTTTATGTTGACTAAATTATATTGGCTCTGCGCAAAACCTTTGATCTGATAGACGTGCTTTGCAAATTGTGATTGAATTTATTCTTACTTGGGGTGCTCCTGGGGTGACGTTACCATCCTGAGTTGTGTCAATGTATTGTTACATACTGTGTGCTTCCAATTAAATTTGGTTGCATCCCCCATTAAGGCACTCTCCTCTAGTCCTCCAATGAGGTTCAAATAGGTTGAAATTAGAAGCTTCAGACTCTAAAGTGTTGTTTCATCTGATGCTTTTTAATTGAAATTATCAGCATTTCAATGTTGTTAATTCTTGATTTCACTCCTCATTCATTATTAAATACATGAATCTCCATTCATTAGTAAATACTTGAATCTCCAATGCATTTCAAGCCTACTGGCTCTTCATCAGGGAGCGATTCTATAACAGAAGGATTATACATTTGTTTATGTCCATCATCACCAGTGGTGGCTGGTGACATTTGAAAGTGGTGAAGCGTCTATATGCTCAAATGCCCTTGTGGCAAGGTATATGTCGGAAAAACTGAAAGAAAATTCAAGATAAGAACAAAAAACATGAAGTCCACTGTCGCAACTCATTTCTTGGAGGCCAAGCATAACATATCCCAATTACGATACATGATATTGGAAGTAATCGAAAGGATTGTGGGCAGAGACAATAGAAAACATCTGCTAAGACGGGACAACTACTGGATTATGAAAATGCAGTCAAGCACTCCTAATGGACTCACACTCACACTTACATCACATTAAAGTATGATATCAAGGCATAACATGTCAAATTGCACCATATTTGTTCTATTTGTATTATTACATCTATTTTCCATTATATAATTTTTTTTTATTATTACACCTACTTTTCATTATATCAAATTTATTTCATGCATCACCGCATTTTCGGGCACATACATCGTGAATATCCTCTCCTAACATGGCCGACACATTTCACATACTTCTAGTCCATTTTTTAATCTCGCAATGGTACGTGACTCACAAAGTGAATATATTATCGCCCTTGTTTGGTAACAAGCGATACAAGACTATCTCACCGAGCCGTCGAAAGGAAACTCCTTATAGCTTTGCTACAGAATATTCAAAAGTAAGTGGTTGCCGGCAACAGTAGCTTAACGCCATGATTGTGTCACCGGTTTAAGACGTTTACAGCGTAAACACTGGACGCACACAGCGTCCATAAGCCCACATATTTAAGGTCTTGAGTTAACGACCAGTATTCATCTTTGCAGATACTTTTCTCATGGGGACCTTACATAAAATGACGTACAAAGTGAATGTATACATGATATACTCCGTGAGTATACAGCGTTACGTAGCAACTTTATCTAAACGCCCGGGCGGTTGTAAACTGTTACAATTCACTCCGGGTACACTAAGCACTTTTGCAAAAATGTGCACATTCGTTGGATGAGCAAGGAGATTGCTGTATGTGATTCATTGTTTTAATTATTTTTTGTTGGACCTTATGTTATCGTTTTCCAATGTGATGATGGACATAAACAAATGTATAATCCTTCTGTTAAAGAATCGCTCCCTGATGAAGAGCCAGTAGGCTCGAAATGCATTGGAGATTCAAGTATTTACTAATGAATGGAGATTCATGTATTTAATAATGAATAAGTAGTGAAATCAAGAATTAACAACATTGAAATGCTGATAATTTCAATTAATAAGCAACAACACTTTATAGTCTGAAGCTTCTAATTTCAACCAATTTGAACCTCCTTGGAGGACTAGAGGAGAGTGCCTTAAAGGAGGATGCAACCAAATTTAATTGGAAGCACACAGTATGTATTTTATGTTGAGCAATTTGGTCTCTTTTAATCCTGAAAGTCCCTGGTCTCTACTAGCCTAGCATGTCTTTCTATTCAATACAATACAGGTGCGTTGCAGAGACCTGTTCTCAAGCCATGTCCCATTTTATACACTATGACATCTTAGCCTACCACAATCTCACTGTAAGTAATACCTTGCTTAATCTTCCCAACGCCCCAAGCGCCAGCACACCTTGCCGAGGGTAGCTTTACGATTTGCAAATGCTAGCATTTTTTTTATTATGAAGCATAGTAATAACAAATAATAATCCGTTTTTTTCTTATACTGTAAACAATATTTTTTTTATGTCTTCTATTTAGATGTTTTTGATCATGAGAATGCAAAAAACACAGTTTACCGAGTAACACTTTTTAAACTCTCCAACGTATGTAGATAATAATGACCTTATAGGTGTTACTATGGAAATAAAAACCTTTACAGCTTCACAGTTTGTAACTTTTCCCAACACGTGCAGAAGTAAAACAGTTAAAAAGTCAGCACGTGTAAACTGTAAAACGTGACATCTACATAGACGGAGCAAATCTTCCTTCCATAGACTATCAAAGAACCAAAAGCTATATAAACCACACCTACTGTGCAATTAGTCTAGTTTTCGCGAGTTATTTCTGGGTCGCCAATCTGTGATGCAGGTTCCCTTTTCTAGCATCGGATTCTTTTTTTGCGTCAACAAACATATTCCGGAGTTGTACGTTGTTTCAATATGGCAGAGGCATAGTACTTAGTTATAATTTGTGGCTATTTGTCAATATTTAAACATTTATATCTAGAAAAAAATGCTATTGCATGTTTTTCGCTTTTTCTCTGTAACGTCAGCAGCTTGTTTTCAGAAACAGATAGATTACAACAAACATTGCTCCTTTTCTGGCTCTTTTCAGCTTATATATTGTGACTTTCAATATTATAATGTTGACACTGTACTTCGCTTGAGAGGTGTTGGTGACCCGTCGGCGCAAACCCAAAACATTTACAATCAACGTCACCATCTTCCAGTTGTCACTGTGTTTTCCCCTAGAGATCATATACTGTTGATATGTATATTATAACATTAACAGTTATGCTGATCTCAGTAGAGTTCATGATACGTCGGCACAAAGAGTAAAGATATATAAGCAACGTCACCGGCTTTTGGTTTTTTAGGACCTTGTGATCATATACTGTGAAAATATATATATATTATAATTCTCACAGTCATGATCTCAGAGGAGTTTATGACCTGTCGCCACGAAGATCAAACTTTTTCACCTCCAGGAGAAAAGAAGTTCAGTAAATAATTACGGCTCGAAAGTATTTCATTATGGATGTTCTGTTAAGTAGATAACGTTATTTTCCTTTTCTTTTTTTCTGTAACAATGGCATCAATCGTTATATTGTAATAGATTGTCCTATTGTTACAGAAGAGGAATAGGATATTTTTCAGCGCCATCTGTAATATATATGTATATATTTTTTTAAGAAACATATTTTACGAAATTGCAGAGTAAAAAATATAGCTATCATGCATTCTTAAAATATATAATAAACCCTACATTTCTGAATGTTATTTTCTAATTTCTATTCTTATTTGTGGTTCCTATTCACCTACTCCCTAAAGAATATATAGGACCAGTACTGTATATTATAAGAGTACCATCCTATATATTCTTAAGTGAGTATGTGATTTGTTAGCGGAACAGTGTACAACCTCTAAGCACTACGAAAGAACGTTCCTGAATTCCACAGAATACCAATTTGAAAAATAATAATGCATACATTTCTATGTAATATGAAGTCACTTGTATTTAACTATTTTTTACTTGTTCTCTTGACCTCAGATAATGTAGTGCGGGAGTGCTAGCTGTAGCACTTCTATTCTTCTTTATCTAAAAGTAACTGATGCCATCTTACATTATCAACAAGATGGGGCAACACTTTTACAAACTGTAGCAGAAAAAAGGAGGGTGTGGCCACGCTTAACTGATATTTTATGAATTTCCATTTTTAATTCTCACCCCTTTCATATATACAGTGACAATTTCTGAAGAAAGTTTATTTGTATTTGCTTAATAAAAACTGTTTCAAACCTAGATTGAATTTTTTGCTGTGCAACCACACCTCCCCATCAGAAATGTAAACACCACATATTAAGTAAATAGTAATCATAAGAAGTATGTCACCCGCAAACTTGATTAAAAAAAACAGCGCAAGACACTGTAATTTTTCCGCCATGATTTATACACCACACAGCAAATATATAAATGACCCTTGAAACATATAAAAACAATTTTCTTCCTCATAATCCCTCTCCACCACCTTATGAGCACTGTACATAGTTAATAGTGTTCCTAACCTGCCCTCTACTACTTTCTTTTCCCATTCTACTTTGGAAATGCGTCATAAAATCACTGACAAGAGTGAACCGTTCCCACCCAATAAGGAGGAAACTTGTGCTCGGAACACCTTAGCCAATAAAATGTCCATGTTGTTCTATAGAGGAGGAGGGAATGACTGCCAAAACCTCCACTTTTAATACTTCACAGCCAATGAACATTAAGCTACGTAAGGTCCCGCTTGGAACACGTTACCCTAATACTCCGCGAACAGGAAGAAATCGCTAACAACACTTTCAACTTTCACTTTCACTTTCAACAGTTTACAGCCAATAAACATTAAGCTTAGGAAAGTCCTCCTTAAAACACGTCAGCCAATCAGATGTCCTTCCTACTCCACAGAGCGGAAATGAATGGCTGACAAAACTTCTACTTTCAATAGTTCGCAACCAACCAACATAAAGCTCAGGAAAGTCCTCCATACAACATGAAAGCCAATTACATGTCCTTGCAACTCTCCGGAGCACAAGTGAATTACAGAAAATACTTCTACTTTCATAAGTTCACACCCAAATGAACATTAAGATTGTTGTTAGAACACCTAAGCCAATTAAATGTTAAATGTGTATCACATACAGAACACGCCGTCCTACATATTAATAAATTGCCTGTAACAAAGTGACTGTATCTGTAACAAAAGTTAACACTGCCTAATAAATAAACATTATTCCACATTATATTAAAGAAAAGACGCAATAAGCCGCATTGTTGTTTTCCCAATATAATTTCCACAACCTACTGCACCCCCCTTCCAGCATGAGTGAAGCCCCGGGACTGTGGGGGCCCCAGAAAACCCCTGCTATTATTTTTATTATATTTTCCACTGACTTCTACCAAGTAACTATTTATATTAGCAACATAGTGTGGTGAACTTCTAACCTCTGTGCTCACTAAACTGTTCCATAAACTGTTACTATGGTAACAGGCAGAAATCCGTTTGGTGGTAGTGTTTAAAGGTACTAACTGTACAAAAACCGTTATATTTACCCTGGATCCTCTACAAGTGAAACAAAACACTATGTTCCAGATTTACAACCCCCTCGCGCCACTTTTGTGTCCAAGGCCCTGCCCCTACAAAATGCTTTAATAATAAAAACAAGTTAAAATAAAGCATTTTAGAAATTATACGAAAGTTAAAAAGTATAGAAAGAGGCACGTTTACATAAACACGTGAGGCACTAAAACAGTGCAAATGAGAACACCTGTCAACTGAAAAACGTGACTTAAAAGTGGGACGAGTGTTTGTCGTAGCACTTCTATTCTACTTTATCTGGAAGCAAAAAAAGCCCAAACATTTAAAAAAATGATGGGGCAACACTTCTATAATGTAAACTTAAAAAATTACTGCTCATGATAAAATAAAAGAAATGTGGTCCAACGCGTGATACCAATTAATGAAAAAAATAAAAAAATGTATTTCAACCATATGATGAATATAAAAGACTCAATAAAAATATTTTGAAAACGTGTGCATATTTTTAAATACCTTTACAGTTAACAAACTCGTAAGCAGACTACACACTTTAAGTTAAAAACACCCTACCACAACTAGTTTTAGAAACACATTGTAAAATAAAGTGCATCACAAAATGGGCTATATACATGATGAGTGTATCATAACGTCACATAGAAGAAAAAAAGCAAATCAAAATTACCATCAGGAAGGTACACGTAACCACACAACAGCCAATCAAATGTTTTTCAAAATCTGCGCAAGGAAAGAGATTGGTCGCTAATACATCTTCTTACAATGCTTCACAACCAATCAAAAAGAGGTGTTGAGAGTAACATACAAGCAAATCAGATAACCTTGCAAGTACACACAGCGAGATGCAATTATTAAAGTTGACTAGCTTTTGCAAGACCCCGAAAGACTTCTTCCAGAATAACTACGCACTTCACTGCCAGACCCCATTTAATGATTATCCAGGTTCTAAAGCCTAAACACGTCACAAATCATCTCTCATCACTTTCTCTTCTTTTTTAGTGTATAGTGTGAGGCAAACTGCGTTTCCCTATGCCTAGAGCCCTCGAAGGCCCTAGGGACTGCCACGCCCGAGGGCCAGCTCCTGCAGTGTCTCGGAGCAGCGGGGCCTCCCTCCCAACATTTAAAAGCCCTGGGGGGTCGTGGTAAATTAATTGAGGCTGAATACGTTAGTACAGCCCACTCCACTTATGCTACCAGGAAAACACAACAACACTACGTGGCCCAGATTTCCATTGTAGTGATTTCTTAGTTCCAGGTCTAGTTGTCATATCGGCACACACACTCCCTCATGGCTGGTATACATCCACACCACACCCATCCAGCACATACGTCACTACACACGTGACCCTACCTATAAAAAAGACGGGGGGCATGCTGTATGCCATTTTAGAGTTGCTCCCATCGCAAGCGCTGTGATGGCCCGTCCTGGTGGTTCGCAAGCTTCATGTAGGCCCAAACTACTGAACAAAGGGGCCCACTACCATGTGCATGGCCTCTTTGGTCACTGAGTTAGTGGTACCCGAAGCACTGAGCGAGTGAAGAATCTGCGATGATGATGATGATGGGAGCACGAGTATGAAACAAAAGGGAGAACTGGGCTGTTCCTATGATCTGAGTGCAGGGTCAATATATGTGGATGTAGAAGGGTGGTTAAATGGTAACCATCCAATGGGTATCCATTTTGTTGGATATAATGGCCTCACACACCCTTGCAGGTGTCATGCTTCATCATGGGCCGGTGCTCCTCGTTGGGTGGGCGGTGCAATACCCAACGGGCTACACTTCAATAGAGGGGCTCTTTAACGGAGATCGTTTTCCAACTGCCCGTGGGTGAAGTGTGGGTGAGGGGCCAAGGGTAGTAGTAGACGGATAGTGAGATTAAAATAACGCCAGAGTACCGGAAGGAATTTTATTCTGGTGGTCCCTGGTCGTTAACTAAAAACCAATAATTAGTCTAGGAGTTTATGGAAAATAATGTGTTCCGTGCTCAAGACTATATTGTGAAGTGGTGGTAGTGGTCGACATGTTTCTCGCTTGGGACAGGGTTACCCGCGATTCTTCAGGACCTATTCGTAGTGCTGTCTACTGTGTAGCTGATCTGTCAAAGTATCAGTATTAATATCAGAAGTATAGAAAGTACCTGTTTATACTATGTTCCAAGCCTGGTGTAGGGAACAAAGGGGAGAAAACATTGTTTAGCATCTTATAAACAGGTATTGTAATTCCACATATGTGTTGACCTGGTGCACTGAGTGGCATGCTAGTGTAGGTGACTACTAGCATTGACCATGACGGTAGAAACACAATAGTGAACAACTCCTGGTGCAACTATGAAAGAGTGGAGTCTTCAAACCGTTAAGTGGAGAGATACCTAGTGACATGTTACAAAGGTGACAGTTAAAAACAAATAAATTAAAAACTGGAAGAGTTGCAGCCATGCTGTTTTACTTGCAGGACACCACTTACCTAAAGGTCAGTGGTAACATGTACCAGCAGTGCCTGGCGGGATCAACAACGGTGAGATGAGCCTCTGTAGCTAAGGCTAAATTAAGGGAGAAAGTAATAGAGGAGAGGAAGGGCAGACGACAAAAATTCATCTTTGTTTGTTGATCTAAATAACAACATCGAGTGTCTCATGTCTACAGGGGTGAGTATGTGTGCACATCAATGACGTATAAACATGTGGCCTCAGTGCCGCTATAGACATTTTGTTTAATCGCCAGTACTCAGTAATATAAGGTAACCACCATCGTTGTTGAGTGAGGGCCCCCGGTAATCTCACAATGTAGGTCATCGATGAACACAAGGGTGTGTTAGCACGGGGGTAAGTATTATACTTAAGTGGTAGACATAGTCATATGTCGGAGGGACTCGTGTATAGCGGGTCTTGTATGCACTCAGTGACCGGAATGGTAAGAGGCAACGGATCATTTAGAGTACCCACGGGGGAGGTGGTGAAGGCTAGATTACCCTCCCGCTACCGCTAAGTCACAAAGCAGTGAACCGCTCACTAATAGCGAGAGAATCTAAATGGCATATCAATCACTTACTTGTATCTCCCGTGTCGGTATGGGAACGCCTACCCTTCTCCACCAGGACCGGATAGTACCGTTCGGTCCGGCGGCCATGTTGTTTATAGTAAGAATAGTGGGCGGGTTGGGCGGTAACCCTGATTGTCTAGTGTCATGTGATTTACTCGGTGAGCCGGACGGCCATTTACCAGTGGTGCCGAAAATGAAAGGTCCCTGTGTTTTGAGCTGTTTCTATGCGTTCACAGTTATTTTGCTACGTGTGTTTCATACCCTGGCTGTCATATATCAAGCCACTTGCTTGTTTTACTTGAGAACTATAGTGGGGAGTGGTTGGGTAAGTAAAAAAGGGGGGGCGATGCATTAACTTCCGGTTGGACGTTTTCACTGTTTTGGCATCAATCATAAGGTTTGCTATGTGAATGGCGTGGCCATTTTGTAGTGGTTAGAAAAAAGTACAAATTCCATCCTATTATAGTTCTCCCAATATGTAATAGGGAGCTAGATGGTATCTTGTTAATTAGCTACAGTTAGGGGAACACGAGTATCTGGTATTGATTATGACGCCTTGAGGGGAATGCTTATATGTGAAGTATGGTAAACATGCAGAGGTTGATGTACATGTATAGGGCATGAATTCCCCTGTTAGGAGGGAGGATCTACGGCTGTTCTGCTTAGATAGTATAGAGACTGTACAATGGTATTAAAGGGAACCCCAGGGGATATCCTCGTTAAGCCCATTCTTATCTGTGGCCAGACGATGGATCCATCTTTGTTCCCTATAAAACAGATTCTGTTGTGTGATGTTTGGGCTTGCTTCAATGATTAGCCATTTGAGGGAGTCAGCTGTGTGGTTGGACTCAAGATAATGTTTACACATCTTCGTGTTTGATTTTTTGCATCGGAACCTACTCCGATGTTCAGAGATGCGCAGTTTAATAGGTCTGGTGGTCATCCCCACATATTGGAGACCGCAGGGGCACAGCAGTAGGTATACACAATTAGCTGTGTTGCAGTTTGTGTGTCCCCTTATTTCCCATCTGTAGGAGTTTGTGAGCTGGACGGTCTTATGTGTGGTAGTGAAGGGGCATACACTGCAGGACCCGCAGGGATAGTGGCCTGTCACTGGTAGTAGCTGCCACAGGGTAGTCTGCATCGTTGTGTTTTGTTTTTTCGGCCTGGTATTGATTAGTATGTCTTTTATGTTTTTGGATCGTTTGTAGGCAAACCTAGGAGGGTCTATGTGGAGTTCACCTGTATTGAGGATTTGCCAATGTCGCAAAATGATTTTCCTTAACCCATTCGAGATTTGCGTAAAAGTAGTGACGCAGGTCATTGGTTCATTAGTTTCAGGAGGTCGCACCCTGTGTTCTAGGAGTGGGTCTCTGTGGTTATTTTGGGTTCTTTTTCTTGATTTTGCTACCTCATTATGTGGGTACCCTCTTTCAGTCAAATTTCTGGACAGGATGTTGGATTGAGTTCTGTACTCCGGTAGGCTGCTACAATTGCGCCGTACCCGTAGGAATTGCCCAAAGGGTAGTTTAGATCGCAGTGCTTTGGGATGGTGGCTGTTGTAGTGAAGTAGGCTGTTGCGGTCTGTGGGTTTTCTGAACATACTGGTACTCAGTTGGCCATTGGTTAGTTTGATTGTCAGATCTAGAAAGGAGATCTGTGTAGCTGAGGCCGTCATGGTGAAGTGTAAGTAAACGTTCAGTGTGTTAACCCAGGTGAGGAAGGTGTCAAGAGAGTCACGAGTGCCTGCCCAGAAGATCAAAATATCATCGATAAACCTCCTCCACAGTTTGATGTTATTGTGGTAAGGGTTGGTGGTGGGATCGATGTATTTACTCTCGAAATCAGCCATATAGAGACACGCCACCGAGGGGGCAAAGGTACTCCCCATAGATGTCCCTTGGGTCTGGTTGTAGTATTTGCCTTTGAATTCGAAGAAATTTTTGGTTAGTGCCAGTCCAGCACATTCCATACTGAAGGCCGGGGGTGTTGGTGAGGTCCAGGCCACAGTATTGAGTATTTCCTCAATAACTTCTAGGGAGGCCCTCTGAGGGATGTTGGTATAGAGGGCCTCAACATCTAGAGTGACAAGGAAATCGATCTGTAAGTCCCCTTGGAAAGTGTCCAGAAGGCGCAGGACATCAGCTGTGTCCTGAATGTAGGAAGGGATGTTTTTGACCAGAGGTTGGAGGAAATGGTGGCAAAATTGTGATAATGGTTCCAATATTGAATCAATGCCTGAAACGATTGGGCGTCCAGGTATGGGAGTAGTCTCTTTGTGGATTTTAGGGAGGGTATAGAATGAAGGGACTCTGGGATCTTTCTTGGTCAGAAACCCAGCCTCCTTTTGAGTGATCCATCCCTCACTCAGGGCCGACTCGATTACTCCCGTGATGGTACGTGTAAGACGTTCCGTGGGTTGGCTTGTATAAGTGTGTAGTATCGGCCGTCTCCCAATTGTCGGAGGCACTCAGTTTCATAATCGCTGGTATTCATAAGTACGGTGGCGCCTCCTTTGTCTGCTTGCTTGATGGTAATCGCAGGGTTGTTGGCTAGGCGCTCTAGCGTCTCTAGTTCCCGTTTGGATATATTGTGATGGTTGTTATTGTGGCCGAGTGTTGCAATCTCTTTGAGTACTGTTTGTTCATATGTCAGCACCTCGTTTCGAACCATCCCGCTATGTGGGGTGAAGGTGGAGGGGTTATGAAGGCCAGAGGCTTCAATTGTCTCGCTCTCTCTTCCCTCAAAGAATGCTTTGAGTCGTATTTTACGAAAAAACTTCTGTATTTCACAGGTTTGTTTGATATGGTCAATTTTGGGAGTGGGGACAAAGCCAAGTCCCTTCTCCAGGACTTTTTCCTCTAGCGGTGTGAGCTGGTGCGCCAAGAGGTTAACCACTAGACTCATTTTCGTGTGGTTTTGCTCCTGGTGTCCATCCCTTGGGCCTGAGGTTCCTCCCACTGTACCCTTTTCTCGGGCACGTTTCCTCTCTTTCGCGCGCGCCCTCTGCCCCAGCCTCTGCCTAAAAAAGGCTGGTTGTTACCTTTGTTGGGCGAATTGAGGGGGGTATTGTGGGGCGTATGGTGGTGGTGGATGTAGAAATTGAGGATACGGCCACATGGGTGGGCCCTGGTAAGCGTTTTGTTGGGGGAATTGGTATCCACCTCTACCTCCCCGTTTTCCTCTTCGCTGTTGTTGTTGCGGTTGCCAGTTGTCTCCACTGGAATCGCTACCACTGTTGGAACCTCTTCTAGAGGAAGCACTTGAGTCTGAGAGGTATCCTGTACCCGGTGGGTAAAAAAAATTTATTTCACCCATATGATGAATATAAAAGACTCAATAAAAATATTTTGAAAACTTGTGCATATTTTTAAATACCTTTACAGTTAACAAACTCGTAAGCAGACTACGCACTTTAAGTTAAAAACACCCTACCACAACTAGTTTTAGAAACGCATTGTAAAATAAAGTGCATCACAAAATGGGCTATATACATGGTGAGTGTATCATAACGTCACATAGAAGAAAAAAAGCAAATCAAAATTACCATCAGGAAGGTACACGTAACCACACAACAGCCAATCAAATGTTTTTCAAAATCTGCGCAAGGAAAGAGATTGGTCGCTAATATATCTTCATACAATGCTTCACAACCAATCAAAAAGAGGTGTTGAAAGTAACATACAAGCAAATCAGATACGATGATGATGATGATGGGAGCTCGAGTATGTCATTAGCGATAGAGATATCAAGACTCAGCACCATATGTGAGACTTCGTAGTGGCAAAGCGGGACTGCATGATGTAGAAGGTGTGCTATCCATGAAAAGGTGAGCAGTGAGGCCTGGGTACGCATCGGAGGGAGTCGAAGGGCTGTAGCAGACTGGATACAAAAAAGTGACGCAGCGATTTAGAAAAACGCAGTCCTATATAGTGTATCAAATTACATGTATATATATTTTTTCCAATAGCAGGAACGTTTTTATAATCCCTCAAATGTCCGGAATATAAACTATACAAATAGTTCTTATAGATGTGAGAAGGAACGTGTGTGAAAGGGCGATGCTATCCAACTCCACATTAAGATAGTAACAATTACCAATCATAACATCTTTCTTTTACTATCTTTTAGATGTAGAGCTTCAGGGTGCATTATGTCCCTGCACGTTGGTGAAAAACACACCGGTGACAGAAAGTTGAGCTGCGAATATTCTTTGCAGTCACTCTGTCACTTCCTCTCTCCTTTGATAAAAAAATTACACACAATGTTAACTTCCTTTTTGATCCTACATAATGCTGCAAAAGATCCTACATAATGCTGCAAAACTCTGGAACCAAATCAGAACAACATTGAATATACCGTACTATAGTAACACAGCCCCAATTTGGAATTCTCCTGGGACTCCGGATTGCTTAAAAGATTCACTAGCGTTCCCTCTCAAAAAAGCAGGAATTGAAAGATGGGGACAATTATTGATAGAAAATACTCTAATCACGTGAGACCAATTAGATACAATCACTGAAGGCAAACTATCAAAATTTAAATTCTATCAACTAAGTAGCTGGTCTAACAGCTTACCAAAAGACAAGAGCAACAATGAGAACCTTGAAAGCGAAATGATTAAAATAACACCAATTAAGAAAGAAATAGTGAAATGGTATTGGGCCCTCATTGAAGCAGGAGAAGAAGATTTCCTAATCCCGGAAAAAATGTGGAGAAAAGATATGCCTGAACAAGAACTGGATTTACAACTTCTCTGGAAGAAATCTATGGAAAAATGTTGGTCCTCCGTAAAACCTGCCTCACTAAAAAGGAACCACTTATTCTCACTACATAGAGCCTATTGGACCCCAAAAAAACTGTCTAAATTTAAAGATACGAACATAAAATCATGTCCCAAATGTGGAGAGGCAAAAGCAGACGACGTCCATATGTTCCAGAAATGCCCCGCACTCTCTACCTACTGGAATGAGATTGGTAAGACACTAACCACAGTACTGGGAGTCAAAATAACTGTAAGTACCCCTCTCATTATTTTTGGGATACATAACAACAGCGATATCAGTAAAGGTAAGCTAAGTAAAAAACATGAAAGTTTGATGTTCATACTAATCCTGCTTGCGCGTAGAGAGATTTGCGTGAATTGGATCAAACCGGGAGCGCCCACACACGATAACTGGCTAAACTCTATAATAAAAACTAACAAACTCGACAGGAAAGGGAAAAACTCCAAGAGAATTAGTTTTTGGGAAATTTGGGAACATCACTTCCAGACAAACCATTCACTCCTTCATAACAACTGAAAATAAAATCCAATGATTAAAGCGGACACAATAATACCAGGCAGGATTGATTACTGCCGAGTAGCCTAATAGGCTAGCTCCTTCCCCAAACCACGGAATTATTGATAACGATAAAAGGTGATAGGAGTAAAATGACTGGTCATAACAGAAAAGGGTATACTCCCCTAAGACAACTTACGATAACGGGGCAGTGAAGGCTTAAGAACAATGGACCATCAGACTCCTTAAACCTCCTTATCTATATATCCGCAAGATGAGGATAAAAAAAAAATGTTAACTTCCTTTTTATCTTACAGGTTGTGTTTCACAAATTGGCCTCCCCCACAACACTTCTAAAACTCAATGTTCGAGGATTCTGCGATGCTTCATGGCCATCGTAACAACTTCTGAGAAAGCTGCTTCGACACGTAGTGCACCCTCTCACCTTGTGCCAATGGCACAAGGTGAGCAAAGAAGCTTGTTTCTGAAACAACGACAAGTCATCATTCAAAGGAGAAAGTGGGAATATTCTATTACTAACTGTTTATACTGACTTTCAGATCACTAAATTGGAGGGTGCACTATTAACTACTACATGCTTGGACACAACGGAGGCAAAAGGTGAGCTACAAGTATTTTCTCCAGTATTAACTGTTCCATCTATAACTTTCTCTCTCCCATGTTTTAATGTCGTTTTTTCTCTCTTTCTCTTTCTCACTTTCTCTCACATCGTTCCTCTTTCTCTTTTAAAGTTATGGTCGCTGCTGTCCACTCTGCCGTGCACAACCTTACCTAAGTACAATTATTGACCTCTGTTTGCCACATTGAAGCCTGCTTCGACACGTAGTACACCCTCATTGAATTACGCCAATGTCACTAGGTGAGCAAAGAGGCTTGTTTCCAAAACAATAACAAGTTATCTGTGAAAGGAGAAAGTGGGTAGTGTCCAGCACATTCACTACGTAGAAATATACAATTACCTCCGAGCAGTGAGAATAGATAGGTTACAACAGTCTGACGAACAGATCTACAAGCTTCTTGCGCCACTTTTGTGTCACTTTTAAGTTGGGAAAAATAGCGCAAGGAGCTTGTAAATCTGCCTCTGATATCTCAAGAAAAACACTCACCTGCAGACTCTGCGAGTCAATGAGATGCAACAGTCTGGGTACGCAGGGGCAGGTCTACAAGAAAGTGCCACAGCGTGACTCCGTAAGCCCTTTGGCTGCACCACGCTACGGCACTTTCAGAGTGTAGGAATGTGACATATTTACAAGAATATGTCGCATTCCTGTGGTCTCCCCTCCGCTGGCGCACAATCAGTTGACATGCGCCCGCACAGGCACAATTGCACCACGGTGCAAGGATGCCTGCGCCAAGGGGAGATTGTTTTTGTGCAGGAAGAGGCACCTACGTGCACAAAATCAATCACTAAAGGATTTTTTCCTCTTTCAATGAGTGCGTAGAATGCAGCACACATTGAAAGAGGGAAAAAAACGAGGAGAAATGAAAACATTTGTCCTCATTGCACCTTTCTACGCCACCTCTAGGGTGATGTAGCATTGAGACGCATCTCCAGATTTACGATTTCTCGTAAATCTGGACAATGTGTCTTGTTCCATGGGTGTTGCGTGTTAGCTATCCCCTGGCTTGCTGGAGTTTTAAAGACACTGTGTGCCGTGGGTAGGGGAGATCTTTTCTCCAACCCATCCAAGATAGAGCCAAAAGATAACAATGAGGTCAAACAAGCACTATATGCACTTTATAATTCAGAAAGAATGGGAAGGGAATCACTCAAATCTACTGTTGTGACATACATTGGGAATGAACTGTGCAGGCAACCGCTCCCATCCTATCTTACTCTCCCCATGACCAACTGGAAAAGATCACTGTTATTCCGCCTAAGGGCAGGCTCTGTGAAATTTTTATTGGGCTTTCCTTTGGGGTATCATCATGCAGCACATTATAACCCAAGCCCGTGTGATGGGATAAGCACACAGAATGATTTGCACTTCCTATTTTTCTGTAAATTCTATTTAAAGTATATTAACTGGTTTTTAACTTCATATTATTGAAAACGAAGACCCCTTTCTTTAGGGGAGTCTTATTTAATGCTGCTTTCTTTGGATACAGATGAATTAACTTTTCGAACTAGCACTTTCTTGAGACTGATAATTCGTGTACGCAAAATGATGGAAAACTCCTGAAAAACTAGATTCATGAGAGATGTAATACATTTTAAGTATTATGATTACTGTAAATAGATTTGCATAGAGAATGGGACTGTTTTTATTGTATGTACTTTTAAATTGAATTGAATTGTGTGTTGCTTGGTAACACCCACAGCAACACCCATGAAACGCCCCTTCATCGCAAAGTGCTGCGTGTGAAGGGGCCATATTTACAGGGAGAGGAAAAGTCACGCAGGGTGGCTTTTCCTGTCGTAAATATAGAGGAGTCCCTTGCGCCACCAGTACGTCACAAAAAGTTATGTACTGGTGGTGCAGGGAGCTTGTAAATCTGCCCTGCAATATCGAGAACTCACCACTATGCAGTGGGAGTGTATGTAATATACTACTATGGAAGAAAAACAACGCACAAACACCTCCTTGCAGTGGAAGTAAAAAAAAATGCATTATCCTGAGTATACAAATAAATAAAGCGAAAATATACGCGTGCAGTTGTATGTACTATGCTATTACAAAGTCTATATTCTATCTTTCAGATCACTAAAGTGGAGGGTGCACTATGAACCAGCACCTGCTTAGACACACAACAGAGGCAAAAGGTGAGCTACACATATTTTCTCCAGTATTAACAGCTCCATTTATAACTTTCTCTTTCCCACATTTTAATGTTGTTTTTTCTCTCTTTCTCACTCTCTCACATAATTTCTCTTCCTCTTTTAAAGTTATGGATGCTGCTGTCTACTCTGACGTGTAGAACCAAAGCGAAGTTGAAGTTGTGAATTCTGCTGGCCACAGTGTTTACACAAGGTAAGCAGAGCTGCCCAGATATACAATACCTCTGATTAAATGCATTACAAATAAAAGAGCTTATTTACAAGCCCCTTGCGCCACTTTTGCGTCACTTTCAACATGAAAAAAGTAACACAGAAGTGGCACAAGACTCTTGTAAATAAGCGCTAAAGAATATTTTCCTGCAGAATGACTTGATCTCTTACCTAATCCTGTCTCATCTCTGAATCATTTTAAAGACCTGTTGATCTGTAATTTAAATCTGACGCAGTAGGCACTTCTATACTGACACCGCTTCAATGCGGGCCTATAACACAAGTGAGATGTACCAGGCACACTGTACACGTAAAATCCTAGTGTTACCTTGACTTGTAATGTTTGACCTCATTTAGTCACAAACAATTTTAAACACTAATTTTCTTTTTTGTTTTGCAGATTACCTACCATACGTCTGTTGGAGTCCACATCATATTTTGTTTATTATATTGTTTTATTACAGTTATGTTTCTAGTTCTTTATTGTATTGCTATCTTTAAGCTATGTTTCCAGTTATTTATTGTTGTTTTAATAAAAGTTAATTTAAAAAAAATATACGTCTTTTTTTTTGGGGGGGGGTAGCGGTCCCAAATAGAAAAGATATTTATAATTTGTAGTATAATTCTGAGACTAACTCTTTACCAGATCTGTACCAGAGTCTATAGCTACAACTACCGGTTCCAATCAAAAACTTTAAAAGTAGAACGCCATTAGCAACATAATGTGATGAACTTCTAACCTCTGTGCTCACGTAAGTGTTCCATGAACTGTTACTATGGTAACAGGCAGAAAGCCGTTTGGGGGTAGGGTTGAAAGGTACTAGCTGTACAAAAACCATTGTATTTACCCTGGATCCTCTACAAGACAGAAAGGAAAGCAAAGTAAAACAAAACACTAAACCAGATTTACAACCCCCTTGCGCCACTGTCGCGTCCAAGGCCCCCGCCCCCTACAAAATTAAAAGTGTGTGGGCCTCAATGACGCCCCTCAAACCCCGGGCACAACCACCCCAGAGATTTCTGTATTGTGTGAGGGGGCTGCGTGGCCCTCCGCCTGGTGCCCTAGAGAGCCCTGGAGACAGCCAAGCCCAGAGTCAGTTCCTGCAGTATCCCGGGGTGCCTACCCCTGGGACACTGGTGTTTGCTATGAGAGGGCGGAATTCTCCAGGCTCCCGTCCTCCCATAACAAACTTAGTTTGAATTTTGAAAGACAGAGCAGTGAAATCTGTTCTCACTTTCAAAATCCAAACAAGAATGCATTTCCACATGCAAGTTAGCATCTCCCCATGTGTAAGAGCAATGCCGGCTCCCAAAGAGCAAGGAAATCCGGCCGGACCGTGGGGGCATAGTGGCTCCCTTCGCGGTCCCCAACATTTCTTTATAAGACCAGGGGGATACGATCCCCAGGAATATTAGAAAGTTCTGATAGGAGCAGTTTTTTTAACAGAAAAAGTAAAAGTTGCGCACCCAGCTTAGTGTGGGCCCCTGTTGTGCATGCCATGGATGCACAACTCATAATCTGTATAGTGCGCAACTCCAGCACCTTTGGTGCACAACTTCTATGCATTTGGGAGCCAGCATTACTTTTCCACAGCAGGAACTACTAACATGCAGCTCCCCATGTAGAAAAGCAATCTGATTTAGATTTTGAAAGAGAAAATATATTTCCTTGCTATCGGAGGGCGAGATGGGCACCCCGGAACACTGCAAAATCCGTCCCTCCCACAATATATAAAGCCCCAGGCAGTGGTGGTCCCTGGGGCTTTGAAGAACATTTTACCATAAAAAAATAGCCCCTATCACTAATTTTTATTACCGTAGAAGGAGCCCCAATGCCCCCATGGTCCCAGCCGGCTCCCCGCATCCTTCGGGAGCCGGCATTGCTTTTCCTCAGGGAGAACAACTAACATTCTGCTCCCCCTGAGAAAAAGCAATCTGCTTTCCTATTTGGAAGAGAGAGCAGTTTAACCTGCTCTCTCTTCCTAATAGGAAAGCAGTTTCCAATTCCAGGGTTTGGAGCCGAGAGGCTCCCACCCTGACATTGCAAACGGCAGTGTCCCGGGACTGTGCACTCCGGGACACTGCAGGAGCCGGCCCTGGGGGGTGGCGGTTCCCAGGTCCATCTTGGGCTCCAGGAGGGGGGCCATGCGGCCCCCCTCCAACACTTTCAAAAAGCACCAGAGGTGGCGGTCCCGGAGCTGGGGGGCCTCAGATCCCCCCTCAATTAATATTTTAAAGCCCCGAGGGGTGTCGCTTCAGGTACTGGGGGGCCTCAGACGCCCCTCAATTAATATTTTAAAACCCCGGGAGTGGCGGTTCTTGGGGATGGGGGGCCTCAGAACCCCCCTAAATTAATGTTTTAAAGCCCTGGGGAGTGGAGGTCCCCGGGGCTAGGGGGACCTAAGAGCCCCCCACCCGTATACATTTACCTTTACTGATGCGGGGCCATGAGCCCGCGCTGTACATTTATTTTTTTAAAAGCCCCAGGGGTAGTGGTCCCTGAGGCTGGGGGGCCCCTCTGGGCACCCCATTATAATAAACTACATTGCCCCTGGGACTTGCCCCCCCCCCCGGGCTAATTAGCACTAAAGCGGGCTTCAGGTTTTCTTGATTTTCCATGCCATACGCGTATCCTACGCGCATCCCACGATTTAAAAAAAATAAATAAATAATAATTTTTTAGGCCTTGGGGCTCCTTGTGGAACCCCCTGAGCAGGCCTAGGGGGTCAGGGTGTTTCGACGTACCCCCTTTGCGTCTTTTGCACACTCCTTTTTCAGTTTTCTTGTGCCTCGGTTCTACCGAGACACAAGATGGCTGCCAACACTTCCTGGTTTGCAGTGTTGACACACAGTTGACAGCCAATTAGCATGCAGCTCGTGCTCGTAATGGTACGCGTATAATCCTCGGACGGTACTTCATCTATAGATATATCTATGATTTTACTCTTGATTTTCTCAGGAACTACTGCACGGATTTACACCATTTAACAAAAAGTGTCATCTGCAAACCAAACTCTACCTCTCTGCCAAATTTGGTGTAATTCAGTTCAGCAGTTTAGTCTGTAGCCCGTCTTAACGGTCCCTATGGAACATTGTATGGGGAAAGCACGTTGTGGGACCCTCCTGTTTTCTCAGCCGCCGCTTGACGAATCACCCCCAATTGTTCAGGGAAGGAGCGGAGTGGTGCAGGCCATCTTCTTGGAGAATTTCGCGAAGATTTATTGACCGGCACCAAAGTTATTCCAAATAGAAGGTTGCGGATTTCCTATGGAAACTAGGTCCTAACTATAAATACCTACTGGCGACCGCCGTAATGGTAATATATATATTACAAAGCGAAGAGAGTCCACAAAAAATCCAGTCTCCACGATCCACTGATTGGTTTCACAACGTGTTTATTCCAAAGGCAGAGAAAGACGCTTTTCGACCATGTCCATGGTCTTGGTCACATGACCTATCATCGAGTTCCACCTTATTTAAAGGTACAAGGAAAGTGCACAAAATCACGTGACAAATGATAGACATGAAGAAATATATTTCCTAAGACAAAGAGTATTTACATGATGACATTCTCCTTAACCGGATGCATTATTGTAAGACAGTAACATTTACCACAATACTAGTTTGTTTATGTGCCCATGTTGCAATAATGACTATTTGGATACTGGGTAGGTCTCTGTTGGGAGGAGAGGTGTGTGTGGGATTTGACCCTGTTCTTGACCTTCTATAGAAACACCAGGTGCGCTGGACTTAGGAATAATATAATTTACTATTCCAACTCCAGCGTGTGCAACTGTACGGAAGGTGTTGGAATAGTAAATAATACTATTCCATAGGTTTGTGTGCCCCCTACAAGTCGTAGGAATGACTTACAATGTAATGGTTTGCATTGTAACAATGCGGTCGCTGTAACAACCACGTTGTAATAGAATGGGATGTAGCGCAAGCGATGTAAACGCTGTTTCCCTACTTTTGTATTCAATCATTTTATTCCTATATATACAGAAGGCGTTTGTGTATTTGTTTTATACATTTTCCTATCGTAAAAACGCGATTATAAAAGCAGACTCTAGAGAGCATCACATTTTAATTACATTGCATTGCAATCATAGACTTGACCCCTCGAGAGCCCTTCCAGACAGGTATTTCCTTTAACCACTTTCTGGCCTTAACAGCAGCAATCATGAACAAAACCCCTAGAGGATTAACCGCATCGGTGCGGGGCATTTTCCCGCTGTGCGCTGAAGATTTGAAAATCCCGCGGTTCATGACGAGCTCAGCTCGTCATGAGCGTACAAGAGGTGTACTTCATGACGAGCTGAGCTCGTCATGAGCGTCGAAGGGGTTAATAAAACCCAGCTGTAGCATATAAGCTTCAGCCTTGGGAGAGCTTGAAAAGATTTGGAAAATCCTGGAGAAGTCCTGAATTCAAAGGCCCTGCAAGCATAGGGTCTGCACTTTAATAAAAATTCCTTGGGGGGAGTTGCTGTGCTCCTGCAGCACTGTAAGAAGCTGGCTCCGTATATGATACTGCCACTCTGTGGGAATACCATGCACAGAATCCAGGGGGCTCCCCAAAAGTGTACAGAGCTCAATGTAAAACCCAAATTGCTCTCAGAGGTAGTGTGGGTGAATAGCCTTAGACCTAATGCAGAGGAGTGTAAGACATTTATTGCACAACAGTGATCAATAGTTGGCACACAACTAAAGAAGGAGATCCAGAATAATTTATGAAGTTATACTTTGTTATTACTTCATTTTAAGACCAAGATCTTCATATTAAGGTAAATATGTTTTCAAATAAAAATACTTTGTACTTGGAAAAATCGATCCAAACTTTTTAGAACAGTTAAATTTTATCCTTTGGGGAAAATAGTTTTGCGGTTAAGCAGGTAAGTACACAACTTACAGTTCCAGTCTTTGGACCAAAGGTCAGCAGTTGGCAAGGGTCAGGTAGGTACCAATACTGCACCACCAGCGCCATAGGGGCGGCTAGTTACAGAGGTCGAAATTAGAGTTCGGCCAATGCTTTACAATGGGGCTGGTGGGGCCTGGAGCCTCACTGCTTGCAGGTAGGTAAATCGATTGCAGGGACCAGGGTTTGGGGGCTAGGTTAAGCACAGGGGGTCCACAAAGCAGCACCAAACATACACCACCAGTGGCACAGGAGTCGCCAGGTGCACGGTGAAATTTCGAAATCGAGGGCCTAATGCGTTTCAATGGGAAATATTCTTTTGGCAAAGAGGCTGTGGGTGTGGCACCAGAGGTTGCAGGAGGAAGACCAACAACAGAAGAGGTAAGTAGAGGCATAGGGAGTCATAGGGGCACTGTTGGTTCAGCTCACCAAGGCTCAGGGGCTTTGGGTACAGGGGTGCCTTTCAACATCAGAGACTTTTTACCAACTATACCCTCAATTATGTCAGCCTCCTGTGGGAGGGGGCGTAGACCTAGCCCTGATTGGAGGGGTTACCCCATCTTCAAGATGGTGGGGTCCGAAATATGAGCTTCACCTCACCTCACCTCCCCCACCTTAGGGGTGAAGTTGACAGAGGTGGTCTTCTGAAGTTTTCCCCACAAAGATATGAACGGTACTCTTACAAAACATAGGGGACAGGGTAAATAAGCAAAAACATATAAAGGATATTATCTCCCTCTTGACACTATGTATTCTTACACATGAAACACTCCCTTGTTCATACCTTTACCACACAAACTTAAAACACTGAACCCAATTATATGTGATGAGGTAACATTGTATTGCTATAGCAGTATATTAAAAGCAATGGTTATCATAAAATCACAGCCTGACAGTTTCTGATGCACGATAACTCTATGATCTATTGACATATTCACAGGCACAATTTATACATCAATGTACATCAATTAAAAACACATTAAATCAAAAATGTTTTCATTAAAACAATGTAAAAATGTCACACTTTGTTGTCCGAAAATATGAATAAAAATGTAATAACCAAAACCATATTGTTATCGACGCAGCGTTTCAGTGGGTGCAACTCGATAAAACCCCCTTTTTCAGAACTTTAATTATATGACAACAGTAATCTATTGATGAAAATATAAAACATGATTACTACTATATTAAAAATAATACAATCATATATAAGAGTTCAGCAATTTTTTACACATCCCTTCTATTCACAGCTACTCAATAGATCTCATGTTTTAGCTTTTTTAAATATTTAGATTTTGAAACGTTTTTTAACAGCTTGATTTAGGCCCTCAGTTAGGAAATCAGTGGTATCTTAAATTTCACTGGTCATACCACCCAAATTTATATTACATTACCACATTTAGGGCCCCATTAGGATGGCGGTCTGAAAACCACCCCGACCGCCATGGAGGCGGGAAACAAACGCTCGCCGGGACCGCGGATAAACCGGTGATCAAATTAGGAACAACCGCCCAAAAAAACTGACTGCAGCGGTAGTGGCCAACTAAAAAACGTCTTACGTGGGCAGTGACATCCAAAAAACGACCGTGCAAGTCAGAAACGTAGCGGAAAAGCTACAACCCGCCGCAAGCAAAGCGAAGACACCGCACAGTAAATTAGTATATCCCCAATGGTCCCGCAGTACGAACCGTTGTTTCCGACCGCCGCGGTCGCACACTACAGTGAATGGGAGAGCCAACGGGAGAGCTGTAACATGGCCACCGCAGCGGACAGTCCTCATAAAACATGGCGGATGAAGCAAAAACACCGCAACAAAGGCAAACATTGCACACAAAAAATATAGCCATGCCCCCCAAATACACAAAACACTTCCAAATGAAATAAATCAATAATTGCCAAATACATTTCCAGGACAACTCTCACAACACACCTGACAGCAATACCCCATTATGACACACCCACACAGCTGAGTATAAAACCAGCCCCTTCACTGACCACAATCGATTGCAACACTCCAGAAGCGAAGGGCAGACACCAGACCTGTCAGGAGAGGTAAGACAACACAGAACTCCCTCCACCACCATCACACCTCACCAACAATCCCCCAGCACATAACACACCTCACACAAAAACACCACACCCATCACCCACACCCCTGCACTCACAAACACTCCAAACACCACACACCATGGCATCACAGAAAATGGCCACCTTCACAGAGAGTGAGTTGACAGTCATGGTCAATGAGATAGTCTGAGTGGAACCACAACAGTTTGGTAGCCTGGTCCAACAGACACAATAAGCCACAAGGACACAAATGTGGGAAAGGATAGTACAAAGGGTCAATGCAGTAGGGACCAACCCACGATCCAAGAAGGAGATCATGAAGAGGTGGCATGATCTAAAGAGGGTTATCAAAGAGAGGATTAGCAAGAACTGGGAGCTGGTTAACCGGACTGGCAGTGGCCCTCTCATCCCACAGAACACATTCACACCATGGGAGGAGAAGGTGCTTGCCATACTGCATCCTGAAAGTCTCACAGGAGTATCTGGGGGAGTGGAGGCTGGTAAATACAAACAAATGTTAACCAACACACTGATATGTACTGTCTTGCACAACCCAAACACCATTGCATTGTTCACCTTCACCTAACAGGTAGGTTGCCATCTTGCCTGGGAGGCCTGTTTGTGGGAGGGAGGCCTGTACCACTACTCCCACCATGCCCCCTATCCCACACCCCAGCAAGATGGAGCCCTCCCCCACATCACCCAGGAGCACATGGAAGCCATTGCATTCTTCCCCCTCACATTACAGGTAGGTAGTCATCTTGCTTGGGAGGCCTGTTTGGGGGAGGGAGGTCTGTACCACTGCTTCCAACATGCCCCCTGTCCCACAACCCAGCAAGATGGAGCCCTCTCCCACACCACCCAGGAGCACATGGAAGCCATTGCATTCTTTACCCTCAAATTACAGGTAGGTAGCCATCTTGCTTGGGAGCCATGTTTGGGGGAGGGAGGCCTGTATCACTACTCCCACCATGCCCCCTGTCCCACACCCCAGCAAGATGGAGCCCTCCCCCACACCACCCAGGAGCACATGGAAGCCATTGCATTCTTCACCCTCACCTTACAGGTAGGTAGCCATCTTGCTTGGGAGGTATGATTGGGGGAGGGAGGCCTGTACCACTACTCCCACCATGCACACTGTCCCACACCTGAGCATGATAGAGCACTCCCCCCCACCCACAAGCATGTGGCAGCCATTGCAGTGTTCACCTTCACCTAACAGGTAGGTAGCCATCTTGCCTGGGAGGCCTGTTTCGGGGAGGGAGGCCTGATCCACTACTCCCACCATGCCCCCTGTCCCACACCCAAGCACGAAAGAGCACTCCCTCCCACCCACAAGTATGTGGCAGCCATTGCAGTGTTCACCTTCATCTAACAGGTAGGTAGCCATCTTGCCTGGGAGGCCTGTTTGGGGGAGGGAGGCCTGTACCACTACTCCCACCATGCGCCCTGTCCCACACCCTAGCAGCATGGAGTACTCCCTCCCAGGAGCACCTGGAAGACTTTGCAGTACACCAAACAAACTTACAGTTAGGTAGCTATCTTCACTGGGCTGGCTGTTTGTGGGTTGGAGACCTGCATCAGTACACACAGCACCAATTGCATGCAATGCATCGATACCTGACATGTCCGAGTAATTGATGTACCTTTGCGCCATGTAATGAGGCACAGTATTGCACTTAATAAAAATAGTGAAGATCTCTCAGTTGTGTAGTGTACAGACAGTGGATGACACGCAGCTAACAGAATACTTGCACAGTGCCCATCACTGACTATTCCCCATCTAATCCACAGGTGACGAAGAACTCACTGCTGAGGACAACAACAACGACCAGCAGAGCCAGTCTCCACCCCTGGTCCATGGACTCTCGAATGTAGACTCCCAGGATACTTTGGACGATGAGCTCCAGGCCGGCCCATCTGGTGTGCCAGGGGGCAACAGGTCCCAGGCTCCCATCCTCCCCACCACCATGTCTGCTGCAACAACAACTGCACAGCAGACCCCTGCAGTTACGGCCTGTGCCTCCACCCCCACCACCACCACCACCAGTGGCACCTTCAGCACCCTCCCTGTCCCAGGGGATGACCAGCCTGCACCAACAACTGTGGACGGCACGGAGAGTGTGCGGGGACCCACAGTGGCGAGGCAACAGGTCTGTGGCAGCAGGGCAGGGGGAGGGCCAGGATCACCCCCAGAGCTCAGGAGGTTGGCACACCATCCCTGGACCACTTTGACAGAGTAATCGGGGCCTACAAACAGGTCCAGGGACAAAATGGCCAGTCTGACGAACTATTACGTGAGCCTATCCTGCTGATGAGGTCTATCGACACACACCTCCATCCCCCTCTGTTGTGCTGCAGGATGACAGTGCACCTTCCTCCCCTGCGGCCACAGAGAGGGGTGAGTCCTCAGATGCCGCTGGCCATGCAGCAGGATCCCCCCAGCCAAGCGACCAAGGGGGCATCCAAGGAAGAGCCTGGGAGTCTCTGGAGGCAAAGCACCAGCCAAACGCCGGTCACTGAGCCATCCCTGATGGCAACCCTCTTCCCCACTGCATTGACTGTTTGGACTGTCCTTCACCACACTGCCTTGTCAGTGGCACCTGTCTGCTGACTGGGTCACCACATCCATGTGGTGTCTACTCTTACATCGCATTTACCATGACTGTCAACTCACTGCTCCATCACCACCTTCATGTAAATCTGCCTGCACCCCTCACATGTCAACTTTGTAAATAAAATACCTTACACACATCAATTGGTGCAGCTTTGTCTTTAGTGCAATATTTACAGTGTTCAAAATGTCCATGACGTATCCAAAAGATGTACAGTAGGTAGACCTGGATATTTTTTAGGCACCTAGGGAGACACAACAGAACTACATTCACTGGCGTGAGTGTGGCATAACAGACATAACACTACACCAACCATCTACATAAGTCAACAGGCAGACAACACAATGTGCAACATGTGTCAACAAACAGAGTTCTGTATATGTTCACAGGTAAAATGTCACTGCCACATTTCCACACACAGGTGACTCTACATGTGCCTGTCTGTACCATCCGCACATAGCCCTTCACGACAACAGCAATCACACCAGACAATGTACAAGTGGTACCTAGTGACCCACCTTCAAGTGAAGTAGCTGGTGATGAGCAGTTGATGTATGTCATCTCCTCCCTCCTCTCCACTGTCCTCATCACTGTCCTCTTGTCCCTGAACAGGTGGGGGCCTTGGATACTCACTATCATCCAGGAGCAGGGGGATCCCTTTGTGAATGGCCATGTTGTGGAGCATACAGCATGCCACAATGATCTTGCAGACCTTCACAGGCGAGTGAGACAGTGCACCTCCAGTCCTGTCAAGGCAGCGGAATCTTGACTTGAGCAGGCCAAATGTCCGCTCAATGACACAACGTGTCCTGCCATGGGCCTCATTGTACCTGATGTCAGCTGGGGTCCTGGGATTCCGTAGTGGGCTCAGCAGCCATGTACAGCTGGGATATGCAGAGTCACCTGTGAATGACAAACACACATTGCAATGTTGCACAGGCAGTGGGCAGCAGGTCACACACACAGCAGGCCACTTCACTACATACTCACACACAGTCCAAGCACGCTCGCGAAGCAGATATGACATCATCTGGGGCACAATGCTGTTCCTCAGGATATAGGTGTCATTGGCTGAGCCGGGGAATCTGGCACACGCATGTGATATGGTCATGTCCGCAAGGCACACCACCTGCACATTAATAGAGTGATAATGTGTTCGATTCCTAAAAATGTACTCACTCGCCTGTGGTGGCAGCAGACCAACATGGGTGCAATCGATTGCACCAACAACATGGGGGATGTTCCCAAGCGGATATAAGTCTCCCTTCAAAACAGCCAATTCTGCTCCCCTGGGGCAATGTATGTATCTATCCTTATAGATCATCATGGCTGCAAGTACATCCCTCAGCACCAGGCTGAACATGGGTTGCGACATCCCTGCAGCGCTGGCCACAGTCTCCTGAAAGGAACCAGTAGCAAAAAAATGGAGGGCTGCCATCACTTTGTATGTTGGTCTGAAAGCTGTTGGGTAGTGGCGACGAGGATGCAGGTGGGGCTCCAACAGATCACAAAGGGTCTTCAGGGTGGGTCTGTCTAGGCGGAATTTACGAATGATCGCAACATTCTCCATGTCTTCCAGCAGTGTCAAGTGACGCAGGCAATTAGGCCTCCTCCTAGTTGATAAGAAAATGGACACATGTCAATGACAACCTTCATGATATGCCCACAGCAGCACATCCCATCAAGGATGTCACGGAAAAACAAAGACTGCCATGTGAAATGCGTGACACTCCAGGTTACATGGGTGTACATTTGAGACATGCAGAGGGCACACCTCACCATTTACCATACACCATTGCCTCAAACAACACATAGGTCAATGTGAATGCACACATACTGAACCCCACATTTCACATGTGCAAGCCTTGCAGCGTACCATCCAGCCAATGTGTGCAAAATGAACATGACTGTCTCATACTCATCTGCTGTACCTCTCACACCTCAATGCAACATGTAAACTTGGCACACATCCTCAACACAATGATCACAGGAGGCAGCAAACTGTCATTTGTGTGCATGATCAGATAAGAAAGAAGTAACAACACCATACAGTGAGACAAGCCTTGCCAAGGTCAGCAATGACCCACAACACATTGATCGGTTACACATTGTTGAGTCCACTACAACACTGTCACGCATCATCAACCATCAAATGCATAATTGACATGGCAGGGACCACAGACCAACGTACGTCACACATAGGCAACAATGTCACGTGCTTCCACCTGTGGATTTTGTGTGCACGATGATATGCCCTTAACCATGTTATCGCAGTGTACTGTAGAAGTTTTCACAATGGACATTGCCATTGCATGTGTCCCAAACTGCGGTAGCTTCCACCTGGCCCCGGCGGTGTGACACCAGCACCACCCCCTTCACAAATGCGGTAGTCATTGGCATGGAGACATGCGTAGATGGTGGTGGGCATGTTCTGCCACCCAAATTGGGGTAGCTACCACCTGGCCCCGACGGTGTGACACCAGCACCACCCATTTCACAAGTGCGGTAGTCATTGGCATGGAGACATGGGTAGATGGCGGTGTGCATGCTCCGCCACCCAAATTGCGGTAGCTAACGCCTGGCCACGGTGGTGTGACACCGCCATGGAGCATTGCCTACAGCAAATGGGAGCAATGATTGCGGTGGCAGGATGCAGTTTTGAAAATTGCAGAAGGCGTGCTCTGCCACCGCGGAGGCGGTCATTGGATAGGTTTGAAAGATGCACCATCGCGGTAGTGCACCCCGGGCCCCTGCGGTGCATCACCACCATGGAGCATTGCCTACTGCCAATAGGAGCGATGATTGCGGTGGCATGAAGCAGTTTTAAAAAACGCTGAAGGCGTGCTCCACCACCGCGGAGGCGGTCATTGTATGGGTTTGAAAAAGGCAGACCTGGACAACAAATTGTTGCAGCTTGGCACCTAAGAAACGATCCCAGGGGGCTATAAATCTGTGGGAGTGAGCCTCACATTTCTACTGCTCAGAGAGCATGCTGCCTTGGACCCTCTCCTGCTGCTGCCTCCAGAGTGTGCTGCCTGGGACCCTCTCCTGCTGCTGCCTCCAGAGTGTGCTGCCTTCGACCCTCTCCTGCTGCTGCCTCCAGAGTGTGCTGCCTGGGACCGTCTCCTGCTGCTGCCTCCAGAGCGTGCTGCCTTGAACCCTCTCCTGCTGCTGCCTCCAGAGTGTGCTGCCTGGGACCCTCTACTGCTGCTGCCTCCAGAGCGTGCAGCCTTGGACCCTCTCCTGCTGCTGCCTCCAGAGTGTGCTGCCTAGGACCCTCTCCTGGTGCTGCCTCCAGAGCATGCTGCCTTGGACCCTCTCCTGCTGCTGCCTCCAGAGCCTGCTGCCTGGGACCCCTCACCACCCACTTCCGCCACAGGTGTTACATGTCCACAGGGATGGCAAGAACAGACCAGATCCGTGCCAGTCCCTTCACAAGCAAGGACCTGGAGATCCTTGTGAACGAGGTGCTGGCACAGTGCCCAAGGCTGTATGGGGCACCCAATGTTGTGGTAAGGCATTGTAAAGGTAGGAGTATGGCGGGGGGGTCAGAGATGTGGTTGTACTGCTGCAGTATATGCTTGAGGGTGTGGGTTGTGTCATACACTGACAAACATGCTGTCTCCAGGGTGAGGGAGTGTGTGTGTCCCAATGTCACGGTTTACCCTGCCTACAGCTGTATGTCTCAGTGGAGTGTGTTACATTGTCAGGCATACAGAGCCACAGGATGTTGCACATGCAGGTGCCATGACAGTAATTGCTTGGGTAATTGTCTCTGTGTGCCCCTGTTGTACAACTCAGCATGAACCCAGAGACTATGCCTAGTGCCCACCTACCAAGATGAGATGACATCAGTGCACTTACTGTGTCCTTACTCTTGTTCATTCACACTGAAATATAGATATGCAGCATCTCAGCCCTGTATAATTGCACACAACCACACTTGCGTAGATGGCTATTTTGTTGGTGAGTCCATGTACCCCGATGCCAAACACATTACATACACATATGTTCACAGGACATGCTTATTTAATGCTGCCCAGTCATGCACACAGTGATTCTACACACAGACACATGTAGATATGTGATGTATGTAGTGGCCAGACGTGCATAGGACTGAAAATGTGTGCAAGCCACTGAGGGGGTTCAGTGCAGTCATCCAGCATGTGTGTGAGATTATCAGGGACCCTGAATGCCCTCATAAATGCATGCAATCACATCTGTTTGGCCCATGCAGAGTGCCCTTGTGAGGTGTACCCCAGTTTGGGATGGAAGGAGATTACAAATGGTAATGAGTCTGTGTCTTGCTATTGTACTGATAGAGGTTAGTCCATGACACTGTGTCACTGATCATTTCCCCTTCTCTTCTCCCATGCCTACAGCTCAAGGTACACCAGCGTAAGGATGTGTGGAGGGCCATTGCAGCAAAGGTGCGAGCCCTGGGGGTACCCAACCGACGACACACCCACTGCCGCAAGAGAAGGGATGACATCAGCCGGCTGGCTAACAATGTGGCCGAGACGACATTGGGGCTGCTACCACGCACTGGGCGTTTGGCACAGCGCAAGTTGACACCACTGATGGGCCACATTTTGGGAGTGACTCATCCTGAGCTGGATGCACGTCTGAAGGATCACCGGCAGCATGGCAGGGGTGAGTATTTGGGGAGGGTGACTTTGGCTGGGAGCAGATGCATGTGCACAGGGCCTGTGGCAGCGGTCGCCCATGTGATGTTCGTGGGGTGGTGTTGTGCTGTGTCACGTGAGTGGCTGCTGGGATGGCTGCCAGTGTCATGCATTGGCCCAAACTGCCCTTACAAGGGTGAGCCTCCCTGCTGTGCTTTACCATTGCCAGATGTGTTAGCATCTACATGGTCATTCATCATTGGGATGGTGTGGGGAATCTATTAGGGGGTGAACAGCAGTGTCCACTATCTGAGTGTGACTTCATGTATGCCTACTTTGCATGCACCATGATCAGTGAGGCACACACATCAGACATGAATTTGCCCCAGAGTACCACATGGTCTTTGGTATGGCCTACTTGCCAATGTGGACTGTCATGTCCTAATAGGTTTGTGTTAAGCATGGGCGAATTTTGCGAATTCGCAATCCACGAAGTTGCGGATTTGCGAATTCGCAATCTGCAAAATTCGTGAATTCGCGCGAATTTGCGGATTTTTTTATTTTTGCGTGTTCACGGGTGGTCGCGGGGCGCTTTGCGTGTTTGCGGGTGTTCGCGAGGCGCTTTGCATTTTCGCGTTTTTTTTTTGCCTGGTTAATCACTGCCACCCTCTCGTTTTTTATGCCCATCTGCCCTCTGTACCACTCGTTTCTGTGCCCTTCTGCCCTCTGCCCCACTCATTTTTTGTTCCCTTCTGCCCTCTGTCCCACTTTTGTGCCCTTCTGCCCTCAGTCCCACTTAGAATGGCTGCCAGCACCAATCTAAAATAGCTACAAATAGCTCCACAGGAAGCACTAATAGATAAAGTAAAGCAGGTGCTCCAGTTGAAGGTCAAATTAAGTTACACAATCATTAATCACCCCAAGTTTGGCGTGATTAATGATTGTGTAACTGAATTTGAGCAGCACCTGCTTTACTTTATCTATTAGAGCTTCCTGTTGAAGCTGACTTTTGTAACTATTTTAGAATGGCTCTGGCAGCTTGCCGGCGTCATTCTAAAAGAGTTACAAAAGTCAGCTTGAACTTTTGACCCAATCCGTTCCGCTCGCGGATTTTGCGGGAAATTCGCGAATCTCGCGGATTGCGAATTTACCGAAAATCCCCAAAATCCGCGAGCGGAACGGATTTTCCGCCCATGCTTAGTTTGTGTGTTGTCCCCTCCTGTTCTCTCAAGGTATGTCAGCGGTAATAAGTGGTGTCCCAACATCATGTCCCTAGGTGTGTGCAGAGCAAGTTGTGGGTCTTGTACACTTCATCCACGGGTAGGGTGCTGTGCTGTGTGGCCTCAATGTGGCAGATATTCAGGGTTACAGGCACTGTTGTGGTCTATGTAGTGTGTAGTTGCAATGTGATTGCAGGGTGTGGTGGTCACCATGTAGATTTGGGCATCTCCTATATTGCATTGATTAGTTTGCTTTGTCCTGATGATGACACTAACACAAGCCTGCATCTCTCTCTCATGCAGAATCGACAGTGGAGATGGAGGAACAGGAGCCGGAAACCTTTGGTGGAGAGGGTAGCACTACAGCTGCACCAGAGGCCAGTGACACAGAGCCCACCAGCACATCTGAGGGGGACCGGAGTATGCAGGAGGAATCCCTGCCTGAGACACAGAGTACAACATCATCTGAGGCCAGCGGGGATGCATCCATGTTGGAAGGCACAGGGAATGGGGACTCTGCATCATCTACTACCACACAGCGGGCAGTGCCCACCCTCCCATCCACTGCCTCTAGTGCTGCGCCCGTGTCCGTGTCAGTAAGAGGGGACGAGTTAGATTCACACCTGGCACCGCTGAGCCTGCACCTGTCCCCCCTGCTGCCTTCAGTGCTGATTCTGTAGAGCACCTGCACTAGCTTTGTGTGGGCCAGACAGCCCTGCTCAATGCCTTCAGTGACAATTAGGCCAGGTGGTTGCCTACATGGAGGGCATACACTCTGACGTGGGTGGGCTACACCGCACAGTCCAGGCTTTGTCGTCCACAGTGATGTCTGCCCTTCATGAGGCACATACTCCCATTCCTGCTCCAGTGCCTCTGTCCACCCCCCAGTCAGTGGCCACATCAGATGATAGTGACCATGGTTCCCAATCACAATACAGCACAAGAAGCACCCAGCAGAAGCAACCCGAGCGGTCCCGTCCACAGACACCATCCCCACAGGAGAGCAGAGCCAGTTCAGAATGCAAAGACAAGAGCCCGTCTGGGTAGAGCAAGTCAGAAAAAGCAAGGAAGCAGGCATCAGGCTCCCTTGCCTCAGAGGCATCACCAGCGAAGGACTCTCCAGGCACTAAAACTTCACACAGAGCTAAGCGTGCAGTGTCTATGCCTACTGAGGGGGTGTTGTCTGGCAAGGGTACACCTAGGAAGGGCTCAGGGACACATTCCCCCGCCCCATCAACTCCAATTCCCAGCCCAGTAAAGCAGGTGAAGGAGGGCCCTGTAGGGGTGTCACGCCTGCCAATCCGCTTGACACGTAATGAGATGGCCACGTCGCTGTGCGCAGGAGCCAGGGGTCAGGCAGTAGTGCATTTCAACGCTTCGCGCTCTAGTGTTCGTGCACCGTCGCGTCGCGTCACTTCCGCTCACAGCCCATTCCAGTGTTTGTTCCTGTTTCTCGTGTGTTCCGTGTCGGAGCTCCTCGTTCTCCCTGAGAACCCCGGCTCTTCTGGTTTTCCAGAACCCTTTTGATCGTTTCAGAGGGTATCACGGAAGGTTCGGTTTTCTTTCCTTAACCACCTTGACCTGTCATCGCTAGCGTGATTCCCCTCAGTATAGTTAGAGTGGTGCTAGCATTTTCATGCATATAATTTCCTCGGCACTCACGGAGTTCTCTAATTTACCTCCTTTACCGGATTCCCGCTTGTTGCTCTCGGTTCCGCCCGTCAGCCAGACTTGGTTCCCGTTGGCCGGCCGGACTTGGGTAGAGCAGGCGTGGGGTCCGTTTTGGGGCATTGTGGGACTCTTAGTTTGCCAGAGATACCCTGCCTTTATATTCCCCCTCCAAGCTACTATTATTTTGCGACATCTACGGACCAGTCTTCAGTGTATCGGAATTAACAGGGGTTGCAGCTGAGGAGGCACAGAAGATCTGGTACAGGCGCCTGGCGCTATTTATGAGTTTTTGCTCTGTTGTTATTGTTCACCTATGTTTACAAGGGATCTCTTTGTTATACAGGATCATCCTCAGCCCACCATCTCTTTTAAGCCTCAACCATCTATTAGATGTATACATTTCCCTTAGGGTAAGTCCTGTAGTTGTAGACAGTTTTTCTTTAGTTTAGGTACATGTCTTTTTGTCTTATTATTTTGTCTCTTCTCCCGTTTAGAGCTATGCATAAGCAACGACCTCTGAGAGAGTAGCTGTGGCTTTAACCAAGGACGTATGGTGTACATGAGAGGAATCTTGTTTATTATCTCTAGGTAAAGTAACTGGGAGGTGAAGAACTGTGATACCGAATTAGGTGGGGTTTTGTCCTTACTTTGTGCATTGTTCATTGTCCTTTTTTATCATTACAGCACCAGTCTCCGACTTACAAGAGACTCCCGGTCCAAGGTGTCTTCTTCCCTCATTCCCTTGTTTTGTTCCCTCCTTTCACCTCCACGGACTACGGTCTGGTAGACGTGTCGGTGTAGAGGGGGAGAGGTTGGGCTTCTCATCAGTTCCTGACACTCCTGTGGGAATCGCTTGTGGATCTTTACAAGGGGCTACCCCTGACAAACAAGCAAAGGAGTGCACTGTAGGGGGGACACCTGGCAAACAGGGGAAGGTGGTCCAGAGGCGTAACCAGACAAAGCGTCCCGCAGGATCAAGCAGGTCACCAGAGGGAGTGCCAGTGTCTGCACCTGAAGCGGCTCTGTTAGTGTGTGTGCCTGTTTTGTCCCAAACAGTTCCCATTGACCCCAGTACAGGAAAGCCATTTCGCATTCCCAAGAAGTGGAAAGGCACCCCTCCAACCTCCCCCACCCACACTGTATCACAGGTCTGCAAGACTCCGCCTCCACGTGCCACTACACCACCTGGTCCAAACAGCCCTCCAGCTTGCCAAGCCACTGATAGCCCTATATCACCTGGGCCTCTGTCTCCCCGGTCAGGTGGTCCTGCTGTCCTGGACACCCAGCCAACTCCAAGTCCACCTGACAGCCAAGAGTGAGTGGTAGTCCCCCTCATACACCTGTCTCTCATACAGGTGTGCTAGTCCTGCCCATTTTTTACCACCTGGGCGTATTGCTGGCCATGGTAAGAAACAGTCAAACACGCTCACTGTGCAGCTTCTCATGTCCTGACTCTGCACTTCTCCCTGGCCACTGGCCTTGTCATTCACTGCTGTTCTGGCCTTGCCTGTGCAGCTTATCATGTCCTGACTCTGCACTTCTCCCTGGCGACTGGCCTTGTCATTCACTGCTGTTCTGGACTTGCCTGTGCAGCTTCTCATGTCCTGAGTCTGCACTTTGCCATGGACACTGGCCCTGTTTCTCTCCTATGTTGGACCCTTCCCTGTGCCATGCCCACTGGCCCTGATGCTCTGCTGTGTTGGACTCTCCCCTGTGAAGCCTCTCATGTACCTGCTGTTCCACCTGCCCTGGACACTGGCCCTGTTGCTCTGCTGTATTGTAGTCTCACCTGTGCAGCCTCTCATGTACCTGCTGTGCCACCTGCTCTGGACACTGGCCCTGTTGCTCTGCTGTGTTGGACTCTCCCCTGTGCAATGGACACTGGCCCTGTTGCTCTGCTGTGTTGTACTCTCCCCTGTGCAGCCTCTCATGTACCTGATGTGCCACCTGCACTGGACACTAGCCCTGTTGCTCTGCTGTGTTGTAGTCTCACCTGTGGAGCCTCTCATGTGCCTGCTGTGCCACCTGCCCTGGACACTGGCCCTGTTGCTCTGCTGTGTTGGACTCTCCCCTGTGCAGCCTCTCATGTACTTGCTGTGCCACCTGCCCTGGACACTGGCCTTCCTGTTCGTAGTTTGCCTTTGCAGATTATCTTGCATATGATCAGCATTTTGTGCCTTGCTCTTGTCTACGGTTGTTCTACTGTCACATCTGTGCAGTATGTGAATAAAGACAGTTACTCCTGTTGTCTGTTTTGTCAGTGTCCTTGTTGATTAAAGTTGTTCTGGTGTGTGTATTTGTTTGCCTGTGCCCCATGCTCTATGTGTCACTTCAATATTGCCACGATCTTTGCCCACATCACATTTTTATACAGGGGTGACAGGGTCTTCAGGCCATTCAGACACTGATACTAGTGTTATCAGTGATGGCTCTTTTACCTGTCATGCAGTTCTCTTTTTAGTGGTTTGCTGTTGTTGGGTACATTGTTCACATGTCAGGTTGGGGTACACTGCAAGCACAGGGTGTGATGCTGTGCACAGGTTTGCATGCAGGCTGGGAACTGTCATGATGTATGTGTGTTATTCCTTTATATGTGCCCAGCTATGTATGTGTATGGTCATCCTGTGTTGGCCCTTAGTCCTGTTCCCATGGCCTACATGAGATGTGTGCTCTTGGGTAGTCAAGAGGTGTGCAGTATGAAGGGTGTGACTTTGTAGTGGGTGTGGATGTGTGTGTGCCCCTGGATGGTGAAAGACACACATGTGTCACCCAGGAGTTATGTGCCTGTTGATTGTATTGTTGTGCCCTGTGGATATGGTTGTATGCACATGAGTGAGTTGTCTGTTGTGCACTGTGCAGTGTGTTGGTGTGTCCGTGCTGTTCTTTGTGACTCCTTGTTGTTTTGGTCACTTACGAGTGTGGAACGTGTGTGACTTGCACATCGGTGTTGTGTTTGTTTGATCATCAATGTGTCTTGAGTGTGTTTGTGTGAACTGTGTGGCGCTGCTGCTCCACACTGCCATTGTGGTTGTTTTTCTCATGCATTGCATTCACATGGTGCCTTTTCTTCTCCTGTGTGGCATGGTGTGTGTGGTGTGATGCCATCCCCTATGTGTGCCACTTATGGCTACCCATTATGGGCCTGCACTCCGTCTTTTTGTGTATGGTACACCCCTTCCATGTCTACTACTGACAAGCAAGTGAGTTCACTTTGATGTCAGCTGTCCCCTTGATTTACATGTGGGTGTGCCTCCCCAACACTTCATTTGTGACACTGTGCTTTGTGGTGCAGTTCTTGGGCCAGGGCAAAAGTTAAACTCTGGACATTGCCCAAATGGTTTATGTGTGGTGTTCTTGTGCTATTAATCAGTGAGGATTGCTCATGTGCACTTCAACTTTGTGTGCTGCCCAGTGCTCGTGTCAAGATGGTTCGGCTCTTGTGTCCCAGAGTGGTGCATCTGTTGTTGTTGTGTTGGATGCATGTGTGTTGGCTGTGGTATTACTTCACTTCCTGGGTGTGCTGTTGTGTTTGTGCTGTGCTGATTAGTGTTGTGTGTGTTAAGTTGTGTCAGTCATGTCTGTGTGTGACTGTTCTGCTTGTTGTGCACACACTGCTTGTTGTGCATACAGTGCTGTGTGTATGTGGCCTTGGCATTGCCTGATGTGCATCCCCTGATGTCCTGTTGTGTTTGTTTATTTTTGATTTCATGTGTATCTGTGGTTGATTTCATGTGGCAGTATAGTTCTGTGCTGGTGCTCTTCTTGAGTGATTTGTGGTATGTTGTGTATGTTTTGCTCCTGTGCGATGAGGTTGTGCACTCCTGTTGTGTCTGTGCTCCCATTGCCTTTCCACAGTTTGGCTGACATGGTATGTCTGTTTCTGATGTGGTTCTGTGTGTGTACCTGTAGTGTTTGTGTGTGGTATTTGGGCGGCATCCCTGTTTGTGTGTTCTGTTTATGGCTACACACTGGGTGTGTGTTTGTTTGTATGTGTATGTGCTGGCAGCCTTCAGTGTGTGTGGCACTGGTGTTGTGTGTTCCTTGTAAGCCACTCCTGCAGTGGCTGTCTCCCTGGTTGTTTGCTGGGTGGTGCAGGGTGGGTATTGTACTTGCTTGTTGCTGTGCTTGTTGCTTGTTGTTGTGCATGGGGGTGCACAGGATGGGCACCTGGCCTGTGACTTCATGGGGTGTGTTGGTGTGTGGTTGGGGGAGGTGTGTTCCTGTGGTCTTTGTGCCCTGCCCATGCCTTGGACTGGCCCTGCCTTCTGCATTGTGCGCACGTGTTGACCGCTGCGGTGACGTGACCGGGACTGGGACGTTGATGCAAATTCGCAGTCGATGTGTGTCCAGGATGCAGTGGGGTGTCTTGGTGGCAGGCAGGTCATGTGTGGGTGCCCTTGTGGATGTTTTGTTGCCCCCAGCATGGTGTCTGTTGTGGTTTTGGACCCTGTGTCAGCCTGTGTATTGTGTGTTGTATTTGTTTATTTGCGTACCAGCGGCGACGTCCGCGGCGGCCCATTAGATGATAGTGCGGTAGCAGGTACAGCACCGGAAACACATATAGAGCTGGGTCCATGGCGGTCGTGACCAAGTGGTGTGGACCGAGTCTCCGCTATCGCGCTTCGCTTTCAAGTTTCCGCCGTCTCTGGTTGGGCGGTGTCTCAGCTGCGGTGCGTCTGCTTGTTTGGGTCATCCTAATTTGTGGAGTGGGGCGGACGTCATTCCGCGCGGCGGTGAGTCTCCATTGGCTCCCACTGCCATGGTGGCGGGCGCACTTTGATGGCGGTGCGCGTCGCTCTTCATAGGATGGGATTTGACCTATGTTTTACTATACTAATATGGCAGACGTGTTTCCCGCAGCTCGCAGGCAGAAAAAGGCATTTTTTCGCTCCCCCAGCACCACGATGGTACCACCGCCCAACATCCTAATGGACCCCTTAGTTTGAGATTCTCATTTATCCAGTGATTATAACTTTATGGGTATCTGGAATTTTATTTCCTCCGAGTGCCAAACCAGATATCATATCTGTAAGCGGAAGTGTGATATTTAGGAACAATTGAATTCTTCGGGGGGTGCCACTCTGTCAAGGTAACAAAGTCTACTGGTAGTGACCTAGGCAATGTATTGAGCCCACAATCATGAGTTACATACAAATTATCTTTTGATTGTAGAATATTATGTGATCTGGAATCCATGAACAAAAATATATATTTTGCAAACAGCAAACAGGTATCTGTATAGTATTTCTAAATTACCCGAGGGGCCTATATATGTTATATATGAAAAATAAAAATTCCAAACTAATTGTGGTAGTGTAGTATGAATTTGGGTGGTATGTCTAGTGATTTTTAAGATGACACTGATATCCTGACTGAGGGCCTAAATCCATCTGTTAAAAAGCATTTACAACTAATTCAAAATCCTAATCTTAAAAAAAAAAATCAGTATGAATGAGTTCTAATTGATGCTGTGAAGAGAAGGGATGTGTAAATAATTTCTGATCTCTTGATATGTGATTGTGATATTTTTAATAGAGTAGTAATTATGTTTTATATTTTTATCAATAGGTAACTGATGTCATATAATTAAAGTCCTGAAAAGGTGGATTTATCGACTTTCACCCACCGAAATGCCGCGTGGACAATTTTTATGGTTTTGGTTATTGCAGGTTTATTCATACATGTGGACAACCATGTGTGTGACATTTTTGCGTTATTTCAATTAAAATATTGTTGGTTTGATGTGTTTTTAAATGATGGACATTTATGTATAAAGTGTGCTTGAGGATATACAAATAGATCATTGAGTTATCAAGCATCAGAAATTGTCAGGCTGCGATTTTATAATAAGCATGGTTTTTAATATTTGTATACTGCTATAGCAATAAAATGTTACATTATCACATATATTTGGGTTCAGTTTTTTAGGTTTGCGTGGTAATTGTACAAACCTGGTAGTGTTTGATGTGTAAGAATATGTTGTTTTATGTGGGGGATAATATCCTTTATAGTGTTTTGCTTCTGAAGTTTTCCAACCAGTTTTCCAGCCCAAAGTATCAACTGTGGACTGCCACCTGCTGCTAGCAGCAGAGGCTGGGAGTGGCACTACAAAGGTGGCAGGTCTTTGAAGCTTCCCTTTTTGAGCACTGGCCCATCCTGGGGGAGGATATCTGACATCTATGCCTAGGATTTGCATTCTTTCTGGTCCCAGAGACCAGGGCTCTCTACCAATGCGTCCAGAAACATGTCTGGTGGTGGCAAAGCCAGTCACAGACCACACCAGGGTTGGCAGTGTTTCGGGGCACTTGTGAGGTACCCTGTGGGTACATGGTAGAAAAAATTCCACACTGGCATAAGTGTGGATTTTTTAGAGTAGTAGTTTGGTACCAAACACTCCTATGTTCAGTGAAGCCATCATGGTACTGGGGAACTCAAGTTGTCGAGTTTCCAGTCGATGTACTCTTTATGGCTTCACTGGCACTTACAATATTAGGGAATGGACGTCAATATTGTAGTGCATATCTGCTCATGCAGATATGCCCTTCCCTGTGGTATAGCGCACCATGCCTTATGGCTATGAGGCCTGCTAGAGGGGTGACTTACCTATGCCTTCGGGCAGTGATGGTTGGCATGGCACCCAGGCAGGGTTTTATTTTGACTTTATAGTTTTCTCCCTCACCGGGGCATGCAAGCTCCAAGGGCAGTGATTTGGTCCCATTGAGGGAGCTCCCACAGGACCCTCTTCAGCTCCCAGGGTACCATTTACCAGGGACTTACGGGGGGTAGAAGTATTAATTGAGGGTTTGTTTTTAATGAAGGAGCCCTGGCACAGGTGACCTGGTTGGCAGGGACCCAGTGCTCTATAATCGAAATCACTTCAAAACCAGGGGCTAACCATGCAAAAAGAGGCACTTACTCACATGACCCCCCTCAAATAAAAGAGGATGAAACTAACCTTCCCCTGGATAGTCTTCATCTTCTAAGTGAAATAACCTGGAAAGGCCATTTGCATTGGCATGAGCAATCCCAGGTCTGTGTTCTATTGAGAATCAATTTCCTGTAGGGATATGGACCACCATAGCAGTTTTGGATTTTCACCTTTCATCAATTGTAACTATCTGAGAGGCCTGTGGTCTGTCTGAACTAGGAAGTGAGTGTCAAACAGGTATGGCCGCAGCTTCTTCAGGGCCCAGACCACAGCAAAGATTTCCCTCTCTATGGCACTCAAATGCGGTTCTCTTGGGAGTAGTTGTTTGCTTATGAAAGCAACAGGTTGGTCAAGTACCTCATTATTTGTCTGGGTTAGGAGGACTGCACTATCCCATGCTCAGAGGCATCTGTCTGCACAATGAGCTGCTTGGTTGAGTCTGGAGCTTTAAGGACTGGGGCAGAGCACATTGCATGCTTCAGAGTGCCAAATGCCTTTTGACACCTCACTGTCCAGTTTACTTTCTTTGGCATCCCTTAGGAGGTAGGTTCTGTGAGGGGAGTCACCATGGACCCATAGTCCTTGATAAACCTCCTATAGTACCCAGTCAAGCCAAGGAATGACTTGATTTTGGCCTGGGTTGTTGGACCTACCCAGTCCAGAATAGTCTGAATCTTGGTTGGAGTAGCTGAACTTGAGCTTCACCTACCAGGTGACCCAAGTACACCACCTTTCCCTGTCCTATCCGGCACTTGCTTGTCTTGTTAATTGTTATTGTTAAATTCGATTTATATAGCGCCAAATCACCGACAGGTCTCTTAGCGCTTGGAACCGAGGGAGAGAAAGTGACTGCTGAGTGGTTGGAAAGTGCGCGAATCTTCAAAGGTTATTCTAAACTTAGTGCTTCTTTAAACAGAAGAATTTTAAGTGATTTCCGAAAGGAAAACAGGTTGGATTCTTTGCAAAGGTGTTCCGGTAGTTTATTCCAGAGCTGTGGGACCAGCACTGAGAAAGGTCTACCGCCTTTCGAGGAGAGTTTGTACCGAGGGCAGGACAGCAGTTGTGCCTCGGAAGACCTTAATGAGCGTCCAGGATTGTAGACCTCCAGGAGCTCTTTTATGTAAATCGGTGCTAGGCCGTGTATAGCTTTGTGGGCTATACAAAGACTCTTGAATTTCACTCGCTGTTTTATGGGGAGCCAGTGCAGTTTACGCAACAATGGTGAGGCATGGGTCCGTCTTGGCAGCCTGAAAATCAATCTGGCTGCATTGTTTAAGACCACCTGCAGTCTACTTACCAATGCATGGGGAAGGCCCAAATAGAGAGCATTCCCATAGTCCAACCTTGAGATTATAATCGGTGAGACTATCGTACGGGGGACTAGTTTTCGTAGCTGTCTAATAAGTCCTGTACACGTCCCCACCACTGATGAAACTTGGCTAGCCATTGAGAGGTCATGGTCAATTTTTATGCCTAGACTTTTTATTGTTGAACATGGTTTGGGGGTGGAACCTAGGTCCTGGGGCCAGAACAGATCACTCCAAGGGGATTCTGCTGCAGGGATAACCAGGACCTCTGTTTTTTGAGGGTTGATTTTTAGTGAGTTGGCAGTCATCCAACTCACTGTATAGCTGAGGATGTTTTGGGCTAGGAGCTGCGTGGGAGCAGTGTTGTCGATGCTAAGCAACAGCTGAGTGTCATCCGCATAGTTAAAGATTTTGCAGCCCATATTTACCAGAGTTGTTATTAGGGGCAAATAAACAATAAAAAGAAGCAGAACCCTGGGGAACTCCACAGTCGCGTGAGCCTAGGTCAAATGTACCATCCCCCAGTTGAATCCTTTGTGTCCTGCCAGACAGAAAGGATTCAAGCCATTGGTAGGCTAGATCTTGTACACCTAACCTGGCCAATCTATCCAGTAAACAAGTATGGCTGACGGTATCAAATGCCGCTGATAGATCTAATAGTATCAGGGCGCAGGGTTTTTTACCGTCAGCCATAACTCTAAGCTCATCAAGCAATGAGAGCATCACCAACTCAGTACTATGATGCGCTCGAAACCCAGCTTGGCATCCCTGGAGAAGATGGTGAGCCTCCAGGAACGGCAAGAGTGTTTTCAGGACATGCTGCTCTAAGTGAGGTCTGCAGTTCTCAAAGCCTCAAGGACTTTGCTAAGGTGCATCAGGTGATCCTGCCAGGTGGAGCTGTAGACAGCAATATCATCAATATAAGCTGCACTAAAGGATTTCAGTCCAGCAAGGACTTTGTTTAAACCATCGGAAGGTGACAGAGGCATTCATTAGTCCAAAAGGTATCACAGTAAACTGGAAGTACCCATTTGAGGTGGAGAATGCTGATTTATCTTTTTCTCCAGGGGTCAGACATACCTGCCAGTACCAAGATGTGAGATGAAAGTTGCTGAGATATTTGTCTGCCCCTAACCTGTTAATTATTTAATCTGCTCTAGAAATTGGGTGAACTTCAGTTTTGTCATAGCATTGAGGCCCCTATAGTCCACACAAAACCTCATTTCTTTCTTTTCACCCTTGGAGTGAGGTTTGGGACTAAGACAACTGGGCTGACCCAGTGGCTCTCTGAGAGTTCAATAAAACCCAATTCCAGCATCTTGCTGACCTCAGCTTGGAAGCTCTCTCTGACATTGTCATACTGCCCGTACATTTTATTTTTGACTGTTAGGCTGTCACCAGTGTCCACATCATGGGTAAACCAGCTAGTCTGACCAGGGGTAAGAAAGAAGAGCTCAACATACTGACTTAGGACTAGCCTGCAGTCAGCTTGCTGTTGGTCATTGAGGGTGTCTGAAAGGACTACTCTATCAACAGACCCATCTTGGGGATTGCTGGAGAGGAGATCAGGGAGATGTTTACTCTCATTCTCCTGTCCCTCATCTGTGACCATGAGCATGTTTATGTCAGCTCTGTCATATTAGGCCTTCGAGCGGTTGACATGTATTACCCTCTTGGGGTATTTGCAACTGTCAAGGTCTACCAGGTGGGTGACCTCCCCTTTTTTTATTCAAGGACAGGGGAGGGCCCACTCTACATGTATTGGAGGGCACTAGGGGCCACAGGCTCCAATACCCATACCTTCTGCGCTGATTTCAATTCAACCAGTGCAGCCTTTTGCTCATACCACTGCTTTTGAGGCTCTTGGCTGGCCTGAAGGTTTTGGCTAGCTTTCTCAATGTACTCAGCCGCCCTAGACTAAAGGCCAAGCACGTAGCCCACTATGTATTGTTTTGTTTCTTTGAGAGGGTTCTCCCAACCTTCTCTTACCAGACTCAGAGGACCTCTGACTGGGTACCCAAACAAAAGTTTAAAGAGTGAAAACCTAACTCCCTTCAGAGGCACCTCCCTGTAGCAAAAAGGCAGACATGGAAGTAGGACATCGCATCTCCTTGAGAGTTTTTCAGGGAGCCCACCAATCATGTCTGTCAATGTCTGATTGATTCTCTCCATCATGCCATTAGTTTGTGGGTGACAGGGTGTGGTGACTCTGTAGTTCACGCCACACTCATCCTGCATGTGTTTTAAGTATGCAGACTTGAAGTTTGTTCCTCTGTCTGATACAACGGCCTTTGGGAAACCAACCCTGGTAAAGACACCAAGGAGGGCCTTTATCACCACTGGAGCAGTGGTGGCCCTTGGTGGAATAACTTTAAGATACCTGATGGCATGATCCACTATTGCCAGAATATATGTGTTCCCTGAGGTTGTTGGAGGGTCCAGGGGGTCCAAAAGAAAAGATGGTTTTGCATTTTTTTACGTAAGTTAGCATTCGTGATGCCTCTTTGTGTATAGGCACCATTTTGTATCATGATCACAACCAATCCTTTGCCATTTCCAAGAAACGGCCTTCTCTAGGTTATGTTTTTGCAGAGCTGAGTTCTGCCACACTAATGAATGCACTGTTCTTATTAGCGCATACCTTTCTCCTTAGAGTAAGTCTTCTCCCACTTGTCTAGTGGCGTGCAATCCAGAGTGACCTTGAATCGTTGATAATGTGTGATTGGCCTCAAAACTGAAACTTACTCCCTTGCAATTTACTTTCCAGCTGCATCTCTCTGGAAAATTCCATGGTGGACATGATTTAGCTGGTTTTGAAGTGTATTTAATGTATCATTATGCTTGCTGATGTCAGTCCCTCTGCAGCACTCCTAAGCAACTGGGCAGAATGGGCTCCGCTCTTAGTGTACTTAGAATAGGCTGGTATTGGTTTGTATTCACTACTGCCTGAGTCACTGTTCATTATAGTGGAAGGCAGAGAGGTGGTCATCAGTGACCTAAGTGACCAGAATCAGCTCACTTCCTTCAGTTGGTACCCTAACGGGGACTCATTTGGGTGAGTGACCCATCCTCTTTCGCAGCCGCGGGGAGGTCCAAGCCATCGTCAGCTCAGACAGACAGATCAGGAATCCTTGCAGTTGAACATGTGATCCGGCAAGGCAGTGTACTGGTGTCCACACTCTTTTTGTTATTTTTAATCGGGTTGTCCAGTACCTTTTTGATGTTCCCGCAGACACCCCAACTTGAGGGGGCGACAGAGGGGTCATATTGCTGTTTACGAATGATACCCTGCAAGTCTCTAAGACTTCCAGAGGGCTACAGCTGATATTAGACTGATTCAAGGCCTTCTGTGACTCTCTGGCCTGAAGGTTAATACCTCTAAGACAAAGCTTTTAATGTTGTACCCACACAATTCATACAAAGGTAAGCTTACACTGGGCGGAATTGCGCTGGAGAGAGTGAGTACCATTGATTATCTCAGATTACTCTCTCTGATACTATGTCCTGGAAGCCCCAAATACTGAAGCACACTTTGCAGCGGTGCAGAGCAGGAATATCGACGGGGAAATATCGTGGAACAAAAATATCGCCACAGAAATATAGTTTTGAAGAAAAATCGACCACAAAAATATAGATGACAAGAATATCGACTGACAGGTAAGTAATATTGATTACAAAAAATATCTTTGTAATAAATATTGTTTACAAAAATATAGTTTACTAAAATATCGATTTCTTAATAATGTTATGTATGTTAGTGTTTTTAATAAGAATTGTTTGTCATTTTATTATATGTTTTAGAATTTTTCTACTCATTAATTTAGTTTAAGTTTAATTTTGCTTTATTAGTTTCGTAGTGGGTTAAAGATTTATAGGGGAATAGGGTGGGAAGTAATTTAATAATGTCAAATTAATTTATTATTTAATGTGTTAATTTATTATTTAATTACAGTTTAATAATTAGCTGTTAATTAATATCAATTAGTTAATTAATCATTAAGTATGGTAATTGTTTCATTTATTTTTTATTGATTAATTATTAAATAGTTAAACATTAATTTCTATTAAATATTTAGTAATTATTAATTGTAATTGTGTAATTGATTTTAGGTGT